>NC_083116.1:81715181-84307681 GCF_949774975.1 Lagenorhynchus albirostris | reverse complement strand
GCTTTTCTGGTTTTGGATTGTTTCGTTTATTTGGCTATTGTGTGGAGATGAGGTATTATTGAAAATGTATATATTTTAAAGAGTATATATGGGAAGATGAGTGTATGTAGATATCAGGCAGTCAAATTGTGTACAGGCATACCTTGAAGTTATTGCAAGTTAGGTTCCAGGCTGCCTCAATAAAGTGAATATCGCTAAAACGAATCACACAAATTTTTGTTTTCTCAGTAAATAGAAAAGATGTGTTTACACTATACAGTAGTCTATTAAGTGTGCAATAGCATTATGTCTAAAAAATGTACATAACTTAATTTTAAAATACTTTATTGCTAAAAAATGATAATCATCATCTGAGCCTTCAGTGAATCATAGATTTTTGGTTTTTGTGTTTTTGTTTGTTTTTCTGTTTTTCTTTCTGGTGGAGAGCTTGAATTATTGGCAGAATTGTCAAAATATGACACAGAGATGAAGTGAGAAAATGCTGTTTGAGAAAAAATGGCTCCAATAGACTTACTTGACGTAGGTTTGCCACAAATATTCACTTTGGAAAACGCATTATCTGAGGACCTTCAAGGTGGCAGAGAAGTAAGACGTGGAGATCACTTTCCTCACCACAAAAACATGAAAAATACATCTACATGTGTAACAACTCCTACAAAACACCTACTGAATGTTGGCAGAAGTCCTCAGACTTCCCCAAAGGTAAGAAAATCCCCACATATCTGGCTAGGGCAAAAGAAAAAAGAAAAAACAGAGGCAGAAGAATAGGGACAGGAGCTGCACCTCTGGAAGCGAGCTGTGAAGGATGAAAAGTTTCTACACACTCAAAGCCCCTTAACTGGTGGGCAAGGGGGGTGCGAGGGAGGGAAGCTTCAGAGCCACAGAGGAGAGTGCAGCAACAGTGGGGCAGAGGGTAAAGTGGAGAGATTCCAGCACAGAGGATCAGTGCTGAGTTGCACTCACCAATCTGAGATGTTCTCTTCTCACCCACCATGCCGGGTGGTGCCTGGGAGCTGAGTCTTGGGCTCCAGAGGTAAGACCCCAGGGAGAGGAATGGGGATGGCTGCATGAAAACAGCCTGAAGGAAGCTACTGTGCCACAGATAGCTTGGAGGGAGTCCAGGAAAAACTCTCACCTGCCAAATAGCCCAGAGACCATTTTTTCTGGGTGCACAACGAGAGGGGATTCCTGCTCTGTGTGCCCACAGAAGACAGAGCACCACCTAAGCGAGCTCCAGAGACAAGTGGAAGCCATGGCTATTAGCTTGGACCCCAGAATGGGCATGAACCTCTACCATCACCACCACTGCCACCAAGAATCCTGTGTGGAAGTGCAGGTCACTACGTACACCACCCCAGCATCCTGTGAAGCATGCCACTGCCAGGGTCCCATGATCCAGGGACAACTTCCTCCAGGAGAAAACATGGCATCCCTCAGGCTGTTGCAATGTCACGCTGACCTCTGCCACTGCAGCCTCACCTCACATTCCAATTATGACTACAGTAATCCTCCCTCTCGCTGGCCTGAGTGAGCAAGAGAGCCCTAATCAGCTGCCGCTTAACCTCCTCCTGTCTGTGAAGGGAACAGATGCCTGAGGGCGGCCTACACATAAAGGCAGGGCCAAAATCAAAGCTGAACCTGAGGAGCTGTGGGAACAAAGTAGAGAAAGGGAAATTTCTCAGTGCAGCCTCAGGAGCAGCAGATTAAATGCCCAAAACGAACTTGAAAATCCCTGCATTTGAAGAATACTTGATTAGACAACCAATGTTCCCCCAAATGAAGCAGTGGACTTTAGGAGCAACTGTAGACTTGGGGTTTGCTTTCTGGGTCTGATTGGTTTCCAGTTTTACGTTTATCTTAAGTTAGATTTTAGTGCTTGTTATCATTGGTGGATTTTCTTATTGGTTAGGTTGCTCTCTTCCTGTTTTTAAAATTTTATTTATTTTTTATTTTTTTATTCTTAGTATTTTTATTTACTTTATTTTAATATTTTTATTTTTTTTCTTTTTGTGAGTGTATATGTATGTGTTTCTTCGTGTGATCTTGTCTGTTTAGGTTTGCTTTTACTGTTTTTCCTAGTGTGCTCACTATTCTTTTCTTTCTTTTTTTTGGCTTGTTTGTTTGTTTCCTTTTTGTGAGCATGTGTGTGTATGTTTCTTTCTGTGATTTTGCCTGTTTAGTATTGTTATTACCATTTGGTTTTGTGTACTACTGTGTTTTTTTTCTATTTTTTCCTTCCTTTTCCTCTAAGGCATGCAGCTGTCAGGGTCTTGGTGCTCCGGCCAGGTATTAGACGTGAGCCTCCGAGGTGGAAAAGCCGATTTCAGGACATTGGACAACCAGAAATCTCCTGGCTCCACATAATATCAATCGGCGTGTGCTCTCTGAGAGATCTCCATTTCAACGCTAAGACCCAGCTCCACCCAATGGCCAGCAAGCTACAGTGCTGGAGGTCCCATGTCAAAAAACTAGCAGGACAGGAACACAGGGCCACACATTAGCAGAGAGGCTGCCTAAAGTCATACTAAGTTCACAGACACCCCAACACACACCACCTGACATGGCCCTGCCCACCAGAAGGACAAGATTAATTGCCACCCACCAGAACAGTGTAACGAGGTGCCTCCACCCAGAACCTACACAAGCCACTGAACCAACCTCACCCACTGGGGGCAGACACCAAAAGTAACAAGAAAAACAAACCTGCATCCTGTGAAAGGGAGACCCCAAACACAGTAAGCTAAAGGAAAGGAGAAGACAGAGAAAAATGCAGCAGATGAAGCAGCAAGGTAAAAACCTAAAACACCAAACAAATGAAGAAGAAATATGCAGGCTGCCTGAAAAAGAATTCACAGTAATGATAGTAAAGATGATCCAAATTCCAGGAAACAGAATGGAGAAAATACAAGAAATGTTTAAAAAAGACCTAGAAGAACTGAAGAGCAAACACACAATGATGAACAACAGAATAAATGAAATTTAAAATACTGTAGCAGGAATCAATAGTAGAATAACTGAGGCAGAAGAACGGATAAGTGACCTTTAAGATAGAATAAGGGAAAAAATTGCCACAGCGCAGAGTAAAGGAAAAAAAATGAAAAGAATTAAGGACAGTCTCAGAGGCCTCTGGAACAACATTAAAGGCACCAACATTAGAATTATAGGGGTCCTGGAAGAAGAAGAGAAAAAGAAAGCGTCTAAGAAAATATTTGAAGAGATTATAGTCGAAAACTTCCCTAACATGTGAAAGGAAATAGTCAATCAAGTCCAGGAAGCACAGAGAGTCCTTTACAGGAAAAATCCACGGAGAAACATGCTGAGACACATATTAATGAAATTATCCAAAATTAAATACAAAGAAAAAACATTAAAAGCAGCAAGGGAAAAACAACAAATAACACACAAGGGAATCCCCATAAGGTTAACAGCTGATGTTTCAGCAGAAACTCTGCAAGCCAGAAGGGAGTGGCAGAATATAATTAAAGTGATGAAAGGGAAAAATTTACAACCAAGACTACTCTACCCAGCAAGGATCTCATTCATATTCGACAGAAAAATTAAAACATTTACAGATAAACAAAATTAAGAGAATTCAGCACCACCAAATGAACTTTACAACAAATGCTAAAGGAACTTATCTTGGCAGAAAAGACAAGAGAATGAAAAGACCTACAAAAGCAAACATAAATCAAATAAGAAAATGTTAATAGGAACATTTATATCAAAAATTACCTTAAATGTAAATGGATTAAATGCTACAACCAAAAGACACAGAGTGGCAGAATGCATACAAAAACAAGTCCCGTATGTATGCTGTCTACAAGAGATCCATTGCAGATCTAGGGACACATACAGACTGAAAGTGAGGTGATGAAAAATGTATTCTATGTAAATGGAAATCAAAAGAAATTTGGAGTAGCAATACCCATATCAGACAAAATACGCTTTAAAATAAAGACTATTACAAGAGACAAAGCAGGACACTACATAATGATCAAGGGATCAATCCAAGAGGAAGGTAGAAGAATTGTAAATATTTTGCACCCAACATTGGAGCACCTCAATACATGAGGCAAATGCTAACAGCCATAAAAGGGGAAATCAACAGTAACAGAATAATGGTTGGGGACTTTGACACCCCACTATCACCAGAGAAAGGGAAATTTCCAGATGTTCCAGAGGCCTCTGAGACTGTCCTTAATTCTTTTCATTTTTTTTCCAAAATGAAAATAAATAAGGATACACAAGCATTAAATGACACATTAGACAAGATAGACTTAATTGATATTTATAGGACAGTCCATCCAAAAACTACAGAATACATGTTCTGCTCAAGTGGTCATGAAACACTCTCCGGAATAGATCATATCTTGGGTCACAAATCAAGCCTTGATAAGTTTAAGAATTTTGAAATCATATGAAGTATCTTTTCTGACCACAAAACTATGAGATTAGATATCAATTACAGGAAAAAACTGTAAAAAACATAAACACATGGAGGCTAAACAATAGGTTAATACTAACCAAGAGATCACTGAGGAAATCAAAGAGGAAATTAAAAAATACCTAGAAAAGAATGACAATGGAAACATAATGACCAAAAAACCTCTGTGATACAGCAAAAACAGTTCTAAGAGGGAAATTTATAGCAGTAAAATCCTACCTCAAGAACATCTCAAATAAACAAACTAACCTTACACCTAAAGCAATTACAGAAA
Source organism: Lagenorhynchus albirostris (assembly GCF_949774975.1). Classification (NCBI taxonomy): domain Eukaryota; kingdom Metazoa; phylum Chordata; class Mammalia; order Artiodactyla; family Delphinidae; genus Lagenorhynchus; species Lagenorhynchus albirostris. The sequence goes on along the minus strand of NC_083116.1, from coordinate 84,302,963 downwards.
GAAGAACAAAAAAAAAAAAACCAAAGTTAGCAGAAGGAAAGAACTCATAAAGATCAGGTCAGGGGGCTCGGCGGAAGATGGCGGAAGAGTAAGACGCGGAGATCACCTTCCTCCCCACAGATACACCAGAAATACAGCTACACGTGGAACAACTCCTACAGAACACCTACTGAAGGCTGGCAGAAGACCTCAGACCTCCCAAAAGGCAAGAAACTCCCCCACGTACCTGGGTAGGGCAAAAGAAAAAAAGAAAAAACAGAGACAAAAGAATAGGGACGGCACCTGCACCAGCGGGAGGGAGCTGTGAAGGAGGAAAAGTTTCCACACACTAGGAAGTTCCTTCGCGGGCGGAGACTGTGGGAGGCGGAGGGGGGAGCTTCGAAGCCGCGGAGGAGAGCACAGCAACGCGTGCGGAGGGCAAAGCGGGGAGATTCCCGCACAGAGGGTCCGTGCCGACCGGCACTCACCAGCCCGAGAGGCTTGTCTGCTCACGCGCCAGGGCGGGCGGGGCTGCGAGCTGAGGCTCTGAGGCTCGGGTTTCGGTTTCGGACGGAGTGCAGGGAGAGGACTGGGGTTGGCGGCTTGAACATAGCCTGAAGGGGTTAGTGCACCACAGCTAGCCGGGAGGGAGTCCGGGGAAAAGTCTGCACCTGCCGAAGAGGCAGGAGACTTTTCCTTCCCTCTTTGTTTCCTGGGGCGTGAGGAGAGGGCTTTAAGAACGCTGCTTAAAGGAACTCCAGAGACGGGCGCGAGTCGCGGCTGAAAGCATGGATCCCAGAGACGGGCGCGAGCCGCGGCTGAAAGCGTGGAATCCAGAGACGGGCGCGAGCCGCGGCTAAAAGCGCGAACCCCAGAGACGGGCGCGAGCTGCGGCTGAAAGCGCGGAATCCAGAGATGGGCGCGAGCCGCGGCTAAAAGCGCGAACCCCAGAGACGGGCGCGAGCTGCGGCTGAAAGCGCGGAATCCAGAGACGGGCGCGAGCCGCGGCTAAAAGCGCAGACCCCAGAGGCGGGCGGGAGATGCTAAGGCTGCTGCTGCCGCCACCAAGGGGCCTGTGTGCGAGCACAGGTCACTCTCCACACCCCTCTTCTGCGGAGCCTGTGCAGCCCGCCACTGCCAGGTTCCCGGGATCCAGGGACAACTTCCCAGGGAGAACGCACAGCGTGCCTCAGGCTGGTGCAAAGTCACGCCGGCCTTTGCCACCGCAGGCCCGCCCCGCACTCCGTGCCACTCCCTCCCCGCCAGCCTGAGTGTGCCAGAGCCCCCGAATCAGCGGCTCTTTTAACCCCATCCTGTATGAGCAAAAAACAGATGCCCTCCAGCGACCTACATGCAGTGGCAGGGCCAAATCCAAAGCTGAGCCCTGGGAGCTGTGAGAACAAAGAAGAGAAAGGGAAATCTCTCCCAGCAGCCTCAGAAGCAGCGGATTAAAGCTCCACAATCAACTTGATATACCCTGCATCTGTGGAATACCTGAATAGACAACCAATCATCCCAAATTAAGGAAGTGGACTTTAGGAGCAAGATCTATGATTTTTTTCCCTTTTCCTCTTTTTATGAATGTGTATGTGTATGCTTCTATGTGAGATCTTGTCTGTATAGTCTTGCTTCCACCATTTGTCCTAGGGTTCTATCCGTCCATGTTTTTTTAAAAAAATTTTTTTTCTTAATAATTAATTTTAATACTATTATTATACTTTACCTTCGTTCTTTCTTTCTTTCTTTCCTTCCTTCCTTCCCTCCTTTAGACAACGAATCATCCCAAATTGAGGAGGTGGTCTCTGACAGCAAGATTTATGATTTTTCCCCATTTACCTCTTTTAGTGAGGGTGTATGTGTATGCTTCTGTGTAAGATTTTGTCTGTATAGCTTTGCTTCCAACATTTGTCCTAAGGTTCTATCCGTCCCTTTTTTTTTCTAAATAAGAATTTTTTAATTCAATAACTTTACTATACTTTATTTTATTTTTACTGTATCTTCTTTCTTTCTGTCTTTTTTCCTTCTTTCCCTCCTTCCTTCCTTCCTCCCTCCCTCCTTCCCTTTCTTTCCTTCTTGCCTTCTTTCCTTCTTTGCTTCTTTCTTTCTTTCTTCCTTCCTTCCTACCCTCCTTTCCTTCTTTCTTTCCTCATACTTCTACTAATTCCCTCTACTTTTTCTCCCTTTTATCCTGAGCTGTGTGGATGAAAAGCTCTTGGTGCTCCAGCCAGGAGGCAGGGCTCTGCCTCTGAGGTAGGAGAGCCAACTTCAGGACACTGGTCAACAAGAGACCTCCCAGCTCCACATAATATCAAACGGCGAAAATCTCCCAGAGACCTCCATCTTAACACCAGCACCCAGCTTCACTCAACGACCAGCAAGCCACAGTGCTGGAAAACCTATACCAAACAACTAGCAAAACAGGAACACAACCCCACCCATTAGCAGAGAGGCTGCCTAAAATCATAATAAGGCAACAGACACCCCAAAACACACCACCAGACGTGAACCTGCCCACTATAGAGACAAGATCCAGCCTCATCCACCACAACACAGGCACTAGCCCCCTCCACCAGGAAGCCTACACAACCCACTGAACCAACCTTAGCCACTGGGGACAGACATCAAAAACAGGAGGAACTACGAACCTGCAGCCTGCAAAAAGGAGACCCCAAACACAGTAAGATAAGCAAAATGAGAAGACAGAAAAACACACAGCACATAAAGGAGCAAGATAAAAATGCACCAGACCTAACAAATGAAGAGGAAATAGGCAGTCTACCTGAAAGAGAATTCAGAATAATGATAGTAAGGTTGATCCGAAATCTTGGAGATAGAATGGACAATAGAATGGACAAAATGCAAGAATCAGTTAACAAGGACCTAGAAGAACTAAAGATGAAACAAGCAACGATGAACAACACAATAAATGAAATTAAAAGTACTCTAGATGGGATCAATAGCAGAATAACTGAGGCAGAAGAACGGATAAGTGACCTGGAAGATAAAATAGTGGAAATAACTACTGCAGAGCAGAATAAAGAAAAAAGAATGAAAAGAACTGAGGACAGTCTCAGAGACCTCTGGGACAACATTAAACACACCAACATTCGAATTATAGGGGTTCCAGAAGAAGAAGAGAAAAAGAAAGGGACTGAGAAAATATTTGAAGAGATTATAGTTGAAAACTTCCCTAATATGGGAAAAGAAATAGTTAATCAAGTCCAGGAAGCACAGAGAGTCCCATACAGGATAAATCCAAGGAGAAATACGCCAAGACACATATTAATCAAACTGTCAAAAATTAAATACAAAGAAAGCATATTAAAAGCAGCAAGGGAAAAACAACAAATAACACATAAGGAAATCCGCATAAGGTTAACAGCTGATCTCTCAGCAGAAACCCTACAAGCCAGAAGGGAGTGGCAGGACATACTGAAAGTGATGAAGGAGAAAAACCTACAGCCAAGACTACTCTACCCAGCAAGGATCTCATTCAGATTTGATGGAGAAATTAAAACCTTTACAGACAAGCAAAAGCTGAGAGAGTTCAGCACCACCAAACCAGCTTTACAACAAATGCTAAAGGATCTTCTCTAGGCAAGAAACACAAGAGAAGGAAAAGACGTATAATAACGAACCCAAAACAATTTAGAAAATGGGAATAGGAACATACATATCGATAATTACCTGAAATGTAAATGGACTAAATGCTCCCACCAAAAGACACAGATTAGCTGAATGGATACAAAAACAAGACCCTTATATATGCTGTCTATAAGAGACCCACTTCAGACCTAGAGACACATACAGACTGAAAGTAAGGGGATGGAAAAAGATATTCCATGCAAATGGAAACCAAAAGAAAGCTGGAGTAGCAATTCTCATATCAGACAAAATAGACTTTAAACTAAGGACTATTAAAACAGACAAAGAAGGACACTACATAATGATCAAGGGATCGATCCAAGAAGAAGATATAACAATTGTAAATATTTATGCACCCAACATAGGAGCACCTCAATACATAAGGCAAATACTAACAGCCATAAAAGGGGAAATCGACAGTAACACATTCATAGTAGGGGACTTAAACACCCCACTTTCACCCATGGACAGATCATCCAAAATGAAAATAAATAAGGAAACACAAGCTTTAAATGATACATTAAACAAGATGGACTTAATCGATATTTATAGGACACTCCATCCAAAAACAAAAGAATACACATTTTTCTCAAGTGCTCATGGAACATTCTCCAGGATAGATCATATCTTGGGTCACAAATCAAGCCTTGGTAAATTTAAGAAAATTGAAATTGTATCAAGTATCTTTTCTGACCACAACGCCATGAGACTAGATATCAATTACAGGAAAAGATCTGTAAAAAATACAAACACATGGAGGCTAAACAATACACTACTTAATAATGAAGTGATCACTGAAGAAATCAAAGAGGAAATCAAAAAATACCTAGAAACAAATGACAATGGAGACACAACGACCCAAAACCTGTGGGATGCAGCAAAAGCAGTTCTAAGGGGGAAGTTTATAGCAATACAAGCCCACCTTAAGAAGCAGGAAACATCTCGAATAAACAACCTAACCTTGCACCTCAAGCAATTAGAGAAAGAAGAACAAAAAAACCCCAAAGCTAGCAGAAGGAAAGAAATCATAAAAATCAGATCAGAAATAAATGAAAAAGAAATGAAGGAAACAATAGCAAAGATCAATAAAACTAAAAGCTGGTTCTTTGAGAAGATAAACAAAATAGATAAACCACTAGCCAGACTCATCAAGAAAAAAAGGGAGAAGACTCAAATCAATAGAATTAGAAATGAAAAAGGAGAGGTAACAACTGACACTGCAGAAATAAAAGAGATCATGAGAGATTACTACAAGCAACTCTATGCCAATAAAATGGACAATCTGGAAGAAATGGACAAATTCTTAGAAATGCACAACCTGCCAAGACTGAATCAGGAAGAAATAGAAAATATGAACAGACCAATCACAAGCACTGAAACTCAAACTGTGATTAAAAATCTTCCAACAAACAAAAGCCCAGGACCAGATGGCTTCACAGGCGAATTCTATCAAACATTTAGAGAAGAGCTAACACCTATCCTTCTCAAACTCTTCCAAAATATAGCAGAGGGAGGAACACTCCCAAACTCATTCTACGAGGCCACCATCACCTTGATACCAAAACCAGACAAGGATGTCACAAAGAAAGAAAACTACAGGCCAATATCACTGATGAACATAGATGCAAAAATCCTCAACAAAATACTAGCAAACAGAATCCAACAGCACATTAAAAGGATCATACACCATGATCAAGTGGGGTTTATTCCAGGAATGCAAGGATTCTTCAATATACGCAAATCTATCAATATGATAAACCATATTAACAAGTTGAAGGAGAAAAACCATATGATCATCTCAATAGATGCAGAGGAAGCTTTTGACAAAATTCAACACCCATTTATGATAAAAACCCGGCAGAAAGTAGGCATAGAGGAAACTTTCCTCAACATAATAAAGGCCATATATGACAAGCCAACAGCCAACATCATCCTCAATGGTGAAAAACTGAAAGCATTTCCACTAAGATCAGGAACAAGACAAGGTTGCCCACTCTCACCACTCTTATTCAACATAGTTTTGGAAGTTTTAGCCACAGCAATCAGAGAAGAAAAGGAAATAAAAGGAATCCAAATCGGAAAAGAAGAAGTAAAGCTGTCACTGTTTGCAGATGACATGATCCTATACATAGATAACCCTAAAGATGCTACCAGAAAACTACTAGAGCTAATCAATGAATTTGGTAAAGTGGCAGGATACAAAATTAATGCACAGAAATCTCTGACATTCCTATATACTAATGATGAAAAATCTGAAAGTGAAATCAAGAAAACACTCCCATTTACCATTGCAACAAAAAGAATAAAATATCTAGGAATAAACCTACCTAAGGAGACAAAAGACCTGTATGCAGAAAATTATAAGACACTGATGAAAGAAATTAAATATGATACAAATAGATGGAGAGATATACCATGTTCTTGGATTGGAAGAATCAACATTGTGAAAATGACTCTACTACCGAAAGCAATCTATAGATTCAATGCAATCCCTATCAAACTACCACTGGCATTTTTCACAGAACTAGAACAAAAAATTTTGCAATTTGTATGGAAACACAAAAGACCCCGAATAGCCAAAGCAATCTTGAGAACGAAAGAAGGAACTGGAGGAATCAGGCTCCCTGACTTCAGACTATACTACAAAGCAACAGTTATCAAGACGGTATGGTACTGGCACAAAAACAGAGAGATAGATCAATGGAACAGGATAGAAAGCCCAGAGATAAACCCATGCACATATGGACACCTTATCTTTGATAAAGGTGGCAGGAATGTACAGTGGAGAAAGGACAGCCTCTTCAATAAGTGGTGCTGGGAAAACTGGACAGGTACATGTAAAAGTATGAGATTAGATCACTCCCTAACACCATACACAAAAATAAGCTCAAAATGGATTAAAGACCTAAATGTAAGGCCAGAAACTATCAAACTCTTAGAGGAAATCATAGGCAGAACACTCTATGACATAAATCACAGCAAGATCCTTTCTGACCCACCTCCTAGAGTAATGGAAATAAAAACAAAAATAAACAAATGGGACCTAATGAAACTTCAAAGCTTTTGCACAGCAAAGGAAACCATAAACAAGACAAAAAGACAACCCTCAGAATGGGAGAAAATATTTGCAAACGAAGCAACCGACAAAGGATTAATCTCCAAAATTTACAAGCAGCTCATGCAGCTCAATAACAAGAAAACAAACAACCCAATCCAAAAATGGGCAGAAGACCTAAATAGACATTTCTCCAAAGAAGATATACAGACTGCCAACAAACACATGAAAGAATGCTCAACATCATTAATCATTAGAGAAATGCAAATCAAAACTACAATGAGATATCATCTCACACCAGTCAGAATGGCCATCATCAAAAAATCTAGAAACAATAAATGCTGGAGAGGGTGTGGAGAAAAGGGAACACTCTTGCACTGCTGGTGGGAATGTGAATTGGTTCAGCCACTATGGAGAACAGTATGGAGGTTCCTTAAAAAACTACAAATAGAACTACCATATGACCCAGCAATCCCACTACTAGGCATATACCCTGAGAAAACCAAAATTCAAAAAGAGTCATGTACCAAAATGTTCATTGCAGCTCTATTTACAATAGCCCGGAGATGGAAACAACGTAAGTGCCCATCATCGGATGAATGGATAAAGAAGATGTGGCACATATATACAATGGAATATTACTCAGCCATAAAAAGAAACGAAATTTAGCTATTTGTAATGAGGTGGATAGACCTAGAGTCTGTCATACAGAGTGAAGTAAGTCAGAAAGAAAAAGACAAATACCGTATGCTAACACATACATATGGAATTTAAGAAAAAAAATGTCATGAAGAACCTAGGGGTAAGGCAGGAATAAAGATGCAGACCTCCTAGAGAACGGACTTGAGGTTATGGGGAGGGGGAAGGGTGAGCTGTGACAGGGTGAGAGAGAGTCATGGGCATATACACACTAACAAACGTAGTAAGGTAGATAGCTAGTGGGAAGCAGCCACATGGCACAGGGATATTGGCTCGGTGCTTTGTGACAGCCTGGAGGGGTGGGGTAGGGAGGGTGGGAGGGAGGGAGACGCAAGAGGGAAGACATATGGGAACATATGTTTATGTATGACTGATTCACTTTGTTATGGGGCAGAAACTAGCACACCATTGTAAAGCAATTATACCACAATAAAGATGTTTAAAAAAAAAGATCAGGTCAGAAATAAATGAAAAAGAAATGAAGGAAACAATAGCAAACATCAATAAAACTAAAGCTTGTTCTTTGAGAATATAAACAAAATTAATAAAGCGTTATCCAGATTTATCAAGAAAAAAAGGGAGAAGACTCAAAAAACAGAATTAGAAATGAAAAAGAAGTAACAACTGACACTGCAGAAAAACAAAGGATCATGAGAGATTACTATAAGCAACTATATGCCAATAAAATGGACAACCTGGAAGAAATGGACAAATGCTTAGAAAAGTACAAACTTCCATGACTGAACCAGGAAGAAATAGAAAATATGAACAGACAAATCACAAGCACTGAAATTGAAACTGCAATTAAAAATCTTCCAACAAACAAAAGCCCAGGACCTGATGGCTTCACAGGTGAATTCCGTCAAACATTTAGAGAAGAGCTAACACCTATCCTTCTCAAACTCTTACAAAATATAGCAGAAGAAGGAACACTCCCAAACTCATTCTACGAGCTCACCATCACCCTGATACCAAAACCAAACAAAGTTGTCACAAAAAATGAAAACTACAGGCCAATATCACCGATGAACACATATGCAAAAATCGTCAACAATATACTAGCAAACAGAATCCAACAGCACACTAAAAGGATCATACACCATAATCAATTGCGGTTCATCTCAGGAATGCAAGGATTCTTCAATATACACAAATCAATCAATGTGATACACCATATTAACAAACTGAAGGAGAAAAACCATATGATAACCTCAATAGATGCAGAAAAAGCTTTCAACAATATTCAACAACCATTTATTATAAAAGCTCTCCAGAAAGTAGGCATAAAGGGAACCTACCTCAACATAATAAAGGCCATATATGACAAACCCACAGCCAACATCATTCTCAATGGTGAAAACCTGAAACCATGTCCTCTAAGATCAGGAACAAGACAAGATTGCCCACTCTCACTGCTCTTATTTCCCATAGTTTTGGAAGTTTTATCCATGGCAATCAGTGAAGAAAAAGAAATGAAAAGAATCCAAATCAGAAAAGAAGAAGTAAAACTGTTACTGTTTGCAGATGACATGATACTACACATAGAGAATTCTAAAGATTAGAAAACTGCTAGAGCTAATCAATGAATTTAGTAAAGTAGCAGGATATGATATTAATGAACAGAAATCTCTTGCACTAATCTACACTAATGATGAAAATTCTAAGAAAGAAATTAAGGAAACACTCCCATTTACCACTGCAACAAAAAGAATAAAATACCTTGGAATAAGCCTACCTGAGGAGACAAAAAATCTGTAGGCATAAATCTGTAAGACACTGATGAAAGAAATTAAAGATGACACAAATTGATGGAGAGATATACCATGTTCTTGGATTGGAAGAATCAACATTGTGAAAAAGACTATACTACCGAAAGCAATCTACAGTTTCAATGCAATCCCTATCAAACTACCAATGCCAGTTTTCACAGAATGAGAACAAAAATTTTCACAATTTGTATGGAAACACAAATGACCCTGAATAGCAAAAGCAAACTTGAGAAAGGAAAACTGAGCTGGAGTAATCAGGCTCCCTCACTTCAGACTATACTAAAAAGCTACAGTAATCAAGTCAATATGGTACCGGCACAAAAACAGAAATATAGATCAATGGAACAGGACAGAAGGCCCAGAGAGAAACCAACGCACAAGAACACTACCTAACACCATACTCAAAAATAAACTCAAAATATATTAAAGCCATAAATGTAAGGCCAGACACTATAAAACACTTAGAGGAAAACATAGGCAGAACACTGTATGACATACATCACAGAAAGATCCTTTTTGATCCACCTCCTAGAGAAATGGAAATAAAAACAAAAATAAACAAATGGAACCTAATGAAACTTAAAAGCTTTTGCACAACAAAGGAAACCATAAACAAGATGAAAAGACACCTGCTCAGAATGGGAGAAAATATTTACAAATGAAGCAACTGACAAAGGGTTAATCTCCAAAATTTACAAGCAGCTCCTGCAGCTCAATATCAAAAAAACAAACAACCCAATCCAAAACTGGGCAGAAGACCTAAATAGATATTTCTCCAAAGAAGATATACAGATTGCCAACAAACACATGAAAGAATGCTCAACATCACAAATCATTAGAGAAATGCAATTCAAATCTACAATGGGGCATCATCTCACACCGGTCAGAATGGCCATCATCAAGAAATCTACAAACAACAAATGCTGGAGAGGGTGTGGAGCAAAGGGAACCCTCCTCCACTGTTGGTGGGAATGTAAATTGATACCACCACTATGGAGAACATTATGCAGGTCTCTTAAAAATCTAAATATAGAACTACCGTATGACTCTGCAATCCCACTACTGGGCATATATCCTGAAAACACCATAATTCAGAAAGAGACATATACCACAATGTTCATTGCAGCGCTGTTTACAATAGCCAAGATGTGGAAACAACCTAAATGTGCATCGACAGATGAATGAATAAAGAATATGTTGCACATATGTACATGGAATATTCTCAGGCATAAAAATAAATGAAATTGAGTTATTTGTAGTGTGGTGGATGGACCCAGAATCTGTTATACAGGGTAAGTCTGAAAGAGAAAAAACAAGTACAGCATGGTGACCCATATATATGGAATCTAAAAAAAAAAGGGTTCTGATGAACCTAGGGACAAGACAGGAATAAAAGTGAAAGCATAGAGAATGGACTTAAGAATAGGGGGAGGTGGAATGCTAAGCTGGGACGAAGTGAGAGAGTAACATGGAAATATATACACTACCAAATGTAAAATAGATAGCTAGTGGAAAGCAGCTACATAGCACAGGGAGATCAGCTCTGTGCTTTGTGACCACCTAGAGAGGTTGCATAGGGTGCGTGAGAGGGTGGTGCCAGAGGGAGGATATATGGGGATATATGTATATGTATAGCTGATTCACTTTGTCATACAGTAGAAAATAGCACACCATTTTAAAGCAATTATACTCCAATTAAGATTAAAAAAATTTCCGTAAAGCACAATAATATGAAGTATGCCTGTACTATAGTGGGCCTCCATGGGTTTCGTTCCCCCATATCAATTCCCTCCCTTTTTGAATACAAAGTCTTGGTGGGGCAGTTATTCGAAGTGCCTGCTGTCCTCTGTCTAACGTGTGGGCTAATGACCTATGCAAGGACTAGCAGATCCTCTTCCTTGGAATTTGGGTCTTGATTTAAGTAACTTTGTAACTGAAAATGGTTGGGACTGATTTGTGCCATCGACCTAGACTTTGATTCTGTGAGTCTCTGATTCCCATAGTCCTTCAATACATTTATTTTTTGCTTTGGTTATCCAGAATTTGTTTTTGTTGCTTGCAAACATTAGTTTTGTGCTCTGAAACTTTGTTTTAGAAAGATTCCTCATGGTACAGATGCAGAGGTTGTCTTGGAGGCTGAGAGCCTGGGCCTAAGAATGCCTATGAGGAGACTAGTACAGTTAGCTGAACAAGTAAGAGAAGTCAAGGTCTGAACTGGAGAAGTGGCCACATAAGAAGGAACGTGGGAAAGAGACTGAGCCAATGAGGTAGAATCCATAAGACATGAGTACTTGTTGGTGGTGGAAGATGAAGTGAGAGTTGTCCAGGGTGACTTCGAGGCTCCTTGGTGGTGGATGTGATGCTGATGTCACTCAATCTATTGGGAAGCGGGACATGCCTGAGGGCTCATCGTGGTAGGTTATGTACTCAGATTCTTATAAAACATCCAAACACTAAAAGGGGTCCAAAGGTGACGGATCTGGGCTGACCCTAGGAGCAGTAGGTCCTCATTAATGTGTGAATAGGAACTGAGTCCAGGGAGAGGGGCAAGAACTCCTAGGTGGAAGGAGACTGTGAAAACAAATAACAGGAATTTAGCAAAGCCAGCATTTAGGGGCTGGGGCAGGAGGAGTCCCAGCATGATCCAGTCCTCACCAGTGGTCCCCAGTCTACTCCCACAGCTATGTTTCTCAATCCTAACCTGTGTAAACATCCCATGGTTTCTCACCTCAGCATCAATGAGTTGGACTCGGCAGGTTGTGGCAGGACTTGGGAATCTGTGTATGCAACCAGCATCCTGAGAGATGGTCTTAGGACTGCACTTGAGAAATACAGCTCCACAGGCTAAACCCAAGCTTCCAAGCTAGATGTTCTAGTTCCTTCTAGCCCTTGCCTCCCTCTTCAGCTTCTTCTTCTGCCACCACCAATACATCCCTCACTTCTCAATTTGATGAACTACGTTCACTACAAATGCACTCAACTTATGTCTCTGTGCCATTGCACATCCTTATCAGAATGTCTACAACCCCCAGTCTTCACCTAACTCCTACTCATTCAGGACATGGTACGAGTATCACCTCCTCAGGGAAGGCTTCTAAGATCTCCTAAGATCTTGGGTGCCCTCATCTTACTTCCATAGTCTTCATGTGTCTATTGTATCAGAATGTGATATCTGTGAGGGGGTCGGCTTTGAACTAGTACACAGAAGATACGCAGTAAACATTGAGAGGTGGGTTCAGTGGATGGTTGATTGGATGCATGTGTAAATGGATGGGTAGATGGATAAGTGTTTGGGAAGACAACACAGAACTGTTTCCTAATCCCCTCACAGAGTCAGAAAGGCTTTAAAAATCACTTTCATTCAAAAAGAGAACCTGAATCAGAAAGGTCACATTCATTAGAGAGAACAGTAATTCAGAAGTGTTTTAGTGCCATCCAAGTCTACATTGTAACCCTGAGCTCACTAGCAAGGCTGTGTGAGTGCTCTATTCTTGGATTCTTGGCTGCTGTGGGCTCTGGTCCAAGGTGCATGTGACAGAGATTGCACATGATTCTCAATATCTACCCACTCTTTCTTTCCACAATAGAATCCCAGAGCTTTAACTGTTGAAGACTGCATTATTCAACCTCCTTCAGTGCTAGGTGGGGTCACTCAGTAAGTTCTAGCAGAGCATAAAGCCCAGTAATGCTCCCTTGGCTGCTGGGGGATCAAAAAGATGAAGTTCAGGGCTTCTCTGGTGGCGCAGTGGTTGAGAGTCCACCTGCCGATGCAGGGGACACGGGTTCGTGCCCCGGTCCGGGAGGATCCCACATGCCGTGGAGCGGCTGTGCCCGTGAGCCATGGCCGCTGGGCCTGCGCGTCCAGAGCCTGTGCTCCGTAGCGGGAGAGGCCACAGCAGTGAGAGGCCCACGTACCACAAAAAAAAAAAAAGATGAAGTTCAGATGTGTACCCCATGATGTCTTTGTGTGGGGCTAGGGAGCAGCTGTTCCCTCCCTGGGCTAGCAGTGCCATGCACATTCATCAGGCAATTAGGTGGGGGTCTCTCACCATCCCCATCCAGGTACTGAGTGCATCCAAGTGAGGAGGTTGCAATCCTTTGGGGGTCACCAATATGATGCAGGTTGAAGTTGGAGGCCTGTGAAAAGGAAAGATTGACTTCCCTGCCTCTAGCCGGTGCCCTGGATTTTCATTTTGTTCTGGGTCCTGAAACTTACATAGTTGAACCTGACCTGCAGGTTCCAGGGAGTCCTCAGGATTTGTCTCCTCAGCCAGAGGCTGACTGTGTTGAGGGGTCCATACAATACTCTAGCCCATAGACCAAGGGATCCAGGAATGCCCTGGGACCAGTAGTAGTGAAGCTCATGGGAAGAAGGTGCCCCATGACAGTGACCAGCAACCCACTAACTCTTGCCAAGGAGGGCACTAGGCCAAGCTCAGGATGAGATGAAGTCTGAGGCCACTGCATTCCACAGGTCTGTCTCATCTCATGCTCACTCGGCATCTTTGTGACCACAACATTAATATCCTCACTTTATAGGTGAGAAAATTGAGGCTCAGAGAGGTGAAGGGACCTGCCCAAGGTCACACAGCCTGGGGGCAGGATTTGAACAAGAGCTTTGTGATTCCAGAATCCATGCTATCACCACTATGCCAGAGATAGCTACAGAGGAAGGGACAGGCAGAGGAGAGAGAACTTTGATTGATAAGATACAGGAGAGAGAAAGGGAGAAAGAAAACTTCTATTCATGAGCACATATCCCATTGAACAAAGGCTTCTTCCCCCTGTAACCTGTTGGCATTCTCATAGGTGCTATTTTACTGTTGGTCATATCAAACTCTTCTCCCTATCACTGTCTTGTAGGAGATGGGTCCCTGGCAAAATGAGTCTCCCTCAGGCTGGGGCCAGCTTTTGCCAAGCCAGCCGGCACTGCTCTCAGCCTCCATCCCACTCCAGACCACTTCCCCTGGAGGTCACTCTGATACTTGTGTCTAGGGTGGAGGGAGGCTCAGAGAGTGAAGCGATACAGTGATAGCTACTGTCCACGTCAGCACTGTCCTGGTGTGCCCCCTTTCCAGGCTCCCAGTGAGCTCCTCACTTGGACCACACCTGCTCCCACCCCAGGTCCCAAACCACCCCTTCCACGGGGAAGTCCTGACAGGGCAGAGGACTTATGGAACCCCAACTTATCTTGCAGGAGGTCTGGCCAATCCTACCCCCACCCACATCTGCCACCTTGAAACTTTCCAAGATCATAAAGCTGATAAAAAGCAAAAGCAGAATTCACCTGGCCCATCTGTCTCCTACTGAGCAGCACACTGGGAAGCAGGAGACCAAGTTTAGGCCCCACCTCCCAGCATGCAAGTCCCTTGTTTTCTCTGGCCTCAGTTTCCTCATCTGTAAAATATGGACAATGGCCTCAGCACAAGGAGTCAATAAATGAATTTCAAGTCCCAACTTGATATCAACTTGTGAGACTCTCTGTGGTTCTGTCCCACTCTGTGATTTGGACTCTCCAACTGTGTAAAGAGAGAACCAAACCAGTCAACTCTTAGCCATTCCATTTCCAATTCTATGGCTTTCTTTGCCCACCCTCCCTGCTACCCCCACCCCCCAGACACCTCACCGTCAACCAGCCCTGACTCTTAGGCAGTGACCCTTCCCTCCAGAAGAGGCTCATTATAAACCTCCACCAGCAGCTGCCTGCCCCATTCTTACCTGCTGTGCCTGGCAGCTTCTTCTGGCTGGTCACACACTGGAGGAGCCTGAAACCTTTTCCTCCAGTAGTTCCCCATATTTCCTGAATGTCTAGAGCTCCTCACACTTGCAGTCAGGAAATGTAAAATTCAATGTACTGTGCAACACCTCCTCTGGACACCTCCTAGGCCTAGACCATTCCAGTTGTGGTCTCTGACAGTCAAGGCTGCAAAGCCAAGAAGTTGTTTAGCAGCTATGGGACAAGGAGGAACCTGCCAACACCCCCCACCCCAATCCTCTCAAACTCTACTTCTGTCCACCCTGAGCAGAAAGCAGCAACCACAGATATTTCTTGAACATACCTAGGATAGTGAACTCACTCCCTGCTGATGCCATGGACTCCTGCTCACACTGGGGACTTGGCATTGTCTGCAGCCCCCTTGGGTGCAGATCAGAGTTCTTTAAAGGGAATCCTGGGAAGAGCAATGCTTACTGCAGAGGGTGCTGTGCTAATGGGCACTTCCAGGTGCCTGTGGGAGAGGAACTGTTACACTCAATTGTGGTGTGTGTCAGTCTGCCTGCCACTGATCAAACCACAGTGGAGATGAGGAGTTTCCTCCTCTCTCTCAGCCATAGTGACCAGGCTTGAGTGACTGTAGTTGAGGCAGCTCAGAATGGTCTCTTTGGCTCCAGGGACTCCCTTCTTTTTATGGGTTTCTCCCTGGCCCACCCCTAACCTTTCACCCTTAGGGTGACAGGGTACAGGAGAGGGCAAAGCCTAGGTCAGTAGTCCCAGGTCAAGCTATTCCTCTGCCAGGAACGGCTCAGTCAAACCTCTTTTCCATTCCCTGATGCAGCGATTGGGAACCAGGAGACAGAGAGGTCTGACTGTGGAAGAAGGAATGGGCCAAGGGGAGCCTACACCCAAACTCTGTAATTTCCTGAGTGGGGAAACTGAGGCACTAAGATGTGAAAGGGCTTGTTTTAGAACCTTCATGAAGGAAAGGTCATTACTGGCCAGATCTCCAACACTGAGACCTTTGTGACTCTTGGTCTAGGTGGGGCTTGCTCCTCAGGCTGCTCATGCCTACCATAGACAGTTTGTGACTCCTCCAGGCTTAACTTCTCATGGTGGAAAGGAATCTTGATCACTTTTCCCTCCAACAATATATCTTGGCCATTATATTGATGACATTAGTGAGCAAGAATTAGCAACTATTATTGATATATATGTGTGTGTGTGTGTGTGTGTGTGCATGTGTGTACACACGTATACCCCTTCTATGGAAAAGGGTTAATAGTTCCATATGGTCCTCCCCTTCACAAATGAAAAAGAGGCATAATGCCAAGGGAGCCTTTGAATTTTAGAGGTAACATATTCTTCATTTGTGTGTCTTACTGTGGCCCAGTTACCAAGCGACCCCAAAAACTGCTTGTTTTGAGTGGGCCCAGAACAAGGAAAGCTCTGAACAAGGAAGGCTCTGCAACTGATGTACATATATATATATATATATATATATATATATATATATGTATTCATATATATGTATATTTGGAGAGAGATATAAGATATAGAATATATATTTTAATATAGGTAAGCATAGATACAGATATATGCATTAGATAGATAGATAGATAATCTGGTGTTTCATGGCTGGGTTAGTGTTTGACCAGTTTTAAGAATCAACACGTGTCTAGAGTCACAGATGGAGTGTATTTGTGTTCAGCAGGTGACCACAGATGAGAGCAAAGTTGGTAACTGGGGACAGGGCACATCGTGTAACAGGAGTCATTTCTCTGCTGAGTGAGTCAGGAATCAATGTGCAGTGAGGTTAGAGCTTAGAATGTGACCATGGTCAGAGCTCAGTACCTGACAAGACTGTGGGCTAAGCATGCGACCAGGATTAGGACTGCATATATGACCAGGGATAGTGTTCACCAGGTAATTGGGATCATGACTCACAGTGTGACCTGAATCAGTTTTCATAGCATTACTGGGGATAGGTGCTCAGTGTGTGATCAAGGACAGAAATTGACTGAGTTCCATGCTCAGCATTTGAACGTTTTCAAGGCTCATAGAGTAACTGGTGTCAGGATGCAGTATGCAACCAGGTTCAGTACTTTGAGAGTGACAAGGATCACTGTACAACCAGGTAAAGGTTCAGCAAATGAATGTGATCAAGCCTCAGGAAGTCACTGGGGCAAGACTCAGAGTGTCAGGGTCAGTACAGGACCACAGAAGGGTACAGGAGCTGCCCAGTTTCAGGGACCAACCTGTGACCAGCATCGGTGATCCCTATGACCACTGTTAGAGTGCGACCAGTATTAGAGCTCAGAATGTCATCAGAGTAAGAGATAAGCATGAGAGTTAGAGTAGTAGTCAGCTTGTGACCACAGTCTGTGTTCAGCATGTGTTTGGGGTTTGATCTTAGCTTGTGACCCAGATCACAGCTCAGTGTGTGATCAAGGTCTGGTCTCAGCATGTGACTAGGATCATGCCTTAGCATGTGTATGGAATCAGGGGTCACAGTATTTCTGATCAGCATGTGACAAGGGTCAGGGCACAAGGGATGCCTGGGGTCAGGAGTCTACATGAGACCAGTGTCAGGACTCATTGAGTAACCAGGGTAATGCTCAACATGTAACCAGATTCAGGGCTTAGCATGTGACCAGGATCAGGGCTCTGTAAATGATCTGCATCAAATCTCAGCATTTGATTGAGGTCAGAATCATTATAACAACATCAGGGCTTGTTGGGTGATTGATTGGGTTTTGTAATCAGAGTGTTAGCAGTGATAGGCTGATTATATACCAAGTTCAGGTCTGAGCATCTAACTAAGGTAATGGCTCAGTGTGTGACAAGGTTCATGGCTCAGCTTGTGACCAAGATTTGGGTTCACAGTGTAATCAGGGTTGAGCTTACTGTGTGACCAGTGTCTTTGATCAGAGTAACGAGGTTAATGGCTCATCATGTGACCTGAGTCAGGGCTCAGTGGGAGACCAGGCTTAGTATATGAACAGTCAAGCATCAACATCAAAGCAGAGTCAATGCTCAGAGTGTGACCAGTGATAGGGCTCTGTGTGTCTATAAGATTAGGTCTCAGTTTGTGAGGGGGGTCAGAGTTCAGGATGTGATCAGAGTCAGGGCTCAACAGTGTATTAGTATCAGAGATCACAGTGTGACAGGGATCAGGGGTCAGCAGGTGACCAGAAACAGGGTGCATCATAATATCAGAATCAGAGCTGAATGACTGATCAGAGTCAGGGCTAAGTGTTTAACAAGATTCACTGTTCAACGTTTGACCAGGATCAGGGCTCAAAATGTGACCACAATCAGGGCACGACAGCAGGTGACAGAAGTCAGGGCTCAGCATGTGACTGGGTCAGAGCACAGCATCTGACTAGGATCCTGGATCAGTTGTGACCAGGGTTCCAGTTCATTAATCAGTGAATGGTTGGAAATTTGACTAACATTAGGGCTCAGAGTATGACCCCGTTCAAGGCTCATCAACTATCAAGGGTCAATGTTCAGCTTGTGAGCAGAGCCAGGGCTGAGTATGTTACCCAGATTAAGGCTTAGATCATGACCAGAGTCAGAATTCATTGTGTGATTAGGCTAAAACTCAATGTGTGATTGATGTCAGGGTTCTGTATGTGACATGCATAAGGCTCAGTAATTTATCACTGTATGGACTCAGTGTGTGGACAGATTAAGGGCTCAGCATGTGCCCAGGGTGACCTCTGTCAAGTTGTTATCAAGCAAAGGATCAATATGAGAAAAGAGTCAGGTTTTGGTACATAACTGGGGTCACTACTCAATGTGTGACATGTAACAAGTGTGAAGGCTCAGCATTTGACCAGAATCAGGGTTAATGGAGAGATCAGGGTCATAACTCAGTGTGTGACCAGATTCAGGACCCATGATGTGATTGGGCTTATGGCTCATTGGTTGACCACTATCAGGACACATCCAGTGAGTCAGGTAAATATCCACAGTATGACCAGTCAGATCTCAACTGCAGCCTGAGTCAAGACTATTACCAGGTTAAAGGCTTAGCATGTAACCTGGGCCCCTGATAAGAGTGTGGTCAGTGTCACTGCTCAAGTGTATTAACTGGGTCAAGGCTCAGTGTGTTTCAGGACTCAATATGGAACTGGGGTCATAGCTCAATGTGTGACAAGATTTAAAGCTCAGTATGTGACCAGGTTCATTGTTTAGCATGTGACCAAAGTCAGGGCCCAGAAAGTTAATGGATTCAGGGCTCAGAATATTACCTGGGTCAGCACAATGTGTGTGACTAGGGTCGTGATTAGGGTCAGGGCTCAATGTGTGTCCAGGGTCAGGACTCAACATGTGACCAGTAATAGGTTCAAGGTGTGAGGTGTTACCAGGCTTAGGCTCTGACTAAATGGGCTCAGTGTGTGACGTGAGTAAGGACTTGGTGGGTGACCAGAGTGAGGATCACTATATGAATGTAGCCATGGTGCAGTGTGTTACCAGGCTCAGAGTTTAGTGTATTTCAAGGATCAGAGCTCAGTATAAGACCAAGATTAGGGTTTATGGTTGACCAGTGTCAGAGCTTATTAGTTGGCCAGAGTCAGGGATCAGATATGACCAAGTTTAGAATCTGAGTGGATGGCTAGGGCTTAGTGTGTATGTTTATAAGTGTTTTATTTCCTTAGTCATATTACAATAGAGTAGGAATTCATAGATCAATGTAGGGAATGTTGGAAATAAAGTTTCACGGTTACAAATTTTAAGTGAAACCATCCAGCTATATTTTAATGTTGGCTGAGCATTTCTCAGCTCCTTGCATACAAATGGGAAGATAAACTACAGTTTATCAAGGTGAAGCCACATGAGCAAAATGGTGTAAGACAAGAGAAAGAACATTTAATGTCTGCAGGAGGTGGCTTCAAATATCAGGTAAGCAGCATAAGAAGGGAAAAAGAACATGAGGTCCTGATGAATAGTGAGAAACGTGTGGTTAGTAGATTAGAGGCCTCCATGAGGTTGACAGCTGTCAGCACAGGAACATTAGAGGGAAGGATCTGGAAGAACTGTAGGTAATGTTTCTGGTGATGAGGGAGGGGGATGGAAGGAATGGAGTTCAATGGGTATGGTTTTTCCTAATGATAAGGGCATGACAGTGGGCAAGAGAGCATCAGATGGACTGGAACTTAACATTCCTGAAAAGAGAGGCTCCAGGTTGGCCAAGTCAGCATTGAGGTTGTTTAGGTTTTCAGGAAGGATAAGAGGAATAAGGGAGGAAATTTAGTGAGTATTGCATGTGACAAATATGTTGGGTGGGTGGGTCAAGATAAATCAGATTGATAGATAGCAGTGATGTGGATGGTGGGAATGCCTGTGTCATTCTCAAGGTGCAAAACAGACATCACCAAGCTAGTCCTTTATCAAACTACACACAAAACTGTCAAAAGTAAATTCAAAGTGAAATCAGTAAGTCCTTTGTTTGTAAAGTTTCTGAGTTTTATGGACATCTATATGCAGAATGATAGACATTGTCACATCCAAAATACAAGAAAGGAAGTGATTGTGGCTTTGCCATGACCAGCCAGTCTGATCGGTGTCCAAAGATGCAGTGAGAAATTGGTCTGACATAATTGTGAATTTGTTCACACTAGCTCTCTGTGAGCCTGGCTCCCTTGCCTATTAACATTATATTTATGTGACTTTCATCCCTCCTCTGCAGTTGGGGTCACCGCACTCTCCTTATGTTACAGAGTCTCCTTTGATGCCATTTTTGGGGATTCCATTGAGGTTAGTTTATTCTGTGACTCCTGAAACCAACCAACTCTTCTCAGTTGCAATTTGTCACAGGATGAATGAGGTCCTCCTGTATCTTGTTTTCAGATGTTAAATTCCACATCAGCATATAACCAAAAAGATGAGAAACACCAAGTGTTGGTCTAAATTGGAGAAAAGAGAACACTTGTGCACTGTTGGTGGGAATGTAAATTGGTGCAGCCACTATGGAAAATAGTATGGAGATTCCTCAAAAAATTAATAATAGAAATACCATATGATTCAGCAGTCCATTTCTGTGTATTTATCCAAAGATCATAAAAACACTAAGTTGAAAAGAAATATGCACCCCAATGTTCATTGCAGCATTATTTACAGTAGTCAAGATGTGGAAACACTGTGAGTTCATTGATGGATAAATGGATGAAGAAATTGTCGGACCTCACTGTTACCCAAAAGCATCCAGGAACTGCAGATTTTGAAGCTTGGAAAACATGATTGCAAAGCCTAGACTAGAGTTTTTTGTGTCCTTGAGATTCTGTATGAATTATAATTAGTAAAATGGGGCTAATGCCCATCTTGGAGGGTGTCTGTACATCTTAGCAAGACATGTAAATGGCCAATTTCCCAGACATTCATCAAAAAGAATTTTCTGATTACCTGCTATGTGCCTTATTACTGTTGTAGGTACAAATCTCTGACCTCACAGAATATTCCATCAGAGGGTGACAAATCCTGTGTAGAAAGATACAGCAGGTCAGGAAGAAAGGGTATGAGAGGAGAATGTTCTTTTATTCAGGGTGACTAGGGAAGCCCTCCCTGACATAATGATTGAACAAAGGTCTAAAGGAAGTGAGGGATCAGGCAGACTATGTGATTAACTGGGGGAAGAACATTGCAGGCAGATGGAACAGTATGTGTCCTGAGAGGAAAACCCATTTGGTGTATTCCTGGAATTTCAAGGAGTCTTTTGATACTGCTAAAGTCTTCATCTCAGGGTTTGACACATAGCACTCATTGTAAGCCATTTGGTATTACTATCTCTGTTTCTCCTATGACCTGTGAAGGAGGTTGGGATATCCCTATTTACTATGGACTAAATGTTTGTGTCCTCAAAAATTCATACGTTGAAACCCTAGCCCCCAGTGTGATGGTATTTGAAGTTGACGGTGGAATCTTCATGATGGGTTTAGTGCCCTTGTACAAAAAGAGCAAAGACTTGTTTTCCCTCTCCCTCTTTCTTTCTGTCATGTGAGGATACAAGAAAGTGGTCATCTGTAAACCAGGAAGAGGGTCTTTACCATAAACTCAATTATACTGGCACCCTGATTTCAAACTTTCAGTTTCCAGAACTGTTAGAAATAGACACAAGAGGGAGGGGATATATGTATACATATAGCTGATTCACTTTGTTATACAGCAGAAACTAACACAACATTGTAAAACAATTATACTCCAATAAAGACGTTTTTTAAAAAAAGAAAGTAAGAAATTATCAATTAAGCCACCTGGTCTGTGCTATCTTGTTAGTCAGCCAAGCTATTTTTACAGATCCTGGAGACATAGATGCTTTTACAGATTTTTACAGACATCATTTTACAGATAAAGGATCTGAGGGTGAGAGAAGTGCCCTGAATATGCTCTCCTGCTCATACTTGAAATTCCTAACAGTGGTGTGAAAACTTCTACTTCATCATGAGAGACAGAGGGATTGAGCTTCACAGCTGGAGGGGGAACACAGTCTACATTGAATTCAGCCAATCAGAAGTACAATTATCATATGGAAATCATACTCAACATAGCATCTTTACTTTTGATGGAGGACAGGACTTTAGGAATGAGAAAGGAACTGGAATGCAGGAGAGAAGCAAAAAGGGGAAGCGGTGGGGACAGTGAGAAAGAAAACACACCATGTTTGGGAAGAGACTGAGGGGACTTCTGGGATACTGACAGTGGTCTACTGCTTGACCTTCAAGTATAATTGTAGACTTGTTTATTTATCCTTTCTGTTCTGTCTGATTTTGCTCATGTAGTTTGAAGCTCTGTGTTTGGATATAGCATAGAAAAGAAGTAATATAAGCAAGCCGATTCTGCTATCCTAATAAAGCCCTGCTCACAATGTTTGCCTTTGCCCAGACTCTTTGAACTTTGATTTTGAGAGTGTTCCCACAATTCCTTAATTAATAAGGGTAGTTTATAGTGCATAAACTGTTCCTACAAATAATATGTTTTATACTGAACACTTAATCTTTCAGGAGTCTAGAATATTGACATTTACTAGGCAGAGGGTGCCCAAGTGACCAGCTGCCAATAAAATCCTTGCATGCTGTATCTCTGAAGAGTATTCCTGATAGGCAAATTGTCACAAATCATGCTGGAAGGAAAAAATGTGTGATTCCACAGGGAGAGAACATTTGAAATGTTTTTGTTTTTAGATGTTTTAGATGTCTTCAAGTCTTCACTCCAGGCAACTTTTACATTTGCTAATTTTACTTTGTGTACTTTTACTATAGTAAATCCAATCCACCTGTTTCCCTGTAGGGATTATTTCACCTGGAGCTTTCAATTACCCACTTTAGAACTTTCAGGACATGGCTATGGCCTTTGCCAATGAAGAGCTGGCCCTGTTGGACACATACCAGAAAAAGCTGAATAGAGGTGTGAGAACATCAGTCACCTGGTTTCCATAGCCTAGAACTGCCAAAATGGCAGAGTAGGAAGACACTGAGCTCACCTCCTCCTATGGGTATAACAAAATTACAACTATTTACAAACCAATTATTGATGAGAAGGACAAAAAAACTAGAAGAAAAGATGTCTTACAACTAAAGATATAAAGAAGGAACTAAAATGAGATGGGTAGGAGCAGTGGAAATGGGGTATATTCAAGACCTATACCACCAGGTGGGTGAGCCACAAATGAGAGGATGATTACTATTGCAGAAGTTATCCCCAAGGGGTGACTTGTCCAAGCCACAAATCGGGCTCCCCAGCCTAGAGGTCCTGCACCAGGAAGATGAGACCCCAGAATGTATGGCTTTGAGGGCCAGAAGGGCTTATTTTGGGGAAAGCCAGAGGACTGTAGGAAATATAGACTCCAATCTTAAAGGGCACACACAAAATCTCACATGCTCCGGGACCCAGGGAAGAAGCAGTAAATTGAAAGGACCCTGGGTCAGATGTACCTGCTGATCTTAGAGAGTCTTCCAGAGAGGGAGGAAGAAAATGGAGCTCATCCTGGGTACATAGATGCTTCCAGCCATCATGTTTGGGAGTTTGTTTTACCATGAGGACACTGGTGCTGGCAAGCACCATTTTGGAATCCTCCCTCTAGCTTATTAGCACCAATCAGCCTGTCAGCACTAGTACTGGGATGCTTCAGCCCAAGCAGCTAGCTAGTTGAGTATGCAGCCCCAACCACCAGCAGGCTGGCTGCCTTAAGATGCCCTGGGTCCCCAGTCTGGCCCTGTCCACCAGAGGGATCATGACCTGGCCCTGCATACCAGTGCATTGGCACCAGCCTCAGGACCCACAGGGCCCTGTAACTAGAGACCCTGGGATCCAGGGCCACCCACTAGTGGGTAATAACTACCCCTGGAACCAGACTCACCCACCAGTGTGTTGGCATGAGCCTTAGGACTCCCTGGGCTCTGACCCTGTCCACCAGCAGCTCAACAAACCAACTTTGGTACTCACAGGGTCCTACAGCTAGAGACCCCAAGACCCAACTCTACCAACCCATGGGCCAACACTAGCCTCAGGACTCAGTCTCATCCACTGCTGGGTAGGCAACAGCTGTGTAATGTCCTGGACCCTGCCCCCACCCACTAGCAGGGGGACTTCAGCCCCAGGACCACTGAAACCCCACAGCCTGCATTGTCAGGAGCCAGTCCACCCACAAGCAGGTGGGAACCAGACCCAGGACATCCTGGGCTCTAACCCTGCCACCAGCTGGCTGACACCAGCTCTGAGACACATTGAACCCCTCAGACAGCCATACTGGGATCCAGACCCACTTACCAGCAGGCTGAAACCAGCTTTGGGATACCCCAGACACTGCAACCAACAATGTAAGGAGCCAACCCAGCCCTCTAGCAGGCCATCACTAGATCTGGGACCTTAGGCCCGGAAATCACCTACCCCAGAACACAGCTCTACCCACCAATGGGCCAGCATTAGCTCCAGAACCCCTGGAGCTCAGCAGCCAGCTACCTCATGATCTGGTCCCACACACCAGTGGCCAGCAGCCTCTGCACAAGGCAGGACTTGGCAACCCATTGGACCAAGGATGAGTCACTCCTACTCCTACCAGACTTCCCACATTAGTCAGCCAGCTACAACATAAGGACCCACAAAACCCATATAGGGGACAATCCTAGAGCATATAGGTGACCAGAGGTAGTGCACTGTTGGTACCCATAGGACATCTCCTACAAAAGGTCACTTCTCCAAGGTCAGGAAACATAACACTCAACCTATCAAATACATAGAAATAAAAACAGTAAATTAGGCAAAATGAGGTGACAGAGGAATACGTTCCAAATGAAGGAACAAGATAAAATCTCAGAAGAACTAAGTGAAATAGAGATAAGCAATCTACCCAAAAATAGTTCAAGCTAATTATCATAAAGATACTCAAAGAACTCAGGAGAAGATGGGATGAAAAGTGTGAGAATTTAGAAGTTTTTTTTTTTTACAAAGAGTTAGAAAATATAAAGAAGAACCAAACAGAAATCAATAATGCAATAACTGGAATAAAAAATACAGTACAAGGAATCAACAACAGATTGATGAACTGAAAGAAAGAAGTGGAAATCACTGAAGCTAAACAGAAAAAAGAAAAAGAAAAAGAAGAAATGAAGACAGTTTAAGAGACCCCTGGGACAACATTAAGCATACCAACACTCACATCACAGGGGTCCCAGAAGGAAAAGAGTGAGAGAAAGGGCCAGATAACTTATTTCAAGACAAAATAGCTTAAAATTTCTCTAATCTGAGAAAGGAAATAGACATCCAAGTACAGGAAGCAAACAGGATCAACCCAAAGAGAACCACACAAAGACAGGCTGTAATTAAAAAGGCAAAAAATTAAACATAAAGAGAGAATACTAAAAGCAGCAAGGGAAAAGCAACAGTGTACATACAAGAAAACTCACCTAAGGATATCAGCTGACTTTTCAGCAGAACTCTGGAGGCCAGAACAGAATGGCATGACATATTTAAAGTGACGAAAGGGAAAAACCTACAACAAAGAATACTCTACCCAGCAAGGCTTTCATTCAGATTTGATTGAAAAATCAAAAGTTTTATAGGCAAGCAAAACCTGAAAGAGTTCAGCACCAACAAACCAACTTTATAAGGAAAGGTAAAGTGACTAACTTAAAAAGAAAAGGTTACAACAAGAAATATGAAAATTACAAAAGGAAAACACTCATTGTCAAAGGCAAATATACATAAATGTAGTAAATCAACCATGTATAAAGCTAGTAGGAAGGTTAAAAGATAAAAGGTAGTAAAATCACCTATATCCAAGATAAGTAGTTAAGGGATACACAAAACAAAACGATGTAGAGACCTTCAAGATGGTGGAGGAGTAAGACGTGGAGATAACCTTCCTCCCCACAAATACATCAGAGATACATCTATATGTGGAACAACTCCTACAGAACACCTACTGAATGCTGGCGGAAGTCCTCAGACTTCCCAAAAAGCAATAAACTCCCCACGTACCTGGATAGGGAAAAAGAAAAAAGAAAAACAGACAAAAGAATACGGATGGGACCTGCACCTCTGGGAGGGAGCTATGAAAGAGGAAAAGATTCCACACACTAGGAAGCCCCTGCAGTAGTGGAGACGGGGGTGGTGGCGGGGGGTAAGCTTTGGAGCCACGGAGGAGAGTGCAGCAACAGGGGTGCTGCGGGCAAAACGGAGAGATTCCTGCACAGAGGATTGGTGCTGACCAGCACTCACCAGCCTGAGAGGCTTGTCTGTTCACCCACTGGGGCGGGTGGGGGCTGGGAGCTGCGGCTCGGGATTTAGAGGTCAGATCCCAGGGAAAGGACTGGGGTTGGCTGCATGAACACAGCCTGAAGGGGGCTAGTGTGCCACAGCTAGCCCAGAGGGAGCCCAGGAAAATGTCTGGAACTGCCTAAGAGGCAAGAGACCATAGTTTCAGGGGGCGTGAGGAGAGGAGATTCAGACCACCATGTAAATGAGCTCCAGAGATGAGCAAGAGTCACAGCTATCAGCACAGACATCAGAGACAGGTATGAAATTCTAAGGCTGCTGCTGCAGCCACCAAGAAGCCTGTGTGCAAGCACAGGTCACTATCTACACCTCCCCTCCCAGGAGGCTGTGCAGCCCGCCACTGCCAGGGTCCCTTGACACAGGAACAAATTCCCAGGGAGAACACAGGGCTAGCCTCAGACTGTTGCAACTTCATGCCAGTCTCTGCCTCTGCAGGCTCACCCTGCATTCCGTATGCCTCCCTATCCCACACCTGAGTGAGCTAGAGACCCCTAATCAGCTGCTACTTTAACCACATCCTGTGAGCAAAGAACAGATGCCCTCAGGTGATCTACATTCAGCGGCAGGGCCAAATCCAAAGCTGAACCCCAGGAGCTGTGTGAAAAAAGAAGAGAAAGGGAAATTTCTCCCAGCATGCTCAGGAGCAGTGAATTAAATCTCCACAATCAACTTGATGTACACTTCATCTCTGGAATACCTGAATAGACAATGAATAATGCCAAAATTGAGGAAGTGGACTTTTGGAGAAACTGTAGTCTTGGGAGCCATGTGGCTGTCAGGATCTTGGTGCTCCAGCCAGATGTCAGGCCTGTGCCTCTGAGGTGGGAGAGCTGAGTTCAGGACATTGGTCCACCAGAGACCTCTGGGCTGCATGTAATATCAAACAGCAAAAGCTCTCCCAGAGATCTCCATCTCAACACAAGCTTTAAATGATACATTAAACACAATGGACTTAATTGATATTTATAGGACATTCCATCCAAAAACAACAGAATACACTTTCTTCTCACGTGCTCATGGAACATTCTCCAGGATAAATCATATCTTGGGTCACAAATCAAGCCTTGGTAAATTTAAGAAAATTGAAATTGTATCAAGTATCTTTTCCAACCACAAAGCTATGAGACTAGATATCAATTACAGGAACAAATCTGTAAAAAATACATACACATGGAGGCTAAACAATACACTACTAAATAACCAAGAGATCACTGAAGAAATCAAAGAGAAAATCAAAAAATACTGAGAAACAAATGACAATGAAAACACGATGACCGAAAAGCTATGGGATGCAGCAAAAGCAGTTCTAAGATGAAGTTTAAAGCAACACAATTGTACCTCAAGAATGAAGAAACATCTCAAATAAAAAACCTATCCTTGCACCTAAAGCAATTAGAGAAAGAAAGACAAAAAACCCCCAAATTTAGGAGAATGAAAGTAATCATAAAGATCAGAAATAAAAGAAAAAGAAATAAAGGAAACAATAGCAAAGAACAATAAAACTAAAAGCTGGTTCTTGAGAAGATAAACAAAATTGATACACCATTAGACAGACTCGTCAAGAAAAAAAGGGAGAAGACTCCAATCAATAGAACTGGAAATGAAAAGGGGGAAGTAACAACTGACACTGCAGAAACACAAATGATCATGAGAGATTACTACAAGCAACTATATGGCAATAAAATGGACAACCTGGAAGAAAGGGACAAATTCTTAGAAAAGCACAACCTTCCGAGACTGAACCAGGAAAAAGTAGAAAGTATAAACATACAAATCACTAGCACTGAAATTCAGACTCTGATTAAAACTCTTCCAACAAACAAAATCCCAGGACCAGATGGCTTCACAGGCGAATTCTATCAAACATTTAGAGAAGAGCTAACATGTATCCTTCTCAAACTCTTCCAAAATATAGCAGAGGGAGGAACACTCCCAAACTAATTCTACAAGGCTACCATCACCCTGATACCAAAACCAGACAAAGATGTCACAAAGAAAGAAAACTACAGGCCTATATCACTGTTGAACATAGATACAAAAGTCCTCAACAAAATACGAGCAAACAGAATCCAACAGCACATTAAAAGGATCATACACCATGATCAAGTGGGGTTTACTCGAGGAATGCAAGGATTCTTCAATATACACAAATCAATCAACATGATAACCCATATTAACAAGTTGAAGGAGAAAAAATATTCGACCATCTCAATAGATGCAGAAGAACCTTTCGAAAAAATTCAACACCCATTTATGATAAAAACCCTCCAGATAGTAGCCCCAGAGTGAACTTACTTCAACATAATAAAGGCCATATATGACAAACCCAGAACTGACATTGTTCTCAATGGTGGAAAACTGAAACCATTTCCTCTAAGATCAGGAACAAGACAAGGTTGCCCACTCTCACCATTATTATTCAACATAGTTTTGGAAGTTTTAGCCACAGCAATTAGAGAAGAAAAAGAAATAAAAGGAATCCAAATTGGAAAAGAAGAAGTAAAGCTGTCACTGTTTGCAGATGACATGATACTATACATAGAGAATCCTAAAGATTCTACCAGACAACTACTAGAGCTAATCAATGAATTTGGTAAAGTAGCAGGATACAAAATTAATGAACAAAAATCTCTTGCATTCATGTACACTATTGATGAAAAATCTGAAAGAGAAATTAAGGAAACACTCCCATTTACCATTGCAACAAAAAGAATAAAATACCTAGGAATAAACTTACCTAAGGAGAAAAAAGACCTGTATGCAGAAAACAATAAGATACTGATGAAATAAATTAAAGATGATGCAAACAGATGGAGAGATATACCATGTTCTTGGATTGGAAGAATCAACACTGTGAAAATGACTCTATTACCCAAAGCAATCTACAGATTCAATGCAATCCCTATGAAACTACCAATAGCATTTTTCACAGAAGTAGAACCGAAAATTTCACAATTTGCATGGAGACACCTGAGACCCCGAATAGCCAAAGCAATCTTGAGAAAGAAAAACGGAGCTGGAGGAATCAGGCTCCTGGACTTCAGACTATGCTACAAAGCTACAGTAATCAACACAGTATGGTACTGTCATGAGAACAGAAATATAGATCAATGGAACAGAATAGAAAGCCCAGAGATAAACCCATGCACATATGGTCACCTTGTCTTTGATAAAGGGGGCAATAATATACAATGGAGAAAAGACAGCCTCTTCAATAAGTGGTGCTGGGAAAACTGGACAGCTGTATGGAAAAGAATGAAATTAGGACACTCCCTAACACCATATACAAAAATAAACTCAAAGTGGATTAAAGACCTAAATGTAAGGCCAGACACTATAAAACTCTTAGAGGTAAACATAGGCAGAACACTCTATGACGTAAGTCACAGCCAGATCCTGTTTGACCCACCTCCTAGAGAAATGGAAATTAAAACGAAAATAAATAAATATGACCTAATGAAACTTAAAAGCTTTTGCATATCAAAGGAATCCATAAACAAGACAAAAAACAGCCCTCAGAATGGGAGAAATTATTTTTAAACAAAGTAACCAGCAAAGGATTAATCTCCAAAATATACGAACAACTCATGCAGCTCAATATGAAGAAAAAAAATACCCAATCAAAAAATGGTGGAAGCTCTAAATAGACATTTCTCCAAAGAAGACTTACAGGGGCCAAAAAGCACATGAAAATATGCTTAACATCACTAATTATTAGAGAAGTGCAAATCAAAACTGCAATGAGGTATCACCTCCATGCTAACCAGAATGGCCATCATCAAAATTCTACAAACAATAAATCCTGGAGAAGGTGTGGAGGAAAGGGAACCCTCCTACTCTGTTCGTAGGAATGTATACTTGTACAGCCAGTATAGAGAACAGTATGGAGGTTCCTTTAAAAACTAAAACTAGAGCTACGGAATGATTCAGCATTCTCACTCCTGGGCATATATCTGGAAAAAAACATGTTTCAAAAAGTTATATACCCTCCAATATTCATTGCAGCATTATTTACAGTAATGATGACATGGAAACAATCTAAATGCCTATCAACAGAGGAATGGATAAAGATGATGTGGTACATATATACAATGGAATATTACTCAGCCATAAAAAGGAATGAAATAATGTCATTTGCAGCAACATGGATGAACCTAGATATTGTCATACTGAATGAAATAAGTCAGACAGAGAAAGACAAATATCATATGATATAATTTGTATGTGGAATCTAAAAAATATAAAGGGTGCAAATGAACTTATTTATAAAACAGAAATAGAGTTACAGATGTAGAAAATAAACTTATGTTTGCCAGGGTGTAAGGGGTGGGGAAGGGATAAATTGGAAGATTGAGATTGACATATACACACTACTATATAGGAAATAGATAACTAATAAGGACCTACTGTATAGAACAGAGAACTCTACTCAGTACTCTGTAATGGCCTATATGAGAAAATAATCTAAAAAAGAGTGGATATATGTATATGTATAAGTGATTCACTTTGCTGTACACCTGAAACTAACACATTGTAAATCAACTATACTCCAATAAATTTTTTTTAAAAGTTAGATTGCTTTTTGAGTTATTTCTATTTTCTTGTATATGTAGTTATCACTATAAATGTTTCTTTCGGAATGTTTTTTGCTTTATCTTATGAGTTTTGGTGTGTTTGTCCATTTGTATTTGTTTGAAGATATTTTTTGATTTCCCTATAGGTTTGTGATTTTACTTGTTGGGTGATCAGGAGTGTGTTGATTCCCCATATTTGTGATTTTTTCAGTTTTCCTCTGGTTATTGAATTCTGATTTCATAGCATTGTGGTAAAAAAAGATGCTTGGTATGATTTTAATCTTTTTCAGTTTGCTAAGCCTGTTTTGTGACCTAACATATCTATTTTGGAGAATTTTCTGTGTGTGCTTGAATGTGTGTTGTGGTACTATTGGATGTTATATTGTCTATATTTATGTAAAGTCCATTTGGTCTAAAGTATAGTTCAAGTACCATGTTTATTTATTGATTTTCTGTATGGATGATTTATCTATTCTTGAAAGTGGAGTATTGAAGTTCCCTACTATTACTGTATCATTGTCTAGTTCCCCCTTCTTAGGTGGTGGTATATCTTTCCTTTTTTTCTTTTCTTTTTTTTTCTTTTTTTTTTTTTTTTTGGTCACGCTGTGGTGCAGCTTGCAGGATCTCAGTTCTTAGTTTCCCTACTAGAGCCCCATCAGTGAGAGTGTCAAGTCCTAACCACTGAACTACTAGGGAATTCCCAAGTATTTCCTTAATATACTTAAGTGTTCCAAATTTTTGTGCATATGTGTTTGCAGTTGTTATTTTATTTTGATGAATTGACCCTTTTATCATTACAGTAAGTCCCCTACATATGAATGAGTTCCATTATGAGGGTGCATTTGTAAGTCCAATTTGTTCATAAGCCCAACAAAGTTAGCCTAGGTACCCAACTAACACAATCCGCTATATAGTACTGTACTGTAATAGGTTTATAATAATTTTCACACAAATAAAAACACAAACACAAAAGATAAACCAGTTTTAATCTTACAGTACAGTACCTTGAAAAGTACAGTAGTACAGTACAACAGCTGGCATACAGGGCCTGGCATTTAGTGAACAGGCAAGAAGAGTTACTGACTGGAGGAGGGAGGCAAGGTGGGAGATGGTAAAGCTGAAGGATCATCAGCAATAGGAGATGGAGGGCAAACTGCAATTTCACTCACACCTGATGTTGATGGAACACACGTTCACATCTTTGAAAGTTTGCAACTTGACATTTCATGTGTAGGGGACTTAATGTATATCACAAACTTTGTTTTTTGTTACAGTATTTTACTTAAAGTCTATTTTTTCTGATAAAAGTATAGCTATCCCTTCTCTCTTTTGGTTTCTTTTTGCATGGAATATCTTTTTTCATCCCTTCACGTTCAGAGTATGTGTGCTTTTAAAGCTTACATGAGTCTCTCAAAGGCAGTGGACTCGGGCCTTTTTTTCCCATTCAACCATGCTATGCCTTTTTTTTTTTTTAACATCTTTATTGGGGTACAATTGCTTTACAATGGTGTGTTAGTTTCTGCTTTATAACAAAGTGAATCAGTTATACATATACATATGTTCCCATATCTCTTCCCTCTTGCATCTCCCTCCCTCCCACCCTCCCTATCCCACCCCTCCAGGCTGTCACAAAGCACCAAGCCAATATCCCTGTGCCATGCGGCTGCTTCCAACTAGCTATCTACCTTCCTACGTTTGTTAGTGTGTATATGTCCATGACTCTCTCTCGCCCTGTCACAGCTCACCCTTCCCCCTCCCCATAACCTCAAGTCCGTTCTCTAGGAGGTCTGCGTCTTTATTCCTGCGTTACCCCTAGGTTCTTCATGACATTTTTTTTTCTTAAATTCCATATATATGTGTTAGCATACGGTATTTGTCTTTTTCTTTCTGACTTACTTCACTCTGTATGACAGCATGCTATGCCTTTTAATTTAAGCATTTAATTTATTTACATTTAAAGTTATTATTTTATATGTAAGGGTTTACTAATGCCATCTTGTTTTCTTGCTTTATAGTTCCATTCTTCCACTCTTGCTGTCTTCCTTTTCAAATTGATAATTTTGCATAATACAATTTTGATTTATTTCCCTTTAACTTTTGTGTATCTACTATACTTTGCTTTGTGATTACCTTGACGCATATATCAAACACCTTATAATTATAATAATCTCTTTTAAGCTG
Source organism: Lagenorhynchus albirostris (assembly GCF_949774975.1). Classification (NCBI taxonomy): domain Eukaryota; kingdom Metazoa; phylum Chordata; class Mammalia; order Artiodactyla; family Delphinidae; genus Lagenorhynchus; species Lagenorhynchus albirostris. The sequence continues at coordinate 84,269,570 of NC_083116.1, read as the reverse complement.
ATAATAAGTTGCTTCCATCATATACAAAAATGTTACACTCTTCTCCCCTCCCATATTTTGTTTTTAATGTCACAATTTATACCTTTTTATATTTTGTATCCATTGACAAATTATTTTAACTATAGCTATTTTTAATACCTTTGTACTTTAACACTTATCTTAGAATTAAGTGATTAACACACCACGACATTACAGTTTAGGATATCTGAAGTTAACTAAATACTTACCTTTACCAGTGTGTTTTATATTTTCATGTTTTCACGATACTGGCTAGGATCCTTCAATTTCAACTTGAAGAACTCGTTTCAGCCTGTTTTTGTAAGGCAGGTCTAATAGTGATGAATTCCAGCAACGTCTATTCTTATGGGAAAGTCTCTACAACTCCATTGCTATTTTTTCTTTGTTTTCGTCTTGTTTTGTTTTTTTCTTTCTTCCAGTTTTATTGAGATATAATTGACATACAACACTGTATAAGTTTAAGGTGTACAGCATAATGATTTGACTTAATACATCCTGAAATGATTATCACAATAAGTTTAGTGAACATACATCATCTCATATAGACAAAAATTAAAGAAATAGAATTCCCTGTGATGAGTACTCTTAGGATTTATTCCCTTAAAAACTTTCATATATAACCTAGACCAGTGTTAATTATATTTATCATGTTGTACATTATATCCCTAGTACTTACTTAACTTAAAACTGGAAGGCTGTACCCTTCTGACTGCCTTCCGATAACCAAAATTCTGATCGCTTTTCCCATGAGGTTTTCTTTGAAGTATAATTGACCGACAACACTGTGTTAGTTTCTGTTACAAGATATAGTGATTCGAAATTTCTATACATTTCAAAATGATCACCAAGATAAGTCTACATAGCATTGGTCACCATTAAAACATATTACATAATTATTGACTATATTCCCCACATGATACATTTCATACTGGTGACCTTATTTTGCAACTGGAAGTTTGTACCTCTTTATCTCCTTCACCCATTTCTTTTCTCCTACCACCCATCCTCTCAGGAAAACACCTGTTTTGTTTTTTCTCTGTATCTATAACTGTTTATGTTTGTTCACTTGTTTTGATTTTAGATTGCACATATAAATGAAATCATACAGTATTTGTGTTTATCTGACTTATTTCACTTAACATAATACGTTCTAGGTCCATTTGCGTTGTCTCAAATGGCAAGATTTTATTATTTTTTATGGCTGAGTAACATTCATATATATATATATATATATATATATATATATATATATAATTCTCTTTATCTATTCATCTATTGATGGGCACTTGGGTTGCGTCCATATCTTGGCTATTGTGAATAATGCTGCAATGAACATAGAGGTGAATATATCTTTTCTAATTAGTGTTTTTGTTTTTTTCAGATAAATATGCAGGAATGGAATTACTGGCTTATATGGTAGGTCTATTTTCAACTTTTCTGAGGAATCTCCATAGTGGCTGCACTAATGAACATTCCCACCAACAGTGCACAAAGGTACCTTCTATCCACATCCTCACCAAGACTTTTTCTTGTCTTTTTGATAAAAGCCATTCTTTTTTTTTACTTTTTTTAACATCTTTATTGGAGTATAATTGCTTTATAATTGTGTGTTAGTTTCTGCTGTATAACAAAGTGAATCAGCTATATGTATACATATATCCGCATATCTCTTCCCTTTTGCGTCTCCTTCCCACTCTCCCTATCTCACCCCTCTAGTTGGACACAAAGCACCGAGCTGATCTCCCTGTGCTATGCAGCTGCTTCACACTAGCTAACTATTTTACATTTGGTAGTGTATATATGTCAATGCCACTCTCTCACTTCGTCCCAGCTTACCCTTCCCCCTCCTCATGTCCTCAAGTCCATTCTCTATGTCTGCATCTTTAGTCCTGTCCTGACCTTAGGTTCTTCAGAACCATTTTTTTCCCTTTAGATTCCATATATATGTGTTAGCATACGGTATTTGTTTTTCTCCTTCTGACTCACTTCACTCTGTATGACAGTCTCTAGGTCCATCCACCTCACTACAAATAACTCAATTTCATTTCTTCTTATGGCTGAGTAATATTCCATTGTATATATGTGCCACATCTTCTTTATCCATTCATCTGATAATAGCCATTCTGACAGGTGTGACGTGATATCTCACTGTGGTTTTCATTTGCATTTCTTGATGATTACTGATGTTGAGTATTTTTTCATGTGCCATGTAGGCCATTCGTATGTCTTCTTCGGAAAATGTCTATTTAGATCCTCTACATATTTTCAATCAAGTTTTTTTAAAATGTTGAATTATATGAGTTCTTATACTTTAGATATTAACCCCTTATCAGATATATTGTTTGCAAATATCTTCTCCCATTCAATTGGCAGGATTTTCATTTTTGTTTATAGTTTACTTCACTGTGCAAGAGCTTTTTCGTTTGATGTAGTCCCATGTATTTATTTTTACTTTTGTTTCCTTTGCCTGAAGAGATGCATCCAAAAAATATTAAGACTAATATCAAAGCGTATATTGCATATGTTTTCTTCTAGAAATTTTATGGTTTGAGGTCTTACATTTAAGTTTTTATTCAATTTATTTTTGTGCATGGTGTGAGAGAGTTGTCCAGTTTGATTCTTTTGTATGTAGTTGTAGTTGTCCAATTTTGCCAACACAATTTATTGAACAGGCAGTCTTTCCCCCATTTTAAATTCCTGCCTCCTTTGTCATAGATTAATTGCCCATATAAGTGTGGGTTCATTTCTGTGCTTTCTATTCTGTTTCATTGATCTAAGTGTCTGATTTTGTGCCAGTACCATATGGTTTTGATTACTGTAGCTTTGTAGTATAGTTTGAAATCATGGAGCATGATTCCTCCAACTTTGTTCTTCTTTCTCAAGATTGTTTTGACTCTTAGGGTCTTTTGTGTTTCCATACAAATTTTAGAATTATCTGTTCTAATTCTGTGAAAATTGCTATTTTGATTGGGATTGCATTTAATCTGTAGAATGCCTTGGGTAGTATGGCCATTTTAACATATTAATTCTTCCAGTGAATAAACACAGTATATCTTTCCATCTGTCTGTGTCGTCTTCAACTTATCACATCAGTGTATAATAGTTTTCCAAGAACAAGTCTTTTATCTCTGCAGTTAGATTTATTCCTAGGTATTTTATTCTTTTAGATGTGATTGTAAGTAGGGTTGTTTTCCTAATTCCTCTTTCTGATAGTTTGTTGTTAGTGTATAGAAATGCAAGAGATTTCTGTATATTACTTTTCGGTCCTGCAAATTTACCAAATTCATTGATGACTTCTAGTAGGTTTTGGTGGTATCTTAATGATTTTCTATGTAGAGTATCATGTCATCGGCAAACAGTGACAGTTCTACTTCTTCCTTTCCAATTTGGATTCATTTTATTCTTTTTTTGTCTGATTGCTGTGGCTAAGACTTCCAATACTGTGTTGAAAAAACATAGGGCATACTTTTAATGCTCCAGATCTTAGAGGAAATGATTTCAGCTTCTTACCATTGAGTATGATGTTAGCTGTGGGTTTGACATATATGACCTTTATTATGTTGAGATCTTTTCCCTCCTTACCCCCTTTGAATGCTGAATTTTTTCAAAAGCTTTTTCTACCTCTATTGAGCTAATCATATGGTTTTCAGGCTTCAATTTGTTAATCTGGTGTATCACATTGATTTATATGCAGATTTGAAACCACACTTGCATCCCTGGGATATATCCTACTTGATAATGGTGTATTGTCCTTTTAATGTACTGTTGAATTCAATTTGCTAATATTTTGTTGAGGATTTTTACATCTATGTTTATCAGAGACATTGGCCTGTAATTTTATTTTATTTTTTTGGTCATATCTCTGTCTGGTTTTGGTATCAGGGTGATGCTGCCCTTGTAGAATTAGATCATAAGCATTTCTCACATTTCCCCCAGGAATTTTTTGGAATAGTTTGAGAAGGATCACTGTTAACTCTTCTCTAAATGTTCCATAGAATTCATCTGTGAAGCCATCTGTCCCTGGACTTTGGTTTGTTGGTAATGGTTTTATTACTGATTTAATTTCATTACTGGTACTTGTTTTGTTCATATTTTCTATTTATTCCAGGTCAATCTTGGGAGACTGTACATTTCTATGAATTTGTCCATTTTTTCTTGGTTGTCCATTTTATTGCCATATAATTTTCATGGTAATTTCTTATGATCGTTTGTATTTCTGTGGTATTGTTGCAATATCTTCTCTTTCATTTCTGATTTTATTAATTTAGTCTCTCTCTTTTTTTCTTGATGAGTCTGGATAAAAGTTTATCAATTTTGTTTATCTTTTCAAACAACCAGCTCTTAGTTGCATTGATCTTCTCTATCGCTTTTTTAAGTCTCTATTTCATTTATTTCTGCTCTGATCTTTATGATTTCTTTCCTTCTACTAACTTTGGATTTTGTTTGTCTTCTTTTTTCTAATTCCTTTACATGTAAGGTTAGATTGTGTAGTATATCTGAGATGTTTCTTGTTTCCTGAGGTAAGGTTGTATTGCTGTAAACTTCCCTTTTAGAACGGCTTTTGCAGTGTCTCATAGATTTTGGATGGTTGTGTTTTGTTTTCATTTGTCTCCAAGTATTCTTGATTTCCTCTTGGATTTCTTCAGTGATCAATTTTTGTTTAGTAACATATTGTCTAACCTCCATGTGTTTGTGCTTTTGTAGCTTTTTTTTTTCTTGTTGTTGATTTCTATTCTCATAGTGTTGTGGCCTAAAAAGACGCTTGATATGATTTCAAACTTCTTAAACTTATTGAGGCTTTTTTGTGGCCTAGCATGTGATCTATCCTGGAGAATGTTCCATGTACATTTGAAAAGAATGTGTATTCTACTGTTTTTGGATGGAACGTTCTCTATATATCTATTGATTTCATTTGGTCCAATGTGTGCTTAATGTGTTAAAGTTCCCTACTGCTGTTGTGTTACTGTCATTTTATCCCTTTATGTCTGTTAATATTTGCTTTACCTATTTAGGTGCACCTAAGTTAGGTGCATATATATCTTCTTCTTGGATTGATCCCTTGATGATTATGTTATGTCCATCTTTGTCTCTTGTTACAGCCTTTGTTTTGAGGTCTATTTTGTCTGATATTATTGCTACACCAGCTTTCTTTTTGTTTCTATTTGCATGGAGTACTTTTTCCATCCCTTCACTTTCAGTCCATGTCTGTCCTTAGATCTGAAGGGAGTCTCTTGTAGGCAGCATATATATATTTTAATCAGTTCAACCATTCTATGTTTTTTGATGGGAGCATTTAGTCCATGTACACTTAAAGTATTTATAGTTATGTACTTATTGTCACCTTGTTAACTGTTTTGGGGTTGTTTCTGCAGTTCCTTCTTGTTCCTTTCTTCTTTTACTCTCTTCCCTTGTGATTTGATGACTATCTTTAGTGTTTTGTTTGTTCCTTTCTCTCTTTTTTTTGTGTGTGTCTATTATAGATTTTTGGTTTATGGTTACCATGGGGTTTACATATAGCTATATATCATTATTCTAAGTTGGTGATCTCTTAAGATCAAACACATTTTAACGACTCTGCATTTTACTATTTTGGACATATTTTACATTTTTCGTTTTGTGCATCTTTACTTATTGTGAATATCAATAGATGATTTTACTACTTTTGTGTTTTACCTGCCTACTAGCTAATTTACTACCTTTATTGTATATTTGCCTTTAGCAATGAGCTTTGTCCTTTTGTAATTTTCATATTTCTAGTTGTGGCCTTTTCTTTTTTGCTTAGAGAAGTCTCTAAAATTTCTTGTAAAGCTGGTTTTGTGGTGCTGAACTCTTTCAGTTTTTCTTGTCTGTAAAACTTTTGATCTTTCCTTCAAATGTGAATGATAGCCTTGCTGGGTAGAGTGTTCTAGCTTGTAGGTTTTTCCCTTTGATCACTTTAAATATATTGTGCCATTCCCTTTTGGTCTCCAGAATTTTCCTGAAAAGACAGGTGAGAGCTTTATGGGATAACATGCTTTTCCTCTTGCTGCTTTTAATATTATCTCTTTAACTTTTATTTATTCCATTTTAATGTGTGGTCCTCTTTGGGTTGACTCTCTGTGCTTCCTGGACGTTGATGTCTGTTTCCTTTCTCAGGTTAGGGAAATTTTCAGCTACTTGTCTTCAAATGCTTCGTGCCCCTTTCTTTCTCTATTCTCATTCTGGGACCCCTATAATGCAAATGTTAGTATGCTTGATATTGTCCCAAAGGTCTGTTAAACCATCCTCATTTTTAAAATTCTTTTTTTTTCTTTTTCTTTCTCTTCAGCTTGAGTGATTTCCACTGTTTTTTCTCAGTTCACTAATACAGTCCTATCATCTAATCTACTGTTGATTCCTCCTAGCATATTTTTTATTGCAGTTATTGTATTTTTCAGCTCTGTTTTGTCCTTCTTTATATATTCTAATTTTTTATTGAACTTTCACTGCATTCCTCCATTCTACTCCTGAGTTTTTTCAGCATCTTTATAATCACTAGCTTGAACTCTTTATGAGGCAGATTGATTATCTCCACTTCACTTAGTTCTTCTACTGGGGTTTTATCTTTTTCCTTCATTTGGATCATATTACTCTGTTGTCTCTTTTTTCTAAATTTGCTGTTTTTATGTCTATGTATTCAGTAGGTTGGTTACTTTTCTGATATTGGAGAAGTGGCCTTTTTTAGGAAACATCCTATGTATCTTAGCAGTGCACTCCCTTCTGGTCATCAGAATTTTATGCTCTAGGGGTTCTCTATGTGGGCCGTGTGGGCCATTCTGTTGTAGTGGGAGGACTATTGTGGGCACTCTGGTATGCATGGTTGGCCCCTGGTCTGGTTGGTTGTCAGGCCCTGAATTGTGCAAAGGCTGCTGGCCACTGGCAGGAAGACTCAGATCATAAGGCAGCTGCTGGGGAGCCCTGGGAAACTCCAGGGCTAATGCTTGTCCACAGGTGAGCACAGCTGGGTTCTGGATTGGGTGGTTGTGGGACTGGGGATCCTGGACCTAAGGCTGGCCTGTTAGTGGGTGTGTCTGCTTCCTGACATGGCTGGCTGCATGATCTGGGGTGTCCCAAAGCTGATATCATTCCACAGGTGGATGGGTCTTGATCTCCGGATGTCTGAATTGGGCCAGGGTATCTTGGAGCTAGTGTCAGCCTGTTGGTGGGCAGCCTAGGGGGTCCTGAGGATAGCACTTTCCTACTGGTGGGCTGAGTCATGTCCCAGGGTCTCTGTCTTTTGGATTCTGAAGTCCCAAAGCTGGTGTTGTCATGCTGTTGGGTGTTGCCAGTTGTTGATACAGCTGGCTGAGGGGTCTGTGGTGTCCCAAAGCTTGTATTGGTCCTCTGATGGGTGGGGTCAGATAGCAGGGCAGCTGGCTGAGGGGCTCAAGGTGTCCCAGAGTTGGTATTGACCTGCTGCTGGATTGGGCCTTGGCTCAGGGTATCCTGGGTCTGGTGCCTGCCCACTAATGGCTGAGACTGGTCTCAGGGCTAGTGTTGGTGTGCAGGGCTAGGTTCTGAGCTCCCAGATGAACAGTACCATGTCCCATTCAGCTGAGGGATCAGAGGATCTTAAGGAAGCAGGCCTGCAGGTGAGTGAGGCTGTGTTCCTTCCTGGCTAGCTGCTTGGTCTGAGGCATCCCAGTACTGATGCAAACAAGCTGGTAGGTGGGGCCAGGTTCCAGTGCTAATAAGCTAAAGGAGCTCAAAATGGCCCTTGCTAGTCCCAGCATTCCTGTGGTACAACGAGCTCCCAAAATTGGCTGCCGCCAGTGTCTATGTCCCCAGGGTGACCTGCTGCCTCTCTGGGAGGCTTTCCAAGATCAGCAGGTGGGACTGATTCAGGATCTTTCAAATTACTGCTTCTTCTCTGGCTCCTGAAGCATGTGAGATTTTGTGTGTGCACTTTAAGAGTGGAGTCAAAAAAAAAAAACGAACAACTAAAAAAAAAAAAAAAAAAAAAGAGTGGAGTCTCTTTTTGCCATAACCCTGTGGATCTTCCAAAAGTAAGCTCCACTGGCCTTCAAATGCAAATGTCCTGGGCGTTCATCTTCCTGGTGCAAGGCCCCTGGGCTGGGGTACTCAATGTGGAGCTCAGACCCCTCAATCCTTGGGGAGAACATTTGTAATTTTAATTATCCTCTCATTTGTGGGTCTTGACTATACCACAACCCCTACCCTCCTCCCATCTCACTGTGGTTCCTTCTTTATATCTTTAGTTGTAGATCTTTTCTGCTAGATTCCAGGCTTAATCATTAATCCTTGCTCTGTAAATAGTTGTAATTTTGGTGTGTTCATAGGAGGAGGTGGGCTCAGGGTCCTCCTAGCTGCCATCTTGGCTGCACACTTTTAAAGAATAGATCCTAAGTCCCCACATCAAAAAGGGAATGATAATTATATTATGGGAAAGAAGTGTTAGATAACAGCATACAATTGTAATCATATATTTCAATATATAAATGTATGTACAATATTGCAATATAGAAATGTGTCAAATCAAACATATTGTACACCTTAAACTTACACAATGATATATGTCAATTACATTTAAATTAAAAAAATGAAACCACCAAAGAAGTAATTCAGAGATTGAAAAGAGGACACAGTAGAGGACAGCTGAAAGCGATGTATGGAGGAAAAAAATATTATCAACAGTGTTGAAACACCTAAATAATCAGCTACACAAGATATCATCCTCTATTGCCTGACTAGTAGATGAAAGTTCTGTCCACTAAATACATTTCACTCTCCTACATCCTGAACCTGATAGAATTGTACCTCAGTAGCCACTTAAAATTAAGGATGGTCACACAAACTAATTTCCAATGAAATATGAGCAAAAGTGATTTGTGCCACTTCTGGAGAAAAGTCTTTCAGAGAGGGGACATTATGTATCACATTTCTTTTCTTCCTAACACAGTGACCTGCAAAGTTACACTAGTGAGGTTCTCTCAGCAAAGGACCTTGAGTGAGAACAATGTGGGAAATATCACTGTTCCCACTAAAAGTGGACATATAATGTGAGTATAAAAACACTTGTATATTGTTTAAAGACACTGAGATTTGAGAGGTATTTGTAATAGCATCATAATCTACCTCATTCTTATATACCTGAACTACTGCAAAAAAATCCTAATCAATACTATGTCTTATTATTAGGCACCCCTAAACCAAATAATTCCCTACTTCATGAACAGAGAAAAGTTTAAGAGTCAGATATGATTCACTCGTCTGTTTAAAACTCCATAACTTTACTTTTAGTAAAGAAAAGTGAGAGTCAGATATGATTCACTCACCTATTTAAAACTCCATAACTTTACTTTTAGCTTGAAAGACTCTCAATTTCTCCCTACTGCCTTTTGTGCAATGCATAACACATTTTTTTAAACATCTTTATTGGAGTATAATTGCTTTACAACGTTGTGTTAGTTTCTGCTGTATAACAAAATAAATCTGCTATATGTATAGATATATCACCATATACCCTCCCACTTGCATCTCCCTCCAACACTCCCTATTCCAACCCTCTAGGTGGTCACAAAGCACCGAGCTGATCTCCCTGTGCGAAGCAGCTGCTTTCCACTAGCTATCTATTTTACATTTGGTAGTGTATATATGTCCATGCCACTCGCTCACTTCGTCCCAGCTTACGCTTCCCCCACCCCATGTCCTCACGTACAATACCTATGTCTGCGTCTTTATTCCTGTCCTGCCCCTAGGTAAATCAGAGCCATTTTTTTAAGATTCCATATATATGTATTAACATGTGGTATTTGTTTTTCTCTTTCTGACTTACTTCATTCTGTATGACAGACTCTAGGTCCATCCACCTCATTACAAATAGCTCAATTTCGTTTCTTTTTATGGCTAATATTCCATTGTATATATGTGCCACATCTTCTTTATCCATTCATCTGATGATGGACACTTAGGTTGTTTCCATCTCCGGGCTATTGTAAATAGTGCTGCAATGAACATTGTGGTACATGTCTCCTTTTAAACTATGGTTTTCTCAGGGTATATGCCCAGTAGTGGGATTGCTGGGTCACATGGTAGTTCTATTTTTAGTTTTTAAGGAACCTCCGTACTGTTTTCCATAGTGGCTGTATCAATTTACATTCCCACCAAGAGTGCAAGAGGGTTCCCTTTTCTCCATTAATTGCCTATCCAATGCTTTGCTTCTGTGGTCGCTTAGGTAATGGCATCACATTGGCCCTGATGGCTACATAAGACTCATCCAGGAGTATTTCTTCATAACAATGTTTTGGGTCCCTATCCAAGATCACTAAGGACCAGAACAACACAGGCTGCATATAGCAGGAAAGTCTGTGCAAAATATCCCCTCCATCATCAACTGAGAATATATGGTAAAAAGAAAGTAAAACACTTTTTATAACATCCAGGCTATTAAACTTCTAAATGTCATAAATATTAACTCCCAGTAACCATGGAATAGGTGCAATTGGCCTGCAGGTAAGATTCAGCCTAAGATCCGTCCAGAATTCTGATCACTCTGAGGTGAGGAGTGGGGATATGCTCACCTGGGATTCCCTCAGTTGCCTGTTACTTCCAATCCTTTACACAAGCAGTCCTTGATCCTTCAGACTGCTCCCACACCTCAGCCCTAGTACTGTGATAAGGGTTTGGGCTATAATAACAAAGAAACCTCGGCCCAAACCCAGGCCAAACAACTTAACTCTGACGTTGAGAAGTTGTATATTCCAGTTATGTCTAGCATGACTCATCTGCAGAATTATGGGCATTATAGTAAGTACCTTATAGGGTTATGGTGGGGATTAAGTGCAATGGTGTATGCAAAATGGCTGGCACAGAGAAGCTGTTCAAGAAATGGTCCCAATTATTACAGATACACTACTCCCATTCCTCTTCTGTATCCATGCTTCTTACCTATGTAAGGAGCCTGAGTCAGGTTTCCACATCTACCAGACATGAATGAGAGTGCTCACCATTCAAGAAAGTTGTAAGGCACTGCCAGGGTCCCGTGATCCAGGGACAACTTCCCCAGGAGAACACACGGCGCCCCTCAGGCTGGAACAACGCCATGCCAGCCTCTGTCGCCACAGGCTCGCCCCGCATTACGTACACATCCCTCCCCAAGGCCTGAGTGAGCCAGAGCCACCGAATCAATGGCTCCTTTAACCCCGTGCTGTCTGAGTGAAAAACATAGGCGCTCAGTTGACCTACACACAGAGGCGGGGCCAAATTCAAAGCTAAGCCCTGGGAGCTGTGCGAACAAAGAAGAGAAAGGAAAATCTCTCACAGCAGCCTCAGGAGCAGCGGACTAAATCTCCATAATCAACTTGATGTACCCTGAATCTGTGGAATACCAGAATAGACAATGAATCATCCCAAATTGAGGAGGTGGAATTTGGGAGGAACAATATATATATATTTTTCCCCTTTTTCTATTTTTCTGAGTGTGTATGTGTATGCTTCTGTGTGTGATTTGGTCTGTATAGCTTTGCTTCCACCATTTGTCCTAGGGTTCTGTCTGTCTGTCTTTTCTTGGTTTTTTAGGATAGTTTTTAGCACTTGTTATCATTGGTGGATTTGTTTTTTGGTTTGGTTGCTCTCTTCTTTCTTTCATTTTTTTAATAGTTAAAAATAATTATTTTATTTTATCTTCTTCTTTCTTTCTTTTTTTCTCCCTTTTATTCTGAGCCATGTGGATGACAGGCTTTTGGTGCTCCAGCCAGGCATCAGGGTTGTAACTCTGAGGTGGGAGAGCCAAGTTCAGGACATTGGCCCACAAGACACCTCCCGGGACCATGTAATATCAAACGGCAAAAATCTCCCAGAAATCCCCATCTCAATGCCAAGACCCAGCTACACTCAACGACTAGCAAGCTCCACTGCTGGACACCCCATGCCAAACAACTAGCAAGACAGGAACACAAACCCACGCATTAGCAGAGAAGCTGCCTAAAATCATAATAAGGCCACAGACCCCCCAAAACACACCACTAGACATGGACCTGCCCATCAGGAAGACAAGATCCAGCACCATCCACCAGAACACAGGCACTAGTCCCCTCCACCAGGAAGCCTACACAACACACTGAAAGAGCTTAGCCACCGGGGGCAGATGCCAAAATCAATGGAAGCTACAAATCTACAGCCTGTGAAAAAGAGACCCTAAACACAGAGTGTTAAGCAAAATGAGAAGACAGAGAAACACACAGCAGATGAAGGAGCAAGGTAAAAACCCACCAGATCTAACAAATAAAGAGAAAATAGGCAGTCGACCTGAGAAAGAATTCAGAATAATGTTAATAAAGATGATCCAGAATCCTGGAAATAGAATGGAGAAAATAAAAGAAACGGTTAACAAGGACCTAGAAAAACTAAAGAGCAAACAAACAGTGATGAACAACACAATAAATGAAATGAAAAATACTCTAGAAGGGAAAAAAAGCGGAATAACTGAGGCAGAAGAACAGATAAGTGACCTGGAAGATAAAATAGTGAAAATATCTCTTGCAGAGCAGAATAAAAAAAAGAAAAGAATTGAGGACAGTCTCAGAGACTTCTGGGACAATATTAAATGCACCAATATACGAATGACAGGGGTCCCAGAAGAAGAAGAGAAAAAGAGAGGGACTGAGATAATATTTGAAGAGATTATAGTTGAAAATTTCCCTAAGATGGGAAGGGAAATAGTTAATCAAGTCCAGGAAACACAGAGAGTCCCATACAGGATAAATCCAAGGAGAAACCTGCCAAGACACATATTAATCAAACTATCAGATAATAAATACAAAGGAAACATATTAAAAGCAGCAAGGGAAAAAACCCAAAAAACTTACAAGGGAATCCCCTTAAGGTTAACAGCTCATCTTTCAGCAGAAATTCTGCAAGCCAGAAGGGAGTGGCAGGACATATTTAAAGGGATGAAGGGGAAAAACCTACAACCAAGATTAGTCTACCCCACAGGGATCTCATTTGGATCCAATGAAGAAATTAAAACCTTTACAGACAAGCAAATTCTATGAGAATTAAGCACCACAAAACCACTTTTATAACAAATACTAAAGGAATTTCTCTAGACAGGAAACACAAGAGAAGGAAAAGACGTACAATAACAAACCCAAAACAATTAAGAAAATGGTAATAGGAACATACATATCGATAATTACCTGAAATGTAAATGGATTAAATGCTCCAATCAAAAGACATAAACTGGCTGAACAGATACAAAAACAAGACCTGTATATATGCTGTCTACAAGAGACCCACTTCAGACCTAGGGACACATACAGACTGCAAGTGAGGGGATGGAAAAAGATATTCAATGCAAATGTAAATCAAAAGGAAGCTGGAGTAGCATTTCTCATATCAGACAAAATAGAAGTTTAAACAAAGACTATTACAAGAGACAAAGAAGGATACCACATAATGATCAAGGGATAAATCCAAGAAGAAGATCTACCAATTGTAAATATTTATGCACCCAACATAGGAGCACCTCAATACATAAGGCAAATACTAACAGCCATCAAAGGGGAAATCGACAGTAACACAATAATAGTAGGGGGCTTTAACACCCCACTTTCACCAATGGGCAGATCATCCAAAATGAAAATAAATAAGGAAGCAAAAGCTTTAAATGATACATTAAACAAGATGGACATAATTGATATTTATGGGACATTCCATTCAAAAACAACAGAACACACTTTCTTCTAAAGTCCTCATGGAACATTCTCCAGGATAGATCATAACTTGGGTCACAAATCAAGCTGGGGTAAATTTAAGAAAATTAAAATCATATCAAGTATCTTTTCCGACCACAACACTTTGAGACTAGATGTTAATTACAGGAAAAAAATCTGTAAAATATACAAACACATGGAGGCTAAACAATACACTACATAATAACCAGGAGATCACTGAAGAAATCAAAGAAGAAATCAAAAGACACCTCAAAATAAATGAAAATGAAAACACGACAACCCAATGCCTATGGCATGCAGTGAAAGCCATTCTAAGAGGGAAGTTTATAGCAATACAATCGTAACTTAAGAAACAAGAAACATCTCAAATAAACAACCCATCCTTACACCTTAAGCAATTAAAGAAAGAAGAACAAAAATCCCCCAAAGTTAGCAGAAGGAAAGAAATCATAAAGATCCGATCACAAATAAATGAAAAGGAAATGAAGGAAACTTTGGCAGAGATCAATAAAATTAAAGGCTGGGTCTTTGAGAAGTTAAATGAAATTGAAAAAGCATTAGACAGACTCATCAAGAAAAAAAGGGAGAAGACTCAAGTCAATAGAATTAGAAATGAAACAGGAGAAGTAACAACTGATACTGCAGAAATCCAAAGGATCATGTGAGATTACTACAAGCAACTATATGCCAATAAAACGGACATCGTGGAAAAAACAAATTCTTAGAAATGCACAACCTTCCAAGACTGAACCAGGCAGAAATGGAACATATGAACAGACCAATCAAAAGCGCTGAAATATAAACTCTGACTAAAAATTTTCCAACAAACAAAAACCCAGGACGAGCTGGCTTCACAAGTGAATTCTATCAAACATTTAGAGAAGAGCTAACACCTATCCTTCTCAAACTCTTCCAAAATATAACAGAGGGAGGAACACTTCTAAACTCATTCTATGTGGCCACCATCACCCAGATAACAAAAACAGACAAACATGTCACAAAGAAAGAAAACTACCGGCCAATATCACTGATGAACATAGATGCAAAAATCCTCAACAAAATCCTGGCAAACAGAATCCAACAGCTCATTAAAAGGATCATACACCATGATCAAGTGGGGTCTATCCCAGGAATGCAAGGATTCTTCAGTGTATGCAAATCAATCAATGTGATGCACCATATTAATAAATTGAAGGAGAACAACCATATGATCATCTCAATAGATGCAGGTAAAGTTTTCAAAAAAAAATCAACACCCATTTATGATAAAAATCCTCCAGAAAGTAGGCATAGAGGGAACTTACCTCAACAAAATGAAGGCCACATATGACAAACCCACAGCCAACATCATCCTCAATGGTGAAAAACTGAAACCATTTCCACTAAGATCAGGAACAAGATAAGTCTGCCCACTCTCACCACCATTATTCACCATAGATTTGGAAGTTTTAGCCACAGCAATCAGAGAAGAAAAAGAAATAAAAGGAATCCAAATTAGAAAAGAAGAAGTAAAGCTCTCACTGTTTGCAGATGACATAATACTATACATAGAGAATCGTAAAGATGTTACCAGAAAACCACTAGGGCTAATCAATGAATTTGCTAAACTAGCAGGATACAAAATGAATGCAAAGAAATCTCTTGCATTCCTATACAGTAATGATGAAATATCGGAAAGTGAAATTAAGAAAACAGTCCCATTTACCACTGCAAAAAACAATAAAATATCTAGGAATAAACCTACCTAAGGAGACAGAAGACCTGTATGCAGAAAATTATAAGAAACTGATGAAAGCAATTAAACATGATACAAATAGATGGAGAGATATATCATGTTCTTGGATTGGAAGAATCAACATTTTGAAAATGACTCTACTACGCAAAGCAATCTACAGATTCAATGCAATCCCTGTCAAACTATCACTGGCAGTTTTCACAGAACTAGAACAAAAAGTTTCACAATTTCTATGGAATCACAAAAGACCCCGAATAGCGAAACAACCTTGAGAAAGAAAATCGGAGCTGGAGGAATCAGGCTCCCTGACTTCAGACTATACTAAAAAGCTACAGTAATCAAGACAGTATGGTACTGGTACAGAAACAGGAATTTAGATCAATGGAACAGGATAGAGAGCCCAGATATAAACCCACACACATATGGTCACCTTATCTTTGATAAAGGAGGCAGGAATGAACAGTGGAGAAAAGACAGCCTCTTCAATAAGTGTTTCTGGGCAAACTGGAAAACTGCATGTAAAAGAATGAAATTAGAACCCTCCCTAACACCATACACAAAAATAAACTCAAAATGAATTAAAGACCTAAATGTAAGGCCAGACACCATGAATCTCTTAGAGGAAAACATAGGCTGAACACTCTATGACATAAATCACATAAATCCTTTTTGATTGACCTCTTAGAGAAATGGAAATAAAAACAAGAATAAACAAATGGGACCTAATGAAACTTAACATCTTTTGCACAGCAAAGGAAACCATAAAGAAGACATAACAACAACCCTCAGAATGGGAGAAAATATTTGCAAATGAAGCAACTGACAACGGATTAATCTCCAAAACATACAAGCAACCCATGCAAGTCAATATTAAAAAAAAAACCCAATCCAAAAGTGGACAAAAGACATAAATAGACATAAATAGACATTTCTCCAAAGAAGATACACAGATTGCCAACACACACATGAAAGAATGCTCAACATCATTAATCATAAGAGAAATGCAAATCAAACATACAATGAGATATCAACTCATACTGGTCAGAATGGCCATCATCAAAACATCTACAAACAATAAATGTTGGAGAGGGTGTGGAGAAAAGGGAACCCTCTTGCACTCTTGGTGGGAATGTAAATTGATACAGCCACTATGGAGAACAGTGTGGAGGTTCCTTAAAAAACAGAAAGTAAAACTACCATATGACCCAGCAATTGGATTATTGGGCATATAACCTGAGAAAACCATAATTTAAAATGAGTCATGTACCAAAATATTCCTTGCAGCTCTATTTACAATAGCCAGGATATGGAAGCAACCTAAGTCTCCATCAACAGATGAATGGATAAAGAAGATGTGGCATATATATACAATGAAATATTACTCAGCCATAAAAAGGAATAAAACTGAGTTATCTGTAGTGGGGTGGATGGACCTAGAGTCTGTCATACAGAGTGAAGTAAGTCAGAAAGAGAAAAACAAATACTGTATGCTAACAGATATATATGGAATCTAAAAAAATAATAATGGTCATAAAGAACTTAGGGGAAAGATGGGAATAAAGATGCAGACCTACTAGAGAATGGACTTGAGGATATAGGGAGGGGGAAGAGTAAGATGGTACAAAGGGAGACAGTGGCATGGACATATATACACTACCAAATGTAAAATAGATAGCTAGTGGGAAGCAGCCGCATAGAACAGGTAGATCAGCTCTGTGCTTTGTGACCACCTAGAGGGGTGGGATAGGGAGGGTGGGAGGGAGAGAGATGCAAGAGGGAAGAGATATGTGGACATATGTTTATGTATAACTGATTCACTTTTTTATAAAGCAGAATGTAACCCACCATTGTAAAGCAATTATACTCCAATAAAGATGTTTAAAAAAATGATGATACAAATAGATGTAGATATGTACCATGTTCTTGGCTTGGAAGAGTCAACATTGTAAAAATGACTATACTACCCAAAGCAATCTACAGATTCAATGCAATCCCTATCAAACTACCACTGGCATTTTTTCACAGAAATAGAACAAAAAAATCTCACAATTTGTATGGAAACACAAAAGACCCCGAATAGCCAAAGCAATCTTGAGAAAGAAAAATGGAGCTGAAGGAATCAGGCTGGCTGACTTCTGACTATACTACAAAGCTACATTAATCAAGACAGTATGATATTGTCACAGAAACAGAAATATAGATCAATGGAACAGGATAGAAAGCCCAGAGATAAACCCATGCACATATGGTCACCTTATCTTTGATAAAGGAGGCACGAATATACAGTGGAGAAAAGACAGCCTCTTCAGTAAGTGGTGCTGGGAAAACTGGATGGCTATATGTAAAAGAATGAAATTAGAACATTCCCTAACATTATACACACAAAAAAATTCAAGATAAAGACCTAAATATAAGGCCAGATACTATTAAACTCTTAGAGGAAAGCATTTGCAGAACACTCCATGACATATATCAGAGCAATATCTTTTTTGACCCACCTCCTAGAGAAATGGAAATAAAAACAAAAATAAACAAATGGCACCTAATGAAACTTAAAGGCTTTTGCACAGCAAAGGAAAACATAAACAAGACAATCCTCAGGATAGGATAAAATATTTGCAAATGAAGCAACTGATACAGGATTAATTTCCAAAATTTACAAGCAGCTCATGCAACTCAATATCAAAAAAACAAACAACCCAATTCAAAAATGGGCAGAAGACCTATATAGACATTTTTCCAAAGAAGATATACAGATTGCCAGCAAACACATGAAAGAATGCTCAACATCACGAATCATTAGAGAAATGCAAATCAAAACTACAATGAGAGAACATCTCACACCGGTCAGAATGGCCATCATCAAAAAATCTACAAACAATAAATGCTGGAGAGGGTGTGTATAAAAGGGGACCGTCTTGCAATGTTGGTGGGAAGGTAAATTGATACAGCCACTATGGAGGTTCCTTAAAATACTAAAAGTAGAATTATCATATGACCCAGCAGTCCCACTACTGGGCATATACCCTGAGAAAACCATAATTCAAAAAGATTCATGTACCAAAGGTTCATTGCAGCACTATTTACAATAGCCAGGACATGGAAGCAACCTAAGTGCCCATCGACAGATGAATGGATAAAGAAGATGTGGCACCTATATACAATGGAATATTACTCAGCCATAAGAAGAAACGAAATTTAGTTATTTGTAGTGAGGTGGATGGACCTTGCGTCTGTCATACAGAGTGAAGCATGTCAGAAAGAGAAAAACAAATGCTGCATGCTAACACAGATATATGGAAACTAAAAAAAAAAAATGGTCATGAAGGACTTAGGGGCAAGACGGGAATAAAGGCCCAGACCTACTAGAGAATGGACTTGATGGGGAGGGGAAAGGGTAAGCTGGGGCAAAGTGAGAGAGTGGCATGGACATATATACACTACCAAATATAAAATAGATAGCTAGTGGGAAGCAGCCACATAGCACAGGGAGACCAGCTCGGTGCTTTGTGACCACCTAGAGGGGTGGGATAGGGAGGGTGGGAGGGAGGGAGAAACAAGAAGGAAGAGATAATGGCATATATGTATATGTATAACTGATTCAGTTTGTTATAAAGCCGAAAATAACACACCATTGTAAAGCAATTATTCTCCATAAAGATGTTAAAATAAAAAAGAAAGTTGTGAGGATTAAATGAGATAATGTATGCCAAGTCCTTACCAGACAGTTACTGAGTTAATGATTTAAACCAGAGGGACCCATGTTGGAAACTTTACACAGAGACAGAAACCGAGAGGTGAGTGTGCCCCTGTGAATGGATGGTCACCTTCATGCCTATGTGCACACAGGTGTGCATACACACTGGGGGGGCTGAGTTCACAAGGTCTTCCACTCCCTATTCAGTACAAGCTCAGGACCTGGGAAATCCTGGGTCTGAATGTCAAGCACACTGTGGCTCTGGCTAGAGATGCTGTGGTAGGAAGGTAAGTTGCCTCAATTCCACATTCATTCATTCATTCATTCAATCCATCTGGTCTCACTCTTTGAAGACTTTCTATGGACCACCAGGCCCCAGTGAGCTAGCAAGGAGCCAGATGCAACATCTGAAGTGTTTAGTCTGGTGGTGAACAGTGAGTGGTGACCCCTCTTAGGAGGAACTTCCTATGACTACATGCAAGACATAGTTGGATAAGGAGCATGGAGGTGGCATAAAGCCAGGAATGAGAATGCTGCATACATCTCGATAAGAAACCCTGTAAGGGAAGCTGTGTGGAAATAGGAATGGCCTCATTTATGATTCAGAGGAGAAAATTAAAATATCAGTGGAATCAGGGAAGTGGGTCAAAAATCCTGACTCCATCACCTGTCAGGGATTTGATATCAGGCCTCAGATGCCTCAGATGCCTCGTATCTACATTGGGCATACTAATAAGAGTGACCAATTATTTTGTACTGTGAGACAATGCACAATAAAAATAGCAGAAGGAAGTTACTTATTATTGACATTATGAATAATAATATGCCAGAGCTAAGATATATGTTGAGGAAAGAAATGCAACAATTCTTAATTGGCTAAGAATAAGCAACATTTCAGTTAACAGCTGGGGAACTTTAATGTGACTGCATACTTGGTTATTTTCTGGAGGGCGATATTCCACCTCACCCTCAGAGTCATCCCCACCCTTAAACAGAAAGCATGAAGGATGGGGATTCCCCATAGAAAAATGTTTGGGCATGTCCAGGAGTAGCCAAGGAGGGACCCTAAAGTCTACGAGTGGCAGGCACCTCAGGCTCACAAGAGCACACAGGCAGATTTCATGGGCATGATACTTGGCACCTTTTGTTCAGATTATCACTGATGTCACTTGAGGCGATTCGACACCCTGAAGACCCCACAGAACCTCAGGGTGAATTTTAGGAAGCGCCATCACTCCTGTGATGATGTGGTCAACTAATGGACTCAGTTTGGGGTTTGGGGGGGACTTGTGATTCTGAGAAAAGTGTAGGAAACCCAGTATGGAGTTACCCTTGCTTAAGGAGAGAATTTCCTCCAAGGTACAAATGCCATGGATGATATCTAGTCTTCCCACAATTCTGAGGACTGGCTGCACCCTGCTGTATTCTGTGCCCCGTGTGCTGGGAGAGGCTGAGCATTAGCAAGGCTTCTGCAGGCATCTGAAATCCAATGATCCCAGAGAGTAAACCTAACAAAGGCCATCCCCTCTCCCGCTAAAAGGCCAAGGCACTTAAGAGAAGAGCAAGGCAGCCAACCCGCTTCTCCTCCGGCATCCCTAGTCTTATCACTTACCCAAGCCAGAACCCTGGGAGGCCCAGTTAACCTGTTTCTTCCCCTCACTACCCAGATCCAAGCAATCCCCAAGGCTTATTGATTCAGTCTTCTAATGAGCTCTGGTATCCATTCCCTTCTCTCCATCTTCACTGCCATCACTCTATTTCAGGCACCACTGTCATTAGCCTAGATGAAGGCAATAGCCTCTAATGAGGTCTTCCATCCACCCCTCCCGCCTCCCTCAGAGTCCAGTCTCCACACTGCAGCCAAAGAGGCTTTGCTAAATCACTGATCTGACCTTATCAGTTGCTTGCTGGAAACCATTCAGTGATGTCCTATTGGGTGGCTTCAGGATAACATTCAACCACCCTTATGCATCATAGAATTATTTAGGATTCAGGAAAAGTCATAAATCACCTTGATTTCGACTGAAGTAGAAGGAAGATTTTAATCATTCATCAAAAATCCTGAACATAAACTTGGCTCTCATACTCAATTAGATATACTGCTCATTTAAGAAAAAAATTCTAGTAAACAAATGATTGAACTGTTATTGCTGCATTGTTTGTAGAGGGGGCAAATACTTTGGAGATACAGAGTACCAGGCCAACAGATGGATGCCTGAAAAGATTATGGTAAAACCACTGCAAGGAACATCACCCAGCCATTATAATGAAAGCCTTACAGGTATGAGTTGACCAAATTTTATTGTTGATTAGCAAAAAAGAATGAAGTGAAAACTGTATATAGAAGGATCTAATTTTTATAAATGAAGAAAAGCATAAATTCCATGTGGTCTATGTAAACACATCCATGCAGGCACACCCAGTAAGTCCACTCCTAGATGGTGACCCTAGAGATGTTCACGTGTTTTCAGGGGATAGGTACACAAAGACTTATAAGAGCATTGTTTTTTTTTTTTTCTGGAAAAATAGAAACTGCAAAAGTCTGGGTCATCATGAGAAAGATAAATTGCAAATACTGAAAGAAATAGTATACAAACATGAAAATGACCTAGAGCTACATTTACCAACTTGCATAAACATGTTTTAAAAATCCTATATAATGTGTATGAACACAGAAATAGGTAGAAAATATGTACAACTTGTCCTGGGTATAATAGTTACTGAATTCATGATAGCAGATGCCACTGAAGAAGGAGAGAGTGGTGTGGGTCTGGGAAGAGGTAAATAGAGGGCTTTACCATATCTGTAATGTAAAGGTAAGGCCAAGGTAGGGCCTAATTTTTAAATTTGACACAGCAGGGCACTGGTTATGCAGGTGTTTGTAATATTAATTTTATTCTTTTCCCTATGTTTGTGATTAATTTGCAGTAAAAATATTCTATTCTCAAACCCAGCAAACGATCCTGAAAAGTAATCACATGGCTTTTGTTTCATGACTGTAGGAGTGCACATGCTATAGACCTCCTTGCAAGATCCTAATTCTTGAAAACTGTAAAATAAGTCCATGCCTGCAGTGTGAAATGTTTCAGAGAAATGATTCTTCCACAGACCATAAACAGTGAGGAGCCCAGCCCCTGAATGAGGGACATCAGATAGGGTCAGACTCACTTGTTCAAGTAGTGGTGGCCCACAGTCTGTGCAAGTGTTGTTGCAAATGGAGAGACTGGCCCAAGGGTGCTCTGTGCCCTTGGGAGGTGCTTGCTGGAATCAGAACAGGGCCTACAGACAACTGAAAGATGATTAGTTACAGCGGTGGGAGTAGTGTGGATTGACCCCTTCATTTCCCTCTCTATCCCACCTGCAGCACTTACGACCAGGTGGTGGCTTTGGCAATGTCTGCTCAGGTAAGAGCAATGCCTAAGGAAACTTGGTCATATAACCAGGACAGTGCCTGGGATAGGGGGGTTAGTAGACAGCCCCAGAGAAGAACAAGGTGCATCAACACCCACAAGAATTGCTGCCAAGGTATCCAGCCCAGTCTCGTATCCCTCCCCAGTTCCTCCCAGTACTTTCACTGAAAATATGACAATAATATAAATTCACCTCAACAGGTAGTCACAGTTCTTATTCATTAGGCACTCCCCATGAGTGAGGCACACATATGACTTGTATATTAGTTTCCTTCTGCTGATGTAACAAATTACCACGAATTTAGTGGCTTAAGGCAATCAAATTTAATCTTTTACAGTTCTGGGAGTCAGAAGTCTAAAATGTGCCTGCGGGTCTGTGTTCCTCCTGGAGGCTCAAGGGGAGAATCCATTTCCTTGTCTTCTTCAGCTTCTAGAGGTGCCCTACTTTCCTGGGCTCATACCCTCTTCCTCCATCTACAAGGCCAGCAATGTAGCATCTTCTCTCCTCTTTGATCTCTGCTTCCATCCTTACATCTTTCACTGAATCTAACTCTACTGTCCCCCTTCTATAGGGACTCTCTGTTTACCTTGGGCCCACCCAGATAGTCCAGGATAATCCTCCTCTAAAGATCCTGAACTTAATCACACCTGCAAAATTCCCCTTTGCCATATAAGGTAGCCTATTCACAGATTCTGGGGATAGGAGCATGGACATCTTTGGGAACTGGGGGACATTTTCAACCTACCTCATCTTGCATGAGATATTTCCCTTTAATCTTCGCAACACCACTATGGTATGCTTATTCGCAGATGGAGAAACTGAGGCTTAGAAAGGTTAAATAACATGCTGGACTTGACACAGCTTGGAAGGGGCAGAGCCAAGTATGGAAAACCTAGTAAGGTGAGTAAGGATCCTTGTCTTGCCCTTCTACACATCTGTCCCTTTTCTCATCTCTTTCCCTTCTGCTCCTATCCCAAGGGAGCAAGAACACTCCCTTCCGTGTTAAGCCTCCTGGCACCACCAAATGTGCACTCAGTTGGAGCAGCTGTGAGGTGTGTGATGGCAGAAGGTGGAGCTTAGAAATCTGAAGATGTGAGCCCCAATACTGACATTCAACAGCAGTACTATGATCTTGGGCAAGAGAGTTAATCTCTCTCTAGCTTCACTGGTGACTGAAGGGTGTTGTAAAGATTCCAGTTTGGAGGTAGTTTAGGCACATAGCCTACCACAGCAATGTTAATTTCCCTCCTCTCTTTGTACTTCTCAGGCCCTCACAAGTCAGCTGCCCTTCCTTTGTCATGTTCTACTTACTCTAGACAGACCTGTGGTCCACAATGTCCCAAGGCATGGTTTTATGATTTCCTCCTGTTACTATCATGCCTGGCAATATTCTTGCTATTAAAAACACTATGTTTCTTGACTAATAACCTCTGTGGCCTGTCTTACATAAATGTGATTTCTGTTAAGCTTTTGGGAACACTGAGAGTAGCTCACAACCTAAAGCCTGTTCCTGATTACTCCTTTGAGGAAATCTGTTGAGAGCCACAGCCCTAGGTTGTACACTGCTTAAGGATAGGCTCTGATCTTCCCGGGTTCTATGCAGAGCTGCCTCGTCCTTATTGTGGGTTGGAGCAAAGGTTCACTAAGATGAATGGAGTGACAGGGAAATGGCACCCCCTCCTCAGTCAGCTGGTTGGTGGACAGAAGGTAATGCAGCAACAAGCATACACTACCCCAAGTTTGTTTATGGTGAGGCTTCGCCAACAGGAGGTCTTGGTAGGCTCTGGGTATAAAGAAAACTTGAGTTTAGAAAGTAACCCCTGGGAAGAAAATTAGTTTGCTGGATTGCATTCCCATAAAGTCCCATCAGAAAGGAGAAGTTTTTGGAAACAATATGGGTGATTTTGCAATCCTCTAGTCACACAGATTCCCAAACAGCAAACACAAAACATACAAACAAGAAACAACTGAACTCAGAGGAACCTGCTCTAACTCAGGGTTGCTGGTATGTGCTATTGGATTTGCAGAGTCTCACAAGAAACCTGGCATACAGGGCAAGAGGGATTAGCCTTTTCTGCTTGTTTAGAGGATAAATCACAGGACACAGATGTTAGGTTAAACTCATCAAGGTCAAGAGCTTGTAAATGACAGGGGCTGGGCCAGAACTCATGTTCCCATGAGTTCAATGCTTGTATTGAGTTCCTCAGAACCAGGTATTCCCTTTCTACACATGTACAGAGGACTGGGCCTTGTTGGGTGATTCAGCTGGCAATTCTGCTTTCTAAACAGGACACACTTTCCCACCCCAGAACTTATTCACCAGGTGTAGACATATCCTATTCCACCAACTCTATCAAGGGCTAGGAGACATCAAGGGGAGAGACAGGACCCCTTCCCTCTTTGGGATTACAATCTGAAATCCTGTCAAAGAAACATTTCACCTCTTCCAGCCAAGCAGGTATAAAGCATTCACTTGCTTTTAAAAAAGTTCAGATAAAAACATGCGCAAAATCTTCCATTTCATGTATTCCTTCAATGTGCATTTATTTATTAAATGCCGCTCTCACACATTGCTTGAAACACCTAGAGAGACAGAGGCTGTGCTTTCTGTGTGATGCATGCTTTTTATTTATTGTCTCATTTAATTCTCACCACCCTATGAGACCACTAGTACTTTAATTAACTCCACTCTATAGATGAGGAAATGGAGGTTCAGAGAGGTGAGGTGACTTGTGCAAAATAGTATCTTTGGAATGACGTAAGAAAGATATGGAGTGCTTGCTATAGAGAGCAAAAAATGGGGAGCAAAAATGGGCTCGTTACCCTTTTGTGCCGACCAAGAAGAGCTGCTGGGAGGAAGAGGCCTCTGAGCAAAGAGTTGGAATTTAGGTAATTGGAGATTAGAGGAAAGGCATTTCACACAGAGGAAACAGTGAGCCAAGACCTGGAGTGGATAAAGTTCAGAGTATGTTATGAATTATATTCGGATTACAGAATGAAAGAAAGAAGCAAAATAAATCCGGTATTCAGGTATACTGGAGCCAAGAAACTTTGGAGCCAACCTGCACTCTACCACCCACTCCCTATTCACCACTTCCATCCAATCAGTCTCTAAAGCCTGTCAGTGATCACCCTTAAAATGTCTTTCTGCCTCTCCATCCCCATGGCAACCACCTTAAGGCTCACTTTCATTCCCTCTTGCTTCTTATTCTAATTGCTTCCTAAATGACCTGCCAGACAATAGTCTGCTCCTCTGTGAGGCTGTACAAATGCAAGTCTGATCCAGTCAGTGCCCTGCTTAATAATGTAGTGAATATATAACATTTTAAAGGCTCTGCACCTCTTGCACACTGTTCGGTTTTGCAGTCCCATCTCCTCTCATCACCCAGCACTTCGGCCACAGCCATCTTATCTAGGTCCTATGCGGGCCCAGGAATTAATCAGTATACACAGAGCCACCTTCTGAAAACAGGCGAGTGAATGAATATGCTGTGTAAGCCAAGACAGGAAAGGAGAGCTGGGAGCAGCTGATTCCTTCCAAGGATACACTCCTGTCCCTCCCCCATGGTCTCAAACACACCCCCAGTCTGGGAATAGAGCAGAGACACACTCTTTCCCAAGACCCGCCAGCCAATCTTGTACTAGACTGAAAAATGCAGGAACCCTATATTTAGACTTTTGTGTGTGTGTGTGTGTGTGGTACGCGGGCCTCTCACCGCTGTGGACTTACTCTGTTGTGGAGCACAGGCTCCGGACGCGCAGACTCAGCGGCCATGGCTCACGGGCCCAGCCGTTCCGTGGGACGTGGGATCTTCGCGGACCGGGACATGAACCCGTGTCCCCCGCATCGACAAGCGAACTCGCAACCCCTGCGCCACCAGCGAAGCCCAGGAACCCCGTCTTTATTTCTTCTTTACTTACTTCTGTCCTTGCCAATCCCAAGCCGTCATTTCTCCCCTAGTCCCACCCCTGCTTAGGCCTGTCCGTTCTTCTATCTGACAGCGGAAGTGTGCCTGTAGGACCCGCCCACTTCCTTTTGGAGTCTGGGGATTGCGTGGCAGGTGAGGCGGAGTCAATTCAGCCCTGCATTCTTGTGCTTTGCTGCTGAGGCGAGCGCTGGGGGCGGCTGCTAGTGCAAGTCGGCTTGCGTGGGTGTTAGCTTTGTAGCTGAAAACGTCTCGCTTGTTACAAAGACTCTATTGACGTTGGTGGCTTCAGCGGCGGCCACTTTTTAAAGTGGAGATAGATTTTTTCTGCAGAGGTTACAGTTATCTTTCCCTAGGATTGCTATAGGCTCCGTGCCCCTAGCAGAAGATATGCCACGGGGACGAAAGAGTCGGCGTCGCCGTAACGCAAGGGCCGCAGAAGAGAACCGCAACAATCGTAAGATACAGGCCTCAGAAACCTCCGAGACCCCGATGGCCGCCTCTTTGGTCCCGAGCACCCCCGAGGACGACCTGAGCGGCCCAGAGGAAGACCCAAGCACTCCAGAGGAGGCACCCACCACTCCCGAGGAAGCCTCGAGCACTGCTCTAGCGCAGAAGCCCTCGGTAGCCAGGAGCAATTTTCAAGGCACCAAGAAAAGTCTCCTGATGTCTATATTAGCCCTCATCTTCATCATGGGCAACAGCGCCAAGGAGGCCCTGGTCTGGAAAGTGCTGGGAAAGTTGGGGATGCAGCCTGGCCGGCAGCACAGCATCTTTGGAGATCCAAAGAAGGTCGTTACAGAAGAGTTTGTGCGCAGAGGGTACCTGATTTATAAGCCGGTGCCCCGTAGCAGTCCTGTGGAGTACGAGTTCTTCTGGGGACCTCGAGCACACGTGGAATCAAGCAAGCTGAAAGTCATGCATTTTGTGGCAAGGGTGCGTAACCGATGCTCCAAGGACTGGCCATGTAATTACGATTGGGATTCTGATGATGATGCAGAAGTTGAGGCTATCCTCAATTCAGGTGCTAGGGGTTATTCTGCCCCTTAGGGAAATATGCAGCACACCCTTGAGGGGGATTGGAAAGAGCTTCAAAGGTACCCCAAGGAATAGATCATCTGGGTCCTTAGTTGAATGTAATGGGGAGTGGGGCACTGTATTTGGTATTTGTGATCAGTGCTAATTGTTTGAGAAACAGAACGTTTACTTTGAATACTGTAAATTTTATTCATTTTAGTACAGTGTTGATTAAGGTCATAGTATGTTTTAAAATACCATTGAAGAAGATATATTTTTTCCGTCATTGATATTTAGTATAACAGTTTTGCTAACGTTATAAAATGAAGTCTTTGCATCATATTCTGTGGTCTGATACATATTTTATATCACTAAAATAGGCTGTTCTTAAAAGTTTGAAATAACCAGTAAAATGTGAGAGAAGGATGGGAGAATTCTTTTATGTCTTGCCATTCTGAAAACCTTTGTGTCTGCTGTTGTGTAAAGAAAATTGACAACTACCTTGATTTTGCTTAGTTACTGCAGAATATAGAAAAAAATAAAAGCTTAATGACAAGGACACCTTGTCCATTTACTGACCACCACTTATGTGTATGGCACCAATCTAGGTTCTGGGGATACTCCTCAGACACAGTGCTCAGCTCTAAAGAATGTTCTAGATTATGTGAGAGAGACAAATATGTAAACTGGCAGTGTGGTAAATGCTGTAATAGGGAGTGAGCATGGGGTGTCATGAAAATGTAGAAAAGCTTATGTGACCTGTCTTGGAGGGTGGGACAGGAAAGAGGGCATCATAGGGTGCTATGAAAATCCAAGAGATGCTTAAATAAGGTTGAAGGGATTTGAAAGGGGCATCAGAGCATACTATGAAAATAGTGTGTGTTAGGTATTTTTTGGAAACGTGACCCAGCTTGGAGGATGGGGCATTGGCAAAGGGAAGGGAACATCACAGGGTGCTGTGGAAATAGAAAATGCACTTAAATTAGCTTGAGAGGAGGACGGGGAGAGGGGTGGTTGCAGGCAAAAGGACATTGTAGGGTACTACAGAAATTAAAAAGACGGGACTGTCAGAAAATTCTTGGTTAGTGACAACCTGAGGTCTGAAAGTAACATTGGAGATGGGGAAGGGAGTAACTTGAGGCACTAAAGGCAGCATGGACATTAGGGAAGAAACAATTTTTTTACTGAAGTATTAGGGTCATGTCAAGCGGAAAGTGGAGAAAAAGAAATGAGGTGGGGAAGAGGGGAACAGGAGCTAGAGTCTCAAAGGGCGGGAGTTACAACTATTTTTAATGAGAACAAAAGTGGTTAATAATAACGATAATCCCGGAATAATGAAAAGAAAAAGGTTCCATAAAAGCAGAGCCTCCTGGATGAACCAGAGAGAGGAGTTGACCTGTGGTATCTCTGAAAGGTAAACTGGCACCTCTCTCAAGAACTGTCTTGTTAGGGTGCACAAATTGCTTTAAAGTGTGTTATGTATCGGGGTAGGGGGTGGGGGGCAGGTAGGGCAGAATTAGCACTTTGACACTCTCCTTCAGCCAGTGTATTTAAGTCCAGAGGGCTACCTGGCATGGTGGCCCATGGTGTATGAAGTCTTGTGGTATCAGGTTTCTTCCCACCTCCAGGAACTTTTACACTTTCTTTCCTCATTGTACCAAGGAGCTCAATGCTCTTCCCATCCATTCTATCACCAGGGGCTTCTGAATCCTCTACCTTGCCCTGTGGCACATCTGGGGAGGTGGGAGTCATCCCTCATATTCAAATCGGCTACAGGCAGAGAACACGCATTAGAAGGTTGGCCACCCCCAAAACCAACCACACTTATCTCGAGAGCTAAACACTGTAAGAACTAAAAGTCCCCTAATAGGGATCACCAAGGGAAGGTGCCTCATCTAGCCTCCTGGGTCTCAGCTGTCACACACAAAAGAGTGGCCAGAGCTCCTTCTTTCTTTGTCCCCAGGCAGTCTTACCCTGCTTCCACCTGTGTGCCAGGCAAAGTCACTGGGGCCAGGGTAAGCTAGCAAATGACTTTCTGGCAAAGGCCCAGGGACCCATAGACATCACCCTGCAGGCAAAGGAGGCTTCAAACAAAAGTGGGAAGCATGACCCCTCAGCGGCTCCAAATTCATTCAGCAAACAAGAAAATAGTGGGAGCCTCTATGATTCAGGCAGTGTGACAGACACTGAGGCTATGGAAGATCAGAAGGCATGTTTCTGGCCCTGGAGGAGCCATATTTGTCGATACCTGCTCCAGAGGTAGACAAGGTATGAATCTGAGGTTCAGATTACTGAGTGACTTTCTGGTCTAGAGCCACCGGGGTGGCAAGTGACAGATCCTAGACAAGACCCCATGTCCATTCCCAGCAAATCCAGAGTGTTTCCCTATAGGTCACCCTGCTGTCCTTCTCTGCCTGCCAGTGTACTCACAAGGTCTCTATCTTCAAAAGAAACATGTGAAGTCAGTGGGACAGTTCTCAGTAACCCCAACTGCAGCCTCAAATCCTTTTGGGAACAAGGCTGACTTTAACCCCTCCCCCTTTTACAGGAAGGGGCTTATAGAAGTCAGTCACCTCCAGGTTAGTTAACTAGTAAGTGGGAGAACCTGCAGAGCAAAGATTTGTTGAGCATCTCTGTACTGGGGGCTTGCCACACATTATTTCTGTCAGGTCAGTAAGATTACCACCACCACCACCACCACCACCACCATCCCCTCCCCCTCGTTTTGCAGGAAGTGCCAGCTAGCTCAGGGAAAGAAATAATGTCCTTCCAAACCCTGTCTGAATCCAGGTTTTCTTTGGCTCTGGTGGGGAATAATCATCCAGTTGTCTAAAATGGCTATTTGCAAGTATGGGCCAAGAAGCTGAATTCAGTCAGGGAATCAGCAGTGCCCAGGATAAAGGGAGAGAAGAGTGGGAGTATACTGCAAGCTGCACTGTAAAAGAGATGACTGCTGGAATCCTGAAGGCTTCAGGCAGGAGGTTCCCCAGGGATGTGCCAAGGACTGGGTGACTTTCCCCAGCCCAGCAAGGGAGCAACCAATGGCCCAGGCTCATTCCCCCCTTGGCCTGGAAGTTCAGTGTGTCTCCCACCCCTCCCCACCCCAACGCACTACCTTGGTACTGCAAAGAGTTAATCTTCATTTGCTTAGGGGACCACTGAACAAGGGCGGGATTTCCGGTGGCTGTGAAATGAATGACAGGGCTGAGGGACAGGCAGGGAAAGGGGCTTCTAGAAGGTGGTGGGCAAAAGATACTACTCATTGTTTCAGTTACATGAATTCTTTCAGCTTTGAGCAGTATCCAGATAGGACACAAGCTGAGAGCCTCTTGCTTTGTAAATCAGCAACCTAAGCTGGCCCCAGCAGAGTCTCCCAGCAGAGTCTCCACAAAGTGAGTGGAAAAGCTGCACTTTTAGTTGCCAAGATGCCACTGAAGTGGATTGTGTTTCTGGGTTCTAGAAAACTCCAGCTGTTTAGGGAACTCAGGGGTAGAGAGCCCAAACGTCCTCAATGCATAGCAAGAGGGGCAGCTGCCATTTCCTGAGTGCCTAAATTGTGCCAGGCACTTTGACTGCTGTTTTCATACATGTCTCTAACTTTCACAACGGTCTGGCAAGGTAGGAGCCACTAGGGCAAGTTTACAGAGGAAGAAACTCAGGGTCAGGTACCAGAAGCAAGTTGCTGGGGTTACCTGGTTGGTCAGTAACTGCTCTGGAAATGACCCAGGGTGGGCCAAGTCTAAAGCCCATACTGTTACATGAAAACGACAGGCAGACTGCATCATCACCAGGACACCTGGGGCTCCACCCAGCCTTGGGGAAGTCTTTTGTCTTCAAACTTGACCACAACCCAGGGTAAAAGTGAGAAGGAGCATGCTGGAGGGGATGAGGAGGTGTGGGAAAGTAGGATTAAGAAGCCATTAAGCAGCTGTGGGCGTCCGTTTATTCTCATTTGTTGCAGCCCCAATTGCCAGGCATCCTTGAGGCATTGCTATCTGTAGAATGACAATTTTCTTCCAAAACAAGAGTGTCTTCCCCATCACAACACGTTGCTCATAAAGTTCACCACCCTGAGCACTCCATCGATCTTCAAATCCTAGGTCCTGGCTGTTGCACAGTGGACCAACCAAACAGCAACCTTTCTGGGCCTGCAACATTGCTCATTGATGATGTTTCCAACCCGGAAGGCAAAATGGCCCAGGAGGACTTCTTAACTTGAGCAGAATAGAGTTCTTGGGGTAGGACACAGGCAGCAAGCAGTGGGTATCTGCCCATGCAAAAAGGCTGAAGGGTGTCCTCCTTGGGCCCAGTGTTGTGGCACTGGCCTCATCGGCCAGGTGCACAGCAGACCACGGTCATGGTGAAAGGCAGATGTGGATTCTGCCTGGGCTCACATTCACCCCCGTGAGATGGGAAGCAGTCAGGATCCCTCTGTCTCCTTCCTTTGGCAGAAGCATAGAATTCCAACTTTCTGAAGGAAATGATTTTGAATTCGTGGTGGCGGTGGAGAAAGGTGATTGGTATGACGATGTACTGAGACTGGTTTAAAGGCTCCTCCAGGGCTTGCGAGTCATGAAACAGTTAAACCTCAAAGAGCTAATGGAATTTCTTTGAAAATCTGTGTGAGGACCCTTGCACAAAGGAGAGTCTCAGCTCAGCCAAAGCTATATAAGAAGAATAACTCCGGAGCAATCCAGAGCTTGGAGAACAGGTTTTGGGAGGAAAAGTGGACTCTTGGCTTGTACCCATCACCTAACAGGCATAAAGCTCACACAGGGTGACTTGGAGGGGAAGGGAGAGCCCACCAACAGCTGCTGAAAATCAGACCCACTTCTTTGCGGTACGCGGGCCTCTCACTGTTGTGGCCTCTCCCGTTGCGGAGCACAGGCTCCGGAAGCACAGGCTCAGCGGCCATGGCTCACGGGCCCAGCCGCTCCGCGGCATGTGGGATCTTCCCGGACCAGGGCACGAACCCGTATCCCCTGCATTGGCAGGTGGACTCTCAACCACTGCGCCACCAGGGAAGCCCAGGCCCACTTCTTGACTGGTCAACTTCTGCCTCAGTTCCTGTGACAAACGACACCCTTGCAAATGTTCTCTCAAAATGGGCAACACATGAGAAGTGCCTGAAATCTCTCCTGTAACTCTGATCAAGGACCCCTTGATTCATTTTCGGCCTGTGAAGTCTCAAAAATAGCTGGGCCTACGTTATTTTGGATGCTGTGATTATCTAATAATTCATCCATTCACTCA
Organism: Lagenorhynchus albirostris; assembly: GCF_949774975.1. NCBI lineage: Eukaryota > Metazoa > Chordata > Mammalia > Artiodactyla > Delphinidae > Lagenorhynchus > Lagenorhynchus albirostris. The sequence continues at coordinate 84,236,801 of NC_083116.1, read as the reverse complement.
CTCTACACGTATTTACAAAGGTCTACTTGTGCCAGTCACCTGGGAAACATATATGAACAAATCACGAGTTCTCTTGTACAAAAACAGAAGGTAGAAGGTAAACCTTTTAAATAACAAATTATACTGGACCTAGAAGGTGATAAGTGCTCTGGTTGGTGGGGGAAGGGGCAGTGGTAAGCTGACCAGAACAGGGTAAGGCAGATGGGAAATGCCAAGAAAGAAAGGGAGTACTAAATTCAATACTAATGGGTGGGCAGGGTGGTCCTCACTGGGGAGGTGACAGTTGACCAAAGAAATGAAGAAGGTGAGGGGGTTCGCCTTGCTGATATATCAAGAAAGCATTGTTCAGGCAGAAGGACCAGTCAGTGCAAAGGCTCAAAGGCCTGGGAGCCTCTAGCACATCTGGAGAAGGATGGAGAGGCCAGTGCGGCTGGTGTGGAGTGAGCAAAAAGGACAAGAACTGGAGATAAGGTCAGAGAGATGAACAGAATCCCACATTATGTAAGGCCTAGTAGGTCATTGTAAGGAACTAGGCTCTTGTTTGCAGTTAATGTGAGGGGGGTGGGAGGAGGGAGGCAGTAAGGGATTGAGCAGAGGAGTAGCACAATCTGAATTACCTTCTGAAAGGATCACTTTGATTACTTACTATGTTGAGAATACAGAGAAAACAAACAAGGGTGGGAGCAGGAAGACCAGGTAGGAAGCTATTGCTGTAAGTCAGGCTAGAGATGGTGATGGTGGTTTGGATCATCCTGGTAACAGCAGATATGATGCAAACTGCTCAGTTTCTGGATACACTTTGTGGTTGACCTAACAGAATTCCTGATGGTTTAGATATGGAGTGTCAGAGAGGAGTCAAGCCTGACTCCAGATTTTTTTGCCCAAGCGACTAGTAGAGTGGGATAGCTGCCAACGGATAAGGGGAATACTCTTGTTGCAACAGGTTTTATAGGTGAGGGAGGGTATCAAGTATTCAGTTCCGGACATATTGAATTAAGATGTCTCTTTGACACTCATATGATTTGAGTAGGCAGTTGTTCAGAATTCAGTTGCACAGAAGTCAGGAATGTGTCTGAAAGGTTGTGCCTAAGATGTAGAGATGGCATTAGAAGGCCATGAGACTATTTGAGATTGGCTAAGGAGTGTGTGTACGTAGAGAAGAGAAGAAGGTCATGGACAGAGACCTGCAGCATAAAGGGATCAAGGAGAAGAGGAGGTGAGGAGGCACCAGTTGAGGAGACTGAGTGAGAAGTAGCCAGCAGCGCGATAGACCGAGGGTGTAGTGTCTTGGGAGCCATGTGAAGCAAAGTGTATCAAGGGAGAGCCAGTGGTCAACTACGCTAGTGCTGATGCCAGGTGAAATAAGAGGAGTGAGAACTGAGCACTGGAATTAGCAATTCAGAGGTCCCTGGTGACCTTGATGAGGGCAGCTTCATTGGAGAAGTGGATGATAAAGCCTGCTTTGGACAGGCTTAAGAGAATGGAAGGTGGGGGAGTCAGTGAGTACAGACAAGTCTTAAAAGGAGTTTTGCTGCAAAGGGGAGCAAAGAAATTGGGCAGCATCAGGGGGAGGAAGAGGGAGTCATGAGAAGATTTACTTCAGATGGCAGAAATAGCATTGTGCTGATGGGGAAGTACACAGCGGAGAGGAGTGAAATCAACAGCACAGGGAAGGCAGAGAGATTTGTTGGAGCAGTAACTTTGAGAATACAGGAGGTTATGTGGCCCTTGCATAAAGAGGAGGGCTAGAGCATGCACAAGGAGTTGCAAATCATATCGTTACTGGATGCGGTGGAGGTCAGCGAGGCTTTCTGGCTGCCCTGAACTCTTCTAGCTGAGGTCAGGCACCTGCCTTATTTGTTGAACCTCCCTGTGTGTTGAGCATCTATTATGTGCCAGGTGCACTTCAGAGCACCTTAGTAACTTTTAATACTCCAAACAACTCAGTGATGGAGGTTATATCGTGATCCCTATTTTACAAGTTAGAGATGTGCTACACACATTGGTCAGGTGGACTGGCCAAGGGCACTTAGCAAACAATTGGAGGAGTAAATTTTTGAGCCCAAACAGTCTGATTCTCAAGACAGTCTGATAACCATAGGCTCAGACCTGCTGGCAAGTCTCAGTGTGGAATTACTCTTGCTGCCCCCTACACTGGTAACAAGCCTTCCCACTGAACCACCGCTGCTTCAAATGACCACACAATAGCCACAGTCTGTATGTCAGAGCATCAGCCTGTTTCCTGTATGACGCTGCTACTTCAGCGATGGAGCTCTGTTCTGAGTCTGAGGCTGAGTGGCAGAACCCCTGTGATCTTGACTTGCTTAAAACAGACCCCTATTCTGAAGACTGGTCCAGCTCCAAGTGGAACAGACATCCCAGAACCACAGAACTGCCCTCTCCTTGACTCTTAGAATATCCTTACTACCTGAAGGCTGTTGTCTGACCAAGCCAGGACAGTAACTCCCTGGGGACATTAACAACTCTGATCAAACTAAAAAGCCACTGTGCCATTTGGGACACTATACTTTAGACTCTTGGACAAGCACACGCACACACGCATGTGTGGGCTCATGGTCTCTTTGCTCTCTAAGGGGCTTCCTCCAGTCGGCTTCATTCCACTCCCTACAAAACCTGTCTGGCAAAAGATCCCATCCGATATGACCCCAAGGAATGAGCTTCTCCCTGAGGTGGGGCCCCATCTACAGGGTAAGGCTGAGGCTAGATAAAGCTTTCACAGGATTGGGTCTCAGGTCACAGGGTCCAGGCCTATCCCAGGAAAAGAATGATCTTATGGCTGATCTGAGCCAGTGAGAATGAGTTCAGACTCCATGAGAATAAAGGAACAGAGGAAGAAGACAGGGCACTGGGGCCATAGGGGACACAGATGTGGAGGGAGACCTATTTTATAGATGCACTCCTCTAAGGCACACACCCACTTCCTACCCTCTCCAGTAGCCCTCACCCAGAAACAGCAATCAAGGACAAATTGACATTTAGTATCATTTTACTCTGTTTTCCCTTCAAACAGCACTCTAGTTTACATGCTTGAAACTATGTCCCTCTTTGCAGAGGCTAGCTCCTCCAAGATGCTCCCAGTCCTGCTGCAGCGACTGTACTAAAGGCCGACATCGAGCTGGTCCTGAGGCAGCATTGCCCATAAGATGCTGTGAGGTGGAGAGCAGCCGCCAGGATTGTGTAATCATTACTTCTGAAGTTCTGATAAGATAAGTGCTGGGCACCAATGGAGCAGCAGCAGTTGAGGTAAACTATGCAAGCCGAGTGGGAACATGCTGGTCCCAACCCCAAGGTGTCTACCACGATGGCTTGGGGACCTAGTCGAAGTCATCTAACTTGTGTCAGCCTCCGCATACACCTCCATAACAGTCATAATGCATCCTGCTTTATAGACATGTTGTGGAAAATAAATCAGCTGATCTTCACAAAGTCCCCAGACTGCTGCTTCTCAAACTATCTGTGGTGAAGGACGAGTATTTGTCTTTTCCCAAGTCAGTCACTCTCGGATCAATACATTCGTATAACGCAAGGAAAATGAATTAATAGAAAGAAGGAAAATGGCAAAGACACACAAAACACAAGCCCCAATTGTTTTAAACATCATAGAGACTCTCACCATATGCTATAGAACTTTCTAAACATGAACTGTCAAATTATGTACTTACCGCAGATCAGTAACACACTTTGGTGAAGCAGCAAGTGTCCACGGACTGCAGTTTCATGCTTCCTACTCTGGCACAGTGCCTGGCCCATCAGAGACATTCAACCAGTGGTTTCTATTGCAAGGGAATTATTACAAAATACTGTTCTTATCATGAGGGAAATTAAATAACAAGAAATTGCAAGTAAAAGGAAGAGAAAAATACCAAATGATTCAATTGCTCATGGAAGTGTCAAGAGCATTGTGTGCACAAAAAACAGTACAGGAGTTCAAAATGAAGAATCACAGTGGTCAAGACTTCCCCTGGGCCTTAACAGTTAAGGAAAGATCAAACTTACTTTGTAGCTTTTTGTATTTTATGACTGTGGGAAAGCTTCATGCTCGTTGCACACATTTCTGCAAGCCCTGAAAGTGTAAAGACCTCGGGAAATATTTAGCCTTAATCCCAGCATCCAGAGTTTACCTGTGCTAACATTTGTGTGTATACTTTCAGTGCATAGTCAGGAAGGTGATAATGATGATAGTGAATATGATAAAAATTATAACAACTATATATAGGTATTCATTCTTAATGCTACACACACACACACACACACACACACACACACACGCACAAACATTGACACCAGTTTTCCGTTATCCATACAAACAAGTACTGTGACTCAGATCCCCGTCTATTATCACTGGTGACCTCATCAGCTGCCTTGGCAAAGATTCCCACAGTTGTGTCTGGGAGTCTCGAAAGGGTGACACAAAATGCTATCAAGACCTATCTATTCACTATAGTCTCCAATGAGCAATCTTGAAGTCCACTGAGAGAACTTCAGTGCAGCCTCCAAGTAAGATGATGATCCTTGTGATGTTGATATTGTCCTCAGCAGTTCACACAGTTGCCAGGATCCAAGTGCCAGGGCCAAGCTACATTCTGTGCAGAGGTGCGTGGCATGGCCTGATCCCCAACCCCGTACTTGAACGTGGACTCTGAACCAGTTCTGCCAAACCCACACTGCCCCTCTCAGGATAATAGTCCCCCTCACTTCCTTCCCTCTAATCAAGGTTATCTGCAAACAAGTCCCCAATCTCCAAGACAATGCACCAGGCAGCTGGAAGCTCTAAAACCCTCATCTGGGCAGTTTACAGCACACACACACACACACACACACACACACACACACACACACACACTTGTATTCTCATGCATACACATATTAATGCATTGCTGAAGAGGAACTACCTAGTTGGGGAGAGAACATTTATCACAGCTGCCCCTCACTGTGTGCACCTGGGGCAGTTCAGAGACTCTGGCTATTCCTGAACTCTGGTCTCCTCACCCTTGTTGTGGAAGAATCACCTTGCTCCTCAGTTCATATGGGACAAAATTATTATTTGCCTCAAAGGATGGTACTAAGGGGCAAAAGGAAAGATGAAACAACAAGCAAAATAAGACCCTACAAACGTCAGATAGATAGAACTACTCTTTGTCTCAAGGCTGATCATCAAAGTCGATGCACATATCACCATAGGCTGGAGGACCTCTCAGTGGCACAGACCCCAGGGCTTGGCTTGGGCTAGTCCATGAAAGTTTGACCCTCGGGTTGAGGTAAGTGGAAGGTGGCAGCACAGCAGAGCCTATCAGGGGGTCTCCTTTTCCTCAGAAACTGTTTCCTTTTCTGCTCTCTGTTAGGGCTCACCCTCCCACCATGTTCCTCTGCACCTTGGCTTCAGCATATCTTCCTATTGTCCACAGCCCATGTCTAGTCTTTCATATGGGCTGCCCCTCTTACCCCAGTCCCCAAGGCAGCTCTACAGAAGCCGGCATACCATGGACTGTTCTAGTACCCTCAAATCTGCTCCTGACACGGTTGCTCTGTGTTCCCAGTACTGGAAGCCTGTCTGACTACTCCTATTTTTACATGCTCATCTGGCCCTCCTGACCTCTCTGTTATCTCTTCCTGTTTCAGCAGGCCCAGCTCTCATTCTCTGCTCATTGACCAAGTTCTGACAGGCATGTTCTGGGCCCCAATAGTGATCAAGTAAGTGTCTCTTCTCCCCAGCAGGTGACAACTCCTCCTTGCCTCTCAAGTCATAGATAAGGACATCAACTGCTCCCCAAAAGTGTACATGCATCCCCTCATACCCACAGCCAGCCACCTCACACATGTCAAGACTCTCCCAGATGGGACGTCAGCCCAATCTTCACTTCTGAGAGTGTGTTTACAGGCTTACATTCCCAGGCAGGCAAACACATACCCAGGTGTACACACTGGTACACTTGGCCCACTCACCATATGTACAGCCCAGAAACACACCACATACACTGCGACACCCGCAAGTATATCTAAAAATACGTAAGCACCTAGTAGTCATACGTCCCCACCACCACCACCCCGCATACATATATCCACAAAAAGAGAGAGAAAATCTTTGCGGGGGATGCGGCACCCAGAAATGTACACATGCACAGATACCTAGCAAATAACCCACATTACAAAAAAGGTATACTCACTAAGACAAACACACACACACATGTGGGCGCACGCATACACACAAACACACACACATGAGAAGGAGAAGCAAGTTATGTCTACCAAAACCACCCAAATTTTGAGAAAGAAGGAAGGTTAACGATGCATTTCTAAGCCTCTGGTTCTTCAGTCTCCCCAGGCCTAGAGTACATAGATGTGAAGCTAGTGATCTGACAGGCTTTCTCTCTCTCTCTCTCTCTTTCTCTTTCACACACACACACACGCACACACACACATCATCATCACCATCATCATCATCATCATCCACAAAAATGTTAAGGTGGGAAAGTTGAGGGTGGGCAACACGGTTCCAGGTCCTGAGCAGCCATTACTGTGAGGAGGTGGCACTTACAGCCTCTCTGGAGCCCTGGGTCACAGAAGAACCCGGTTCCTGGTATCCAGCCTGGATAGCTCCAAAGGCCAGAGACATGGCAGCTTGTTTCTCAGCTCCTTCTGTTCATTGTTTGCTGCTTTCTTCCTCTCCCTGCTGTGAGGCCTCCCTCCCCTCTGGCATGACCCTCTAGGAATGTAACTGTGAAAAGAAAACAGGTATATCTGCTGTTCTCTCCAAACACTAGTCTCAAGAATCCCACCCCCTGAAAGAAGACAGAGTGCACGTGTGCAGGGAGTGCTGAATGAGTACAAGCAGCTTACATGTCAGGACAAGGAATGGGAGATCATCGTGCAAAGTAGCAGACAGTTATCTGGAAGGAAAAAGAAGTGTGACGAGGGAAGGCTGGAGAATCCTACCCTGTGACCCGGAGCCGCCAACACAGTGAAGATTTCCTCAGAACCCCCAAGAGGTCTCCCGGCAGCCCCTTCCTCCCTCCAGCTCCATAAAATCAGACTGAGTCCCCGAGAAAACCTCAGTCCATGGCATGCTGACCTTTGATATGAGGCTTGGGACCTATAACTAAGAAACCCATCGAGTGAAAACTTCTGAAGATTGTCAGCAGCAGAGGGCCTCAAAACAGGGCCCTGGTCATCTAGCTCATACTGCCTGTGGAGGAGAAATGGTTCCTCCTTCCCCTCACCGTGTAGCTGATGCCCCCAAAGCCCTCTGCCCTCTCTCGGAAGACTCCCATAGGGTAGGGTTCAGAACTCCAGCAACTGGGAGTGAGGCCGTCTAGGCTAGACCCTAAGTCCCAAGCACCAGGAAAACCATCAGCCCAATATTCTTCAGCCACGTTTCTAATCAGGACCCGTGTGGCTCTCTAGTTCTGGCAAGAAGTGTGTGGATCAGTGAAGAGATTGTATGGGAATAAAACCAGGAAGTAGATTTTGAAAAAAAAATGCCTCTGAATTATCAGTTTTAAGAAAATTGTCAGAACTGGACATGCCAGGAGAGTGGAAGAAGCTGTACCTACAGCAGGGACCCAGTTAGACCTCTATGCTAGAGTTTTCCTTAACGTAGCCCACAGTCTATCCATATCGGCATCCGTGTTTCCACATGTAGGCTGAACACAGTTCCATAAGTGCAGTTGGCACCGAAGTGGGGATGGAAAAGCAATGGGGGAAGTGGTGGGATGCATCATTTTTACCACCCCAGGTAGCTATCCGCTTTCACTGCACCCCACTGTGTACTGCTTTATTGGAAGGAGGAATCACTAGCCAGAAGTCATGTTAGCGGCTTTTGGACCCCAATGGTGGTAGTAAACCCAGCTTCTGGCCTGTCGTGTCTCCCTCCTAAGGCAGAGAAGTCAAGCCTGGACTGGCTGTGCCAGCTGAGCTCCTTCTCCATATCTACCCCTAATCCCACTCCAGCTCCGGAAGACTATAGAGGGTGCTCATCTCTTAGTAAGTATATGGGTAGGAAATGGCTATCTTTTCCTGTCCCACGTGATCAAGAGTGGGCACCTTGCTGCCACTGAGATCTCTGTACAGTGAGAGTAAGACTCAGGTGGGTCAGACACTGTGGTGCTTGGGAAGGGAGGACATGCGAGTCAACCGGCAGGCTGTCGGTTTGGTACTACTTGCTTGGCTGCGGGTAGAAGCCCACAGGGCTGCAGAAACATCACTAATTGCACTAAGGCAGTTGTCTTTCATCTCTTGATAAACATTCTCTTTTGGTGAAAACACACACACCCACTTTGCCCTGCACACTCCGGTTTATGATCATCCACTTTCTCAATCCTTATGGGTTGGGGCAGTTTGTACTACTTACAAGAATGGGATTTGGAATCAGAAGGACTGGCTTCCTCACCTTCACTGGGCTGTGTGACAGTGGACAAAGCCTTTCACTTCTCTGAGTCTCAACATCATCAACTGCATCAACTGTAAAGTGGATGTAACCAAGGTAATACCTACTCAACAAGATGAGGTACAGTAAATGAGGTTCAGTGTGTACAACTGCTCTGTAAAGTGCAAGGGGGACTAAGCAGATATTATGATTCTTATCATTGCTAAATATAAGAATAGATAAGAAAGTGTACTATGAACCTGGTCACATTCCCACTAAGGTGGGGAAAAAAGCTTGTCTGTCCTGTCTGATTTCTCTGGAAATCACAGCAGAGTCTATGGCCAGAGGGTCCATCCATGGGTCAATCCTCTCATCATTATTTTACTAGGATGCTAGCTCTATAGGATCAAGATTTTGTTTGTTTGTTTGCTTAGTTCACTGCTGTATCCCAGGTTCCTAGAACGGTACCTCGTGCATATTAAACAGTCAAAAATATTAGATATGTGAGTGAATGGATCTTTTTGAGCATCTAGTGAAAAAGATGTCAGTGACAGTGATGATACACACTTTCAAGTTAGTGAGGTGCTGCCACAAGGAAATCAGCCGGTAGCAGGATATTGCCTCACTCATCTTTAAATAAAGGATACGGTATTATTTTAAAATAAGAAGACCACTAAAGCTTAGGGGGCACGTGTGACAAAACATTACGCTAAGGGTAAATTGTGCAGTAGCACAGCCAGGAAAGTTGCTGGGATGCCCTGAAGGTGGTACAGGATTCACCCCCTGATCCTGGGGCAGATTCCTGAATGAGAAAGGAATGTAATCCATAGCCATAGCTTACATTAAGAACCTATTATGTTCTGGGCATGTATTTATATTTGTATTATATAATTTCACCCTCACGACAACCCTATGTGATAGGGTTTATAATCCCCCATTTTCCAGATCAGATAACTGGGATTCAGAGAGGTTAGGTAGCTTGTGCAGGGACATGCAAGGTCCCTATTAAATGGCAGAACAAGGATTTTAAACCAAGTCTCTCCAAGTCCAAGCTATGTACTTTGCTCTTAAATATTAAATAGCACTGCCCTCCATTATCTGCAAGCTAGTTCAAAATGCATATAATATGGGAGATGCCAGTTTTTAGGTGAAGTCTGAAACCACTAGAGGGATATAAACACCATAAATTGAGAGAGAGGCCCATTTTCACAGACTATCTGTTAACAGAATCTCAAAATTTAGTACAGTAGGCTCTGTTGTGCAAAGACAAAATGCCTTCTTTGTTTTCCACAACTAATCCTGCTTTTCCAGTACACACTCTAATGGGTACTAATGGCGGACAGGGGATGACCACTTACATTTCATGATTAAAGATTCTTCAGGCTCTTCCAATTTGGCCGCTTCATTTCAGGCACTTATTGAGTCAAGACTAAGTTCTACTTATTTCTCCTTCTCCTCTATAAAATTATGTCTGAGGATTGGTGGAAAGGATTCCGCTTAAGCTATATCATGGTGGCAGTACAGAGGTGCCCACAGTCTGAGTGCTGTTTTTGGATTCTGCTTATGTGCCTATGCAGTGTGAATACTGTTTCCTTATTGGACTGTTCTCTTGCTAGACTTATGGGTCCCCCTGAGATTTGGTTGCAACTCAAAGCTGACTCCAATGAGGGTGCCCAGTGTAATATTTACCACAACAATTGTCTCTAATCATTTTTCATTTCACACTGCACTCGGATGAATAGTGTGTCCCCAAAGATTTATGTCTACCTGAAACCTCAGAATGTGACTCTATTTGGAAATAAGGTCTTTGCACATGTAATTAGTTAAGGCAAGGCCATACTGGATTAGGGTGAACCCTAAATCCAGTATGACTGTTGTCTTCATAAAAAATAGAGAACACATGGAGACACAGACTCACATGGAGGAATATACCATGCGAAGAGGAAGGCAGAGATTGGAGTGAAATGTCTACAAGCCAAGGAACACCAAGGATTGCTGCAACCACCAGAGGCTAGAAAGAGGCAAGGAGGGATCCTGCCCTGGAGGCCTCAGAGGGAGCTCGGCCCTGCCAATACCTTGCTTCAGATGTCTAGCCTCCAGAAATGTGAGAAAATACATTCCTGATGTTCTCACCACCCAGTTTGTGGTCATTTGTTACAGTAGCCTGAGAATCTAATACATGCACCAGTAATAAAAGATTTTGAGCACATATCTCCAATATATGTATATTAATTTACAAATTACATACTGTTGACACTGTATTAGTATGCAATAATCATCATAAAACATGCAATAAAATTAGAAATGGGAAAAGATGTGATTTTTTTTTAACATCTTTATTGGAGTATAATTGCTTTACAATGGTATGTTAGCTTCAGCTTCACAACAAAATGAATCAGTTATATACATACATATATTCCCATATCTCTTCCCGCTTGCGTCTCCCTCCCTCCCACCCTCCCTATCCCACCCCTCCAGGCGGTCACAAAGCACCGAGCTGATCTCCCTGTGCTATGCGGCTGCTTCCCACTAGCTATCTACCTTACGTTTGGTAGTGTATATATGTCCATGCCTCTTTATCGCTTTGTCACCGTTTAGCCTTCCCCCTCCCCATAACCTCAAGTCCATTCTCTAGTAAGTCTGTGTCTTTATTCCCGTTTCACCCCTAGGTTTTTCATGACATTTTTTTTTAAAATTCCATATATATGTGTTAGCATACGGTATTTGTCTCTCTCTTTCTGACTTACTTCACTCTGTATGACAGACTCTAGGTCTATCCACCTCATTACAAATAGCTCAATTTCGTCTCTTTTTATGGCTGAGTAATATTCCATTGTATATATGTGCCACATCTTCTTTATCCATTCATCCGATGATGGATACTTAGGTTGTTTCCATCTCCGGGCTATTGTAAATAGAGCTGCAATGAACATTTTGGTACATGACTCTTTTTGAATTATGGTTTTCTCAGGGTATATGCCCAGTAGTGGGATTGCTGGGTCATATGGTAGTTCTATTTGTAGCTTTTTAAGGAACCTCCATACTGTTCTCCACAGTGGCTGTATCAATTTACATTCCCACCAACAGTGTAAGAGGGTTCCCTTTTCTCCACACCCTCTCCAGCATTTACTGTTTCTAGATTTTTTGATGATGGCCATTCTGACTGGTGTGAGATGATATCTCATTGTAGTTTTGATTTGCATTTCTCTCATGATTAGTGATGTTGAGCATTCTTTCATGTGTTTGTTGGCACTCTGTATATCTTCTTTGGAGAAATGTCTATTTAGGTCTTCTGCCCATTTTTGGATTGGGTTGTTTGTTTTTTTGTTATTAAGCTGCATGAGCTGCTTATAAATTTTGGAGATCAATCCTTTGTCAGTTGCTTCATTTGCAAATATTTTCTCCCATTCTGAGGGTTGTCTATTGGTCTTCTTTATGGTTTCCTTTGCTGCGCAAAAGCTTTTAAGTTTCATTAGGTCCCATTTGTTTACTCTTGTTTTTATTTCCATTTCTCTAGGAGGTGGGTCAAAAAGGACCTTGCTGTGATTTATGTCATAGAGTGTTCTGCCTATGTTTTCCTCTAAGAGTTTGATAGTTTCTGGCCTTACATTTAGGTCTTTAATCCATTTTGAGCTTATTTTTGTGTATGGTGTTAGGGAGTGATCTAATTTCATACCCTTACATGTAGCTGTCCAGTTTTCCCAGCACCACTTATTGAATAGGCTGTCCTTTCTCCACTGTACATTTCTGCCTCCTTTGTCAAAGATAAGGTGACCATATGTGCGTGGGTTTATCTCTGGGCTTTCTATCCTGTTCCATTGATCTATCTTTCTGTTTTTGTGCCAGTACCATACCGTCTTGATAACTGTAGCTTTGTAGTATAGTCTGAAGTCTGGGAGCCTGATTCCTCCAGTTCCTTCTTTCGTTCTCAAAATTGCTTTGGCTATTCGGGGTCTTTTGTGTTTCCATACAAATTGCAAAATTTTTTGTTCTAGTTCTGTGAAAAATGCCAGTGGTAGTTTGATAGGGATTGCATTGAATCTATAGATTGCTTTCGGTAGTAGAGTCATTTTCACAATGTTGATTCTTCCAATCCAAGAACATGGTATATCTCTCCATCTATTTGTATCATCTTTAATTTCTTTCATCAGTGTCTTATAATTTTCTGCATACAGATCTTTTGTCTCCTTAGGTAGGTTTATTCCTAGATATTTTATTCTTTTTGTTGCAATGGTAAATGGGAGTGTTTTCTTGATTTCACTTTCAGATTTTTCATCATTAGTATATAGGAATGCCAGAGATTTCTGTGCATTAATTTTGTATCCTGCCACTTTACCAAATTCATTGATTAGCTCTAGTAGTTTTCTGGTAGCATCTTTAGGGTTCTCTATGTATAGGATCATGTCATCTGCAAACAGTGACAGCTTTACTTCTTCTTTTCCGATTTGGATTCCTTTTATTTCCTTTTCTTCTCTGATTGCTGTGGCTAAAACTTCCAAAACTATGTTGAATAAGAGTGGTGAGAGTGGGCAACCTTGTCTTCTTCCTGATCTTAGTGGAAATGCTTTCAGTTTTTCACCATTGAGGATGATGTTTGCTGTGGGCTTGTCATATATGGCCTTTATTATGTTGAGGAAAGTTCCCTCTATGCCTACTTTCTGCAGGGTTTTTATCATAAATGGGTGTTGAATTTTGTCAAAAGCTTTCTCTGCATCTATTGAGATGATCATATGGTTTTTCTCCTTCAGTTTGTTAATATGGTTTATCACATTGATAGATTTGCGTATATTGAAGAATCCTTGCATTCCTGGAATAAACCCCACTTGAACATGGTGTATGATCCTTTTAATGTGCTGTTGGATTCTGTTTGCTAGTATTTTGTTGAGGATTTTTGCATCTATGTTCATCAGTGATATTGGCCTGTAGTTTTCTTTCTTTGTGACATCCTTGTCTGGTTTTGGTATCAAGGTGATGGTGGCCTCGTAGAAGGAGTTTGGGAGTGGTCCTCCCTCTGCTATATTTTGGAAGAGTTTGAGAAGGATAGGTGTTAGCTCTTCTCTAAATGTTTGATAGAATTCGCCTGTGAAGCCATCTGGTCCTGGGCTTTTCTTTGTTGGAAGATTTTTAATCACAGTTTCAATTTCAGTGCTTGTGATTGGTCTGTTCATATTTTCTATTTCTTCCTGATTCAGTCTTGGCAGGTTGTGCATTTCCAAGAATTTGTCCATTTCTTCCAGATTGTCCATTTTATTGGCATAGAGTTGCTTGTAGTAATCTCTCATGATCTCTTTTATTTCTGCAGTGTCAGTTGTTACCTCTCCTTTTTCATTTCTAATTCTATTGATTTGAGTCTTCTCCCTTTTTTTCTTGATGAGTCTGGCTAGTGGTTTATCTATTTTGTTTATCTTCTCAAAGAACCAGCTTTTAGTTTTATTGATCTTTGCTATTGTTTCCTTCATTTCTTTTTCATTTATTTCTGATCTGATTTTTATGATTTCTTTCCTTCTGCTAGCTTTGGGGTTTTTTTGTTCTTCTTTCTCTAATTGCTTGAGGTGCAAGGTTAGGTTGTTTATTCGAGATGTTTCCTGCTTCTTAAGGTGGGCTTGTATTGCTATAAACTTCCCCCTTAGAACTGCTTTTGCTGCATCCCACAGGTTTTGGGTCGTTGTGTCTCCATTGTCGTTTGTTTCTAGGTATTTTTTGATTTCCTCTTTGATTTCTTCAGTGGTCACTTCATTATTAAGTAGTGTATTGTTTAGCCTCCATGTGTTTGTATTTTTTACAGATCTTTTCCTGTAATTGATATCTAGTCTCATGGCGTTGTGGTCAGAAAAGATACTTGATACAATTTCAATTTTCTTAAATTTACCAAGGCTTGATTTGTGACCCAAGATATGATCTATCCTGGAGAATGTTCCATGAGCACTTGAGAAAAATGTGTATTCTGTTGTTTTTGGATGGAATGTCCTATAAATATCAATTAACTCCATCTCATTTAATGTATCATTTAAAGCTTGTGTTTCCTTATTTATTTTCATTTTGGATGATCTGTCCATTCGTGAAAGTGGGGTGTTAAAGTCCCCTACTATGAATGTGTTACTGTCGATTTCCCCTTTTATGGTTGTCAGTATTTGCCTTATGTATTGAGGTGCACCTAAGTTGGGTGCATAAATATTTACAATTGTTATATCTTCCTCTTGGATCGATCCCTTGATCATTATGTAGTGTCCTTCTTTGTCTCTTCTAATAGTCTTTGTTTTAAAGTCTATTTTGTCTGATATGAGAATTGCTACTCCAGCTTTCTTTTGGTTTCCATTTGCATGAAATACCTTTTTCCATCCCCTTACTTTCAGTCTGTATGTGTCTCTAGGTCTGAAGTGGGTCTCTTGTAGACAGCAAATATATGGGTCTTGTTTTTGTATCCATTCAGCCAATCTGTGTCTTTTGGTGGGAGCATTTAGTCCATTTACATTTAAGGTAATTATCGATATGTGTGTTCCTATTCCCATTTTCTTAATTGTTTTGGGTTCATTATTGTAGGTCCTTTCCTTCTTTTGTGTTTCTTGCCTAGAGAAGTTCCTTTAGCAGTTGTTGTAGAGCTGGTTTGGTGGTGCTGAACTCTCTCAGCTTTTGCTTGTCTGTAAAGGTTTTAATTTCTCCATCAAATCTGAATGAGATCCTTGCTGGGTAAAGTAATCTTGGTTGCAGGTTTTTCTCCTTCAACACTTTCAATATGTCCTGCCACTCCCTTCTGGCTTGCAGAGTTTCTGCTGAAAGATCAGCTGTTAACCTTATGGGGATTCCCTTGTGTGTTATTTGTTGTTTTTCCCTTGCTGCTTTTAATATGTTTTCTTTGTATTTAATTTTTGACAGTTTGATTAATATGTGTCTTGGCGTATTTCTCCTTGGATTTATCCTGTATGGGGCTCTCTGTGCTTCCTGGACTTGATTAACTATTTCTTTTCCCATATTAGGGAAGTTTTCAACTATAATCTCTTCAAATATTTTCTCAGTCCCTTTCTTTTTCTCTTCTTCTTCTGGAACCCCTATAATTCGAATGTTGGTGCGTTTAATGTTGTCCCAGAGGTCTCTGAGACTGTCCTCAGTTCTTTTCATTCTTTTTTCTTTTTTCTGCTCTGCAGTAGTTATTTCCACTATTTTATCTTCCAGGTCACTTATCCGTTCTTCTGCCTCAGTTATTCTGCTATTGATCCCATCTAGAGTACTTTTAATTTCATTTATTGTGTTGTTCATCATTGCTTGTTTCATCTTTAGTTCTTCTAGGTCCTTGTTAACTGATTCTTGCAATTTGTCCATTCTATTGTCCATTCTATCTCCAAGATTTCGGATCAACCTTACTATCATTATTCTGAATTCTTTTTCAGGTAGACTGCCTATTTCCTCTTCATTTGTTAGGTCTGGTGGGTTTTTATCTTGCTCCTTCATCTGCTGTGTGTTTTTCTGTCTTCTCATTTTGCTTATCTTACTGTGTTTGGGGTCTCCTTTTTTGCAGGCTGAAGGTTCGTAGTTCCTGTTGTTTTTTGTGTCTGTCCCCAGTGGCTAAGGTTGGTTCAGTGGGTTGTGTAGGCTTCCTGGTGGAGGGGACTAGTGCCTGTGTTCTGGTGTATGAGGCTGGATCTTGTCTTTCTGGTGGGCAGGTCCACGTCTGGTGGTGTGTTTTGGGGTGTCTGTAGACTTACTATGGTTTTGGGCAGCCTCTCTGCTAATGGGTGGGGTTGTGTTCCTGTCTTGCTAGTTGTTTGGCATAGGATGTCCAGCACTGTAGCTTGCTGGTCGTTGAGTGAAGCTGGGTGCTGGCGTTGAGATGGAGATCTCTCGGAGATTTTTGCTGTTTGATATTATGTGCAGCTGGGAGGCCTCTTGTGGACCAGTGTCCTGAAGTTGGCTCTCCCACCTCAGAGGCACAGCACTGACTCCTGGCTGCAGCACCAAGAGCCTTTCATCCACAGGGCTCCTTAATTTGGGATGATTCGTTGTCTATTCAGGTATTCCACAGATGCAGGGTATATCAAGTTGATTGTGGAGCTTTAATCCGCTGCTTCTGAGGCTGCTGGGAGAGATTTCCCTTTCTCTTCTTTGTTCTGACAGTTCCCAGGGGCTCAGCTTTGGATTTGGCCCCGCCTGTGCGTGTAGGTCGCCGGAGGGCGTCTGTTCTTTGCTTAGACAGGACGGGGTTAAAGGAGCCGCTGATTCGGAGGCTCTGGCTCACCCAGGCCAGGGGGTAGGGAGGGTCACGGAGTGCGGGGCGGGCCTGCAGCGGCAGAGGCCGGCGTGACGCTGCAGCCTGAGGGCGCCGTGCGCTCTCCCGGGGGAGCCGTCCCTGGATCCCGGGACCCTGGCAGTGGCGGGCTGCACAGGCTCCCCGGAAGGGCGTGTGGCTAGTGACCTGTGCTCGCACACAGGCCTCCTGGCGGCAGCAGCAGCGGCCTCAGCGTCCCATGTCCGTCTCTGGGCTCCGCAATCTTAGCCGCGGCTCGCGCCCGTCCCTGGAGCCCTCTCAAGCAGCGCTCTTAATCCCCTCTCCTCGTGCACCAGGAAACAAAGAGGGACGTAAAAGTCTCTTGCCTCTTCGGCAGGTCCAGACCCCTCCCCGGACTCTCTCCCGGCCAGCCGCGGCGCACCAACGCCCTGCAGGCTGTGTTCACGCCGCCAACCTCAGTCCTCTCCCGGTGCTCCGACAAAAGCCGGAGCCTCAGCTCCCAGTCCCGCCCGCCCCGGCGGGCGAGCAGACAAGCCTCTTGGCTGGTGAGTGCCGGTCGGCCCGATCCTCTGCTCTGGAATCTGTCCGCTTTGCCCTCCGCACCCCTGTTGCTGTGTTCTCCTCCGCGGCTCCCAAGCTCCCCCACTCCGCCTCCCGAAGTCTCCACCCGCGAAGGGGCTTCCTAGTGTGTGGACACTTTTCCTCCTTCACAGCTCTCTCCCGCTGGTGCAGGACCCGTCCCTATCCTTTTGTCTCTGTTTAGTTTTTTCTTTTGCCCTAACCAGGTACGTGGGGGGTTTCTTGCCTTTTGGGAGGTCTGAGGTCTTCTGCCAGCGTTCAGTAGGTGCTCCGTAGGAGTTGTTCCACGCGTAGATGTACTTCTGGTGTATCTGTGGAGAGGAAGGTGATCTCCGCGTCTTACTCTTCCGCCATCTTCCCTAGGTAGATCCTCAAGTTTCTGGATCTCTTCTCCACCTAAGTTATACTCGATGTGATTTTTTTAATTAAATTTTTTTTTCATTTTTATATGCTTAGAATTTCTAATGTTTCCTTTTGACACCTCAGTAGCTCTTCTTACCCACCTCATGTGTGTGTGCACACCCCGCTTTGTAGACCAACGTGCCCCAATATCCCTTCATCCCCATTAGAGCGACTCTGGTGTGCTCAGCAACAAACATGCAACTGCCTTCTGCACACTTCCATATTGCTGGTGAGATATTCTTGATCTCTTCTAAAGCAAATGGGAACTGAGGAAGGTTCAGGAGTACAGACATAGGTCTGTTCTCTCCCTATCCACTCTGAGTGATGTGTCTTCACAAGCTGCAAAAAATCTTTCGTCTGCCAACTGTCATAATGGCCCCAGTGTTGTTGCACATGCCACCTCTATACCCAGCTTTCCCATCCATCTAATACCACTACTTACAGAATTTTTCAGAAGATGATATCAGGACACACACATCTAACTGATTTTCTCCTGTCTCTCTCTCTCTCTCTCTCTCTCTCTCTCTCTCTCTCTCTCTCTCTCTCTCTCCCCCTCTCTCCCCTTCCCACACTTCTGAGAAGGAAACACTTTCTTTTATTTCTTCTATTCAAGAGTCAGTGACCTAACACTCATATCATGCCATCCTTCATCTCAAGGGGACATACACACTTTTCCCCATCCCAGGGCCATTGTGACTGTTGGAAGGTAAAATATTTATTGCAAAAATAATGACAAGTACTTATGTTTATTATTTCAAATAGTATCCCCATATACAACTTTGCTTCTGGAAAGTACCCAATACGGAAAGCAACAGATGGTGAGACCATCACAAAGACTACCCTCGGCCTCTGTCACCACTAGTGATCCTAGTTAGATGAACAGTGTCAAGGTGGGACTGCTCCTTTCTTGA
This sequence comes from Lagenorhynchus albirostris, assembly GCF_949774975.1. Lineage (NCBI taxonomy): Eukaryota > Metazoa > Chordata > Mammalia > Artiodactyla > Delphinidae > Lagenorhynchus > Lagenorhynchus albirostris. Next base: position 84,218,305 of record NC_083116.1, on the reverse strand, counting down.
ATAGAAAACAAGAGGAGATGGCAGGGAGCCCCAGAGGTGAAGGTGGTAGTTGACACACGAGTCTCCAATTTCTACTGCTCTTCCCTGGAGAACCTAGTAAGATCTGAATGGAGTGGGTCCAAGGCACCTTTGTTTCCTGGGAATATGAGGGGACGTGTTTAAGAATCTTTCCTCTTGGGTAGAGGAGAGCAACCTTTCCAAGGAATCCTGCCAAGATTCACCACAGTTCACACTAAAGCTAAGGAGGGAATGTACCTGTTTGAGACAGTTCCCTGGACTGGAGTGTTGTAGGTGGGTCAAAAAGTGATGTGGAGAGATGAGCCCTAATTCCTATGAATGGAATGTGGAATATGTAGCCATTCCACAATGACAATAAAAACCAAGGCGCATGATCTGATTAAGGGTCTTTGTTTCTATTTACTTTTTTATTTTTCATTATAAAAGTTGTACACATGAAGCACACGAAAGCAAATTTTTTAAATAGAAAAAAGAAGGAAGGAATGACCCAGCGTCTTCCCAGACCCAACCCTCTGCCCTGAGGATCAGGAAAACCATGACTGCCATTGTGTCCTAGCCAGGCTTCTAAACCAGGGCCCCTCTGTTTTTCCAGTCCTGGCAAAAAGTGAGCAGATTATATTTTCTTCAGCAAATAAATGGCACGGAAAAAATGAGGGGAAATGTAGTATATTAAAAGACGCTAAGTGACATATCAACCACCTATAATGTGTGGAACTTTTCAGATCCTAATTTGCTCAAACAAACTGTATAAGTACATTTATGAGACAACTGGGGGAATGGAAAAGCTATCGGGTAGTAGATGATGTTAAGTCAATCTTGGTCATTTTCTTGGGTATGATACTGTGCTGTGGTTATGTTAAAACTGGTCCTTACCTATTAAAGTGAATTTCTGAATGAAATGAGTGGATGTCTACACTTTGTTTCACAGTACTCCAGAAAAAAAAGTTTAAGTATGATGGGGCATAGATGAAACAAGAATTGAAGATAGTTAATGCTTGTTGAAATTGATGATTCTGAACTTGATGGGTACATGGGGTATTCTTTCTATTCTTTCTGCTTTTATGTGTTTGAACTTTTCCATAATAAAAAGTTAAAAATAAAAAAATGAAATGCTTGGATTACTGGGGGTAAAAATGTGGGGGCAAGAGATGAGGAACAGAAAAAAAAGTCAAATTCATGAGAACAATAGCAAGTGAAATATGAAAAGTGTCTGTGAAATATCAGTCACATATTCATGGACGTCATGCCAATTGTAGATTCTGGCAGATATAAGCCAATCTTCAACAAACAGTGCTGGAAATGGCTCTGCAATTTGAAAAAAATGGAAGGAAGGAGCCTCAAGTCTCTCAATTGCTGGCAAAGTGTGAGGTGGGGGCTGGCAGGAGGAGAGGAAAAAAAGATGGTCTATGGTCACTACCTACCACTGGAGCCACTTGCCCTTTTTTACCATCCAGCTCATACACAGTGGGTCAACCCCTGTTTCTGGGGGCACTCGAGATGGTTAAAAATAGAGCTGCAATTGGATAAACCCTAATGAAGAATCAGAGAAGAAACTGAGAACTGAAAGAGAATCTATCCTTATTTTCAGAACCTCTTCCACCTCTAAAGGAGGGCCTGCGAGGGAAAGAAACCTGAGACCACATACATGCAAAGATGATATTCAAAATAATTTACAAATAATAATTTGTAATTTACAAAATAATTCACAACATCCTTTCATGATAAAACCTTTAACAGATTGGGATAGAAGGAACATATCTCAACATAATAAAGACCATATATGACAAACCCACAGCTAACATGATACTCAATGGAGGAAAATTGAAAGCTTTACAACTAAGATCAGAAATAAGACAAGGATGCCCACTCTCACCACTCCTATTCAATATAGTGCCAAAATTATTAGCAAGAGCAATTAGGCAAGACAAAAGTATAAAGGCATCTAAACTGGAAAGGAAGAAGGAAAATTATCATTATTTGCTGATGATATGATCTTATATATATATAAAAACAAGGAGTTAATTTAAAAACTGTTGGAACTAATCAACAATTTCAGTAAATTGGTAGGATACAAAATCAATATAGCGAAATCAGTTGCATTCTTTTATGCTAATGACAAACTATTTGAAAAGACCACCTACTGAATGGGAGAAGATATTTGCAAATGATATATCTGATAAGGTGTTAATATCCAAAATACACAAAGAATTCATACAACTCTACACAAAAAAAACAAACAACCTGATTGAAAAATGGGCAGAGGAGATGAATAGACATTTTTCCAAGGAAGACATACAGATGGCCAACAGGTTTACTAAGATATACCGAACATCACAAATCATCAGGGAAATTCAAATCAAAACCACAATCAAATATCACCTCACCTGTCAGTATGGCTATTATCAAAAAGACAACAAATAATGAGTGTTGGCAAGGATGTGGGGAAAAGGGAACCCTCATGCGCTATGGTGGGAATGTAAATTGGTGTAGCTGCCATGGAAAATGGTATAGAAATTCCTCAAAAATTAAAAATAGAACTACCATATGATCCAGCAATGCCACTCCTGGGTATTTATCTGAAGAAAGAAAAACACTAATTAGAAAATATATGTGCACCCCAATGTTCATTACAGCATTATTTAAAATAACCAAAATATAGAAGCAACCTAAGTGCTCATCAATAGCTGAATGGATAAAGAAAATTATATGTGTGTGTGTGTGTGTGTGTGTGTGTGTGTGTATAATGGAATATTACTCAGCCATAAAAATAAATAAAATATTGCCACTTGTAACAACATGAATGGGCCTAAAGTGTATTTACGCTAAGTGAAATAAGTCAAGCAGAGAAAGACAGATGCTGTATAATTTCACTTATATTTGGAATCTAAAAATAACAAAACGAACAAACATAACAAAACCATAAACAAGAGTCATAGATACAGAAAAGAAACAGGTGCTTGCCAGAGGGAATGGGGGTAGGGGGAGGAAGGAATAGGTAAGAGATATTAAGAACTACAAACTTCCAGTTGGAAATAAATGAATCACGGGTATGAAATGTACAGTGTGGGAAGATAGTCAATAACTATGTAATATCTTTGCATAGTGACATATCATAACTAGACTTATCATGGTGATCAATTTGAAATGTATAGAAATATCAAATCACTATTTCGTGTAACAGGAACTAACATAGTGCTGTAGGTCAATTATATTTCACAAGAAAACTCATATAAAAAGAGAACAGAATTGTGGTTATCAGAGGTGAGAGAGGGAAGGGGGAATTGGATGAAGTCAGTCAAAATGTACAAACTTCCATTTATAAGATAAATAAGTACTAATGACATAATGTACAACACGATAAATATAATTAACACTGTAGGTTATATGTGAAAACTGTTAAGGGAGTAAATCCTAAGAGTTCTCATCACAAGAAAAAAATTCTTTTCTATTTCTTTAAATTTGTACCTATATGAGATGATAGATGTTCACTAAACTTATTGTGATAATCATTTCATGATGTATGTAAGTCAAATCATTATGCTGTAAACCTTAAACTTATACAGTGCTTTATGTCAATTATATCTCAATAAAACTGTAAGTAAAAAAAGTAACCCCTCCCCCGCAAAAAAATTTCATAGTGGTTGAAGACCCCATTTCTTCTTTAAGTCTGTGTTCTTTGGCCAGTTTTACAACACTTTCAGTCTGCTTACCACCCTCAAACCTCTAGTTTAGTCAAACACACAGCATTATTAAGACTCAATTGGCAAAATTTGTAGAGGTCCTCCAAATACTTTAGCCAAAAGCGTTGCCATTGGTCCTTCTAAATCTTAGATCCATGCATTTTGGAACTCAAACTCTCACCCTTTGAGAGAGTCACATGATGCCCAATGCACTAGTCTCCTTCTTGTTTTGACCCACAACTGATAAAAGGAAAGCTACTCCAGTATTGCAAGGGTCTAATTGCTTCTATTACAATTAACCATGTTTTGGTAGAGCAATCTTTTCACAGCATGCCGTTGGGAGATGAAGACCTTAAGCATCACATTTTGCAACTTGGAGATTTATCTACTGAAAAAGACACCTCCAGAACTTTCTTCTACCTCACTGGAGAGGCCCCTATCAGGTATTGCTAATCAACCCTTGTGCTGCCAATTCCAAGGAATGGACTCTTGGATTCATGTAACACATCTAAAGAACGTACCAAACCCTGAATGGACATGCACATCATCTGGTGACCTGAAAGTAAAGATTTCCTGGAATTGAAGCAGAAGACATCTGATGAGACAGCTTTCCTAAGATATCTGGACCAGGCCTGTTGGAAGCTAGTCTGTCAAATCTTTGGTGATGACGTATCACTACAGGTGATCTCCAAAGTCTATGATCTTGCAAACATATGGACTTTAGATTAAAAGCACCTGAAATATCTCCCTCTTACCCCTCCTTGTTATTCAAATGTGATCTCTATAGATTTTCAATCTGTACTCATTCCTTCTGATGTGTGACACTGCACCCAGGAAAGGTCCTTTGCAGCACTGAGGGACAAAAAGCCACTGAAATTAGAAAACCTGACTCTTGATCAGCAATGCTTTGAGAGAAAAATCTTGATCTAAAGGGAAAAATGTAATAAACAGAAACCTCAATTGAACAGAGTCAGGAGACCAGAAGGGGGAGCTCTCTTGCCCTGCACAATAGCAGAAGGCACAACAGAAAGAAGGAAAAACTCTTCTTTCCTGGCAAGGACTAAGCCAATGAAAAGCCAAGGACTTTTTGTTTACTAAAGTCCTCCCAACTTCCTTTCCCCCTCTATAAAAGCGTTCTCCTTCCCTTTCCATGGGGGGACATGGCTCCTTATGTTGCACACCCTGAATTGCAATTCTCAGCTGATCCCAAATAAACCTATCTTTGTTGGAGAAATATCTGGCAGTCAACACTGCCAGTCTATTTCTTTTGACTGGGGAGTTTAATGCACTTACAGGTAAAGTAATTACTGATAGGAAAGGACTTACTATTGCCATTTTGTTGTTTCTTGAATTTCTTATAGCCTTTGTGTCCTTCATTTACTCCCTTACTGCCTTCCTTTGCGTTTAGTTGATTTTTGTAGTGACACATTTTGATGTTCTTTTAATTTCCTTTTCTGTATATTCTATAGATATTTTCTTTGTGGTTACCATGGAGATTATCAGAAATATCTTAAAATTACAATAATCCATTTTTAAGTGATAAGAAGTTAATTTAAATCACATGAAAAATTCTACTTTTTATAGCTCTGCCCCCAACTTTATTTCATTGATGTATCAAGTTACATATTTATTTATTATATATCCTTTAACATAGATTTACAATTTTTTATGGTTTTGTCTTTTAATCCTATGAAAACTTAAAGGTGAAGTTACAAACCAAAATAATAATAATACAAGTTTCTATATTTTACATATATTTACCTTTACCAGAGAACTTTATAGGTTCACATGGTTTCAGTTTACTTTCTAGTGTTCTTTTCTCTTCCCTTGAAGGACTCTAGTTGTAGTGATCTCCCTCAACTTTGGTTTACCTAAGAATATTTTCATTTCTCCCTCACTTTTTTCCTCTATTAAATAGATTTTTAGAACAGTTTTAAGTTCACAGCAAAATTGAGCAGAAGGTATAGAGAGTTCCTATATATTCCCTCTCCCTACACATGTACAGCAACCCCCACTATCAACACCTCTCACCAGTGTGGTACATTTGTTAAAATTGATGAGACAACATTGACACATCATTACCACCCAAAGTCCACAGTTTACATTAGGGTTCACTCTTGGTGTTGTGCATTCTATGAGTTTGGAAAATATGTTTAATGACATGTTTCCACCACTATAGTATTGCACAGAATAGTTTCACTGCCCTAAAAATCTTTTGTGCTCTGCCTATTCCTCTCTCTGGCCCCACAACTCCAGGCAACCACTGATTTTTTTACTGTTTTCATAGTTTTTACTTTTTCAGAGTGTCATAGCTAGAATCATAAAATATGTAGCCTTTTAATAGACTTTTGTCATTTAGTGATATGTATTTAAGATTCCTGTATGTTTTTTCATGGCTTGATAGCTCATTTCTTTTCAGTGTGGAATAACATTCCATTATTTGGATGCACCACAGTTTATCTACTCACTACTGAAGGACATCTTGGTTGCTTCTAAGTTTTGTCAGTCATGAAAAAGCTGCTATAAAAGTCTTTCTGCAGGTTTTTTGTGGGCATAAGTTTTCAGCTCCACTGAGTGAATATCAACAAGTGCAATTGCTGGATCATATGGTAAGAGTATATTTAGTGTTGTAAGAAACCACCAAATTCTCTTCCAGTGTGGCTGTACCATTCTGCATTCCCACCAGCAATGAATGAGAGTTCCTGTCATTCCAAATCTTTGTCAGCATTTACTGCTGTACGTGACCTGGATATTGGTCTTTCTAATAGGTATGTAATGGTATCTCATTGTTTTAATTTGCATTTCTTTGATGACATATGGTGTGGAGAATCTTTTCACATGCTTATTTGCCATCTTCGTCTCTTTTCTGGTGAAGTGTTTCTTTTTTTTTTTTTCCTGCGGTACGCGGGCCTCTCACTGCCGTGGCCTCTCCCGTTGCGGAGCACAGGCTCCAGACGCGCAGGCTCAGCGGCCATGGCTCACGGGCCCAGCCGCTCCATGGCATGCGGGATCCTCCTGGACCAGGGCACGAACCCGTGTCCCCTGCATCGGCAGGCGGACTCTCAACCACTGCGCCACCAGGGAAGCCCTGGTGAAGTGTTTCTTAAGGTCTTTGTTCCATTTTTTAATGAGGTTGTTTGTTATTGTTAAGTTTTAAGAGTTCTTTGTATATTTTGGATAACAGTCCTTTATCAGATGTGTCTTTTGCAAATATTTGCTCCCAATCTGTGGCTTGTCTTCTAATTGCATTGACAATATCATTTGCAGAAGGGAAGTTTTAAAATTTTAATGAAGTCCAGTTATACATTATTTCTTTCATGGATCATGTCATGTCATTGATACGTGTCTAAATACATATCACCATACCTCAGGTCATCTAGGTTTTCTCTTATATTTTCTTCTAAGAGCTTTATAGTTTTCCATTTTATATTAGGTTTATGATCAAACCATTCTGAGTTAATGTTTGTGAAGGGTTTAAGTTTTGTGTCTACATTTATATTTCTGCTTGTGGATGTCCAGTTTTCCAGCACCTTTTGTTGAAAAGACTGTCTTTGCCCCATGGTACATCCTTTGCTCCTTTGTCAAAGGTCAATTAAATATATATATATATATATATATATATATATATATATATATATGGGTCTTTTTCTGAGCCGTCTATTCTGTCCCATTGTTCTATTTGTCTCTTCTTTTTCTAATACCACACTCTCTTGATTACTGTGACTTTATAATCAGTCTTGAAGTTGGGTAGTGTCAGTGTTTCAACTTTGTTCTTCTCCAATATTGTGCTTGCTATTCTGGGTCTTTTATCTCTCCATGTTAACTTTAGAATCAGTTTGTTAATATCTGCAAAATAATTTGTTGGGATTTTGATTTGGATTGTATGGAATCTACAGATCATGTTGGGAAGAACTGACATCTTGACAATATTGAGTCTTCTTATCTATGAACACGAAATATCTATACATGAATTTGGTTCTTTATCAGAATCTGAGGTTTTCCTCACATAGATATAGTACATTTTTAAAGATTTATACCTAAGTGTACAAAGTTTTTGGTGGTAATGTAAATATTATTGTGTTTTTAATTTTTTAAAAAAGCATTTGTTCGTTGCTGGTATATTGGTAATCTATGGACTTTCTATATTACCCTTGTATCCTGCAACTTTGCTATAATTGCATTTTAGTTCCAGTTGTTTTTCATTGATTCTTTCATATTTTCTACATAGTTGATCAAGTCAACTGCAAACAAAGATAGTTTTATTTATTCCTTCCAAATCTGTATGCATTGTATTTCCTTTTCTGGTCTTACTGTATTAGCTAAGACTTCCGTTATGATGGTAAAAAAGAGTAGTGAGAGGCGACATCCTTGCTTTGTTCCTGATCTTAGTAGGAAAGCTTTAAGTCTATCATCATGAAACTATTCTTAGTTTGCTTAGTTTTTATCATGAATCGGTGTTGAATTTTGTCAAATATTTTTGTGCATTTATTGATGCTATCATGTGACTTTTCTTGTTTAGTCTCTTGATGCAATGGATTACCTTAATTAATTTCCAAATGTTGAACCAGACTTGCATACTGGGGTATATCACACTTGGTCATGCTGTATAATTCTTTTTATACATTATTGGATTTGATTTGGTAAATATTTGGGGGGAGATTTTTGCTCTATGTTCATAAAAGTTATTGAAATAACAAAGAATAAGGTGGTATGGTATGATGGCTAAGAGCTCATCACTGGTGTTAGGCCACCTGAGACAGAAACCTAACTTCTTCACCCACAAAAGAGGGGGTAATCTATCTCATACTACAGATACCTAGGTACAGCTTGTGTTAGTACTGCTTAAACATGTCACATGTTTAAGAGGGCATTTAACAATGACATAAAAGTCAGAGGTCTTTATTCAATCAAGTGCCAATTCTGAAGTAATTTCTATCTAATTTATCTATTACAAAAAATAGTTACTCTAGTGTATTCTCTATGCAGATTATACTAGATGCCATGATTACTGCCATTTGTCTCACAAAAAATTAAGCAGATGGTACTTACCCACCAGAGCCCCACAGGTCCAATACCAATGCATTGGTCTATAGTTTTCTTTTCTTGTAATTTTTTATATGGTTTTGGTATTAAGGCAATGCTGGCCTCATAGAATAACCTAGGAAGTAGTCTCTCTTCTTCTATCTTCTGAGATTGTAGATAATCGATACAATTTCTTTCTTAAATAATTGGTAGAATTCACCAGTGAATCTAACTGGGTCAGGTGCTTTCTCTTCTAGAAGTTAATTAAAATTCAATGTGTTTTATAGATATAGGCTATTTCAGGTTGTCTATTTCTTCTTGTGTGAGTTTTGGCAGATTTTGTCTTTCAAGGAATGGTCCCTTTCATCTAGGTTATCAAATATATGGACATAGAGTTGTTCATAGTATTCCTGTATAATCTTTTTATTTCCATGTAATCTGTAGTGATGTGCCTTCATTCATTTCTGATATTAGTAAATTGTTGTCATCTCTTTTTTATTAGTTAGCCTGGCTAGAAACTTATAATTTTATTGATCTTACAATTATAAGATCAATAATTTTATTGACCAAATTTATTGGTTTTTTAAGAACCAGCTTTTGGTTTCATTGATTTTCTCTATTAATTTCTCATTTTAGATTTTATTGATTTCTGCTCTAATTTTTATTATTTCTTTTTTTGGCCTACTTAGGATTTAATTTACCATTCTTTTTTTAGTTTCCTAAGATGGGAGCTTATTAATTTTAGATCTTTCTTCTTTTGCAATATACGCATTTAATGTTACTATTTCCCTATAAGCAATGTTTTCACTGCCTTCATAAATTTCACTGCCTTCAATGAAATTTTTAGTAAATTATATTTTCATTTAATTAAAAATATTTTAAAATTTCTCTTAAAATTTATTTGACCCATATGTTATTTAGAAGTACATTGTTTAACCTCCAAGTATTTGGAGATTTTTCAACTATCTTTCTGCTATTGATTTCTATTTTGATTCCATTGTGGTCTCAGAGCATTCACTGTACGTTTTCAATTCCTTTAAATTTGTTAATGTGTGCTTTATGGACCCCAAAGTGCTCTATCTTAGCTTATGATCTATGTGAACTTGAGAAGAATGTGTACTCTGCTGTTGTTGGATGTAGTCTATAGATGTTATGTCCAGTTGATTGACACTGCTGTTGAGTTCAGCTATGTTCTCACTAATTTTCTGCCTGCTAGACCAATCCACTTCTGAGAGAGCAGAGTTGAAGTTTCCAACTATAATAGTGGAATAGTGTTTCTATTTGCAGTTCTATCATTTTTTTTTTGCCTCACAGATTTTGATGCTCTGTAGTTAGGTGCATACATATTTAGAACTGTTATGTATTCTTGGTGTATTGACGCTTTCATCATTATGTAATGCCTCTCTTTATCTCTGATAATTGTCCTTCCTCTGGAATCTGTCCTGTCTAAAATTAACATAGGCACTTTAGCTTTCTTTTTATTAATATTAGTATCTTATAACTGTCTCCATTCCTTTATGATTAATCTATATGTGTCTTTATATTTAAAGTGGGTGTCTTGTAAACAAGGTTCAGGACATGCTACCCCAAAATGAGGAACCTTGGAATATTCAATATTTCGACCTAAAGAAATCTGAGAAAACAAGAGAAGCAGGAATGTTACTCTATTATCAGAAAGACAACAAACAATAGGTGTTGGCAGAGATGTGGAAAACAGGGAAACCTCCTGCATTGCTGGTGGAAATGCAAATTGATTAGCCACTATGAAAACAGTATGTCTGTTCCTCAGATTAAAAATACAACTACCATATGATTCACCAATGCTGCTTCTGGGTATTTCCCCAATGAAAACAGAAACACTAATTCAAAAAGATATGTACAGCCATATGTTCATTGCAGCATTATTTATAATAGCCAAGATATGAACACAACGTAAGTGTCCATCAATAGATGAATGGATAAAGAACATGTGGCATATATGTACAATGGAATATTACTCAGTCATAGAAAAGAATGAACTCTTGCATTTACAACAACATGGATGGATCTAGAGGCTATTAAGCTAAGTGAAATAATTCAGGCAAAGTCAAATACCATATGATTTCACCTATATGTAGAATCTTAAAAAACAAAATAAATGAACAAACATAACAAAACAGAAATAGACTCATAGATACAGAGAACAAACTGGTGGTTGCCAGAAAGGATGGGGTGGGGTATGAGTGAAATAGATGAAAGAGATTAAGAGGTACAAGCTTCTAGTTATAAAACAAATAAGTCATGGTAATGTACAGCATAGGAAATATAGTCAATAATATTGCAATAACTTTGTATAGTGACAAATATTTACTAGATTTATTGTGGTGATTATTCTGTAATGTAAAAAAGTATCAAATCGCTATGTTGTACTTGTGAAACTAATACAATATTGTAAGTCAACTATGTTTCAATAAAAAAATTAAAAATAAAGAAGTAAATAAAAAATAAACAATTAATTAAAATACTGAGGTCAAGACAGCAGAGGAGTAAGATGTGGAAATCACCTTCCTCCCCACAAGTACATCAGAAATACATCTACATGTGGAACAACTCTTACAGAACACCTACTGAATGCTGGCAGAAGACCTCAGACTTCCCAAAAGGCAAGAAACTCCCCACATACCTGGGTAGGGCAAAAGAAAAAAGGAAAAACAGAGACAAAAGAATAGGGATGGGACCTGCACCTCTGAGAGGGAGCTGTGAAGGAGGAAACGTTTCCACACTAACGCTTCACTGGCAGAGACGGCAGGATGGGGGTAGATCGGGGGGTAGCAGGAGGGGAGCTTTGGAGCAATGGAAGAGAGCGCAGCAACAGTGGTGCAGAGGGCAAAGCAGAGAGATTCCTGCACAAAGGATCAGTGCCAACCAACACTCACCACCCTGAGCAGCTTGTGTGCTCACCCACTGGGGCTGGTGGAGGATGGGAGCTGAGGCTCCGGCTTCGGAGGTCAGATCCTAGGGAGAGGACTGGGGCTGGCTGCGTGAACGCAGCCTGAATGGGGCTAGTGCACCACAGCTAGCTGGGAGGAAGTCTGGGAAAATGTCTGGAACTGCCTAAGAGGCAAGAGACAATTGTTTTGGGGTGCCTGAGGAGAGGGGATTCGGAGCGCCTCCTAAAAGAGCTGCAGAGATGGGCATGAGCCGCAGATACCAGGACAGAACCAGAGACGGGCATGAAACTCTAACGTGGCTGCTGCGGCCACCAAGAAGCCTGTGTACAAGCACAGGTCACTATCCACATCTCCCCTCCTGGGAGCCTGTGCAGCTCCCCACTGCCAGGCTCCCATGACCCAGGGACAACTTTCCCAGGAGAACACACAGCTTGCCTCAGGCTGGTACAATGTCACACCAGTCTCTGCAGGCTCACCGCGCATTCCATACACCTCCCCTCCCCCCTCCCCTGAATTGAGTGAGCCAGAGCCCCCTAATCAGTTGCTACTTTAACCCCGTCTTGTCTGAATGAAGAACAGACGCCCTCAGGTGACCGACAAGCAGAGGCAGGGCCAAATAAAAAGCTGAACCCCAGGAGCTGTGCCAAGAAAGAAGAGAAAGGGAAATTACTCCCAGCAGCCACAGGAGCAGTGGAATAAATCTCCACAATAAACTTGATGTTGAGAATAAGAGAATAGACAAAGAATCTGGAATAAGAGAATAGACAAAGAATCATCCCAAATTGAGGCAGTGGATTTTCTGTGATTTTTTCTGTACAGCTTTGCTTTTACCACTTCCCCTAGGGTTCTGTCTGTATGTTTTTTTGTTTTTTAATAGTATTTAGAGCTTGTTATTATTGGTGGGTTTGTTTGGTTGCTAGCTTCTTTCTTTTTCTTTATTACTTTTAAATTTTTAATACTTTTTACATTTTTTAATAATTTTATTTTCTTTCTTGCTTGCTTGCTTGCTTTCCTTTCTTTTATTCTCCCTTTTCTTCTCAGCTGTGTGGCTGACAGGGTCTTGCTGCTGCATCCGGGTGTCAAGCCTGTGCCTCTTAGGTGGGAGAGCCGAGTTCAGGACATTGGTCCACCAGAGACCTCCTGGCTCATCATAATATCAGATGGTGAAAACTCTCCCACAGATCTCCATCTCAATGCTAAGCCCCAGCTGCACTCAATGACCAGCAAGTTACAGTGCTGGAAACCCTATGCCAAACAACTAGCAAGACAGGAACACAAACACACCCATTAGCAGAGAGGCTGCCTAAAATAATAATAAGGTCACAGACACCCCAAAACACACCACCAGATGCAGTTCTTCCCACCAGAAAGAAAAGACCCAGCCTCATCCATAAGAAAACAGACACCAGTCCCCTCCATCAGGAAGCCTACACAAAACACTGAACAAACCTTGGCCACTGGGGGCAGAAACCAATAAAAACGGGGACTATGAACCAGCAGCATGTAAAAAAAAGTCCCCCAAAAAAGTAAGTGAAGCAAAATGAGAAGACAGAGAAATGCACAGCAAATGAAGGAGCAAGGTAAAAACCCACCAGACCAAACAAATGAGGAAGAAATAGGCAGTCTACCTGAAAAGTAATTCAGAGTAATGATAGTAAAGATGATCCAAAATTTTGGAAATAGAATGGAGAAAATACAAGAAACCTTAAAAAAGGACATAAAAGAACTAAAGAGCAAACAAACAATGATGAACAACATGATAAATGAAATTAGAAATTCACTAGAAGGAATCAATAGCAGAATAACTGAGTGAGAAGAAGGAATAAGTGACCTGGAAGATAAAATAGTGGAAATAACTACCACAGAGCAGAATACAGAAAAAAGAATGAAACGAATTGAGGACAGTCTCAGAGACTTCTGGGACAACATTAAATGTACCAACATTCAAATTATAGAGGTCACAGAAGAAGAGAAAATAAAGGGACTGAGAAAATATTTGAAGAGATTATAGTTGAAAACTTCCCTAATATAGGAAAGGAAATGGTCAATCAAGTCCCAGAAGTGCAGAGAGTCCCATACAGGATAAATCCTAGGAGAAGCACACCAAGACACATATTAAACAAACTATTAAAAATTAAACACAAAGGAAAAATATTAAAAGCAGCCAGGGAAAAGCAACAAATAACATACAAGGGAATCCCGATAAGGTTAACAGCTGAACTTTCAGCAGAAACTCTACAAGCCAGAAGGGAGTGGCTGGATATATTTAAAGTGATGAAAGGGAAAAACTGACAACCAAGATTACTCTACCCAGCAAGGATCTCATTCATATTTGATGGAGAAATTAAAACCTTTACTGACAAGCAAAAACTAAGAGAATTCAGCACGACCAAACCAGCTTTAAAACAAATGCTAAAGGAACTTCTCTAGGCAGGAAACACAAGATAAGGAAAAGACCTACAATAACAAACTTAAAACAATTAAGAAAATGGTAATAGGAAGATACATATTGATAACTACCTTAAATGTAAATGGATTAAATGCTCCAACCAAAAGACAAAGACTGGCTGAACGGAAACAAAAGAGGACCCATATATATGGTGTGTACAAGAGACCCACTTCAAACCTAGAGACACTTACAGAGTGAATTGAGATGATGAAATGATATTCCATGCAAATGGAAATCAAAAGAAAGCTGGAGTAGCAATTCTCATATCAGACGAAATAGATTTTAGATAAAAGGTTATTACAAGAGACAAAGAAACTACATAATGATCAAGGGATCAATCCAAGAAGAAGATGTAGCAATTGTAAATATGGATGCACCCAATATAGGAGCACCCCAGTACATAAGGCAAATGCTAACAGCCATAAATGGGGAAATTGACAGTAACACAATCATAGTAGGGGACATTAACACCCCACTTTCAACAATGGACAGATCATCCAAAATGAAAATAAATAAGGAAACACAAGCTTTAAATGATACATTAAAAAAGATGGACTTAATTGATATTTATAGGACATTCCATCCAAAAATAACAGAATACACATCCTTCTCAAGTGCTCATTGAACATTCTCCAGGATAGATCATATCTTGGGTCACAAATCAACCCTTGGTAAATTTAACAAAATTGAAATCATATCAAGTATCTTTTCTGACGACAACGCTTTGAGACTATATATCAATTACAGAAAAATAATCTCTAAAAAATACAAACACATGGAAGTGAAAGAATACACTACTAAATAAACAAAAACTCACTGAAGACAACAAAGAGGAAATTAAAGAATACCTAGAAAAAACCGACAAGGAAAACATGATGACCCAAAACCTATGGGATGCAGCAAAAGCAGTTCTAAGAGGGAAGATTATAGCAATAAAATCCTACCTCAAGAAACAAAAAACACCTCAAATAAACAACCTAACCTTACACCAAAAGCAATTAGAGAAAGAAGAACAAAAAATCCCCTAAGTTAACAGAAGGGAAGAAATCATACATGTCAGATTAGAAATAAATGAAAAAGAAATGAAGGAAACAATAGTAAAGATCAATAAAACTAAAAGCTGCTTCCTTGAGAAGATAAGCAAAATTGATAAACCATTAGCCACACTCATCTGGAAAAAAAGGGAGAAGACTCAAATCAATAGAATTATAAATGAAAACTGAGAATTAACAACTGACACTGCAGAAATACAAAGGATCATTAGAGATTACTACAAGCAACTGTATGGCAATAAGATGGGCAACCCGGAAGAAATGGACAAATTCTTACAAAAGCACAACCTTCTTAGACTGAAACATGAAGAAACAGAAAATATAAACATACCAATCACAAGCACTGAAATTGAGACTGTGATTAAAAATCTTACAACAAACAAAGACTCGGGGCCAGATGGCTTCACAGGCGAATTCTATCAAACATGTACGGAAGAGCTAACACCTATCCTTCTCAAAATCTTCCAAAATATAGCAGAGGGAGGAACACTCCCCAACTCATTCTATGAAGACACCATCACCCTGATACCAAAACCAGACAAAGATGTCACAAAGAAAGAAAACGACAGGCCAATATCATTGATGAACATAGATGCAAAATCCTCAACAAAACACTAGAAAACAGAATCCAACAGCACATTAAAACTATCATACACCATGATCAAGTGGGGTTTATCCCAGGAATGCTAGGATTCTTTAATATACGCAAATCAATCAATGTGATAAACATATTGACATCTTGAAGGAGAAAAACCATATGATCATCTCAATCAATGCAGAAAAAGCTTTTGACAAAGTTCAACCCCAATTTATGATAAAAACCCTCCAGAAAGTAGGAAAAGAGAGAACTTACCTCAACATAATAAAGGTCATATATGAAAAACCCACAGCCAACATCGTTCTCCATGGTGAAAAACTGAAACCATTTCCTCTAAGATCAGGAACAATACAAGGGCGCCCACTCTCACCACTATTATTCAACATAGTTTTGGAAGTTCTAGCCACAGCAATCAGAGAAGAAAAGAAATAAAAGGAATCCAAATTGGAAAAGAAGAAGTAAAACTGTCACTGTTTGCCGATGACATGATACTATACATAGAGAATCCTGAAGATGCTACCAGAAAGCTGCTAGAGCTAATCAATGAATTTGGTAAAGTAGCAGGATACAAAATTAATGCACAGAAATCTCTTCCATTCCTACACACTAATGATGAAAAATCTGAAAGAGAAATTAAAGAAACACTCCCATTTACCATTGCAGCTAAAAGAGTAAAATACCTAGGAATAAACTTACCTAAGGAGACAAATGACCTGTATGCAGAAAACTATGACAGTGATGAAAGAAATTAAAGTTGATTCAAATAGTTGGAGAGATATAGCATGTTATTGGATTGGAAGAATGAAATTGGGAAAATGACTATACTACCAAAGCAATCTACAGATTCAATGCAATCACTATCAAATTACCAATGGCGTTTTTCCCAGAACTAGAACAAAAAATTTCACAGTTTCTATGGAAACACAAAAGACCCTGAATAGCCAAAGCAATCTTGAGAAAGCAGAACAGAGCTGGAGGAATCAGGCTCCCAGACTTCACACTATACTACAAAGGTACAGTAATCAAGACAGTATGGTACTAGCACAAAAACAGAAATGTAGATCAATGCAACAGGACAGGAAACCCAGAGATAAACCCATGCACATACGGTCACCTTATTTTTGATAAAGGAGGCAAGAATATACAATGGAGAAAAGACAGCCACTTCAATAAGTGGTCATGGGAAAACTGGACAGCTACATGTAAAAGAATGAAATTAGAACACTCCCTAACACCATACACAAAAATAAACTCAAAATGTATTAAAGACCTAAATGTAAGGCCAGACACTATAAAACTCTTAGAGGAAAACATAGGCAGAACACTCTGTGCCATAAATCACAGCAAGATCCTTTTTGACCCACCTCCTAGAGAAATGGAAATAAAAACAAAAAATAACAGGGCTTCCCTGGTGGTGCAATGGCTGAGAGTCCACCTGCCGATGCAGGGGACACAGGTTCGTGCCCTGGTCCGGGAAGATCCCACATGCCACAGAGTGGCTGGGCCTGTGAGCCATGGCCGCTGAGCCTGCGCGTCCAGAGCCTGTGCTCCGCAACGGGAGAGGCCACAACAATGAGAGGCCTGCGTACCGCAAAAAAAAAAAACAAAAAAAAAAAACAAATGGGACCTAATGAAACTTAAAAGCTTTTGCACAGCAAAGGAAATCATAAACAAGATGAAAAGACAACCCTCAGAATGGGAGAAAATATTTGCAAATGAAACAAGTGACAAAGGATTAATCTCCAAAATACACAACAGCTCATGCAGCTCAATATCAAAAAAACAAACAACCCAATCCAAGAATGGGCAGAAGACCTAAATAGACATTCCTCCAAAGAAGATATACAGATTGCCAACAAACGCATGAAAGGATGCTCAACATCGCTTATCATTAGAGAAATGTAAATCAAAACTACAGTGAAGTATCATATCACACCAGTCAGAATGGCCATCATCAAAATATCTACAAACAATAAATGCTGGATAGGGTGTGGAGAAAAGGGAACCCTCTTGCACTGTTGTTGGGAATGTAAATTGATACAGCCACTATGGAGAACAGTATGAAAGCTCCTTAAAAACTAAAAATAGAGCTACCATACGACCCAGCAATCCCACTACTCGGCATATCGCCTGAGAAAACCATCATTCAAAAACAGTCATGTACCACAATGTTCATTGCAGCTCTATTTACAATAGGCAGGACATAGAAGCAACTTAAGTGTCCATCGACAGATGAATGGATAAAGAAGATGTGGCACATATATACAATGGCATATTACTCAGCCATAAGAAGAAACGAAATTGAGTTATTTGTGGTGAGGTGGATCAACCTAGTGTCTGTCGTACTGAGTGAAGTAAGTCAGTAAGAGAAAAGCAAATACCGTATGCTCACACGTATGTATGGAATATTAAAAAAAAAGGTTCTGAAGAACCTAGGGGCAGGACAGGAATAAAGATGCAGAGATAGAGAATGGACTTGAGGACAAGGGAAGGGGAATGGTAAGCTGGGACGAAGTGATAGAGTGGCATGGACGTATATACACTACCAAATGTAAAATAGCTAGCTAGTGGGAAGCAGCCGTATTGCACAGGGAGATCAGCTCAGTGCTTTGTGACCACCTAGAGGGGTGGGATACGGAGTGTGGGAGGGAGATGCAAGAGGGTGGAGATATTGGGATATATGTATATGTATAGCTTATTCACTTTTTTATAAAGCAGAAAGTAACACACCATTGTAAAGCTATATACTCCAATAAAGATGTTAAGAAAAATAATGCTGAGGTCTAAGTGTTTCTTCAGGTGCTTATTTCCTTATGAAATCTCCCATGTCACATAAAACATATTAAATTTCTTGTTTTTCCTTTGCTAGTCTGTAATTGTTAATTTAATATTCAGATCCAGCCCTGGTACCCGAGAGGGTTAAGGAAAACCTTTTCCTGTCTATATCAACATGTACTTGGATCTTATTTTTTGATCCATTCTGAAAACCTGTGTCTTCTTGCTTGATTTATACCATCAACTTTTTTTTTTCAAAGGCACAGAATGTATGCGATGTATCCTATTCATTATAAAATGTGCAATATTCTCTTTTTTAATTTATTTATTTTATTTACTTTATTTTTAGCTGCATTGGGTCTTCGTTGCTGTACGCGGGCTTTCTCTAGTTGCAGTGAGCGGGGCTACTTTTTGTTGTGGTGCTCGGGCTTCTCATTGTGGTGGCTTCCCTTGTTGCAGAGCAGGGGCTCTAGGCATGTGGGCTTCAGTAGCTGTGGTGTGCTGGCTCAGTAGTTGTGGCTCACGGGCTCTAGAACACAGGCTCAGTAGTTGTAGTGCACAGGCTTAGTTGCTCCGTGGCATGTGGGATCTTCCCGGACCAGGGATCAAACCCGTGTCCCCTGCATTGGCACATGGATTCTTAACCACGGCGCCACCAGGGAAGCCCTATACCATCAACTTGAAAAGTGATTATTGATATACGGGATTAAGATCTACCATACTTTTTACTGTTTTCTACTTATTGTCCTTGTTCTTTTTTCCCATTTTTGTTTTTCACTCTTTTTCTGCCATTTGTGGTTTTAATTCATTACATGTTCTCTCCTTTCTTTGCATATGAAGTTTATTTCTTTTAAAATTTATTTTAGTGGTGACCTAGATTTTGCAATATACTTTTACAACTAATCCAATTTCACTTTTAAATAACACTATACTACTTCACGGTATAGTAGTACAAGTACCTTATAATAACAACATTCTCCTAATTCTTTTCTTCCATTCTTTGCCTCATTGCTGTTATTCATTTCTTTTATATATGTTGTAGTCATCAAATATATTACTGCTATTATTATTTTGAAAAAAAATGCTATCTAGCAAATCAGTTAGCCTAATGAAAATAAATTCTCACTTATTCTTTCTTTAATGTTCTTCCCTTCTTTATCTATATCTGAGTTCCTGAACTATAATCATTTTCATTCTCTTTGAAGATCTTCTTTTAACAATTCTTGCAAGGCAGATCTACTGGTCACAAATTTCCTCTGATTTTTGTTTGTCTCAAAAGTCTTTATTTCTCCTTCATTTTGAAGAATAATTTTGTAGGGTACAGAGTTCTAGGTTGGTGGGTTTTTTCTCTCAACATTTGAACTATTTCACTCCACTCTCTTCTTGCTTGCAGGTTTCTGAGGAGATGTGAGTTGTAATTCTTATCAGTTCTCTTCTACAGATAAGGTGTGTGTGGGGGGTTTGGCTTCTTTCAAGATTTTTTTCTTTATCCTTGATTTTTATGTAATTTTAAAATGATATACTTAGGAGTAGTCTTCTTTTTTTCTTTTCTTGGCCTTTATCCTGCTTGGTGTTCTTTGATCTTCCTGAATTTGTGAGTTGGTGTCTGACATGAAGTTAGGAAAAATTCTTAGTTGTTATTGCTTCAAATATTGCTTCCACTTCTTTCTCTTTTTCTTCTCCTCCTGATATTCCCATTATGCCTATATTACCCCTTTTGTAGTTATCCCACAGTCCTTGGATATTATTGTTATTCTTTTAGTCTATTGTTCTCTTTGCTTTTCAGCTTTGGAAGTTTCTTTTTACATATCCTCCAGGTAAGAGATTCTTTCCTCAGTCATGTCTACTCTACTAATGAGTGCAAACAAGGTGTTCTTCATTTCTGTTACAGTGCTTTTGCTCTCAAGCATTTTTTTATTCTTCATTAAAAATTTCCATCTCTTTGCTTAGATCATATATCTGTTATTGCATATTATCTATTTTTCTATTAGAGCTCTTAGTATATTAATCATATTTATTTTAAATTCACAGTTGAGTAGTTCAAAAATTTCCCTCAGGTAGGCAAGGCACTGATGAAACTCCAGTAGGTTATGCTCTAGTAAAATAGATTCTCCTGATGAGAGGCCTTGTTAAGAAGAACAGAAAGTTCTAGTTTATTTCAAAATGGTTACTTTTCCTCTCCCACTGCCAGTAGCAGGAGATATTCACTGTGAGGACTTGGTAGAACTCCTGGGGATAAAACTCACAAAAGTGTGGAGCCTCCCACTATGACTAGGCTGTTCTGGAGTTTTTAACTTTCAGATTTGTCCACACTGAGCCTCCAGCAAATTGTCAATTACAATTCAGGTTTATCTACCCTGGTGGCAATTCCCACAGAGGTCTCTGTGTGTGTTTCTGCTCTGGAGAGTTATCATTCTCTGTATCCATCCATCTCTCTCTACAATTTTAATGGAAGCAATTTGCCCTGTGACTTCATTGTCTCTGATGAATCCAAGAAGTCTTGTTGGTTTTTCAGTTTGCTCAACTTTTTACTTGTTGCTAGTATTGTGTAGCAACTCATAAGCTCCTTACATGCTGGGCAGGAAACCAGAAGTCCCTCCATTAGACTTTCATTCATCAAATACTTAAGTCTAGTTAACTGAAAGATTATTTCCTGATATTTCAAGCAAAGGAGTGGGAATGCAGAAGAAAGAGCTGCCCACAGAATGTAGGAATAAGCTCATGGGACTCTGGGCAGTAACAGCGAGGTATGGGAACAGAGGAAGAAGGGAAGGGTGGAGGAGAAGAAAGGCAGGGATGTTATGAGGGACACTTTGGAATTGGAGACCCATGGGTGTGGTTGAGGATAAGGTGACTAGAATGAATTTAGGAAATAAAAGGAAACACATCTTATTGGATCTTAGGGGCTCTATATTACTTTTTCTTGCTGAGATGGATGGTTAAAAAAATATGGGGTGGTATCTGGACAGATGGAATGCTGATATGTTTGTATGTGTGTGTATCAGTGTGTATGAGTATAGTGAAGTTGAGGTGTTAGATATAAGCATCTGACAGGCAGTGGTACCTGAGATAAAGGGATGTTTGTATCTCTAGTGTCTAACACAGTTCCTGGCACTGTTCAATAAATATTTGTTACACAAACGCATGAATAAGTCCACAGAGCTTAATCAACACCTTTGGAAAAGAACCTATAATAAAAAGTTTAAAAATTAACTTGACATAAATAAAAAGTAACCTTCATCTCCTATCTATGTAAGACTCTTTAATGAAAATGTAAAAATAAGCACCAATGATACTTGGGTGAAAACCAGAATCTTAACTTCTAGACCGTATAGGAATGCATTGTATCAACAGTCTTATTTATTCTCTGGAATCAACTCTTAATTTGGTTTAGTTCCTCAATCTTTTTCAAATCCCTTTCTTCCACTCCCATCCTCTTACCTCTATTCCTCCTCTTTCCTCTTCTCCTTTCTTCTCTCTTCCTTCCCTTTTCCCATCTCCTGACTTCTTCCCCTTTTCTTCTTCATCCCTTCTCCATTTCTTCACCTTTTACACATGGAACTTGAGGGAGGTAGTGAGAATGGGCAAAAGTGTGATGGTTTAGAGAAGGAAATGGAGACTAGCAACAGGGAGACAGTGACTTTCTATAAAAGAGTGGTTTAAGGGAGCAATGTGGCTGGTGAACCCTGGTGTTAGTAGGGGTTGAAGGATATATTGAAAGCTGCCTTTACATAACAAGCACATATTATTACATTGAATGCTATTTGAAGGGTGAGATGACTGATGAAGATTATTTCACCCACTCCAAACTCCTTTGAAACTGCTAATGTAGGAAAATCACTTATGAGGCTATTGCAATTATCCAGGGCAGATATTATAACAGCTGGAACAAAAACAGCAACAATAAGTATAGGGAGGAGCATAGAGATTGTAGAAAATGGACTAATGAGAACTGCAGAAGTCTCAGCACATAACTCTGTCCAAACCCCTGCACCAAGAGACTTGCCAAACCCCTAGGATGACCCCCAATTCCCCATTGATCCAACCCCTACCCCATTAAAAAGCCTGCTTGAGAAATCTCAGCACTGCAAGGAGAATTTACTGTTTGGTCCAGCCTGATGACAGGACCCTGACATACTTTTTTCAGAGCATTTACTCAAAAGAGCTTACAACTGTGAATATGTATCCACTACAACTCAGAAGTGTCTTTCTCAAGGATCTGAGAGCCATTCCTTTGAAACGTAATCATCAGGAAGGATAGGTGAGGGAGATTAAGAGGTACAAACTTTCAGTTGCCAACAAATGAGTCATGGGTATGAAATGTACAGTGTGGGGAATATAGTCAATAACTATGTAAAATCTTTGTATGGTGACATACAAAGATTTGTATGGACTTCCCATGGAGATCATTTTAAAATGCATAGAAATAACATCGCTATGTTGTGTAACAGAAACTAACATAGTGTTGTAGGTCAATTATACTTAAAAAACAGCAACCTAAATGTCCATTAATAGATGGATGGATAAAGAAGATGTGGTACATACATACAATGGAATATTACTCAGCCATTAAAAGGAATGAAATTGGGTCATTTGTAGAGACGTAGATGGACCTGGAGACTGTCTTACAGAGTGAAGTAAGTCAAAAAGAGAAAAACAAATATCGTATATTAACGCATGTGTGTGGAATCTAGAAAAATGGCACAGATGAACTTATTTGCAAAGCAGAAATAGAGACACAGACGTAGAGAACAAACATATGGACACCAAGGGGGGAAAGGCAGGGTGGGATGAATTGGGAGATCAGGATTGACATATATACACTGCTATGTATAAAATTGATAACTAATGAGAACCTGCTTTATAGCACAGGGAACTCTACTCATTGTTCTGTGGTGACCTAAATGGGAAGGAAATCCAAAAAAGAGGGGATATATAGCTGATTCACTTCGCTGTACAGCAGAAACTAACACAGCATTGTAAAGCAACTATACCCCAACAAATAAATAAATAAAGTAAGTAAGTCAACTGATTAGGAATGGTAATTACATCTGCAAAACTCCCTTCAGAGCAACAACTGAAGATTCGTTTGACTGGGAGAAGCTGTGTGTGTGCGCGCGTGTGCGCACACGGCTACTGTCATTCTTGAAACCATTGCAAAAGAATATTTTTTGAACTGTCCTTTATTCCCCATCCAGGCACATACTAGAAAGAATTCTTGGGAGCATAGTTTAGCCTAGAGAAATTGACACACTGCAAAGTTATTATTGACCCTCAATTTGCGATGTGTCTCTCCTATCTATCCTGCATCTATCAATCTCCCTTCAGCTTCTGTTCTGAAGAGGATATACAGCCTCTTACTACCAAGTATATTTTGCTTCTTCCAGAGTACCAGCGATAGCAGGAATGTCATGAATTTGAAGGATAACAAGTGGTCAGAGATGGCATGGAGCATATTGTGCATAGTTCTCAGTAATAAACAAAACAGAAAATTTAACATTTCATTTTGAGTGGGATCTTATATCTTACCTCTCTAAATTTATTCCCTGCCATGCTTGTTGCTTACTGTCTTGATGCCAAACTGAAAGCACTTGTCTGTTTTCCACCTGTGGGGAGGCCTTTGCCCATTCTATTCCCCTGGCCTGGCATGCTAGCTACAGAATTTCACAGGACTTTCTCCATTGGTTCATTCAGGTCTGATCTATGATCACATCCTTGTTGGTCACTCTTTATGCCTTCATACTACTTCAATGTTATTTATTTCTAGAACTAATTACTACTTTAAATTTCATTATATGTTGGCTTACTTCATTATTTTCTGCTCTCCCTACTTCATTATTTTCTGCTCTCCCTCTACAATTAAAGCTCCTTGAAAGTGGGAGATGTCTCTCTTTAGTTCAACATTGTATGTCTAGCAGTCAGAACTTTACTTAGCACTGTCAGTAGAATGTGCTTCATTCTGAGGTTTAGCTTAAATGAATGAGTGATTGAAAGTTCTCAAACATTAATGGAAGAATCCCTAGGCATTTGTATATCTTAATATGGAATAGATAACTTAAAATTTTTCAATGAATATTATTTCACTAATGCTAATAAGACAACCAAAGGCAGTTTTTTTAATATTAAAAAAGATAAGTTTCACAGCTAATTATATTTTGAAAAATTTTTTGAATATAGAATGATTATTTACTTATTAATGGGAATTTTTAGTATCCTAGATAGTAACTCTGAGTTGGAAAAATTCAGAGAGACCCAAGTTGGATCATAGTTCCATCACTTCTCAACTATGTGACTGTGAGCCTCAGGTTTTATTGTCTTTCAAGTGGAGATAATATTGGACACATATATTTTAATGAGGATTACATGAGGTCCATGTACAGTAAATTCTCAATGAATGCTATCTATTCATTTCTTATCAATTGTAATATAGATAGATTTTCACAAAGAAGTTACATATAATCTTATTTAATAATTAGTATTTAGAACAGGCTGTCTATAAAATACGGATAACAGCATCCTTTCATTGCATTGAATATTTAATTTTAAATGATATGCCTAATTTTATTTTTTATTAAAACGTTTTGCATGGCACAACCACGAGAATGGCTAAATTAAAAGAAAGGTCAGATAAAAAACAAGTGTCACTGCCAAATATCAAGAATATGAAGCTAACTAGATATCCACCCAGAGGCCGTATGTCCCATCTTGCTGTGATACTCTAGGGTGACACCTGTTGTTATGGTATAAGTAATGGCATCTCCTTTCATTCTCAAAAGTATATTGGTTCGGCTTGTGAATTTTATTGTTGACTTAATTGAAATAAACAACATGAAGGTTGGGAAGAGAGACCTAACTATAGATATTTCAGAGATTAAAAAAAGATTAAAAGGATATTACGGACAATTGCATACTTGTGTATTAGAGAACTTAGATGAAATAGATTTATTCATTTTAAAGCAATATGTTAAAATTGACAACTGTATATATAAAACTTTATAAATGTAAAACCTATAACTATATATATAATGTACATTATATATACACATATGTAATATATATAGTATATATATAAAATTTGAATAGTCTTAAAAATCATTAGAGAAGTTGAATGTGTTAAACATCTTCTGACAAAGAAAATACCTGAGATGGTAATATCCAAGAATAAATAATCCAATTTTAATATAATCCTCACAGAGAGAGAAAAAGAATCTCTCAATCTTCATGAGGCAAACATAACTTTAATAATAACATTAGATAAGGATAATCTAGAACAACAAAAAAAGAGAAAGTAAGAAAGCATCCTTACTTGAGAACATAGGTACACAATCCTAAACAAAATATTGGCAAAGCAAATATAAATATTTTTCTTCATAAAAAATCCAAAGGGGTGATCTAATGGACATATATAACATATAATTCCCCCCAAATAGAAGAATACACATTTTTGTCAATAACAAATTGCTTATCTCCAGTCTAAGTCTTTCCTCTTAGATAAAATCCACAAATTAAACTCTTCATTAGAGTGATCTGATTGGATAAAACTGTAAGCCCATCAAATTCAAAATTTCCATAACTGCATTTATCTGACGATAATTAATAAATCTTTCCCACATCCTCTTTTTTCCTACATCAACCACTTCACCAAGCAAGAACTCTTGAAGTCATCATAAAATACTTCTATCCCTAGGCCAGAGACTTCCAATTGGTTACTGAGTCCTGCCAGTTCTATTGTTGACATGGCTCCATCTCCAGTGGTAATACCTCAGTAGGACCCTTGTTATTACCATGTAGACCAGCGTTCCCCAACCTTTTTGGCACCAGGGGTTGGGGACCCCTGATGTAGACCACTGCAGCTACCTTTGATGTCATCATCCTTTTTACCCATTTTACCCAGTCTTGAAACTCCTGCAGATTTATCTCTTTAATATGTGAATCTGATCATTGCTGTCTACTTAAAACCTTTTTGTGTTTTTCTATCCCCTTCAGTATTAAAATCTAATGTCAACAATATTTAGTGGGTTTCTGGCCCCTGACTTCTAGATATGTTACCATATTCCTATACACTATGCTCTACTAATACTAAATTATTTGCAACACCTAAATAATAGCATATTAATTTATGTTTCTTTGCTTTTGCAAATACTCCTTCTTTTGCTTGTAATATTCCTTTTTCTTTCTTAAATGGTTGATCCATATTTTCTTCAAAGAAGCCAATCACAGGAATCATCTATTTTCGAGAATCTTCCCAACTATTTTTTACGTTTCTCATGAAACCTCCTTTCCCCCTTTTCCATTCCTACAGTACTTATCACACTATAGTTTAATTTTCTTTTTATTTATTTTTTCCTATCTAGACTGAAAGCTCCTTGAAAGAAGGGATCATTGCTTGATCCCTGTGTTCACAGTGCCTAGCATATGCACTCAATGAAGATTTGTTGAATAAGTGACAAATGAATATAAAGTAGAATATGAAAGCATATGTACTAGTATACATATGTACACTCAAAATTTTGAAAGTGATTCTGTTTTGACTAAATATGAGATAATTTTTCCTTTTAGTACCCTCCTTAGTTTGTATTTCGAGAAATAATGTGTACATATGCAGTTCTTAAGGTAGAAAAATCATTAATATAAAAATTCACTGTTGAATGAGTTAAACAAACAAACTCAGCAAAAGAGATCAGATTTGTGGTTACAGAGGCCAGGCGAGGCGGGAAGTGGGGGGAGGAGGAATTGGATGAAGGCTGTCAAAATGTACAAACTTCCAGTTATAAGACAAGTAAGTACTAAGGATGTAATGTACAACATGATAAATATAATTGACACTGCTGTCATACTTGGAAGTTGTTAAGAGAGTAAATTTTAAGAGTTCTCATCAAAAGAAAAAATTTCTTTTCTATTTCTTTAATTTGGTATCTATATGAGATGAAGGATGTTCACTAAACTTATTGTGATAATCATTTCACGGTGTATGTAAGTCAAATCATTATGCTGTACACCTTAAACTTATACAGTGCTGTGTGCCAATTACATCTCAATAAAACGGGAAGAAAAAAAATAATAAAATGACTTCCTGGTTTGGGACTCAGGGTCTTTCACCACACAGGAAAAATTAGAACAGGAGCTGGTTTGGCATCGGGTGGTAGAGAGGAGGAAGAAGATTTAGCAAGTGATAGGGCTAAGGTATCATGGTCAGAATACAATGAATTTTTCTTGAGGCATATCAGTTGTGGTAAGAAAGGATCATATAGGAGGGTAAATGGGGACGTCTGGGGGCAAGACAGCACCCCATTTTTGTCCAGTTTCCCTTTCCTTCCTTCTTTCCTTCCTTCTCTCCCTCCAGTCCTTCTTTCCTTTCTTTTCAAGGAATATGTACATGTGGTTTAAATACATAAATATATATATGTGGTTTAAATATATATATATATCACAAAAGAGAATAAGATGAAAAGCAACAGTCCCCTCACTTCCTATCTCCTGCCCCTCTCCAGAAGCAACCCCTTTAAACTACTTCAGCCGTTTTTTCTTGTAGTCTCTGTATCTAAATACAGTATGTATATGCCTACCAGTAGTCCTTCAATCATCAACTCTAGATTTTGTCTATTGACTTTTACTATGGTGTATGATAATTCATTTCCCTTTCAGTTTTAAAGTGGGGAGATAAGTAAGTCCTAAATTTCCTGATGAATCCCTGATTCCAGCAATAATTACCTTTATTGAGCACTACGTGAAAGACACAGTTGTAATCACTTTGGATATATTAACTCATTTAATTACAAGCTCAGTTACAAGGACGGGGCTAATAACAAAACCAGGAAAACAAAGATTTAAAAAACAGGGAGAAAAAAAGACAATGCTAGGTCTTCCCCACTGAAAAACGTTAAGGGTGAATGAAATAGCAGTTAAAAAAAAAAAAAAAGGCCAGCTTTGAGGCACTAAAATTGCAACCGGCTCCTTTAATTCCCCGCGGCAGGCGGGGCGTGGCGCCAGGTGGCCTACAATGAATGCCCCTTCAAGCTGGCAGCGCCCTACCAAGCCTGTGGCTTTGTTAAGAGCCCGGGCCACGTGACGGAGACAGGCGGCGCTCTTTCTCCGCGCAATCTCTATGGTATTCTTCTCAGCCCACCCGCCCCTAGGGAAGCGGCAGTCACGTGACAAGCTCCGGGTTTACGGCAGGTGTCCACGTGACCCTGGCCTGCAGTAGGGTGGCTGCGGTGAGGTACCTGCGCTCGTGAAGGGTGGGTGGTTAGGTCGTAGCCACCGCAACCTCCGGCGGACTCTTCCGGGCGGCCAGGCTCGGGAAAAACGAGCCGACTGAGGCATTCATCGCTTAGTGCCTACGGCACGGGTCTGTTCTTTATGCCACCTCCGCCTTCCTCGTCCCCACCTCTTTTCGGGTGAAGTCCCCTTTGGGTTTCGAGACCTTGGGGCCTGAGGCCCAAACTCGAAACGAACCCCCCACCCATCCCTCTTTCCTTCTCATCCTCCATCTCTCCCTTTGCATCACCGAATCACTTAGCGGTTGAGCTGGCCAGCTCGGCGGTGCCTTGAGGCCAAGTTCGAGGCGGTAAAGGTAACGGTGGGGAAAGCAGCCCCCCAGTGGACAAAGGTGGAGGCAAGACTAGAGCAGGCCTAAGGGCTGCAGGCAAGGAGAATAGGCGGCTGAGGGGGTGAACAGGAAAAAAAAAAAGAGAGTACTGCGGATTTAGAAGGGACTGGAAAGGACTTGTTGCACAATGGAAGAATCTGACTCTGAGAAAAAGATGGAGAAAGAGAATCTGGGGACGAGAATGGATCCTCCCATAGGGGAACCGGAAGGATCGCTTGGGTGGGTGAAGGGTATTAAGTCAAACCTGGAAGGGAGGGGGCAGGGGGGACGTTCTAACTGAAGAGAGTATTGTGAATTAGAATACCCCACCTATGATAAATTCTTTCGATTTACCAATAAGGTTGCTTTTGGTGATTGGATAAACTAGTAAGAGGTCTGGTTGCTAACTGGGGAGAAACAATCCTTAGGACAGGCCTGATATCACTCTGGGGAGGGGCAAGTGTTCTAATTGAGGAGGCAGTTCTGAATTTCTTTGAATTGTCAATAAAGGAGATTTTATGTCATCATGTTGACGATAAGAAGACTAGGAAGAGGGTTGGCTTTTCCTGGGCAGAGATCAGTGGCTCGAGAGTGCTTTCTGTGCCAGTTTATACCTGAATTTGAGAATTTATATACTTTGTGCCTGTGATGAGTAAAATACTTGGAAGGACAGCTGAAGGACTTAAGATTTTTAGAAATATGCTGACTTTGAAAAACAGGATATTCAAATATGACAATATTGTTTGATTTATTAAAGCATTTGTAAATATTGCTTTGATAAATTTTTTAAGGAGGTAAAAAATTGAATCTTGAATTTTAATGGCTCATTTATATTCCTAAATAAATCTTCCTAGGAGCTATTTCCTGAGCACATAATTAGGCGAGAGGGAGCATAAACCCAGTTTTATAATTTAGGAAAATGAGGGCCTCTACCTAACTGAGGTCCCACACACAGCTGTACTCAGCTGTTGTACTAAATGTGCTCTTTTGCACCTCTACGTTAATTCCAATTTCTAAGGCAACTGGATCATGGAAACTCTGTCTTTTGGTTTATATCTGCAGGTGGGTGCTACCAAATACAGCCATGAAGAAAAAGGTAAGACATGTTAGGTACATCAAAAACATGAAGGTAAAGGTAAGAAGTTACTGTTCAGGAAGCATATTTGTGGTCATATCTGCCATCTTTCCTTGACTGTTGTAGGAACCTTCTACATGTTCTCCCTGACTCTTGTCCCCTTCTTTGCTATCAGATTTAATTTTTCTAATATAGAAATCTAAGTAAGTCATTCACATACTTAAGAACTTTTTGTAACTTCCTGAAGCCCATAGAATACAATCCAAAAGATTTCATCTCATAGAATGCCCTTTAAAAATCTATTCCTGGGAGGGGGAAGGGTGAGCTGTGACAGGGCGAGAGAGAGTCATGGGCATATACACACTAACAAACGTAGTAAGGTAGATAGCTAGCGGGAAGCAGCCGCATGGCACAGGGATATTGGCTCGGTGCTTTGTGACAGCCTGGAGGGGTGGGATAGGGAGGGTGGGAGGGAGGGAGACGCAAGAGGGAAGACATATGGGAACATATGTTTATGTATGACTGATTCACTTTGTTATAAAGCAGAAACTAACACACCATTGTAAAGCAATTATACCCCAATAAAGATGTTAAAAAAAAATCTATTCCTGACTAAACCATCAGCCATACCTTTGCACCCTATCATAGCCATGCAGAATCTGTTTTTCTCCAAGTTTACAAATTAATTTGCATTTTGTGCAAGCCATACACACACACTACACAGGCCTCTGCTTGCACATTTATGTTGAACCCAACTCAAATGTTATCACTATTAGGTTTCATGTGAGTTCTCCAAATGGAATTGAACACTCCTTCCCTTGTGCTCTTATGGTACTGTGCCTCACCTTGGGGTTTAAGAAGAATCGATAAGGGCACAGTTCTAGAGTAAGTTTCTGAATCTTTTGGGCTTTCAGTTTCTCCATTTATAAAATGGTGATAATAAGGTTACCTGTCTCATAGAATTATTATGAAGTTTTTAAACAAGCAAATGCAGGTAGAGCACTTAGATTAGTACTTAATACAGTTAGCCTTGATAAGTCTTTCATAAGCTATTAAAGTAAGATTTCTTAAACAACAAAAGCTCATAAAAAAGAATGAAATATTGCCATTTGCAGCAATATGGATGGACCTAGAGAATGTTATGCTTGGTCAAGTCAGAGAAAGACAAATGCTATATGATATCACTTATATATGGAATCTAAAAAATAATACACATGAATCTATATACACAATAGAAACAGACTCACAGACATAGAAAACAAACTAGTGGTTACAAAGGGGAGAGAGACAAATTAGAGGTATGAGAGTAACAGACACAAACTACTATACACAAAATACATAAGCAACAAAGATTTACTGTATAGCACAGGCAATTATATCCAATATCTTGTAATAACCTATAATGGAATATAATCTGCAAAAAGAATGAATCACTGTGCTGTATACCTGAAACTAACACAATATTGTAAATCAACTATACTTCAATTAACAAAAAAAAGAAATACACTGTATTTAGCCTTAACTTTATCTAATAAGTCAGTTATGTAACTTCAGTTTGCTAAGGAAATGTTCTTGATGAGCCGGTCTAAAGTTACTATCAACAAGGATGCCTAAAAATACCAGAAATTTGTAAATGATAAAGAATAAAAGCAAAAGGTTTCTCTAACAACTTTAGACTATCTCCTCAGTAACGTTTCCTTAGTGAGATAAAGTTATCTAGCTAAATAGATTAAGCCTGAGTGCAGTACCCTTTTATTAATACTCCCTATATTTGTAATTAGAAATTTTTATAAAATGTCTTGGAATTGAAGTTAGAACATGTATCCTCTCATTTGAAAATCAAGGTAATTGGAATTATATTTCATAAATTTTGAGTTAGAAAAGACTCTTAAAAGTTACCTCACCAAAAAAAAAAAAAAGTTACCTCACCCAATTTCCCCCCTAGTGCAATAATCTACAGCATCTTTGATAGGTGTTTTTCTGTCTTCATTAAATGCTGTCATTGACAAGAAGGTGTTTACCTTCACCCTTTCCATTGTTAAAAAATTGCTTGTTTTATATCTTTGTTTTGATAGCTTGCTCATTCTTTTGATGAACATATTTTGAGCATCTGTTATATGTTAGGCACTGAAAACTCAAAGGGGATTTTCCCTGCCATTCAGGCGCTCAGAGTCTTGTGAGAGACCAAAAAACAAATTGGAAAACTGCAGTGCATTATGGTCTTAGCAGTGTCATAAGAGTGTCATGGGAAGACAGAGGTGAAATACATCTAAGCCAGCCTAGGGCATTGGGATCAGAGAAGTTCTTGAGACGATTACTGAACCAAGACTTGAAGGGTAAGTGGAGCTTAGCTGAAGGAAGAAAAGGGAGTGGAAAGTTACTGGCAGAGAGTTCAGCATGAAAAAAGACCTGGAGCAATCAAAGGGACTACAAGCAGTTCAGTTCAGTATGGCTGGACTCGACAAATTCCAGGCTAGGAGCGTCAGAAGATGAGGGCAGAGGAGTAGATAAGCCAGATCAAGGAGGGTCTTATATGTAGTTTAAAGACTTGATCCTGTTGGCAATGGGACGCTCTTGAAAAGAAAAGAGTAATTAATGGAACAAAATCATGAAGGTAAGTAAAAGGGATGAAATTAAGGGCAGAGGTGGTCAGGTTGATCCTGAGGAGGAGAAAGAGCTTTCAGTTATACTGAAATACCCTGCCAGATAGTTCAGTGCATAAAACATTACATTATGAGAGTTCCTCTCAAGTTGATATTTTGCTAACATAGTACTGAATGCATGATAGTATATATTAATAGCATAATAAATTCACTGTGATTCTATCACCAAGAGAATGTGTGACTCATGACAGGCAAGTGGCTGGCCTCTGGAATTCTTGGTACCTCTGCATTCACCACGGGTCAGAGAACTAGTCAGTTATAAGTATCCACTCTATGTTATTAGTACTGTCACTTCAGTGAAACACCAAGTGCAAGAGAGAAATAGATCCCTTTAGACTTGATTTGCTCTTGATCGCTGACTTCTTTCCTTTCTTTTTTTCCATTTTGTCCTTAGGTGCTGTTGATGGGTAAAAGTGGGTCTGGTAAGACCAGCATGAGGTCTATTATCTTTGCAAATTATATTGCAAGAGACACACGTCGCCTTGGTGCAACAAGTAAGATGTTTTATCTTATTGTAAAGTCAGGTGATCTTAATAATTCGCATAACACACTTGGTTGCAGTAACTTGGGGATGCAGAGATTGACAGATTTGTTTTTGAGCATGTTTCCTTTTTTTTCATTCCTTCTCAGAAGGATGTAACCTAATTCTGGTTACTACTGCTTGCTCTCTTGGGGAGGTTCTTTCCTTTCTAGGTTGCTTACCAAATGGGATAACCTTGTCCAACTTCGTTTTTATCCTGCTCTTTCTCAACAAGCATAGGGGTCCTTTTGTTTGTTCACTTTTTAGAAGGGGGAGGGTGTTTGTTTTTAACAGTTATTATATAAACAGAAATTAATTTATAGGCATTAACAAGCATAACATTAAAATCTAAGATTTTATAAAGCAGTAGTCCTAGTCTTCATTAAAAGGTAAATTGTTGGGTTTGGGAGGCTGTCAGAGGGAGGTTACCCAGATCTGTACTCTGCTACTTCTCTTCCTGGATACATATAGATGTTTTCTTTGGAGTTACAGCTTTGACTTGAGAAATGTTTCCTTGCCCTTTATGGTTTGAATGTTAAATCTGGTTTCTTAGTATAGGCTAGTTGGGCTGCCATGGCTGCCAGTTCAGTGGATCTATGCTCCTGGGAGACCCTTTCAGTCTTTAGGCTATAACGCCTTTTCATTTTGTAGCACCTAAGGATTTCTGGATTCTTCCTTGGTCCTTGGCCTCTAGGTGATGAAACCATTGCCCTACCTGGCTTTCAAATTTTCCTGATCTGGGTTGCTAGCATCTTGGACACTTTTAGGGACAAGCCACCCACTACTTCATGAGGTATCTCTGGTTTCAAGAACAACAAACATTTTTAAAACACCCTATGTTCCAGAACCTAGGATACAAAAGAGAAGGGAACCTCATTTCTGTTCTTAACGTGCTTGGAGTGTAGAATAGACTCATAATTAGGGAAGCATTAATGATTAGAAAGTTATTTCTTACAGCCCTGAATCTATTTCCATTTATTTTTGTTAGCTGGTACCCTTTCTGTTCTCTTGAGCCTATGCAAATATTTTAGTATGATTAATGTCTCAATCTATCCTAGCCATTCCTTGCCTCCCAAATCTTATCTTCCTTAAGTTAAATATCTCCAGCTCCTTCATCTATTCCTCGTTTGACATCATTTTGAAGCATTTTTAAGGACTTGTTAGAATATGTCTATATTTTTTTAGTGATGAGACTTAAATGAAGATGTGGTCTAATCAGAGCAGAGTAGGACTGTTACATCTCTTGTTCTATAGGCATCACACTACTGTTAGCACAGTCTAGCCCCTACTCTCCTGTGGAGCAGCCTTCATCATACTGAGTCATACTAAAAAAAAGAAAATTCCTTTTCACATATATTTTTATTAAAACAACATATCCTCCTTCTGATTCTTGTGAAGTTAATATTTTGAACCTAAGAATAAATGCTTATCTCTATTAAATTGTTCAGTTTTGATTGTTTTAGCCCATGAAAGGTTAACTTAATTCCAGAACAAGTTACTATCTCACTGGGCCTCAGTTTCCTTATCCATAGAAAAGGGGTTGGATCCTATTTTCATTTTAGCTACTTATTCTCTCATTTGATATGTTAGCTATCCTTCCTAGCTTTGTGCAGTTTGTACACTTGATAAGCATCTCATCTAGTTTTCATCTAAGTCATTTATCAAAAATTTTGGTCAGGACAGGGTCCTATGGCCTGTTGTGCCTCAAGAGACTTCCTTCTAGAAAGTACCTGTCCAAACTTCTCCCTGTTTTGTATTTTAATTTTTTTCTATTTTTCCAAGTTTAATATCTAGACCTAATAATCACATGGTTTCAGTAGATCAGAGGAAGCTAATGTTTATTGTATGGTGTTTTATTTACTTTAGTTCTCATATTAACTTCATTTTAATAGGTGAAGAAAGTATGACTTAGAAGTTAAGGTCACGCAACTCATAAGTGTTAGAGCTAGAATGTCAATCTATGCTCCTGCTTTATTCATTGTTCTACAGCCACAATTCCTGGCAGACTTCTTTCTGTTTATGTTTTAAATTCTGCACATTTCATTGATGTACTTTTTTCTAGTCCAATTAATATTTTTGTTTTTAGCTAATCAGCAGAGTGGATTGACTACCTAAGTCTGGTGAATAGTCTTAAAACCCAAATTTCAGAGCTAGTCAAGCTATTTAATAGTTTTGAAATAATCTAGCAGATTTGTTAAAAAGTTCTGAACAGAATGTTGCAAATTATATGAACCCTGTACATGAAGCAGGCCATTTGTTTTAACAAGTGTTTTTCTGGAGCCTCCTGTGGATGGGACAAGGCTCTTGACCTTAAGAATATCTCAAGTGGACCTTTATCAATAATACTTTGTTAGCAAGTGCTGTATTTCTTAAAGGTGATAAAAGTATACTTCAAAATATTATGTTGGCCTGATGCTTTAGTGTATCACTAGCTAGTTTGTCATTGCTGAAGAAAGGTCTTGGTTCTACTTGCTAAACTTATAGACTAATTAAAAATACATATAGTGTATTGATTTTTACTTACTATTTTTGTGAAGTTGCTGATTTTCTTTAAAAGTAGTGAAAGAGTACTTATTCTAAAATATTACATCACCTTGAAGGTTTTAGTGTTTCTCTAGTTTGTCATTGCTGAAAAAAGTCCAGGTTCATTTTGTTAAACTTAGAGTGTACTGTGTTTTGAAATTTGAAGTAAGGATACAGAATGGTGGTATTCATTTATCAGGGGGCTGTTAAAATGTGTTTGTTGGAATAGTAAACTTGTCGATAAAAATGTGATTATGAAGTATTTTAGTCTCAAACACTGTTGACGGCTCCAAGATTTCCTGCCTTCTCAAAATTCTCTGATCCCTTGGCTTTTATTTAATGCTTTATTACCCTGGTTTTATTCCTTTATCTTTAACCATCCCTTCCTTTTAAAAAAATGAATATTTTCTTCTTTCTGCCCCGTAAGTGTATGTGATTTCCCAAAGCTCTGTTCTTGGTTCTTTTCAGTTGCTGTTGTGATAGCAGGACAGGAAGATTAGGAGAGCCAGAGGGCCCTACAGGAGACCTGAGACTAAAGAGGGAGGCAGAAATTGGGGGTTAGATCATAAAATGCCCTGTAAGCCAAGTCAGGTTGTTTAAACTGAGGGTAGAAGGCAACCCTTAGAGAGTTTCAAACAGAAAAGTAATATGGTCAGATTTCAATATTTTTAATTTTCAATTTTAATTAGAAAAGTAATACTTGTGAAAGATTCAAACATTGCAGAAGTGTAGAAAGTCTACTCTGTCCCTCATTCTCAGGCCTACTTCCTAGGGACAACCACCATTAGTAATTTGAGGTTATCCTTTTGGCCTTATGTTTTCTGGGTATATACAGTAATATATAGACAGAGACATGTTATTTTTTTTTTCTTTTTAAAGAAGAATGAAATAAAATCTGCACTGTGGAGAGATCATTATACCTGTAATATAGAGGATAGTTTAGAGGGAGGATAGAGGAGGGAGGCAAGGGAAGAAACAGATTGACAGATTAGGGAACTGTTTTTAGTAGACCAGGTAAGAGATTATAGGGGCTTAACTTGGGTTAGGGTGGTAATAGTGGATGTGGTGAAAAGTAAATGGATTTGGGATATTTAAAAGGTAGAGTCAATATGACTTGCTGGTAGGTTTGGGGGGAATGATGGGGGAAAGACTGGACTCAAGGATGAAACTTAGTGTTTGGCTTAGGCATCTGGTTAAATTCACTGAGTTAAGGAGGACTGAAAGAGGAATAGATTTTGTGGGAAGAATGGGCAGATGATGAGTTATATTTGGATACACTGAGTTTGGGATACTTGTGGTTTATGCAAGTAAAGATGTCCAGTATATGATTCAGAAAGGGAAGAGAGAAATCTGTATTATAGATACATGTTTATGGATTATCAGTATCCAAATGGTAAATGAGATGATATGAATTGATTAGCTTGCCTGGCGGAAAGAATACATAGAGAGAAGAGTAGGTGGCCAAAGATGGAATCCTGAATAACTCCAGCATTTAAGGGACAGAAAGAAGAATAGGAGCCTGTGAAAGAGGACTTGCCAGAGAGGTTATAGGTAATGCTCTCAGAGGCCAGGAGAAGAGAATTTTTTGAGAAGAGAGTAGTCAACAGTGTCATGCTGCAGAAAGTAAGACAAGGACTAAAAAGTCCATTGGATTTGGTAATGGGGCCATTGGTCACTTGATGAGAGCAATTTCTATGATATGGGAGTAGAAACCAGATTTCTATCCCATGTGCTCCATATCTAAACAGTCGCTGAATCCTGTCACTTCTTTTATTATTGTCTTTCCCTTTCTCAGTAGCACTTCTTTCCATTTTTTTTTAGTACTAGACCGTTTACATAGTCTTCAAATTAATAGCAGTTTGAGCACCTACTCTCTCGTAGACTCTGTTGGAAATACAAAGACATGTAAGATATGATTCCTTTTCCAAGGAGGGGGAAGTAAAGGGGAGAAGGGAAGTAGTTTGAGCACCTACTACGTGCCAGGCACTTGATGTATAATAATTCCTGTAATCCTCACAGTAATGTGAGGTCAATAGTATGCCTCCCACCTTTTTTTTAACAGAAGAGGAAACTAATACTCAGAGGTTAAGTGACTTACCCAAGGTCACACAGAGAGGTAGAGCTGGTATTTGAACTAAGAACTGTTTGACTCCAATGTCCATGTTTTTTTTAAGTAATGCTTTTCTGCTTATGCTCTAGTTTATGAGAAGATAAAATTGCACAAAAGTTAGATAGCAGTCAATTTAAGCAACAGCTGCAAGGTAGTCGTAGAAGAAACACCACTGTGTGATGTTTAACTGTTACATAAATTGTAAAGATGATAATTGCTAGACTTTGAGAAATTTCCAGGATAAGAATTTTCATTATTGTTCCTTGTGATTTTTAGTGCCTGGCAGAGAGTAGATGCTTAATAAATGTTTAAATGAATTCAGAGGGAGTGATGATGGTAAGTGGGGGTGGCCAGGTAGGGCTTTTAGAGGAGGTGGGATTTAAGCTGGGTCGTAGAAGATGAATCTGACTTTGGAAGAAAGGTGGGGAGGACTTTCTAGGCAGATGGACACAGTAGGCAAAGTAAAGGGTGGGGAGGGAGGTGTAAGGCAGAGGTCGCAAACAGGCAGCCCGTATGCTGGATAAGGCCTGTAGATGTGTTTTGTTTGGCCTATGTAATGTTTTAGAAAAATTGGAATTAGTTATCAATATGTAAAAGTTTCCATAAAAAATCTGGATTTCCTACTACTATTGAAAAATTTAAAGATCTGGTAATCCTGAGCCCACGTTCCTGCATGGCAAATGAGCTAGAGCTGTGTAACTGCTACCCACTCCATCGTCCCCTTGGGTGGATATTTACTCTCCATACATGATCAACTTCATTCTTGTACGTTTACCGGCCTGGCTCCTATTAGCAAGTTTGCGACCCCTGATGTAAGGTATGTTGGAGGTTGGGGTGGTAGAGGGGTTTGGGAGGACTATGAATAAACCAAATTGGACTGGAGCGAAAGGCTTCGTTAATGTGAATCATTGGGGAACATAAAGGTAGATTGGAAGCCAAATTCTGAAGGACCTTGAATGCCCCACGTGTAGGTATGGAGGAGCCATTGAAAGTTTTTTGAATGGGGAGTGACATGTTCAAAGTAGTGTTAAGAAGATGAATCTTGCAGTAGCCTATAGGATGAAGTAAAGTGAGTAAGTCTTCCTGGTGGGAGGTAATTATGGAGCTACTGTAGTTGTATAGGCTTGCGAAGGTAAGGGCCTTCCTTAATGTTAGTAGCAGGTTGTAAAACAAAGAGTGGAATTGAGAGAGATTGCAAAGGAATAGCAATGAATTGAATGTGGACAGAGGAGTCAAAAATGACCCCCTCAAAATGGGAAAATGGTAGGGTCATTAACCAAAATAGGAAATCAATAGAGGGAGCAAGTTTGGTTATGTTTTATGTTTGTTTTGTATTTGGTTTTTGTTGTCTTTTTCTAATTTTTAAATTTTTTGTGGGGGGTGTTTATGGGTCAGAAAAGAGCTATTAAATGGTATATGTCTCTGTCTTACATGTTGAAATTTTAACAGTATTATAATTGGAGATTGTTTCTGCTCTAAGCACTAAAACAACTAAAAAGTAAAACGACTTACGTGAGAGCCAGTTCTGTAGCTCAGGGTAGTTTAGGTGCCCACCTTGCCACTAAACCACACCACTAAGCTGAAAATCACCTTCTTGTTGTAGCTTTGAGCATTTCACTCCACTTTGGTCCTTCTAAATTTCATGGGTTAGCACGTTGCTTATTTTGAGTTTCATCGCGCATGCTACAATTACTAGATTTGTCATGTTTGTCTTCCAGTTGATGTAGAACATTCTCATGTTCGATTTCTGGGAAACCTGGTATTGAACCTGTGGGACTGTGGTGGGTAAGTACCATCTGCTTAATTCTTCATGAGGCAAATGTCAATAATCATGGCATGTAGTATAATCAGCACAGAGAATACATTAAAGTAACTATCATTTGTAATAGCTACATTAGATAGAAATTACTTCAGAATTGGCACTTGATTAAATAAAGATCTCTGACTTTCATGTCATTGTGAAAATGCCCTCTGTATGTGACATGTTTAAGCAGCACTCACACAAGCTGTATCTAGGTATCTGTAGTATGGGATCGAACATTCTTCTCTTTTTCTGGTGAAGAAATTAGGTTTCTATCTCAGGTGGCCTAACATCAGTCCTGAGCTCTTAGCCATCACGCCATACTGCCTCATTCTTTGTTATTTCAGTAATTATCTCCAGGCAGTCTAAGCACTGTTGATTGGACCTCAGTTCTCCAGCTGAGTTTCCCACTGTTGGAGGAATAGGAGACAGTTTTTCCTCTCATGTCCAGGACACTTCCAGAATATCCTATCATAAATACACATTCACTGTGCATATGGTGCTCCCTTGCATCTCTGTACTGAAGCAGCAATATGTAGTGCACAGTGGTTAGGAGCCTAAGCTATGGAGTTAGATTGGGGTTTGTATCTCAGCTCTGTTAGCTGTGTTATCTTGGATAGATCATTTAAACTCTCTGAGCTACAGTTTCTTCATCTGTACAATAGGAATAATGATAGTACCAACTCGTATGGTGGTTTTGATGATTAAGATTATATATATGTGTGTGTATATAATATATACATTATATACATATATATATATATATATATGTATGTATATAATCTCAAGAGTACCTACAAAATAAATGAATGTTATAATTAGCTCAGTGTCTCCCAGCTCCTCGTATAGAGCCAGCCATGGAGTAGGTGCTCAATGAATATTTGTTGAAAGAATAACAAATAAGAAAATGACTTCCTTATTGCTAGCAGATGGATAACACCCAAGTAGCTTTCTCCATGTAAATCCTTCCTCAGTATCATTGCTTCCAATTCTGTAATCTGTGTCAAGAGATTAGTTCAAGTCCTTTGCTTTTAGGCACTAACGTTATTGTCATTTTTACAGATAAGGCACAGCTACTTAATACCAAAGTATAGGACTAGAAGCTAGGTTCATGATTTTTTTTAAAAGAACTGCTGTTTATTGAGAGCATGCTATATGCCAGGTTTCATGCTAGATTCTTTCCTGTAGGAAAGAAAATCTATAGATTTTCAGGATAGCCTTCAGAAATGTAGAAAATTAAATTCACCAGAAACCCCCACCCCAGTTCACTGATTATTCTGGTTTTCTAGAAATCATTTTCTAGAAATCATCAACACTCATTCAGCAAACATCTATTGATCACCTACCACGTACCACACAGTGAGCAAAGCATTGAAAGTTACACCATAGTAGATTAACATACACAGTATTTGGTGGCTATGACAAAAACCTTCAAAGTAAATATAATCTTTTTTCTTTCCTTTATTTATTTAGTTGTTTTATTTTTGTCTAGTTTTTAAGATTTAACTTTTGTTAAGGTAACATTGGTTTATAACATAAGTTTCATGTGTACAACATTATATTTCTACTTCTGTATATTTTACAGCATGCTCACAACCAAAAATTTAGTTTCTATCCATTCATCAGCATACAGTTGACCACCTTTACCCTTTCTGCCCTCCCCGCTGCCCCTTTCCCTCTGGTAACCACTACTCTGTTCTCTGTATCTATGGGTTTGTTTTTGTTTTATTTTATTTATTGTTTGTTTGTTTTTTTATATCATGGGTGAGATCATATGGTATTTGTCTTTGTCCATCTGACTTATTTCACTTAGCATAATACCCTCAAGATCCATCCATGTTGTTGCAAATGGCAAGTTTTCATTGTTTTTATGGCTGAGTAGTAGTACATTGTATATAGATACCACATCTTTTTTTTTTCCTAGTACAGTACTTTACTTCTTTAGAGCAGTTTTGGATTCACAACAAAATTGAAAAAAAAGTATAGATATTTCCCATTACCCCCTGTCTCCACACGTGCATAGCCTCTCCCATTATTAACATTCCCCATCAGAGTGATACATTTGTTACAAGTGATGAGCCTACATTGACACATGATTATTACCCAAAGTCTATAGTTTACATTAGGGTTCATTCTTGGTATTGCACATTCTATGTGTTTGGACAAATATGTAATGACATGAATCCACCATCATAGTATCATACACAGTAGTTTCACTGCCCTAAAAATCATATGTGCTCTGCCTATGCATCCCTCCCTCCACCCTAACTCATGGCAACCATTAATCTTCTTAAAATCTCCATAGTTCTAACTTTTTCAGAATGTCATAAAGTTGGAATCACACAGTGTGTAGCCTTTTCATATTGGCGTCTTTTTTTTTTTCCTTATTTTCTTTTTGGCTGCACCACGCAGCATGTGGGATCTTAGTTCTCTGACCATGGATTGAACCCATGTCCGCTGCATTGGAAGCATGGAGTCTTAACCAGTGGACCACAGGGAAATCCCCATATTGGCTTCTTTCACTTACTAATGTACATTTTTTAATATCTTTATTAGAATATAATTGCTTTACAATGATGTGTCAGTTTCTGCTTTATAACACAGTGAATCAGTTATACATATACATATGTCCGCATATCTCTTCCCTCTTGCGTCCCTCCCTCCCACTCTCCCTATCCCACCCCTCTTGGTGGTCACAAAGACTGAGCTGATCTCCCTGTGCTATGCGGCTGCTTCCCACTAGCTATCTGATTTATATTTGGTAGTGTATATATGTCCATGCCACTCTTTCACTTTGTCCCAGCTTGCCCTTTCTCCTCCCCATATCCTCAAGTCCATTCTCTGGTAGGTATGTGTCTCTATTCCTGTCTTGCCCCTAGGTTCTTCATGACCATTTTTTCCCCTTAGATTCCATATATATGTGTTAGTATACAGTATTTGTTTTTCTCTTTCTGACTTACTTCACTCTGTATGACAGAATCTAGGTCAGTCCACCTCACTACAAATAACTCAATTTTGTTTCTTTTTATGGCTGAGTAATATTCCATTGTATATATGTGCCACATCTTCTTTATCCATTCATCTGTCGATGGACACTTACGTTGCTTCTATGTCCTGGCTATTGTAAATAGAACTGCAGTGAACATTTTGTTACATGACTCTTTTGGAATTATGGTTTTCTCAGGGTATATGCCCAGTAGTGAGATCGCTGGGTCATATGGTAGTTCTATTTTTAGTTTTTTAAGTAACCTCCATACTGTTCTCCATATTGGCTGTACCAATTTACATTCCCACCAACAGTACAAGAGGGTTCCCTTTTCTCCACACCCTCTCCAGCATTTATTGTTTCTAGATTTTTTGATGATAGCCATTCTGACTGGCGTGAGATGATATCTCATTGTAGTTTTGATTTGCATTTCTCTAATGATTAATGATGTTGAGCATTCTTTCATGTGTTTGTTGGCAATATGTATATCTTCTTTGGAGAAATGTCTGTTTAGGTCTTCTGTCCATTTCTGGATTGGGTTGTTTGATTTTTGATATTGAGGTGTATGAGCTGGAGATTAATCCTTTTTCAGTTGCTTCATTTGCAAAAATTTTCTCTCATTCTGAGGGTTGTCTTTTGGTCTTGTTTATGGTTTCCTTTGCTGTGCAAAAGCTTTTAAGTTTCATTAGGTCCCATTTGTTTATTTTTTTTTATTTCCATTTCGCTAGGAGGTGGGTCAAAAGCATCTTGATGTGATTTATATCATAGATTGTTCTGCCTATGTTTTCCTCTAAGAGTTTTATAGCATCTGGCCTTATATTTAGGTCTTTAATCCATTTTGAGTTTATTTTTGTGTATAGTGTTAGGGAGTATTCTAATTTCATTCTTTTACATGTAGCTGTCCACTTTTCCCAGCACCACTTACTGAAGAGACTGTATTTTCTCCACTGTATATTCTTGCCTCCTTTATCAAAGATATGGTGACCATATGTGTGTGGAGTTTTCTCTGGGCTTTCTATCCTGTTCCACTGAACTATATTTCTGTATTTGTGCCAGTACCATACTGTTTTGATTACTGTAGCTTTGTAGTATAGTCTGAAGTCCAGGAGCCTGATTCCTCCAGCTCCATTTTTCTTTCCCAAGATTGCTTTGGGTATTCGGGGTCTTTTGTGTTTCCATATAAACTGTGAAATTCTTTGTTGTAGT
This sequence comes from Lagenorhynchus albirostris, assembly GCF_949774975.1. Classification (NCBI taxonomy): domain Eukaryota; kingdom Metazoa; phylum Chordata; class Mammalia; order Artiodactyla; family Delphinidae; genus Lagenorhynchus; species Lagenorhynchus albirostris. The sequence goes on along the minus strand of NC_083116.1, from coordinate 84,174,309 downwards.
TCAGTGAAAAATGCCACTAGTAGTTTGATATGGATTGCATGGAATCTGTAGATTGCTTTGGGTAGTAGAGTCATTTTCACAATGTTGGTTCTTCCAATCCAAGAACATGGTATATCTCTCCATCTATTTGTATCACCTTTAATTTCTTTCATCAGTGTCTTATAATTTTCTGCATACAGGTCTTTTGTCTCTTTAGGTAGGTTTATTCCTAGATATTATATTCTTTTTGTTGCAGTGGTAAATGGGAGTGTTTTCTTAATTTCACTTTCAGATTTTTCATCATTAGTGTATAGGAATGGAAGAGATTTCTGTGCATTAATTTTGTATCCTACTACTTTACCAAATTCATTGATTAGCTCTAGTAGGTTTCTGGTAGCCTTTAGGATTCTCTATGTATAGTATCATGTCATCTGCAAACAGTGACAGTTTTACTTCTTCTTTTCCGATTTGGATTCTTTTATTTCTTTTTCTTCTCTGATTGCTGTGGCTAAAACTTCCAAAACTATGTTGAATAAGAGTGGTGAGAGTGGGCAACCGTGTCTTGTTCCTGATCTTAGTGGAAATGGTTTCAGTTTTTCACCATTGAGGACGCTGTTGGCTGTGGGTTTGTCATATATGGCCTTTATTATGTTGAGGAAAGTTCCCTCTATGCCTACTTTCTGCAGGGTTTTTATCATAAATGGGTGTTGAATTATGTCAAAAGCTTTCTCTGCCTCTGTTGGATGATCATATGGTTTTTCTCCTTCAATTTGTTAATATGGTTTATCACATTGATTGATTTGCATATATTGAAGAATCCTTGCATTCCTGGGATAAACCCCACTTGATCATGGTGTATGATCCTTTTAATGTGCTGTTTGATTCTATTTGCCAGTATGTTGTTGAGGATTTTTGCATGTATGTTCATCAGTGATATTGGCCTGTAGTTTTCCTTTTTTGTGACATCTTTGTCTGGTTTTGGTATCAGGGTGATGGTGGCCTCGTACAATGAATTTGGGAGTGTTCCTCCCTCTGCTGTATTTTGGAAGCGTTTGAGAAGGGTAGGTTTTAGCTCTTCTCTAAATATTTGATAGAATTCACTTGTGAAGCCATCTGGTCCTGGACTTTTGTTTCTTGGAAGATTTTTAATCACACTTTCAGTTTCAGTGCTTGTGATTGGTCTGTTCATATTTTCTATTTCTTCCTGGTTCAGTCTCAGAAGGTTCTGCATTTCTAAGAATTTGTCCATTTCTTCCAGGTAGTCCATTTTATTGGCCTATAGTTGCTTGAAGTAATCTCTCATGATCCTTTGTATTTCTGCATTGTCAGTTGTTACTTCTCCTTTTTCATTTCTAATTCTGTTGATTTGAGTCTTCTCCCATTTTTTCCTTGGTAATCTGGCTAATGGTTTATCTATTTTGTTTATCTTCTCAAAGAACCAGCTTTTAGTTTTATTGATCTTTGCTGTCATTTCCTTCATTTCTTTTTCATTTATTTGTGATCGGATCTTTATGATTTCTTTCCTTCTGCTATGTTTGGGGTTTTTTGTTCTTTTTTCTCTAATTGCTTTAGGTGTAAGGTAACATTATTTATTTGAGCTGTTTCTTCTTTCTTGAGGTAGGAATATATTGCTATAAACTTACTTCTTAGAACTACTTCTGCTGCATCCCATAGGTTTTGGGTCATCGTGTTTTCATTGTCGCTTGTTTCTAGGTAGTTTTTGACTTCCTCTTTGATTTCTTCAGTGATCTATTGGTTATTTAGTAGTGTATTGTTTAGTCTCCATGTATTTGTATTTTTTACAGAATTTTTTCCTGTAATTGATATGTACTCTCATAGTGTTGTGGTTGGAAAAGATATTTGCTATGATTTCAATTTTCTTAAATTTACCAAGGCTTGATTTGTGACACAAGATATGATCTATCCTGGAGAATGTTCCATGAGCACTTGAGAAGAATGTGAATTCTGTTGTTTTTGGATGGAATGTCCTATAAATATCATTTAAGGCCATCTTGTTTAATGTATCATTTAAAGCTTGTGTTTCCTTATTTATTTTCATTTTGGATGATCTGTCCATTGGTGAAATGGGGTGTCGAATTCACCTACTAAGATCGTGTTACTGTCAGTTTCCCCTTTTATAGCTTTTCATAGTTGCCTTATGTATTGAGGTGCTCCTATGTTGGGTGCATAAATATTTACAATTGTTATATCTTCTTCTTGGATCGATCCCTTGATCATTATGTAGTGTCCTTCTTTGTTTCTTGTAATAGTCTTTGTTTTAAAGTCTTTTTTGTCTGATATGGGAATTGCTACTCCAGCTTTCTGTTGATGTCCACTTGCATGGAATATCATTTTCCATCCCCCGATTTTCAGTCTGTATGTGTCCCTATGTCTGACGTGGGTCTCTTGTAGACAGCATGTATACGGGTCTTGTTTTTGTATCCATTCAGCTAGTCTGTGTCTTTTGGTTGGAGCATTTAATCCATTTATATTTAAGGTAATTATTGATATGTATGTTCCTAATACCATTTTCTTAATTGTTTTGGGTTGGTTATTGTAGGTCTTTTCCTTCTCTTGTGTTTCCTGCCTAGAGAAGTTCCTTTAGCATTTGTTGTAAAGCTGGTTTGGTGGTTCAGAATTCTCTTGGCTTTTGCTTATCTGTAAAGATTTTAATTTCTCAATCAAATCTGAATGAGATCCTTGCTGGGTAGAGTAATCTTGGTTGTAGCTTTTTTCTCCTTCATCACTTTAAATATGTCCTGCCACTCCCTTCTGGCTTGGATAGTTTGTGCTGAAAGATCAGCTGTTAACCTTATGGGTATTCCTTTGTGTGTTACTTGTTGCTTTTCCCTTGCTGCTTTTATGGTGTTAGGGTCTAATTTCATTCTTTTACATGTAACTGTCCAACTTTCCTAGCACCACTTATTGAAGAGACTGTATTTCTCGATTGTGTATCCATGCCTCCTTTGTCATAGATTAGTTGACCACAGGTGCATGGGTTTATCTATGGGCATTCTATCTTGTTCCTTTTATCTATGTTTCTGTTTTTGTGCCAGTACCATATTGTCTTCATTACTTGTAGCTTTGTAGTATAGTCTGAAGTCAGGGACTCTGATTCTTCCAGCTCTGTTTTTTTCCCCACAAGACTGCTTTGGCTATTTGGGGTCTTTTCCGTCTGCATAGAAATTTTAAGATTTTTTGTTCTGGTTAAGAAAAATGCCATTGGTAATTTGATAGGGATTGCATTGAACCTGTAGATTGCTATGGGTAGTAAAGTCACTTTCACAGGATTGATTCTTCCAATCCAAGAATGTGGTATATCTCTCTATCTGTTGGTATCATCTTTAATTTCTTTCATCAGTGTCTTATACTTTTCTGCATACAGGTCTTTTGTCTCCCTAGGTAGGTTTATTCCTAGGTATTTTATTCTTTTTGCAGCAGTGGTAAATGGGAGTGTTTTCTTACTTTCAATTTCAGACTTTTCATCATTAGTGGATAGGAATGCAAGAGATTTCTGTGTATTAATTTTGTATCCTGCAACTTTACCAGATTTATTGATTAGCTCTAGTAGTTTTCTGGTGGCATCTTTAGGATTCTCTATGTATACTATCATGTCATCGGCAAACAGTGACAGTTTTACTTCTTCTTTTCCAATTTGGATTCCTTTTATTTCTTTTTCTTCTCTAATTGCCGTGGCTAGGACTTCGAAAACTATGTTGAATAATAGTGGTGAGAGTGGACATGCTTGTCTTGTTCCTGATCTTAGAGGATACGCTTTCAGTTTTTCACCATTGAGAATGATATTCGCTGTAGGTTTGTCGTATATGGCCTTTGTTATGTTGAGGTAGGTTCCCTCTATGTCCAGTTTCTGGAGAGTTTTTATCATAAATGGGTGTTGAATTTTGTCAAAAGCTTTTTCTGCATCTATTGAGATGACTATATGGTTTTTCCTTCTTCAATTTGTTAATATGTTGTATATCAGTGATTGATTTGCATATATTGAAGGACCCTTGCTCCCTGGGATAAATCCCAGTTGATTATGGTGTATGATCCTTTTAACATTTTGTTTGATTCTGTTTGCTAGTATTTCATTAAGGATTTTTGCATCTATATTCATCAGTGATATTGATCTGTAATTTTCTTTTTTTTGTAGTATCTTTGTTTGGTTTTGGTATCACGGTGATGGTTGCCTCATAGAATGAGTTTTGGAGTGTTCCTTCCTCCATAATTTTTTGGAAGTGTTTGAGAAGGATGTGTGTTATGTCATTTCTAAAAGTTTGATAGAATTCACCTGTGAAGCCATCTGGTCCTGGAGTTTTGTTTTTTGGAAGATTTTTAATCACAGTTTCAATTTCATTACTTGTGATTGGTCTGTTCATATTTTCTGTTTTTTCCTGGTTCAGTCTTGGAAGGTTATACCTTTCTAAGAATTTGTCCATTTCTTCCAGGTTGTCCATTTTATTTGCAAAGGGTTGCTTTTAGTAGTCTCAGGATGCTTTGTATTTCTGTGGTGTCTGTTGTAACTTGTCCTTTTACTTTTCTAATTTTATTGATTTGTGTCCTCTCCCTCATTCTCTTGATACATCTGGCTAATGGTTTATCAATTTTGTTTATCTTCTCAAGGAACCAGCTTTTAGTTTTATTGATTCTTGCTATTGTTTTCTTTGTTTCTATTTCATTTATTTCTGCGCTGATCTTTATGATTTCTTTCCCTCTGCTAACTTTGGGTTTTGTTTGTTCTTCTTTGTCTAGTTCCTTTAGGTGTAAGGTTAGATTGTTTATTTGAGATTTTTCTTATTTTTTGAGGTAGGCTTGTATAGATATAAACTTCATTCTTAGAACTGCTTTTGCTACATCCCATAGGTTTTGAATCATCGTGTTTTCATTGTCATATGTCTCTAGGTATTTTTAATTGCTCCTTTGATGTCTTCAGTGATCTCTTGTTTATTTAGTAACGTATTGTTTAGCCTCCATGTGTTTGTGTTTTTTACATTTTTTCCCCTGTAATTCATTTCTAATCTCATAGCATTGTGGTCAGAAAAGATGCTTGCTATGCTTTCAGTTTTATTAAATTTACTGTGGCTTGATTTGTAACCCAAGTTGTGATCTGTCCTGGAGAATGTTTCGTGTGCACTTGAGAAGAAATTGTAATCTGCTGCTTCTGGATGGAATGTTCTATAACTGTCAATTAAATCTATCTTGTCTATTGTGTCATTTAAAGGTTTTGTTTCCTTATTTATTTTCATTTTGGTTGATCTGTCCATTGGTGTAAGTGAGGTGTTAAAGTCCCCCACTATTATTGTGTTACTGTCGATTTCCTCTTTTATAGCTGTTAGCAGTTGCCTTATGTATTGTTGTGCTCCTATGTTGGGAGCATATATATTTATAATTATCATCTCTTCTTGTTGGATTGATACCTTGATTATTATGTAGTGTCCTTCCTTGTCTGTTGTAACATCCTTTATTTTAAAGTCTATTTTATCTGATATGAGTATTGCTACTCCAGCTTTCCTTTGATTTCCATTGCATGGAATAACTTTTTTCCATCCCCTCACTTTCTGTCTGTATGTGTCCCTAGGTCTGAAGTGGTTCTCTTGTAGGCAGCATACATACGGGTCTTGTTTTTGTATCAATTCAGCCAGTCTGTGTCTTTTGGTTGGAGCATTTAATCCATTTACATTTAAGGTACTTATCGATATGTATGTTCCTGTTACCATTTTCTTAATTGTTTTGGGTTTTTTATTGTAGGTCTTTTCCTTCTCTTGTGTTTCTTGCCTAGAGAAGTTCCTTTAGCATTTGTTGTAAAGCTGGTTTGGTGGTGCTGAACTCTCTCAGCTTTTGCTTGTCTGTAAAGGTTTTAATTTCTCCATCAAATCTGAATAAGATCCTTGCTGGGTAGAGTAATCTTGTTTGCAGGTTTTTCTCCTTCATCACTTTAATTATGTCCTGCCAGTCCCTTCTGTCTTGCAGAGTTTCTGCTGAAAGATCAGCTGTGAACCTTTTGGGGATTCCCTTGTATGTTATTTGTTGTTTTTCCCTTGCTGCTTTTAATATGTTTTCTTTGGATTTAATTTTTGATAGTTTGATTAATATGTGTCTTGGCATGCTTCTCCTTGGATTTATCCTGTATGGGACTCTCTGTGTTTCCTGGACTTGATTAACTCTTCCCTTTCCCATATTAGGGAAGTTTTCAACTATAATCTCTTCAAATATTTCCTCAGTCCCTTTCTTTTTCTCTTCTTCTTCTGGGACCCCTATAATTCGAATGTTGGTACATTTAGTGGTGTTCCAGAGGTCTCTGAGACTGTCCTCAATTGTTTTCATTGTTTATTCTGCTCTGCTGTAGTTATTTCCCCTATTTTTTCTTCCAGGTCAGTTATCTGTTCTTCTGCCTCAGTTATTATGCTATTGATTCCTTCTAGAGAAATTTTAATTTCATTTATTGTGTTGTTCATCACTGTTTGTTTGCTCTTTACTTCTGGGTCCTTGTTACACATTTCTTTTATTTTCTCCTTTCTATTTCCAAGATTTTGGACCATCTTTACTATCATTACTCTGAATTCTTTTTCAGGTAGACTGTCTATTTCCTCTTCATTTGTTAAGTCTGGTGGGTTTTTGCCTTGCTCTTTCATCTGCTGTGTGTTTCTCTGTCTTCTCATTTTGCTTAAGTTACTTTGTTTGGAGTCTCCTTTTCACAGGCTGCAGGTTCGTATTTCCTGTTGTTTTTGGTGTCTGTCCCCAGTGGCTAAGGTTGGTTCAGTAGGTTGTGTAGGCTTCCTGGTCTAGGGGACTAGTGCCTGTGTTCTGGTGGATGAGGCTGGATCTTTTCTTTCTGGTGAATAGGCCTACATCTGGTGGTGTGTTTTGGGGTGTCTATGTCCTTATTATGATCTTAGGCAGCCTCTGTGCTAATAGCTGGGGTTGTGTTCCTGTCTTTCTAGTTTTTTGGCATAGGGTGTCCAGCACTGTAGCTTGCTAGTCATTGAGTGGAGCTGGGTCTTGGCATTGAGATGGAGATCTCTGGAGATTTTTGCCGTTTGATATTACGTGGAGCTGGGAGGTCTCTTGTGTACCAGTGTCCTGAAGTTGGCTCTCCCACCTCAGAGGCACAGCACTGACTCCTGGCTGGAGCACCAAGAGCCTTTCATCCACACGGCTCAGAAGAAAAGGGAGAAAAAGCGGAAAGAAAAAAAGAAAGAGGATAAGGTAAAATAAAGTAAAGTAAAATAAAATAAAGTTATTAAAATAAAAAATAATTATTAAGGAAACAATTTTTTAAAGTAAAAAAAAAATGGACGGACAGACACCTAGGACAATATCACATACAGAAGCATACAGATACACGCTCACAAAAAGTGAAAAAGGGAAAAAATTACATACATCGTTGATCCCAACGTCCACCTCCTCGGTTTGGGATGATTCGTTGTGTATTCAGGTATTCCACAGATGCAGGGTACATCACGTTGATTGTGCAGATTTAATCTGCTGCTCCTGAAGCTGCTGGGAGAAATTTCTCTTTCTCTTCTTTGTTCACACAGCTCCCAGGTTTCAGCTTTGTATTTGGACCTGCTTCTGCCTATAGGTCACCTGAAGGCCTCTGTTCTTCGCTGAGACAGGATGGGGTTAAAGGAGCAGCTGATTCGGGGTCTCTGGCTCACTGAGGCATGGGAGAGGGAGGGGAACGGAGTGCTGGCCGAGCCTGTGGCGGCAGAGGCCAGCATGACGTTGCACCAACCTAAGGCGCGCCATGTGTTCTCCTGGGATAGTTGTCCCTGCATCACGGGACCCTGGCTGTGGCAGGCTGCACAGGCTCCCAGGACGGGAGGTGAGGATAGTGACCTGTGCTTTCATGCAGGCTTCTTGGTGGCTGCAGCAGCAGCCTTAGCGTCCCATATCTGTCTCTGGGGTCCGCGCTATTAGCTGCGGCTCGCGCACATCTCTGGAGCTCCTTTAAACAGCACTCTTAATCCCCTCTCCTCGTGCACCAGGAAACAAAGAGGCAAGAAAAAGTCTCTTCCCTCTTTGGCAGCTCCAGACTTTTTCCTGGACTCCCTCCCGGCTAGCTGTGGCGCACTAGCCCCTTCAGGCTCTGTTCGTGCAGCCAACCTGAGTCCTCTCCATGGGTCCTGAGCTCTGAAGCCCAAGCCTCAGCTCCCAGCCCTCACCTGCTGGGGCGGGTGAGCAGGCAAGCCTCTCGGGCTGGTGAGTGCTGGTCAGCACTGATCCTCTGTGCGGGATCTCTCCACTTTGCCCTTCGCACCCCTGTTTCTGCGCTGTCCTCTGTGGCTCCAAAGCTTCCTCCCTCTGCTCCCCGCAGTCTCCGCCCACGAAGGGGCTTCCTAGTGTGTGGAAACCTTTCCTCCTTCACAGCTCCCTCCCATTGGTGCAGGTCCCATCTTTATTCTTTTGTCTGTTGTTTCTTTTTTTTTTTTTTGCCCTACCCAGTTACATGGGGAGTTTCTTGCCTTTGGGGAGGTCTGAGGTCTTCTGCCAGAGTTCAGTAGGTGTTCTGTAGGAGTTGTTCCACATGTAGATGTATTTTTGATGTATTTGTGGGAAGGAAGGTGATCTCCGCATCTCACTCTTCTGCCATCTTGAAGCTCCTCCTCCGATACCGTATCTTTTTCATCCGTTCATCTCTTGATGGGCACTTAGGTGGTTTCCATATCTTGGCTATTATAAATAATGCCGCAGTGAACATAGGGGTGCATGTATCTTTTCAAATTAGTGTTTTCATATTCTTTGGATAAATACCTGGAAGTGGGATAGCTGGATCATATGGTAGTTCTATTCTTGATGTATTTTTACATTTTATTTATGTATTTTTTTTCAGCTTTGTTGCTGCACACGGGCTTTCTCTAGTTGCATCAAGTGGGGGCTACTCTTCTTTGTGATCCATAGGCTTCTCGTTCCTGTAGCTTCTCTTGTTGCGGAACATGGGCTCTAGGCATGAGGTCTTCAGTAGTTGTGGCTCACAGGCTCTAGAGTGCAGGCTTAGTAGTTGTGGCACATGAGCTTAGTTGCTCCATGACATGTGGGATCTTCCTGTACCAGGGATCAAACCTGTGTCCCCTCCATTTGCAGGCAGATTCCTCACCACTGCACCACCAGGGAAGTCCATAATTTTTATTTTTGAGGACTCTCCATATTTCTTCCATAGTCGCTGCACCAATTTACATTCCCACAAACAACATATGAAGGTTCCCCTTTCTACACTTGTTGTTTCTACACTTGTTATTTCTTGCCTTTTTGATAATAGGCAATCTAAGGGGCGTAAGTCGGTATATTATTGTGGTTTAGATTTACATTTCCATACTAATCAGTGACATTTAACATCTTTTCATGTGCCTGTTGGCCATCTGTATATCTTTGGGAAAATTTCTATTTAGCTGCTCTTCCCAGTTTTTTTTTTTTTTTTTTTTTTTTTTTTTTTGGTACGTGGGCCTCTCACTGCTGTGGCCTCTCCTGTTGTGGAGCACAGGCTTCGGATGCGCAGGCTCAGCAGCCATGGCTCATATGCCTAGCCACTCCGCGGCATGTGGGATCTTCCCAGACCGGGGCACGAACCCGCGTCCCCTGCATCGGCAGGCGGACTCTCAACCACTGTGCCACCAGGGAAGCCCTGCTCTTCCCATTTTTTAATCAGGTTGCTTGTTTTGTTGTTGATGAGTTTGTATGAATTCTTTATGTATTTTGGATATTGACTGCTTATCAGATATATGATTTTCAAATACCTTTTTCCATTCAGTAGGTTGCCTTTTTGTTCTATTGATGGTTTCTTTTGCTATGCAGAAGCTTTTTATTTTGATGTAGTCCCATTTGTTTATTTTTGCTTTTGTTTCCTTTGTCTGAGGAGACATATCTAGAAAGACATTGCTAAGACTGATATCAAAGACCATACTGCCTATGTTTTCTTCTAGGAGTTTTATGGTTTCAAATCTTGTGTTGAAGTCCTTAAACCATTTTCAGTTATTTTTTCTGTATGGTGTGATATTGGTCTAGTTTCACGTTTTTGCATGTCACTCTTCATTTTTTCCAACACCATTTATTGAAGAGACTATTCTTTCTCCACTGTGTGTTCTTGCTCCTTTGTTGTAAATTAATTGTCCATATATGCATGGGTTTATTTCTAGGCTCTCAATTCTGCTCCTTGCTCTGTGTGTGTTTTTCTGCCAATACCATTCAGTTTTGATTACTGTGGCTTTGTAGTATATTTTGAAATCAGGGAGTGATGTACCTCCAGCTTTGTTCTTTTTTTCAGGATTGCTTTGTCTGTTTGGGATCTTCTATGTTTCCATAAAAATTTCAAATTTTAGGATTATTTGATGTATTTCTGTGAAAAATGTTGTTAGAATTTTGATAGGGATTGCATTCAGTTTTTATGTTGCTTTGGGTAATAGAGACATTTTAACGATACTAATTCTTCGAATCCAAGAGCAGAGAATATCTTCTCATTTATTTGTTTCTTCAATTCCTTTCATCATTGGTTTATAGATTTCAGTGTACAGTTCTTTTTTACTTCCTTGGTTAAATTTATTCCTAGGTATTTTATTATTTTTGTCACAATTACAAATGGTATTGTTTACTTAATCTCTCTTTCTACTAGCTCATTATTGGTGTATAGAAATACAACAGATTTTTGTATATTGATTTCATATCCTGCAAATTTAATGTCTTTGTTTCTTATTTCTAATAGTTTTTTTTGGTGGAGACTTCAGGATTTTCTATATCTAAAATCATGTCATCTACAAATAGTAACAGTTTTACTTCTTTCTTTCCAATTTGGATGTCTTTTATTTCCTTTTCTTGCCTAATTGCTCTGACTAGGACTTCCAATACTATGTTGAATAAAAGTGGCTAGGGTGGGCATTCTTGTCTTGTTCCTGATTTTAGAGGAATAGCTTTCAGTTTTTCACCATTGAGTATGATGTTAGCTCTGGGTTTTTCATATATGGCCTTTATTATGTTGAGGTACATTCTTTTTATAACTACTTTATTGAGAGTTTTATCATAAATGTGTGTTGAATCTTGTCAAATGATTTTTCTGCAATTACTCAGATAATCATATGATTTTTATACTTTATTTTGTTAATGTGATATATCACATGGCTTGATTTGCAGGTGTTGAACCATCCTTGTATAACTGGAATAAATCCCACCAGATCATGGTGCATGATGCTTTTAATGCATTGTATTTGGTTTGCTATTATTTTATTGAGGATTTTTGCATCTATGTGCATCAGAGATATTGGCTTGTAATTTTCTTTTTGTGTGTGTTGGCTTTGTCTGGTTTTGGTATCATGGTAATGTAGGCCTCATAAAATGAGTTAGGAAGTGTTCCCTTCTCTTCAGTTTTTTGGAGTAGTTTGGGAAGGATAGGTATTAAATCTTCCTTGAATGTTTGGTAGAATTCATCTGTGAAACCATGTGGTCCTGGACTTTTGTTTTTTGGTAGCTTTTTGATTACTGTTTTAATCTCTTTACTAGTGATCAGTCTATTCAAACTATTTCTTCATGGTTCTGTCATAGAAGGTTGTATGATTCTAAGAATTTGTCCATTTCTTCTAGGTTGTCCAATTTGTTGGAATATAGCTGTTCATAGTATTCTCTTATAATCCTTTGTATTTCTGTGGTATCTTTTGTTTCTGATTTTTTAATCAGGATTTTCTCTCTTTTCTTCTTTGTGAGTCTAGCTAATGGTTTGTCAGGTTTTTTTATTCTTCAAAAGAACCCACTGTTAATTTCATTGACCTTTTCTCTAGTCCTTTTAGTCTCTATTTCATTTATATCTGCTCTGATCTTTGTTATTTACTTTCTTTTACTGATCTTGGGCTTTGTTCTTCTTTTTCTAGTTCCTTTAGGTATAAAGTTATTTATTTGAGATTTTTCTTGTTTCTTGAGGTAGACCTGTATTACTATAAACTTCCCTATTTGTGCCACTTTGCTGGATCACATAGATTTTGATATGTCATATTTTCATTTGTCTTCAGGTAGTTTTTGATTTCTCCTTTGATTTCTTCATTGACCCAATATTGTTCAGTAACATGTTGTTCAGTCTCCACATATTTGTTATTTTTCCAGCTTTATTCTTGTGGTTGATTTGTTTCATACCATTGTCAGAAAAGATGCTTGATATGATTTCAGTCTTCTTAAATTTATTGAGCCTTGTTTTGTGTTACAACATATGGTCTATCTCTCAGAAAGTTCCATGTGCAGAAAAAGTTGTATTCTGCTGCATTTGGATGGAATGTTCTGTACAAATCTATCAAATCCATCTGGTCTGATATTTCATTTAAGGCCAGTGTTTTCTTCATTTAAGGCCATCTGTCTGGATGATCTGTCCATTGATGTAAGTGGGGTATTGGTGTTAAATTTCCCTGCTATTATCACATTGCTGTCAATTTGTTTTCTTCTGTTAATAATTGCTTTATATATTTTGGTGCTCCCATATTAATCACTGTTATATCATTTTTATCTCTTACTACCCTTTTTCGGCTTGAAGTCCATTTTGTGTGATATGAGTATGGCTACACCCACTTTCTTTTCACTGACATTTGCTTAGACAGTCACCTTCTGTCTGTTTACTTTTAGCCTATAGAGCTGAGGTGAATCTCATGGAGGCAGCACAGAGTTGAGTATTGTTTTATAACCTCTCCAGCTATTCTGTGTCTTTTGATTGGTGAATTCAGTTCATTTACATTTTGGGTGGTTATTAATGGATGAGTACTTAGTACTGCCATTTTATCTTCTGATTTCTGCTTGCTCTATATTATCATTGTTTCCTTTTTCTAACATCTTTATTGGAGTATAATTGCTTTACAATGTTGTGTTAATTTCTGCTGTACAAGATTTGATAGTGTATATATGTCAGTGCTACTCGCTCACTTCGTTCCAGCTTACCCATCACCCTCCCCATGTCCTCAAGTCCATTCTCTACGTCTGCGTCTTTATTCCTGTCCTGCCCCTAGGTTCATCAGAACCATTTTTTTAAGATCCCATATATATGTGTTAGCGTATGGTATTTGTTTTTCTCTTTCTGACTTCACTCTGTATGACAGACTAGGTCCATCCAGCTCACTAAAAATAACTCAGTTTCATTTCTTTTTATGGCTGAGTAATATTCCATTGTATATATATGCCACATCTACTCTATCCGTTAATCTGTTGATGGACACTTAGGTTGCTTCCATGTCCTGACTATTGTAAATAGTGCTGCAGTAAACATTGTGGTACGTCTCTTTTTGAATTATGGTTTTCTCCGTATATGCCCAGTAGTGGTATTGCTGGGTCATATGGTAGTTCTATTTTTAGCTTTTTAAGGAACGTCCATACTGTTCACCATAGTGGCTGTGTTAATTTACATTCCCACCACAAGTGCAAGAGGATTCTCTTTTCTCCACACCCTCGCCAGCATTTACTGTTTGTAGATTTTTTGATGTTGGCCATTCTGATGCATATGACATGATACCTCATTGTGGTTTTGATTTGCATTTCTCTAATGATTAGTGATTTAGAGCATCCTTCCATGTGTTTTTTGAAAATCTGTATATCTTTTTTGCAGAAATGTCTATTTAGGTCTTCTGCCCATTTTTGCATTCGGTTGTGTGTTTTTTCGATGTTGAGCTGCATGCGCTACTTCTGTATTTTGGAGGTTAAACCTTTGTCAGCTGCTTTGTTTGCAAATATTTTCTCCCATTCGGAGTATTGTCTTTTCATCTTCTTTATGGTTTCATTTGATGTGCAAAAGCTTTTAAGTTTCATTAGGTCTCATTTGTTTATTTTTGTTTTTACTTCCACTTCTCTAGGAGGTGGGTCAAAAAGGATCTTGCTGTGTTTTATGCCATAGAGTATTCTGCCTATGTTTTCCTCTAAGAGTTTTATATGTCTGGCCTTACATTTAGGTCTTTAATCCATTTTGAGTCTACTTTTGTGTTTGGTGTTAGGGAGTGTTCTAATTTCATTCTTTTACATGTAGCTGTCCAGTTTTCCCAGCACCACTTATTGAAGAGACTGTGTTTTCTCCACTGTATATTCGTGACTCCCTTATCAAAGATAAGGTGACCATATGTGTGTGGGTTTATCTCTGGGCTTTCTGTCCTGTTCCATTGATCAGTATTTCTGTTTTTGTGCCAGTACCATACTGTCTTGATTACTGTAGCTTGGTAGTATAGTCTGAAGCTAGGGAGCCTGATTCCTCCGCTCTGGTTTTCTTTCTCAAGAGTACTTTGGCTCTTCAGGGTCTTTTGTGTTTCCATACAAATTGTGAAATTTTTTGTTCTAACTCTGTGAAAGATGCCATTGGTAGTTTGATAGAGATTGCATTGAATTGTAGATTGCTTTGGGTAGTAAACTCATTTTCACAGTGTTGATTCTTCCAATCCAAGAACATGGTATATCTCTCCATCTCTTTGTATCATCTTTAATTTCTTTCATCAGTGTCTTATAGTTTTTTGCATACAGGTCTTTTGTCTCCTTAGATAGGTTTATTCCTAGGTATTTTATTCTTCTTGTTGCAGTGGTAAATGGGAGTATTTTTGTAATTTCTCTTTAAGATTTTTCGTTCTTAGTGTATAGGAATGCCAGAGATTTCAGTGCATTAATTTTGCATCCTGCAACTTGGCCAAATTCATTGATGAGGTCCAGCAGTTTTCTGGTAGCATCTTTAGGATTCTCTATGTATAGTATCATGCCATCTGCAAACAGTGGAAGTTTTATTTATTCTTTTCTGATTTGGATTCCTTTTATTTCCTTTTCTTCTCTGATTGCCGTGGCTAAAACTTCCAAAACAATGTTGAATAGTAGTGGTGCAGGTGGGCAGCCTTGTCTTGCTGCTGACCTTAGAGGAAATGGTTTCAGTTGTTCACCATTGAGAACGATGTTGGCTGTGGGTTTGTCATATATGGCCTTTATTATGTTGAGGTAAGTTCCCTCTATGCCTGCTTTCTGGAGAGCTTTTATAATATATGGGTGTTGAATTTTGTTGAAAGCTTTTTCTGCATCTTTTGAGATTATCATATGGTTTTTCTCCTTCAATTTGGTAATATGGTGTATCACGTTGATTGATTTGCGTATATTGAAGAATCCTTGCATTCCTGGGATAAACCCCACTTGATTATGGTGTATGGTCCTTTTAATGTGCTGTTGGATTCTGTTTGCTAGTATTTTGTTGGGAATTTTTGCATTTATGTTCATCGGTGATATTGGCCTGTAGTTTTCTTTTTTTGTGACATCTTTGTCTGGTTTTGGTATCAGGGTGATGGTGGCCTCATAGAATGAGTTTGGGAGTATTCCTCCCTCTGCTATATTTTGGAAGCATTTGAGAAGGTTAGGTGTTAGGTCTTCTCTAAATGTTTGGTAGAATTCACCTGTGAAGCCATCTGGTCCTGGACTTTTGTTTGTTGGAAGATTTTTAATCACAGTTTCAATTTCAGTGCTTGTGATTAGTCTGTTTATATTTTCTATTTCTTCCTGGTTCCATCTTGAAAGGTTGTGCATTTCTAAGAATTTGTCCATTTCTTCCAGGTTCTCCATTTTATTGGCATATAGTTGCTTGTAGTAATCAATCATGATCCTTTGTCTTTCTGCAGTGTCAGATGTTACTTCTTTTTCATTTCTAATCTTGTTGATTTGTGTCTTCTCCCTTTTTTCCATGATGAGTCTGGCTAACGGTTTATCAATTTTGTTTATCTTCTCAACGAACCAGCCTTTAGTTTTATTGATCTTTGCTATCGTTTCCTTCATTTCTTTTTCATTTATTTCTGAGCTGAGCTTTATGATTTCTTTCCTTCTGCTCACTTTGGGGTTTTTGTGTTCTTCTTTCTCTAATTGCTTTAGATGTAACATTAGGTTCTCTATTTGAGATGTTTCTTGTTTCTTGAGGTAGGGTTGTATTGCTATAATCTTCCCTCTTAAAACTGCTTTTGCTGCATCCCATAGGTTTTGAGTCATTATGTTTTCATTGTCATTTGTTTCTAGGTATTTTTTGATTTCCTCTTTGATTTTTTTCAGTGATTTCTTGGTTATGAAGTAGTGTATTGTTTAGCCTCCATGTGTTTGTATTTTTTAGTTTCTTTTTTTTACTGTAATTGATACCTAGTCTCATAGCATTGTGGTTGGAAAAGATACTTGACACGGTTTCAATTTTTTTATATTTACCAATGCTTGATTTTTCCGAAGATATGAATCTATCCTGGAGAATGTTCCATGAGCACTTGAGAACAAAATATTCTGTTGTTTTTCGATGGAGTGTCCTATAAATATCAATTAAGTCCATCTTATCTAATGTGTCATTTAAGGCTTGTGTTTCCTAATTTATTTTCATTTTGGATGATCTGTTCATTGGTGAAAGTGTGGTGTTAAAGTCCCCTACTATTGTTGTGTTACTGTCAATTTCCCCTTCTATGCCTGTTAGTATTTGCCTTTTGTATTGAGGTGCTCTTATGTTGGGTACATAAATATTTACAGTTGTTTTCTCTTCTTCTTGGATTGATCCCTTGATCATCATGTAGTGTCCTTCTTTGTCTCTTGTCTGTATTTTAAAGTCTATTTTGTCTGACATGAGAATTCTTCCTCCAGCTTTCTTTTGATTTCCATTTGCGTGGAATATCTTTTTCCACCCCTTCAGTTTCAGTCTTTATGTGTCCCTTGGTCTGAAGTGGGTCTCTTGTAGGTAGCGTATATACGGGTCTTGTTTTTGAATCCCTTCAGCCAGTCTCTGTGTTTTGGTTGGAGCATTGAATCCATTTACATTTAAGGTAGCTATTGATATGTATGTTCCTATTACCATTTTCTTAATTGTTTTGGGTTTGTTATTGTAGGGCTTTTCCTTCTCTTGTCTTTCCTGCCTAGAGAAGTTCCTTTAGCATGTGTTGTAAAGCTGTTTCGGTGGTGTTGAATTCCCTTAGCTTTTGCTTATCAGTAAAGATTTTAATTTCTCCATTGAATCTGAATGAGTTCCTTACTGTGTAGAGTAATCTTGGTTGTAGGTTTTTCCCTTTCATCACTTTAAATATGTCCTACCACTCCCTTCTGGCTTGCAGAGTTTCTGCTGAAAGATCAGCTGTTAACCTTATGGGTATTCCGTTGTATTATTATTTGTGGCTTTACCCTTGCTGCTTTTAGCATTTTTTCTTTGTATTTAATTTTTGATAGTTTGATTAATATGTTTCTTTGCATGTTTCTCCTTGGATTTATCCTGTATGGGATTCTCTGTGCTTCCTGTACTTGATTGACTATTTCTTTTCCCATGTTAGAGAAGTTTTCAACTATAATCCCTTCAAATATTTTCTTAGACCCTTACTTTTTCTCTTCTTCTGGGACTCCTATAATTCGAATGTTCATGTGTTTAATGTTGTCTCAGAGGTCTGTGAGCCTGTCCTCAATTCTTTTCATTTTTTTTTTCTTTATTCTGCTCTGTGGCAGTTATTTCCACTATTTTATCTTCCAGGTCACTTATCCATTCTTCTGCCTCAGTTATTCTGCTGTTTATTCCTTCTAAAGAATTTTTAATTTCATTCATTGTGTTGTTGTTCATCATTGTTTGTTTGCTCTTTAATTCTTCTAGGTCCTTGTGAAAGGTTTTTTGTATTTTCTCCCTTCTGTTTCCAAGGTTTTGGATCATCTTTACTCTCATTACTTTGAATTGTTTTTCATGTAGACTGCTTATTTCCTCTTCATTTGTTTGGTCTGGTTTGTTTTTACATTGCTCCTTCATCTCATGCATTTTTCTCTGTCTTTTCATTTTTTTTTTAACTTACTGTGTTTGGGGTCTCCTTTTTGCAGGTTGCCTGTTCGTAGTTCACGTTGTTTTTGGTGTCTGCCCCCAGTGGGTGAGGTTGGTTCAGTGGCTTCTGTAGGCTTCCTGGTGGAGGGGACTGGTACCTGTGTTCTCATGGGTGGGACTGGATCTTGTCTTTCTGCTGGGCAAGGCCATGCTCAGTGGTGTGGTTTGGGTTGTCTGTGAACTTTGTATGATTTTAGGCAGCCTCTCTGCTAATGGCTGTGTTTGTTTTCCTGACTTGCTTGTTGTTTAGCATAGGGTGTCCAGCACTGTATTTTGCTGGTTGTTCAGTGGAGCTGGGTCTTTGCGTTGAGATGGAGATCTCTGTGAGAGCTTTCACCGTTTGATATTAAATTGGGCTGGGAGGTCTCTGGTGGTCCAATGTCCTAGACTTGGCTCTCCCACCTCTGAGTCTCAGGCCTAACACCCAGGTGGAACACCAAGACCCTGTCAGCCACATGGTCATTTCTGTGCTGCTTCCCTGCCAGGAGTGTCCCAATGTGGTGACCAACTCAGTCTCCAACTTCCCTTTCATAAGGACGGGCTCATTGTTTCTTTTTCCTTGCGTTTTTGTCTTCCATTTTTGTTTGGTGGTTTTCTATGGTATTTTTCTCAGTTTCCTCATTTTGTTTTGTGTCTCCGTTCTAGATTTATGTTTTGTACTTAACATGAAGTTTGTATCAAATGTCACATAGATAAATAGTTTTTTCTGCTGATAGCATCTTATCTTCATTTAACTGTATGGTTTTCCTCTTCCCCTTTTGTGTTTTTGTTGTCTCAAACGTTCCCTTTTTACATTGTAAGTTTGTTACCAAATTGAAATAGCTATAGTTATTTTTTCTGCATTTTCTCCCTTTTTTAATCTTTATACTGTAATAAAGTGTTTAAGAACCTTTTCTGATAAATAGTTGCAATTTTCTGATTCTTTCTGTCTATCACCTTTCTCCAAGTTTTGTGTACTTTTGTCTTTGTTTCTGGTGTACGACCTCTGTTCAACATCTCTTGTAAGGCAGGTCTAGTGTTGATGAACTCCCTCAGTTTTTGTTTGTCTGTGAAAGTCTTTACTTCTCCTTCATATCTGAATGATAACTTTGGTGGATACAGTATTCTTGGGTGACAACTTTTATCTTTTAGTATTTTGATAATGTCATTCCATTCCCACCTGACCTATAGAGTTTCTGCTTAGAAATCTGCTGATAGCCTAATTTAGGTTCCTTTGTAGTTTACCATTTTTTTTCTCCCTGGCTGCCTACAAAATTGTTTGTCATAGACTTTTGGCAGTTTTAATATGTGTCTTGGAGAAGGTCTTTTTGCGTTGAGGTAATTACGTGTTCTTTTAGCTTCATGGAGTTGTCTATCCAGTTCCTTCCACAGTTTAGGAAATTCTCAGCTATTATTTGTTTAAATAAACTCTCTGCTCCCTTCTCCCTCTTTTCTCTTTCGGTGATGTCCATTATCCTAATGTTGCCCTACTTAAGAGTCAGATAGTTCTTGTAGAATTTCCTCATTTTTTTGCATCTTATTTTTCTTTCCTCTTCTACTTGTATCTTTTCTAGATTTCTGTCTTCACACTCACTGATTCTTCCATATGGTCTGCCTTATTTCCAGTGCTTTTTAATGCATTCTTTATCTCATTTATTGAGTTTTTCAGCTCCAGAATTTTAGTTCTTTTTTTTAGTTTCAACCTTTTTGGTAAAGCATTCCTGTTTATTAATTTTATTCTTGAGCTAATTGATGTGCCTTTCTGAGTTTTCATGTAGCTTGTTGAATTTCTTCATGACAGCTATTTTAAATTCTCTATCAGATCACATTATTATGTGACTTTAACTTTGGTTTCTGGAGAATTGTCATTTTCTTTTTGTGGTGCGGTGTTACTGTGCTTCTTCATGGTACTTCCTTCTGCCAGAGCATGTGAAGTGAGACAAGTTAGAAATTAGGGGTCTTTTCTTTTTCCATAGGTGGTACTATAGCACAAGTTTTTGGTTTCTCTTACCTGAGCTGCCTCTGTCAGAGGTGTGCCCCCTGTCCCAACTCTCATTATCACTTCTGGTGTTTTCTTGGTCATTGGCACCTTGCTTCTGCCTTTGTCACTGGCAGAAGCTGCCTGGTTCACCTGGATGGTGGGTTCTTCCCTTGCTTCCAGGATCCTCTGAGTCACAGGCTCACAGGCTCAGGCACCGCAGGGGGAAGGGGTGGGGGAAGCCAGGGTCATACCAGTGCCTCTTCCCTATCTGGTTTTCTAAGGTTCTTAGGCTCTGCCACTGCTGGTGGGAGAGCATAGGAACGGGAGACTTGGGCACCTCAGTGGCTGGAGGGACAGGGCCGCAGGCCCCATTCCCACGGATGTACAGTTAGATGTGGCCATGGGTGCCACTGCAGCCAGGAGGCTGGTGTTGTGTGTGCTGTCTGCTCTGCTGCTACCAGGTTCTCTGGGGCTACAGGCTTAGCTGCCATGGCCAGAGGGCCAGGATTATAGGCACTACCTCTACTGTTCCTTCAGTTCTGCCTCCTCTGTCTGTTCCAGTCCATCCATCTTTAGATGTACAGGTGTGTGGAATTCTCTAGCATCCTGGTGTGTTGGACAAAAGTACCTTTGTTGAGTTGTGAATGTTTTACTGGTTGTAGATTGAAGGGGAGAGACAGAGGTAGCTTTTCATTCCACCATGTTGTTGATGCCACCCCTTGATTTTTTTGTTTAGGACAGAACACTACTGTATTCATCTATCCAGCTGGCAATTGAGAATTTCTTGGGAAGCAGCACACAGCCTAAGGAGCAAAGAGCAACATTCTGCTAAAATGTTAACTTGGAGCCATTTTCATATAGTTTAGAGTGTTTGACTAGTTTTTTATTCAGTAAATATTCATTGAGCAACTACTCTGTGGCAAGCTCTGTGCTAAAAGCTGGGAAACAATGTCAAACTGTAACAGACATGGTCCTTACCTTCATGGAGCTTGCCATCTAGGGGATTGAATGCCATTAATTAAAAACTCACACAAATATGTATAATATCACACTTGTGGTGAGTGTTAAAAATAAAACCAATGTGTTAGTATAATTGCCTATGGTGACTAGATTTGCCCAAGTCAGTGAGGTCAGGGATAGTTTCTGTGAGGAAGTATGAATTGAACTGAAATCCAGTGGAACAAGTAGGAGTTAATTATATATAAAAGTAAGGGGATAGCATGTGAGACAGAGTGAAAAGCATGTGTAAAGGCCCCTCGGTGGATAGACCATGGGCCACTAGAACTGAGGGAAGGTCAAAGTATATTTGGAACACAAGGAGAGGAGCAAAAGGTGGCACTAGATGTGCTTAAGAAGTAAGAAGGTGAGGCCATCCTAATTTGCTATCATTTTCCCTTTAATTTGAAGCTTTAGGATTATCTTTCACACTGATTAAGCCAACAAAAATAGATCGTAAATAGGAGTGATTAAGTGATGACTTGCTTATTACCTAGATTTTTTTTCCTACTAGACAGGACACCTTCATGGAAAATTATTTCACCAGCCAACGAGACAACATCTTCCGTAATGTGGAGGTTCTGATTTATGTCTTTGATGTGGAAAGCCGCGAACTGGAAAAGGACATGCACTATTACCAGTCATGCCTGGAGGCCATTCTACAGAATTCTCCAGATGCCAAAATCTTTTGCTTGGTGCATAAAATGGATCTGGTACAGGAGGATCAACGAGACCTGGTAAGAAATAGAATGGGTGGTGCACCAAATAATTGACATACTTTGTAGACTTCTGTAGAGATATAGGTAAATTTGTACCATTCTTTTTTAGGAAAAAAAAATCTCAGCATAAGCTTTCAAAATAAAGTTGACATTTGTTTTTAAAAACACTTATAAACAGGGCTTCCCTGGTGGCACAGTGGTTAAGAGTCCGCCTGCCGATGCAGGGGACGCGGGTTCGTGCCCCGGTCCGGGAGGATCCCACATGCCGTGGAGCGGCTGGGCCTGTGAGCCATGGCCGCTGAGCCTGCGCGTCCGGAGCCTGTGCTCTGCAACGGGAGAGGCCACAGCAGTGAGAGGCCCGCGTACTGCAAAAAAAAACAAAAACAAAAACAAACAAAAAAACACTTATAAACAAATGTTCCATGGTAAGGGAAATATAATGTTCATTTAGGAAATAATTTTCAAATTTAGGAAAGGATCCTGACTGTGTTATCACTAAGCAGCTTTATGTACTTTTAAAATATATTTGATACCACTGTTTTACTGTCCTTCAGAGCAGGCAGTTATTTTCAAGGCTAGAAGACCCACCAGGGGTGAGATAAAGAAAGGTCATAGCTGTCACTAGGTTGACCTAGAAAACTGGTATGCACCAATTCAAATGCTAACTATACTGTTAGGCACAATGCCAAGGCCCTCATAATTGCACTGATATGGTATATTTATCTTCTTTTCTAGCATGGGAGTTAGTACACATAAATTTAAACAAGAAAAGACACAGTAGAAAGGGCAAACCCCTAGCTAGCTATGATACCCCAGGACTGGCAAGTCACAAATAGAGTCTAGCTTTAGTTTGCTCCATATAAAATAAGAGGAATGGATTTTAAAGTCTAAGCTGAAAGAGAAGATCCTCTATTTCCAAGGGTAAAGTTGAGGAAAGCAGTTTTAGAATATGGCTGGTGATGTAGAAGAATACAGTTCCTCTTTGGGTTGGAACCTAGGAGTCTAAGGATCCCCTATAACTTAAGAATTTTTTGGTAATAACTGTGGGCAGGAATACTTTTTTTTCCCGTAATTAGTTACAGGATTGCCTTCAGTGTTCCAGTATTTGAGTATGTTTTGGTGTTTCTAGGTTAGCTTACAGGCTTTCAGAAACCACTTGACAGGGTTCCGTATTTGACTCTGAAAAGGACTTTTGAGTATTCTTTTTAATTCCTTCTCCCTCTCACTAAATATCAATTCTGTTTTAATTCAGCAGAAAATTATTTATGTAGCTTGATCTTGAGCTTGTGAGGGGTTTGTTATTATTACTGTTTTTTGTTTTGTTTCCCTGGCCCAATTTGCAACAGAAAAACTTAGAGCATTCCAATAAATGACCTCCTTATGGATTTTTAAATTACTTGTCATTTTTAGTGATCGACATATTGTTTTCTAAATGCTTATGTAAATATCCCCAAAGATACATTAATGTTCTTTGTGGGATTTTAAGCTTAATTAAGAAAAGTATACTCTATTTCATTAAACTTTCAGACTTGGAGGTTTTGGAATAAAATGGCTAGGGTGCTTCCCTGAATATCAGTTTCAAGCAAGATAGGTGTTTCCCTCTATGTGTGTGTATTAGTCAGGGTTCCTCAGAGAAACAGAACCAATAAGAAGTGTGTGTTTGTGTGTGTGTGTGTGTGTGTGTGTGTGTGTGTGTGTGTGTGTGTGTGGAGAGAGAGAGAGTGAGAATAAGAGAGAGACTGATTAATTTTAAGGAATTGACTCATATGATTGTGGAGGCTGGCAAGTCTGAAATCTGCAGGGCAGACTGATAGGCTAGATACCCTTGTTGCAGCTTGAGTCAGAAGGCAGTCTGGAAGGCAGAATTCCCTCTTCCTGGGGAATGGCAGTCTTTTTCTCTTAAGGCCTTCAACTGGTTATATAAAGCTTACCCATATTATGGAGGGGGATCTGCTTTACTAAAAATCCACTGACTTAAATATTAATCTCATCTAAAAAATACCTTCATAGCAACATCTAAATTGGTGTTTAACCAAATGGGTATTGTGGCCTAACCTAGTTGTTGCATAAAATTATCCATCACAGTGTGAACAGTGCATTCACTATAAGCCCACCCAGTCCTGGAAAATATCTGTGTATGTGTTTATATTTGTATAAATAGATATTTTTCCATGTATATATGGGCATATATATAGATAGATACATAGCCAAGAAGAATAGATATTTGTGTGTAAGGGGTTGTTATATCTATGTAGCCAAATAAATACAGTCCATACAGAAATAATATATGTGTATGCATGTGTGTATGAGAGTAAGATATCTACAAAAAGTTGAAGTATTTTGATTTATAAAATCTTGATATTGGTATGCATATCTTAAAAATGACCCAGATTGGATTATTTGGAATGTTAGATATATTTTATTAAGATTCCTCTGTACGGTAAATTTTATTTTTCAGCATAGTATTCTCAGTGAGTACTCAAAACAAGCAGCACAGTCCTTAAGAATTCTAGTAGCCATTGTACTTTGTAGACCTGACTTGAAATCATTTCTGCCGTCCTAGTCTGTAAAGTAACGTACACATTTAAAAATTCCCCTGAGGAAAAACGAAATGCCCCTGTTTAAAATATGCTAAAATATTACACCTCAGATCTTGCAGTGAGAGAGGAGAGCTGTTAGTTATATGCTGATCAGTATGTTGGTCTATTTACTTCAGATTTTTAAAGAGCGAGAAGAAGATCTGAGGCGTTTGTCTCGCCCATTGGAATGTTCTTGCTTCCGAACATCTATCTGGGATGAAACTCTCTATAAGGTGTGTATGTTTCCCTGAGTTCTCTCATTTAAAGAGCATGAAAAAAAAGCTAGAAGGGTATTATCAAAACTAAAAGATTTTAAACTCTTTCATAGCCATCTAGATGTGTTGAACCAAAAGAAGAAATAATCTACAATAAATTGTTTGAAAAATACCCAATTTAACCTTAAGAAATTTTGGTTTTGATCTTAGATTGTGTCGACATACCTACCAGATCACACTGAATTAACCCAGTTTGGTCCTGATTAATTTGATACAGATCTTCATGACAGTAGAGGTTTCACTGACCATCATCCATTTTGACCTGTTGTGGTCTCAGTGCTGACTGGAATTGTATCTAATATTCAGGTACCTCTACAGGATATAAGCTAGTCTGCCTAAGCTTGGATGGCAATAGAAGAACAATATTTAGGGGAGAGATTGGAGAAGGGAGTCTTAGAATGGGATATGTTATTTCTAGAGTATGATAGCTTCAACTTTCATGCCAAATTAGAGACTAGCATTCTTTCAACCAGAGAGATTGTTCCCATTGATGGAATGAATGCCACACTGCTTGTAGTAGTTGTAGAGGTTACAAACAATAGCTGTGTTATGGATGAAGCTGAAATTACCTTATTGGTACATAGGCTCCTTATCCTGCTTCCTCCCTTTCTCCCACTGATTTAGTGATTTGAAAGACTGGCTCCTTTTGGGTCCTCCTGTGGTCAGACTGCTTCTGGTATCCATTGACAAGTCTGGGAAGGAAAGCATCCTTCTCTGTGACTTGTAGCTACAGCCTCAGTATCAACTCCATCTGACAAGTATCTACAACCAAAAGCACAGAAACCTGATTTGCCAAGGAGAAAAACAATTGGACTTTAAACATAGCCACTGATTTATTTTTTTAACTAATTCATTTTTTCCCCAATATGTTGACCCAGCCTCGCTCTAATAACAGATCATTTTGAGATACCTATCTAGGAAATACTGTTCTAGATTAATTTGGGCCGAATTTCTCTCAAAGCCTTATTCCCATAGAACAGGTAACCGTGAATAAGGATGGACATGACGCACTGATAAGAACCAACTGCGGTGTGAAGGATGGCAATACATAACACGACCAAAGACAATTGGCTAATCACAACACTGCTGTGAGTGACAATGTCTCTGCTGTGGTTAGCTTTGGTGCCTTCTCCAAGGTAAATTCAGCAGTGACATTAACACCGACCTGGGAACTTGGAACCTGAACCCCCATGCCTAAGTAATAAAACTAATTGGAACAGAGACATGGCTCTACTCTCTCTTACATCAATATTGCATAGAGCTGACATAAATTTTTATATTAAGTTTTATTCTAAAAGCACTCATTGCAATCTGCTTGATGCTGTTGGACGCACAGATGGCTAAGACCAGGTTCCTGCCCTCTAGTAGGGGAGAGAAGAACATTGTACACCTTACCAGACAAATTGGAGCAAAATTGAAAGAAATATTATAATGAAAATTCAAATAAAAGAGCCTTAAGAGAATAGAGGGAGGGTGTGGTTAATTTCAACTCCTTATTTTAGTCATACTCCTCTGGATGAAGTCAGTTTTAGGCAAACACGCAGTGGACTGTTTTTAATTCAATTGGATCAATAATTTATAAAGCTGACAATAAGCCTTTTGGAATGATAATGCCACTAATTTCTCTTGTAATTTCTATTGTATGTTATCCCATTGAGGGGAGGGGCCATTTTTCTACGTGGCTCTGATATTTTCATAAAATTGATTGTTAGATGTATGTTAAATATAGCATTATTAGGTTCTGATCTTTAGAGCAATCTACACTATTGGACTTACATATCTGTTTGAATGGCTGGATTAGAAGTTCTTTAGCCCAGTATATCAGTTTTCAACTTCCCTAAGGTAATATGATGGAATTAAATATGTGTTTATTTTTAATTATCAATGGAAAGAAGTATTTTACAAAAGTGTTTGAAACTTTAAAAAATCCAACTGAAGGATAAAAATCAAATATTATCTTCATTTTCTCACTTCGTTTGTGTTATACTTGTTGCCAGAATTTGTTTGGGACTCAATTATCACCATATTTTGCTGTCTGTATGTTATAGTATACTTACTCATTTGCAAAGATCTGGACTGGCTACCTGTTAGTAATATTACACTGTGCTTCTGTTCTGTTAGGCTTGGTCCAGCATTGTTTATCAGCTGATTCCCAATGTTCAGCAGCTGGAAATGAACCTAAGGAATTTTGCTGAAATTATTGAGGCTGATGAAGTGCTTCTATTTGAGAGAGCCACTTTTCTGGTGAGAACTTTCTGCTCTGCAGATGTACTTTACACTCACCTTCTTCTATTCAGCAATGGAGAATATGTTGCCACTTTGAGAAAGAACCTTTTTCCCTCTTGTCATTACTTCACCATGCATAGCCTTATTTGTAAAGTAGTATTGTCAGCAAGTAACTTGAAAGAAGTTCGTTGGTGCGTGGATCTTTAGTAATTAGTAAAACTTAGATGTTTGCAGGTAAGCCTTACTATAGAGTTTAGATTATTTTTGTGAATAATTGTTCATTTGTGTTAAAGAATTCCTATTTCCTATTGACTTTTATTATGAAATGATGGGTATTTTTCTTTGAGTTTAAAGCTTTTAACATGGAAGAGATGTAATGGTCAACTCAGTGACGTAGCTAAGAGTTCAGATGGGGAGGTGAAAGGGCAAAGAGGTATGTTGGTATTTTTATTTTTCTTATAAATTCGGCTTAACGATGATAATAGCACCTACTGTGTATTTGGCCATGAGGGGGTAGGCAAAACCCAATATTATATTTATAAGTAAAATTTTTAAATAACTAATAAAAATTGGCTTGAGCTGTCACAAAGCACCACTTAAGTAATTGCTGATCAGCTTAATAAATATAGCTCTAAGAGCAGCTCACAGTAAGTAATTTTGGTTTCTGAGCTCTACCAGTGCTTCATGATTTTAGACACATTTATTGCTTTTTTTGTTTTTTACATACACATGTATCCTTTTTCAAATTATTTTCTCATTTAGGTTATTACAGAATATTGAACAGAGTTCCCCATGCCGTACAGTAGGTCCCTGTTGGCCATCTATTCTAAATATAGAAGTGTGTACATCTCAATCCCAAACTCCCAATCTATCCCTACCCCCACCCTTCGCCCCTGGCAACCACAAGTTCCTTCTCTAAGTCTGTGAGTCTGTTTCTGTCTTGTAAACAAGTTCATTTGTATCATTTCTCTTGGATTCTACATATAAGCAATATCATATGATATTTGTCTTTCTTTGTCTGACTTCACTTAGTATGATAATCCCCAGGTCCATCCATGTTGCTGCAAATGGCATTATTTCATTCTTTTTAATGGCTGAGTAATATTCCATTGTATATATGTACCACATCTTTATCCATTCATCTGTTGATGGACATTTAGGTTGCTTCCATGTCTTGGCTATTGTAAACGGGGCTGAAATGAACATTGGGGTGCATGTATCCTTTCAAGCCATGTTTTTCTCTGGATATATGCCCAGGAGTGGGATTCCTGGATCATATGGTAGCTCTAATTTTAGTTTTTTAAGGCACCTCCATACTGTTCTCCACAGTGGCTGTACCAATTTACATTCCCACCAACAGTGCAAGAGGGTTCCCTTTTCTCCACACCCTCTCCAGTATTTATTGTTTGTAGACTTTTTGATGATGGCCGTTCTGACTGGTGTGAGGTAGTACCTCATTGTAGTTTTGATTTGCATTTCTATAATAATTACTAATGTTGAGCATCTTTTCACATGCCTCCTGGCCATCTGTATGTTTTCTTTCGAGAAATGTCTATTTAGGTCTTCTGCCCATTTTTTTATTGGGTTGTTTGTTTTTTTTCATACTGAGCCACATGAGTTGTTTGTAAATTTTGGAGATTAATCCCTTGTCTGCTACATCATTTGCAAATACTTTCTCCAATTTTATGGGTTGTCTTTGCACTTTCTTTGCTGTGCAAAAGCTTTTGAGTTTAATTAAGTCCCATTTGTTTCTTGTTTTTTTGTTTTTTAATTTCCATTACTCTAGACGTGGATTGAAAAAGATCGTGCTGCAATTTATGTCAGAGTGTTCTGCCTATGTTTTCCTCTAAGAGTTTAGAGTATCCAGTCTTACATTTAGGTCTTTAATCCATTTTGAGTTTACTTTTGTGTATGGTATTAAAGAATGTTCATATTTTTTACATGTAGCTGTCCAGTTTTCCCAGCACTATTTATTGAAGAGACTGTCTTTTCTCCATCATATAGTCTTGCCTTCATTGTCATAGGTTAATTGACCATGGTGCGTGGGTTTATTTCTGGGCTTTCTATCCTATTCCATTGATCTATATTTCTGTTTTTGTGCCAGTTCCATACTGTTTTGATGACTTTAGCTTTGTAGTATAGTCTGAAGTCACGGAGCCTGATTCCTCCAGTTCCATTTTTCTTTTTCAAGATTGCTTTGGCTATTCAGGGTCTTTTGTGTCTCCATACAAATTTTAAGATTTTTTGTTCTAGTTCTGTGAAAAATGCCCTTGGTAATTTGATAGGGATTGCATTGAATATGTAGATTGTCTTGGGTAGTATAGTCATTTTGACAATATTGATTCTTCTAATCCAAAAACATGGTATTTCTTTCTGTCTGTTTTTGTCATCTTTGATTTCTTTCATCAGCATCTTATAGTTTTTTGAAGTACAGGTCTTTTGCCTCCTTAGGTAGGTTTATTTCTAGGTATTTTATTCTTTTTGCTGCACTGGTAAATGGGATTGTTTCTTTAATTTCTCTTTCTGATCTTTCATTGTTAGTGTATAGAAATGCAAGAGATTTCTGTGTATTAATTTTGTATCCTACAACTTTACCAAATTCATTGATGAGCTCTAGTAGTTTTCTGGTAGCATCTTTAGGATTTTCTGCGTATAGTAGTATCATGTCATCTGCAGACAGAGACTGTTTTGCTTCTTTTCCAATTTGGATTCCTTTTATTTCTTTTTCTTTTCTGATTGCCATGGCTAGGACTTCCAAAACTATGTTCAGTAAAAGTGGTGAGAGTGGATATCCTTGTCTTGTTCCTGATCTTAGAGGAAATGCTTTCAGCTTTTCACCATTGAGTATGATGTTAGGTGTAGGTTTGTCATTTATGGCCTTTATTATGTTGAGGTAAATTTTCTCTGTGCCCACTTTCTGGAGAGCTTTTATTATACATGGGTGTTGAATTTTTTTAAGAGCTTTTTCTGCATCTATTGAGGTGATCATATGGTTTTTATTCTTCAGTTTGTTGCTGTGGTGTATCACACCGATTGATTTGGGGATATTGAAAAGTCCTTTCATCCCTGGGATAAATCCCACTTGATCATTGGGTCTGATCCTTTTAATGTATTGTTGGATTCAGTTTACTAGTGTTTTGTTGAGGACTATTTTTGCATCTATGTTCACCAGTGACATTGGCCTGTAATTTTCTTTTTTGGTGGTATCTTTGTCTGGTTTTGGTTATCAGGGTGATGGTGACCTCATAGAATGAGTTTGCAAGTGTTCCTTCCTCTGCAGTTTTTTGGAATAGTTTCAGAAGGATAGGTGTTATCTAAATGTTTGATAGAATTCATGTGTGAAGCCATCAGGTCCTGGACTTTGGTTTGTTGGGAGTTTTTTAATCCCAGTTTCAATTTCATTCTTGTAATTGATCTGTTCATATTTTTTGTTTCTTTCTGGTTCAGTCTTGGGAGATTGTACCTTTCTAAGAATTTGTCCATTTCTTCTAGGTTGTCCATTTTATTGGCATATAGTTGCTTGTAGTAATCTCTCATGATCCTTTGTATTTCTGTGGTGTCTGTTGTAGCATCTCCTTTTTCATTCCTAATTGTATTGATTTGAGTCCTCTCCCTTTTTTCCTTGATGAGTTTGTCTAAAGGTTTATCCATTTTGTTTATCTTTTCAAAGGACCAGCTTTTAGTTTCATTCATCATTTCTGTTGTTTTCTTTCTCTCTATTTCATTTATTTCTGCTCAGATCTTTATGGTTTCTTTCCTTCCATTAACTTTGTGTTTTGTTTGTTCTTCTTCTTTTAGTTGCTTTAGGTGTAAGTTTAGGTTGTTTATTTGAGATTTTTCTTGTTTCCTGAGGCAAGATTGTGTTGCTGTAAATTTCCCTCCTAGAACTGCTTTTGGGGTATCGCATAGGTTTTGGATCCTCATGCTTCCATTTTCATTTGTCTCTATGTACTTTCTGATTTCTTTGATTTCTTCAGTGATCCATTGGTTGTTAAGTAGCATATTGTTTAGCCTCCATATGTTTGTGTATTTTACAGCTTTTTCCTTGTAGTTGATTTCTAATCTCATAGCGTTGTGTTTGGGAAAGATGCTTGATATGATTTCAGTTTTCTTAAATTTACTGAGGCTTGCTATGTGGCCCAGCATGTGATCAATTCTGGAGAATGTTCCATGTGTACTTGAGAAGAATGTGTATTCTGCTGCTCTTGGATGAAATGCTCTAAATATCAATTAAGTCCATCTAGCCTAATGTGTCATTTAAGGCCTGTGTTTCCTTACTGATTTTCTGTCTGAATGATCTTTCCATTGATGAACATTGGGTGTTAAAGTCCCCCAGTATGATTGTGTTACTGTCGACTTTTCTTTCTATGGCTGTTAGTATTTGCCTTATATATTGTGGTGCTCCTATGTTGAGTTCATATATATTTACAATTGTTATGTCTTCTTCTTGGACTGATCCCTTGATTATTATGTAGTGTCCTTTTTTGTCTCTTGTAACATTCTTTAAACTATTTTGTCTAATATGAGTATTGCTACTCTAGCTTTCTTTTGATTTCTGTTTGCATGGAATGCATTTTTCCATCCTCTTACTTTCAGTCTGTATGTGGCCCTAGATCTGAAGTTGGTCTCTTGTAGACAGCATATATATGGTAGACACATATCTTAATCTCTCTGAGTTTGGTTCCCCTTTTATAAAATGGAGATAATAATATCTATATCATAGGTTTATTGTGTGGATTAAAATGGGACAAGGTAGCATTAAGCCCTAGCACAAAGTTTAGCATACAGTTGGCAAACTGTTTAACATTGATTTCTTTTGCTATTGCAGCCAACAGAGGGCAGAGAATTCAAAGTGCAATTTTTTTCTCCTTCCTTTGTGGAAACATTATTTTTAATGGTAGCATATTTGGGAGTCATCCTTCCTGCTAACTGGTACAGCTGAGGCAAGGAGTCCTAACTAGAGTGTCTTTCTGCCTCAGCCCATAGGCAGGGGTCACTTGCTTGGAAGTTCACTACCCTGAGCCCTGTCTTTCCTGCTAGTGGTAATAGCAACAAGCAGGTGAGCTCTTCTGTCTATCTTGAGACATGTGGCATGGTAGAATCCTGCTTCAGCAGTATTCTCCTGCCACATCTACCGCACATGATCATAGAGGTTAACCTAATATAAACTCTGTTTTTCACTGGCAGTGACAAGTAGCTTTTGCTTTCTCTTGAGGACTAAGTTTCGTTGTGATTGACCATTTTCACTATAGCTCTTGAAGTCAATCAACAGGAACCTATTCCACCATTGGTCTAGGAATTATGTTTTGAAATTTTCACATGGTTTCAGGGAATTGCCCTGTGAATTTTCTTCTGGCAAATGACTCAGTTTTGCTTCCTACTAGAAACTTTACATCAGCCTATGGGAAATACTTGTGTGGTTTTATTAATCTGAAAGTGTGAGGGGAAGTATTTTCAGCTGGCATTGGTGTCCATCATGAATAGGTTCATTTATAAATAGTAAATCCTCAGAGGTCAGAATCGTTCAGTTAAGATTTTTAAATATGATACCAAAAACCACTTGGTTATAGACTTCATTAAAATTAAATACATTAAGTACACCTCAGCAACAGCTAAGAGGGACTTCCCTGGTGGTCCAGTGGTAAAGAATCCACCTTCCAGTGCAGGGGATGCAGGTTCAGTCCCTGGTCGGGGAACTAAGATCCCACGTGCCACGGGACAACTAAGCCTGTGCACCACAACTACTGAGCTTGCACACCTCAACTAGAGAGCCCGCATGCTGCAAACTGCAGAGCCCACACGCCCTGGAGCCCACGTGCCACAAATAGAGAGAAGCCTGAGTGCCGCAACGAA
This sequence comes from Lagenorhynchus albirostris, assembly GCF_949774975.1. Lineage (NCBI taxonomy): Eukaryota > Metazoa > Chordata > Mammalia > Artiodactyla > Delphinidae > Lagenorhynchus > Lagenorhynchus albirostris. Next base: position 84,141,940 of record NC_083116.1, on the reverse strand, counting down.
GAGCCTGCATGCCACAGCGAAAAGATCCCACATGCCTTAACGAAGATCCTGTGTGCCTGCAATTAAAACCCGACACAACCAAAATAAATAAACAAATAAATAAAATATTTTTAAAAAAACAGCTAAGAATTTTTATTTTTCCTTTTTGATTTGTACTTTTTTTGAATCAAAAAATAGAAATAATTTGAAAAAATTGAAATAAGATGAATATTTAATGATTAAAGTAAGTGAGAAAGGACAGCAATGAACCAAAATAGATAATACAATACTTAAATGATCTAATAAATTTATAACCAAACAGTACTGGATGGGTCATCCGTAGGGATGTTGAAATTATGCAGATGTTAACAGGATATGGGACAGAGGAATAGAGGCAGTAAAGCCAGGTGCCAAGCCTACCCTGAAAATCAGGGTGACCAAGAGACTGACAAATGTATTGCCTTGAAGAGTAGTAGAGGGTGATATGACAACGCTGCATGAATTTAAAGGGCATTGCTCTTTTTCATAGGTGATTTCTCACTATCAATGTAAAGAACAGCGTGATGTCCACAGATTTGAGAAAATCAGCAACATTATTAAGCAATTTAAGCTGAGCTGCAGGTAAGAGATCTTATGTGATGTATTTATCTCTGGAACAAATTGTAATTTTTGAGAGATTCAAATAACTATAGTAGACTGTACTTCTATATTCTTCTTTATATTAAAAATAAAGCTAAACTTTAAGGGAGCCTACAGTTGACAGAAGTGAAAGACATCTTTAATGCAAAGTCAACTGATGCAGAAGAAGCATATGAAAAATATCTAAGCAGAGTACCCCTTCAAGATGTTTGATACTATTTGGGAAAAAAATAAACAGAAAATGTCCAAGAGAGTTTTGAAAAACAAGAAAGGAGAATTTACCCTACCAAATACCAAGATTTACTATAAAACTACGGTAATTAAAATAGTGAGGGACTGATTCAAGAATGGTACAAAGTAGAGAGTCTAGAAATATCTGATCATGTTGTCTCAGCTTTGTTTAAATACAATTTGAATCTTAGCATTGTGAATATAGGAAGAAGGAATGGCTGAACATCATAATCTAGTAAAGATTTAATAATCAAAATTCTTATCCTGGTAAAACTTTGATGCCCAGACAATAGAATAAGTGTAATTTTTTCCCTTTTATGTCATAGCACACTTTGAGACTTTCTGGCATGTTTATTCTAACATTTTTAAGAAGAAATAGCAAATGGCATATAAATATCATTACCCTTTTTGTTTTCAAAGAAATGGGATCATTTCTAGAATTTCAGCATAACTAACATTCAAAAGATACAGTTATTAACATCAATGATAGGGAAATTTCAACTGAATAAACTTAAATATTAGAGAAATCTTTGGTAACATGATTTTTTTTTTTTGGATCTTTTTTTCTCTGAACTCTGGTAGCTTTTTTTTTTTCTATTTTTATTTTTTTTACTTTATTTTTATTTTTTTTTTATTTTTTTACATCTTTATTGGGGTATAATTGCTTTACAATGGTGTGTTAGTTTCTGCTTTATAACAAAGTGAATCAGTCATACATAAACATATGTTCCCATATGTCTTCCCTGTTGCGTCTCCCTCCCTCCCACCCTCCCCATCCCACCCCTCCAGGCTGTCACAAAGCACCGAGCCAATATCCCTGTGCCATGCAGCTGCTTCCCACTAGCTATCTACCTTACTGCATTTGTTAGTGTGTATATGCCCATGACTCTCTCTCGCCCTGTCACAGCTCACCCTTCCCCCTCCCCATAACCTCAAGTCCGTTCTCTAAGAGGTCTGCGTCTTTATTCCTGCTTTACCCCTAGGTTTTTCATGACATTTTTTTTTCTTAAATTCCATATATATGTGTTAGCATACGGTATTTGTCTCTCTCTTTCTGACTTACTTCACTCTGTATGACAGACTCTAGGTCTATCCACCTCATTACAAATAGCTCAATTTCGTTTCTTTTTATGGCTCAGTAATATTCCATTGTATATATGTGCCACATCTTCTTTATCCATTCATCCGATGACGGGCATTTAGGTTGTTTCCATCTCCGGGCTATTGTAAATAGAGCTGCAATGAACATTTTGGTACATGTCTCTTTTTGAATTATGGTTTTCTCAGGGTATATGCCCAGTAGTGGGATTGCTGGGTCATATGGTAGTTCTATTTGTAGCTTTTTAAGGAACCTCCATACTGTTCTCCACAGTGGCTGTATCAATTTACATTCCCACCAACAGTGTAAGAGGGTTCCCTTTTCTCCACACCCTCTCCAGCATTTATTGTTTCTAGATTTTTTGATGATGGCCATTCTGACTGGTGTGAGATGATATCTCATTGTAGTTTTGATTTGCATTTCTCTAATGATTAGTGATGTTGAGCATTCTTTCATGTGTTTGTTGGCAGTCTGTATATCTTCTTTGGAGAAATGTCTATTTAGGTCTTCTGCCCATTTTTGGATTGGGTTGTTTGTTTTCTTGTTATTGAGCTGCATGAGCTGCTTGTAAATTTTGGAGATTAATCCTTTGTCAGTTGCTTCATTTGCAAATATTTTCTCCCATTCTGAGGGTTGTCTTTTGGTCTTGTTTATGGTTTCCTTTGCTGTGCAAAAGCTTTGAAGTTTCATTAGGTCCCATTTGTTTATTTTTGTTTTTATTCCCATTACTCTAGGAGGTGGGTCAGAAAGGATCTTGCTTTGATTTATGTCATAGAGTGTTCTGCCTATGTTTTCCTCTAAGAGTTTGATAGTTTCTGGCCTTACATTTAGGTCTTTAATCCATTTTGAGCTTATTTTTGTGTATGGTGTTAGGGAGTGATCTAATCTCATACTTTTACATGTACCTGTCCAGTTTTCCCAGCACCACTTATTGAAGAGGCTGTCCTTTCTCCATTGTACATTACTGCCACCTTTATCAAAGATAAGGTGTCCATATATGCATGGGTTTATCTCTGGGCTTTCTATCCTGTTCCATTGATCTATCTTTCTGTTTTTGTGCCAGTACCATACCGTCTTGATGACTGTAGCTTTGTAGTATAGTCTGAAGTCAGGGAGCCTGATTCCTCCAGTTCCTTCTTTCGTTCTCAAGATTGCTTTGGCTATTCGGGGTCTTTTGTGTTTCCATACAAATTGCAAAATTTTTTGTTCTAGTTCTGTGAAAAATGCCAGTGGTAGTTTGATAGGGATTGCATTGAATCTATAGATTGCTTTGGGTAGTAGAGTCATTTTCACAATGTTGATTCTTCCAATCCAAGAACATGGTATATCTCTCCATCTATTTGTATCATCTTTAATTTCTTTCATCAGTGTCTTATAATTTTCTGCATACAGGTCTTTTGTCTCCTTAGGTAGGTTTATTCCTAGATATTTTATTCTTTTTGTTGCAATGGTAAATGGGAGTGTTTTCTTGATTTCACTTTCAGATTTTTCATCATTAGTATATAGGAATGCCAGAGATTTCTGTGCATTAATTTTGTATCCTGCCACTTTACCAAATTCATAGATTAGCTCTAGTAGTTTTCTGGTAGCATCTTTAGGGTTCTCTATGTATAGGATCATGTCATCTGCAAACAGTGACAGCTTTACTTCTTCTTTTCCGATTTGGATTCCTTTTATTTCCTTTTCTTCTCTGATTGCTGTGGCTAAAACTTCCAAAACTATGTTGAATAATAGTGGTGAGAGTGGGCAACCTTGTCTTGTTCCTGATCTTAGTGGAAATGCTTTCAGTTTTTCACCATTGAGGATGATGTTTGCTGTGGGCTTGTCATATATGGCCTTTATTATGTTGAGGAAAGTTCCCTCTATGCCTACTTTCTGCAGGGTTTTTATCATAAATGGGTGTTGAATTTTGTCAAAAGCTTTCTCTGCATCTATTGAGATGATCATATGGTTTTTCTCCTTCAATTTGTTAATATGGTTTATCACATTGATAGATTTGCGTATATTGAAGAATCCTTGCATTCCTGGAATAAACCCCACTTGATCATGGTGTATGATCCTTTTAATGTGCTGTTGGATTCTGTTTGCTAGTATTTTGTTGAGGATTTTTGCATCTATGTTCATCAGTGATATTGGCCTGTAGTTTTCTTTCTTTGTGACATCCTTGTCTGGTTTTGGTATCAAGGTGATGGTGGCCTCGTAGAAGGAGTTTGGGAGTGGTCCTCCCTCTGCTATATTTTGGAAGAGTTTGAGAAGGATAGGTGTTAGCTCTTCTCTAAATGTTTGATAGAATTCGCCTGTGAAGCCATCTGGTCCTGGGCTTTTCTTTGTTGGAAGATTTTTAATCACAGTTTCAATTTCAGTGCTTGTGATTGGTCTGTTCATATTTTCTATTTCTTCCTGATTCAGTCTTGGCAGGTTGTGCATTTCTAAGAATTTGTCCATTTCTTCCAGATTGTCCATTTTATTGGCATAGAGTTGCTTGTAGTAATCTCTCATGATCTCTTTTATCTCTGCAGTGTCAGTTGTTACCTCTCCTTTTTCATTTCTAATTCTATTGATTTGAGTCTTCTCCCTTTTTTTCTTGATGAGTCTGGCTAGTGGTTTATCTATTTTGTTTATCTTCTCAAAGAACCAGCTTTTAGTTTTATTGATCTTTGCTATTGTTTCCTTCATTTCTTTTTCATTTATTTCTGATCTGATTTTTATGATTTCTTTCCTTCTGCTAGCTTTGGGGTTTTTTTGTTCTTCTTTCTCTAATTGCTTGAGGTGCAAGGTTAGGTTGTTTATTCGAGATGTTTCCTGCTTCTTAAGGTGGGCTTGTATTGCTATAAACTTCCCCCTTAGAACTGCTTTTGCTGCATCCCACAGGTTTTGGGTCATTGTATCTCCATTGTCATTTGTTTCTAGGTATTTTTTGATTTCCTCTTTGATTTCTTCAGTGATCTCTTCATTATTAAGTAGTGTATTGTTTAGCCTCCATGTGTTTGTGTTTTTTACAGATCTTTTCCTGTAATTGATATCTAGTCTCATGGCGTTGTGGTCAGAAAAGATACTTGATACAATTTCAATTTTCTTAAATTTACCAAGGCTTGATTTGTGACCCAAGATATGATCTATCCTGGAGAATGTTCCATGAGCACTTGAGAAAAATGTGTATTCTGTTGTTTTTGGATGGAGTGTCCTATAAATATCAATTAAGTCCATCTTGTTTAATGTATCATTTAAAGCTTGTGTTTCCTTATTTATTTTCATTTTGGATGATCTGTCCATGGGTGAAAGTGGGGTGTTTAAGTCCCCTACTATGAATGTGTTACTGTCGATTTCCCCTTTTATGGCTGTTAGTATTTGCCTAATGTATTGAGGTGCTCCTATGTTGGGTGCATAAATATTTACAACTGTTATATCTTCTTCTTGGATCGATCCCTTGATCATTATGTAGTGTCCTTCTTTGTCTCTTTTAATAGTCCTTATTTTAAAGTCTATTTTGTCTGATATGAGAATTGCTACTCCAGCTTTCTTTTGGCTTCCATTTGCATGGAATATCTTTTTCCATCCCCTTACTTTCAGTCTGTATGTGTCTCTAGGTCTGAAGTGGGTCTCTTGTAGACAGCATATATAAGGGTCTTGTTTTTGTATCCATTCAGCTAATCTGTGTCTTTTGGTGGGAGCATTTAGTCCATTTACATTTAAGGTAATTATCGATATGTATGTTCCTATTCCCATTTTCTTAATTGTTTTGGGTTCATTATTATAGGTCTTTTCCTTCTCTTGTGTTTCTTGCCTAGAGAAGATCCTTTAGCATTTGTTGTAAAGCTGGTTTGGTGGTGCTGAACTCTCTCAGCTTTTGCTTGTCTGTAAAGGTTTTAATTTCTCCATCAAATCTGAATGAGATCCTTGCTGGGTAGAGTAGTCTTGGCTGCATGTTTTTCTCCTTCATCACTTTCAGTATGTCCTGCCACTCCCTTCTGGCTTGTAGGGTTTCTGCTGAGAGATCAGCTGTTAACCTTATGGAGATTCCCTTATGTGTTATTTGTTGTTTTTCCCTTGCTGCTTTTAATATGCTTTCTTTGTATTTAATTTTTGACAGTTTGATTAATATGTGTCTTGGCGTATTTCTCCTTGTATTTATCTTGTATGGGACTCTCTGTGCTTCCTGGACTTGATTAACTATTTCCTTTCCCATATTAGGGAAGTTTTCAACTATAATCTCTTCAAATATTTTCTCAGTCCCTTTCTTTTTCTCTTCTTCTTCTGGAACCCCTATAATTCGAATGTTGGTGCATTTAATGTTGTCCCAGAGGTCTCTGAGACTGTCCTCAGTTCTTTTCATTCTTTTTTCTTTATTCTGCTCTGCAGTAGTTATTTCCACTATTTTATCTTCCAGGTCACTTATCCGTTCTTCTGCCTCAGTTATTCTGCTATTGATCCCATCTAGAGTACTTTTCATTTCATTTATTGTGTTGTTCATCGTTGCTTGTTTCATCTTTAGTTCTTCTAGGTCCTTGTTAACTGATTCTTGCATTTTGTCCAATCTATTGTCCATTCTATCTCCAAGATTTCGGATCAACCTTACTATCATTATTCTGAATTCTCTTTCAGGTAGACTGCCTATTTCCTCTTCATTTGTTAGGTCTGGTGCATTTTTATCTTGCTCCTTTATCTGCTGTGTGTTTTTCTGTCTTCTCATTTTGCTTATCTTACTGTGTTTGGGGTCTCCTTTTTGCAGGCTGCAGGTTTGTAGTTCCTCCTGTTTTTGATGTCTGTCTCCAGTGGCTAAGGTTGGTTCAGTGGGTTGTGTAGGCTTCCTGGTGGAGGGGGCTAGTGCCTGTGTTGTGGTGGATGAGGCTGGATCTTGTCTCTATAGTGGGCATGTTCACGTCTGGTGGTGTGTTTGGGGGCGTCTGTGGCCTTATTATGATTTTAGGCAGCCTCTCTGCTAATGGGTGGGGTTGTGTTCCTGTTTTGCTAGTTGTTTGGCATAGGTTTTCCAGCACTGTGGCTTGCTGGTCATTGAGTGAAGCTGGGTGCTGGTGTTAAGATGAAGGTCTCTGGGAGATTTTCGCCGTTTGATATTATGTGGAGCTGGGAGGTCTCTTGTTGATCAGTGTCCTGAAGTTGGCTGTCCTACCTCAGAGGCAGAGCCCTGCCTCCTGGCTGGAGCACCAAAAGCTTTTCATCCACAGGCTCAGGATAAAAGGGAGAAAAAGTAGAGGGAATTAGTAGAAGTATGAGGAAAGAAAGAAGGAAAGGAGGGTAGGAAGGAAGGAAGAAAGAAAGAAAGAAGCAAAGAAGGCAAGAAGGCAAGAAGGAAAGAAAGGAGGGAGGGAGGGAGGGAGGAAGGAAGGAAGGAGGGAAAGAAGGAAAAAAGACAGAAAGAAAGAAGATACAGTAAAAATAAAATAAAGTATAATAAAGTTATTGAATTAAAAACTTCTTATTTAGAAAAAAAAAAAAGGGACGGAAAGAACCTTAGGACAAATGTTGGAAGCAAAGCTATACAGACAAAATCTTACACAGAAGCATACACATACACCCTCACTAAAAGAGGTAAATGGGGAAAAATCATAAATCTTGCTGTCAGAGACCACCTCCTCAATTTGGGATGATTCGTTGTCTAAAGGAGGGAAGGAAGGACGGAAAGAAAGAAAGAAAGAACGAAGGTAAAGTATAATAAGGTTATTAAAATTAATTATTAAGAAAAAAAATTTAAAAAAAACATGGACGGATAGAACCCTAGGACAAATGGTGGAAGCAAGACTATACAGACAAGATCTCACATAGAAGCATACACATACACATTCACAAAAAGAGGAAAGGGGAAAAAATCATAGATCTTGCTCCTAAAGTCCACTTCCTTAATTTGGGATGATTGGTTGTCTATTCAGGTATTCCACAGATGCAGGGTACATCAAGTTGATTGTGGAGCTTTAATCCGCTGCTTCTGAGGCTGCTGGGAGAGATTTCCCTTTCTCTTTGTTCTCACAGCTCCCAGGGCTAAGCTTTGGATTTGGCCCTGCCACTGCGTGTAGATCGCTGGAGGGCGTCTGTTTTTTGCTCAGACAGGATGGGGTTAAAAGAGCCGCTGATTGGGGGCTCTGGCGCACTCAGGCCGGCGGGGAGGGAGGGGCACGGAGTGCGGGGCGGGCCTGCGGTGGCAAAGGCCGGCGTGACTTTGCACCAGCCTGAGGCGCGGTGTGCGCTCTCCTGGGGAAGTTGTCCCTGGATCCCGGGAACCCGGCAGTGGCGGGCTGCACAGGCTCCGCGGAAGAGGGGTGTGAGTAGTGACCTGTGCTCGCACACAGGCCCCTCGGTGGCGGCAGCAGCAGCCTTAACGTCTCCCGCCCGCCTCTGGGGTCCGTGCTTTTAGCCGCGGCTTGCGCCCGTCTCTGAATTCCGCGCTTTCAGCCGCGGCTCGCGCCCGTCTCTGGATTCCGCGCTTTCAGCCGCGGCTCGCGCCCGTCTCTGAATTCCGCGCTTTCAGCCGCGGCTCGCGCCCGTCTCTGGGGTCCGCGCTTTCAGCCGCGGCTCGCGCCCGTCTCTGGGGTTCGCGCTTTTAGCCGCGGCTCGCGCCCGTCTCTGGAGTTCCTTTAGGCAGCGTTCTTAAACCCCTCTCCTCACGCCCCAGGAAACAAAGAGGGAAGGAAAAGTCTCCTGCCTCTTCTGCAGGTGCAGGCTTTTCCCCGGACTCCCTCCCGGCTAGCTGTGGTGCACTAACCCCTTCAGGCTATGTTCAAGCCGCCAACCCCAGTCCTCTCCCTGCGCTCCGGCCTCAGCTCGCAGCCCCGCCCGCCCCGGCGGGTGAGCAGACAAGCCTCTCGGGCTGGTGAGTGCCGGTCGGCACCGATCCTCTGTGCGGGAATATCCCCACTTTGCCCTCCGCACCCCTGTGGCTGTGCTCTCCTCCGCAGCTTCGAAGCTCCCCCCTCCGCCTCCCGCAGTCTCTGCCCACGAAGGGGCTTCCTAGAGTGTGGAAACTTTTCCTCCTTCACCGCTCCCTCTCACTGGTGCAGGTGCCGTCCCTATTCTTTTGTCTCTGTTTTTTCTTTTGCCCTACCCAGGTACGTGGGGAGTTTCTTGCCTTTTGGGAGGTCTGAGGTCTTCTGCCAGCCTTCAGTAGGTGTTCTGTAGGAGTTGTTCCACGTGTAGATGTATTTCTGGTGTATCTGTGGGGAGGAAGGTGATCTCCGCGTCTTACTCTTCCGCCTTCCCCTCGGTAACATGATTTTTAATATGAATCTAGGTCTAAGCCCACTTTTCATTTCACAGTCAGTATCAAGTCCTAATCCACTTTCTAAGTCACTTTCCAGCACGTGTTAAATTTGTCATTAGAGTTTCCTTGGAAAGCAAAGTGGGTTAGTGATTAACTGTCTTAATGAGGTGGTGGATTGAGATATAATGCTATGAAAATATTTAACGTGAAAAATAAGAATGTCTTATGTTGCTATTATTTTACGTTCTTTACTCACTTTTCTCCTTTCTCCTATAGCAAGCTGGCTGCCTCTTTCCAGAGCATGGAAGTCAGGAACTCTAACTTTGCTGCTTTCATTGACATCTTTACATCCAACACTTATGTGATGGTCGTGATGTCTGATCCATCCATTCGTAAGTTTAAACTTAGCCGACATAGGTTCAAAGCCACGTATTTTTTAAACTAATTTCCCTAGAGGTAGTACATTATTAAAGATACTGAAAAGCTATTTAGTAGTGCACAACACTGTGAATGTACTTAATGCCGCTGACCTATACATTTGAAAATGGTTAAAATGGTAAATTTCATTTTGTGTGCATTTTACCACAATGAAAAAAAAATTTAGTACTAGTGGTAAATACTTTTTATTTAATAGACATATTTTGAAACTTAAAGATAATTTAGACTCTAGGGTATTATATCTTCTTCATGGGAACTTTAAAAATTACTTACGTATAGTTATTACATCTAAGGATTTTAAAGAAAAAGAACCCAAATGTATGACTTATGCTCCATGTGGGGTAGATTTTTAAAAGACCAGTCAATCTAAGCTCTGAACTATTAAATGTTGAACCATTTTATATGTCATTGTATATTCCTAAGTACCATACTCCCATATTTCTGTTATGAGCATAAAGAGAGATATTTGGTGCTTCCATGCCATAATAGCCATATCCATCACAACCATTGAAATAAAGGTTCTAGCAGTATTTCCAGGATGCTCCCAGAAGTTTAAATTATCTCTTAAGTTATCTATCTTAGGTTAATATTAGAATACAACATAAGATAATGTTCTTTTTTACTATTAGCTCCAAACCAAAAGAGTTTGAAAATTTATTTTGAAAATACTGTGTTTAGAATATAAACAAATCTTTTATTTATTCAGAAAAATTAAACTCTGGTTAACTTGGGACTTATGTTCTCTGTGACATACATTGAGGGATTTGGCTCTCTTTTGTTTATTTGTTTTTACTAGTCAATTATTCCTTTGGCTGCTTGTACTTAGTCTGTTGGTTATCTTCCCTACCCCACCCTCAGCTTCTGCAGCTACTCTGATCAATATCCGCAATGCCAGGAAACACTTTGAAAAGCTGGAAAGAGTGGATGGACCAAAGCAGTGTCTTCTTATGCGCTAAAACATTGCCAAATACTGTTTCAGAAAAAAATTGGAATACTGTTTCTTAATCTTAATGTTGTATTAGTATATATAGGCTCTGAAATGTTGTGATGCTTATCACTTCTGTATTTCTTCCCTACTCCCCAGTCTTAATGTTTAACCTTGAATGCTATTTACTCAAATAGCCAGTGAGGAGTTAGAAGATGAGCTGTTTATGAAGTTGGTGTGACATATAAATAGGTGATATATAAGTGTTCTGATAACAACGTTCTAATAGTGCAGGTGTTCTGTTAACCTGGTTCCAGTTGTTGTGTATGCCAAAGCCTTTCCCAGCGTCATCTTGTATTCCTTACCAGAGAGTAACCTATACGTTTGGAATATTACTGTTTTCTCAGCATGCATTAAAAATATTCCTTAACTACAATTGTAAATAAACTTTTGCTGTTAGGGATGTCAGTGTCTGTTTTTCTTTTCCTTGTTTCTTCAACTTTTCCCTAAGAAAGAGCAAATGAATTTCAGTTATCCTAGGGGAAGGGGACCTTCTATTTGGGAAATAGTACAAAATAAAGTTGGATAGGAAGGATGAGCCAAATGATAGCCTTAAAGCTAGGCAGAAGAGTTTTGGTACAATGTGATAGGAAACGACAAAGGAATGTTGAAAGAAAGTTAACCTATAGGCTGACTGATGGCAGTCGGAGAAACTGTGGTAGTAATCCAGGCCTGAGGTGTACTGAAAGTCTATTTCAGGATGCAACTGGAGAAGGAATGAATAAAAAGTTGAGGGAAAATAGTGTCTATGAGATGTAAGTCTTCTTTCTATGAGGTCCAGGAATGGTTAATTTTATATATTCCATAACACCTGGTGGGATGTGCCTTCATTATACTAGTTAAGTAGTATTAAAACCTCTTTCAGGGCTTCCCTGGTGGCCCAGTGGTTGAGAGTCCGCCTGCCGATGCAGGGGACACGGGTTCGTGCCCCGGTCTGGGAAGATCCCACATGCCACGGAGCAGCTAGGCCCGTGAGCCATGGCCGCTGAGCCTGCGCGTCCAGAGCCTGTGCTCCGAACGGGAGAGGCCACAACAGTGAGAGGCCCGCGTACCGCCAAAAACAAAAAAAACAAACAACAAACAAACAAACAAAAACCTCTTTCAGGCTGGGAGTTTATTTGACTTCATCCCCTAAGGAAAAGATGAGGCATTGTGAACTAGGAGGAATGGAGCTTGACAACACTGACTAGAACTACTCAAAGCCCTTTTTCAGTTTCCATAGAACTGAAACAGAGCACAAAAGCATTTAGGGAATCTACAGCAGAGTAGACTCATCTCAATTTCCTTGTCTCTATGTCATAAAGAAACTTCTTCCAGACTGCCAGAACCTCACCTTTCCCCATCTTATTGTCCCCAATTGAGATAGAGTTTTTACTGAGCAACAAAGAACATGTTGTTTTTTAGGCAGTTTAACATTATGTAGATTAAAAATATCAATTCTTAAAAGAATCTCATTGGACTAATTTTATCAACAGTTGTATTAATCTTCTACAGAAGGAGAGTTTTTTAAGTAGGTGTTCCAGATTCTTTATCCTAGTAACATATAGGAAAATGAAAAGAGCAAATGAACCGGGCGGGTGTGGGGGGGGGCGGTCTGTTCTGTGACTAATGATTTGGCATGTTCTCCTTATCCTCTATCTGGGGTGAGGTTTGAAGGAAAACACCCGAAAGTGTTTTTTTTGTATTTTGGAAGGTGGATAGATATAGATAATATATTCAATTAGATAAGCACAAAAAAATAAAAGTTATATAATTACTCTGTTTACTCTTGGTCCAGCCCTTTCTCAGATTCTAGTTATAACTTGGACTTAGAGGACGTATAAAAGTATGAAAGGTTAGAAAAATAAGGTTATGATTTGACTTAATCCTTATGGTAATGAGCAGCCGGTCGTCTTTGCCACTGAAGACAAAAAAAAAAAAAACTATTTTGAGATAGATATTTGTCCAAAGATGGAGCTGCTTAGAAACTGAAGTAAACACAAGTGGACAGTGAAGGCATGTACACGGAAAGGGTTAGAAGAAATCAAAACCAGAGGTGTAGAAATTACGAGATCAGTGATACAATGAACTGATTCTTTTTACAGGTCATGTTAGCTGTGTCAGTAGGATAGGGCAATGGTTCTCAAACTTGAGCATGCATAAGAACCACTTGGAGGGTTATTGTTAAAACACACATTGTTGGGCTTCCCTGGTGGTGCAGTGGTTGAGAGTCCGCCTGCTGATGCAGGGGACACGGGTTCGTGCCCCGGTCCGGGAAGATCCCACTTGCCGCGGAGCAGCTGGGCCCGTGAGCCATGGCCGCTGAGCCTGTGCGTCCGGAGCCTGTGCTCCGCAACGGGAGAGGCCACAACAGTGAGAGGCCCGCGTACTGCAAAAAAAAAAAAAAATAGTAATAATAACACACACTGCTGTCCCACCTGCTACCACTGAGAGTTTCAGATTCAGTAGGTCTCGGGTGGGGTCCATGAATCTACATTTCTAACAAGTTCCCAGGTGTTGCTGATACTGATCCTGCTGGTCCACAGACTATATTTTGGGAACCACTGCTTTAAGGAAAAGAAGACGAAATGTAGACCTGGAAGCAGGAGTGGGAAAACATGTGCTCACCAGGTTTGTAAGGTTAAGTTGAAGGCATTATACCAAATAAGATATATGTAGTTTATACCAAATGTAAAATAGATAGCTAGTGGGAAGCAGCCACATAGCACAGGGAGATCAGTTCATGCTTTGTGACCACCTAGAGGGTGGGATAGGGAGGGTGGGAGGAAGACACAAGAGGGAGGAGATATGGGGATATATGTATACATACTGATTCACTTTGTTATAAAGCAGAAACTAACACACCATTATAAAGCAATTATACTCCAATAAAGATGTTAAAAAAATAAACACGTTAAGAGGTTAAAAAAAGATACATATAAAAAAGAGGTAAAAAAAGATATATATAAATCAGACCACTGATTCTCAAAGTAATCTAAAAGCTTGTAAAACACTGTCTTAGATAAAAGCAATGACTAGGTAGCTCCTATTTCATAAGTAATGTGTTGCAAATGGAAACCATTGCTAGCATAGAGTATGGTTAGTGATTTGTGTAGGGACCTAACTTTTTCCAGTTTCAACCAGCTTTATTTGCTAACTTAATAGTATATCATGAAAATGTAGGTGGGTTGCAAATGAAAACAGTGCTACCTTTTGTTCAGTATTTACTAAGTGTCATGTTGTAAATGCTTTATAAGGATTGTCTCATTAGTCTTTACAAGAACCCCATTAGGTAAGTACTATCACTATCCCACTTTTTAGATGGGGGAATTGGGCCCAGAGAAGTAAGAAACTTGCCCACATTTAAACAGTAGTGGTAGAGCTGGGATTTGAATTCAGGTATTCTAACTCCAGAGCTTGTGCACTTAAACTTAACCTTGAAATTGTATGGCCTTCCTGAATTTAAGGGCCTTCTCAGGATGGAGAGTTTGAGGTGCATCCAGGTATGGTACCTAGCTGTGAGACTACCACTGTGTTGGCTACTATGGAAATAGTAAGCCAAATGCTTGTGAACCTGTATTACTCTTGTTTTCATTGGGGCTTTGCCACATGGAATAAGAAGCTTTACCACAGTTGGCAGTGAAAAGCAGAGTCGAATAGGAGGGGGAAGAAAACAAATCTCTAGCTTGAAGGATTTAGGTCAAATCTAAGTAGTTTTTCAGTATTTGTGGGTTTTCCCCAAGAATTGGACTACTGTGAGCAGTTAGTTATAGCCTCTACTTCTCCGAGGCCTTTTAAAAATAGGAGGGAAAAAGTTTGTAACTCTTTTGGATCTCCCACAGCAATATTTTGCAAAGGCCAGCTTATGATTTCCCACTTAAATTCCTGACTTCCTTATAAAGCAGGAAATCAGTCAGGGTCTTCCTGCAGTCTTCACTAACAAAATTTCCAGCCTCATTGCATGTAAATGTCCTCACTGCATGTGATTTAGTGGAACATAATCAGCATTTTTTTCCAGCTTTATTGAGGTATGATTGACAAATAAAAATTGTATATGTGTAGGTTGTACAATGTGATGTTTTTTTAAGGTGTACAACATTATGATTTAATATACAAATACATTGTGAAACGATTACCACAATCAAGTTAATTAACACATCCATCACCCTACACAGTTACCTTTTATTTTTCTGGTAAAGAACACTTAAGATCTACTCTCTTAGCAAGTTTTAAGTATACAATACAGTATTCTTAACTATAGCCACCATGCTGTAATTAGATCCCGAGAACTTATTCATCTTATCACTGGAAATTTGTTCTATTTGACTAAAATCTCCCCATTTCCCACACCCCTCAGCCCCTGGCATCCATCATGCTATTCTGCTTCTATGAGTTTGACATTTTTAGATTCCACATATAAGTGAGATGATACAGAATTTGTCTTTCTCTAACATCTTGCATAGCATTATGTCCTCAAGGTCAGTCTGTGTTGTCACAAGTGGTTACATTGGAGTGAAGGAGGCAGAAACCATACTCACTGGGCCTGAAGAGTATGTGGATGGTGATGAAGCAAAGCAGTGACAACTGCTTCAAGAAGTATAGTTATGTAGGGAAGAAAAGAGGATGGCAGCAATGTCCAGGGAAGTATTTTTTCATAACTCCTGAAGAATTTCTTCCTTAGGCTGGTCTCATCCCAAAAGAAATTTCTCAAAGTCTGACCAGCAGCTTCTGAGTGAAAGATTGCCTCATTTATAATCTATTTTCAACACCACATATATGCTCCTCTTGAGCACTTCTTGAAACTGGAAAGACCAAACTCAGTGTAGAAGAGAAAGTAGCCAAATTCTCACCCCATAAAAAACAGGAAACTGAATTTCTTTGGAGTAGCTCAATTGAAAACAACTAACTTTTGGTAGCTCCCTTCATTGTAGCTCCAGAACAACAATTATGCTTTCCAACATTTATTGGTTGCTTACCATATATTATGCACTCTTCTAAATATTTATATTAATTATTTAATCAATTATTTAAATATATTAATTATATTGTTAATATATATTAATTCATTTTGTCCTTAAAATTCCACTAATTCGGTACTGTTATATATGATAAAACTGAGACACAGAGAGGTTAGGTTACTGGCCTACAACTCACATGGTTTGTGAGTGACAGAGCCTGGACTTGAATCTAGGCATCTAGTGTGCGCCACTAACCTCTCCTGCTGTACTGCCTGAGTAGCAGAACAGATTTTAGAGAAGGAGATATCTGCACCTTGTATCACTCAGGAACTTCAGAATAAGGTAGATAGAACTGGACAGACACACTATCTCTAGATGAGATTTAATCTAAATAGCCCCATAGGGTATCAGTTCCAATTTCCCTTCATATGCTAGTAAGCACTGACTGAGAAGCCCTGTATATTCAGCTGTTTTAGACGTGGTTAAGAAGACAGAGTCTGCTCGCAAAAACAGGTTTTCCCACAATACTGGAAACTCCTTGAGGGCATAAACATGTCTATTTTCCTTCCACACTGACTCCACAATATAGGACAATTCCTGACATGTCATAAGCATTCGATAAATAGTTGATGAATGAATGAATAAAGCTTCCATTCTAGACAGCCCCTAGAGAGGGAGCAAGCAATGCTGGCTGGATTAATTGAGGTCAAGAATAAATCTAGCTCTAGTTACTAGCTTTTAGATTGTTGTATAGTCAGACTTTTTTTTTAGGTTTTCCTTTGGAGGCAGGGTTCAAATTCCTGAGCAAGCTGCTTGGTGTTTTTCTGAGCCAGACTGCTAAAATACATCCTGAAACTTTGGGCAACATAAAGGCATTCTGCTGCTGTGGACCTTTGAGAATAAGATCAGTTCTTTTCACACTTTGTGACATAATCTGAGGTAAGGAGACATCGTCTTACTTTGAGGCTATTCTCATTGGTATCTACGAGGAAAAGGATGGCCAAGATCATGCATACTTTATACTTTTCCACTCCAGACACTTTCTCTGCCTCCAGCCATGCTTTCTTAGGTAGAACTCTCAGGGACTGGGGTCTGAAAACCCCAAGAGCAGATGTCTTGTCTTCCTTCTTCCACTGACTCAAGGGGATAGGTGGGGTGCAATTTTCAGTGGCTCAGGTTGCCAAGAACTACCTAGATGTCCGAATATGAAAGACAGTGACTTTTCTCTAAGGTATCCTGGTGTAGAAGTAAACGATTGGGCATTAAATTCAGACCAGGTGTTTACTTCCTAGGTGGATTATTTTGGATAGTCTCTTAGCCTCTCCCAGCCTCAATTTCCTCATCAATAAAATGGTAGTAACAACATCAGCTTCACAAGGCTGTATGTAGAATGAGAGGAGATGAGATAATGTACCTAAAGATCCCTAACAATGCCTGGTGTATATTTGGTACTCAACAATAGTAAATAATAATAATAACAGCAATAATAAAAGTTCATTCAGTTGGTAGATCCATAGTGAGATGAAGCTGGAATACCTGACTCAGGAGGATGTTAAGGGGGAGATGACTTGATTAACTCCCCATAAACTGGAGTTCTGTACCACTGAAATGTCATGAGGCATTGGAGTCCCTACAAATCTCTGGCAATATTGAACCTGGACAGGGCCACTAGCCTTCTTAAGGCTTCACATGAGCAGAGATACTACTTGTGGTAGTGAGAGAGCTTAGCTCAGAGGTGTGCCTGACTCTCTGTGGCTCTCTACAGACCTGGCTCTGATTTGATAGCCATGCTGGCAATAGCTCCTTTACCTTATCCATATCCATCCTTATTCTACCATACCTTGCTCCTGGCTGGCTTCCCCCCCCCCCAATCTGATCCTCAGTTCTGTCTCCACTCTTCTTGGTCATTCTGGTCTCAATCTCATTCAAGATTGCAACTTCATCAGCATCCTGCCAGAGTAATAGTGATAATAACTGCTATTTTGAGAGCACCTACTATGTAATGGGCTCTTTACTTATATGATTTTGTTTCATCCCCAAAGTAATCTTCCTTACTTAACACTCCCCTGTATAAAACTTCCAGATGGTCCTTACCTTTCAGACATAAATGCCAAATGATAGTAAGTGTGAAATTTGCTTCAAAATTATCTGAAGTTGTGTGGGGAGTAGGTAGGTGTATAGATAAAACAAGAGAAGCCATGACTTGATGACTTGATAATTATTAAAGCTGGGTGATGAGTGTAAGGGGTTCATTATATTATTCTCTCTACTTTTGTATATATTTGAAACTTTCCATAATAAATATATTTTAATTAAAGAGAAAAGTAAAACAGACACACATATGCAAAACAAAAATAAACAAAAATTCTCTCAGATGGCCTGTCATCACACAGTACAAATACTGCTTAATAAGACTTACAGGGACTTACATGACATGTTTTGATCTCATTTCGTACCACTCTCCCCTTGGCCTGCTGAATTCCATCCATACTGTTCTCCTTGCTGTTCTTTGAATATGCTAAGCCTGCCTATGTATCAGGGCTTTGCACTTGTTCCCTCTGCCTGGACCACTCCTTTTTCAAATATTCTCTTACCTTCCTCCTTCTTTTCATTCAGGTCTCTGCTCAAATGTCACTTCCTCAGAGAAATCTTTTCTGACTTTGAAAGATAACTCCACTCCCATTTGTTACTCTCTAGCCTTTTACCCTGTTTTTCAGCTTTTAAAAAGTACATATCACTATCTGAAATGGTAATAAACATTTTTTGTTTACTTGTTTATGTTTTGTCTATCCCACTAAATTGTGACTTTTCTGAGGACAGGGACTTTGTCTTGTTCCCTGTTATATCCTAAAACACCTAAAGCAGTCCATGGGGAATGATAGTTCTCAAATGTTCATTAAGAGAACTTAATTGAAGTATAAGTAATTGTCATGGCTCTTAAATGAAGTCCCAGGAAATGTTACTGCCATACTTAAGTCAGACACGTGTGTAACACAGGCAAGGTAATTACTTAGTTCCCCACCAAAACCAATAGTCTTCAAACACTAATTCAGCATTTTTGAAATTATAATCAGTTTTTCTACTAATATACTTTTACATCTCTTTATTTCAAAATAGAGGATTTGGTATGTATTCATTACATATAATGTTCTAAAATCAGACAACTTCTTGGAATACATTTTAAGGAGACATAATATTCAGCTAATAAAACAACTCTCTTTTTTCCAGTGAACAATATACATCAAGTACTATTTGGTTTCACAATTCCATCTGACTTAGACTACCAACTTTAGACAACTCTCAGTTGATTGGTCTCAGGTTGGTGATCCAACCTTATAACTTCACAATGCAGTTTGCAAGTGTGTGTTGCAAAATTATTCATCTGGGGATTAATTAATTGGTGCTGATGAGTGAGATTTTTTTTTAATTTCAATTTCCATTTGAATGTTCTTTCTACTTCAGCAGTAGGCAGTAGAGATACACATTCATATTTCCATAGTTGAATTAAAAATATTATGCTGAGACCTAAATTATCTAAAGTGCTTATAAAGATCTGGATAATAAACAACATGCAGTTAATGAGGCCTAAAACTCTGGTAGATCCCTAAAAAGAACTGTTGATAAAAGAGATAAAAGATGAGGTAAGGAAGGGCTTACATTGTACCTTTAAAACTGAGGAACTGCCCTAGGCCTCAACTTTTCCCCTCCACTCTCATTCTGAGTTAATATGATCAACAGCTATTTCTAAAGAGAAAAATATATAAAGACTTTATTATCACACTGATACCACACTTACCTGTTTTACCACCTGGACACTGCTTTCCTGTCAATAGCAACATTTCTATAGACACAAGGGAAAAAAATGGACTATATTTGTAGTCAAAAGACCTGGGTCCTAGTGCACTGCTCAGTCATGCCACTGAGAGGTAAAGGGCAAGTCACTTAACCTCTTCAAGCCTCAATTTCCTCATATGATAATCTGGGCTAATAACATCTATCTCATTAACTCGTTGAACCTATCCTTTTATGGGAATTCCCACAGCACCTGCTACATGTCTCTAGCATTGTGCTTCCCAAGTTATATTGAAATGAGATATTTATATCTTTCCCACCAGAACTTCAGCTGCTCATTGGTGGAAACTGTGCCTTACTTATTTATGTAACCCCAAATACTTAGGATTAGGGTCTTAAAGAAATGATGTGCAACTAAACAAAACACTTGTAAAGCAAAAAAAGGCATTGAGAGTAGTTGAGAACAATTTTTCAATCAATATTGCTAGCACCTGATTAATATAACATAAATTACAGGGACATTCAAGGTGGCAGAGGAGTAAGACGTGGAGATCACCTTCCTCCCCACAAACACATCAAAAGTATATCTACATGTGGAACAACTCTTACAGAACACCTACTGAATGCTGGCAGAAGACCTCAGACTTCTCCAAAGGCAAGAAACTCCCCACATACCTGGGTAGGGCAAAAGAAAAAAGGAAAAACAGAGACAAAAGAATAGGGATGGGACCTGCACCTCTGGGAGGGAGCTGTGAAGGAGGAAAAGTTTCCACACACTAGGAAGCCACCTCACTGGTGGAAACGGGGGTGGCAGGGGGAAAGCTTCAGAGCCACGGAGGAGAGCACAGCAGCAAAGGTGCGGAGGGCAAAGCGGAGAGATTCCCACACAGAGGATCGCTGCTGATCAGCACTCACCAACCTGAGAGGCTGGGTGAGGGCTGGAAGCTGAGGCTGGGGTTTCAGAGGTCAGATCTCAGGGAAAGAACTGGGGTTGGCTGCACGAAGACAGCCTGAAGGGAGCTAGTGTGCCACAGCTAGCTAGAGGGAGTCCGGGAAAAGTCTGGACCTGCCTAAGAAGCAAGAGACCATTGTTTTGGGGTACTAGAGGAGAGGGGATTCAGAGCACTGCCTAAACAAGCTCCAGAGATGGGCGTGAGCCACAGCTATCAGCATGGAAACCAAACACAGACATGAAATGCTAAGGCTGCTGCTGCAGCCACCAAGAAGCCTGTGTGCAAGCAAAGGTCACTATCCACACACCCCCAGCAGCTTGTGCAGCATGCCACTGCCAGGGTCCTGTGATCCACGGACAACTTCCCCGGGAGAACACATGGCATGCCTCAGGCTGTTGCAATGTCACGCCAGCCTCTGCTGCCACAGGCTCACCCTGCATTACAAACCCCTCCCTCCCCACGGCCTGAGTAAGCTGGAGACCCCTAATCAGCTGCTACTTTAACCCCATCCTGCCTGAGAAAGAACAGGCGACCTACATGCAGAGGCGGGGCCAAATCCAAACCTGAACCCCAGGAGCTGTACAAAGAGAAAGGGAAATTTCTCCAAGCAGCCTCAGGAGCAGAAGATTAAATCTCCACAATCAACTTGATGTACCCTGCATCTCTGGAATACCGGAATAGACAACAAATCATCCCAAAATTGAGGTGGTGGACTTTGGAAGCAACTGCAGACTTGGGGTTTGCTTTCTGCATCTAATTTGTTTCTGCTTTTATGTTTCTTTTAGTTTAGTATTTAGAGCTTATTATCATTGGTAGATTTGTTTATTGATTTGGTTGCTTTATTCCTTTATTTTTAAAATGTACATTTTTTCCTTTTTCTTTCTGTGTGTATGTGTATGCTTCTTTGTGTGATTTTGCCTGTATAGCTTTGCTTTTACCATTTGTCCTAGGGTTCTGTCTGTCTGTTTCTTTTCTGGTTTGTTTGTATAGTTTTTAGAGCTTGTTATCATTGGTGGATTTATTTTTTGGTTTGGTTGTTCTCTTCTTTCCTTTTTCTAATTATTATTTTATTTTTAATAATTTTTTTATTTTAATAACTTTTTAAATTTTATTATTATTTTCTTTCTTTCTTTCTTTTTTTTCTCCCTTTTATTCTGAGCCAAGTGGCTGACAGGGTCTTGGTACTCTGGCCGAGTGTCAGGTCTGAGCCTCTTAAGTGGAAGAGCCAAGTTCAGGACATTAGTCTGCCAGAGATCTCCCAGCCCCTTATAATATCAAATGGTGAAAGCTCTCCCAGAGATCTCCATCTCAACGTTAAGACCCAGATCCACTCAACGACCAGCAAGCTACAGTGCTGGACACCCTATGCCAAACAACTAGCAAGGCAGGAACACAACCCCACCCATTAGCAGAGAGGCTGCCTAAAATCATAATAAGTTCAGAGACACCCCAAAACACACCACCGGACATGGTCCTGCCCACCAGGAAGACAAGATCCACTCTCAGCCACCAGAACACAGGCACGAGTCCCCTCCACCAGGAGGCCTACACAACCCACTGAACCAACCCACTAGGGGCAGACACCAAAAACAATGGGAAATATGAACTTGCAGCCAGCGAAAAGGAGACCCCAAGCCCAGTAAGTTAAGCAAAATGAGAAGACAGAGAAATGCATAGCAGATGAAGGAGCAAGGTAAAAACCCACCACAACAAACAAATGAAGAGGAAATAGGAAGCCTACCTGAAAAAGAACTCAGAGTAATGATAGTAAAGATGATCCAAAATCTTGGAAAAAGAATGGGGAAAATACAAGAAACGTTTAACAAGGGCCTAGAAGAGCTAAAGAGCAAACAAACAATGATGAACAACACAATAAATGAAATTTAAAATTCTTTAGAAGGAATCAGCAGCAGTATAACTGAGGCAGAAGAATGGATAAGTGACCTGGAAGATAAAATACTGGAAATAACTACTGCAGAGCAGAATAAAGAAAAAAGAATTAAAAGAATTGAGGACAGTCTCAGAGACTTCTGGGACAACGTTAAATGCACCAACATTCGAATTATAGCGGTCCCAGAAGAAGAGCAAAAAAAGGGACTAAGAAAATATTTGAAGAGATTATAGTTGAAAACTTCCCTAATATGGGAAAGAAAATAGTCAAGTCAAGGAAGTACAAAAAGTCCCATACAGGATAAATCCAAGGAGAAACAAGCCAAGACACATATTAATCAAACTATCAAAAATTAAATACAAAGGAAAAATATTAAAAGAGCAAGGGAAAAGCAACAAATAACATACAACGGAATCCCAATAAGGTTAACAGCTGATCTTTCAGCAGAAACTCTGCAAGCCAGAAGGGAGTGGCAGGACATATTTAAAGCGACGAAAGGGGAAGACCTACAACCAAGATTACTCTACCCAGAAAGTATCTCATTCAGATTTGATGGAGAAATTAAAACATTTACAGACAAGCAAAAGCTAAGAGAATTCAGTACCACCAAACCAGCTATACAAAAAATGCTAAAGGAACTTCTCTAGGCAGGAAACACAAGAGAAGGAAAAGACCTACAATAACAAACCCAAAACAATTTAAGAAAATGGTAATAGGAACATACATGTCAATAATTACCTTAAATGTAAATGGATTAAATGCTCCAACCAAAATACATAGACTGGCTGAATGGATACAAAAACAGGACCCATATATATGCTGTCTACAAGAGACCCTCTTCAGACCTAGGGACAAATGAAGACTGAAAGTGAGGGGATGGAAAATGATATCACATGCAAATGGAAATCAAAAGAAAGCTGGAGTAGCAATTATCATATCAGACAAAATAGACTTTAAAACAAAGACTATTACAAGAGACAAAGTAGGACACTACCTAATGATCAAGGGATCAATCCAAGAAGAAGATATAACAGTTGTAAATATTTATGCACCCAACATAGGACACCTCAATAACTAAGACAAATGCTAACAACCATGAAAGGGGAAATTGACAGTAACACAATCATAGTAGGGGACTTTAACACCCCACTTTCACCAATGGACAGATCATCCAAAATGAAAATAAGCAAGGAAACACAAGCTTTAAATGATACATTAAACAGGATGGACTTTTTTGATATTTATAGGATAGTCCATCCAAAAACAAGAGAATACACTTCCTTCTCAAGTGCTCATGGAACATTCACCAGGATAGATTATATCTTGGGTCACAAATCAAGCGTTGGTAAATTTAAGAAAATTGAAACTGTATCAAGTATTTTTTCCGACCATAATGCTATGAGACTAGATATCAATTACAGGAAAAAAGACTGTAAAAAATACAGACACATGGAGGCTAAACAATACACTGCTAAATAACCAAGAGATCACTGAAGAAATCAAAGTGGAAATCAAAAAATACCTAGAAACAAATGACAATGAAAACACGACGTCCCAAAACCCATGGGATGCAGCAAGCAGTTTTAAGAGGGAAGTTTATAGCAATACAATCCTACCTCAAGAAACAAGAAACATCTCAAATAAACAACCTAAATTTACACCTAAAGCAAGTAGAGAAAGAAGAACAACCAAAAACCCAACGTTAGCAGAAGGAAAGAAATCATAAAGATCATATCATGTATAAATGAAGAAGATGTGACACAAATATACAGTGAAATATTACTCAACCATAACAAGAAACGAAACTGAGTTATTTGTAACAAGTTTGATGGGCCTAGAGTCTGTCATACAGAGTGAAGTAAGTCAGAAAGAGAAAAACAAATGCCATATGCTAACACATATATATGGAACCTAAAATATATATATATATGGTTCTGAATAACCTAGGGGCAGGACAGGAATAAAGATGCAGATGTAGAGAATGGACTTGACACGGGGATTTGGAAGGGTAAGCTGGGACGAAGTGAGAGAGTGGCATGGACATATATACACTACAAAATGGAACATAGATAGCTAGTGGGAAGCAGCTGAATAGCACAGGGAGATCAGCTAGGTGCTTTATGACCACCTAGAAGGGTGGGTTGGGGGGTGGGTGAGAGGGAGATGCAGGAGGGAGGGGATATGGGTATATATGTATATGTATAGCTGATTCACTTTGTTCTACAGCAACAACTAACTCAACAATGTAAAGCAATTATACTCCAATAAAGATGTTAAAAGAAAAAATCTTTCCTCCAAAATGTGGAATCCTTTCTTCCAAACTCCACTCCATTACTGCTGTTGTACCTCGCCACCTTGCCCTTTCCCTAGATGTGCGATCATTAATATTTTGGAGTCATGACTCCCTTAGATGATCTGATGAAAGTCATGGACTCTCTACCTAGAAAAATGTACACAAATAAAAAGTATTTTTTCAGTTTCATGGGATCTGTAATTTCCTAAAGCCCAATCATGGATTCCAGGTTAAGGATCCCCACTCAAGAAGAAATATGAACTCTTAGCCTTGCATCTCACACTGCTGTGGGCCTCAGGTCTAGGTCTGAAAGCAGCTTATGTTCAGAGGAGGACTATACCTGCCAAGAAGGTCATGCAGTCTTGAGGAGCAAGTGCCAGGAAAACTCAGTGCTGTTTATGCTACTGCTTTGGCCTTAAGCAGAGGATTGGCCTATGTGTCCCCAGAGGAGCAGGAGAGGCATAAAGCCCTTGTAAAGTGTTCTCAAAGGTTGGCAGAGGAACCTATAGGTTCAGCACCCATGATTTGCTCAGGCGATTGTGATATGAGGAAAGATTTTTTCTCCTTCTCCAGCCTCAGCCTGAATCTGAGTGAGTTGAGCTCGTAAAACATACATGTCCCTCTGAGCACTCTGTTTCATTGACCCAGGTTTTGATAAGGAAGTAGTAGCAACCATAACGAGCTGTTAACCAACAAGAAAAAGACAAAAGTAGACCAAGAAATGCCCAGCAACAAGACAGAGGTGCAGACACATGCACTCACACAACACACACATATCTCAAAAAAGGAAAAGGGTAACCTCAAGAACTTCACCCATGATTCAGAGCAATTAACCCCATCCTCTCTCCCTCTCCAAGATTAATTTAAGTTTAAGTGAAGGTAAGTCCCAATCATCCACTATATATATACCCAGCATCAGGCCAAACCTTTCACTAACTAGAGTAAACTCTTTAAAAATCATTAAGAAGTTAAATTGAATTGACTTCTGATAAGCTATGGGCATCCGCTTCAATTTAGCAGAAAGGGAATATCAAAGCAACATAAATAAAAGTGAGTTCTCTGACTGGGAGGGTTTTTGCTAACATGAACAAGTAAAATCTTCTAACCTATCTTGAAGAATTACTAATCCTGGGAGCACCAATCTCCAGAAAATATTGTTTTATTTTTTGAAATTCTCTATAATAACTTCACCTTTAACGTATCTAAATCTTCTCTCTTGGCATCAGTATGTACTCAGTGAATTCTGTCCAGGTCTAGAAATATTTTTCTGGAAAGTAGGAAGTATGACAATACACGCCAGACAAGAGTACCTTTTCTTCATGTTCCATACATTTATCACTCACTAATTTGGGATAACAGCCAGTCTGGGTCTATGGTGATTCTGATGTGTTTTGACTCCTGAATCAGCACATGTAAGAACAATGATCCTACCATAGTGGAGAAAGAGAGTTTCTCATTCACCTGAGCCCTTAAGAAAAAGAAGCATGTTTTATTGACTCAATCAATTGCACAATTAATAAGCACTCTTGGAGAGTCTATTCTGTGTGATGCCCTGTGCTGGACACTAAGGGTAATCATTTATTTGCGCAAAAAACACTATTGAGTGCCTGCTCTATGCCATATACTCTTCTAGGTTCCATGGATACAGTGATGATTAAGACAAGGCTCTGGCTTCAAGTAGCTCACAGTGAGTTACTGGAGGAGGCATACATTTTAACAGATAATGTGAAAAAAATACAAACAAGTAACAGTTTTAGTCTTATCTTACAAGATATCTTCATAATATGTAACAGAATTTATAAATCTATATGTTTTGATTATATATGTCAAACAAGAAAGAAAATATAGAAAATAAGGTAACAGACATCCACGGACCCACCCCCTAGCTTTACCA
This sequence comes from Lagenorhynchus albirostris, assembly GCF_949774975.1. Classification (NCBI taxonomy): domain Eukaryota; kingdom Metazoa; phylum Chordata; class Mammalia; order Artiodactyla; family Delphinidae; genus Lagenorhynchus; species Lagenorhynchus albirostris. Next base: position 84,115,596 of record NC_083116.1, on the reverse strand, counting down.
CATGCATTTGGAAATTATCTTGTTTCCAGATTATAAAATATCTTCTTGTTTATCTTAGACCTCTTTCATCATTTTTCTGTTTATTTCATTCATTCATTAATGTATTCATTCATTCACCAAATATTTATTTACTCATTTATTCCACTTCCACTACCAATTGCCTTAATATCCGCTTTTTTCAAGGTTTCATCCTCAGCTCATTGGTCTTCTTGAAATGCAAATTATCCTTGGAAGAATTCTTCCACTTGCACAGCTTTAATGACCATCAATAAGTTCAGGGCTGCCACTAATGTTTATGGCACCTTCGTGAGAATATGAAAAAAGGTCCCCCCTCTTGTGGACCCATTGCTGTGGGCACAATGCTTGGACAGTGAATAACAATATTGTGCCAATTTTTAAAAAATCACATCTTCCTCTAGGCAGTTAGTTTTTTGTTGGAGTGCACAGGTTAGTGTGCAGCATGTGGACTGAACTTCAGCCTCAAGTGAGCCCCTCAACCAAGCACCATGCATAGTACACAACCTGCACAACTATATGTGCTTATGTATTTGATGATGATTCACAAATTTATATGTCCAGCCCTCATTTCTCCTATGAGATCCAGACTAAGATATCAAACTTCTATTGGACATTTCTGCCTGGACATACCACAGCTTAAATTCAACATGTCCAGAACTGAAACTTCCAACTCCTACTCCTGCTTTCCCTCTCTCAGTTAGCAGGTTAACCATCGATTTAGGAATGCCAAAAAAGAAAAAAACATGAAGGCATTTCTATTTTGTTTCTCCTATTCCCACATGCAATCACTAAACCATCCCATTTGGATTTCCTAATATTTCTCTCTTCCTACTATTGCTATCTTGCTTGAGACCTTCATAATCCTTCACCTGCCCTACTTCATTAGCCTCCTAACTTGTAACCCAGCTTCCAGGCTTGATTTTCCTCTCCAAGTATAGCCCTCCGAAATACTTTTTTTTTCATTCTGCTACTTATTTTTTAAAAATTCTGCAATGTCTTCCCATTACCTGGTAGATAAAGTTCAAGCTTTTTCTCATGGCATATTATGCCCCTTCATACTTCTCTTGCTTTATTTATTTGTATTTATTGCTTCCCAGTTTATACTCCAGCAATACTGGATAGCTTGCACTTTCATAAACACAGCATGATCTTCCATGCCTTATAACTCACCTTTTCCTGAAACTCCCTTTCCCTCAGTCTTCATCTGGCTTTACCTCCTGCTTTTCCTTCATGGCTCAGCTCAGGTGTCACCCTGCTCTATGAAGGTTTCCCTGATCACACCTTCAAAGTAAACAGATGTGCTTACTTTTGTGTATTGAAATCATCTATTGTATTTGCCCTATTTTTTTCTTGACTCTAAACCTTTCAAAGGGAAGGGGCTTGGAGTAAAAGTATTATTAGAACACTTCCAAGAGGAGGTGACACTTGAACTAAGTCTGAAAGGATGATGAGTTACTGGATGGATGGATTAGCTGAGGAGGGTGTTATGGTCAGTAGGGCAGAACATTTAAGGCAGAGAGAATAGTATAAATAAAGGAAAGCAGCAGAGCTTATGAGTGGATTTCCCTTGGACAGAATTCAGACTGTAAATGTGTTTTACTTGGCCTTCACCACTTTAAAAAATGAATTAGTTGCCAACATAAAATAAATCAGGAGACCTAACATAAAAATTGGATTTCTGACTTCTCTTCAATAACTAGAAGATCTGGAGACACTAGACAAGTAATTCCACATGACAACAACTGGTTGGAGGGAAATAGTGGTTACCATCTTTAGAGTAAAATTTCAGTACTTTGGTCTATCATTGTCTCCGTCTTTTCCACTTGCTTATACTTGGCCTGCTTTCCTCATATATGTTGCTCACTTTATCACTGTAGGATTTTGAGTTTGTGAACCTTTACAAAGAGTCATAAAGGAGTATGACAGGTTTGGGAATCTGTAATTAAGTCAGCATGTCACATAAAAGAGAAAAAAACATTGTCCTCTGCCTTTCAGGAGCTTAATTGGAATATAAGACAAAATCAGATAAAGGACTAATTGTAAATATTAAAATTATTGGTATACTGTAGTGTTCTAAACCAGTAGTTGTCAAAATATTTAAAAGCAATGGAACTTTTTCAAGTGAAATCTATGGAAATTCTAGTTCTAGTTACCATCAACTCTCCACTGTAGCTTTTGCCCTTGCCCTTCTACAAATAGAGCCACAAGGCAAAAAAAAGTGATCAAGCCAATCCTTTGCTCAAAATTCTTTATTATCTTCCTATTTTTCTCATAGTAAATACCAAAATTTTTACAATAGCCTTCAAAACTCTTCAAGGTCTTGTCCCTGAATACCTCTGTAACTTCATCTCCTACAATTCTATCCCCCACTCACTTCACGCCAGCCCCGTGAGTCTGCTTGTTGTTCCCTGAACACGTCAGGAAACTTTGAGTTTGCCATTCCTCTGCTTGGACTGCTTTTCCCACAAATAACTGTATGGCTCACTCCCTCATTCAGGCCATCTCGTCATACATCTCGTTGTCAGAGAGGCCTTCCCTGACCACCCTATATAAAATAGTAGCACTTTCATGCTTTATCATTTTATTCTGGTTTATTTGGTTTTCATAGCACTTATCGCTAAACAACTTTATCATCATACACTTATTTACTTGGTGTGTATGTATGTATGCATTATATGTATTGTATGTATGCATATCTTATTGGGATATAACTTCCATGTGGCAGGATTCACATTTTTTGTTCATTTATGTGTCTCTAGCATTGCTAGAATAGTTGGCACACTGTAGACAGTGCATATTTGCTCAATAAAGGAACTAAGGAAAGGAAAAAGGAAGATGGAAGATAATTTCTGAAAGATGCTGAAAATCAGGCCCAGGAGTTTGTTTTATAGATAATGATGAGCCATTGAAAGTTTATGAAAAGAAATTTGTATCTTCAAAGCAACATTGTAGGAAGATTAAAGTGACATCAGGTTGTCAGAGCAGATAATGACTCCTTGTAGAACCCCATGCATATTATCTTTCCAACTAAAAAATCTCCCTTTCTCCTTTAACAGTCCTAGGAATCTCCAAATAAGGTTATTTGAATCCTCCTGAAATGGACATCTATGTGCTATGGGCCAAGATTTGAGCCTTTGTCCAAGAGCTGATTTGCATCTCTCATTTTCCCGTCCTATATCCACTTTATCAATGGAAATCAACATTAAAATGAGAAAGGACATTGTTACCCCTACCCCAAAATTATCATATTTATTTGATTTGGAATTTAAGATAGAACTCTTAGGAAGCTTAAATTTCTCAAGTAAAATGTGAGTCACAGAAAAGAAGTCTGCCATTTTTTTCATGTGGGCATATATATATATACACACATACACATATATATGTGGGGGGTGGGTTTATATACAGTTAGAGAAAGATATGAAAGGATACACACTGAATTTTTTTGGAAAATTAAACTGATGGTATGTAGTAAGTAAGCAAAATGTGAGCTGGTTAGGAAAACAAGCTCTTCAAATTTCCTGGATGAGTCATTTCTGAAGGACAGATGAAGCCAGGAATTGACTAGACAGGGGAATTGCTTACCTAAGGAAGGGCTTTCACAAGTTACCAGTTTGATTCTCAGAAGAAAGATTATATAAAGTACTTAGAATAGTGGCTGGCATACTATGTAGTTAACAAATATTAGTAATTATGATAAGGATAATGATACTAACGATGATGATGATTTTCTGCATCAATGAGGCTAGTATGGTCCCAGCTTTGAATTTTATCATTGCTATTTATGCTGTAACGCTTTCTTTCTTTATCAATGTCTGCTTTTCAGTGTATAGTTTGGAGATACTGGATGCTTAGTTTTTGGTATTTTATAATCCAAATCTCTTAGTTTGTATATTAGTATTTCAGGGATCCAAGTCTGAATTAAAATTGTGTGAACCCAGGATGTATCCATGACTGGAAGAGGTGGCTCCTCCAGGAACTATATATATGAAGCTCTATCTAGTGAAGAACTCGCTCCTCTATGTGAGATGATAGATGTTCACTAAACTTACTGTGATGATCATTTCATGATGTATGTAAGTCAAATCTTTATGTTGTACACCTTAAACTTATACAGTGTTGTATGTCAATTATATCTCAATAAAAATGGAAGAATAAAAAGCAGGGGAAAAAAAGAACTCACTCCAAGGGAGAGAGAATCTACATGAACATATTTAGTTCAAGTATCAGCCTTAAAGAGGAAAGATACATAAAATGGCTTTACCAATATTTTCTTCTGACCCAGCACCAAGGGACCTGTGTCTGATCCCTAAAGTGATGGGGCTAAAACAAAAGAATGAAAAGAATAATTACAAGAACTAGTTCATTGAAAGTGTTGAAAGAGGGTGTTGAAAGCACGTGTTTCAACTTTTGATACCTTCAGTCCAAAAATTCATTACTCTAGGTGGTGGATCAAAAAAGATCTTGCTGCAATTTATGTCAAAGAGTGTTCTGCCTATGTTTTCCTCTAAGAGTTTTATACTATCCAACCTTACATGTAGTTATTTAATCCATTTTGAGTTTATTTTTGTGTATGGTGTTAGGGAGTGTTCTAATTTCATTCTTTCACATGTAGCTGTCCAGTTTTCCCACCACGGTTTATTGAAGAGACTGTCTTTTCTGCATTGTATATTCTTGCCTCCTTTGTCATATTAGGTGGCCATAGGTGCGTGGGCTTATCTCTGGACTTTCTATCCTGTTCCATTGATCTATATTTCTGTTTTTGTGCCAGTACCATGGTGTTTTGATTACTGTAGCTTTGTAGTACAGTCTGAAGTCAGGGAGTCTGATTCCTCCAGCTCCGTTTTTCTTTCTCAAGATTGCATTGGTTATTTGGGGTCTTTTGTGTCTCCATATGAACTGTAAGATTTTTTGTTCTAATTCTGTGAAAAATGCCATTGGTACTTTGATAGGGATTGCATTGAATCTATACATTGCTTTGGGTAGTACAGTCATTTTCACAATACTGATTCTTCCAATGCAAGAACATGATATACTTCTCCATCTGTTTGTGTCATCTTTGATTTCTTTCATCAGTGTTTTATAGATTTCTGCATACAGGTCTTTTGTCTCCTTAGGTAGGTTTATTCCCAGGTATTTTATTCTTTTTTGTCATGATGGTAAATGAGATTGTTTCCTTAATTTCTTTTTCTGATCTTTCATTGTTAGTGTATAGGAATGCAAGAGATTTTTGTGCATTAATTTTTTATACTGAAAATTCATCAAATTCATTGATTACCTCTAGTAGTTTTCTGGTGACATCTTTAGGATTTTTTTTGTGGAGTACCATGTCATCTGCAAACAGTGACAATTTTACTTCTTTTTCTCCAATTTGGATTACTTTTATTTCATTTTCTTCTCTGATAGCCATGGCTAGGACTTCCAAAACTATGTTCAATAAGAGTGGCGAGAGTGGACATCCTTGTCTTGTTCCTGATCTTAGAAGAAATGCTTTTAGCTTTTAACCACTGAGAATGATGTTAGCTATAGGTTTGTTATACATGGCCTTTATTATGTTGAGGTAGGTTCCCTCTATGCCCACTTTCTGGAGAGTTTTTATCTTAAATGGGTGTTGAATTTTGTCAAAAGCTTTTTCTGCATCTATTGAGATGATCATATGGTTTTCATTCTTCAATTTGTTAATGTGGTGTATCACAATGATTGATTTGCATATATTGAAGAATCCTTGCATACCTGGGATAAATCCCACTTGATCATGTTGTGTGATCATTTTAATGTGTTGTTGGATTTGGTTTGCTAGTATTTTGTTGAGGATTTTCGCATCTTTGTTCATTAGTGATGTTGGCCTGTAATTTTCTTTCATTGTGATATCTTTGTCTCGTTTTGGTATCAGGGTGATGGTGTCCTCATACGATGAGTTTGGGCGTGTTCCTTCCTCTGCAATCTTTTGGAAGAGTTTCAAAGGATAGGTGTTAACTCTTCTCTAAATGTTTGACAGAATTCACCTGTGAAGCCATCAGGTCCTGGACTTTGGCTTTGTTGGGAGTTTTTTAATCCCAGTTTCAATTTCAGTACTTGTGGTTGGTCTGTTCATACTTGTTATTTCTTCCTGGTTCAGTCTTGGAAGGTTGTACCTTTCTAGAAATGTGTCCATTTCTTCTAGGTTGTCCACTTTATTGGTATACAGTTGCTTGTAATAGTCTCTTATGATACTTTGTGTTTCTTTGGTGTCCATTGTAACTTCTCCTTTTTCATTTCTAATTTTATTGATTTGAGTCCTCTCCCTTTTTTTCTTGATGCAGCTGGATAAAGGTTTATCAATTTTGTTTATCTTCTCAAAGAACCAGCTTTTAGTTTCATTGATCTTTTTTATTGTTTTATTAGTCTCTATTTCATTTATTCCTGCTATGATCTTTATGATTTCTTTCCTTCTTCTAAGTTGTGTTTTATTTGTTCTTCTTTCTCTAGTTGCTTTATGTGTAGGGTTAGGTTGTTTATTTGCAGTTTTTGTTTCTTCGGGTAAGGTTGTATTACTATAAACTTCCCTCTTAGAACTGCTTCTGCTGCATCCCGTAAGTTTTGGATCAATGTGTTTTCATTGTCATTTGTCTCTAGGTATTTTTTTGATTTCTTCTTTAATTTTTTCAGTAGCCCATTGGTTGTTTAGTAGCATATTATTTAGCCTTCATGTGTTTACATTTACAGTTTTTTTCTCCTGAAATTGATTTCTAATCTCATAGCATTGTGGTCAAAAAAGATGCTTGATATGATTACAGTTTTCTTAAATTTATCGAGGATTGATTTGTGACCGAAGATGTGATCTATCATGAAGAATGTTCTGTATTCTGCTTCTTTCTGATGGAATGCCCTATAAAATTTCAATTAAGTCTATTTGGTCTAATGTACAAATGGGACCTAATTAAACTTAAAAGTATTTGCATAGCAAAGGAAACCATAAACAAAACAAAAAGACAACCGTCAGAATGGGAGAAAATATTTGCAAATGAAGCAACTGACAAGGGGTTAATCTCCAAAATATACAAACAGCTTATGTAGCTCAATATCAAAAAAGCAAACAATCCAATTTAAAAAATGGGTGGAAATATCTAAATAGACATTTCTCCAAGAAGACATACAGATGGCCAAAAAAGACACTAAAATATGCCCAACATCACTGATTATTAGAGAAATGCAAATCAAAACTACAATGAGGTATCACCTCACACCGTCAGAATGATCATCATTAAAAAATGTACACACAATAAATGCTGCAGAGGGTGTGGAGGAAAGGGAACCCTTCTACACTGTTGATGGGAATGTAAATTGGTACAGTCACTATGGAGAACAATATTGAGGTTCCTTGAAAAACTAAAGATAGAATTATATGACCCAGCAATCCCACTCCTGAGCATATATCCAGCGAAAACCATAATTCAAAAATATACATGCACCCTGATGTTCATTGCAGCACTATTTACAGTAGTCAGGACATGGAAGCAACCTAAATGCCCATTGACAGAGTAATGGATAAAGAAGATGTGGTACATTTATGCAATGGAATATTACTCAGCCAAAAAAAGGAATGAAATAAAGCCATTTGCAGTGACATGGTTGGACCTAGATATTGTCATACATGGTGAACTAAGTCAGAAAGAGAAAGACAAATATTGTATAATATCACTTATATGTGGAATCTAGAAAAATGATACAGATGAACTTACTTGCAAAGAAGAAATAGAGACACAGATGTAGAGAACAATTTATGGTTACTAAGGAGGGAAGGGGAGTTGGGATGAATTGGGAGATTGGGATTGACATATATACACTACTATATATAAAATGGATAACTAATGAGAACCTACTGTATAGCACAGGGAACACTACTCAATGCTCTGTGGTGACCTAAATGGGAAGGGAATCTAAAAAAGATTGGAGATATATATATATATATATATATATATATATATATATATATATATATATATATATATAATGATTTACTTTGCTGCACAACTGAAACTAACACAACATTGTAAAGCAATTATACTCCAGTAAAAATTAATTTAAAAAGTCATTTGGAAAATTTGAGTACTATGCACTTGTTCCACTTCTTGCCTGGCACCAGGGAGTCATGAGAGAACCCAAGATCATGGTGTGGCTTATATTGGATCCTCACAAACACCCAGGATGTGATGGTTTAGGAAGGGTGTAATCTCAAAAAAACAGTCCTGTAAACTACACCTTACCCATGTAACGTGACTGATTTGGTTACGATCTACTCCACTACTCCATAGAGTTGACTCTGAATTGGCTAAGGAGAGAAAGGAGAAGAGTATGTTAAAAACTCAAAGTGGACTTGGAAATGGTCTGGTACTTTAAAAATCCCCTAGAATAAGAGTCACCACTGTGTAGCAAAGCCAAAAAAACCTTACTAAAGCATTAGAGAAAGCATTTATTTATGAAAAGTATTATCTCTTTTGAACATCTAATAGGTGGTATGTACTGGGGATCAAAGAGCAGTAAGACAGAGAAGAAGAGAAAGGAAGAAACTAAACTGTGAGTTCCACGGAACTCTTTCACAGTATTTCCCACAACAGTCCTAGGATTGGCTCTCATTGCCTGGATTGGGTCACATATCCATTTCTATGTAAATCACTGTGGCCACAGGAACAAATTGGCTTGGCCTGAGTCATGCATATACCCCTTTAGCTGGGAGTCAGATATTTGGGTCAAAAAGGAAACTGGAAGGAGGGGCAATTACCAAGAATAAAATCAAGAAGTTATTAACCAATTAAAGTCGGGATGGGTGCTGGGCCAAAAAAAAAAACTGGATATCCACTATAGAAACTAAATTCAGGGAACATAATGGGAGATAACAGAGCAGGAATGAGAATGTTTGGGGAAATATGGCAAAATTTAAGGCCCTGGAGATGGGCCAAAAACTGCAAACTGAGCCTGGAGAAAGTACAGTGAGCTCATCCACATCCTGGCTTGGGTTCAACTGTGGAAAGGAAAATTGAAAAAAATCCCTTTTAAGGGTTTGGGGTGAAGATAGTTGCAGAAGCGTGGAAACAGATAGAGACCAGTATACAAGCCAGCTCAGGCAAACAAGAAGGAGGCAGTACCCAGCCCTCTGGGAATAACTCTTCATAGTAAGAATCTGTCTCATAGGCCTGATACCCTGGAAGGAGGTAGAGAAACATAACAAATTTTATAAAACCTTGCAGTGTAACTCAAAGTTAAGAAGGAGGCAGAAGCCTTTTTTCTCCATAATGAGGTTTTAAAGTAATGCCAGTAGGGGCAATAAAAATCTTGTATGTAGTTTATGTAGTTTGGTGAGAGTTTCTGGTCCCACATTCATGGATAGAGCTTTATTAGGAGTTAATAAGGTAAAGAGTTAGTTCACTGGGTGGCTGAGACATAATAAAGCTAGTAATTAAATGCTCAGATTTTGGAGCCAGAGTGCCTGAGTTGGAATCCCAGCATCTCCACACATCATTAGCTGTATGACTTCAGGCAAGCTAGTTGACCTTTCTGTCCCTCTGTTTCCTAACATCTAAAACAAGGATAATTAAGAGTATATACCTCATAGGGCTAATCTGAGCATTAAGTGAATTAATAGATGTAAAGCTTACAGTAGTACAATGCTTGACTTTTTACCCCATCTCCACCTCACCTCTTTATGATTTGGATTCTTTCACTAGGAGCAAAAATTCAAACTGATGGAAATTGATTTGGGCTTTTGTCTTTGTGTATTCACTCAGCAGAGGATGGAAAGTAGGTCTCTCACCTTTACCAGAGTCAAAAACAGACCCTTGACACCGTCAGTGAAGACTATGGGGAAAAAGAAACTATCAAGGTGATCACCAAGCCAAACAAAACAGCAAGCCCTTGAGTTATTTGTAGTGAGGTGGATAGACCTAGAGTCTCATACAGAGTGAAGTAAGTCAGAAAGAGAAAAACAAATACCATATGCTAACACACACACACACACACACACACACACACACACACACACACACACACATATATATATAAAATCTAAAAAACAAAGGTTCTGAAGAACGTAGGGGCAAGACAGGAATAAAGACACAGGCGTAGAGAATGGACTTAAGGACACGGGGACGGGGAAGAGTAAGCTGGGATGAAGTGAGAGAATTCATACATTCTTAATGAGGTAATGTCACCTCCAAGGGGTTAACTGGTTCCTGGAAAGTGAAAAATTCATAGATTTTACAATGGTCTGGTACCCTCCAAAGTTCAACCCTACCTGACAAAGTCTTATTCCTTAGTATTTAATTTCTCTTTAAGGAGGTGACAATTAAAAAAAGATTGAGAAACACTGGCTTAAAGTATGGGTAACGTGGTTGTGCAGCATTGTAGCCTCAGGGAATGATATTATGATATGACTGGTGCCTACTGCAAGCTTCTTGCATTTTACTTGTTAGTGTGTGGGAAGCACTTCACACAGAACCTGGTAGATAGTAAACAGTGAAATGTTAGTTTTTCTCTTGGCAGGTAGCTAAACAGATTAAAGAACAGCAAATAGTAATGAGGGGCCACAGCAATACCTCTATGGCTCATGAGCTTAATAGGTAAGGTCATTAGACTCAGTCCTTGATACGTGTGTGTGTGTGTGTGTGTGTGTGTGCGCGCGTGTGTGTGTGTGCGTGTGTGTGTGTTAAATACACATGTACTTGGTTTTCAATCTATCTTTCATTTATTTTCAAATATTATTTGTTTAAATTCATATTTGAAGCATTTTTCTTCTACTTCACACAAAAGAACCAAAATTTAACACAAAACTCAATTGCTTTCTACATAAAAATTGACACCTAAATTATTATTTTAATTGAAATTGTGTTCCCTTCACTGCTCAGCCCAATGTTAAGATGCTGTAGATCAGAAGTTCTCATACAACAGTCTTAATCTGAACACAGTTGGCACTAAGCTACTCATTCTCACAATAATTAGCCAGAAAATTTGCTACTAAGTTTGCTTCTAGTGCTTTCTCAATAGTTAAGGAAAAACTATTTGAAGGAATAAGGGCTTTGGGAGAGGATGTTAATACAGTGTAAAGGAAAATGTTTTCTTCTTTTAAAATTAAAGTTTTTGTTTTTTACTTTTTGACTTCTCAAAGCCTTTCATGTACTAACTTATATTGAGCAGCTTCAAGCGGCAAGCTTATTTGAGGACAAAACTCTTTGTTCTTTGAGCACCAATTAACATCTGAATGCTACAATACTATTATGCAAATGCTGTTAAATTATTTTCTTATTATTAGCACCTACATAACCATAACACATAGTAAGTATTCACTGAATTTTTGTTCAGTGAATGAATTATAAATGAAAACTATATCAAGTTATTGAAAAGTGTTTAAAAGAAGGAGATCAGGACAGTTAAATTTTTTTTGTGGCCTCTCCCGTTGCGGAGCACAGGCTCCAGACACGCAGGCTCAGTGGCCATGGCTCACAGGCCCAGCCGCTCCATGGCATGTGGGATCTTCCCGGACCGGGGCACGAACCCGTGTCCCCTGCATCGGCAGGCGGACTCTCAACCACTGCGCCACCAGGAAGCCCCAGGACAGTTAAATTTTTTAACTTTTTGTTTTGAGTAGAGGTATTGTGCAGTCAGCTTATGAAATTTCACTCCAAGGTGGCTGAGTAAAAAATTTATTTCAAGAATGATATATGTTGCAAACAGTATTATGTTATCAACTTTTCTTTATGAGATAAAAATAATAGTGATTTATAGAAATGTTAAATAATCGTCATATTCTACTTGTTATAGTAGAATTGTAACATTAGAATTGCCATAACCTAGCTGTAGGTCTGCTGGAAGTCCCTGGGAGAAATGCTGGGAGAGGAAGTGAACTGAAGCCTACTGCTGAGAGGGCTGGGGAGAGACAGAGAATAGAAGAGTAGGGCTGGCCACCAACAGGAAGAGGCCAGAACTCCAAATCACCAAGTCCAATGAGAATACAATGACTCCAGCAATCATCAATGTCCGAAGGTCTGAATGGATGGGAAATAACTTCTAAACAGTTCTTGGAGTTAGATGAGTGTCAAAATTATAGTTTAGGTTTACTGGAAGTGGGGCAGAGTCAGGCCCACAGCTAATTGGGCTGTTATTCATGGTCCAGGCTGTAGCTTTGGTAGGATTCTAGAGTGGGAAGCAGGAATCAACAATCTGAGAGAAAGTCATCAAAGTAACCTGGCTATCCCCTGCAAGAGGGAGGGAGGAAGAGATGTTACAGGTCCCAAGTGACCTATCTTTCCCCAGACACACTCCTCGTGGAGGGATGGAAAGCTAATTTCATGTCTCATCCACCCACTGGCCAGGGGCTTGCAGAAATAACTAGGTCTAAAATCTTTTTTCCCATATATTTGGTTGAGAAACACATTGATAATTGTAGTTAAGATTTATTCAGGGTTTATGGTGTGCCAGGTTCTAAGTCTAATCCTCACAACAACCCTGTGAGACATAATTATTCTCATTTTATAGATGAGAATGCCAAAGAATGGAAAGGTTAAGTGACTAAAGTGACACAGCTTGTAAGTGATAGAGCTGAGATTTGACGAGGTCCTTTCAGCTCCAGAGCCCATGGAGCTCTTTTACCCTCCCAGAATTTAAAATGTTGGCACTTTGGCTGAATCCAGTCCACAAGACCCATTATGTTATGCTGGAACAATGTTTTAAACTGTTTAAAAATTTAAATGTCTTTAGGCGAGGTATGGCTTTCCACTTTGCCACAGAACCCACTATTCCCTATTATTTTATTCATGACTACTTCACATATTTATATTACTAGTTTATCCTTGGAAAGCATTGAAGTTTTTAAGTTCTGTATACTGTCTCCCACATTTCTCACAGTCCTAGATACTTCTGCTTATTAAGTAGGCAACACATTGGCTCCATGGCTAAAGTAATATATGTTATTCCCACTCGGCTTATCCCATAAACTGTATTTTAGCATGATTATATTGTCATCATAAATGACTTCAATGAGAATATTACTCCTATGACTGTATCCTGTTGAAAAGTCCCTTGGAAAAGCAATTGTCCCAGTCATGTTTTTCTATAGATGAAACCACTGCCAATTTTGGTATTCACCTGCCAAACAATGTACAGTTAGATAATATAAAGTTCTGAAGACTGTTTAATTTGATCTGAATATCTGGGGGAATCATTAGTAAGAGAGAGGTAATATATTCCAGGAGGACAAGATAATTTTATAGAGATGGTAGCATGGCAGCTGCCTCTATAATGCTAATAAGATTTGTGAGGCTATCCCTACATTATAAGTACAAGAACCATTATGAGAAGGCTGGGAGAGAAAAAACTTGTAATTTTGAACCATTTAATAATTATCTACTATAAAGGAAATCACTGACAAAACAAAAGAAAACCTACTCAATGGGAGAAAATATTTGAAAATGATATGACCGATAAGGGGTTAATATCCAAAATATATAAACAGATCATACAACCCAGCATCAAAAAACCAAACAACCCAATTTAAAAAATGGGCAAAAGAACTGAATAGACATTTTTCCAAGGAGGAAATGCAGATGGCCAGCAAGACCATGAAAAGATGCTCAATATCACTAATCATCAGGGAAATGCAAATCAAAACCACAAGTCTATCATCAAAAGGAACACAAATAATAAATGTTGGTGAGGATGTGGAGAAAAGGGAACCCTCGCACACTGTTGCTGGGAATATAAATTGGTGCATCCACTGTGGAAAACAATATAGAGGTTTCTCAAAAAAATAAAAATAGAACTACGATATGACCTAGCAATTCCACTCCTGGGTATATATTTGAAAAGAAAACAAAACAAAAACACTAATTCAAAAAGATACATGCACCCCAGGGTTCATAGCAGCATTACTTACAATAGCTAAGATATGGAAGCAACTTGTGTCCATCAACAGATGAATGAGTTAAGAAGATATAGTATATATATATGCAAAGGAATATTACTCCACCATAAAAAAGAATGAAATGTTGCCATTTACAGCAATATGGATGGACTTGGAGGATATTATGCTAAGTGAAATAAGTCAGAGAAAGACAAATACTGTATGATATCACTTATATGTGGAATATAAAAAACACAACAAACTAGTGAATATAACAAAAAAGAAGCAGACTCACAGATATAGAGAACAAACTAGTGGTTATCAGTAGGGAGAGGAGAGGGGGAGGGGCTATATGGGGAAGAGGATTAAGAGGTACAAACTGTTAAGTATCAAGTAAATTACAAGGATATATTATACAACATGGGGAATATAGCCAATATTTTAAGTAACTATAAATAGAGTATAACGTTTAAAATTGTGAATCACTATATTGTACACCTCTAACATATAATATTGTACATCAACTATACTTCAATTTAAAAACTATAAAAAATAATTACCTACTATCTGTCAGGTCCTATCTCTCTCTATCTATCATCTATCTATCCATCTACACATATATAGCCTTATTTTATCCCCACAACAATTCTATGACATAAATATTATTTTCTAAAATTTATAGGTAAAGAAAGTAAACCTTAGAGAGTTTATTTGCCTAAAGAAATCAAGCTAGGAAGTGGTACAGCCAGAGTGGTTCTTTTTTTTTCTCCAAAGAAAACATCACATCTTCCACATCTTTATTTTTTATTATTTACAAAAATTCATCATAACTCCCACCATTCCCAACTCTTGGAAATGACAGGGAGACAGGGGAGGGAGACCTTAAGCTTTAAAACTTTTAATAAGTGCTATATCAGACACCTGCTGGTTTAAGTAATCTCTTTGGGAGAATTCAGTATCTATTGAGAAAGGCTCAGTCTTTCAAATTTCTGTCATTTTCCTCACTCCTTGATGCTTCATAAGTATAGTGGGGTGGGGAAAGAGCTTACTGCCATGAGAAACTTGCTGCCTTGAAGGAGCTGTTGAGAAGGTTTTGGGCATATTGTAAAGAGCAAGGATTTGAATCTAGACGTGTCTGACTCCTAAGCTTGTAGAAGCTCTTTCCTCTGTTCAATACTGCCTCTCTGCCAAAATCTGGATTTCTTAAGGAGATGAAAGGAAAACCCAGAATAATGTTTGTAGGTTAATGTTGGGCCCCTGTCCTATAGAACCTAGACTGCAAAGCAGAGCACCAATTGCGCAGTCAAGTGAATCGATGTCTTCCATACCACTAGCAACCCTTTTACATGTCTCTATCCTGCTCCTTCTCCTATTTTACTCGGAAGCTATTTCTTTCGGACGCACAGGCTCAACAGCCATGGCTCACGGGCCCAGCCGCTCCGCGGCATGTGGGATCTTCCCAGACCGGGGCACAAACCCGCGTCCCCTGCATCGGCAGGCGGACTCTCAACCACTGCGCCACCAGGGAAGCCCAGAAGCTATTTCCAATCATTCATCAGAGAACATTACTCAAACTGTTTTTCTAAAAAATATAGGTTGCCAGATTGGAACAATCTCAGTTTCCTCCTCTTCCTCCTTGGCAACAACCAAACCTATCTGTATCTTTACTCATCCTGCCCACCTTCCCTCTGACAGTATGGATGACCTTGCCTTCCTCTGGGGTAAAGCACACCCTACACCACTCCCAACCTGCTCTTTGAATTTACTTCTTCCTGTCTCCTCAGGGATTTTCTTTATTAATTTACTACTCTCGTGCACTTTCAATCTCTTCCTTATTTTGTACTCATGCCCCCTTTTCTTTTTTCATCTTTTCTCCTTGTTGGAGCTTCTTGAGAAAATCATGGTTAACTACTGATTAATAGCATGGGCTCTAAATCCAGCCTGATTGGGTTTAAGCCAGCTCTGCCACTTCCCAACTTTGTTATCTTAAGCATGCTTCCTATCCTTTCTGTGCCTCCACTGTCTCATTGCTAAAATGAGGCTAATAGTAGTACTTAACTTTCTAGGTTATTGAAAGAATTCAGTGAGGAAATATATTTTGAAGCAATTAGAATTGTGTCTGACATGCATAAAGCATGATATGAAATGTTAGTGACTATTATTGCCTATAAAATGGGGATAGTAAAAATACCTACTTCACAGAGTTGTGATATGGATTAATTGAGTTAGTATATGTAAAGTGTTTAGAAGTTCAAAGTAGCTGCTTAATAAACATTAGGAGTATTTTATACTTCTTTTTTGCTACTGTCTTACCTCTCATTTCTTATTCATACCCCTGGAATTCAGCTTTGATTCCCACCACTTCACTTGTCTCTACAATGTGACCAATGACCTCATAGGTGGTGAATGCAATCAACATTTTTCTGTTCCTATTGTATCTCTGCAGAATTTTATATATTTTAAAATTCCATACTTCTTGAAATTCTCCTTTGGCTTCTTGAACACATTTTTACTGTTACTTCTTGGTCTCTTTTGTAGGCTCTTTATCCTGGCCCTTAATTTAATTGTTCTCTAGAACTCTTTCCTAGGCCTCTTCTCTTTTCCAAGCTCCACTTGGATGACCACATCTATCCCTACCATTGCAAATACTACTTATATACATTACATCCAAAATATATGCATCTCAACTATATCTCTCTCCAGTCTCTACCTTTCATCTGACATCTGGATCTGACTATCCAAGGGGAAATATCCACCTGAGTGTTCTACATGTACCTCATAAGCACTATGCCTAAATCTGGATTCAGTGCCCTCCTCCACATACATCAGTTACTCCTCTTACTAGAAACTTCATCTCTTTGAATGGACCTACTGTCTATCCATCCACCCCATACAGTACCACAGTGTAGGCTGGAAAACTATCTCTCTGAGGAAACATACTAATAAACAAACAAACCCTGATTTGTAGTATTTCCTCATTTCCACGATGCAACTATGACTACCATGACTATCTCAAGCTGCCAATGGTTAACAAACAGCTCTCAAAATTCCTGAAAAGTTGACAATAAATTCTCATGAGAAGCCCAGCACAAAGATATCTCTATCTCACTCTGCACATAAAATCAACTACTATTCCTCACCTAAGTATATTTCCACTTGCCCCCCTACTCTCTAACCTGCTTGCCAACACTTTAGCCTAGGCCTTTATTATCTCTCCCTTATATTTTTACCTATCTCCAGCCCATTCTTCAAAAAACAGCCAAAGTAATTTCTGATACACACATATGAGCATGTCACTTCCCTGAGTAAAACCTTTCAATTATTCATTATTGCTTTCAGGATTAAGTCCATATTCCTCTGCTAGACATTAATAAAAAACATTCACTTTTGTATTACACCATGGCCCCACTTATTTCTTATTCAAATGACACTTCTTCTAGAAAGCTTTTCCTGATGTTCAACTTTCCCAATGTTCAAATGTTATTTATTACAGTCTATATTGTAACACAGCTTTTATAAAACTAAACTTATTGAGATATAGTTTACATATGCAAGTTTTGTTTGTATTTTTCAGGGACATCATATAGATTAAAGTCACTGAAAGCAGGGGCCAAGTCTTTTCAGTACCTAGAAGAGTAAATATAATGTGCTCAAAAAGCATTTGAATAAATGAATCAATGAGTATAAATGTCATGGTCAGTTGTAGTTTGGAAATTAATTATGTGTGATCTGTAGGCCAATAAAATCAGATAGTGAGAAGCAACACTAGCCATTTCACTATCCTCAGTACTGATAGCAACATACTTTGGAGTTCTTGATACTAGATTTTGTAAGAAAAAATTAAGGGTGAGCTGTGACAGGGCGAGAGAGAGTCATGGACATATACACACTAACAAACGTAGTAAGGTAGATAGCTAGTGGGAAGCAGCCGCATGGCACAGGGATATTGGCTCGGTGCTTTGTGACAGCCTGGAGGGGTGGGATAGGGAGGGTGGGAGGGAGGGAGACGCAACAGGGAAGACATATGGGAACATATGTTTATGTATGACTGATTCACTTTGTTATAAAGCAGAAACTAACACACCATTGTAAAGCAATTATACCCCAATAAAGATGTTAAAAAAAATTAATAATTGAACACATCTAGAGGAAGATGACTATAAATGGTAACAGGAGGAGAAACTATGTCACACACAGAGAAACAAATGGAATTGGCTTGGGAGTAGTGTTTGCCCTGTACACTAAGGGAGTATGTAAGCACTGCTTTCAAACATGGCAGAATGTTGTAAGAACAAGATTTATCCTACTTGGGATAGTCTTGCTCTATATGATCTGAAAGGGCAATATGAGGGTCAAAGAAAAGAGGGTACAAAGAGGCACAATCCTACATCCTAACAGTCATAGCTCTACAAATAAATGCTTTCATTAAAGGTGATAATATGTGTGTATCATACTCTATAGAACATGCACAAAAATGGGGATTTAAGAGCTAAAAATTAGAATTATAATAACTTCCCACATCTCCGTAGATCACCTTAGGCACCAAGGGGGTAAACATCCCCACTTTGGAGATCACTGACTGAGACCAGGGTTTCCTGATTGATATTAGGACCTTCCTCCTAGGTAAGCAGACAACTCTGAATCAGGGTTGAGTGTTAAAAGGATAAGAAGCACAAAGAAGAGTTCTGGATCAGATGGCTTCACTGGTGAATTCTATGAAACATTTAAAGAAGAATTAATACCTATCCATCTCAAACTTTCCCCCAAAATTGAAGAGGGTAAATCAATTCCTAACTCATTCTTATGAGGCCAGCTTTACCATGATACCAAAGCAAGAAAAATGTACCACAAAGAAAGAAAACTGTAGACAAATATCTCTCATGAACATTGATGCAAAAACACTAGCAAACTGAATTCAGCAGCATATTAAAAGGATTATACACCTTAAAAGGATTATACACCATGGCCAAGTGGGATTTATTCCTGGAAGGCAAAGATGTTTTAACATATCAAAATCAATCAATCTAACACATCCCAATAACAGAATGAAGGGGAAAAACCCACATGATCATCTCAACTGATGCAGAAAGCACGTGACAAAATTCAACAGCCACTCATGAAAAAACACTCAACAAACTAGGAATAGGAGGAAATTTCTCAACATGATAAAGGCCATATATGAAAAATGTACAGCTAACATCATACTCAATGGTAAAAGACTGAAAGCTTTTCCTCTAAGATCAGGAAGAAGACAAGGATACTGCTTTCGTTACTTCTATTCAGCACAGAGTTGCAAGTTTTAGCCAAAGCTATTAGGCAAGAAAAGAATAAAAGGCATCCAAAGTGGAAAGGAAGAAGTAAAATCTCTGTTTGCAGATGACATGATCTTATATGTAGAAAACCCTAAAGATTCTACACACACACACACACACACACACACAAACACACACACACACACACACACACACACACCCCTGGTAGAGCTGATGAATGAACTCAACAAAGTTAGAGAATATAAAATCATTACGCAAAAAAAAAAAGGAAGTTTCATTTCTATACACTAATGGTAAACAATCCCAAAAGGAAATTAGGGTGACAATTCTATTTAGGATAGTATCAAAAAAGAATAAAATACTTAAAAATAAAGTTAACGAAATAAGCAAAACCCTTGTATAATGAATACTATAAAACTTTGCTGAAAAAAATTAAAGACATAAATAAATGGAAAGACACCCTATGTTTACAGATTGGAAGACTTAATATTGTTAAGATGACAATACTACCCTAAGTGATCTACATATTCAATGCAATCCCTATCAAAATCCCAACAATTTTTTTTGTAGAAATAAAAGAAAAATCCTAAATTTCATATACAATTTCATGGGACCCCAAATAGTCAAAACAATCTTTTTTTATTGAAGTATTGGTTGATTTACAATACTATATTAGTTTCAGGTGTACAGCATAGTTATTCAATATTTTTACAGATTATACTTCATTAAAATTTATTACAAGACAATGGCTATAATTCCCTGTGCTATCCTTATCTATTTTATACATCGTAGTTTGTATCTCTTAATCTCATACCCCTAATTTTACCCTCTCCCTTTCCTTCTCCTTCTCCTTCTCCCCTTTGGTAACCACTAGTTTTTCTGTATATCAATATAAATAGACTCACAGATATAGAAAACAAAACAATCAACAAAGGAGAACAAAGTTGGAAGCTTCACACTTCCTAATTTCAAAGCTCACCACAGGTTACATTAATCAAAACAGTGTAGTACTTACATAAAGGCAGACATGTAGACCAATATAATAGAGAGCCCAGAAATATATATATATATATATATTTTATATATATATATATTCAAATGATTTTTGACAAGGATGCCAAGACCAGTCAATGGGGAAAAGACAGTTAATGCGATAATTGGTTCTGAGAAAACTGGATATCCACATGGAAAAGAATGTGTGTGGGCCCTTACCTTACATCATATACAAAAATTAACTCAAAATGGATCAAAGACATAAACATATGAGGTAAAACTATCAAACTCTTCGAAGAAAACATAGGGGGAAATCTCCATGACATTGGATTTGGCAATGATTCCTTGGACATAACACCAATTGCATAGGCAATAAAAAAATGGATAAATAGTACTTCATCAAAATTTAAAACTTTTGTGCATCAAAAGGCATTATCTAGAGAGTGAAAAGGCAATCCATGGAATAGGGGAAAATATTTGCAAATCATATATCTCATAAGGGATTAATATCCAGAACATATAAAGAACTCCTACAACTCAGCAACAACAAATTCAAAAACATCTCAATTTAAATAAACAAACCAATTAAAAAATGGACAAAAGACTTGAATAGACATTTCCCCAAAGAAGATATATAAATGACCAATAGCACTTGAAAAGATGCTCAACATCACTACTCATTAGGGAAATGCAAATCAAAACCACAATAAGATACCACCTCACACCCATTAGGATGACTATTTCTCCCCCCTCTGCCCCTCCAAAACAAACCAGAAAATAGCAAGTGTTGGTGAGTATGTAGGGAAATTTGAACCCTTGTGCATTGCTAGTAGAAATGTAAAATGGTGCAGCCGCTGTGGAAAACGACATGGTACATCCTCAAAAAAATTAAGCATAAAATTACCATATAATCCAGTAATTTCAAATCCAGGTATATATCGAAAATAACTGAAAGCAGGGACTTGAAGAGATATTTGTACACTGATGTTCATATCAACATTAGTCACCATAACCAAAAGGTAAAAACAACCCAAATGTCCATCGACAGATGAATGGATAAACAAAATGTGTTGTGTGTGTATATATATGTATATATACATTTTTTGTGGTGTGAGTGTGTATATATATATATATATATATACACACATACATATAATGGGGACATTAATCAAACTTTAAAAGGGATGAAATTCTGATACATGCTACAACATGGATGCACCTTGGAAATATTATGCAAAGTGTGTCTGTATCATGCAAAGTAAAATAAGCCAGAGGCAAAAGGGCAAATATTGTCCTAATATAAGGTACCTAAAAGATTCACAGTCGGGCTTCCCTGGTGGCGCAGTGGTTGAGAGTCCACCTGCCTATGGAGGGGACACGGGTTCATGCCCCGGTCTGGGAAGATCCCACATGCCGCGGAGCAGCTGGGCCCGTGAGCCATGGCTGCTGAGCCTGTGCGTCTGGATCCTGTGCGTCCGGAGCCTGTGCTCTGCAACGGGAGAGGCCACAACAGTGAGAGGCCCACGTACTGCAAAAAAAAAAAAAAAGACTCACAGTCGTAGAGACAGAAAGTAGAATAGTGGTTACCTGGGACTAGGGTGAGATAATAATAGAGAGTTACTGTTTAATGGGCAATGGGTACATAGTTTCAGTTTGGACTGATGAACAAGTTTGGAGGTGGATAGTGTTTAATGTCACTGAATTATACACAAAATTGTTAAAATGGTAAATTTCATGTTATGTATATTTGACAATAAAAATATTTTTAAAGGATGGGATACTGTATTCTCTGCCCTTGGAAAGATTCTACTTCATTGCAGTGGTTCTAAAGTAGGCCTGTGTCTCAGTAACATTTGAGGAATTTTCTAAAAATACAAATGGTCTCATATTTTATCTATTGTTCTAAAGCTTTTTCCAAAAAATTCTGTATGTCTTCAAGATCTTTCCTTGTCTATACATAAAAAGATGCATTATTCTTTTAGGTTGTTTTAATATTTCTGCTAATAAAAACAATGCTCCAATGTATATGTGTCCTTATGTACTTAGGCAAGATTTTTTTCAAATGTATATACTGTGGGGTAAAGGGTCATAAATGTCATAAGTTATGCACATTTAAAATTTTAAGAGGTACTTCCAAATTGCTGTCCAAAGTGGCTATATTCCACCATAATGGTATAAGAGCACCTATTTCCACATACTCTTGTCACTACTGGATGTTATCAAACTTTCAATGTTAAAAAAGTCATCTCATTGTTTTAATGTAAATTTCCTTAAATTCTAGTTAAGATGAGAATCTTTTCATGTGTTTATTAGCCTTTTGTATTTCCTCTTTTGCTCATACCTTTTGGCCATTTTTCTTTTCATTCTTTTTTTTTAACATCTTTATTGCAGTATAATTACTTTACAATGGTGTGTTAGTTTCTGCTTTATAACAAAGTGAATCAGTTATACATATACATATGTTCCCATATCTCTTCCCTCTTGCGTCTCCCTCCCTTATACCCTCCCTCTCTCACCCGTCCAGGCTGTCACAAAGCACCAAGCTGATCTCCCTGTGCTATGCGGCTGCTTCCCACTAGCTATATATTTTACGTTTGGTAATGTATATATGTCCATGCCACTCTCTCGCTTTGTCACAGCCTACCCTTCCTCATCCCCATTAAGTTGTTTTTGTTTTACATATTGCTTTATGTAAGTGAGTATGTGTGTGTGTGTCTGTATATATATACTTTTTCAAGACACTTTATTGGTGATAGGTGTTGCAGCTATTTCTCTAGTCTTTTACTAGTCTATTAACTTTGCTTATGCCTTCTTTCTTGTAATTAGCAAAGTCAGATTTATCAATCTTTTCTGTATTTTGTAGTTCATGTCTTAAGAAAGCTTTCCTTAAAACCACATTCATAAATATTACTCTGTATTTCTTTTATACTTCCCTCTTTTACAAATTTAGACCTTTAATGTGCCCAGTATTTGCTTTAACCAATGGAGTGAAACGGAAATCTAAACATATTCTTAAATGAATAACAAATTGTCCAATAATCGTTTTCCCTTCTCCGCATTGATTGAAATGTAAAATAAATTGCATATTAAATCCACAAAAATTATGTTCAGTTTCACATTATAAATCATTTGAGATAATTTTGATGTTTACAACAGGGTTAAGAACCACTTGCCAGACCTCAGTTGCCATATCTGGAAAGTGGAGATAATAATAACTTACCTGTGTAAAGGCAGCAGATAGGACCAGATTGTGTCTTGTGGCCGTTGCAACTTTAATAATTTAATGCTCTGTATTCTCTAATATTTTCTACTCTACCCTGTGGAGGATCACTTAAGAAAGATTACTAATGATAAGTAAACATCTACTCTACATGAATTTGGTAAGCTCCTTCATGCACACAAAGCATCTGAACGTTCAGTTTCATGTGCACAGTATTTCTCACTTTTCTTTACTCAAAGCAGATGTAGGGACTGAGAAGGAATAAAATAAAAAATTGGCATATATCACATTACTGAGGGGACTACTTTTGCTGTTACTACTATCTGCAAATTGAGAACTGAAATACCTAAGCCTCCTATTTTGTTTTTTTTTAAACATCTTTATTGGGGTATGATTGCTTTACAATGGTGTGTTAGTTTCTGCTTTATAACAAAGTGAATCAGTTATACATATACATATGTTCCCATATCTCTTCCCTCATGCGGTTCCCTCCCTCCCACCCTCCCTATCCCACCCCTCCAGGTGGTCACAAACCACCAAGCTGATATCCCTGTGCTATGCGGCTGCTTCCCACTAGCTATCTACCTTACGTTTGGTAGTGTATATATGTCCATGCCTCTCTCGAGCTTTGTCACAACTCACCCTTCCCCCTCCCCATATCCTCAAGTCCGTTCTCTAGTAGGTCTGTGTCTTTATTCCTGAATTACCCCTAGGTTCTTCATGACATTTTTTTTAATTCCATATATATGTGTTAGCATACAGTATTGGTCTTTCCCTTTCTGATTACATCACTCTGTATGACAGACTCTAGGTCTATCCACCTCATTATAAATAGCTCAATTTTGTTTCTTTTTATGGCTGAGTAATATTCCATCGTGTATATGTGCCACATCTTCTTTACCCATTCATCCGATGATGGGCACTTAGGTTGTTTCCATCTCCGGGCTATTGTAAATAGAGCTGCAATGAACATATTGGTACATGAATCGTTTTGAATTATGGGTTTCTCAGGGTATATGCCCAGTAGTGGGATTGCTGGGTCATATGGTAGTTCTATTTGTAGTTTATTAAGGAACCTCCATACTGTTCTCCATAGTGGCTGTACCAATTCACATTCCCACCAGCAGTGCAAGAGTGTTCCCTTTTCTCCACACCCTCTCCAGCATTTATTGTTTCTAGATTTTTTGATGATGGCCGTTCTGACTGGTGTGAGATGATATCTCATTGTAGTTTTGATTTGCATTTCTCTAATGATTAATGATGTTGAGCATTCTTTCATGTGTTTGTTGGCAGTCTGTATATCTTCTTTGGAGAAATGTCTATTTAGGTCTTCTGCCCATTTTTGGATTGGGTTTGTTTTTTTGTTATTGAGCTGCATGAGCTGCTTGTAAATTTTGGATATTAATCCTTTGTCAGTTGCTTCATTTGCAAATATTTTCTCCCATTCTGAGGTTTGCCTTTTGGTCTGTTAATGGTTTCCTTTGCTGTGCAAAAGATTTGAACTTTCATTAGGTCCCATTTGTTTATTTCTGTTTTTATTTCCATTTCTTTAGGAGATGGGTCAAAAAGGATCTTGCTGGGATTTATGTCATAGAGGGTTCTACCTATGTTTTCCTCTAAGAGTTTGATAGTTTCTGGCCTTACATTTAGGTCTTTAATCCATTTTGAGTTTATTTATCTGTATGGTGTTAGGGAGTGTTCTAATCTCATACTTTTATGTGTACCTGTCCAGTTTAACCAGCACCACTTACTGAAGAGGCTGTCCTTTCTCCACTGTACATTCCTGCCTACTTTATCAAAGATAAGGTGACCATATGTACATCGGTTTATCTCTGGGCTTTCTATCCTGTTCTATTGATCTATCTTTCTGTTTCTGCCAGTATCATACTGTCTTCATTACTGTAGCTTTGTAGTATAGTCTGAAGTCAGGGAGACTGATACCTCCAGATCTGTTTTTCATTCTCAAGATTGCTTTGGCTCTTTGGGGTCTTTTGTGTTTCCGTACAAATTGTGAATTTTTTTGTTCTAGCTCTGTGAAAAATGCCAGTGGTAATTTGATAGGGATTGCATTGAATCTGTAGATTGCTTTGGGTAGTAGAGTCATTTTCACAAGGTTGATTCTTCCAATCCAAGAACATGGTATACCTCTCCATCTATTTGTATCATCTTTATTTTCTTTCATCAGTGTCTTACAATTTTCTGCATACAGGTCTTTTGTCTCCTTAGGTAGGTTTATTCCTAGATATTTTATTCTTTTTGTTGCCGTGGTAAATGGGAGTGTTTTCTGATTTCACTTTCAGATTTTTCATCATTAGTGTATAGGAATGCCAGAGATTTCTGTGCATTAATTTTGTATCCTGCTACTTTACCAAATTCATTGATTAGCTCTAGTAGTTTTCTGGCAGCATCTTTCGGATTCTCTATGTATAGTATCATGTCATCTGCAAACAGTGACAGCTTTACTTCTTCTTTTCCGATTTGGATTCCTTGTATTTCCTTTTCTTCTCTGATTGCTGTGGCTAAAGCTTCCAAAACCATGTGGAATAACAGTGGTGAGAGTGGGCAACCTTTTCTTTTTCCTCATCTTAGTGGAAATGCTTTCAGTTTTTCACCATTGAGGATGATGTTGGCTGTGGGTTTGTCATATATGGCCTTTACTTTGTTGAGGAAAGTTCCCTCTATGCCTACTTTCTGCAGGGTTTTTATCATAAATGTGGTGTTGAATTTTGTCAAAAGCTTTCTCTGCATCTATTGAGATGATCATATGGTTTTCTTCCTTCAATTAGTTAATATGGTTTATCACATTGATTGATTTGCGTGTATTGAAGAATCCTTGCATTCCTGGAATAAACCCCACTTGATCATGGTGCATGATCCTTTTAATGTGCTGTTGGATTCTGTTTGCTAGTATTTTGTTGAGGATTTTTGCATCTATGTTCATCAGTGATATTGGCCTGTAGTTTTCTTTCTTTGTGACATCCTTGTCTGGTTTTGGTATCAAGGTGATGGTGGCCTTGTAGAATGAATTTGGGAGTGTTCCTCCCTCTGCTATATTTTGGAAGAGTTTGAGGAGGATAGGTGTTAGCTCTTCTCTAAATGATTGATAGAATTCGCCTGTGAAGCCATCTGGTCCTTGGCTTTTGTTTGTTGGTAGATTTTTAATCACAGTTTCAATTTCATTGCTTGTGACTGTTCTGTTCATATTTTCTATTTCTTCCTGATTCAGTTTTGGCAGGTTGTGCATTTCTAAGAATTTGTCCATTTCTTCCAGGTTGTCCATTTTATTGGCATAGAGTTGCTTGTAGAAATCTGTCATCATCTTTTGTATTTCTGCAGTGTCTGTTGTTACTTCTACTTTTTCATTTCTAATCCTATTGATTTGAGTCTTCTCCCTTTTCTTCTTGATGAGTCTGGCTAATGGTTTATCTGTTTTTTTTTTTATCTTCTCAAAGAACCAGTTTGTACTTTTATTGATCTTTGCTGTCGTTTCCTTCATTTCTTTTTCAGTTATTTCTGATCTGATTTTTATGATTTCTTTCCTTCTGCTAGCTTTGGGGTTTTTTTGTTCTTCTTTCTCTAATTGCTTGAGGTGCAAGGTTAGGTTGTTTATTCGAGATGTTTCCTGTTTCTTAAGGTGGGCTTGTATTGCTATGAGCTTCCCTCTTAGAAATGCTTTTGCTGCATCCCGTAGGTTTTGGGTCGTCGTGCCTCCATTGTCATTTGTTTCTAGGTATTTTTTCATTTCCTCTTTGATTTCTTCAGTGATTACTTCGTTATTAAATAGTGTACTGTTTAGCCTCCATGTGTTTGTAGTTTTTACAGATCTTTTCCTGTAATTGATATCTAGTTTCATAGCGTCGTGGTTGGAAAAGATACTTGTTACAATTTCAGTTTTCTTAAATTTACCAAGGCTTGATTTGTGACCCAGGATATGATCTACGCTGGAAAATGTTCCATGAGCACTTGAGAAAAATGTGTATTGTGTTGTTTTTGGATGGAGTGTCCTATAAATACCAATTAAGTCCATCTTGTTTAATGTAACATTTAAAGCTTGTGTTTCCTTATTTATTTTCATTTTGGATGATCTGTCCATTGGTGAAAGTGGGGTGTTAAAGTCCCCTACAATGAGTGTGTTACTGTCGATTTCCCCTTTTATGGCTGTTAGTATTTTCCTTATGTATTGAGGTGCTCCTATGTTGGGTGCATAAATATTTACAATTGTTTTATCTCCTTCTTGGATCGATCCCTTGATCATTATGTAGTGTCCTTCTTTGTCTCTTCTAATCGTCTCTATTTTAACGTCTATTTTTTCTGATATGAGAATTGCTACTCCAGCTTTCTCTTGGTTTCCATTTGCATGGAATATCTTTTTCCATCCCCTTATTTTCAGTCTGTATGTGTCTCTAGGTCTGAAGTGGGGCTCTTGTAGACAGCATATATATGAGTCTTCTTTTTGTATCCATTCATTCAATCTATGTCTTTTGGTGGGAGCATTTAGTCCATTTACATTTAAGGTAATTATCGATATGTATGTTCCTATTCCCATTTTCTAAATTGTTTTGGGTTCTTCATTGTAGGTCTTTTCCTTCTCTTGTGTTTCTTGCCTAGAGAAGTTCCGTTAGCATTTGTGGTAAAGCTGGTTTGGTGGTGCTGAACTCTCTCAGCTTTTTCTTGTCTGTAAAGGTTTTAATTTCTCCATCAAATCTGAATGAGATCCTTGCTGGGTAGAGAAATCTTGGTTGCAGGTTTTTCTCCTTCATCACTTTAAACATGTCCTGCCAGTCCCTTCTGGCTTGCAGAGTTTCTGCTGAAAGATCAACTGTTAACCTTATGGGCATTCCCTTGTGTGATATTTGTTGTTTTTCCCTTGCTGCTTTGATTTTTCATTTATTTAATTTTAACACATTTATTGGGGTATAATTTCTATACAATGGTGTGTTAATTTCTGCTTTATAACAAAGTGAATCAGTTATAAATATACATATGTTCCCATATCTCTTCCCTCTTGCATCTCCCTCCCTTCTACCTTCCCTATTCTACCCCTCCAGGCGGTCACAAAGCACCGAGCTGATATCCCTGTGCTATGCGGCTGCTTCCCACTAGCTATCTACCTTTCGTTTGTAGTGTATATATGTCCATGCCTCTCTCTCGCTTTGTCACAGCTCACCCTTCTCCCTCCCCATATCCTCAAGGCCGTTCTCCAGTAGGTCTTTGTCTTCATTCCTGTCTCACCCCTAGGTGCTTCATGACATTATTTTTTCTTAAATACCATATATATGTGTTAGCATACGGTATTGGTCTTTCTCTTTCTGATTACTTCACTCTGTATGACAGACTCTAGGTCTATCCACCTCATGACAAATAGCTCAATTTTGTTTCTTTTTACGGCTGAGTAATATTCCATCGTATATATGTGCCACATCTTCTTTATCCATTCATCCTATAATGGGCACTTAGGTTGTTTCCATCTCTAGGCTATTATAAATAGAACTGCAATGAACATTTTGGTACATGAATCTTTTTGAATTATGGTCTTCTCAGGGTATATGCCCAGTAGTGGGATTGCTGGGTCATATGGTAGTTCTATTTGTAGTTTTTTAAGGAACCTCCATACTGTTCTCCATAGTGGCTGTACCAAGTCACATTCCCACCAGCAGTGCAAGAGTGTTCCCTTTTCTCCACACTCTCTCTAGCATTTATTGTTTCTAGATTTTTTGATGATGGCCATTCTGACTTGTGTGAGATGATATCTCATTGTAGTTTTGATTTGCATTTCTCTAATGATTAATGATGTTGAGCATTCTTTCATGTGTTTGTTGGCAGTCTGTATATCTTCTTTGGAGAAATGTCTATTTAGGTCTTCTGCCCATTTTTGGATTGGGTTGTTTGTTGTTTTGTTATTGAGGTGCATGAGCCACTTTTAAATTTTGGAAATTAATTCTTTGTCAGTTGCCTCATTTGCAAATATTTTCTCCCATTCTCAGGGTGGTCTTTTGGTCTTGTTTATGGTTTCCTTTGCTGTGCAAAAGCTCTGAACTTTCATTAGGTCCCATTTGCTTATTTCTGTTTTTATTTTCATTTCTCTAGGAGGTGGGTCAAAAAGGATCTTGCTGTGATTTATGTCATAGAGTGTTCTGCCTATGATTTCCTCTAAGGGTTTGATAGTTTCTGGCCTTACATTTAGGTCTTTAATCCATTTTGAGCTTATTTTTGTGTATGGTGTTAGGGAGTGATCTAATCTCATACTTTTATGTGTACCTGTGCAGTTTTACCAGCACAACTTACTGAAGAGGCTGTCCTTTCTCCACTGTACAATCCTGCCACCTTTATCAAAGATAAGGTGACCATATGTGCATCGGTTTATCTCTGGGCTTTCTATCCTGTTCCAGTGATCTATCTTTCTGTTTCTGTGCCAGTATCATACTGTCTTGATTACTGTATCTTTGTAGTATAGTCTGAAATCAGGGAGCCTCATTCCTTCAGCTCTGTTTTTCGTTCTCAAGATTGCTTTGGCTATTCGGGGTCTTATGTGTTTCCATATAAATTGTGAAATTTTTTGTTCTAGCTCTGTGAAAACTGCCAGTGGTAATTTGATAGGGATTGCATTGAATCTGTAGATTGCTTTTGGTAGTAGAGTCATTTTCACAAGGTTGATTCTTCCAATCCAAGAACATGGTATACCTCTCCATCTATTTGTATCATCTTTATTTTCTTTCATCAGTGTCTTACAATTTTCTGCATACAGGTCTTTTGTCTCCTTAGGTAGGTTTATTCCTAGATATTTTATTCTTTTTGTTGCAGTGGTAAATGGGAGTGTTTTCTTGATTTCACTTTCAGATTTTTCATCATTACTGTATAGGAATGTCAGAGATTTCTGTGCATTAATTTTGTATCCTGCAACTTTCCCAAATTCATTGATTAGCTCTAGTAGTTTTCTGGTAGCATCTTTCGGATTCTCTATGTATAGTATCATGTCATCTGCAAACAGTGACATCTTTACTTCTTCTTTTCCTATTTGGATTCCTTTTATTTCCTATTCTTCTCTGATTGCTGTGGCTAAAACTTCCAAGACTATGTTGAATAAGAGTGGTGAGGGGGTCCTTGAAGATGGCGGAAGAGTAAGAAGTGGAGATCACCTTCCTCCCCACAGATACACCAGAAATACATCTACACTTGGAACAACTCCTACAGAACACCTACTGAAGGCTGGCAGAAGACCTCAGACCTCCCAAAATGCAAGAAACTCCCCACATACCTGGGTAGGGCAAAAGAAAAAAAAAGAAAAAACAGAGACAAAAGAATAAGGATGACACCTGCACCAGTGGGAGGGAGCTGTGAAGGAGGAAAAGTTCCCACACACTAGGAAGCCCCTTTGCGGGCGGAGACTGCGGGAGGCGGAGCGGGGAGCTTCGAAGCCGCGGAGGAGTGCACAGCAACGGGTGCGGAGGGCAAAGCGGGGAGATTCCCGCACAGAGGATCGGTGCCGACCTGCATTCACCAGCCCAAGAGGCTTGTCTGCTCACCCGCCGGGGTGGGCGGGGCTGCGAGCTGAGGCTCTGAGGCTCGGGTTTCGGTTTCGGACGGAGCGCAGGGAAAGGACTGGGGTTGGCGGCTTGAACATAGACTGAAGGGGTTAGTGCACCACGGCTAGCCGGGAGGGAGTCCGGGGAAAAGTCTGCACCTGCCGAAGAGGCAAGAGAGTTTTTCTTCCCTCTTTGTTTCCTGGTGCGTGAGGAGAGGGGTTTAAGAACGCTGCTTAAAGGAACTCCAGAGACGGGCGTGAGCCACGGCTAAAAGCGCGAACCCCAGAGATGGGCGCGAGCCGCGGCTAAAAGCACGGACCCCAGAGACGGGCGGGAGATGCTAAGGCTGCTGCTGCCGCCACCAAGTGGCCTGTGTGCGAGCACAGGTCACTCTCCACACCCCTCTTCCGCGGAGACTGTGT
This sequence comes from Lagenorhynchus albirostris, assembly GCF_949774975.1. Taxonomy (NCBI): domain Eukaryota; kingdom Metazoa; phylum Chordata; class Mammalia; order Artiodactyla; family Delphinidae; genus Lagenorhynchus; species Lagenorhynchus albirostris. The sequence continues at coordinate 84,084,280 of NC_083116.1, read as the reverse complement.
AGCCCACGACTGCCAGGTTCCCGGGATCCAGGGACAAATTCCCCGGGAGAACACACGGCGGGCCTCAGGCTGGTGCAAAGTCATGCCGGCCTTTGCCGCCGCAGGCCCGCCCCACACGCAGTGCCCCTCCCTCCCCACCCCCCCACCCTGGCCTGAGTGCGCCAGAGCCCCTGAATCAGCGGCTCCTTTAACCCCGTCCTGTCTGAGCAAAAAACAGACGCCCTCCAGCGACCTACACGCAGAGGCAGGGCCAAATCCAAAGCTGAGCCCCTGTGAGTGGTGAGAACAAAGAAGAGAAAGGGAAATCTCTCCCAGCAGCCTCAGAAGCAGCGGATTAAAGCTCCACAATCAACTTGATATACCCTGCATCTGTGGAATACCTGAATAGACAACCAATCATCCCAAATTAAGGAAGTGGACTTTAGGAGGAAGATCTATGATTTTTTTCCCTTTTCCTCTTTTTGTGAATGTGTATGTGTATGCTTCTGTGTGAAATCTTGTCTGTATAGTCTTGCTTCCACCATTTGTCCTAGGGTTCTATCCGTCCATGTTTTTTTTTTAAATTTTTTTCTTAATAATTAATTTTAATTTTAATAACGTTATTATACTTTACCTTCGTTTTTTCTTCCTTTCTTTCTTTCCTTCCTTCCTTCCCTCCTTTAGACAACGAATCATCCCAAATTGAGGAGGTGGTCTCTGACAGCAAGATTTATGATTTTTCCCCCTTTACCTCTTTTAGTGAGGGTGTATGTGTATGATTCTATGTAAGATTTTGTCTGTATAGCTTTGCTTCCAACATTTGTCCTAAGGTTCTATCCATCCCTGTCTTTTTTTCTAAATAAGAATTTTTTAATTCAATAACTTTATTATACTTTATTTTATTTTTACTGTATCTTCTTTCTTTCTGTCTTTTTTCCTTCTTTCCCTCCTTCCTTCCTTTCTCCCTCCCTCCCTGCCTCCCTCCTTTCTTTCCTTTTTGCCTTCTTTCCTTCTTTGCTTCTTTCTTTCCTTCTTTCATCCTTCCTTCCCTCCTTTCCATCTTTCCTTCCTCATACTTCTACTAATTCCCTCTACATTTTCTCCCTTTTATTCTGAGCCGTGTGCATCAAAGGCTCTTGGTGCTCCAGCCAGGAGTCAGGGCTCTCCCTCTGAGGTAGGAGAGCCAACTTCAGGACACTGGTCCACAAGAGACCTCCCAGCTCCACATAATATCAAATGGCGAAAATCTCCCAGAGACCTCCATCTTAACACCAGCACCCAGCTTCACTCAACGACCAGCAAGCCACAGTGCTGGACAACCTATGCCAAACACTAGCAAAACAGGAACACAACCCCACCCATTAGCAGAGAGGCTGCCTAAAATCATAATAAGGCCACAGACACCCCCAAACACACCACCAGATGTGAACCTGCCCACTAGAGAGACAAGATCCAACCTCATCCACCACAACACAGGCACTAGTCCCCTCCACCAGAAAGCCTACACAACCCATTGAACCAACCTTTGCCACTGGAGACAGATATCAAAAACAGGAGGAACTACGAACCTGCAGCCTGCAAAAAGGAGACCCCAAACACAGTAAGGTAAGCAAAATGAGAAGACAGAAAAACACACAGCAGATAAAGGAGCAAGATAAAAATGCACCAGACCTAACAAATGAAGAGGAAATAGGCAGTCTACCTGAAAAAGAATTCAGAATAATGATAGTAGGGATGATCCAAAATCTTGGAAACAGAATGGACAAAATGCAAGAAACAGTTAACAAGGACCTAGAAGAAATAAAGATGAAACAAGCAATGATGAACAACACAATAAATGAAATGAAAAGTACTCTAGATGGGATCAATAGCAGAATAACTGAGGCAGAAGAATGGATAAGTGACCTGGAAGATAAAATAGTGGAAATAACTACTGCAGAGCAGAATAAAGAAAAAAGAATGAAAGGAACTGAGGACAGTCTCAGAGACTGCTGGGACAACATTAAATGCACCAACATTTGAATTATAGGGGTTCAAGAAGAAGAAGAGAAAAAGAAAGGGACTGAGAAAATATTTGAAGAGATTATAGTTGAAAACTTCGCTAATATGGGAAAGGAAATAGTTAATCAAGTCCAGGAAGCACAGAGAGTCCCATACAAGATAAATACAAGGAGAAATACGCCAAGACACATATTAATCAAACTGTCAAAAATTAAATACATAGAGAGCATATTAAAAGCAGCAAGGGAAAAACAACAAATAACACATAAGGGAATCCCCATAAGGTTAACAGCTGATCTCTCAGCAGAAACCCTACAAGCCAGAAGGGAGTGGCAAGACATACTGAAAGTGATGAAGGAGAAAAACCTGCAGCCAAGACTACTCTACCCAGCAAGGATCTCATTCAGATTTGATGGAGAAATTAAAACCTTTACAGACAAGAAAAAGCTGAGAGAGTTCAGCACCACCAAACCAGCTTTACAACAAATGCTAAAGGATCTTCTCTAGGAAAGAAACACAAGAGAAGGAAAAGACCTATAATAACGAACCTAAAACAATTTAGAAAATGGCAATAGGAACATACATATCGATAATTACCTTAAATGTAAATGGACTAAATGCTGCCACCAAAAGACACAGATTAGCTGAATGGATACAAAAACAAGACCCTTATATATGCTGTCTACAAGAGACCCACTTCAGACCTAGAGACACATACAGACTGAAAGTAAGGGGATGGAAAAAGATATTCCATGCAAATGGAAACAAAAAGAAAGCTGGAGTAGCAATTCTCATATCAGACAAAATAGACTTTAAACTAAGGACGATTAAAAGAGACAAAGAGGGACACTACATAATGATCAAGGGATCAATCCAAGAAGAAGATATAACAATTGTAAATATTTATGCACCCCACATAGGAGCACCTCAATACATAAGGAAAATACTAACAGCCATAAAAGGGGAAATTGACAGTAACACATTCATTGTAGGGGACTTAAACACCCCACTTTCACCCATGGGCAGATCATCCAAAATGAAAATAAATAAGGAAACACAAGCTTTAAATGATACATTAAACAAGATGGACTTAATCGATATTTATAGGACACTCCATCCAAAAACAAAAGAATACACATTTTTCTCAAGTGCTCATGGAACATTCTCCAGGATAGATCATATCTTGGGTCACAAATCAAGCCTTGGTAAATTTAAGAAAATTGAAATTGTATCAAGTATCTTTTCTGACCACAACGCCATGAGACTAGATATCAATTACAGGAAAAGATCTGTAAAAAATACAAACACATGGAGGCTAAACAATACACTACTTAATAATGAAGTGATCACTAAAGAAATCAAAGAGGAAATAAAAAAATACCTAGAAACAAATGACAATGGAGACACAAAGACCCAAAACCTATGGGATACAGCAAAAGCAGTTCTAAGGGGGAAGTTTATAGCAATACAAGCCCACCTTAAGAAGCAGGAAACATCTTGAATAAACAACCTAACCTTGCACCTCAAGCAATTAGAGAAAGAAGAACAAAAAAAAAACCCAAAGCCAGCAGAAGGAAAGAAATCATAAAAATCAGATCAGAAATAAATGAAAAAGAAAAGAAGGAAACAATAGCAAAGATCAATAAAACTAAAAGCTGGTTCTTTGAGAAGATAAACAAAATAGATAAACCACTAGCCAGACTCATCAAGAAAAAAGGGGAGAAGACTCAAATCAATAGAATTAGAAATGAAAAAGGTGAGGTAACAACTGACACTGCAGAAATAAAAAAGATCATGAGAGATTACTACAAGCACCTCTATGCCAAAAAAATGGACAGCCTGGAAGAAATGGACAAATTCTTAGAAACGCACAACCTGCCAAGACTGAATCAGGAAGAAATAGAAAATATGAACAGACCAATCACAAGCACTGAAATTGAAACTGTGATTAAAAATCTTCCAAAAAACAAAAGCCAAGGACCAGATGGCTTCACAGGCGAATTCTATCAAACATTTAGAGAAGAGCTAACACCTACCCTCCTCAAACTCTTCCAAAATATAGCAGAGGGAGGAACACTCCCAAATTCATTCTACAAGGCCACCATCACCTTGATACCAAAACCAGACAAGGATGTCACAAAGAAAGAAAACTACAGGCCAATATCACTGATGAACATAGATGCAAAAATCCTCAACAAAATACTAGCAAACAGAATCCAACAGCACATTAAAAGGATCATACACCATGATCAAGTGGGGTTTATTCCAGGAATGCAAGGATTCTTCAATATACGCAAATCTATCAATGTGATAAACCATATTAACAAATTGAAGGAGAAAAACCATATGATCATCTCAACAGATGCAGAGAAAGCTTTTGACAAAATTCAACACCCATTTATGATAAAAACCCTGCAGAAAGTAGGCATAGAGGGAACTTTCCTCAACATAATAAAGGCCATATATGACAAACCCACAGCAAAAATCATCCTCAATGGTGAAAAACTGAAAGCATTTCCACTAAGATAAGGAACAAGACAAGGTTGCCCACTCTCACCACTCTTATTCAACATAGTTTTGGAAGTTTTAGCCACAGCAATCAGAGAAGAAAAGGAAATAAAAGGAATCCAAATCAGAAAAGAAGTAAGCTGTCACTGTTTGCAGATGACATGATACTATACATAGAGAATCCTAAAGATGCTACCAGAAATCTACTAGCTCTAGTAGTAGAGCTAATCAATGAATTTGGTAAAGTGGCAGGATACAAAATTAATGCACAGAAATCTCTGGCATTCTTATATACTAAAGATGAAAAATCTGAAAGTGAAATCAAGAAAACACTCCCATTTACCATTGCAACAAAAAGAATAAAATATCTAGGAATAAACCTACCTAAGGAGACCAAAGACCTGTATGCAGAAAATTGTAAGACACTGATGAAAGAAAATAAAGATGATAGAAACAGATGGAGATGTATACCATGTTCTTGGATTGGAAGAATCAACATTGTGAAAATGACTCTACTACCCAAAGCAATCTATAGATTCAATGCAATCCCTATCAAACTACCACTGGCATTTTTCACAGAACTAGAACAAAAAATTTCGCAATTTGTATGGAAACACAAAAGACCCCGAATAGCCAAAGCAGTCTTGAGAACAAAAAAAGGAACTGGAGGAATCAGGCTCCCTGACTTCAGACTATCCTACAAAGCTACAGTAATCAAGACAGTATGGTACTGGCACAAAAACAGAAAGATAGATCAATGGAACAGGATAGAAAGCCCAGAGATAAACCCATGCACATATGGACACCTTATCTTTGATAAAGGTGGCAGTAATGTACAATGGAGAAAGGACAGCCTCTTCAATAAGTGGTGCTGGGAAAACTGGACAGGTACATGTAAAAGTATGAGATTAGATCACTCCCTAACACCATACACAAAAATAAGCTCAAAATGGATTAAAGACCTAAATGTAAGGGCAGAAACTATCAAACTCTTAGAGGAAAACATAGGCAGAACACTCTATGACATAAATCACAGCAAGATCCTTTCTGACCCACCTCCTAGAGTAATGGAAATAAAAACAAAAATAAACAAATGGGACCTAATGAAACTTCAAAGCTTTTGCACAGCAAAGGAAACCATAAAGAAGACCAAAAGACAACCCTCAGAATGGGAGAAAATATTTGCAAATGGAGCAACTGACAAAGGATTAATCTCCAAAATTTACAAGCAGCTCATGCAGCTCAATAACAAGAAAACAAACAACCCAATCCAAAAATGGGCAGAAGACCTAAATAGACATTTCTCCAAAGAAGATATACAGACTGCCAACAAACACATGAAAGAATGCTCAACATCATTAATCATTAGAGAAATGCAAATCAAAACTACAATGAGATATCATCTCACACCAGTCAGGATGGCCATCATCAAAAAATCTAGAAACAATAAATGCTGGAGAGGGTGTGGAGAAAAGGGAACACTCTTGCACTGCTGGTGGGAATGTGAATTTGTACAGCTACTATGGAGAACAGTATGGAGGTTCCTTAAAAAACTACAAATAGAACTACCATATGACCCAGCAATCCCACTACTGGGCATATACCCTGAGAAAACCAAAATTCAAAAAGAGTCATGTACCAAAATGTTCATTGCAGCTCCATTTACAATAGCCCGGAGATGGAGACAACCTAATGCCCATCATCGGACGAATGGATAAAGAAGATGTGGCACATATATACAATGGAATATTACTCAGCCATAAAAAGAAACGAAATTGAGCTATTTGTAATGAGGTGGATAGACCTAGAGCCTGTCATACAGAGTGAAGTAAGTCAGAAAGAAAAAGACAAATACTGTATGCTAACACATGTATATGGAATTTAAGAAAAGGAAAATGTCATGAAGACCCTAGGGGTAAGGCAGGAATAAAGACGCAGATCTCCTAGAGAACAGACTTGAGGTTATGGGGAGGGGGAAAGGTGAGCTGTGACAGGGCGAGAGAGAGTCATGGGCATATACACACTAACAAACGTAGTAAGGTAGATAGCTAGTGGGAAGCAGCCGCATGGCACAGGGATATTGGCTCGGTGCTTTGTGACAGCCTGGAGGGGTGGGATAGGGAGGGTGGGAGGGAGGGAGAGGCAAGAGGGAAGACATATGGGAACATGTGTTTATGTATGACTGATTCACTTTGTTATAGAACAGAAACTAACACACCATTGTAAAGCAATTATAACCCAATAAAAATGTTAAAGAAAATGTCATGAAGAACCTAGTGGTAAAGCAGGAATAAAGATGCAGACCTCCTAGAGAACGGACTTGAGGTTATGGGGAGAGGGAAGGGTGAGCTGTGACAGGGCGAGAGAGAGTCATGGGCATATACACACTAACAAACGTAGTAAGGTATATAGCTAGTGGGAAGCAGCCGCATGGCACAGGGATATTGGCTCGGTGCTTTGTGACAGCCTGGAGGGGTGGGATAGGGAGGGTGGGAGGGAGGGAGACGCAACAGGGAAGAGATATGGGAACATATGTTTATGTATGACTGATTCACTTTGTTATAAAGCAGAAACTAACACACCATTGTAAAGCAATTATACCCCAATAAAGATGTTAAAAAAAATCTAGAAACAATAAATTCTGGAGAGGGTGTGGAGAAAAGGGAACACTCTTGCACTGCTGGTGGGAATGTGAATTTGTACAGCTACTATGGAGAACAGTATGGAGGTTCCTTAAAAAAGTACAAATAGAACTACCATATGACCCAGCAATCCCACTACTGGGCGTATACCCTGAGAAAACCAAAATTCAAAAAGAGACATGTACCAAAATGTTCATTGCAGCTCTATTTACAATAGCCCGGAGATGGAAACAACCTAAGTGCCCATCATCGGATGAATGGATAAAGAAGATGTGGCACATATATACAATGGAATATTACTCAGCCATAAAAAGAAACGAAATTGAGCTATTTGTAATGAGGTGGATAGACCTAGAGTCTGTCATACAGAGTGAAGTAAGTCAGAAAGAAAAAGACAAATACCGTATGCTAACACATATATATGGAATTTAAGAAAAAAGAAATGTCATGACGAACCTAGGGGTAAGGCAGGAATAAAGACGCAGACCTACTAGAGAACAGACTTGAGGTTATGGGGAGGGGGAAGGGTGAGCTGTGACAGGTTGAGAGAGAGTCATGGACATATACACATTAACAAACGTAGTAAGGTAGATAGCTAGTGGGAAGCAGCCGCATGGCACAGGGATATTGGCTCAGTGCTTTGTTACAGCCTGGAGGGGTGGGATAGGGAGGGTGGGAGGGAGGAAGATGCAAGAGGGAAGACATATGGGAACATATGTATATGTATAACTGATTCACTTTGTTATAGAGCAGAAACTAACACACCATTGTAAAGCAATTATACCCCAATAAAGATGTTAAAAAAAAATAGTGGTGAGGGCTTCCCTTGTGGCGCGGTGGTTGGGAGTCCGCGTGCTGATGCAGGGGATGCGTGTTCGTGCACCGGTCCGGGTGGATCCGTCATGCCGCGCAGCGGCTGTGCCCGTGGGCAATGGCCGCTGGGTCTGCCCGTTCGGGGCCTGTGTTCCATGGCGGGAGGGGCCACAGCATTGAGAGGTCCGTGTACCACACAAAAAAATAATATATTGTTAAATAAAATAGAGTGGTGGGAGTGTTCAGCCTTTTCTTTTTCCTGATCTTAGTGAAAATGCTTTCAGTTTTTCACCATCGAGGATGATGTTGGCTGTGGGTTTGTCATATATGGCCTTTATTATGTTGAAGAAAGTTCCCTCTATGCCTACTTTCTGCAGGGTTTTTATCATAAATGGGTGTTGAATTTTGTCAAAAGATTTCTCTGCATCTGTTGAGATGATCATATGGTTTTTCTCCTTCAATTTGTTAGTATGCATTATCACATTGATTGATTTGAAGAATCCTTGCATTCCTGGAATAAACCCCACTTGATCATTGTGCATGATCCTTTTAATGTGCTGTTGGATTCTGTTTGCTAGTATTTTGTTGAGGATTTTTGCATCTATGTTCGTCAGTGATATTGGCCTGTAGTTTTCTTTCTTTGTGACATCCTTGTCTGGTTTTGGCATCAAGGTGATGGTGGGCACTTAGAATGAATTTGGGAGTGTTCCTCCCTCTGCTATATTTTGGATGAGATTGAGAAGGATAGGTGTTAGCTCTTCTCTAAATATTTGATAGAATTCACATGTGAAGCCATCTGGTCCTTGGCTTTTGCTTGTTGGAAGATTTTAATCACAGTTTCAATTTCAGTGATTGTGATTGGTCTGTTCATATTTTCTATTTCTTCCTGATTCAGTTTTGGCAGGTTGTGCATTTCTAAGAATTTGTCCATTTCTTCCAGGTTGTCCATTTTATTGGCATAGTGTTGCTTGTGGAAATCTGTCATCATCTTTTGTATTTCTGCAGTGTCTGTTGTTACTTCTCCTTTTTCATTTCTAATTCTAATGACTTGTGTCTTCTCCCTTTTTTTCTTGATGAGTCTGGCTAGTGGTTTATCAATTTTGTTTATCTTCTCAAAGACCAACTTTTAGTTTTAGTGATCTTTGCTATTGTTTCCTCCATTTCTTTTCCATTTATTTCTGATGTGTTTTATATGATTTCTTTCCTTCTGCTAACCTTGGAGTATTTTTGTTCTTCTTTCTTTGATTGCTTTAGGTGCAAGGTTAGGTTGTTTATTCGAGATGTTTCCTGTTTCTTAATGTGGGCTTGTATTGCTATAAACTTCCCTCTTAGAACTGCTTTGCTGGATCCCACAGGTTCTGCGTCGTCGTGTCTCCATTGTCATTTGTTTCTAGGTATTTTCTGAGTTCTTCTTTGATTTCTTCAGTGATCACTTCGTTATTAAGTAGTGTATTGTTTAGCCTCCATGTGTTTGTATGTTTTTACAGATCTTTTCTTATAGTGGATATCTAGTCTCATGGCATTTTGGTCGGAATAGAAACTTGATACAATTTCAATTTTCTTAAATTTACCAAGGCTTGATTTGTGATCCAAGATATGATCTATCCTGGAGAATGTTCCATGAGCACTTGAGAAAAATGTGTATTCTGTTGTTTTTGGGTGGAGTGTCCTATAAATATCAATTAAGCCCATGTTGTTTAATGTACCATTTAAAGCTTGTTCCTTATTTATTTTCATTTTGGATGATGTGTCCATTTTTGAAGTTGGGTGTTAAAGTCCCCTACTATGAATGTGTTACTGTCAATATCCTCTTTTATGGCTGTTAGTATTTGCTTTATGTATTGAGGTGCTCCTATGTTGGGTGCATAAATATTTATAATTGTTATATATTCTTCTTGGATCGATCCCTTGATCATTATGTAGTGTCCTTCTTTGTTTCTTCTAATAGTTTGTATTCTAAAGTCTATTTTGTCTGATATGAGTATTGTTACTCCAGCTTTCTTTTTGTTTCCATTTGCATGGAATATCTTCTTCCATCCCCTTACTTTCAGTCTGTATGTGTCTCTAGGTCTGAAGTGGGTCTCTTGTGGCAGAATATATATGGGTCTTGTTTTTGTATCCATTCAGCGAATCTGTGTCTTTTGGTGGCAGCATTTAGTCCATTTACATTTAAGGTAATTATCAATATGTATGTTCCTATTCTCATTTTCTAAATTGTTTTGGGTTCGTTATTGTAGGTCTTTTCCTTCTATTGTGTTTCTTTACTAGAGAAGTTCCTTTAGCATTCGTTGTAAAGCTGGTTTGGTGGTATTGAACTCTCTCAGCTTTTGCTTGTCTGTAAAGGTTTTAATTTCTCCATCAAATCTGAATGAGATCCTTGCTGGTTAGCATAACCTTGGTTGCCATTTTTTCTCCTTCATCACTTTAAATATGTCCTGCCACTCCCTTCTGGCTTCCAGAGTTTCTGCTGAGAGATCAGATTTTAACTTTATGGGGATTCCCTTGTGTGTTTTTTGTTGTTATTACCTTGCTGCTTTTAATATGCTTTCTTTGTATTTAATTTTTGACAGTTTGATTAATATGTGTCTTGGCATATTTCTCCTTGGATTTATCCTGTATGGGACTCTCTGTGCTTCCTGGACTTGATTAACTGTTTCCTTTCCCATATTAGGGAAGTTTTCAACTATAATCTCTTCAAATATTTTCTCAGTCCCTTTCTTTTTCTCTTCTTCTTCTGGAACCCCTATAATTCAAATGTTGGTGCGTTTAATGTTGTTCCAGGGGTCTCTGAGACTGTCCTCAGTTCTTTTCATTCTTTTTACTTTATTCTGCTCTGCAGTAGTTATTTCCACTATTTTATCTTCCAGGTCACTTATCCGTTCTTCTGCCTCAGTTATTCTGCTATTGATCCCATCTAGAGTACTTTTCATTTCATTTATTGTGTTGTTCATCATTGCTTGTTTCATCTTTATTTCTTCTAGGTCCTTGTTAACTGTTTCTTGCATTTTGTCCATTCTGTTTCCAAGATTTTGGATCATCCTTACTATCATTATTCTGAATTCTTTTTCAGGTAACTGCCTATTTCCTCTTCATTTGTTAGATCTGGTGCATTTTTATCTTGCTCCTTTATCTGCTGTGTGTTTTTCTGTCTTCTCATTTTGCTTACCTTACTGTGTTTGGGGTCTCCTTTTTGCAGGCTGCAGGTTCATAGTTCCCGCTGTTTTTGATGTCTGTCTCCAGTGGCTAAGTTTGGTTCAGTGGGTTGTGTAGGCTTCCTGGTGGAAGGGACTAGTGCCTGTGTTGCGGTGGATGAGGCTGGATCTTGTCTCTCTAGTGGGCAGGTTCACATCTGGTGGTGTGCTTTGGGGTGACTGTGGCCTTATTATGATATTAGGCAGCTTGTCTGCTAATGAGTGGGGTTGTGTTCCTGTTTTGATAGTTGTTTGGCATAGGGTGTCCAGCACTGTAGCTTGCTGGTCGCTGAGTGTAGCTGGATGCTGGCATTGAGATGGAGATATCTGTGAGATTTTTGCCATTTGATATTATGTGGAGCGGAGATGTCTCTTGTTGACCAGTGTCCTGAAGTTGGCTCTCCCACCTCTGAGGTAGAGCACTGATTCCTGGCTGGAGCACCAAGAGCCTTTCATCCACACAGCTCAGAGTAAAAGGGAGAAAACGTAGAGAGAAAGAATAGTAGAAGTAGGAAGAAGGAAGGAAAGATAGGAAGGAGGGAAGGAAGGAAGAAAAGAAGGAAAGAAATAAAGAAAGGAGGGAGGGAGGGAGGGATGGTGGGATGAAGGAACGAAGGAGGCAAGGAGGGAAGCAAGGAAAAAATGAAAGAAAGAAAGAAGATAAAGTAAAATAAAATAAAGTAAAATATAATAAAGTTATTAAATTAAAAAATAATTATTAAGAAAATTTTTTTTAAAGAATCGGATGGATAGAACCTTAGGACAAATGGTAGAAGCAAAGCTATACAGACAAAATCTCATACAGAAGCATACACATACACACTCACAAAAAGAGAAAAAGTGGAAAGAATCATAAATCTTGGTCTCAAAGTCCACCTGCTCAATTTGGGATGATTCATTGTCTAAAGGAGGGAAGGAAGAAAAGAAAGAAAGAAAGAAAGAAAGAAAGAAAGAAAGAAAGAAAGAAAGAAAGAAAGAAAGAAAGAAAGAAAGAAAGAAAGAGAAAGAAAGCAAGAAAGCAAGAAAGAAAGAAAGAAAGAAAGGAGATAATGTAAAATAAAATAAAGTTATTAAAATTAATTATTAAAAAAATTAAAAATAAAGAAAACTGACAGAACCGTAGGACAAATGGTGGAAGGAAAGCTATACAGACAAAATCTCACAAAGGAGCATACACGTACACACTCAGAAACAGAGGAAAAGGGGAAAAAATCATAAATCTTGCTCTCAAACTCTACCTCCTCAATCATCTAGTTGATTGTGGAGCTTTAATCCGCTGCTTCTGAGGCTTCTGGGAGAGATTTCCCTTTCTCTTCTTTGTTCTCACAGCTCCCAGGGGCTCAGCTTTGGATTTGGCCCCGCCTCTGCGTGTAGGTCGCTAGAGGGCGTCTGTTTTTCGCTCAGACAGGACTGGGTTAAAGGAGCCGCTGATTTGAGGGCTCTGGCTCACTCAGGCCGGGGGGGAGGGAGGGACCCGGAGAGCGGGGCAAGCCTGTGGCCACAGAGGCTGGCGTGACGTTGCACCAGCTAAGACGCGCCGTGCGTTCTCCTGGGGAAGTTGTCCCTGGATCCTGGGAACCTGGCAGTGGCGGGCTGCACAGGCTCCCCGGAAGGGAGGTATGGATAGTGACCTGTGCTCGCACAGAGGCTTCTTGGTGGCGGCAGCAGCAGCCTTAGCGTCTCCTGCCCATCTCTGTGGTCCGTGCTTTTAGCCGTGGCTCGCGCCCGTCTCTGGAGCTCCTTTAAGCAGCGCTCTTAATCCCCTCTCCCTGCGCACCAGGAAACAAAGAGGGAAGAAAAAGTCTCTTGCCTCTTCGGCAGCTCCAGACCTTTTCCCGGACTCTCTCCCGGTTAGCCGTGGTGCACTAACCCCTTCAAGCTCTGTTCACGCCGCCAACCCCAGTCCCCTCCCTGCTCTCCGACCAAAGCCAGAGCCTCAACTCACAGCCCCGCCCACCCCAGCGGGTGAGCAGACGAGCCTCCCGGGCTGGTGAGTGCCAGTCGGCACCGAACCTCTGTGCGAGAATCTCCCCACTTTGCCCTCTGCACTCCTGTTGCTGCACTCTTTTCTGTGGCTCCGAAGCTCCCCACCTCTGCCACCTGCAGTCTCCGCCCGCGAAAGGTCTTCTAGTGTGTGGAAACCTTTCCTCCTTCACAGCTCCCTCCCACTGGTACAGGTCCCGTCCCTATTCTTTTGTCTCTGTTTTTTCTTTTTTTCTTTTGCCCTACCCAGGTACGTGGGGAGTTTCTTGCCTTTTGGGAGGTCTGAGGTGTTCTGCCAGCGTTCAGTAGGTGTTCTGTAGGAGTTGTTCCACATGTAGATGTATTTCTGGTGTATCTGTGGGGAGGAAGGTGATCTCTGCGTCTTACTCTTCCACCATCTTCCCCTACGCCTCCTTCTTTATAAAATTTAGTAAATAGCAGATTTTCAAGTCCCATCATGATTGGTTGAGAGATGGTGTCAGAAGTACAGAAGCAACAGTCATGATCAGTTGAAAACCTTTTTCTCTAAATGGAAGGAAGAAATCGGTAACTTTGCTCATTGACATTAAATACTAAGAAAATAAACCATAGCTGCTGAACCTCAAATCATCTCCAAGCCCAGTGCTCCCTAGCTGATGAAGTCAAATACATTGCATTACACATACATAATGCAAAATACATTAGATTTACCCTTGGCATTTTCAGATTTAACATATGTACTGCAGCCTCCAACACATGTGACTCCAAATTATGTCCTAGTAAAATGGCATTTATTATCAGTGTACCATGACAAGTACTCAGCATGAGTGAGCCTAAGTAAATGTTAAGCATTTACAACTCTATGTGTCTTTATTGTTTTTATTTTGTTTATCATCATATTTCATCTTATCAACTTCCCTCTGAAATTGAAATTATCCACAGTTTATAGATGAAGGAATCATAAAATTTGGGATATGGGCAAATGTGAGTATTTGGAAAGAGCTCAAACTGTATCCCTCCTAAACATGGACTCAACTGCAGAAACAATGATAATAGTAATAAAAGCTAATATTTGTTGATCTCTGTTAGGCCGTCTGCTCTATGTGATTTATATGTATTAATGCATTTATTCCTTGCAGCTACTCTATGCGGTAGATATCATTATCACTTATCTTTACACATACATTTTTCACTGATAAACAGTACTCACTTTTTAAAGTCTCACCTTAAGTGTAACCATTATCTCACATTGGAGGGGGTGCGGTACTTGTTGGGGTTGGGAGAAGAAAGGCCAGACACCAGAAACAAAGAAAACAAAGACACACAGGCATGAAACGAATACCTCTTTTGTGGCACTGTCTAGGAACAAACAATTTCATATTCCTATAATGAAGACAAAAGAGGAGAGCTGGCAGTAGATAGAGCTGAGGTTTTGGCACCTATTATAGTAATAAAATGATGATGGTGGCCTGTATCATGATCACAGCAGTACGGATCAAAAAAGAGGAACTAGATATCATAAGTATTAAGGAGGCTAAATAAACAAGACTGTCATTGATTGAATGTAAGGGGTAAGAGAGAGGGAAGAGATGAGATGATGCTCATATTTATGGTTTAGGCAACTCGGTGAAAGGCAGATGCATATAGAAATTTGGAGCTTAGGAAAAAATCTGTCCAGAAGATATAGATTTGGTAATAAAGAGAATATAGAGATGGGTAATTGAAGCCTGATATCAAGTGGGATCATCAAGGGAAGGAGTGCAAAAGCACCACCACTCCAGCACACACAAGTCATATTTTCCTGTGTGATTTGGGAAAGTTCTTAACTTTTCTGAGCCTCAGTTTCCTCTTGTTTAAAGTGGAGATAATGCACTATTTTATGCAAAAGATGCATTGCTAAAGATGCTACACAATTCAATATTAATTTTCTCATAGGGATAAATGTAAATTAGAGAGAATGTACCCTTGGGCCCCATAAATCTATAACCATTTTTTCATTAATGCTACTTTTAGTTTTCTAGGTATTGGTTTTTATACCTCACAGGATACTGCTTGGTCAATCAAACATTGCACAGCCTATTATGATGGTAGTTTGGCCTTCTTCATAGCTTTTCTTTTTTCTTATCACTTCTGACTTCTACTATAAAGTTAATGATTTTAAGATGTATTTTTCCTTAGTACTAGTACCTGATGAACCTAAGCTGATGTCGTAAAATATATTTAAAATATTTAAATAATAATAGTAACACTAAAAGGTAGCACCAAGAGTATTCCCAGAAGTTACAATGCATACACGAGTCACAGGATACTGACAAATTAATGTTTACCAACCAAAGTGAAGCTACCATGTGGAATAGTTTATTATTCCTTTAGCTCCCAACTTTAGAATTAAGCCCTTCTTTTTGCTTTATTTATTTTTTAATTTGGGGAGATTATATTGTTTTAAATTTAATACATACCAACATTTCCATATGCAACTACTTCAAATTTACATAAATTAAATTTGCATGCAATACTTCACTCATGTTGTGACAGCTTCATCTCAAAAAATTGTTGATGATGAAGATTCATGAAAGAATGTAGGAAAGTGCTTGACACTATAGACAGCATTTAGTAAATGTTCAGCACATGTTATTTCCCTTTTCCTCCAAGCATTGCATTAACCTGTAGTTGTCTCTGTGGAAGAGAGAAAATGGCAGTATGTATATAATATTCTTTTTTATTCTCACATCTTTATTGGAGTATAAATGCTTTACAATGTTGTGTTAGTTTCTGCTGTACAACACAGTGAACAAGCTATATGTATACATGTATCCTCATATTCCCTCCCTCTTGAGCCTCCCTCCCACCCTCCCTATCCCATCCCTCTAGGTCATCAAAAGGCATCAAGTTGATCTCCTTGTGCTATGCAGCAGCTTTCCACTAGCCATCCATTTTACATTTGGAAGACCTGAATAGACATTTCGCTAAAGTAGACATGCAGATGGCCAACAAATACATGAGAAGATGTATATAATATTCTAAAATAAGTTTTAGAGGTGCTGGTGTGTAAAAAAACAAAACAAAACAAAAAATACTCTTGTATCATTCATGAATCCTATACTTTGAAATTAACTGAATTTTCATCATATTTTTCCTTTATTTTAGGGAGATGTCTCTCCATTCCATAGGCTATATTCCCACCTAGTATCCTGCAGAAGCAACTGCCTGTATCTTAATTTTCTCCTGATTATCAAAATATTTAGAAAATACAGAAAAGTATAAAGAACTGAACAAACATCATGTATAATCCCACCACCCAGAGGCAATTACATAGAAGCCCTTGGAGATATTTCCTTCTAGTTTTTGTCTATGTATTTTTTGTTTTTTACATTAGAGAATTGAATCTATACCAATATACAATTTTGTAACCAGAGTTTTGCTTTAGCTTTATATCAGAAGAAATTCTCTGTGACATTAAAACATCTTCTTAAGCATCAGTTTAAAGACTGCATACTATTCCAAGCTTTATTAAGTTGGTTGTGTCCAAATGTTCACCACAAACACTCTCTGCATCATTGTACATCTTACCTAATCTTTGCCCATATTTTTTTTATTAATCCTTGAATTTGAATTCTAGAATATAAATAACTGAGTCAAAGTGAGTTTGTTTTCAAAATAAGTAAGGTTTTTCTTGATTTAAAAATAATACACATGCACTGTAAAAATGTTGAAAAATACTGACAAATATAAAGAAGAATACTATACTTCTTTATTATTTATTTACTTATTATATTTATTTATTTATTTTTGTGGTACGTGGGCCTCTCACTGCTGTGGCCTCTCCCGCTGTGGAGCACAGGCCCCGGACGCGCAGGCCCAGTGACCACGGCTCACGGGCCCAGCCGCTCCGCGGCATGTGGGATCCTCCCAGACCGGGGCATGAACCCGTGCCCCCTGCATCGGCAGGCGGACCCTCAACCACTGTGCCACCAGGGAAGCCCCTAAATACTTTTTAAATCTTCCTCCAATCCCTACAGTCACCTAGAAATTATAGATAAAATCGAGCAAACAACTTCTACAATGCATAGCTGAGATTACAATAAAGTGAGAGAAATCCATAGTGCCCCAAAACCAAAGAAACTCCAGAAAGCAAAGTGATTAGGGAGTGCTAAAGTCATAGGGTATCATGAGGGCATCACCTGCTATTAGGGACCAAGGATAGGTTTGGAAATTGTGCTGTGAGTAACTGGAATCCATTAAAAGTTTCTCAGTAGAATGACATAATTTGAGCTGTAATTTATGTTTTCTTTCTTTTTGATGGAAAAGCTAGATATAAGTGTAAAAGACTGTCATGCCTTGGCATGACAAGACTGGAAGGAGTCAAAGCTGAAGGCCTGTTGGATAACTAATTAATGTGAGCGTTAATCAAGGATATATATTTGTCCACTATTTGGAAAGTGGAAATGTAGATGGGCAGTGAGATCATGTAAAAGAGACATTTAGGTTATCTACCAAGTCACCATAAATCTAGGGTCCAGGTACAAGGGAATCTGCACAATAGCAAGACATCATAGAAGAAAACAGCAGTCCATTACTAGGATTCTTCTGAGAAATTCCACCAGTTATTTTACCTGTTTTTTCTATTGGAATGATCCAGGTGTGTTAAGGACTTGGGCTGATTAATAACGTGGATAATATTTGAAGCCATGGAGCTTAGGAAGAGGAGAAATCCTCAAGGAGGACAAGAATTAATAGTCAAAAATGTAGAAGATTGCCAAGAATATTTTATTATTGTTATGAATGTTTGTGTCCCCCTCAAAATGCACATTATTGAAACCCTATACCCCAATGTGATGGTATTAAGAGGTAGGGCCTTGAGAGTTAATTAGGATTAGATGATATCATGAGAATGGAGCCCTTATGAATGGGATTAGTGTCCTTAAAAGCATCGTGAAAGAACCTGTTTTCCCTTCACCCTCTGCTCTCTTCCATGTGAGGATACAAGATGTCAGCAGTCTGCAACCTGAAAAAGGGCTTTCACCAGAACTGGACCATGCTGGCAGCCTGATCTCAGACATGAGAGATCTTCAGCCTCCAGAACGGTGAGAAGTAAATTCCTTTGTTTATAAGCCACACAGTCTATGGTACTTTGTTATAGCAGCCTGAAATGACTAAGAAAATTGTCATAGAGGCTAAAGGAAGGAAAGAGTTATAAGAAGAAGGAAGCAATCAACTGTATGAAATATCAAAGAAGCCCAGGAGGGACTGTATGTCTGTTTGATCTCTAAATTTGTAATATTAAAGTGAAGATGAACATCAGGAAGTTTGAGGAAAGGACTGGGCTAGAGATATGAATTTGAGAGTCATAAGGACAGAAATGGGAGTCAAAACTATGAGAGTAAATGTGATCATCCAAAGAGAGTATATAGAGGGAAAAGAGTAGTGATCTGAAGATGGAGTTCTTGAGAACACCAACATTTAATGGTAAGATAGACAAAAAAAAAGGGCATATGAAGACAGAGGACAGAGAAGAAGTGGTCAGATAAATGTGAAGAGAACCTAGATGGTGATGTATTATGAAACCCAAAGGTGAAGGTGTTTACAATGAAAATGTTCAGCAGTTACAGATGCAGTAGTTAAATAAGTGGTTAATAAGACAAGGACTAGAAAATATTAATTTGGATTTGGCAATTAGAAGGTTATTATTGTATACTTTAACCAGTTCAGGTTTAGTGGAACACTGAGATAAAGATATTATATTGCTATGAATTGAGAATTTTAGAAGTAAAGAAGACATAAAACAAACACATGAAAAGATGCCAAACATCACTAATTATTAGAGAAATGCAAATCAAAACTACAATGAGCAGGCTTCCCTGCTGGTGCAGTGGTTGAGAGTCTGCCTGCCGATGCAGGGGACACGGGTTTGTGCCCTGGTCCAGGAGGATTCCACATGCCGCGGAGTGGCTGGGCCCGTGGGCCATTGGCCATTGAGCCCGCACGTCCGGAGCCTGTGCTCTGCAACGGGAGAGACCACAACAGTGAGAGGCCCACGTACCACAAAAACAAACAAACAAACAAACAAACAAAAACTACAATGAGGTATCACCTCACACCAGTCAGAATAGCCATCATCAAAAAACCTACAAACAATAAATGCTGGAGAGGGTGTGGAGAGCAGGGAATCCTCCTACACTGTTGGTGGGAGTATAAATTGGTACAGCCACTATGGAGAACATTATGGAGGTTCCTTAAAAAGCTAAAAATAGAGCTACCATAGGACCCAGCAATCCCACTCCTAAGCATATATCTGGTGAGAACCATAATTCAAAAGGATGCATGTGCCCCAATGTTCACTGCAGCACTATTTATAATAGCCAAGACATGGAACCAACCTAATTTTCCATTGATGGATGAATGGATAAAGAAGATGTGGTACATATATACAGTGGAATATTACTCAGCCATAAAAAGGAACAAAATAGTGTCATTTGCAAAGATGTGGGTGTACCTAGATATTGTAATACAGAGTAAAGTAAGTCAGAATGAGAAAAACAAATATAATATCACTTATATGTGGAATCTAGAAAAATGGTAGAGATGAACTTATTTGCAAAGCAGAAATAGAGTCACAAATATAGAGAACAAACTTATGGTTACCAAGGGGGAAAGGGGGTGGGATGAATTGAGAGATTGGGACTGACATATACCTACTTCTATGTATAAAATATATAACTAATGAGAACCTACTGTCTAGCACAGGGAACTCTACTCAACTCTCCGTGGTGACCTAAATGAGAAGGAAATCTAAAAAAGAGTGGGTATATGTATGTATAACTGATTCACTTTGCTCTACAGCAAGAAACTAACACAACATTGTAATGCAACTATACTCCAATAAAAACTAATTTAAAAAAAGAAAAAAAATTGCCGGTTAAATAAAAAAAGGACAAATTCAATTATATTTATAGCCAATTTTTAAAGTATATTTTTAAGATATCACTGACAGCTCATAGGAAAAATAAATACAGATTATTCATTAAAACAAAGGATGTCTAAAGCCTATAAGCTATTACTAAAAGGCTTACAAGGATGTGGGAACCAGGGTGGTGGAAAGACCTAAGGGCAGTGTAACAGTCAAGGTCTTGACAGGAAACAGATGACACACTCAAACTGGGTTATTTAAGAGAGTTTAAATACTTATGGTGTAGAGAAACCACAATACATATTATAGTACTATAAGCTAGTAACAGACATTTGTTATTATCATCCCTAGGTTTGATTTAGTCAAGGAGAAGGAGCAGTTACTGGAACCTGGATTCAGAGGAGCTATGTGGAGAGGGTTGCTTGACAGAGATGTGTATTTTGGTTGAGAAGAGTATCCAGCCAGTTGTGGCCCTTCAGGGAAGGAGCCAGGGAAATAAATATTTCAACTTTAGTTTCTGCTGTCCCTTTGACTTCCTGTCAGTGGTTCACATTGGCTGACCCAACAAGAATTCAGAAGATAAGAGGATCCATATAGGTCTGCCTCTGGATGCACAGAGCAGGGTGGAAAGAGATCAAAAATGGATTTGGAGGGACAAACAAACAGAGGATACCTAGCAGTCTTTACCTCAAATATTTGCCTAATTTTACCCTGCCTTTCTTATCATCACAAAGGCCAAGTACAACTACCAGGATGAGGCACACTAGACAGAAAAATGGTAGAGAGCCTCTTCTAACCAGACTGGGTAAGGTAGGCCTGGATTATTGCAGGCTTCAATGGAATAATTATTGAATAAGGTCGGCAAGAATTTGGGACTTATGACCAGAGTAGATGGGCTACACAGGGAAAGATTATAAGCAGGAAGCAAAATAGGTAGAAAGAGGATGGCATATAAGCCATCAATGAGATCTTTTCAGGCTTTACCTGTTGGCACTAAGTAGGCTGCTTATAGACCTAACTGGAACAATGGTCTATATATTCTGCTTTTTTAGTCTAGACTCCATCTTTTGTCCAGTAAGTACCCTAGATCTTAATCCCACTCTGCTTCTACCTGGATCCTTATGCCTGAATTCAATTCATGTGATTCCCTCTGCCCGTGATCCCCTGCTGGAGCTGCTCCTGCCTAACTCTAGTCTCTCCCCATCAACTCATATCTGTGACATGGATGCCACCATTAGTCCAAATAACTATAATCAGAGAGTCTCACACTAATAACATCTCTATGTACTAAGAATCTCATTATAATATCATTTTTTCTAATTCATTACTCTAGAACTTGGTTTTAGGCTATATATTTAGATTCAGCTTCTGTTCAGGCTCTGCTGCCTGGTCCAGATCTTTGGACTTTTTTTGAATACTCAGAGTCCACTTTTGTGGTACAAATTTGGACTGTCTATGTAAGAAAAGAGCATATGTTAAAGGTTAAGATTAAGGGCTCTGGGGTCATAGTGCTTGTGTTTGAAACTTGTGTCTATCCCTTGCTAGTCTTGTTACCTTTTGAAATGTTATCCTTTCTGAGCCTCAACTTCTTTATCTACAAAATTAGAATAGTAACAGTATTTGTTTCATAGAGTTGTTATGATGATTAAATGAGATAAAGCATGTGAAGTCAGTACTGTGCCCAGCATATAATAAAAATTCAATACAGACGGTCCCTAACTTACAACGGTTTGACTTATGATTTTTTGACTGTACGCTGGTGTGAAAGCAGTATACATTTACTAGAAACTGTACATTGAATCTTGAATTTTTATCTTTTCCATTGCTAGTGATATGTAGTACGATACTCTCCCGTGACACTGGGCAATCAGCAGTGAGCCACAGCTCCCAGTCAGACATGTCATCACAAGAATAAACAAATGATACACTTGCAAACGTTTTGTACCCATACAACCATTCTATTTTTCAAAATCAGTACAGTATTCAATAAAGTGCATGATGTATTCAAAACTATTATAAAATAGGCTTTGTGTTAAGTGATGCCCAACTGTAGACTAATAAAAGTGTTCTGAGCACGTTTAAGGTAGGGTAGGCTGTGGGTCTCGGTCAGGGAGTAACACATTTTCCCAGAGAGGCTGCTGATTTATCATCATTTCACAATAATCCTACTGGAATCGTTTCTCTATTTCATGAAGATCACCGACTACATTCTATGGAAAGATCTTCCAGTATGATACATTTTTGATGGAAGAATTGGCATCAAGTTATTAGTTATTTTCAAATGTGCTTGACTTTCACTAAGACTAATAAATTCTCTCTCCCAGGCTTAGAGGTAAGTGAGGTTGGAGACGAGAAGAAAGAGAAGATAGAGGAGGGAGGTAGAGATAACTGGAATGTATGTGAGTGTTTGAGGGCGAGAGGTTGGATCTAGCAGGACAGTATTTAACTCTCCTTATAAAACTCTCAAAATCATTCTCAGCAGAGTCTAAAAAATCACAAAATACTTGAAGTGGATTTCTTGTGGAAACTGGTAAAGGGGCTGAATTCAACATTAGGATGCTTGTGGGGGCAGAGAAGAGAAAACACATGTCACATAAGATAACTGATAGAGAGAAAGTCAAGGGAAAGTAAGTGATCAGGACCAATTGCAAGGAGGAGTGGAATTGGGATACAGGGAAACTTTAACAAGCTTTTTCTATTTCTTTATTTTTTGAAGGGGGATTGTTTATTTTTTAATAAACTTTCATTGCAGTATAATTGCTTCATAATCCTCTGTCAGTTTCTGTTGTACAACAAAGTGAATAAGCCATAAACATACATATATCCCCATATCCTCACCCTATTGAGCCTCCCTCCAATTTCCTTATCGCACCCCTCTAGGTCCTCGCAAAGCACCAAGTTGATCTCCCTGTGCTACGTGGCTGCTTCCCACTAGCTAACTATTTTACATTTGGCAGGGTATATATGTTGATGCTAATCTCTCACTTCGCCCCAGTGTCCCTCTCCATGTCCCGTGTCCTCAAGCCCATTCTCTATGTCTACGTCTTTAATCCTGCCCTGCCACTAGGTTCATCAGTACCATTTTTTTTTTACATTCCATATATATGCGTTAGCATACAGTATTTGTTTTTCCCTTTCTGACTTACTTCACTCTATATGACAGACTCTAGGTCCATCCACCTCACTACAGATAATTAATTTTCATTTCTTTTTATGGCTGAGTAATATTCCACTGTATATGTGTGCCATATCTTCTTTATCCATTCATCTGCCGATGGACACTTAGCTTGCTTCCATGTCCTGGCTATTGTAAATGGTGCTGCAATGAATGTATGGTACATGAATTTTTAAAAAATCTTTATTGGAATATAATTGCTTTACAAGGGTGTGTCAGTTTCTGCTTTATAACAAAGTGAATCAGATATATATACATATATATATATATATACCCATATCTCGTCCTTCTTGCATCTCCCTCCAATCCTCCTTAACCCACCCCTCTAGGTGGACAAAAAGCACCGAGCTGATTTCCCTGTACTATGCGGCTGCTTCCCACTAGCTATCTATTTTGCATTTTTCAGTGTATATATGTGCATACCACTCTCTCACTTTGTCCCACCTTACACTTCCCCCTGCCTGTGTCCTCAAGTCCATTCTCTACATCTGCGTGTTTATTCCTGTCCTACCCCTAGGTTCTTCAGAACCATTTCTCTTTTTCAGATTCCATATATATGTGTCAGCATATGGTATTTGTTATTCTCTTTTGAACTTACTTCACTGTGGTAGACAGACTCTAGGCCTATCAACCACACTACAAATAACTAAATTTCATTTCTTTTTATGGCTGAGTAATATTCCATTGTATATATGTGCAAAATCTTCTTTATCCATTCATCTGTCGATGGACACTTAGGTTGTTTCCATGTCCTGGCTATTGTAAATAGAGCAGCAATGAATGTTGTGGTACAGGACTCTTTATGAATTATGGTTGTCTCAGGGTATATGCCCAGTAGTGGGATTCCTGGATGGTATGGTAGTTCTATTTTTAGATTTTTAAGGAACCTCCATATTGTTCTCCATAGTGGCTGTATCAATTTACATTCCCACCAACAGTGCTACAGGGTTCCCTTTTTTCCACACCCTCTCCAGGATTTATGTTTGTAGATTTTTTGATGATGGCCATTTTGACTGGTGTGAAGTGATATCTCATTGTAGTTTTAACTTGAACTTCTCTAATGATTAGCGATGTTGAGCAGCTTTTCATGTGCCTCTTGGCTATCTGTATGTCATCTTTGCAGAAATATCTACTTAGGTCTTCTGACCATTTTTGGATTGGTTGTTTGCTTTCTTGATATTGGGCTGCATGAGCTGTTTGTATATTTTGGAGATTAATCCTTTGTCAGTTGCTTCATTTGCAAATATTTTCTCCCATTCTGAGGGTTGTCTTTTCATCTTGTTTATGGCTTGCTTTGCTGTGCAAAGCTTTTAAGTTTCATTAGGTCTCATTTATTGATTTTTGGTTTTATTTCCATTTTATTGGAGGTGGGTCAAAAAGGATCTTGCTGTGATTTATCTCATAGAGTGTTCTGGCTATGTTTTCCTCTAAGAGTTTTATACTGTCTGGCCTTACATTAAGGTCTTTAATCCATTTTGAATTTATTTTTATGTATGGTGTTAAGCAGTGTCCTAATTTCATTCTTTTACATGTCCAGTTTTCCCAGCACCACTTATTGAAGAGGATGTCTTTTCTTCACTGTATATTCTTGCCTCGTTTATCAACAATAACGTGACCATATGTGTGTGCGTTTATCTCTGGGCTTTCTATCCTGTTCCATTGATCTATATTTCTGTTTCTGTGCCAGTATCATACTGTCTTGATTACTGTAGCTTTGTAGTATAGTCCAAGGCCAGGGAGTCTGATTACTCCATCTCCATTTTTCTTTCTCAAGATTGCTTTGGCTATTCAGGGTCTTTTTTCTCTCCATACAAATTTTAAGATTTTTTTGTTCTAGTTCTGTAAAAAATGCCATTGGTAATTTGATAGGGATTGCACTGAATCTGTAGATTGCTTTGGGTAGTAGAGTCATTTTCACTATGTTGATTCTTCCAATCCAAGAACATGGTATATCTTCCCATCTATTTGTATCCTCTTTAATTTCTTTCATCAATGTCATAGTTGTCTGCAAACAGGTCTTTTGTCTCCTTATGTAGGTTTATTCCTAGGTATTTTATTTTTTTGTTGCAATGGTAAATGGGAGTGTTTCCTTAATTTCTCTTTCAGATTTTTCATCATTAGTGTATAAGAATGCAAGAGAACTCTGTGCATTATTTTTGTATCCTGCAACTTTACCAAATTCATTGATTAGCTCTAGTAGTTTTCTGGTCGCATTTTTAGGATTCTCTCTGTATAGTATCATTTTACCTGCAAAAAGTGACAGCTTTACTTCTTCTTTTCCAAGTTGGATTCCTTTTATTTCTCTTTCTTCTCTGATTACTTGCCAAAACATCCAAAACTGTGTTGAATAATAGTGGTGACAGTGGACAACCTTGTCTTGTTCCTGATCTAAGAGGAAATAGTTTCAATTTTTCACCATTGAGAACGATGTTGACTGTGGGTTTGTCATACATGGCCCTTATCATTTTGAGGTAAGTTCCTTCTATGCCTACTCTCGGGAGGGTTTTTATCATAAATGGAGGCTGAATTATGTCAAAAGCTTTTTCTGCATCTATTGAGATGATCATATGATTTTTTCTCCTTCAGTTTGTTAATATGGTTTATCACATTGATTGATTTGTATATATTGAAGAATCCTTGCATTCCTGGGATAAACCCCACTTGATCATGTTGTATGATCCTTTTAATGTGCTGTTGGATTCTGTTGCTAGTATTTTGTTGAGGATTTTTCATCTATGTTCATCAGTGATGTTGGCCTGTAGTTTTCTTTCTTTGTGACATCTTTGGGTTTGGTATCAGAGTGATGGTGGCCTTGTAGAATGAGTTTGGGAGTGTTTATCTCTCTGCTATATTTTGGAGGAGTTTGAGAGGGATAGTTGTTAGCTCTTCTATAAATGTTTGATAGAATTTGCCTGTGAGACCATCTGGTCCTGGACTTTTGTTTCCTGGAATATTTTAAATCACAGTCTCAATTTCAGTGCTTGTGATTCATCTATTTTATTTTCTATTTCTTCCTGGTTCAGTCCTGCAAGGTTGTGCTTTTCTAAGAATTTGTCCATTTGTTCCAGATTGTCCATTTCATTGTCATATAGTTGCTTGTGGTAATTTCTCATGATCCTTTGTATTTCTGCAGTGTCAGTCCTTACTTCTCCTGTTTTTCATTTCTAATTCTATTGATTTGAGTCTTCTCCCTTTTTTTCTTGTTGAGTCTTGTTAATGATTTATCAATTTTGTTTATCGTTTCAAAGAACTGGATTGTAGTTTTATTGATCTTTGCTATTGTTTTCTTTTTCATTTATTTCTGATCTGATCTTTATGATTTCTTTCCTTCTGCTGACTATTTCCTTTCCCATATTAGGGAAGTTTTCAACTATAATCTCTTCACATATTTTCTCAGTCCCTTTCTTTTTCTCTTCTTCTTCTGGGACCCCTATAATTCAAACACTGGTGCATTTATTGCTGTCCCCAATGTCTCTGAGACTGTCCTCATTTCCTTTCATCCTTTTCTCTTTATTCTGCTCTACATTAGTTATTTCCACTATTTTGTCTTCCAGGTCACTTATCTGTTCTTCTACCTCAGTTATTGATTCCTTTTGGAGAATTTTTAATTTCATTTACTGTTTTGTTCATCATTGTTTGTTTGCTCTTTAGTACTTCTAGTTCCTTGTTAAATGTTTCTCGTATTTTCTCCATTCTATTTCCAAGATTTTGGATCATCTGTACTCTCATTACTCTGAATTCTTCTTCAAGTAGACTACTTATTTCCTCTTCATTTGTTTGGTGTGGTGGTTTTAACCTTGCTCCTTCTTCTGCTGTGTGATTCTCTGTCTTCTCATTTTTCTTCACTTACTAGGTTTGTGGTCTCCTTTTCACAGGCTGCAGTTTCATAGTTCCTGTTGTTTTTGGTGTCTGCCCCCAGTGGCTAAGGTTGGTTCAGTGGTTTGTCTAGGCTTCCTGGTGGAGGGGAATGGTGACTGTGTCTGGTGGATGAGGCTGAATCTTAACTTTCTGGTGGGTAGGACCATGTACAGTTGTGTGTTTTGGGGTGTCTGTGAACTTATTATGATTTTATACAGCCCCTCTGCTAATAGGTGGGGTTGTTTTCCTGTCTTTCTAGTTGTTTGACATAGGGTGTCCAACACTGTAGCTTGCTGGTGGTTGAGTGGAGCTGGGTCTTAGCATTGAGATGGAGATCTCTTGGAAAGCTTTCGCCATGTTTTATTATGTGGTGCTGGTAAGTCTCTGGTGGACAAATGTCCTGAACTTGGCTCTCCCACCTCAGAGGCACAAGCCTGATACCCAGCCAGAGCACCAAGACCCTGTCAGCCACATGGCTCAGAAGAAAATTGAAAAAAAGTGAAATAAATAAAAGCAAAGAAAATATTTATTAAAATAAAAAATTAAAAACTTATTATTAAAATGTAATTTAAAAAATATAGAAAGAAGAGAGCAACCAAACGAAAAAAAACAAATCCACCAATGATATCAAGCCCTAAAAACTATACTAATAAAAGCAAAACAAAGCAAAAAACGGACAGACAGAACCCTAGGACAAATGTAAAAGCACAGCTGTACAGACAAAATCACACAAAGAAACATACACACTCACAAAAAGAGAAAAAGGAAAATCAATATATCTATATATTTAAAAAAGGAAGAGAGCAACCAAATCAATAAACAAATCTACCAATGATAATAAAATCTAATTACTACACTAAGATAAACATAAAATCAGAAACAAATTAGATGCAGAAAGCAAATCCCAAGTCTACAGTTGCTCCCAAAATCCACTGCCTCAGTTTTGGGATGGTTAGTTGTCTACTCAAGTATTCCAGAGATGCAGAGTACATCCAGTTGATTGTGGAAATTTAATTGGCTGCTCCTGAGGCTGCTTGGAGAAATTTCCCTTTCTCTTCTTTGTTTCCACAGCTCCTGGGGTTTAGCTTTGGATTTGGCTCCACCTCTGCATGTAGGTCGCCTGAAGTCATATGTTCTTCACTCAGACAGGACGTGGTTAAAGCAGCAGCTGATCAGGGGGCTCTGGTTCACTCAGGCTGGAGGGAGGGAATGGTACGGAATGTGGGGCAAGCCTATGGTGGCAGAGGCCGGCGTGATGTTGCAACAGCCTAAGGCATACCTTGTGTTCTCCCGGGGACGATTTCCCTGGATAACGGGACCCTAGAAATGGTGGGCTGCACAGGCTCCCTGGAGGGGTGGTGTTCAAATTGACTTGTGCTTGCACACAGGCTTCTTGGTGGCTGCAGCAGCAGCCTTAGCATTTCATGCCCATCTCTGTGTCCACGCTGATACCGGCAGCGCGTGCCTGTCTCTGGAGCTCATTTAGGCAGTGCTCTGAATCCTCTCTCATCGTGCTGCCTGAAACAATGCTCTCTTGCCTCTTAGGCACTTCCAGACTTTTTCACCAACTCCTTCCTGGCTAGCTGTGGCATACTAGTCCCCTTCAGGCTATGTTCATGCAGCCAACCCTAGTACTCTCCCTGGGATCTGACCTCCGAAGCCTGAGCCTCAGCTCCCAACCCCCACCCACCCCAGTGGGTGAGCCGACAAGCCTCTCAGGCTGATCAGTGCTGGTTGGCACCAATGCTCTGTGTGGGAATCTCTCCTCTTTGCTCTCTGCACCCCTATTGTTGTGCTCTCCTCCATGGCTCTGAAGCTTGCCCCTCTGCCACCCCCTGTTTCCACCAGTGAAGGGGCTTCCTAGTGTGTGGAAACTTTTACTCCTTCACAGCTCCCTCCCAGAGGTGCAGGTCCTGTCCCTATTCTTTTGTCTCTGATTTTTCTTTTACCCTATCCAGGTACGTGGGGAGTTTCTTGCCTTTTGAGAAGTCAGAAGTCTTCTACCAGCTTTCAGTAGGTGCTTTTTTAGGAGTTTTTTGACACCTAGACGTATTTCTGATGTATTTGTGGGGAAGAAGGTGATCTCCACGTCCTACTCCGCCATCGTGAAGGTCTCCCACATGACTCTTTTTGAATTATGTTTTTCTCAGGCTATATGCTCAGTAGTAGGATTGCTGGGTCATATGGTAGTGCTATTTTTAGTTTTTAAAAATAAGTTTATTAATTTTTATTTTATTTTTGGCTGCATTGGGTCTTCATTGCTGCACACGGGCTTTTCTCTGGTTATACAGTGAGCAGGGGTTACTCTTCGTCGTGCTGCACAGTCTTTACATTGTGATGGCTTCCCTTGTTGTGGAGCACGGGCTCTAGGCACGGGGACTTCAGTAGTTGTGGCACATGGGCTCAGTACTTGTGGCTCATGGGCTCTAGAGTGCAGACTCAGTAGTTATGGTGCACGGGCTTAGTTGCTCCGCAACATGTGGGATCTTCCCGGACCAGGGCTCGAACCCATGTCCCCTCAATTGGCAGGCAGATTACTAACAACTGAGCCACTGGGGAAGCCCTATTTTTACTTTTTAAGGAACCTCCATAGTGTTCTCCATAATGGTTGTATCAATTTGTATTCCTACCAACAGCACAGAAGTGTTCCCTTTTCACCACACCCTTTCCAGCTTTTATTGTTTCTCGATTTTTTGATAATGGACATTCAGACCAGTGTGAGGTGATACCTCATTGTAGTTTTGATTTGCATTGCTCTAATAATTAGTGATGTTGAGCTTCTTTTCATATGCCTCATGGCCATCTGTATCCCTTCTTTGGTGAAATGTCTATTTAGGTCTTCTGCCCATTTTTAAATTGGATTGTTTGTTTTTTTTGATACTGAGCTCCATGAGCTGTTTGTATATTTTGGAGATTAATCCTTTGTCCGCTGCTTCACTTGCAAGTATTTTCATCCACTCTGAGGGTTGTTTTTTCATCTTGTTTATGGTTCCCTTTGCTGTGCTAAAGATTTTAAGTTTCATTGGGTCACATTTGTTTATTATTTTTATTTTCATTACTGTAAGAAGTGGTTCAAAAAAGACCTTGCTGTGGTTTATGTCAAACATTGTTTTTCCTATGTTTTCCTCTACCAGTTTTGTAGTGTCTGGTGTTATATTTAGGTCTTTAATCCATTTGGAGTTTATTTTTGTGTATGGTGTTAGCAAGTATTCTAATTTCATTCTTTTACATGTAGATGTCGTTTTCCCAGCACGACTTATTGAAGAAACTGTCTTTTCTATATTGTATGCTTTGCCTCCTTGGTCCTAAATTAGGTGACCATATGTACATGGGTTTATCTCTGGGCTTTCTATCCTGTACCATTGATCGATACTTCCGATTTTGTGCCAGTACCGTACTGTCTTGATTATTGTCTTTCTGTAGTATAGTTTGAAATTGGGGGCCTGATTCCTCCAGCTCCTTTTTTCCCCCTCAAGATTGCTTTGTCTATTCAGGGTCTTTTGTGTTTACATATAAATTGTAAATTTTTTTGTTCTAATTCTGTTGAGAATGCCATTGGTAATTTGATAGGGACTGCACTGAATCTGTAGATTGCTTTTGGTAGTATAGTCATTTTCAAAATATTTATTCTTCCAATTCAAGAACATGGTATATTTCTCCATCTGTTTATGTCATCTTTGATTTCTTTCATCAGTGTTTTATAGTTTCTGGAGTACAAGTCTTTTTCCTCCTTACATAGGTTTATTCCTAGGTATTTTACTCTTTTGGTTGCAATGGTAAATGGGATTGTTTCATTAATTTCTTTTTCTGATTTTTCATTGCTACTGTATAGGAATGCCAGAGATTTCTGTGCATTAATTTTGTATCCTGCAACGTTAGCAAATTCATTGATTAGATCTAGTAGTCTTCTGGTGGCATCTATAGGATTTTCTATATATAGTATCATGTCATCTGCAAACAGTGACAGCTTTACTTCTTTTCCAGTTTGGATTCCTTTTATTTCTTCTTCTCTGATTGCCGTGGCTAAGACCTCCAAAACTATGTAGAATAAGAGTGGTGAGAGTGTACATCCTTGTCTTCTTCCTGATATTAGTGGAAATGCTTTCAGTTTTTCACCACTGAGTATAATGTTTGCTGTGGTTTTTTTCATGTATGGCCTTTATTATGTTGAGGTGGTTCCGTCTATGCCCGTTCTCTGGATAATTTATATCATAAATGGGTGTTGAATTTTTTCAAAAGCTTTTTCTGCATCTATTGACATGATCATATGGTTTTTCTTCCTTAATTTGTTAATATGGTGTATCAAATCCTTGCATCCCTGTGATAAATCCCACTGGATCATGGTGTATGATCCTTTTAATATGTTTTTGGATTCTGTTTGCTAGTATTTTGTTCAGGATTTTTGCATGTATGTTCATCAGTGATGTTCTTCTATAATTTTCTTTTTTTGTGATGATATCTTTTTCTGTTTTTGGTATCAGGGTGATGGTGGCTTTGTAGAATGAATTTAGGAGTGTTCCTCCCTCTGCAAATATTTGGAAGAGTTTGAGAAGGATGGGTGTTAGCTCTTCTCTAAATGTTTGATGGAATTCGCCTGTGAAGCCATCTGGTCCTGGACTGTTGATTGTTGGAAGATTGTTAGTTACAGTTTCAATTTCGTTACTGTGATAGGTCTGTTTATATTTTCTAATTCTTCCTGGTTCAGTCTTGGAAAATTGTACCTGTCCAAGAATTTGTCCATTTCTTCGTGGTTGTCCATTTTATTGGCATATAGTTGATTGCAGTGGTCTCTTATAATCCTTTTTATTTCTGTGGTGTCAGTTGTGATTTCTCCTATTTTTTTTCGAATTTTTTTGATTTGCGTCCTCTCCCTTTTTTTCTTAATGAGTCGGGGTAAGTGTTTATAAATTTTGTTTATCTTTTCAAAGAAGCAGCTTTTAGTTTTATTGATGTTTGTTATTGTTTTCTTCATTTCTATTTCATTTATTTCTGCTCCAATATTTATGAATTCTTTCCTTCTACTGACTTTGGATTTTCTTTGTTATTCTTTCTCTAGTTGCTTTAGGTTTTGGGTTAGATTGTTTATTTGCAGTTTTTCTTGTTTCTTGACGTGAGATTTAATTGCTATTAACTTCCTTCTTAGAACTGCTTTTGCTGCATCCCATATGTTTTGGTTGTCATGTTTTTGTTGTCATTTGTCTCTAGGTATATTTTGATTTCCTCTGATTTCTTCAGTGATATCTTGGTTATTTAGTAGCATATTGTTTAGCCTCTATGCATTTGTTTTTTTTACATTTTTTCCTGTTATTGATTTCTAATCTCACAGCGTTGTGGTCAGAACAGTTGCTTGTTATGATTTCAATTTCCTTAAATTTGCCAAGGCTTGATTTGTGACCCAAGATATTATCTATCTTGGAGAATGTTCCATGTGCACTTGAGAAGAAAGTGCAATCTGCTATTTTCAGATGGAATGCCCTATAAATATCAATTAAATCTACCTGGTCTATTGTGTCATTTAAAGCTTTTGTTTCCTCATTAATTTTCTGTCTTGATGCTCTGTCCATTGGTGTCAATGAGGTGTTAAATTCCCCCATATTTTTGTGTTACTGTTGATTTCCCCATTCATAGCTGTTAGCATTTGCATTATGCATTGAGGTGCTCCTATGTTGGGTGCATAAAAAGTTATATTTGTTATATCTTCTTCTTGGATTGATTCCTTGATCATTATGTAGTGTCCTTCTTTGTCTCTTGTAATAGTCTTTATTTTAAACTGTATTTTGTCTGATATGAGTATTGCTACTCCAGTTTTCTTCTGATTTCTGTTTGCATGTATATCTTTTTCCATCCCTTCACTTTCAGTCTGTATGTGTCCTTAGGTCTGAAGTGGGTCTCCTGTAAACAGAATATATATGGGTCTTGTTTTTGTAACCATTCAGCCAGTCTGTGTCTTTTTGTTGGGGCATTTAATCCATTTACAGTCAAGGTTATTATCGATGTGTATGTTCCTGTTACATTTTCTTAATTGTTTTGGGTTTGTTTTTGTGGGTCTTTTTCTTCTCTTGTGTTTTCCACCTAGAGAAGTTTCTTTAGCATTTGTTTTAAAGCTGGTTTGGTGGTGCTGAATTCTCTTAGTTTTTGCTTGTCTCAAAAGTTTGAATTCTCCATTGAATCTGAATGAGACCACTGTTGGGTAGAGTAATCTTGGTTGTACGTTTTTCTCTTTCATCACTTTAAGTATATCCCACCACTCCTTTCTGGCCTGCAGAGTTTCTACTGAAAAATCAGATGATAACTTTATGGGAATTCCTTTGTATGTTATTTTTTGTTTTTCCCATGCTGCTTTTAATATTTTTTCTTTGAATTTAATTTTTATTAGTTTGATTAATATGTATCTTGCTGTGTTTCTCCTAGGGTTTATCCTGTATGGCATTCTCTTTGCTTCCTGGACATGGGTGACTCTTTCCTTTCCCATGTTAAGGAAGTTTGCCACTATAATCTCTTCAAATATTTTCTAAGAACATTTTTTTCACTTCTTCTTCTGGGACACTTATAATTTGAATGTTGGTGCATTTAGTGTTGTCCCCAGAGGTCTCTGAGATTGTATTCAATTCTTTTCATTCTTTTTTCCACTCCTCAGCAGTTATTTCCACCATTTTGTCTTCCAACTCACTTATTCGTTCTTTTGCCTCAGTTATTCAGCTATTGATTTCTTCTAGTGTATTTTTCATTTCAGTTATTTTGTTGTTCATCTGTTTCTTTGTTCTTTAGTTCTTCTAGATCTTTGTTAAATATTTCTTGTTTTTTCTCAATCTGTGCTACCATTCTATTACTGAGATTCTAGGTCATCTTTACTATCATTACTCTGAATTCTTCTTCAGGTAGTTTGCCTCTTTCTTTTTCATATACTTGGTATTGTAGGTTTTTAACTTTCTCCTTCATCTGTGACATATATATATATATATATATATATATATATATATACAACTTTATTGGAGTATAATTGCTTTACAAAGGTGTGTTAGTTTCTGCTTTATAACAAAGTGAAACAGATATACATACACATATGTTCCCATATCTCTTCTCTCTTGCGTCTCCCTCCCTCCCATCCTCCTTCCCATCCTCCCTATCCCACCCCTCTAGGTGGTCACAAAGCACCGAGCTGCTCTCCCTGTGCTATGTGGCTGCTTCCCACTAGCTATCTACCTTACGTTTGGTAGTGTATATATGTCCATGCCACTCTCTCACTTTGTTACAGCTTACCCTTCCCCATTCCCATATCCTCAAATCCATTCCATACTAGGTCTGTTTCTTTATTCCTGTCTTACCCCTAGGTACTTCATGACATTTTTTTTCTTAAATTCCATATATATGTGTTAGCATACGACATTTGCCTTTCTCTTTCTTACTTACTTCACTCTGTATGACAGAAACTAGGTCCATCCACCTCATTACAAATAGCTCAATTTTGTTTCTTTTTATGGCTGAGTAATATTCCATTGTATATATGTGTCACATCTTCTTTATCCATTCATCCGATGATGGACACTTAAGTTGTTTCCATCTCCTCGCTATTGTAAATAAAGCTGCAAAGAACATTTTCTACATGACTCCTTTTTTTTGTTTGTTTTTTTACATCTTTATTGGAGTATAATTGCTTTACAATGGTGTGTTAGTTTCTGCTTTATAACAAAGTGAATCAGTTATACATACACATATGTTCCCATATCTCTACCCTCTTGTGTCTCCCTCCCTCCCACCATCCTTATCCTACCCCTCTAGGTGGTCACAAAGAACCGAGCTGATCTCCCTGTGCTATGCGGCTACTTCTCACTAGCTATCTATTTTACATTTGGTACTGTATATATACCCATGCCACTCTCTCACTTTGTCACAGCTTATCCTTCCCCCTCCTCAAGTCCATTCTCCAGTAGGTCTGTGCCTATTCCCATCTTACCCCTAGGTTCTTCATGAACTTTTTCCCCTTAGATTCCATATAAATGTGTTAGCATACAGTATTTGTTTTTCTCTTTCTGACTTACTTCACTCTGTATGACAGACTCTAGGTCAATCCACCTCACTACAAATAACTCAATTTCGTTTCTTTTTATGGCTGAGTAATATTCCATTGTATATATGTGCCACATCTTCTTTATCCATTCATCTGTTGATGGACACCAAGGGTGCTTCCATGTCCTGGCTATTGTAAATAGAGCTGCAATGAACATATTGGTACATGAATCATTTTTAATTATGGTTTTCTCAGGGTATATGCCCAGTATGGGATTACTGGGTCGTATGGTACTTCTATTTATACTTTTTTAAGGAACTTCCATACTGTTCTCCATAGTGGCTGTACCAATTCACATTCCCACCAGCAGTGCAAGAGTGTTCCCTTTTCTCCACACCCTCTCCAGCATTTATTGTTTCTAGATTTTTTGATGATGGCCATTCTGACTAGTGTGAGATGATATCTCATTGTAGTTTTAATTTGCATATGTCTAATGATTAATGATGTTGAGCATTCTTTCATGTGTTTGTTGGCAGTCTGTATATCTTCTTTGGAGAAATGTCTATTTAGGTCTTCTGCCCATTTTTGGATTGGGCTGTTTGTTTTTTTGTTATTGAGCTGCAAGAGCTGCTTATAAATTTTAGAGCTTAATCCTTTGTCAGTTGTTTCATTTTCAAATATTTTCTCCCATTCTGAGGGCTGTCTTTTTGTCTTGTTTATGGTTTCCTTTGCTGTGAGAAAGCATTGAAGTTTCATTAGGTCCCATTTGTTTATTTTTGTTTTTATTTCCATTTCTCTATGAGGTGGGTCAAAAAGGATCTTGCTGTGATTTATGTCATAGAGTGTTCTGCCTATGTTTTCCTCTAAGAGTTTGATAGTTTCTGGCCTTACATTTAGGTCTTTAATCCATTTTGGGTTTATTTATCTGTATGGTGTTAGGGAGTGTTCTAATCTCATACTTTTATGTGTACCTGTCCAGTTTAACCAGCACCACTTACTGAAGAGGCTGTCCTTTCTCCACTGTATATTCCTTCCTCCTTTATCAAAGATAAGATGACCATATGTGTGTTGGTTTATCTCTGGGCTTTCTATCCTGTTCCAGTGATCTATCTTTCTGTTTCTGTGCTGGTATCATACTGTCTTGATTACTGTAGCTTGGTAGTATAGTCTGAAATCAGGGAGCTGGATTCCTCCAGCTCCATTTTTCATTCTCAAGATTGCTTTGGCTATTCAGGGTCTTTTGTGTTTCCATGAAAACTGTGAAATATTTTGTTCTAGTTCTGTGTAAAATGCCAGTGGTAGTTTGATACAGATTGCATTGAATCGTTAGATAGCTTTGGGTAGTGGAGTCATTTTCACAATGTTGATCCTTCTAATCCAAGAACATGGTATATCTCTCCATCTCTTTGTTTCATCTTTAATTACTTTCATCAGTGTCTTATAATCTTCTGCATACAGGTCTTTTGTCTCCTTCAGTAGGTTTATTCCTAGATATTTTATTCTTTTTGTTGCAGTGGTAAAATGGGAATGTTTCCTTGATTTCGATTTCAGATTTTTCATCATTAGTGTATAGAAATGCCACTGATTTCTGTGTACTGATTTTGTATCCTGCTACTTTACCAAATTCATTGATTAGCTCTATTAGTTTTCTGGCAGCATCTTTAGGATTCTCTATGTATAGCATCATGTAATCTGCAAATAGTGACAGCTTTACTTCTTCTTTTCTGATTTGGATTCCTTTTATTTCCTTTTCTTCTCTGATTGCTGTGGCTAAAACTTCCAAAACTATGTTGAATAAGAGTGGTGAAAGTGGGCAACCTTGTCTTGTTCCTGATCTTAGTGGAAATGGTTTCAGTTTTTCACCATTGGGAATGATGTTGGCTGTGGTTTTGTCGCATATGGCCTTTATTATTTTGAGAAAAGTTCCCTTTATGCCTAATTTCTGCAGGGTTTTTATCATAAATGGGTGTTGAATTTTGTCAAAAGCTTTCTGTGCCTCTACTGAGATGATCATATTGTTTTTCTCCTTCAATTAGTTAATATGGTGTATCGAGTTGATTGATTTGTGTATATTGAGGAATCCTTGCATTCCTGGAGTAAACCCCACTTGATCATGGTGTATGATCCTTTTAATGTGCTGTTGGATTCTGTTTGCTAGTATTTTGTTGAGGATTTTTGCATCTATGTTCATCAGCGATATTGGCCTGTAGTTTTCTTTCTTTGTGACATCCTTGTCTGGTTTTGGTATCAAGGTGATGGTGGCCTTGTAGAATGAATTTGGGAGTGTTCCTCCCTCTGCTATATTTTGGAAGAGTTTGAGAAAGATAGGTGTTATCTCTTCTTTAAATGTTTTATAGAATTCACCTGTGAAGCCATCTGGTCCTGGGCTTTTGTTTGTTGGATGATTTTTAATACAGTTTCAATTTCAGTGCTTGTGATTGGTCTGTTCATATTTTCTCTTTCTTCCTGATTCTTTCTTAGCAGTTTTGCATTTATAAGAATTTGCCCATTTCTTCCAGATTGTCCATTTTATTGGCATAGAGTTGCTTGTAGTAATCTCTCATGATCTCTTGTATTTCTGCAGTGTCAGTTGTTACTTCTCCTTTTTCATTTCTAATTCTATTGATTTGAGTCTTCACCCTTTTCTCATACAGAGTGATGTAAGTCAGAAGGAGAAATACAGATACCGTATGCTAACACATATATATGGAATTTAAGGAAAAAAATGTCATGTAGAACCTAGGGGTAAGACAGGAATAAAGACACAGACCTACTAGAGAATGGACTTGAGGAAATGGGGCGGGGAAAGGGTAAGCTGTGACAAAGCAAGAGAGTGGCATGGACATATATACACTACCAAACATAAAATAGATAGCTAGTGGGAAGCAGCCGCATAGCACAGGGAGATCAGCTCAGTGCTTTGTGCCCACCTAGAGGGGTGAGATAGGGAGTGTGGGAGGGAGGGAGATGCAAGAGGGAAGAGACATGGGAACATATGTATATGTATAACTGATTCACTTTGTTATAAAGCAGAAACTAACACACCATTGTAAAGCAGTTATACTGTAATAAAGATGTAAAAAAAATCTTTGCCAGATAATTCCACCAATTCAAAATTTCAGCGTTGGTATAAGTTGATTACCTTTACTTATTCGAGTTGTGATTTTCTTGACCTTTGGCATGATGTATTATTTTCTATTGTACCCTGAAAATTTTGTCTACTACCTTAATATAATTTATTTCAGAAGGCACTTACTTTGTTTCAGTTTAGCACACCTACTTTGGTTGCCTGTGGTTTTAATGACAGTTTAAATCATTCTGGTCTTATTTTGATTGACTTGGTGCCATTAGGGCTGTCACTGGACCCTGCTGGTGGAACCTGAAGTGGCAAAAAGGCCACCTGGAGAAACTTCAGGTTTCTCCAGGCCAGGCTTCTTGGTGTCTCTAGGTTACCTGGTCCCCAGGTGGAAGAGGGAAGTCTTATGGCTACAAGATCAAAGATGCTTCCCTTGAAGGCCCTTGTTGTGGTGGGAAATGATGCCCTGCAGTGGGTGATGGTGAGTATTTCCTGAGCCAGATGCTTGTTGTGGTGGGATTCCTCTATTTGTGCCCCTTGGCTTCTCTGGGCAAGTGAGATTCTCAGGCCTGTAAGATTGAAGGGGGATCTGCTTACCTGGTCCAATAATCTCAGTGTGAAGGGAGCCTCATGACCAATGGGGAAAAAGAAGCCCCTCAGGCCAGGCTGGTTACTGTGGCTCAGTCTCTCTTGCTAGTTTTGTCTGTCCACCTGGGTATGTCTTAGCAGTCTCAGGATCTTCAGGGAAGGAGAGGACTTCCCCTGAACTCTTATACTTCGTGGGGCTCCCAATGGATTACCCCTTGCTGGTGGTGTCAGAAGGATTCCGTTTTAATCTAGGGGATAAATGTGCCTACTTGTGTTGTCTTTTTTTTTTAAAACATCTTTATTGGAGTATAATTGCTTACTTGGGTTGTCTTTTGTTGCTAGGTTGAAGATTAGGAAATGCTGGTTCTGAGTCACCTTCTTTTGTTGTGTGTGGGAAGGGGACATAAGATGGCATGCTGACATGTTTCTCCAGTCCTGAGGTCACAAACACGTTCACCTTCTTCTTATTACCTTCTTACAGCAGATTTCTCCTTTGGTTGTCTCTTGAATAATTTCAAGGGTTTATAGTTGTGCTTAGTGGATGGGAGCAAGGAAAAATAGGTCTATATCATCTTAAATAGACGGGAAGTTCCCCAGTTATTTACTTTTAGCAGAATATACGTAGAGACTTCAGGATTTAAAATGAAGTATTAGATTTCTGATGGTGGAAGTTCCAGATACTCGTTCCCTCTCAGAAGTAGATGGTACTAGCAAAATTTTTCTCTCCCATAGAGAAAGAACCTATGGCAAAGAGAAGTACAGTTCCATATTTCCTGTGGGCTCACTGGCTCTCCAGATGAAGGAGAGAGTAAAAGGCAGATTATTGATATTTATTCCCATAAATATTTTATTGATGAAATTCTAATAATAATATAATTATAATATTATTATAGTTGAATATAATTTTTGTAATATAGTTTTAATATTGAGAATTATTTTTTAAAGTAGTGATATATATAAATTTTTTAAATTTGATTTTTAAATTTTTTCCAGTTCTATTGAGATATAATTGACATACATGACTTTATAAGTTTAAAGTATACAGCATAATGGTTTGACTTACATACATATTAAAACGATTATCACAATAAATTTAGTCAGCATCCACCATCCCATATAGATACAATAAAAAGAAAATGCAAAAAAAGTAAATAAATTTTTTCTTGTAACGAGAACTTAGAATTTACTCTAACAACTTTCATATATATCATACAGTAGTGTTAAATATAGTCATCATGCTGTACATGTACAAGTTGTACTTATTTATCTTATACCTGAAAGTTTGTACTTTTTGACAACCTTCATCCAACAATTAAATTTTTAAGGTAATATTTCAAAGTTATTGTTCCTATTACCAACATCAATTGAAATGTGTCTGTCAATGATGATTTGCAATGAGATTTTATGTATTTCACCTTTGAAAATGTCTTTTCATACAGATAGGTACTGCTAAATATGGATATTAATCCATGTGCATATGATTTTTTTAGTAATCATTTTCAAGAATACAATTAAGTACATTCACAATGTTGTGCCACCATCATCATTATACATTTCCGGACTTTTTTCATTATCCCATACAGAAATTCTCTACCTATTAGTCAATACTTCCCACTTCCTCCTTCCCCACCAGCCTCTGGTAATCTCTACTTTACCTTCTGTCTCTATTATTGAATAATTTGCCTTTTCTAAGTATATCATATAAGTGGAATCATACAACATTTGTCCTTTTGTGTCTGTTAAATGTTCATCCAAGTTTTAGCATATATCAGAATTTCATTCTTCCAGATGTTAACTA
Source organism: Lagenorhynchus albirostris (assembly GCF_949774975.1). Classification (NCBI taxonomy): domain Eukaryota; kingdom Metazoa; phylum Chordata; class Mammalia; order Artiodactyla; family Delphinidae; genus Lagenorhynchus; species Lagenorhynchus albirostris. The sequence goes on along the minus strand of NC_083116.1, from coordinate 84,043,774 downwards.
AACTAAGGCAGAATAAATTCCATTGTATGCATATACTGTATTTTACTTATCCATTCATCCATTAGTTGACATTTGGGTTGTTCATACCTTTTGGCTATAGTGAATAATGCTGCTATGAACATTAGTGTACAAGTATCTGTTTGACTCCTTGCTTTCAATTCTTTTAAGTTTACACCTAGGAGTGGATTGCTGGATTATATTGTAATTTCATGTTTAAATTTTTTAAGGAAACACCATGCTATTTTCCACAATGAGTGCACAATTTTACATTCCCATCAGCAATATACAAGGTTTCCAATTTATCCACATCCTCACGAACATCTATTTTCTTATTTTTAAAGATAATAACCATCCTAATGGATATGAAGTGTTATCTCATTGTGGTTTTGATTTGTATTTCCCTAGTGAGTAGTAGTGTTGATCATATTTTCATATGCTTGCTGGCCATGTGCATATCTTCTTTGGAAAAATGTCTATTAAACTCTTTTGTCCATTTTTTGTATTGGGTTATTTTGTTGCTTTTGAGTTGTAGGAGTTCTTTATATACTAATCTCTTATAAGATATATGATTTGAAATTATTTTCTCTCATTCAATGGGTCTTCATTTCACTCTCTTGATTGTGCAGAAAATTTTTAAATTTTGATGAAATCCAATGTATTTAGTTTTTTTTTCTTTTGTAGCCTAAGTTTTTGATGTCATATCCAAGTAATCAATGTGGAATCCAATTTCATGAAGATTTCCCCCTATGTTTTCTTCTAAGAGTCTGATAGTGGTATCTCTCACATTTAGGTCTTTAATCCATTTTGAGTTAATTTTTGTATATGATATAAGGTAAGGGTCACTTCATTATTTCACATGTGGACATAATTTTCCCCAAACCAATTGTTGAACTGACTGTCCTTTCCAAATTACTGATTTTTACAATTTGCTTTAAGGGCGTGATGACAGGAAGATGGCAAAAGAGGAGTTCTCTACTGTCATTTCTCGTTGTAACATTGATTTTGTCCATTACCCACAGATGAGAGTACCTTTGTGGGAGTCTGTGAGTCCAGAGCACTGTTGGAGCAAAAAAGTCTGAGAATAGATGCATTGAAGAGTTTAAGAGGAGCAACTTCACTTTGCCCATATCATCCCTTTCTCAAGGTGGTATGACTCAATGCCTAGGGAGATCCCCTCAACACACAATTTTTCTCATAAGGGAAAGTGAGAGATGTGGGTGAATGGCTTTCCCAGACACGCAGGATGCCGCCCAAAAGGTCCCATTCTTTCTCACCTTACCCAGATTACTAAGGTGATCTGCAAGGCTGAGGGGTTAAGAGAGGTTGGGAGCATAGCAGCCAGGGCTCAGAACTCATCAAAGGAACACTACTAACTTCTTCATTGTTCTTCCTATTAACTTATTCTTGGACACCATCAAGAATCCTGCCCATGAATTGCTAGGAATGCTCACTTGAAGAACACCCAAACTGGCACACATGTACCCCAAATGCTCTGCCCATCTCACCTTCACTCTCTTTAATCCTCCAATGGCCAGGTCCTCACATGTACTTTTGTAGACAGTGAGTGCTGGTATTTGCTAGTGTGCAAGCACAGAAAGCAGACCCAAATATGAGAGATAAAGAAAAGGCTCACAGACTTAAGCATTTCAGGGCACCACCCTAGAAAAAACAAATAGGAGGCTCTCAGCACCCACTCTGGATTTGTAGGATGGAGAAAAGGCATACATACAACAGCAGCAGAATACACATTCTTAGAAATATTCTTCAGGATATATGTTGGGTCACAAAACAAGTCTTAACAAATTTAAGTAGACTGAAATCATATAAAGTATCTTTTCCAACCACAGTGGTATGAAACTAGATATCAAAAACAGTACAAAAAAACAGTACAAATGCTGGAAAATTCACAAATATGTGGGAACAAAATAATACATCCTTAAATAATAAATGTCTCAAGGAAGAAATCAAAAAATGTCCTGAGGCAACAAAAATGAAAACACACCACACCAAAATTTGCAGCATATAGCAAAAGTAGTTCTAAGAGGGAAGTTTATAGCGATAAACACCAACATTAAGAAAATATATATATATATATATATATACATTTATATAAATCTCTCAAAAAAAAACCCCTTAAACTCTGTACCTCAAGGAACTAGAAAAAGAAGAACAAACTAAGTCCAAAGTTAGCAGAAGGAAGGAAATAACAAAAATCAAAACAGAAATAAATATAAAAGAGAACAGAAAAAAATAGAAAAGATCAACAAGACTAAGAGCTGTTTTTTTTAAAAGACAGGGAAAGAAAGAGAAATCTTTAACTAGACTAAGAGAAGAGAGATGATTAAAATAAAACCAGAAACAAAAGAGGAGACATTACAATTGATACTTCAGAAATAAAAAGGATCATAAAAGACTGCTATAAACAATAATCAGCCAACAAATTGGATAACCAAGAAGAAATAGACAAATCCTAGAAACATACAACCTACTAAGAACTGAATCATGAAGAAATAGAAAATCTGAATAGACTTATAATTAGTAGGGAGATTGAATCAGTAATAAGAAATCTCCCAACAAAGAAAACCCCAGACCAGATGGCTTAACTGATGTATTTTATCAAACAATTAAACAGGAATTAATGCCAATCTTTCTCAAATTCTTCCAAAAAGTTGAAGAGGAGGGAATGCTTCCAAGCTCATTTTATCAACCAAGATTTCTCCTGATACCAAAGCCAGGAAAGGATACTACATGAAAAGAAAATTACAGGCCAATATTTCTGATGAACATGGATGCAAAAATCCTCCATAAACTACTAGCAAACTTAATTCACCAGCATATTAAAAGGATAATATATCATGTGGGGTTTATCACTGGGATGTAAGAATGGTTCAACATATACAATCAATAAATGTTATACATCACGTTAACAGAATAAAGAATAAAAATCATATGTTCACCTCAATAGATGCAGGAAAAACATTTGAAAAATTCAATATCCTTTCATGATAAAAACTCTCAACAAATTAATTATAGAAGGAATGTATCTCAACATAATAAAGTCTATAATAACAAGCCCACAGCTAACATTATAATCAACGCTAAAAAGCTGAAAGACAAGGATGCCCATTTTTCCCACTTTTATTCAACATATTATTGGAAGTCCTAGACAGGGCAATTAGGCCAAAAAAAATAGAAAAAAAAGAAATAAAGGTATACAAGTCAGAAAGAAGTTAAATTATCTTTGCTTGCAAATGACCTGATCTTCTATAGAGAAAACCCTAAAGACTCCAAAAAACAAAACAAAACAAAAAACTGTTGGAATTACTAAACACATTCAGTAAAGTTGAAGGATACAAAATCAACATACAAAAATCAGTTATGTTTCTATACACTGACAACAAACTACTTGAAAGAGAAATTAAGAAAGCAATGCCATTACAATAGCATCAAAAATAATAAAATACTTAGGAATAAATTTGACTAAGTAGGTAAAAGACCTGTACACTGAAAACTATAAGACACTGATGAGAGAAATTGATGAAGACCCAAATTAATGGAAAGATAGTCTGAGTTCTTGGGGTGGAAGAATAAATATTGATAAAATGTCCATACTACCCAAAGTGATTTATAGGTTCAGTGCAACCTCTATCAAAATTCTGATGTCAATTTTTTACAGAAAAATAAGCAAAAATCCTAAAATTTGTATGGAACCCCAAAGGCTCTGAATACTCAAAGCAATCTTGAGCAAGAAGAACAAAGCTGGAGGTATCAAGTTTCCTGGTTTCAAATTATGCTACAAAAGTATAGTAATCGAAACAGTGTGGTTCCGACATAAAAACCACCCATACGGGGCTTCCCTGGTGGCGCAGTGGTTGTGGGTCCGCCTGCCGATGCAGGGTGACGGGTTCGTGCCCCAGTCTGGGAGGATCCTGCATGCCGTGGAGCGGCTGGGCCTGTGAGCCATGGCCTCTGAGCCTGCGCATCTGGAGCCTGTGCTCCGCAACGGGAGAGGCCACAACAGTGAGAGGCCCACGTACCACAAACAAAACAAAACAAAACAAAACAAAAAGCTAGTAAAAACCACCCATACATCAAGAGAACAGAATAGAGTGCACAAAAATAAACCCGTGCATATATGCTCAACTAATCTTTGACGTGGGAGCAAAGAACACACAATGAGGAAAGGATAGTCTCCTCAATAAATGTTTCGGACTGGATGCTCACGTTCAGTTGAATGAAACTGGACTCCTATCTTACACCACTCACAAAAATTAACTCAAAATGGATTAAATATTTAAAGGTAAGACCTGAAACTCTAAAACTAATTGAAGAAAACAGGGCTAAAATCTCCTTGACATTGGTTTTGGCAATAATTTCATGAATATGACAACGAAAGCCAAGCAACAAAAGCAAAAATAAACAAGTGGGACTAGAATAAACTAAATGGTTTCTGCACAGCAAAGGAAACCATTAGCAAAATGAAAAGGCAACCTATGGAATGAAAGAAAATATTGCAAACCACACTTCTGGTAAGTGTTAATATTCAAAATATATAAAGAACTCACATAACTCAAAAGCAAAAAACAAAACAAAACAAATGTTCAGATTAAAAAATCGACAAAGGACCTGAATATTTCCAAAGAAGACTTACAAATGTCTAACAGATACTTGAACATATGATCAACATTATCAATCAACAGGGAAATACAAATCAAAACCACAATGAGGAATCAACTCACACCTGTCATGATGGCTATTATCAAAAAGGCAAGAGATAAAAAATGTTGGTGAGGATGTGAAGAAAAGGGAAACTTTGTACACTGTTGGTGGAATGTTACTTGGTATAGCTATTATGGAAAACAGTATGGAGGTTTCTAAAAAAATTAAACATAGAATTACCATATGATGCAGTAATCCCACTTCTGGGTATATATCCAAAGGAAACAAAATGAGTATCTTGAAGAGAGAGCTGCACTCCCATGTTCATTTCAGCATTATTCACAACGGCCAAGATATAGAAAGAACCTAAGTGTGTGCTGAAAAATGAATGCATAAAGAAAATGTGGAATATATATATATATATATATACTATAAAGGTGGCATATATAATATAATGTATATTATAATATACATATAATAGAGTATTATTAAGCCGTAAAAAGAAGGAAATCCTGCCATTTGCAACAACATGGATGAACCTGGAGGGCATTATGCTAAACCAGACAGGGAAAGGCAAATACTGTATGGTATCACTTATATGTGGAATCTGAAAAAATAATAAGTCAAATTCACAGAGAAAGAGAGTGAATGATGGTTGCCAGGGGTTTGGGAGGTGGGGAAAATGGAAAAATGTTAGTCAAAGTGTCCAAATTTTTAGTTATATGATGAATAAGTCCTGAGAATCTAATGAACAACATGTGACTATAGTTAATAATATTGTATTTCATCCTTGAAATTTACTAAGAAAGTAGATCTTAAGCATTCTTACTACTGGACAAAAAAGGTAACTACATGAGAGGATGGATGTATTAGATAACTTGATTTTGATAATCACTTCTCAATTATCAAATCATCATGTTGTACACTTTCAACTCATACAATTTTATTTGTCAATTATACCTCAAAGCTGAAAATAAAATAAAATTTGCTTTAAGATGACTCACTTTCTCCGTGCTGATGACTATTTTTCTTAATATTTATAAGAGCACTTTATATATTAAGGACATTAACCCTTTGTTGCAAATACTTTCACCCAATTTGTCCTTTGCCTTTTGCCTTTACTTATGGTATGTGGTGGAATATTTAACTTTTGTCTGTTAACAAATCTACTTATGTTTTGCTTTGTGGTGTTTCCACTGGTGTCATGTTTTAAAATAGCTTTCTCATTCTGAGAGAATTCCAGTATTCTTCTCTGGTCTTTTATAGTTTCTAAAAACATTGTTAGTGGAGTTCAGTTATGTAGAATTAGATTAATGATAATCTTCAGTCCTTGACACATTATTCCTTGTCCATTTACATCACTTTTTAAAAATAATATAACAAATATCTGGGAAACACCACTCAACCCAAAAGCTAGTACATTACCAATAACTTATATCTACCTATGGGTATCTATTCTATCCCATTCTCCTTCCTCAGAAGTAACCTAGAAGTATCTCTTATTCCCTTGACCTAAAAATAGTTTTATTATATATATGTATATATGAAATGAATAGGCTACATATTTCTTAGTTCTACTTATTTTCAAACTTTATCAATTGATATTAAATCATGTGCTGTCTGTCTTCTGGGGCTTGCTTTGTCCATTCAACATTATGTTATTAAAATCTGGTCATTGCGTTGCATTACTCTATTGTTAATTTCTATTTGAATAATTAATAGAAGCAAACCAGGTAAAGAGTGAGTAGAAGAGTACTTCATGTGAAAGAATAGCATGTGTTAAGGTCCTGAGTTGGGCAAAAGCACACCAATCTTGAGGAACTATAGAAAGGAACATGAGTGACTCTGGAGTACTGAGACTTGAGGGAAGAGTAATTGAAGATGAGCTTGGAGCAGCAGCCCAGGGAGGGACTACAAAGTGCCTTTTAAATCATAGTGAGGATCTGGGCTTTTTAAGTGCAATGGAAGTCATTAGGCAGAGGAATAACATGCTCTGGTTGGCCAATTTTAAAAGATTAATCTGGCTACTCAATAGATTGAGAAGAGGTAGCAAGAATCCAATCTTGAGGTGGGTGTTATTATTGTCCCCACTTTACAGATAAGAAAACTAAGGTTCAGAGAGAATCTATATATGGATCTAGAGTTCAGAGAGGTTTGGTTTTGAGACAGATCTAGGTATTCATCAGCTTATAGTCAGAGCTACAGAACTGAATGAGATCACAGATAGAGAGCATAGATAGAAAAGAAAAGAGGGTTAAGGAGATGGCTTGAGGTACTCTAATATATAGACTTAGAGGAGGAGAAAAGGAGACTAAAAAGAAGAAGTCAGTGAGGCACGAGTAAAATCATGGAAGTATTTTTGCCAAGAGAAAAAAAAATACTTCAAGAAAACAACAGTGGTCAACTATGCCAAAAAAAGGTAAAGCAAATTAAGAACTGAAAAGTGGCCACTTGATTTAATAACATGGAGATGATCACTCTCTACTTCCTTAGCCACCTTAGGATGTGCACAGAGGAACTTGAAAGATGTATTATTATTGTCTCCTGTATTTTTGTATTTTGTATTTTGAAGAAGCTAGAGCTCAAAGGAATTAGGTAACTTGCCACAAGCAAAACAGCTAGGCAATGACAAATTTAGAAATGGAAGTCTCCTCATTCCAAATCCAGTCTTCTTTCCAAGGCATCACAGCTACTTTTCATATCTGGGAGGCTTTTGGGTTTGCTACATGAATGACTGAGGTTACATGTGTAGTGCGGAACTGAATTCATTCCAATATGCCTTGAGTGTCTATTATGTAGAAAACTCTGAGGTAGTCATTGCAAAAGATTTGAAAATGAAAAAGACACAAACCATATTCCCAAGGAGCTTGTACAGTCCAGTAAGATAGCATCTATACAACTGTATCCTAAGACAATGTGGACGTAATGGAAGCATAGAGAAGTGAGGATTTGGATCAGGTCTGGACAAATGACTTGGTGAGGGAGAGCTTGTTCATCTTCTTATTTACTGCTACATACTCACTGTATGTCTGGTAGAAAAATAAGTTCAATAAATACTTGTTATAAAAAGTATTGAGCTTCAACTTTTTTCCAGGCACATAGTGATTATAGCAGTAAATAAGTAGACTCTAGCTAAAATAATTAATAAAAGTTTAAAAAAATAGGGGACTAGGGAACTTATTGAAAGGATAGTGGGCTATCTCACAGGGTTAAGGGAAGAGTTGACTCAGAAACAGCAGGAACCAGGTTAGATCTGGGTACAAAAACAGTGTACATTTATGGATCTTCTCTCCACTTTAAAGTGACTCCCCACCCCCCAGTAATCCCAATCTCTGTTTCAACTCAAAATGTCATGTTCCTGGGACAGAGAAACTAGTTGGGTCAGGGATATTTCCCTGGAATAAGTTACGATGGTCATTAAGGAAGGTTCACATATCATAGACATCAGACATGGCCATTACAGGACAACCCATGGTTTCAAACCAATTCCAAAGAGGTAAATCCTTGTTAATTGGACATCAATCTCCATCCCAAGTGTTCTCTACTAAAATCTAACATCAAGAAGAATGAAATTAAGGGAATGTGCTCACTCTCCCAGAAGATTGATATTGTAAGCCTTTTCCCATCATAAGAACTTTCTGACATCAATGAGCTGACCATAGGGAACTGACAGAACTTCTGAGATGGAAGGAGCCTTTGGTAACCATTAATTCAACTTCCTTATTGTGCAATGAGGAATATGAAGCCCTTGCATGCAGTCTTACGTGTATTCACACAGCAAATAAGTGGTAGTACTGGGTATAAAGGAAACTTCTGACTTTTGATCCTGTGGGTCCTTTCTCTGCCTACGCTCTACAGTGCTTAGCACTGTGCTGAGAACATAACTATAGAATCTTTCAAATCTCCCTGGGGTATTGTGCTCAGGTATAGGTAGCAACCTAGCAAGAGGTATCTATCATCCATGGTCAGAAGTCTAGAGAATTGGGCCAAGCTGAAGTAGCTTCTATGAACAGACATAGCTGAGGTTAGACCACATGATGGATAAGCAATCAAGGATGTGCCAATGACAGCTTAAGACAGGGCTAAAAGACAGGATTCTTTTCCTCCTGAGTTTTCTATTCCTGAAGCTAAACAGCCCTAGCTCCTTCCGCTAGAAAAGGGAAATGGCTGCCTCATATGACCTTGCATAAAAGTCACAGCTTACAGAATTGTTCAAATCATCCTTCTTCCTTTATGTAACCAATGAATCTATTTTCAGCTGCTCCCCTTCCTCTTTAACCAATTAACATCCAGCAAACTGGGTTGTCTGCTCTTCCCAATATCATGATTGATTATAAGTTTAGTTTAAGAAATAGGTATAGTGTGTGGTGGGAAAGTGTGTATATCTGGAGCTGTACTACCTTGGTTCAATTCCTAGGTTTCACCATTTCCTAGGGGTGTGATTTTTGGCAAGTCACTCTATTTTCCTGGGCTTTTGTTTTCTCACCTGTAAAATGAGGATAATAATAATAATTTCTACTTCATAGGGAGGTTGTGGGAATCCAATGAGTTAATAATACATCCTTGGGGGTACAAGAGAGCATATACAGATAATCTGACTCCAAAAAAGGAACACATCTAAAGACAAAGATTCTATTAATTCAGATGAACCAGCCCCTCAAGAACTATGCTCCCTAGCACTGACTTGACAAAACTAAGAACACTTAACCCTCAGCAATCAGCTGCAAACCCTAAAAGCCAACCTAAAAGCACACTACTACTGCTCCAACTACCATTGCTAACAGCCCAGAGACAAGGTATCCAGATGCTCTAAGAGAATACATGGGGCCAGTGGTTCACAACAGGTGCAATTCTCTGCTGTCTTTTTTGTTTGTTTTTATAAATTTATTTATTTATTTATGGCTGCATTGGGTCTTCATTGCTGCACATGGGTTTTCTCTAGTTGTGGCAAGCAGGGGCTACTCTTCGTTGCGGTGCATGGGCTTCTCATTGCAGTGGCTTCTCTTGTTGCAGAGCACAGGCTCTAGGCGCACAGGCTTCAGTAGTTGTGGTGTGCGGGTTCAGTACTTGTGGCTTGTGGACTCTAGAGCGCAGGCTCAGTTGTTGTGGCACACGGGCTTTGTTGTTCCACGGCACGTGGGATCTTCCCGGACCAGGGCTCGAACCCATGTCCCCTGCATTGGCAGGCAGATTCTTAACCACTGTACCACCAGGGAAGTCCTGTTTGTTGTTTAAAAACAGATAACATCCAGATAGATACAAGAAGAAATTGCCGGGCTTCCCTAGTGGCGCAGTGGTTGAGAGTCCGCCTGCCGATGCAGGCGATACGGGTTCGTGCCCTGGTCTGGGAGGATCCTGCATGCCGCGGAGCCGCTGGACCCGTGAGCCATGGCCACTGAGCCTGCGCGTCCGGAGCCTGTGCTCTGCAACGGGAGAGGCCACAACAGTGAGAGGCCCGCGTACCGCAAAAAAAAAAAAAAAAAGAAGAAATTGCCTTCAATTGTTCTTTCAACAAATATTAACTGAGCTCCTACTATACGGCAGCCACTGTTCAGTGTGCTGAGGACAGAGCAGAGAACAAAATAAATGAAGTCCCTGCTCTTACTGAGCTTATACTCTAGTGGGAAATACATTTTACCACAGAAGCAAACACACATCTAAGATTGTTTTAGATTGTGATCAGTGCTGTGATAAAATAAAAAGGGATTAGGTCACAGAGAGTGCCTGGGCCATCTGAGCTACTTTAATCTCCCTTTCCTGCGATCTGAAGGATATAGGGGCCCACCATGGGTACAACCAGATAGAAAGAAAAGGAAGTGCAAAGTCCCTGAGGTCGGACAGATCTTAACATATTGTAATAAAAAGGAGATCAGTGTTGCTAGAGGAGAGTGAACAAGGTTTTTATAAATCAAGTCAAAGAGGCTGGATCTATTGATGGTGGTGTCTTGGACTAGGAAATGGTGAGAGATTCTGGACAAATTTTAAAGACAGGGCCAATAGGATTTTTTGAAGAACTGTATGTGAAACACGAGAGAAAAAGAGGATTCAAGGGTGGCTCCAAGATTTTTGACCCGAATAACCAACCAGGTGTTCCCATTAACTGGAATGGAGAATGGAATTAACTATGATTTCTGATGGGTCATTCTGGATTTCCACTAATAGCTGTGGATGGGACCTCAGGGCCCTTCTCCAACTTTGAGCAGCCTAGTTATGGAATGGGGCACTGGCATAGGACTGTTGTTTTGGGTGAGAGGAATGAAGCACATTTCTGGGAATCCCCACATTCTCTTCCCCGATTCTATTCGTAAACCTGGAGATTTACACAATGAGAGATAGAGAAGACTGAGCACATCGGGCCAGGCAAAGCGGAGGGGCCCCAGGAACAGGAAATCTGCTGTAGCCACTTCAGTACAGAAACTGTACGAGAGTGGGCAGCGCCAATGAGGGCGCTGCAGGAACTTTCTTGGCGATCTGGCAGCCTAGGGAACCACTTTTTACCATAAACAAAGTAAAGAAAAGAGATGGGGTGGGGTTTGGTGTCCTAGCCGCCGGAAGGAATTCAGGTGGAGCCGACTGTGCAAGCTTCGGGGCAGAGGGGGAGAGGAGGCCGCCACTAGCAACTAACCTCAGCTTCCTAAACTCAACAGAAAGGTCGGAGGGGTTGTTGGAAGTGCCAGGAGCCCCGTGATTCTCTCTGCCCGCCAAAGAGAGATGAAAACCCAAGTTGTGCGGTGCAGCTTTAAAGGGGCTGGTGATTGACAGAATGTGTAGCAGTGGATGGGGTGGAGCCGCTGGGTGGGGTCTGGGACAGGCAGCTGGGAGAAACCAAAAGGAAGAAAAAAGAAAACCATAGCCCCTGATATCGCTAATGCCAGGCGGGAGAAGCTAGCCAGAAAGGGAGGACAAGAGGGTTTTAGAGCTCACCTCCATTCCTACCCCGATCGACTCTCTCAAACCCTTCTGTCTCCTTTTGAGATAATTAAAATCGAGTGTACACCGCCCCTAGTCGGTGCCCATTCACCCTAACTCTCCACTGAACTAGGTTTGTAGTACGAGGGAGTGAGGACCCCGAGTCCACCAGCTCAACCCCGGCCCCGCCCCGTCGGCCTGGCCCGGGGCTGGGAGGAGAGGATGCCTTTGGAGGCGCAGAATCCGAAAGTAAGTCCCTTTCATTTTGCCTCCTCACCCCTCCCCTTCCTTTTGCCACCCTCACTGGGGTCTCCGCTGGCGGGGGGAAAGAGCCACCTTACTGAAAGAGACTCTTTCAAGAAGGATCCGGAGGGTGGGTCAGGGTAGGGTGGGGTAAGAAAAGGAGGGGAGCGGAGGAGGGGTGGTGCTTTAAAGCCTAGGGGAGCTGCCACCCACGGGATAGGTACTCTCAGAGTTTGCTGATTGTATGATTAGAGCCTTGATTTCCTCTCCTGTCCTTAGAACCTTGACTTATCCCTTCCAGGCGTCCTTTCTTTTTCTCACCCTCCAGCATCCCTATCTGGCTGCTTAAAGCTTCTAACCGTGAGCTGGGAAGGCTCCATCTTGCCTGGCTTCTTAAAGGGACAGTGCACTAGTTCAACTGTGGGAAATAGATCCTGGAAATTAGATTTTGAGAAGGATGGCACTGACTCACCTTACTATGACAATACATGTGTTGGGGGAATTTGTACAGAGAGGACAGTTTTTCTTCCTCATACCAGCCTCCAAACTTGTTCTAATATCCAGTTGATTCTCAGGAGGTGCATCCTGGGCAATGTTGCCAAGTTGCACATTAGTTAACTGAAGAGTCAATAGGCTCTGCAGTTATAGCTCAAGAGGAAAATTTCTGTTTCCTGAGAGGTGCCATGGCATTGCAGAAGATTTGGAAAAAATAATTTATTCTACAAATATTTATCAAGTGCCGGATTCATTGCCTGTGGCTGATCCCACTTCTGAGTGTCTGTAATATGTCAAGACCATGTAGAGTGATGTTTCCTTTCTTAACAGATTGACGGCCAAGGTTTCTTCCTAGAGATGAATGTTGAATTTGATTCCAACATTTACCAAGTATGTGTCACGTGAAAGTTCCCACTGTTCATCTTTATTGTCTTTTCTTTAGTACCACATCCATAGACCCAAGCCCAAGTGACTGGGAGATCCAGCTGGAAGAGATAGGAGCTCAAGTCAAAATGGCATGCAAAGAAAGAAGGGCAGGATGCTTCAATAGGGAAGCCAAGGCCACCTTGGCTAATATGTCATTCACACGTCCATGTACAGTCTGGAAGATTGTATTGGGGAGGAGGGCTTCACCAGCTCCCTTCTGCCGTTAAATAAAAGAACTGGTGTGGTGGAAATTTGTTAGAAGGCCTCAAACAGATCAGTGGCATCTCTTCCAAGTTTATTTTTCTCATGTTTCTGCTTCTGGAGGGTGGCAGGTCTGGATGGAGCCTAATGATATCCCACAGGTCAAAGAGATGAAAACATGTTGTTTAAGGTTTTAGGTCTAATATTTCACTCTGGGTTTTCTTTTTAAGGTATGGATTGTCTATATGTATGTATGTATTTATTTCTATTTGGTCAATGGAATGCCACAACTTCCAGCGCTCTGCAACTTACCAGTTCAGCTGTCTCTGGTATTACACATGCAAGGCACAAAGACCCTCCCTTCTTTAATGTGCTAGGTTTCATTGCATCTCTGGTGTCAACTCCCATCAAGGGCCTGTGTTGATTCTAGGTTTCTCAGCAACATTTAGCTAAAGCACCTTCCTCCATCCCTCGTTTCAACTGGTTTTAAAAACCTTAAAATGACATTCTGAATGGCCATGTCGTTGAATCCACTGGATTCAGATAAAGAAGAAAGCCTCACTTAGTGTTCTTTCTCTCTAAAGTCCCTGGTCTATGGGGTCCTAAAAACAAAGGAAACATGAATTCAACTGGAACCCTCCTGGTTACTTTCATCAGTGGGAGTACAATCTTGTCCTAGAGCAAAGAGCCACTTGTACATGTCACACACACTGAACTCTGCTATCCACACCCTGGCGTGGAGGGTGGGAAAGGAACTATGTGTTGACTCCACAGCCAGCCTCCTGCATTTAGTAAGCATGGAATATGTTAGGTATTGCTGTGCTTCCATTTTAATATTTGATTGTCCCTTTGCGTTCATGTTGTTTTTTCTTTGGGAGAGGATATAGCAGCAGGATATAGCTGTCATAAAATATGGTTGATGAAATATGGTTATTCACTTCCTAGGACAATGAAAGGTTTGTGAACCCACTAACAATTATTATAGGCAAACAATAGAAATCCTTCTCCAAAGGCTTCAAGTGGCTTTCCCAGAGCAATTAGTTTTTTGTCATTCATTCTGCTTCCTGGGATTGCAGATAATTTCTGTCTACACAGAGGCAAAAGGGATTCATAAGGGATAATTGCAAAAAGGACACCTTGCAGACACTCTCTATTTCACAAACAGTACTTTTGACCCCCAACTCCCGTTGTGGAATGCCAGGATCTGGTGGGCTAGGCTGTTCTTGCCTAGACTAGTACAGCTCACCCCTACATTTACTTTGGTCTGAGTTCCTTCCTAGTTTTTCCTCAGCCTTCAAGGGTAAGGACCTGTGATAGACAAAGGAATCAATACAAAAGTACATTGTGTTATGAGATTCATTAATTCATTCATTCAACAAGTGTTTACTGACGATCTACTCTGTGCCATCACTGCACAAGACTGGAGAGTCTACAAGTCCCCTGCCTTTTTGGAGACTGTATTTTAATGAGCGTGTGTTAGTGGAGGGGAAAGACAATAAGCAAAAGGTTTTTGTCAGGTAGGAGTAAGATGAGAGAAAGGACTGCGGAGAGCTGTTTGATATAGAACAGTCAAGGAAGGCTTCTCTGTTATGGTGATTTTTAAAAAATTGGGGTACAGTTGCTTTACACTGTTGTGTTAGTTTCTGTACAAAGTGAATCAATGATATGTATACATATATCCCCTCACTCTTGGACCTCCCTCCCACTGCCTCTCATCCCACTCATCTAGATCACCATAGAGCACGAAGCTGAGCTCCCTGTTCTATACAGCAGGTTCCCACTAGCTATCTATTTTACACATGGTAGTGTATATATGTCAACCTTAATCTCCCAATTCATGCCAACCCCCCATTCCCCCACTGTGTCCAATGTCAGTTTTCTATGTCTGCGTCTTTATTCCTGCCCTGCAAATTGGTTCATATGTATCATTTTTCTAGATTCCACATATAGGCATTAACATACAATATTTGTTTATCTCTTTCTGAATGGCTTCATTCCATATGACAGTCTCTAGGTCCATCCACATCTCTACAGATAACCCAATTTCGTTCATTTTTATGGCTGAGTAATATTCCAATGTATGTATTTACCACATCTTCTTTATCCATTCATCTATTGGTGGATATTTATGTAGCTTCCATGTCCTGACTATTGTAAATAGTGCTGCAATGAACATTGGGGTAAATGTGTCTTTTTGAATTATGGTTTTCTCAAGGTATATACCTAGTAGTGGAATTGCTGGGTCATATGGTAGTTCTATTTTTAGTTTTGTAAGGAACCTCTATATTGTTCACCAGAGTGGCTCTATCAATTTATATTCCCACCAACAGTGCAAGAGGGTTCCCTTTTCTCCACACCTTCTCCAGCATTTATTGTTTGTAGATATTATGATGATGGCCATTCTGATTGTTGTGAGGTGATAACTCATTGTAGTTTTGAGTTGCATTTCTCTAATGATTAGCGATGTTGAGCATCCTTTCATGTGATTTTTGGCAATCTGTATATCTTCTTTAGAGAAATGTCTATTTAGGTCTTCTGCCCATTTTTGGATTGGTTGTTTGCTTTTTTGATATTGAGCTGCATGAGCTCTTTGTATACTTTGGAGATTAATCTCTTGTCAGTTGCTTCATTTGCAAATATTTTCTCTCATTCTGAGTGTTACCTTTTTGTCTCGTTTATGATTTTGTTTGCTGTGCAAAAGTTTTTAAGTTTAATTAGGTGCCATTTATTTAGTTTTGTTTTTATTTCCATTACTGTAGGAGATGGATCAAAAAAGATCTTGCTGTGATTTATATCAAAGACTGTTTTTCCTGTGTTTTCCTCTAAGAGTTTTATAGAGTCCAGTCTTACATTTAGGTCTTTAATCCATTTTGAGTTTATATTTGTGTATAGTGTTAGGGAGTGTTGTAATTTCATTCTTTTCCATGTAGCTGGGCAGTTTTCCTAGCACCACTTATTGAAGCATCTGTCTTTTCTCCATTGTATATCCTTGCTTCCTTTGTCATAGATTAGGTGTCCATTGGTGCATGGGTTTATCTCTGGGCTTTCTATCCTGTACCATTGATTAATATTTCTGTTTTTGTACCAGTACCATACTGTCTTGATTACTGTAGCTTTGTAGTATAGTCTGAAGTCAGGGAGCCTGCTTTCTCCAGCTTCGTTTTTCTTTCTCAAGATTACTTTGTCATTCGGGGTATTTTGTGTTTCCATACAAATTGTGAAATGTTTTGTTCTAATTCTATGAAAAATGCCATTGGTAATTTGATGGGGATTGCACTGAATCTGTAGGTTGCTTTGGGTAGGATATTCATTTTCACAATATTGATTCTTCCAATCCAAGAACATGGTATATCTCTCCCTCTGTTTTTGTCATCTTTGATTTCTTTCATCAGTGTTTTATAGTTTTCTGAGTACAGGTTTTTGCCTCCTTAGGTAGGTTTATTCCAAGGTATTTTATTATTTTGTTGCAGTGGTAAATGGGAGTGTTTCCTTAACTTTTCTTTCAGATTTTTCATCATTAGTGTATAGGAATGCAAGACATTTCTGTGCATTAATTTTGTATCCTGCTACTTTACCAAATGCATTGATTAGCTCTACTAGTTTTCTGGTAGCATCTTTAGGATTCTCTATTTATCATGTCATCTGCAAACAGTGACAGTTTTACTTCTTTTCCAATTTGGATTCCTTTTATTTATTTTTCTTCTCTGATTGCCATGACTAGGACTTCCATAACTATGGTGAATAATAGTGGTAAGAGTGGACATCCTTGTTTTGTTCCTGATCTTAGAGGAAATGCTTTCAGTTTTTCACCATTGAGAATGATGTTGGCTGTGGGTTTGTCATATATGGCTTTTATTATGTTGAGGTAGGTTCCCTCTGTGCCCACTTTCTGGAGAGTTTTTATCATAAATTGGTGTTGAATTTTGTCAAAAGCTTTTTCTGCATCTATTGAGATTGTCATATCGTTTTTATTCTTTAGTTTGTTAATATGGTGTATCGCATTGATTGATTTGCATATATAGAAAAATCCTTGCACCCCTGGAATAAATCCCACTTGATCATAGTGTATGATCCTGTTAATGTGTTGTTGGATTCTGTTTGTAAGCATTTTGTTGAGGATTTTTGCGTCTATGTTCATCAGTGATATTGGCCTGTGATTTTCTTTTTTGTGATATCTGGACTGGTTTTGGTATCAGGGTGATTGTAGCCTCATAGAGTGAGTTGAGAGTGTTCTTTCCTCTGCAGTTTTTTGGAGGAGTTGCGAAAGAAGGGTGTTAGCTCCTCATTAACGTTGGATAGAATTCGCCTGTGTAGCTATCTGGTTCTGGACTTTTGTTTATTGGAAGATTTTTTTATCACAGTTTTAATTTGATTACTTGTGATTTGTCTGTTTATATTTTCTATTTCTATTAGGTTCAGTGTTGGAAGGTTGTACCTTTCCAAGAATTTGTCCGTTTCTTCCAGGTTGTCCATTTTATTGGCTTGTTTTAGTCTCTTATGATCCTTTGTATTTCTGCAATATCAGTTGTAATTTCGCCTCTCTCATTTCTAATTTTATTGATTTGAATCCTCTCAGTTTTTTTCTTGATGAGTTTGGCTAAAGGTTTATCATTTTTATATATCTTCATAAAGAATCACCTTTTAGTTTCATTGATTTTTGCTATTGTTTTCTTCATTTCTATTTCATTTATTTCTGCTTTAATTTTTATGATTTCTTTCCTCCTACTAACTTTGGGTTTTGTTTGTTCTTCTTTCTCTAGTTGCTTTAGGTGTAAGATTAGGTTGTTTATTTGAGATTTTTCTCTTTTCTTGAGGTAGGACTGTATTACTATAAAATTCCCTCATAAAACTGATTTTGCTTCTTCCCATAAGTTTTGGGTCATCATGTTTTCATTGTCATTTGTTTCCATGAATTTTTTGATTTCCTCTTTGACTTCTTCAGTGATCTCTTGGTTATTTAGTAGCATATTGTTTAGCCTCCATGTTTTGGGGGTTTTTTTTCCTTTTTTTTCTGTACTTGATTTGTAATCTCATATCGTTTTTGGAAAGATGCTTGAAATGATTTCAATTTTCTTAAATTCACTGAGGGTTGATAAGTGACCCAAGATGTGATGTATCCTGGAGAATGTTCCATGTGCATTTGAGAAGAAAGTGTATTCTGCCACTTTCAGATGGAATGTCCTATAAATATCAGCTAAGTCTATTTGGTCTATTGTGTGTTGTAAAACTTGTGTTTCCTTATTAATTTTCTGTCTAGATGATCTGTCCATTGGTGTAAGTGGGGTGTTAAAGTCCCCCACTATTATTGTGTTAATGTTGATTTCCCCTTTCATGGCTGTTAGCATTTGCCTTATGTATTGAGGTGCTTCTATGTTGTGTTCATAAATATCTAAAATTTTTATATCTTCTTCTTGGATTGATCCCTTGATCATTACGTAGTGTCCTTCCTTGTCTCTTGTAACAGTCTTTATTTTAAAGTCTATTTTATCTTATACGACTATCGCTACACTGGCTTTCTTTTGATTGCTATTTGAATGGAATATCTTTTTTCCATCCCTTCACTTTCAGTCTGTATGTGTCCCTAGGTCAGAAGTAAGTCTCTTGTAGATAGCACACATACAGGTCTTATTTTTGTATCCATTCAGCCAGTGTGTGTCTTTTGGTTGGAGCATTTAATTCATTTACATTCAAGGTTATTTTCAATGTGTACATTCCTATTACAATTTTCTTAATTGTTTTGGGTTTGCTTTTGTGAGTCTTCTTCTTCTCTTGTGTTTCCTGCCTAGAGAAGTTCCTTTAGTATTTGTCATAGAGCTGGTTTTGTGGTGCTGAATTCTCTTAGCTTTTGCTTGTCTGTAAAGCTTTTGATTTCTCTGTTGAATCTGAATGAGATCCTTGCTGGGTAGAGTAATCCTGGTTGTAGGTTTTTCCCTTTCATCACTTTAAATATATCCTGCCACTCCCTTCTGGCCTGCAGAGTTTCTATTGGAAAATCAGCTGATAACATTGTGGGGATTCTGCTGCTTTTAATATTTTTTCTTTGAATTTGATTTTTGTTTGTTTGATTAGTATGTTTTTTGGTGTGTTTCTCCTTGGGTTTTTCCTGTATGGGACTCTCTGCCCTTTTTGGACTTGGGTGGCTATATCCTTCCCCATGTTAAGGAAATTTTCAACTATAATCTCTTCAAATATTTTCTCAGACACTTTCTCTCTCTTCTTCTTCTTCTGGGACCCCTATAATTCGAATATTGGTGCATTTAATCTTGTTCCAGAAGTCATTGAGATGGTCCTCATTTCTTATCATCATTTTTTCTTTTTTCTTCTCCTCAGCAGTTATTTCCATCATTCTATCTTCCAGCTCACTTTTTCATTCTTCTGCCTCAGTTATTCTGCTACTGATTCCTTCTAGTGTATTTTTCATTTCAGTTATCATGCTGTTCATCACTGTTTGTTTGTTCTTTAGTTATTTTAGGTCCTTGTTAAATGTTTCTTGTATTTTTCTTGATCTATGCCTCCTTTGTATTTCCAAGATTTTGCATCATCATCATCTATCTTTACTCTGAATTCTTTTTCAGGTAGGTTGTCTATTTCCTCTTCATTTGTTTGGTCTTGTAGGTTTTTACCTTGCTCCTTCATCTGTAACTTTTTTTGTCTCTTTTTTGTTTGTTTTGTTTTGATGTGTGGTGCTGTGGTCCTGTCTTGCTGGTTGTTTAGCCTGAGGCGTCCAGCACTGGATCTTACAGGCAGTTGGGTGGAGCCATGTCTTGGTGCCAAGATGAGGACCCCCAGGAGAGCTCACACCAATTTATATTCCCTGGGGCCTGAAGTTCATGTTAGCCCAATGGCTCAGTGCTCCTGCCAGAAGAACGCAGGCCTGACACTCAGCTTGGAAACCAAGAACATGCAAGCCATGTGGCATGGCAAAAGAAAGAAAAAATGGCAACAAACACAAGGGAGCAGAACAATAACAAAGAATAAAAAATATAAAAATGAAACAACAAAGCAAAACAGAACCACAATAGCAAAAAGAAAAAGCTGGAAGAGGCCTGAGTGGGAGACTTAGGCTCAGGAACTGTGTGGCTGGAGGGTGCTCTGGAGGCAGAGTTTCAGGACTGGGACCACAGCAGGCTCACTGGGGCCTCAGCAGGTGGGGGATATGCTGGCTGCATTCTCCTCCCATCCCCCAAAGGTCTCTCCCCATCCCCACTGATCCCCTCACCATGAGCGGACCCCTCCGAGCATGGGAACCCCTCCCCTCCCCAAGCCACCCCTCAGGGGCACCAGTCCCATCCTGCATCCCCTATTCCTCCTCTCCTCCTTCCACCCCCCACATCCTACCCAGTCACACGAGGATTCCTTCTGTCCCCTTAGGTGTCCAAGGTCCCCCACCAGCACCTAGTAAGTGCCCTAGTTGTGAGGATATGCGAACTCCACGTCCTCCTGTTCTGCTATCGTGACTCCACCCAATATGGTGATATTTAAGAATATAACGAATAAAGTGAGAGAGCCAGCCATGAGAATACCCAAGGGAAGGGTATTCTAGACAGAGAAATTAGAATAGTAAAGGCTTGGTGTGTTCAAGGAATAGCAAGGCCAGTATCACTGGAGTGGAGAGGAAAAGAGTGGTAGGACATGATTTCAGAGAGACAGAGAGGGCCAGATCATATAGGACCTTGTAAATACTTTGGATTTTATTCTGAGTGAGATAGTAAGGCATTTTTAAAGAAGACAAATATTCAATAATTATCACATTTAAAATTCTAGTCTAGTAAAGAGGATGTAGACGTAAGAGGGAAGAGATATGGGAACATGTGTATATGTATAACTTATTCACTTTGTTATAAAGCAGAAACTAACACACCATTGTAAAGCAATTATTGTCCAATAAAGATGTTAAAACAAAACAAAACAAAACAAAACAAAACCTTGCAATCCTTCCTCAAAACTCTCAGAAAAAAAAAAATAAGAGGATGAATCTTCAATTGTTCATCTTAACACAATCAAGGTGGTTTATGTTTTATGATTTGGATAATAATACTACTTTGGAAAAAAATTAGTAAGCTTATTGCTGAATTCATGTCAACTAATACAATTTAATTTTATACTAACTATTGTTTTATAACAATTATCTGAAAAAAGTTTCAAACACATTTGAAACTACTGAAATACAAAAAGTATTTTCAGCATACATATTTTAAAAATCACAATAAATTTATTAGCACTAGAAGAATGCTTAACCTTTTTAAGGAAACATCACAAGATTGTATAACTGATGTAACTGTTTTACTCTAGCATGAAATTTTGAAAATTATTCACTTGAAAACTTTTTTTAAATTTTCAGTCTTGCTGGAACACATGATTTCATGTAGGTTATACACCATTCTTCTCCCAAAGTTCTTCCCAGTAGGGAAGTGTGTTTCATGTATCATTTCATTTAATCCTCAAAATAGCTTTGTGAGGTAGGCACTATTGTCATCTCCATTTTACAGAATAGGAAACTGAGGCCTAGGAATGTAAAGTACTTTACCCAAGGTCACATGGCTAGTAAGCAAAAGAGGATCCATTCTCTCCTATACCTTCTGAGAAGTTGTTCCATCAGCTTCCTTCTCTCCAATCTTCTTTAATTTCTTTTTCTTCTTTGGTTCTTACACCCATCCAACCATTCCCACCTAATATACCTAACATTTATTGAACACCTACTCTGTGCCAAGCCCTCTATTGAACACTTTGCATTTATCAATTCACATAATGCTCACAACAATCCTATTAAGTAAGTACCATTGTTTTCCCAATTTTTCAGTTGGGAATTTGGGACATAGAAAAATCAAGCAACTTGCCCAAGTTTACACAGCTAGGAAGTAGCAGAAGTGAGATTTGAACCCCAAAATAAAGTCTACACCTTCACTGTTATGCTCTACTGCCTAATCTTTATCTTGCAAACACATTTTTCACTAAATCAATCTTTCTTTAACAACAGTTACTCAAATTACCACCCTATTTTTCTGCAGTTTCCATTTAAATCATTATTGAAACTGCTCTTGCAAGAGTTACCTGAAGATCTCCTAAATGTCATGTCAAGTGCTCTCTCGTTAGGTTTTCAACATATTGATTCTACTACATTTGAGGCTGCTGTACTTTCCTTCCATCTTTAAAGACTTCCCTTCCTTGTCTTCTGTGATGATACTCTATCTTGGATTTCCACCTACCTCTTTGATTGTCTTTTTCATTCTCTTATCTTGCTACTCTATACTCCTTATTTGGGTCATCTCATCTACTTAAGATTTTCAACTGCCATTTATATGCTGATGAAGGCCTGTATGACAACTTGGCATCTCCAAACTGAACGTTTTTTCTGAGCCTGGACCCACCTACTTGTCTGTTAACTAGACATCTTAACTTGACACCAAACATTTAATATGTCTAAAACTGAATTCATCATCAAACCCCAACACGCCAATTTCTATCCCTGACCAACAGTCACATAATCAACTGAACAATAAAGCCTAGAGTCATCTATGACTCTTCTTTCTCCTTAATGTCTAGATTCTGCTTCTTGAATTTTTGTATCCTCTCCATCCCTATTTGTAGTGTCTTTGCTTAATTTTTCATCATGTATGACCTGGCCTATTAATATAGCTCCTTTATTGTTGTTTAATCTGCCTCCAGTCTCTATGGGCTTTGTTATGAGTTGAATTATGTCCTTCAAAATATGTTGGAGTCCTAATTTCTGGTACCATGGAATGTGACTGTATTTGGATACAGGGTATCTACAGAGGTAATCAAATTAAAATGAGGTAGTTAGGACAGGCCCTAATCCAATATGACTGGTATCCTTATACAAGTGGGAAATTTGGACCGAAAGACTCATAGAGGGAAGATGATCTGAAGAGACATAGGGAGAAGACAGCCATCTGCAAGCCAAGGAGAGAGACCTAGAACAGATCCTTCTCTCAGAGCTCTCAGGAGAAACCAACTCTGATGACACTTTGGTTTCAGAGTTATAGCCTCCAGAACTGTGAGACAATAAATTTTTGTTGTTGAAGCCCCCCTGGTTTTTAGTACTTTTTTGTGGTAGTCCTAGCAAACTAATACAAACTCCAATCTAGTCTACATATTAGGATATTTCTAAAATACATGTTTTTATCTTGATAATCCTATGTTCAGAATTATTCAAAGACTCCCCATCACTTACAAGATTAAATCCCTGTCTTTTAGTAAGACACTTCACAATTTGTCCTCAACCTACCTTTCATGTTTATGGCCAGTGACTTTTCCTTATCACAGGAGTTACATTTAACTAACTGCTACTTCTCGAACATGCCATGGTCTTTCACAAACACCATGTCTTTGTTCATGCTATCAGGACTTCCATAAATGTTCTTTTTCCTCTTACAACCTGTACCAATCCACCTCCACCTTTCCTTCTATTCCATCCCTCTCTTTTTGGTAAGCTCCTATACATAGCATGATACCCAATTCATTTTCTCTGTGAAGCCTTGAAGTATAGGTAAGATTTGGTTAGCCAGAGTGGAGGGGAAAGGATATTCTAAGCAGGAAGAACCATATAATCAAATGCAGGTAATGAGGATCATTATAATGTAGGTTAGAGGGGGATGGGGTAGAGTTAGAGAAAGGTGAGGCTAGAGAACTCTTTGCCTTTGGTGATAGTATAGATGGGACCAAAGCAGCTTCTGGAGAAGCAGCAAGGTCAATAGTCTTCCTCTGTAGTGTCTCAGGGAAACAGCTAGGCCTCAAAGAATGTTATTATCTAGCTAATGTCACCTGATGATGAGATAGCCTATATTTTGTTCCTTGGAAAACTGGTCTTTATAATAGCACCCTGAGCTTGGGGCACTTTTGCTGGTCAGTGATGGTATGGTAGTAGAGCAGAAAATATTCAGCAGGGTTCAGAGTTCTTTTCTACTATAGCCTATTTAAACATGATTGAATATATTTACCATTTCTACTTACATAAAGCAGATGGTTTTGAAAGGAGGAAGCAAAATTCATTCATTAATCTCATTCACTCATTCAACATACATACCCTGGGAGCCCTCTATGTGGACAGCTCTGTGCTACAGGATGGGAATACACAAATATAAGACCTCAACCTTGCCCTGGAGCTCAGCTGGGAGACAGGCAAAGCTCTAGCTAACATCTAGTGCATGTTGATTACTTACTATATGCCAGGGACAATGCTAAGCATTGCATGCTTCTCATTTAAATTCTCAGTAGGGTTGTACCCATTTGTAGAAAAGGACACAGTGTTACAGACAGGTTGAATAAATTCAGGAGGGAGGAATTGGAAAACTGACAAGTAAGCAACTCATTAACATGAGTAGAAAAGACCTGGGTGACATTTGGGTGAAGAGGTCAGAGAAGACTTGGTGGAGGTGGTGATATTTGAGTCTTAAAGGATAAATAGGAGTTATCAAGTGTCAATGAAAAAACAGTCAATCTAAGAAAGAAATGGGAAATTTTATTTGAGCCAACCTGAGGATTATAACCTGGGAGACCATCTTTCAGAAAGCTCTGAGGACTGTTCAGCCCATTAGAGGTCAAAGCACAGTTATATAAGTTTTTGAGACAAAAGTTTATATGTCAAGTCATGTATTGACAGTTTAAACAATCCAGATCTACATATACAAAGTGGGTCATGGCTCATTGTGGCCCTTTGCAAGAATAAGAAGGAAGATTATCTCCTAAGGAGTTGTGACTCTTTATGAAATTAAGAAGGAATGTTATCTCCTAAGGAGGTCTGGTTAATGCAGATGCACAACACACACTAAATGGAAGGAAGGAGGCCTGAGTGGGCAAAAAAAAGTTTATGTTTAAATTTTTCTTGTCTTGCCATAAAATATGAATTTTGTTTCATCAATTCCCCCCTTCTGATCATTAATCTCTTGTTAGAAAGAATAAGGTGATAAAATATTTGGCCCCTAAATGCCAGGGTGGTGACTTACCTGCCCTGGATCCATCATGTCCCTTGATATTGGGTTTTAATGGCCTGGCTCTTTTTTTCCTTTTGTACTAGTTGTACTAGTAAGATGTCTGGCAAGGACTAACAGTCAATTCCAAGTCGTCCAACAGGACTTATGCAATTTTACCTTACATGTGCATTGTGTATGTTCATTTATAGAGAACTATAGATGTGATCAAAATTGACAATAGGAATGACCATGTTGTTAGTAAAGTTTTAAGCCAAGATTCTCCTAAACCAAACCATTTTCCTAGTATTTTTCCTAAACAGGGAAGAGGATCATTTATAGGGGAAATTTGATTCCTCATGTGTCATAAGATTAGTTAACAAATGTTGTGGCCAAATGGTCTTTGTGTGTGGTGAAGTATAGGGATCTGATTTCATATTTGTGCATGTGGTTATCCAGTTTTCCCAACACCATTTGTTGAAGAGATTATCCTTTCCCTTCTGGGTGTTCTTGGCTCCCTTGTCAAATATTAGTTGACCATATATGTGGAGATTTATTTCTGGGCTCTCTATTCTGTTCCATTGGTTTATGTGTCTATTTTTATGTCAGTACCATACTGTTTTCATTGCTATAGTTTTGTAGTATAGTTTGAAATCAGGATGTGTGATGCCTCACATTTTTATTCTTCTTTCTCATGATTCCTTTGGCTATTTGGGGTCTTTTGGGGCTCTATACAAACGTTAGGATTTTATTATCTATCTCTGAGAAAAATGACATTGGAATTTTTATAGGGATTGCTTTGAATCTATAGATGGCTTTGGGTAAGTATGGATATTTTAACAATATTAATTCTTCCAATTCATCAAAATGCGATATCTTTCCATTTGCTTGTGTCATCTTTGATTTCTTTCAACAGTCTTGTTGTTTTTGTTATACAGATCATTCACATCCTTGGTTAAATTTATTCCTAGGCATTTTATTATTTTTGATGATATTGTGAACGGGAAAGATTTCCTCATTTCTTTTTCAGATGTTTCATTATTAGTGTATAGAAGTGCAACAGAGTTCATGATTTTTTTTCTGTGTTAGACGCTTTATTTTTAAATTGTATAAATGAAGGAACTGAGATATAAATAAGTTGTACAAATGAGGAAACTGAAACACAAATAAGTGTCATATGTAAGGTCATACAACTGATTAGATAGCTGGTGGATTAGAATGAGGATGTTTATTTTATATCCTGCATCTTTACTGAATTTGTTGATTAGTTCCAACAGTTTTTTGGTTGAGTCTTTGGCATTTTCTATATATAAGATTGTATCATCTGCAAGTAATGACAATTTTGCTTGTTCCTTTCTGATTTGGATGACTTTTATTCCTTTGTCTTGCCTAATTGCTCTAGCTAGGACTTCTAGTAGTTTATTGAATAACAGTATGAGAATGGACGCCCTTTCCTTCTTTCTGATCTTAGAGGAAAAACTTTCCACTTTTCACTGTTGGGTACAATGTTACTGTGGGTTTGTCATATATGGCTTTTAGTATATTGAGGTGTGTTCTTTATATACCCAATCTGTCAAGGATTTTTATAACAAAAGGGTGCTGTATTTTATGAAATGCTTTTTCTGCATCTATTGGGATGATCCTGTGATTTTTTAAAAATTTTATTAATGTGGTGTATCACTTTTATTGATTTATGTATGTTGAAACATCATTGCATCCCAAGGATAAATTGCACTTGGTCATGGTATACAGTCCTTTTAATGTGTTCTTGAATTCAGTTTGCTAATATTTTATTGAGAATTTTTGCATCTGTATTCATCTAGGATATTGGTCTATATTTTTCTTTTATAGTATTCTTAATCTTGCTTTTGTATCTGGGTAATGCTGGCCTCATAAAATGAGTGTGGAAGTGTTTCCTGCTCTTCAATTTTATAGAAGGTATGAGAAGAGTTGGTGTTAAGTCATCTGTAAATGTTTGGTAGAATTCACCAGTGAAGACATCTAGTCATAGTGTTTTCTACGTTGGGAGGTTTTCGATGACTGATTCAATTTCCTTACTCATTATTGATCTGTTCAGCTTTTCTACAATATTTCTTCCTGATTCAGTCTTGGTAGGTTGTGTGTTTCTAGGAACTTATCCATTTCTTATAGGTTTTCTAACTTGTTGATGTATAATTGTTCATAGTAGGCTCTTATGATCCTATGTATTTCTGGAGTATCAGTTGTAATATCTCCTCTTTCATTCCTAATTTTATTTATTTGAGTCTCCTTTCCTTTTCTCTTGGTTAGTCTAGCAAAAAGAGTTGTCAGTTTTGTTTATCTTTTCAACAACTCAGATCTTAGGGTTTTTAATCTTCTCTATTGTTTTTCTGGTCTGTTTCATTTATTTCCATTCTGGTCTTTATTATTTCCTTCCTTCTGCTAACGTTGGGCTTAGTTTGTTGTTCTTTTTCTAGTTCTTAGAGGTGTAAAGTTAGCTTTTTATTTTAGATCTTTGTAATTTCTTCTTTTTTTTTTTTGCGGTACGTGGGCCTCTCACTGTTGTGGCCTCTCCCATCATGGAGTACAGGCTCCGGACATGCAGGATCAGTGGCTATGGCTCACAGGCCCAGCCGCTCCATGGCATGTGGGATCTTCCCAGACCGGGGCATGAACCCATGTCCCCTGCATCAGCAGGTGGACTCTCAACCACTGCACCACCAGGGAAGCCCTCCACAGTTATTTTTAATACTCTTTATTTAACCTTTATACTGTAGTTAAGTGGTTAACACACCATCTTATTATAGAATTAGTTTTCTAAATCCAACTATATATTTTTCATCTCTACCAGTGTGTTGTATTCTTTCATATGTTTTCATGTCACTGATTAGTATCTTTTTATTTCAGCTTGAAGAACTCTTTTCAACATTTATTACAAGACAGGTCTAGTGGTGCTGAATTCCCTCAGCTTTTGTTTGTCTGGGAAAGTCTTTATTTCTCCTTCATATCTGAAGGTTAACTTTGCTGGATAGAGTATTCCTGGCTGGCAAGTTTTATCTTTCTACAATTTGAATATTTCCTTCCACTGTCTTCTGGCCTGTAGGGCTTTTGCTGAGAAATCTGATAGCCTAATCGTGGTTCCTTTCATAGGTTATACTTTTTTTTCCTGCTGCCTTTAGGATTCTTTCTTTATCTTTGACTTTTGACAGTTTCATTATAATGTGTCTTGGACAATGACGTTTGGCATTGAGATAATAGAGTGATCTATTAGTTCTTGTATTTGGATGTCCAAGTCTTTACTCATGTCTAGGAAGTTCTCCACTATTATTTCTTCAAATAAACTTTCTACACCCTTCTCCCTCTCTTTTCCTTCCAGAATCATAATTATTCTAATATTTGTCTTTTGATGGAGTCCTACAGATAATGTGGGCTCTTTTTTTTTTTTTGCTCTTTTCAGTTTTCTCTTTTGTTCTCTTCTAACTGTATTTCAAAATTCCTATCTTCTAAAGTCACATATTCTGTCTTCCATCTGCTTTACTGTACTACAGATGCTCTTTATTTCAGTCTTTATCTCATTTATTGAATTCTCCAGAATTTCTGTTTGGCTCTTTTTATTATTTCTATCATTTTGGTAAAGAACTCATTTTGTTCATGTATTTTTTTCTCTGATTTTCAATTTTCTTTTTGAGTTTTCTTGTATCTTGTTAAGTTTCTTTAGAACAGCTATTTTGAATTCTTTATCAGGTGGATCACAATATTCCATGCCTTTGAGCTTGGTTGTTGGAGAATTATTGATATCTTTGGGCAATGACATGTTTCCTTGATTTTTCATGTTCCTTGTAGTTTTTGTGTTGGTACTTCTGTATTTGAAGTAGCAGACACCTCCTTAAATCTTACTGGTTGCCTTCACATGGGGTACTGTTCATTGATATTGGTATATCTGGGGTTTCCTCAGCTGTTGTTGGGCAGACCTGCTCCACTTTTCTTGCTCCTTCCTGTGGCAGAGTTAAGCTCTTCTGACTTCTCTTGTTCTTACAACTCACCAGGCTGGTTGCTGAAAACCTCACTTTTCTTTTCCAGAAGGTGACAATATAGCTCTAGTTTGTGATTTCTCCCTGTCCACAGGTCTATTTTTCTGAGAGTACTCTGATTACCAGATCTGCTCTTACTGCTGCATTTTGGAACTTGTACAAGGATCGACCTGTAGAGTAGAGGGAGGTATGGGTTTAGCACTTGGGGCATTGGGGGTGCATGCACACCCAGTGGGGAGATCCTTGGTTTGGGTGTTCTCAGAGCCTTTTGGGTGGACTTCCTGCTAAAGTCCTGAAGCAGTTAGCAAGTACACCATCTATTTAATATGCATTAGTATTCTTACTTGCTTCTTTCCCTTTCTCCTTTCTCCTCCCCAAGTCATGGATGTCCTGCTTCAGTACTTTGGGTGCTGCTGAAGAGAAACAGGTTTTTCCAGCTATGACCCATACAACTGGGGAAGCCAGACATTCACCATTTTCCACATTCTCCACAGGAGACATCACCACCACCAGCTCCATACAGTGTCACCCTGGAAGGGGTGACTCTCAACAAGTTCCTCCCTCTCCACTACATCCAAACTTGATGGCTTGCTGGAATCTCTCTTCCCACTGTGATGACTTGCTGTTATCTCCCTTCAGGCAGGCTGGCCTTCTACAAATTTCCTCTCACCTGTGCATATCTGCCCAGACCACCACTGTCCAGGTGTTTTCCCTGACCATGCCAAGAGGGGATGGGTCAGGTTTGCTGATTCTACTGAACCCAGAACACTTATTGAGGTCTGTCTGCTTATTTTTAGAAGCACAGTTGAGTAAGGGTCTTCCTGGGTCCCTTGGTATATGATGATGGGTCCTACAACTCCAAATGGTGTACTTTTGTCCAAGGATCAATGTCTGATTAGTTGTTTTTAAACAGGGGAGAGAAAGGAGGAATGTCTTACACTTCCATGATGCTGACCTTTTGCCCATTTTAAAATAAAGCATTTGATTTTTTTGTTGTTGAGTTGTAAGCATGCTTAATAGACTCTGGATATTAACCTCTTATTAAATATATTATTTTCAAATTTTTTCTCTTATCCTGTGGGTTGCCTTTTCACTCTGTTGATTTTATCCTTTGATGCACTAAAGTTTTTAAGTTTTATATATTCTAATTTGTCTATTTTTGCTGCTGTTGCCTGAGTTTCTGGTGTTACATCCAAGAAATCACTGTCAAATCCAATGTCATGAAGACATTCCCTATGTTGTCTTCTAGGAATTTTCCAGTTTTAGGTCTTACATGTAGGTCTTTAAACGATTTTGAGTAAAATTTTTGTATATGATGTAAGATAAGGGTCTGACTTCACTATTTTGCATGTGGATATCCAGGATTCCTAACACCATTTGTTGAAGAGAATGTCCTTGAACTATTGAGTGGTTTTTGCACTCTAATTGAAAATCATTTTACCATATATGTGAGGGATTATTTCTGAGCTCTCTATTCTATTCTGTTGCTCTATTTTTTTATTCTAGTGTCACACTGTTTTGATTACAGTAACCTTGCAATAAGTTTTAAAATCAGGATGTATGAGGCCTCCAAATTTGTTGTTCTTTCTCAAAATTGTTGTCTCTATTTGTGGTCCCTTGAGATTCCACATGAAGTTTAGGATGAAATTTTCTGTTTCTTAAAAAAAAAGCCTTTGTGATTTAAAGAGGGATTGTGTTGAATCTGTAGATCTCCTTAAGTAGTATTGATATCTTAATAATATTGTCTCCCAATTAATGAACATGTGGTGTCTTTCAATTTATTTGTGTCTTCTTTAAATTCTTTAGCAGTGTTTCTCAGTATACAGTGTACAAGTCTTTCCCATTCTTGGTTAGGTTTATTCCTAAGTATTTTTTTTTTTACATCTTAATTGGAGTATAATTGCTTTACAATGGTGTGTTAGTTTATGCTTTATAACAAAGTGAATCAGTTATACATATACATATGTTCCCATAACTCTTCCCTCTTGTGTCTCCCTCCCATTTATCCACTCATTTGATGATGGACACTTAGGTTGTTTCCATCTCTGGGCTATTGTAAATAGAGCTACAATGAACATTGTGATACATGATTCTTTTTGAATTATGGTTTTCTCAGGGTATATGCTCAGTAGTGGGATTGCTGGGTCATATGGTAGTTCTATTTGTAGTTTTTAAGGAACCTCCATATTGTTCTCCATAGTGGCTGTACCAATTCATATTCCCAACAGCAGTGCAAGAGTGTTCCCTTTTCTCCACACCCTCTCCAGCATTTATTGTTTCTTGGATTTTTTAATGATGGCCATTCTGACTGGTGTGAGATGATATCTCATTGTAGTTTTGATTTGCATTTCTCTAACGATTGCTGTTAAGCATTCTTTCATGTGTTTCCTGGCACTCTGTATATCTTCTTTGGAGAAATGTCTATTTAGGTCTTCTGCCCATTTTTGGATTGGATTGTTTGTTTTTTTGTTACTGAGCTGCATGAGCTGCTTATAAATTTTAGAGATTAATCCTTTGTCAGTTGCTTCATTTGCAAATATTTTCTCCCATTCTGAGGGTTGTCTTTTGGTCTTGTTTATGGTTTCCTTTGCTGTGCAAAAGCTTTGAAGTTTCATTAGATCCAATTTGTTTATTTTTGTTTTTATTTCTGTTTCTCTAGGAGGTGGGTCAAAAAGGATCTTGCTGGGATTTATGTCATAGAGGGGTCTGCCTGTGTTTTCCTCTAAGAGTTTGATAGTTTCTGGCCTTACATTTAGGTCTTTAATCCATTTTGAGTTTATTTATCTGTATGGTGTTAGGGAGTGTTCTAATCTCATACTTTTACGTGTACCTGTCCAGTTTAACCAGCACCACTTACTGAAGAGGCTGTCCTTTCTCCACTGTATTTTCCTGCCTCCTTTATCAAAGATAAGGTGACAATATGTGCGTGGGTTTATCTCTGGGCTTTCTATCCTGTTCCATTGATCTATCTTTCTGTTTTGGTGCCAATACCATACTGTCTTGATTACTGTGGCTTTGTAGTATAGTTTGAAGTCAGGGAGCCTGATTCCTCCAGCTCCGTTTTTTGTTCTCAAGATTGCTTTGGGTATTCGGGGTCTTTTGTGCTTCCATACAAATTGTGAAATTTTTTGTTCTAGTTCTGTGAAAAATGCCAGTGGTAATTTGATAGGGATTGCATTGAATCTGCAGATTGCTTTGGGTAGTAGAGTCATTTTCACAATGTTGATTCTTCCAATCCAAAAAAATGGTATATCTCTCCATCTATTTGTACGATTTTAATTTCTTTCATCCGTGTCTTATAATTTTCTGCAAACAGGACTTTTGTCTCCTTAGGCAGTTTTATTGCTAGATATTTTATACTTTTTGTTGCAATGGTAAAAGGCATGTTTCCTTGATTTCACTTTCAAGTTTTTCATCATTAGTGTATAGGAATGCCACAGATTTCTGTGTATTAATTTTGTATCCTGCTACTTTACCAAATTCATTCATTAGCTCCAGTAGTTTTCTGGTAGCATCTTTAGGATTCTCTATGTATATTATCATGTCATCTGCAAACAGTGACAGCTTCACTTCTTCTTTTCCAATTTGGATTCCTTTTATTTCCTTTTCTTCTCTGAGTGCTGTGGCTAAAACTTCCAAAACTATGTTGAATAAGAGTGGTGAGAGTGGGCAACCTTCTCTTGTTCCTTATCCTAGTGGAAATGCTTTCAGGTTTTCACCATTGAGGACGATGTTGGCTGTGGGTTTGTCATATATGGCCTTTATTATGTTGAGGAAAGTTCCCTCTATGCCTAATTTCTGCAGGGTTTCTATCGTAAATGGGTTTTGAATTTTATTGGAAGCTTTCTCTGCATCTCCTGAGATGATCATATGGTTTTTCTCCTTCAATTTGTTAATATGGTTTATCACATTGATTGATTTGCGTATATTGAAGAATCCTTGCATTCCTGGAATAAACCCCACTTGATCATGGTGTATGATCCTTTTAATGTGCTGTTGGATTCTGTTTGCTAGTATTTTGTTGAGGATTTTTGCATCTATGTTCATCAGTGATATTGGCCTGTAGTATTCTTTCTTTGTGACATCCTTGTGTGGTTTTGGTATCAAGGTGATGGTGGCCTCGCATAGTGAGTTTGGGAGTGTTCCTCCCTCTGCTATATTTTGGAAGAGTTTGAGGAGGATAGGTGTTAGCTCTTCTCTAAATGTTTGATAGAATTCGCCTGTGAAGCCATCTGGTCCTTGGCTTTTGTTTGTTGGAAGATTTTTAATCACACTTTCAGTTTCAGTGCTTGTGATTGGTCTGTTCATATTTTCTATTTCTTCCTTATTCAGTTTTGGCAGTTGTGCATTTCTAAGAATTTGTCCGTTTCTTCCAGGTTATCCATTTTATTGGCATAGAGGTGCTTGTAGTAATCTCTCATGATCTTTTGTATTTCTGCATTGTCACTTGTTACTTCTCCTTTTTCTTTTCTAATTCTATTGATTTGAGTCTTCTCCCTTTTTTTCTTGATGAGTCTGGCTAATGGTTTATCAATTTTGTTTCTCTTCTCAAAGAACCAGCTTTTAGTTTTCTTGATCTTTGCTATCATTTCCTTCATTTCTTTTTCATTTATTTCTGATCTTATTTTTATGACTTGTTTCCTTCTGCTAACTTTGAGTTTTTTTGTTCTTCTTTCTCTAATTGCTTTAGGTGCAACTTTACGTTGTTTATTCGTGATGTTGCCTGTTTCTTAAGGTAGGATTTTAGTGCTATAAACTTCCCTCTTAGGACTGCTTTTGCTGCATCCCATAGGTTTTGGGTCATCGTGTCTCCATTGTCATTTGTTTACAGGTATTTTTTGATTTTGCCTTTGATTTCTTCAGTGATCACTTCGTTATTAAGTACTGTTTAGTCTCCATGTGTTTGTATTTTTTACAGATCTTTTCCTGTAATTCATATCTAGTCTTATAGCATTTTGTTCAGAAAAGATACTTGATACAATTTCAATTTTCTTAAATTTACAAGGCTTGATTTGTGACCCAAGATATCTATCCTGGAGAATGTTCCATGAGCACTTGAGAAAAATGTGTATTCTGTTGTTTTTGGATGGAATGTCCTATAAATGTCATTTAAGTCCATCTTCTTTAATGTATCATATATAGCTTGTGTTTCCTTATTTGTTTTCATTTTGGATGATAAGTCCATTGTTGAAAGTGAGGTGTTAACATCCCCTAGTATGAATGTGTTACTGATGATTTCCCCTTTTATGGCTGTTAGTATTTTCCTTATGTATTGAGGTGCTCCTATGTTGGGTGCATAAATATTTACAATTTTTATATCTTCTTGGATCAATCCCTTGATCATTATGTAATGTCCTTCTTTGTCTCTTCTCATAGAGTTTATTTTAAAGTCTATTTTGTCTGATATGAGAATTGCTACTTCAGCTTTCTCTTGGTTTCCATTTGCATGGAATATCTTTTTCCATCCCCTTACTTTCAGTCTGTATGTGTCTCTAGGTCTGAAGTGGGTCTCTTGTAGACAGCATATATATGGGTCTTGTTTTTGTATCCATTCAGCCAATCTGTGTCTTTTGGTGGGCGCATTTATTCCATTTACATTTAAGGTAATTATCGATATGTATGTTCCTTTTCCCATTTTCTTAATAGTTTGGGGTTCGTTATTGTAGGTCTTTTCCTTCTCTTGTGTTTCTTGCCTAGAGAAGTTCCTTTAGCATTTGTTGTAAAGCTGGTTTGGTGGTGCTGACCTCTCTCAGCTTTTGCTTGTCAGTAAAGGTTTTAATTTCTCCATCAAATCTGAATGAGATCCTTGCTGGGTAGAGAAATCTTGGTTGCAGGTTTTTCTCTTTCATCACTTTAAATATGTCCTGCCAGTCCCTTCTTGATTGCAGAGTTTCTTCTGAAAGTTTAGCTGTTAACCTTATGGTGATTCCCTTGTGTCTTATTTGTTGTTTTACCCTTGCTCCTTTTAATATGTTTTCTTTGTATTTAATTTTTGACAGTTTGATTACTATGTGTCTTGGCATATTTCTACTTGGATTTATCCTGTATGGGAATCTCTGTGCTTCCTGGAGTTGATTAATTATTTCCTTTCCCATAATAGGGATATTTTCAACTATAATCTCTTCAAATATTTTCTCAGTCCCTTTCTTTTTCTCTTCTTCTTCTGGAACACCTATAATTCGAATATTGGTGAGTTTAATGTTGTCCCTGAGACTGTCCTCAGTTCTTTTCATTTTTTATTCTTTATTCTGCTCTGCAGTAGTTATTTCCACTATTTTATCTTCCAGGTCACTTATGCATTCTTCTGCCTTAGTTATTCTGCTTTTGATCCCATCTAGAGTATTTTTAATTTCATTTATTGTGTTGTTCACTGTTGTTTGTTTCTTCTTTAGTTCTTCTAGGTCCTTGTTAAATATTTCTTGCATTTTGTCTATTTTATTTCCAAGATTTTGGAGCATCTTTACTATTATTATTCTGAATTCTTTTTCAGGTAGGCTACCTATTTCTTCTTCATTTGTTAGGTCTGGTGGGTTTTTATCTTTCTCCTTCATCTGCTGTGTGTTTTTCTGTCTTCTCATTTTGCTTATCTTACTGTGTTTGGGGTCTCGTATTCGCAGGCTGCAGGTTCATAGTTCCCATTGTTTTTGGTGTCTGTCCCCAGTGACTATGCTTGGTTCAGTGGGTTGTGTAGTCTTCCTGGTGGAGGGGACTAGTGCCTGTGTTCTGGTGGGTGAGGCTGGATCTTGTCTTTCTGTTTGGCAGGTCCACGTCTGGTGGTGTGTTTTGGGGTGTCTGTGGACTTATTATGATTTTAGGCATCCTCTCTGCTAATGTGTGGAGTATGTTCCTGTATTGCTACTTGTTTGGCATAGGGTTTCCAGCACTGTAGCTTTCTGTTCTTTGAGTGAAGCTGGGTGCTGGTGTTGAGATGGAGATCTCTGGGAGATTTTTGCCATTTGATATTATGTGGAGCTGGGAGGTCTCTTGTGGACCAGTGTGCTGACGTTGGCTCTCCCACCTCAGAGTCACACCACTGACTCCTGCCTGCAGCACCAAGTGCCTTTCATCTACACGGTGCAGACTAAAAGGGAGAAAAAGTAGAAAGAAAGAATTAGTAGAAGTAGAAAGAAGAAAGAAAGAAAGAAAGAAGATAAAGTAAAATAAAATAAAGTAAGATAAAATATAATAAAGTTATTAAATAAAAAAATAATTATTAAGAAAAAAACAGACGGATAGAACCCTAGGACAAATGGTGGAAGCAAAGCTATACAGACAAAATCTCAAACAGAAGCATACACATACACACTCACAAAAAGGGGAAAAGGGGAAAAATCATAAATCTTGCTCTCAAAGTCTACCTCCTCAATTTGGGATGATTCGTTGTTTTTTCTTGTATTCCACAGATGCAGGGTACATCAAGTTGATTGTGGAGCTTTAATCCACTGCTTCTGAGGCTGCTGGGAGAGATTTCCCTTTCTTTTCTTTGTTCTCACAGCTCTCAGGGGCTCAGCTTTGGATTTGGTCCCGCCTCTGCGTGTAGGTCGGTGGAGGGCGTCTGTTCTTCACTCAGACAGGACGGGTTTAAAGGAGCAGCTGCTTCACGGACTCTGGCTCACTCAGGCCGGGGTAGGTAGGGTCACAGAGTGCAGGGCAAGCCTGCGGAGGCAAAGGCCAGCATGATGTTACACCAGCCTGAGGCGTGCTTTGCGTTCTCCCGGGGAAGTTGTCCTTGGATCCCAGGACCCTGGCAGTGGCGGGCTGCACAGGCTCCCTGGAAGGGTTGTGTGGATAGTGACCTGTGCTCCCACACATGCTTCTCCATGGCGGCAGCAGTAGCCTTAGCGTGTCATGCCCATCTCTGTGGTCTGCACTTTTCGCCGTGGCTCATGCCCGTTTCTGGAGCTGCTTTATGCAGCACTCTTAATCCCCTGTCCTCACACACCAGGAAATAAAGAGGGAAGAAAAAGTCTCTTGCTGCTTCAGCAGGTCCAGACATTTTCCCGGACTCCCTTCCGGCTAGCCGTTGTGCACCAACCCCCTTCAGGCTGTGTTCACGTCACCAATCCCAGTCCTCTCCCTGCACTCCGACCGAAGCCCCAGCCTCAGCTCCCAGCCCCGCCCACCCCGGTGGGTGAACAGACAAGCCTTTCGGTCTGGTGAGTGCCAGTAGGCACTGATCCTCTGTGCGGGAATCTCTCTGCTTTGCCCTCCACAACCCTGTTGCTGAGCTCTCCTCCACGGCTCTGAAGCTTTCCCCTCCGCCCCCCACAGTCTCTGCCCACGAAGGGACTTCCTAGTGTGTGGAAACCTTTCCTCCTTCACAGCTCCCTCTCACTGGTGCCGGTCCCATCCCTATCCTTTTGTCTCTGTTTATTCTTTTTTCTTTTGCCCTACCCAGGTACGTGGGGAGTTTCTTGCCTTTTGGGAGTTCTGAGGTCTTCTGCCAGCATTCAGTAGGTGTTCTGTAGGAGTTTTTCCACGTATAGTGATATTTCTGGTGTATCTGTTTGGAGGAAGGTGGTCTCCCCATCTTACTCTTCCGCCATCTTCCCCTCGTCTCCCCTAAGTACCTCTTGATGTTATCATAAATGGAATGATTTTGTTAATTTCCTTTATTATTGCTAATTTGTGTTTTTTAAAGTTTAGCTTATGATTATCTAACCTTGTGTTTAGAGAATGGGTAAATTATGGAATTTTTCTATGCAGAATATCATTATGACTTATCCATTTGAGCAATAATAATGGCATATCATTAGCATTTACTATATGCCAGGATCAAGTGTCTGCCATAAACTCATTTAATTCATAACAACCCTATGAGGTTGTACTATTATTATTTTCATTTAACAGATGAGAAAATTAAGGCATGGAGTGACTAACTTGTCTAAGATTACACAGCCAGGAAGAGGCAGATGCAGTAGTAGAAAAACAAACAAATCGTATTATGTTTGGATTAGCGAGATAAGCAATGTAGCCAATAGTAATTATGCCCTTGCCTCTTTGACTGGATATTAGGAATAAATATGCCATAATTCTGATGTAATATATGTGGGAGAAAAGATCAATCAAGAATTGTCTCTCTTTCGGATAAATAGACATGGGATGGGGTACAGGGAGTTGAATATCATCCAGGGAATATGGCTGCTTAAAGGCCTAGTTTGTCTTAGGTAATACTGTGAGACTCAACTTAACCTTCTCATTACTTCCCTTATAATAAGTCAAGTAACAGAAGTTGTGGGGCAGTGGGAGGGTGGAGTGGGACACTGTTGCAGCTTCAGCAAAGTGTTCATACCTTTAACTAGCTACATTTAGTCTAAAGAAGGGCCCTCAGACTGCAAGAATCTTATTTCTTGCCATCAGAAATGAGAGTGTGGGGCAATTGGTGTCATGTTTTGTTTCTCTTTTGTCTTCCATACCCAAATAAATGATCCTCTTCTATTTTTTATGTCCCTGGTTAAGTGTGCTTTTCCTTTTATAAGTGTGCACATATGTTCTTTATTCAATTGAAATATCCTGATGCGTTAAAGAGAACTGAAATGGACTAAGAGTGATGTCACCTAAATGGCCACATAGGAGACCCTAGTCTCTGTCTCTCCTCAAAGATCAATAATTAGGCAGCTGCCCATGAACAAAACAGATCTGGGTGATATCTGAAGTCTACTTAAGAAACTTTAGCAACACTGTGGAAAAAAAAAACTGGAGAATGACTACACAAAAATGACAGGAAAACAACTTTATTTTGCCTGCATCATCCCATCCCCCTGGCCAACATTGCTCAGTGTCAAGGGGTAACTCCCAAGCTCAAAAGAGTTACCCTCACTGGGAAAAAGAGAGGTGAGTGAGTGATATTTTTTCAGCCTTTTGAGGCACTGCACAAAGGACCCACTTAGGTTTCAGCCCACTCAGAGACCAGAAAAGCAAAGATGTATAGGGATGGCTAGGAAATAGGAAGAAAAACAAGGGCTACCAGCATCAACCACTCAATGAGAATGATTACTCTTCCCAGTGACCTGCTCTGCAGATGACCCCAGCAGCTTTCTACACTGAAGAAACCAATGACCAACATAGCCACAATGGACACCCTGAAGTTTTCACTGGAATTTTTTCCCACAGCTATTTGCATTCACATACACCAGCCACTTGAGTCTCTACTGGCTTCTTCCCCCACCTGCCAGAGACATGACCTGGAGTGGCAGCCAACCCAGGTTTCTGGAGCTGTGTGGGTACAAGATGTCAGCCTAGATCCCCACAGCTGTCCCCCACCAACATATGCACACTCAGGTTTAACCCCTCCAGATGTGCACCTACATGACTCTGGCCTGACCCCCACACCAGCTTCCATTGTCGTGCACCCGTGGTGAGACCCAGCAGTCACAGTAGAATACACTGTTAGCCAGGGCCCCCACAGCTACTTTTGTATCCACAGTTGGCCTCAACCTTTGCTGCTAGTTCTGGATTCTACCACTATGTTTGTGTCTGCAGCTGGCCCCTGCTACTACACAGGTACCTGCAGCTGATCCCCACTGCTAAGTGTTTGAACACCACCAGCTTCGATCACCACTGCTGTCTGCACTGGTCCCTAGCCACTTGACATGGAGATGCCACACACCCCTGAACTTGGTGCCCTGCACCACTTGACTTGGGTCTACAGCATACTCCAGTTTGCTCCCACCTTCAGGTAGGGCCTTTGCTTACCAAAGTCAGTCCATAAAATCTGGATGAGGTGACTGCTTCTTCAAAGGCACAGACACCTATACAAGACTTCAGGGATCATGAAGAATCAGGGAAACATGACACCACCAAAGAAAAATAGTAAATTTCCAGTAACTGACCCCAAAGAAATGGATAGTCATGAATTGCCTGAAATATTCAAAATAATTATTCTAAAGATGCTCAGAGAGCTATAAAAATATTTCTCAGTGGATTTCCTATGAAGTCAATGTGTCTTGGGTTTAACTTTGAAACAAATCAAAAAAATTAAAAACTTAAAAAAAAAGAACATAGATGAACAATGTAACAAAATCAGAAAAAAATAATACAAGAACAAAATGAGAAGTTCAACAAAGAGATAGAAAACATAAAAAGAACCAAACAGTAATTTTGGAGCTGAAGAACACAATGACTAAACTGAAATATTCAATAGAGAGCTTCAACATCAGTCTTGACCAAGCAGAAGAAAGAATCAGTGAGCTCAAAGAAAGATCAATTGAAATTATCTAGAGGAGTAAAAAGAATGAAAAGTAATGATCAAATGTATTGATTAAGAAATTACTCAAACTTGTCTAGAAAAATTTTTTCAATAGCAAGTAAATCACTTGTTACTGCTGTAGAGAGTGTTTAAGCACTGAATAGAGAGTGGGAATAGGTGAGGTTTCTGTCAACTCAGATTATATGATTAAGTGCAGTACTAGAAAAGAGATGGTTTGGTGAAGAGATGAGTGAAGACCCTTTCTGTGCTGTATGTTTCCTATGAAGTATATTGAATACGTCGTGTTTGGTCATTTATAAAAAAATATATGGACTAACATAAAACTTGGGATAAATAAATATTTGCTAAAAGGCATTCTGTTGAGTAGTACTCACTTATTCATTCAATACTTTTTTTTTTTACATCTTTATTGGAGTACAATTGCTTTACAATGGTGTGTTAGTTTCTGCTTCATAACAAAGTGAATCAGTTATACATATACATATGTTCCCATATCTCTTCCCTCTTGTGTCTCCCTCCCTCCCACCCTCCCTATCCCACCCCTCCAGACGGTCACAAAGCACCGAGCTGATCTCCCTGTTCTATGCGGCTGTTTCCCACTAGCTATCTACCTTACATTTGTTAGTGTATATATGTCCATGCCTCTCTCTCGCTTTGTCACAGCTTACTCTTTCCGCTCCCCATATCCTCAAGTCCATTCTCTAGTAGGTCTGTGTCTTTATTCCTGTCTTACCCCTAGGTTCTTCATGTTATTTTTTTTCCTTAAATTCCGTATGTGCCAGGCACTGAAATAGGTGCTGGAGTACTGCATGAATGAGATATGTATTTTCCCTGCTCTTTTG
Source organism: Lagenorhynchus albirostris (assembly GCF_949774975.1). Lineage (NCBI taxonomy): Eukaryota > Metazoa > Chordata > Mammalia > Artiodactyla > Delphinidae > Lagenorhynchus > Lagenorhynchus albirostris. Next base: position 84,002,853 of record NC_083116.1, on the reverse strand, counting down.
GAACTTACAGTCTAGTTGGGGGAGACAGACAAGAACAAAATAAAGAGAAAATTAATGAATAAACAAACAGGACTAAAAACTATAATTTCAGAGATGTGTACTGAAGGAAATTAACGAGGTGTAATGACAGAATGATTGGGGTGTCACTTAACGTGGTCAGGCTTCTGTGAGGTTATTATGTATGAGTTGAGATCTGAAAGATAACAAAATAACAAAGACAAAAGCTGGGGGAAAATAGTGTTCCAGGCAGGGTAATAAGTGCCAGGCCCTGAGGAGAGAATGCACTTGTCAAGTTGCAGGATCTAAGTGTGGTAGAAGTGCAGTGACCAAGAGTGAGAATAAGTGAGCAGGTCTGAAAGGTAGGCAGACCTTTTAAGGAATAAAAAATTTGGAACAAAATTTGTGTTTATTAATGTATTTCCTTTTCTTATTTTTAATCTCTCTCACCCCACCCCCACCCTTTAAGGTTTTTCTCTTCTATAAGTATCACATATAGACTTGAATAAGCATATGTTCTTTCATGATAGGGCAAATGCACTTTTAGCATGTGTGCTAGCTAAAGTTGACCTGGATTTTATTCTGAGTGTTATGGGGAAGCTATTGGAAAGTTTAAGGAAAGGGAGAGACATTATATGATTTATCTTTTAAGAAGACTACTTGGGCTACTGGGTAGAGTTGAGATTGTAGGAGACAAGAGTGGAAATAGAGGCCAGTTGGACTGGAGTTGCATCAGTACAGGAATGTCTTTTTTTCTAGCTTTATCAAGATTTACTTGACATATAATACTGTATAAGTTTAAGATGTACAGCATAATGATATGTATATATTGTGAAATTATTACCACAATAAGGTTAATTAACACATCCATCACCTTACATAATTACATTTTTGTGTGCATGGAGTGAGAATTTTTAAGATTTACTCTTTTAGTGACTTTCAAGTATACAGTGCAGTATTGTTAACTACAGTCACCATGCAGTACATTATATCCCCAGAACTTATTGAACTTATAACTGAAAGTGTGCACCCCTTGACTACCTTCACACGTTTTTCCTTTACCCACCGCCCCTGGCAACCACAAATCTGCTCTCTATTGCCATGATTTTTTTTTAAGATTCCACATTTAAGTGTGATCACACAGTAATTGTCTGTTTTTTACTTATTTCACTGAGTATAAGTCCATCCATGTTGTTGCAAATAGAAAGACTTCCTTCCTTTCTGTAGTTGAATAATATTCCATTGTATATATATAATATTTTCTTTATCCATTCATCTGTTGGTAGACACTTAGATTGTTTCCATGTCTTGGCTATTGTAAATAATGCTGCAATAATCATAGGGATGTACTCTTCAGAATACTCTTCACTTCCTTCAGACATATACCCAGAAGTGGAATTGTTGGATTATATGGTAGTTTTATTTTAATTTTTTAAGGAACCTCCATACTGTTTTCCATAGTGGAAGTACCAATGTACATTCCCACTAATAATGTACAGTGTTCCTGTTTCTTCACATCCTCACCAGCATCTGTTATCTATCTTTTTGATAATATCCATTCTGACAGGTGTGAGGTGATATCTCATTTTGGTTTTTATTTGCATTTCTGTGATGATTAGTGATGTTGAACATCTTTTCATATAACACTTGACCATTCGAACGTCTTCTTTGGAAAAATGTCTATTCAGGCCATTTGCCCATTTTTAATTGGATTATTATTTTTTCTATTGAGTTGTCTGAGTTCCTTATATATTTTGTAGAATAACCCTTTTTTAGATAGATGGTTTGCAAATACTTTCTCCTATTGAGTAAGTTGCTTTCATGTTGCTGATTTTGGGGGTGGCGCTGTGAAGAAGATTTTTAGTTTGATGTAGTTCTATTTGTTTATTTTTGCTTTTGTTGCTTGTGCTTTGGTGTCATATCCATGAAATAATTGCTTTTTCCCTATGATTTCTTCTCTGAGTTTTATGGTTTCAGGTCTTACATTTGTCTTTAGTTCATTTCGAGTTAATTTTTGTGAGTGGTATAAGATAGGGGCCCAGGTTCAATCTTCTACGTGTGAATATCCAGTTTTCCCCAACATCATTTATTGAATAGACTATCTTTTCTTTATTGAGTATTTTCTGCTCCCTTGTCAAATATTAGTTGACTGTATAAACCAGGGTTTATTTCTAGGCTCTCAATTCTGTTCCATTCCTCTGTGTATCTATTTTTTTTATGCCAGTATCAATTTTTAAAAAAATTATGATAGCTTTGTAATTTGGGTTGAAATCAGTAAGTACCTTCAGCTTTGTTCTTTCCCAGGTTTGCTTTGGCTGTTTGGGGCTCTTTGTTGTTCCATCATAATTTTAGGATTGTTTCTAGTAATTCTGTAAAAAATGCCATTGGAATCTTAATAAGGATTGCATTGAGTCTTCAGGAGCCTCTTTATAACAATCAGGGCAGGCAAAACTTCTTCACTTTCCAGAGATGATTGTTATTTCTGCTGGATTGACTGTTTTGTTAGTCTCCATTATAATTGTGGGCTATTTCCAAAGGGAGGAGATATTGATGATCTGAGAGCTAAAGTGGTCCAAGGGCGTTCTGCCCACTTTCTCTGTTTCTTTCTCTATGTTTCCATACTCTCCTTGCTCTGAGTTCTCATCAATCCCATATAAGTATGGTTTCTATTTTGTGGCTTATTTTTCTACTATTCTCTTAACCATAACAAATGTAAGGGGGCATTCTCTAATATTTTTATTTGGAAGATCTTGCCACCACGACTTCTAGTTCCTTTATACAGATCTGTGTACAAGTTTTTCCTTTCCAACTTGTGACATTAAGTGTGGCAGAAGTTGCAATTCAAGAAACTGGTAACCTCACCTGAAAGTTCTCACTTATACTATTGTAGTCACTTTCTGCTTTAGAAGCTCTTCAGGAGGGGATGTATGCCAGGAAATGCTTTCCAATTTCTTTTTGCTATTGAAAAGCTTATTTCTTATAGCTTTTTTGAGGTAAAACTTACAAACCACAAAATTCATCTATTTTAAGTTTACAGTTTGATGAATTTGGTAAATGTAGCCACCAACAAATAAAGTTTCAGAACACTTTCATCATAGTAAAAATTTTGAGGGGAATACCACAAACCTTATTTTTTACCCTTTTCAGAGGGAACCTACCTGTATACATAGAAACAACCTGAGTTTTTATTATAAAGCACATGCTTAGATTGAGCTTAACTAGCATCCCTGCAACATTTGCCCTGCTTCATATTTTTGTCTCATAGTCTAATACTGGAGATAAGCAGAGAAACAAATAAGAGCTTTTAAATATTATAGTTTTCAAGAGATAAACACCTTTAAGTTATAGTGAAGCTACAAAGAAGGCATGATATGTATACTGAGACAGAGAATAGAATGGCATAAGGAATGTTTGACCTGTCTTGAAAGATAAAAGGTACACTTGAGGAGGCTTCAGATTTTGGTGCTATAGACAGATGATACTTTATGAATAAAGACATAGAGTAATGAGATAACTTGACCTGCTTCAAGGACTTGTAAGCATTTCCATAAAACTGGGGTATAGAAAGTAAGAGAAAGATGTGGTAAAATACAGGAAGAAGGCAACCAAATCACACAGGACCCTGTATGCTTTAAATGGGACCTTGTAATATTTTATAGGTAGTGGATAGACACTGATAAGTTTTAAGCAATCTGTATGGCTGGCTTAAATAAGACTACCCTTTTTGGGGCATCAATATGGAGACTGGATAGGAAGAACTGAGGCTGCAGGCAGGAAGACTGGTTAGGAAATCACTTCTGGGGTCCAGAAAGAGATGATTTCTAAAAGTAGGGCAATGGCTGTGGGAATGGAGAAAGGTTGGGTGTGAGAAATATTTTGAGATTGACTCAACAGGATTTGATGAAAAATTGGATGTGGGAGCTGAGGGAGGGTAAATATATATTTTTGTTTGTTTGTATCTATTTCCCTTATATATATATTTTTAACATCCTTATTGAAGTATAATTGCTTTACAAAGGTGTGTTAGTTTCTGCTGTACAACAAAGTCAATCAGCTGTACATAAACATGTATCTCCATATCTCCTCCTTCTTGTGGCTCCCTCCCACCTTCCTTATCCCACCCCTCTAAGTGGACACAAAGCACCAACCTAACCGATCTGTGCTATGTGACTGCTTCCCACTAGATATCTATTTTACTTTTCGTAGTGTGTATATGTCCGTGCCACTCTCTCACGTCATCCCAGCTTACACTTCCCCTTCCCCGTATTCTCAAGTCCATCCTCTGTGTCTGCGTCTTTATTCCTGTCCTGCCCTTATGTTCTTCAGAACATTTTTTTGTTTGTTTTTAGATTCCATATATATGTATTAGCATACGATATATGTTTTTCTCTTTCTGACTTACTGCACTCAGTATGACAGTCTCTAGGTCCATCCACCTCATGACAGATAACTCAGTTTCATTTCTATTTAAGACTTAGTAATATTCCATTGTATATATGTGCCACATCTTCTTTATCCATTCCTTTGTCAATGGACACTTAACGTGCTTCAAGGTCCTGGTTACTGAAAATAGAGCTGCAATGAACATTGTGGTACATGACTCTTTTTGAATGGTGGTATTCTCAGGGTATATGCCCAGTAGTGGGAGTGCTGGGTCATATGGTAGTTCTATTTTTAGTTTTCTAAGGAACCTCCATATTGTTCTCCATAGTGGCTGTATCAATTTACATTCTCACCAACAGTGCAAGAGGGTTCCCTTCTCTCCACACCCTCTCCAGCATTTATTGTTCGGAGATTTTTTGAAGATGGCCATTCTGACCGGTGAGAGGTGATACCTCATTGTAGCTTTGATTTGCATTTCTATAATGATTAGTGATGTTGAGCATCCTTTCCTGTGTTTGTTGCCAATCTGTATATCATCTCTGGAGAAATCTCTATTTAGGTCTTCTGCCAAGTTTTGGATTGGGTTGTTTGATTTTTGATATTGAGCTGCATGAGCTGCTTGTAAATTTTGGAGATCAATCCTTTGTCAGTTGCTTCACTTGCAAATATTTTCTCCCATTCTGACGGTTGTCTTTTCATCTTGTTTATGGTTTCCTTTGCTGTGCAGAAGCTTTTAAGTTTCATTAGGTCCCATTTGTTTATTTTTGTTTTTATTTCCATTTCTCTAGGAGGTGGGTCAAAAAGGATCTTGCTGTGATTTATGTCACAGAATGTTCTTCCTACGTTTTCCTCTAAGAGTTTTATAGTGCATGGTCTTACATTTGGGTCTCTAATCCATTTTGAGTTTATTTTTGGGTATGGTGTTAGGGAGTGTTCTAATTTCATTATTTTACATGTAGCTGTCCAGTTTTCCCAGCAACACTTATTGAAGAGGTTGTTTTTTCTCCATTGTATATTCTTGCCTCCTTTATCAAAGATAAGGTGACCATATTAGTGTAGGTTTATCTCGGGGATTTCTCTCCTGTTCCATTGATCTATATTTCTGTTTTTGTGCCAGTACCATACTGTCTTGATTACTGTAGCTTTGTAGTATAGTCTGAAGTCTGGGCGCCTGATTCCTCCAGTTCTGTTTTTCTTTCTCAAGGTTGTTTTGACTGTTAGGGGTCTTTTTTGTTTCCGTACAAATTGTGAAATTCTTTGTTCTAGTTCTGGGGAAAATGTCATTGGTAGTTTGATAGGGATTGTATTGAATCTGTAGATTGCTTTGTGTAGTATAGTCATTTTCACAATGTTGATTCTTCCAATCCAAAAAAATGGTATATCTCTCCATCTGTTTGTATCCTCTTTAATTTCTTTCATCCTTGTCTTATAGTTTCTGCATACAGTTCTTTTGTCTCCTTAGGTAGGTTTTTTCTTAGGTATTTTATTCTTTTTGCTGCAATGGTAAATGGGAGTGTTTCCTTAATTTCTCTTTCAGATTTTTCATCATTAGTGTATAGGAATGCAAGAGATTTCTGTGCATTAATTTTATATCCTGCTACTTTACCAAATTCATTGATTAGCTCTAGTAGTTTTCTGGTAGCATCTTGAGGGTTCTCTATGTATAGTATCATGGCATCTGGAAACAGTGACAGTTTTATTTCTTCTTTTCCAATTTGGATTCCTTTTATTTCCTTTTCTTCTCTGATTGCTGTGGATAAAACTTCCAAAACAATGTTGAATAATAGTGGTGAGAATGGGGAACCTTGTCTTGTTCCTGATCCTAGTTGAAATGGTTTCAGTTTTTCACCATTGAGAAAGATGTTGGCTGTGGATTTGTCATATATGGCCTTTATTATTTTGAGGTTAGTTCCCTCTATGCCTACTTTCTGGAGTGTTTTTTATCATAAATCGGTGTTGAATTTTGTTGAAAGCTTTTTCTGAATCTATTGAGATGATCATATGGTTTTTCTCCTTCAGTTTGTTAATCTGGTTTATCACATTGATTGATTTGCATATATTGAAGAATCCTTGAATTCCTGGGATAAACCTCACTTGATCGTGTTTTACGATCCTTTTAATGTGCTGTTGGATTCTGTTTGCTAGTATTTTGTTGAGGATTTTTGCATCTATGTTCATCAGTGATATTGGCCTGTCGTTTCCTTTCTTTGTGACATCCTTGTCTGGTTTTGGTATCAAGGTGATGGTGGCCTCGTAGAAGGAGTTTGGGAGTGGTCCTCCCTCTGCTATATTTTGGAAGAGTTTGAGAAGGATAGGTGTTAGCTCTTCTCTAAATGATTGACAGAATTCGCCTGTGAAGCCATCTGGTCCTTGGCTTTTGTTTGTTGGAAGATTTTTAATCACAGTTTCAATTTCATTGCTTGTGACTGTTCTGTTCATATTTTCTATTTCTTCCTGATTCAGTTTTGGCAGGTTGTGCATTTCTAAGAATTTGTCCATTTCTTCCAGGTTGTCCATTTTATTGGCATAGAGTTGCTTGTAGAAATCTGTCATCATCTTTTGTATTTCTGCAGTGTCAGTTGTTACTTCTCCTTTTTCATTTCTAATTCTATTGACTTGAGTCTTCTCCCTTTTTTTCTTGATGAGTCTGCTAATGGTTTATCTATTTTGTTTATCTTCTCAAAGAACCAGCTTTTAGTTTTATTGATCTTTGCTGTCGTTTCCTTTATTTATTTTTTCATTTATTTCTGATCTGAACCTTATGATTTCTTTCCTTCTGCTAACTTTGGGGTTTTTTTGTTCTTCTTTCTCTATTTGCTTTAGGTACAAGTCTATGTTGTTTATTCGAGATGTTTCCTGTTTCTTAAGGTGGGCTTTTATTGCTATAAAAATCCCTCTTAGAACTGCTTTTGCTGCATCCCATAGGTTTTGGGTCGTCGTGCCTCCATTGTCATTTGTTTCTAGGTATTTTTTTCATTTCCTCTTTGATTTCTTCAGTGATTACTTCGTTATTAAATAGTGTATTGTTTAGCCTCCATGTGTTTGTAGTTTTTACAGATCTTTTCCTGTAATTGATATCTAGTCTCATAGCGTCGTGGTCGGAAAAGATACTTGTTAAAATTTCAGTTTTCTTAAAATTACCAAGGCTTGATTTGTGACCTAAGATATGATCTATCCTGGAGAATGTTCCATGAGCACTTGAGAAAAATGTGTATTCTGTTGTTTTTGGATGGAGTGTCCTAAAATATCAATTAAGACCATCTTGTTTAATGTATCATTTAAAGCTTGTGTTTCCTTACTTATTTTCATTTTGGATGATATGTCCATTGGTGAAAGTGGGGTGTTAACGTCCCATACTATGTTTTTGTTACTGCCAATTTCCCCTTTTTTGGCTGTTAGCATTTTCCTTATGTATTGAGGTGCTCCTATGTTGGGCACATAAATATTTACAATTGTTCTATCTTCTTCTTGGATCGATCCCTTGATCATTATGTAGTGTCCTTCTTTGTCTCTTCTAATACTCTTTATTTTAAAGTCTAATTTGTCTGATATGAGAATTGCTACTCCAGCTTTCTTTGGTTTCCATTTGCATGGAATATATTTTTCCACCCCCTTACTTTCAGTCTGTATGTGTCTCCAGGTCTGAAGTGGGTATCTTGTGGACAGCATATATATGGGTCTTGCTTTTGTATCCATTCAGCCAATCTGTGTCTTTAGGTGCGAGCATTTATTCCATTTACATTTAAGGTAATTATCAATATGTATGTTCCTATTCCCATTTTCTAAGTTGTTTTGGGTTCGTTATTGTAGGTCTTTTCCTTCTCTCCTGTTTCTTGTCTAGAGAAGTTCCTTTAGCATTTGTTGTAATGTTGGTTTTGTGGTGCTGAACTCTCTCAGCTTTATCTTGTCTGTAAAGGTTTTAATTTCTCTATCAAATCTGAATGAGATCCTTGCTGGGTAGAGTAATCTTGGTTTCAGGTTTTTCTCCTTTATCACTTTAAATATGTCCTGCCACTCCCTTCTGGCTTGCAGAGTTTCTGCTGAGAGATCAGCTGTTAACTTTGTGGGGATTCCCTTGTGTGTTTTTTGTTGTTATTACCTTGCTGCTTTTAATATAGTTTCTTTGTATTTAATTTTTGACAGTTTGATTACTATGTGTCTTGGCGTGTTTCTCCTTGGTTTTATCCTGTATGGGACTCTCTGTGCTTCTTGGACTTGATTAACTGTTTCCTTTCCCATATTAGGGAAGTTTTCAACTATAATCTCTTCAAATATTTTCTCAGTCCCTTTCTTTTTCTCTTCTTTTTCTGGGACCCTTATAATTCGAAGGTCGGTGCATTTAATGTTTTCCCAGAGGTCTCTGAGACTGTCCTCATTTCTTTTCATTCTTTTTTCTTTATTCTGCTCTGCAGTAGTTATTTCCATATTTTACTTTCCAGGTCACTTAGCCGTTCTTCTGCCTTAGTTATTCTGCTATTGATCCCTTCTAGAGTATTTTTAATTTAATTTATTGTGTTGCTCATCATTGCTTGTTTCCTCTTTAGTTCTTCTAGGCCCTTGTTAAATGTTTGTTGCATTTTCTCTATTCTATTTCCAAGGGTTTAGATCATCTTTACAATCATTATTCTGAATTCTTTTTCAGGTAGACTACCTATTTCCTCTTAATTTATTAGGTCTGTTTGGTTTTTATCTTGCTCCTTCATCTGCTGTGTGTTTTTCTGTCTTCTCATTTCGCTTATCTTACTGTATTTAGGGTGTCCTTTTCGCAGGCTGCAGCTTCGTAGTTCCCGTTGTTTTTGGTGTCTGTCCGCAGTGGCTAATGTTGGTTCAGTGGGTTGTGTCAGCTTTCTGGTGGATTGGACTAGTGCCTGTGTTCCGGTGGATGAGGCTGGATCTTTCTTTCTGGTGGGCAGGTCCACGTCTGATGGTGTGTTTTGGGTTGTCTGTGGCCTTATAATGATTTTAGGCAGCCTCTCTGCTATTGTTTGGGTTTGTGTTCCTGTGTTGCTAGTTGTTTTGCCTATGGTGTCAAGCACTGTAACTTGCTGGTTGTTGAGTGGAGCTGTGTGTTGGTGTTGAGATGGAGATCTCTGGGTGATTTTCGTTGTTTGATATTACGTGGAGCTGGGAGGTCTCTTGTGGACCAGTGTCCTGAAGTTGGCTCTCCCACCTCAGAGGCACAGCACTGACTCCTGGCTGGAGCACCAAGAGCCTTTCATCCACATGGCTCAGAAAAAAAGCATGAAAATGTGGAAAGAAAGAAAGGAAGAGGGTAAAATAAAATAAAATAAAGTAAGATAAAATAAAATAAAGTTATGAAAATAAAAAATAAATATTGAGAAAAAAATATTTTTAAAGTAAAAAGAAAAAAATGGACAGACTGAGCCCTAGGACAAATGGTGAAAGCAAAGCTGTACAGACAAAGTCTCACACAGAAGCATACACATAGACACTCACACGAAGAGGAAAAGGGGAAAAAATAATAAATCTTGCTGTCAAAGTCCACCTCCTCAATTTGGGATGATTCGTTGTCTATTCAGGTATTCCACCTCTGCAGGGTTCATCAAGTCGATTGTGGAGATTTAATCTGCTGCTCCTGAGGCTGCTGGGAGAAATTTCCCTTTCTCTTTTTTGTTCTCACAGCTCCCATGGCTCAGCTTTGTATTTGGCCCTGCTTCTGCATGTAGGTCGCCTGAGGGCATCTGTTCTTCCCCCAGACAGGACGGGGTTAATGGAGCAGCTGATTCAGGGACTCTGGCTCTCGCAGGCCCGGGTGATGGAGTTGTACGGATGTGGGGTGTGCCTGCGTTGGCCGAGGCTAGCCTGACATTGCACCAGCCTGAAGCATACTGTGCGTTCTCCCGAGGAAATTGTCCCTGGATCACGGGACCCTGGCAGTGGCAGGCTCCCAGGAGGGGAGGTGGGGATAGTGACCTGTGCTCTCACACAGGCTTCTTGGTGGCAGCAGCAGCAGCCTTACGTCTCATGCCTGTCTCTGTGCTCCACGCTGTTAGCCGCAGCTCGCGCCCATCTCTGGAACTCCTGTAAGCAGCGCTCTTAATCCCCTCTCCTTGCACACCAGGAAACAAAGAGGGAAGAAAATGTCTCTTGCCTCTTCGGCAGGTCCAGACTTTTTCCTGGATCCATTCCGTCTAGTCTTGGTGCACTAACCCCTTCAGGCTGTGTTTATGCCACCACTCCTCTCTCTGTGATCCAACTGATGCAGGAGCCTAAGCTCCCAGCCCCCGCCCACCCTGGTGGGTGAGCAGACAAGCCTCTCGGGCTGGTTAGTGCTGGTCGGCACCAATCCTCTGTGTGGAAATCTCTCCGCTTTGCCCTCTGCACCCCTGTTGCTCTGCTCTTCTCCACGGCTCTGAAGCTTTCCCCTCCACCACATGCAGTCTCCGCCCGTGAAGGGGCTTCCTAGTGTGTGGAAACCTTTCCTCCTTCACTGCTCCCTTCCCACTGGTGCAGGTCCCGTCATTATTCTTTTGTCTCTGTTTATTCTTTTTTCTTTTGCCCTACCCAGGTACGTGGGGAGTTTCTTGCCTTTTGGGAGGTCTGAGGTCTTCTTCCAGTGTTCAGCGGGTGTTCTGTAGGAGTTTTTCCATGTGTAGATGTATTTCTGACGTATCTGTGGGGAGGAAGATGATCTCCACATCTTACTCTTCCACCATCCTCCCCCTCTCTCCTCAATCAGTCTTCATGGTTGCAAGCATTGAAACCAGCTCTGTGTAACTTTAATAGATGAGGACTTTCTGGAAGGCGTACTGAGTTACTGGTAGAATTACTAGGAAACCTGGAGAATTAGGCTCAGAAGATCGGCAATATCCAAGCACCATGGCCATAATTGCATTATAGGAACCATCTGATACAGACACTGCTGTTACCACAACTGATACTGCAATGCCACTGCAGGCACCGATGCCATCTCTGTCAATGGCCACAGCCCCTGAATTAATCACAACTGTTGCCCTCTAGAAACTATATTTGTTGCTGCTATCACTTGTAAAATGTAAACTTTTCTCTTCCTGTTTCTCTGCATCATTTACTGCAGGATAAAATGTCCTGTGCAGGAGAAACCATGAGATGAACTCAGGTCATGCACCCACCCATTATACGTTAGTAGCCTCAGGGTGGGCAAAAATGAGTATCTGCATCTGTACCCATTCTCTCTTCTTTCCTTCTTGTTATGATGGAGGATGAGGTTCTCCTTTCTATGGCCAGTCCTCTGCTTGAGGATTAGATCCCACTCATTCCTGCCTTCTCAGAAATATTATTATTTCTCTTTTTAATATCTTCAACTTCTCTGTCTCTATAGAAGCTTTTCTATCAGTAAATAAATATGCTGTAGTCTCTTATATCTTAAAAAAAATCACCCTTCTTTCCCACAAACAAACAAGTAAATCCATACATTCTCCTCAGCCAGATTTCTCAAAAGAGTTGTATTCATTCACTGGGTACATTGCCTCAGCTCTCACTTACTCAATATAACAGTCTTGCTTCAACTTCCAACACTCCCCCAAAACTTCCCTGTAGAGGTCATCGGTGACTTCCTTTTCACTCAGTAGACACATGTCAGTGCTCACTCTCTATTTCTATGTGGAATTTGATGGGATTAATCACTCCTTCCTTCTTGAAACATTAACTAGTTTGCATACTAGCTTCCTCAAATGTACTCTTGCAACCCATTCTCCACACAGTAGTCAGTGTGATCTTTTAAAATTAGACATTATATGATCTCACCTCTTGATCAGAATCCTCCTTCAAATGCTTCCCATTGCTTTTGGAATAAAGTTCGGACGTTTTACAAAGGCCCTTCATGATCAGGGATAGGGAGGACGGAAGGAGAGATAAAGTGATTTGAGGAAGCTAAAAACAAAGGATGGTTTCTCTTTTAATTATCCCTGTCCCTTCAACATCATCTCGTATCACTCTTTTCTTTTCTCTATTGCTGCTACACTGGCCCTCTTGTAGTGGCTTGATGTTCTATGTTCTTTTTCACATGAAGGCCTTTGTACTAACTGTTCTCTTTGCCTGCTGTGTTCTCTGTCCACTCCTCCACCCGCTTCTTTGTCTTAACTCCTACTAATCTTTTCTTTTTTAACTCAAAAGTCATGTCTGCAGTGAAACTGTCTCTGAACCTTGGTCTACGTCAGGTTCCGCCATGGTTCACTCTCATTGTGCTTTGTACTTCTCGTTTTTATCACATATAAAATTGTAATTAATCAATTTGTGTTATTTTTAGTGTCTACATTCCCCTACTAGACTGTAAGCTCTATGAGAGAAAGGGCCATTTTTGTTTCATACATCAAAGTGCCTAAAATTGTTTCTGGCACATTGTTGACACTCAGAAAATATATATACTTCTTAACATCTTTATTGGAGTATAATTGCTTTACAATGGTGTGTTAGTTTCTGCTTTATAACAAAGTGAATCAGTTATACATATACATATATCCCCATATCTCTTCTCTCTTGCATCTCCCTCCCTTCCACCCTCCCTATCCCACCCCTCTAGGTGATCACAAAGCACCGAACTGATCTCCCTGTGCTATGCGGCTGCTTCCCACTAGCTATCTATTTTACATTTGATAGTGTATGTATGTCCATGCCACTCTCTCACTTTGTCCCAGCTTACCCTTCCCCCTCCCCATGTCCTCAGGTTCATTCTCTAGTAGGTCTGTGTCTTTATTCCCGTCTTACCACTAGGTCCTTCATGACCTTTTTTTTTTTTTTAGATTCCATATATATGTGTTAGCATATGGTATTGGTTTTTCTGTTTCTGACTTACTTCACTCTGTGTGACAGAATCTAGGTCCATCCACCTCACTACAAATAACTCAATTTCGTTTCCTTTTATGGCTGAGTAATATTCCATTGTATATATGTGCCATATCTTCTTTATCCATCCATCTGTCGATGGACACTTAGGTTGCTTCCATGTCCTGGCTATTGTAAGTAGAGCTGCAATGAACATTGCAGCTTTTGAATTACAGTTTTCTCAGGGTATATGCCCAGTAGTGGGATTGCTGGGTCGTATGGTAGTTCTATTTTTAGATTTTTAAGGAACCTCCATACTGTTCTCCATAGTGGGTCTATCAATTTACATTCCCACCAACAGTGCAAGAGGGTTCTGATTGAATCAGTGAATAGCTATCCTAAAGCATTTGTGGGTTTTGGTACAGAATAGGTTCTCAATAAATATCTGTTGAATGAATGAGTAAGTAAATGCATAAATGAAGGCTACAGGTATGATGTTCTAAGTTGCCATGTTATCCTATAAACTGCACCTTAGCCCAATAACTATCCTCAATCCTATTTACCCCCATGGCTTTGAAGGATTCACAAGGCTCTCATTCTAATTCAGTATGGCTTTCTTTTCAGATATCTAATTTGTGCTTAGACCATGGGATTCAAAAGGAAAAGAAGGGTCTTTCTCTGTTTATTGGAAGAACAAGGACACATATGAAACAGAAAAGAAAAATCCAAGACTGTATATGATAGATGATATAATTACATATAGCAGTGTGGTATTATTGAAAAAAATACTGAACAAGATAATCAAAGACCTCTTTTCTAGTTAGACGTTGGTTTGCATCTTTGGCCTATCTGCTTATACTCTTCTTTTCACTTCTCTTCCTGTTGGCTGATTTTAACAACTTTGTAAGACAGATTTATATTTTTCTATTGTTTTGCTTATCATGGGTTGTTGCTGCCTCTTCTTCGAACAATCTGTGTTTACCCATTTTTCTCCTTACTCTTTGTAGCCTGAAAATTATTATTCGTGACAGAAGGACAAAAAAAGAAGTAAAATGGAAGGTGAGGTGCATATTCCCCTATATCATTCATCAAATTTTACCACTGACCTTGTGCAATTTCTCTACCCATTCCTTACTTATATTGCTCTGAATATAAACAAAGTATGTTACCCTTATTGTTATTTTTGCAATCCTTAATGCATTCTGGGCCTTATTCCTTTCTACTCCTTTGAACTATGGAGGGAGATATAGCTTCAGTTACCTTTCACAGTAAAAGGGAGAGAAAAATATCTGGAACAGAGATAAAGAAAGGAGAAATGAAGTGATTTGTAGAGAAGAAAATAATATTTATAGAGTAGCTGTAAAGATTTAAATATGTCAGTAAATGCCAGGTGTTTGGAATAAAGCCTAGCACAAAATAAATACTTACTAAATGTTAGCTATTACTCTTTGGATGGTATCTATGATGAAGGCTGCATCAGTAAAGGTCCTAGAAGAAAAAATAGATGCAACATTCGTATTGAGTAATTTGAGGAGAGTTTAATACTTGAACTACTTACAAAGGTGTGAGCAAGGGATAGGAAAACCATAAAGAATAGTGTAATATCCTAGAGATAATAACAGTGTGTGCTATTAGTAATCCTAGGACTTAAGGAGTGCAAGTAGGGAGTGATTCCTTGAACTCAGTATGAGTAGAGGGCCACTTGATAGGAGCTGTGATCTTTGGTTAAAGGAAGTAGCCAGCCCACAGCGACCTTGCAGTGTAGAAGCTGGGAGAATAAATACCTCAACGATAATCTCCGTTTGCTTTCCAGACTCTTGCTGGTAACTCTCATTGGCCAAACCTCAACCAAAAGCAAGAGGAGAGGGGAGCCTGTTGGTGGAGTATATATAAGCTAGTCTCCTGGGACACAAAGCAGGATGGAGAAAGTGGAGGGGTGGATCTGGAAGATAAAACACAAACTATCACCACAGTCATGATATAGATATAGAAGGTATAGTCTTCTAAGTATTAGGAGATAAATTGTGAGGCATTTATGGTGTGACCAACAAGTCACCTGTTGAAACATCTGGAGATTTCTGTGAGAAGATATGCATGTTAGTTCACAAATAAAAGTCACCCACTTCGCCCCAGGGTTTAATTAATGACTCCAACCCAGAATGCTGCCCTGATGGAAACTTCTTTATATGCCTACAAAAGTTATCTTTCTTTGGACCTTTTTCAGTCATAATACCTCAGACCTCTCTTGAAAGCCTATGCCTTTTTAAGGGAGGAGCTATGTTGCTGGTGTTTAAGAAATGATTGAGAAGGAGGTATATAAAAGAGAGAAGGGGAGCTTCCCTGGTGGCGCAGTGGTTGAGAGTCCGCCTGCTGATGCAGGGGACACGGGTTCGTGCCCCGGTCCAGGAGGATCCCACATGCCGCGGAGTGGCTGGGCCCATGAGCCATGGCCACTGAGCCTGTGCATCCGGAGCCTGTACTCCACAACGGGAGAGGCCACAACAGTGAGAGGCCCACGTACAACAACAACAAAAAAAAATAAGAGAGAGAATGTTGTTTCATCAGCTGGTACTAGAAAAAATGACCCCAAGCTTAAATAGTCAACCTTGTATATTTTGCTTCCTCCACCACTACTACTCCACTCTTCTATCACCGAGGAACAATAAGACTATATACAATTGTGCTGGGAGAGTTAAAAAAAACTCTGATTTCTTAGAAATCAGGGAAAGTCTTATAAGAAAAATGACATTTGAGCTAGGCTTTGTATAAAGGATATAGGCTTTAAAAATATAAACCAATATTTTAATATTTTTGTTCATATCTCCTCTTATTTTCTATATGATTTAAAAGGTAAATGCATAACCAATAATTATATATATGTTAATGGGAATACAGTGGGTAAACTTGTGTTTTTCCACATGTATAAAGATCTCCTTTGTTGTTGTTTTTAATAGTACAACTTACATATTTCAAATGGACAACAAAATTAGTAACATTTATGGTGTCATAAGATAAACTACTTTTGAATTGGCACTTACTTTCCAGTACTTTGAGATTCACAAGATATAGCTAGAATATTTACTACTGTAGAAAATGTAGACTGCTTAAATCAAATGAAAGAGGGGACTCTGTGTGTGTGTGTGTGTGTGTGTGTGTGTGTGTGTGTGTGTGTGTGTCTGCGTGTTTTGATTGCTTGCCATTACAGTGTTCTTCAGGTATTGGAAGAAGTTTCATATTTTGTTTAGACATCATTAGGCACAGAAACTTTTGTAGAACAACTTTTTTTTTTGAATTTTTGAATCTTATTTATTTTTTTATACAGCAGGTTCTTATTAGTTATCCATTTTATACATATTAGTGTATATATGTCAATTCCAATCTCCCAATTCATCATTTTTTAAATTTATTTATTATTTTTATAAATTTATTTATTTATTTTTGGCTGTGTTGGGTCTTCATTTCTGTGCAAGGGCTTTCTCTAGTTACAGTGAGAGGGGGCCACTCTTCATCACGGTGCACGGACCTCTCACCGTCGTGGCCTCTCTTGTTGTGGAGCACAGGCTCCAGATGCGCAGGCTCAGTAGTTGTGGTTCACGGGCCCAGTTGCTCCACGGCATGTGGGATCTTCTCAGACCAGGGCTCGAACATATGCTGCACTGAATATGGGAGTGCAAATATCTGTCATCATGATTTCAATTCTTTTGGATAAATACCCATAACAGGCATTGCTACATAACATGGTATTTCTTTCTTTTTTTTTTTCTGAATGGAAAATATTTTCTTTTTTTTTTAAGCAGGTTGCTATTAGCTATCCATTTTACACATATTAGTGTATATATGTCAATCCCAATCTCCCAATTCATCACACCACCCCCTCCCCCACTGCCACTTTTCCCCCCTGGTGTCCATACGTTTGTTCTCTAGACCTGTGTCTCAAATTCTTCCCTGCAAACCGGTTCATCTGTACCAATTTTCTAGGTTCCACATATATGCTTAATATATGATATCTGTTTTTCTCTTTCTGCTTTACTTCACTCTGTATGACAGTCTCTAGATCCATCCACATCTGTACAAATGAACCAATTTCGTTGCTTTTTATGGCTGAGTAATATTCCATTGTATATATGTACCACATCTTCTTTATCCATTCATCTGTTGATGGACATTTAGGTTGGTTCCATGACCTGGCTATTGTAAATAGTGCTGCAATAAATATTGGGGTGCATGTGTCTTTTTGAATTATGGTTTTCTCTGAGTATATGCCCAGTAGTGGGATTGCTGCATCATATGGTAATTCTATTCTTAGATTTTTAAGGAACCTCCATACTATTCTCCATAGTGGCTGTATCAATTTATATTCCCACCAACAGTGAAAGAGGGTTCCCTTTTCTCCCCACCCTCTCCAGCATTTTTTGTTTTTAGATTTTCTGATAATACCCATTCTAACTGGAATGAGGCGATATCTCATTGTAGCTCTGATTTGTATTTCTCTAGTTATTAGTGATATTGAGCAGCTTTTCATGTGCTTCTTGGCCATCTGTATGTCTTCCTAGGAGAAATGTCTATTTAGGTCTTCTGCCCATTTTTGGATTTGGGTTGTTTGTTCTTCTAATACTGAGCTGCATGAGCTGTTTATATATTTTGGAGATTAATCATTTGTCCAATGATTCGTTTGCAAATATTTTCTCCCATTCTGAGGGTTGTCTTTTCATCTAGTTTGTAGCTTCCTTTGCTGTGCAAAAGCTTTTAAGTTTCATTAGGTCCCATTTGTTTATTTTTGTTTTTATTTCCATTACTTTAGGAGGTGTATCAAAAAAGATCTTGCTGTGATTTATGTCAGAGAGTGTTCTTTCTATGTTTTCCTCTAAGAGTTTTATAGTGTCCAGTCTTACATTTAGGCTTCTAATACATTTTGAGTTTATTTTTGTGTATGGTGTTAGGGAGTGTTCTAATTTCACTCTTTTACATGTAGCTGTCCAGTTTTCACAGTACCACATATTGAAGAGACTGTCTTTTCTCCACTGTATATTCTTGCCTCCTTTATCAAAGATAAGGTGTCCATATGTGCTTGCTTTTTCTCTGGGCTTTCTATCCTGTTCTATTGACCTATATTTCTGTTTCTGTGCCAGTACCATATTGTCTTGCAAACTGTAGCTTTGTAGTATAGTCTGAAGTCAGGGAGTCTGATTCCTCCAGCTCCGTTTTTTTCGGTAAAGACTGCTTTGGCTATTTGGGATCTTTTGTGTCTCCATACAGATTTTAAGTTTTTCTGTTCTAGTTCTGTAAAAATGCCATTGGCAGTTTGATAGGGATTGCATTGAATTTGTAGATTGCTTCGGGTAGTATAGTTATTTTCACAATATTGATTTTCCAGTCCAAGAACATGGTACGTCTCTCCATCTGTTTGTATCATCTTTAATTTCTATCATCAGTGTCTTACAGTTTTCTGCATACAGGTCTTTTGTCTCCTTAGGTAGGTTTATTCCTAGATATTTTATTCTTTTTGTTGCAATGGTAAATGGGGGTGTTTCCTTAATTTCTCTTTCAGATTTTTCGTCATTAGTGTATAGGAGTGCAAGAGATTTCTGTGCATTAATTTTGTATCCTGCAACTTTACCAAATTCATTGATTACCTCTATTAGTTTTCTGGTGGTATCTTTAGGATTCTCTATGTATAGTATCATGTCATCTGCAATCAGTGACAGCTTTACTTCTTCTTTTCCAATTTGGATTCCTTTTATTTCTTTTTCTTCTCTGATTGCCATGGCTAGGACCTCCAAAACTATGTTGAATAATAGTGCCGAGAGTGGACATCCTTGTCCTGTTCCTGATGTTAGAAGAAATGCTTTCAGTTTTTCACCATTGAGAATGATGTTTGCTGTAGGTTTGTCATATTTGGCTTTTATTATGTAGAGTTAGGTTCCATCTATGCCCACATTCTGGAGAGTTTTATCATAAATCGGTGTTGAATTTTGTCAAAAGCTTTTTCTGCATCCATTGAGATGATCATATGGTTTTTATTCTTTAATTTGTTAATATGGGGTATCACATTGATTGATTTGCATATTGAATAATCCTTGCATCCCTGGGATAAATCCCACATGATCGTGCTGTATGATAATTTTAATGTGTTGTTGGATTCTGTTTGCTAGTAATTAGTTGAGAATTTTTACATGTGTATTCATCAGTGATATTGCTATATAATTTTCCTTTTTATGTAGTGTCTTTTTCTGGTTTTGGTATCAAGCTGATTGTGGCCTCATAGAATGAGTTTGGGAGTGTTCCTCTGTAATTTTTTGGAAGAGTTTGAAAAGGATGGGTGTTAACTCTTCTATAAATGTTTGACAGAATTCACCTGTGAAGCCATGTGGTCCTGTACTTTTGTTTGTTGGAATATTTTAAATCACAGTTTCAATTTCATTACTTTTGTTTGGTCTGTTCCTATTATCTATTTCTTCCCGGTTCAGTCTTGGAAGGTTATACCTTTCTAAGAATTTCTCCATTCTTCCAGGTTGTCCATTGTATTGGCATAGATTTGCTTGTAGTAGTCTCTTAGGATGCTTTGCATTTCTGTGGTGTCTGTTGTAACTTCTCCTTTTTCATTTGTAATTTTATTGATTTGAGTTCTCTCTCTCTTTTTCCTGATGAGTCTGGCTAATGGATTATCAATTTTGTTTATCTTCTCAAAGAACCAGCTTTTAGTTTTATTGATCTTTGCTATTGTTTTCTTTGTTTCTATTTCATTTATTTCTGTTCTGATCTTTAAGATTTCTTTCCTTCTGCTAACTTTACGTTTTGTTTGTTCTTCTTTCTCTAGTTCCTTTAGGTGTAAGGTTATATTGTGTATTTGAGATTTTTTCTTGTTTCTTGAGGTAGGCTTTTATTGCTGTAAACTTCCCTTTTAGAACTGCTTTTGCTGCATCTCATAGGTTTTGGATCATCGTGTTCTTATTGTCATTTGTCTCTAGGTATTTTTTTATTTCCTCTTAGATTTCTTCAGTGACCTCTTAGTTATTTAGTAACATATTGCTTAGCCTCCATGTGTTTTTTGTTATTTATGCTTTTTTCCCCCTGTAATTAATTTCTAAGCTCATAGCGTTGTGGTCACAAAAGATGCTTAATATGATTTCAATTTTCTTAAATTTACTAAGGCTTGATTTGGGATCCAAGATGTGATCTGTCCTGGCAAATGTTCCATGCTCACATGAGAAGAAAGTGTAATCAGCTATTTTTGGATGGAATGTCCTATAAATATCACTTAAGTATATCTGGTCTATTGTGTAATTTAAAGCTTGTGTTTCCTTATTAATTTTCATTTTGGATGATCTGTCCATTGATGTAAGTGAGGTGTTAAAGTCCCCCACTATTATTGTGTTACTGTCGTTTTCCTCTTTTAGAGCTGTTAGCAGTTGCCTTATGTATTGATGTGCTCCTATATTGGGTGCATATATATTTATAATTGTTATATCTTCTTTTTGCATTGATCCCTTGATTATTATGTAGTGTCCTTCCTTGTCTGTTGTAACATCCTTTATTTTAAAGTCTATTTGTTCTGATATAAGTATTACTACTCCAGTTTTCTTTTGATTTCCTTTTGAATTGAATATTTTTTTCCATCCACTCACTTTCAGTCTGTATGTGTCTGTAGGTCTGAAGTCGTTCTCTTGTATACAGCATATATATGGGTCTTGTTTTTTATCCATTCAGCACACCTGTGTCTGATGATTGGAGCATTTAATCCACTCACGTTTAAGGGAATTATTGATATGTATGTTACTTTTACCATTTTCTTAATTGTTATGGGGTTTTTTTTGTAGGTCCTTTACTTCACTTGTGTTTCCCACTTAGAGAAGTGCCTTTAGCATTTGTTGTAGAGCTGATTTTGTGGTTCTGAATTCTCTTAGCTTTTGCTTGTCTGTAAAGCTTTTGATTTCTCCTTCGAATCTGCATGAGGTCCTTGAAGGGTAGAGTAATATTCTTTGCAGGTTCTTCCCTTTCATCACTTTAAATATATCATTCCCTTCCCTTCTGGCTTGTATAGTTTCTGCTGAGAAATCAGCTGTTAACCTTATGGGTGTTCCCTTGTATATTATTTGTCATTTTCCCCTTGTTCCTTTCAATAATTTTTCTTTGTCTTTAATTTTCAACAATTTGATTACTATGTGTCTCAGCATGTTTCTCCTTGGGTTTATCCTGCCTGGGACTCTCTGCCCTCCCTGGATTTGGGTGGCTATTTCCTTTCTCATCTTAGGGAAATTTTCGACTATAATCTCTTCATATATTTTCTCACGTCCTTTCTCTCTCTCTTCTCCTTCTGGGACCCTTATAATGTGAATGTTGTTGAGTTTAATATTGTCCCAAGTGGCCTCTTAGGCTGTCTTCATTTCTTTTCATTCATTTTTCTTTATTCTGTTTTGCAGCAGTGAATTCCACCATTCTGTCTTCCAGTTCACTTTTCCGTTCTTCTGCCTCAGTTATTCTGCTATTGATTCCTTCTAGTGTATTTTTCATTTCAATTATTGTATTATTCATCTCTGTTTTTTTGTTCTTTAATGCTTTTAGGTGTTTGTTCTTTTATTCTTGTATGTCTCTGTTGAACATTTCTTGCATCTTCTCAATCTTTGCCTCGATTCTTTTTTTGAGGTCCTGGATCATTTTCACTATCATTATTCTGAATTCTTTTTCTGGAAGTTTTCCTATCTCCACTTCATTTAGTTGCTTTTCTGGGGTTTTATCTTGTTCCTTCATCTGGTAAATAGCCTCTGCCTTTTCATCTTGTCTCTCTTTCTTTGAATGTGATTTTTGTTCCACAGGCTGCAGGATTGTGGTTCTTCTTACTTCTGCTGTCTTCCCTCTGCTGGATGAGGCTACCTCCGAAAATAACTTCTTGTTAGTAAACGTATTTCACCAAATTGCTTGCAGGTGTGTCACGACGTGCCAAACACCCTCTTTCTGATCCTCCAAGAGTTAATGTCTTCTCAGAGTAGATGTCTGTTCTCATGTGGAGAAGGGAAAAGGAAGGTGTCCTCAAGACAAAGAAAGCCTTGGGAGCTGCTAGGGAAGCCTCTCCCATGATGTCTGCCACAGCCTTGGAATTGTCTCACATGGTATTTTTATGTTTAATATTTTGAGTAACTTTTATACTGTTTGCACAGTTGTACCATTTTACATTCCCACATTAGAAGAAATGTTTTCCAATTTCTTCATATCCTCACCAAAATATGACTTTCATTCTTTTTTTTTTAATAATAGCTATTCTAACAACTATGAGGTGATATCTTATTGCGGTTTCAATTTGCATTTCTTTGGTGATTAGGGATGTTGAGCACCTTTTAATATACCTGTTGGTCAATTGTATGTTGTGTTTGGAGAATTGCCCATTCAACTCCTTTGCCTATTTATTTAGTTATTTATGCTAATGAGTTGAAGCAATTTCTTCTGTATTTTGGATATTAACCCCTTATCAGTTATATGGTTTACAGATATTTTATCCCAATCTATAGATTGCCTCTTCATTCTGTTAAATTTTTGTTTGTTTGTTTGTTTTTGTGGTATGCAGGCCTCTCACCATTGTGGCCTCTCCCGTTGCGGAGCACAGGCTCCAGACGCACAGGCCCAGCGGCCATGGCTCATGGGCCCAGCCGCTCTGTGGCACGTGGGATCTTCCTGGACAGGGGCACGAACCCATGTCCCCTTCATTGGCAGGCGACTCCCAACCACTGCGCCACCAGGGAAGCCCCATTCTGTTAATTTTGTTCTTTGCTGTGAAGAATCTTTTTAGCTTGATGTAAAAAAATCTTCTCTAAATTTGTTTTTGTTTTCTGTACTTTTGGTGTCACATCCAAGAAATTATTATTGACACAAATGATATGAAGCTTCTCCCCTAATTTTTATTCTAGGGGTTTTTACTGTTTCAGGTCTTATATTTAAATCTTTAATCAAGTTTGAGTTGATTTTTATTTATGGTGTAGATAAAAGGTTCAATTTCATGATTTTGCAAGTAGGTATCCAGTTTTGCCAGAATCATTTGTTAAAAAGTTTATCTTTTCCCCATTGTATATTCTTGGAGTCCTTGTAGAGGATCAGCTGATTGTATATGTGTGGATTTACTTCTGGGTTATCTATGCTTTTCCATGTTCTATATGTCTGTTGTTATGTACTCTACTGTTATGTACTCAGTACTCTACTGTTTTAATTACTGTAAATTTGTAATATATTTTGAAATCAGGAAGTGTGATGTCTCCAGCTTTATTTTTCTTATTCAAAATTGCTTTGATTATTTAAGGTCCTTCATTGTTCCATATGAATTTGAGGACTTTTTTCTATTTCTCTAAAAAATGCCATTTGGATTTTGATAGAGAATGTGTTGATTCTATAAATTGCTTTTGGTACTATGGACATTTTAATGATAGTAAGTCTTCTAATTCATGAATATGGGATGTCTTTCCATTTATTTTTGTCTAAAATTTTTTTATCAAAGTTTTATGGTTTTCAGTGTATAAATCTTTCACTTCTTTTGTTAAGTTTGCAAGTATTTTATTTTTTCAATGTTATTATAGATAACACTGTTTTCTTTGTATGATGTCAGCTGTGGGCTTTTTATATATGGCTTTTATTATGTTGAGATAATTTTCTTTTATTCTCTCTTGGGAGTTTTTATCATGAAAGAATGTTGAATTTTGCCAAATGCTTTTTCTGCATCTGTTGAGATGATCTGGTGATTTTATACTTCATTCTGTTAATGTGCTATATTGCATTGATTAATTTTTGTATGTTGAATCATCCTTGCACTCAAGCATAATTTCCACTTGGTCAAAGTTGTATGATCCATTTAATATGCTGTTGAAGTTGATTTGCTAGTATTTTGTGCAGAATTTTTGCATCTACATATGTCAGGGTAATTGACCTATAATTTGCTTTTCTTGTAGTGTCTTTGACTTTGGTATTGGGATAATGCTGGCATTGTAAAATGCGTTCAGAAGCATTTTCTCCTTTTTTTGGAAAAAAAATTAAATTTTTGGAAAAATTTAATGGGGACTGGAATTAATTCTTCTTTAAAGGATGGTAGATTTCTCCAGGGAAGCCATAGTACTGGGCTTTTCTTTATCAAGAAGTTTTTAATTACTCATTCAATCTCCTTACCAGTCATGTTTGTTCAAATTTTCTGTTCCTTCATGATTCAGACTTAGTAGATTGTATGTTTCTAGGAATTTATCCATTTCTTTTAGGTTTTCCAATTTCCTCTTATATAATTGTTCACAATATTCTCTTTTTATTAACATCTTTATTGGACTATAATTGCTTTACAATGGTATCCTAGTTTCTGCTTTATAACAAACTAAATCAGCTATACATATACATATATCCTCATATCTCTTCCCTCTTGTGTCTCCCTCCCTCCCACAGTCCCTATCCCACCCCTCTAGGTGGTCACAAAGCAACGAGCTGATAGCCCTATGCTATGTGGTGGCTTCCCACTAGCTACTTGTTTTACATTTGCTAGTGTGTATATATCCATGCTGTACTTTTTTGTTTCCTGTACTTTTGGTGTCACGTCCAAAATTGACATCTCACATCGCTCCAGCTTACACTTCCCCCTCTCTGTGTCCTCATGCGCATTCTCTACATCTGTGTCTTTATTCCTGTATTGCCCCTAGGTTCTTCAGAACTATTTTTTCCCTTTAAATTCCATATATATGTGTTAGCATGCAGTATTTGTTTTTCTCTTTCTGACTTACTTCACTCTGTATGACAGACTCGAGGTCCATCCACCTCACCACAAATAACTCAATTTCGTTTCTTTTATGGCTGAATAATATTCCATTGTATACATGTGCCACATCTTCTTTACCCAATCATCTGTCGATGGACACATAGGTTACTTCCACGTCCTGGCTATTGTAAATAGAGCTGCAATGAACATTGTGGTACATGACTATTTCTGAATTATGGTTTTCTCAAGGCATAAGGTGAGTAGTTGGATTGCTGGGTCATATGGTAGTTCTATTTTTACTGTTTTTTTTTTTCAGACAGGGATTTTTATTCTTTTTCTTTCAACTTTCTGTACCAAGTAGCTTTAGTGTCAACTTCTATATTTTATACGTTTTAAACAGACGTAGGTTTTTATTACCTCTTTATTTTATTGATCTCAAGTCCAAACGCCATTTTTTAAATGTCAGAAAATATAATATTAACACCACAAAACTAAATATTGATATTTAAAATTACTAGAAAACCATTACACTCTTAAATTTTACTTAGAAGATTTAAATGGGGAAAGTTGATTGGTCTCTATAATTTTAGAATTTTACCTAGGTTTTTTTTTATTTTTTATTTTTATTTTTTTTAACATCTTTATTGGGGTATAATTGCTTTACAATGGTGTGTTATCTTCTGCTTTATAACAAAGCGAATCAGTCATACATAAACATATGTTCCCATATGTCTTCCCTGTTGCGTCTCCCTCCCTCCCACCCTCCCTATCCCACCCCTCCAGGCTGTCACAAAGCACCGAGCCAATATCCCTGTGCCATGCGGCTGCTTCCCACTAGCTATCTACCTTACTACGTTTGTTAGTGTGTATATGCCCATGACTCTCTCTCAACCTGTCACAGCTCACCCTTCCCCCTCCCCATAACCTCAAGTCCGTTCTCTAGGAGGTCTGTGTCTTTATTCCTGCTTTACCCCTAGGTTCTTCATGACATTTTTTTTCTTAAATTCCATATATATGTGTTAGCATACGGTATTTGTCTTTTTCTTTCTGACTTACTTCACTCTGTATGACAGACTCTAGGTCTATCCACCTCATTACAAATAGCTCAATTTCGTTTCTTTTTATGGCTGAGTAATATTCCATTGTATATATGTGCCACATCTTCTTTATCCATTCATCCGATAACGGGCACTTAGGTTGTTTCCATCTCCGGGCTATTGTAAATAGAGCTGCAATGAACATTTTGGTACATGACTCTTTTTGAATTTTGGTTTTCTCAGGGTATATGCCCAGTAGTGGGATTGCTGGGTCATATGGTAGTTCTATTTGTAGTTTTTTAAGGAACCTCCATACTGTTCTCCATAGTGGCTGAACCAATTCACATTCCCACCAGCAGTGCAAGAGTGTTCCCTTTTCTCCACACCCTCTCCAGCATTTATTGTTTCTAGATTTTTTGATGATGGCCATTCTGACTGGTGTGAGATGATATCTCATTGTAGTTTTGATTTGCATTTCTCTAATGATTAATGATGTTGAGCATTCTTTCATGTGTTTGTTGGCAGTCTGTATATCTTCTTTGGAGAAATGTCTATTTAGGTCTTCTGCCCATTTTTGGATTGGGTTGTTTGTTTTCTTGTTATTGAGCTGCATGAGCTGCTTGTAAATTTTGGAGATTAATCCTTTGTCGGTTGCTTCATTTGCAAATATTTTCTCCCATTCTGAGGGTTGTCTTTTGGTCTTGTTTATGGTTTCCTTTGCTGTGCAAAAGCTTTGAAGTTTCATTAGGTCCCATTTGTTTATTTTTGTTTTTATTTCCATTACTCTAGGAGGTGGGTCAGAAAGGATCTTGCTGTGATTTATGTCATAGAGTGTTCTGCCTATGTTTTCCTCTAAGAGTTTGATAGTTTCTGGCCTTACATTTAGGTCTTTAATCCATTTTGAGCTTATTTTTGTGTATGGTGTTAGGGAGTGATCTAATCTCATACTTTTACATGTACCTGTCCAGTTTTCCCAGCACCACTTATTGAAGAGGCTGTCCTTTCTCCATTGTACATTACTGCCACCTTTATCAAAGATAAGGTGTCCATATGTGCATGGGCTTATCTCTGGGCTTTCTATCCTGTTCCATTGATCTATCTTTCTGTTTTTGTGCCAGTACCATACCGTCTTGATAACTGTAGCTTTGTAGTATAGTCTGAAGTCAGGGAGCCTGATTCCTCCAGTTCTTTCTTTCGTTCTCAAGATTGCTTTGGCTATTCGGGGTCTTTTGTGTTTCCATACAAATTGTGAAATTTTTTGTTCTAGTTCTGTGAAAAATGCCAGTGGTAGTTTGATAGGGATTGCATTGAATCTATAGATTGCTTTGGGTAGTAGAGTCATTTTCACAATGTTGATTCTTCCAATCCAAGAACATGGTATATCTCTCCATCTATTTGTATCATCTTTAATTTCTTTCATCAGTGTCTTATAATTTTCTGCATACAGGTCTTTTGTCTCCTTAGGTAGGTTTATTCCTAGATATTTTATTCTTTTTGTTGCAATGGTAAATGGGAGTGTTTTCTTGATTTCACTTTCAGATTTTTCATCATTAGTATATAGGAATGCCAGAGATTTCTGTGCATTAATTTTGTATCCTGCCACTTTACCAAATTCATTGATTAGCTCTAGTAGTTTTCTGGTAGCATCTTTAGGATTCTCTATGTACAGGATCATGTCATCTGCAAACAGTGACAGCTTTACTTCTTCTTTTCTGATTTGGATTCCTTTTATTTCCTTTTCTTCTCTGATTGCTGTGGCTAAAACTTCCAAAACAATGTTGAATAAGAGTGGTGAGAGTGGGCAACCTTGTCTTGTTCCTGATCTTAGTGGAAATGCTTTCAGTTTTTCACCATTGAGGATGATGTTTGCTGTGGGCTTGTCATATATGGCCTTTATTATGTTGAGGAAAGTTCCCTCTATGCCTACTTTCTGCAGGGTTTTTATCATAAATGGGTGTTGAATTTTGTCAAAAGCTTTCTCTGCATCTATTGAGATGATCATATGGTTTTTCTCCTTCAATTTGTTAATATGGTTTATCACATTGATAGATTTGCGTATATTGAAGAATCCTTGCATTCCTGGAATAAACCCCACTTGATCATGGTGTATGATCCTTTTAATGTGCTGTTGGATTCTGTTTGCTAGTATTTTGTTGAGGATTTTTGCATCTATGTTCATCAGTGATATTGGCCTGTAGTTTTCTTTCTTTGTGACATCCTTGTCTGGTTTTGGTATCAAGGTGATGGTGGCCTCGTAGAAGGAGTTTGGGAGTGGTCCTCCCTCTGCTATATTTTGGAAGAGTTTGAGAAGGATAGGTGTTAGCTCTTCTCTAAATGTTTGATAGAATTCACCTGTGAAGCCATCTGGTCCTGGGCTTTTCTTTGTTGGAAGATTTTTAATCACAGTTTCAATTTCAGTGCTTGTGATTGGTCTGTTCATATTTTCTATTTCTTCCTGATTCAGTCTTGGCAGGTTGTGCATTTCTAAGAATTTGTCCATTTCTTCCAGATTGTCCATTTTATTGGCATAGAGTTGCTTGTAGTAATCTCTCATGATCTCTTTTATCTCTGCAGTGTCAGTTGTTACCTCTCCTTTTTCATTTCTAATTCTATTGATTTGAGTCTTCTCCCTTTTTTTCTTGATGAGTCTGGCTAGTGGTTTATCTATTTTGTTTATCTTCTCAAAGAACCAGCTTTTAGTTTTATTGATCTTTGCTATTGTTTCCTTCATTTCTTTTTCATTTATTTCTGATCTGATTTTTATGATTTCTTTCCTTCTGCTAGCTTTGGGGTTTTTTTGTTCTTCTTTCTCTAATTGCTTGAGGTGCAAGGTTAGGTTGTTTATTCGAGATGTTTCCTGCTTCTTAAGATGGGCTTGTATTGCTATAAATTTCCCCCTTAGAACTGCTTTTGCTGCATCCCACAGGTTTTGGGTCGTTGTGTCTCCATTGTCATTTGTTTCTAGGTATTTTTTCATTTCCTCTTTGATTTCTTCAGTGATCTCTTCATTATTAAGTAGTGTATTGTTTAGCTTCCATGTGTTTGTATTTTTTACAGATCTTTTCCTGTAATTGATATCTAGTCTCATGGCGTTGTGGTCAGAAAAGATACTTGATACAATTTCAATTTTCTTAAATTTACCAAGGCTTGATTTGTGACCCAAGATATGATCTATCCTGGAGAATGTTCCATGAGCACTTGAGAAAAATGTGTATTCTGTTGTTTTTGGATGGAGTGTCCTATAAATATCAATTAAGTCCATCTTGTTTAATGTATCATTTAAAGCTTGTGTTTCCTTATTTATTTTCATTTTGGATGATCTGTCCATTGGTGAAAGTGGGGTTTTAAAGTCCCCTACTATGAATGTGTTACTGTCGATTTCCCCTTTTATGGCTGTTAGTATTTGCCTTATGTATGGAGGTGCTCCTATGTTGGGTGCATAAATATTTACAATTGTTATATCTTCTTCTTGGATCGATCCCTTGATCATTATGTAGTGTCCTTCTTTGTCTCTTTTAATAGTCCTTATTTTAAAGTCTATTTTGTCTGATATGAGAATTGCTACTCCAGCTTTCTTTTGGCTTCCATTTGCATGGAATATCTTTTTCCATCCCCTTACTTTCAGTCTGTATGTGTCTCTAGGTCTGAAGTGGATCTCTTGTAGACAGCATATATAAGGATCTTGTTTTTGTATCCATTCAGCCAATCTGTGTCTTTTGGTGGGAGCATTTAGTCCATTTACATTTAAGGTAATTATCGATATGTATGTTCCTATTCCCATTTTCTAAATTGTTTTGGGTTCATTATTATAGGTCTTTTCCTTCTCTTGTGTTTCTTGCCTAGAGAAGATCCTTTAGCATTTGTTGTAAAGCTGGTTTGGTGGTGCTGAACTCTCTCAGCTTTTTCTTGTCTGTAAAGGTTTTAATTTCTCCATCAAATCTGAATGAGATCCTTGCTGGGTAGAGTAGTCTTGGCTGCATGTTTTTCTCCTTCATCACTTTCAGTATGTCCTGCCACTCCCTTCTGGCTTGTAGGGTTTCTGCTGAGAGATCAGCTGTTAACCTTATGGGGATTCCCTTGTGTGTTATTTGTTGTTTTTCCCTTGCTGCTTTTAATATGCTTTCTTTGTATTTAATTTTTGACAGTTTGATTAATATGTGTCGTGGCGTATTTCTCCTTGGATTTATCCTGTATGGGACTCTCTGTGCTTCCTGGACTTGATTAACTATTTCCTTTCCCATATTAGGGAAGTTTTCAACTATAATCTCTTCAAATATTTTCTCAGTCCCTTTCTTTTTCTCTTCTTCTTCTGGAACCCCTATAATTCGAATGTTGGTGCGTTTAATGTTGTCCCAGAGGTCTCTGAGACTGTCCTCAGTTCTTTTCATTCTTTTTTCTTTATTCTGCTCTGCACTAGTTATTTCCACTATTTTATCTTCCAGGTCACTTATCCGTTCTTCTGCCTCAGTTATTCTGCTATTGATCCCATCTAGAGTACTTTTCATTTCATTTATTGTGTTGTTCATCGTTGCTTGTTTCATCTTTAGTTCTTCTAGGTCCTTGTTAACTGATTCTTGCATTTTGTCCAATCTCTTGTCCATTCTATCTCCAAGATTTCGGATCAACCTTACTATCATTATTCTGAATTCTCTTTCAGGTAGACTGCCTATTTCCTCTTCATTTGTTAGGTCTGGTGCATTTTTATCTTGCTCCTTTATCTGCTGTGTGTTTTTCTGTCTTCTCATTTTGCTTATCTTACTGTGTTTGGGGTCTCCTTTTTGCAGGCTGCAGGTTCGTAGTTCCTCCTGTTTTTGATGTCTGTCTCCAGTGGCTAAGGTTGGTTCAGTGGGTTGTGTAGGCTTCCTGGTGGAGGGGGCTAGTGCCTGTGTTGTGGTGGATGAGGCTGGATCTTGTCTTTCTGGTGGGCAGGTTCACGTCTGGTGGTGTGTTTGGGGGCGTCTGTGGCCTTATTATGATTTTAGGCAGCCTCTCTGCTAATGGGTGGGGTTGTGTTCCTGTTTTGCTAGTTGTTTGGCATAGGTTTTCCAGCACTGTGGCTTGCTGGTCGTTGAGTGAAGCTGGGTGCTGGTGTTAAGATGAAGGTCTCTGGGAGATTTTCGCCATTTGATATTATGTGGAGCTGGGAGGTCTCTTGTTGATCAGTGTCCTGAAGTTGGCTCTCCTACTCAGAGGCAGAGCCCTGCCTCCTGGCTGGAGCACCAAAAGCTTTTCATCCACACGGCTCAGGATAAAAGGGAGAAAAAGTAGAGGGAATTAGTAGAAGTATGAGGAAAGAAAGAAGGAAAGGAGGGTAGGAAGGAAGGAAGAAAGAAAGAAAGAAGCAAAGAAGGCAAGAAGGCAAGAAGGAAAGAAAGGAGGGAGGGAGGGAGGGAGGAAGGAAGGAAGGAGGGAAAGAAGGAAAAAAGACAGAAAGAAATAAGATACAGTAAAAATAAAATAAAGTATAATAAAGTTATTGAATTAAAAAATTCTTATTTAGAAAAAAATAAAGGGACGGAAAGAACCTTAGGACAAATGTTGGAAGCAAAGCTATACAGACAAAATCTTACATAGAAGCATACACATACACCCTCACTAAAAGAGGTAAATGGGGAAAAATCCTAAATCTTGCTGTCAGAGACCACCTCCTCAATTTGGGATGATTCGTTGTCTAAAGAGGGAAGGAAGGACGGAAAGAAAGAAAGAAAGAAAGAAAGAAAGAAAGAAAGAAAGAAAGAAAGAAAGAAAGAAAGAAAGAAAGAAAGAAAGAAAGAAAGAAAGAAAGAAAGAAAGAAAGAAAGAAAGAAAGAAAGAAAGAAAGAAAGAAAGAAAGAAGGTAAAGTATAATAACGTTATTAAAATTAATTATTAAGAAAAAAAATTTTTAAAAAAACATGGACGGATAGAACCCTAGGACAAATGGTGGAAGCAAGACTATACAGACAAGATCTCACACAGAAGCATACACATACACATTCACAAAAAGAGGAAAGGGGAAAAAATCGTAGATCTTGCTCCTAAAGTCCACTTCCTTAATTTGGGATGATTGGTTGTCTATTCAGGTATTCCACAGATGCAGGGTATATCAAGTTGATTGTGGAGCTTTAATCCGTTGCTTCTGAGGCTGCTGGGAGAGATTTCCCTTTCTCTTCTTTGTTCTCACAGCTCCCAGGGCTAAGCTTTGGATTTGGCCCTGCCACTGCGTGTAGATCGCTGGAGGGCGTCTGTTTTTTGCCCAGGCAGGATGGGGTTAAAAGAGCCGCTGATTGGGGGCTCTGACGCACTCAGGCCGGCGGGGACGGAGGGGCACAGAGTGCGGGGCGGGCCTGCGGTGGCAAAGGCCGGCGTGACTTTGCACCAGCCTGAGGCGCGCTGTGCGCTCTCCCGGGGAAGTTGTCCCTGGATCCCGGGAACCTGGCAGTGGCGGGCTGCACAGGCTCTGCGGAAGAGGGGTGTGGAGAGTGACCTGTGCTCGCACACAGGCCCCTCGGTGGCGGCAGTAGCAGCCTTAACGTCTCCCGCCCGCCTCTGGGGTCCGCGCTTTTAGCCGCGGCTTGCGCCCGTCTCTGGATTCCGCGCTTTCAGCCGCGGCTCGCGCCTGTCTCTGGATTCCGCGCTTTCAGCCGCGGCTCGCGCGCGTCTCTGGATTCCGCGCTTTCAGCCGCGGCTCGCGCCTGTCTCTGGGGTCCGCGCTTTCAGCCGCGGCTCGCGCCCGTCTCTGGGGTTCACGCTTTTAGCCGCGGCTCGCGCCCGTCTCTGGAGTTCCTTTAAGCAGCGTTCTTAAACCCCTCTCCTCACGCCCCAGGAAACAAAGAGGGAAGGAAAAGTCTCCTGCCTCTTCTGCAGGTGCAGGCTTTTCCCCGGACTCCCTCCCGGCTAGCTGTGGTGCACTAACCCCTTCAGGCTATGTTCAAGCCGCCAACCCCAGTCCTCTCCCTGCGCTCCGGCCTCAGCTCGCAGCCCCGCCCGCCCCGGCGGGTGAGCAGACAAGCCTCTCGGGCTGGTGAGTGCCGGTCGGCACCGATCCTCTGTGCGGGAATCTCCCCGCTTTGCCCTCCGCACCCGTTGCTGTGCACTGCTCCGCAGCTTCGAAGCTCCCACCTCCGCCTCCCGCAGTCTCCGCCCGCGAAGGGGCTTCCTAGTGTGTGGAAACTTTTCCTCCTTCACAGCTCCCTCCCACTGGTGCAGGTGCCGTCCCTATTCTTTTGTCTCTGTTTTTTCTTTTGCCCTACCCAGGTACGTGTGGAGTTTCTTGCCTTTTGGGAGGTCTGAGGTCTTCTGCCAGCCTTCAGTAGGTGTTCTGTAGGAGTTGTTCCACGTGTAGATGTATTTCTGGTGTATCTGTGGGGAGGAAGGTGATCTCCGCGTCTTACTCTTCCGCCATCTTCCGCCTTCCCCCTTCTATTTTTATTGTTTTTAAGGAACATCCATACTGTTCTCAATAGTGGCTGTGTCAATTTGCATTCCCACCAAGAGTGCAAGAAGGTTCCCTTTTCTCCACATGCTCTCCAGCATTTATTGTTTGTAGATTTCTTTGATGATGGCCATTCTGACTGGTGTGAGGTGGTATCTTATTCTGGTTTTGATTTGCATTTCTCTAATGATTAATGATGTTGAGCATTTTTTCATGTGTTTCTTGGCAATCTGTATATCTTCTTTGGAGAAATGTCTATTCAGGTCTTTTGCCCATTTGTGGATTGGGTTGTTTGTTTTTTTGATATTAAGCTGCATGAGCGGCTTGTACATTCTGGAGATGAATCTTTGTCAGTGGCTTCATTTGCAAATATTTTCTCCCATTCTGAGTGTTGTCTTTTTTTTTAACATTTTTATTAGAGTGTAATTGCTTTACAAGGATGTGTTAGTTTCTGCTTTATAAAAAAGTGAATCAGGTATACATATACATATATCCCCATATCTCCTCCCTCTTGCATCTCCAATCCTCCCACCCTCCCTATCCCACCATTCTACCTGGTGACACAGCACTGAGCTGATCTCCCTGTGCTATGCAACTGCTTCTCACTAGTATCTATTTTACATTTAGTAGTGTATATGTCTTTTTGATATTTTTATGGTTTTTTTGCTGTGCAAAAGCTTTTAAATTTCATTAGGTCCCATTTTTAATTTTTGTTTCTATTTCCATTTCTCAGGGAGGTGGGTCAAAAAGGATCTTGCTGTGATTTATGAAAGCAAGAGTAGAGTGTTCTCCCTATATTTTCCTCTAAGAGTTTGATGGTGTCTGGCCTTACATTTAGGTCTTTAATCCATTTTGAGTTTATTTCTGTGTAAGGTGTTACAGAGTATTCTATTTTCATTCTTTTCCATGTAGCTGTCCACTTTTCCCAGCACCACTTATTGAAGTGGCTGTCTTTTCTCCATTGTATATTCTTATCAAAAATATATATCAAAAATAAGGTGACCATACATGTCTTGGTTTATCTCTGGGCTTTCTATCTTGTTCCATTGATCTATATTTCTGTTGTTGTGCCAGTACCATACTGGCTTGATTACTGTAGCTTTGTAGCATAGTCTGAAGTCAGGGAGGTCTGATTCCTCTGGTTCTGTTTTTCTTTCTCAAGCTTGCTTTGGCTCTTCAGGTCTTTTGTGTTTCCATACAAATTGTGAAACATTTTGTTCTAGTTCTGTGAAAAATGCCTGTGGTAGTTTGATAGGGATTGCATTGATTCTGTAGATTGCTTTGCATAGTAGAGTCATTTTCACATTGTTGATTCTTCCAATTCAAGAATGTGGTATATCTCTCCATCTATTTGTATCATCTTTAATTTCTTTCAACAGTGTGTTATACTTTTCTGCATACAGGTCTTTTGTCTCCATAGGTATATTTCTTCCTAGGTATTTTATTCTTTTTGTTGTAATGATAAATGAAAGTGTTTCCTTAATTCCACTTTCAGGTCTAAAATCATTAGTGTATAGGAATGCAGGAAATTTTTGTGCATTACTTTTGTATCCTGGTACTTTACCAAATTCATTGATTAGTTCTAGTAGTTTTCTGATAGCATATTTAGGATTCTCTGAGTATAGTATCATGTCATCTGCACACAGTGACAGCTTTACTTCTTCTTTTCCAATTTGGATTCCTTTTATTTCTTTTTCTTCTCTGATTGCTGTGGCTAAAACTTTCAAAACTATGTTGAATAAGAGTGGTGAGAGTGGGCAACCATATCTTTTTCTGATCTTAATGGGAATGGTTTCAGATATTCACCATTGAGGACGATCTTGGCTTTGAGTTTGTCATATATGGCCTTTTATTATGTTGAGGTAAGTTCCCTCTATGCCTACGTTCTGGAGGGTTTTTATCATAAATGGGTGTTGAATTTTGTCAAAACTTTTTCTTAATCTACTGAAATGATCATTTGGATTTTCTCCTTCAGTGTGTTAATCTGGTTTATCTTTTTGCTTGATTTGCGTATATTGGAGAATCCTTGTATTCCTGGAATAAACCCCACTTGATCATGGTGTATGATGCTTTTATAGTGCTGTTAGATACTGTTTACTAGTATTTTGTTGAGGATATTTTCATCTATATTCATCAGTGATATTGGCCTGTAGTTTTCTTTCTTTGTGACATCTTTGTCTGGTTTTGGTATCAAGGTGATGGTGGCCTCGTACAATGAGTTTGAGAGTGTTCCTCCTTCTGCTCTATTTTGGAAGAGTTTGAGAAAGATAGGTGTTAGCTCTTCTCTAAATGTTAGATAGAATTCGCCTGTGAACCTGTCCTGTCCTGGGCTTTTGTTTGCTGGAAGATTTTAAATCACAGGTTCAATTTCAGTACTTGGGATTGGTCTGCTTATTTTTTCTGTTTCTTCCTGCTTCAGTCTCAGAAGCTTCTGTTTTTCTAAGAATTTGTCCATTTCTTCAGGGTTGTCCATTTTATTGGTATATAGTTGCTTGTAGTGTTCTCTCATGATCCTTTATATTTCTGCAGTGTCAGTTGTTACTTCTCCTTTTTCATTTCTAATTCTATTGATTTGAGTCTTCTCCATTTTTTTCTTGATGAGTCTGGCTAATTGTTTATCAATTTTGTTTAGCTTCTCAAAGAACCAGCTTTTAGTTTTATTGATCTTTGTTATTGTTTCCTTCATTTCTTTTTTATTTATTTTTGATCTGATCTTTATGATTTCTTTCCTTTTGGTAACATTGAGGTTTTTTATTTCCTTTTTCTGTAATTGGTTTAGGTGTAATATTAGGTTGTTTATTTGAGATGTTTCTTGTTTCTTAAGGTAGGATTTTATTACTATAACCTTCCCTCTTAGAACTGCATTTGCTGGATCTCATAGCTTTTTGGTCGTCGTGTTTTCATAGCCATTTGTTGCTAGATATTTTTGGATTTCCCCTTTGATTTCTTTAGTGATCTCTTAGTTATTAAGTAATGTATTATATAGCCTCCTTGTGTTTGCATGTTTTACAGATTTTTTCCTGTAATTGATATCTAGTCTCATAGTGTTGTTGTCGGAAAAGATACTTGATACAATTTCAATTTTTTTTAATTTACCAAAGCTTGATTTGTGCCCGAAGATATGATCTATCCTGGAGAATGTTCCAGGAGGACTTGAGAAGAATGTGTATTCTGTTGTTTTTGAATCGAGTGTCCTAAAAATATCATTTAGTCCATCTTGTTTAATGTATAATTTAAAGCTTGAATTTCCTTATTTATTTTCATTTCAGATGATCTGTCCATTAGTGAATATAAGATGTTAAAGTCCCCTACTATGATTGTGTCTCTGTTGATTTCACCTTTTATGGCTCTTAGCACTTGCCTTATGTATTGAGGTGCTCCTATTTGGGTGCTTACATATGTACAATTGTTATATCTTCTTCCTGGATTGATCCCTTGATCCTTATGTAGTGTCCTTCTTTTTCTCTTGTAACAGTCTTCGCTTTAACGTCTAATTTTTCTGATATGAGAATTGCTACTCCAGATTTATTTTGATTTCCTGTTGCATGGAATATCTTTTTCCATCCCCTCACTTTCAGTCTGTATGTGTCCCTAAGTCTGAAGTGTGTCTCTTGTGGACAACATATATACGGGTCTTCTTTTTGTATCCATTCAGCCAGTCTGTGTCTTTTGGTTGGAGCATTTAATCCATTTACATTTAAGGTAATTATTGATATGTATGTTCTTATTACCCTTTTCTCAATTGTTTTGGGTTTGTTATTGTATGTCTTTTCCTTCTCTTGTGTTTCCTGCCTATAGAAGTTCCTTTAGCAATTGCTGTAAAGCTGGTTTGGTGGTGCCAAATTCTCTTAGCTTTTGCTTGTCTGTAGAGGCTTTAATTTCTCCATCAAATCTGAATGAGATCCTTGGTGGGTAGAGTAATCTTGGTTGTAGGTTTTTCTCCTTCATCACTTTAAATATGTCCTGCCACTCCCTTCTGGTTTGCAGAGTTTCTGCTGAAAAATCAGCTGTCAACCGTATGTGGATTCCCCCTGCTCTTCATCTTTTTTCTTTGTATTTATTTTTTGATAGTTTGATTAATATGTGTCTTGGTGTGTTTCTCTTTGGATTTATCCTGTAAGGGACTCTCTGTGGTTCCTGGACTTGATTAACTATTTCTTTTCCCATATTAAGGAAGTTTTCAACTATAATTTCTGCAAATATTTCCTCAGTCCCTCTCTTTTTCTCTTCTTCTTCTGGGACCCCTATAATTGGAATGTTGTTGCATTTAATGTTGTCCCAGACGTCTCTGAGACTATCCTCAATTCTTTTTATTCTTTTTTTCTTTATTCTGCTCTGCAGTAGTTATTTCCACTCTTTTATCTTCCAGGTCACTTATCTGTACTTCTGCCTTAATTATTCTGCTATTCATCCCTTCTAGAGAATTTTTAATTTCATTTATTTTGTTGTTTATCACTGTGTGTTTGCTCTTTAGTTCTTCTAGGTCCTTGTTATACGTTTCTTGTATTTTCTCCATTCTGTTTCCAAGGTTTTGGATCATCTTTACTCTGATTATTCTGAATTCTTTTCAGGTAGACTGCCTATTTCCTCTTCATTTGTTAGGTCTGGTCGGTTTTTGCCTTGCTCCTTCATCTGCTGTGTGTTTCTCTGTCTTCTCATTTTGCTTAACTTACTGTGTTTGGGGTCTCCTTTTCGCAGACTGCATGTTCATAATTCCCGTTGTTTTTGGTGTCTGTTCCC
This sequence comes from Lagenorhynchus albirostris, assembly GCF_949774975.1. Taxonomy (NCBI): domain Eukaryota; kingdom Metazoa; phylum Chordata; class Mammalia; order Artiodactyla; family Delphinidae; genus Lagenorhynchus; species Lagenorhynchus albirostris. The sequence continues at coordinate 83,964,806 of NC_083116.1, read as the reverse complement.
AGTGTCTAAAGTTGGTTCAGAGAGTTTATACAGGCAATATCACACAAAGCAGCATACACATACACACTCACAAAAAGAGAAAAAGGAAAAATATTTATATATCAATGCTCCCAAAGTCCACTGCCTCAATTTGGGTTTATTCATTTTCTATTCAGGTATTCCACAGATGCAGGGTACATCAAGTTGGTTTTGGAGATTTAGTCCGCTACTCCTGAGGCTGCTGGGAGAAATTTCCCTTTTTCATCTTTGTTCGCACAGCTCCTGAGGTTCAGCTTTGAATTTGGGCACACCTCTGCATGTAGGTCTCCTGAGGGCATCTGTTCCCGCTCAGACAGGATTGGCTTAAAGTAGCAGCCGATTAGGGGACTCTGGCTCACTCAGGCTGGAAGGAAGTAGGGATATGGAATGCAGGACGAGCCTGCCATTGCAGAGGCCAGACATGATGTTGCAACAGCCTGAGGTGCGCCATGTTTTCTCCTGTGGAAATTGTCTCTGAATTCTGGGACCCTGGCAGTGGTGGCCTGCGTAGGCTCCCAGGAGGGGTGGTGTTGATAGTGACCTGTGCTTTCCCACGGGCTTCTTGGTGGCTGCAACAGCAGCCTTTGCATCTCATGTCCAGCTCTGGTGTCTGTGCTGGTAGCTGTAGCTCGCTCCTGTCTCTGGAGCTCGTTTAGGTGGTGCTCTTAGTCCCCTCTCCTCACGCACTGTGAAACAAAGGCAAGAAAAATTCTCTTGCATCTTTGGCTGTTCCAGACCTTTTCCCACATTCTCTCCGGGGTAGCTGTGGCACACTAACCCCCTTCAGGCTGTGTTCACGTAGCCAACCCCTGTCCTCTCCCTGGGATCCGACCTCTGAAGCTGGATGCTCAGCTCCCAGCCCCCTCCCACTGCAGTGGGTGAGCTGACAAGCCTCTCGGGCTGGTGACTGCTGGCCAGCACTGATCCTCCATGTGAGAATCTTTCTGCTTTGCCTTTCCCCACCCCCCTTGCTGTGCTCTCCTCCATGGCTCTGATGTTTACCCCTCCACCACCCACAGTCTCTGCCTGGGAATGGTCTTCCTAGTGTATGGAAACCTTTCCTCCTTCTCAGCTCCCTCCCACTGGTGCAGGTCCCATCCCTATTCTTTTGTCTCTGTTTTTTCTTTTGCCCTACCCAGGTACATGGGAAGTTTCTTGCCTTTGCGAGGTCTGACTTCTTCTGCCAGTGTTCAGTAAGTGTTCTGTAGGAGTTGTTATTTCTGATGTATTTGTGGGGAGGAAGGTGATCTCCACTTCTTACTCTTCAGCCATCTTGTAGCTCCTCTTCACAATATTCTCTTATAATCCTTTTATTTCTGTGACATCCATTATATTGTCTTCTCTTTCATTTTTGCATTTATTTATTTGAGTCTTCTCTCTCATTTTTTTCTTAGTCTACCTAATTGTCAAATTCGTGTTTTTTTTCAAAACAACCTACACTTTTTTTTCTATTCTCTATTTTATTTATTTGTGCTCTATTCTCTCCTTTCTTCTTCAAATTTTGGGCTTTTTTGTCCTTCTTTTTATAGTTCTTTAAGGCATAATGTTAGGTTGTTTATTTGAGATCTTTCTTCCTTTTCTAATGTAGGCTTTTATTTGTATAAATTTCCCTCTTTAGTATATCCTTTTCTGCATCCTGTGAGTTTTGATATGTTGTGTTTTTGTTTTCATATTTTCTAATTTCCTTTGATTTCTTCTTTGACCCATTGTTTGCTCAGGAATGTGTTGTGTAATTCCCATATATCTGTGAATTTTCCAGTTTTCCTTCTGATATTGATTTCTAGTATCATTCAGCTGTTGTCAGAAAAGATACTTGATGTGATTTCAATCTTTTAAAATTTGTTAAGACTTATTTTGTGACCTAACATGTGATCTCTCTTGGAGAATATTCTGTGTGCACTTGAGAAGACAATATGTTCTACTGCTGTCAGGTATAATGTTTTCTAAATCTGTTAGCTCCATTTAGTTTATGGTGTTTTGCAGGCCCACTGTTTCTTTATCGATTTTCTGTCTGAATGTTCTATCCTTTATTGAAAATGGGATATAGACGTCCCCTACTATTATTGTATTGCTGCATATTTCTCCCTTCAGTTATGTCAATCCTTGCTTTATATATTTATTTGCTCTGTTGTGTGTGTGTGTGTGTGTATAAAATTATATTACATACATAGTTGTGTATTATATATATACAATTATATTACATATACAATTATATATAATTGTGTATATATATATATATATACAATTATATCTATAATATTTACCATTATATTATCTGTATAATTGTGTATTATATATACAATTATATATGTACAATTATATTGTGTATATATATATATCATTGTTGTATCTTCTTAGTGAATTAACCTGTTTATCATTAAATAATATTCTTCTTTGTCTCTTGTGACAGTTTTTGGCTTATAATCTATTTTGTCTAATATAAGTATAGTCACCCCTGCTTTCTTTTGGTTACAATTTGCATGGAACATCTTTTTCCATCCCTTCAATTTCAGCTTGTGTCATCTTAAATGTAAAATGAGTCTTTTCACAAGAGGGAAGAGATATGGGGATACATGTATATGTATAGCTGATTCACTTTGTTATAAAGCAGAAACTAACACACCATTGTAAAGCAATTATACTCCAATAAAGGTTAAAAAAATAAGTGAGTCTTTTGTAGACAGCATATAGTTGGATATTGTTTTTCATCCACTAAGCTACTCTATGTCTTTTCATTGGGGAGATTAATCCACTTAATATAAACTAGTGATAGAAAAGAACTATTATTACAATTTTGTCATTTGTTTTCATTCTTCTTGTGGGATTTTTTGTCCCTCTTTTCCTCTCTTGATGTCTTTATGTTTCATTGATTTTTTTGTACTGATATACTTTGATTCCTTTCTCTTTTGTTTCATGTGCCTGTTATAGGTATTTTCTTTGTAGTTATTGTGGGGTTATGTAAAAATATTATAGTTATGAAAATCTGTTTTAAGTTGATAACTTCTATTGTATATAAAGAATAAACTTTTATTTATCCCTCCCCACTTTGTTATTGAGTTACAATTTATATCTTTATATATTTTGTATACATTAATGTATTTTATAGTTAATTATTTTTTAACATCTTTATTGGAGTATAATTGCTTTACATTGTTGTGTTAGTTTCTGCTTTATAACAAAGTGAATCAGCTATACGTATCCTTATATACCCATATCCCCTCCCTCTTGCATCTCCCTCCCACCCTCCCTATCCCACCCCTCTAGGTAGCTAGTTATTTTTAACTTTTTTTTTAACTTTTATACTAACATTAAAAGTGATTTACTGATCACTTACAAAGTGTTACAATATTCTGTATTTGTCTATATTTTTGCCTTTACCAGTGAGTTTTGTGCTTTCATATATCTTTGTATTGTTGTTCATCATCATTTCTTTTTAACTTAAAGAACCCTCTTTAGCATTTCTTGTAAGGCAGGCCTAGTGGTAATGAACTCCCTCAGTTTTGTTTGTCTGGGAAAGTCTTCATTTCCTCTTCATTTTTAAAAGACTGTTTAGCCAGGTGTAGTATTCTTGGTTGGCAGGTTTTTTTCTGTCAGTAATATGAATATATTATCCTACTCCCTCTGCTGCAATTGGATATAGGCATTTGATAAGTGGAATCTTGGAGAAAGTATTCCAGTGAGAAAGAACAACACATACAAAGGAATGAGCAGGTATGAGGTAATAAGGAAATAACTAGTTGTCCAATATGTCATTCCAGTCGTGATATCACACCACCCAAGTGGAAACCACTGCTGTGGGCTTGGTATACATAATTACCTGGTCTACTTTTGTAAAATACTTTTGCATACCTTCATATAGATTCATAAGCAATATATAATTCTGTATACATATTCTGTAAGTTACATAAATAATATAATATTTTACATATTGTTCCTCATCTTTTATTTTTTATCCAAAATTAGGTGCTGTGTTAGTGCCTGTGGGGATGCCTACTATGGGCAGTGGGGGTTATTGCAATCTAGCCATACACACACACACACACACACACACACACACACACACACACACAGTTCATTCCTCTTGTATTAGATCATACAACTATGGCATATATTATTTATCTGTTTTCCTGTTGATGGATATGAAATTTTTACTATTACAAATAATGCCACTATTTAAAAATGTGCATATTTCTTCAAATATACATGTACAAGTGTGTCTCTACAGCAGAGATTCTTAATTTTTTGTGCCATATATTCTTTTGTGTGTCTAGTGAAGTTTATGAACACCTTCTCAGAAAAATGTTTTAAAATAAATAAAGCACAATGCATCAGATTACAAATGAAACCAATTTTTTGAAATATAATTATCATGTCTATATATCTATATATAGTGAAAGAATAAAATGGGATTCTTTTAAAATTCTTTATGTAATAATATGTCAGTGGTTCTAATAGCTATTATAATCTAAAAGTACTGATGAATGTAAATGATATTTCAAGGGAGCTCTAATAAATAATATGTCATGGAACTATTTGAAATTCCTATTAGAGCCTAAGTCATAGGTACTGCTAATAAAACTGGTGTTTTGCCTACATTCATTATCAAAAGCAATATTACATTTCAATTAATGAAAATAAAGGTGTAACTTTTTTCCCACCCAAGATCACAGACCTCGTGAAGGTGTGTAGACCTCAGGTTAAGAAGGCCTACCTACAGCCTATGCATGGGATTGGATTTGCTGAATCACAAGGTATGCACATCTTAGACTGAATCACTCTCCAAAGTGTCTGTAATAGTTTTAACTCTCATCAGCAGTGTTGAGATTTTATTGTTTCACACACTCTCCAATCCTTTATATAGCTTGCCAATTTGATGGCTTAAAAATGATATTCAATGTTGTTTCAATTTGAATTTTCTTTATGACTAGTGAGATTGGACATCTCTTCATCTGTTTATTGGTCATTTGGTTTTCTTATTCTTTGACCTGCCTTTGTATCTTTTTCTAATAGGTAATTGAAGGGTTTGTGTGAGAAAATGACATAATCTCTTCCTTGCTCAATAGTTAAGTCTCTTCCAGCTCTAGCACTTTCTGACTTGGTTGTAGTAATTTGCTCAAAGTCAATGGTCAGTGGGGTTCATGCAATGTGAAAGCCATCATGTTATACAGACTGCAATGGATAAAAAGAAGAATAGCCAATGGGAAAATAGTAAAGAAGTTGTTGAAATAGGTAACAAGGAGGTAAACGAGGGAAGCATCAGTGGTTGTGGAAAGGAGACTAATGTAAGTGACATTGTGAATAAAGAATCCACAGGGTATTGCTTAAGGGAAAAGGGGATAACTAGGAACCGAAATCAGAGCCACAGAAGTGTCTTGGAAATGGGGAGCAGTTTTGATTTTTTAGTCTCTATTCCTTTAAAATTAGTATTGTAAACTCTCTTAAACAGCAGTCTCTTTCCCAGAGAATATGTAGATAGATAAATAGAAAGATAGATAGATAGATAGATAGATGTGTGTAAGTAACTAGAAAACAACGAGCTCTAATTATGAATGTATTTTTAGAGCAGATGCATCCATAGATCCATACAGTGTCAGTCTAATTTTTGCATGCTATTGAACCTGGGTTTTGGAACTTAGGTACAAATCTCAGCTTAAGCAGTTTGTAGCAGTGTGACCTTGGGCAAATCACTTAACCTTACAATACCATGAGCCCAATATTACCCTTCACACAGAATTATTGTGAGATAAGTATAAGATAATATACATAAGTACATAATACAGCATCTGGCACAGAGAGTATTTAGCACTTTTGTTGAGTGAATTAGTCAAAATTGATATTCCCATTCTTGAAGACCTAGAAGCTGCAATAGTAATTTGGAGTCATTAACCTCTATTAATTTATATTTTTTTCTTCCATCTTATTTATGATTTAAAAGTAATAACTCTTGGTGATATGCATAGTAATTCTTAGCTAAATAGGCTGATTAGAACATGCCATTTTTTCCTTATACCAAATGAAAAATTACTAGAAACAATAATAACTCACATTTATTAAACACTATCTCCAAGCATTATTGTAGGTGTTTTATATGAATTAAGCCATGAATTTTCACTAAAGGGAAAACTAAGTCATAAAAGGGTTAATTAATTTGTCCAAGGTCATACAACCATAATGGTTCCTGAGTCTATGTAGAAAGGAAGAGTGACCTGTCTAAGTGTCACGTATTTATACTGTCAAGTCCATTTTACCATGTTAATTACTTTAACTGTTTTATAAGTTTATTGTTTTCATTTACTACGTGAATATATGTTTTAAGTTAAACATCATGTGGGTATATTTTAAAAGAAAACTTTAAAAAATGAAACATTAAAAAAAATCTATTCTCTCAGAGAGGTCAGTGGATGATTGGGGGAGGCATTATGTATCTATCTTTAACATTTTATTTTAATATTAGGGAGGTCCCTTCTATTATGGAAAATATCTCAGGCGTCTAGAAATCCCTTTCTTGTCTCCTACCTCAGCCAAGATCTGGCCTGAAGGAAATGGCAGCAGGGCCTATAAGGATGAGTTTTCATTTGCCTTAAAATTTTTCCTACACCACAGAAGCAGACTCTGGAGAGCTAAACTTGGGACCTGGCTAGCTTGTAGGCAATGGTTATGTATGCTAGGATGGTGGCGTAAGAAAAGTAGTAGACTTCCAAGCACGATGACAGGAAGCCCAGAACAGGACCTCCTTGCTTGCCGTATAAGGAACTCCTGACCAGCCCTCACAGGGTTCTTTCTGCATTGTTGAAGGTAAAGGGCATAGTCAGTCTTTCAGACAGTAAGAGAAGAGGATGGCTACAGCTGGTAGCAGGGAAAAGAGGATAATGGGGAAGGGCAGTGGAGGAACATGCAGTGGGCCTGAGACTGACGCTGTGGATGACTGTGGGGTAAAGACAAGAGAGCTCTGCCAGGCAAAGTGAGAAAGCAGTTACTCATTTTACAGTGGTGAGCAAGGAGTGTTGTATGTTTGCTAGTGGAGATTTCATTTTTTGAGGGGAGGTAGTAATAGTGCCATAACCCGAAGTGGGATGGATATTCCCCTTCAGTTATATATAGCAATCTTTTATTTAATTCTCTTTTTAGGTTTAGGTAAGAGAAACTTTTTTTTCTGTTAATAACTGAGATAAAGCTAAATGAAGAAAAAAATGGCATTCATTTTAGTTAAAATAGAAGGGTGCTATTTTTGTTTTTGTTTTGTCCCTTTCCCCAATATAGCTCTCCCTACTCCCAAGTAATTTTAAAGTGTGTTATTAATTTTTATTAATGTTTTTGAACTTGGGTTATTTACTACTGTGGCAAAATATACATAAAATTTACCATTTTACCATACAATTCAATGGTATTAAGTACATTCACAATGTTGTGCAACCACCATTGCTATCTATTTCCAGAACTTTTTCATCATCACAAACAGAAACTCTACCCACTAAACATGACTCCCTATTCTTCCCTCCCCTCAGTCCATAGTCATCTCTATTCTTCTTTCTGTCTCTATGAATTTGCCTGTTCTAGGTACTTCATATAAGTGGAATCATACAATATTTGTCCTTTTATGTCTGGCTTTTTTCACTTAAAAATGCTTTTCACTTAATAATGCTTTCAAGGTTCATCTATGTTGTGGGCATGTATCAGAATTTCGTTTCTTTTTAAGGTGGCATAATATTCCATTGTATATAAGAACTTGACTTTTTTTTATTTTTAACATCTTTATTGGAGTATAATTGCCTTACATGGTGTTTTAGTTTCTGCTTTATAAGAAAGTGAATCAGTTATACATATACATATGTCCCCATATTTCTTCCCTCCGGCATCTCCCTCCCTCACACCCTCCCTATCCTACCCCTCTAGGTGGTCACAAACCACCGAGCTGATCTCCCTGTGCTATGTGGCTGCTTCCCACTAGCTATCTATTTCACATTTGGTAGTACATATATGTCCATGCCACACTCTCATTTTGTCCCAGCTTACCCTTCCCACTCCCTGTATCCTCAAGTCCAAACCCTAGTAGGTCTGTGTCTTTATTCCTGTCTTGTCCCTAGGTTCCTCATGACCATTGTTTTTTTTTAGATTCCATATATATGTGTTAGCATACGGTATTTGTTTTTCTCTTTCTGACTTACTTCACTCTGTATGACAGACTTTAGGTCCATCCACCTCACTACAAATAACTCAATTTCGTTTCTTTTTATGGCTGGACAATATTCCATTGTATATATATGCCACATTTTCATTGTTCATTCATTTGTTGATGGGCACTTAGGTTGCTTCCATGTTCTATCTATTGTAGATAGAGCTGCAATAAACATTTTGGTACATGAGTCTTTTTGAATTATGGTGTTCTCAGGGTATATGCATAGTAGTGGGATTGCTGGCTCGAATGGTAGTTCTATTTTTAGTTTTTTAAGGAACTTCCATACTGTTCTCCATAGAGGCTTTATCAATTTACATTCCCACCAACAGTGCAAGAAGGTTCCCTTTTCTCCACACCCTCTCCAGGATTTATTGTTTCTAGATTTTTTTTTTTGGCGGTACGCGGGCCTCTTACTGTTGTGGCCTCTCCCGTTGTAGAGCACAGCCTCCGGACACGCAGGCTCAGCGGCCATAGCTCATGGGCCCAGCTGCTCCATGGCATGTGGGATCCTTCCGGACCGGGGCACGAGCCCGTGTACCCTGCATTGGCCGGCGGACTCTCAACCACTGTGCCACCAGGGAAACCCCTGTTTCTAGATTTTTTGATGATGGCCATTCCGACTGGTGTGTGATCGTCTTGTTTTTGTATCCATTCAGCCAGTCTATGTCTTTTTGTTGAAGCATGTAATACATTTACATTTTTTTAACATCTTTATTGGAGTATAATTGCTTTACAATGGTATGTTAGCTTCAGCTTCACAACAAAATGAATCAGTTATATACATACATATATTCCCATATCTCTTCCCGCTTGCATCTCCCTCCCTCCCACCCTCCCTATCCCACCCCTCCAGGCGGTCACAAAGCACCGAGCTGATCTCCCTGTGCTATGCGGCTGCTTCCCACTAGCTATCTACCTTACGTTTGGTAGTGTATATATGTCCATGCCTCTTTATCGCTTTGTCACCGTTTACACTTCCCCCTCCCCATAGCCTCAAGTCCATTCCCTAGTAAGTCTGTGTCTTTATTCCTGTTTCACCCCTAGGTTTTTCATGACATTTTTTTTTAAATTCCATATATATGTGTTAGCATATGGTATTTGTCTTTCTCTTTCTGACTTACTTCACTCTGTATGACAGACTCTAGGTCTATCCACCTCATTACAAATAGCTCAATTTCGTCTTTTTATGGCTGAGTAATATTCCATTGTATATATGTGCCACATCTTCTTTATCCATTCATCCGATGATGGACACTTAGGTTGTTTCCATCTCCGGGCTATTGTAAATAGAGCTGCAATGAACATTTTGGTACATGACTCTTTTTGAATTATGGTTTTCTCAGGGTATATGCCCAGTAGTGGGATTGCTGGGTCATATGGTAGTTCTATTTGTAGCTTTTTAAGGAACCTCCATACTGTTCTCCACAGTGGCTGTATCAATTTACATTCCCACCAACAGTGTAAGAGGGTTCCCTTTTCTCCACACCCTCTCCAGCATTTATTGTTTCTAGATTTTTTGATGATGGCCATTCTGACTGGTGTGAGATGATATCTCATTGTAGTTTTGATTTGCATTTCTCTCATGATTAGTGATGTTGAGCATTCTTTCATGTGTTTGTTGGCAGTCTGTATATCTTCTTTGGAGAAATGTCTATTTAGGTCTTCTGCCCATTTTTGGATTGGGTTGTTTGTTTTTTTGTTATTAAGCTGCATGAGCTGCTTATAAATTTTGGAGATCAATCCTTTGTCAGTTGCTTCATTTGCAAATATTTTCTCCCATTCTGAGGGTTGTCTATTGGTCTTCTTTATGGTTTCCTTTGCTGCGCAAAAGCTTTTAAGTTTCATTAGGTCCCATTTGTTTACTCTTGTTTTTATTTCCATTTCTCTAGGAGGTGGGTCAAAAAGGACCTTGCTGTGATTTATGTCATAGAGTGTTCTGCCTATGTTTTCCTCTAAGAGTTTGATAGTTTCTGGCCTTACATTTAGGTCTTTAATCCATTTTGAGCTTATTTTTGTGTATGGTGTTAGGGAGTGATCTAATTTCATACCTTTACATGTAGCTGTCCAGTTTTCCCAGCACCACTTATTGAATAGGCTGTCCTTTCTCCACTGTACATTTCTGCCTCCTTTGTCAAAGATAAGGTGACCATATGTGCGTGGGTTTATCTCTGGGCTTTCTATCCTGTTCCATTGATCTATCTTTCTGTTTTTGTGCCAGTACCATACCGTCTTGATAACTGTAGCTTTGTAGTATAGTCTGAAGTCTGGGAGCCTGATTCCTCCAGTTCCTTCTTTCGTTCTCAAAATTGCTTTGGCTATTCGGGGTCTTTTGGGTTTCCATACAAATTGCAAAATTTTTTGTTCTAGTTCTGTGAAAAATGCCAGTGGTAGTTTGATAGGGATTGCATTGAATCTGTAGATTGCTTTGGGTAGTAGAGTCATTTTCACAATGTTGATTCTTCCAATCCAAGAACATGGTATATCTCTCCATCTATTTGTATCGTCTTTAATTTCTTTCATCAGTGTCTTATAATTTTCTGCATACAGATCTTTTGTCTCCTTAGGTAGGTTTATTCCTAGATATTTTATTCTTTTTGTTGCAATGGTAAATGGGAGTGTTTTCTTGATTTCACTTTCAGATTTTTCATCATTAGTATATAGGAATGCCAGAGATTTCTGTGCATTAATTTTGTATCCTGCCACTTTATCAAATTCATTGATTAGCTCTAGTAGTTTTCTGGTAGCATCTTTAGGGTTCTCTATGTATAGGATCATGTCATCTGCAAACAGTGACAGCTTTACTTCTTCCTTTCCGATTTGGATTCCTTTTATTTTTTTTTCTTCTCTGATTGCTGTGGCTAAAACTTCCAAAACTATGTTGAATAAGAGTGGTGAGAGTGGGCAACCTTGTCTTGTTCCTGATCTTAGTGGAAATGCTTTCAGTTTTTCACCATTGAGGATGATGTTTGCTGTGGGCTTGTCATATATGGCCTTTATTATGTTGAGGAAAGTTCCCTCTATGCCTACTTTCTGCAGGGTTTTTATCATAAATGGGTGTTGAATTTTGTCAAAAGCTTTCTCTGCATCTCCTGAGATGATCATATGGTTTTTCTCCTTCAATTTGTTAATATGGTTTATCACATTGATAGATTTGCGTATATTGAAGAATCCTTGCATTCCTGGAATAAACCCCACTTGATCATGGTGTATGATCCTTTTAATGTGCTGTTGGATTCTGTTTGCTAGTATTTTGTTGAGGATTTTTGCATCTATGTTCATCAGTGATATTGGCCTGTAGTTTTCTTTCTTTGTGACATCCTTGTCTGGTTTTGGTATCAAGGTGATGGTGGCCTTGTAGAAGGAGTTTGGGAGTGGTCCTCCCTCTGCTATATTTTGGAAGAGTTTGAGAAGGATAGGTGTTAGCTCTTCTCTAAATGTTTGATAGAATTCGCCTGTGAAGCCATCTGGTCCTGGGCTTTTGTTTGTTGGAAGATTTTTAATCACAGTTTCAATTTCAGTGCTTGTGATTGGTCTGTTCATATTTTCTATTTCTTCCTGATTCAGTCTTGGCAGGTTGTGCATTTCTAAGAATTTGTCCATTTCTTCCAGATTGTCCATTTTATTGGCATAGAGTTGCTTGTAGTAATCTCTCATGATCTCTTTTATTTCTGCAGTGTCAGTTGTTACCTCTCCTTTTTCATTTCTAATTCTATTGATTTGAGTCTTCTCCCTTTTTTTCTTGATGAGTCTGGCTAGTGGTTTATCTATTTTGTTTATCTTCTCAAAGAACCAGCTTTTAGTTTTATTGATCTTTGCTATTGTTTCCTTCATTTCTTTTTCATTTATTTCTGATCTGATTTTTATGATTTCTTTCCTTCTGCTAGCTTTGGGGTTTTTTTGTTCTTCTTTCTCTAATTGCTTGAGGTGCAAGGTTAGGTTGTTTATTCGAGATGTTTCCTGCTTCTTAAGGTGGGCTTGTATTGCTATAAACTTCCCCCTTAGAACTGCTTTTGCTGCATCCCACAGGTTTTGGGTCGTTGTGTCTCCATTGTCATTTGTTTCTAGGTATTTTTTGATTTCCTCTTTGATTTCTTCAGTGGTCACTTCATTATTAAGTAGTGTATTGTTTAGCCTCCATGTGTTTGTATTTTTTACAGATCTTTTCCTGTAATTGATATCTAGTCTCATGGCGTTGTGGTCAGAAAAGATACTTGATACAATTTCAATTTTCTTAAATTTACCAAGGCTTGATTTGTGACCCAAGATATGATCTATCCTGGAGAATGTTCCATGAGCACTTGAGAAAAATGTGTATTCTGTTGTTTTTGGATGGAATGTCCTATAAATATCAATTAACTCCATCTCGTTTAATGTATCATTTAAAGCTTGTGTTTCCTTATTTATTTTCATTTTGGATGATCTGTCCATTGGTGAAAGTGGGGTGTTAAAGTCCCCTACTATGAATGTGTTGCTGTCGATTTCCCCTTTTATGGTTGTCAGTATTTGCCTTATGTATTGAGGTGCACCTAAGTTGGGTGCATAAATATTTACAATTGTTATATCTTCCTCTTGGATCGATCCCTTGATCATTATGTAGTGTCCTTCTTTGTCTCTTCTAATAGTCTTTGTTTTAAAGTCTATTTTGTCTGATATGAGAATTGTTACTCCAGCTTTCTTTTGGTTTCCATTTGCATGAAATACCTTTTTCCATCCCCTACTTTCAGTCTGTATGTGTCTCTAGCTCTGAAGTGGGTCTCTTGTAGACAGCAAATATATGGGTCTTGTTTTTGTATCCATTCAGCCAATCTGTGTCTTTTGGTGGGAGCATTTAGTCCATTTACATTTAAGGTAATTATCGATATGTGTGTTCCTATTCCCATATTCTTAATTGTTTTGGGTTCATTATTGTAGGTCCTTTCCTTCTTTTGTGTTTCTTGCCTAGAGAAGTTCCTTTAGCAGTTGTTGTAGAGCTGGTTTGGTGGTGCTGAACTCTCTCAGCTTTTGCTTGTCTGTAAAGGTTTTAATTTCTCCATCAAATCTGAATGAGATCCTTGCTGGGTAAAGTAATCTTGGTTGCAGGTTTTTCTCCTTCAACACTTTCAATATGTCCTGCCACTCTCTTCTGGCTTGCAGAGTTTCTGCTGAAAGATCAGCTGTTAACCTTATGGGGATTCCCTTGTGTGTTATTTGTTGTTTTTCCCTTGCTGCTTTTAATATGTTTTCTTTGTATTTAATTTTTGACAGTTTGATTAATATGTGTCTTGGCGTATTTCTCCTTGGATTTATCCTGTATGGGACTCTCTGTGCTTCCTGGACTTGATTAACTATTTCTTTTCCCATATTAGGGAAGTTTTCAACTATAATCTCTTCAAATATTTTCTCAGTCCCTTTCTTTTTCTCTTCTTCTTCTGGAACCCCTATAATTCGAATGTTGGTGCGTTTAATGTTGTCCTAGAGGTCTCTGAGACTGTCCTCAGTTCTTTTCATTCTTTTTTCTTTTTTCTGCTCTGCAGTAGTTATTTCCACTATTTTATCTTCCAGGTCACTTATCCGTTCTTCTGCCTCAGTTATTCTGCTATTGATCCCATCTAGAGTACTTTTAATTTCATTTATTGTGTTGTTCATCGTTGCTTGTTTCATCTTTAGTTCTTCTAGGTCCTTGTTAACTGATTCTTGCAATTTGTCCATTCTATTGTCCATTCTATCTCCAAGATTTCGGATCAACCTTATTATCATTATTCTGAATTCTTTTTCAGGTAGACTGTCTATTTCCTCTTCATTTGTTAGGTCTGGTGGGTTTTTATCTTGCTCCTTCATCTGCTATGTGTTTTTCTGTCTTTTCATTTTGCTTATCTTACTGTGTTTGGGGTCTCCTTTTTTGCAGGCTGAAGGTTCGTAGTTCCTGTTGTTTTTTGTGTCTGTCCCCAGTGGCTAAGTTTGGTTCAGTGGGTTGTGTAGGCTTCCTGGTGGAGGGTACTAGTGCCTGTGTTCTGGTGTATGAGGCTGGATCTTGTCTTTCTGGTGGGCAAGTCCACGTCTGGTGGTGTGTTTTGGGGTGTCTGTAGACTTACTATGGTTTTGGGCAGCCTCTCTGCTAATGGGTGGGGTTGTGTTCCTGTCTTGCTAGTTGTTTGGCATAGGATGTCTAGCACTGTAGCTTGCTGGTCGTTGAGTGAAGCTGGGTGCTGGCGTTGAGATGGAGATCTCTCGGAGATTTTTGCTGTTTGATATTATGTGCAGCTGGGAGGCCTCTTGTGGACCAGTGTCCTGAAGTTGGCTCTCCCACCTCAGAGGCACAGCACTGACTCCTGGCTGCAGCACCAAGAGCCTTTCATCCACAGGGCTCCTTAATTTAGGATGATTCGTTGTCTATTCAGGTATTCCACAGATGCAGGGTATATCAAGTTGATTGTGGAGCTTTAATCCGCTGCTTCTGAGGCTGCTGGGAGAGATTTCCCTTTCTCTTCTTTGTTCTGACAGTTCCCAGGGGCTCAGGCTTGGATTTGGCCCCGCCTGTGCGTGTAGGTCGCCGGAGGGCGTCTGTTCTTTGCTCAGACAGGACGGGGTTAAAGGAGCCACTGATTCGGAGGCTCTGGCTCACCCAGGTCGGGGGGTAGGGAGGGTCACGGAGTGCAGGGCGGGCCTGCAGCGGCAGAGGCCGGCGTGATGCTGCAGCCTGAGGGCGCCGTGCGCTCTCCCGGGGGAGCCGTCCCTGGATCCCGGGACCCTGGCAGTGGCGGGCTGCACAGGCTCCCCGGAAGGGCGTGTGGCTAGTGACCTGTGCTCGCACACAGGCATCCTGGCGGCGGCAGCAGCGGCCTCAGCGTCCCATGTCCGTCTCTGGGCTCTGCAATCTTAGCCGCGGCTCGCGCCCGTCCCTGGAGCCCTCTCAAGCAGCGCTCTTAATCCTCTCTCCTCGTGCACCAGGAAACAAAGAGGGACGTAAAAGTCTCTTGCCTCTTCGGCAGGTCCAGACCCCTCCCCGGACTCTCTCCCGGCCAGCCGTGGCGCACCAACGCCCTGCAGGCTGTGTTCACGCCGCCAACCTCAGTCCTCTCCCGGCGCTCCGACAAAAGCCGGAGCCTCAGCTCCCAGCCCCGCCCACCCCGGTGGGCGAGCAGACAAGCCTCTCGGCTGGTGAGTGCCGGTCGGCCCGATCCTCTGCGCTGGAATCTGTCCGCTTTGCCCTCCGCACCCCTGTTGCTGTGTTCTCCTCCGCGGCTCCCAAGCTCCCCCACTCCGCCTCCCGAAGTCTCCACCCGTGAAGGGGCTTCCTAGTGTGTGGACACTTTTCCTCCTTCACAGCTCTCTCCCGCTGGTGCAGGACCCGTCCCTATCCTTTTGTCTCTGTTTAGTTTTTTCTTTTGCCCTAACCAGGTACGTGGGGGGTTCCTTGCCTTTTGGGTGGTCTGAGGTCTTCTGCCAGCGTTCAGTAGGTGCTCCGTAGGAGTTGTTCCACGCGTAGATGTACTTCTGGTGTATCTGTGGAGAGGAAGGTGATCTCCACGTCTTACTCTTCCGCCATCTTCCCGGAAGTCCCTACATTAACATTTAAGGTAATTATTGATATGCACATTCCTAATACCATTTTCTTAATTGTTTTGTGTTTGTTTTTGTAGGACTTTAACTTCTCTTGTGTTTCCTGCCTAGAGAAGTTCCTTTAGCATTTGTTGTAAGGCTGGTTTGGTGTTGCTGGATTCTCTTAGCTTTTGCTTCTCTCTAAAAGTTTTTAAATTCTCCCTCAAACCTGAATGAGATCCCTGCTGGGTAGAGTAATCTTGGTTGTAGGTTTTTCTCCTTCATCACTTTAAATATGTCCTGCCACTCCCTTCTGGCTATCAGAATTTCTGCTACAAGATCAGCAGTTAACCTTATGGAGATTCCCTAGTGTGCTATTTATTGCTTTTCCCTTGCTTCTTTTAATATTTAATCTTTGTATTTAATTTTTGATAGTTTGATTAATATGTGTCTTGGTGTTTTTCTCCTTGCATTTATCCTGTATGGGACTCTCTGTGCTTCCTGGATTTGATTAACTATTTCCTTTCCCATGTTAGGGAAGTTTTCAACTATAATCTCTTCAAATATTTTCTCAGTCCCTTTCTTTTTCTCTTCTTCTTCTGGGACCCCTATAATTTGAATGTTGTTGCATTTAATGTTATCCCAGAGGTCTCTGAGACTGTCCTCAATTATTTTCATTCTTTTTTCTTTGTTCTGTTCTGCAGTAGTTATTTCCACCATTTTATCTTCCAGGTCACTTATCCGTTCTTCTGCCTCAGTTATTCTGCTATTGATCCCTTCTAGAGAATTTTTAATTTCATTTTTTCTGTTGTTCATCACTGTTTGTTTGCTCTTTAGTTCTTCTAGTTCCTTGTTAAATGCTTCTTGTATTTTCTCCATTCTATTTCCAAGATTTGGATCATCTTTTCTTTCATTATTCTGAATTCTTTTTCAGGTAGACTGTCTATTTCCTCTTCATTTGTTAGGTCTGGTGGGTTTTTGCCTTGCTCCTTCATCTGATGTGTGTTTCTCTGTTTTCTCATTTTGCTTAACTTACTGTGTTTGGGGTCTCCTTTTTGCAGGCTGCAGGTTCGTATTCCCTGTTGTTCTTGCTGTTTCTCCCCAGTGGCTTAAGCTGTTTCAGTGTGTTGTGTAGGCTTCTTTGTAGAGGAGGGTAGTACCAGTGCTCTGGTTGTTGAGGCTGGGTCCTGTATTTCTGGTGGGCAGTTCCAAATCTGGTTGTGTGTTTTGGGGTGTCTGTGGCCTTATTATGATTTTAGGCAGCCTCTCTGCTAATGGATGGGGTTTTGTTCCTGTATTGCTAATTGTTTGGCATAGGATGTCCAGCACTGTAGCTTGCTGGTCGTTGAGTGGAGCTGGGTCTTGGCATCGAGATGGAGATCTCTGGGAGATTTTCACCGTTTGATATTATGTGGAGCTGGGAGGTCTCTTGTGGACCAGTGTCCTGGACTTGACTCTCCCACCTCAGAGGCACAGCCCTGATGCCTGGCTGCAGCACCAAGAGCCTGTCATCCACACGGCTCAGAATAAAAGGGAGAAAAGAAGGAAAAAAAGAAAGAATAAAATAAAATATAGTTATTAATATAAAAAGTAATTATTAGGAAAAATTTTTTGGAAAGTAAAACAAAAACAAAAACACGGCCAGACAGAACCCTAGGAAAAATGCTAAAACAAAGCTATACAGATAAAAATCACACAGAGAAGCATACACATACACACTCCCAAAAAGAGAAAAAGGGAAAAAAATATATATATATCATGTTCCCAAGGTCCACCTCCTCAATTTGGGAAGATTCGTTTTCTATTCAGTTATTCCACAGATGCAGGGTACATCAAGTTGATTGTGGAGATTTAATCTGCTGCTTCTCAGGCTGTTGGAAGAAATTTCCCTTTCTCTTCTTTGTTCGCACAGCTCCTGAGGTTCAGCTTTGGATTTGGACCCGCCTCTGTGTAGGTCACCTGAAGGCGTCTGTTCTTAGCTCAGTCAAGACAGGGTTAAAGGAGCAGCTGATTCGGGGGCTCTGGCTCACTGACGCCGGGAAGAGGAAAGTATACGGAATGCGGGATGAGCCTGTGGTCACAGAGGCCAGCATGACGTTGCACCAGCCTTAGGTGTGCCGTGCCTTCTCCCAGGGAAGTTGTCCCTGGATTACAGGACCGTGGCAGTGACGGGCTTCACAGGCTCCCGGGAAGGGGTGTGTGGATAGAGGTCTGTGCTTGCACACCGGCTTCTTGGTGGCTGCAGCAGCCGCCTTAGCGTCTCATGCCCGTCTCTTGGGTCCGCACTGATAGCGGTGGCTCGCGCGTCTCTGGAGTCCCTTTAAATGGTGCTCTTAATCCCCTCTCCTCGCGCACCAGGAAACAAAGAGGCAAGAAAAAGTCTTTTGTCTCTTCGGCAGCTCCAGACTTTTTCCCCCGACTACCTCTGGGCTAGCTGTGGCACACTAGCCCTTTCAGTCTCTGTTCATGCAGCCAACTCCAGTCTTCTCCCTGGAATCCGACCTCTAAAGCCCGAGCCTCAGCTCCCAGTCCCGACCTGTCCCTGTGGGTGATGAGACAGCCTCGGGCTGGTGCGTGCTGTTGGGCACCGATCCTCTGTGTGGAAGTCTCTCCACTTTGCTCTCCGCACCCCTGTTGCTCTGCTCTCCTCCACAGCTCTGAAGCTTACCCCATCGGCCACCCACAGTCTCCATCCGCGAAGGGGCTTCCTACTGTGTCGAAACTTTTCCTCCTTCACAGCTCCCTCCCACTGGTGCAGACCCTGTCCCTATTCTTTTGTCTCTGTTTTTTCTTTTTTCTTTTCCCCTTCCAGGTACGTGGAGAGTTTCTTGCCTTTTGGGAGGTCTGAGGTCTTCTGCCAGCATTCAGTAAGTGTTCTGTAGGCGTTTTCCCACAAGTAGATGTATTTCTGATGTATTTGTGGGTAGGAAGTTGATCTCCACGTTTTACTCTTCTGCCATCTTGAAGCTCCTCCAGAACTTGGGTTTTTAATGATGGCTTTGAGGCATCATACTTTTGGGGACCTCTTGTTAGGTTAGATGATAAGTTTACCTTATGGTGTAGGTCATGTGGCATTGGGAATTCTGTCAGATTCTTCTGTGAAGCTGCAGAGTGGGCAGTAATCCCCACAGGTACTCAAAATGGATGCTCTCCAGCATGTGGCAAAATTTCTCACAATTTCCCTGTGTATGTGTAATGCTGAATCTATACATGTGTACATGCATACAGTCACAGCACACACACACACACATCCCTAAAGCCACACCTTTACCTCTTTTCATTCTCAGTTTAGCTATTTTGATAATCCCTGCTTACAACTGTTAATTTCAACATATATAGTTATTCAATACTTAACATTATAAACATACATTTAACTCCAAATTGAATGAGACATTGTGCCTGGTGCTCTATGGGGAAGTAGAGATTGATAAATCTTTTCACAAAAGCTTTTCCACGATCTTCATTAGCATTAGAAATAATCAAATTTAGTCAAGAGTAAAGAATAAAAACACTTATTTACAAAACACCATCCAGCTTTGGCAGGCAGGGAGGGTGAGTGGTTAATGTTTTATTTGTACATGTAATTGGAGATATAGGAAGCAGTATGGCAAAAACAAATGAATACTTATCATTAGAATTGCAAAAGAAAAGTGAGTAGTAAACTACTACGAGAGAAAGGAACTTTAAGTCACCATACAATGAGAAGAATCTCATCTTTTATAAGTACTAGTAGAGGAGGAGGTTTGACTTACATGCAGGATTATGGAAGAAGTTCCTCAGGAAACATGTTGGTTCATGAGTATGAAGAGGTATACTACAGAAAGATGTGAGCAGACCCCAGTGTTAGGAGGGGATATGGAGAAGTGCAGATAAGGAAAAAGAAAAATTAGGCAGTATGTCTTTGCTCAAGGGTCCCTATAAAAATGTATTTTTAAAAAATCTGAGTAAACATGTATTGTAATTCTTTCCTGTGACTATAAAAGTATAATGGACAGCATTAGAAATCAATTATGCTGTAAACATATAAGAATATCTTTTCATTGTAGGCTTATACCTTCCTGCATCTATTATAATGTATATCACATTATAAAATTCTGTTTTTTTCCTTGTTCCATTTTCTGGTTCCTAGTTGTTCACATTCTGGAAGAAGACAAAGGCCTTTAGAGATCCATCAGTCCAATCCTTTTTATTTCACAGTAAAGGAGAGTAAATTGCTTGTCCATGGTCACATTCATCCTCAGTGGCAGGAATTGGACTAGAACAAGGTCTCCTGATCGCCCATCAGGTGCTTTCATTACAACATGGTATGCTTAATATATCATCCTGTCCCTGCTCTGTACATGATGGTTCTCCCTCATTCTCAGCTGGGGCAGAATGGTTGTGAGGGAAAGGAATCGGTCTATTTGAGGCCCCTCTGGCTTGCTATGAGTGTGGGGCACTAGAAGATGTGGCAATAAAACACATCTCCTACTTCTATTCCAAATCTAAAAATAAACACACATACACACATACACACACACACACACACACACACACACGCACACACAGTCAGTCTACTCTGATCACCTAGCTGAGAAATATTTCCTGGATAGAGCGTTTTGTGTGAGAAGAACTTTTAAAGGCTGCCATAATAGAGGTTATTGATTTTAAAGGAGAATTTAAATTAATATTTAGACATTTTAAAGGCCCAGGACACATACACCTTTCAGAAGCTCTTCAAATAAAGCCCTAGTTACAGTTGATGACCGGCATGGAGATCTTCAGGCTCCAGGGAACATCTCAACAGCACTCATGGAGTCCCTAACCACAACACTATCAAATGCACTCCTAATCAGTGGTAGGAATTGCTTCCAAACATGCAAATTCAAGCAGAAAGGAAAACACATTTGATTGGATTCTTTTTAAAAGCCCTACCATTTTCACATCTACTTTTGGTTTCATATTTATCAGCACCCCCATTCTAAATGTTCTATTCTGACTATCCGTATTTCTGGGTGACAATACCGGGGATACTTTATTACAATATACAGGAGAGGCACCTCAAGAGGGAGGGTGGTCAGATCTCTCAGGGCCATTTTCTTCTGTGTGTCCTTTGAGAACAAAATGAAAGTGTTATCATATTTTTAAAATGTCTATCCTATAATCTTTCATTCAAAGTTCAGCACAAAGAATATGAATTTAAAATATCCTCTGTCATATCCATGAACTAAGAAAACTATAAGAGGAAAGTTCTTGAAGCTCTGACAATCTCAATTTTATCAAAATATCAAAAAGTATCACAATTCTATAGATTGTCCTGGAGAAATTTATCTTTCTTGTGCTCCACAGGTTTCTGTAGAGTAAGGTTTTCTTTTATTTAAACTTTTTCCTAGAAATTTGCTCTCTCAAATGAAGAGATATCATTTGATTACAAACAAGAGCCAGCTGTGTGTTGTGTGTTTCATCTCAGGCAATAAATTGCCCTTGTACCATATTTCTTGTCTCTTTCCATATAGTTTGTTTTATCTTATACACAGACTCCTGAAATTTTTTTCTACTTGTGTAAGAAAGCTATAACTTTCTTTCTCTAGGGCATTGATGGTTCACAGAGCAAAGGGAGTCCTTTCTCAGGGCAGGGGGTTGTTCAAGGGCCACATGGGGATATACAGATATACAACAAATACAGAGTTTTGTTTGTGTGGTCTGTCAATGGATTTCATTAGGGAAGAACTGGGACTTACTTACACCAGGTATCTTTTTAAAAGTTTTCAGTCAATAATGAGATTGACCAGGCAGACGCCTTTACAGCATCATCTGAATTCTGTAAATGCTGTTTGCCACATTGCATCTCAGCAAAATTATTCCAGGTTTGATGGCAAAGTCACTTTGCAGCAGATTCTGGACTCTGAGAGCTTCGGCTATGTCATCTTCAGCAATATCACAAATTTGAGGGAACACCTCTTCTTCTGCTTCCACTTCAGGCATATCTTCCACTCCCTCAGCTCCCTCCTGCTCTGCTGTATGTATCTCTGTTGTATTGCTATGCTCAGCATCATCACGCAGGGAGATTTCTTCAGATTTCTTGGAATCTGACTCATAATGTCTTTGCTTTGTGTCCACACTGTGACATTTACCCTAAGAGAGAGAAAGAGAGCAGGGATCTGTTTTGAGCTTCCCCATACCCATCATAAATATCAAAGTCAGAAGAAAGCTTTATTTATTTCCTGGCATTTATTTTCATTCCTGCACCAAGACAAGACCTGCTGGGATTTAAGGATGTGAAGCCAGAATAAGTAGACAATTAGGACTCATTGCACTGGTACTCCATTCCGGATAACAGGTGCTACAAAAGCACTCAGGCAGGACACCTGGAAGGCGGGCAGTGGCGTGGCCCCGTGATTTTTTGTCTTCCTCTCCTGCAGAGTGCTGTGTGACTTCCCTCAGACATCCAGAGGGAGAGGTGTGCAGTCCATGGTGTGCTGCAAATCCCGTACCCATGTCTACCATCCCTGCGTGAAAGTCTGGGGACCGCTGAGTCCCCTCATTTTGGAGACTCACTGACACTTAACCCTTGGAGGCTGGCCTCGCTGGCCCACGGCTCTGAGGGCCTGGTGGGACCCAGGTTGTGGTGCCATGGGTGGGGGTGGCCCCACCAGTCTTATTAATTTTAATTTCCATATTATTAGCTATCAATAATAATATGCTACTCAGCAGGGGAAAAAAAAGAAAACTACCTTTGACATAGCTCTAAGTGGAAATGATAGGGAAAGCTTTTGAATTTCCCCTGTTGCTGTGTATGAATGTGTGTGTGTTGAGTGAAAAGGAGAATGCAACTAGTGATAATTGCTGAATTATGATCTATGGGCAAAGTTTGGTGGTTTGATGTTCATGGAAGCTGGTATTGCATAACTCTTTGGGGGAAAATATATATGCACATACATATAAATATATATTGTGTAATATATACTTATTTATTATGTAATATTTTATATATACTTATATTCAGTATAACCATACGAAATTGTCATTTTTCAGGTCAAAAATGGTTAAATATCAGCAATTACATATGGTTATATTATGTATGTATGTGTGTTTTAGGATGAACCCAAGAGAGAGAGAGAAAGAGGATGAGAAAGACAGAGACAGGGACAGGGACAGAGTAACAGAGAGTGAAGGATGTGTGTGTTTATGTGTGTATCTCATGGTAAAACTTATAAGTCATGGGCATCTGTATCTAAGTAAGATTGTCCTATAACTATGAAGCTGATGCTAATTGTGGAGTTCACTTAGTCACTCCATAAACCATCTCGGAAAAGTAGCTAACATTCTCCTTTCCACATATTTCTGAGAAAGGTAGTTGAACAAGCTTCTTGTTCAATCTCAATTTTAGAGTCTGAAAGCAATTGAATTCTGTATTACTTCCAGAATGATAAAGGAAACAACTCATCATCATCTTAAAAAAATTATAGTAGCCATTTGTATATTATAGTTAATCTCATGACTACAATTGAAAAATTAGTACTGGATTACAGAAATATGACCAAATCCTGTCAGTCATTTGATATGAAATCAGTCCCCAAGATTATTGTTTATTGTTGAGGTACTTGTTAGCCTTCTATTTCTCATGGACAATGGATCTTTCTAAAACCATTGCTGCTGTTTTAAAATGTTTCTTTGAGAGAGCACTGAGAATGCCTAGGTATAAAACGCACTTTTTTCTGCAGCAAGTTGCTCCTTCCTGTCTGTTTTAAGGATTATTGAATTATCTTCATTAATATTCAGCTTATGTATTAACACTTGCTCTATGAAGGTACATGAAAAGCTGCTCAACATCACTAATTATTAGAGAAATGCAAATCAAAGCAGCAATGAGATATTACCTCACACTGGTCAGAATGGCTATCATCAAAAACTAAAAATAGAAGTACCATATGATCCAGCAATTCCACTGTTGGGTATACATCAGAAGAAAACAAAAACACTAATTCAAAAAGATACGTGCACCACAATGTTCATAGCAGCAGTATTTACAATAGCCAAGATATGGAAGCAACCAAAGTGTCCATCAACAGACTAATGGATAAAGAAGATTTTATATATATATATATATATATATATATATATATATATATATATATATATAAATGAAACATTACTCAGCCATAAAACAGAATGAAATTCTGTCCATTGCAAAAATGCAGATGGATCTAGAGTGTATTATGCTTGCTGAAATAAGGCAGAAAAAGAAAGATTCTCTATGTTATTACTTATATGTGGAATCTAAAAAATAAAACAAACGAATGTATCTAACAAAACAGACTCATAGATATAAAGAACATACTATTGGTTAGCAGTGCGGAGAGGGAAAGGGAAGAGTGGTGAGATACGGGTATGGGATTAGGAGACACAAACTATGTTTAAAATAAATAAAGAACAAGGATATATTGTACAGTACAGGGAAATATAACCATTATTTTGTAATAACTAAATGGAGTACAACTTATAAAAATATTGAAACACTATCTTATACACCTGAAACTAATATTGTAAATCAACTATACTTCAATAAAAATGAAAGCATCAAAAGCAGATGCCAGCACATAAAGTTAGCTATGTGGTTTATTTGAGACAATAAAGTCCCGAGGTTGATATTTTTTTCTATGAATGTACATTTTTAGAAATAACAGTAGAATTTAATAACATTGGGCTCAGAAGACCAAGGAATCTCTAATTCCTACCTTAGACCATAGCTCTCCTCTCCACAAAGTTCCTGAGGAAGATACACACAAGAAACAATGGTAGTGAGAAGCAAAGTAGATACTTGTTATCCAGAAATCTATTCAGAGTACTGTGGTAGGTCAGGTTGGAGCTTATGGTTAAGTCCAGAGGCCTATGGGGCCTCTTTCCTCTACCTAAACCAAAACCTACATCTCAGGGCCTTACCTGATTGTTGGCTGCAATGTGACAGATGACCACACAGATAAGCTTGATCCGTAAGAGAACAGAGAACTGACAACAACCATGATCTGATATATTTTGAAATTTGACTAGTCATATAAGTGTTCATTCTTCTTAGAGAGGAGTTTAGAGGTGTGTCAGAGGAGAAGCAAATGTTTCCATGTATTCTGTCATTTCTAGAATTCTACATGCACTAAATGTGTTGGTTCTTTTGCCTCCAATGTAGCATTTGAACAAAATGGAAATCAGCATGTAATCAGCTAGTGGTGCTGTTTAGGACAGCACCTTTGTTTACAGAAGGCAAGAGCTCTGAGGTCAGAAAGATTGTGAAGGGCAGTATAGGGCATGCTAAGTATTTTAGTGTTTAGAAACATCATGCTACAGTAGTATGGAGAATTCCTGGAAGAGAGGAGAGACTAGTGGCAGGAAGACAGTTTGGAGGCTTTTGTGATATTCTGAGTGAAAGATGTAGAGCCTGAAGTAAGGTAGTAGGCACTGAGCTGAAGAGAGGTAGGCAGATTCTAAAGATATAAACAAGGTGATGTGGCATAATCAAGATTTAGTTATTGATTTGTTGTGGGAGAGGAGGAAGTAAAAGGTGACTACTGTGTTTCTGATTTGGGCAATGGAGTGGAGAATGGTGCCAAGATAGCAAAAAAAGAGCAGGTTTTAGTGTGTGGATGCAGTATCACACTACAGATATTTTGTTCCAGAGTGTGCTTCTAGAGCATTCAGATAGATGATAGATGGCTTGTTATATATATATATATATATATATTTCAGAAATATGACTGAATATGCAAATGAGTAGTATGTAGGTTGATATCTTCTAATGAAAACCTGGTATCCAAAGCCACATATGTAACTGAATATATGATAACCTCATCTTGGAATTGAGCTTGGCCAAAAGAATAGCTGTGTGCAGGTCAAAGATATTCTTCAGAAACATTTCATAGCCTCGTTCAGGACTTGAGAATTGTGTAACTGAGTTACCAATGATTTACACAAAGGAGCATAGAGTAAAATAATGCAGCTTGGCAAAAAATTCAAGGCAGGTGTTAACCATATTCGACCAAAATTATTAAAACCAAGAAACAGCAACAACAAAAACCTTACATAAAATATCTGAAATTAATCATCTGCTGTGACATCAGTGAGAATGGTGGAGCAAAGACTACCAGAATACCTCTCATCCATAAAAAGCAATGAGAATACTGGCAAAAATGGTCATAATCAATGTTTTCAAAGCTCTGGAAATTAACCAAAACCTTGTAGAACTCCACTGAGCATTTATTAAAAACCTCTGTATCTCAGTAAGCTTTGTAGCATTTTAACTTGCCCTATTCCCATGCCCCCTCCCAGTTCTGCAGTAGCCTTGAAAACTAACTGTGTGATCACAGGGAAAACCAGCAACAAGGCAGCCACTGGAGGGGGCAGAATAGGGTTGGACCTTTTTCAAAATCCCATTCTTGGAAAATTGTTATTTGACCTGTCTGGCAGTTTATGGGAAGACCCCCATATACAAGGCTGTCTTTTACTGACCTGATTAAGAGCTGCCTCAGTGTCAATAACCAATTTCCCTGGGACATTTGTCAAAAACAATCAGAAACAACTATTTAACATTATGACTGCCTGAGGCAATAGGTAAGAGTTGGAGTGAACAATAGGTTAGCCAGAAAAGCTTAAAAGTAAAATCTAGAGAATGAGGTGTCCATAGGTGTGTTGATGGGCTTACAATGTATAAACATTATTTTGTAGGAAACTTATAACACAAAATATGAGGAAGAGCAAATTTTTGGATATTATTGTATATTCAAAATATAGTAAAACAAACAAGGGAATTAAGATGGTATGTTGCAAAAAATTTAAGGGACAAAGAAGCAGTAATGGAGGTGTAGAGAAACGAAAAAGTTAAAAAAAATGTATAAAACAAATAGCAGAGAAGCAGATATAAATCCAACTTATCCATAATTACATTAATTGTAAATAGACTAAATACTCCAATCAAAAGGAAGAGTTTTTTTTGATTTTTAAAAATTGAAGTACAGTTGATTTACAGTGTTGTGTTAGTTTCAGGTGTACAGCACAGTGATTCAGTTATATATAAATATTCTATTTCAGGTTCTTTTCCCTTATAGGTTATTACAAAATATTGAGTATAGTTTCCTGTGCTATACAGTAGGTCATTTTAGGCTATCTGTTTTATATATAGTAGTGTGCATATGTTAATCCTGAACTCCTAATTTATCCCTCACCCCTTCCCCTTTGGTAACCATATGTTTGTTTTCTGTGTCTGTGGGTCTATTTCTGTTTTGTATATAAGTTAATTTATATCTTTTTAAAAAGATTCCACATATAAGTAATACCATATTATATTTGTCTTTCTCTGTCTGCCTTACTTCACTTAGTATGATAATCTCTAGGTCCACTCATGTTGCTACAAATGGCATTATTTCATTCTTTTTTTTACTGGTGAGTAATATTCTATTGTGTATATATACCACATCTTCTTTATCCATTCATCTGTCAACAGACATTTAGGTTGCTTCTATGTCTTGGCTATTGTAAACAGTGCTGCTCTGAAAATGGGGTGCATGTATCTTTTTGAATTATAGTTTTCTTCGGATATATCCCCAGGAGTGGAATTGCAGGATCATATGGTAACTTTATATTTAGTCTTTTAAGGAACCTCCATACTGTTCTCCGTAGTTACTATACCAACTTACATTCCCACCAACAGTGTAGGAGGGTTCCTTTTTCTACACACACTCTCCAGCATTTACTATATGTTTCCTTCATCTCTCTTTCTGATCTTTCATTGTTAATGTATAGAAATGCAACAGATTTCTATGTATTAATTTTATATCCTGCAATATTACCAAATTCATTGATGAGCTCTAGTAGATTTCTGGTATCATCTTTAGGATTTTCTATGTATACTATCATGTCATCTGCAAACAGTGACATTTTACTTCTTATTTTCCAATTCAGATTCATTTTATTGCTTTTTCCTCTCTGATTGCTGTGGCTAGGACTTCCAAATCTACATTGAATAAAGGTGGTGAGAGTGAGCATCCTTGTTTTGTTCCTGATCATATAGGAAATGCTTTCAGTTTTTCACCATTGATTATGATGCTAGCTGTGGGTTTGTCACATATGGCTTTTATTATGTTGAGGTATGTTCCCTCTATGCCCACTTTCTGGAGAATCTTTTATCATAAATGGATGTTGAATTTCATCAAAAGATTTTTCTGCATCTATTAAGATGATCATATGGTTTTTATTCTTCAATTTGTTAATGCAGTGTATCACACTGATTGATTTGCAGATATTAAAAAATCATTGGATCACTGGGATAAATCACACTTGACTGTGATGTTTCATCCTTTTAATGTATTGTTGTATTCGGATTGCTAATATTTTGCCGAGGATTTCTGCATCTTTGTTCATCAGCGATATTGCCTTGTAACATTTCTTGTGTGTATGATATTTTTGTGTTTTTGGTATCAGGGTGATTGTGGCCTCATAGAATGAGTTTGGGAGTGTTCCTTCCTCTGCATTTTTTGGAACACTTTCAGAAGGATAGGTGTTAACTTGTCTCTAAATGTTTGATAGTATTCACCTGTCAAGCCATCAGGTCGTGGACTTCTGTTTGTTGGGAGTTTTAAATCACAGTTTCGATTTCAATTTTGTGATTCGTCTGTCCATATTTTCTATTTATCCCTGGTTCATTCCAGGGAGACTGTAACTTTCTAAGAACTTTCCATTTCTTCTAGGTTGACCATTTCCTTGGCATATAGTTGCTTTTAGTAGTTCCTTATGCTTCTGGGTATTTCTGTGGTGTCACTTGTTACTTCTCCTTTTTCATTTTTTTTTAACATCTTTGTTGGAGTATAGCTGCTTTACAATGGTATGTTAGTTTCTGCTTTATAACAAAGTGAATCAGTTATACAAATACATATGTTCCCATATCTCTTCCCTTTTGTGTCTCTCTCCCTCCCACCCTCCCTATCCCACCCCTCTAGGTGGTCACAAAGCACCAAGCTGATCTCCCTGCGCTATGCGGCTGCTTCCCACTATCTATCTATTTTACGTTTGGTAGTGTATATATGTCCATGCCACTCTCTCACTTTGTCACAGCTTACCCATCCTCCTCCCTGTATCCTCAAGTCAATTGTCTAGTAGGTCTGTGCCTTTATTCCCATCTTACCCATACGTTCTCCATGACCTATTTTTTTGCCTTAAATTCCATATATGTGTATTAGCAAACAGTATTTCTTTTCTCTTTCTGACTTACTTCACTCTGTATGACACACTCTAGGTCCATCCACATCACTACAAATAATTCAATTTCGTTTCTTTTTATGGCTGAGTAATATTCCATTGTATATATGTACCACATCTTCTTTATCCATTCATCCAAAGATGGAAACTTAGGTTGCTTCCATCTCCTGGCTATTGTAAATAGAGCTGCAACGAACATTTTGGTACATGACTCTTTTTGAATTATGGTTTTCTCAGGGTATATGCCCAGTAGTGGGACTGCTGGGTCGTATGGTACTTCTATTTGTAGTTTTATTTTTGTTTTGTTTTGTTTTTGTGGTACACGGGCCTCTCACTGCTGTGGCCTCTCCTGTTGCAGGGCACAGGTTCCAGACGTGCAGGCTCAATGGCCATGACTCACGGGCCTAGCCACTTCGTGGCATGTAGGATATTCCCTGACCTGGGCACGAACCCATGTCCCCTGCATCAGCAGGTGGACTCTCAACCACTGCACCACCAGGGAAGCCCTATTTGTAGTTTTTGAAGGAACCTCCATACTGTTCTCCATAGTGGCTGTAACAATTTACATTCCCACCAGCAGTGCAAGAGTGTTCCCTTTTCTCCACACCCTCTCCAGCATTTATTGTTTCTAGGTTTTTTGATGATGGCCATTCTGACTGGTGTGAAATGATATCTCATTGTAGTTTTGATTTGAATTTCTCTAATGATTAATGATGTTGAGCATTCTTTCATGTATTTGTTGGCAATCTGTATATCTTCTTTAGAGAAATGTCTGTTTAGGTCTTCCGCCCATTTTTGGATTGGGTTGTTTGTTTTTTTTGTTATTGAGCTGCATGAGCTGCTTGTAAACCTTGGAGATTAATCCTTTGTCAGTTGCTTCATTTGCACATATTTTCTCCCATTCTGAGGGTTGTCTTTTGGTCTTGTTTACAGTTTCCTTTGCTGTGCAAAAGCTTTTAAGTTTCTAGAGCTAATCAACAAATTTTGTAAAGTAGCAGGATACAAAATTAATGCACAGAAATCTCTGGCATTCCTATACACTAATGATGAAAAATCTGAAAGTGAAATCAAGGAAACACTCCCATTTACCATTGCAACAAAAGGAATAAAATATCTAGGAATAAACCTACCAAAGGAGAAAAAAGACCTGTATGCAGAAAATTATAAGACACTGATGAAAGAAATTAAAGATGATACAAATAGATGGAGATATCCACCATGTTCTTGGATTGGAAGAATCAACATTGTGAAAATGACTCTACTACACAAAACAATCTACAGATTCATTGCAATCCCTATTAAACTACCACTGGCATTTCTCACAGAACTAGATCAAAACATTTCACAATTTGTATGAAAACACAAAAGACCCCAAATAGCCAAAGCAATCTTGAGAACAAAAAATGGATCTGGAGGAATCAGGCTCCCTGACTTCAGACTATACTACAAAGCTACAGTAATCAAGCAGTATGGTACTAGCACAAAAACTGAAATAAAGATGCATAGAACAGCATAGAAAGCCCAGAGATAACCCACACACATATGGTCACCTTATCTTTGATAAAGGAGGCAAGAATATACAGTGGAGAAAAGACAGCCTCTTCAATAAGTGGTTCTGGTAAAACTGGACAGGTACATGTAAAAGTATGAGATTAGAACACTCCCTAACACCATACAAAAAAAATAAGCTCAAAATGGATTAAAGACCTAAATGTAAGGCCAGAAACTATCAAACTCTTAGAGGAAAACATAGGATGAACACTCTATGACATAAATCACAGCAAGATCCTTTTTGACCCACCTCCTAGAGAAATGGAAATAAAAACAAAAATAAACAAATGGGTCCTTTTTCATTTTTAATTTCATTGTTTTGGGCCCTCTCCCTTTTCTCTTGATGTGTCTCGCTAAAGGTTTATCAATTTTATTTATCTTTTCAAAGAACCAGCTTTTTGTTTCATTCATCTTTTCTACTGTTTTCTCCATCTCTATTTCATTTATTTTTGCTCTGATCTTAATGATTTCTTTCTTTCTACTATTGGGTTGGCCAAAAAGTCTTTTTGGTGTTTTCTGTAAGATGGTTCTAGTAGTGTTTAGTTGTCTTTAACTTCATTCAGAAAATTTTGTTAGATTTTATTGACAGCTGTCATATCAGCATTCATTTAAAATAAAACTTATCAAAATTGGTGAATTTTTGTATAGTCATTTTAATATTGAAGATGGACGAAAAAAGCAACATTTTCTGCATATTATGCTTTATTATTTCAAGAAAGGTAAAAATGCAACTGAAATGCAGAAAAAGATTTCTGCTGTATATGTGGAAGGTGCTGTGACTGATCAAACATGTCGAAAGTGGTTTGTGAAGTTTCATGCTGGTAATTTCTCACTGGACAATGCCCCAATGTCAGGTAGACCAGTTGAATTGATAATGATCAAATTGAGATATTAATTGAGAGCAATAAACGTTATACCACACAGGACATAGCTGACATACTCAAAATATCCAAATCAAGCATTGAAATTCATTTGCACTGCCTTTGTTATGCTAATCGCTTTGATGTTTGGGTTCCACATAAGTTAAGTGAAAAAAACCTTTTAAACCATATTTCCACGTGTAATTCTGTACTTAAACATAATGGAAACATTCCATTTTTAAAACAAATTGTGATAGGTGGTGAAAAGTGAATACTGTACAATAATGTGGAATGGAAGAGATCATGGGACAAGAGAAATGAACCACTACCAACCACACTAAAGTCCAGTCTTCATCCAAAGAAAGTGATATTGTGTATATAGTGGAATTGGAAGTGAGTCCTCTATTAAGAGCTCCTTCTGGAAAACTAAACAATTAACTCCAATAAGTACCGCTCCCAATTAGACCAACTGAAAGCAGCACTCTATGAAAAGTGTCTGGAATTAATCAGCGGAAAATGCATAATCTTCCATCAGGATAATTCAAGACTGCATGTTTCTTTGATGACCAGGAAAAAACTGTTATAGCTTGCCTGGGAAGTTCTGATTCATCCGCAGTATTCACCAGTCATTGCATATTTGGATTTCAATTTATTTTGGTCTTTACACAATTCTCTCTCTCTCTTTTTTTTTTTTTTGCGGTATGTGAGTCTCTCACTGCTGTGGCCTCTCCCATTGCGGAGCACAGGCTCTGGATGCACAGGCTCAGCAGCCATGGCTCACGGGCCTAGCCACTCCACGGTATGTGGGATCTTCCTGGACCAGGGCATGAACCCGTGACCCCTGCATCAGCAGGTGAAATCCCAAACACTGCACCACCAGGGAAGCCCAAATTCTCTTTTTCTTTATGTTTATTTTTTTTATTAGTCATCTATTTTATACACACCAGTGTATACATGTCAATCCTAATTTCCCAATTCATCCCAACACCACCAACCCCACTGCCTGCCACTTTCCCCTCTTGGTGTCCATACGTTTCTTCTCTACTTCTGTGTCTCAATGTCTGCTCTGCAAACCGGTTCATCTGTACCATTTTCTAGGTTCCACATAAATGCGTTAATATACGATGTGTGCTTTGCTCTTTATGACTTACTTAACTCTGTATGACAGTCTCTAGATGCATCCACGTCTCTACAAATGACCCAGTTTCTTTCCTTTTTATGACTGAGTAATATTCCATTGTATATATGTACCACATCTTCTTTATCCATACATCTGTCGATGGGCATTTCAGCTGCTTCCATGACCTGGTTATTGTAAATAGTGCTGCAATGAACACTGGGGTGCATGCGTCTTTTTGAAATATGGTTTTCTCTGGGTATATGCTGAGTAGTGGGATTGCTGGGTCATATGGTAATTCTATCTTTAGTTCTTTAAGGAACCTACATACTGTTTTCCATAGTGGCTGTATCAATACACATTCCCAACAACAGTGCAAGAGGGTTCCCATTTCTCCACACCCTCTCCAGCATTTGTTGTTTGTAAATTTTCAGATGATGCCCATTCTAACTGGTATGAGGTGATACCTCATTGTAGTTTTGATTTGCATTTCTCTAATAATTAGTGATGTTGAGCAGCTTTTCATGTGTTTCTTTGCCATCTGTGTGTCTTCTTTGGAGAAATGTCTATTTAGGTATTCTGCCTATTTTTGGATTGGGTTGTTTGTTTCTTTAAAATTGAGTTGCACGAGCTGTTTATATATTTTGGAGATTAATCCTTTGTCTGATGATTTATTTGCAAATATTTTCTCCCATTCTGAGGATTGTCTTTTCATCTTGTTTATGGTTTCCTTTGCTGTGCAAAAGCTTTTAAGTTTCATTAGGTCCCATTTGTTTCTTTTTGTTTTTATTTCCATTTCTCTAGGAGGTGGATCAAAAAATATCTTGCTGTGATTTATGTCAAAGAGTGTTCTTCTTATGTTTTCCTCTAAGAGTTTTATAGTGCATGGTCTTACATTTGGGTCTCTAATCCATTTTGAGTTTATTTGTGTGTATGGTGTTAGGGAGTGTTCTAATTTCTTTCTTTTACATGTAGCTGTCCAGTTCTCCCAGCACCACTAATTGAAGAGACTGTCTTTTCTCCATTGTATATCCTTGCCTCCTTTGTCATATATTAGTTGACCATAGGTGTCTGAGTTTATCTCTGGGCTTTCTATCCTGTTCCATTGATCTATATTTCTGTTTTTGTGACAGTACCATATTGTCTTGATTACTGTAGCTTTGTAGTATAGTCTGAAGTCAGGGAGTCTGATTCCCCCAGCTCCGTTTTTTTCCCTCAAGACTGTTTTGGCTATTCGTGGTCTTTTGAGTCTCCATGCAAATTTTAAGAGTTTTTGTTCTAGTTCTGTAAAAATTGACATTGGTAATTTGATAGGGATTGCATTGAATCTGTAGATTGCTTTGGGTAGTGTATTCATTTTCAAAATATTGATTTTTCCAATCCAAGAGCATGGTGTGTCTCTCCATCTATTGGTATCATCTTTAATTTCTTTCATCAATGTCTTATAGTTTTATGCATACAGGTCTTTTGTCTCCCTAGGTAGTTATTATTCCTAGGTATTTTATTCTTTTTGTTGCAATGGTAAATGGGAGTGTTTCCTTAATTTCTCCTTCAGATTTTTCATCATTAGTGTATAGGAATGCAAGAGATTTCTGTGCATTAATTTTCTATCCTGCTTATTTACTAAATTAATTGATCAGCTCTATTAGTTTTCTCGTGGCATCTTTAGGATTCTCTATGTATAGTATCATGTCATCTGCAAAGAGTGATAGTTTTACTTCTTCTTTTCCAATTTGTGTTCCTTTATTCCTTTTTCTTCTCTGATTGCAGTGGCTAGGACTTCCAAATCTATGTTGAATAATAGTGGTGAGAGTGGACATCCCTGTCTTGTCCCTGATCATAGAGGAAATTCTTTCAGTGTTTCACCATTGAGAATGATGTTTCCTGTGGGTTTGTTGTATATGGCCTTTATTATGTTGATGTAGGTTACCTCTATGCCCACTTTCTGGAGAGTTTTTATCATAAATAGGTGTTGACGTTTTTCAAAATATTTTTCTGCATCTATTGGGATGATCATATGATATTTATTCTTCAATTTGTTAATATGGTGTATCACATTGATTGATTTGCGTATATTGAAGAATCCTTGCATCGCTGGGATAAATCCCTTTTGATCACGGTCTATGATCCTTTTAAAGTGTTCTTGGATTCTGTTTGCTAGTATTTTGTTGAGGATTTTTGCCTCTATATTCATGAGTGATATTGGTCTGTAATTTGTTTTTTTGTAGTGTCTTTGTCTGGTTTTGGTATCAGGGTGGTGGTGGCCTCATAGAATGATTTTGGGAGTTTTCCTTCCTCTGCAGTTTTTTGGAAGAGTTTGAGAAAGATGGGTGTTAGCTCTTCTGTAAATGTTTGATAGAATTCACCTGTGAAGCCATCTTGTCCTGGACTTTTGTTTGTTGGAAAATTTTAATCACAGTTTCAATTTCATTACTTGTGATTGGTGTGCTCATATTTTCTATTTCTTCCTGGTGCAGTCTTGGAAGGTTATAACTTTCTAAGAATTTGTTCATTTCTTCCAGGTTGTCCATTTTATTGGCATAGATTTGCTTGTAGTAGTCTGTTAGGATGCTTTGTATTTCTGCTGTATCTGTTATAACTTCTCCTTTTTCATTTCTAATATTATTGATTTGAGTCCCCTACCTCTTTTTCTTGATGAGTGTAGCTAATGGTTTATCAATTTTGTTTATTTTCTCAAAGAACCAGCTTTTAGTTTTATTGTTTCTTGCTATTGTTTTCTTTGTTTCTATTTCATTTATTTCTGCTCTGATCTTTATGATTTCTTTCCTTCTGCTAACTTTGAGTTTTGTTTGTTCTTCTTTCTCTAGTTCCTTTAGGTGTAAGGTTATATTGTGTATTTGAGATTTTTCTTGTTTCTTGAGGTAGGCTTTTATAGCTATAAACTTCCCTCTTAGAACTGCTTTTGCTGCATCCCATAGGTTTTGGATCATCGTGGTTTCATTGTCTCTAGGTATTATTTTATTTCTTCTTTGATTTCCTTAGTGATTCTTGGTTATCTAGTAACGTGTTGTTTATTCTCCATTTGTTTGTTTGTTTGTTTTTCTTTACTTTTTTTCCCCTGTAATTGATTTCTAGTCTCATAGCATTGTGGTCAGAAAAGATTTTTTTTTCTTTTTTTTTTTTTTTTTTTGTGGTACACGAGTCTCTCACTGTTGTGGCCTCTCCCATTGCAAAGCACAGACTCCAGATGCGCAGGCTCAGTAGCTGTGGCTCACGGGCCTCGCCGCTCCACGGCACATGGGATCTTCCCGGACTGGGACACGAACCCGTGTCCCCTGCATCAACAGGCGGACTCTCAACCACTGAGCCACCAGAGAAGCCCCAGAAAAGATTTTTGATATGATTTCATTTTCTTAAATTTACTGAAGCTTCATTTGTGACCCAAGATGTGATCTATCCTGGAGAATGTTCCATGTGCACTTGAGAAGAATGTATAATCTGCTTTTTTTAGATGGAATGTCCTATAAATATCAACTAAATCTATCTGGTCTTTTGTGTCAGTTAAAGCTTGTGTTTCCTTATTAATTTTCTGTTTGGATGATCTCTCCATTGGTGTAAGTGTGGTGTTAAAGTCCCCCACTATTATTGTGTTACGATTGCTTTCCTCTTTTAGAGCTGTTAGCAGTCACCTTATGTAGTGAGGTGCTCCTATGTTGGGTGTATATATATTTATAATTGTTATATCCTTCTTGGATTGATCCCTTGATCATTACATAGTGTCCTTCCTTGTCTCTTATAACATTATTTATTTTAAAGTCTATTTTATCTGATATGAGTATTGCTACTCCAGCTTTCTTTTGTTTTTTATTTTCATGGAATATCTTTTTCCATCTCCTCACTTTCAAAATCTATGTGTCCCTACGTCTGAAGTGGGTCTCTTGTAGACAGCACATATATCAGTTTTGTTTTTGTATCCATGCAGTAAGCCTGTGCCTTTTGGTTGGAGCATTTAATCCAATCATGTTTAAGGTAATTTTCAATATGTATATTCCTATTACCATTTTGTTGATTGTTTTGTTTTTTGTGTGTGTGTGTGTGTGTGTAGGTCCTTTTCTTCTCTTGTGTTTCCCCCTTAAAGAAGTTCCTTTAGCATTTGTTGTAGAGCTGGTTTGGTGGTGCTGAATGCTCTTAGCTTTTGCTTGTCTGTAAAGCTTTTGATTTCTCCATTGAATCTGAATGAGATCCTTGCTGGGTAGAGTATTCTTGGTTGTAGGTTCTTTCCTTTCTTCACTTTCAGTATTTCATGCCACTCCCTTCTGGGTTGTAGAGTTTCTGCTGAGAAATCAGCTGTTAACCTTATGGGGGTTCCATTGTATGTTATTTGCCATTTTTCCCTTGCTGCTTTCAATGATTTTTCTTTGTCTTTATTTTTTGCCAATTT
This sequence comes from Lagenorhynchus albirostris, assembly GCF_949774975.1. Taxonomy (NCBI): domain Eukaryota; kingdom Metazoa; phylum Chordata; class Mammalia; order Artiodactyla; family Delphinidae; genus Lagenorhynchus; species Lagenorhynchus albirostris. Next base: position 83,927,943 of record NC_083116.1, on the reverse strand, counting down.
GATTGCTATGTGTCTCGGAATGTTTCTCCTTGGTTTTATCCTGTATGGGACTCTATGCACTTCCTGGACTTGGCTGCCTATTTCCTTTCCCTTGTTAGGGAAATTTTCAACTATAATCTCTTCAAATATTTTCTCAGGTCCTTTCTCTCTTCTCCTTCTGGAATCCTTATAATGCAAATGTTGTTGTGTTTAATGTTGTTTCAGAGGTCTGTTAGGCTGTCCTCATTTCTTTTCATTCTTTTGTCTTTACTCTCTTCTGCAGCAGTGAATTCCACCATTCTGTCTTCCAGGTCACTTATCCATTCTTCTGCCTCAGTTATTCTGCTGTTGATTCCTTCTAGTGTATTTTTCTTTTCATTTATTGTATTGCTCATGTCTGTTTTTGTGTTTTTTATTTTTTCTACATCTTTGTTAAACATTTATTGCATCTTCTCGATCTTTGCCTCCATGCTTTTTCCGAGGTCCTGGATCATCTTCACTATCATTATTCTGAATTCTTTTTCTAGAAGATTGCCTATCTCCATTTCATTTAGTTGTTTTTCTGAGATTTTATCTTGTTCCTTCATCTAGTATATAGCCCTCTGCCTTTTCAACTTGTCTATCTCTCTGTGAATGTGGTTTTTGTTCCACAGGCTGCAGGATTGTAGTTCTTTTTGCTTCTGTTGTCTACCCCCTGTATTTCTCCTTTAATGTCTCTCTGTACTAGAAGTTCCCAAAATGTTTGGTCTTAGGAACTTTACAGTCTTAAAAACTGGGTTTTACTCTCCAAATTTACAGTACTAGAAACTAAAATTTTTTTTAAAATAATATTCAAGCAGAAACTATTAACTTATTTATAAGTAACAAAGCAGAAGAAAAAAAGAAAGGTAAACAAAGATGAGACAAATAGAAAACAAATAGTAAAATGGTAAAATTAATTTTAACACATCAATAATCATATTCAATATAAGTGGTATAATGACTATAAGAAAGGCAGTGACTTTCACACTTGTTAAAAGGCAAGACAGAGCTTTCTGCTACTTACAATAAATTTTAAGAACAACAATTTATAAATGTAAAGACACAAATAGATTAATAAAAGATGGGAAAAGGTATACTATGCTAACACTAATCAAAAGAAAACTGAGAAGTTTATATTAGTATAAGACAAATTAAATATCAGATCAAAGAATATTATCAAGGATAAAGAAGGTAATTTCATAATGAAAATGTTATCAATTCATAAAGAAGATATAAATATGTTTATGAAACTAGTAACAGAGCTTCAAAATACTTGAAGCATAAACTTAGAGAACTTAAAGGAGAAATGGACAAAGTCACAATTATAGTCAGAGGTTTTATCACTCCTTTCTTAATATTTGATAGGAAAAAGGAAGAATCAGTAAGGATATATAAGACTATAAGAGCATTGTCAATCAACTTGACGTGATATTAATAGAACACTCTACCTGGCAAGAGAAAAATATACATTCTTTTCAAGCACAAATGGAACATTTACCAAGGTAGAGTATATTTGAGGCTATAAAACAATCCTGATAAGTTTAAAATAATGCAAATCATATAAAGTATATCCTGTGATCAGAAATGATTATTTTAAAAATCTAATAATAGAAAGTTACCTGGAAATCCTCCAAATATTTGGAAACTAAACAATAACTTTGAAGTAACCGTTTGATTAAAGTATAAATCAAAATAGAAATAAGAAGGTAATTGAATTGAATGAAAATAAAAATGTGATATCAAAATTTGCCAGGTGCAACTTAAGCAGTGCTTGGAGGGAAATGTGTAGCACTAAATGACTATATTAGAAAAGAAGAAAGGTCTCATTACAGTGGCCTCAACTTCTACTTATGAAACTTGAAAAAGAATAGTAAATTAAATCCATAATTTAATTTGAGCAGATGAAAGTATATAATACACACAAGTGAGCAGATGAAAGTATATAATACACACAAGAACAGAAACCAGTGGAAGAGAAAAGAGAAAAGCAATGTAGAAAAGCAATGGTTCCTAGAGAAGATCAATAAAATTGGCAAACATCTAGCCTGACTCAGGAGGAAAAAGAGAAAAGAGAAATATCAACATCAAGAGTGATGGGTCAGGGACACCACTGGTGGTGCAGTGGTTAAGAATCCTCCTGCCAATGCAGGGGACATGGGTTTGAACCCTGATCTGGGAAGATCCCACATGCCACAGAGCAGCTAAACCTGTGTGCTACAAATACTGAGCCTACTTTCTAGGGCCTGTGAGCCACAACTACTGAGCCTGCATAGCTAGAGCCCATGCTCCACAACAAGAGAAGCCACTGAAATGAGAAGCCCGTGCATTGCAGTGAAGAGTAGCCCCCACTCACCGCAATTAGAGAAACCCTGAATGCAGCAATGAAGACCCAACACAACCAAAAATAAATAAATAAATAAATTTAAAAAAAAGAGTGAAGGAGCAGACATCACTAATGATCTTACAGACGTTTAAAGGATAATAAATGAATACTATATACAACTTAATACAAAAAAATTTGAAAAATTTGATGAAATGGACAAATTTCTTGAAAGGCACTAACTATCAAAGCTAACTGACGAAGAAATAGATAGACTGAATTGTCTTATATGTATTTTAAAATGATTTTGTAGATTAAAACTTTCCCAGAAGGAAAACTGGAAATCTCTTTTCCTATATGTGTTCCTTGGTGAATTATTCCAAGTATTAATGTGAGGAATAATACTAATCCTACACAAACTCTTCCAGAAAATAGAAGAGAGAACCCTTCCCAACTCATTTTATGAGGCCCTGGTACCAAAACTAGACAAAGGCAGTATAATTAAAGAAAACTACAGACCAATAGCTTTCTTCATAAAATTTTAGGAAATAAAATTCAATAATATGCTGAAGGAGAATATATCATAACCAAGTAGAGTGTATCCCAGGAATTCAGGATTGGCTTAACATTTGAAAATCAATCAGTGTATTTTACTATATTAGCAGATTAAAGACAAAAAGGTCTGATCATCTCAATGGATATATAAGAAGCATTTGTTGGGCTTCCCTGGTAGCACAGTGGTTGAGAGTCCGCCTGCCGATGCAGGGGACATGGGTTCGTGCCCCAGTCCGGGAATATCCCACATGCCACAGAGCGGCTGGGCCCATGAGCCAAGGCTGTTGAGCCTGCGCATCCAGAGCTTGTGCTCTGCAACAGGAGAGGCCACAACAGTGAGAGGCCCACGTACTGCAAAAGAAACAAAAACAAAACAAACAAAAAAGAAGCATTTGTTAAAATTAAGTACCCATATGTCAAAAAATTTCAGAAATCTTGGAATAGAAGGGAACTTCATGAATCTGATGACTATCTACAGAAATCCTACTGTTATTATTGTATTTACTGGTAAGACTAGTAATACCTCCACCAATCAGAAGGAAGACAGGCATACCCACACTAATTACTTCTACTCAGCATTACTGGGCATTCTAGGAAGTGCAATAAAAAAAGAAATAAGAGCCAAACAAGCTGGAAAGGAAGAAGTAAAATTTTTTTATTCATAGATGATCTGATTGTCTACTTAGAAATTCCTACGGACTTTTTAAAAACATTACTATAACTAAGAATTGACCTTAGCAAGCTCACAAGATACAAATATTAATTGTATTTCTCTAATGCAGCAATGGAAACTCTGAAATATAAATTTAAAAAATCACTACCAATTATAATACTATCACACATGTTATATAATTAAAGAAAATTTTGACAAAAGATGTGCAAGACCTGATGACAAAATTAAAAGGCATCACTAAGAGGAATTAAGGAAGATCTAAATAACTATACTATGCTTTTGTATAGGAGCATTCAATATTGCTTGTTAAGTTGACATATCTCCCTAAATTGATCAATAGATTCAGAGCAATCCAAACCAAAATCGCAGCAGGGTTGTTGTTTTTTTAAATAACATTTCATGAGCTGGTCCTAAAATTTACATGGAAATCAGAAAACGTAGAATAGCCAAGCAATTTTGAAAATGAGGAGCAAATTTGAGGATTTACACTACCTGATTTCAAACTTATTTTAAAGCTACAATAAACAAGAAAATGTGGTGTTGGTGTAAATGTCAATGTATAAATCAATGGAACAGAATGGAGAGTCCGGAAATAGATCAACATGTATATGGTCAATTGTTTTCCAACTTAAGTAGCCGAGGTAATCCAAAAGGAAAATATATACCTTTCAACAAATTTATTAAAATAAATGAGAACAGTAAACCTCATGATGGTTTTTTTACACAATGATGGCATTTATTAAAAAGATATTAATGAATCTCATGGACTTCAAGGAAAAGGTAAACTCCCCAGCCTCTGGAAGATCCAGAAACTTCCATAAACTGAAGGGCCATCCACCTGCTATTTTTCTTTTAACATATTTATTGAAGTATAATTGTTTTACAATAGTGTGTTAGTTTCTGCTTTATAACAAAGTGAATCAGCTATGCATATACATAAATCCCCATATCTCCTCACTCTTCTGTCTCCTTCCCACCCCCCATATCCCACCCCTCTAGGTGGTCAAAAAGCATCAAGCTGATCTTGCTGTCCTATGTGGCTGCTTCCCACTAGCTATCTATTTTACATTTGTTAGTATATATAAGTCCATGCCACTGTCTCACTTCATCCCAGCTTCCCCTTCCCCTTCCCCATATCCTCAAGTCCATTCTCTACATCTGACTCTTTATTCCTGACTCTGCCCCTAGGCTCTTCAGAACCTTTTTTTTTTTTTTTTTTAGATTCCATATATATGTCTTAGCATATGGCATTTGTTATTCCCTTTCTGAATTACTTCACTCTGTATGACAGATTTTAGGTCCATCCAACTCACTACAAATAACTCGCTTTCATTTCTTTTTATGGCTGAGTAATATCCCATTGTATATATGTGTCACATTTCTTTACACATTCATTTGTCAATGGACACATAGGTTGCTTCCATATTTTGGCTATTGTAAATACAGCTGCAGTGAATATTGTGGTACATGACTCTTCTTGAATTATGCTTTTCTCAGGGTATATGTCCAGTAGTGGTATTCCTGGGTCGTATGGTAGTACTATTTTTACCTTTTAAGGAACTTCCATACTGTTCTCCATAGTGGCTGTATCAATTTACATTCCAACCAGCAGTGAAAGAGGGTTCCCTTTTCTCCACACTCTCTCCAGCATTTACTGTTTGTAGATATTTTGCTGATGGCCATTCTGACAGGTGTGAGGAGATACCTCATTGTAGTTTTGATTTGCATTTCTCTAAAGGTTAGTGATGTTGAGCATCCTTTCATGTCTTTGTTGGTGATCTGTATATCTTCTTTAGAGAAATGTCTATTTAGGTCTTCTGCCCATTTTTGGATTGGGTTGTTTGTGTTTTTTTTGATATTGAGCTGCATGCGCTGCTTGAAAATTTTGGAGATGAACCCTTTGTTAGTTGCTTCATTTGCAAATATTTTATCCCATTCTGAGGGTTGTCTTTCCGTCTTGTTTATGGTTTCCTTATCTGTGCAAAAGCTTTTAAGTTTCATTAGGTCCCATTTGTTTATTTTTCTTTTTATTTCCATTACTCTCAGAGGTGGATCAAAAAAGATCTTCCTGTGGTTTACGTCAAAGAGTGTTCTTCCTCTTTTCCTGTGAGAGTTTTATAGTGTCTGGCCTTACATTTAGGTCTTTAATCCAATTTCAGTTTACTTTTGTGTATGGTGTTAGGGAGTGTTCTAATTTCATTCCTTAATAAGTAGCAATCCACTTTTCCCAGCAACACTTATTGAAGAGGCTCTATTTTCTCCACTGTATATTTTTGCCACTTTTATCAAAAATAAGGTGACTTGGGCTTCCATGGTGGCGCAGTGGTTGAGAGTTCGCCTGCCAATTCAGGGGGCATGGGTGTGTGGCCCGGTCCAGGAATATCCCACATGCCGCAGAGCAGCTAGGCCCATGAGCCATGGCTGCTGAGCCTATGAATCCGGAGCCTGTGCTCTGCAACAGGAGAGGCCACAACAGTGAGAGGCCCACGTACTGAAAAAAAAATTGAGCATAGGTGCATGGGTTTGTCTCTGGGGTTTCAATCCGGTTCCACTGATCTATATTTCCTTTTGTGACAGTACCATACTGTTTTGATTAGTATTGCTTTGTAGTATATTCTGAAGCCTGGGAACCTGATTCCTCCAGATCTGTTTTTCTTTCTCAAGATTGTTTTGGCTATTCGGGGTCTTTTTTGTTTCCATACAAATTGAGAAATTTTTGGTTCTAGTTCTTTGAAAAATGCCATTGGTAGTTCGCTGGGATTGCATTGAATCTGTAGATTGCTTTGGGTAGTAGAGTCAATTTCACAATGTGATTCTTCCAATCCAAGAACATGGTTTATCTTTCCATTTGTTTGTATCATCTTTAATTTCTTACATCAGTGTCTTATAACTTTCTGCATTCAGGTCATTTGTCTCCTTACGTAGGTTTATTACTAGATATTTTATTCTTTGTGTTGCAATGGTAAATGGGAGTGTTTCTTTAATTTCTCTTTCAGATATTTCATTATTAGTGTAAAAGAATGCAAGACATTTCTGTGCATTAATTTTGTTTCCTGCTACTTGACCAAATTCATTGATTAGCTCTAGTAGTGTTGTGGTATCATATTTAGGATTCTCTATGTACAGTATCATATCATCTGCAAACAGTAACAGCTTTATTTCTTCTTTTCCAATTTGGATTCCTTTTATTTCTTTTGTTCTCTGATTTCTGCGACTAGAACTTCCAAAACTATGTTGAATAATAGTGGTGAGGGTGGAAAACCTTGTCTTGTTCCTTATCTTAGAGGAAACGGTTTCAGTTTTTCAGCATTGAGAACGATGTTGGTTGTGAGTTTGTCATACATGGCCTTTATTATGTTGAGTTAAGTTCCCTCTAAGTCTACATTCTGGAAAGTTTTATCATAAATGGGCATTGAATTTTGTCAAAATCTTTTTCTGCATCTATTGAGATGATCATATGGTTTTTATCATACAATTTGTTAATATGTTTTATCACATTGTTTAATTTGCGTATATTGAAGGACACTTGCATTCCTGTGGTAAACCCCACTTGAACATGATTTATGATCATTTTAAAGTGCTGTTGGACTTTGTTTGCTAGTATTTTGTTGAGGATTTTTGCGTCTATGTTTATCAGTGATATTGGCCTGTAGTTTTCTTCTTTTGTAACATCTTTATCTAGTTTTGGTATCACGGTGATTGTGGCCTCATAGAATAAGTTTGGGAGTGTTCCTCATTCTGCTATATTTTGGAAGAGTTTGAGAATGATAGCTATTAGCTCTTCTCTAAATGTTTGATAGAATTCGTGTGTAGAGCCACCTGGTCCTTGTATTTGATTTGGAGGAGGGTTTTTTTTTCATTTTTACATCTTTATTGGAGTATAATTGCTTTACAATGGTGTGTTAGTTTCTGCTTTATAACAAAGTCAATCAGTTATACATAAACATATGTTACCATATCTCTTCCCTCTTTCATCTCCCTCCCTACCACCTTCCCTATTCCACCCTTCTAAATGGTCACAAAGCACCGAGCTGATCTCCCTGTGCTGTGGGGCTGCTTCCCACTAGCTATCTATTTTTTTGTAAGGTAGTGTATATATGTCCATGCCACTGTCTCGCTTTCTCACAGCTTACCTTTACCCCTCCCCGTAGCCTCAGGTCCATTCTCTAGTAGGTCTGTGTCTTTCTTCCTGTCTTACCCCTAGGGTCTTCATGACATTTTTTCCTTAAATTCTCTATATATGTGTTACATATGGTATTTGTCTTTCTCCTTCTGACTTACTTCACTCTGTATGACAAACTCTAGGTCCATCCACCTCATTACAAACACCTCAATTTCGTTTATTTTTATGGCTGAGTAATATTCCATTGTATATATTTGCCACATCTTCTTTATCCATTCATTTGATGATGGACACCTAGGTTGTTTCCATCTCCAGTCTATTGTAAATAGAGCTACAATGAACATTTTGGAACATGACTCCTTTTGAATTATGGTTTTCTCAGGGTATAGGCCCACTAGTGGGGTTGCTGTGGCATATGGTAGTTCTATTTGTAGTTTTTTAAGGAACCTCCATACTGTTCTCCATAGTGGCTGTACCAATTCACATTCCCAACACCAGTGCAAGAGTGTTCCCCTCTCCCCACACCCTCTCCAGCATTTACAGTTTCTAGATCTTTTCATGAGGGCCATTCTGTCCGGTGTGAGATGATATCTCATTGTAGTTTTGAGTTGCATTTGTCTAATGATTAATGATGTTGAGCATTCTTTCATGTGTTTGTTGGCAGTCTGTATATCTTCTTTGGAGAAATGTCTATTTATGTCTTCTGCCCATTTTTGGATTGGGTTGTTTGTTTTCTTGTTACTGAGATGAATGAGCTGCTTGTAATTTTTGGAGATTACTCCTGTGTCAGTTTGTTCATTTGCAAATATTTTCTCCCATTCTGATGGTTATCTTTTGGTCTTGTTTATGGTTTCCTTTGCTGTGCAAAAGCTTTGAAGTTTCATTAGGTCCCATTTGTTTATTTTTGTCTTTATTTCCATTTCTCTAGGAGATGGGTTAAAAAGGATCTTGCTGTGATTTATGTCATAGTGTTCTGCCTATATTTTCCTCTAAGAGTTTGATCATGTCTTGCCTTGAGTTTATGTCTTTAATCCATTTTGAGCTTATTTTTGTGTATGGTGTTAGGGAGTGATCTAACCTCAAATTTTACATGTACCTGTCCAGTTTTCCCAGCACCACTTATTGAAGAGGCTGTCCTTTCTCCACTGTACATTCCTGCCACCTTTATCAAAGATAAGGTGTCCATATGTGCATGGGTTTATCTCTGGGCTTTCTATCCTGTTCCATTGATCTATCTTTCTGTTCTTGTGCCAGTACCATACTGACTTGATTACTGTAGCTTTGTAGTATACTCTGAAGCCAGGGAGCCTGATTCCTCCAGCTCTGTTTTTCGTTCTCAAGATTGCTTTGGTTATTCGGGGTCTATTGTGTTTTCATACACATTGTGAACTTTTTTATTATAGTTCTGTGAAAAATGCCAGTGGTAGTTTGATAGAGATTGCATTGAATCTGTAGGTTGCTTTGGGTAGTACAGTCATTTTCACAATGTTTATTCTTCCAATCCAAGGACATGGTATATCTCTCCATCTGTTTGTCCCATCTTTAATATCTTTCATCAGTATCTTATAATTTTCTGCATTCAGGTCTTTTGTCCCCTTAGGTAGGTTTATTCCTAGATATTTTATTCTTTTTGTTACAATGGTAAATGGGAGTGTTTTCTTGATTTCACTTTCAGATTGTTCATTATTAGTGTATAGGAATGCCAGAGATTTCTGTGCATTAATTTTGTATCTTGCTACTTTACTAAATTCATTGATTAGCTCTAGTAGTTTTCTGGTAACATCTTTAGGATTCTCTTTTTATAGTATCATGCCATCTGCAAACAATAACAGCTTTACTTCTTCTTTTCTGATTTGGATTGCTTTTATTTCCTTTTATTCTCTGATTGTTGTGGCTAAAACTTCTAAAACAATGTTGAATAAGAGTAGTGAGAGTGGGCAATCTTGTCTTGTTCCTGATGTTAGTGGAAATGGTTTCAGTTTTTCACCATTGAGGACGATGTTGGCTGTGTGTTTGTCATATATGGCCTTTATTATGTTGAGGGAAGTTCCCTCTAGGCCTACTTTCTGGAGGGTTTTTTTTTATCATAAACTGGTGTTGAATTTTGTCAAAAATTTTCTCTGCATCTATTGAGATGATCATATGGTTTTTCTCCTTCAGTTTGTTAATATGGTATATCAGGTTTATTGATATGCGTATATTGAAGAATCCTTGCATTCCTGGAATAAACCCCACTTGATCATGGTGTATGATCCTTTCAATGTGCTGTTGGATTCTGTTTGCTAGTATTTTGTTGAGGACTTTTGCATCTATCTTCATCAGTGATATTGGCCTGTAGTTTTATTTCTTTGTGACATCCTTGTCTGGTTTTAGTGTCAGGGTGATGGTGGCCTCGTAGAATGAGTTTGGGAGTGTTCCTGCCTCTGCTATATTTTGGTTGAGTTTGAGAAGGATAGGTGTTAGCTCTTCTATAAATGTTTGATAGAATTTGCCTGTGAAGCCATCTTATCCTGGGCTTTTGTTTGTTGGAAGATTTTTAATCACAGTTTCAATTTCAGTGCTTGTGATTTGTCTCTTCATATTTTCTATTTCTTCTTGATTCAGTCTTGACAGGTTGTGCATTTCTAAGAAGTTGTCCATTTCTTCCAGGTTGTCCATTTTACTGGCATAGAGTTGCTTGTAGTAATCTCTCATGATCTTTTGTATATCTGCTATGACAGTTGTTACTTCTCCTTTTTCTTTTCTAATTCTATTGATTTGAGTCTTCTCCCTTTTTTTCTTGATGAGTCTGGCTAACCGTATATCAATTTTGTTTATCTTCTGAAAAAACCAGGTTTTAGTTTTCTTGATCTTTGCTATCATTTCCTTCGTTTCTTTTTCATTTATTTCTGATCTAATCTTTATGATTTCTTTCCTTCTGCTAACTTTGGGTTTTTTTGTTCTTCTTTCTCTAATAGCTTTAAGTGCAGGGTTAGGTTATTTATCTGAGATGTTTCCTGTTTCTTAAGATAGGGTTGTGTTGCTATAAACTTCCCTCTTAAAACTGCTTTTTCTACATCCAATAGGTTTTGTGTCGTTGTGTCTCCATTGTCATTTGTTTCTATGTATATTTTGATTTCCTCTTTGATTTCTTCAGTGATCAGCTCGTTATTAAGTAGTGTATTGTTTAGCCTCCATGTGTTCGTATTTTTTTTACAGGTCTTTTCCTGTAATTGATATCTAGTCTCATAGCGTTATGGCCAGAAAATATACTTGATACAATTTCAATTTTCTTAAATTTACCAAGGCTTGATTTGTGACCCAAGATATGATCAATCCTGGAGAATAATCCATGAGCACTTGAGAAAAATGTGTATTCTGTTGTTTTTGGTTGGAATGTCCTATAAATATCAATTAAGTCCATCCTGTTTAATGTATAATTTAAAACTTGTGTTTCGTTATTTATTTTCATTTTGGATGATCTCTCCATTGGTGAAAGTGGGGTGTTAAAGTCCCCAACTATGAATGTGTTACTGTCGATATCCCCTTTTATGGCTGTTAGTATTTGCCTTATGTATTGAGGGGCTCCTATGTTGGGTGCATAAATATTAACAATTGTTATACCTTCTCCTTGGATCGATCCCTTGATCATTACATTGTGTCCTTCTTTGTCTCTTCTAATAGTTTGTATTCTATAGTCTATTTTGTCTGATATGAGATTTGCTACTCCAGCATTCTTTTGGTTTCCATTTCCATGGAATATCTTTTTCCATCCCATTACTTTCAGTCTGTATGTGTCTCTAGGTCTGAAGTGGGTTTGTTGTAGACAGCATATATGGGTCTTGTTTTTATATCCATTCAGCCAATCTGTGTATTTTGGTGGGAGCATTTAGTCCATTTACATTTATGGTAATTTTCTATATGTGTGTTCCTATTCCCATTTTCTTAATTGTTTTGGGTTTGTTACTGTAGGTCTTTTTCTTTTCTTTTGTTTCTTGCCAAGAGAAGTTCATTTAACATTCGTAGTAAAGCTGGTTTGGTGGTGCTGAACTCTCTCAGCTTTTTCTTGTCTGTAAAAGGTTTAATTTCTCCATCAAATCTGAGTGAGATACTTGCTGGTTATAGTAATCTTGGTTGTAGTTTTTTCCCTTTAATCGCTTCAAATATATCTTGCCACTCCCTTCTGGCTTGCAGTGTTTCTGCTGAAAGATCAGTTGATTACCTTATGGGGATTCCCGTGGGTGTTATTTGTTGTTTTTCCCTTGCTTCTTTTAATATGTTTCCTTTGTATTTAATTTTTGACAGTTTGATTAATATGTGTCTTTGCGTATTTCTCCTTGGATTTATCCTGTATGGGACTCCCTGTGCTTCCTGGACTTGATTAACTATTTCCTTTCCCATATTAGCGAAGTTTTCAACTATAATCTCTTTTAATATTTTCTCAGTCCCTTTCTTTTTCTCTTCTTCTTCTGGAACCCCTATAATTCGAATGTTGTTGTGCTTAATGTTGTCCCAGATGTCTCTGAGACTGTCCTCAGTTCTTTTCATTCTTTTTTCTTTATTCTGCTCTGCACTAGTTATTTCCACTATTTTATCTTCCAGGTCACTTATCCGTTCTTCTGCCTCAGTTATTCTGCTATTGATCCCTTCTAGAGTAGTTTTAATTTCATTTATTGTGCTCCTCATCATTGCTTGTTTCACCTCTAGTTCTTCTAGGTCCTTGTTAAATGGTTCTTGCATTTTGTCTATTCTATTTCCAAGATTTTGGATCATCTTTACTATCATTATTCTGAATTATTTTTCAGATAAACCACCTATTTCCTCTTCATTTATTAGGTCTGGTGGGTTTTTATCTTGCTCCTTCATCTACTGTGTGTTTTTCTGTCTTCTCATTTTGCTTCTCTTACTGTGTTTGGGGGTCTCCTTTTTGCAGGCTGCAAGTTCATAGTTCCTGTTGTTTTTTGCGTCTGTCCCCATGGCTAAAGTTGGTTCAGTGGGTTGTGTAGGCTTCCTGGTGGAGGGGGCTAGTGCCTGTGTTGTGGTGGATGAGGCTGGATCTTCTCTTTCTGGTGTGCAGATTCACGTCTGGTCATGTGTTTTGGGGTTTCTGTGAACTTACTATGATTTTAGGCAGCCTCTTTGCTAATGGGTGTGGTTGTGTTCCTGTCTTGCTAGTTGTTTGGTATAGGGTGTCCAACACTGTAGCTTGCTGGTCCTTGAGTGAAGCTGGGTGCTGGTGTTGATATGGAGATCTCTGGGAGATTTTCGCCATTTGATATTATGTGGAGCTGGGAGGTCTCTTGTGGACCAGTGTCCTGAAGTTAGGTATCCCACCTCAGAGGCACAGCACTGACTGCTGGCTCCAGCACCAAGAGCCTTTCATCCACATGACTCAGAATAAAGGGAGAAAAAGTAGAAAGAAAGAAAGAAAGAAGAAAGAAAGATGGAAAGAAGGAAAGAAGAAAGGAAGGAAGGAAGGAAGGAAAGAAGGATAGAAGGAGGGAAGGAAGGAGGGAAGGAAGTAAAGAAAGAAAGAAAGAAAATTAGAATATAAAATAAAGTTATTAAAATAAAAAGTAATTATTAAGAAAAAAATGTTTTTAAAAAGGAAAATACAAACAAAAAAATGGACGGATAGGACCCTAGGACAAATGGTGGAAGCAAAGCTATACCGACAAAATCTCACACAGGAGCATACACATACACACTCACAAAAAGAGGAAAAGGGGAAAAAATAATAAATCTTGCTCTCAAAGTCCACCTCCTCAATTTGGGGTGATTCATTGTCTATTCATGTATTCCACAGATGCAGGGTACATCAAGTTGATTGTGGAGCTTTAATCCGCTGCTTCTGAGGCTGCTAGGAGAGATTTCCCTTTCTCTTCTTTGTTCACACTGCTCCCGGTCTCACCTTTGGATTTTTCCCTGCCTCTGGGTGTAGGTCGCCGGAGGGCATCTGTGTTTTGTTCAGATCAGATGGGTTTAAAGTAGCAGCTGCGTCGGGGACTCTGGATCACTCAGTCCAGGGGGCAGAAGCGTGCAGATGCGTTTCGAGCCTGTGGTGGCAGAGGCCAGTGGGACGTTGCACCAGCCTGAGGCATGATGTGCATTCTCTGGGGAAGTTTTCCCTGCATCCTGGGACCCTGGCAGTGGCGGGCTGTATAGGCTCCCTGGAAGGGTGTGTGTGGATAGTGACCTGTGCTCACACACAGTCTTCTAGGTGGCGGCAGCAGCAGCCTTATCCTCTCATGCCTGTCTCTGCGGTCCGCACTTTTAGCTGCAGCTCGTGCTCGTCTCTGGAGCTCCTTTAAGCAGCACTCTTAATCCCCTCTCCTTGCACACTAGGAAACAAAGAGGGAAGAAAAAGTCTTTTGCCTCTTCGGCAGGTCCAGAATTTTCCCCAGGCTGCCTCCCAGCTAGCTGTGGTGCACTAACCCCCTGCAGGCTGTGTTCACACTGCCAACACCAGTACTCTCCCTGCGCTCTGACCGAAGCCCAAGCCTCAGCTCCCAGCCCCCGTAGGAGGGTTTTTAATCACACTTTCAATTTCAGTGTTTGTGACTGGTCTGTTTATATTTTCTGTTTCTTCCTGGTTCATTCTCTGAAGGTTGTGCTTTTCTAAGAATTTGTCCATTCCTTCCAGAGTGTCCATTTTATTGGCATAGATTTGGTTGTAGTAGTCTCCTAGGATGCTTTGTATTTCTGTGATGTCTATTGAAACTTCTCCTTTTTCATTTCTAATTCTATTGATTTGAGTCTTCTCTCTTTTTTTCTTGATGAATCTGGCTAATGGTTTATCAATTTTGTTTATCATGTCAAAGAACCCACTTTTAGTTTTATTGATCTTTGCTACTCTTTCCTTCTCTTCTTTTTCATTTACTTCTGATCTGATCTTTATGATTTCTTTCCTTCTGCTAACTTTGGGTTGGTTTTTTTTTCTTTTTTCTCTACTTGCTTTAAGTGTAAGTTTAGGTTGTTTTCTTGAGATATTTCTTGTTTCTTGAGGTAAGATTGTATGGCTATAAACTTCCCTCTTAGAACTGCTTTTGCTGCATCCCATAGGTTTGGGTCATCGTGTTTTCATTGTCATTTGTTTCTAGGTGTTTTTTGATTTCCTCTTTGGTTTCTTCAGTGATCTCTTGGTTATTTAGTAGTGTATATTTTAGCCTTAATGTGTTTCTATTTTTTAAAGATTTTTTCCTGTAATTGATATCTACTCTTATAATATTGTGGTTTGAAAAGATACTTGATATGATTTCAATTTTCTTAAATTTGCCAAGGCTTGCTTTGTGACCCAGGATATTATCTATCCTGGAGAATGTTCCATGAGCACTTGAGAAGAAAGTGTATTCTGTTGTCTTTGATGGAATGTCCTATAAATGTCAATTAAGTCCATCTTCTTTAATGTGTCATGTAAAGCTTGTGTTTCCTTATTTATATCCATTTTGGATGATCTGTCCATTGGTGAAAGTGTGGTGTTAATGTCCCCTGTTATGATTGTGTTTCTGTCTATTTCCCTTTTTATGGCTGTTAGTATTTGCCTTATGTATTGTGCTGCTCGTATGTTGGGTGCATAAATATTTACAATTTTATGTCTTCTTCTTGGATTGATCCCTTGATCATTATGTAGTGTCTTCTTTGTATCTTGTAATAGTCTTTGTTTTAAAGTTTATTTTCCCTGATATAAGAATTGCTACTCCAGCTCTTGATTTCCATTTACATTGAATATCTTTTTCCATCCCCTCACCTTCAGTCTGTATGTGTCCCTACCTCTGAAGTGGGCCTCTTGTAGACAGCATATATTCAGATCTTGTTTTTGTATCCATTCAGCCAGTCTATATCTTTTGGTTGGAGCATTTAATCCATTTACATTTAAGGTAATTATCGATATGTATATTCTTATTGCCATTTTCTTAATTGTTTTGGGTTTATTTTTGTAGGTCTTTTCCTTCTCTTGTGTCTCCTGCCTAGAGAAGTTCCTTTAGTATTTGCTGTAGAGGTGTTTTTTTTTGTTGCTGAATTCTCTTAGCTTTTGCTTATTTTTAAAGGTTTTAGTGTATTTGTCGAATCTGAATGAGATCCTTGCTGGGTAGAGTAATCTTGGTTGCAGGTTCTTCCCTTTCATCACTTTAAATATGTCCTGCCACTCCTTTCTGGCTTTCAGAATTTCTGCTGAATGATCAGCTGTTAACCTTATGGGGATTTTCTTGTATGTTATTTATTTTTTTCCCTTGCTGCTTTTAATATTTTTTCTTCGTTTTAAATTTTTGATCATGTGATTAATATGTGTCTTGGTGTGTTTCTCCTTGGATTTATCCTGTATGGGACTCTCTGTGCTTCCTGGTCTTTATTGACTACTTCCTTTCCCATATTAGGGAAGTTTTCAGCTATAATCTCTTCAAATATTTTCTCAGTCCCTTTCTTTTTCTCTTCTTCTTATGAGACCTGTATAATTCAAATGTTAGTTCATTTAATGTTGTCCCAGAGGTCTCTGAGACTGTCCTCAATTCCTTTCAGTCTCTTTTCTTTATTCCTCTCTGCCATAGTTATTCCCACCCTTTTATCTTCCAGGTCACTTATCTTTTTCTGCCTCAGTTATTTTGCTATTGGTTCCTTCTGGAGAATTTTTAATTTCATTTATTGTGTTGTCCATCACGGTTTGTTTGCTCTTTAGTTCTTCTATGTCCTTGTTAAACTTTTCTTGTATTTTCTCCATTCTCTCTCCAAGATTTTGGATCATCTTTACTATCATTACTCTGAATTATTTTTCAGGTAGACTGCCTATTTAGTCTTAATTTGTTTGGTCTGGTGGTTTTTTACCTTACTCCTTCATCTGCTGTGTGTTTCTCTGTCTTCTCATTTTGGTTAACTTACTGTGTTTGTGGTCTCCTTTACACAGCCTGCAGGTTTGTATTTCCTGTTGTTTTTGGTGTCAGCCTCCAGTGGCTAGTGTTGGTTCAATGTGTTGTTTAGGCTTTCTGGTGGATGGACTTTTTCCTGTTTCTGGTGGATGATTCTGGATCTTGTCTTTCTCCTGGGTAGGACTGCCTCCTGTGCTGTGTTTTAGGGTGTCTGTGACCTTATCATGATTTTTAGCAGCCTCTCTGCTAATGGGTGAATTGTGTTCCTGTCTTGCTAGTTGTTTGGCATAGGTTGTCCAGCACTGTAGCTTGCTGGTCATTGATTGGAGGTGGGTCTTAGTGTTGAGATTGCCATCTCTGGGAGAGCTTTCGCCATTTGATATTATATGGAGCTCAGAGGTCTCTGGTAGAACAATATCCTAAACTCAGCTCTCACATCTCAGAGGCACAGGTCTGACACCCATCCAGATCACCAAGATACTGTCAGCCACCTGGCTTTCATCCCTCAGTCTTCCACCTCTGCTACCTCCTTTTTGTTGTGGAAATCAGTTCTGTCTGATACCCAGGTTAATAGCTGTCTGGAAAGCCCTGGGACTCGGAGGAGTCTGGCACTCCTGGTGCAATTTGTCTTACCTGGCTTCTCTGGGAGACAGGTGGGGACTTGGGCCAGACTTTGCACCTGGTGTGAAGAGTCCACAACTGTTTACAAACCTTATTCTTTATGTCATACCATATACAAACGTTAACTCCAGAGATCTTAAATCTAAATAGAAGAACTAAAATGACAAATCTTCTAGTTGAAGCAATCTCAGTGTCACTGAGTTTTGTAAACATTTCCTTTTTTACACTTGTAGTATAGTTTATTTACAATGTTTCAGGTGTACAGAAAAGTGATTGTTATATGTATAAAGTGATTGTTTTATATATATGTGTATATATATATATATATATATATGGACATGGGGAAACTTAGGGCTGATGAATATATTCATTATCTTGATTGAAGTTTCACAGGTGTATGTACATGTCAAGACTAATCAAATTGTACACTTGAAATATGTGCAGTTTATTATATGCCAGCTAAACCTCAGTAAATCTGTTTAGTAAAAATAATACACAAGTATGCATTATATTAGCTGTCAGGAATATGACATCATTACATATCCTGTAGATTTTGGAAAACTCCATTGTATATTACTACGACAATGAGAGTGAAAGTGACCAATAACATCTGAGAATTATTTCAAAAATTGTTTTGAACTCATGGCCCTCCTGAAAGGGAATTGTGGACCCTCCGGTGTCCCTGGAAAGCATCAGTGTTGTACATGTTGACTTCTTTTTTTAGGCTACTTTTACCAAGCTAAAATTAAACCCACAGGCCAGGGAAGGACGAGGTTTTGCGGATCATGAAATTCACATGATTTGGGAGTCCATCTCTGAGGAAAAGAATACAAAAATGTCTAACTTTTGCAAATCTTACACAACATAGGATAAGGTAAAAACATTGTTTTCAAAGTTTTGCAAGGGGTTTTACAAACAAGGAGACCTTAAGATCAAATTTAATTAGCTATATAGTAAGTCTACATTTGATCACTTGCAACTATGGCTTTCATATTTCTACCTTCATAACCATGAAGCAAAAAGGAAACTCTTCCCCTTTAGCTTTAATTAGAAAAGTATAGTTGGATTCTGATTGGTCGACTCTGGATATATGTTCATCCCTATACAATCAAGAGTTATTGATTGAGGAGTAGGGCATCATGACTAATAGTCCCAACCAGAACAAAATGCTTTCATTGAGAAATATTTTTAAAAATGAAATACTATTGAATACACTATATTATATCTACCAATTTACCAGATAATATATCATAAACATCTTTCAAGCCAATAAATATATATTCACTGATAGATATATCAACAATTCTCCATAGTGTACTGTATAGGTGAATGATCCATGCAGCTTGAAAAAAGTTCCCTTCATGTTTCCATTATATATTCTGTGCTTGAAAACAACTGGATTATATCATTTTTAATGACTCCATACTATTCCATTGCCTGAGTGTGCTAAGATGTACTTGTTTTATTTATTTATTTATTTATTTATTTATGTATTAACATGTTTTTTGAGTATAATTGCTTTACAATGGTGTGTTAGTTTCTGCTTTTTAAAACGGTGACTCACTTAAAAGTTTTTATTATAACATTAATACATTAACCTTGTAAGGTTTAAAAACCCAATTAGGTTTTCAATTTTATGAAAAATAATAAAACATTCTTGAATACTTGTCTACTTATTCCTTATGGAAAATGCCTAGGAGTGGTACTTGTTGGATTAAAGTTTGTGCATTTATTATGGCTTTAAAAATTATTTTTTGGGGTGTATAGTTGTTTTACAATGTTGGTTTCTTTCTACTGTACAGTATAGTGAAGCAGAACTCTCTGTGCTATGTAACAGTTCTCATTAGTTATCTATTTTATACATATTAGAGTATATATGTCAATCCCATCTGCCACTTCCTCCCTTGGTGTCCATATATTTATTCTCTGGATCTGAGTCTCCATTTCTGCCTTGCAAACCAGTTCATTTGTATCATTTTACTAGATTCCACATATATGCATTAATATATGATATTTGCTTTTTTCTTTCTGACTACTTCACTCTGTATGAGAGTCTCTAGATCCATCCACGTCTCTACAAATGACCCAATTTTGTTCCTTTTTATGGCTGAGTAATATTCCATTGTATATATGTACCACATCTTCTTTATCCATTTGTCTGTCAATGGACATTTAGGTTGCTATTGTAATCTTGCTGCAATGAATATTGGAGTGCCTGTGTCTCTTTTTATAAACATCTTTATTGAAGTATAATTGCTTTAAAATGTTGTGTTGGGCTTCCCTGGTGGTGCAGTGGTTGAGAGTCTGCCTGCCGATGCAGGGGACAACAAAAATGTTGTGTCAGTTTCTGCTGTATAACAAAATGAATCAGCTATATGTGTGTGTGTATATATATATATATATATATATATATATATATATATATATATATCCCCATATCCCCTCCCTCTTGTGTCTCCCACCCACCCTCCCAATTGCAACCCTCTAGGTGGTCACAAATCACTGAGCTGATCTCCCTGTTCTATGTGGCTTCTTCCCACTAGCTATCTAGTTTACATTTGTTAGTGTATATATGTCAAAGCTACTGTCTCACTTCATCCCAGATTACCATTCTCACCCCGTGTCCTCAAGTCCATTCTCTACATCTGCATCTTTATTCCTGTCCTGCACATAGGTTCTTCAGAATGCTTTTTTTTTTTTAGATTCCATATATGTGTGATAGCATATGGTATTTGTTTTTCTCTTTCTGACTAGCTGCACTCGGTATGACAGTCTCTTGGTCCATCCACCTCATGACAAATAACTCAATTTCATTTCATTTTATGGCTGAGTAATATTCCATTGTATATATGTGCCACATCTTCTTTATCCATTGATCAGTCGATGGACACTTAGGTTGTATCCATGTTCTGCCTATTGTAAATAGTGCTGCAATGAACATTGTGGTACATGACTCTTTTTGAATTATGATTTTCTTATGGTATATGCCCAGAGGTGGGACTGCTGAGTCATATAGTAATTCTATTTTTAGTTTCTTAAGGAACCTCCATACTATTCTCCATAGTGCTTGTATCAACTTACATTCCCACCAGCACTGCAGGAGGGTTCCCTCTTCTCCACATTCTCTCCAGCATTTATTGTTTGTAGATTTTCTTATGATGCCCATTCTAACTGGTGTGAGGTGATAATTCATTGGAGCTTTGATTTGCATTTCTCTAATAATTAGTGATGTTGAACATCTTTTCATGTGCCACTTGGCCATCTGTATGTCTTCTTTGGTGAAATGTCTATTTAGGTCTTACTTTTTAAAAACATATTTACTGAAGTATAATTGCTTTACAATGGTGTGTTAGTTTCTGCTTTATAAAAACATGAATCAGCTTTACACGTACATATATCCCCGTATCTCCTCTGTCTTATGTCTCCCTCTCAACCCTTCCTATTCCACCCCTCTAAGTGGTCACAAAGCACCAAGCTGATCTACCTGTGCTATGCGGCTGCTTCCTACTAGCTATCTACTTTATATTTAGTAGTATATATGAGTCCATGCCACTCTCTCACTTCATGCCAGCTTACCCTTCCTCCTCCCTGTGTCCTCAAGTCCATTCTCTACATCTGTGTCTTTATTCCTGTCCTGCTCCTAGGTTCTTCATAAGCATTTTTTTTAGGTTCCATACATATGTGTCAGCATATGGTATTTGTTTTTCTCGTTCTGACATACTTCATTCTGTATGACAGACTCTAGTTCCATCCACTTCACTACAAATAACTCAATTTCATTTCATTTTATGGCTGAGTAATATTCCATTGTATATATGTGCCACATCGTCTTCCACCAATTTTTTTTGATACTTACATTTATTTATTTTATGTATTCTTTTAAAGATACATAAAATACAGTAAGATACTTTAAATTTTTTAAAGGGCAAAAGTAAGAAAATCTTTTAATAAATTTATTTATTTATTTTTGGCTGCCTTGGGTCTTTGTTGCCATGTGCAGGCATTCTCTAGTTGTGGCGAGTGGGGGCTACTCTTCATTGTGGTGTGCAGGGTTCTCATTGTGGTGGCCTTTCTTGATGCAGAGCATGGACTATAGGTGCGCGAGCTTCAGTAGTTGTGGCACGTGTGCACAGTAGTTGTGGCTCGTGGACTCTAGAGTGCAGGCTCAGTAGTTGTGATGCACAGGCTTAGTTGCTCTGCAGTATGTGGGATCTTCCTGCACCAGGGCTCAATCCCGTGTCCCCTGCATTGGCAGGCGGATTCTTAACCACTGCACCACCAGGGAAGTCCCCTCACTTTTTTTTTTATATTCAAACAGAAAGTCACAAAATTATAATCATCCGCGTCAGTTCACTCAGTCCCATGTAATTATTTTTTTTTCATCTTGTTCTTTTGTTAGCACTTTTATAAGTTCATCAGTTTTCCATTTGAGTTATGAAAATGATTATTCATTCAGTTCAGCAGTATAGTCAGTTACCAGAAACCTGTACTTGTCAGAGTCTTTTCCATGAATTCCTTTCAGATGAAACCCTTTTATAGGGACATATTTGCAAAAGCATCAGAGTACACCCAGACCTGTCTGTAAATGACAAAAGACTTAAAAATGACCATGGCTAAAGATTTCATGAAAGTTCATAATAATGCAATTGACAAGGAAATTTAGTTATTTCTGAGATATACATTTTAAAGTAATAACTAGAATTATGACTTATAACATTATACCAGAACATGTAAGATTTTCAGAAATTTCATGTAATTTCTGAAACATTTATATTAACATATTTCCATACAAACAACCCAAAGAAAGTTTAGTATTAGTTGTTTTGTTTGTTTGTTTGTTTGTTTGTACTGCAGGTTCCTATTAGTCATCAATTTTATATGCATCAGTGTGTACATGTCAATCCTAATTGCCCAATTCAACACACCACCATCCCCAACCCAGGGCAATTTTCCCCCATTGGTGTCCATACTTTTGTTCTCTACATCTGTGTCTCAACTTCTGCCCTGAAAACAGGTTCATCTGTACCATTTTTCTAGGTTCCACATACATGCATTAATATACGATATTTGTTTTTCTCTTTCTGACTTACTTCACTCTGTATGACAGTCTCTAGATCCATGCACATCTCAACATATGACTAAATTATGTTCCGTTTTACAGCTGAGTAATATTCCATTGTATATATGTACCACAACTTCTTTATCCATTTGTCTGTTGATGGGCACTTAGGTTGCTTCCATGACCTGGCTATTGTAAATAGTGCTGCAATGAACATTGGGATGCATGTGTCTTTTTGAATTATGGTTTTCTCTGGGTATATGTACAGTAGTGGGATTGCTGGGTCATATGGTAATTCTATTTTTAGTTTTTTGAAGGAATTCCATATTGTTCTCCATAGTGGCTCTATCAATTTACATTCCCACCAACAGTGCAAGAGGGTTTCCTTTTCTCCACACCCTCTCCAGCATTTGTTGTTTGTAGATTTTCTGATGATGCACATTCTAACTGGTGTGAGGTGATACCTAATTGTAGTTTTGATTTGCATTTATCTAATAATTAGTGATGTTAAGCAGCTTTTCATGTGCTTCTTGGCCATCTATATGTCTTCTTTGGAGAAATGTCTATTTAGGACTTCTGTCCATTTTTGGATTTGGTTGTTTGTTTCTTAATATTGAGCTGCATGAGCTGTTTATACATTTTGGTGATTAATCCTTTGTCTGCTGATTCATTTGCAAATATTTTCTCCCATTCTGAGGGTTGTCTTTTTGTCTTGTTTATGGTTTCCTTTGCTATGCAAAAGCTTTGAAGTTTCATTAGGTCCTTTTTTTTTTTTTTTTGGTATGCGAGCCTCTCATGTTGTGGCCTCTCCCATTGTGGAGCACAGGCTCTGGACGTACAGGCTCAGTGGCCATGGCTCACGGGCCTAGCCTCTCTGTGGCATGTGGGATCCTCCCAGACCGGGGCACGAACCCGTGTCCCCTGCATCGGCAGGCAGACCCTCAACCACTGTGCCACCAGGGAAGCCCGCATTTTTAATTTTTGTTTTTATTTCCATTACTCAAGTAGGTGGATCAAAAAAGATCTTTCTGTGATTTATGTCAAAGAGCATTCTTTCTAAGTTTTCCTCTAAGAGTTTTTTATTGTACGGTCTTACATTTAGGTCTTCAATCCATTTTGAGTTTATTTTTGTGTGTGGTGTTAGGGAGTGTTCTAAATTCATTCTTTTACATGTAGCTGTCCAATTTTTCCAGCTCCACTTATTGAAGACACTGTCTTTTCTCCAGTGTATATCTTTGCCTCTGTAGTCATAGATTAGTTGACCATAGGTGCATGGTTTATCTCTGGGCTTTCTGTCTTGTTCCACTGATCTATGTTTCATTTTTCTGACAGTACCATGTTGTCTTGATTACGGTACCTTTGTAGTATAGTCTGAAGACTGGGAGTCTGATTCCTCCAGCTCCGATTTTTTCCCTCAAGACTGCTTTGGCTATTCAGGATCTTTTGTGTCTCCATACAAATTTTAAGATGATTTGTTCTAGTTCCGTAAAAAATGCTACTCGTAATTTGATAGGGATTACATTGAATCTGTAGATTGCTTTGGGTAGTATATTCATTTTTGCAATATTGATTCTTCCAATCCAAGAACATGGTATATGTCTCCATCTGTTGGTATCATCTTTAATTTCTTTCATCAGTGTCTCATAGTTTTCTGCATACAAGTCTTTTGTCTCCCTCAGTAGGTTTATTCCTAGGTATTCTGTTTTTTGTGTTGCAATGGTAAATGGGAATGTTTCCTTAATTTCTCTTTCAGATTTTTCATCATTAGTGTGTAGGAATGAAAGAGATATCTGTGCATTAATTTTGTACTGTGCAACTTTACCAAATTCATTGATTAGCTCTAGTACAATTCTGGTGGCATTTTTTAGGATTCTTTATGTATAGTAGCATATATTATAGTTGAAAACTTCCCTAACATGGGAAAGGAAATGGGCATCCAAGTCCAGGAAGCACAGTGAGTCCCGTACAGGATAAACCTAAGGAGAAACACACCTAGGAGAAACATAGTAATTAAATTGGCAAAAATTAAAGACAAAGAGAAATTATTGAAAGCAGCAAGGGAAAAATGATGAATAACATACAAGGGAACTCCCATAAGGTTAACAGCTGATTTCTCAGCAGAAACTCTACAAGCCAGAAAGGGTGGCATGATATACTTAAAGGAATGAAAGGGAAGGACCTACTACCAAGATTTCTCTACCCTGCAAGGATCTCATTCAGATTCGAAGGTGAAATCAAAAGCTTTATAGACAAGCAAAATCTAAGCGAATACAGCACCACCAAACCAGATCTACAACAAATGCTAAAGCAACTTCTCTAAGTGGGAAACACAATAGAAGAAAAGGATGTACAAAAACAAACCCAAAACAATTAGGAAAATGGTAAAAGGAACATACATATCGATAATTACCCTAAACGTGAGTGGATTAAATGCTCCAACCAAAAGACACCAGCCTGCTGAATGGATACAAAAACAAGACCCATATATGTGCTGTCTACTAGAGACCCACTTCAGACCAAGGTAAACACACAGACTGAAAGTGAGATGGAAAAAGATATTCCATGCCAACAGAAATCAAAAGAATGCTGGAGTAGCTATACTCATACCAGATAAAATAGATATTATAATAAAGAATGTTACAAGAGACAAGGAAGGACACTACTGAATGATCAAGGGATCAATCCAAGAAGAAGATATAACAATTATAAATACATATGCACCCAACATAGGAGCACCTCAACGTATAAGGCAACTGCTAACAGCTATAAAAGAGGAAATCAACAGGAACACAAAAGTTGTGTGGGAATTTAACACCTCACTTACACCAATAGACAGATCATCCAAAATGAAAATAAATAAGAAAAGAGAAGCTTTAAGTTACATAATATACCAGATAGATTTAATTGTTATTTATAGGTCATTCCATCCAAAAACAGCAGATTAGACTTCTCAAGTGCGCATGGAACATTCTCCAGGATAGATCACATCTTGGGTCACAAATCAAGCCTCAGTAAATTTATGAAAACTGAAATCATATCAAGCATCTTTTCTGACCACAATGGTATGAGATTAAAAATGAACTACAGGGAATAAAAACATAAAAAAACACAAACACATGGAGACTAAACAATACGTTACTAAATGTCCAAGAGATCACTGAAGAAATCAAAGAGAAAATCAGAAAATACCTAGAGACAAATGACAATGAAAACACGATGATCCAAAACCTATGGGATTCAGAAAAAGTAGGTCTATGAGGGAAGGTTATAGCTATACCACCTACCTCAAGAAACAAGAAAAATCTCAAGTAAACAATCTAACCTTACACCTAAAGGAACTAGAGAAAGAAGAACAAACAAAACCCAAAGTTAGCAGAAGGAAACAAATCATCAAGGTCAGAGCAGAAATAAATGCAATAGAAACAAAGATCAATAAAACTAAAAGCTGGTTCTTTGAGAAGATAAACAAAATGGATAAACCATTAGCTAGACTCATCAAGAAAAAGAGGGAGAGGACTCAAATCAATAAAATTAGAAATGAAAATGGAGAAATTACAACAGACACTGCAGAAATAAAAAGCGTCGTTAGAGACTACTACAAGCAACTCTATGCCAATAAAATGGACAACCTGGAAGAAATAGACAAGTTCTTAGAAAGTTATAACCTTCCAAGACTGAACCAGGAGGAAACAGAAAATATGAACAGACCAATCACAAGTAATGACATTGAAACTGTGATTTTAAATCTTCTAACAAACAAAAGCCAGAGACAGTAGAAGATGGTGGAAGAGTAGGATGAGGAGATTGCCTTCCTCCCCACAGATACATCAGAAATACATCTACACGTGGAACTCCTCCTATAGAACACACACTGAACATGGGCAGAAGACCTCAAACCTCCCAAAAGGCAAGAAACTCCCCACATACTTGGGTAGGGCCAAAGAAAAAAGAATAAACATAGACAAAAGAATAGAGATGGGACCTGCAGCAGTGGGAGGGAGCTGTGAAGGAGGAAAGGTTTCCACATACTAGAAGCCCTTTCACGGGTGGAGACTGCACGTGGCGGAGGGGGAAAGCTTTAAAGCCACGGAGGAAGCATAGCAACAGGGGTGCAGAGGGCAAAGCGGAGAGATTCCCGCACAGAGTATCAGTACCGACCAGCACTCACCAGCCTGAGAGGCTTGTCTGCTCAGCCACCGGGACGGGAGTTTAGATCCCAGGGAGATGACTGGGTTTGGTGGCATGAACACAGCCTGAAGGGGTTATTGTGCCACGGCTAGCCAGGAGGGAGTGCGGGAAAAGTCTGGAACTGCCGAAGAGACAAGAGACATTTTCTTGCCTCTTTGTTTCCTGGTGTGCGAGGAGAGAGGATTAAGACCGCTGCTTAAAACAGCTCCAGGGACCGGCACAAGCCACGTCTACCAGCCCAGATCCCAGAGGCGGGCATGAGATGCTAAGGCTGCTGCTGCAGCCACCAAGAAGCCAGTCTGTGAGCACAGGTAACTACCCCCACCTCACCTCTCGGGAGACTGTGCAGCCCACCACTGCCAAGGTCCCATGATCCAGGGAAAACTTCCCTGGGAGAATGCACGGCATGCCTCCAGCTCCTGCAACGTCACGCCAGCATCTGCAGCTGGAGGTTCACCCTGCATCCGTACGCCTCCCTCCCCCCAGCCTGAGTGAGCCAGAGCCCCCCAAATCGGTGGCTCCTTTAACCCTTTCCTGTCTGAGGGAAGTGCAGGCACCCTCAGGCGACCTAAACAGAGGCGGGGACAAATCCAAACCTGAACCCTGGGAGCTCTGTGAACAAAGACGAGAAAGAGAAATTTCTTCCAGCAGCCTCAGAAGTAGTGGATTAAAGCTCCACAATCAATTGATGTACCCTGCATCTGTGGAATAATTGAATAGACAATAAATCATCCCAATTTGAGTAGGTGGATTTTGCGAGCAAGAGAGATTATTTTTTCCCCTTTTCTGATTTTGGTGAGTGTGTATGTGTATGATTCTGTGTGAGATTTTGTCTGTATAGCTTTGCTTTCACCATTTGCCCTAGGGTTCTTTCTGTCCATTTTTTGTTGTTGTTGTTGTTTTTACTTTTGTAAATTTTTTCTTAATAATTATTTTTATTATTTTATTTTATCTTATTTTATTTTATCATCAATCTTTCTTTCTTCTTTCTTTTTCTTTCTTTCTTTCTTTCTTTCTTTCTTTCTTTCTTTCTTTCTTTCTTTCTTTCTTTCTTTCTTTCTTTCTTTCTTTCTTTCTTTCTATATTTTCTCCCTTTTATTCTGAGCTGTATGGAAGACAGTCTCTTGGTGCTCCAGCCAGGCGACAGGGCTGTGCCACTGAGGTGGGAGAGCCAACTTCAAGACACTGGTCCACAATAGACCTCCCATATCCATGTAATATCAAACAGTGAAAACCTCTCAGAGATCTCCATCTCAACGCCAACACCCAGCTTCACTCAACAACCAGCAAGCTACAGTGCTGGACACCATATGCCAAACAACTAGCAACACAGGAACACAGCCCCATCTGCTAGCAATGATGCTGCCTAAAATCATAATAAGGCCACAGACATCCCCAAACACATCACTGGACGTGGACCAGCCCAGCAGAAAGACAATATCCAGCCTCATCAACCAGAACACAGGCACTAGATCCCTCCACCAGAAAATATATACAACCCAGTGAACCAACATTAGCCACTGGGGAGAGACACCAAAAACAACGGGAACTCAGAACCAGCAGCCTGCAAAAAGGAGACCCCAAGCACAGTAAGATAAGCAAAATGGGAAGACAGAAAACACACATCAGTTGAAGGAGCAAGGTAAAAACCAACCAGACCTAAAATATGAAGAGGAAATAGGCAGTCTACCTAAAAAAGAATTCAGAATAATGATAGAAAAGATGACCCCAAATCTTGGAATAGAAAAATGCAAGATATGTATGTATATATATATATATATATATATTTGCAGTACACCAGCCTCTCACTGTTGTGGCCTCTCCCATAGCGGCCATGTCTCACAGTGCCAGCCACTCCGTGGCATATGGGATCTTCCCAGACCAGGGCATGAACCCATGTCTCCTGCATCAGCAGATGGACTCTCAAGCACTGCGCCACCATGGAAGCCTGCAAGAAACATTTAACAAGGACCTAGAAGAACAAAAGAGGAAACAAGAAATAATGAACAACACAATAAATGACATTAAAAATAATCTAGAAGGGAACAATAGCAGAATAACTGAGGCAGAAGAACGGATAAGTGACCTGGAAGATAAAATAGTGGAAATAACTACTGCAGAGCAGAATAAAGAAAGAAGAATGAAAAGAACTGAGGACAGTCTCAGAGACCTCTGGGACAATATTAAACGTACCAACATTTGAATTATAGGGGTCCCAGAAGAAGAAGAGAAAAAGAAAGGGACTGAGAAAATATTTGAAGAGGTTATAGTTGAAAATGTCCCTAATATGGGAAAGGAAATAGATAATCAAGTCCAGGAAGTGCAGAGAGTCCCATACAGGATAAATCCAAGGAGAAACATGCCAAGACACATATTAATCAAACTGTCAAAAATTAAATACAAAGAAAACATATTAAAAGCAGCAAGAGAAAAACAACAAATAACACACAAGGGAATCCCCATAAGGTTAACAGCTAATCTTTCAGCAGAAACTCTACAAGCCAGAAGGGAGTGTTAGGACATATTTAAAGTGATGAATGAGAAAAACCTACAACCAAGATTCCTCTACCCAGCAAGGATATCATTCAGATTTGTTGGAGAAATTAAAACCTTTACAGACAAGCAAAAGCTGAGAGAGTTCAGCACCACCAAACCAGCTTTACAACAAATGCTAAAGGAACTTTTCTAGGCAAAAAACACAAGAGAAGGAAAAGAATTACAATAACAAACCCAAAATAATTTAAGAAAATGGGAATAGGAACATACATATCAATAATTACCATAAATGTAAGTGGATTAAATGCTCCCACCAAAAGACACAGACTGGCTGAATGGAATAAAAAATAAGACCCCTATATATGCTGTGTAAGAGACCCAGTTCAGACTTATGGACACATGCAAACTGAAAGTGAGGAGTTGGAAAAATATATTCCATGCAAATGTAAATCAGAAGAAAGCTTGAGTAGCAATTCTCATATCAGACAAAATAGACTTTAAAATAAAGACCATTACAAGACAGAAAGAAGGACAGTACATAATGATCAAGGGAACAATCCAAGAAGAAGATATAACAATTTAAATATTTATGCACCCAACATTGGAGCACCTCAATACATAAGGCAAATACTAACAACCATAAAAGGGGAAATCGACAGTAACATAATCATAGTAGGGGACGTTAACACCCCACCTTCACAAATGGACAGATAATACAAAATGAAAATAAAAAAGGAAACACAATGTTTAAATGATACATTAAACAAGATGGACTTAATTGATATTTGTAGGACATTCCATCCAAAAACAACAGAATGCATATTTTTCTCAAGTGCTCATGGAACATTCTTCAGGATAGATCATACCGTGGGTCACAAATCCAGCCTTGGGAAATTTAAGAAAATTGAAATCATATCAAGTATCTTTTCTGACCACAATGCTATGAAACTAGATACGAATTAAAAGAAAATATGTATAAAAATAAGAACACATGGAGGTTAAACAGCACATTACTTAATAACGAAGTGACCACTGAAAAAATCAAAGAGGAAATTAAAAAATACCTAGAAACAAATGACAATGGAGACACAATGAGCCAAATAGTATGGGATGCACCAAAAGTAATTCTAAGAGGGAAGTTTAAAGCAATACAATCCTACGTTAAGAAACAGGAAACATTTCAAATAAAGAACACAACCTTGCACATAAAGCAATTAGAGAAAGAAGAACAAAAAAACCCTCAATGTTAGCACAAGGAAAGAAATCATAAAGATCAGGTCAGAAATAAATGAAAAAGAAATGAAGGAAAAGATAGCAAAGATCAATAAAACTAAAAGCTAGTTCTTTGAGAAGATAAAGAAAATTGATAATCCATTAGCCAGACACATCAAGAAAAAAAGGGAGAAGACTCAAATCAATAGAATTAGAAATGAAAATGGAGAAGTAACATCTGACACTGCAGAAATACAAAGGATCATGAGAGATTACTACAAGCAACTCTATGCCAATATAATGGACAACCTGGAAGAAATGGACAAATTCATAGAAATGAACAACCTGCCGACAATTAACCAGGAAGAAATAGAAAATATGAACAGACCAGTCACAAGCACTGAAAATGAAACTGTGATTGAATATCTTCCAACAAACAAAAGCCCAGGACCAGATGACTTCACAGGCTAATTCTTTCACACATTTAGAGAAGAGCTAACACCTATCATTCTCAAAATCTTCCAAAATATAGCAGACGGAGGAACACTCCCAGACTCATTCTACGAGGCCACCATCACCCTGATACCAAAACCAGACATAGATGTAACACAGAAAGAAAACTACAGGCCAATATCACTGATGAACATAGATCCAAAATCGTCAACAAAATTCTAGCAAACAGAATCAAACAGCACATTAAAAGGATAATACATGATTATCTAGGGCTTTAATCTAGGATTGCAAGTATTGTGCAACATACACAAATCAAAGAACATGATACACCATATAAACAAATTGAAGTGGAAAAACGATATGATCATCTCAATAGATGCAGAGATCGCTTTCAACAAAATTGAACACCCATTTAATCTAAAAACACTGCAGTAAGTAGGCATAGAGGGGAAATTTCCTCAACATAATAAAGGCCATATATGCCAAACCCACAGCCAACATCATCCTAAATGGTGAAAAACTGAAAGCATTTCCACTAAGATCAGGAAAAAGACAAGTTTGCCCACTCTCACCACTCTTGTTCAACATAGTTTTGGAAGTTTTAGCCAGAGCAATCACAGAATAAAAATAAATAAAAGGAATCAAAATCAGAAAAGAAGAAGTAAAGATGTCACTGTTTCCAGATGCCTTGATACTCTACATAGAGAATCCTAAAGATGCTACCAGAAAACTACTAGAGCTAATCAATGAATTTGGTAAAGTTGCAGGATACAAAATTAATGCAGAGAAATCTTTGGCATTCTTATACACTAGTGATGAAAAATCTGAAAGTGAAATTAATAAAACACCTCCCATTTACCATTGCATCAACAAGAATAAAATGTCTAGGAATAAACTTACTTAAGGAGACCAAAGATCTGTATGCAGAAAATTGTAAGACACTGATGAAAGAAAGTAAATATGATACAAATAGATGGAGAGATATACCATGTTCTTAGATTGGAAGAATCAACACTGTGAAAAAGACTCTACTACCCAAAGCAATCTACAGATTCAATGCAATCCCTATCAAACTACCACTGGAATTTTTCACAGAACTACAACAAGAAATTTCACAATTTGTATGGAAACACAAAAGGCCCCGAATAGCCAAAGCAATCTTGAGAACAAAACATGGAGTTGGAGGAATCATGCTCCCTGACTTCAGACTATACTACAAAGCTACAGTAATCAAGACAGAATGGTACTGGCACAAAAACAGAAATATAGATAAATGGATCAGGATAGAAAGCCGTGAGTGAAACCCATGCACATATGGTCATGTTATCTTTTATAAAGGAGGCAAGAATGTACAGTGGATAAAAGACAGCCTCTTCAATAAGTGTGTTGGGAAAACTGGACAGCTACATGTAAAAGTATAAAGTTAGAACACTCCCTAACACCATACACAAAAATAAACCCAAAATGGATTAAAGACCTAAATGTAAGGCCAGACACTCTCAAACTCTTAGAGGAAAACATAGGTAGAACACTCTATGACATACATCACAGCAAGATCCTTTTTGACCCACCTCCTAGAGAAATGGAAATAAAAACAAAAGTAAATAAATGGGGCCTAATGAAACCTAAAAGCTTTTGCACAGCAAAGTAAACCATAAGCAAGATGAAAAAACAGCCCTCAGAATGGGAGAAAATATTTGCAAATGAAGCCACTGACAAAGGATTCATCTATAAAATTTACAAGCAGCACATGCAGCTCAATAACAAAAAAACAAACAACCCAATCCAAAAATGAGCAGAAGACCTAAATAGAAATTTATCTAAAGAAGATATACAGATTGCCAACAGCACATGAAAGAATGCTCAGCATCATTAATCATTAGAGAAATGCATATCAAAACTACAGTGAGATATCATCTCACACCAGTCAGAATGGCCATCATCAAAAAATCTAGAAACAATAAATGCTGGAGAGGGTGTGGAGAAAAGGGAACACTCTTGCACTGCTGGTGGGAATGTGAATTGGTTCAGCCACTATGGAGAACAGTATGGAGGTTCCTTAAAAAACTACAAATAGAACTACCATATGACCCAGTAATCCCACTACTGGGCATACACCCTGAGAAAACCAAAATTCAAAAAGAGTCATGTACCAAAATGTTCATTGCAGCTCTATTTACAATAGCCAGGAGATGGAAACAACCTAAGTGTCCATCATCAGATGAATGGATAAAGAAGATGTGGCACATATATACAATGGAATATTACTCGGCCATAAAAAGAAACGAAATTGAGCTATTTGTAATGAGGTGGATAGACCTAGAGTATGTATACAGAGTGAAGTAAGTCAGAAAGAGAGAGACAAATACCGTATGCTAACACATAAATATGGAATTTAAGAAAAAAAATGTCATGAAAAACCTAGGGGTAAAGCAGGAATAAAGACGCAGACCTCTTAGAGAACGGACTTGAGGTTATGGGGAGGGGGAAGGGTGAGCTGTGACAGGGCGAGAGAGAGTCATGGGCATATACACACTAACAAACGCAGTAAGGTAGATAGCTAGTGGGAAGCAGCCGCGTGGCACAGGGATATTGGCTCGGTGCTTTGTGACAGCCTGGAGGGGTGGGATGGGGAGGGTGGGAGGGAGGGAGACGCAACAGGGAAGACATATGGGAACATATGTTTATG
The DNA here is from genome assembly GCF_949774975.1 of Lagenorhynchus albirostris. NCBI lineage: Eukaryota > Metazoa > Chordata > Mammalia > Artiodactyla > Delphinidae > Lagenorhynchus > Lagenorhynchus albirostris. Next base: position 83,894,714 of record NC_083116.1, on the reverse strand, counting down.
TATGACTGATTCACTTTGTTATAAAGCAGAAACTAACACACCATTGTAAAGCAATTATACCCCAATAAAGATGTAAAAAAAATAACTCAATTTTAATTTCTTTTTATGGCTGAGTAATATTCCATTGTATATATGAGCCACATCTTCTTTATCCACTCATCTGTTGATGGACACTTAGGTTGTTTCCATGTCCTGGCTCTTGTAAATAGAGCTGCAATGAACATTGTGGTACATGACACTTTTTGAATTATGATTTTCTCAGGGTATATGCCCAGCAGTGGGATTGCTGGGTCATATGGTAGTTCTATTTGTAGTTTTTTAAGGAACCTTCATACTGTTCTCCATAGTGGCTGTATCAATTTACACTCTGACCAAGAGTGCAAGAGGGTTCCCTTTTCTCCACACCCTCTCCAACATTTATTGTTTGTAGATTTTTTTGATGATGGCCACTCTGACTGGTGTGAGATTACAGCTCATTGTAGTTTTGATTTACATTTCTTTAATGATTAATGACATTGAGCATTCTTTCATGTGTTTGTTGGCAGTCTGTATATCTTCTTTGGAGAAATGTCTATTTAGGGTTTCTGCCCATTTTTGGATTGGGTTTTGTTTTTATGATACTGAGCTGCATTTGCTGCTTGTAAATTTTGGAGATTAATCCTTTGTCAGTTGCTTCATTTGCAAATATTTTCTCCCATTCTGATGGTTGTCTTTTCATCTTGTTTATGGTTTCCTTTGCTCTGCAAAACCTTTTAAGTTTTATTAAGTCCCATTTGTTTATTTTTGCTTCTATTTCCATTTCTCTAGGAGGTGGATTAAAAAGGATCTTGCTGTGATTTATGTCATAGAGTGATCTGCCTATGTTTTCCTCTAAGAGTTTGATAGTGTCTGGCCTTATGTTTAGGTCTTTAATCCATTTTGAGTTTATTTTGTGTATGGTGTCAGGGAGTGTTGTAATTTCATTCTTTTACATGTAGCTGTCAAGTTTTCTCAGCACCATATATCGAAGAGGTTGTCTTTTCTCCACTGTACATTCTTACCTCCTTTATCAAAGATAAGGTGACCATATGTGCATCAGTATATCTTTGGGCATTCTATCCTGTTACATTGATCTGTATTTCTGTTTTTGTGCCAGTACCATACTGCCTTCATTACTATAGCTTTGTAGTATAGTCTGATGTCTGGGAGTCTGATTCCTCCAGCTCCATTTTTCTTTCTCAAGATTGCTTTGGCTATTCGGGGTCTTTTGTGTTTCCATATAAATTGTGAAATTTTTTGTTCTAGATCTGTGAAAAATGCCACTGGTAGTTTGATAGGGATTGCATGGAATCTGTAGATTGCTTTGGGTAGTAGATTCATTTTCACAATGTAGATTCTTCCAATCCAATTACATGGTATATGTCTCTATCTATTTGTATCATCTTTAATTTATTTCATCAGTGTCTTATAATTTTCTGCATACAATTATTTTGTCTCCTTAGGTAGGTTTATTCCTAGATATTTTTTGCTTTCTGTTGCAATGATAAATGGGAGTGTTTTCTTAATTTCACTTTCAGAATTTTCATCATTAGAGTATAGAAATACAAGAAATTTCTGTGCATTAATTTTGTAACCTGCCACTTTACCAAATTCATTGGTTAGTTCTAGTATTTTTCTGGTACCATCTTTAGGATTCTCAATATAAAATAGTGTGTCATCTGCAAAGAGTGACAGCTTTACCTCTTGTTTTCCAATTTGGATTCCTTTTATTTCTTTGTCTTCTCTGATTGCTGTGGCTAGAACTTCCAAAACTATGTTGAATAATATTGTTGAGAGTGGGCAACCTTTTCTTGTTCCTGATCTTAGTGGAAATGGTTTCATTTTTTCACCATTAAGAACGATGTTCACTCTTGGTCGGAATGTACCTTGGTGCAGCCACTATGGAAAACAGTATGGAGGTTCCTTAAGAAACTAAAAATTGAATTGCCATATCATCCTGCAATCCCACTCCTGGGCATATGTCTGGAGAAAAATCTAATTCGAAAAGATGCATGCACCCCTATGTTCACAGCAGCACTATTTACAATAGCCAAGACATGGAAGCAGCCTAAATGTCCATCGACAGATGAATGGATAAAGAAGATGTTATGCATATATATAGTGGAATACTGCTTAGCCATGAAAAGGAATGAAATAATGCCATTTGCAGCAAAATGGATGGACCTAGAGATTATCATTCTAAGTGAAATAAGTCAGAAAAAGAGAAGTACTATGATACCATTTATGAGTGGAATCTGAAACATGATAAAAATAAACTTATTTACAGAACAGGAACAGACTCACAGACATAGAAAATATGCTCATGGGGGCTTCCCAGGTGGCACAGTGGTTGAGAATCTGCCTGCTAATGCAGGGGACATGGGTTCAAGCCCTGGTCTGGGAAGATCCCACATGCCGTGGAGCAACTAGGCCAGTGAACCACAACTACTAAGCCTGCGCGTGTGGAGACTGTGCTCTGCAACAAGAGAGGCCACAATAGTGAGAGGCCCGTGCACCATGATGAAGAGTGGCCCCCACTTGCTACAACTAGAGAAAGCCCTCACACTGAAATGAAGACCCAACACAGCCCAAAATAAATAAATAAATAAATAAAATTTTTTTAAAAAGAAAATATGCTTATGGTTAAAGGGGAAAGGAGAAAGGAGAGAGGGATAAAATAGGAGTTTGGGATTAGCAGATATCAACTATTATATATAAAATAGATAAATAACAAGATTCTACTGTATAGCACAGGGAAATATACTCAATATCCTGTAATAAACCACAATGGAAAAGAATAAGAAAAAGAGTATATATCTGAATCACTCTGCTGTATACCAGTAAGCAACACAACATTGTAAATCAACCATACTTCAATAATTAAAGTAATAATAAATGAGGAAATATGTTTAAAAAAAAAGAACAATGTTGGCTATGGGTTGGTCATATATGACCTTTATTATGTTGAAGTAAGTTCTCTCTATGCCTACTTTCTGCAGGGTTTTTATCATAAATCGGTGTTGAATTTTGTTGGAAGCTTTCTCTGCATCTATTGAGATGATCAGATGGTTTTTCTCCTTCAGTTTGTTAATATGGTGTTTCACATTGATTCATTTCCGTATATTGAAGAATTCTTGCATTCCTGGGATAAACCCCACTTGATCATGCTTTATGATCCTTTAAATATGCTGTTGGATTCTGTTTGCTAGTATTTTGTTGAGGGTTTTTGCATCTATGTTCATCAGTGATATTTGCCTGTAGTTTTCTTTCTTTGTGACATCTTTGCCTGGTTTTGGTATCAGGGTGATTGTGGCCTTGTAGAATGAGTTTGGGAGTGTTCTCGCTCTGCTATATTTTGGAGGAGTTTGAGAAGGATAGGTGTTAGCTCGTCTCTAAATATTTGATAGAATCCACCTGTGAAGCCATCTGGTCCTGGGCTTTTGTTTGTTGGAAGATTTTTAATCACAGTTTCAATTTCATTGCTTGTGATTGGTCTGTTCATATTTTCTCTTTCTTCCCAATTCAGTCTCAGAAGGTTGTGTTTTTCTATGAATTTGTCCATTTCTTCCAGGTTGTCCATTTTATTGGCATAGAGTTGCTTGTAGTAATCTCATGATTCTTTGTATTTCTGCAGTGTCAGTTGTTACTTCTCCTTTTCCTTTCTAATTCTATTGATTTGAATTTTCTCCCTCTTTTTCTTGATGAGTCTGGCTAATGGTTTATCAATTTTGTTTATATTCCCAAGGAATCAGCTTTTAGTTTGATTGATCTTTGCTATTTCCTTACTTTTTTTCTCATTTACTTCTGATCGGATCTTTATAATTTCTTTCCTTCTGCTAAGTTTGAGTTGTTTTGTTATTCTATCTCTAATTGCTTTAGGTGTAAGGTTAAGTTGTTTATTTGAGATGTTTCTTGTTTCTTGAGTTAGTATTGTATTGCAATAAACTTTCCTCTTAGAACTGCTTTTGCTGCATCCCATAGGTTTTGGATGGTCATGTTTTCATTTGTTTCTAGGTGTTTTTTGATTTCCTTTTTGATTTCTTCAGTGATCTCTTGGTTATTATGTAGTGGGTTGTTTAGCCTCCATGTGTCTGGATTTTGTACAGAATTTTTCCTGTAATTGATATCTAGTCTCATAGCATTGTTTTCAAATATATACTTGATATGGTTTCAATTTTCTTAATTTACCAAGGCTTGATTTGTAAACCAAGAAATGATCTATCCTGGAGAATATTCCATGATCATTTGAGAAGAAAGTGTATTCTCTTGTTTTTAGATGGAGTGTCCTATAACTATCAAATAAATCCACTTGTTTAATGTATCATTTAAAGTTTTAATTTCCCTGTTTATTTTCATTTTGGAAGATCTGTCCAGTGGTGAAAGTGGGGTGTTAAATTCCCCTCCTATAATTGTGTTACTGTCAATTTGCCCTTTTATGGGTGTTAGCTTTTGCGTTATGTACTGTTGTGCTCCTATGTTGGGTGCATAAATATTTACAATTGTTATATCTTCTTGGATTGATCCCTTGATCATCATGTAGTGTTGTTCTTTCTCTCTTGTAATAATCTTTATTTTAAAGTCTATTTTCTGTGATATGAGAATTGCTACTCCCACTTTCTTTTGATTTCCGTTTGCATGGAATATTTTTTTCCATTCTCTCACTTTCAATCTGTATGTGTCCTTAGTTATGAAGTGGATGTCTTGTAGAGAGCATATATATGGGTCTTGTTTTTGTATCCATTCAGCCAGTCTATGTCTTTTGCTTGGAGAATTTAGTTCATTTACATTTAAGGTAATTATCAATAGGTATATTCCTATTCCCATTTTCTTAATTGTTTTGGGTTTGGTATTGTAGGCCTTTTCCTTCTCTTGTGTTTCCTGCCTGGAGAAGTTCCTTTAACATTTGTTGTAAAGCTGCTTTGATGGTGCTGAATTTTCTTAGGTTTTGCTTGTCTGTAAATGTTTTAATTTCTCTTTCGAATCTAAATGAATTCCTTGCTGGGTAGAGTAATCTTGGTTGTAGTTTCTTCCTTTTCATCACTTGAAATATGTCCTGCCACTTCCTCCTGGCTTGCAGAGTTTCTGCTGAAAGATCAACTCTTAACCTTATGGGGATTCCTTTGTATGATATTTGTTGTTTTTCCCTTGCTGCTTTTAATGTTTTTTGTTTGTATTTAATTTTTCGTAGTTTGACTAATATGTGTCTTTGCATGATTCTTCTTGGATTTATCCTGTATGGAATCTCTACACTTCCTGGACTTGATTAACTATTTCCTTTCCCATGTAAGGGAAGTTTTTACCTATAATCTCTTCTAATATTTTCTCAGTCCCTTTCTTTTTCTCTTCTCCTTCTGGGCCCCCTCTAATTCGAATGTTGGTACATTTAATGTTGTCCCAGAGGTCTTTGAAACTGTCCTCAATTCTTTTCATTCTTCTTTCTTTATTCTGCTCTGCAGTAGTTATTTCCACTATTTTATCTTCCAGGTCACTTATCCGTTCTTCTGCCTCAGTTATTCTGCTATTGTTTCCTCCTGGAGAATTTTTAAATTCATTTTTTTTTGATCATTGTTTGTTTGGTCTTTGGTTCTTCTTGTTCCTTGTTGAGCATTTCTTGTATTTTCTCCATTCTATTTCCAATATTTTGCATCATCAGTCCTATCATTACTCTGAATTCTTTTTCAGGTAGACTGCCTATTTCTCTTTACTTGTTTGATCTGGAGTGTTTTTACCTTAGTCCTTCATCTGCTGTGTTTCTCTGCCTTCTTATTTGCTTCACTTACTGTGTTTGGAGTTTCCTTTTTGCCAGCTGCAGATTCATAGCTCCTTTTGTTTTTGGTATGTGCCCCCACTGGCTAAGGTTGGTTCAGTGTGTTGTGTAGGCTTCCTGGTAGGGGGGACTGGTGCCTATTTTCTGGTGGATGATGCTGGAGCTTGACTTTCTGGTGAGCAGGACTGCACATCCAATAGTGTGTTTTGGAGTGTCTGTGACCTTATTATGATTTTAGGCAGCCTCTCTGCTACTGGGTGGGTTTGTGTTCCTGTCAGGTTATTTGTTTGGCATAGGTTATTCAGCACTGTAGCTTGCTGGTCATTGAGTGGAACCAGGTCTTTTATCTCTGCAGTGTCAGTTGTTACCTCTCCTTTTTCATTTCTAATTCTATTGATTTGAGTCTTCTCCCTTTTTTTCTTGATGAGTCTGGCTAGTGGTTTATCTATTTTGTTTATCTTCTCAAAGAACCAGCTTTTAGTTTTATTGATCTTTGCTATTGTTTCCTTCATTTCTTTTTCATTTATTTCTGATCTGATTTTTATGATTTCTTTCCTTCTGCTAGCTTTGGGGTTTTTTGTTCTTCTTTCTCTAATTGCTTGAGGTGCAAGGTTAGGTTGTTTATTCGAGATGTTTCCTGCTTCTTAAGGTGGGCTTGTATTGCTATAAACTTCCCCTTAGAACTGCTTTTGCTGCATCCCACGGGTTTTGGGTCGTTGTGTCTCCATTGTCATTTGTTTCTAGGTATGTTTTGATTTCCTCTTTGATTTCTTCAGTGATCTCTTCATTATTAAGTAGTGTATTGTTTAGCCTCCATGTTTTTGTATTTTTTACAGATCTTTTCCTGTAATTGATATCTAGTCTCATGGCGTTGTGGTCAGAAAAGATACTTGATACAATTTCAATTTTCTTAAATTTACCAAGGCTTGATTTGTGACCTAAGATATGATCTATCCTGGAGAATGTTCCATGAGCACTTGAGAAAAATGTGTATTCTGTTGTTTTTGGATGGAGTGTCCTATAAATATCAATTAAGTCCATCTTGTTTAATGTATCATTTAAAGCTTGTGTTTCCTTATTTATTTTCATTTTGGATGATCTGTCCATGGGTGAAAGTGGGGTGTTTAAGTCCCCTACTATGAATGTGTTACTGTCGATTTCCCCTTTTATGGCTGTTAGTATTTGCCTAATGTATTGAGGTGCTCCTATGTTGGGTGCATAAATATTTACAATTGTTATATCTTCTTCTTGGATCGATCCCTTGATCATTATGTAGTGTCCTTCTTTGTCTCTTTTAATAGTCCTTATTTTAAAGTCTATTTTGTCTGATATGAGAATTGCTACTCCAGCTTTCTTTTGGCTTCCATTTGCATGGAATATCTTTTTCCATCCCCTTACTTTCAGTCTGTATGTGTCTCTAGGTCTGAAGTGGGTCTCTTGTAGACAGCATATATAAGGGTCTTGTTTTTGTATCCATTCAGCTAATCTGTGTCTTTTGGTGGGAGCATTTAGTCCATTTACATTTAAGGTAATTATCGATATGTATGTTCCTATTCCCATTTTCTAAATTGTTTTGGGTTCGTTATTATAGGTCTTTTCCTTCTCTTGTGTTTCTTGCCTAGAGAAGATCCTTTAGCATTTGTTGTAAAGCTGGTTTGGTGGTGCTGAACTCTCTCAGCTTTTGCTTGTCTGTAAAGGTTTTAATTTCTCCATCAAATCTGAATGAGATCCTTGCTGGGTAGAGTAGTCTTGGCTGCAGGTTTTTCTCCTTCATCACTTTCAGTATGTCCTGCCACTCCCTTCTGGCTTGTAGGGTTTCTGCTGAGAGATCAGCTGTTAACCTTATGGGGATTCCCTTATGTGTTATTTGTTGTTTTTCCCTTGCTGCTTTTAATATGCTTTCTTTGTATTTAATTTTTGACAGTTTGATTAATATGTGTCTTGGCGTATTTCTCCTTGTATTTATCTTGTATGGGACTCTCTGTGCTTCCTGGACTTGATTAACTATTTCCTTTCCCATATTAAGGAAGTTTTCAACTATAATCTCTTCAAATATTTTCTCAGTCCCTTTCTTTTTCTCTTCTTCTTCTGGAACCCCTATAATTCGAATGTTGGTGCGTTTAATGTTGTCCCAGAGGTCTCTGAGACTGTCCTCAGTTCTTTTCATTCTTTTTTCTTTATTCTGCTCTGCAGTAGTTATTTCCACTATTTTATCTTCCAGGTCACTTATCCGTTCTTCTGCCTCAGTTATTCTGCTATTGATCCCATCTAGAGTACTTTTAATTTCATTTATTGTGTTGTTCATCGTTGCTTGTTTCATCTTTAGTTCTTCTAGGTCCTTGTTAACTGATTCTTGCATTTTGTCCAATCTATTGTCCATTCTATCTCCAAGATTTCGGATCAACCTTACTATCATTATTCTGAATTCTCTTTCAGGTAGACTGCCTATTTCCTCTTCATTTGTTAGGTCTGGTGCATTTTTATCTTGCTCCTTTATCTGCTGTGTGTTTTTCTGTCTTCTCATTTTGCTTATCTTACTGTGTTTGGGGTCTCCTTTTTGCAGGCTGCAGGTTTGTAGTTCCTCCTGTTTTTGATGTCTGTCTCCAGTGGCTAAGGTTGGTTCAGTGGGTTGTGTAGGCTTCCTGGTGGAGGGGGCTAGTGCCTGTGTTGTGGTGGATGAGGCTGGATCTTGTCTTTCTGGTGGGCAGGTTCACGTCTGGTGGTGTGTTTGGGGGCGTCTGTGGCCTTATTATGATTTTAGGCAGCCTCTCTGCTAATGGGTGGGGTTGTGTTCCTGTTTTGCTAGTTGTTTGGCATAGGTTTTCCAGCACTGTGGCTTGCTGGTCATTGAGTGAAGCTGGGTGCTGGTGTTAAGATGAAGGTCTCTGGGAGATTTTCGCCGTTTGATATTATGTGGAGCTGGGAGGTCTCTTGTTGATCAGTGTCCTGAAGTTGGCTGTCCTACCTCAGAGGCAGAGCCCTGCCTCCTGGCTGGAGCACCAAAAGCTTTTCATCCACAGGCTTAGGATAAAAGGGAGAAAAAGTAGAGGGAATTAGTAGAAGTATGAGGAAAGAAAGAAGGAAAGGAGGGTAGGAAGGAAGGAAGAAAGAAAGAAAGAAGCAAAGAAGGCAAGAAGGAAAGAAAGGAGGGAGGGAGGAAGGAAGGAAGGAGGGAAAGAAGGAAAAAAGACAGAAAGAAAGAAGATATAGTAAAAATAAAATAAAGTATAATAAAGTTATTGAATTAAAAACTTCTTATTTAGGAAAAAAAAAAAGGGACGGAAAGAACCTTAGGACAAATGTTGGAAGCAAAGCTATACAGACAAAATCTTACACAGAAGCATACACATACACCCTCACTAAAAGAGGTAAATGGGGAAAAATCCTAAATCTTGCTGTCAGAGACCACCTCCTCAATTTGGGATGATTCGTTGTCTAAAGGAGGGAAGGAAGGACGGAAAGAAAGAAAGAAAGAACGAAGGTAAAGTATAATAAGGTTATTAAAATTAATTATTAAGAAAAAAAATTAAAAAAAACCATGGACGGCTAGAACCCTAGGACAAATGGTGGAAGCAAGACTATACAGACAAGATCTCACACAGAAGCATACACATACACATTCACAAAAAGAGGAAAGGGGAAAAAATCATAGATCTTGCTCCTAAAGTCCACTTCCTTAATTTGGGATGATTGGTTGTCTATTCAGGTATTCCACAGATGCAGGGTACATCAAGTTGATTGTGGAGCTTTAATCCGCTGCTTCTGAGGCTGCTGGGAGAGATTTCCCTTTCTCTTCTTTGTTCTCACAGCTCCCAGGGCTAAGCTTTGGATTTGGCCCTGCCACTGCATGTAGATCGCTGGAGGGCGTCTGTTTTTTGCTCAGACAGGGTGGGGTTAAAAGAGCCGCTGATTGGGGGCTCTGGCGCACTCAGGCCGGCGGGGACGGAGGGGCACAGAGTGCGGGGCGGGCCTGCGGTGGCAAAGGCCGGCGTGACTTTGCACCAGCCTGAGGCGCACTGTGCGCTCTCCCGGGGAAGTTGTCCCTGGATCCCGGGAACCCGGCAGTGGCGGGCTGCACAGGCTCCGCGGAAGAGGGGTGTGGAGAGTGACCTGTGCTCGCACACAGGCCCCTCGGTGGCGGCAGCAGCAGCCTTAACGTCTCCCGCCCGCCTCTGGGGTCCGTGCTTTTAGCCGCGGCTTGCGCCCGTCTCTGAATTCCGCGCTTTCAGCCGCGGCTCGCGCCCGTCTCTGAATTCCGCGCTTTCAGCCGCGGCTCGCGCCCGTCTCTGGATTCCATGCTTTCAGCCGCGGCTCGCGCCCGTCTCTGAATTCCGCGCTTTCAGCCGCGGCTCGCGCCCGTCTCTGGGGTCCGCGCTTTCAGCCGCGGCTCGCGCCCGTCTCTGGAGTTCCTTTAAGCAGCGTTCTTAAACCCCTCTCCTCACGCCCCAGGAAACAAAGAGGGAAGGAAAAGTCTCCTGCCTCTTCTGCAGGTGCAGGCTTTTCCCCGGACTCCCTCCCGGCTAGCTGTGGTGCACTAACCCCTTCAGGCTATGTTCAAGCCGCCAACCCCAGTCCTCTCCCTGTGCTCCGGCCTCAGCTCGCAGCCCTGCCCGCCCCGGCGGGTGAGCAGACAAGCCTCTCGGGCTGGTGAGTGCCGGTCAGCACCGATCCTCTGTGCGGGAATATCTCCGCTTTGCCCTCCGCACCCCTGTGGCTGTGCTCTCCTCCGCAGCTTCGAAGCTCCCCCCTCCGCCTCCCGCAGTCTCTGCCCGCGAAGGGGCTTCCTAGAGTGTGGAAACTTTTCCTGCTTCACCGCTCCCTCCCACTGGTGCAGGTGCCGTCCCTATTCTTTTGTCTCTGTTTTTTCTTTTGCCCTACCCAGGTACGTGTGGAGTTTCTTGCCTTTTGGGAGGTCTGAGGTCTTCTGCCAGCCTTCAGTAGGTGTTCTGTAGGAGTTGTTCCACGTGTAGATGTATTTCTGGTGTATCTGTGGGGAGGAAGGTGATCTCCGCGTCTTACTCTTCCGCCATCTTCCGCCTTCCCGAGTCGGAACCAGGTCTTAACATTGAGATGGAGATCTCTCAGAGAGCTTTCACCATTTGATATCATGTGGAGCCGGGAGGTCTCTGGTAAAACAATGTCCTGAACTCGGCTCTTCTACCTCAGAGGCACAGGCCTGACACCCGGCCTGAGCACCAAGACCTTGTCAGCCACACCCCTCAGTAGTAAAGGGAGAAAAAGAGAAAGAAGAAAGAAAGAAAGAAAGAAAGAAAGAAAGAAAGAAAGAAAGAAAGAAAGAAAGAAAGAAAGAAAGAAAGAAAGAAAGAAAGAAAAGTTATTAAAAAATAGTAAATATTAAAAATAAAAAAAAGAAAAAAAGAAAAACAAAATGAAAGAAAGAAAGAAGAGGGCAAGCAAACGAACTATACTAAAAAAAACAAGAAAAGCAAAAACATGGACAGACAGACCCTAGGACAATTTGTATAAGAAAAGCTATACAGACAAAATAACGAAGAAGCATACACATACACACTCACAATAAGAAAAGAAAGAAATATAAACATCATGGCTCCCAAAGTCCACCACCTCAATTTTGTTATGCTTCATTTTCTACTCAGGTATTCCACAGATGCATGGTACATCAAGTTGATTGTGGTGATTTAATCTGCTGCTCCTGAGGCTGCTGGGAGAGATTTCCCTTTCTCTTTTGTTTGCACACCTCCTGGAGTTCAGCTTTGGATTTGGCTCCACCTCTGTGTGTAGGTTGACTGAGGGCATCTTTTCTTTGCTCACACAGGACAGGGTTAATATAGCAGCTGATTAGGTTGCTCTGTCTCACTCAGGCCTGGGGGAGGGTGGGGTATGGAATGCGGTGTGAGCATGCAGTGGCAGAGGCCTTCATGACGTTGCAACAGCCTGAGGCACACTGTGTGTTCTCCCGGGGATATTGTCCCTGGATCATGTGACCCTGGCAGTGGCGGCTGCACAGGCTCCTGGAAGCAGAGGTGTGGATAGTGTCCAGTGCTTGCACACAGCCTTCTTGGTGGTTGTATCAGCAGCCTTAGCCTTTCATGCCCGTCTCTGGTGTCTGCGCTGATAGCCATGGTTCCCACCCATCTCTGGGGCTTGTTTAAGCAGTTCTCTGAATCCCCTCTCCTCATGCACCCCTAAACAGTTGTCTCTTGCTTCTTAGACACGTCCAGACTTTTCCCCGGACTCCCTCCTGGCTAGCTGTGGCACACTAGCCCCCTTCAGGCTGTGTTCATGCAGCCAACCCCAGTCCTCTCCCTGGGATCTGACCTCTGAAGCCTGAGCCTCAGCTACCAGCCCCTACCCTCCCTGGAGGGTGAGCAGAGAAGCCTCTCAGGCTGGTGAGTGCTGGTCGGCACCATTCCTCTGTGTGGCAATCTCTCCACTTTTCCCTCTGCTCAGCTTTTACTGCACTCTCCTCCATGGCTCTGAAGCTTCCCCCCCCGCCACCCCCCGTCTCTTCCAGTGAAGGGGCTTCCTAGTGTTTGGAAACTCTTCCCCCTTCACAGCTCCCTACCAGTGGGGCAAGTCACATCCCTATTCTTTTGTCTGCATTTTTTGTTTTTTCTTTTGCCCTACCCAAGTATGTGTGGTGTTTATTGCCTTTTGGGATGTCTGAGGTCTTCTGCCATCGTTCAGTAGGTGTTCTGTAGCAGTTGTTCCACATGTAGATGTATTTCTGATGTATTTGTGGGGAGGAAGGTGATCTCTACATCTTACCCCTCTGCCATCTTGAAGGTCTCCTCCTAGTATTATTTTATAGTTGGCTATTACTCCCTTTTATTTGGTCAATGTTTATTTCATATATTTTTGAAATCTGTGTTTATAATTTTTATATCTTCTTGGTAATTAACACTTTATCATTATATAATCTTTGTCTTTTTTAACATTTTTTTACTTACAGTCTATTTTGTTGATATTAGGATAGAAACTCTTCTGGTTATTCTTTGCATAGAATATCCTTTGTCATCTTTTCACTTTCAACTTTTCATGCCCTTCAATGTAATGTGAGTTGCCTGTAGGTTGTCTATACTTGTTTCCTGTTTGTTGCTTTAATCCATTCTGTCAATCTATGTCTTTAGACTGAGGGTTTTAATTTACTTACATTTAAAGTAATTACTGATTGGGGAGCCCTTAATTTTGCTGTTTTGCTACTTATTTTGTGTATACATTAGCTTTTTTTTGTCATTCGTTTCCTCCATTAATGCCTTCCTTTGTGTTATCTGATTCTTTATAGTAATACATTTTGATTCTTATTTCCTTTTTCTTTTTTTTTGTACTTTCTATAGATATTTCTTTGTGGTTACCATGGAGATTACATATAAAATCCTACAGTTATGACAATATAACTAAAATTTTTGCCAACATAATTTTAATCTATTTCAAAATACTCTGTATTTTTACAGTCCCCTCTTAATGTTATTGATGTTACACATTACATATTTTAATATTGTGTACCCATTAACATAGACTTATTATTATATTTTATGAAATTGTCTTTTTAATACATGAGAAAAAAAGTGGAATTATAAACCAAAATTTTTCTAACATTATTGTTTATATTTGTGTATGTATTTACTTTTATGAAAGAACTTTATATTTTTGTATGTCTTCAAGTCACTGTCTACCACCTTTTCATTTCAACTTGAAGAACTCCCTTTAGCCTTTAGAGCATCTCTGGTGGTAATGAACTCCCTCAAATTTGTTTAGGAATGTATAAATTTCTCCATCTTTCTTGAAGGACAGTCTTGCCAGATATAATATTCTCAGTTTATACTTTTTTTTATTGGCACTTGAAATATATCATCTCACTACCTCTGTCCTCCAAGTTTTCTTTTGAGAAAACTCCTGATAGTCTTATTGGGGATCACTTTGACATGAGTCACTTTTCTCTTGGTGCTATCAAAAATCTATCTTTTCTTTGATTTTTTGAGTGGATTATAATGTGTCTTGCTGTGAGTATTTTTTGTTCTGTCCTATATAGAGTTCATTGAGCTTTTCTGGTTTGTATATATCTATATCTTTCTTAAAATTTGGGAAGTTTTCAGTCACTATTTCTTCAGTCATAATTTCTCTGCCCCTTTCTCTCCCTCTTCTGAGACTGTCATAATATGTATATTGGTCTGCTTGATGGTACCACATAAGTCCCTTAGACTCTGTTCAATTTTTTCATTCTCTTTTTTACTCTAAGCCTCAATAATTTCAAATGACTTGGCTTCAAGTTTACTGTTTCTTCTACCAATTCAAATATGTTGTTGAAGCCGTCTAGTGAAATTTTCAATTCAGTTATTGTATTTTACAACTCTGGAATATCTGTTTGGTTTTTAAGACATAATTTCTACCTCTTTGTTGACATTCTCATTTTGTTCATATATGATTTTTCTGGTTTCTTTTAGTTCTTTCAGTTTTCTTTTATTTCTTTGATCCTATGTATGATAGTTGTTTTAAAATTTTATCTAATAAGTCCATTGCATGTGTTTCTTCAGGAACTGTAACTGTACATTTATTTTGTCCCTTAGAATGGGCCATATTTCCTTATTTCATTGTATGCTTTGTGGTATTTTGTTGAAAATTGGGTATTTGAAATAATAACTACCACTCCCAATCCTTGCAGACTGATGTGGAAGACCTTTACTAATTAACTTTCTCCTGATCATTGATATCTGCCTCAGGTGAAAGTTTAAGTTCTCCTCAGATTTTTTCTGTGTATGTGTCCTGCCTGGGCATGTGTGTGTGTGTGTGTGTGTGTGTGTGTGTGTGTGTGTGTGTGTGTTTGATTTTCCCCAGCTGCTTTTAAATGTCTTAATTTCCCTAACCCTCTTACCTTAGCTTCTCAGAGACTTTGATGTTCTATTTTAGTTCTCTATGTATAATCTCTTACTTTCATGTCTTTGAGGATCTTAGTCCTTCTGCAGTTTTGATGTGCCATGTCATACATCTCTGCCTTCCACCGCTTACACTAGCCTTAGATTCAAACTCTGCCACCATTCCCCATCTGATCTCTGAGTCAGGTGAAACATAAAGCAGTCCCTTAGGCTACCACAGACAAGACAGAACATTGCAATCAAGTTCCACCCTGCTTCTTCCATCTCCAGAGAGGTTAATGAGAATTAGTTTGCTTCCTCCCAGCTTCACCAAACCACCCTGGAGAGTGTGTGGGGCAAGGGCCAGTAAAATGCCATGAAATTTCCTGTTTTGAATGTGGCTTTTGCTCGATTGGGCATTCACTTTGTTGTTATGGATCTTTGACTAGCTTCCATAGCTCCTATAAAGTTATTTTAGCCAGTCTGTAGTTGTTTATTTGATGTTTCTGTGTGGGAGCTAGGACCTGGAGTTTCCTAATCTTCCATCTTCCTGACATCACTCAAGATTCTATCTTTGTCTTTGGTTTTCAACAGTTTTATTATAATATTGCTCACAGTTTATATGTTTGAGCTTATTGGATGTAAGGTCGTGTCTTTCATCATATTTGCAAAGTTTTTGGTGATTAAGAATTCTATCTGTCCTTTTTCTCTTCTCCTTTTGGAACTCTCATAATGTGCATGATGTTCCACTTGATGGCATCCTGCAGGCCTTTAGACTTGCTAACTTTTCTTCATTTTAAAAATTTTCTGTTTCTCAGATTGGGTAATTTTAATCATCATATCTTCAAGTTCACTAACTATTCTGTCTGTGCAAATCTGCTGTTGATCCTCCATACTGAATTTTTATATATTTTATTGTAGTTTTCAGCTCCAGATTTCTATTTGGTTCCTTTTTTATAATTTTTATAATTCACAATTTTTATAAAATGACTATATAGATATTATCATTTTATTCATAAATGATTTTACTGGTTTCCTTTAGTTCTTTGTCCATGAGTTCTTATAGCTCTGAGCATATTTAAGACAGTTGATTTAAAATCTTTAGTAAGTAGAATATCTGAGCTTCCTCAGGGATAGTTTTTGTTAATTTATTATTTTCCTGTGAATAGGCCATACTCTGCTGTTTCTTTGTACGCTTTGTATGGGTTTTGTTGTTGTTGTTGGTGGTGGTGGTGGTGTTGAAAATTCGATATTTCAATATTATAATATGGTAACACTGGAAATCAGATTATTTCCTTCTTTAGGGTTTGCTGTTCTTTATTATTGAAGGTTGCCATTATCCATTTGTTTTGAAACTTTTTCAAATGATTTTTCTATAAACTATATTCCTTAATTAGTGTTCTCACTGAGGTATCTGTTCATTTAGCTTATGTCCATCTAATGTTTTGACAGAGATTTCTTAGAACTCCAAGAGCTAAAAACAGAAAATCCTCTCCCAGTCTTTGTGGATTGGCCTTTTCCTAGGCTACTCCTTTAACACTTTTCCAGTTGATTTACAATTCTTCCTTAATCTTCACTTCATTCTTGCACTGAGGCTAGAGATCAGCCAAAATTGAAATGAAAGCTTAGAGACTTCTCAGTTTTTTTATGAACATGTGTCCTTCCTGGACATATGTGTAAATTTCTAAATTCCTCAGTATACACAGATACTTTTGAATGCTCTTATTTCCCAAAGAAATTCCTTCCCCAGCTTTTCCTCCCAAGGTTTAGGTTGTCTATTTTACAACCATAATCTTTTGCCCCATGTGGCTGCACGTTTTTCATTCACCTTACAATGTTTTAAAAAACTGACCACTTCCAGAGTTCTGGCAAGTATGGTTCTAACAGTTCTGCTTCTTTTTCAAAGTTTTGAAAAGAGATGGGTGTTTGAAGCACCTACTCTATTATTCTGCTGACATTATTGTAGATCTATTTATTTATTTATTTTGTAGTCAGTGTTTTTATCTTCTTCCAGTTTTTTCAATATTTTTTTACATCTTTATTGGAGTATAATTGCTTTACAATGGTGTGTTAGTTTCTGCTTTATAACAAAGTGAATCAGTTATACATATGTTCCCATATCTCTTCCCTCTTGCATCTCCTTCCCTCCCACCCTTCCTATCCCACCACTCTAGGTGGTCACAAAGCACCGAGCTGATCTCCCTGTGTTATGCGGCTGCTTCCCACTAGCTACCTACTTTACATTTGGTAGTGTATATATGTCCATGCCACTCTCTCACTTTGTCACAGATTACCCTTCCCCCTCCCCATATCCTCAAGTCCATTCTCTAGTAGGTCTGTGTTTTTATTCCCGTCTTACTCCTAGGTTCTTCATGAACTTTTTTTTTTTTTACTTAGATTCCATATAAATGTGTTAGCATACGGTATTTGTTTTTCTCCTTCTGACTCACTTCACTCTGTATGACAGACTCTAGGTCCACCCATCTCACTACAAATATCTCAAATTCATTTCTTTTTATGGCTGAGTAATATTCCATTGTATATATGTGCCATATTTTCTTTATCCATTCATCCGATGATGGACACTTAGGTTGTTTCCATCTCCTGGCTATTGTAAATAGAGCTGCAATGAACATTTTGGTACATGAATCTTTTTGAATTATGGTTTTCTCAGGATATATGCCCAGTAGTGGGATTGCTGGGTCATATGGTAGTTCTATTTATAGTTTGTTAAGGAACTTCCATACTGTTCTCCATAGTAGCTGTACAAATTCACATTCCCACCAACAGTGAAAGAGTGTTCCCTTTTCTCCACACCCTCTCCAGCATTTATTGTTTCTAGATTTTTTGATGATGGCCATTCTGACTGGTGTGAGATGATATCTCACTGTAGATTTGAT
Organism: Lagenorhynchus albirostris; assembly: GCF_949774975.1. Lineage (NCBI taxonomy): Eukaryota > Metazoa > Chordata > Mammalia > Artiodactyla > Delphinidae > Lagenorhynchus > Lagenorhynchus albirostris. Next base: position 83,877,195 of record NC_083116.1, on the reverse strand, counting down.
TTGAATTTCTCTAATGACTAATGATGTTGAACATTCTTTCATGTCTTTGTTGTCACTCTGTATATCTTCTTTGGAGAAATGTCTATTTAGGTCTTATGCTCGTTTTTGGATTGGGTTGTTTGTTTTTTGGTTGTTGAGCAGCACGAGCTGCTTGTAAATTTTGGAGATTAATCCTTTGTCAGTTGCTTCTTTTGAATATGTTTTCTCCCATTCTGAGGGCTGTCTTTTCATCTTGTTTATGGTTTCCTTAGCTGTGCAAAAGCTTTGAAGTTTCATTAGGTCACATTTGTTTATTTTTGTTTTTATTTCCATTTCTCTAGGATGTGAGTCAAAAAGGATCTTGCTGTGATTTATGTCATAGAGTGTTCTGCCTATATTTTACTCAAAGAGTTTCATAGTTTCTGACCTTACATTTAGGTTGTTAATTCACTTTGAGCTTATTTTTGTGTATGGTATTAGGGAGTGTTCTAATCTCATACTTTTACATGTACCTGTCCAGTTTTCCCAGCACCACTTATTGAAGAGGCTGTCCTTTCTCCACTGTACATTCCTGCCTACTTTATCAAAGATAAGGTGACCATATGTGCATGGGTTTATCTCTGGGCTTTCTATCCTGTTCCATTGATCTATTTTTCTGTTTTTGTGCCAATACCATACTGTCTTGATTTATGTAGCTGTGTAGTATAGTCTGAAGTCAGGGACTCTGGTTCCTCCAGCTCCGTTTTCCGTTCTCAAGATTCCTTTGCTATTCGGGGTTTTTTGTGTTTCCATACAAATTGTGAATTTTTTTGTTCTAGTTCTGTGAAAAATGCCAGTGGTCGTTTGATAGGGATTGCACTGAATCTGTAGATTGCTTTGGGTAGTATAGTCATTTTCACAATGTTGATTCTTCCAATCTGAGAACATCGTATATCTCTCCTTCTATTTGTATCATCTTTAATTTCTTTCATCAGTGTCTTATAATTTTTGCATACAAGTCTTTTCTGCCCTAAAGTAGGTTTATTCCTAGATATTTTATTCTTTTTGTTGCAATGGTGAATGGGAGTGTCTTCTTGATTTCACTTTCAGATTTTTCATCATTAGTGTATAGGAATGCCAGAGATTTCTGTGCATTAATTTTGTATCCTGCCACTTTACCAAATTCATAGATTAGCTCTAGTATTTTTCTGGGAGCATCTTTAGGAATCTCTGTATATAATATTATGTCATCTGCAAACAGTGACAGATTTACTACTTCTTTTCTGATTTGGATTCATTTATTTCCTTTTCTTCTCTGATTGCTGTGGCTAAAACGTCCAAAACAATGTTGAATAAGAGTGGTGAGAGTGGGCAACCTTGTCTTGTTCCTGATCTTAGTGGAAATTCTTTCAGTTTTTCACCATTGAGGATGATGTTGGCTGTGGGTTTGTCATATATGGCCTTTATTATGTTGAGGAAAATTCCTTCAATGCCTACATTCTAGAGGGTTTTTATCATAAATTGGTGTTGAATTTTCTTGAAAGTTTCTCTGCATCTATTGAAATGATCATATGGTTTTTCTCCTTCAATTTGTTAATATGGTTTATCACATTGATTGATTTACATATATTGAAGAATCCTTGCATTCCTGGAATAAACCCCACTTGATCATGGTGTATGATCCTCTTAATGTGCTGTTGGATTCTGTTTGCTAGTATTTTGTTGAGGATTTTTCCATCTATGTTCATCAGAGATATTGACCTGTAGATTTCTTTCTTTGTAACATCTTTTTCTGGTTTTGGTATCAGGGTGATGGTGGCCTCATAGAATGAGTTTGGGAGTGTTCCTCCCTCTGCTATATTTTGGAAGAGTTTGAGAATGACAGGTGTTAGGTTTTCTCTAAATGTTTGATAGAATTCGCCTGTGAAGCCATTGGTCCAGGGCTTTTTTTTGTTGGAAGATTTTTAATCACAGTTTCAATTTCAGTGCTGGTGATTGGTCTGTTCACATTTTCTATTTCTACCTGATTTAGTCTTGGCAGCTTGTGCATTTCTAAGAATTTGTCCATTTCTTCCAGGTTGTCCATATTATTGGCATAGAGTTGCTTGTAGTAACCTCTCATGCTCTTTTGTATTTCTGCAGTGTCAGTTGTTACTTCTTTTTCATTTCTAATTCTATTGATTTGAGTCTTCTCCCTTTTTTTCATGATGAGTCTGGCTAATGGTTTATCAAATTTCTTTATCTTCTCAAAGAACCAGCTTTTAGATTTATTGATCTTTGCTCTCATTTCTGTCATTTCTTTCTCATTTATTTTTGATCAGATTTTTATGATTTCTTTCATTCTGCTACCTTTGTGGTTTTTTGTTCTTCTCTCTCGAATAGCTTTAGGTACAAGGTTAGGTTGTTTATTCAAGATGCTTCTTGTTTCCTAAAGTAGGATTGAATTGCTAAAATCTTCCCTCTTAGTACTGCTTTTGCTGCATCCCATAGGTTTTGGGTCGTTTTGTCTCCATTGTCATTTCTTTCTAGGTATTTTTTGACTTCCTCTTTGATTTCTTCAGTGATCACTTCGTTATTAAGTAGTGTATTGTTTAGCCTCCATGTATGTTTATCTTTTACAAATCTTTTCCTGTAATTGATATCTAACCTCATAGTGTTGTGGTCAGAAAAGATACTTGATAAATTTCAATTTCTTAAATTTACCAAGGCTTGATTTGTGACCCAAGATATGATCTATCCTGGAGAATGTTCCATGAGCACTTGAGAAAAATGTGTATTCCGTTGTTTTTGGATGGAGTGTCCTATAAATATCAATTAAGTCCACCTTGTTTAATGTATCATTTAAAGCTTGTGTTTCCTTAGTTATTTTTATTTTGGATGATCTGTCCATTGGTGAAAGTGGGGTGTTAAAGTCCCCTACTATGAATGTGTTACTGTCGATTTCCCCTTTTATGGCTGTTAGTATTTACCTTATGTATTGAGGTGCTCCTATGTTGGGTGCATAAATATTTTCAATTGTTATATCTTCTTCTTGGATCGATCCCTTGATCATTATGTAGTGTCCATCTTTGTCTCTTCTAATAGCCTGCATTTTAAAGTCTATTTTTTCTGATATGAGAATTGCTACTCCAGCTTTCTTTTGGTTTGCAATTTCATGGAATATATTTTTCCATCTCCTCACTTCAGTCTGTATGTGTCTCTAGGTCTGAAGTGGGTCTCTTGTAGACAGCATATATATGGGTCTTGTTTTTGTATCCATTCAGCCAGTCTGTTTCTTTTGGTGGGAGCATTTAATCCATTTGCATTTAAGATAATCATCAATATCTATGTTCCTATTCCCATTTCCTTAATTGTTTTGCATTTATTATTGTAGGTCTTTTCCTTCTCTTGTGTTTCTTGCCTAGAGAAGATCCTTTAGCATTTGTTGTAAAGCTGGTTTGGTGGTGCTGAACTCTCTCAGCTTCTGCTTGTCTGTAAAGGTTTTAATTTCTCCATCAAATCTAAATGAGATCCTTGCTGGGTAGACCTATCTTGGTTGTAGGTTTCTCTCTTACATCACTTTAAATATGTTCTGCCAGTCCCTTCTGGCTTGCAGAGGTTTTTTCTAAAAGATCAGCTGTTAACCTTATGGCAATTCCCTTGTGTGTTATTTTTTGTTTTTCCCTTGCTGCTTTTAATATATTTTCTTTGTACTTAATTTTTGACAGTTTGATTAATATGTGCTTCATGTGTTTTTCCTTGGATTTATCCTGTATGGGACTTTCTGTGCTTCCTTGATCTAACTATTTCCTTTCTCATGTTAGTTAAGTTTTCAACTATAATCTCTTCAAATGTTTTCCCAGTCCCTTTCTTTTTCTCTTCTTCTTCTAGAACCCTTATAATTCGAATGTTGGTGAATTTAATATTGTCCCAGAGGTCTCTAAGGCTGTGCTCAGTTCTTTTCATTCTTTTTTCTTAATTCTGATGTGCAGTAGTTATTTCCACTATTTTATTTTCCAGGTCACCTATCCGTTCTTCTGCCTCAGTTATCCTCCTATTAATCCCTTCTAGAGTACTTTTACTTTCATTTATTGTGTTGTTCATCATTGCTTGCTTACTCTTTAGATCTTCTAAATCTTTGTTAATTGTTCCTTGCATTTTCTCTATTCTATTTCCAAAATTTTGGATCATCTTTACTATCATTACTTTGAATTCTTTTTCAGGTAGACTGCCTATTTCCTCTTCATTTGTTAGGTCTGGTGGGTTTTTACCTTGCTCCTTCATCTGCTGTGTATTTTTCTGTCTTCTCATTTTGCTTATCTTACTGTGTTTGGGGTCTCCTTTTTGCAGGCTGCAGGTTCGTATTTCCTTTTGTTTTTCGTGTCTGTCCCCAGTGGCTAATGTTTCTTCAGTGAGTTGTGTAGGCTTCCTGGTGGAGGGGACTAATGCCTGTGTACTGCTGGATGAGGTTGGATCTTGTCTTTCTGGTGGGCAGGTCCATGTCTGGTGGTGTATTTTGGGGTGTCTCTGGACTTATTATGATTTTAGGGAGCCTCTCTGCTAATGAAAGGGGTCATCTCTTGTCTTGCTAGTTGTTTGGCATAGGGTGTCCAGCACTGTAGCTTGCTGTTCATTGAGTGAATCTGGGTGTTGGGTTTGAGTAGGAGATCTCTGGGAGATTTTCGCCATTTGATATTACGTGGAGCTGGGAGGTCTGTTGTGGTCCAGTGTCCTGAAGTTGTGTCTCCCACCTCAGAGGCACAGCACTGACTCCTGGCTGCAGCACCAAGAGCGTTTTATCCACACAGCTCAGAATATAAGGGAGATAAAGTAGAAAGAAAGAAAGAAAGAAAGAGGGTAAAAGAAAATAAACTAAAGTAAGGTAAAGTAAAATAAAGTTATTAAAATAAAAAATATTTATTATGAAAAATGTTTTTATAAAATAAAAACAAAAACCAAAAAAAAAGACGGATAGAACTTTAGGACAAATGGTGAAAGCAAAGCTATACAGACAAAATCTAATACAGAAGCATACACATACACACTCACAAATAGAGGAAAAGGGGAAAAAATAATAAATCTTGCTCTCAAAGTCCACCTCCTCTATTTGGGATAATTCATTGTCTATTCATGTATTCCACAGATGCAGGGTGCATCAGTTTGTTTGTGGAGATTCAATCCGCTGCTCCTGAGGCTACTGTGAGAGATTTCCCTTTCTCTTCTTTATTCGCACAGCTCCTGAGGCTCAGCTTTCGATTTGGCCCCGCCTCTGTGTGTAGGTCACTGGAGGGCATCTGTTCTTTGCTCAGACAGGACTGGGTTAAGGGAGCTGCTCATTCAGGGTCTGTGGCTCACTCAGGCCAGGAGGGAGGGAGGGGCACGATGCAGGCCTAGCCTGCAGAGGCAGAGGTCGGCATGACTTTGCACCAGCCTGAGGCATGTCGTGCCTTCTCCCGGGGAAGTTGTCCCTGGATCCCGGGACCCTGGCAGTGGCAGGCTGCACAGGCTCCCTGGAAGGGAGGTGCTGAGAGTGACCTTTGCTTGCACACAGGCTTCTTGTTGGCAGCAGCAGTAACCTTAGCGTCTCATGCCCGTCTCTGTGTTCTGCACTGTTAGCCATGGCTCGTGCCCATCTCTGGAGCTCCTTTAAGCAGCACTCTTAATCCCCTCTCCTCATGCATCAGGAAACAAAGAGGGAAGAAAAATTCTCTTGCCTCTTCGGCAGGTCCAGATTTTTCCCAAGACTCCCTCCCAGCGAGGCATGGTGCAATAACCTCTTCAGGCTGTGTTCATTCCCCCCAGTCCTCTCCCTGCATTCCAACTGAAGCCCGATCCTCAGCTCACAGCCCTGCCCAACCCCACCCCCCCCGGCGTGTGAGCAGACAAGCCTCTCCGGCTGTTGCGTGCTGGTCGGCATTGTTCCTCTGTGCGGGAATCTCTCTGCTTTGCTGTCTGCACCCCATTCCTGTGCGCTCCTCCACGGATCTGAAGCTTCCCGCCTCTGCCACCTGCAGTCTCTGCCCGGGAAGGCACTTCCTATTGTATGGAAACATTTCCTCCTTCACAGCTCCCTCCCACTGGTGCAGGTCCCATCCCTATTCTTTTGTCTCTGTTTATTCATTTTTCTTTTGCCCTACCCAGGTACGAGTGGATTTTCTTGTGTTTTGTGAAGTCTGAGGTCTTCTGCCAGGGTTCAGTAGGTGTTCTGTAGGAGTTGTTCCACATGTAGATGTATTTCTGATGTATCTATTGGGAGGAAGACAATCTCCATGTCTTACTCTTCTGCCATCTTCCCCCTCTGTATAAAATTGTTTTATCCCTGGGGTATTTTATGTAAGCCCCATGTTAACCACAAAACAAACAAACAACAAAAACAGAATAGATTCAGGAAATAAAAGAAAAAGGGGAGAGGAAAAACAGAGCAAACTACAAGGGAAAATCACCAATGTAGAAAAGTAGGCCAAAATGGAGAGGAAAGTAATAAAATACCTAGGAATAAAACTACCTAAGAATGGGGGTGGATTCAACATGGCATACTAGGAGGATGCAGAATTCGCACCTCTGTACAACTAGGGCACCTAACACGCACCAGTGGGGTACCATGGACACCTAAGTGGATGGGAGGAACCTCCAGGAACCAGCTTGTGGGATTGTGGTACCCAGAATGGGGGTCAGGCCCGAGTTCCTGTGGTGGGAGCTACAAGTCTAAAACGTTGGACTAACAGATAAACTTAGACCACAGAGAATCAATAAGAGTGAGGCCTCTCAGAGGACCTCATCTCAGCACCAAGAACCAGCTCTATCCAACTGCCTGAAAACTCCAGTGCTGGACATCTCAGGCCAAACAACCAGTAAGACAAGAATACAGAAACACCCATCAAAAAAAAATATGAAATGACAAAAAAATTTGCTACAGAAGAAGGAGCAAGGTAAATTTCTAAAAAAACAAATAAATGAAGGTGAAATAGGCAACCTACCTGAAAAAGAATTCAGAGTAATCATAGTAAAGATGATCCAAAATCTCAGTAACAGAATGGAGAAAAGTACAAGAAACATTAAACAGGATCTAGAAGAAGAGAAGAGCAAACAAACAGTGATGAACAACATAATTACTGAAATTAAAGATACTCTAGAAGGAATCAATAACAGAATAACTGAGGCAGAAGAATGAATAAGTGACCTGGAAGACAAAATGGTGGAAATAACTGCCAGAGACTAGATTAAAGAGAAAAGAATGAAAAGAATTGAGGACAGTCTCAGAGACCTTTGGGAAAACATTAAAAGCACCAGCATTCTAATTATAGGGGTTCCAGATGAAGAAGATACAAAGAAAGGGTCTGAGAAAATATTTGAGGAGATTATAGTTGAAAACTTCCCTAACAAGGGAAAGGAAATAGTCAGTCATGTCCAGAATACACAGAGAATACCATACAGGATACACCCAAAGAGAAACAAGCTGAGACATATATTAAGCACATTATCAAAAATTAAATAAAAAGAAAAAATATTAAAAACAGCAAGGGAAAACAACAAATAATATGCAAGGGAATCACCATAAGGTTAACAGCTGATTTTTCAGCAGGAACTCTGAAAGGCAGAAGAGAGTGGAAGGACATGTTTAAAGTGATGAAAGGGAAACACCTACAACAAAGATTACTCTACCCAGCAAGGATTCATTCAGACTCGACGGACAAATTAAATCTTTACAGATAAGCAAAAGTTAGGAGAATTCAGCACCACCAAACCAGCTTTACAAGAAATGCTAAAGGAACTTCTCTAGGCAGGAAACACAAGAGAAGGAAAAGACCTACAATAACAAAAGAAATACAATCAAGAAAATGGTAATAGGAGCATACATATTGATAATTACTTAAATGTAAAAGGATTAATTGCTCCAACCAAAAGACATACACTGGTTGAATTGATAAAAAAACAGGACCCATACATATGCTGTCTACAAGAGACCCACTTCTGATGTAGGGACACATACAGACTGAAAGTGAGGGGATGGAAAAAGATATTCCATGCAAATGGAAATTGACAGAAAGTTGGAGTAGCAATTCTCATATCAGACAAAGTAGACTTCAAAATAAAGACTATTACAAGAGAGAAAGAGAGACAATACATAATGATTAGGGACCAATCCAAGAATAAGATGTAACAACTGTAAATATTTATGTACCCCATATAGGAACACCTCAATACATAAGGAAAATGTTAACAACCAAAAAAGGGGAAATTGGCAGTAACAAATTCATAGTATGTGACTTTAGCACCCCACTTTCACCAATGGACAGATGATCCAAAATGAAAGTAAATAAGGAAACACAAGCTTAACATGACACATTAAAAAGATGGACTTAATTGAAATTTATAGGACATTCCATCCAAGAAAACAGAATACACTTTGTTCTCAAGAGCTCATGGAACATTCTCCAGGATAGATCATACCTTGAATTGGGTCACAATTCAAGCCTTCATAAATTTAAGAAAATTGAAATTGTATTGTATCTTTTCAGAAAACAATTCTGAAACCAGATAACAATTACAGGTAAGCAACTGTTAAAAATACAAACACATGAACGCTAAACAATATGCTACTAAATAACTAAGAGATCACTGAAGAAATAAAAGAGGAAATCATAAAAACCTAGAAACAAATGACAATGAAAACATGACGACCCAAAACCTATGGGATACAGGAAAAGCAGTTCTAAGAGGGAAGTTTATAGCAATACAATCCTACCTCAAGAAACAAGAAACATCTCAAATAAACAACATAAACTTACACCTAAAGTAATTAAGGAACAAAGGAAAAAACAAAAAGTAACCCAAAGTTAGCAGAAGGAAAGAAACCATAAAGATCAGATCAGAACTAAATTGAAAAGAACTGAAAGAAACAATAACAAAGATCAATAAAACTAAGAGCTGGTTCTTTGAGAAGATAAAATTAAAAAAACATTAGCCAGACTCATCAAGAAAAAAAGGGAGAAGACTCAAATCAATAGAATTAGAAATGAAAAAGGATAAATAACAACTGACACTGCAGAAATACAAAGGATCATGAGAGATTATTACAAGCACCTATTTGCCAATAAAACTGACAACCTGGAAGAAATGGACAAATTCTTAGAAAAAGACAACCTTCTGAGACTGAAACAGGAAGTAGTAGAAAATATAAACAGACCCAAGAAGAGCACTGAAATTGAAACTGTAATTAAAAATCTTCCAACAAACAAAAGCCCAGGACAAGATGGCTTCACAGGCAAATTCTATCAACCATTTACAGAAGAGATAACAGCTATCCTTCTCAAAATCTTCCAAAATATAGCAGAGAGAGGAACACCCCCAAACTCTTTCTGGGAGGCCACCATCACCCTGATGCCAAAACCAGACAAAGATGTCACAAGAAAAACTACAGGCCTCTGATGAATATAGATGCAAAAATCCTCAGCAAAATACTAGCAAACTGAATCCATCAGCACATTAAAAGGATCATACACCATGATCAAGTGGATTTTATCCCAGAAATGCAAGGATTCTTCAATATATGCAAATCAATCAATGTGAGACACCATATTAAAAAATTGAAGTAAAAAAAATATGATCTTCTCAATAGATGCAGGAAAACTTTTGACAAATTTCAACACCCATTTATGATAAAAACTCTCCAGAAAGTAGGTATAAATGGAACCTACCATAATATAATAAAGGTCATATATGACAAGCCCATAGCCAACATCATTCTCAATGGTGAAAAAATGAAACCATTTCCTCTAAGATCAGGAACAGGACAAGGTTGCCCACTTTCACCACTAATATTCAACATACTCTTGGAAGTTTTAGACACAGCTATCAGAAAAGAAAGAGAAATAAGAGGAATCCAACTCGGAAAAGAAGAAGTAAGTCTGTCACTGTTTGCAGATGACATGATACTATAGAGAGAGAATCCTAAAGATGCTACCAGAAAACTACTAGTGCTTATCAGTGAATTTGGTAGTGTAGCAGGATATAGAATTGATGCACAGAAATCTCTTGCATTCCTATACACTAATGATGAAAACACTGAAAGTGAAATTAAGGATACACTTCCATTTACATTGCAAAAAAAAGAATAAAATACCTAGGAATAAACCTACCTAAGGAGACAAAAGACATGTATGCAGACACTGATGAAAGAAATTAAAGAGGATATAAACAGATGGAGAGAAATACCATGTTTTGGATTGGAAGCATCAACATTGTGGAAATGACTATACTACCCAAAGCAATCTACATATTCAGTGAAATCCCTATCACACTACCAATGGCATTTTTACAGAACTAGAATTTTAAAAATTCACAGTTTGTGTGGAAACACCTAAGACCCCGAAGAGACAAAGCAATCTTGAGAAAGAAAAATGGAGCTGGAGAAATCAGGCTCCCAGACTTCAGACAATACTACAGAGCTAGAGTGATCAAGACAGTATAGTACTGGCATAAATACAGAGATATAGATCCATGGAACAAGATAGAAAGCCCAGATATAAACCCATGCACATAAGATCACCTTATCTTTCATAAAGCAGGCAAGAGTATATAATGCAGAAAAGACAGCCTCTTCAATAAATTTTGCTTGGAAAACTGGACAGCTACATGTAAAAGAATGAAATTACAACACTTCTTAACACCATACAAAAAAATAAACTCAAAATGGATTTAGGACCTAAATGTAAGGCCCGACACTATAAACCTCTTAGAGGAAAACATATGCAGAACACTCTATGACATAAATCACAGCAAGATCCTTTTTGACCCACCTCCTAGAGAAATGGAAATAAAGACAAAATTAAACAAATGGGACCTAATGAATCTTAAAAGCTTTTGCACAGTGAAGGAAACCTTGAACAAGACGAAAAGACAACCCTCAGCATGGGAGAAGATATTTGCAAACAAGGCAACTTACAAAGGATTAATCTCCATAATATACAAACAGTTCATGTAGCTCAATATCAAAAATACAAAAAACCCAATCCAAAAATGGGCAGAAGACCTAGATAGACATTTCTCCAAAGAAGACATACAGATTGCCAACAACCACATGAAAAAATGCTCAACATCGCTTATCATTAGAGAAATCCAAATCAAAATTACAATGAGATATGGGAACATATGTATATGTATAACTGATTCACTTTGTTATAAATCAGAAACTAACACACAATTGTAAAGCAATTATACTCCAATAAAGATGTTAAAAAAAAACACCAATGACAAAATAAAAAAAAAGAAATAACAAATGTTGGTGAGGATGTGGATAAAAGGGAATCTGTGGACTGTTGAAGGGATATAAATTAGTGCAGTTACTATGGAAAATAGTTTGGAGCATCCTCAAAATACTAAAAATAGACTCTCATGGTCCAGTGATCCCACTTCTGGGTAAATAATAAAAGAAAATGAGAATAGGACAGGATATTAAAGACATATCTTCAAAAAAACCCCAAAATTCTACCATGAAGTATCACCTCACACTGATCAGAATGGCCATCATTAAAAAATCTACAAACACTAAATGCTGGAGAGGATGTGGACAAAAGGGAACCCTCTTGCACTGTTGGTGGGTATGTAAACTGATACAGCCACTGTGGATAACAGTATGGAGGTTCCTTAAAATCTAAAAACAGAACTACCATATGACCCAGCAGTCCAACTACTGGGCATATACCCTGAGAAAACCATAATTCAAAAAGAGTCATGTACCATAATGTTCATTTCAACACTATTTACAATAGCCAGGACATGGAAGCAACCCAAGTGTCCATCAACAGATGAATGGATAAAGAAGATGTGGCACATATATACAATTAAATATTACTCAGCAATAAAAAGAAACGAAATTGAGGTCTTTGTAGTGAGGTAGATGGACCGGGAGTCTGTCTTACAGAGTGAAATAAGTCAGAAAGAGAAAAACAAATAACGTATGCTAACACATATATATGGAACCTAAAAAAATATATATGATTCTGAAGAACCTAGGGGCAGGACAGGAATAAAGATGCAGATGTAGAGAATGGACTTGACACGGGGAGGGGGAAAGGTAAGCTGGGACAAAGTGAGAGTGTGGCATGGACTTATGTATTCTACCACATGTAAAATAGATAGCTAGTGGGAAGCAGCCACATAGCACAGGGAGATCAGGTCAGTGCTTTCTGATCACCTAAAGTGGTGGGATAGGGAGAATGGGATGGAGATGCAAGAGGGAGGAGGTATGGGGATATATTTATATATATAGCTGATTCACTTTGTTATAAAGCAGAAACTAACACACCATTGTAAAGCAATTATTCTCCAATAAAGCTGTTTACAAAAAAGTTTTTATGTGCCTGTGTATATATTTGTTTATATATATAAATACACACACACACACACATACATATATATATATATATATATCAATAATTACTTTAAGTGCAAATGGATTGAATTAAGAAGTCAAATGTCACACAGTGGCTAGGTGGATAAAATACCGTGACCCAACTATATGCTGCCTACAGGAGACTGATTTCAGCTTTATGGCCACACATAGGCTCAAAATGAAGGTATAGGATAAGATAGTCCATGCAGGTGGAAGCAACATGAAAGCAGCTTTCACCAAACTTATGTAAGACAAACTTATTTAAGCCCAAAATGGCAACAAGTTATAAAGGATGTCATTATATAATGATACATGGTCAATATATTATCAGGAACATATAAAAATCATAAATATATATGCAGCCAATAGTCAAGACCCAAATTACACTAAGCAAATACTAAGTATGAAGGGAAAAATAGAAAACAACACAGTAATAAGAGGGGAAATCAATACCTCACCTTCAGGAATGGATCAGCCAGACAGTAAATCTACAAGGAAATGTTCCACCTGAATAATGCATTAGACAAAATGGACCTTACAGGCATATATAGAACATTCTTTCTAACAGCAGAAGAATATACTTTCTTCTCAAGTGCACATGGAACATTCTATGGAATGGATCATATATGACAGAAAACAGTTCTTAGCAAACTTAAGAAGATCGATATACCAATTTTCTTTTATAAACAGAATGGTATGAAACTAGAAATCAATAACAGGAGAAAAGCTGAAAAATCTAAACATATGTGAAAACTAAACAACATATGTCTGAACAACCAATGGGTTGAATAAGAACTTAAATAGAATTTTTTTTAATCCAAAACAAATGATATTTGAAAAACAACATAACCAATTTTGTGGAATGCTGCAAAAGCAGTTCTGAAAGGAAAGATATATCTTCTGATGTATGCATATATTAAGCATTTAGAAAGATCTCAAATAAGCAATTGAACTTTAAACCTCAAGGAAGTAGAAAAAGAAAAATAAATTAAGCCCAAAGTTAGCAGAGTAAGGAAATAATAAAGATCAGAGTGGAAATAAATTGAGAAGCCAGAAAAAAATAGAAAAATTGACAAAACTAAGAAGTTTTTGAAAAGATAAACAAAATTGAGAAACATTTGGGTAGACTACCAAGAAAAATGAGCAGACTCAAATAAAATCTGAATTTAAAAAGGAGACATTACAACTGATACTACAGAAATGCATAGGGTCATAAGACACTACTATGAACAATTATATGTCAACAAATTAGATAACTTAGTAGAAATGAATATATTCATAGAAACAAAGAACCTCCAAAACTGAATCAGGAAGAAAAAGAAAAGCAAAAAAGACAAATAATTACTAAATGTATTGAATCAGTAATCAAAAACCTCAACACAGAAAACCTCAGGACAAGACAGCTTCACTGGTGAACTCAACCAAACACTTAAAGAAAAATTAATGCCAATCTTTTTCAAACTCTTCTGAAAAAATAAATGAGAGAACACATCCAAACTAATTATTTGAGGCCAGAATTACTCTTCTACCAAGGCCAAATAAGAACATTATAAGAAAGAAAACTATAGACCAATATAACTGATGGGTATTGATGCAAAAATTCTCAACAAAATATTGGCAAACTGAATTTTAAAACACATTAAAAGGGCCATGACCAAATGTGATTTATCCCTGAGGTACAAGAATGGTTCAACAAAGGCAAATCAATAAATGTGATGCATCATATTGATAGAATGAAAGATAAAGTCGCATGATCATCTCAATAGATGCAGAAAAAGCATTTGGTAAATGCATCATCCTTTCATGATAAAGACACTCAACAAATTGATTATAGAATGAAAATGTCTCAACATTACGAAGGCCAAATACCAGAAACCCACAGGTAACATTATACTCAATGGTGAAAAATTGAAAGTTTTTCCTCTAAGATCAGGAGCAAGACAAGGATGCAACTCTCACCACTTTTATTCATATAGTACTGGAAGACCCAGCTACAGCAATTAGGCAAGACAAAGAAACAAAAAGCTTCTAAATAGGAAAGTAAGAAGTAGAATTGTCTGTATTTGCAGAAGATTCAATTTATTATAGAAAATCACAAAGCCTCAAAGGAAAAAAATGTTTTAATTACTAAAGGAATTCAGTAACGTTGCAGCATATAAAATCAACCTATGGAAATCAGCTGCATTTCTATGCAATTACAATAAAACATGAGAAAGAAATAAAGAAAACTATCCCAGGGGGCTTGAAATGCTGGAATAGGAAAATCCTGAGCTCACATCTTCTCACAGACACACCAAATCTACAACTACATATAAAAAAAAATATCTTGGAGAATGACCAGAAGACTAGTAGATTAGACTTTCTACAGCTAAGGATATATTTAAAATGCCATTTTGAAATGGTTAAGAGCACAGAGATGAGGTCTACTCAGAGCCCAAACCCTGGTGCAGCAACAAAAGCAGGAGGGATAACACAACCCTGAAGATCGCCCCTGAGGAGAAAGATGTCCAAACTTCAGGGGATCTGCATTGGGAAGTTGAGTCATTGGGATCTGCACTGTGGACCTGCACCAGGAAGATGAGCCTTGTCTGGTTTTGAAAACAAGTCCCAAGGTTGCAATTTTTTTATATACTCTCCTTCCCCATAGATGGTCTGGCACTGGCAGGTGCCATTTCTGTCACTCTCCATATACATAGTTAATAACATGCACTGGCATTCCCTTGCAGACCAGCCCTGCCCACTCTCACTGGCCTCTCTGAAGCAGCAGTTCCCCATACGACCTGAGGGACTGCCTCACCTGGCACCAGCAGCAACTCCAACCAGCTACTGCCCTTAAACACCTGATGGGCCATCTAGAATGGCACCACTGATCTTCCAAAGATGCTACTGCCCCATCCTACCTGATGCTCAGCCCCAGTCTGCACCAGCATCCTTCCAAAATGGTTCCTACAACCTTGCCCCCCAGTGCACCAGAAACAGTTATGGCCACATCTTGTGGCCAGCAAGTTTGGGGTCCAACACTGCCCATCAGTATGCCACAGCACTTGAGGTCCAACCACAACAGGAGGGCGCACACAGCCCACACAGTGGATATCCCTGGAGCACCTAGCTCTGGTGACCAGGGGTGTTGTGCCACTGAGCCCCAAATGACACCTTCAACATAAGGACACTCTTTCAAGACCATAAGTTATAGCTGATCTATATAATACATACAAACAAACACAGAACTATACAAAATGAGGAGACAGAGGAATACCTTCCAAACAAAACAAACAAACAGAACCTAAGACAAAAAAACTAAAGAAAAAGGAGGTAAGCAATTTACCAAATAAAGAGTTCAAAGAAATAGTCATAAAGATGGTAACCAAACTCAGGAGAGAAATGGATTAATTCAGTGAGAACTTTTAAAAAAGAGAAAATATTGAAAAGAAAGAATCAGAACTGAAGAATGCAATAACTAAAATGAAAAATATGAAAGAATCAACAACAGATAGAGGATGCAGAAGAATGGATCAGTGATCTCAAAGAGAGGACAGTGGAAATCACCCAACTGGAAAAGAAAAAAATGTTTTGAAAGGAGTATTACTTAAGGGACCTCTGAGATAACATCAAACATACCAATCTTCACATTATAGGGGTCCCAGAAGGAGAAGAGAGAGAAAGAGACAGAAAACAAGCACCAATAGAGAGCAAAGGATCATGAGTTTGCCACAAACAATTATAAGCCAACAAATTGAACAACCTATAAGAAATGGATAAATTCCTAGAAACATACAAACTTCCAAGACTGAATCAGGAAGAAAAAGAAAATCTGAACAGACAAATCACTAATAAGGAAATTGAATTAGTAATTTAAAAAATCCCAATGAACAGAAGTCCAAGATCGGATGGACAACCTCACAGGAGAATTCTACCAAACATTTAAAGAAGAGTTAACACCTATCCTTCTTAAACTATTCCCAAAAATTGAACAGGAAGGAACACTTTCAAACTCATTCTACAAGGCCACCATTGTGCTGAAACCAAAACCAGATAAGAATGTAACAAAAAAAATTATAGGTCAATATCCCTGATGAACAAAGATACAAAAGTCCTCAGCAAATTGTTAGGAAACAAAATTCAACCATGAATTCAAAGGATTATACACCGTGGTCAAGTGGGATTTATTCTAGGGATTCAAACATGGTTTACCATCTGCAAATCACTCTCTGTGATACACCCCATTAACAAAATTAAGTATAAAAATCATATGCTCATCTCAATAGATGCAGAAAAAGCATTTGACAAAATTCAACATCCTTTTATGATAAAAAATCTCAAAAAATGGTTATGGAAGGAATGTATCTTAATATAATAAAAGCCATATATGGCAAAGTCACAGCTAATATAATAATGGTGAAATGCTGGAAGCCTTTCCTCTAAGATCAGGAACAAGACAAGGATGCCCACTCTTGACACTTTTATTCATCATAGCGTGGGAAGTCCTAGCCACAACAGTCAGGCAAAAAAAAAAAAGAGAGAGAGAGAGAGATAAAAGTGATCCAAATTAGAAAGGAAAAAGTAAAACTGTCATTATTTGCATATGACATGATACTATATATAGAAAACCCTAAAGACTTCACCAAAAACAAAATGAGAAGTAAAAAATGAATTGGTGAAGTTGCAAGATACAAAATCATTATACAGAAATCTGTTGTATTTCTATATACTAATAATGAACTATCAGAAAGAGAAATTAAGAAAACAATCCCATTTACAATTGCATGAAAAAGAATAAAACACCTAGGAATAAATGTAGCCAAGGAGGTAAAAATCCATACTCTGAAAACCCTAAGACACTGATGAGTGAAACTGAAGATATCACAAATAAGTGGGAAGATATACTCATGTATTGGAGGAATTAATACTATTAAAATGTCTGTAGTACCCAAAGAAATGTACAGATTCAATGCAATTTCTGCAAAATATAATGGCAATTTTCATGGAACTGGAAAAACTAATCATAAAATAGGTATTAAAACACAAAAGTCCCTGAATAGCCTAAGCAATCTTGAAAAAGAACATGTCATTCTACCTGATTTCAAACTATACTACAAAGCTATAGTATTTGAAACAGTATGGCACAAAACACATAGATCAATGGACCGTAATAGAGAATGCAGGAATAAGCACATCCTTATATGGTCATTCAATTTACAACAAAGGACCCAAGAATATACAGTGAGGAAATATAGTCTCTAAACTAAATAGTGTTGGACAAACTGGACAGCTACATGCAAAAAAATAAACCTGGAACAATTCTTACACCATATATAAAAATAAGCTCAAAAGGGATTAAAGACTTAAGTGTAAGACTGTAACCATAAAACACCTAGAAGAAAACATAGCCAGTATGCTTTTTGACGTCAGTCTTAACAATATTCTTTTGGAACTGTCATCTCAGTCAAGGGAAACAAAAGCAAAAATAAACAAATGAGATCACATCAAACTAAAAAGTTTTGAACAGCAAAGGGAACCATCAACAAAACAAAAAGTCAACCTACCTAGTGGGAGAAGGTATTTGCAATTGATATATCCAAAAAGGGGTCAATTTCCAAAATATATAAAGAACTCATAAAACTCAATATCAAAAAACAAACACAAAACAACCAATCTGATTTAAAATGCACAGAGGAACTGAACAGACATTTTTCCAAGGAAGAATTACAGATGGCCAACAGACACATGAAAAGATGATCAACATCACCAATATTCAGGAAAATGCAAATCACAAATACAATGAGATATCACCCCATACTTATCACAGTGGCTATTATGAAATAGACAACAAAAACCAAGTTTTGGCCAGGTTGTGAATAAAAGTGAAGGCTCATGCAGTGTTGGTGGAAATGTAAATTGGTGCAGCCATTATGGAAAACAGTATGGAGGTTCCTCAAAAACTTAAAAACAGAACTACCATATAATCCAGCAATTCCACTTCTGGGTATTTATCAAAAGAAAATTGAAACACTGATCAAAAGATATATAAATTCATATGTTTATTGACAGCATCACTTACCACAGCCAAGATATGGAAGCAACCTAAGTGTTCAACAGTAGGTGAATAAATAATGAAGATGTGGTATGTGTGTATGTGTTTGTATATCTATCTATCTATCTACCTATCTATATCTATATATCTATACATATATAACAATATTACTTGGCCATTAAAATGAATGAGACATTGTCATTTATGTCAACATGGATGGGCCTAGAGGAAATAAGTGAAGTAAGTCATATAAGTCAGACAGAGAAAGACAAATATTATATAATTTTAGTCATATGTGGAATCTAAGAATCAAAACAAACAGAAACAGACTCATAGATGATACAGAGAACAAACATGTTCATCAGAGGGGAGGGATGGGGCATTGAATGAAATGGGTGAGAGGGATTAAGAGGCACAAACTTCCAGTTATAAAATTAATAAGTTGTGGTGATGTAATGCACAGCATAGGGAATATAATCAATAATATTGCAATATTTTCTTTCACCAGAAACTAATTTAATGTTGTATGTCAATTATACTTTCAGTAAAAATGATTTAAAACTTTATACAAAGCTACAGTAATCAATCAGCATGGTATTTGTGTCAAGGATAAACACAGAGACCAATGGGATAAGATTGAAGTCTAGAAAAATGAGCAGTAACAAGTAAGTAACAAATGAAAAATAACAAGTATTGGAGAGAGTATGGGGAAATTGGAGCCCTCATACATTGGTGATGGAAATGTAAAATGGTACAGCTGCTGTGGAAAATAGTTTGTCAGAGAATGACAAATAGTATATGACCTTATTTGTATAATGTAAAAAAACAAAACTCTTAGAAACAGAGTAGATTGGTGGTTGTCAGGATCTGGGGTGTGGGGGAAATGAGGGGAGGTTTGTCAAAGGGTACAAACTTCCAGTTAGAAGATGAATACGTTCTAGGGATCTAATGTATAGCATGGTGATTGTAGTTTATAATAATATATACTTGAAAGCTGCTAAGAGAAAGTTGCTAAGAGAGAACATCTTAAATGTTCTCATGACAAAAAAGAAATGGTCATTACATGATGTGACAGAGATAATAGCTAGTGCTAAGGTGGTAATCATTTTGAAATATAAGGGTATAAAACCAATATGTTGTACACCTCATAATAAAGCTAGTGAAAAAGAGGATGCCGAAACAAGATATGGACTGGGAGAAAATATATGCAAACCATATTTACAGAATATAGAAAGCTCTCTGAAAACTCAACAGTAAAATATTAAACAAACAGTCCAATTAGAAACTGGGCAAAAGACATAAAAGGACCTTTCATCATAGAAGACATACAGTTATCAAATAAGAATATGGAAATATTTTTAATATTGTTAGCTATTAAGGAAATGCAAATTAAGACTATGATTAGGTATCCCGATACACCTATTAGAACAGCCAAAATTCAAAATATTGACAATACCAAATGCTGAGGAAGATATGGGGAAACTAGATCTCTTGTAAATTGCTGGTGGGAATGTAAAATTGTACAGTCACTCTGGAAATTAGTTTATCAGTTTCTTTAAAGTAAATATATACTTACGCTATGACCCAGCAATTGTACTCCTTGGCATTTATCCTGGAGAAATGAAAACTTATGTCCACAAAAAGCCTGTATAAGTGTGTCCATAGCAGCTTTATTTGTAATAACCCCAAACTGGTATCAACCCAATTAATTTTGTGTTAGGGAGTGGACTAGTTTCATTATTTTGCATGTAGCTGTCCAGTTTTCACAACATGATTTATTGAAAAGACAGCACTTGCCCAATTGTATATTTACCTCCTTTATTGTAAATTAATTGACCACATAAGGGTGGGCTTATTTATGGGTTCTCTATTTTGTTCCATTGGTCTATGTGATTATTTTTCTGCCAATATCATACTGTTTTGATTACTATAGCTTTGTAATATAGTTCGAAATCAGGGAAAGTGATTTCTTAAGGTTTGTTCTTCTCAAGATGGCTTTAGCTATTCAGGGTCTTTTGTGGTTCTATACAAATGTTAAAACTGTTTGTTGTTTCTGTAAAAGATACTATTGGAATTTTGATAGGGATGGCATTCAACTTGCATATTGCTTTGGGTAAAATAGAAATTTTAACAATATTAATTCTTCCAATCCAAGAGCACAGAATATCTTTCCATTTATTTGTGTCTTCAATTTCTTTCATTCATGACATAGATTTCAGTGCACAGGTCTTTCCCCTCCTTGGTTAAATTTATTCCTAGGTATTTTATTCTTTTTTATGAGATTGTAATTGTATTTTTTCTTAATTTCCCCTTCTGATATTTTGTTGTTAGTGTATAGAAATGCAGCTAATTTTTGTACATTGGTTTAGTACTCTGCCACTTTCCTGAATTTGTTGATTATTCTAACAGTTTTAATGGAAATTTTTGGGATTTCTCTATATAGAACCATGTCATCTGCAAATAGCGACAATTTTACATCTTCCTTTACAACTTGATGCCTTTTTTTCTTACCTAATTGCTATAGCAAGGACTTCCAATACTATGTAGAATAACAGTGGGAAGAGAGGACATCCGTGTGTTGTTCCTGATCTTGGAGGAACAGTTACAGCTTTTCACCATTGAGTATGATGTTAGCTATGGTCTAGTCATATGTAGCTTTTATAATGTTAAGGTACATTCCCTCTATACCCACTTTGTTGATAATTTTTACCATAAATGAATGTTGAATTTTGTCAAATTATTTTACTGCATCTATTGAAATGATCATATGACTTTTATCATTCATTTTGCTAACGTGGTATATCACACTGATTGATTGACATATGTTGAAACATCATTGCATCCGTGGAATAAATTAACATTGATTATGGTGTATGATCCTTTGAATGTATGGTTTAATGTGGTTAGCTAATATTTTGTTGATTATTTTTGCATCTACATTCATCAGAGATATTAGCCTGTAATTTTATTTTTTGGTGTGTGATACCACACACAAAAAACTAGATACCTTGTCTGGTTTTGGTATCAGGGGAATGCTGACCTCATAATAATGAGTTTGAAAGTGTTCCCTCCTCTTCATTTTTGAAGACTTTGAGAATTTACACGTTTGGTAGGAAACACCAGTGAAGCCATCTTGCCCTGGACTTTTGTTTGCTGAGAGGCTTTTCATTACTGATTCAATCTCCTTATAAATCAGTATATTTATATTCTATTTCTTCCTGATTCAGTCATGAAGATTATGTTTCTAAGAATGTATCCATATCTTCTAGGTTGTCCAGTTTGTTGACTTATAGCTGTTCATAATATTCTCATAATCTTCTGTATTGCTGTGATATCCATTGTAATTTCTCCTCTTTTCTGGTCTTATTTATCTGAGCCTTCTATCTTTTTTCTTAGTAAGTCTGGCTATAGAGTTATCTATTTTGTTTAGCTTTTCAAAAAACAGTTCATAGTTTTATTGATCTTTTCTATTCTCTTTTTAGGCTCTATTTCATTTATATCAGCTCTACTTTTTATTATTTCCTTCCTCCACTAACATTGGACTTCATTTGCTCTTTTTTTTTTCTCAAGTTCTTTAGGTCTAAAGTTAGATTATTTATTTGAGATTTTTCTTGTTTCTTGGGGTAGTCCTGTATTTCAACAAACTTCCCTCTAAGAACTGCTTTTGCTGCATCTAACAGATTTTGGTATGTCATTTGACCATTTTCATTTGTCTCTGGATACCTTTAGATTTCTCTTTTTTGCTACATTGTTCAGGCATGTTGTTAATCTCCACATATTGGTGGTTTTTAAGCTTTTTTTCATGTAATTGATTTCTAGTTTTATGCCACAGTTGTCCCAAAAGATGCATGATATGATTTCAATCTTCTTGGGTTTATTAAGGCTTGTTTTGAGGCACAACGTGTGATATAACCTGGAGAATGTTCACTGTGTACGAGAATAATGTGTATTCTGCTGCTTTTGATAGAATGTTCTGCATATAACTATTAATTCAATCCATTCGAATGTGTCATTTAAGGCTGATGTTTACTTAATGATTTTCTATCTGGATCCTTTATCCATTGATGTAAGTGGGATATTAAAGTCACCTTTTATTAATATATCAATGCCAATTTCTCCCTTTAGGTCAGTTAATATTTGCTTTATATACTGTGGTGCTCCTATGTTGGGTGCATATATATTTTAAAATGTTGTGTCTTCTTCTTTGACTTACTCCTTTATCATTATGCAATGCCCTTTTTGTCTTTTACTACGTCCTTGTTTAAAGTCTATTTTGTCTGAGATGAGTATACCTACATCACCTTTCTTTTCATTTCCAATGGCAAGATATATCTTTTTGCATCCCGTCACTTTTTTTATTTTATTAATTTACTTTTATTTGATTTTTAATTTTTGAGTGTGTGTTAGTTTCTGTTTTATAACAAAGTGAAACAGCTATACATATACATACATCCCCATATCTCCTCACCCTTGCATATCCCTCACACCCTCCCTATCCCACACCTACAGGTGGTCACAAAGCACAAAGATGATCTCCCTGTGCTATGTGCCTGCCTCCCACTAGCTATCTATTTTACATTTGGTAGTGCATATATGTACATGTCATTCTCTCACTTCATCCCAGCTTTCCCATCCCCCCACCTGTGTCCTCAAGTTAATTCTCTACATCTGTGTCTTTATTCCTGTCCTGCCCCTAGGTTCTTCAGAACAATTTTTTTTCTTTTAGAATATATATATATATATATATATATTAGCATATTTGTTTTTCTTTTTCTAACTTACTTCACTCTGTATGACACACACGAGGTCCATCCACCTCACTACAAATAACTCAGTTTCGTTTCTTTTTATGGCTGAGTAATATTCCATTATATATATGTGCCACATCTTCTTTACCCATTCATCTGTCGATGGACACATAGGTAACTTCTATGTCCTGGCTATTATAAGTAGAGCTGCAATTAACATTGTGGTACATGATACTTTTCGAATTATGGTTTTCTCACGGTATATGCCAAGTAGTTGGATTGCTGGGTCGTATGGTAGTTATATTTTTACTTTTTTTAGGAACATCCATACTGTTCTCCATAGTGGCTGTATCAATTTACATTCCCACCAACAGTGCAAGAGGGTTCCCTTTTATCCACACCCTCTCCAGCATTTATTGTTTCTAGGTTTTTTGATGATGGCCTTTCTGACTGGTGTGTGGTGATACCTGATCGTAGTTTTGATTTCAATTTCTCTAATGATTAGTGCTGTTGAGCATCTTTTCATTGTTTGTTGGCAATCTTTATGTCTTCTTTGGAGAAATGTCTATTTAGGTGTTCTGCCCATTTTTGAATTGGGTTGTTTGTTTTTTTTGATATTGAGCTGCATGAGCTGCTTGTAAATTTTGGAGATGAATCCTCTGTCAGTTGCATCATTTGCAAATATTTTCTCCCAATCTGAGGGTTGTTTTTTGTCTTGTTTATGGTTTCTTTTGCTTTGCAAAAGCTTTTAAGTTTCATTAGGTCCCATTTGTTTATTTTTCATTTTATTTCCATTTCTCTAGGAGGTGGGTCAAAAAGGATCTTGCTGTGATGGATGTCATAGAGTGTTCTGCCTATGTTTTCCTCTAAGAGTTTGATAGTTTCTGTCCTTACATTTAGGTCTTTAATCCATTTTGAGTTTATTTTTGTGTATGGTGTTAGGGAGTGTTCTAATTTCATACTTTTACATCTACCTGTCCAGTTTTCCCAGCACGACTTATTGAAGAGGCTGTCTTTTCTCCACTGTATATT
Organism: Lagenorhynchus albirostris; assembly: GCF_949774975.1. Taxonomy (NCBI): domain Eukaryota; kingdom Metazoa; phylum Chordata; class Mammalia; order Artiodactyla; family Delphinidae; genus Lagenorhynchus; species Lagenorhynchus albirostris. The sequence goes on along the minus strand of NC_083116.1, from coordinate 83,853,053 downwards.
CTTGCCTCCTTTATCAAAAATAAGGTGACCATAGGTGCGTGGGTTTATCTCTAGGCTTTCAGTCCTGTTCCATTGATTTATATTTATTTTTTTGTGTCAGTACCATACTATCTTGATTATTGTAGCTTTGTAGTGTAATCTGAAGTCAGCGAGCCTGATTCCACCATCTTCATTTTTCTTCCTCAAGATGGATTTGGCTATTCAGGGTCTTTTGTGTTTCCATACAACTTGTGAAATATTTTGTTGTAGCTCTGTGAAAACTGCCATTGGTAGTTTGATAGGGATTGCATTGAATCTGTAGATTGCTTTAGGTAGTATAATCATTTTTACAATGTTGATTCTTCCAATCCAAGAACATGGTATATCTCTACATCTCATTGTCTCATCTTTAATTTCTTTCATCAATATCTTATAGTCTCCACCTACAGGTCTTTTGTCTGCTTTGGTAGCTTTATTCCTAGGTATTTTATTCTTTTTGCTGCATTAGTAAATGGGAGTGTTTCCTTAATTTCTCTTACAGATTTTTCATCATTAGTGTATAGGAGTGCAAGAGATTTCTGTGCATTAATGTTGCATCCTGCTACTTTACCAAATTCATTGACTAGCTCTAGCAGTTTTCTGGTAGCATCCTTAGGATTCTCTATAAATAGTATCATGTCATCTGCAAACAGTGACAGATTTACTTCTTCTTTTTTTATTTGTATTCCTTTTATTTCTTTTTCTTCTCTGATTGCTGTGGTTAAAATTTCCAAAGCTATGTTGGATAATAATGGTGAGAGTGGACAACCTTTGTCTTCTTTCTGTTCTTAGTGGAGATGGTTTCAGTTTTTCACCATTGAGAATGATGTTGGCTGTGGGTTTGTCATACATGGCCTTTATTATGTTGAGGAAAGTTCTGTCTATGCCTACTTTCTGGAGGATTTTTATCATAATTTGGTGTTGAATTTTTTTGAAAGCTTTCTCTGCATCCATTGAGATGATCATATGGTTTTTCTCCATCAATTTGTTAATATGGTGGATCACATTGATTGATTTGCATATACTGAAGAATCCTTGCATTCTTGGGATAAACCCCACTTGATCATGGTGTATGATCTTTTAATGTGCTGTTGGATTCTGTTTGCTAGTATTTTATTGAGGATTTTTGCATCTATACTCATCAATCATATTGGCCTGTAATTTCCTTTCTTTGTGACATCTTTGTATGGTTTTGGTATCAGGGTGATGGTGGCCTAATAGAATGAGTTTGGGAGTGTTCCTCCCTTGTAATATTTTGCAAGAGATTAAAGGGTAGGTGTTAGCTCTTCTCTAAATGTTTGATAGAATTCGCCTGTGAAGCCATCTGATCCTGGGCTTTTGTGTGTTGGAAGATTTTTAATCAAAATCTTAATTTCAGGGCTTGTGATTGGTCTGTTTATATTTTCTATTTCATCCTTGTTCAGTCTCAGAAGGTTTGGTTTTTCTAAGAATTTATCCATTTCTTCCAGGTTGTCCATTTTATTGGCATAGACTTGCTTGTAGTAATCTCTCATGATCCTTTGAATTTCTGCAGTGTCATCTGTTACTTCTCCGTTTTCATTTCTAATTATTTTGATTTGAGTCTTCTCCCTTTTTTTCTTGATGAGTCTGGCTAATGGTTTATCTCCTCAAGGAACCAGCTTTAAGTTTTATTGATTTTTGCTATCATTTCTCTTTCATTTATTTCTGATCTGACTTTATGATATCTTTCCTTCTGCTAACTTTGAGGTTCTTTTGTTCTTCTTTCTCTGATTGCTTCTGGTGTAAGGTTAGGTTGTTTATTTGAGATGTTTATTTTTTCATGAGGTAGGATTTTATTGCTATAAACTTCCCTCTTAGAACTGATTTTGCTACATCCCATAGGTTTGGGTTGTTGTTTTTTCATTGTCATTTTTTTCTAGGTATTTTTTGACTTCCTCTTTGATTTCCTCAGTGATCTCTTGGTTTTTAAGTAGTGTATTTTTTAGCCTCCATGTGTTTGTATTTTTTTACAGATTTTTCCATATTCCATCGCCTCAATTTTGGGATGGTTCATTGTCTATTCAGGTATTCCACAGATGCAGTGTACATCAAGTTGATTGTGGAGATTTAATCCGCTGCTCCTGAGTCTGCTGGAAGAGATTTCCCTTTCTCTTCTTTGTTTGTACAGCTCCTGGAGTTCAGCTTTTGATTTGGCCCTGCCTCTGCCTGTAGGTCACCTTAGGACATCTGTTCTTCACTCAGACAAGACAGGGTTAAAGTAGCAGCTGATTAGGGGCCTCTGGCTGACTCAGGCTGGGGGGAGCGAGAGGTAGAGAATGCCAGGTGAGCCAGTGAGACAGAGGCCGGCATGACATTGCAACAGTCTAAGGCTCGCCGTATGTTCTCCCAGGGATGTTGTCCCTGGATCACGGGATGCTGGCATTTGCAGGCTGCACAGGCTCCTAGGAGGGGAGATGTGTATAGTGACCTGTGCTTGCACACAGGCTTCTTGGTGGTTGCAGCAGCAGCCTTTGCATTTCATGCCTGTCTCTGCTGTCCGTGCTGATTGCCACAGCTTACGCCCATCTCTGTAGCTTGTTTAGGTGGTGCTCTGAATCCCTACTCCTCATGAACCCCAAAACAATGGTCTTTTGCTGGTTAGGCAGTTCCATACGTTTTCAAGGACTCCCTCCCGGCTAGCTGTGGTGGACTAGCCCCCTTCAGGCTGTGTTCACACAGCCAACCCCAGTCCTCTCCCTGGTATCTGACCTCCAAAGCCTGAGCCTCAGCTCCCAGCCTCCACCCGCCCTGGTGGGTGAGCTGAGAAGTGGCTCAGGCTGGTGAATTCTGGTTGGCACTGATCCTCTGTGTGGGAATCTCTCCACTTTGCCATCTGCACCCTTATTCTTACACTCTCCTCCATGGCTCCAAAGCTCCCCTTCGCCACTCCCCATCTCTGCCAGTTAAGGGGCTTCCTAACGTGTGTGAACTTTTCCTCCTTCACAGCTCCCTCTCAGAGGTGCAGATTCTGTCCCTATTCTTTTGTCTTTACTTTTTTCTTTTGCCCTACCCAGATACATGGGGAGTTTCTTGCCTTTTGGGAAGTCTGAGGTCTTCTGCCAGCATTCAGTAGGTGTTCTGTAGGAGTTGTTCCACATGTAGATGTATTTCTGATGTATTTTTGGGCAGGAAGGTGATCTCCACATCTTACTCCTCACTTGAAGGTCTCCCCACTTCACTTTTACTCTGTTTGTGTTTTTACATCTGAAGTGAAGTTTTTCGTAGGCAACATATACATGTCTTCTTTTTTTTTTTTCATTCAGCCATTCCATATCTTTTGATTGGAGAATTTAATCTATTAACATTTAAAGTTATTATTAATAATATGTACTAATTGTAATTCTGTACAATATTTTCTGAATGTTTTGGTAGTATTTTTGTAGTTTCTTTCCTCTTGTCTTGCTACCTTCCCTTTAGATTTAATAACAATGTTTAGCATTATATTAAGATTTATTTCCTATTTTCTTTAGTGAATCTACTATAGGTTTGGCTTTGTGACTATCCTGAGGTTCACATATAAATAATTTATGTATATAACCATCTTATTTTATATTGATAGCAATTTAAATTTGAATTCATTCTAAAACTCTACATTTTTAACCCCCTCATTTTGTTTTTCATGTCACATTTTATATCTTTTTATTTTATATATGTCCTTAAATAATTACTGTAGTTTTCATTAATTTTACTACTTTTGCCTTTTAACCTTCATACAAACTTTACAAGTGATTAATAGACTAACTTTACTGTTTTTTTACCCTTATCAGTTTTATATTTTTTTCTTTTCAGTTAGCAGTGTCATTTCTTTTCAGTTTAAAGAAGTACTTTTAATATTTTCTGTAAAGCTGATTTGGTGGTGATGAACTATTTTATCCTTGCTTGTCTGGAAACTATCTCTACTTCAAATCTTTATATGTAGGATGTTCTTGGTTAGATATTTTCCTTTCAATGCTTTGAATATATCATGCCAATTTCAACTGGCATGCAAATTTTCTGCTAAAATATCCGCAGATCTTCTTATGTCACTTCCTTTTTATGTAACAAGTTGCTATTCTCTTGCTGCTTTTAGGATTCCCTAACTTTTGGAGCAGTTTTCTCAGGGTTACTTTAGATGCTGCCTCCTGGACTTGAATTCCTCAGTATGTCCATTGAATAAAACATAACTCTCAACATTTAGGTTGTGTACATGTTTTTTTAGTTGATAGTTATGGTGACTGATGAATGGACCAGAGCAGACTTCTCTCCTTCACCTGATCTCTGTGAGGATCTGGAGCTTTGGTACCAGCAGAGGCCTCTTGTGCCCATCTGCCTCCTCGGGGAGTACAGATGAATTTAAGTTAGTCTCTCCTGGTTCTAGGATCTCCTGTTATTGATGATTGTAAGTTTTATTCAGTGGTTATTTATTCAGTTAAATTACTTTCTGGAGAAGTAGCTTATCCTTGAAACTTAGTTTCAAGAAGAGGTACCAGATTTATCCTCAGTATAAAATACACTGGGAAGATTTGGCTCAGTTTAGACACTGAACAGGTTATTCTCAGTGAAAGGGACTGGAAAGATTTTACTCAGCTTAGACATTGAGTAGTTTATCCTCAGTTTAAAGACTTGGAAGACTTTGCTCAGTTAAACACTGAACAAATTTGGACTCAGTAATTAGGGGGAATACTGGCCTGTCACTTTTCCTTGAATTGGCTACCTTAATAGAGTTTGTCAAAATAAAACTGAAAACCTATGAGAGCTTCTGATCTCCGAAGAAGGGGCTCTCTCCTCCTGGCCAGCAACAGCTTTCTCAGGCAACTTAGAAACTTGCAGGAGTGGTGAAGGCAAGACCTCATGTCGTGCAGCTGTCTCTATAAGGAAAACAACTCATTTTAATGAACAATCTTCTCAACTGGGGACACAAATAACTGGCCATTCCATAATCTGAGCACCTCTGGTAGTCTTTTACACCACTGGGAGGACCTAAGACACATAAGAGGGGGCTGAAACAACTCTGGGTCTAAAACTTAGAGGAGTTAAGCTCTTAAGCAGCACATTGGCCCACTACACAATTGTCACCAGCAATTTTTATTTTGAAAAACCATCCTCAGAATGGGAAATAAAGCTTTCAGAACAAAAGATAAAGGAATGACAGATTGCCAGCCTCCAACTAATACTCCAGCCAGATTTATGTACAAAACTTACACTTACAAGTATTTACTTAATTGGGAATTAAAGGAAATCTTGCTCTTTTATTGTGTATGAAGCTAATTTAAGTTTAAAAAGCCAGCTTGATAAAAATATATTTTCAAAATTCTGACTTTAAACAAAGGTCTTCTAGTGAGACTTGCATTTCTCTTGTGTCTTTGATATGTAAAATTTCTACCTGATCTTCCTAAGGGGTTGTGTGTGTATGTGTTTTCACAACTTGACCTCTGCCATACTATTTTTGAGAGTAAATTCTCTAGATCTCACTTAGGTGACATCCTCTTCCACTCTCTTATGGAGAAGCCTCTTAAGTCTTATTGGTTTGAATCACTATTAAAATATTTCATTAATGGTCAAATGATGGATCCTTTAAATTGGAAAATCTTCTAAATTGGTGGATTTCTGGAGCACTGTCATTATAAACAGCTGTTTTATTGATACCTATAAAAACAAAAATCAAATTAAAAGTAGAAAAAAGAAATATATCCAATGGTCAAACTAAGAACTTCTTTAGTTTAAATCAAATAAAGAAAAATCGGTTTGGGAAGATTTATTTGCTTCCCCTCAATGGGTCTTACAGATGCTAATAAAAACATTTAAATAATTAATGTTAACAGGAAAAAAAACTTGTAAGGAAGAGTCTAGATACTTTTTCTAACAAGGTAGAAATTTTAAAAAGGACTTATCTTAAATGAATAAAGAAATCTTTAGATTGTTATTTTAAATAGGCTAAATAAAACAGAAACGTGATTAGAACACAAGGTTTTCATATTACACTACCAAAGGTTAAATGGGCCAAAAGAGGCCCCCTACTGGTCCTCAACATTAAAAACCATACAGGTCGGCTCTATTTACCCCAGTATATATATATATATATATATATATATATATATATATATATATATATATATATATATATATACTGAAAAAAAATACACTGAAATACCTGAGCAGCAATTTCTTGGGGGCAACAATTAGGCAAAAGAGCCTGAGTTCTTTGGCTCAACCCCCCTCCGGGGATCCCAGAAACTTTTATATAAAAATAGACAAAATGGACATGGAATAAAAAGAAAGAAAAACTTCTAGAGCTCCTCCTGTAAGATCAAAGCTTGTTGATTGGAGCCTAATGAAAGCTAAAGGTATAAAAGTTGATGGAACTGAGATGAAAGTGTATAAAATTAGTATATTTAAATGGGCTTTATATAAGATGGTTACATCTCTTTTGTTTTATTATATTGTGAGATAGGCATGTTTCACTGGGGAATGCTTCCCCTATGTGGTATAATAATACAGGACATATAGATCTGCACCTTAGGAAATATTAAACATACTAAAGGAAACCAATAGGGGTACCTGAGACATTCAAAAAATTAAAACTGGGAACTAAAATTCAAAGGCTAATAAAAATAAGAATAGTGATTTTGCTCTGGGTTTAACTTGTAAACTCAAAAACAAGGTCTTGCTCAATGCCTTCTACAAGGTTTTGAAGGCATGATAAACTAAACTCTAATGTTCTAGAACTTAGAGCTCATAAATTTCAGTTTAGTTAGAAATCTTCTCACTGATATAATATATAGTTGGACAAATTGTACTTTTAGTATCATTTAGGCAACAGGCCGATTCTCTGCTGAAATAAAAGCAATTGTCTTTCTCTTGCAAATCTCTACAAACCAGAAATGTAAATACATGTCACAAGGACCTGAGACTGAGCCTAATTAGCTCAATCAGGCAAAACTAGAAACCAAAGAAAAGCAGTGACAAAGTGGCAGTTTTAAAATTCAAACCACTGGGAATGCTCCCTCAGCCAAACTTTACAAATAGTAAGGCCTTAGTCATCTGAGCAAGAAACTTTGATGTATTCCAACTGTTTTTGTAAACTAGTAAGTTTATATTGTAATACCTGATTCATAAGTAAGTTTTTTTTTAAGTGAGGCCATGAGATCTCTATTTTTGCCTGTTTATATGTCTGTGTACACATTATACACAGGAGATATCTCTACCTCTGGAAAATATTTTCAAAATTCAATTTAAAAAGAGATCAATTTAAAAGTAAGCTCTTACAAGTTAAATATTAAAAAACCTGGCCAAAATGACTTTCAGGCTCACATAAACTGGGAAGTATGTAATAATAAGTTGATACCTGATATTAAAGTTAGATTAAGTTTGTTGATCTGATTAATATAGACATGTCTATAGAGTCATAAACATTAAATATAATACTTTTGGGTCAACTCTTTAAAAATAATTATATTTTAGAAATGTCTACTTAAAATGACCTCTCCTGACATTTGGTAACATAAAGTTCTAGAGTTGTGCTAATTTAAGTGAAGTGATGGAAGTTTATTGACATAAAATACTGAGACATCAATTACTAAACAGAGAAACTAAAGGTATTTAGGATATTAATGAATATGTTTGGTACCACCCTGAGATGTTCTCTATAAGAAAAAAAATGTGTTTTTTTTTAGAAATTATCATTGATATTTATGTTCACCAATCTATAGAATGCTAATGTAAAAGACAGTTCATAATTGCTTACTTCTTAGTTTTCACTGGAAATTAAGGTTTCTAAGAGTTGAAGATTCTAATTTAAACATGTAATCAAAACTAATAGGAATAATAAGGAAACATTTCAGTACAGAATAAGAAAGTAGAATGTGTGTTTTCAGTAAATAAGGTATGAGTTATAGCCTCATCCACCACAGGGCAGACAGCAGAAGCAAGAAGAACTACAATCCTGCAGCCTGTGGAACAAAAACCACATTCACAGAAAGAGAGACAAGATGAAAAGGCTGAAGGCTATGTACCAGATGAAGGAACAAGATAAAACCCTAGAAAAACAACTAAATTAATAGGAGATAGGAAAACTTCCAGAAAAAGAATTCAGAATAATGATAGTGAAAATAATCCAGGACCTCAGAAAAAGAATCAAGGTAAAGATCAAGAAGATGCAAGAAATGTTTAAGAAAGACTTAGAAGAATTAAAGAACAAACAAACAGAGATGAATAATACAATAACTGAAATGAATACTGCACTAGAAGGAATCAATAACAGAATAACTGAGGCAGAAGAAGGGATAAGTGACCTGGAAGACACAACGGTGGAATTCACTGCTGCAGAACAGAAAAAAGAAAAAAGAAAGAAAAGAAATGAAGACAGCATAAGAGACTTCTGGGACAACATTAAATGCAACAACATTCACATTATAGGGGATTCAGAAGGAGAAGAGAGAGAGAAAAGACCAGAGAAAATATTTGAAGAGATTATAGGTGAAAAGTTCCCTAACATGGGAAAAGAAATAGCCACTGAAGTCCAGGAAGTGCAGCGAGTCTCATACAGGATAAACCCAAGGAGAAACATGTTGAGACACATAGTAATCAACAGCAAAAATTAAAGACAAAGAAAAATTATTGAAAGCAGCAAGGGAAAATGACAAATAAAATACAACGGAACTCACACAAGGTTAACAGCTGATTTCTCAGCAGAAACTCTACAAGCCAGAAGGGAGTGGCATGATATACTGAAAGTGATGAAAGGGAAGAAACTACAACCAAGATTACTCTACCCAGCAAGGATCTCATTCAGTTTCGATGGAGAAATCAAAAGCTTTACAGACAAGCAAAAGCTAAGAGCAATCAGCACCACAAAACCAGCTCCACAACAAATTCTAAAGGAACTTCTCTAAGTGGGAAATAAAACAGAAGAAAAGGACCTACAAAAACAAACCCAAAACAATTAAGAAAATGGTCATAGGAACATTCATATCAATAATTACCTTAAATGTGAATGGATTAAATGCTCCAACCAAAAGTCACAGGCTTGTTGAAGGATACAAAAACAAGACCCATCTATATGCTGTCAACAAGAGACCCACTTCAGACTTAGGTACACATTCAGACTGAAAGTGAGGGGATGGAAAAAGATATTCCATGCAAATGGAAATCAAAAGAAAGCTGGAGTAGCAATACTCATAACAGAAAAAATAGACTTTAAAATAAAGAATGTTACAACAGACAAGGAAGGACACTACATAATGATCAAGGGATCAATCCAACAAGAAGATATTACAATTATAAATATATCTGCACCCAACATCGGAGCACCACAATACATAAGGCAACTGCTAAAAGCCTTAAAACAGGAAATCAACAGTAACACAATAATAGTGGAGGACTTTAACACCTCAGTTACACCAATGGACAGATCATCCAAAATGAAAATAAATAAGGAAACAGAAGCTTTAAATGAAACATAGACCCGATAGATTTAATTGATATTTATAGGACATTCCATACAAAAACAGCAGATTACACTTTCTTCTCAAGTGCGTATGGAACATTCTCCAGGAGAGATCACATCTTGAGTCACAAATCAAGCATCAGTAAATTTAAGAAAATTGAAATCATATCAAGCATCTTTTCTGACCACAACACTATGAGATTAGAAATGAATTACAGGGAAAAAAATTGTAAAAAAAACACAAACACATGGTGACTAAACAATACATTACTAAATAACCAAGAGATCACTGAAGAAATCAAAGAGGAAATCAAAAAATACTTAGAGACAAATGACAATGAATACACGACAATCCAAAATCTATGGGATGCAGCAAAAGCTGTTCTAAGAGGGAAGTTTATAGCTATACAAGCCTACCTCAAGAAACAAGAAAAATCTCAAATAAACAATCTAACCTTACACCTAACAGAACTAGAGAAAGAAGAACAAACAAAACCCAAGGTTAGCAGAAGGAAAGAAATCATAAAGATCAGAGCAGAAATAAATGAAATAGAAACAAAGAGAATAATAACAAAGATCAATAAAACTAAAAGCTGGTTCTTTGATAAGATAAACAAAACTGATAAAACATTAGCCATACTCACCAAGAAAAAGAGGGAGAGGATTCAAATGAATAAAATTAGAAATGAAAAAAGAGACGTTACAACAGACACTGTAGAAATACAAAGCATCCTAAGAGACTACTACAAGCAACATATACCAATAAATTGGACAACCTGGAAGAAATGGACAAATTCTTAGAAAGGTATAAGCTTCCAAGAATGAACCAGGAAGAAATAGAATATATGAACAGACCAATCACAAGTAATGAAATTGAAACTGTGATTAAAAATCTTCCAACAAGCAAAAGTCCAGGACCAGAAGACTTCACAGGTGAATTCTATAAACATTTAGAGAAGAGCAAACACCCATCCTTCTCAAAGACTGCCCAAAACTTGTAGAGGAAGGAACACTCCCAAACTCATTCTATGAGGCCACCATCACCCTGATATCAAAACCAGACAAATATACTACAAAAAAAGAAAATTACAGACCAATATTACTGATGAATATAGATGCAAATATCCTCAACAAAATACTAGCAAACAGAATTCAACAACACATTAAAAGGATCCTACACAATGATCAAGTGGGATTCATTCCAGGGATGCAAGAATTCTTCAATATACGCAGATCAATCAATGTGATACACCATATTAACAATTTGAAGAATAAAAAACATATGATCATCTCAATAGATGCAGAAAAAGCTTTTGACAAAATTCAACACTGGTTTATGATAAAAACTCTCCAGAAAGTGGGCATAGAGGGAATCTACCTCACCATAATAAAGGCCATACATGACAAACCCACAGCAAACATCATTCTCAATGGTGAAAAACTGAAAGCACTTCCTCTAAGTTCAGGAATAAGACAAGCATATCCACTCTAACCACTATTATTCAACATAGTTTTGGAAGTCCTAGCCCTGGCAATCAGACAAAAAACAGAAATAAAAGGAATACAAATTGGAAAAGAAGAAGTAAAACTGTCACTCTTTGCAGGTGACATACTATACGTAGAGAATGCTAATGGTGCCACCAAAAAACTACTAGAGCTAATCAATGAATTTGGTAAAGTAGCAGGATACAAAATTAATGCACACAAATCTCTTGCACTCCTGTACACTAATGATGAAAAATATGAAAGAGAAATTAAGGAAACACTCCCATTTACCATTGCAACAAAAAGAATAAAATATCTAGGAATAAACCTACTTAGGGAGACAAAAGACCTGTATGCAGAAAACTATAAGACACTGTTGAAAGTAATTAAAGATGATACCAACAGATGGAAGGATATACCATGTTCTTGGATTGGAAGAATCAATATTGTGAAAATGACTATACAACCCAAAGCAATCTACAGATTCAAGGCAATCCCTATAAAATTACCAATGGCATTTTTTACAGAACTAGAACAAAAGATCTAAAAATTTGTATGGAGACACAAAAGACCCTGAATAGCTAAAGCAGTCTTGAGGGAAAAAAACAGAGCTGGAGAAATCAGACTCCCTGACTTCAGACTATACTACAAAGCCACAGTAATCAAGACAATATGGTACTGGCACAAAAACAGAAGCATAGATCAATGGAACAAGATAGAAAGTCCAGAGATAAACCCACATACCTATGGTCAAGTAATCTATGACAAAGGAAGCAGGGATATACAATGTAGAAAAGACAGTCTCTTCAATAAGTGGTGCTGGGAAAACTGGACAGCTACATGTAAAAGAATGAAATTAGATCACTCCCTAACACCATACACAAAAATAAACTCAAAGTGATTAGAGACCTAAATATTATACCGGACACTATAAAACTCTCAGAGGAAAACATAGGAAGCACACTCTTTGACATAAATCACAGCAAGATCTTTTTTGATCCACCTCCTAGAGTAATGGAATTAAAAACAAAAATAAACAAATGCAACCTAATGAAACTTCATAGCTTTTGCACAGCAAAGGAAGCAATAAACAAGACAAAAAGACAGGCCTCAGAATGGGAGAAAATATTTGCGAATGAATCAATGGATAATGAATTAATTTCCAAAATACATAAACAGCTCATGCAGCTCAATATTAAAAAAACAAACAACCCAATCCAAAAATGGGCAGAAGACCTAAATAGACATTTCTCTAAAGAAGACATACAGATGGCCAAGAAGCACATGAAAAGCTGCTCAACATCCTAATTCTTAGTGAAATGCACATCAGAACTACAATGAGGTAGCACCTCACACCAGTTAGAATGGGCATCATGAGAAAATCTGCAAACAACAAATCCTGGAAAGGGTGTGGAGAAAAGTGAACCCTCTTATACTGTTGGTGGGAATGTAAATTGATACAGCCACTATGGAGAACTGTATGAAGGTCCCTTAAAGAACTAAAAATTGAATTATCATATAACCCAGCAATCCCACTTCTGGGCATATACCCAGAGAAAACCATAATTCAAAAAGTCACATGCACCCCAATGTTCATTGCAGCACTGTTTACAATAGCCTGGTCATGGAAGCATCCTAAATGCCCATCGACAGATGAATGGATAAAGAAGATGTGGTACATATATACAATGGAATATTACTCAGCTATAAAAAGGAACGAAATTGGGTCATTTGTTGATACGTCGATGGATCTAGAGACTGTCATACAGAGTGAAGTAAGTCAGAAAGAGAAAAACAAATATCGTATGTAAACACATATATCTGGAACCTAGAAAAGTGATACAGATGAACTGGTTTGCAGGGCAGAAATTGAGACACAGATGTAGAGAAAAACATATTGACACCAAGCAAGGAAAGTGGCAGGGGTGGTGGTGGTGGTGGTGTGATGAATTGGGCGATTGGGATTGACATGTATACACTGATGTGTATTAAATTGATGCGTGATAAGAATCTGTTGTATAAAACATAAATAAAATGAAATTCATTAAAAAAAAAAGAAGGTATGAGGAATGGAATTACATTTTCTTGAGGGAAAAGAAAGAAAGTATGTCTTAGAGCTGGTTGTTTTTGGATGGAAAAATAAAGGACTAACTAATATGGATACAGAAAGTGATGAAGTTTGTTGAAAGGAACATTGTGGGGGCTGGGGGGGAGTTTTATGCATGGTCAGGATTAACTAATTTTAGATTGAAGTTAAATAAGTAAATGGATTTTGTTGTTAAGTGAGTACAAGACTGGAATTTGTAGGAAATTTCTTAGAATGCTCCTTTTTGATAAGAGATTGTGTGAGTTCTGTGCCCTTAAGTCATCTGTATTCAGTTTTTTCTTCCATCTTTTTGTGACTTTGGTTAAATGAATAAGTATTGTTTCAAAGAGACTTATGATCCTGTTGTGTTTTAAAACATTTTTGATATTTTTAATAAACTTCCCAAATATCAAAATCTAACTAAAGCTCTTTTAGCCTACAACTAACTTAGATGCTTTGAAGGAGCCCTGAGATATATCAGAGGGGAATGTTAAACTAATTAAGTTTATTTGGTATGTGAAATTAGTTGAAAAACATTGTCAAGTGATTGGAGATGAGCCTTAGGTTATAGTGTATGGATAAATGTCATTAATAGAGATATCCCAAAAATTATATGGAATTTCTAACGTCTGATATGCCCTGATATAATGTTATCAGTCATAATTCTAGTTTTTATCCTAAAATGTTATATGTCACAGAAATATCCACATTTCTTGCTAATTGCTTTGTACTGAAATCTTTAACCTTGCTATTTTAAGTTTTGACCTTTATAGACAATAATTATTTTACAATGATGCTTTTACAAAATTAAGATGTTCAAGAAGATTCATAAAAAGGACTTTTTTTTAACAAATATAAGTTTTTGATAGCCTTTAAAGAATACCACTGAATTGGGTAACAAATGACAAAATTCTAATGGAAAACCCTATGACTTCATCCAGATTAACAGGAATTAATTACATGGGACTGAATGAACTGATGAATATAATTTATAACTTTATGACATTTTGGGAAACATACTAGCTTTAATCTTTGTTTTCCAGAAAAACCTTGGCTCTTATGCTATGACCTACAAGTTGATAAAGTATACCTTTTAAACAAGGATGAAACACTTATCTTTTCCTCTCTACCTGATCCTGTTAGAGTTTGGCTTCTCCAGCTGGCTCTCCTGTGGACTTGATGGTTTATTGCAACTGGGTTACAACTAGTTATACTAATCATTATTTTAATTTGTTCTTTGTTTCCAAATTGTTTATGATTTTTGTCTCCCTACTACACTATGACTTTGTCAATGTTAGTGGATGCGTTACTTACAACCTGTCTATTTTATAAGATTGTCGTCTCTTACAGTACCCAGTGTGCAATCAGGCCTCCAACAAAATTGGTGATGGCTAAACATCTTGAGGAAATAAATCACATTTATGACTCTAATAATGTAATTATAGTAGTGTGATTCTAGGTATGGGAAGAAGCAACAAGGGAAAAAATTTCCTGGATCATTATAGACTAGTAAGATAGAGGATCCAGAGAATATTTAATTATCAAGAGGCCTAATCCAGAAATTAGCACCTGAAGTAGAATATAAACAAGAATTTTTGTCTGATCTGAGATGAGCCTCCCATCACCATGGGACAAAAATTCATCATGAAATTTCTCCCAAATATTGGTCGAATTTCAAACCAAGAGAAGGAACCGAGAAATAAAGTATTGCCTACCATATCAGTAAACAAAGGATGTCACAATCACCAGCAAAATTGCAGCTACCACTGACAATGTTGAGCTGGTGAGCCCTGAGGGAACTCAGGAAGGAAACAAAAAATACCCACCATCTAGCAGCCATCAGACTGCAACCACTCCTGATAGTGAGCCCTGAGGAAACTCAGGATGTGAAAAAACAAGATACTGGCCCCAGATAGCTTAGGTGCATATCAAAAGAGTGATTTCAGTGAGCCCAGACTTTTGCATTTTCCCATACATATAGAATCGCTAAATTCCTTAACTTGAGATATCTAGTTTTCTTTTATTAACAGAAATCTTTTGCTCCTACTACCTGCCCTTTGTTGCAAAATTCCTATATATCCCAGCTCCCCCCTTGCCTCCTCAGAGCAGTTTTCTCAGAGTTACTTGAGATGCTGCCTCCCGGGCTTGAAGTCCTAAGTATGTCTGCTGAATAAAACATAACTCTCAAATGAAAAAAAAAAAAGATTCTCTAGCTGTTGACAGTATAATTATAATGTGTCTTGGTGTGGATCTCTTTGGATTTATCTTATTTAGAACTTTCTGGGCTTCCTTGACCTGGGTATTTATTTCCTCCCACAGGTTAAGGACGTTTTCATCCATGATTTCTTCAAATTATTTTTCTTCCCCTTTCTCTCTCTCTCTTTTCCTTCTGAGACCCCTATAACGTGAATGTTATTCTGCTTGATGTTGCTCCACAGGTCCCATAAGCTATCTTCATTCTTACTTCCTTTTTCTTTTCACTGCTCTGTTTAGGTAAATTACCTTGCCCTGTCTTCCAGAGTGCTGATCCTTTCTTCTGCTTCATCTATGCTGCTGTTGAAACCTCTAGTGTACTTTTCAGTTCAGTTAACATATTCTTTGGCTCTGTGAAGTCCATTTCATACTTTCTTATATTTTCTATCTCTTTGTTGAAGTTATCACTGTTTTCATCCATTGTTCTCCCAAGTTTGGTAAGCATTTCCATGACCATTAATTTGAATTCTTTATCAGGTAGGTTATTTATCTTTGTTGCATTAAGGATTTTTTCTTATAGTATTATCTTATATTTTTATTTGGAACATGTCCAGGACACACTCACCTGCTTCATCATGACATTGGGAAAAATGCCTTGATTTCAAACACCCACCAGCTTCAATGATGCAGTGGGAGAGTGCTTTGTCTAAACGTGCCTATCAGGTTTAGCAAGGGAGCAGTAGAATGTCATGAACACAAGTGCTACTGAGCCCCAGTCAGTAGGCATGAGAATATTGCAACTGCCTGCACTCAACAGCTTCAGCAAGGCAGCTGGGTAGTGTTGTGATCTCTTGCCCTGGCAGACCTTAGCAAGGCAGCAAGATGGTGCCACATTTGTCTGTTTTTGCCTGAACTAATGGGAAGAGGTAGAGTGCAAAATGGTGTCCACCAGTGCCTCCTTCTTTGCAGAATACAAACTGCCATGCCCCTCCAGCAGATGCTTTTATTCTTTTTCTAATTTTGACTTACAATATTATATTAGTTTCAGGTATACAACATAGTGACTATTTTTATAGAGTATACTCCATGTGAAGCTATTATAAAACATTTCCTATACTGTACATTATATCCATGTATCTTATTTTATGTTAATATTACCTCTTAAACCTCTTCCCCTGTCTTGTCCAGCCTCCTACCTCTCCTCCCACTGATAACCACTACTTTGTCCTCTGTATCAGTGAGTCTGCTTCTGTTTGGTTATATTTGTTCATTTGTTTTATTTTTTAGATTCCACATATAAGGGAAAATATAGAAAATTTTTCTCTGACTTATTTCACTAAGCATAATATCCTCCAGGTACATCTATGTTGTAGCAAATGTAAAGTTGTGATTCCTTTTTTCTGACTGATAAATAAATAAGTAAATCTATATGTCTATATATATCTACATAAAATATATAGATAATATAGACATTTATAGATATATGCTACATCTTCTCTATCCATTCATCTGTTGATGAACACTTAGGTTGCTTCCATATTTTATCTATTATAAATAATGCTGCTATAAACATTGAGGAGTACATATCTTTTTGAATTAGCATTTTTGTTTTCTTTGGATATTTACTCAGCAGTAGAAATGCTGGATCATAGAGTAGTTCTATTTTTTTAAAATATTTTGAGGAAACTCCATATTGTTTTCCATAATGGCAGTAGAAGTTGACATTTCCACCAACACCATACTGTTTCCCTTTTCTCCACATCCTCACCAATACTTGTTATTTCTTGTCCTTTTGATGATAGCCATTCTGACAAGTGTGAGGTTATATCTCACTGTTGTTATTATTTGCATTTCCTTGATGATTAGTGATATTGAGCATCTTTTCATGTGTCTATTGAACATCTATTTCCTATGTATTCTGTAGGAGTTACATGATTTCAGATTTTACATTTTTTAAAATCTAAGATGTACTTTTTTTTTGGTGGCATGAGGGATCTTCCCTAACCAGGGATTGAACTTGCACCCCCTGCAGTTGAAGCATGGAGTCTTAATCACTGGACCACCAGGGAAGTCCCCAGGTTTTACATTTAGGTCTTTAATTCATTTTGAGTATATTTTTTAATGGTTTGAGAAAATGTTCTAATTTTATTCTTTTACATGTAGCTGTCCAGATTTCCCAACACCACTTATTGCAGAGACTGTCCTTTCCCCTTTGTATATTCTTGCTTCATTTGTCAAAGATTGATTGACCATATTTCTTGACTCTGTATTCTGTTCCATTGATCTCTGAGTCTGTTTTTCTGCCAATACCATGCTGTTTTGATCACTGTAGCTTTGTGTTATAGTCTGAAGTCAGAAAGTGGTGCCTCTGGCTTGGTTCTTTTTTTCAAGGTTGCTTTAGCTATTTTGAGTCTTTTTTTGATTCCATACAAATTTTAGGATTGTTTGTTCTAATTCTATGATAATTAGATGGGTATTTTGATAGGAATTACATTAAATCTGTAGATTTCTTTGGGTAGTATGGCTATTTAAACAATATTAGTTCTTCCAATCCAAGAACACAAGATATCTTTGCATTTATTTGTATCATCTTCAGTTTCCTTCATCACTGTCTAACAGTTTTCAGAGTATAGTTCTTTTACCTGCTTGATTAACTTTATTCTTAGATATGTTATGCTTTTTATGTGATTGCAAATGGGATTTTTTGCATTCTCTTTCTGATAGGTCATAATTAGTTTATAGAAAAGCAATAGATTGATGTATATTAATTTTTATACAACTTTAATTATTTAATTTATTAATTTTAATAATTTTTTTGCTGGTGTCTTTAGGATTTTCTATATGTAGTATTATGCCATCTGCACACAGTGACAATTTTCATTTTTCCTTTCCAATTTGGATGTCATTTTTTTTTCTTGTCTGATTGCTGTGGCTGTGACTTCCAATACTATGTTGAATAAAATTGAGCAGAGTGGATATCTTTGTCTTCTTGTTGATCTAGAGAAAATGCTTTCAGCTTTTCACCATTGAGTATGATTTTAGATGTAGGTTTGTCATATACAGCCTTTGTTATATTAAGATTCATTCCTTCTATATCCACTTTATTGAGATTTTTATAAATGATGCTGAATTTTGTCAAATGCCTCTCTGTATCTGTTAAGCTGATCATATAATTTTTATTTTTAACTTTTTAAAAATGTGAGTGGTGTGTCACATTGGCTGATTTGTGGGTTTTGAACCATTCTTCTATCCCTGGAATAAATCCCACTTGATCATTGTGTATGATCCTTTCATGCATTGTTGAATTTAGTTTGCTAATATGTTGCTGAGGATTTTTGCATCTATGTTCATCAATGATATTGGCCTATAATTTTCTTTTTTTGTGTGATGTCTATGTTGTCTGGTGTTGGTATGAGGTTGATGCTGGCCTTGTGAAATTAATTTGAAAGTATTCCTTACTCTTCAAATTTTTGGAAATGTTTGAAAAGGATAAGCGTTAAGTCCTCTTTAAGCATCTGGTAGATTTCAGTTGTGAAGCTGTCTAATCCAGTCTTTTGCTTGTTTGGAGGTTTTTTTGTTTTTTTGTGTTTTTTTTTGAATTACTGATTCAATTTTATAACCAGTACTTGGTTTGCTTATATTTTGTATTTCTTCCTGATTCAGGCTTGGGACATTGTATATTTCTAGCAATTTATCCATTTTTTCTTGGTTGTTCATTTTATTGGTGTATAACTGTTCATAGTAATCTCTCCTGATCCTTTGTATTTCTGTGATGTCAGTTGTAACTTTCCCTTTTTCCTTTTATTTATTCACGTCCTCTCTTTTTTCTTGATGTGTTTGGTTTAAGGTTTATCAATTTTGTTTATTTTTTCAAGGAACCAGTTCTTAGTTTCATTTATCTTTCTATTGTTTTTTAAAATTATTTTTTCATTTATATTATTTAAATTATTATTTTTGTTTCATTTATTTCTTCTCTGATATTTATGATTTCTAGCTGTGGGCTTTATTTGTTCTACATTTTCTGGTTCTTTTCAGTGTAAGGTCAGCATGTTTAGTTGAGATTTTTGTTTGTTTCCTGAGGTAGACTTATTTCACTATAAATATCTCTCTTGTAACTGCTTTTGCTGTGTCCCATAGATTTGTATAATTGTGTTTTGATTTACATTTTTCTCCATATATATTTTTATTTCTCCATTGTTTTCTTCAGTGATCCATTGGTTGTTTAGTAGCATATTGTTTAGCCCTCACATGTTTGTGTTTTTTGCAGTCTTTTTTCTTGTATTTGATTTCTAATTTCGTAGTGTTGTCATTGGAAGAGATGCTTGACATAATTTTAATCTTACGTTTGAATCTTGTTTCTTGGCCTAGAATGTGATGTATCCTGAAGAATGTTTTTATGTGCACTTGAAAAGAATGTGTACCCTGCTGCTTTTGGATGGAATGTTTATATATATATATATATATATATATATATATATATATATATAGTCTAATGTGTCATTTCAGGCTGGTATTTCCTTATTGTTTTTCTCTCTGAAAGATCTGTCCACTGATGTAAGTTGGGTGTTAAAATGCTCTACTATTATTGTGTTACTGTCAGTTTCTTTATTTATGTTTGTTAATATTTACTTTATATATTTAGGTGTTCCTTTGTTGGGTGCATGTATATTAACAATTGCTATGTCCTTTTCTTAGATCAATTCTTTTACTATTTTTTTAACATCTTTATTGGGGTATAATTGCTTTACAATGGTGTGTTAGTTTCTGCTTTATAACAAAGTGAATCAGTCATACATAAACATATGTTCCCATATGTCTTCCCTCTTGTGTCTCCCTCCCTCCCACCCTCCCTATCCCAAGCCTCCAGGCTGTCACAAAGCCCCGAGCCAATATCCCTGTGCCATGTGGCTGCTTCCCACTAGCTATCTACCTTACTACGTTTGTTAGTGTGTATATGCCCATGACTCTCTCTCGCCCTGTCACAGCTCACCCTTCCCCATCCCCATAACCTCAAGTCCGTTCTCCAGGAGGACTGCATCTTTATTCCTGCCTTACCCCTAGGTTCTTCATGACATTTTTTTTCTTAAATTCCATATATATGTGTTAGCATACGGTATTTGTCTTTCTCTTTCTGACTTACTTCACTCTGTATGACAGACTCTAGGTCTATCCACCTCATTACAAATAGCTCCATTTCGTTTCTTTTTATGGCTGAGTAATATTCCATTGTATATATGTGCCACATCTTCTTTATCCATTCATCCGATGACGGGCACTTAGGTTGTTTCCATCTCCGGGCTATTGTAAATAGAGCTGCAATGAACATTTTGGTACATAATTCTTCTTGAATTATGGTTTTCTCAGGGTATATGCCCAGTAGTGAGATTGCTGGGTCATATGGTAGTTCTATTTGTAGTTTTTTAAGGAACCTCCATACTGTTCTCCATAGTGGCTGAACCAATTCACATTCCCACCAGCAGTGCAAGAGGGTTCCCTTTTCTCCACACCCTCTCCAGCATTTATTGTTTCTAGATTTTTTGATGATGGCCATTCTGACTGGTGTGAGATGATATCTCATTGTAGTTTTGATTTGCATTTCTCTAATGATTAATGATGTTGAGCATTCTTTCATGTGTTTGTTGGCAGTCTGTATATCTTCTTTGGAGAAATGTCTATTTAGGTCTTCTGCCCATTTTTGGATTGGGTTGTTTGTTTTCTTGTTATTGAGCTGCATGAGCTGCTTGTAAATTTTGGAGATTAATCTTTTGTTGGTTGCTTCATTTGCAAATATTTTCTCCCATTCTGAGGGTTGTCTTTTCATCTTGTTTATGGTTTCCTTTGCTGTGCAAAAGCATTGAAGTTTCATTAGGTCCCATTTGTTTATTTTTGTTTTTATTTCCATTACTCTAGGAAGTGGGTCAGAAAGGATCTTGCTGTTATTTATGTCATAGAGTGTTCTGCCTATGTTTTCCTCTAAGAGTTTGATAGTTTCTGGCCTTACATTTAGGTCTTTAATCCATTTTGAGCTTATTTTTGTGTATGGTGTTACGGAGTGATCTAATCTCATACTTTTACATGTACCTGTCCAGTTTTCCCAGCACCACTTATTGAAGAGGCTGTCCTTTCTCCACTGTACATTACTGCCACCTTTATCAAAGATAAGGTGTTCATATGTGCATGGGTTTATCTCTGGGCTTTCTATCCTGTTCCATTGATCTATCTTTCTGTTTTTGTGCCAGTACCATACCGTCTTGATAACTGTAGCTTTGTAGTATAGTCTGAAGTCAGGGAGCCTGATTCCTCCAGTTCCTTCTTTCGTTCTCAAGATTGCTTTGGCTATTCGGGGTCTTTTGTGTTTCCATACAAATTGTGAAATTTTTTGTTCTAGTTCTGTGAAAAATGCCAGTGGTAGTTTGATAGGGATTGCATTGAATCTATAGATTGCTTTGGGTAATAGAGTCATTTTCACAATGTTGATTCTTCCAATCCAACAACATGGTATATCTCTCCATCTATTTGTATCATATTTAATTTCTTTCATCAGTGTTCTATAATTTTCTGCATACAGGTCTTTTGTCTCCTTAGGTAGGTTTATTCCTAGATATTTTATTCTTTTTGTTGCAATGGTAAATGGGAGTGTTTTCTTGATTTCATTTTCAGATTTTTCATCATTAGTATATAGGAATGCCAGAGATTTCTGTGCATTAATTTTGTATCCTGCCACTTTACCAAATTCATTGATTAGCTCTAGTAGTTTTCTGGTAGCATCCTTAGGATTCTCTATGTATAGGATCATGTCATCTGCAAACAGTGACAGCTTTACTTCTTTTTTTCCGATTTGGATTCCTTTTATTTCCTTTTCTTCTCTGATTGCTGTGGCTAAAACTTCCAAAACAATGTTGAATAAGAGTGGTGAGAGTGGGCAACCTTGTCTTGTTCCTGATCTTAGTGGAAATGCTTTCAGTTTTTCACCATTGAGGATGATGTTGGCTGTGGGTTTGTCATATATGGCCTTTATTATGTTGAGGAAAGTTCCCTCTATGCCTACTTTCTGCAGGGTTTTTATCATAAATGGGTGTTGAATTTTGTCAAAAGCTTTCTCTGCATCTATTGAGATGATCATATGGTTTTTCTCCTTCAATTTGTTAATATGGTTTATCACATTGATAGATTTGCGTATATTGAAGAATCCTTGCATTCCTGGAATAAACCCCACTTGATCATGGTGTATGATCCTTTTAATGTGCTGTTGGATTCTGTTTGCTAGTATTTTGTTGAGGATTTTTGCATCTATGTTCATCAGTGATATTGGCCTGTCGTTTCCTTTCTTTGTGACATCCTTGTCTGGTTTTGGTATCAAGGTGATGGTGGCCTCGTAGAAGGAGTTTGGGAGTGTTCCTCCCTCTGCTATATTTTGGAAGAGTTTGAGAAGGATAGGTGTTAGCTCTTCTCTAAATGTTTGATAGAATTCGCCTGTGAAGCCATCTGGTCCTGGGCTTTTGTTTGTTGGAAGATTTTTAATCACAGTTTCAATTTCAGTGCTTGTGATTGGTCTGTTCATAGTTTCTATTTCTTCATGATTCAGTCTTGGCAGGTTATGCATTTCTAAGAATTTGTCCATTTCTTCCAGATTGTCCATTTTATTGGCATAGTGTTGCTTGTAGTAATCTCTCATGATCTCTTTTATTTCTGCAGTGTCAGTTGTTACCTCTCCTTTTTCATTTCTAATTCTATTGATTTGAGTCTTCTCCCTTTTTTTCTTGATGAGTCTGGCTAGTGGTTTATCTATTTTGTTTATCTTCTCAAAGAACCAGCTTTTAGTTTTATTGATCTTTGCTATTGTTTCCTTCATTTCTTTTTCATTTATTTCTGATCTGATTTTTATGATTTCTTTCCTTCTGCTAGCTTTGGGGTTTTTTTGTGCTTCTTTCTCTAATTGCTTGAGGTGCAAGGTTAGGTTGTTTATTCTAGATGTTTCCTGCTTCTTAAGGTGGGCTTGTATTGCTATAAACTTCCCCCTTAGAACTGCTTTTGCCGCATCCCACAGGTTTTGGGTCGTTGTGTCTCCATTGTCATTTGTTTCTAGGTATTTTTTGATTTCCTCTTTGATTTCTTCAGTGATCACTTCATTATTAAGTAGCGTGTTGTTTAGCCCTCATGTGTTTGTATTTTTTACAGATCTTTTCCTGTAATTGATATCTAGTCTCATGGCGTTGTGGTCAGAAAAGATACTTGATACAATTTCAGTTTTCTTAAATTTACCAAGGCTTGATTTGTGACCTAAGATATGATCTATCCTGGAGAATGTTCCATGAGCACTTGAGAAAAATGTGTATTCTGTTGTTTTTGGATGGAGTGTCCTATAAATATCAATTAAGTCCATCTTGTTTAATGTATCATTTAAAGCTTGTGTTTCCTTACTTATTTTCATTTTGGATGATCTGTCCATGGGTGAAAGTGGGGTGTTAAATTCCCCTACTATGAATGTGTTACTGTCGATTTCCCCTTTTATGGCTGTTAGTATTTGCCTTATGTATTGAGGTGCTCCTATGTTGGGTGCATAAATATTTACAATTGTTATATCTTCTTCTTGGATCGATCCCTTGATCATTATGTAGTGTCCTTCTTTGTCTCTTTTAACAGTCCTTATTTTAAAGTCTATTTTGTCTGATATGAGAATTGCTACTCCAGCTTTCTTTTGGTTTCCATTTGCATGGAATATCTTTTTCCATCCCCTTACTTTCAGTCTGTATGTGTCTCTAGGTCTGAAGTGGGTCTCTTGTAGACAGCATATATAAGGGTCTTGTTTTTTTATCCATTCAGCTAATCTGTGTCTTTTGGTGGGAGCATTTAGTCCATTTACATTTAAGGTAATTATCGATATGTATGTTCCTATTCCCATTTTCTAAATTGTTTTGGGTTCGTCATTATAGGTCTTTTCCTTCTCTTGTGTTTCTTGCCTAGAGAAGATCCTTTAGCATTTGTTGTAAAGCTGGTTTGGTGGTGCTGAACTCTCTCAGCTTTTGCTTGTCTGTAAAGGTTTTAATTTCTCCATCAAATCTGAATGAGATCCTTGCTGGGTAGAGTAGTCTTGGCTGCAGGTTTTTCTCCTTCATCACTTTCACTGTGTCCTGCTACTCCCTTCTGGCTTGTAGGGTTTCTGCTGAGAGATCAGCTGTTAACCTTATGGGGATTCCCTTATGTGTTATTTGTTGTTTCTCCCTTGCTGCTTTTAATATGCTTTCTTTGCATTTAATTTTTGACAGTTTGATTAATATGTGTCTTGCCATATTTCTCCTTGGATTTATCCTGTATGGGACTCTCTGTGCTTCCTGGACTTGATTAACTATTTCCTTTCCCATATTAGGGAAGTTTTCAACTATAATCTCTTCAAATATTTTCTCCGTCCCTTTCTTTTTCTCTTCTTCTTCTGGAACCCCTATAATTCGAATGTTGGTGTGTTTAATGTTGTCCCAGAGGTCTCTGAGACTGTCCTCGGTTCTTTTCATTCTTTTTTCTTTATTCTGCTCTGCAGTAGTTATTTCCACTATTTTATCTTCCAGGTCACTTATCCGTTCTTCTGCCTCAGTTATTCTGCTATTGATCCCATCTAGAGTACTTTTAATTTCATTTATTGTGTTGTTCATCGTTGCTTGTTTCATCTTTAGTTCTTCTAGGTCCTTGTTAACTGATTCTTGCATTTTGTCCATTCTATTGTCCATTCTATCTCCAAGATTTCGGATCAACCTTACTATCATTATTCTGAATTCTCTTTCAGGTAGACTGCCTATTTCCTCTTCATTTGTTAGGTCTGGTGCATTTTTATCTTGCTCCTTTATCTGCTGTGTGTTTTTCTGTCTTCTCATTTTGCTTATCTTACTGTGTTTGGGGTCTCCTTTTTGCAGACTGCAGGTTCGTAGTTCCTCCTGTTTTTGATGTCTGTCTCCAGTGGCTAAGGTTGGTTCAGTGGGTTGTGTAGGCTTCCTGGTGGAGGGGACTAGTGCCTGTGTTCTGGTGGTTGAGGCTGGATCTTGTCTCTCTAGTGGGCAGGTTCACGTCTGGTGGTGTGTTTTGGGGTGTCTGTGGCCTTATTATGATTTTAGGCAGCCTCTCTGCTAATGGGTGGGGTTGTGTTCCTGTTTTGCTAGTTGTTTGGCATAGGTTTTCCAGCACTGTGGCTTGCTGGTCGTTGAGTGAAGCTGGGTGCTGGTGTTAAGATGGAGGTCTCTGGGAGACTTTTGCCATTTGATATTATGTGGAGCTGGGAGGTCTCTTGTGGACCAGTGTCCTGAAGTTGGCTCTCCTATCTCAGAGGCAGAGCCCTGACTCCTGGCTGGAGCACCAAGAGCCTTTTCCACATGGCTCAGAATAAAAGGGAGAAAAAGTAGAGGGAATTAGTAGAAGTATGAGGAAAGTAAGAAGGAAAGGAGGGAAGGAAGGAAAGAAGAAAGAAAGAAAGAAAGAAGCAAAGAAAGAAAGAAGGAAAGAAAGGAGGGAGGGAGGGAGGGAGGAAGGCAGGAAGGAGGGAAAGAAGGAAAAAGACAGAAAGAAAGAAGATACAGTAAAAATAAAATAAAGTATAATAAAGTTATTGAATTAAAAAATTCTTATTTACAAAAGAAAAAGGGACGGATAGAACCTTAGGACAAATGTTGGAAGCAATGCTATACAGACAAAATCTTACACAGAAGCATACACATACACCCTCACTACAAGAGGTGAAGGGGGATAAATCATAAACCTTGCTGTCAGAGACCACCTCCTCAATTTGGGATGATTCGTTGTCTAAAGGAGGGAAGGAAGGAAGGAAAGAAAGAAAGAAAGAAAGAAAGAAAGAAAGAAAGAAAGAAAGAAAGAAGGTAAAGTATAATAACGTTATTAAAACTAAAATTGATTAAGAAAAAAATTTTCAGAAAAAACCATGGACGGCTAGAACCCTAGGACAAATGGTGGAAGCAAGACTATACAGACAAGATCTCACACAGAAGCATACACATACACACTCACAAAAAGAGGAATAGGGATAAAAATCATAGACCTTGCTCCTAAAGTCCACTTCCTTAATTTGGGATGATTGGTTGTCTATTCAGGTATTCCACAGATGCAGGGTATATCAAGTTGATTGTGGAGCTTTAATCCGCTGCTTCTGAGGCTGCTGGGAGAGATTTCCCTTTCTCTTCTTTGTTCTCATGGCTCACAGGGGCTCAGCTTTGGATTTGGCCCTGCCTCTGCGTGTAGGTCGCTGGAGGGCGTCTGTTTTTTGCTCAGACAGGACGGGGTTAAAGGAGCCGCTGATTCAGGGGCTCTGGCGCACTCAGGCTGGCGGGGAGGGAGGGGCACGGAGTGCGGGGCGGGCCTGCGGCGGCAACGTCCGGCGTGACTTTGCACCAGCCTGAGGCCCGCCGTGCGTTCTCCCGGGGAAGTTGTCCCTGGATCCCGGGAACCTGGCGGTGGCGGGCTGCACAGGCTCCGCGGAAGAGGGGTGTGGAGAGTGACCTGTGCTCGCACACAGGCCCCTTGGTGGCGGCAGCAGCAGCCTTAACGTCTCCCACCCGCCTCTGGGGTCCGCGCTTTTAGCCGCGGCTCGCGCCCATCTCTGGGGTCCGCGCTTTCAGCCGCGGCTCGCGCCCGTCTCTGGGGTCCGCGCTTTTAGCCGCAGCTCGCGCCCATCTCTGGGGTTCGCGCTTTTAGCCGCGGCTCGCGCCCGTCTCTGGAGTTCCTTTAAGCAGCGTTCTTAAACCCCTCTCCTCGAGCACCAGGAAACAAAGAGGGAAGAAAAAGTCTCTTGCCTCTTCGGCAGGTGCAGTCTTTTCCCCGGACTCCCTCCCGGCTAGCCGTGGTTCACTAACCCCTTCAGGCTATGTTCAAGCCGCCAACCCCAGTCCTCTCCCTGCACTCCGTCCGAAACCGAAACCCGAGCCTCAGAGCCTCAGCTCGAAGCCCCGCCCGCCCTGGCGGGTGAGCAGACAAGCCTCTCGGGCTGGTGAGTGCCGGTCGGCACCGATCCTCTGTGCGGGAATCTCCCCGCTTTGCCCTCCGCACCCATTGCTGTGCACTCCTCCGCGGCTTCGAAGCTCCCCCCTCCGCCTCCCGCAGTCTCCGCCCGCGAAGGGGCTTCCTAGTGTGTGGAAACTTTTCCTCCTTCCAATTCTTTTACTATTATGTAATGTCCTTCTTTTTTTCTTATAGCTGTCTTTGTTTACAA
Organism: Lagenorhynchus albirostris; assembly: GCF_949774975.1. Lineage (NCBI taxonomy): Eukaryota > Metazoa > Chordata > Mammalia > Artiodactyla > Delphinidae > Lagenorhynchus > Lagenorhynchus albirostris. The sequence goes on along the minus strand of NC_083116.1, from coordinate 83,825,621 downwards.
TCTGTTTGATATACATATTGTTACTCTAGCTTTTTTTTTGTTTTCATTGGCATGAAGTACCTTTTTTCATCTCACTTTGAATCTGTGTGTCTTTACATCTGAACTGAATCTATTGTAGTCATCATATATAGGGCTCTTGTTTTCTTTTTAATCACTTCAACCGTTTTTTTTTTTTGGTGGAAGCCTTTAGTCCACTGATGTTTAAAGTAACTATTGATTGCTATGTATTTATTTTCATTTTGTTAATTTTTCTCAGCTTATTTTTGTAGTTCTTTTTCTTTTACTCTCTTCCCTAGTGATTTGATGACTATCTTTAGTGTTATGGTTGAATTCCTTTCTCTTTTTTGTGTGTATCTATTTTAGCTTTTTGGCTTTTAGTTACCATGAGGTATATATAACTATATATATATATATAATTACAATAGTCATATGAGATATATATATATAATTATTTTAACTTGATTATCTCTTAAGTTTGAATACATTCTAGCAACCCTGTATTTTTACTTCCACCCCATATTCAATATTTTTGACCTCATATTTTATATCTCTTTGTTTTGTGTATCCTTTAACTTTTATTGAGAATGTAGATGATTTTACTACTTTTGTCTTCTACCCTTTCTTTTTTTTAAAATAAATTTATTTATTTATTTATCTATTTATTTATGGCTGTGTTGGGTTTTCATTTCTGTGCTTGGGCTTTCTCTAGTTGCAGCGAGCGGGGGCTACTCTTCATTGTGGTGCATGGGCTTCTCATTGTCATGGCTTCTCTTGTTGTGGAATACATGCTCTAGAGGTGCAGGCTCAGTAGTTGTGCCTCGTGGGCTTAGTTGTTCTGCAGCATGTGGGATCTTCCCAGACCAGGGCTTCAACCTGTGTCCCCTGCATTGGCAGGCAGATTCCGAACCACTGCACCACCAGGGAAGCCCTACCCTTTCTTTAGCTTTGTAGGTGGGTTGATCTATTACCTTTACCAATGAGATTTTTCCTTTCATAATTTTTTTTTCTATCTAGTTGTGGTCTTTTCTTTTCCACTTAGAGAAGACACTTTAACATTTCTTGTAAAGCTAGTTTAGTTGTGCTGAATTCTTTTATCTTTTGCTTGTCTTTAAAACTCTATATTTTCTACAAAACTGAGTAATAGACTTGCTGGGTAGAGTTCTTGGTTGTAGGTTCTTTCTGTTCATCACTTTAAATATATTGTGCCACTCCCTCTGGCCTGCAACATTTCTGCTGAGTCAGCTGACAGTTTTATTGGAGTTTCTGTGTTTGTAACTTGTTGCTTTTCCCTTGTTGCTTAATTTGACTTTTGCCATTTTAATTACAATGTGTCTTGGTGTGCACCTCTTTGGGTTGATTTTCTTTGGGATTACCTGTCCTTCCTGGACCTGGATGTCTGTTTCCTTTTCATGGTAGGGATGTTATTTTCAGTTATGGTTGCTTCAAGTAAGTTCTCTGCTCTTTTCTCTCTTTCTTCGCCTTCTGGGATCCCTGTAATGTGAATGTTAGTGTGCTTGATGTTATCCCAGAGATCTCTTAAACTGTCTTTGTTTTTTAATTTTCTTTCTTTTTCTGTTCAGTTTTTGTGTTTTCCACTACCCTGGCTTCCAGTTTGCTGACCCATTCCTCTGTATCTTCTAATCTACTGTTGATTTCTTCTAGTGTATTTTTATTTCAGTTATTGTATTTCAACTCTGGTTCTTCTTTATATTTTTTAGCTCTTTGTTAAATTTCTCATTGTATTCATCCACTCTTCTTCCAAGTTCGTTGAGCATCTTAATGATCACTACCTTGAACTCATCAGATAGCTTCCTTATCTCCTGTCACTTACTTCTTCTTCTGAGAATTCTTTCTTGTTCCTTCATTTGGAGCATATTCCTTTGTCACCTCGTTTTGCCTAATTTTCTGGGTTTATTTGTGTGTATTAGGTAGGTTGGTTATGTTTACCAGTATTGAAGTAGTGACCTTATGTAGGAGATGTCCTTTTGGGCCCAGATGCACATTCCCCTCTGGTCACCAGAGTTATATGATCTAGGTATGCCCCTTATGTGAGCTGAGTGTGCCCTCCTATTGTGGTAGGGCTGACTAAAATGGGAATGCTGGTAGGTGCTGCTGGTCCCTGGCCTTTTTGGCTGCCAGGCCCTGCCTCTAGTGGAGGCTGATGGCTGTTGTGGGCATGGCCATGTTCTGGTACAGCTGGCTGTGGGCCCAGGGTAACCTAGGGCAGCTAGTTCCAGGGCCTATGTGATCTTGGGGCTGATGATGGCCTGCTGATTGGCAGGACCAGGTCCCATGGTGGCTTTTTATGGTGCCAGGGGTTCCAAGGCTGGTGCCAGACTTCTGGTGGGAGGGGCTACGTCCCACTGTGGCTGTCTGTGGGCCTGACATATCCTGGGGCAGCTGGCTGTTGGGCTCAGGGGTGATGGGGCTGGTGCCATTTTGCTGGTGTGCAGGGCAGTTTCCTCATGTGACTGTCTGATAGGCCTGGGGAGTCCTGGCACTGGTGCCCACTGACTTGTGGGCAGGACCAGCTCCCATCTCTTATAGGTTAGAGAGAGGACTTCAAAATGGTGCTTGCCAGCACCAGTGTCTTCATGGTAGAATGAGCTTTTAAAAATCGCTACTACCAGCATCTATGTCCCCAGGAGAAGTCCCAGTTACCTTCTACGTCTCTGGGAGGTTCACCAAGATCAGAAAGTGTGTCTGATTAGGCTCCCTTCAAATTACTGCCTCTGCACTGGTTCTTGTAGTGTATGAGATTTTGCACGCACCCTTTAAAATCAGAGTCTCTGTTATAGCCCTCAGGGTCTCCAATACACAAGCCATGATGGCCTTCATAACCAAACATTCTATAGGCTTGTCTTTCCACACAAGACCCCAGGGTTAGGAGCCCTATGGGAGGTTTAGACCCCTTGATCTTTGGGGAAACTTCTGCAGTTATGATTATTCCCCCCTTTTGTGGGTCACCTACCCAGGGGCATATATATTGGCTATATTGTATCTCTGCATCTCCTACTCATCTTGTTGTGGTTCCTTCTTTATATCTTTAGTTGTGGAAAATCTTTTTTGTTAGTTTTCAGTTCATTCTAACCAATAGCCGCTCTCTAAATGGTTGTAATTTTGGTGTGACTGTGAGAGGAGGTGAGCTCAGGATCTTTCTAATCTGCCATTTGTGCCATTCCATCCCAAGTAAATAATTTCAAATAGTGATAAACACTATTAAGGAAATGAAATATGGAATGTAGATAGAGTTACAAATATGGTTGGAAATACAGTCAGTAGGCAAGTCGTGAAGGGTATTATAGACCAAAATAATGAGTATGAATTTTATTTTAAGTCTATTGGGAAGCTATTGGAGGATTTTTAATAGTTATTAGTTGATTGGTTGACATATAGAGAGCATTAGAGCCATTTGAGATTGGATTCTGAATTGTTAGATAAGGCACATTAACTAGCCAAGTAGCTCTATTCAGGACACAAAGTACACAAGTATAAAATTCACAAGTTGTGGTACTGTAGTAATATTTATTTAAAATAATTTTTAAGTTAGGACATTTATTCAATTTTAATTTGTATCTGCAGTGAGGTATGACTACAAAAATGATTCTCAAGCTTCAACATGTATCAGAATCACTTGTAGGCCTTGTTAAAACACACTTCCAGAGTATCTGCTTTAGTAGATCTAGAGGTGGGCTCTCAAATTTTGCATTTCTAACAGGTTTTTAGGGGATACTGATGTTGCTGTTTGTGGGATTTGATAACCTCTGGATTACAGAAACACAAAATAAATTTCATGAGACCTAGGATACATTAAAAGACATCCAGTGAATCATTGGTATTTGAGGATTTAATATTGATCTTTTCAGTTATTCATGAGTGAGTCCAAAGTTCCGGAACCTAAAGTAATTTGTGACATCTGGCTCTTTTTTGGATCTTGATTTTATATTACCTAACAGTGGCATCATCTACCCTATTTCTGTCTTTAGGATAAAATATTCACTTTAATCCAAGGTTCCTGTATGGTCAAATCACCAAGTAGTCATTGTCAGCAATCAGTGAATATGATCACTTGCATGTAGTTAATAACCAAAATCATGATAAGTAGTGGTTATGAGTACTATCGGAGTTTGAGCAGCATTTCCAAGACATACACACACACACACACACACACACACACACACATATATATATATATATATATCACCTTCATGACTTTTGCTAGATCCATGTATTTCTATTTTATTAATGGTTTTGTTTACATCATTTTTTTGTTTTTGCTTTTCTTTGTCCTTAGTGATGATATTTATAAATTTATGGATAAGATATGCTAGTGATATTAGCATATATTAAAATAAGTTCATAACCATTAAAATAAACAATCATTCATACCAACTAAAATTATCTCATGTACCACCAGTGATATACATGTCTGGGTTTGGGAATCATTGAAGTAGAGCAAATTTTTGATGATGCCTGATTCATTTATCCAAAAATTATTTGTTCACTCTACTCTGTTCTAGGTACTGTTATAAATGTCAGGTACAGAGCAGATATTTTTGTGGTAATTGTCTAGTGGACTAGATAAATAAAAAACACATAAATAAAATAATTTTTCTGATATTACGTGCTATCACACACACACACAGCAGAATGGTAGGTTAAAATAACATCAAAGGATATACCTTAGCTATGATGGTCATGCAAATCTCTGGAGAAAGGGCATTCCAAGGAATAACAACAAATACAAAGGATCTGAAGTGGAAATGGAGGGGAATATTTGAGAAAGAGCCAAAAGGCCCATATGGCTGGAGCATAGTGCATGAGAGAGCATGTTACTAGGAGGTGAGGTTGAAGACATAGATTGGGTCAGATAGTATAGGACTTTGTAAGCCATGTTTAGAGGTTTGAATTTTATTCTAATTGCAGTTGGAAACATTGGAGATTATTAAGCAGGGAAATAATCTGATTTGAATTAAAAAAAATCACTCTGGCTGTTCCGTAGAGAATGGATTATAGTAGAATTGGGAAAACCAATTAGGATTCTATTATAAGTGAGATGATAGTAGCCTGGAGAAACCTGGTAGCAGTGGAGATAGAAGTGGTCAGATATAAAATAGGTTTGTGGGTAGAATTGTCAATATTTGATAATAGATTGAATATCTATTATCATCTATCATTGAATATCTAAAGGGGAGGAAAAAGAACAATCAAAGATGACTCCATGGTTTTTGTGCAATTAAAAGAATAATGGTGTTATTAATTGAGATGGGGTAAACCAGAGAAGGAGAAGCTTTGGGGAATAAATCAGTGCTTCTGCTTTGGATATGCTAAATTTGAGATGCCAATTAAACATCTATATGTAGCTATCGAGTGATCGTGCATATATACAAATCTGATGTTCAGGGAAGAGGTCCAGAATGGAGATATAAATTTGAGAGTCATTAACATCTAGAAGGCATTTTAAAAGCCATGAATCTGGATTTAGATGACCATGGGAGAAATTGTAGATAGAGGAGAGGGCATATCTGAACCTTGAGACCTTTCAGTAGCAAGGGAATTTAATTAGACTAATCACACAATATAGAATTGCAAATCATTATATTGTTTGATTCACTGTAACTCCAGGTCCTGGGAAAAAACTAAGGTACAATAATGGCAATAGCCTGAGCTCCAATTTTATAGGTTTTGCCCTGACACTAACTAAGAGGGTGACCTTGCACAACCACTTGCTCCATTTTGAACCTCAGTGTTCTTATTTGACAAATGAGGAGGATTTGCAATTATATGGCTCTCAAACCTCTTGCAACTTTGATTCATAGAATCCTATAATCCAGCAGCTGAGACAGAAAACTTTGGATGTGACTACCTGTGCCAAGAGGAGTGAAAAGTAGAATACCTTCTTATTGCACATGGAAGTAGACATAGCTTTTTATATAGAATGTTGGGGGTCAAAGCAAATAACTTCTCTGTACTTCAGTTTGCCTATCTGCTTTTGAGAAGGATCAGGGACTAAGAAAAGTTTGGTTAGTTATTCTAGAAATGACTTCTTTTCTCAAGTTGCCTTAAGTGAGAGTGAGGGATATGTGGGTCAGTGAGAAGCACTGAAATTTTATTCAAACAAACCAAAGGTAGCACAAGATAATTGAATTTGGCTTCAGGAGCCTTGGCTTCTAGTATTTTTTACCCACTAGGCTGGCTTATTTTGTGTATGGTCTTTTCTCTGCATTTCACTTTTTCTCATCTATAAAACAAAGAGGTTGTTCAAACTCACTGGTTCCTAGTAAACTTTAAAAAATTGGAAGTTATGGATTTCTTTGAACATGTACTAATATGTATCACATTGGATTCTGGTTTTCCATTTGTGATAATATTAAATTTTCATTTTTAAACTATTTTTTACATAAGTCAAGTACAAAATCTATTAAATAAAAAGTCAAAGTCATAAAGATGAAAGTAGGTGGTCTCTGAGTTCTCTATTGTTTTTCTTGATGGCTGAGGTACATTTTATTGGTTTTCTCTGAGGTCTCTTTCTAAACCTCAGTGAGTCTCCATTTTTCTCATCTGCTAGATGGAAACAAGACAAATCTGAAAAGGGACATCTGCTGAGAATTTTTGTGACTAGTCTAGACTTGTAGTCAACTGTTTATTCCCCATGCATTTTGAAGTGATGCCATTCCCAATTAATGAGTGATTGGGGTGGACTACCATATACAGGAGCTGGGAGTGGCTTTAACTCTTAAAGACCTTGAGGGAAGGCATTATGTAGTAAAACATCTTTCAGTGCACCAGATGTAGATTTAGTGGACTGAAATGGGACCTGGGTAAGCAGAGTCCAAAGCTGACATTTCCAGAATAATAATGTCACTTACTGAGTGCTTATTTACCTTGTGTCAGTCAAGGTTCTAGGTGCTTTATATGGAATATCTCACTGGATATTCATGACAACTCTACAAGGTAAATACTATAATTATCACTTTTTTTCCTGATGAGAAAACTGAGGCACAGACCAAATAAGTACCATACCCAAGGTCACACAGCTAAAATGCAGAAGGGTTTAGATTCAAGCATCCATCCTTTCCTGTTCCTTCTGAGGAGCTGTTCCATTAGCTAAACCCCCTCAAAAGTTACCAAATACACTTGATTAAATATGAACCCATCTAAGTTGTGGTCAGTTTATGTCTTGAGCGGCATCGTCTTCCCTGATCTCTCTCCTTATTCTGTGCTTTCCTAGCTGTGTTGGAACCAGACTACTTCTGCTCTAAAATTAAAGCTGGTACTGTGTGGCATTGACAGTCTGGGGTGTAGCAGCTGGCCAAAGGGATCTCAGCTACAAGCCTGAGTGATCACAAGGAGCTGGGCCTAATAAGGTGGATCCAGCCAGAGGTTCTTTTTTAAATTTAATTTTATTGGATTATAGTTGATTTACAATGTTGTGTTAGCTTCAGGTGTACAGCAAAGTGATTCAGTTATATATATATATACATATATTCATTCTTTTTCAGATTATTTTCTCATATAGGTTATCACAGAATATTGAGTAGAGTTCCCTATACTATACAGTAGTTCCCCATTAGTTATCTATCTTATATATAGTAGTATGTGTATGTTAATCCCAAGCTCCTGATCCATCCGTCCCCTAACCAGAGGTTCTAAGAGGAAGACTAGTTCTATTGTAATACGGTACTTATGAGAGAAAAGGTGGCCTGATAGGATCCGCTGATAAGAATTGATGAAAGTGCTAGTGAAAAATAACTACTCATCTCCACTGAGAAGAGGGCTGATTCTCAAGCCTTCCTTCCCATCCTGGTGGCCTTATTTTCTACCATAAATCAGTGTTACAGCCAAAGGGAGACAAACTGCAAGTTCATGAAGAGAGCCTGGAAAGCTCCAGGGGACTGAGAAAGCGGGTGAGCATTAGTTTGGTATGGTTATTTTTTTTTCACTTTACACAATAATTTTAAATTTGTTTTCAAAAAAAGGAAAAGGTGAACTTCCCTGGTGGTGCAGCAGTTAAGACTCCTAGCTCCAATGCAGGTGGCATGGGTTCAATCCCTGATCAGAGAACTAAGATCCCACATGCTAAGTGGCACGGCCAAAAAGATAAATAAATTTAAAAATTTAAAAAATAATAAAAATTTTAAAAAGTTCCAGCTTTCTTGAGCTATAATTGATATATTGTGTAGGTTTAAGCGTATAATGTGATGATTTGTTACATATTTTTGTGCATGATACACATTTTGCAATATGCAAAATGTTTACCATGATAAGGTTAATTGACACATCCTTCACCTCTTATAATTACAATTTCTTTTTTGTGGTGAGAACATTTAAGATGTTCTGCAGACAGTTTTTCAGTACTGAAAAGCCAGACTGAGTGCTGACAATTTCCTGTCTGCTTGCTTTCCCTAGGACATCACTGAATACTGAAGTTCGTGTGGTTTCTCTCAGTTCCCTAGAGTTGGACCAGCTTTCTGTTCATGCTCATTGGCTTTCTACAAATGCTCATTCTCTCTGTCCTTGGGGGCATGGACAGAGAGCCAGCCATGGGGTGGAGGTGTGTGTGGCTGAGGAATGTGGTGCATTGGAGGTGCCCATGGGCCAGTTGGGAGCGTCTGCAGGTAAGATGTCCCCAGCAGTTCATGGGCAGTTTTCTTGATATGTGCTTCTTTGATGCCTTCTGAGAACCCTGGGTGCTGCTCTCCCAGCCACATCCCACCCACCAGTTGTTCAGCACACCTCAGTAGAGTAGGCAGTACTAAGAGTAGGCTGTATTTCTCACAGGGAAACTGGTCCCTCACTCACATGCTCTCACTTTCATCTGTTGGAAAAATTATGGGCCGGCCAAGAAATTCTCTCTTGACCCTGGGCTCTGCCACCTTGGGGGAGGGTTGACACAAGTAAAATGAAACTGATCCTCTTACCTCCTTCAATTCATCCAATCTTGGATTTTTTTTTTTGCTCCAACAGTATGCTGGGACTTTTCTGCTGGATTCACAGACTTCCACAAATGCACTCTTGTTGATGGGTGATTGTCAAAATCTTCTTTTCTTTTTTTTTGTTTTGTTTGGTGGGGGACGATGATAGAAAATTCCTTCTGCCATTTTCATGATGCCATTCTCCCATTTGCTGTGGCTTTAAAACTGCATTTAGTCTGGCTATCTGGCTTGAGATAGAGGCTGTGTGTATCTGCCATGTAGCAAGAACTTTTTTTGACTGGAATTCTTTTCTGGAAAAAGTGATTTGGATCTAATCTTAATTTCTCTGAGAATTTTGACAGTGTGATTGTGGACAGGGGTGGATGAACAAACAAGAAGGCCCATAGAGTAATCATTTAAAAGTCACTTAACTTTCTGAGTCTCAGATTATCTCCTGTTTTTCTCATAATTTCTCTCAAATGGCCCTGAGTTAAGGAAATTAACTGGGACTGGGTGAAGCTTGGACCAGGATATTGGTCTAGAGTGTGCAAGCATTTGAAGTGTTCTTCCCTTAAATTATTTTAATGTTCATGAATACTGTAACATGGTAGAACTTCCATCTTACACTTTCTTTGGTACAACATTGTGCTCTAATAAATTCCTGTGCTGTATTTCTGAGTGATATTTCTAATGGGCTAGAATTCTCCTAGCCCTGAAGCACCTTGTAAGAATCAGGGACATTGATGACTATTCTAGCTCATTTCAGTCCAAGTAGCCACTTTTCCATTTCATCTTCCTCCTCTCCTATATTTGAGCCCCCTCTAAAACAGTAGCTATCATGTTCCTTGTTGCAATCAAATTCACCCAGCAAATACTCCCTGAGCACTCACTGTGTATCACAATTCTTGTCTTGAGTGCAGATGCAGATGCAGGTGTCTTAGGACTGGAGTTTTGTACTTGCTGGGTTTTTGCATTCTATGACAGTGCATGATTCTGGCCTCTCACAGAATTTATAGTCAATTTTGACCAGCTCTATTGTCTCTGGAAAGGAGGACAAGAAGAACTTGAATGATTAAAATACATCTAATCTCAGTTTATCATTGATTTCAACCTCTTCCTCAATCAGAACTGTGAATTAGAAACAGACAATTTGATTTACCTTCTTGTTAAATATGTCACTTTCAGATAGTGATATCTCAGAAATAAAACTTTCCAAAAGCAAGATGCCTGCAGGACCAATACATTGGATCATCAGTTCTTAATTAACTGAGAGACTGGCTATCTCCCTCTAGTATTCGAATTCATTCATCTTTCACTTTTTTTATTTAATCAATGAGATAATATGGTGTGTTAGCCTCTGAAATCAGACTGCCTAAAATTAAATCCTAGCTTCTCTCTTTCCTAGCCTTAGACAAGTTACTTAACCTCTCTGGATACACAGTTTACCCACCCCACTGTGATGCTGTGAGTTGTAAAAGGACCTAATATATGTAAAACACCTATACAGTACTCAATATAAGTTAGCTATTACTATCTATGTGCACAATGAGAAGGAAACTGCTGAATTCCATTACCCCCTGAATGACTTAGAAAGTCAGTTATACCTTAGTTGGAAATAGAAATTATAAATATTTATGATTATTACCTTTTCTATTATTCTTAAAATGTATTGTATATTGTATTTATTTATCTTTTTCTAAGGCTCTCACGCTCTTATTTTCACTTGCTCACTATAACATCCCTGTGAAATAGGTAGAGTGGAGATTGTGACTTCAGTTAACTGAGGCCTAAAGAGACTTGCTCTTAGGTGATTTGCTCTGGATCACACCTGAAAGCCAGGTCTCCTAACTCCCAATTTCAGATCCTTCCACCACACACAAAAAACTATTCTCTATAGGTTATCAATGCAAATATTATTGTCATTTTTATTATCAATAAACAGTAATGGAAAAACTTTGGGGTGATGAAATTTTGCCATATTACTATACATATACATAGTCTGTGGTAACTGAGCTGAGTCTATGGTACTGTACCAGGAGTTTCTAATTTAGATTGCTTTTTTATTGTGTGTGTATATAAGTATGCCTCAATCATGATCATGTATAACATACACTCATAGGCTCATAGATGGGTGGGGGATATGGAAATCTCAAATGGGAGGAAATTCTTGGGGAAGGTGTGGATATAGAATGCGTTGGGTGTAAATCTGTTTTGCAGAACCCAGCCTGGCTTTTCTTAAATCTATGAGGGCTTCTCTCATCTGAACCATAGAATCAAGAGATATTTGATGTAGTTTGAAATCAGGAGGCCTGTGTGTGAAAGAAAGAGAGAGGAGAAGTCAGAGACTGGTCTACTTCCCACAGAGCCTTATTCCCTCCTGCTGAGGTCCTCTTTGACTGAAGACAGCTTTGATTTCCTTTGCCAAGGATGAGGAGGGGTAAGATAATGGAGGGGAACTGAAGAAGCAGCCCAGGAGAAGCAAGCTGGCTATAAAAAAGCAATCTCATTACCACACCAGATTCCATTAATTTCCAATCATTTAAAAGCCTTTGGGTTTTAATTTTTGTTTTAGTGCCATCTAGTTTCTGTATATTGATTTGTTTCTCCGTTACCAAAGTGGCTGGCTTCTCCAGTTTGCCTGCAAACAGAAGAATGGGTTGTGGGCATTCAGGTCCGAGGTTCCATGAGGTAGGAGCCACATAAGTATTTGTTGGCTAATGGGAAATGGGAAGCTCACAGGCGGTCACCTCATAGATGATAGCTACTCCATTTGGCCTTTTTTATACTACTGGAGGATTTTTTTTAAAGGAACTTACAAAGAGTGTGTATGTTTACGTGTGTATATGTGTTTTTATCTGTTGGAATCTATGTGTGTCTATGTTACAAGCCTCAGTTCCTGAGTGGCCCTTAACCACAAATTCTACTTACATCCTGGTTATTCCCACTCCCACCCTTTTTCCTATGGTTGTTTGGCTACCTTGGAGGACCTGGTTTCCCACTCAGCATCTCACCCCCACTCTGTGTCCATATAAAGAAGCAAATACTCCATAATTTCCATTTGTGACCCCTAACCACACCAATTTAAAAAAATATTTAAGTGGCTGACTGATATTTCCTCAATCTTACATCAAATGTAAGTAAAAGCATCCCTGAAATCTTTATTTTTAACTCATCTGTAATCTACAACCTAAGTAAAACAGTACTCTTATAATGTAAGTGCAGCTTCAAGATAAGTCCTTTAGTCTCTCCTTTCCAACCGAGCTTACTGCCCCTAAGCTTCTCTAAAGTGAGAATTCTGGATGCCACCACTGTCTTGCCTCATTTTGCCTCCTTTTGTGCCACCCAATCCCATTTTTATTCCAAACCCTGATGACAGAAGTGACCAGCTTTAGGTAGGATGTTTAACTTTCACTGATGGCCCTCTTAAAGGTTCAGAATTTTACTTTTAAGCCTTTGTAATATAGGAAGCTTTTGGTGAGTCCTTTCTACTTTTAAACTGACACTTTCCCACTGTCCAGCTGACATTTGTACAGTGGCTTATCTTAAGGGAGGAACCTATTCCAGGCAGCTGGCTGGGCTTCCAACCAGTTTTCTGTGCTCCTGGTGCCTACATTAAGGACTGGAGAGAAGAGAAAAGGGGGAAAATGTCCTCCAGTTCCTCAATTTATATCAGCTTTGCAGAAATCCTCTTAGTCCCCTAGGCCTTGGGATAAGAGATGTTGCCAGCAAGAGTAACATGCTTTGGGTTACCCCTTTCTGCCTCCTCTCTCTAGTTCCTCTAGGTCTTTCCTCTTCTTTATGAAGGTAGAAGATAAAGAGAATATAGCCCACCTTCTCCCCTTTGAAGCCCAGGAAGAATAAATGCTGGGTTCTGGAGGGCATGTTTCCAAGGGAAGATGAGAGTTTGATGTTTTCCCATATTTTTTCAAGGAATCCTGCTGGTTTTTGAGCAGTGTGTTGTAACACGTCCTGGAATTAAGGCAAGCAATCTATTCCACTCCTATACACATAAGACTTCCAGCCAAGACTGTGCAAGGGATATTTAAGGAGGAAGGGAAAGGGTGGAGAGAAGTCTGGAAAAGAAGAGGCTGGAAGGTGGGTAGGCTGAAGTCAGAGAAAGGGGAGAAAAGTAAGGAAAGGGGAGAGAAAAGGGAAAGAGAAGGTCTTTGAATGGGCAGGACTTAACTTCCTTGTCTATTTGTGTTATTTACTGATTTTGGATGTCTGTCCTGAGTCTTTTGGTTTTCATCTAGCTGTTATTCTCTCAGCCTGCCCTGGAAGTTCAGTTCTTCTGACCTATGCATTCCTTTTACAAAGACAGAAAAGCAAAATTGTGATTTATCTTGTCATGTTTCTGCCTTCATTAGCTTTTTCAAAGGCAGCCCACCAGGCTGACTCTTAGAGGAGAGCCATGTAGCCCATGTTGGCTGAACTTTAGGTTTACATAGAGACTACTTGCCCCAGCCAGGGCCTCCTGGCTTTCACTACCGCAACAATACCTATGAAAGTTTGATGCGATTTGTAGCATACTTCAGAAAGCAGTTGATGGTGCTTAGTGAATAAGGTCTTAAGTGGGAGAGTCCTCATTTCAGGGAAATACTCCCATTTAAATACCTTGGAAAAATCATTTCCAAGTGTGTGGGAGATAGGAGAGATATCTTGTTGAGTGTCTTTATTATACAATCCCTTGCACTTAGTAGATGCTTAATAAACATTTATGGAATCAGTATCTGTGTCTGCAAAGAATGGGTGGTGGTTTATTCTCTGGCCATGTTTTGAGTAAAATTTGATAATTGTTATTACCTTAAGGTTGTTATGCTTGAATATTTTTTGTTCCTTGTCAACCAAAATGTTGGTAAAACCACAAAAGTTTATGGACCACTCAGCAGGGCATTATTAAAGTTTGTTGTATGCCCTTGTGTTATGGGCTGTAGGAGAGATAAGAAAGAAAACTCAATGATGGCTCATGTCTATTTGAGCAGGTTAGACGCATATATGAAAAAAGCACAAAATGTAGACAAGTCCTATTTGGAAGAAAAACTTGCTAAAGTGAAAAGGTTTGGGAGTCAGTCCAATCTTCATTCCAAACCTGGCCTCATTATTTATCAGCTGAGTGCCTTTGGGCAAGAACTTAACCACTTTGAGCCTATATTTTCTCATCTGTAAAAATTAAGATACCATACAAAAGGGAAATAAGAGAGACAAAATATATAAAGTGCCTGATACCTGGTAGCTACTTAATGATGATAGTAATAATATGTATTACTCTAATACTTTTGTAAAACCTGCTTTAAAGAAAAGTGAATTTTTTTTAGCTTTAGGATGGTGATAAGCTTCTAATTATTCCATATCATATTATTTTTAATTAAAATATAAAGTACTTTTAAATAAAGGGGTGGAGAAATTGAGCTTAAGTCTTCAAATGTCCATTTGAGTTTCATGCTTTAAGCCCTATTCAAATGGCAAATTTCCGTGTACCTATATTTTCTTTTTCTCTTCCTTTTTTTTTCTCGTAATGCTAGTCCCTGGAGTTGAACTTGGTTTTAAGACTTCTGATTTGCTTTGCCTTACTTAATTCCTTTCGTGCTTCTCTTCCTTTGATGGTTCTCATACACTATTCTCCAAATTTTCCCCTTTCTCCACCCACCCTTCACTCTGAAAGACACATGCACACAATAAATGAATGAAGTCTAGGAGGTCAAGGGAGTTGTATCTAAGCATTCCTGCTTCTTGACATCTCTAGTGTCTTAGAGAACATCGCTTCTGGAGTGAGAGTGCCTCTTTATGCTTCCTTTCAACACATTCCTCTTTCTAGCTTTCTCCTTAAGTGTATTTGATGAGAACGAGTACAACCTCGTTACTTCATGAAAAGAGTCATTAATAATGATTAGCCATGAAATCTAAACTTGTGAAAGGTTTGACCCTGGACACAAGCCTAAAACAACCTCAGAACGCCTTAAGATGATAATTTATCTGGCCATTGGATAAAGACAGGGGACCTGGACAGAGGCCAGGCACTAGTAAGACTAGAAGGAGAAAGTTGTTTAAAGGAAAGGATCAATAAAACGAGTTATTGCTAAGTGGAAGAGTGATGAAGTATCACTCATTGAGGGAGAAAACAGATTTCATACCTAAGTTATAAGTGTAGTGTTTGGTTTCTATATTTACTTTATATGTAATAGGGATATTTTACACAAGTGGCATCAAATCTAGCTGGCCCCTTCTCCTCAGCCATTCCTGAAATCTACCTAATTGTGGAGTGGATTGCTGTGACTATGTCCACAAAAGAGAAGATGAAGAGAATAATTATTTTTCTAGGGGATTAATGGAATTTTGGTAGGGAAGAGTCTTTGGCCAAATTACTTCATGGGGCAGTAATAACTGTAGTTAAAATTAATGAAGTATGTCCTATGTGCTAGGAACTATTACATCACTTTACCTTTATAAATCACTTATAAACCCATTTTTCAAATGAGGAACCACAAACCAGAGAGGTTAAGTAACTCCCTTCCACCTAGCCTTTTGATTTCCCTTATCTTGTCCTACAATTTTTTTCTCTCTAGCACTTTTCACCCACAAGCAAACATAGTATGAAATTGTTAGATTTATTGTCTATTGTCTTTGTTTCCCCACTAGAATGCAGGCTTTATGAAGGCAGGGATCTGTACCTGTTTTTTTGATTGAGATATCTAAAATGCCTTAAAAGAAGCTGTCTACATATTAAAACCTCGTTTAATATTTTCTGAATAAATAACTTGCCCAAAGGCACACAACTTGTAAATAGCAGAGTTTGAATTTGAACCCAGGCAAACTTTAGTGTCTGCTCTCTCTACCTACTGCACTGTTTCTCTGCCTGAAGCATGTGAATTATTCATCAATTTCTGATGCCATATAAAATATTATGCTTTCCACAGCTACCTTTACAAACTGTACACCTTTGTGGCCTATATAGGGAGAGGTCAGTGGAGTGTTCTGCATCATTGCCAAGGGATTTTCTTGGAAGAACTCCCAACCTGCATCAAGCCCCTGTGGGTTCAGTTTAGCCCAGCTTGTGTACACTATGGTCATTCTGGGTAAAGAAGGGTGATGTCATAAAGACTAGTGCATTTTCTTTTTGTTTTGGCTGTGGCTGAAATCAGAGAAAATGATTCTTTTGTTTGATATAGCTGCGACCTTTTAGTGTCCATGTTTTTCACATTCTCTATACCCTTTCCTGAGTTACAAGAACAACTCCTTTAATGAAGATCAAAAGTCAGAGGAAGTTCGACTGTGGATTTCATTCAGAAATGGAAATACACTACAAAATCCCTTCAGAAGTCTTTTTCTATAATGAGTTGATTTTAGGCTAGCAGTCAAGTGAGCAGGCTTGACTGAGATGGCAGTTGAAAGAGCACTGGTGTCTGGGTCAGCTCAGCATCTGAACCAATTTTCCAATTTATGCCTTCATAAGAACTACGGTATGATTAATAATGCTTTTTTCCACCTGCACTTTTAAGAAGCATTTTAAAAAACAGCTGGTGGTTCTTTTAAGTTAGAAGACCAGATGTACCTGACATCTTGTGCTTTCACTCCCCCATCCTCATAGTATAGAGACATCAAATATAATCCTTCCTTATTTGCCTGGCCCTTACAAATAATTTCTCAGTGTCTTCTCAGCATAACAGGTGCTTCTCAGGGGAACAGAGAGACAAATGTTCACATAACAATTTTCAAGGTCATAAGGAATATAATGTGCCATATAGTAAAGATGGAATAGAATATCTTGACCTTATTTAAAGAATGAAAATTAGTCAAGATGATTTCATGTGTTAGAGTCCACACTCACCAGGGTATGAATAATGCAGCCTGCTCTCTCCATTAGGTTATGAAGCTCTCAAGTCTCAATAACACCCTACATCATTGTCTGGCATCTTTTCTAGTGCTCAGCAAATGTGTTCTTTCTTCTATGTTTTGGCAAATAATGCTTTCCCCAGCCTTATTGAAATATAATTGAAATATAACATGGTGTAAGTTAAAGGTGTAAAATGTGATGATTTGATATATGTATTTATTGTGAAATGATTACCACAATAAGGTTAATTAACACATCCATCACCTCACATAGATACAATTTTTTGTGTGTGGTAAGAACTTTTAAGATCTATTCTCTTAGCAACTTTCAAGTATACAATGTGGTATTGTTATCTATAGTCACCATGCTGTAAATTACAAAAACCTAGTCATCTTATAACTGGAAATAACCACCTTCACCCATATTTCCCACTCCTCTGCCCCTGACAGCAACCAATCTAATCTTTTTCTATGAGTTCATTTTTTAAGATTCCATATATAAGTGATATCATAGAGTATTTGTCTTTCTCTTTCTGACTTATTTCACTTAGCATAATGCCCTCAAGGTCTATCCATGCAGTCACTAATGTCAAGATTTCCTTCTTTTTCTGGCTGAAAAGCATTTCATTCCATTTCTTTATCCATACATCAGTTGCTGGACACTTAGGTTGTTTCCATGTCTTGGTTATTGTAAATAATGGCTACAACGAACATGATGTTGCAGATATCTCTTCCAGGTACTGATTTTATTTCCTTTGAGTATATAGGCGTACCTCATTCTATTGTGCTTTACCTTATTGCACTTCACAGATAATGGCATTTTTTACAAATTGAGGAAATCTATTGTCCTTATTTTTCCAGCAGCATTTGCTCACTTCGTATCTCTGTCACATTTTGGTAATTCTCACGATATTTCAAACTTTTTCATTATTATTATAATTATTATGGTGAATTGTGATAGATGATCTTTTATGTTACAATGGTTTTGGGGCATCACAGACCAGGCCCATATGAGATGGCAAACAATTGATAAATGGTGTGCGTGTTCTGACTCCTCTGCTGACTGGATGTGTCCCCATCTCTCTCCTCTTTTCAGGTTTCCCTATTACCTGAGACAAAACAACATTGAAATTAAGCCAATTAATAACCCTATAATGGCCTTTAAGTATTCAAGTGAAAGGAAGAGTTGCATGTCTCTCATTTTAAATCAAAAGCTAGAAATGATTAACCTTAGTGAGGAAGGCATGTTGAAAGCTAAGATAGGCTAAAATCTATACCTCTTGCCTCAAACAGCCAAGTTGTGAATGCAAAGGAAAAGTAATTCTTAAAGGAAATTAAAAGTGCTACTCCACTGAACATATGAATGATAAGAAAGCAAAATAACGTTTTTGCTGATATGGAGAGATTTGAGTGATCTAGCTAGAAAATCAAACCAGCCACAACATACCCCTAAGCCAAACCTTATCCAAAGCAAGGTCCTAACTCTCCTCAATTCTATGAAGGCTGAGAGAAGTGAGGAAGCTGCAGAAGAAAAGTGTGAAACTAGGAGATATTGGTTCATTAGATTTAAGGAAAGAAACCATCTACATAACATAAAAGTATGAGGTGAAGTGCTGCTTGCAAGTGCTGATGTAAAAGCTGCAGCAAGTTATCTAGATATTCTAGCTGAGACAATTAATGAAGGTGGCTACACTAAACAACAGATTTTCAATGTGGATGAAACAGCCTTCTACTGAAAGAAGGTGCCATCTAGGGCTTTCATAGCTATAAAGGAGGAGTCAATGTCTGGCTTCAAAGGACAGGCTGATTTTCTTGTTAGGGGCTAAGGCAGCTGGTAACTTTAAGTTGAAACCAGTGCTCATTTACCATTCTAAAAATCCTAGGACCGTTAAGAATTATGTTAAATATTCTGCTTGTTCTCTATAAATGGAAGAATAATGCCTGCAGGAAAAGCACATCTGTTTACATCATTGTTTACTGAATATTTTAAGCCTACTGTTGAGACCTACTGCTCCGAAAAAAATGATGCATTTCAAAATATTAATGCTCATTGGAAACACACTGGTCACTGAAGAGCTCTGATAGATGTGCCACAAGATTAATGTTGTTTTAATGCCAGTTAACACAAAATCCATTCTGTAGCCAATGGATCAAAGAGTAAATTTGGCTTTAAGTGTGACTCTTTAAGAAATACATTTTGAAAAGCTATAGATGCCATACATAATGATTCCTCTGATGGATCTGGACAAAGTAAATGAAAATTTTTCTGGAAATGATTCACCATTCTAGATGCCATGCAGAATATTCATGAGTCATGGGAAGAGGTTAAAATATCAACATTAACAGGAGTTTGGAAGAAGTTGGAATCAATAACTTAGATGTGTTCATGAATAACTTTGAGGTGTTAAAGATTTCTGCAGAGGGAATGGCCATCATCAAAAACTCTACAAACAATAAATGCTGGAGAGGGTGTGGAGAAAAGGTAATGCTCGTGCAATATTTGTGGGAATATAAACTGATAGAGACACTATGGAGAACAGTATGGAGGTTCCTTAAAAAACTAAAAATAGAACTACCATTTGACCAGCAATCCCACTACTGGGCATATGCTCTGAGAAAACCATAATTCAAAAAGAGTCATGTACCAAAATGTTCATTGCAGCTCTATTTACAATAGCCAGGACATGGAACCGACCTAAGCATCCATTGACAGATGAATGGATAAAGAAGATATGACACATATATACAATGGAATATTAGTCAGCCATAAAAAGAAATGAAATTGAGTTATTTGCAGTGAGGTGGATGGACCTAGAGTCTGTCATGCAGAGTGAAGTAAGTCAGAAAGAGAAAAACAAATACCATATGCTAACACATATATACGGAATTTAAAAAAAAATAAAAAGGTTCTGAAGAACCTAGGGGCAGGACAGGAATAAAAACGCAGATGTAGAGAATGGACTTGAGGACATGGGGAGGGGGAAGTGTAACCTGGGACAAAGTGAGAAAGTGGCATGTGTACTACCAAATGTAAAATAGACAGTTAGTGGCAAGCAGCCACATAGCACAGGGAGATCAGCTCACTTCTTTGTTATCACCTAGAGGGGTGGGATAGAAAGGATGGGAGGGAGATGCAAGAAGGTGGAGAAATGGGGATAAATGTATATGTATAGCTGATTTACTTTGTTATAAAGCAGAAACTAACACACCATTTTAAAGTAATTATACTCCAATAAAGATGCAGAAACAAAACAAAAAAAAGATTTCTGCAGAAGAAGTAAATTCAGATGTGGTAGAAATAGCAAGAGAACTAGAATTAGAAGTGGAGCCTGAAGATGTGACTGAGTTGCTGCAATCTCATGATAAAACTTTAATGGGTGAGGAGTTGCTTCTTATGGATGAGCAAAGAAAGTGGTTTCTGGAGATGGAATCTACTGCTGGTGAAGATACTGTGAAGATTGTTGAAATGACAACAAAGGATTTACAATATTACATAAACATAGTTGATAAAGCAGTGGCAGAGTTTGAGAAGATTGACTCCAATTTTGAAAAAAGTGCTACTGTGGGTAAAATGCTATCAAACAACATTACATGCTACAGAGAAATAGTTCAGGAAAAGAAGAGTCAATTGGTGCAGCAAAGTTTATTGTTGTCTTATTTTAAGAAGCTGCAGAGCAGCTTCAAGACAGCAGAAGAGTGAGACGTGGAGATCACCTTCCTCTCCATAAATACATCAGAAATACAACTACATGTGGAACAACTCCTACAGAACACCTACTGAATGCTGGCAGAAGACCTCAGACCTCCCAAAAGGCAAGAAACTCCCCACGTAACTGGGTAGGGCAAAAGAAAAAAGAGAAAACAGAGACAAAAGAAGAGGGACGGGACCTGCACCAGTGAGAAGGACCTGTGAATGAGGAAAGGTTTCCACACACTAGGAAGGCCCTTCGTGGGCGGAGACTGCGGGTGGCGGAGGGGGGAAGCTTCGGAGCCACGGAGGAGAGCGCAGCAACAGGGGTGCAGAGGGCAAAGCAGAGAGATTCCCTCACAGAGGATCCGTTGCTGGCAAGCACTCACCAGCCCGAGAGGCTTCTCTGCTCACCCGCAGGGATGAGCGGGGGTTGGGAGCTGAGGCTCTGGCTTCCGAGGTCAGATCCCAGGGAGAGGACTGGGGCTGGCTGGGTGAACACAGCCTGAAGGGGGATAGTGTGCTACAGCTAGCCATGAGGGAGACTGGGAAAGTCTGGAGCTGCCGAAGAGGCAAGAGACTTTTTCTTGACTCTTTGTTCCCTGGTGCGTGAGGAGAGGGGATTAAGAGAGCCACTTAAAGCAGCTCCAGAGACGGGCACGAGCCATGGATATCAATGCGGACCACAGAGACGGACATGAAACGCTAAGGCTGCTGCTGCCATGACCAAGAAGCCTGTGTGCAAGCACAAGTCACTCTCCACACCTCCCCTCCCGGGAGCCTGTGCAGCCCATGACTGCCAGGGTCCCATGAACCAGGGACAACTTTCCTGGGAAAACATATGGCTTGCCTCAGGGTAGGGCAACGTCACGCCGGCCTCTGCCACCACAGGCTCGCCTCACATCTGTACTGCTCCCTCCCACCAGGCCTGAGTGAGCCAGAGCCCCTGAATCAGCTGCTCCTTTAACCCCGTCCTGTCTGAGCGAAGAACAGAGGCTCTAAGGCGACCTACAGACAGAGGCAGGTCCAAATCCAAAGCTGAACCATGGGAGCTGTGCGAAAAGAAGAAGAGAAAGGGAAATCTCCCCCCAGCAGCCTCAGGAGCAGCAGATTAAATCTCCACAATCAGCTTGATGTACCCTGCATCTGTGGAATACCTGAATAGACAACGAATCTTCCCAATTTGAGGAGGTGGAAATTGGGGACAATGATATATATAACTTTTTTCCCTTTTTCTCTTTTTGAGAGTGTGTATGTGCATGCTTCTGTGTGTGATTTTGTCTGTATAGCTTTGCTTTTACCATTTGTCCTAGGGTTCTGTCAGTCCGTTTTTTGTTTTGTTTTTTTAATTAAAAAATATTTTTTCTTAAAAATTATTTTTTAGTTTAATTATTTTATTTTACTTTATTTTATTTTATAATCTTCTTTCTTTCTTTCCTTTCTCCTCCCTTTTATTCTGAGCTGTGTGGAGGACAGGCTCTTGGTGCTCCAGCCAGGTGTCACGGCTGTGCCACTAAGGTGGGAGAGCCAAGTTCAGGACACTGGTCCACAAAACACTTCCCAGCTCCACATAATATCAAATGGTGAAAATCTCTCAGAGATCTCCATCTCAATGCCAAAACCCAGATCCACTCAATAACCGGCAAGCTACAGTACAGGATGCTCCATGCCAAACAACTAGCAAGACAGGAACACAACCCCATCCATTAACCCAGAGGCTTCTGAAAATCATAATAAGGCCACAGACATCCCAAAACACACCACCAGTTGTGGACCAGCCCACCAGAAACACAAGATCTAGCCTCATCCACCAGAACACAGACACTAGCCCCCTCCACCAGGAAGCCTCCACAACCCACTGAACCAAACTTAGCCACTGGGGACAGACACCAAAAACAACAGAAACTACAAACCTGCAGCCTGCAAAAGGGAGACCCCAAACACAGTAAGTTATGCAAAATGAGAAGACAGAAAAACAAATAGCAGATGAAAGGGCAAGGCAAAAACCCACCAGACATAAAAAATGAAGGGGAAATAAGCAGTCTATCTAAAAAATAATTCAGAATAATAATAGTAAAGATGATCCAAAATCTTGGAAATAGAATGGAGAAAATAAAAGAAACGTTTAACAAGGACCTAGAAGAACTAAAGAGCAAACAAACAGTGATGAACAACACAATAAATGAAATTAAAAATTCTCTAGAAGACATCAATAGCAGAATAACTGAGGCAGAAGAATGGATAAGTGACCTGGAAAATCAAATAGTGGAAATAACTACTGCAGAGCAGAATAAAGAAAAAAGCATGAAAAGAATTGAGGACAGTCGCAGAAAACTCTGGGACAAAATTAAATGCTCCAATACTCGAATTATAGGGGTCCCAAAAGAAGAAAAGAAGAAGAAAGGGACTGAGAAAATATTTGAAGAGATTATAGTTGAAAACTTCCTTAATATGGGAAAAGAAATAGTTCATCAAGTCCAGGAAGCACAGAGAGTCCCATACAGGTAAAATCCAAGGAGAAACATGCAAAGACACATATTAATCAAGCTATCAAAAATTAAATACAAAGAACAAATATTAAAAGCAGCAAGCAAAAAACAACAAATAACACATAAGGGAATATCTATAAGTTTAACAGCTGATCTTTCAGCAGAAACTTTGAAAACAAGAAAGGAGTGGCAGGACATATTTATAGTGATGAAGGAGAAAAACCTACAACAAAGATTACTCTACCCAGCAAGGATCTCATTCAGGTTTGACGGAGAAATTAAAAACTTAACAGTCAAGGAAAAGTTAAGAGAGTTGGGCATGATCAAACCAGCTTTACAACAAATGCTGAAGGAACTTCTCTAGGTAGGAAACACAAGACAAGGAAGAGACCTACAATAACAAAGCCAAAACAATTAAGAAAATGGTAATACGAACATATATATTGATAATTACCTTAACTGTAAATGGATTAAATGCTCCAGCCAAAAGTCATAGACTGGCTGAATGGACACACACACACACAAAAAAGACCCATATATATGCTGTCTACAAGAAACCCTCTTCAGACGTAGGGACACATACAGACTGGAAGTGGGGGTATGGAAAAAGATATTCCATGCAAATGCAAGTCAAAAGAAAGCTGGAGTAGCAATTCTCATATCAGACAAAATAGACTTAAAACAAAGACTATTTCAAGGAAAAAAGAAGGACACTATATAATGATAAAGGGATCAATCCAAGAAGAAGATATAAGAATTGTAAATATTTATGCATGTACATAGGAGCACCTCAATACATAAGGCAAATATTAACAGCCATAAAAGGGGAAATCGACAGTAACACAATCATAGTAGGGGACTTTAACACCCCACTTTCACCAATGGACAGATCATCCAAAATGAAAATAAATAAGGAAACACAAGCTTTAAATGATACATTAAACAAGATGTCCTTAATTGATATTTATAAGACATTCCATACAAAAACAACATAATACACTTTCTTCTCATGTACCAATGGAACATTCTCCAGGATAGATCATATCTTGGGTCACAAATCAAGCCTTGGTAAATTTAAGAAAATTGAAATCATATCAAGTATCTCTTCCAACCACAAGGGTATAAGACAAGATATCAATTACGGGAAAATTTCAGTAAGAAATACAAACACATGGAGGCTAAACAACACACTACTTAATAACCAAGAGATCATTGAAGAAATCAAAGAGGAAATCAAAAAATACCTAGAAATAAATGACAATGAAAGCACAGTGACCCAAAACCTATGGGATGCAGCAAAAGCAGTTCTAAGTGGGAAGTTTATAGCAATAAAATCCTACCTTAAGAAATAAGAAACATCTCAAACGAACAACCTAACCTTACACCTAAAGAAATTAGAGAAAGCAGAACTAAAAAGTCCCAAAGTTAGCAGAAAGAAAGAAATCATAAAGATCAGATCAGAAATAAATGAAAAAGAAATGAAGGCAATGATAGTAGAGATCAATAAAACTAAAAGCTTGCTGTTTGAGAATATAAACAAAATTGATAAACCATTAGCCAGACTTATCAAGAAAAACAGGTAGAAAACTCAAATCAATAGAATTAGACATGAAGAAGGAGAAGTAACAACTGACACTGCAGAAATACAAAGGATCATGAGAGATTACTACAAGCAAGTATATGCCAATAAAATAGACAACCTGGAAGATATGGACAAATTCTTAGAAATGCACAACCTTCCAAGACTGAACCAGGAAGATACAGTAATTGCGAACAGACCAAACACAAGCACTGAAATTGAAACTGTGATTAAAAATCTTTCAACAAATAAAAGCCCAGGGCCAGATGGCTGCACAGGAGAATTCTATCAAATATTTAGAGAAGAGCTAACACCTATCCTTCTCAAAATCTTCCAAAATATAGCAGAGGAAGGAACACTCCCAAACTCATTCTATGAAGCTGCCATCATTCTGATACCAAAACCAGACAAAGTTGTCACAAAGAAAGAAAACTACAGGCAATAACACTGATGAACGTAGATGCAAAAGTCCTGAACAAAATACTAGCAAACAAAATCCAACAGCACATTAAAGGTATCATACACTATGATCAAGTGGGGTTTATCCCACGAATGCAAGGATTCTTCAATATACGCAAATCAATCAATGTGACACACCATATTAAAAAATTGAAGGAGAAAAACCATATGATCATCTCAATAGATGCAGAGAAAGTTTTCAAAAAAATTCAACACACACTTATGATAAAAACCCTCCAGAAATTAGGCAAAAACCCTCAACATGATAAACGCCATATATGACAAACCCACAGCCAACATCGTCCTCAATCGTGAAAAACTGAAACCATTTCCACTAAGATCAGGAACAAGACAAGGTTGCCCACGCTCACCACTATTATTCAACAAAGTTTTGGAAGTTTTAGTCCTAGCAATCAGAGAAGAAAAAGAAGTAAAAGGAATCCCAATTGGAAATGTAGAAGTAAAGCTGTCACTGTTTGCAGATGACATGATGCTATACATAGGGAATCCTAAAGATGCTACCAGAAAACTACTAGAGATGCTCAATGATTTGGTAAAGTAGCAGGATACAAAATTAATGCACAGAAATCTGTGGCATTCCTATATACTAATGATGAAAAATCTGAAAGTGAATTTAAGAGAACACTCCCATTTACCATTGCAACAAAAAGAATAAAATATCTAGGAATAAACCTACCTAGGGAGACAAAAGACCTGTATGCAGAAAATTATAAGACACTGATGAAAGAAATTAAAGATGATAAAAATAGATGGAGAGATATACCATGTTGTTGGATTGGAAGAATCAACATTGTGAAAATGACTACTACCCAAAACAATCTATAGATTCAATGCAATCCCTATCAAACTACAACTGTCATTTTTCACAGAACTAGAACAAAAAATTTCACAATTTGTATGGAAACACAAAAGACCCCGAATAGCCAAAGCAATCTTGAGAACGAAAAATGGAGCTGGAAGAATCAGGCTCCCTGACTTCAGACTATACTCCAAAGCTACAGTAATCAAGACAGTATGGTACACAAAAACAGAAAGATAGATCAATGGAAAAGGATAGAAAGCCCAGAGATAAACCCATGCACATATGGTCACCCTATCTTTGATAGAGGACACAGGAGTTTACAGTGGAGAAAGGACAGCCTTTTCAATAAGTGGTGCTCGGAAAACTGGACAGGTACATGTAAAAGTATGAGATTAGATCACTCCCTAACACCATACACAAAAATAACCTCAAAATGGATTAAAGACCTAAATGTAAGGCCAGAAACTATCAAATTCTTACAGGAAAACATAGAGAGAACACTCTATGACATAAATCACAGCAAGATCCTTTTTGACCCACCTCCTAGAGAAATGGAAATAAAAACAAAAATAAACAAATGGGACCTAATGAAACTTCAAAGCTTTTGCACAGCAAAATAAACCATAAACAAGATGAAAAGACAACCCTCAAAATGGGAGAAAATATTTGCAAATGAAGCAACTGATAAAGGATTAATGTCCAAAACATACAATCCACACGTGCAGCTTAATATCGAAAAAACAAACAACCCAATCTAAAAATGGGCAGAGCACCTAAATAGACATTGCTCCAACAAACACATGAAAAGATACTCAACATCACTAATCATTAGAGAAATGCAAATCAAAACTACAATGAGATATCTCACACTGGTCAGAATGGCCATTATCAAAATATCTAGAAGCAATAAATGCTAGAGAGGGCGTGTAGAACAGGGAATCCTCTTGCAGTTTTGGTGGAAATGTAAATTGATACAGCCACTATGCAGAACATTATGGAGGTTCCTTAAAAAACTACAAATAGAACTACCATATGATCCAGCAATCCCACTAGTGGGCATAAACCCTGAGGAAACCATCTTTCATAAAGGTCATGTAGGGCTTCCCTGGTGGTGCAGTTGTTGAGAGTCCACCTGCCGATGCAGGGGACATGGGTTCTTGCCCCAGTCTGGGAAGATCCTACATGCCATGGATTGGCTTGGCCCATGAGCCATGGCCACTGAGCCTGCGCGTCCGGAGCCAGTGCTCCATAACAGGAGAGGCCACAACAGTGAGAGGCCTGCGTGCCACAAAAAAAAAAAAAAAAAAAAAAAAAAAAAAAAGTCATGTACCAAAATGTTCATTGCAGCTCTATTTACAAGAGCCAGGACATGGAAGCAACCTAAGTGTCCATCAACAGATGAATGGATAAAGAAGATGTGGCACATATGTACAATGGAATATTACTCAGCCATAGAAAGAAATGAAAGTGAGTTATTTGTAGTGAGGTAGATTGACCTAGAGACTGTCATACAGTGTGAAGTAAGTCAGAAAAGAAATACATATACCACATGCTAACACATATATGAGCCTGACCTTTGGCACCAGGCCAGGCTGAGTGGTGGGGGACAGGGAGGGAAGTGACCATGAGAGAAGCAGAAGAGCTTCCAGAAAGGGACATACTGATGTCTCAGTTGGCAGCAGTGGCCTCCTACAAACAGGCCCACAGCCCCTTCTTCTTCCCAGACCTGCTGGCCATGGGACAGTGATTCATGGCCAAATCCTTATGGAAGGGCCCCACAAGGCTGGCTTCTCCTTTGTTTACCTGTCCCCAACCTCCAGCTCTGCAGGTCCTGGTACTCCCGTGGAGAGCTCAGTGGGGGAAACTCATCAGAATGTCAAGCTAAGCTAAGACAGCTAACTTGCCAGGGAGACCCAAGGAAACTAGACATAGAGGGCTACATACAAAACACTGTTTGGAATGTCTGCACCAAAGCCAAGGTAGAGTTGGGGCAAGCTTGGAGAGACAGGCTGGGAACCCCAGGCAACATCCCCCAGCCTTTCATTCTAGGGGGCTGGTCCTGATATATGGAATCTAAAAAAAGAAAAGAAAAAAAAGGTCAGAAGAACCTAGGGACAAGACGGGAATAAAGATGCAGACCTACTAGAGAATGGACTTGAGGATATGGGGAGGGGGAAGGGTAAGCTGTGACAAAGTGAGACAGTGGCATGGATATATATACACTACTAAACGTAAAATAGATAGCTAGTGGGAAGCAGCTGCATAGCACAGGTAGATCAGCTTGGTGATTTTTGACCACCTAGAGGGGTGGGATAGGGAGTGTGGGAGGGAGAGAGATGCAAGAGGGAAGAGATATGGGGACATATGTATATGTATAACTGTTTCACTTTTTTATAAAGCAGGAACTAACACACCACTGTAAAGCAATTATACTCTAATAAAGATGTTAAAAAAAAAGAAGTTGCCACAGCCACCCTAGCCTTCAGCAACAACCACCCTGATCAGTCAGCAGCCATCAACACTGAGGCAAAACCCTCCACCACCATCTGAGCTGAAGACTCATTTTTAAGCAATAAAGTACTTTTTAATTAAGGTATGCACACTTTTAGATATGCTGGTATTACACACTTAATAGACTACAGTACAGTGTAAACATAATTTTAATATTCACTGGGAAACCAAAAAATGTGTGTGGCTCTCCTGATTAAAATATTTGCCTTATTGCAGTGGTTTGGAATCAAACTCGCAGGTGTGCCTTGTCTGACCCAGAAATGGGATTGCTGTATTATATTGTAATTCTATTTTTTAATTTTTTTGAGGAACCTCCATAATGTTTTCCATAGTGGCTGTACCAATTTACATTACCACCAACTGTGCACAAGTGCCCCCTTTTCTTCATATCCTTGCCAACGTTTGAGATCTCTTTTTGATGATAACCATTCTGACAGGTGTGAGGTGACATCTCATTTTGATTCTGATTTGCATTTCCCTGATGATTAGTGATGTTGAGCATCTTTTCATGTACCAGTTGATCATGTTTACGTCTACTTTGGGAAAATGGTCCAAAGGTCTTATGCTAATTTTTTAATTGGATTTTCATTCTTCTTTCCTTCCTTCCTTCCTTCCTTCCTTCCTTCCTTCCTTCCTTTCTCCCTCCCTCCCTCCCTTTCTTTCTTTCTTTTTCCTTTCTTTTTTCTTTCTTTTTTCTTTCTTTCTTTCTTTTGCTATTCATATTTATGAGTTCCTTATATATTTTGGATATTAACCCCTTATCAGATAGATAGTTTGCAGATATTTTTCCCATTCCATAGGTTGTCTTTCATTTTGTTTGTGTATTTATTTATATATTTATTTATTACTTTTCAGAAACTTTTTAGATTTATGTAATCCCACTTAT
Organism: Lagenorhynchus albirostris; assembly: GCF_949774975.1. Taxonomy (NCBI): domain Eukaryota; kingdom Metazoa; phylum Chordata; class Mammalia; order Artiodactyla; family Delphinidae; genus Lagenorhynchus; species Lagenorhynchus albirostris. The sequence goes on along the minus strand of NC_083116.1, from coordinate 83,796,441 downwards.
TTATTTTGTTTTTTTCCTTATGCTTTTGGCTTCACATCCAAATATGTTTTGCCAAATGGTACAAAATTCCATTTATAAGATGAATAGTTTTCTGGAGATCTAATTGACAGCATGGTGACTATAGTTAACAATACTGTATTGTATACTTGAAAGTTGCTAAAAGAGTAGATCTCAAAACTTCTCACCACATGCCAAAAACTGGTAACTATTTGACGTGATGGATGTGTTAACTAACCTTATTCTGGTAATCATTTGCAATATATACATATATATGTAGAAAACTCATTGACCAAGGAGTTATTTCCCTACATTTTCTTCTAGAAGTTTTATGGTTTCCAGTCTTACAAGTCTTTAAGCCATTTCAAGTTAACTTTTTGAGTGGTATAAGATGGGGGTTCAGTTTCATTCTTTTGCATGTGTACATCTAATTTTCCTAACACCATTTATTTAAGAGACTATCTTTCCTCACTGAGTATTCTCTGCTCCCTTGTCAAATATTAGTTGTCCATGTATGTGTGAGTTTATTTCTGGGCTCCTGATTCGGCTTTATTTGTCCATGTGTCTGTTTTTATGCCAATACTATACTGTTCTGCTTATATAGTTTTGTAATATAGCTTGAAATCAAGAAGTGTGATGCCTCACTTTATCATTCTTTCTCAAGACTGCTTTGACTTGGGGTCCTTTGTGAATCCTAACACAAAAATATTAGGATTATTTTTTCCATTTCTGTAAGAAAATGCTACTCAATATTGATAAGGAGTGCAGTGAATCTGTAGATGGCTTTGGGTTGTATGGACATTTTAACAATATTAATTCTTCTGATCCATGAACATGGGATATCTTTCCATTTATTTGTGTCTGCTTCAATTTCTTTCTCAGTGTCTTATAATTTTCACTGCACAGATCTTTCACCTTCTTGATTAAATCTATTCTTAATTATTTTATTGTTTTTGAAACTGTTGTGAATGGGATTGCTTTATTTATTTATTTTTCAGATACTTTATTGTTAGTGTAAAGAAACATGACTGATTTTTGTATGTTGACATTGTATCCTTCACCTTTATTAGTTCTAACAATTATTATTTATTAGTTCTAACAATTATTTGTTAAGACTAACAATTATTTGGTGGAATCTTTAGGTTTTTCTATATATGAGATTATGTCTGCAAACAGAGACAATTTTACTTCTTTTCTGATTTGGATGACCTTTATTTCTTTCTCTTGCCAAATTGCTCTGGCTAGGACTTCTGGCACTATGTCAAATAGGAGTGCTGGGAGAAGACTCCCTTATCTTGTTGCTGATCTTAGAGGAAAAACTTTCAGCCTTTCATCATTGAGTATAATGTCATCTGTGGGCTGGTCATATGTAACATTTATTATGTTAAAGTAAGTTTCTTCTATACCTAATTAGTTGAAGGTGTTTATCATGAAAGGGTGTTGTATTTGTCAAATACTTTTTCTTCATCTGTTGAGATGATCATGTGAATTTATCCTTTAGTCTTTTTTTTTTCTTTTGCTGCACTGTGTGGCTTGCAGGATCTTAGTTCCCCAAACAGGGATTCAACTCGAGCCCCTGGCAGTGAAAGCATGGAGTCCTAACCACTGGATCACCAGGGAATTCCTGTTATCCTTTATTCTTTTAATGTTGTGTAACACATGATTGATTTGCATATGAGGAATCATCCTTCTATCCCAGGGATAAATCCCACTTGAACATGGTATATATATATATTTTTTAAGATTTATTTTAGTTTATTTATTTATTTATTTGGCTGCATCAGGTCTTAGCTTCAGTGTGCTGGCTTTTTGTTGCAACATGCAGGATTCTCTAGTTGCAGCACACATGTGGGCTTCAGAGCACATGGGCTTAGTTGCCCCAAGACATGTGGGATCTTAGTTCCCTGACCAGGGATTGAACTCGCATCTCCTGCATTGGAAGGTAGATTCTTAACCACTGGACAACAAGGGAAGTCCCAGTATATGCTCTTTTAGTGTGCTGTTGAATTAGGTTCAGTAATATTTTGTTGAGAAGTTTTGCATCTCTATTCATCAGGGATATTGAACGGTAGTTTTCTTGTATTGTCCTTATCTGCCTTTTGGTCAGGGTAATGCTGGTCTCCTAAAATGAGTTTGGGAGTGTTCCCTCCTCTTCAATTTTTTGGAGGAGTAGAGGAGGATTAGCATTAATTTTTCTTTAAATATTCACCAATGAACCCACCTAGTCCTGGCCTTTCCTTATTTGGGAGGTTTTTGATTAATGATTCAATTTTGTTATCTGTTATTAGTCTTTTCTTATGTTCTATTTTTTCATGATTCAGACCTAATAGATTGTATTATTCTAGGAATCTCTCTACTTCTTCTAGGATCTCCAATTTGTTGGTGTATCATCTTTCATAGTCTTTGTATTTCTGTGGTACCAGTTGTAATGTCTCCTTTTTCACTTGTAATTTTTAAAATTTAAATTCTCTCTTTTATTTCTTGGTTAGTATAGCTAAATACTGTCATTTTTTTGTCTTGTCAAAAAATAAACTCTTGGTTTTGTTAATCTTCTCTATTGTGTTATTAGTCTCTATTTCCTTTACATTTGCTCTAATCTTTATTATTTCTTTACTTCCGCTAACTTTGGGCCTAGTTTGTTTTTTTCCTAGTTCCTTGAGGTGTAATGTTAGGTCGTTTGTTTGAGATATTTCTCTGTTCTTAATGTGTATGTTTATAGCTATGAACTTTCCTTTTAAAACTGCCTTTGCTGCTGTACCCCATAAGTTCTGGTATGTTGTATTTCTATTTTCATTTGTCTCGAGATTATTTTTTATTTCCTTTTTGATTTCTTCTTTGATTGTTCAGGAGTATGTTGTTTAATTTCTATTTATTTGTGAGTTTTCTAGCTTTCCTCCTGTTTTTTATTTCTATCAAAGAATGTGCTTTAAATGAGAAGACATACTTCTGGACTGTGATATCTTTCTGTCTGAATCACTTAAGTATTTTCTGCCTTCTAAGATCTTAATTTATCCAATTGTAAAACTGGACAAAGTATATACTATAACAGGGGTAGTTCAAATCTAGTTCATGGGCAAGGATGTATAGTTGAAATACATGATGATCTTTGAGTGTTTGTATAGACTCTCTGGCACTTACCAGTGCAGTGTCATTTCTTGCACAGGATGTTTAAGTGCTGTGAACCTCAGCTATATCATCTGGAAAGAGGGAAAAGTAATTTGTAATTTCTAGGGTTTGGAGAAATATTAAATGAGATCATGCATATAAAGTCCCCACAGTGCCTAGCACTTATTTTCTGTTCAATAAACTGTAGTGGTTTTTATCACTGTTGTTACTGATTTTTGTTTTGTGGTTTTGTAAAGAATACTACCTTAGAAAACACCAAAGTCAGGTAGACTTAATCTAGCTCATGAAAACTGCTCATCTTCATCTATTCATCTTACATTGTCCCATTATTAACCTAGCCAAAGCACTACTCAATGTTTCCGTGGCTCTCATCAACCTGCTCTTCTCAGCCTTCTCTTTTTCAGTAAATTGCAATGCTTTTAGTTTATCAGGCCCAAAACTTTAGAGTCACTATTATATCCCATATGTAATAAATACAGCAGCACATGTAATTAGCTGTAAACTTATAAAAGAGAATCTCCTAAATCCAACCACTTCTCACCACTTCCAGCATACCAAACTGGCCTGAACTACCACCATCTCTCCCCTAGCATCTTGTAATAGCCTCTTAAGTAGTCCCCCCTATTCTTTCTTTGTCCCTAAAAATTTATTCCTAATACATCATCCAGAGTGATTCTATTATAACCTAAGGCAGATTGGGTCAGTTCTCTGCTCAAACCTCTCGAATGGCATCCTGTCAAACTGAAAGCCAAAGAACTTACCTTGGCATACAGGAAACTGCATGATTTTGCACCTGCTCCCTCTCTGACCTCACCTCCTACCCCCTGTCTCCATTCACTCTGTTTAGGCCATAAGAACTTTGAATTTGCCATTCTTTATGCTTGGAATTCTCTTCCCTGCAATATCCACACGACTCACTTTCTCCATTTTTTCAGTCCTCTTTTAAAATGTTACCTCTCCAAAGAGGTCTATATAAAATAATAACACACTCTCCATCACTCCCCATCTCTACTACCCTGTCTAATTTTATCTAACATATTCTATATTGTTTATTGTCCATTTTTCCTGACTAATATTTAATAACCTCCATAAGGGACATTGTTATTTTCATTAATTCCCAGTGTTGAACAAATGAATGAACAATTAGTTCAGTGCCTGCTATGTTACAGACACCTGTATTAAGCACCAGGGCTGCATACAACACATTAGCTCTAGCCTTGAGGAGTTCCAAAACAAAGTAAGATGAAGGCCCCCAAAGAAATAATATAAATACACAATTCCTATTATAATGCTAAATGCTATAATAATGATCTTTACCAGGTGTTGTAGTAGTTTAGAGGGCGGGGCTTAACTAGAGGATGGAGCTTAACTGTATGATGGAGCTTAACTGCATGATGGATGACAAGAAAGTCTTCATTAGGAAGGTAATGCTAGAGCTAGAATTTGAGCTGAATCTGAAGCATGAATATTCAACAAACAAAAGAGGGGCAAAGGATGGTGATGGGAGGGGTGCATTGAGAAGACATTCTAAATAGAGAAGCAAGTAAAATGACATGGAGGTGTAAAATATAGAAGCAGCTATGTATAAAGAAAATAATTTAAATATAGACTGAAAGAGGGACTTCTCTGGTGGTGCAGTGGTTAAGAATCAGCCTGCCAATGCAGGGGACATGGGCTCCAGCCCAGGTCCAGGAAGATCCCGCATGCTGCAGCTCAGCTAAGCCTGTGCACTACAACTAGTGAGCCTGAGCTCTAGAGCCTGTGAGCCACAACTAATGAGTTCGCATGCCACAACTACTGAAGCCCTGGCACCTACAGCCCGTGCTCCACAACAAGAGAAGCCACCACAATGAGAAGCCCGTGCACCACAAGGAAGAGTAGCCCCCAGTCACTGCAACTAGAGAAAGCCCGTGAGCAGCAACGAAGACCCAAATAAATAAATAAATAAGATAGACTGAAAGAAACTCTTGGAACTAGGGTATTGAGCATACATGGTTGGGAAGGGGAGTTCTTGCTTATTTTTCTCAAGGGACTTACCTTTTCTCAACCCAGCCAAAGGATAGAGTGAATAGGAAGAGTATGTGGAATGTGCAAAATTTCATTCACTGGGGAGGAGCCCTGATAGACTGGAGGAGCTACTGATGCTTTTAGAAGTTATTTGAATTATGTCCTTCAGGACTGGATTATGTTCCTCAGGTCAGTATATCTTCTACTTTGGGTAAGGAACAGAACAATAGAAAACATATTATTAGAAGTCAAACCTTAGTGCAGCTCACCAGATATAGGTGAAATTGTCAGGGTATCCTTTCTCCACAGGTTTTGCAAGGAAATCTATTATTTATTTCCAGATTATCTTTGCTTGCCCACAAGAGACCATTTGTCAACCAAATCCCAACCCAATAGATGAAAGAATAAAATGCAGATGTATTTCCTTATTTGACATAATATAAAGAGGTATTTCTTTAAATCAGTGGCTTAGCATTTACCTGTTTGATTATTTCTGAGCCAATGCTGAAGGTTTTGCACACCCATCTACAAGCCAAAATTCTACCCTCTGGTAAGGTACCAAATGGGATCAAAATTAGATCCGTTGTGTTACTCTGCATTTAGTCTAGGTTGTAAAGGTTTTATTAGACTGACAAATCAGATCAGAAGCACAAAGCAAAGCAAACCAAAACCCACATCCACAGTGTAGTTGCTGTGGAATACAGCTGAGAGAATTGGATTAGTGTCATATTGTGAAATGTGAACTTCTCAAACACCCTTTATTGAACAAATATAAATTGAGTGACAGCTGTGTGTAAGGCAGTGTATGAGGGAGAAGAGAAATAAATTACTAGTTGTACAGTTTTTTTAAATCTTCTTATGCTAGATCATACTTTGGGGTAGGTTAATGGGGGTACCACTGGTAGAGTTGGACAGTAAAAATGATTGTTACCTATGTCACCTAGTTCTAATTAGTTGTAAAGTCAAAATGTGTCTTTCAAAATCTCTGTCATATTTGTCTTTTCTAGTTCCTCTAGGATCTCATGCCTGAACTAGTACAATTGTTATGAGACTACTTTCTCTGCCTCAAGTTTGAGCAGATTCCACATACAGGGGTCTCTGAGTAATGTCATTTCCTCATGTTACTTCCATGTTTTCTGTTAATCATCATCATCAATCTGTGTTTGACTTCCATAACCTTCCGTAAATAGACCATTCCAGTAGGAGCCCTCCTTCTGGTCTGGCTGCTTTATTTTCTCCCCCAGGAATGGAATCTGTTCCTTTCTGTTTACACGATTTGCTTTAGCTAACATCTTTATGATAATCCAGAAACAGCAGTTGCAGAGCCATGGTGGAGAAGGATCTTACAGTACTGTAGTTTACTATTGAAAAATATCCACATATAAGTGGACTTGTGAAGTTCAAACACGTGTTGTTCAAGGGTCAACTGTAGTTACCTAACTCAGAGATTTGTTGAGGGAATTAAATGAGTGGTATAAATAAAAATGCTTCGAATATTTTCTGGACCACAGTAATGCACAATAAGTGACGATGGGGACTTCCCTGGCGGTCCAGTGGTTAAGATTCTGCATTTCCAATGCAGGGGCTGCGGGTTCAATCCCTGGTTGGGGAACTAAGATCCCACATGCTGTGCGGCCAAAAAAGAAAAATCACATATATAAAATATTTTTTAAAAGTGGTGATGATGATGATGATGAAGATGATGATGATGATGATAATATGGACATGTTTGTTCTTCTGTCTTTGCACACTTGTAAGCTAGATTTCTGGACATGACATTGCTTGGTAAAATGGCATTCACATTTGCTGTCTTAATAAAAATGTTGTACCCATTTACATACTCACAACTGTGCATAAAACTACCTGATTCTTCATACTCTTGCCAATTCAAAGTATTTTTTAATTGCCAATCTGAGAGGCTAAAAACATCTCATTTTTGTTTAATTTGCATTTGCTTGATAATTAATTGAAATTAAGCTACAAGCCATCTATATTTTTCTGTGAATTGCCTATCTGCATTTTTGCCCTTTTTGTGTGTGTGTGTGAGTGTATGTGTGGAGGTGGAGGGAGGATTATATTGTATTAGGTAAGAATTTAACTTTGTTTTTCCCAAACAGATAGCCAGTTGATCCAGTGCCTTTATTAAATAATCTACCTTTTTTATAATTAATTTTAAATGCCACCACATTTATTAAATACTAAATCCTCATATATATGTCTATTTTTAAACTCTATAATTTTTTTATTAATTTTGTATAATTATATGTCATTATCACACTGTTTTTACTTCTGAAAATTTATGGTATCAATTTTGATATCTGGTAGAATAAGACTGTTCATACATTAGTCCCCCTTAACTAGGGAAAAACTGATGCAACATAAATGCCTTCTTATTCTAGCTTGAATATAATATCTAGCTGAAATTTACACAATAAATATTATATGGTGATGCCTTTGCTACTAACTGATGATGGTGCAAATGACCAAAGGTCTCATCTGAAATCCTTCTCACATGTTGCATATGTAAGCAAAATGTCCATGGCAAATCTTCACCTCTCATGAATCCTATATTTTCAGCTAAAATGGATTGCTTATTGTGCCTTGAGCACATTGTGCAAGTCAACACTTCTGTGCCGTTGCCTCATGCTACTTCTTCTATCTGGACTATACCTCCTCTTTCTTTTCCCAGCAAACTTGTATTTATCCTTCAAAGCTCACTTCATTTTACACCTTCTGTGTTATGCCTTCTCTAATAGGCACATAACTTTTTGATGAAGGCTATAGAATTAACCATTAAACTATCTTTTTGTTTGTTATGTGTATCTATAGGCTTTTCCCCCAGACCACTCCACTGAAAATGCTCTTGTCAAGGTCATCAATAACCTCCAAGTTATTAAATACAATAGTAAATTCTCAGTCCTTATGTTACTCAAAATTCTCTGCCAGAAATGATAGCTTTAATCATGCCTCCTGGAAACACTTTCTTCACATGGCTTCCAAGTTTCTATGTTGTCTTGGTTTTCCTCCTAGCACTTTGGCATCTCTTCTCAGTCTCCTTTTTTTAATCTTCCTTATCTCACCCACCTTTAAACTTTGGAGTGCTACAAGGCTGTCTTCAGAGATCTCTATATACACTCACTTTTTAGGTACTGTCATCCAGTTCCATGACTTCACATAACCTCCATATGCCAATGATTCCTAAATTTTATATGCCCAGGTAAAATCGTGCCCCTGAAATCATAACACATATATGTAACCACCTACTTGATATCTTTCCTTGGATGTCTGTTAGGCATCTCAAATCTAATATATCCAAAACTTAACTCTCGTCTTCATCCCCTCATCACCAAACCTGCTTAACCCTAAGTCTTATCTATTTCAGGTAATGATAATTGTATCTTTTCATTTACCAAGGCCCCAAAACTTGAAGTAATCTCCTGGAAGTCTCTCTAGAGTTCTACATCCTATTCACAGCAGATAACATTTCTGACTTCAGATTTTGATCTTCTCAATACCTCTATCACTGTTTGCTTGATACAAGCCAACATCATCCCTCACCTGGATTAATGCAATAGCTGACTTGGTGGTCTCTTTGCTTGCCCCTGATATAAAGTGATCCTTTCAAAACATGTGTCAAATACTATCACTCCTCTCCTCAAAACTCTCTGATGGCTTTCCATCTCATGCAGATTAAAAATCAAAGATTATTTTTACCATGACCTCAAAGGCTTTATGCACTCTGGCCCTCTACTACCTTTGTGACCTCATCTCCTGCCATTCCTCCCTTTGCTGTCTACACTTTAGCACTGCTGGCCCCTTCACTGTTCCTAGAATGTGTCAGACATGCTCTCACTGCAGGGACCTTGCATCGACTGTTCCCTTTGCTTAAAATATTTCCCCCCAGATCTTCTTATGCCTTATCAATTATTTGCCTCTGCTCAAAGGTCTTTTCTACAAAGACCTTCTTTCAGTAGAGTGGCACTCAGTCACTCAATATCTTTTAACGTACTTAACACATTAGAACTTTATATATCTGTTTATGTGTTTATTATGACTTCCCAACTTGAATGAAAACAACACAAGGGCAGAGGTTTATCACACCTCTTTACTAATATATCCCCCAGTGTCAAGAATTGTGCCTGGCACATAGTAGGTATTCAATAAAGAGCTGATGAATATACAAATGTGTGAATGAATGGTTTGCATGATAGACACCATCATATCATCCCAGCTCCTTCTCACATCCCTGAGCTTTATTCCATTACTGAGTTTCACCTCACTCCTTATTCTTTTTTTGTAACTCATTATTTTTTATCAGAGTATAGTTGATTTACAATATTATATTAATTACAGATGTACAACATATCAACAGTAATTCAATATTTTTATAAATTATACTCCATTTAAAAATATTATAAAATAATGGCTATATTCCTGTGATATACATTACATTCTTGCATCTTTTTTAAATATCTTTAATGGAGTATAATTACATTACAATGTTGTGTTAGTTTCTGCTTATAACAAAGTGAATAAGCTATATGTACATATATATGCCCATATCCCCTCCCTGTTGCATCTCCCTCCCACACGCCCTATCGCACCCCTCTGGGTGGTCACAAAGCACCAAGCTAATCTCCCTGTGCTATGTGGCTGCTTCCCACTAACTATCTATTTTACGTTTGGTAGTGTATATATGTCAGTGCTACTCTCTCGCTTCGGCCCAGCTTACACTTCTCCCTCTCCATGTCCTCAAGTACATTCTCTAAGTCCGTGTCTTTATTCCTGTCCTGCCCCCAGGTTCATAAGAATTTTTTTTTTAGATTCCATATATGTGTTGGCATATGGTCTTTGTTTTCCTCTTCCTAACTTACTTCACACTGTATGACAGACTCTAGGTCCATCCACCTCACTACAAATAACTCAATTTCATTACTTTTTATGGCCGAGTAATATTCCACTGTATATTTGTGCCACATCTTCTTTTTTTTTTTTCCACATGAATATCTTCCTGATTTATTTACATAACCACAGTTGGTAGAGCTGGTCAGTTGTGCTAACTGACCTATTTGCCATCTAAATGATTATGCTCTCTTTTCCAAAGGATTAAACCATACAGGTGAGAAATTGTCTTTTATTCTGAAATCAAGCAGCTGTAAAATATCCAAAATTCTGAGGCTGTATCAGGGGACTGAAGTCAATGTGTTGATACTGCAGAAATCTGTACTGCTACTTTGCTCAGGCATCTACCAGGAGACTGCTGTTTTTCAAGCATACATTCTTCAGCCAGACTCAGCAAATCTTAAGTCAGAATCCTGATAGGCTTTAACTGGATTTCCTCACCATCTGTATACCCTGAAAATGACATTTCTCAGGAAAAAGACTTCCATCCCAGTGATTTGGGTCCTGGACTTTTGGGAGCTGCTATATTCACAGATGACTGGGCAAAAGTCTTTTTTTTTAACATCTTTATTGGAGTATAATTGCTTTACAATGGTGTGTTAGTTTCTGCTTTATAACAAAGTGAATCAGTTATACATAAACATATGTTCCCACATCTCTTCCCTCTTGCATCTCCCTCCCTCCCACACTCCCTATCTCACCCCTCTAGGTGGTCACAAAGCACCGAGCTAATCTCCCTGTGCTATGTAGCTGCTTCCTACTAGCTATCTATTTTATGTTTGGTAGTGTATATATGTCCATGCCTCTCTCTCGCTTTGTCACAGCTTACCCTTCCCCCTCCCCATATCTTCAAGTCCATTCTCTAGTAGATCTGTATCTTTATTCCCGTCTTACCCCTAGGTTCCACATGACATTTTTTTCTTACATTCCATATATATGTGTTAGCATATGGTATTTGTCTTTCTCTTTCTGACTTACTTCACTCTGTGTGACAGACTCTAGGTCCATCCACCTCACTACAAATAACTCAATTTCATTTCTTTTTATGGCTGAATAATATTCCATTGTATATATGTGCCACATCTTCTTTATTCATTCATCTGTCAATGGACACTAAGTTTGCTTCTATGTTCTGGCTATTGTAAATAGAGCTGCAATGAACTTTGTGGTACATGACTCCTTTTTTAATTATGGTATTCTCAGGTTATATATCCAGTAATGGGGTTGCTGCGTTGTATGGTAGTTCTATTTTTAGTTTTTTAAGGAAGCTCCATACTGTTATCCACAGTGGCCGTATCAATTTACATTCCCACCAACAGTGAAGAGGGTTCTCTTTTCTCCACACCCTTTCAAACATTTATTGTTGTAGATTTTTTGATGGCGACCATTCTTACTGGTGTGAGGTGATACCGAAATGTAGTTTTCATTTGCATTTCTCTAATGATTAGTGATGGTTAGCATTGTTTCATATGTTTCTTCACAATCTATATATCTTCTTTAGAGAAATGTCTATCTAGATCTTCTGCCCATTATGGATTAATTTTTAAAAATTTTTTATTGAGCTGCATGAACTGCCTGTATATTTGGAGATTAATCCTTTGTTGGTTGCTTCGTTTGCAAATATTTTCTCCTACTCTGATGGTTGTCTTTTCATCTTGTTTATGGTTACTTTTGCTGTGCAAAAGCTTTTAAGTTTCAATAGGTCCCATTTGCCTATTTTTGTTTTTATTTCCATTTCTCTAGGAAGTGGGTCAAAAAGGATCTTGCTGTGATTTATGTCAAAGAGGGTTCTTCCTATGTTTTCCTCTAAGAGCATCAGAGTGTCTGGCCTTATATTTAGGTGTTTAATTAATTTTCAGTTTATTTTTGTGTACGGTATTCAGGAGTATTCCCATTTCATTCTTTTAAATGGAGCTGTCCAGTTTTGCCAGCACCACATATTGAAGTGGCTGTTTTTTCTCCATTGTATATTATTGCCTCCTTTATCAAAGATAATGTGTCTGTATGTGTGTGGGCTTATCTATGGCTTTCTATCCTGTTTCTTTGATCTATATTTCTGTTTTTGTGCCAGTACCATATTATCTTGATTACTGTAGCTTTGTAGTATAGTCTGAAGTTGGGAAGCCTGATTCCTCCAGCTCTGTTTTTCTTTCTGAAAATTGCTTTTGCTATTCGGGATCTTTTGTGTTTCCATACATGTTGTGAAATCTTTTGTTCTATTTCTGTGAAAAATGCCAGTGGTAGTTTGATAGGGATTGCATTGAATCTGTAGATTGCTTTGGGTAGTAGAGTCATTTTCACAATGTTGATTCTTCCAATCCAAGAACATGGTATATCTCTCCATCTATTTGTATCATTTTTAATTTCTTCCATCAGTGTCTTATACTTTTTTGCATACCGGTCTTTTGTCTCCTTAGGAAGGTTTATTCCTAGATATTTTATTATTTTTGTGGCAATGGGAGTATTTTCTTAATTTCAATTTCAGATTTTTCATCATGAGTGCATAGGAATGCAAGAGATTTCTGTGCATTAATTTTGTATCGTGCTACTTTACCAAATTCATTGATTAGCTCTAGTAGTTTTCTGGTAGCATCTTTAGGATCCTCTATGAATAGTATCATGTCATCTGCAAAGAGTGACAGCTTTACTTCTTCATTTCCAATTTGGATTCCTTTTTCTTCTCTGATTGCTGTGTCTAAAACTTCCAAAACTATGTTGAATAATAGTGGTGAGAGTGGGAAACCCTGTCTTGTTCCTGATCTTAGTGGAAATGGTTTCAGTTTTTCACCATTGAGGATGATGTTGGCTGTGTGTTTGTCATATATGGCCTTTATTATGTTGAGGTAAGTTCTCTCTATGCCTATGTTCTGGAGGGTCTTTATCATAAATGGGTGTTGAAATTTGTTGAAAGCTTTCTCTGCCTCTATTGAGATGATCATATGGTTTTTCTTCTTCAGTTTGTTAATAGGGTGTATCACATTGATTGATTTGCATATATTGAAGAATCCTTGCATTCCTGGAATAAGCCCCACTTGATCATGTTGTATGATCCTTTTAATGTGCTGTTGGATTCTGTTTTCTAGTATTTTGTTGAGGATTTTTGCATCTATGTTCATCAGTGATATTGGCCTGTCATTTTCTTTCTTTGTGACATCTTTGTCTGATTTTGGTATTAGAGTGATGGTGGCCTCCTAGAAAGAGTTTGGGAGTGTTCCTCCCTCTGAAATATTTTGGAAGAGTTTGAGAATGACAGGTGTTTACTCTTCGCTAAATGTTTGATAGTATTCTCCTGTACCGCCATCTGGTCCTCGGCTTTTGTTTGTTGGAAATTTTTAAATCACAGTTTCAATTTCAGTGTTTGTGATTTTTCTGTTCAAATTTTCTACTTCTTCCTGGTTCCATCTCAGAAGGTTGTGCATTCCTAAGAATTTGTCCATTTCTTCCACGTTGTCCATTATTTTTTGCATATAGTTGCTTGTAGTAGTCTCTCATGACCCTCTGTATTTCTACAGTGTCACTTGTTATTTCTCCTTTTTCATTTCCAATTCTATGGATTGGAGTCTTCTCCCTTTTTATCCTAATGAGTCTGGCTAATGGTTTATCAATTTTATTTATCTTCACATTGAACAAGTTGTTAATTTTGTTGATCTTTGCTATCATTTCCTTCATTTTTTTCTTTTATTTCTGATCAGATCTTTATGATTTCTTTCTATCTACTAACTTTGGGGTGTTTTGGTTCTTCTTTCTGTAATTGCTTTAGGTGTAAGGTTAGGTTGTTTATTTGAGATGTTTCTTGAACCTTTTTAAAAATTTTATTATTATTATTTTAATCAACTTTATTGGAGTATAATTGCTTTACAATGGTGAGTCAATTTCTGCTTTAGAACAAAGTGAATCAGTAATACATATACATATGTCCCCATATTTCTTCCCTCTTGCATCTTCCTCCCTGCCACCCTCCCTATCACACCCCTCTCGGTGGTCAAAAAGCACCGAGCTGATCTCCCTGTGCTATGGAGCTACTTCCCACTAGTTATCTATTTTACTTTTGGTGGTGTATATATGTCATGCCACTGTCTCACTTTGTCCCAGCTTACCCTTTCCCCTCCCCATATCCTCAAGTCCATTCTCTAGTAGGTCTGCATCCTTATTCCCGTCTTGCCCCTAGGTTCTTCTGAATATTTTTTTTTTAGATTCCATATATATGTGTTAGCCTGAAGTATTTGTTTTTCTCTCTCTGACTTACTTCACTCTGTATGACAATCTCTAGGTCCATCCACTTCACTGCAAATAACTCAGTTTCAACCCATTTTATGACCGAGCACTATTCCATTGTGTATATGTGCCACCTCTTCTTTTTTTCTTTTTTTTTAACATCTTTATTGGGGTATACTTGCTTTACAATGGTGTGTTAGTTTCTGCTTTATAGCAAAGTGAATCAGTTATACATATACATATGTTGCCATATCTCTTCCCTCTTGCGTCTCCCTCCCTCACACCCTCCCTATCCCACCCCACCAGGCGGTCACAAAGAACCCAGCCGATATCTCTTTGCCATGCGGCTGCTTCCCACTAGTTATCTACCTTACGTTTGTTAGTGTATATATGTCCATGCACCTCTCTCACCCTGTCACAGCTCACCCTTCCCCCTCTCCATATCCTCAAGACTGTTCTCCACTAGGTCTGTGTCTTTATTCCTGTCTTACCCCTAGGTTCTTCATGACATTTTTTTTCTTTTTTTTTTAAATTTTATTTATTTATTTATTTATGGCTGTGTTAGGTCTTTGTTTCTGTGCGAGGGCTTTCTCTAGTTGTGGCGAGCGGGGGCCACTCTTCATCATGGTGCGCAGGCCCCTCACTATTGCGGCCTCTCTAGTTGCTGAGCACAGGCTCCCGACGCACAGGCTCAGTAGTTGTGGCTCACGGGCCTAGTTGCTCCGCGGCATGTGGGATCTTCCCAGACCAGGGCTCGAACCCGTGTCCCCTGCATTAGCAGGCAGATTCTCAACCACTGCGCCACCAGGAAAGCCCCATTTTTTTTCTTAAATTCCATATATATGTGTTAGCATACGGTATTTGTCTTTCTCTTTCTGACTTACTTCACTCTGTATGACAGACTCTAGGTCTATCCACCTCATTACAAATAGCTCAATTTTGTTTCTTTTTATGGCTGAGTAATATTCCATTGTATATATGTGCCACCTTCTTTATCCATTCATTGATGATGTACACTTCAGTTGATTCCTTGTTCTGGCTATTGTAAATAGAGCTGCGATGAATATTTTGGTACATGACCATTTTTGAATTATGGTTTTCTCAGGGTATATGCCCACTAGTGGGATTGCTGGTTTGTTTGGTAGTTCTATAGTTAGTTTCTTAAGGAACCTCCATTCTGTTCTCCATAGTGGCTCTATCAATTTACATTCTCACCAACAGTGCAAGAGGGTTCTATTTTATCCACACCCTCTCCAGCATTTATTGTTTCTAGATTTTTTGATGATGGCGATTCTGACTGGTGTGAGATGATATCTCATTATAGTTTTGATTTACATTTGGCTAGTGATTAATGATGTTGAGCATTCTTTCATGTGTTTGTTGGCAATCTGTACATCTGGAGAAATATCTATTTGGGTCTTCTGCCTATTTTTGGATTGGGTTGTGTGGTTTTTTTTTATATTGAGCTGCATGAGTGTCTTGTATGTCTTGGAGATTAATCCTTAGTCAGTTGCTTCATTTGCAAATATTTTCTCCGATTCTGAGGGTTGTCTTTTAGTCTTCTTTATGGTTTCCTTTGCTCTGCAAAAGCTTTTAAGTTTCATTAGGTACCATTTCTTTATTTTTATTTTTATTTCCATTTCTCTAGGAGCTGGGTCAAAAAGGATCTTGTTCTGATATCATGGAGTGTTCTGCCTATGTTTTCCTCTAAGAGTTTGAAGGTGTCTGGCCTTACATTTAGGTCTTTATTCCATTTTGAGTTTATTTTTCTGTAAGGTGTTAGGGAGTGTTCTAATTTCATTCTTTTACATGCAGCTGTCCAGTTTCCCAGCACCACTTTTTGAAGAGGCTGTCTTTTCTTCCCTGTATATTCTGCCCCCTTTGTCAAAAATAAGGTGACCATATATGCATGGGTTTATCTCTGGGCTTTCTATCCTGATCCATTGATCTATCTTTCTGTTTTTGTGCCAGTACCATACTCTCTTGATTACTGTAGCTTTGTAGTATAGACTGAAGTCACGGACACTGTTTCCTCCAGCTCCGTTTTTCTTTCTCAAGATTGCTTTCTGGGGTCTTTTGCGTTTCCATACAAATTGTGAAATTTTTTATTCAAGTTCTGTGAAAAATGCCAGTCATAGTTTGATACAGATTGCATTGAATCTGTAGATTGCTTTGGGTAGTAGAGTCATTTTCACATTGTTGATTCTTCCAATCCAAGAACATGGTATATTTCTACTTCTATTTGTATCATCTTTAATTTCTTTCATCAGTGTCTTATAATTTTTTGCATACGGGTCTTCTGTCTCCTTATATAGGTTTATTCCTAGATATTTTATTCTTTTTTTGCAATGGTAAATGGGAGTGTTTTCTTAATTTCACTTTCTGACTTTTCATCATTTGTGTATAGGAATGCAAGAGATTTCTGTTTATTAATTTTGTATCCTGCTTCTTTACCAAATTTATTGATTAGCTCTAGTAGATATCTGGTAACATTTTTAATATACTTTATGTATAGTATCATGTCATTTACAAACAGTGACTGCTTTACTTCTTGTTTTCCAATATGGATTGCTTTTATTCCTTTTTCTTCTCTGATTGCTGTGGCTTGGACTTCCAAAACTTTGTTGAGTAATAGCTGTGAGAGTGGGCTACCTTGTTTTGTTCCTGATCTTAGTGGAAATGTTTTCAGCTCTTCACCATTGAGAACGATGTTGGCTGTGTGTTTGTCATATATGGCCTTTAATATGTTGAGGAAATATCCCTCTATGACTACTTTCTGCAGGGTTTTTATCATACATGGGTGCTGAGTTTTGTCAAAAACTTTCTCTGCATGGATTGAGATGATCATATATTTTTTCCTTCAATTTGTTTTTATGGTGTATCACGTTGATTGATTTGCATATATTTAAGAATCCTTGCAGTCCTGGAATAAACCCCACTTGATCATAGTGTATGATCCTTTTAATGTGCTGTTGGATTCTGTTTGCTACTATTCTGTTGAGGATTTTTGCATCTATGTTCATCAGTGTTATTGGCCTGTAGTTTTCTTTCTTTGTGACATCTTGGTCTGGGTTTGGTACCAGGGTTATGATGGCCTCTTTGAGTGAGTTTGGGAGTCTTCCTCCCTCTGCTATAGTTTGGAAGAGTTTGAGAAGGATAGGTGTTAGCACTTCTCTAAATGTTTCATAGAATTTCCCTGTGAAGCCATCAGGTCCTGGGCTTTTGTTTGTTGGAAGATTTTAATCACAGTTTCAATTTCAGTGCTTGTGATTGTTCTGATCATATTTTCTATTTCTTACTGTTCCATCCCAGAAGGTTGTGCATTTGTAAGAATTTGTCCATTTCTTCCAGGTTGTCCATTTTATTGGCAAAGAGTTGCTTGCAGTAAACTCTCATGATCCTTTGTATTTCTGCAGTGTCAGCTGTTACTTCTCCTGTTTCATTTCTAATTCTATTGATCTGAGTCTTCTCCTTTTCTTTTCTTGATAAGTCGGGTTAGTGGTTTATCAATTATGTTGATCTTCTCAAAGAACCAGCTTTTAGTTTTATTGATCTTTCCTATCATTTCCTTCATTTATTTTTCTTTTATTTCTGGTCTGATCTTTATGATTTGTTTCCTTTTGCTAAACTTGGGGTTTTTTGTTCTTCTTTCTCTAATTGCTTTACGTGTATATTTTGGTTGTTTATTTGAGATGTTTCTTGTTTCTGAAAGTAGGCTTGTATAGCTGTGAGCTTCCTTCTTAGAACTGCTTTTGCTTCATCCCATAGGTTTTGAGTCATTGTGGTTTCATTTTCATTTATTTCTATTTATTTTTTGATTTCCTTTTTGACATCTTCAGTGATCTCTTGTTTATTCAGTAGTGTGTTGTTTAGCCTCCATGTGTTTGAATTTCTTACAGATTTTTTCTTGTAATTGATATCTAGTCTCACAACATTGTGGCCGGAAAAGATACTTGAAACGATTTCAATTTTCCTAAGTTTACCAAGGCTTGCTATGTGACCCAATATATGATCTATCCTGGAAACTGTTCCATGGGCACTTGAGAGGAATGTGTATTCTGTTGTTTTTGGATGGAATGTCATATAAATATCAATTAAGTCCATCTTGTTTAATGTATCATTTAAAGCTTGTGTTTCTTTTCTATTTGTATTTTGGATGATCTTTCCATTGGTGAAAGTGGGGTGTTTATGTTCCCAACTGTGATTGTGTTACTGTCGATTTCCCCTTTTATATCTTTTAGTACTTGCCTTATGTATTGAGGTGCTCCTATGTTGGGTGCATAAATATTTACAATTGATATATCTTCTTCTTGAATTGATCCCCTGATCATTATGTAGTGTCCTGCTTTGTCTCTCGTAATAGTTATTTTTTTAGAGTCTATTGTGTCTATTATGAGAATTGCTACTCCAGCTTTCTCTTGATTTCCATTTGCATGGAATATCTTTTTCCATCCCCTCACTTTCAGTCTCTATGTGTCCCTAAGTTTGAATTTGGTCTCTTGTGGACAGCATATATATGGGTCTTGTTGTTGTATCCATTCATACAGTCTATGTCTTTTCTTGGAGCATTTAAATTTAAGATAATTTTGGATATGTATGTTCCTATATCCATTTTCTTAATTGTTTTGGGTTTATTATTGTAGGTATTTTCCTTCTCTTGTGTTTCCTGTCTGGAAAAGTTCCTTTAGCATTTGTTGTAAAGCTGGTTTGGTGGTGCTGAATTCTCTTAGCTTTTGCTTGACTGTGAAGTTTTTAATTTCTCCGTCAAATCTGAATGACATCCTTGCTCGGTAGAGTAAACTTGTTTGCCCCTTTTTCTCTTTCATCCCTTTATATATGTCCTGCCACTCCCTTCTGGGTTGAAGAGTTTCTGCTGAAAGATCAGCTGTTAACCTTATGGGGATTCCGTTATGTGTTACTTGTTGTTTTTCTCTTGATGCTTTTAATAGTTTTTTCTTTGTATTTAATTTTTTTAGCACATTCTCTGCATTCAAAGTCCTTAATCTTTTTTAATTAATTAATTAATTAATTTTTGCTGTGTTGGGTCTTCGTTTCTGTGTGAGGGCTTTTTTCTAGTTGTGGCAAGTGGGGGCTACTCTTCATCGTGGTGTGCGGGCCTCTCACTATCGCGGCCTCTTTTGTTGGGGAGCACAGGCTCCAGAGACGCAGGCTCAGTACTTGTGACTCACGGGCCTAGTTGCTCCGCGGCATGTGGGATCCTCCCAGACCAGGGCTCGAACCTGTGTCCCCTGCATCAGCAGGCAGATTCTCAATGACTGCACCACCAGGGAAACCCCTGTATTTAATTTTTGATACTTTGATTAATATGTGTCTTGGCTTGTTTCTCCTTGGATTTATCCTCTACGGGACTCTCTGTGCTTCTTGGACTTGATTAAATATTTCCCTTCCCATTATAGGAAGTTTTCAACTATAATCTCTTCAAATATTTTCTCAGTCCCTTTCTTTTACTCTTCTTCTTCTGGGACCCTCATAATTCGAATGTTGGTGCTTTCAATGTTGTCCCAGAAGTCTCTGAGACTGTCCTCAATTCTTTTCATTCTTTTTTCTTTATTCTGCTCTGCAGTAGTTATTTCCACTATTTTATCTTCCTGGTGACTTTTTCGTTCTCTGCCTCAGTTATTCTGCTATTGATCTCTTCTAGAGAATTTTAAATTTCATTTACTGTGTTGTTCATCACTGTTTGTTTGCTCTTTAGTTCTTCGAGGTCTTTGATAAACGGTTCTTGTATTTTCTCCATTTTTACCCCAAGATTTTAAATCATCTTTACTATCATAATTCTGAATTCTTTTTCAGGTGTACTGTCTATTTCCTTTTAATTTGTTAGGTCTGATGGGTTTTTGCCTTGGTCTTTCATCTGCTGTGTGTTTCTCTGTCTTCTCATTTTGCTTAATTTACTGTGTTTGGGGTCTCCATTTCGCAGGCTGCAAGTTCATAGATTCCCTTGGTTTTAGTGTCTGTCCCCAGTGGCTAAGTTTTGTTCAGTGGGTTTTGTAGGCTTCCTGGTGGAGGGGACTAGTGACTGTGTTGTGGTGGATGAGGCTGGATCTAGTCTTTCTAGAGGGCAGGTCCATGTCTGGTGGTGTGTTTTGGGTCATCTGTGGCCTTATCATGGTTTTAGGTAGCGTCTGTGCTAATGGATGGTGTTTTGTTCCTGTATTGCTAGTTGTTTGGCATAGGGTGTCCTGCACTGTAGGTTGCTGTTCGTTGAGTGGAGCTGGGCCTTGGCATTGAGATGGAGTTCTCTGGGAGATTTTCACCATTTGATATTACATGGAGCTGGGAGGTCCCTTGTGGACCAGTGCCCTGAACTTGGGACTCCCACCTCAGTGGCACAGCCCTGCCACCTGGCTGGAGCACCAACAGCCTGTCTTCCACATGGCTCAGAATAAAAGGGAGAAAAAAATAGAAAGAATGTAAGAAGAAGATAAAATAAAATAAAGTTATTAAAATAAAAATTACTAAGGAAAAAGAAAATTATAAGTAATAAAAATAAGATAAAATGGACAGAAAGAACCCTAGGATCAATGGTAAAAGCAAAACTATACAGACAAAATCACATACAGAAGCATACACATACACACTCCAGAAAAGAGAAAAAGGGAAAAAATATATATATATCATTGCTTCCAAAGTCCACCTCCTCAATTTGGGATGATTCGCTGTCTTTTCAGGTATTCCACAGATTCAGGGTACCTCAAGTTGATTGTGGAGATTTAATCTGCTGCTCCATAGGCTGCTGGGAGAGATTTCCCTTTCTCTTCTTCTTTTCCGACAGCTCCCAGGGTTCAGCTTTGGATTTGGACCCGTCTATGTGTGTAGGTCACCTGAGGGTGTCTGTTCCTCGTTCAGACAGGATGAGGTTAAAGGAGCAGCTGCTTCGGGGGCTGTGGCTCACTCAGGCTGGGGGACGAATGGGTACAGATGCGGGGTGAGCCTGTGGTGGCAGAGGCCCGTGTGACATTGCACCAGCCTGAGGCGCACCATGCATTCTCCCGGGGAAATTGTCCCTGGATCTCAGGACCCTGGAAGTGGCGGGCTTCATAGGCTTCCGGGGGTGGATGTGTGGATAGTGACCTGTGCTTGCACACAGGCTTCTTGGTAACTGCAGCAGCAGCCTTAGCATCTCATGCCCGTCTCTGGGGTCTGCGCTGATAGCTGCAGCTGACGTCCATCTCTGGAGCTCCTTTAAGTGGCGCTCTTAATCCCCTCTCCTCCAGCACCAGGAAACAAAGAGGCAAGGAAACGTCTCTTGTCTCTTCGGCAGCTCCAGAATTTTTCCCAGGCTCCCTCCCGGCTAGCTGTGGTGCACTAGCCCCCTTCAGGCTGTGTTCGCACAGCGAACACCAATCTTCTCCCTGGGATCCGACCGAAGCCTGAGCCTCAGATCCTAGCCCCCACCTGTCCCACTGGGTGAGCAGACAAGCCTCTCGTGCTGGCCAGCACCGATCTGCTTTGCGGAAATCTCTCCGCTTTTTCCTCTGCACCCCTGTTGCTGCACTCTCTCTGTGGCTCCAAAGCTCCCCCACTCCGCAACCAGCAGTCTCCGCCTGTGAAGGGGCTTCCTAGTGTGTGGAAACCTTTCCTGCTTCACAGCTCCCTTCCACTGATGCAGGTCCCATCCGTATTCTTTGCCTCTATTTTTTCTTTTTTTTTTTACCCTACCCAGGTACATGGGGAGTTTCTTGCCTTTTGAGTGGTCTGAGGTCTTCTGACAGCATTCAGTAGGTGTTTGGTAGGAGTTGTTCCACATGTAAATGTATTTCTGATGTATTTGTGAAGAGGAAGGTGATCTCCACATCTTAATCTTCCGCCATCTTGAAGCTCCTCCTCTTGTTTCTTAAGGTAGGATTGTATTGCTATAAACTTCCCTGTTAGAACTGCTTTTGCTGCATCCCATAGGTTTTGGGTCATCGGGTTTTCATTGTCATTGGTTTCTAGGTATTTTTTGATTTCCTCTTTGATTTCTTCAGTGATCTCTTGGTTATTAAGTAGTGTACAGTTTAGACTCCATGTGTTTGTATATTTTACAGATTTTTTCCTGTAATTGATATCCAGTCTTATACCATAGTATAAGGTTTTATATAAGTATAAGATTCATAGTTCCCGTTGTTTTTGGTGTCTGTCCCCAGTGGCTAAGTTTGGTTCAGTGGGTTGGTAGGCTTCCTGGTGGAGGGGACTAGTGCCTGTGTTCTGCTGGATGAGGCTGGATCTTGTTTTTCGAGTGGGCAAGTCCCCGTCTGGTGGTGTGTTTTGGGTGTCTGTGACCTTCTTATGATTTTAGGCAACCTGTTTGCTGATGGATGGGGGTGTATTCCTGTCTTGCTAGTTGTTTGGCATAGGGTGTCCAGCACTGTAGCTTGCTGGTCATTGCATGGAGCTGGGTCTTGGCATTGAGATGGAGATCTCTGGGAGATTTTTGTTGTTTGATATAATGTGGAGCTGGTAGGTCTCTTGTGGACCAGTTTCCTTAACTTGGCTCTCCCACCTCAGTGGCACAGCCCTGATACCAGGCTGGAGCACCAAGAGCCTGTCATCCACATGGGTGGCAGAAAGTGGCTATCCATGTTTTCACATCAACATGATATCATGCACAAACCTCCTTGTTTTTCCATTTTCTCTTTACGTTACTTGTTGAAACAACCAGCCTGAAGTCCCCAGGACTGTGGTGGCTTTGGCTACTTTGGCCCCTCCAGAGCTGTCAGCCTCAGTGTGGCTGCCCTCCTTTCAGGCTCCGGGGCAGTTCAGTGACCCCTTTATCATTATGTAGTGTCCTTCTTTGTCTCTTGTAATACTCTTTATTTTAAGGTCTATTTTTTTCTGATATGAGAATTGCTACTCCAGGTTTCTCTTGATTTCCATTTGCATGGAATATCTTTTTCCATCCCCTCACTTTCAGTCTGTATGTGTCCCTAGGTTTGATGTGGGTCTCTTGTAGACAGCATATATATGGGTCCTGTTGTTGTATCCATTCATCCAGTCTATGTCTTTTGCTTGGAGCATTTAAACTATTTACATTTAAGGTAATTATTGATATATATGTTCCTATATCCATTTTCTTAATTGTTTTGGGTTTATTTTTGTAGGTCTTTTCCTTCTCTTGTGTTTCCTGTCTGGAAAAGTTCCTTTAGCATTTGTTGTAAAGCTGGTTTGGTGGTGCTGAATTCTCTTAGCTTTTGCTTGTCTGTAAAGTTTTTGATTTCCCCATTGAATCTCAAGGATATCCTTGACATGTAGTTTAATCTTGGTTGTAGGTTCTTCCCTTTCATTCCTTTAACTATATTGTTCGACTCCCTTCTGACGTGTAGAGTTTCTGCTGAGAAATCAGCTGTTAACCTTTAGGGAGTTCCCTTGTATGTTATTTTTCATTTTTCCCTTGTTGCTTTTAATAATTTTTCTTTGTCTTTAATTTTTGCCAGTTTGATTACTATGGAACTCAGTGTGTTTCTCCTTGGGTTTATCATGCCTAGGACTCTCTGTGCTTCCTGGACATGGGTGGCTATTTCCTTTCCCATGTTAGGGAAGTTTATGACTATTATCTCTTCAAATATTTTCTCGGGTCCTTTCTTTCTCTCTTCTCCTTCTGGGACCTCTATAATGCGAATATTGGTGCATTTAATGTTGTCCCAGAAATCTCAATTTGTCTTCATTTTTTTTCATTCTTTTTTCTTTATTCTGTTCTGTGGCAATGATTTCCACCATTCTTTCTTCCAGCTCACTTATCCATTCTTCTGCCTCAGTTCTTCTGCTATCGATTCCCTCTAGTGTATTTTTCATTTCAGTTATTGTACTGTTCATCTCTGTTTCTTTTTTCTTTAATTCTTCTAGGTCTTTGATATTTAATTCTTCTAGATTGTTGTTAAATATTTCTTGCATCTTCTCAATCTTTGCCCCCATTCTTTTTCTGAGGTCCTGGATCATCTTCACTCTCATTATTCTGAATTCTTTTTCACTAAAGTTGCCTATCTCCACTTCATTTAATTGTTTTTCTGGGGTTTTTTCTTGTCCCTTCATCTGGTACATAGTCTTCTGCCTTTTCATTTTGTCTGTGAATGTGGTTTTTGTAGCATAGGATGCAGGATTGTAGTCCTTCTTGCTTCTGCTGTCTGCCTTCTGCTGGATGAGGTATCTGAGAGGCTTGTGCAAGCTTCCTGATGGGAGGGAATGTTGGTGGATAGAGCTGGGTGTTGCTCTGGTCAGCAGAGCTCAGTAAAACTTTAACCCTCTTGTCTGCTGATTGGTTGGGCTGGGTTCCCTCTCTGTTGGTTATTTGGCCTGTGGCTACCCTGCACTAGAGCCTACAGGCCCTTTGTTGGGGTTAATTGCAGACTCCAGGAAGGCTCACACCAAGTAGCACCTCCCAGAATTTCTGCTGCCAATGTCCTTTTCCCCACAGTGAGCCACAGCCACACCCCACCTATGCAGGAGACCCTCCAAGATCAGCAGGCTGGTCTGGTGCAGTCTCAAATGGGCTCACTGCTCCTTTCCCCTGGGTCCCGATGCATACACCCACACTGTGTGTGCCCTCCAAGAGTGGAGTCTCTGTTTCTTCCAGTCCCATCAAAGTCCTACAGTCAAATCTCTCCAGCCTTCAATATCTGATTATGGGAATTCCTCCTCCCATCACCAGATCCCTTGGTTGGGAAGCCCAACGTGGGGTCCAGAACCCTCACTCCAGTTGGTGGACTTCTGTGGTATAATTGCTATCCAGTTTGTGAGTCAACCACCCAGTGGTTATGGGACTCAATTTTATTGTGATTGTGCCCCTCCTACCCTCCCACTGTGGCCTCTCCTCTGTCTTTGGATGTGGCACTTCCTCTTTTGTGAGCTCTAGTGTGTAGTATACCACATTGATTAATTTGCAAATATTGAACCATACTTTTAAAAATTAATTAATTAATTTTTGGCTGCCTTGGTCTTTGTTGCTGCACACGGGCTTTCTCTAGTTGCACTGAGCAGGGGTTACTCTTTGTTGCAGTGCAAGGGCTTCTCTTTGCGGTGACTTTGATCTGTTGCAGAACACAGGCTCTAGGTGCATGAGCTTCAGTAGTTGTGACATGCAGGCTCATTAGTTGTGGCTCATGGTCTCTAGAGCACAGGCTCAGTAGTTGTGGCACACAAGCTTATTTGCTCCATGGCATGTGGAGTCTTCACAGACCAGGGCTTGAACCCGTGTCCCCTGCATTGTCAGGCAGATTCTTAACCACTGCACCACCATGAAAGTCCCAACAAATATTGAACCATACTGGTTACACTGGAATAACTCCAACTTGGTTATGGTGTATAATCCTTGTTATATGTTGTTGGATTCAGTTTGCTAATATTTTGTTGAGGGTATTTGCCTCTATATTCATCAGAGATATTGGCCTATAATTTTTTTCTACTGCCTGTCTTATTTTAGTACGAGTGTATAGTGGCCTCATAGAATGACTTTGGTAGTATTCCATACTCTTCATTTTGGGGGGAATATTTTGAAAACTTTGGTATTAATTCTTATTTATAACTTTGGCAGAATTCCCCTGTGAAGCCATTCAGTCCTGGACTTTTGTATGCTAGGAGTTTCTCCTATTACAAATTCAATATTACTTCAAGTCATCTGTTTGTTCAAATAGTCTGTCACGTCTTAAGTACTGACAGGTTTTGTGATTCTAGATATTTTTCCATTTTGTTGAGGTTGTCCAGTTTGTTGGCATATAACTATTCATAGCATTCTTTTATGATTTTTTGTAACTTTTTGGTAACAGTTGTTCATTTCCTCTTTTATTTCTTGTTTTGATTATTCAGGTCCACTCTCTTTTCTTACTGGTGAGCCTGGTTAAAAGTTTATCCATTTTTTAAATCTTTTTAAAAATCTAGCTCATTGATTTTTTTTCTAGTACATTTTGATATCTATAAAATTTATTTCCTCTCTGATCTTTATTATTTCCTTCCTTCTGCTGACTTGTGGCTTTGTATTTTCTAATTCTTAAAGCTGGTAGATTAGGTTGTTTATTTGAGATTTTTCTTCCTTCTTTAGGAAGGCTTATATTGCTATAAGTGACACTCTAAGAACTGCCTTTGTTGCATCCCACAGATTTTGGAAATTTAGGTTTCCATTTTTATTTTGCTCAAGGTATTATTTGTGTTCATTTTTTTGGATGATTTTATAGACGGAAGTATAATTGATGTGCAATATTATGTAAGTTACAAGTGTACAATATAGTGATTCACACTTTTTTGATGATTATACTCCATTTATAGTTTGTACCTCTTAATCCCCTACTCCTATATTGCCTCTCTCACCTTCCTCCTCTGGATTAACCACTAGTTTGTTCTCTATATCTGTGAATCTGCTTCTTTTTTATTATATTCACTAGTTTGTTGTATTTTTTTAGATTGCACATAAAAGTGATATCAAACAGTATTTTTCTTTATGTGTCTAACTTATTTCACTTAGAATAATACCCTCCAAGTCCATCCATGTTGCTTCAAATGGCAAAATTTATTTTCTTATGGCTGAGTAGTATTACATTGTGTGTGTACATAAATATGCTTCATATCTTGGCATTTGTAAATAATGCCAATATTGGGGTGCATCTGTCTTTTCAAAATAGTGTTTTTGTTTTTCTCAGATATGTTTTTCTCAATTCCAGGAGTGGAATTACTTGGTCATATAGTAGTTCTATTTTTAGTTTTTTGAGAAAACTCCATAGTGTTTACCACAGTGGTTGCACCACTTTACATTCCTATCAATATTGTACAAGAGTTCTCTTTCCTCCACATCCTTGCCAACATTTGTTATTTGTGATCTTTTTGATGACAGCCATTCTAACAGGTGTGAGGTGATGATTCATTGTGGTTTTGATTTGCATTTCTCTGAGGATTAACTATATTGAGCATCTTTTATGTGCCTGTCGGCTGTCTGCATTTACTCTTTGTAAAAACGTCTACCCAGCTCTTCTGCTCATTTTTCAATGAACTTGTTTTTTGTTTTTTTTTTTATGTTGAATTGTATGAGAAGTTTATGTATTTTGATTATATATATTGGTCATATCATTTTCAATATCTTCTCTCATTCAGTATGTCCTCCTTTTTTGTCATTGTTGATGGCTTTCTTTGATGTGAAAAGCTTTTAATTTTCATGAGTTTGCATTTGCTTATTTTTGCTTTTAACTCCTTTGCTTTAGAAGACAGATCCAAAAAAATATTGCTGTGATTTATGTCAAAGAATGTTCCGCCTATGTTTTCCTCTGGGAGTTTTATGGTTTTGGTCTTACATTTAGGTCTTTAATCCATTTTTAGGTGTTTTTTTTCATATATGTTGTTAGAGCGTGTTCTAATTTCATTCTTTTACATGTAGCTATTTGCTACCAGTTTGTGTAGTATCATGTATTGAAAAGACTCTCTTTTCTCCATTATATATACTTGCCTCTAAGGTCATAGATTAACTGACCATAACAGCATGGGTTTATTTTTGGATCTCTATTCTCTTCCATTGATATGTGTTTGTTTTTGTGCCACTATCATAGCGTTTTTGTTACTGTAGGTTTGTAGTATAATCTGAAATCATGGAGCATGATTCTTCCAGCTCTGTTCTACTTTATAACAAATGTTTTGGCTATTCATGGTCTTTTGTGTTTCCATATAAATTTTAAAATTATTTGTTCTAGTTCTGTGAAAAATGCCATTGGTATTTCGATAGGGATTGCATTGAATCTCTAAATTTCCTTGGGTGGTATGGTCATTTTAACAATACTATTTCTTCAAATCCAAGAACATGGTATATCTTCCCATCTGCTTGTGTCACCTTCAAGTTATTTCATAAGTGGTACTTCCCTGGTGGTCCAGTGACTAAGACTCCTCATTCCCAATGCAGGATGACTGGGCTCAGCCCCTGGATAGGGAACAAATCTCCCATGCCACAGCG
Source organism: Lagenorhynchus albirostris (assembly GCF_949774975.1). NCBI lineage: Eukaryota > Metazoa > Chordata > Mammalia > Artiodactyla > Delphinidae > Lagenorhynchus > Lagenorhynchus albirostris. Next base: position 83,768,270 of record NC_083116.1, on the reverse strand, counting down.
AAGATTTTGCATGTGGCAACAAATATCCTACGTGCTGCAAGTGAGTCCTGGCACAGCCAAATAAATAAATATTAAAAAAGTTTTCTTTCATAGCTGTCTTATAGGTTTCTGTTTTTTATATAAATTGCTTATTTATTTATTTATTGGTGCAACAGGTCTTAGTTGCTGCATGCAGGATCTTTCATTGTGGCACATGGGCTCTTCATTGCAGTTTGTGGTCTTCTCTCTAGTTGCAGCATGCAGGTTTTCTCTTATCTAGTTGTGGCCCGCATGTTTCAGAGCTCATGGGCTCTGTAGTTTGTGGCATGTGGGCTCTCTGGTTGAGCCACGCAGGCTTAGTTGCTCTGTAGCATGTGGGATCTTAGTTCCCTGACCAGGGATCAAACCCATGTCCCCTGCATTAGAAGGTGGATTCTATACCACTGGAGCACCAGGGAAGTCCCCTGTCTTATAGGTTTCTGAGTACAGGTCTTTTACCTCCTTAGTTAGGTTTGTTTTGAGGTAATTATTGTAAAGTGATGGTATATGGAATTGTTTTCTTATTTTTTCTTTCTGATAGTTCATTATTAGTGTATAGAAATGCAGCAGATTTGTGTATATTAATTTTGTATCCTGCAACTTTACCAAATTCATTAATGAGATTAGTAGATTTTTGTGGCATCTTTAGGATTTTCTATGTATAGTATCATGTCATCTGCAAACAATGACAATGTTACTTCTTTCCTTCCAAGTTAGATTCCTTTTATTTCTTTTTCTTCTTTGATTGTTCTGGCTAGGATTACCAATACTAAGTTGAATGAAAGTTGTGGAATTGGGCAATCGTCTTGTTCCTGGTCTTAGAGGAATGTTTTCAGGTTTTCACCATTGCATATGATATTAGCTGTGGGTTTATCATATATAACCTATATTATGTTGAGGCATGTTCTGTCTATGCCCACTTTATTGAGAAATTTTATCATAAATCATGTTGAATTTTGTCAAAAAAAATTTCTGCATCTACTGAGATGATCATATGGTTTTTATTCTTCAATTTGTTAGTGTGGTGTAACACTGATTTGCAAATATTGAAAAATTCCTGCTATAAATCCTGCTTTATCGTGGTGTATGCTCCTTTTAATGTATTGTTGATTTTGGTTTACTAATATTGTGTTGAGGATTTTTGCATATATATTCATCACTGATATTGGCTTTTAGTTTTTTGTGTGTGATAGTATTGTCTGGTTTTGGTATCAAGGTTATGCTGGCTTCATAGAATGAGTTTGGAAGTATTCCTTCCACTGCAAATTTTTGAAGTAGTTTGAGAAATATAGGTGTTAACCCTTCTCTAAATGTTTGGTATAATTCACCTGTGGAGCCATCTCGTCCTGGACTTTTGTTTACTGAAGTTTTTAAATTACTGATTCAGTTTCATTCCTGTTTATATTTTTGATTTCTTCCTGCTTCAGGCTTGGGATATTGTACTTTCTACTAATTTGTCCATTTCTTCTAGGTTGCCCATTTTATTGACATATAGTTGTTCATAGTAGTCTCTTATGATCTTTTGTATTTCTGTGGTGTCAGACATAACTTCTTTTTTATTTCTGATTTTATAGATTTGGGCCCTTTCCCATTTGTTCTTGATGAGTCTGGCTAAAGGTTTATCAATGTTTGTTTATCTGTTCAAAGAAAATCGTTTAGTTTCATTGATCTTTTCTATTGTTCTTTTGACTCTCTATTTCATTTACTTCTTTGATCTTTACAATATCTTTCCTTATATTAACTTTGGGTTTTATTTATTCTTTCTTCTCTAGTTCTGTTATGTGTAAGATTAGGTTGTTTGAGATTTTTCTTGTTTCCTGAAGCTGGATTGTACCACTATAAACTTTCCACTTAGAACTGTTTTGCTTCATCCCATAGGTTTAGTCTCATTGTGTTTTTCTTTTCATTTGTCTTTAGATATTTTTTAATTTTGTCTTTGATTTCTTCAGTGATCCATTGGAGGTTTAGTAGCATATTGTTAAATTCCCTGTGTTTGTGGCTTTTGCAGTCTTTTTTTTTTCTGTAGTTGATTTCTAGTTTCATAGCATTGTGGTTGGAAAAGATGCTTGATATGATTTCAGGTTTCTTTTTTTAATTTACCAAGTTTTGTTTTGTGGCCTAGCTTGTGATCTCTCCTTGAGAATGATCCACATACACCTGAAAAAAACTGTGTTTTGCTGCTTTTGGGTGGAATGCTCTCTATATATCAATTAAGTGCATCTGGTCTAACGTGTTATTTAAATGCAATGCTTCCTTATTGATTTTCTGTCTGGATGATATTTCCATTAATGTAAGTGTGGTTTTACATTCCCCTACTATTATTGTGTTATTGTTAATTTCTCCTTTTATGTCTGTTAATATTTTCCTTGTATCGTTAAGTGCTCCTATTTAGGTGCTTATGTATTTATAATTATTATATCTTCTTGATTATACTTTGATTATCATGTAATGTCAATCATTTTCTCCTTTTGTCAAATTTATTGATTTGTTTTGCATTTCTCTAATAATTAGCTATGTTGAGTGCCTTTTCACTTGCCTGTTGGCCCTCTGTATGTCTTCTATGGAGAAATGTCTATTTAGATCTTCTGCCCATTTTTTTATTGGATTCTTTGCTTTTTCAATATTGAGTTGTATGAGCTGTTTGTATATTTTGGATACTAACTTGCTGTTGGTCACATAATTTGCAAATATTTTCTCCCATTCCGCTTCTAGAAACTTGTCTATTTTTTCTAGGCTGTCCATTTTGTTAGTATATAACTTTTTATAGTATTCTCTTATAAGTTTTTTTTTTGTATTTCTGTAGTATCAGTTATTTCTACACTTTCATTTCTTATTTTGTTTATTTGAGTCCTCTCATTTTTCCTCTTGATGAGCCTGGTTAGAAGTTTGTTGATTTTGTTTATCTTAAAAAAAACATAAACAAAAAAGAGCTCTTGGTTTTATTGATCACTTTTATTTTTTATCTCTATTTTATTTATTTCCTCTCTGATCTTTGTTATTCCCTTCTTTCTCCTGAACTTTGGTTTCTTTGTTCTTTTTTTCTAACTATTTTAGGTTGTTTATTTGAGATTTTTCTTTTCTTCTTTAGGAAGGACTGTATCATATGAACTTGTCTCTTCAAACTGCTCTTGCTGCATCCTATAAATTTTGCGAGGTTGTGTTTTTATTTTCATTTGTCTCAAGGTATTTTCTGATTTCTTCTTTGTTTTCATCATTGCCCCAATATTATTATTATTTTTTTTAGTAATGTGTTCTTTTGTCTCCATGTGTTTGTTCTATTTCCATTTTTCTTTCTGGGGTTAATTTCTACTTTCATACTGTTGTGGTCAGAAAAGATGTTTGAAAAAATTTCTATCCTCTTAAATTTGTGAGGCTTGTTTTTTGACCTAGTATATGGTCTATCCTAGAGAACATTCCATGCACACTTGAAAAGAATGATTTTCTCTTTTCTTTTTAGATGTTGTGTCCTGTAGATTTCAGTTAAGTCCAACTGGTCTATTGTGTCATTTAGGATTTCTGTTGCCTTACTGATTTTCTGTCTGGATTATCTCTCCATTCATGTGAATGGGGTGTTAAACTCTTCTACTATTATCTTATTTTTATCCCTTTCTCCCTTATGTCTGTTAGTATTTGTTGTACATATTTAAGTGCTGCTATATTAGGTGCATATAATTAACAAGAGTAATATTTTCCTCTTGCATTTATCCCTTTATGATTATGAGATGTACTTTTGTTTTCTTTCTCTTTGGCCATGGTTTTAAAGTCTATTTTGTCTGATATGAATATTGTTACTCCCACTTTGTTTTCTTTTCCATTTGCATGAAATATCTTTTTCCATCTCCTGACTTTCAGTCTGTCTTTCTCTTTCACCCAGAAGTGAGTTTTTTTGTTGGCAGCATATTGTAGGTTCTTTTCTTTTCTTTTTAAATCTAATCAGCCATTCTATATCTTTTGAATGAGTTTTTAGTCCACTGATGTTTAAAGTATTTATAAATAGCTATGTACTTCTTGCCATTTTAAACGTTGTTTTCCAGTTGATTTAGTAGTTCTTTGTTCATTTTTTCTTCTTTTGCTTTTTATTTTCTCATTTAATGATTTTCTTTTGTAGTATGTTTCTGTTCCTTTCTTTTTCTGTGTGTGTGTGTGCATCTATTGTGTGTTTTTGATTTGTGGTTACCGTGGAGTTGAAGTATGTTGACCCATAACTATATCTATTTTTTCAGCTTATAGTCATTTCAAACACATTCTAAATGATCTATATTTTTATATTCCTCTCCCCCACATTTTATGATTTTGATGTCCTATTTTAATCCTCATGCTTATACTGTTACTTTTACTTGTAGATTTGATAGATTTTACGATTTTTAAAATTGTTTTGTAATCTATGTACAGTCATCTTTATCTGGCATTCAAACCTTTATATATTTACCTTTCTTGCTGTGATTTACACTTTCATATATATCTTTCTTCCTTTCTATTTAGATAAGACCCTTCAATATTTCTTTTGAGGTACATTTAGTATTGCTGAGTTCTTTTAGTTTTTGCTTGTCGAAGAAATTCTTTATCTCTCCTTCTACTCTAAATGATAATCTTGCTGGATGTAGTATCCTTGGTTGCAGATTTTTCCCTTTCAGAACTTTGAATATATCATGCCACTCTCTTCTGACCTGCTAAGTTTCTTCACAAAAATCAGCTGATAGCTTTATGGTGGTTCGCTTGTAACTGACACTTTTTTTCACTTGCTGCCCTCAGAGTCCCCACTTTATCTTTAACATTGGTCATTTTAACTATGATATGTCTTGGTGTGTGTCTGCTAGCATTCATCTTGTTTGGGACTCTCTGTTTTCTTGTATTTGGATATCTGTTTCCTTGTACTTGGATATCTGTTTCCTTCTTCAGGCTTAGGAAGTTTTCAGCCATAATTTCTTCAAATACATTTTCAATCCCCTTCTTTCTCTCTTCCCCCTCTGGAAACCTTATGTTTAGGTTGGCATGTTTCATTATATCCCATATATCACGTATGTTGCTTTCCATTTTTACATTTTTTTTTCCTGTCTGCCGTTCTGATTGGGAGATTTCCATTAATCTATGTTCCCAATGACTTATTCATTCTTCTGTGTCACTTACTCTGTTATTCATTGCTTCCTTTTGGTTTTATCTCAGCAATTGAATCATATATTTTTGATTGGTTAATCTTTATAGTTTCTAGTTCCTTACTACATTGATCTGCAATTCTTTTTTAAATTTTATTGGTGTATAGTTGATTTACAATGTTGTGTAATTTTCTGATTTATAGCAAAGCAAATCGGTTATACATATAATTATATCCACTCTTTTTTAGATTCTTTTCCCATACAGGTCATTACAGAGTATTGAGTAAAGTTTCCTCTGCTATACAGTAGGTCCTTATTAGTTATCTATTGATATTTTATATATAGTAGAGTGTATATGTTAATCCCAATCTGCCAATTTATCAGTCCCCTTTTGTCCCCCCTGGTAGCCAAAAGATTGTTTTCTACATCTGTGACTGTATTTTTGTTTTGTAAATATGTTCCTTTGTATCATTTTTAAGATTCCACATATAAGCAATATCATATGACACTTGATTTCTCTGTCTGACTTACTTCACTTAGTAAGATAATCTCCAGGTCCTTCTATGTCACTGCAAATGGCATTATTTTATTCTTTTTAATGGTTGAGTAATATTCCACTGTATATATACTACATCTTTCTTATCCATTCATCTGTCAATTGATGATGGACGTTATAGTTGCTTCCATGTCCTGGCTATTGTAAACCATGCTGAAAAGAACACTGGGGTGCATGCATCCTTTCAAACCATGTTTTACTCCAGATATATGCCCAGGAGTGGTATTCCTGGATCATATGTTAGCTCTTTGTTTAGTTTCTTAAGGAACCTCCATACTGTTCTCCATAGTAGCTGTACCAATTTACATTCCCACCAACAGTGTAGGAGGGTTTCCTTTTCCCCACACCCTCTCCGGTATTTATTGTTTGTAGATTTTTTGATGATGGTCATTCTGACTGGTGTGAGGTGATATCTCACTGCAGTTTTGGTTTGCATTTCTCTAATAATTAGAAATGTCAAGCATCTTTTCATGTGCCTCTTGGCTATCTGTATGTCTTCTTTGGAGAAATGTCTATTTAGGTCTTCTGCCCATTTTTGGATTGGTTGGTTTTTGGTATTTTTGTTATTGAGCTGCATGAGCTGTTTGTATATTTGAGATTAATTCTTTGTCAGTTGTTTCGTTTGCAAATATTTTCTCCCATTCTGAGTGTTGTCTTTTAGTTTTGTTTATTGTTTACTTTGCTGTGCAAAATCTTTTAAGTTTAATTAGGTCCCATTTCTTTATTTTAGTTTTTATTTTCATTATTCTGTGAGGTGGATCATAAAAGATCTGGCTGTGATTTATGTTAGAGATTGTTCTGCCTATGTTTTCCTCTAAGAATTGTACAATATCCAGCCTTACATTTAGGTCTTTTATCCATTTTGAGTTTATTTTTGTGTATGGTAGGAGGGAGTGTTCTAATTTCATTCTTTTACATTTAGCTGTCCAGTTTTCCCAGCACTACTTACTGAAGGTGCTGTCGTTTCTCCATTGTATATTCTTGCCTCCTTTGCCATAAATTAGGTGACCATAGGTGCATGGGTTTATATCTGGTCTTCCTATCTTGTTCCACAGATCTATATTTCTGGTTTTGTGCCTGAACCAGGCTGTCTTGATTACTGTAGTTTTGTAGTATAGTCTGAATTCAGGGAGACTTATTCCTTTAGCTCTGTTTTTCTTTCTCAAGATTTCTTTGGCAATTCGGGGTCTTTTGTGTTTCCATACAAATTGTAATTTTTTTTGTTCTAATTCTCTGTAAAATGCCTTTGGTATTTTGACAGGGATTGCATTTAATCTGTATATTGATTTGGGGAGTATAGTCATTTTGATAATATTGATTCTTCCAACCAGGAACATGGTATATCTCTCCATTTGTTTGTATCATCTTTGATTTCTTTCCTCAGTGTCTTATAGTTTTCAGAGTATATTTCTTTTGCCTCCTTAGGTAGGTTTATTCCTAGGTATTTTATTCTTTTTGTTGTGATGGCAAATGGGATTGTTTCCTTAATTTCTCTTTCTGATCTTTTGCTGTTGGTGAATACGAATGCAAGCAAATTCTGTGTATTAATTTTGTATTCTGCAAATTTACCAAATTCATTGATGAGTTCTAGTAGTTTTCTGGTAACATCTTTAGGATTTACTATGTATAGTATCATATCATCTTCAAGCATTGAGAATGTTACTTCTTTTTTTCCAATTTGGATTTCTTTTATTTCTCTTTCTTCTCTGATTGCTGTGGTAAGGAATCCCAAAACTTTGTAGAATAGTGGCAAGAGTGGATATCCTTGTCTTGTTCCTGGTCTTAGAGGAAATGCTTTCAGCTTTTCACAATTGAGAATGATGTTTGCTGTGAGTTTGTCAGATATGGCCCTTATTCTGTTGAGGTAGGTTCCTGATCTGCATTTCTATTGATAATCTTTCTTCATTCCTTTAAATTTTTATTACCACCTTTTTGAATTTGGTGTCCACTAGACTGATGTTCTCCATTTTATTATTTGTTCTTTCAGGGGATTTCACTTGTTCTTTTAATTGGGAGTAGTTCTTTTGCCTTCTCATTTTACTTAACTTTCTCTCTATGAATTTAGGAGAAACAGTTGTCTACTGTGGTTTTGAATGGGTGTGTTTATGTGGGAACATCCCTGTCTAGACTGTGTATGTTCAGTATTTTTGATGTGAGGGCTGGTTTTGGTATGATAGCCAAGCAGAATGTGCTGGCTGTTATCTCTTTGATAGGGGGTATAGTTGGTGTAATATCTAGAGCTTTTGCTGGATGTGTGGTGGGGCTTCCTGTCTACTCCGAGGCTGTCCCCACTCTCTCATGGGTGGCTTCTACTCCTCATTTGTAGGAGTAAAAGCACTGAGGGTTGGGTTTTATCAGGCTCCATTGCCTTTGAGTGAAAGCACTGCCCCAAAGGAGGTGATTACTGAAGGAGCTGAGGCCCATGGTTTCACATTAAACTTATGTTCCACCTGTGTATACCTCCGCAATTCTGCTTAGAAGCAGCCTACATTTATGTCCTTTTCTCTGTGTGTTTGTCCCAAATCTAGTGCAAGGCTGTGGTGTGGAATAGGCTGAGGTTGGGGGTTGGGTTATTTTGGCTGCAAGAATTGTGGTGGATCCACTTCCAATGAGATGTGGGCTGCCTTTGTGGTAGACTTCTCCCATGACCTGTCTACTCCAGATCTAGTGCTAAGCTGTTGAGTGGGTGGGGTTAAGGCACTCTCACTAGGAAATGAACTACTGTGTACTCCTGCCCAGTGCCTGTCTGCCTGAGATTCAGAGCTCAACCACTGTGCCCTCTTGTGAAACTGCCCCATGTGTGCACTGACAAAGTTTGCTGAACACTCTCCTGCTGCACCATGCTGACAATGGGCTCTGTGGCTCCACCCAGATCATGCACCAGGTCCTCTGGGTGTCTCTGCATACCTATATTGAGTCCTCTCCCATAGCCTGTCTGCCCAAGATTCCACGAGTGCTTAGCCATCGAGTCTTCTTAGACTCACTGTGCCATTCACATGCTGAAAATGGCCTCCGTGTTTTGCCTGGTTAACACCCCAGGCAACCCTTATCTCTCTCTGCATAGCAAGAATGAATCTTTGCTCAGATCTTGCACCAGACTCTGGTGTAGTGTGTGTGGGTCAGGGTGTTTTCCACTTTGGATGGGGAAGTGGGACAAGGCAGAAACAACCGGTGCAAATCTCTCTCTGTCCTGATTGTTAGCAAGGCAGCATGCACTCCTTGTGAGTAAAGTCTAGGCTTCCCCAGCCCTTCTCTTCTATCTTTGGCTATTCGAGATCTTTTGTGTTTCCATACAAATTTAAAAATTATTTGCTCTAGATTCTATTAAAATGTCATTGGTAATTTGATAGTGATTGCCTTGGTTATTTTGGTCATTTTGGCACTATTGATTCTTCCAATCCAAGAACACGGTATATCTTTCCATCTATTTGTGTTGTCTTCCATTTCTTTCATCAGTGTCTTATAATTTTCAGAGTACACGTTTTTGCCCCTTAGGTAGGTTTATTCCTAGGTAGTTTATTCTTTCTGATGAAATGGTAAATGTGATTGTTTCCTTAATTTCTTTTTCTGATCTTTCATTGTTAGTGTATAGAAATGCAACATATTCCTGTATATTAATTTTACATCCTGCAACATTATCAAATTCATTGATGAGCTGTAGTAGTTTTCTGGTAGTGTCTTTAGGATTTTTAATGTAACGTATCATGCCCTCTGCAAACATTGACAGTTTTATTTCTTCTTTTCAAATTTGGATTTATTTATTGCTTTTTCCTCTCTGATTGCTGTGGCTAGGACTTCCAAAACTATGTTAAAAAAAGTGGTGAGGGTCAGCATCCTTATCTTGTTCCTGACGTTAGAAGAAATGTTTTCATCTTTTCACCATCAAGTATGATGTTAGTTGTTGGTTTGTCATAGATAGTCTTTATTATCCTGAGGTTTGTTCCCTCTAGATAAAGTTTCTGAAGAATTTTTATCATAAACCCATGGTAAATTGTGTCAAAAGTTTTTCTACACCTATTGAGATGATCATGTTTTTATTCTTCAGTTTGATAATGTGATGTATCACCTTGATTGATATGTGGATATTGAAATATTCTTGCATACCTGATATAAATTCCACTTGGTCATGCTGTATGATCCTTTAAATGTATTGTCAGTTTGGGTTTATTAATATTTTGTTGAGGGTTTTTGCATATATATTCATCACTGATATTGGACTGTAGTTCCTTTATTGTGATCCTATTGTCTGGTTTTGGTATAAGCGTGATGCTGACCTCATAGAATTAGTCTGCAATATTTTTGGAAAATTTTGAGAAAAATTGGTGTTAACTCTTCTCTAAATGCATGGTAGAATTCACCTGTGAAGCCATCTGGTTCTGGACTTTTGTTTGTTGAGGTACTTTTAATTACAGATTCAAATTTCTTACTAGAAATTTGTTTGTTCTATATTTTCTATTTTTTTCTGCTTTAGTCTTGTGAGATTGTTCCTTTCTAAGAATTTGTTTATTACCTAAAGGTTAGCCATTTCATTGACATATAGTAATGTCTTATGATCTTTTGTATTTCTGTGGTGACATTTATAATTTCTTTATCATTTCTTCTTTAATTGATTTGAACTCCCTCCTTTTTTTTTGGTGATGATTTGGCTAACATTTTATCTATTTTGTTTTTCTTTTCAAAGAACCAGCTTTCAGTTTTATTGATCTTTTCTTTTGTTGCTTTTTAAGTCTCTATTTCATTTATTTCTCTCTGATATTTATGATTTCTGCCTTACTAATATTAAGTTTTGTTTGTTCTTCTTACTCTAGTTCCTTTATGTGTACGTTAGATTATTTATTTGAGATTTATTTTGTTTCCAGAAGTAAGCTTGTTTCGGAATAAACTTCCCTCTGAAAACTGCTTTTGCTGTGTACCATAGGTTTTGGATAGTCGAATATTCATTTTCATTTGTTTCTAGGCATTTTTAAAGTTCTTTACTGATACATAGATTATTTAGTAGTATACCGTTTGACCTCCACGTGTTTGTGTTTTTTACAGTTTTATTTTTTTAACATCTTTTTTGGAGTATAATTGCTTTACAATGCTGTGTGAGTTTCTGCTCTATACAGATGTGAATCAGCTATATGTATACATATATCCCCATATACCTTCCCTCTTGTGTCCCACCCAGCCTATCCCACCCCTCTAGGTGGTCACAAGGCACCTAGGTGATCTCTCTGTTCTATGCAGCTGCTTCCCACTAGCTACCTATTCTACATTTGGTAGTGTATATAAGTCAATGCCACTCTCTCACTTCGTCCCAGCTTACCCTTCCCCCTCCCTGTGACCTCAACTCCATTCTCTATGTCTGCATCTCTATTCCTGCCTTGCCCTAGGTTCCTCAGAATCTTTTTTTTCTTTTTAGATTCCATATATATGTGTTAGCTTATGGTATTTGTTTTCCCTTTCTGACTTACTTCACTCTGTGTGAGAGACTCTAGGTCCATCCACCTCACTACAACTAACTCAATTTCATTTCTTTCTATGGCCAAGTAATATTCCACTGTATATATGTGCCACATCTTCTCTATCCATTCATCTGTCAATGGAAAATTACATTGTTTCCATGTCCTGGCTATTCTAAATAGTGGTGCAATGACTATTGTGGTGCATGACTCGTTTTGAATTATGGTTTTCTCAGGGTATATGCCCAGTAGTGGAATTTCTGGTTCATATGGTAGTTTTATTTTCAGTTTTTAAAGGAACCTCCATACTGTTCTGCATAGTGGTTGTATCAATTTACATTCCCACCAAGAATGAAGAGGGTTCCCTTTTCTGCAGACCCCCTCCAGCATTTATTGTTTGTAGATTTTCTGATGTTGGCCATTCTGACCAATGTGAGCTGATAGCTCATTGTGGGTATTTTGTTTTTCTGTTTTTTGGTTTTTTTTTCAGTACGTGGGCCTCCCACTTTTGTGGCCTCTCCTGTTGCGGAGCACACGTTCCGGAGGTGCAGGCTCAGGGGCCATGGCTCACAGGCCCAGCTGCTCCGCGGCACGTGGGATCCTCCCGGACCGGGGCACGAACCCACGTCCCCTGTATTGGCAGGCGGACTCTCAACCACTGCACCACCAGGGAAGCCCAACTCGTTGTGGTTTTGATTTTCATTTCTCTAATGTTTAGTGATGTTGAGCATCCTTTCATGCGTTTGTTGGAAAACTGTATGCCCTCTTTGGAGAAATGTCTATTTCGGTCTTCTGCCCATTTTTCATTGGGTTTTTGTTTTTCTTTCTGTTTTTTGATATTGAGCTGCAAGAGCTGCTTGTAATTTTTGGAGATTAATCCTTTGTCAGTTGATTCGTTTGCAAATATTTCCTCCCATTCTGAGGGTTGTCTTTTCGTCTTCTTTATAGATTTCTTTGCTGTGCAAAATCTTTTAAGTCTCATTAGTTCCCATTTGTTTATTTTTGTTTTTATTTCCATTTCTATACAAAATGCATCAAAAAGTACCTTGCTGTGATTTATGTCAAAAAGTGTTGTTCATATGTTTTTCTCTAAGAGTTTTAGAGTGTCTGGCCATATATTTAGGTATTGAATCCATTTAGAGTTTATTTTTGTATATGGTGTTAGTGAGTGCTCTAATTTCACTCTTTTACATGTAGCTGTCCAGTTTCCCCAGTACCACTTATTGAAGAGGCTGTCTTTTCTCCATTGTATATTCTTGCATCCTCTCTCAAAAATAAGGTGACCATGTGTGTGTGGGCTTTATCTCTGGGCTTTCTATCCTGTTCCATTGGTCTATATTTCTGTTTTTGTGCTAGTACCATACTGTCTTGATTACGGTAGCTTTGTAGTATAGTCTGAAGTCAGGGAGCCTGATTCCTCCAGCTCCGTTTTTCTTTCTGAAGATTGCTTGGGCTATTCGGGGTCTTTTGTTTTTCCATCCAAATTTTGCAATATTTTGTTCTAGGTCTGTGAAAAATGCCATTGATAGTTTGACAGGGATTGCACTGAAACTGTAGGTTGCTTCCGGTTGTATAGTCTTTTTCACAATGTTGATTCTTCCAATCCAAGACATGGTATATCTCTCCATCTGCTTGTATCACCTTTAATTTCTTTCACAATTTCTTATAGTTTTCTGCATACAGGTTTTGTCTCCTTAGGTATGTTTATTACTAGGTATTTTATGCTATTGTTTGCAATGGTGAATGGGAGTGTTTCCTGAATTTCTCTTTCAGACTCTTCATCATCAGTGTGTAGGAAAGCAAGAGATTACTGTGCATTAATTTTGTATCCTGCTACTTAACCAAATACATTGATTAGCTCTAGCAGTTTTCTGGTAGCATCTTTAGGATTCTCTGTGCACAGTATCATGTCATATGTGTACGACAGCTTTACTTCTTCCTTTCAGGTTTGGATTCCTTTTATTTCTTTTTCTTCTCTGATTGCTTGGCTAAAGCTTCCAAAACTATACTGAGTAATAGTGGTAAGAGTAGACACCCTTGGCTTCGTCCTGATCATAGAGGAAATGGTTTCAATTTTTCACCACTGACGATGTTGGCTGTGGGTTCATGATATATGGCCCTTATTATGTTGAGGTAAGTTCCCTCTATGCCTACTTTCTGTAGTTTTTTTTTATTATTATAAAAGGGTGTTGAATTTCGTTGAAAGCTTTTTCTGCATCTATTGAGATGATCATATGGTTTTTCTTCTTGAATTTGTTAATATGGTTTATCACATTGACTGATTTGCATATATTGAAGAATCCTTGCATTCCTGAGATAAACCCCACTTGGTCATGGTGTCTGATCCTCTTAATGTACTGTTGGCTTCTGTTTGCTAGTATTTTGTTGAGGTTTCTTTGCATCTATGTTCATCAGTGATATTGGCCTGTAGTTTTCTTTCATTGTGACATCTTTGTCTGCTTTTGGTATCAGGATGATGACCTCATAAAATGAGATTGGGAGTGTTCCTCCCTCTGCTATATTTTGGAAGAGTTTGAGAAGAATCAGTGTTAGCTCTTCCCTAAATGTTTAAAAGAATTCATCTGTGAATCCATCTGGTCCTAGTCTTTTGTTTGTTGGAAGAATTTTATTAACAGCTTCAATTTCAGTTCTTGTGATTGGTCTGTTTATATTTTCTATTTCTTCCTGGGTCAGGGTGGAAAGTTGTGCTTTTCTATGAATTTGTCCATTTCTTCCAGGTTGTTCCTTTCAATGGCATATAGTTGCTTGTAGTAATCTCTCATGATCCTTTTTATTTCTATGGCGCCAGTTGTTACTTCTCATTTTTCATTTCTAATTCTATTGATTTGAGTCTTCTCCCTTTTTTATTCATGAGCCTGGCTAATGGTTTATCAATTTTGTTTATCTTCTCCAAGAAATAGCTTTTAGTTTTATTGATCTTTGCTACTATTTCCTTCATTTCTTTTTCATTTATTTCTGATCTTATCTCTTTTTTTAACATCTTTATTGGGGTATAATTGCTTTACAATGGTGTGTTAATTTCTGATTTATAACAAAGTGAATCAGTTATACATATACATATGTTCCCATATCTCTTCCCTCTTGCGTCTCCTTCCCTCACACCCTCCCTATCCCACCCCTCGAGGCAGTCACAAAGCACCGAGCTGATATCCCTGTGCAATGCGGCTGCTTCCCACTAGCTATCTACCTTACCTTTGTTAGTGTATATATGTCCATGCATCTCTCTCACCCTGTCACAGCTCACCCATCCCACTCCCCATATCCTCAAGTCCGTTCTCCAGTAGGTCTGTGTCTTTATTCCTGTCTTACCCCTAGGTTCTTCATGACATTTTTTTCTTAATTTCCATATATATGTGTTAGCATACCGTATTTGCCTTCCTCTTTCTGACTTACTTCACTCTGTATGACAGACTCTAGGTCTATCCACCTCATTACAAATAGCTCAATTTCGTTTCTTTTTATGGCTGAGTAATATTCCATTGTATATATGTGCCACATCTTCTTTATCCATTCATCCTATAATGGGCACTTAGGTTGTTTCCATCTCAAGACTATTGTAAATAGAGCTGCAATGAACATTTTGGTACATAACTCTTTTTGAATTTTGGTTATCTCAGGGTATATGCCCAGTAGTGGGATTTCTGGGTCATATGGTAGTTCTATTTGTAGTTTTTTAAGGAAACTCAATACTGTTCTCTATACTGGCTGAACCAATTCACATTCCCACCAACAGTGCAAGAGTGTTCCATTTTCTCCACACCTTCTCCAGCATTTATTGTTTCTAGATTTTTTGATGATGGCCATTCTGACTGGTGTGAGATGATATCTCATTGTAGTTTTGATTTGCATTTCTCTAATGATTAATGATGCTGAGCATTCTTTCATGTGTTTGTTGGCAGTCTGTATATCTTCTTTGGATAAATGTCTATTTAGGCCTTCTGCCCATTTTTGGATTGGGTTGTTTGTTTTTTTGTTATTGAGCTGCCTGTAATTTTGGAAATTAATCCTTTGTCAGTTGTTTCATTTGCAAATATTTTCTCCCATTCTGAGGGTTGTCTTTTCATTTTGTTTATGGTTAACTTTGCTGTGCAAAAGCTTTGAAGTTTCATTAGGTCCCATTTGTTTATTTTTGTTTTTATTTCCATTTCTCTAGGAGGTGGGTCAAAAAGGATCTTGTTGTGATTTAGGTAATAGAGTGTTCTGCCTATGTTTTCCTGTAAGAGTTTGATAGTTTCTGGCCTTATATTTAGGGTTAATCCATTTTGAGCTTATTTTTGTGTATGGTGTTAGGGAGTGACCTAATCTCATACTTTTACATGTACCTGTCCAGTTTCCCCAGCACCACTTATTGAGAAAACTGGCCTTTCTCCACTGTACATTCCTGCCTCCTTTATCAAAGATAAGATGACCATATGTACGTGTGTATATCTCTGGGCTTTCTATCCTGTTCCATTGATCTATCTTTCTGTTTCTGTGCCAGTACCATACTGTCTTGATTACTGTAGCTTTGTAGTATAGTCTGAAGTCAGGGAGCCTGATTCCTCCAGCTCCGTTTTTTGGTCTCAAGATTGCTTTTGCTATTCGGGGTCTTTTGTGTTTCCATACAAATTGTGAAATTTTTTGGTCTAGTTCTGTGAAAAATGCCAGTAGTAGTTTGATAGGGATTTGATAGTTTGATAGGGATTGAATCTATAGATTGCTTTGTGTAATAGAGTCATTTTCACATTGTTGAATCTTCCAATCCAAGAACATGGTATATCTCTCCATCTATTTGTATCATCTTTAATTTCTTTCATCAGTGTCTTATAATTTTCTGCATACAGGTCTTTTGTCTCCTTAGGTAGGTTTATTCCTAGATATATTATTCTTTTTGTTGCAATGGTAAATGGGAGTGTTTTCTTGATTTCACTTTCAGATTTTTCATCATTAGTGTATAGGAATGCCAGAGATTTCTGTGCATTAATTTTGTATCATGCTATTTTACCGAATTCATTGATTAGCTCTAGTAGTTTTCTGGTAGCATCTTTAGGATTCTCTATGTATAGGATCATGTCATCTGCAAACAGTGACAGCTTTACTTCTTCTTTTCCGATTTGGATTCCTTTTATTTCCTTTTCTTCTCTGATTGCTGTGGCTAAAACTTCCAAAACTATGTTGAATAAGAGTGGTGAGAGTGGACAACCTTGTCTTGTTCCTGATCTTAGTGGAAATGCTTTCAGTTTTTCACCACTGAGAATGATGTTGGCTGTGGACCTCTCATATATGGCCTTTATTATGTTGAGGAAAGTTCCCTCTATGCTTACTTTCTGCAGGGTTTTTATCATAAACGGGTGTTGAATTTTCTCAAAAGCTTTCTCTGCATCTATTGAGATGATCATATGGTTTTTCTCCTTCAATTTGTTAATATGGTTTATCACATTGATAGATTTGCGTATATTGAAGAATCCTTGCATTCCTGGAATAAACCCCACTTGATCATGGTGTATGATACCTTTAATGTGCTGTTGGATTCTCTTTATTAGTATTTTGTTGAAGATTTTTGCACCTATGTTTATCAGTAATATTGGCCTGTAGTTTTCTTTCTTTGTGACATCCTTGTCTGGTTTTGGTATCAAGGTGATGGTGGCCTTGTAGAAGGAATTTGGGAGTATTCCTCCCTCTGCTATATTTTGGAAGAGTTTTTGAAGGATAGGTGTTAGCTCTTCTCTAAATGTTTGATAGAATTCGCCTGTGAAGCCATCTGGTCCTGGGCTTTTGTTTGTTGGAAGATTTTTAATCACAGTTTCAATTTCAGTGCTTGTGATCGGTCTGTTCATATTTTCTATTTCTTCGTGATTCAGTCTTTGCAGGTTGGGCATTTCTATGAATTTGTCCATTTCTTCCAGGTTGTCCATTTTATTGGCATAGAGATGCTTCTAGTAATCTCTTGATCTTTTTCATTTGTGCAGTGTCAGTTGTTACTTCTCCTTTTTCATTTCTAATTCTATTGATTTGAGTCTTCTCCCTTTTTTCCTTGATGAGTCTGGCTAATGGTTTATCTATTTTGTTTATCTTCTCAAAGAACCAGCTTTTACTTTTATTGATCTTTGCTATTGTTTCCTTCATTTCTTTTTCATTTATTTCTGATCTGATTTTTAGGATTTCTTTCCTTTTGCTAACTTTGGGGTATTTTTGTTCTTCTTTCTCTAATTGCTTTAGGTTCAAGCTTAGGTTTTTTATTCGAGATGTTTCCTGCTTAAGGTGGGTTTGTATTGCTATAAACTTCCCTCTTAGAACTGCTTTTGCTGCATCCCATAGGTTTTGGGTCATCGTGTCTCCATTGTCATTTGCTTCTAGGTATTTTTTGATTTTCTCTTTGATTTGTTCAGTGATCACTTCGTTATTAAGTAGTGTATTGTTTAGCCTCTATGTGTTTGTATTTTTTACAGATCTTTTCCTGTAATTGATATCTAGTCTCATGGCGTTGTGGTCAGAAAAGATACTTGATACAATTTCAATTTTCTTAAATTTATCAAGGCTTGATTTGTGACCCAAGATATGATCTATCCTGGAGAATGTTCCATGAGCACTTGAGAAAAATGTGTATTCCGTTGTTTTTGGATGGAGTGTCCTATAAATATCAATTAAGTCCATCTTGTGTAATGTATCATTTAAAGCTTGTGTTTCCTTAGTTATTTTTATTTTGGATGATCTGTCCATTGGTGAAAGTGGGGTGTTAAATTCCCCTACTATGAATGTGTTACTGTCGATTTCCCCTTTTATGGCTGTTAGTATTTGCCTTATGTATTGAGGTGCTCCTATGTTGGGTGCATAAATATTTACAATTGTTATATCTTCTTCTTGGATCGATCCCTTGATCATTATGTAGTGTCCTTCTTTGTCTCTTTTAACAGTCCTTATTTTAAAGTCTATTTTGTCTGATATGAGAATTGCTACTCCAGCTTTCTTTTGGTTTCCATTTGCATGGAATATCTTTTTCCATCCCCTTACTTTCAGTCTGTATGTGTCTCTAGGTCTGAAGTGGGTCTCTTGTAGACAGCATATATATGTGTCTTGTTTTTGTATCCATTCAGCCAATCTGTGTCTTTTGGTGGGAGCATTTAGTCTATTTACATTTAAAGTGGTTATCGATATGTATGTTCCTATTCCCATTTTCTAAGTTGTTTTGGGTTCGTTATTATAGGTCTTTCATTTCTCTTGTGTTTCTTGCCTAGAGAAGTTCCCTTAGTATTTGTTGTAAAGCTGGTTTGGTGGTGCTGAATTCTCTCAGCTTTTGCTTGTCTGTAAAGTTTTCAATTTCTCCATCATATCTGAATGAGATCCTTGCTGGTTAGAGTAATCTTGGTTTCAGGTTTTTCTCCTTCATCACTTTCACTGTGTCCTGCCACTCCCTTCTGGCTTGCAGAGATTCTGCTGAGAGATCAGCTGTTAACCTTATGGGTATTCCCTTGTGTGTTGTTTGTTGTTTTTCCCTTGCTGATTTTAATATGCTTTCTATGTATTTAATTTTTGTTTGTTTGTTTTGCTTGTTTTTTTGTTTGTTTTTGTGGTACACGGGCCTCTCACTGTTGTGGCCTCTCCCATTGGGGCGTACAGGCTCCAGAGGCACAGGCTCAACAGCCATGCCTCATGGGCCCAGCTGCTCAGTGGCACATGGGAACTTCCTGGGCCGAGGCATGAACCCGCATCCCCTGCATCGGCAGGTGGACTGTCAACCACTGCGCCACCAGGGAAGCCCTGTATTTAATTTTTGACCGTTTGATTAATATGTGTTTTGACGTATTTCTCCCTGGCTTTATCCTGTATGGGACTCTCTGTGCTTCCTGGACTTGATTAACTATTTCCTTTCCCATACTGGGAAGTTTTCAACTACAATCTCTTCAAATATTTCCTCAGTCCCTTTCTTTTTCTCTTCTTCTTATGGGACCCCTATAATTCGAATGTTGGTGCATTTAATGTTGTCCCAGAGGTCTCTCAGACGTTCCTCAGTTCTTTTCATTCTTTTTTCTTTATTCTGCTCTGCAGTAGTTATTTCCACTATTTTATCTTCCAGGTCACTTATCCGTTCTTCTGCCTCAGTTATTCAGCTATTGATCCCATCTAGAGTACTTTTAATTTCATTTATTGTGTTGTTCACCGTTGTTTGTTTCATCGTTATTTCTTCTAGGTCCTTGTTAAATGTTTCTTGCATTTTGTCCATTCTATTTCCAAGATTTTGGATCATCTTTACTATCATTATTCTGAATTCTTTTTCAGGTAGACTGCCTATTTCCTCTTCATTTGTTAGGTCTGGTGCATTTTTATATTGCTCCTTCATCTGCTGTATATTTTTCTGTCTTCTCATTTTGCTTATCTTGCTGTGTTTGTGGTCTCCTTTTTGCAGGCTGCAGGTTCGTAGTTCCTATTGTTTTTGATGTCTGTCCCGAGTGGCTAAGGTTGGTTCAGTGGGTTGTGTAAGCTTCCTGGTGGAGGGGACTAGTGCCTGTGTTCTGGTGGATGAGGCTGGATCTTGTCTCTCTAGTGGGCAGGTCCATGTCTGGTGGTGAGTTTGGGGGTGTCTGTGGACTTATTATGATTTTAGGCAGCCTCTCTGCTAATGGGTGGGGTTGTGTTCCTGTTTTGCTAGTTGTTTGGCATAGGTTGTCCAGCACTGTAGCTTGCTGGTCGTTGAGTGAAGCTGGGTGCTGGTGTTGAGATGGAGATCGCTGGGAGATTTTCGTCATTTGATATTATGTGGAGCTGGGATGTCTCTTGTTGACCAGTGTCCTGAAGTTGGCTCTCCCACCTCAGGCACAGCACTGACTCCTGGCTGGAGCACCAAGAGCCTTTCATCCACACGGCTCAGAATAAAAGTGAGAAAAAGTAGAGAGAAAGAATTAGTAGAAGTAGGAAGAAAGAAAGAAAGAAAGAAAGAAAGAAAGAAAGAAAGAGAGAGAGAAAGAAAGGAGGGAAGGAAGGAAGGAGGGAAGGAAGAAAGAAGGAAAGAAGAAAAGAAGGAAGGAAGGAAAGAAAGGAGGGAGGGAGGGAGGAAAGAAGGAAGGAAGGAGGGAAGGAAGGAAAAAAGAAGGAAGGAAAGAAGATACAGTAAAATAAAATAAAGTATAATAAAGTTATTAAATTAAAAAATAATTATTTAGAAAAAAAAGGGATGGATAGAACCTTAGGACAAATGGTGGAAGCAAAGCTATACAGACAAAATCTTTCACAGAAGCATATACATACACCCTCACAAAAAAAGGTAAAGGAGAAAATATCATAAATCTTGCTCTCAAAGTCCACCTCCTCAATTTGGGATGATTCATTGTCTAAAGGAGGGAAGGAAGGAAGGAAGGAAAGAAAGAAAGAAAGTAAGTAAAGTATATAAAGTTATTAAAATTAAAATTAATTTTTAAGAAAAATTTAGAAAAAAAACGGACGGATAGAACCCTAGGACAAATGGTGGAAGCAAGACTATACAGACAAAATCTCACACAGAAGCATACACATACACACTCACAAAAAGAGGAAAAGGGGAAAAAATCATAGATCTTGCTCTCGAAGTCCACCTCCTCAATTTGGGATGATTCGTTGTCTATTCATGTATTCCACAGATGCAGGGTACATCAAGTTGATTGTGGAGCTTTAATCCGCTGCTTCTGAGGCTGCTGGGAGAGATTTCCCTTTCTCTTCTTTGTTCTCACAGCTCACAGGGGCTCAGCTTTGGTTTTGGCCCCGCCTCTGCGTGTAGGTCGCTGGAGGGCGTCTGTATTTTGCTCAGACAGGACGGGGTTAAAGGAGCCGCTGATTCGGGGGCTCTGGCGCACTCAGGCCAGGGGGAGGGAGGGGCACGGC
Organism: Lagenorhynchus albirostris; assembly: GCF_949774975.1. NCBI lineage: Eukaryota > Metazoa > Chordata > Mammalia > Artiodactyla > Delphinidae > Lagenorhynchus > Lagenorhynchus albirostris. The sequence goes on along the minus strand of NC_083116.1, from coordinate 83,747,307 downwards.
GTACGGGGCGGGCCTGCGGCGGCAGAGGCCGGCGTGATGGTGCACCAGCCTGAGGTCCACCGTGCGTTCTCCCGGGGAAGTTGTCCCTGGATCCTGGGAACCTGGCAGTGGCGGGCTGCACAGGCTCCGTGGAAGAGGGGTGTGGATAGTGACCTGTGTTCGCACACAGGCCCCTTGGTGGCGGCAGCAGCAGCCTTAGTATCTCCTGCCTGTCTCTGGGGTCTGCGATTTTAGCCACGGCTCACGCCCATCTCTGGAGCTCCTTTAAGCAGCGCTCTTAAAACCCTCTCCTCATGCACCGGGAAACAAAGAGGGAAGAAAAAGTCTCTTGCCTCTTCGGCAGCTCCAGACCTTTTCCCGGACTCCCTCCCGGCTAGCCATAGTGCACTAACCCCTTCAGGCTGTGTTCATGCAGCCAACCCGTCCTCTCCCTGCGCTCAGACCAAAGCCCGCGCCTCAGCTCACAGCCCCGCCCACCCCGGCGGGTGAGCAGAAAAGCCTCTTGGGCTGGTGAGTGCCGGTTGGCATCTATCCTCTGTGTGGGAATCTCCTCACTTTGACCTCCACACCCCTGTTGCTGTGCTCTCCTCTGTGGCACCGAAGCTCCCCCCTCTGCCCTCTGCAGTCTCTGCCCGTGAAGGGCCTTCCTACTTTGTGGAAACCTTTCCTCCTTCACAGCTCCCTCCCACTGGTGCAGGTGCCGTCCCTATTCTTTTGTCTCTGTTTTTTCTTTTGCACTACCCAGGTACGTGGGGAGTTTCTTGCCTTTTGGGAGGTCTGAGGTCTTCTGCCAGCGTTCAGTAGGTGTTCTGTAGGAGTTGTTCCACGTGTAGATGTACTTCTGATCTATCTGTGGGGAGGAAGGTGATCTCCACGTCTTACTCTTCCACCATCTTCCCCTCCACCCTTCCTGATCTTATCTTTATGATTTCTTTCCTTCTGCTAACTTATGGGTTTTTTTTTTTTTGTTCTTCTTTCTCTAATTGCTTTAGGTGTAAGATTAGGTTGTTTACTTGAGATTTTCTTGTTTCTTGAGGTAGGTTTGTATTGCTATAAACTCCCCTCTTAGAATTGCTTTTGTTGCATCCCACAGGTTTTGGGTTGTCATGCTTTAATTGTCATTTGTTTCTATGTATTTTTTGATTTCCTCTTTGACTTCTTCAGTGATTTCTTGGTTACATAATAGTGTATGGTTTATCCTCCATATATTTGTACTTTATACAGATTTTTTTTCTTGTACCTGATATCTAGTCTTATGGCATTGCTGTCAGAAAAGATGCTTGCCATGATTTCAATTTTCTTTAATTTACCAGGGTTTGATTTGTGACCTGAGATATGATGTATCCTGGAGAATGTTCCATGAGAACTTGAGAAGAAAGTGTATTCTGTTGTTCTTGGATAAAATGTCCTATAAATATCAATTAAGTCCATCTGTGTAATGTATCATTTATAGCTTGTGTTTCTGTATTTATTTTCATTTTGGATGAATGTGGGGCATTGGTGAATGTGGGGTATTAAACTTCCCTACTATGTTTGTGTTACTGTCAATTTCCCTTTTTATGGCTGTTAGCATTTGTCTTATGTATTGAGGTGCTCCTATGTTGGGTGCATAAATATTTACAATTGTTGTATCTTCTTCTTGGATTGATCTCTTGATAATTATGTAGTGTCCTACTTTGTCTCTTGTAATAGTCTTTGTTTTAAAGTCTCTGTTGTCTGATATGAGAAGTGCTACTCCAGCTTTCTTTTGATTTCCATTTGCATGGGATATCTTTTTCCATACCCTCATGTTCAGTCTGTATGTGTCCCTGGGTCTGAAGTGTGTCTCTTGTAGACAGCATATATACTGGCCTTGTTTTTGAATCCATTCAGCCAGTCTATGTGTTTTGGTTGGAGCATTTAATCCATTTACATTTAAGGTAGTTATCGATATGTATGTTCCTATTTCCATTTTCTTAATGTTTTGGGTTTGTTTTTGTTGGTCTTTTCCTTCTCTTGTGTTTCCTGTCTGGAGAATTTCCTTTAGCATTTGTTGTAAAGCTGGTTTGGTTATGCTGAATTCTCTTAGTTTTACTTCTCTGTAAAGTTTTTAATTTCTTCATCAAATCTGATTGAGATCCTTGTTGGGTAGAGTAATCATAGTTGTAGGTTTTTCCCTTTCATCACTTTAAATGTGTTCTTCCACTCCCTTCTGGCTTGCAGAGTTTCTGCTGAAAGATCAGCTGTTAACCTTATGGCAATTCCCTTGTATGTTATTTGTTGTTTTTCACTTGCTAAGTTTAATATTTTTTCTTTGTATTTATTTTTTGATAGTTTGATTAATATGTGTCTTGGCATGTTTCTCCTTGGATTTATCCTGTATGGGACTCTCTGTGCTTCCTGGCCTTGATTGACTATTTCCTTCCCCATATTAGGGAAGTTTTCAACTATATTCTCTTCTAATATTTTCTCAGTTTCTTTCTTTTTCTCTTCTTCTTCTGGGACTGCTATATTTCGAATATTGGTGCATTTAATGTTGTCCCAGATGTCTTTGAGACTGTCCTCAATTCTTTTCATTCTTTTTTCTTTATTCTGTTCTGCAGCAGTTATTTCCATTCTTTTGTCTTCCAGGTCACTTTTCCTTTCTTCTGCCTCAGTTATTCTGCTATTGATTCCTTCTGAAGTATTTTTAATTTCATTTATTGTGTTGTTCATCATTGTTTGTTTGCTGTTCAGTTCTTCTAGGTCCTTGTTAAATGTTTCTTGTGTTTTCTCCATTCTACTTTCGAGATTTTGGATCATCTTTACTATTATTACTCTCAAATTCTTTTTCATGTAGACTCCCTAATTTTTCTTCTTTTGTTTGGTCTGGTGGCTTTTCCCTTTGCTCCTTCATCTGCTGCATATTTCTCTGTTTTCTCATTTTGTCTAACTTTCTGTGTTTGGGGTGTCCTTTTTGCTGTCTCAAGTTTGTATTTCCCGTTAGTTTTGGTGTGAGCCTCCAGTGTATGTGCTTGGTTTAGTGGGTTGTGTAAGCTTCCTGGTGGAGGGTACTTGTGTCTGTGTTCTGGTGGATGAGGCTGGATCTTGTCTTTCTGGTGGGCAGTACTGCATCCAGCGATGTGTTTTGAGGTGTCTGCGAACTCATTATGATCTTAGTCAGCCTCTCTGCTAATGAGTGGTGTTGTGTTCCTGTCCTGCTATTTGGCATGGGGTGTCCAGCTCTGAAGCTTGCTGGCCTTTGCTTGTAGCTGGGTCTTAGTGTTGAGACAACAATCTCTGGGAGAGATTTTTCCTTTTGATTTTACATGGGCCTGGTTCTTTTCTTGTGGTCCATTGTTATGGACTTGGACCCCCACCTCAGAAGCCGAGGTCTGACACCCAGCCAGAGCACCAGGACCCTGCCAGCCACATTGCTCAGAAGAAAAGGAAGAGACAAAACTAAACAAAAAGAAATACAAAGACAAAAACAAAACAAACAAACAAAAAAAACCCATGCAGACTGAACCCTAGGACGAATGGTAAAAGCAAACCTATACAGACAAAATCACAAAAAGAAGCATACACATACACGTACACACTCACAAAAAGAGAAAAGAAAAAAAAGAACAACAAAAATATATATAAAGGAAGAGAGCAACCAAACCAATAAACAAATCCACCAATGATAATAAACACTAAATACTAAACTAAGGTAAACATAAAACCAGAATCAAATTAGACATAGAAAGCACACACCAAGTCTGCAGTTGCTCTCAAAGTCCACCGCCTCAATTTTGGGAACATTCGTTGTCTATGTATTCTTCAGTTGCAGCCTTTATCAAGTTGATTGTGTGGATTTTACCTGCTGCTCCTGAGGCTGCACAGAGAAATTATACCCTTTTACTTCTTTGTTCGCACATCTCCTGGGGTTCAGCTTTGGTTTTGGCCCTGCCTCTGAGTGTAGGCTACCCTCAGGAGCCTGTTCCCTTCCCAGAGAGGAGGGGGTTAAAGTAGTGGCTGATTCGGGCACTTTTGCTCAATCAGTCTGGGGGTAGGTAGGTGTATGGTAGTCATAATTGGAATGTGAGGCGAGCCTGAGGTGGCAGAGGCTGTTGTGATCTTGCAACAGCCTGATGCATGCTGTGTGTTCTCCCAGGGTACTTGTCCCTGAATCACAGGACCCTGGCAGTGGCTTTCTTCACAGACTCCTGGGGGTGTGGATAGTGACCTGTCATTGCACACAGGATTCTTGCTGGCAGTGGCAGCAGTGTTAGCGGTTCATGCCCATCTCTGGGGTCCAAGGTGATAGCCATAGCTCACGCCTCTCTCTGGAGCTCACTTAGACAGTGCTCTGCCTTCTGTGGGCCCACAGGTAAGGCATCCCCTCTCTTTTAGCCCCCCAAAATAAAGATGTCTTGCCTCTCTGGCAGGTCCAGACATTTTCCTGGACTCCCTCCCAGCTAGCCGTGACACATTAGCCCCCTTCAAGCTGTATTCACACAGCCCACCCCAGTCCTCTTCCTGGGGTCTGACCTCTGAAGTCCAAGCCTCAGCTCTCATCCCCCACCACCCTGGTGGGCGAGCAGACAAGCCTCTCAGGCTGGTGAGTGCTGATCAGCACTGATCCTTTGTGTGGAATCTCCCAGCTTTGCCCTCTGAACCCCAGTTGCTGTGCTCTCCTTCATGGCTCTGAAGCTACCCCCTTACCCACCCCCCATCTTGACCAGTGAATGGGCTTCCTAGTGTGTGGAAACTTTTCCTCCTTCACAGCTCCCTCCCAGAGGTGCAGGTCCTGTCCCTATTCTTTTGTCCCTGTTTTTTCTTTTTTCTTTTGTCCTATCCAGGTACGTGGGGAGTTTCTTTCCTTTTGGGAAGTCTGAAGTCTTCTGCCAGCATTCAGTAGGTGTTCTGTAGGAGTTGTTCCACATGTAGATGTATTTTTGATGTATTTATGGGGAGGAAGGTGATCTCCACGTCTTACTCCTCCACCATCTTGAAAGTCTCTACAAATAGACTTTTGAGGACCTAAATTTCTTCCCACATTGCTTAGGCCCTTATTCTCAATGATACTGTTGTTAGTTTGGGTCGCCTGGTGATAGTGTTATCTTAGATGACAAAGTATATTATGACAAATGACTGTTGCTAATCAGAGACCCACAGACAGTGGGATCCTCACACTGATACATGAAGTTATTGACCATATCTGAAAATATTTCTATGGCAGTTTCACAGAGACAACAACCTAGTCACCTGATGATGCCTCGTGGTATAGTGAAACGTACATTAAGTTTGAGATCAGTCAGAGCTAGGTTACAATCCTGGCTCTACCAAAAAATAGCTGTGTGACATTGAGTCTCAGTGTGCTAATCATTAAAAATTACCTTCTTAATATGGGCCATATGTATAAAGATTAAATGAAATAATATAGTTAACTTAATAGTTAACGTTCATTGAGTGTGCACAATGTGCCAGGAGTTATTTTAAGTAATTTATGGATGCTCTTTTTTAATCTTTGCTATAATCCTATAATATAGTATTATTAGTTGAATTGTGTCTCCCCTTCCAAACGTCATATGTTGAAGTCCCAACCCCCAGTGTAGCAGGTGTAATTTCTTAAGATAAGGTCATTAGGGTGGACCCTAATCCAATGTGACTAGTGTCCTTATAAACAGGGAAATTTGTATATAGAGATGTGTGTAAAGGGAAGATGATGTGAAAAGACATAGAAAGAAATCACCCATTTACAAACTAAGGAGAGAGACCCGGAATAGATACTTCCTTCACAGCCCACAGAGGGAACCAACCCGGCTAACATCTTGATTTTGGACTCCCAGCCTCCAGAATTGTTAGACAATTAATTTATGTTATTTAAGCCAACAGTTGTGGCACTTTGTTATGTCAGCCATAGCAAACTACTATACATAGGTACTACTGTTAGACTCATTTTACAGAGGAAGAAACAGAGGCACAGAGAGATTAAGTAACTTACTCAAGTCATAGAGCCAGGAGTGGAACTCAGGCGGTCTAACTCCAAAGTTTACCCTCTTAACTACTACCTTATACTGCCTTCCATGCACAAGTACATCTCAAATACCAGTTTCATATTTGACACATAACAGGTGCTCAGCACATGTGATTGGCCTTCCAATTTAGAAATATAACTATTGCTAAGTTATATGCTATAGGACAGAGGTAGGTGGCAAGTTTGATCAGTAGACTATGAGTCTCTTGCACACAATGAGCAAATCTTAATTCACTGTGGAATCTCCAGAGTCTATGAAATAAGATGTATCACATATTAAACGCTCAATAATTATTTGCTCTTCTTGTTCTTATCAAGAAAACATAACTAACAAATTGAGACTACCACTATTACATTGGTGATATGTATGCTAAATGAACAAGTCCTCACTATTTTAGAGATGGTTAATTCAATAAGAGTTGGTTGGAGGATTCAAGAGAATTTGTTTTGAAAAAAGAAAGAAAAAATTGGCTGCAAACTAAACAAATCTCCCCTAATTAAATGCAAAATGCTACTAGAAGAGGACCCCAAGTAGAAGCTCTGAAAAAATCCTTTTATATAAAGTGGAACAATACCTGAAGTCTACAGAAGCAATCAGTGCTCTATAAGGTTTAAGTCCTCTACAGTGAGCATGCAACTCCTCAGAAACCCACATAGCCAATATCTTACTTGGCATTGCCACAAAGCACCTCAAACTCAACACATCCAAAACGAAACTCATTATCTTCCCTCCCTAAATATGGTTCTTTTACATTGTTCCTCAGTGAATGACTTCACTATCCAGTTGCTCAAGTTAGAGTTCTAAGAATCATCTTGGACATTTCCCTCTCCCTCACCTCCAATATTAAATCCCTTACCAAATTCTGTTGATAGGACCTCCTAAGTTTCTCTAACAGTATGATTCTCTGCATCTTCACTGCCTCTACCTAAGGTATAATCTAAGCTATGATCTAAATTATAATAATTTATTGCTGAACTCCTGCACCTCCTAACTTGTTTCCCCTAATTTACCACAGCCCCCTCCAATCTGATCTCCACACTACAGCCAAAGATACATTTCAAAATACATATCTGATTATGTAGCTCCTCTGCTAAAAATATTTGGAGAAAAACAAAACTCTTTAGGATCTCTATGAACTCCTGTATAGTCTGGTCCCTTCCTGTATCTCCAGCCTCAACGTGTACTACTCTCACTCACTTTCCTCCAACCTCTCTGGCTTCTTGGGTTTTTGGACATATATAAAACCCTGTATGTAAGACCCTAATGCTGCCAGGCCTTTGCCCATGATATTTCTTCTTCCTGTGTACTCCCTCTTGGCCTAGTTAGTGTTTACTGAACCTCAGGTAAGCTTTCTCTGATCTTCCTTGATACCTCAAATCTCTCTCCAATAGCAAATAGTATATGCCAAACAAATATGAACTTGTACACAATGGTTTTCACAATGGTAGTGAATGTATGTGTTGCCTATTTGAAGAGCATAACTAATAGCAAAAATTAGTACTTGATGATTTTCTGTCTTGGAGGCATACTCAAGGGTAGTAAGCTGCATCCTGGCAATGATTTCATATGTAGAATGCCCATTAGAAACCAGAACATCTCCACTACAACTCTGGTGCTGTGGAAGAATTTATTATTGGGAGTGTTTTCCTGATAGAATACATTAGAACTAAATTAGAGGCTAATTGCTCCAGGTTCTAACTAACTGGAGTTGTAGAATCCAGGATTTTTCCATGTCATCTTCAATTGTACCTTTAAAAGGATGATGATATTCGGTGAACCCAAGAGTTAGAACAAAAGGTATTATGGAGGGGATTTCTGTCCTTCCCAGTAGCCTAGTAGACTCTGCTTCTGGGGATTTCACTGAACTTTCTGAACAGAGGGAATTATGCCTTCGAGATAAGAAAACAACATTGGAGTTAACAGATATTCTGACAGGCAGAATATTGAAATGAAGAAGTAAATTAGGATTGGTAATATGGAGAGAGATTAATGAGAAAGGGACAGTACACTGAAGAAGGATGGATGGTGGGTAGGAGGTCCTAGCTTATAGATCCCTGGCTGTAGCTGGGGTCACTTGCTGCAGACCAGGTGGGAGTGAAATCACTGCTAGCGATGTAATTGGCAGACTCCCAACAACCAACTGGGTCTGAAATAAGACTACTGATCATCCATTGCAGCAGTTTTCCTAGTAAGAAGCAATCATCTGACTCCCATCATATACCAACGGCAGAAAGGAAAACCTGTACCAGTGCCTGTATCTGTAAAGAGAGGATACAAAGGGAACCTGTTTCTAGGGGCAGGGATGAAGAATCTTGATGCTTTGATTAAATTAATTTAGAACTCTGTAAGTGTCTGAGGTACCAGATAGTGTCCAAACTCTCCTCTGTTAAAAACAGAAGTAGTGATGTAATATACCTAGGCTAGAGTTCTGGGACCTGAACCCAGAGTTTGGGTTAGAGTGATGGAAAGAAAAATGTCCTGCTCAGTAGAAGATATACTTTGGGGTCTGATGAAAACAATCCTTTTTCTGGTTCAAAACATGTTCTGTGGTAAGAACTCATAAGTAAGTTGGCTGTGTCCTATATACAAAGCTAGCAATAAACATACTGCCAATGCCTCATCTTAAAACCAATAATCTTTCCCTTTTATTGCAAGGAGATCATGATTCTACCTGAGCAATATACTATGAAGGTCAAAAAGACTCATAATGTTTTAGTAACATAATCAAACTAGAATGTAAAATTTAATCTAACATACGTTTACTGATACACATAATTGCTATTTAGCCTCACTGTAATTAGGCATAAATACTAAGGAAAGTTGAAAGGCCAAGGAAATTTTTAATTCTTTTAATTTAACCCTAGATAAATTGGGTGGGGGAATCGCCTTTCCAGAAGCTCTCTATACAGGTTTGTAGAAATGTAAAAGGGTTTGTGAGGATTAGGTTAAGCTTTCACTTTAACAGAGTAAAGATGTGGGATAAGAGAATCTAGAGTCAGTTTAGGGAAGGGGGTATACATCGGGCCAGACCTCACAGTGGTCAAAGGAATCTGGTTTACTTCTTTTTGTTGAAATTCTCAGAATATTTTTAAATGAAATATCAGAAATGTCTGCAAAAGTGTGGTATGTTTTAAATTATCACATTAAAGAAAATGACATTTTTAATAAGCATGCATAATACAATGTTATTCACAAGATTTTTAAAAATTCTTATATATAAATATTAAAAATAGTGTATCACAGAAAGTGTGGTCCAATCATGGGCTCCACATTTGAATTTATATGATGAATCTTTCAATACTGCAATTTGGCAATAAAGACAAATTTGAAATTCGATGTTTTTAGGGAATGTGAAGCCTTGGCCAAGTGATTTTTTTAGGCTCTGCCTGTGATAGGCTATTGAAGGAATCTAAAGCTGTTTGGAGACCTCTCTGAAGAATGAGTATCATCAAACACAAATGGTGAGTGGCCAGTTATTACAGCTTCTCCCACAGGAGGAATGGATCTGCCAGGAGTTCTGTGCAGACAGACAGATGATTAATATTGAGTGGCTCTAAGCCCTAGGTATTAGCAACTGGGGAATGGACCATTGCTAAAGCTACCAGACTCATTTTTTTCTCAGACTAAAAATAACCTCCAAAAAATATGATCCTTAGCTATCATAAGGCTAGAATTCATGGATATCCAGGTTTAAACCAATGCTAGAGATGCCCACTGACCTCCAGCCTCTCTCCAGTACCTCTCCTTCTCCCATTTACATTGCTGTCTTCCCCATCCACCCAATTCAAAATGGGTGAATTAAAAAGCCTGAGACTGAGCATTGGGAAGCAGTAGAGGTTAAGCACACACACGCACACTCTGGCATGTACTTGGCTATAAGACTGGGATATTAACTCTGAGGGTGCTTGCATGGATTAAATAAAGTCAGTATTGGGCTTATCACAGTGCTCCACCAATGTTAGATGATGGTGATGATGATAATGATGATTTATTCTCTCCAGTTGTGTTCTTCAGAGCCACCTTTGTCTTCAGCTACCTTTTTCATCAGTGGGCCTTCAGCTCCTACCCAGGGCAAAATAAGAATCTCAGTGATGTAGTGAGGAGTAAATGAGGTAATTTAAATGAGTAAATGACTAAAAAGTGCTTAGCAGTGCAGTAGGTACTCAGAATATGGTGGTCATTATTATTAGCTGCTTCTATAAAATGGAAAAAATTAATTAACTATAGAAAGCATTCTTTGTTCTGAAAATCAACAAAAAGTACTTCCTATGGATCAATCAACTATTGATTTCTAATACCTGTAGAGCAATACGGGATAGCTGGATATATGTTCCCATTACCCTAATGAGCAAAACTCAGACCATTAGTTTTCCAAGTATGGTCCCCAGAATAGCAGCATCAGCATAACCTGGGAACTTGCTAGAAATGAAAATTCTTAGGTCTCACCCACAACCTACTAAATCAGAAACCCTGGGGTTGGGGCCCTGCAATCTGTTTTTAACAAGATGTCCAGGTGATTCTAATGCACACTCAAATGTGAGAATCATGATATACTGGAGTTTTAAATGTTGTCACAAAATATTGATTCTGTGCAAGGCACTTTTTCACAAATACTGTGTATTTCTGATACTCTAAAATGAGAATGATAATATTGGCTGGAATTGTCCGGACTAATTTTAAAGCAAATTCATAATGCAAAAATAATTCCACAACAAATGGCCTTTTTGGTCACCATGGAATAGTGCCTCCTGCTTCATTCCTACTGGGGTCATTAGATGAGACTTCCCTGTTCAAAACTTGTGCAGGTTTAAAACAGGTTCTTACTCATATCTCTAGAACGTATTTCTGAGGATACTGAGGCTTGTCCCATGTTCTTTGGATCCAGATAAAATCAGGATAACTAAAAGGGGTGATATGGTATGTGATCTTGGCAAAGTTACTTAAGTTCTCTCTGCCTTAATTTCCTCATCTGTAAAATAAGGATAATGGCACATATAGGATTGTTGCAGGAATTAAATGTCTTTCTACAGGTAAAGTGTTTGGAAGAGTGACTATACACCATTCATATGTGTTGTTATTATTATTATTACAGCGATGTAGACTAATTTCAGCCCTAAGCTCTTTACCCAATTATTATGAATGGGAAAAACCTACTCCACTTTACCCTACCCCCACTACTATAACCCCTTGCCATCCAGGCACATTCAGGACCTTTATACAGGAGAGGAGTCAAAGATGAACACTTAGCAAAAAAAAAAATTAAAAAAAGAACAGATGAGGATATTATTCAGTTAACTTGTCAGTGAGGTAACAAATATTCATTGAGCATCTATTCTCTTCCAAGCAGTGGACTACATCTGAGAGTAAAATTGAACTGGATTCTGCCTTCACAAAAAAAGAAGTCTAGGGACTTCCCTGGTGGTCCAGTGGTTAAGATTCTGTGCTCCCAATGCAGGGGACATGGGTTTGATCCCTGGTCAGAGAACTAAGGTCCTGCATGCTGCATGGCATGGCCAAAAAAAAAAAAAAGAGGTCTAGTGGGAGAGACAGGTAAAGAAAAAGTAATCACACAAATGCACAACATACCCAATTAAAAATTGTGGTTATTGCTACTAAGGAAAATTGTTCTGCCAAATGTATAAGGGGGGAAAGGAACGTTCAACCAGAATTCCTGTACTTTGGCTTACAAAGCATTGTCCAGAGCAGGTGGCAAGTCCTGGTTGAGGAGATGAGGCTAGGGAAAATGTATGAAACATTTATGAAGGCCTTTCTTGTAGGTCACACTAAGAGGTTTTAGCTTTTATCTTGAGGGCAATAAGATACCTTTGAGAAATTTCTGATTTTGGAATAATCAATCCTAGCTGCAGTGCATGAGAGCAAAAGTAGAGACAGGGAGACTAATTAGGAGTTTATTTTGATAAGCTAGGTAAGAAATGATGTGAGTGGTTCCTATTACTAATATTACATATACATGCTACTTGAGTATCCTTTCTTTAAGCTGATGTGATTCAGGCAAGTGAGGGTTATGATAAGATGTTGATTTACAAACAATTCATCCAAGTTGTTTTATTCTTATTATAGAAATAGTAAAAATTTGTTATAGAAAATTTAGAAAACAAATATAAAAAAGGAAACAAACTTCCCATAATCCTTCAACTACCTACAACTTTAATTCGACACCCAACTCAAATATTTTTTTCCAATTATAAAAGTAATACATGCTCATTATAGAAAAATTTAAAAAACAAAATTGTCTTATAATTCTACTGCTATCCTTTTTTAATACTAAAATGTGTTTATTTCTGTGGTAAAAATATGTGGCATGTATGTTGAACAAAAATGAAATGATAGTGTAAGTGTACTTTTGTGTCATATTCTTACATTTAACATTATTATACAAATATTTTCCATGGTCAATGAGAGTATTGGAAAACCTTAAATTTGAATAACTCTGTAGTCATATGCATGCATTATAATTTAGCTACCCAACATCTTGTTGTGAACATTCAGATTCTTTCCAACTTTTTATTGTTATATTTAAATCTGGGATGAGATTCCTTTGTCCCCACCTCTGCTTTTTTGGTAATAGAGATATACTCATCCTTGCACTTGCTTACCTGGTAAACAATATGGGGAAGTACGTTGATCTCTGTGAGACAGCATCTCTAGCCTGGGAGTTCTGATCATTTTGCTGTAACCAACCAAGAAAACAGGTTGTTGAAAGTATGGAAACCATATTATACAGGGGATGGATTAAGCAATCAGGGATGTTTATGGGAGGGAAAAGAAGGTGAGACATTTCAGCGACCATGACATGGAAGAAGGAGTAGACTTGCTCTTTGTTTTTCCAGGGTCAGTCCCAGGATGCACAGGTAGAAATTTCAGAAAGCATACTTCAGTTCAACATAATAATAGCAAAAATTTGTATAGTGCTTAGTCTGTGCCAAGTTCTGTTCTAAGCATGTTATATGTATATGTATTAAATTACATAATCCTCTCAATATCCTATGAGATAGGTACTATTATTACTCCTATCTTACAGATGAGGACACCAAGGCCCAGCTATGTTAAATAACTTGTTCAGGGTCACACAGCTAGCAAGTGGTGAAAGCAGAATTTACACTGAGACATGTGGCTCTAAATTATTCCATTCCACCAACTTTTATTGAGTACTTGTTATATGATAAGTACTGTGCAAAGAGCTAAAAATATAAAGATAATTGAACTACTGATGATTGAACTCCTAACCTCAAGGAACTGACACTCAAATGAATGAAACTGCCATATAAAAAGATAGGTGTACTATAATGTGGTGAGTCTTATGAAATAATTATGTCAGCGTGCTATAAGGGCTAGAAGAGACCCCCTTAGCCCAAACTGGAGGTTCAAGGAAACCTTGCTGTAGAAGTGTGTTCAGAAACAGTATAAGGTTTCATCCAAGCTCAGTGGAAAACTTCCATGTTATATTAGCAATTCTGTCATGGGTATAGGAGGAGGCAGGATTGCTATACATTTATTTATTTGGGGGTTAGACCCTCCTTTAAACCAAAGTGTCTAATAAAGGAGCTCCTGAATTGGGAAGATAATTGGGTTCAATCATTGTTTGCTAAAGTTCAGTTATTTACATATCACCTTCATGATTTAGACCATATCTGAGTATTAGCTGTACTGTTATTTACTTAGTATGCTTTCTTAAATAAACTGACTTATTTTACTAAAAAATTGCATCGAAAATAACACTACCATAAGTAGAAAGCCAGTCTAACTCCCCATAAATAGAAGGCAACCATTAAAATACATGAATACTATTAGAAAATAGTTAACTCTGTACTGCCTCAGATAATCCTTCATAACACTAGGGGTATGCCTAAGACATGTTGAAAAATGCTGAATGAAATGATCTCTTCAGGCCCTTCCTACAACAACATTCTGTGCTTGGGTGACCAACTTTTGCCTCTAGTGTATGCCTCCAGTGTTTTATTTTCATCATATTTGTGTATATTTTCCCACCTGTTCTTCACATAGTCCTGATCATTTCAGCTATGTGTTTACACCATGTAAACAGGTGTAGTTGCCTATATCCCCATGACATACTATAGATTCACTTCCCAGATCAAACCATTTATCTCACTTTATGAAGTGAATTACCATTGCTAATCTGCCTGCCTTACACTTTTAAATTCACTACTAACCTGACCTGAAAAGGTAATGTCCTGTCATTGTGGCTTAATGGTAGGCTGCTACAACTATATTTGTGATATTGACTTGAGAGGAAAGAGCTACCACAATCCAGGGACATTTGGACAAACAAAGAGCAGAGGAAGGAAAGAATAAAGGTGCAATACCTCAATAGGTATGTTAGTGGAAAGGTTTTAAGAAAGCACTGAATACATACTCCCCATCTTCTTTCTTCTCTCCCTCTTACTTTCTCAGGGAAGTAATAAGACTACAATAGGCTGTAGGGTGAAAGCCATTCTCCCACTGGTTTGGGAGACAGTGGTAGATGGACACAACCCATCTGTTAGGAAAGTGAGAGCTACCTGTGGTAAGGCAAGGATGGTAATCATGAGTCTGCTTTGCAGGGGAGGGCTGCAGGGCCCTGATGCCTCTCTGAATCCAGCTCAATGATAAAGAAGTTCCTGTTCTATTTATACATTTCCTTTGACAATCTTGTATATTTATTTGTTTAATATGAAAGCAAGAATGCAAGTCTTTTTCTTGTATACTCAGTAGAATCCTTCCCTGACTCAGGAATATACATTTTTGGGACCAGGCCAAGGATGTTATTCCTTTCCTGCAGATGAGCCTGAGGATCCCAGTTTTTCTGCTTTGGCTTTGCTGTTAATTATAAAGCCTCTTCCCTCCTCCAATTTATAGGTGTGGTAGCATCTATGGTCTAAATAGTGTGAAAAGTCCACACACACATACACACACACACACACACACACACACACACACACACACACACACACACACACAAACCCCTAGTCAAGCTCTGCTCATAAAGTTAGCAGCCTGAGGTACAACTAAACTCGTGGATGGTAGCAGGCCTGCTAGAGCTTGCCCAGGATGGGGCTCTTCCAAGAGAATTTCAAAGCCTGGTCACCTGCTCCTGGCCCATTGGCCATTCCTAAAGTGAATTTAGTCATGCCTCTGAATGTCTCAAGCAAGCAGTTTAGTTATTAATTTTTATAAGTTATTCATATACACAAGTATGGGAGTTATGGGAAACATGGAGGCATGTTCCCAATATCTGTGTCCAGAAAGGGACGCAATCTAAAGCTAGTAGATTTAAGAGCTGCCATTGCTAAGAATAATAGTTATCCTATCTTGAGTGCTTTCTTTGTGTGAGGTACTGTGCTTTGTAGGCTATAATCTCATTGCGGGCAGATCCAGGACTTGTGGGGCCTGAAGTTTATACAACGTTGGGGATCCTCTTTAAGAAAAACACAGTTTGATCACTCTCAGTGTCTTGGAAAGGCCATTCAAATGAGGGGCCTCGAAGCTCAAACTTCATTAATTTCACTGTAAAGCCACCTCTGCATCTTTTTAAATCTTTTGACAATTCTGAGAAGTACTAGCGGTATACTTTTAAAAGAAATAGGTGAGGAAACTGACTTTTAGAGAACTAAGGTCACTTGCCCAAGGTTGTACAGTTTGTAA
This sequence comes from Lagenorhynchus albirostris, assembly GCF_949774975.1. Lineage (NCBI taxonomy): Eukaryota > Metazoa > Chordata > Mammalia > Artiodactyla > Delphinidae > Lagenorhynchus > Lagenorhynchus albirostris. The sequence goes on along the minus strand of NC_083116.1, from coordinate 83,731,660 downwards.
GCTAAGTCATTGTTTGTCTCCCACAATCTCTTTCCAGGTTTTCTCTTCTCAGCTAACTGAATTTCCTTCTCTAAAATATCCTTATCCTTTGCTGGCAGAACTTAGCACTGTCTTCTGGCATGTGTGAGGAACTTAACACTTGTTCAACATTAGCAGAGGGGCAAAAGGTCTCCTTTTAGCTGAGCTCACAGGGGGAATATTCCCTCTGGGGAACTGTAGAACAAGAAGAAAGCGGGTGAGGAGGACAATATTTTTCCTATTAGATCTGAGCTATGCGCTACTTTCAGCTACACTTTTGTTGTTCCATGAACAACAGTGACTTAAGAATGCAGGCTTTTCTGTTTATATACAACTTGATTTCCCCAGACCAGCTCTACGCTGTTGGGCCCCTATCTCCCCATGCTCTCCCTTCCCTTCCTCACTTCACCCTATTCTACCCCACCTTCCTCTCAGCCCCAGCTCCCCAAGACTTCTCTTTTGTTGTTGTTCTACTGGGAGCAGGGAGGGTGGAGTCCTCTTACTGAGGCTTTTCCTCCCCTCCCTCCAGCCCTCAGACTGGGCTCCACCCTACTAGTTTGTCAGCTGGCTTTCAAGAAAAGGAGGAGGAGAGGCAAGAGGATGAAGAGGAGGAAGAGGGAAAGGGAAAAACAGTGTTTCTTGGGCCCTGACACCTGGGTTATCTGCATATTTCTTAGCTGTTGTTCATTGGGTCCCTGCTTAATTTAACTCTTACATCCCTCATCTGACTCTGGTTATTAAGAGGAAAGCACAGGCTGCTACTTCAAGCAGGCAGTCTCAAGCCTTCGGGTTTGATAGAAGGAGTTGAAGGTATTGCAGGTCACTGTTTGGTTTATTTCTTAAGGAAGCTAATACAAAGGAGAGTCTGTGTTGCTTCCTGGAAGGAGAGGGAAACTGATCTCAATTTCTACTTCTCCATACGTGTTCCCCCATACCCTTTCCTGTGACTTACATGGACACTTGCTGATTATTGATGTGTCAAAAGGCAAAGAATATAAAGGAAAAGTCCTGCCTTTGCAATTAGCTGTGATATATAAAACATATATATATATATATATATATATATATATATATATATATATACTCAATAAGTGTATATATGTATACACATATGGCTTAGAACAGTTTGGCACATAGTTAATGGTCAATAACTATTATTATTGTTAATAATAATTCCTGGCACTCAGGTTACAGAGATGATAACATCTTGTGCCTAACTTCAGGGACTTTATAGTCTAGTGTGGGCAAGCAATTATATCAACAAATATGTGCCCTGAGGTAGAGAAGGGCACAGAGGAAGCGATGGTTAGTTCTGCCTGAAGGAATTAAGTAAGGAGGGGAGATGATCTTGAATTAGTCCTTTCAAGGAGGTAGACAGAGAGCTTAGGCCATTTGAGAAAGAGAAAGAAAAGTGAGCCAAAGCATAGAGGATGGAAATAACCTGGCATTCTCAAGGATATTTAATACAGGTAAGGCCCAGGAAATCAGCAAAAGCTCTGCTGCCTGAGAGGTAGGCAGGGTCCAGATCACAGCAGATTAAAGGATGAGTCCCAGAGTGTTGCCTTGGATGTTGGGGTACATGGTGATGTCATTCAGGTGAACTACAGGAGGAATAACCGAGTTTGGGGTGGAATAAGAAGAGATGAGACAATTAGAGATTCTGCCAGCAATATCAAGTGAGTGGGCATATATGTGTTGGGAAGTACTGGGCTGTGAACCTCAGTTTTCTTATTTTTAAAAGGGGGCTTGGGAATTCCCTGGTGGCCAAAAAAATAAAGGAGGGGCTTGGAGAATATAATAGCACCTATTCTCCAGGGTTGTTATCAGGAATAAATGAGAAATGATGAATGTAAAAACACCTGGCCTAGTAACTTGCCCATATTAGGTGCTGAATACACAGTAGCTATTATTATTTCTCCTGTCTCTCTGCTCCCTCCCTCTCTCTGCTTTGTTTCTTCTCTCTTCTTTCCTCCCCTTTAAAAGAACTGTGGTAGGAAAGAGGCACTGAAAAAGGCCTGTGGTTGCCTGTGACTTCCTGGCCTCCTATTAAATGGTTTAGAGAGGGACTTTCAAGCAAGGGCAAAGAAATCCTGGAAATGTGGCTGGTTTGCTATGGATTCAGCTCCGCAGGGATCTTCCACAATGCCTGGAAGAGAGGCCATCTCAGGGGTTTGAGGACTCTATTCTTAGAGGTCTGGTATTTGGGAGACTAAAAAGAATCTTTCAGTATTCACAGTTCCTTCATCTCCTCCTTCTTCCCCTCCCACCCTTTCACCCTCACCTTCTTCCCTTATATCTTGCTAGAAAATGCCCCCAGTTCCATTCTCCTTTGCTCTTTGTCTCCTCCCTGAGAAGATACTGTGACTTCGTTGTCCTTGCTAGTGTCACAGTGTTACCATGCAGAGCTAGGACTGTAAATATTTTTCAGTTGCCAGCTTTCTTGCTTTTCCCCTTCCCTATTCCTCCCTTCCTATACAGCCCCCACCCCCAATTCCCACATCCCTTTCACCCTCCCTCAGCTTAACACGCAAATGGATAGGTGACCAAACGGTGTGCTTGCAAGCCTCTTTAAGAATAAGGAACTGAATTTGTTTGAGTTGTACCTGCTGCTTCTGGAGACTGCCGCCAGGGAAAAGACCAGAGCTCTCCACACTGGGCCCCGCCCCACCCCCTCCCTTCTCCCTCCTTGGTCTCAGCGCCCCCCTTCTCCACCTCCTTCCACTCTTCACTCTCCTCTAGTGTCCGCCTGTTCCTTTTAAGTAACTCCACCCTCAGGATAGTCACACCACTTCTCTGGTTCTAGCCGGGCAGGAGGCAAGTCACCCCACCCACTCGGGTTGCCTAGCTAGCACTGTCGGTACTGACCCTCATGAACGTGAGGTCCCCAGTGGGGCAGCTAGGTGCACCCAAGAAACCTCACTCTAGAGTACCCGCACAAGTTCTTGACGTTTTTTGCTGAAGCCCCTGTCCTAGACTGGGGTGCCCCTATGTGTTTCCACCAATCGTAGGCATTTGCCCCTCCCTTCTTTCTTTTTAGGAAGGCTTTGGAGTGTGCAGCAGCAACAACGGCAGTAAAGGGATCCTTTTGTGGTATATTCTCCTGGGTTCCTGTCTTGAAGGAGTCCTCCGCCTCAACTTTGTATTCAAGTAGTGCTTTGGGGTTTGGGCTGGTTTTCTTAGCTCTTAGCCCCGGCACTCTCCTCAAGGGTGTGTGGAGTTCAGAGGATGGGTGGAGAGTGGGTTTGGCCGGAACTGAATTGGTAGAGGTGAAAGGGGAACGGAGGATCCTCAACCTTGGCCACTTGGGCCCAGCGAACCCACTTTATTTTTAGCCGAGGAAAAGAGCTAAAAGAGCATTGCAGCAAGGGGAAGATTCTTTTTAGGAAGTCGGTTTTTCTGGCTCCCCAATTTGGGGTTGGATGCTTGAGAGCTTTGTTTCCCTTGTTTCGAGGGTGGTCCAGCTGGGTCTGAATCGACTCTGTCGGCTCTGGCCCTCCTCCTCATTTCCAGCCAGGAGAAAAAGAGGAGGTGGGGGGCCGAGAAAGAGAAGGCAAGAGCGAGCCGCCTGGCGCGCTGTCAGACAGGGGCGGGTGTGAGGGAAACAGCTGTCTTGCGATCAGGAGTATGAGCCTCTCAGAGGACCGCATGAGCTCCGGACACTTCAGGAGTCTCCAGCTAGTGACATGGGCGGTAAGTGACTCCGGAATTAGAACCCACCCAATCCCATCTCCTCCCTCTAGATTCTATCCCCCATCCCACCCCCACTCCTCACTTCTATAGGTTTTAGTAGAGGGAGTGCGGCGGGGGCGGTGGGGAGAGAAGGGTACAAACATTATGTGGAATTAAATGAAACTCAAGGGAAAATGACTTTGCTAAAGGGCTGAGCAAAGGGGGGTTCGGAATGGGAGGAGTACTTTGGGGATCCTCGTAGGAGAAATGAAGAGGGGCACGAATGGATGGATTTGTTTAATTTAATCCGCCCTGGTTTGGTGCTTTCATTTTTCCTTCAGGGGTAAGGTTTGTCTTGACTTAACCCCACACAGCCAAAGTTGCTACCAGAGAGAACGGGATTCGGAAGGCCAACGTTCCAAGGTAACCCCCCTAAATAGTAGCAGGTACCTAGATATGCTTCTAAAAGGAAGAAGAGTAGGGGCTTAATGTTTGAGCCGAGGCTATTGAAAGGCGAGGCCCTGAAGGCAGCCGCCAGGGAGGAGCTGCTTTGGGCGTGCCGGCTCTTTAAGGAGGGGCTGGGCATGGTTGGAGGAGAAAGCATAGGCCCTGCCCTGGCTCTTTAAAACGTGGCTAAGGCGGTTGGTTTGTCTGTGTAGGTGGAAGATTGGGCCGAATTGCTGGGATTGCTGGAGAGTATCGATTTGCAATGGTCACTTAGGAGAGCTGCCTTTTTGTGGGCTTTTTATGTTTAACTCTAAGAATTTGGGGGAAAATAAATCACAAAATAAATAAAACTTATTCTTTGGAAAAATAAATACAAACAGATGGTCAAGGGAACGATCCTTTATTTCCTTTTGTTCTGTCTACATTGTAAAGAAAAGCGTTTATTAAGCAGCAGTCTGATGGCACTCAATGTGATAATAACTAGGCAAAGAGAATAATCTCCAAATTTGAATTTGAAGCTGATGGAGACTATGATGGTTGGGGTAACAGGCAGATCTGCTTTGAAATCCTAATGCCACCACTTACTAGCCGTGTGATCCTAGGCATTGCTTTTCTCTACTAGAGAATGTGGAGTAATAATCTTAAAGATATTTGGGTAGATTAAATACCTTAGTGTATGTGACAGAGGCTGCCACTCCATGTATATCTTAGTTTCACTTCCTTTTCCTGCTCTGTTTGAGACTCTTTCTTTGGAGCACCGCTGATAGAATTAGTGTTTTGCTGTCCTTAAAACACCTTCCAGGGGGTGAAAGGAGACCTTGGAATATTGAATTAGCTTGCCCAAAGTCTGAAGCTAGAACATAGGTTTTGCTTGCTACTGGTTTAACATTGTTCCCACTGGACTTTAGCACCTCTGAGAGAAAGGGACACTAGCCTGCCTTTCCCCTCATTCTTTGGACAACTTAACTAGGATGATATAACCAACAGGACCTTTGGACAACAGAAATCAGTGACTTACAAATGACCTCATCCCATTCTTCAGATTTTTGGGGGGCACCCTTATATATGAAGGTTTTTAATTTTTGGTGACTGTTGGGAACACAGAGAATGGGCTGGAAACAGTGTCTTCAGGTTGGTTTGGGGGGCAGACAGGCAGAAAACATAGGAAGGGAAGAAATATAAACTCAAAAGTAAAAGTGATAGGTGAATCTAGTCCATCCTCAAGACCGGACTAGTTAATGGCTCTATTTTCAGAGCTCTGGGGAGCCATAGGTACCTCTCATTAGGGCTTTCAGGATACATTCGAAAGAAAACTGGGGAAAAAACATGAACTAGATTACCACCACCATTGCTTCAACTCCCCCCAACCCCTATCATCCTAGTATATGCATTTCTGAAATGGGGCCCTTGTTGGTTCAGTTAATTGAATTCCAATAACCAAGTCACCAAGCCTAGTCTAGTCATCTTTCATCTCTCCAGATTGTGTGTATCTGGTGGTGAGGGAGATCAACCTTTTCTCATTCTGGCAGGGGCATTATTATTATGTAACACATTTATATATTCACCCTCGCCTTGAGTCAGTTCTAGTTTATTGTCTCACTTACACTGATGAATAATAAGATTGCCTTTGGATATATAATTCATTTAGCAAATATGTGTTGGCATACTGTGTCAGGCACTGATAAAATTGTTAAAAACTCATTTTCTATTCCTCCATCTTAAATGACTTCTTTTTGCCCACCCTCCCATTTAAACCTCAATCTTCCTTCAAGTCCTATTTTAGTCCTTAGTCCCCACATAAAGCTTTCCTTATCTTCTCAGCTATTCCTTAGAAATTGTACATCATTGTCTGTTCTGCTCAGTGGATACTTATAAGTGAACTGCTTTGTAATGTACTTGTTTTTATGATTTTTTCCTTAAAACAGTATTTATAATATTCCTCTCATTATTAACCCCAAATCAAATGCCATTTGTATGAAAATTTACCTGATCCTTGCATATAGAAATAAACTCTTTTGAGTTTCCGTATCACTTTACCCACATTATCTGGAACCTACACAACTCTCTTCCCTGTATTTTGGTCATTTCTGTACATATCTAAGCCCTTACCCCATTTCTAGACAGAAAGGTGCTTGAGGATATTACTATGATTGTATCTTCAAAGTACTTACCCAATTAACTTTCCCATGTAAACACGGGGTACATATATTATAGATGATCTTCTAAGATTTAGCTCCAAAATGTCATGTTTTTGTCAGTGAAGGAAAACTTGATTGGGATGATTGACCTAGATGATCATCTAGTACAGTTGTCATCTCATTACTAAGTAGAGTGTGAATGAATAACATTGTCATATCAGGTTCATTAGTTTATCCAAAGATGATGTGAACCCTTGTCTGATGTACTTTCTGATTCTCATATAATAATGTGTTCAATTCAGGTTGTATACCTGAAGTTGGGTTTTTGTTGTATTTATTGTCCCCAACTCAGCTTTATCATCTAGCCTCAGTTTTCTCACATCTAAAATAATACAGTATTTGTGATTATAAATAATGTAAGTAAAACATTGGACTCCGTACCTAACTTCTAATACTTATTTCTTAAGTGGAGGGTCTCATCATTTTGTTACTTAGAGTAGTTTATTTTATTTAAACATTGTTTGGTTTTTGGAAAAAAGGAAGGTAATTCAGTGAGACAGCAAGCTGGATTTAAAAGTCTGTAACAAGCTTGACGCTTTGTATAAAAAATTAAAGATATCTGTGTACTTAGACAAAATAGATGTAATGTGGGCAAAGCAAACTCTGGAAGTATTAAACACTTTAAATTAAGGAGCTATAACCTAACTCTAGAGCCAAATCCAGGTATTTGATACCAATCCAGGTATCAAATCATTAGCATTTTGATATTTTGCTGTAACCTCAAACTCATCATTTCTAAAAGAGAACCCATCATTACCCCTAGACTATTCCCCCACCTCTCATTCAAGACTTCTCCTTTTCATTTACCTGGTCCCGCAATTTACCATCATCATAATCTTGGTGAAGTCACTTAAACTCTGAACTTGAGTTTTTTCATCTTTGCACTGAGGATAATAATAGAAACTACCTGATAGGGTTGCGGTAAGGAATAAATGTGCTAATTTTGTAAAGCACTTAGAAGAATGCATGATAGTGTAGTAAGAAATGCGGAAACATAGTTGTTGTGGTTCCCATATTCCATGCTCAAAATGCTGGCATCAACCTCTTCCTCAGTTTCCCTGTCTACTTGGTTGCCAAGGGCTATGTGTTTTTTTCCCCTTTGTATCTGGCATCAGTTCCTTTCTTTTTATTCTAATTACCACCACTTTAATTTAGTCCAGAGGTATAACCAATTAGCCTACAGACCAAATACAGCCTACGCATGTGTTTCGTTCCCCCTAAATTGATAAAACTTTCATTTAAAAATGAATTTTAAATTAATAATGCATTATACATCCCTCAAAATTTGAAATATACAAAGTGATATACAATGAAGAGTCTCCCTCCTAGTCTTGTCCCCTAGTTGCCTCAGGCAACTAAAGTTATCTGTTTATTGGAAATTCTTCCACAGACTTTTTTTTTTTTTTGCGGTATGTGGGCCTCTCACTGTTGTGGCCTCTCCCGTTGCGGAGCACAGGCTCCGGACGTGCAGGCTCAGTGGCCATGGCCCACGGGCCCAGCCACTCCGTGGCATGTGGGATCTTCCCGGACCGGGGCACGAACCCGTGTCCCCTGCATCAGCAGGTGGACTCTCAACCACTGCGCCACCAGGGAAGCCCCTTCCACAGGCATTTTATGCATATCAAACAAATGAGTATTTTTTCTCCCCCTTTCCTTTTATACACGGATAGTAACACTCTCTGCATATTGTTCTACACCTTGCTTTGTCTACTTAAAAATATACTTTGGAGACCTTTCCATATTTTTATGTAAATAAATATCTCATTCTCTTGTGTGACTGCATAGTTTCTCACTACATGGATGAGCCACAATTTATTTAAACAGTTTTCTATTGAATGCCATTTAAGATATTTACAAACTTTTGCAGTGTTGTTTGTAATAACAATAAAAACTTTATAAGTATGTGTATTAGTCTGCTAGGGCTGCCATAACAAAACACTATATAGACTGGGTCGCTTAAACAACAGAAATTTATTTTCTTACAGTTCTGGGGGCTGGAAGTCAAAGATCAGGGTACCAGCATGATCAGGCTCTGGTGAGGGCCCTCTTCCTGGCTTTCAGATGGCTGCCTTCTCCCTGTGTGCTCATATGACCTCTTCTTTGTGCTCCTGGAGAAAGAGAGTGAGCTCCCTGATGTCTCTTCTTATAAGGACACTAATCCCATTGGAGGAAGACCCTACCCTTATGACCTCATTTAACCTTAATTACTTCCATAAAAACCTTATCTCCAAATACAGTCACACTGGGGGTTGGGAGCTCAACATATGAATTTGGGGAGAGACACAATTCAGTCTGTAGCAGTAGGTCAATTTGCCCAGACCCACACTTTTAAAAAATGGTTGATTGCCAACATTTGAAAAATCATACTTTGAAGGGTGTTGCCAACCTGCGCTTCAGAGGGGAAAGTTATTTCCACCTGGAGTATACCTAAATGTTAGATTGGCCTCAGATTGACAGAATTGTCAATTTATTAATGAAGCATGGCTTGTTTTGAACAAGACAAGCTGGATCAAGCATTTGAAGATGCTTTTGAAGTACTGAGGCAACATTCAACTGGTGATCTTCAGTACTCCTCAGATTACAAAAATTACCTGGCTTTCATCAACCACTGTTCTCATGTCAGAGGAAATTCCAACAGCTATGGTGTGCTGCCCACAGAGGAACCGGTCTACAATTGGAGAACAGTAATAAACAGTGCTGTGGACCTCTATTTTGAAAGAAATATACATCAGTTTCTGTAGAACATCCCTGAAAACCAGCTGGTGCAACCTACTCTTCTCCAGCAAAAGGGAGGAAAAGGCAGGAAGAAGCTCTGACTGTTTGAATACCTTCATGAATCCCTGTGTAATCCCGAGATGGGTCTTGTATTCAATGGATAGATCAAACCAAAGGCATCTTTCAGTTTGTATCAAAAAACAAAGAAAAACTTGCCCAAATTTGGGGGAAAAGAAAAGGCAACCAGAAGACCATGACTTACCAGAAAATGGCCAGAGCACTGAGGAATTATGGAAGAAGTGGGGAAGTCATCAAAATCCGAGAAAGTTAACTTACCAATTCAGTAAGGCCATTCTCCAAAGACTGTCTCCATCTCATTTCTTGGAAGAAGAGATCTTCTACTCACAGTACGTTCAACCTGATCAAGGATACCTCAGTTTAAATAACTGGAATGCATATTATAATTATACATTCGCCACTTACCATGATCTAAGTCACCCTGATTGCTAAATATACTCTTATATATCAAAATTTTCTGGCATCAGAAATCCCTACAAGTTTTAGGATTTTTCTCTGAAAGCAAATACTGAAAAACAAAACCAAAAAAACCCAAACTTAATTATTGCTATCTTTTATGAAGTAGCATATAATCTATACTAACTTGGTGAAAAATTTTGCCAGTGAACAACTTTAAAATGATCAAGTCCCATTTGAAAATATAGACTAAATGTCCTTCCTTTTACTATTGTCTATGTAATACTTCCTTCTAGATTAATAATGCTAGTGGAGAGGCTTTGATTTACATATTGATGTAAACATTATTTTCCTGTCATACACACAGACAAAAAAAATCATTCTAACATGTATCCAACAGCTTTTGCAACAAAACAAAAAATGATTGCCTGTGATAGTGTTCCTGCTAAATTACATTCATGGCTTTAAAAATTTTAGTGACTAAAACTAGAACTACTATATGATCCAGCAATTCCACTCCTGGGTATACATCCAAAGAAAATGAAAACACTAATTTTAAAAGATATATGCACCCCAATGTTCACAGCTGCATTTTTTTTTTTGGCCACACTGCTCAGCTTGCAGGATCTCAGTTCCCCAACCAGGGATTGAACCCAGGTCTCTGCAGTGAAAGTGCAGAATCCTAACCACTAGACTACCAGGGAACTCCCATAGCAGCATTATTTATAATAGCCAAGGTATGGAAGCAACCTAAGTGTCCACCAACAGATGAATGGATAAAGAAGACGTGGTATATGTACACAATGGAGTACTACGCAGCCATAAAAAAGAGTGAAATTTTGTCATTTGCAACAACATGGATGGACCTGGAGGGTATTATGCTTAGTGAAATAAGTCAGGGAGAGAAAGACAAATACTGTATGTTATCATTTATATGTGGAATCTAAAAATTGAAACAAACGAATATAACAAAATAGAAACAGGCTTAAAGATATAGAGAACAAATTAGTTACCAGTGAGGGGAAGGAAGGAGGGAGAGGGCAAGATAGGGGTGGAGGATTAAATGGTACAGACTACTATGTATAAAATAAATAAGATACAAGTATGTAATGTACAGCACAAGGAATATAGCCAATATTTTATAATAGTTTTGAATAGAGTATAATCTAGAAAAATATTGAATCACTATGTAGTACACCTAAAACTAATATAATATTGTACATCTGAAACTAATATTGTAAATCAACTATATTTCTATAAAATAAATAAATAAAAAGTAAAAACTTAAAAAAAATTAAAAATCATACTTTACTTAAAACTCTAGAATTCCAGCTTCTCTTAAATAATCAGAAGATACCAACCCATATTCCCTCTTGTCAACAATTGCCTGGAGTTGGTGAACTGCTTCCTCCTTTCCCTTTTAGACAGGACATGTGTTCTCAGTTCACCATATTTCCTATCTGGCCTAGGTGATCTTAACCTGCCTGACCCCTCTAGGTATTGAGTTTGTGACACCTATGTAAGCTCTTACCATGATACACATAAAGTATTCCAATAGTTTCTAGTTCTACCTTGGTTCTTTGGCCTTCTCTATTCTGTAGACCACTACCTGAATATGTTCTCTAAAACACATTTTAAAAATTATGCCACTTTCCTTTGCTCCACAATCATTTACTGGGTGCCTACAAAGTTCCAGGCATTATGCTAGAAGCTGGGGTTAGAGTAGTGAACAATTTAGATGGGACCCTTGCCTTCACAGAGTGTATAGTCTACTCTTCCTCTCTTCTGGATTTCCTTTCTGTCTCTTCTTGACCAAGCTTAGTTCCTCAAGGCTGACCTCACCACAGACCATTTCTTTGGAATTTTTTCTGACTATTCTACTTTCAGTTATCTCCTCTTGTAATTAGTGTTCCTACCTTCAAATCATAATTAATCACTTTAGCATCTATTATCTTGTAATATTTAGTTGTTATTGTTTTATGCATAGTTATATCTCACTACATAGACTTGGCAGCTCAGATCTCTACAGGGCCCAATAAAATGACAGAAGCATGTCCTGTATAAAGGGGGCAGCCATTTATCAACTCCAGGTAATTTTTCTCTTGTGCCAATGTAGATTCCATGTTGTAAGATCTCTCAACTTTTTCAGAAAAGCAAGAAATGGAATTTTTTAAAAAATATTTATTTATTTATTTGGCTGTGTCGGGTCTTAGTTGTGGCATGTGGGATCTTTTGTTTTGGTGTGCAGGCTCTTAGTTGCGGTGTGTGGGCTTCTCTCTAGTTGTGGCACATGGGCTCAGTAGTTGCAGCGCACAGGCTCCAGAGCACGAGGGCTCAGTAGCTGTGGCACGTGGGCTCTCTAGTTGTGGCGCACGGGCTCTAGAGCGTGTGGGCTTAGTTGCCCTGAGGCATGTGGGATCTTAGTTCCCTGACCAGGGATCTTACCCATGTCCCCTGCATTGGAAAGTAGATTATTAACCACTGGGCCACCAGGGAGGTCCCAAGAAATGGAGTTTTTTAAAAAAGAAATCTGCTTTTAAAGGAGAATGTAAAAAAAGAGAAAAGAATATATATATATATAAAGAATATATATATAATATATATATATATAACTGAATTAGTTTGCTGTACACCTGAAACTAACACATTGTAAATCAACTATATTTCAATAAAAAAATTAAAAATAAATAAATAAATAAATATAAGGGTGAGGGAAAATAAAAGATTATCAGCTAATTTGATTTTATTTTTTTAACATCACAGTGAGAACCAGGCCAGCATCTGCAGTGGGCTGCCAATTTTCTCTATCTGACCTACACTGCAAAACTCCCAGAATGTAGAGACCAGGTGGAAGCTTGGTACTATCTGCTCCCCCTCTTGTATATATACACACAGTATCTACTACAGCGTTGGCTATTTAATAAGTTATCTATAAAGACTTGGTTATCATCAGTAAGTTCCTCTTTAAGTCAACTGTAATCTCCAATAATAATATAGCAGTTCTGTTTTCTCCTAATACCTAACATGTGCCTTTGAAGGCAATTATCAGGACAGCCTTCCTTTCCCTTACTTCCTTTTTTCCAAATGTAACCATCCAAATTCCTTGACCTAGCTCCATGTTTTTTCTTTTAAAAAAAATTTCATTTATTTCTCTAGAGTTTCTTTCATTCTTTTCTGCAATTCTCTTCCATTTCATTTCCGTTGAAATACAAACACAAACAAGGTACAATATCCTCAGAAAGGTCTTCACAATACTGAAGAGAGACTTAACTTTTATTTATTTGAGGATGATTATTCCAGCTCTGTTGTCTCTTTCTGTGCTGTCAATGATTTAGCTGTTTCATCTTCAATTAGAATAAGAATGTGTGATATGAATCTATTCATTTTCTTTTTTAAAAAACTAGTTCTGATAAATATGTACAATATAGCTCCTCCAGTTTTTTGTAGCGAGATCCTAGAATCAATATGGAGCCTTGAAAATAACAACAATGATTATTGTTATTGGTACCTTCATTTACATGACCTCTGTAGGTCCTATAAATTGAGATGGTCCAGGATTCTTATAAGACTTGGTGCTCTTGAGCCAGGTAGCTCAGGCAGTGAGTGGAGAGACCATTCAAAAGAGAAAGTCTCTGCCCTTAAGCACTGTACTAAGCATGGGCAAAGATCACTGTGTTGTACATTCTTTTTGGTTGCTGGAGTGGCACCATGTTTAATTTGTTGGAGGAGACTGTTGCATGAAACAATAGTATAAAGTAATGAAGTGGATTGCATGAGATTTTACATGATGGTGCAGAGCAGTGAGCTTGTATTGCTGTGGCTTTTTGTCCTTTTTCTAAACCAATGCCTCAGTGCCAAGCTGGAGCTCTGTATTCCTAGAGGTTTTGTCTGATGATTAACATCACAGTTAGTGGGAATCTTTTAATATTCTTTTCAGATGTTCAATAGTAGAGCATACTGCTAATGTATAAAAAATATCCAGTATTATTATTTTCAACATCATCAAACTATTTCAAAGTGCAGGATAGTAACAATTACTTTAAGGGAGAAAAAGAGTGTTGCTATCAGACATCATCCCTGGATTCAAATCCCAGTAATTTACCAGCTATGTGACCTTGAGATTACTTAATTTTTCTGAGTCTGTATTTATTCATGTGCATAATGGAATCAACAGTAGTACCTACCTCACAGAGATTGTGAAAATTAAATATGTCCCTTTGGAAATGCCATGGGAATGAAATGATATCTGGGATTTGCCTAAAAGTAGCCATTGAGGTGGAGGAGTGAGTTGGGAGTACAAATGAAACAAGATTTTCCATGAGCTGAAAATCACTGAAACTGGGAATAGGTGGGAACAGGTACATGGGATTCATCTTTACTTTTGTCCACATTTGTGATCATACTAAATAAAAAGTTTTTTTTTAATGCTGTAGGAGTGAACTCAATTTTGCCTAATGGTTTGTGGAGAAATTAATTGTCTTTCTTGATATCAGCTTCACAGATTAAGCAGAAACTTGGAAAACTATAGCTCTTTCATAGATGTCCTCTGTCGTATATCATAGAGTATTATGGAAGAGATCTGAAAAGGGCTAAGTAGTTTACTCAAAATGACATTCCTAGATAACAGTGAACTAGAACCCAGGTCTCCAGCTCCTAGGTAAAAGATTTTCCCATTGTTCATGCTGCTTTCTTTAACTATAGCACTTTTAACATAAGTTCTATCAGTTTCTTGCATGTAAGATTATTTTTAAAAAATAAATTTACCTGTTTGATGGAAGACAACGGAATTAGTTCTAGAAATCTGAGGTTAATTTATACAATACTTTTAAATCTGTTCTTTCAGTTGATCCTCTCAATGATCCTGTGAGGTTCACAGTGACCTTGTGAGCAAGAATTATTTCTACTGTCTGTATTAAGTGATGGGACTTGTCCAAAGTTATTCAACAATTTGGTAATTAAACTAGAACTAAAACTCAGGCCTGGAGTTCATTGAACCTCAAATCCACTAGTTTTAGACATTTATAATAATTCCCTTTAGCTTTCTTCTTTTCCAGAATCAAGAATCTTAATCTCTAGCACATTCCAGGGTGATTTTTCTTTCATGCATATTTGGGTTTCTCTGTGGAAAAGAAAGTGGAGCTTAACATCAGCATCTGGGGGGAATGAAAGTGGCTGAAAGCACTGGAAGGCTTGCAGGTGATCCTGTAGATCATGAACTCATGTGAGAATGGAGATAAACATATAAAAATTCATAAGATTAGGTATTGTTATTGTGAGTGGTTTGGATCTTTAAAATGTGACTGTATGTATTGTACATATTTTTATGTACTTTAGTTTTGGATTTTCTGACAAAAGTATTCCTAAAAACTTATATGGAGATTTCACATTTACACCTTATAAAGAAATTTTATATGTGTTATCACGATGGTCTTCATAACAACCCTCTGAGGGGTAGGGCCAAGCTGATATATCTCTATTTTGCAGATGAGAAAACTGAGGCATGGAAAAGTCAAATGGCTTGCCCAAAGTCATACAGCTCTTTTCTGGTGTTTCTTATCACCTTATCTTTTTATTACCTCACATTACTTCACTGCTTCAAGCTTAGCGGGCTATTGTAGTAATGATGCAATACTGTTTCTTTCTTTCACGTGGTATGTGCTGTCAGTCTTCAGTTTTTTTGTGGTAATATGTTATTTCCTCTTAAATTCATGTTGTTGTTTTTTTTAAACATTTCAGTTGCCCCTACTGAAATCTCGCTCAGGAAAGCTGAGAAAACAAGCTGCAGGCATTTCTTGTCTTGGAGCCACTTCTGAGTACCTGCTCTGGTGGTGATTCCTATACTTTGGACTAAGTACCTCAGACACCCTCCATATTTTGTGTATGTTGAGTCTCTTGAATAGAAAACTCATAGTGAGCTACCTGCTGAGATGCCACAAGTGGAGATTCTTTGAGTTTGGGTTGTCCAGTCGTTCCTATGGTGATAGGTATGACCCTGTTTGGAAGAAATGAGAGAAAATGGAGGATCTTGCAATCCCCTTTTATTATTTATTTTTCTAGCAACGATTTACCCCCCCCCATTATGTAATCTTCAAGCAGAGGTTGGGAGATCTCACTGGCACCCAGGTCATGGAGCATTATAGCTTCATTATAGCTCTAGACTGCTGAGGTTCATATCTCAGTTCTACCATTTACTAGCTGGGTGATTTGGGGATAAGCTACCTCATCTCTCTGTCTCAGTTTCCTCATTTTAAAAATGGGGAAATAATGTGCCCATTCCTAGAATTATGAGGATTAAATGAGCTAATATAAGTATTTGTTCTTTTAGCCGCACTGTACCTAGCACATAGTAAGTACTCAGTGACTGTTGGTAATTATTGTTCTTTTATCACCGTTCTATTGTTAATGTCATGCTCAGAGTAGCCTCAATCTTGAAGGTTTTCCCAGAGACCCATTGTAAAACTCTCTATTCCCCTGGAAGTTATATAATTAAACTGTCTGAAAATATATGTGTATCTAGTTGTCCTTTAGTTACCTTTTTCTAATATAAAAGACATAAGAAATACTATTTTAAAAATACCTGGGACTTCCCTGGTGGCACAGTGGTTGAGAGTTCGCCTGCTGATGCAGGGGACACGGGTTCGTGCCCCGGTCTGGGAAGATCCCGCATGCCGCGGAGCCGCTAGGCCTGAGAGCCATGGCTGCTGAGCCTGCGCGTCTGGAGCCTATGCTCCGCAATGGGAGAGGCCATGACAGTGAGAGGCCCGCATACCAAAAAATAAAAATAAATAAATAAAAATTAAAAATAAAAAAATAAAAATACCTATAATCTCAAAACCCTAAAACATTGATTTTCATTTTTCAAGCAATTCCAGAATTTCTTATGGGTCAGAGGCTGAAAGTGCATGATTTCTCAAGATCTTCCAAAATAATTGACTTGTTGTCCTTAAACTTGTTTTTCTTTTAGCAAGCAGTTTTCTAGAAATAAGGTGCTCACCAGATTTGGGATATTAGAAAGTATTTTGGGAGCACTGTAATTTGAGTTAGAGGATAAGAGTTCCGGTTCTGACTCCATCACTGCTAAAATATGTGACCTTGGTCCTCCAAATTCATTATCTGTAAAATGGGAATGATATATGAAAGCTGTCCATTTCCCTATTGTAAAGCTATGTAGATGCACATGAGGGATTATTATTTGTATTGTCAACATGCTCTGTCTTGTTAAGTACTAGGTACCTTCATAGGTCAGTGTCAGGATTCCCAAAGCTTTGTTTTCTTTTGTATTGATAGTTGTAGGCTCCAGTCACTCTGCTCTGCTTCCCTCCTTATAGGCTTAACTTCTCACTTCATCCCTAGACACTTTTTTCCTCCTCAGTGCTGGCCAAAGAGTGGGATGTGTTCTTACTAGTCAGTCACCTGCTCCTGTCCCTTGGAGGCACTGTTCACTTTCATAAAACAAGCAGATCACTGTGGAAAACAGTGGGTAACAAAATAAACTTCGAACATGACAAAGGTAGTATAATCTTATGAAATTTCTATGGTCATGGTCCCTGAAGCATCGTTTGTGAGGTTCTACATATATGAGATGTTGACCTGCTGTGGATAGGGCTCAGTCCTCCTCGCTCTCGCCTCCTTTATTTCCTCCTCCAGTACTCCCTTCCTTAGAAGAAGGACCAAAAAGTCCAGCTTCTAGACCTTTTCTGGGTTTTTTTGGCAGTGCCACTCGGCATGTGGGATCTTAGTTCCCCAACCAGGGATTGAACCCCGTGGCCCCACCACCACCACCGCCCTGGAATGGAAGCACGGAGGCTTAACCACTAGACTGCCAGGAAAGTCCAAGAAAGTCCAGCTTCTAGACACAAAGGCTTGAAAAGCCAATTCAAGCAGAATAATGGTTATTATCTTAAGTAGGTAACTTGCATTTCTGAAGCTCTCCTGCCTGTGTGATTCACATCTCAGTGGCCCAGGACATACCCTAACCCCGTTTGGGTATTTCCTGACCAATTATCTCACAGTTTCTGAGCAGCTGTCTAGTCTCAGACACTTAGAATAGCAACTCCAACTCTAGAGAAAAGCGAAAGGTTTATAAAGCCCTTTAAAAAAATCCCTGAACTTTCTTTAACTGTTCTGTAAGCCCTAATTTCCTTCTGTTTTACATTTTGTCTGGCAAAATATTAAAGTAAACATTTTTTTTAAAAAAAAGAGAAGCTTATACACCTTCCTGATAGCTTTCCCTTTACTCATTTTTTACCAACATTTAAAGTGTTATCCTGGGTTATCTAATGGCTATTCCATTTGGCTGTTCTATGGAGAGTACGTTAACCAGAAATGGCTGAGACATTCCTGATTGTCAGCTATCCTCCTTGTGCAATTTGACTAAAATATTTGTGATATGGGTGGGACAAAAAGTATTTTTCAGACTCCTTGATTATTGCTATTAAATAATATTATTTTATATTATAATATTTTGCCATTAAATAACCACTCTTATTCCCATGATCATTCATTCACTGGACATTAGCACATTGTATAGAGGAAGTACTCTGCTAAAAGAAAGGGATACAGAGAAGAACAAGACGAGGTAACTATTGTGGGGCTCACCTTATGGTAAGGGAAACAGACAATGCCTGTGTGCCAGGTACTGTTTTAAACATTTGAACACATATTAAATTGATAAATCCTATGAGCTGGTACTATTATTATTCCCATTTTACAGTTAAGGGAACAAAGGAAAACTTGCCCAAAGTCTTATTGTTAAGAAGTTGCAGAACCAGGATATGACCCTAGGCAATGTGATATATGGACTAGAAGGGGAAGTGGCTGCAAGTTGAAGGTCTAGGTTTAAGAGATATTTCTGAAGTAGAATTTATGCTGCTGATAACCAATTGGCTGGAGATGGAGAGAGAAGGGTCAAAGGTGACTGACCCTCAGTCACTGAGACTGAGAATGTGTTGATAGTGGTGCTAAACAATTTAGATTGTAAATATAGGAGGTGGAGAAGGTTTGTAAGCACATTGAGTATAAACAACCTGTCTGATTCCTAGGAGCTATTCTTCTGGGCCAGAGAGAAAGAGAGATTCTGGCCATCAACAATAATAATTGTGGTGATGATAACAATAGCTAATTATATTGAAAACTTTTTATATGCCAAGAACTATTTTAAGTGAGTTTACATGTACTAATCCATAGAATCCTCACATTTACCCTATGAAATCAATGTCATTTCCCCTACCTCTACGCAGGTAGAGAAACTGAGGTTCACAGGGGCTAAACATCTTGTCAAAGTCACTCTGCTTCCTCAACCCTGTTGTTTCATAATCCATAGGAATTGAGGAAGACCAGATAGAAGAGGGCTCTTTTTTTTTTTAACATCTTTATTGGGGTATAATTGCTTTACAATGGTGTGTTAGTTTCTGCTTTATAACAAAGTGAATCAGTCATACATAAACATATGTTCCCATAGAAGAGGGCTCTTGTAAGTGAGGGCTCTTGTAAGTTGTCCTGGCTAGAAATAACAAGGCTTAGTTGAACCCACGTCCCCTGCATTGGAACCACCAAGTTAACCAAGTTAACCACTGAACCACCACCAGGGAAGTCCCCTCCCCTCCTTCTTAAAATCAGAAAAGGCTGCCCTCTCTGGCATCTCATACTTCACAGTTAATTACACTTCAAACATCTCTCATACATAACCTCTCTAATTTTCTTTTATTCTTTCCCACTCTTGTCCAACTCCTGTACTTGAGAAAACACACTTCATTTTCCTTTTCTGTCATTCATCAAAAACTTTCAGAAATGTATTGAACACCTACCATGTGCCAGACACTATTCTAAGCCCTTGAAATACATCACTGAAAAAACAATCAAAGATGAAAATCTCTGACTTCAAAGAGCTTACAGTCTAATGGAAATTAGAGTTTTCTGCATCTGACTTCTAGTGTGCTTATGCCTTACTATGCTTCTTCCTTCATTAACCCCAACCCCTACCCCTAAAAAGGCTTCATAGAAGCCTTAGGACTCTGCAGAGAACAATTTTAAATCTTTTAATTTTAAGTTGAGGCTTAGAAAAAAAATGCCTTGACAAAGATTATAAGATATAATTCCTGGGCATCTAACTCCCGGGTCAGTGCTCTCTGCTATACTTGCTGACTCTCCATGTCTGGTTGACCCAGATCTAAAACTGATAACAATGTGCCTAGTATAAACTCTGACACATAGTAATATGCATAAATATTTAGTGAATGATGAATGTATATGTGAGCAGTTCTACTCATATACTTAGATCGAAGAAAAGAAATTGTGTTTTGAGATAAAATTGGAGATATTTTAGAGTGTCAGAATTCTCCAAATTCTTTGATTGTGGCTCAGAAATTTTCCTCATAATCTCAATAGCAGATTCATTGTGTGTTATTGCCTATCTCATTAGAACTGGTTTCCTCAATTCCTGACAGTTAATAAATAAAGGAGTTATTTATAAGTTTATCTTTTACTTTTTTGTGTGACTGTATTATAATTTGTATCCTTGCAGGTTGTTCATTTGCTGTATTTTAACTGCATTAGGTCTTAAAAAGGATATTGTGAAGTGACCTGTAAAATGAACATTTCTATGGGTAAATGTAGTTGACATCCAAAACAATTAACTGATTTATGGACTGTCTTTTGAAATGCAACCAAGTCATAAATGAGGAAACTAATTGTAATTGACTTGGAGACAGTGTAATCTGAAATCTGACCAATTAAGTCAAAAGCAAGCTATGAATTCATCTTTCTTACCCAATGTTTTCGTCTCTGATGAATGTAGATAAATCAAAGGAAATCTGGTTGAAGAGGTGCTGGTAGGTACTAATGATGGAAATGATTGTGATGGTGTAGGGCAGCTGAATGAAGCCACCAAGTGTTTACTTTCATAAGAGGAAAAAGTAAACACTTGGTGGCTTCATTCAACTGCTCTATGCCATCACAATCATTTCCTTAACTTGGGATTTCTGGTTTTCTTTAATTAACAGTAATCTTTTGATGTTCCAACTACCTGCCCTTTGTTGCAAAGCTCCTATATATCCTAGCTCCTCCCTCACCTCCTCAGAGCAGTTCTCTCAGGGTTACTTGAGTTGCTGCCTCCTGGGCTTGAAGTTCTAAAATTTCCTGCCAAATAAAGCGTAACTCTCAACTTTTAGGTTGTGAGTATTGTTTTAGTTGACTATATATATATATATATATATATATATATATATATATATATATGGATAGAGAGAGAGAGAGAGAACTGAATCACTATGCTGTACACCTGAAACTAACATGACATTGTAAATGAACTATACTTCAATTAAAAAAAACACTAAAAAAACAGAAAATAAAAACAAAATAAAAAAGAGGAAAAAGTATCTAAAAAGGAAATTAAAAATTGCTTATATTAACCCCACTTGGCTTGTATGTTTAAGAGAAGTAGGAAGATAAAATGCTTCTTTAGAGAGATTCGGCGCTGATGTGTAAGCAAGTTCATTAGGGTAAATATCCACACAGGAGCATGGAACTCTTTAGAATGAGAACTAGGCCAGGAAGGGGAGGATTCTGGAAACTATGTAGCTATGATGATATTCCTGTGAAGGTAGTACTAGTTGGACAGGTTGGAAGAAACAGATTCACGTGCATACAGGATGTGAGGGGAGTAGGCAGCTAGTATTGCTGGGGACCAGTCAGAGCTATCTTGGTGAGTAGAATATGTAAATTAGAGTGTTGTCCAAATACTGACTTCTCAGTATCTAGTAAGTCCTGAAAAATAATGTTCATAGAATACAAACAGGAGTAACCAGGCGTAAATGGCATACTGTATGCGTATAGTGGGTTAGATTTTATTTTTAAATTATCTTTCCCTTGATTCTTTTCCAGATATGGATCAACTCATAAACAACTTGGAGGTTCAACTTAATTCAGAAGGTGGCTCAAAGCATATATTCAAACAGGTCAGTTATCAAGAAAATGAGATACTAATATTGAGCCATAATAGTGTTGAGTATCTGGTAATTGTCATAGAGCTGAAGCTCATTTTTCTTTCTAACAACATGTTGGGAGCTGAGAAGGGGTGAATGAAGGGAGGTTTCCAGGAGGTACCTGGATGCCTGAGTTTCTGGTTCAAATAGGGAGTAAATCTGGCGTAAAAGAAGCATAGCCTTTGGGATCAAGGCTATAGGGACAAGATTAGACACTTCATAGACAACAGCAGTCATTTATCTAGCACTAGTTCATATTTGGGGCACTCTGAAGACTAAATGCAATGTCTTATTTAATCCTCACAATAACTGTTGGGTAGTGTGTTAGGGATCTCCAGATAAACAGAACCACCAGAATGTGTATTTCTCAATTTCTCTCTATCTATAGATATACATAAAATATGTATCTATCTATATCTATCTACTGTATCTATATCTATCTGTCTATATATATAATTAATATATATATTATATAAATATATATCTTTACATATAAAATAAAAATATATCTATATCTATAGATCTATCCAAATATATCTATCTACCTATCTATAAAGAATGTTTAAATATTTATTTTATTGAAGTATAGTTGATTTACAATGCTGTATTAATTTCTACTGTACAGCGAAGTGATTCAGTTATACATACATACATATATATATATATATATATATATACACATTCTTTTTCATATTCTTTTCCATTATGGTTTATCACAGGATACTGAATATAGTTCCCTGTGCTATACAGTCTTTGTTGTTTATTCCTTCTATATATAAAAGTTTCCATCTGCTAATCCCAAACTCCCAATCCATCCCTCCCCCACCCTCTCCCCCTTAGCAACCACAAGTCTGTTCTCTATGTCCCAGATATATGCCCAGGAGTGGGATTGCAGGATCATATGGCAACTCTATTTTTAGTTTTTTTGAGGAACCTCCATACTGTTTTCCATAGTGACTGCATCAGTTTACACTCCCACCAACAATGTAGGAGGGTTCCCTTTTCTCTACACCCCAGAGAGAGAAAGATTTTAAGAAATTGGGCTCACATGATTATGGAATCCTAGTGTATCCAAAATCTGATGGGGTAGGCTGCCGAGCTGGAGAGCCATAGAAGTTTTACAGTTCTAGTCCAAAGGCAGACTGTTGGAAGAATTTGTTCTTCCTTGGAGATCAGTCTTTGTTTATTGAAGCCTTCAAGTGATTGGATGAGGCCAACCCACATTATGGAGGGTAATCTGCTTTATTCAAAATTCAATGATTTAAACGTTAATCTCACCCAAAAAAACTTCTTCACAGAAACATTCAGAATAATGTTTGACCAAATATCTGGGCACCTGGCCCAGCCAAGTTGACACATAAAATTAACCATCACAGATATGTATTCTTAATGTTCCCATTTTACAGATAAGAAAGTTATGACCTTGGGCATTCCCGAACAAGGATTCAAAACAGATTACCTGGTTTTTACAGCTAAGCACTCTGTGTTAGATGTTGAAGTCCCATCTTGCTCAGGGTTGAGTTCTAATGTTATTGCATAAGTGAAAACCAAACACAGTCAAAATTATCCTTGAAAATCCCTTAAATTGCCTGTAAAATTGAGCATACAGTTTTGTGTATCCAGTACTGATCTGTTTCTTTACTTAAGTCACCAGATAAAGTATCTGGCTGACATTTAGGGGTCATATTTTAGAAAAAAAATGTTTTTAATCATTAAATGCTTTGCCTTTGGTGTACAATTGAATTTGTTTGTTACATGTGCATATGGATGAGATGCCCTTATACTGTTTTAATGACATTAAATCCAATGCAATGTCTTATTTACCTTACTTGTAGCTGTTGCCATTTAGGAACTATTAGCACGTCAAAAGTTGCTAATTATTGCAAAACTTCTGCTGGTTGCTGGTGCTTTGTTGTAGTAAATACTAAGAGGAAGCTGAGTATAAGTGTTAGATAAAAATCGATTAAACTTGTAATAAAAAAATTCAGTGAAATGTTGTCAAGCATGCATAGCTATCTCATTTTGAAATCTCAGTACACCTAAATACAATTCGAAAAATGTTTTTCCATGTGTTAAGTAGAGTAAGGTTCCAAAATTTGAGGTCACTTTGAAATTAGTGCAATGTATAGAAAATTCTGGATAGTAGATAACCTAAGCATTTTTTGTTTTGTTTGTTTCTTGCCATTTCCAAGATATCTTGTTTTTAGTAAAGCTAGGGTACTTGTGGTACATGACCAGAAAACACTAACCATGTCCCAGGCCCAGAGCTTGTGTTCTATAACAGTACAATGCTGGCAACATCTTAGTGGGCAGAAGCCTCCTAGTTTGGTTCATTACATGATTTGTTTATGTCATGAGGTAGGATTGGTGGATGGATGTCTAGCTCAGTACACACATCCTGCTCTCACTTCTTTGAATTCCTACATCACCATACCATATAATGAATGAGTACTTGCTTGTCACCTGCCCTTTGTTTATGGTTTCTGATTATTTCCCAGAAGTAGGATTTCTTGGAAAAAATGTATGAGCATATTTAAGGTTCATATTGTATCATACATATCTTCCCCCCTCCAACTTAATATTGTTAACATTTTGGCACATATTTTCACATAGTTGAATATATTCTCTCTCTTTCTCTGCCTCTCTCTCTGTGATTCTCTCCCTCTCTCTCTCTCTTTCTCACTTATTACCTTTGAAAGTAACTTGCATCAAGAAACTTCAAGCCTAAATAATTCATCATGCATCACTTACAAATAATGACATTCTCCTACATAATTACATCAATACTAATATACCCAGGAAAATTAACAATGTTTCTATAATATTACATAAATGGGTCATTCATTTCTCAATGGTTCTCAGTGACACATTTTCCCATACCATTCTTCCTTTCTGGAATGTGTTTCATTCAGCCTGTTTAATTTACCAAATCCCACACTTTCTGTAGGACCCAAATTCTAATTTCATCTCTTCCATAAAAAACTTTCATTGATAACCCCAACTCTCACTAATCTCTAGTGCCCTGAACTCCTGGAATGCTAAATTATCTGTATCAGTCACTCATGTGGCTCTGCTTATTACTTGTTTTCTAATTGTCAAGAGCTTCATGTAAATATCTCATCTACACAGTGATATTCTTTGTCTCCCAAACTTCAGTTACTTGTGTACCACTTTCACAATTTCTGCCATATCCTTATCATCAATATTATTTACTTACTTAAAAAATTAGATCAGTAAAAATAAATACATACCTATATTAGTTTTGTCCTAAGCAGTCTGGAGAATTTTGGGTTTGATGTGGGGTATTAGTTTCCTAGGGCTGCCACAACAAATTACTGCAAATTGGGTGGCTAAAAACAACAGAAATTTACAGTTCTAGAGGCCAGAGGTTCAAAATCAAGGTGTTTTGAGTGCCTCAAACCATCCCAAGGCTCTAGGGAAGAATCCGTTCCTTGCCTTTTACACCTTCTGGTGGATGCAGATGTTCTTTGACTTGTGGCCTCAGCACTCCAATGTCTGCATGCTTCTTCATATTGATTTCTTATCTGAGTTTCTATGTGTGTCTCCTCTGTGTGTCTTTTTTTTTTTACATCTTTATTGGAGTATAATTGCTTTACAATGGTGTGTTATTTTCTGCTTTATAACAAAGTGAATCAGTTATTCGTATATATATGTTCCCATATCTCTTCCCTCTTGCGTCTTGCTCCCTCCCACCTGCCCTATCCCACCCCTCTAGGTGGTCACAAAGCACTGAGCTGATCTCCCTGTGCTATGCGGCTGCTTCCCACTAGCTATCTATTTTACGTTTGGTAGTGTATATATGTCCATGCCACTCTCTCACTTTGTCACAGCTTACCCTTCCCCCTCCCCATATCCTCAAGTCCATTCTCTAGTAGGTCTGTGTCTTTATTCCTATCTTACCCCTAGGTTCTTCATGACAATTTTTTTCCTTAAATTCCACATATATGTTTTAGCATATGGTATTCGTCTTTCACTTTCTGACTTACTTCACTCTGTATGACAGACTCTAGGTCCATCCACCTCATTACAAATAGCTCAATTTCGTTTCTTTTTATGGCTGAGTAATATTCCATTGTATATATGTGCCACATCTTCTTTATCCATTCATCTGATGATGGACACTTAGGTTGTTTCCATCTCCTGGCTATTGTAAATAGAGCTGCAATGAACATTTTGGTACATGACTCTTTTTGAATTACGGTTTTCTCAGGGTATATGCCCAGTAGTGGGATTGCTGGGTCATATGGTAGTTCTATTTGTAGTTGTGTGTCTTTTATAAGGATATTTGTTATTGAATTTAGAGCCTGCCCAAATAATCCAGGAGAATCCCCTAATCTGGGGATTAGGACATGAACATATCTTTTGGGGGAACACCATTCAGCCCACTACAATTTGTTATGTATATACTTTTTCTAATATGTAATAAATAAATATATAACTATTTAAATAAAATAATTTATCTATGCACCAACCAAAAACAATCTTAGATGCTCTGAGAAAGAAAAAATGTTTCATCTTATTATCAAATACCTAATACACATATGCATACATGCATACATATGTATATACCTACATATATGCATTTCTGACCTCATTTTGCCTGGATGTAGCTGCTACTATGCTTGATACTTTTTCCCAGTCCCTTAGGATTGCCTACTTCATTAGTTTGTACAAATTGATTAATTCTTTTGTCTTATAGTGCTTCATTTCCTGATGCTATTGTGATGGTGGGAAGTAAAATTTGAATTCCCTCTAGGTTTAGATGAGGTCTAACTTTCTAATAATATCCAACTCCATCCACCTCTCCTTTCACTAATACCCAAACACATGATGTCCTTATTGGAGAAGGACTGGAGATTCAGAGGGTTAAAGTGACTTTTTATTTAAACAATGAATGTGCACATATATGTGTATATGTGCATATATGTGTACCTGGGCATGAAAATGATTAGTCTAAACCCAGAGCAAAGCTAGAAGAGACCTGTATACAAGAGCAGCTTTCCTCTTTCTGTTTGGGACGAGCCTGAGCTTTATCTTTTTTTTTTTTTTTTTTTTTGGCTGCGTTGGGTCTTCGTTGCTGTGTGCAGGCTTTTCTCGGCGAGTGGGGGCTACTCTTCGTTGCGGAGCATGGGCTTCTCATTGCGGTGGCTTCTCTTGTTGTGGAGCATGGGCACTAGGCGCATGGGCTTCAGTAGTTGTGGCACGTGGGCTCAGTAGTTGTGTCTTGCGGGCTCTAGAGCACAAGCTTAGTAGTTGTGGCACACGGGCTTAGTTGCTCCGTGGCATGTGGAATCTTCCTGCACCAGGGCTCAAACCTGTGTCGCCTACCTTGGCAGGCGGATTCTTAACCACTGTGCCACCAGGGAAGCCCTCTGAGCTTTATCTTATTACCATCACAATACTCCTTCCTCTCCTTTCCACCTGCTGTGCTGTCTGGAGTATTTTATTCTTTCATTTTCTTTCTAGCCTTGCCTTCCCACTTTCAAGCTCTAAATCAGAGCTGTTTTAAGCAATGGATTTCCCTGACCCTCCACCTCCCAAGGCCTTTCTACCTATCTTCATCAAATGCTCAAGAGCTTAGGTAATTGTGAAATTAACCACCTTTTCTCTGGGTTTCTTTCTAGAATTGAAGGCAGTAGGTGCCTTTATCCAACCTCTGTGGTGATATATCAATAAATAACTCTTTTTTGTCAACTCAAATTGCCTTAAAGTCTGATTAGAATTCTGGACAATTGAGAGGAAGGACTGTGGAAATTAAAACTTCTCTGCAAATTACCCCCAAGTTTCTGTATTTTTCCCATACCTAAGCTCCTTCATATACTCAGAAATCTTTGAAAGCTGCAGCCTGAAGTTTTAAAATATCTAATGGGTAAAGTATTCTCTTTCTTTGAAGAGGGAGAGAGAGTTCTGTACTGACTGACGACAGAACACTTGAAACCTGAAGTCATCACACAATACTGAAAATTAAAAGAGTTGATTTAAAGAGAAAAATCTGATGACACAGCTTTAGATCAATCCTCAGATGAGCTTTCAAAGCTGTGGTAATTGTATTCAATGAAAAGTGGAATGGGGAGCCATCTTGAGCCATCTTAGTGAGAATTCTTAAAAATCTCTGAAAGTCTAGGGCTGAAAACATACTCACTTCTTATGTTATACCTTTTTCAGAACCTTCAAGTATAGTATGCTATGTAAAAGGAGAAGGTAAATCAGATAGTCTATGTTTTTCTTTAACCGTAAGGATAGCTATATTCAAAATATGAAAGAATTCAGACAGTATATTGAAATTCTTATTAAAATTACTTTGACCGTATTAAAAGAGAAATCTCAGTGCACACAAAAATCATTCACTATAGTAATATAGATATGGAATGCTTATCCTATTATGTTTTCATGTCACAAAGCAAGAAATGGTAAGGTAAACCTTGAGAGCCGCTTTCAAGCACAGTCTGTTCTCTTGAGGGAGCATACATGCAGAATACAGTATTCACAAGCTGGAGAATCCTTGCTACAGGCTGGATTCACTTAGGCATAACAGGTACACTTGAAAGTGATATGGACAGAAGGAAATATGTGATGATATGCTTTGAGGAAGTTACCATTAAAACAATACAACCCAAACAACTGGTCTTCCAACATTTCTTTTAAAGTCATGTGGACCTAGAGTCTGTCATACAGAGTGAAGTAAGTCAGAAAGAGAAAAACAAATACTGTATGCTAACACATATATATGGAATCTAAGAAAAAAAAAAGGTCATGAAGAACCTAGGGGTAAGACAGGAATAAAGACACAGACCTACTAGAGAATGGACTTGAGGATATGGGGAGGGGGAAGGGTAAGCTGTGACAAAGTGAGAGAGTGGCATGGACATATATACACTACCAAACGTAAAATAGATAGCTAGTGGGAAGCAGCCGCATAGCACAGGGAGATCAGCTCAGTGCTTTGTGACCACCTAGAGGGGTGGGATAGGGCAGGTGGGAGGGAGCAAGACGCAAGAGGGAAGAGATATGGGAACATATATATACGAATAACTGATTCACTTTGTTATAAAGCAGAAACTAACATACCATTGTAAAGCAATTATACTCCAATAAAGATGTTTAAAAAAATATAAAGTCCTGTGATGATGGCAGAAGAAGAGTAATGACTGAAGCCCTATTGTGGACAGGGTTTTTGTTAGACCACAGGGCAGACTTGGTCTACAGAAGGACAACTCATGATAGTTTGCTGAAGCAAGACCCTGCAACATCTTATCTCGTCAAGGCAATAAGAATAGCCTATATGTTCTTCAAGTTCTACACATTCATCAGTCAGTTTCCATTTTGGATTTTCCTGAATAATATGTTTGTCAATATAATGAATAACTGTGGACTGAGTACTAGCTAATCACAAGGCCTTGAACCCATGACATTATTCCGGGCAGCACTCAAGGTCTAGGAGATGGCCTCTATTTAGCAAAAGATAGTGAGGTTGCCAAAGTAATCTCCATTTTATATTTAACATTCAGAACTTCAGCTTCCTTAGGTTTCTGGGACTAAAGCCGAGAGTCCAGAAAGTCCCTGAAAATTTAACTAGATCTTTCCTTAATGTATACTGGCAGACTGTTTATTTCTATATCTGCACCCACAGTCTATATACTTCTAGAAAAACAATATTATACCTAACCTCTTCTTTTGTTTTTGTTTTTTGTTTTGTTTTGTTTTTTTGGCCATGCCCCACTGCTTGCTGGATCTTAGTTCCCTGACCAGGGATTGAAGCCAGGCCACAGCAGTGAAAGCCCCAAGTCCTAAACACTGGACCACCAGGGAATTCCCAACCGAACCTCTTCTTATGCTTTCTGTTGTAACTCTATTTCTCAGTGTTATCAGGATAATCTCTGTTATCCCAGATATTCCTGGGAGTCTGCCTCTTTAATCTGGGAAGGGAGCTAGTTAGGTGAAGGGACAAGTAGGAAATATGGGAAAAATAGGAGCTTAAGTTTATATGAGGGATTCAGAGGAGAAGGAATTTTTAAGCTCAGCACAGTCATTCTTGACAACTTCTCCACATCCTCCCCCTCCCCACCAACAGAAGTCTACTGCTCACCTTACCTGGATGGAGTGAATCCACCCATGAAGGATGGATTACATTAGAAGTATGTCAAACAGTGGGACAAATCACAGAAGACATGTCTTAGAGGGGCAGATTGAAGCAATATGTGGACCACAAACAAGGCGTGAGTTGGGATGAGGTCTTGTAAATCGAGAAACCAAAAATATCATAGCATAGCAGAGGGAGAAAGCAGATGGCTGTCTTGCTAAATTCTGTGAGTAAAACGTGGATACTTCTTGGTGCGTTTATTCATGCTCAGCATGCTCTAAGGGTATTTTAAAGAAAGTCAGAACAAGAGAACACTGCCTATTCTTGCCCGTCATCATTCTCTGAGTTTAGGCCCATATTATCTTTCATCTAAAATTTTTAAATCATAACCATAATACCACTCGATAATGATATTGTGGATAATGATATTATGGATTAAGTACTTTAAAAATTACCAATAATTCTTTAATATCATCCAATATGCAGTTAATATTCAAATTTATCCAATTGTCTCATAAATGTCTTACCAAGATTTTTCCTTATTCTTCCATTTTGACCTCTTTAAATCCTGTCTTATTCCTTCTTTAATCTATCCTTCATTAAGGAGCTAGTTAAATATCACAGAAATAGCTCTGCCCATGTCACTCCCCTCCTCAAAACAATTATCTTTTATCTCACCCAGCCTTTCCTTGAAATTCACTTTCCCTCATATTCCAAAAATAAAGCATAGTCATATTTTGTGTAAGGGCTGCATTCCTGAAAATCTCTCATAATTCAGAACTCCTACAGCTCAGTATGATCCTGATAGAGAATGGAGTCTTGCTTGTTTACTGGCTAAGTAGCACTACTATCTCCAAAGCCATCTTCAAGGTCCAGATATTGCTTGGCAAGGGCAGTAAACAGTCCACAATATCCTTGACCTTTTTTTAATTAATTGAAGTATAGTTGGCTTACAATATTATATTAGTTTCAGGTGTACAGCATAGTGATTCAGCATTTTTACATATTATACTCCATTAGAAGTTATTACAAAATAATAGCTATAATTCCCTGTGCTATACAATATATCCTTGTTGCTTATCTATTTTATACATAGTAGTTTTTATCTCTTAATCCCCTACCCCTAATTTGTCTACTCCCCTTTGGTAGCCACTAGTTTTTTTTCTATATCTGTAAATCTGTTTCTGTTTTGCATATACATTTGATAGTATTATTATTATTTTTTTGGCTGTGTCATGCAGCATGCAAGATCTTATTTCCCCGACCAGCGATTGAACCTGCAGTGAAAGTGCTGGGTACTAACCACCGGACAACCAGGGAATTCCCTGTATTATATATTAGATTCCTTATATAAGTGATATCATACAGTATCTTTCTGTCTGACTTATTTCACTAAGCATAATATTCTCCAGGACCATCCAAGTTGTTGCAAAAGGCAGAATTTCATTTTTTATGGCTGAGTAATATTCCATTGTGTGTATATGTGTGTGTATGTATGTGTATATATATATATATATATGTATATGTATATCACATCTTCTTTATCTATTCGTCTATTGATGCACATGGGTTGCTTCCATATTTGACTGTTATGAATAGTGCTGCTGTGAACATTGGGGTGCATGTATCTTTTTGAATTAGTGTTTTTTTGGTTGTTGTTGTTGTTTTTCCTGATGCATATCCAGGAGTGGAATTGCTGGAGCATATGATAGTTGTATTTTTAACTTTTTGAGGAATCTCCATACTGTTTTCCATAGTGGCTACACCAGTTGATATTCCCAACAGTGCAGAAGGGTTCCTTTTACTCCACATCCTCTCCAACATTTGTTATTTGTAGACTTTTTGATGATAGCCATTCTGACAGGTGTGAGGTGATATCTCTTTGTTGTTTTGATCTGCATTTCTCTGAAAATTAACAATGTTGAACATCTTTTCATATGCTTGTTGGCCATCTGTATGTCTTCTTTGGACAATGTCTATTCGTCTTCTACCCAATTTTTTTAAGTTTTAAATTTTATTTTATTTTTTTTTTTACACAGCAGGTTCTTATTAGTTATCCATTTCATACCCATCAGTGAATACATGTCAATCCCAATCTCCCAATTCATCACAGCACCACCACCCCACCCGCCGATTTCCCCCCTTGGTGTCCATACATTTGTCCTCTACATCTGTGTCTCAATTTCTGCCCTGCAACACGGTTCATCTGTACCATTTTTTCTAGGTTCCACATATATGTGTTAATATACGATATCTGTTTTGCTCTTTCTGACTTACTTCACTCTGTATGACAGTCTCTAGATTCATCCATGTCTCTACAAATGACCCAATTTCTTTCCTTTATATGGCTGAGTAATATTCCATTGTATATATGTACCACACCTTCTTTATCCATTCATCTGTCGATGGGCATTTAGGTTGCTTCCATGACCTGCCTATTGTAAATAGTGCTGCAATGAACATTGGGGTTCATGTGTGTTTTTGAATTATGGTTTTCTCAGGGTATATGTCCAGTACTGGGATTGCTGGGTGATATGGTAATTCTATTTTTAGTTTTTTAAGGAACCTCCATACTGTTCTCCATAGTGGCTGTATCAATTTACATTCCTATCAACAGTGCAAGAGGGTTCCCTTTTCTCCACACCCTCTCCAGCATTTGTTGTTTGTAGATTTTCTCATGATGCCCATTCTAACTGGTGTGAGGTGATACCTCATTGTAGTTTTGATTTGCATTTCTCTAATAATTAGTGATGTTGAGCAGCTTGTCATGTGCTTCTTGGCCATCTGTATGTCTTCTTTGGAGAAATGTCTATTTAGGTATTCTGCCCATTTTTGGATTGGGTTCTCTGTTTTTCTTAATATTGAGCTGCATGAGCTGTTCATATATTTTGGAGGTTAATCCTTTTTCTGTTGATTCATTGGTAAATATTTTCTCCCATTCTGAGGGTTGTCTTTTCATCTTGTTTGTAGTTTCCTTTGCTTTGCAACAGATTTTAAGTTTCATTAGGTCCCATCTGTTTATGTTTGGTTTTATTTCCATTACTCTAGGACATAGATCAAAAAAGATCTTGCTGTGATTTATGTCAAAGACTTTTTTTCCTGTGTTTTTCTCTAAGAGTTTTATAGTGTCCGGTCTTACATTTAGGTCTGTAATCCATTTTGAGTTAATTTTTGTGTATGGTGTTAGGGAGTGTTCTAATTTCATTCTTTTACATGTAGCTGTACAGTTTTCCTAGCATCACTTATTAAAGAGACTGTCTTTTCTCCATTGTGTATCTTTAACTCCTTTGTCATAGATTAGTTGACTATAGGTGCATGGGTTTATCTCTGGGCTTTCTATCCTGTTCCATTGATCTATGTTTCTGGTTTTTTGCCAGTACCATATTGTCTTGATTACTGTAGCTTTGTAGTATAGTCCGAAGTCAGGGAGTCTGATTCCTCCAGCTCCGTTTTTTTTCCCTCAAGACTTCTTTGGCTATTTGGGGTCTATTGTGTCTCCATAAATATTTTAAGTTTTTTTTGTTCTAATTCTGTAAAAAATGCCATTGGTAATTTGATAAGGATTGCATGGAATCTATAGATTGCTGTGGGTAGTATAATCATTTTCACAATATTGATTCTTCCAATCCAAGAACATTGTATATCACTCCAACTCTTTGTATCATCTTTAATTTCTTTCATCAGTGTCATAATTTTCTGCATGCAGGTCTTTTTTCTTCCTAGGTAGGTTTATTCTTAGGTATTTTATTCTTTTTGTTGCAATGGTAAATGGGAGTGTTTCCTTAATTTCTCTTTCAGATTTTTCACCATTAATGTATAGCAATGCAAGAGACTTCTGTTCATTAATTTTGTATCCTGAAACTTTACCAAATTCATTGATTACTTCTATTAGTTTTCTGGTGGCATCTTTAGGATTCTGTATGTATAGTATGTCATCTGCAAAGAGTGACAGTTTTACTTCTTCTTTTCCAATTTGTATTTCTTTTTCTTCTCTGATTGCCATGGCTAGGACTTCCAAAACTATGTTGAATAATAGTGGTGAGAGTGGACATCCTTGTCTTATTCCTGAGCTTAGGGGAAATGCTTTCAGGTTTTCACCATTGAGAATGAACTTTGCTGTGGGTTTGTTGTATATGGCCTTTATTTGTAGAGGTAATTTCCCTCTATGCCCACTTTCTGGAGAGTTTTTACCATAAATGGGTGTTGAATTTTGTCAAAAGCTTTTTCTGCATCTATTGAGATAATCATATGGTTTTTCTTCTTCAGTTTGTTAATATGGTGTATCACATTGATTGATTTGTGTATATTGAAGAATCCTTGCATACCAGGGATAAATCTCACTTGATCATGGTGTATCATCCTTTTAATGTGCTGTTGGATTCTGTTTACTAGTATTTTGTTGAGGATATTTGCATGTACATTCATCAGTGATATTGGTCTGTAATTTTCTTTTTTTGTAGTATCTTTGTCTGGTTTTGGTATCAGGGTGATGGTGGCTTCATAGAATCAGTTTGGGAGTTTTCCTTCCTCTGCAATTTTTTGGATGAGTTTGAGAAGGAAGGGTGTTAGGCCTCCTCTAAGTGTTTGATAGAATTCACCTGTGAAGCCATCTGGTCCTGGAGTTTTATATTTTGGAAGATTTTTAATCACAGGTTCAATTTCATTACTTGTCATTGGTCTATTCATATTTTCTATTTCTTCCTGGTTCAGTCTTGGAAGGTTATACCTTTCTAAGAATTTGTCCATTTCTTCCTGGTTGTCCATTTTATTAGCATAGATTTACTTGTAGTAGTCTCTTAGGATGCTTTGTATCTCTGTGGTGTCTGTTGTAACTTCTCCTATTTTCATTTCTAATTTTATTGATTTAAAGCCTCTTCCTCTTTTTCTTGATGAGTCTGACTAATGGTTTATCAATTGGTTTATCTTCTCAAAGAACCAGCTTTTAGTTTTATTGATCTTTGATATTGTTTTCTTTGTTTCTATTTCATTTATTTCTCTCTGATCCTTATGATTTCTTTCCTTCTGCTAACTTTGGGTTTTGTTTGTTCTTCTTTCTCTAGTTCCTTTAGGTTTAAGTTTAGGTTGTTTATTTGAGATTTTTCTTGTTTCTTGAGGTAGGCTTGTATTGCTATAATCTTCCCTCTTAGAACTGTTTTTTCTGCATCCCGTAGGTTTTGGATCATCGTGCTTGTGTTGCCAGTTGTCGCTAGGTATTTTTTGATTTCCTCTTTGATTTATTCAGTGATCTCTTGGTTATTTAGTAACATATTGTTTAGACTCCATGTGTTTGTGTTTTTTATGGTTTTTTCCCCTGTAACTGATTTCTAATCTCATAGCGTTGTGGTTAGAACAGATGCTTGATATGATTTCAATTTTCTTAAATTTACTGTGGTTTCATTTGTAACCCAAGATGTGATATATCCTGGAGAATGTTCTGTGTGCACTTGAGAAGAAAATGTAATCTGCTGTTTTTGGATGGAATGTCCTATTAATATCAACTAAATCTAGTGGGTCTATGTGTCATTTAAATCTCATGTTTCCTTATTAATTTTCTGTTTGGGTGATCTGTCCATTGGTGTTAGTTAGGTGTTAAAGTCACCCATTATTATTGTGTTATTGTTGATTTCCTCTTTTATAGCTGTTAGCAGTTGCCTTACGTATTGATGTGCTCCTATATTGGGTGCATATATATTTATATTTGTTATATTTTCTTGGATTGCTCCCTTGATGATTATGTAGTGTCCTTCTTTTTCTCTTGTAACATTCTTTACTTTAAAGTCTATTTTGTCTGATATGAGAATTGCTTCCAGGTTTCTGTTGATATTTACATGGAATATCTTTTTCCATTCCCTCACTTTCAGTCTGTATGTGTCCCTCGGTCTGAAGTGGGTCTCTGGTAGACAGTATATATATGGGTCTTGCTTTTGTAACCATTCAATGAGCCTGTGTCTTTTGGTTGGAGCATTTAATCCATTCACGTTTAAGGTAATTATTGATATGTATGTTCCTATTACCATTTTCTTAATTGTTTTGGGTTTGTTTTTATAGATCCTTTTCTTCTCTTGTCTTTCCCATTTAGAGAAGTTCCTTTAACATTTGCTGTAGAGATAATTTGGTGGTGCTGAATTCTCTTAGTTTTTGCTTGTCTGTAAAGCTTTTGATTTCTCCATCAAATCTGAATGAGGTCCTTGCCAGGTAGAGTAATCTTGGTTGTACTTTCTTCCCTTTCATCACTTTAAATATGTCATGCCATTCCCTCTGGCTTGGAGAGTTTCCTCTGAGAAATCAGCTGCTAACCTTATGGGAATTCCCTTGTATGTTAACCTTATGGGAGTTCCCTTGTATGTTATTTGTCATTTTTCCCTTTCTGCTTTCAATAATTTTTCTTTGTCTTTAATTTTTGCCAATTTGATTACTATGTGTCTCATTCTCTAGGAAGTCCTCCTCCTCTTGCCAGACCCCCAGGTTGGGAAGCCTGACATGGGCTCAGAACCTCCATTCCAGTGGGTGGACTTCTGTGGTATAAATGTTCTCTGGTTTGTTAGTCACCCATCAAGCAACTATTGGATTTGATTTTATTGTGATTGTGCCCCTCCTACTGTCTCACTGGGACTTCTCCTTTGTCTTTGGATGTGGGATATCTTTTGGGTTTATCCTGTATGGGACTCTGTGCACTTCCTGGACTTGTGTGCCTATTTCCTTCCCACATTAGGGAACTTTTCGACTATAATCTCTTCAAATATTTTCTCAGTTCCTTCTCTGTCTCTTCTCCTTCTGGGATCCTTATAATGCAAATGTTGTTGCATTTTATATTGTCCCAGAGGTCTCTTAGGCTGTCTTCATTTATTTTCATTCTTTTTTCTTTATTCTGTTCCTCAGCAGTGAATTCCACCATTCTCTCTTCCACATCAATTATCCGTTCTTCTGCCTCAGTTATCCTGCTATTGATTCCTTCTAGTGTATTTTTCATTTCAGTTATTGCATTTTTCATCTCTGTTTGTTCTTTAATTCTTCTAGTTCTTTGTTAAACATTTCTTGCATCTTGTCTATCTTTGCCTCCATTCTTTTTCCACAGTCCTGGATCATCTTCTCTATCATTATTCTGAATTCTTTTTCTGGAAGGTTGCCTATCTCTACTTCATTGAGTTGTTTTTCTGGGGTTTTATATTGTTTCTTCATCTGGTACATAGTCCTCTGCCTTTTCATTTTGTCTATCTTTCTGTGAATGTGGGTTTTGTTCCACGGGCTGTAGAACTGTAGTTCTTTTTGCTTCCACTGTCTGCTCTCTGGTGGGTGAGGCTATCTAAGAGGCTTGTGCAAATTTCCTGATGGGAGGGACTGGTGGTGGGTAGAGCTGGCTGTTGCTCTGGTAGGCAGAGCTCAGTAAAACGTTATTGTACTTGTCTGATGATGGGTGGGGCTAGATTCCCTCCCTGTTGGTTGTTTGGCCTGAGGCAACCAAACACTGGAGCCTACCCGGACTCTTTGTTGGGGCTAATGGCGGACCCTGTGAGGGCTCACACCAAGGAGTATTTCCCAGAACTTCTGCTGCCAGTGTCCTTGTCCTCATGGTGAGACACAGCCACCCCCTGCCTCTAGCACTAGCAGGCAGGTCTGGTTCTCTCTCCCATGGCATCACTGCTCCCTTTTTTGGGTCACAATGCACACACCACCCTGTGTGTGCCCTCCAAGAGTGGAGTCTCTCTTTCCCCCAGTCCTGTCAAAGTTCTGCAATCAAATCCCACTAGCCTTCAAAGTCTGATTCTCTAGGAAGTCCTCCTCCTCTTGCCAGACCCCCAGGTTGGGAAGCCTGACATGGGCTCAGAACCTCCATTCCAGTGGGTGGACTTCTGTGGTATAAATGTTCTCTGGTTTGTTAGTCACCCATCAAGCAACTATTGGATTTGATTTTATTGTGATTGTGCCCCTCCTACTGTCTCACTGGGACTTCTCCTTTGTCTTTGGATGTGGGATATCTTTTTTGGTGAGTTCCAATGTCTTCCTGTTGGTGATTGTTCCCGTCTACCCATTTTTTATTTGGGGATATCCTTGATCTTTGAATTCATTCAACTCAGAAAAATTGTTATTAGGTTGAGGTTTTATGTTATTTTATATATTACCTATAAAGTGATCATTTAATTAGTATTTATTTTTTGGCCACGCTGCATGTGGGATCTTAGTTCCCCGACCAGGAATCAAACCTGTGCCCCCTGCATTGGAAGCACAGAGTCTTAACCACTGGACCATCAGGGAAGTCCCTTAATTGGTATTTTTAAATTTAAAAGTTGCACAGATATATTTTGCATTTAATAAAACTGACTGTACTGCATCATTACTACCTAAGCATATTGTCTGTTGGTATGTCTCTGTAGATGGAAATTTTTTTTTACCCTTTCTCTTCTTACAGAACTTCTATTAATTCTCTAAGACTCATCTGAAATATCACTTCCTCCTTGAAACCTTCCCTGATCTTCTAGACAGAATGAATCATTCCTTTTTCTTTTTCTAAAATACCTTGCTTGCATATCTACTGCATCACTTATTATGGTATGACTTATAAGCTACTCATATTATTCTATCATTGTAGTTGGTATGTTAGTATGTACTTCGTGGCTATACCTTATTCATTTGTGCCCTCACTGGACTTGACACAGTACTAATAGTGGATACTCAGGTGTGTTGATTCTAATTAATCTTGCAGAATTATTGTAAAGTTTAAATGAAATAATTTGTATTAATTGCCTTATACAGTGCCTGATGCTGGTACTCAATAAAGTTTCCCTCTTTTTTCCTCTTTACTCTTGTTTTACTTTTTCCTCTTGCCTAATTTTTCTCAACTCCCTGTATATTCTGTCCATGACAACAGAATAGAGATTTCTTTCTTTCATTGCTCACATCTCTCTTCTTCAGGGTACTAACACTCACTGTTTGCACCTCTCATTTGTTTATGTATTTATTTTAGGTCACTGGCCCTGTTAAAATTAGAGATTCCCTTAAGGCAGCAGACAGAGGTAATATGACATCTCCACCACTCCTGGATGCCAACCCCATGGAGAACCCAGCACTGTTAAATGACATCAAGATTGAGCCCCCAGAAGAACTTCTGGCTAATGATTTCAACCTGCCCCAGGTGGAACCAGTTGACCTCTCCTTTCACAAGCCAAAGTCTCCTCTTCAGCCTGCCAGTATGCTGCAAGCTCCAATACGTCCTCCCAAGCCACAGTCTGCTTCCCAGACACTTGTAGTATCCACTTCAACATCAGACACAGGCACTTCAGCAAACATCCCTACTGTTCTGACCCCAGGCTCTATCCTGGCCTCCTCTCAGGGCACTGGTGGTCAGCAGATCTTACATGTGATTCACAGCATCCCCTCAGTCAATCTGCCAAATAAGATGGGTAGCCTGAAGGCCATCCCAGTGATGGTGCAGTCACTGCCCATGGTGTATACTACTTTGCCTGCAGATGGGAGCCCTGCAGCCATTACAGTCCCACTCATTGGAGGAGATGGCAAAAATGCTGGATCAGGTGAGCATCAATCTGCCCCTTTGCTAGACTTTACCTTCCTTCATCTATTCCCTTTTTGAATATTGTATCTCCTATTTCTTTTCCAATTATTCTTGCATACAGCTTTAAGAGCAATTTTTCATAAATACTGTTTTTATCATGTCTCTTCAGCGCTTACAAATGTACAAAGAATATTTTTCATTTAGCCCATGTTTCTCAAACTGGGGTATACATATCTTTGAGTGAAATACTATGTATCTTTCTGGAACCTCTATATTATTTGACAGTAAGTAATTTAAAACATTTTATATTTTTAAAATATGATTTTATTAAAGAGAAAATATAATATTTGAATAATATTTTAAAACATGACCTTCAAAAATAGTTTTAAGCTACTAAAGCAACTACACTGGGACTTTCCAGGAGGATGTGTTTAGTCTTCTATGCCATTAAGAATGCTTTGTAGAAAAGTTGAGAATGTTTCTAGCCCTACATACATAGCCAGCCTTATCTCCCAGCCTCTCCCAGCACTGTACCTTTTCTCTTCCCTACAGGTAAAATAGTCTTCTTTGAAATTTTGCCATCTTTCCTGTGTTCCACCTCATTTAGCATCTATCACCTTCCACGTTATTTTTTACATGCTTCTATCACAAGTGTATGGGCATTCTTCCCAATTGAATTGTAAATTTCTCGAGGACAAGACTCCATCTTATTTTTCTTTGTACATCTCCAGAGAGGACAGTGGTAGATAATAGTTGTCTTGTAAAAAATGATGTGATGAACAAACTTGAAACTTTTTCCAGGAGAGAGTTCATATGCTGTAATCTTACCTTTTATTTATTTTTAAAATAAGTTCAGAATTCAGAAAGGTATGTTTATCTCCCTTTCACCACTATCCCCCAGCCACCCAGTTCCCCTCCTAGAGACATATCTAGTTTGTAATGGAGAATGATGGAAGAAAATTATATGGCTTCTTGAAGTGGTTCAAGATATTTACCTTCACCACATCTGTAGAATTACAAGCAGTTTTGGATGTTCAGCTTTAGGAAGGATGTTGGGAAATTGGAGTATAATCAGAGGAGAAAGATTAAGATGGTTAGAGGACTAAAACCCATGTCAGAAAGGAGATGATAAATGTTTAGCATGAATTAAAAAGACCAAAGGGCAGATATGCGGGTGGAAATGACTAGGAACCAGATTTCAGCTCAGTGTAAAAAAAAACGTTCTAAGAGTTTTCTACCTTTGAAATTCAATGCCTTGTGATCTTTCCATCACTAAATGTAGGAGAATGACATACTAAGCATCAAGTTGCTGAGACTCCGCTGTGTTCTTTTGAATAAAAATGCCGTTATCGATTAGTGGTTAGTTGTGGTAATGATAAGTATTCATAACAATCTTGCTTTTGAGATCCCCTGAGGGGTTTATTTAAAATACAATTATAAATTTTCATATAGGGAGTGAGCCAAACAAAACAGGAGATGGGAAAATAAAATTCTTTGTGTGAGAATTTACTGATATCAAGGCAGTGGTAACACCAAGGGATGGTTTGATGGGCTTTGAATTCCCACCCATCATAATATCCATCAGTCCATCAGAACCATTTTATTTTTTTTTTTTTTGCTTTTTTTTTTTTTTGCGGTATGCGGGCCTCACTGTTGTGGCCTCTCCCGTTGCAGAACACAGACTCCGGACGCGCAGGCTCAGCGGCCATGGCTCACGGGCCCAGCCGCTCTGCGGCATGTGGGATCTTCCCAGACCATGGCATGAACCCGCGTCCCCTGCATCAGCAGGCGGACTCTCAACCACTGCGCCACCAGGGAAGCCAAATCAGAACCATTTTAAATAAATGGAATAAATTGTAAAGTGTTCAACGTAGTTTCAAGCTAAGACCATTAGCACAGTGGTCTCCAAATGGTATGCTTACACCTTGGTGGGGGGCAAAGGGGGTATTGCACAAAGTATTTGGAGCACAAAAAGAAAGCATCAAAACTTCTATTTGTATTGTCTCACCCTTTACATGATATTTTGTTTATTTTTCATAATGTACACAAAATTTTAGGATGCTAGTACATTTATATCATAAACACACACATACGCATGCAGAGACACAGACACAGATATATGCTTAAAACGTTTTAGTGAATGATACACAATGTATGGAGGTGACTGCTCTAGCCAAATACTCCCCGTCCCCAACTTTATTGCCACGCTTAAGTTTCTTCTATATAGAAATTTTGAAGCTTTCACTAGATCTGGATGTCTGACCATGTAACTGAGTTTTGTTAGGCGTCAGAAACACCATTGGTTGCCAATAAAGATTTAAGGGCTTCTGCCAACATAGGTGGAAGGGAAGGACATTAACATGTATCAAGCACCTGCTAGACATGCATTATGTGTCTCATCTCAATGACTCGTTTCCATTAAGGAACACAAAAGCCAAAGGGGATGTTCTCACCTCTAGCATGAGCCTAGGCATTGATCTGAGGACAGCCAGGGAACTATTTAGAGTTTGATTCAACAAATACAAATTGAACCTGACTTTTCAACAGACACTGTCTTGGGTCCTCGAGATAGGGAGTTGAATCGTACCCAGACCTTATCCTAGGGAAACCCACTATCTTATCTTGCTCACTATCCTAGAGAAGCTCATTCTAGTGACAATGCTCCACACTACCCTTCCCTCAAAGAAATTTCTTTATCCCGCTCTGCTAAAATTTTAAATGCTCTTCTTTTCCTTCCATACAAATATACTTCTTCCATCTTTGCTTTTTCTTTATTTCTCTATCTTGCTGCTACTTTTCATTGTGGGCCAAACTGGGAATCCTGAAAATGATTAGAGGTTCATATATTTGTAGCCCACACTGCTCCTTTTCTTTGCTTTTAGTTAAAGTTGACCCCACCTCCATGTCTCCATTGGAGATCCCAAGTGACAGTGAGGAGAGTGCAATTGAGAGTGGATCCTCAGCCTTACAGGGTATTCAGGTACAAGAGTAAGTACTTTTATCTTTACTTCAGGTCTGTCTCTGTGTATATATGTGTGTGTCTGTGGTAAAAGTGGAACAAATTCTCAGACACAATAGTAAGAATTCGAGGACAACAAAATATAAGTAAACTGCCTTTTCAGCGAAGGTATGAGCTTGTATGCACACATGTGCATGGACATGGATGTTATGACACAGTAATGTTTTAATTGTAGATCATCAATTTTTACCCTTGGAAAATATACAAATTTCCTATAAAGTACAGTTGCATTCTGTTTGTAAGTTTAAAGCAACCTTATCATTGGCTTGTCTTTTAGCAACCATGTTGGATGAAAAATACATTTCTTTAAACCTAAGAATGAAGCTTATTAAAGTGAAATGCTCATATTGCTTGGGAACAGAAACCACCCAAAGAAACATTACCACCTTCTGGGACCTGCATTTACTGAGCAGAATGGCTTAGTTGAGGGAATTGCTTGAGCTATTTCAATTATTGGGGGGGGGCTGGTATTAAATTTGCATAAATTAAATGCATGTATGAGGTGATCCCATTATATGTAAGTCCATTTATTTAACCTCCACTTTAAAATCACTATTTGGCCTTATCTCTCTTTCTTTGCTCAGGCCAGCAGCAATGAGCCAAATGCAGGGAGAAGAGTCCCTTGACTTGAAGAGAAGACGGATTCACCAGTGTGACTTTGCGGGATGCAGCAAAGTGTACACAAAAAGCTCTCACCTGAAAGCCCACCGAAGAATCCATACAGGTCTGCCCACCTCCACTCTACCCCCAACACACACACACACACACACACACACACACACAGAGTCTCTGAGAGACAGGAAGAGAAGAAAGTCTTGAAACAAAGGTTGATCTAGTTATACTCATGGGCACAGGTTCCATTCATGGCTTTTACCCCTATGTCTTGTTTCTACTCTACGGTAGCTTTCATGAAACCAGCCTAAGAAAACACTAAACCTGGTGTCTTCTGAATAGTTATCATTCCCATTGAGCACCTGTAGGTCTTTCTAATTGGGAAGTCATAATATTTATAAGAAGATTAAGACAGATAAGACTCCCTCCCTTGCTACCAGAGCCCTACAAGTTTTATTGAGTATTGAAAAGTACAGTGAAATTAAAGCAGGCTTTTGGAGCTCAGCATCATTTACCAACCTATAACATATCTTTGTTCTCATTAGAAATGAAAGGTGGACATTAGAAAGAATAAGTAAAGCAGACCTGGGGGCTGAGGGGGGTGCTGAGAGAGTGAGCAAATTGCCCCATCTGAAGGAGAACTATCACTCAACTCCAAATAAGTATTACCAAATCTCCCAAATTAAAACGAGTCATGATTGATTTTTTTTTTTTTTGTGGTACGTGGGCCTCTCAATATTGTGGTCTCTCCCATTGTGGAGCACAGGCTCCGGACGCGCAGGGTCAGCGGCCATGGCTCATGGGCCCAGCCGGTCCGTGACATGTGGGATCTTCCCGGACCAGGGCACGAACCCGCATCCCCTGCATCGGCAGGCGGACTCTCAACCACTGCACCACCGGGGAAACCCAAGAATCATGATTTTTATGTGAAACATCCTAGATTTTGAATGTTGTCATGTAATTAAACAAATTTTATAACACCATAGATTCAAAGAAACCTGCCTATGGGCCAGAAATAGCTTTTTAGTCATCAGTTTGTACCCTCTCCTTGAAGACTTCTCACCCCCAGTCATCTCCAGCTCAGAAGTGAGATTTGGACACCCTGGACTAGGAAGGGGGCCTCTTTTCTTGTAAACATATACTGTATTAGAGTTTGTATAGAACCCAACCTTGGTATGCAACCTGGGTATACTTTTTTTCTATTACTGGTATCCCACAGGTTCTTTGGAACTGAGACAGCTGAAGAAATGCCTGCTTTATTGCACTCTAAAGATTGGGGTTCATTGCGAGGGGTTCCAGAGAGTGATATCCTTGTCTCTGGTAGATATTCTCAGCAGAGAGCCATGAGGCTCTAGCTTATCTGGATACCACCTCTAGTATGCAATGCAGCCCTTCATCTCCTTTGAGCATACAATCATGCAAAGCAGAAAGTACAGA
The DNA here is from genome assembly GCF_949774975.1 of Lagenorhynchus albirostris. NCBI lineage: Eukaryota > Metazoa > Chordata > Mammalia > Artiodactyla > Delphinidae > Lagenorhynchus > Lagenorhynchus albirostris. Next base: position 83,687,481 of record NC_083116.1, on the reverse strand, counting down.
TACAACAATTTCCATTTAACATACAGTTAAGCCCCAGTTTTTAATAACAGCATCACCCATTCACTCAGGCTCAAAATTAATGATTGATTCTTAACATTCTCTGTGCCCCCAGTTATGTGTTTCTAAACTTCTATTATTTCTTTCTTCAAATAGCTCATTTATTGAGGATGTAAACATAATAGCCAAGAGCATACACTGTGAAACTACACTGCCTGAATTTGACATCCCAGTCTATCACTCATTAGCTGAAAGTTACTTCACCTTTCTTTGCCTCAGTTTCCTTATCTGGGAATATTAATAGTTTAAACACTTAGAATACTGTCTGACATATAGTAAACTCTCAATATATGTGAGCTATTATTTGTATCCTTTCAATTCCAGTCTCACTTCCACACAGTTAGGCTTTTTGTCTTAATTTATTCTTTTTCTCCTCCAACTTTATAGTTGAAAATTAAAATTGTTCATATTCAAGATGTAAAAATGGGTGATTTGATATGTATACATTCTGAAATATTCACCACAAACAAACTGATTAACCCGTCCATCACCTCACAAAGTTACCTTGTGTGTGTGTGTGTGTGTGTCTCATGAGAACACCTAAGATACACCCTCTTAGCAAATTTCAAGTATACAATATTGTTAACTACAGTCACATTGTTGTACATTAGACTTCTAGGACTTATTTATCTTGCAGAACTGAAATTTGTACCCACCATTCCTCTTCCCGTTGGTAACCACTAGTTTATTCTCTATATCTGTGATTCTCTTTCTGTTTTGTTATATTTATTCATTTGTTTTGTTCTTTTAGATTCTACATGTAAGTGAAAACTTATACTTGTCTTTGTCTGACTTATTTCACTAAGCATAATACTGTCCAGGTCCATCCACTTTGTTTCAAATGGCAAGATTTTATTTTTTTATGGCTGAGTAATATTCCAGTGTGTGTGTGTGTGTGTGTGTGTGTGTGTGTGTGTACCACATCTTTTTTTATTGACGTATAGTTGATTTACAATATTATATCATTCTCAGGTATAAAGCATAGTGATTTAGTATTTTTGCAGATTATACTCCATTATAAATTATTACAAGTTAATGGCTATAATTTCCTGTGCTATACAATATATCCTTGTTGCTTATCTATTTTATAATAGTAGTTTATATCTCTTCATCTCATTCTCCTAATTTACCCCTTCCCCGCTTCCCTTTCTGCTTTGGTAACCACAAGTTTGTGTTCTACACGTGTGAGTCTGTTTCTATTTTGCATATACATTCATTTATATTATTTTTTAGATTCCACATGTAGGTGATATCATAAAATATGTCGTTCTCTGTTTGACTTATTTCACTAAACATAATACTCTTTAGGGCCGTCCAAGCTGCTGCAAATGGCAGAATTTCATTCTTTTTTATGCCTAGTAATATTTCATTGAGTATATATATACACTTCTCTATCCATTCTTCTGTTGATGGACACTTAGGTTGCTTCCATATTTTGGTTATTGTAAATAATGCTGCTATGAACGTTGGGGTGCTATTCCAACGTTGAAAATACTAGTCTTTTCAAACTAGCATTTTCATTTTCTTCAGATATATACCCAGAAGTGGAATTGCTTGGATCATATGGTAGTTCTATTTATGTTTTTTGAGAAACCTCCATATTGTTTTCCATAATGGTTACACCAATTTACATTCCCACCAAAAGTGTACTAGGGTTTCTTTTTCTCCACATTTTATCCAACATTTGTTATTTGTAGACATTTTGATATTAGCCATTCTGAAGGGTGTGAGGTGATACCTCTTTGTGGTTTTGATTTGCATTTCCCTGATGTTTAGTGATGTTGAGCATTTTTTTCATGTGCCTGTTGGCCATGTATATGTCTTTAGAAAAATATGTCTGCAGGTCTTCTACCCATTTTTTCATTAGGTTCTTCTTTTTTTATATGAAGTTTTCATGATATATATATATATATATATATATATGATTTTACACCTTATTGGACATACTGTTTGAAGATATTTTCTCCCATTCAGTAGGTTGCCTTTTCATTTTGTAGATGGTTTCCTTGGCTGTGCAAAAGCTGTTAAGTTTAATTAGGTCCCATCTATTTATTTTTGTTTTGTTTCCTTTGCCTGGGGAGACAGATCCAAAAAAAATATTGCTACAAATTATGTCAAAGAGTGTCCCCCATATGCTTTCTTCTAGACATTTTATGGTTTATGATATTAAATTTAGGTCTTTAATATATTTTGATTTTATTTTTATATGGTGTTAGAAAATGCTTTATTTCATTCTTTTATATGTAGCTGTCCAGTTTTCCCAGCACCACTTACTGAAGAGACTGTCTTTTCCTCATTGTACATTTTTGTGCCCTTTGTCATGGATTAATTGGCTATATGTATATGGGTTAATTTCTGGGCTCTCTGTTCTGTTCCACTGATATATGTGTCTGTTTTTGTGCCAGTACCAATCTGTTTGGATTACTGTAGCTTTGTAGTATAGTCTAAAGTCAGGGAGCATGACACTTTCAGTTTCGTTCTTTTTTTCTGATGATTGCTTTTGCTATTCAGGGTCTTTTGTGGTTCCATATAAATTTTAGGATTACTAGTTCTAGATCAGTGAAAAATGTCATGGGTATTTGGATAGGGATTACATTAAATCTGTAGATTGCTTTGGGTGGTATGGATATTTTAACAATATTAATTCTTCAAATCCAAGAACATGGAATATATTTCCATTTTTTGTATTATTTTCAAATTTCTTTATCAATGTTTTATAGTTTTAGAGTATAGGTCTTTCATCTCCTTGGTTAAGTTTATTCCTAGGTATTTTATTCTTTTTGATGTGATTGTAAATGGGATGGTTTCCTTAATTTACATTTCTTCTAGTTCATTATTAGTGTATAGAAAATCTACAGATTTCTGTATATTAATCTTGTATCCTGTAACTTTACTGAAATCATTTATCAGTTCTAATAGCTTTTTGTTATAAACCTCAGGTTTTCTATGTCATCTGCAAATAGTGACAGTTTTACTTCCTCCCTTCCAATTTGGATGCCTTTTACTTCTTTTTCTTGTTTAACTTCTCTAACATGAATTTCCAATACTATGTTGAGCAAAAGTGGCAATAATGGGCATCCTAGTCTTGTTCTTTGTATTAGAGCAGGGGTCCCCACCCCCGGGCCAATGACTGGTACTGGTCTGTGGCCTGTTAGGAACCAAACTGCACAGCAGGAGGCGAGCAGTGGGCAAGCGAGTGAAACTTCATCTGTATTTACAGCTGCTCCCCATCACTTGCATTACTGCCTGAGCTCCTTCTCCTGTCATATCAGTGGTGGCCTTAGAGTCTCATAGGAGCACAAACCCTACTGTGAACTGTGCATACAAGGGATCTAGGTTGCACACTCCTTATGAGAATCTAATGCCTGATGATCTGAGGTAGAGCTGAGGAAATGATGCTAGTGCTGGGGAGTAGCTGCAAATACAGATTATCATTAGCAGAATGGTTTGACTGCACAGAGACCATAATAAATCAATTGCTTGCAGACTCATATCAAAACCCTATCAATGAGTGGCAAGTGAAAACAAGCTCAGGGCTCCTACTGATTCTGCATTATGGTGAGTTGTATAATTATTTCATTATATATTACAATGTTATAATAATAGAAATAAAGTGCACAATAAATGTAATGCACTTGAATCATCCCGAAACCATCTCCACCACCCCAGTCCATGGAAAAGTTGTCTTCCATGAAACTGGTCCCTGGTGCCAAAAAGGTTGGGGACCACTGTATTAGAGAAAAAACTTTCATCTTTTCATCATTGAGTATGATGTTAACTGTAGGCTTGCCTTTATTATGGTGAGGTATATTCCCTCTATGCTCACTTTTTGAGAGTTTTTATTATAAACATGCTGAATTTTGTCAAGTGCTTCTTCAGTGCTTATTGAGATTATCTCATGATTTTTATTCTTCTTTTTGTTAATCTGTTTTGATTGATTTGCAAATATTGAACCATTCTTCCAACCCTGGAATAAGTCCCACTTAACCATAGATCCTTTTTATGTACTGTTGGTTCCTTTTGCTAATATTTTGTTCAGGATTTTTACATATATATTCATCAGAGATATTGGTGCATAATTTTGATTTTATAGTTTCTTTTTCTGGTTTTGGTATCAGGGTAATGGTGGCCTCGTATACTGAATTTGAGAATACTCCATCCTCTATAATTTCTTTGTATGGTTTGAGAAGAATAGGTATTAACTCTTCTTTATTTTTAAAAAATTTATTTTACTTATTTTATTGTTGGCTGCATTGGGTCTTCATTGATTGCGTGAGGGCTTTCTCTAATTGCAGCGAGCAGGAGCTACTCTTCATTGTGGTGCACGGGCTTCTCATTGCAGTGGCTTCTCTTGTTGCAGAGCATGGGCTGTAGACACATGGGCTTCAGTAGTTGCAGCACATGGTCTTAGGAGTTGTGGCTCACGGGCTCTAGAGTGCAGGCTGAGTAGTTGTGATGCATGGGCTTAGTTGCTCTGTGGCATGTGGGATCTTCCCGGACCAGGGTTCAAACCTATGCCCCCTATGTTGGCAGGCAGATTCTTAACCACTGCACCACCAGGGTAACTCTAACTCTTCTTTAAATGTTTGGTAGAATTTCCCTTTGAATTCAACAGACCTTGAAATTTTGTTTGCTGGGAATTTTTTTTTGTTTTTTTGGTAACAAATTTAATTTCACTACTAGTGATCATTCTGACTAGGTTGTCTATTGCTTTCTAGTTCAGTTTTGGAAGGTTGTATGTTTCTAGAAATTTGTCCATTTCTTCTAGGTTTTCCATTTTGTTGACATATAACTATTGATAGTTTTCTCTTTTAATTTTTTTATCTCTGTGTAATTCATTGTTATTTCCTCCTCTTTCATTTGTTTTGTTTATTTGTATCCTCTCTCTTTTCTTTTTGATGAGGCTACATAAAGATTGATCAATATTGTTTATCTTCTCAAAAAAACTAGGTCTTAGTTTCATTGACCATTTCTATTGTTTTGTTTTTGTTTGATCTCCATGTTATTTATTTCCTTGCTGATCTTTATGATTTCCTTTCTTCTGCTGACTTTGGGCTTTCTTTGTTCATCTTTTTCTAATTCTTTTAGATGGAAGTTTAGATTTTTTTTTGAGATTTTTCTTGTTTCTTCTGGTAGGCCTGTATTGACAAAACTTCCCTCTTAGAACTGCTTTTGCTGCATCCCATAGATTTTGGAAACTTGTGTTTCCATTTTCATCTACCTGGAGGTATTTTCTGATTTCCTCCTTGATTTCTTCATTGAACCATTGGTTTTTGTAGAAGCCTGTTGTTTGGTCTCCATGTGTTCGTGCTTTTCCTATTTTTCTTCTTGTAATTGATTTCTAGTTTTATACCATTGTTGTTGGGAAAAAGTACATGATATTATTTCTATCTTCTTAAATTTATTGAGGCTTCTTTTGTGGCCTAACATGTGATCTATCCTGGAGAATGTTCCATGTGCACTTGAAAAAAATGTGTATTTTGCTGTTTTGTGATCAAATGTCCTATAGATATCTATTAAGTCCAACTGGACTATTGTGTCATTTAAGACCACTGTTGCCTTATTGATTTTCTGTACAAATGGTCTGTCAATTGCTATAAGTGGAGTGTTAAAGTTCCCTACTATTATTGAATTATTGTCATTTTGTTTTATGTATTTAGGTGCTCCCATATTGGGTTCTTATATGTTAACAAAATATCATCTTCTTGTATTGATTCCTTTATCATTATATAATGCCTTTGTTTGTCTTTGGTTATGGCCTTTGTTTTAAAGTCTATTTTGTCTTTGAGTATTGTTACCTCTACTTTCATATTTATTTCATTTGTATGAAATATTTTTCCAACCCCTCAGTTTCCTTCTGTGTGTGTGTTTAACTCTGAAGTGAGTCTCTTGTAAGCAACATACACATGGGTCTTGTTTTGGTATTCAGTCACCATATTTTTTTATTGGAGCATTTAGTCCATTGACATCTGAAGTAGTTATTGATAGGTATGTACTTATTCCCATCTTATTACTTGTTTTCTGATTGTTTTTGTAGTTCTTCTCTGTTCATTTCTTCTTCTGTTTTTCTTCCCTTGTGGCTTGATGATTTTTTTAAGTAGTATTATTGTATTCCCTTATTTTTATTTTTGGGGTCTCTACATAGGTTTTCGATTTGTGGTTAGCATGGGGTTCATATATGTTGATCTATAACTATATCTACTCTTTTAAACCCGTAGTCGTTTAAGTTCAAACACATTCTAAAAAATCCACATTTTTTACTTCCCTCCCCAATGTTTTGTTTTTTTTGACATCATATTTTACATCTTCATGTTTATCTCTTAACTGTTTATGTAGTTATAGTTGCTTTTATAATATGTTGTCTTTTTAATCTTTGTACTGGCTTACTTAATTGGTTGATCTTCAATCCTTACTATATATTTGCCTTTCCTGGTGGGATTTTCCCTTTACAATAGATTCTTACTTCTTTTCCACTTAGAGAAGACCCTTTAACATTTCTTTTATGGTAGGTTTAGTATTGATAAACTCTTTTAGTTTTTTCTTGTCTGAGAAGTTCTTTATCTCTCTGATTCTGAATGATAATCTTGCTGGGTAGAGTATCATAGGTTGCAGGGTTTTTTTCCCCTTTCAACCCTTTGAATATATTATACCATTCCCTTCTTGCCTACAAAGTTTCTGCAGAGAAATTAGCTGATAGTCTTATGGATGTTCCCTTGTATATGACTTTGTTTTTCTATTGATTCCTATATAATTGTGTCTTTAACTTTTGTTATTTGTAAAAATATGGTATATCTTGGTGTAGATCTGTTTGGGTTAATCTAGTTTGGTACCCTCTGTGCTTCCTGTACTTGTATATCTGTTTCCATCTTTAAGTTTGGGAAGTTTTCAGCCATAATTTACTCAAATACATCTTCAATCCCCTTCTCTCTCTCTTCTTCTGAGACCCCTATAATGTGAACGTTGGTACGCTTAATGTTATCCCAGATATCTTATACTGCTTTTATTTTTAAATTGGTTTTTCTTTTTGCTGTTCTGATTAGGTGATTTCCAGTATTCTACCTTCCATATCACTTATGTGTTCTTATGCATCACTTAATTTGCTATTCATTCCTTCTAGTGTGTATTTTATTTCACTTATTTAATTCTTCATTTCTTAATGGGGCTTTTTAAATGTTTTCTACTTGTTAAAATTTTTACTGTGTTCATCTATAATCTTCCCTAATTTACTTAACATTTTTGTTACCAATGCTTTGAATTCTTTATTTGTCAAATTGTTTATTTCTGTTTCATTATTCATTTTCTTCAGGTATATTCTCTTGCTCTTTTCATTGAGAGCAGTTCCTCTGCCTTTTCATTTTGCTTAAATTTCTCTGTCTCTATTAATTTAGGTGAAACAGTTACCTATTACTTTCTTGAAGGGGTGTTCTTATGTGGAAGTGCCCTGTACAGAATGTGTGTGCCCAATGCCTTTGCTTGGAGAGCTGGATCTGATGTGGATGCAAGTCATTTCTTTCCCCAGGGTGTGCTGGCAGCTATCACTTTGGTGGGGCTGGAGATGGAGAAGCTAGAGATGGAGCTGGGTGTGAGGTGGAACTTCCCCTCTGCTCAGTAGCCATCATGGCCCTATCAGAGGTGGGGTCTGATCCCATGTTGCTGGAGCAGAAGCTCTGAGGGTCAGGCCTGAGCTGTCTCTGTTTAAGTGTGTGTTTTCCCTTCTCCCAGGATTCGGGTCCTTGCCCCAGAGTGGCAGAGTGCTGAAGCAATGTGACTCTGTGCAAGCTCTAGCCTCATGTCAGCTACAGACAGAGGATGAAGCTATCTCCATTTTACTGCCTGTGGAGGCACCCACAATTGTTTTCCTTGCTTGGCTCAGACACAGCATTGGATGGAAGTCCCCTTTGTCCCTCACAGCTGATTTAGTCCCTAGCTTCTGCTGCACCCACCCAGTTCTGGAATCATAATGCAGGGCAGGTGGGAGTCCTGTGGGGATTCTCAGCATATACAGGGCATGAGCTGTGGTAGAGTGGCCACTGTCAGAGTTTTGGGCTACATCTGATGCACTGCTTGAATAAGAACTAACAATAGCTACCACCACTCTACCCAGGCTCTCCTCTGGGAATCAGTATCCTCTGCATTCTACAGCCAAGTCTTCTTCCTGGTCATGGCAACCCTAGATCCAGTGTGGCACTGTGGCAAGAAGTGAGCAGGCCAAAGCATTTGCTGGGCTCAGGCTGGGATGCATTCAGAGAAGGCCATGGAAATCTGGCAATCATTAGATCAGTCTTCTCTCCATCCTGCCTCAGAGGCAAGCCAACATACACACGTGCTTATCACTAGTGAAGTCCAGGCTTCCCACAGCCCTCCTGTTAGTCCAATCATTCCTCCAACCAACCAAGTGAGCTCATCTCTCCCGCTCAGGAGTCCAGGACTTGGGTGCCCAATCTGTGGCTCTCATGGCTCATTTCCAAGGGCTGGTGTCTGCCTGTGCATTCTCCGCTTCCTTCTGAGGCCCTTCCCAGGGGCACAGATCCTGACCCAATCACTTTTCTTTCCTTCCTACCACATTACATGTGGATCTTTCTAACAGCCTTGGTTGTATACGAGTCTTTCTGCCAGTTTTCAGCTAGCTTTCTGTGTGACTTGTTCCATGTATAGTTGAATTTTTGCTATGTTCATGGGGAAGATGAGCTCGATGTCCTCTTACTCCTCCATCTTGATCAATCCCCCTCTTGCTGCATTTAGAATTCTCTCTTTGTGTTTAATTTTTGCCATTTTCATTATGAAATGTCTTGGTATGGGTCTCTTTGCATTCATCTTGTTTAGGACTCTCTGTGCTTTCTGCACCTGGATATCTGTTTCCTTCTTCACATTTGGGAAGTTTTCAGCTGCAATTTCATCAAATTCATTTTTGACACTTTCTCTCTCTTTTCCCCTTCTGGAATCCCCATAATGTGAATGTTAGAACATTTGATATTGTCTCAAAGGTCCCTTAAACTACCATAATTTTTTAAATCGTTTTTCTTTTTGCTGTCCTGATTGGGTGATATCCATTATTCTACCTTGCAGATCACTTATGCATTTTTCTGTATCACCTAGTCTTCTGTTATTTTTTTCTAGTGAATTTTTAATTTCAGTTATTATATTCTTCAGTCCTGACTGTTTTTTAAAATATTTTCTAGTTTCTAGTGAAATTCTAAAGTGTTCAACTGTTCTTTTTGCAAGTTCATTTAGCATTTTATTAGTAATGCTTTGAACACTACTTCTGATAATTTATTATTATTATTTTTTAAATAAAGCAGTGTGTACATGTCAATCCCAAACTCCTTAAATATCCCTCCCTGCTACCTTTCCCCATTGACAACCAAAAATTCATTCTCTAAATCTGTGAGTCTGTTCCTGTTTTGTAAATAAGTTCATTTGTATCATTTTTTTATTCTGCATATAAGTGATGTAATATAATATTTGTCTTTCTCTGACTTACTTCACTTAGTGTGATAATCTCCAGGTCTATCCATGTTACTACATTATTTTATTATTTTTAATGGCTGAGTAATATTCCATTGCATATATGTACCACATCTTCTTTATCCAGTCCTCTTTTGAAAGACATTTAGGTTGCTTCCATGTCATGGCTATTGTAAATACTGCTTCAATGAATATTAGGGTGCATGTATCTTTTTGAATTATGGTATTCTCTGGGTATATGCCCAGGAGTGGGATTGCTGGGTCATATGGTAGTTTTATTTTTAGTTTTTTAAGGAATCTCCGTACTGTTCTCATAGTTGCTGTACCAATTTACATTCCCACCAACAGTGTAGGAGGCTTATATTTTCTCCACATCTTCTCCAGCATTTATTGTTTGTAGATTTTTTGATGATGGCCATTCTGAATGGTGTGAGTTGATACCTCATTATAGTTTTGATTTGCATTTCTCTAATAATTGCTGATGTTGAGCATCTTTTTTAATGTACATTTTGGCCATTTGTATGTCTTCTTTAGAGAAATGTCTATTTAGATCTTCTGCCCATTTTTTGTTTGGGTTATTTGTTTTTTTGATATTGAGCTCTATGACCTGTTTGTATATTTTAGAGATTAATCTCTTGTCAGTTGTTTCATTTGCAAAAATTTTCTCCCATTCTATGGGTTGTCTTTTCGGTTTGTTTTTTTTTTTTTAAGTTTCCTTTGCTATGCAAAAGTTTTATGTTAAATTAGATCCCATTTGTTTGTTTTTCTTTTTATTTTCATTAATCTAAGAGGTAGATGAAAAAAGGTCATGCAGCAATTTATGTCAAAGAGTGTTCTGCCTATGTTTTCCTCTAAGACTTTTATAGTGTCCAGCCTTTCATTCAGGTCTTTAATCCATTTTGAGTTTATTTTTCTGTATGGTCTTATGGAGTGTTCTAATTTCATTCTTTTACATGTAGCTGTCCAGTTTTCCCAGCACCATTTATTGAAGAGACTATCTTTGCTTCATTGTTGTTTCTTGCCTCCTTTGTTATAGATTAGGTGACCATAGGTTCATGGGTTTATCTCTTGGCTTTATATCCTATTCCCTTGATCTATATTACTGTTTTTGCACCAATACCATACTGTCGTGATTACTGTAGCTTTGTAGTATAGTCTGAAGACAGGGAGCTGGATTCTTCCAGATCTGTTTTTCTTTCTCAAGATTGCTTTGGCTATTTGTGCTCTTTTGTGTTTCCATACAAACTGTAAACTTTTTTGTTCTAATTCTGTGAAAAATGCCCTTGGTAATTTACAAGGAATTGCACTGAATCTGTAAATTGCTTTGAGTAGTATAGTCATTTTAACAAACAATATTGACTCTTCCAATCCAAGAATATCTTATATATCTCCATCTGTTTGTGCCATCTTTGATTTCTTTCATCAGTATCTTATAGTTTTCTGAGGACAGGTCTTTTGTCTCCTTAGGTAGGTTTATTCCTAGGTATTTTATTCTTTTTGCTCTAATGGTAAATGGGATTGTTTTCTTAATTTCTCTTTTTGATCTTTCATTGTTAGTGTATAGGGATGCAAGAGATTTTTGTGTATCAATTTTGTAACCTGCAACTTTACCAAATTCATTGATTAGCTCTAGAAGTTTTCTGGTGGCATCTTTAGGATTTTCCATGTATAGTATCATGTCATCTGCAAAGAGTGACATTTTTACTTCTTTTCCAGTTTGGATTCCTTCTATTTATTTTTCTTCTCTGATTTCCATGGCTAGGACTTCCAAAACTATGATGAATAATAATGGTGAGAGTGGACATCCTTGTCTTGTTCTTGGTCTTAGAGGAAATGCTTTCAGCTTTTCACCATTGAGAATGATGTTTGCTATGGGTTTGTCACATATGGCCTTTATTATGTTGAGATAGGTTCCCTCTATGCTCACTTTCTGGAGAGTTTTTATCATAAATCGTTGTTGAATTTTGTCAAAAGCTTTTTCTGAATCTATTGAGATGATCATATGGGTTTTATTCATCAGTTTGTTAATATGGTGTATCACATTGATTGTTTTGCATATATTGAAGAATCCTTGCATCTCTGGGATAAATCCCACTTGATCAGGGTGTATGATTCTTTTAATGTGTTGTTGGATTCTGTTTGCTTGTATTTTTTTGAGGATTTTTGCATCTATGTTCATCAGTGATACTGGCCTGTAATTTCCTTTTTTTGATATCTTTGTCTGGTTTTGGTATCAGGGTAATATTGGCCTGATAGAATGAGCTGGGGAATGTTCCTTCCTCTGCAATTTTTGGAAGAGTTTGGGAAGGATAAGTGTTTCTTCCCTAAATGTTTGATAGAATTCACCTGTGAAGCCATCTGGTCCTGGACTTTGGTTTGTTGGAATATTTTAAATCACAGTTTCAATTTCATTACTTGTGATTGGTCTGTTCATACTTCCTATTTCTTCCTGGTTCAGTCTTGGAAGGTTTTACCTTTCTAAGAATTTGTCCATTTCTTTCAGGTTGTCCATTTTATAGACATATAGTTGCTTGTAATAGTATGTTATGATCCTTTGTATTTCTGTGGTGCCAGTAACTTCTCCCTTTTTATTTCCAATTTTATTGATTTAAATTATCTCCCTTTTTTCTTGGTGAGTCTGGATAAAATTTTATCAATTTTGTTTATATTCTCAAAGAACTAGCTTTTAGTTTCATTGATCTTTGCTATTTTCTTTCTCTCTATTTCATTTATTTCTGCTCTGATCTTTATGATTTCTTTCCTTCTAAGTTTGAGTTTCATTTGTTCTTTTTTCTCTAATTGCTTTAGGTGTAAGGTCAGATTGTTTATTTGTGATTTCTCTTGTTTCTTGAGGTAGGGTTGTATTGCTATTAACTTCCCTCTTAGAACTGCTTTTGCTGCATCACATAGGTTTTGGGTCATCATGTTTCCATTGTCATTTGTTTCCAGGTATTTTTTGATTTCTTCTTTGATTTCTTCAGTGATCCATTGGTTATTTAGTAGCATATTGTTTAGCCTCCATGTGTTTGTGGTTTTTAAAGTTTTTTTTTTCTGTAATTGAGTTTTAATCTCATATCATTGTGGTTGGAAAAGATGTTTGGTATAATTTCAATTTTCTTAAATTTACCAAGGCTTCATTTGTGACCCAAGGTGTGGTCTATCCTGCAGAATGTTCCACATGCACTTGAGAAGAAAGTGTATTCTGCTGCTTTTGGATGAAATGTCCTATAAATATCAATTAAGTCTATCTGGTCTAATGTGTCATTTAAGGCATGTGTTTCCTGATTAATTTTCTGTCTGCATAATCTGTCCATTGGTGTAAGTAGGGTGTTAAAGCCCCCCACTATTATTGTGTTACTGTTGATTTCCCTTTTTATGGTTGTTAGTATTTGCTTTATGTATTGATATTCTGTTATGTTGGGTGCATAAATATATACAAATATTATATCTTCTCCTTGGATTGATCCCTTGATCATTATGTAGTGTCCTTCCTTGTCTCTTGCAACAGCCTTTTTTTAAAGTCTATTTTTTCTGTTATGAGTATTGCTACCCCAGCTTTCTTTTGGTTTCCATTTGCCTGGAATATTTTTTCCATCCCCTCACTTTCAGTCTATATATGTCACTAGGTCTGATGTGGGTCTCTTGTAGATAGCATACATATAACTCTTGTTTTTGTATCCATTCAGCCAGTCTATGTCTCTTGGTTGGAGCATTTAATTTATTTACATTTGAGGTAATTATCAATATGTATGTTCCTATTGCCATTTTCCTAATTGTTTTGGGTTTGTTTTTGTAGGCCTTTTTTCTTCCTTTCCTCTTTTGTTCTGTTCTCTTGTCTTTCTTGCCTAGAGAGGTTCCTTTAGCAATTGTTGTATAGTGCTTTGGTGGTGCTGAATCCTCTTAGCTTTTGCTTGTCTGTAATGCTTTTGATTTCTCCATCGAATGTGAATGAGAGCCTTGCTTGTTAGAGTATTCTTGGTTGTAGGTTTTTTAAACAAATGCCATAAAGAAAGAAAAAGAAAGACACCATAAATTATAAAGGGATCAATAAAAGAAGATAATATTACACTTGTTAAATTTATGCACCCTATATTGGAGCATGTAAATATATAAAATAAATACTAAGGGACATAAAGGGAGAAAGGGATAGTAATACAACCTTACTAGGGGCCTTTAATAACCACTGATATCAATGGAAATATCATTTAGACAGAAAATTCAATAAGGCACCAGAGGTCCTAAATGACACAGTAGACCAGTTGAACTTAATTTATATCTACAAGACACAATATCCAAAAAACAAAACAAAGCAAAACATCAAAATACACATTCTTTTCAAGTGTGCATGGAATGTTCTCTAAGGTAGACCATATACTAGGTAACAAAACAAGCCTCATAAATTTAAGAGGATGGAGATAATTTCAAGCATCATTATGACAACAGCAGTGTGAATCTAGAAATTAAACACAGAAAGAAAAACAGAAACAGAACAAACATGAGGAAAATAAACATGCTACTAAAATAACCAATGGGTCAAAGATGAAATCAAAGAAGAAATCAGAAAATACCTAAAGACAAACAAAAATGAAAACACAACCTTACAAAATTTATGGGATGCAGCAGAAGCAGTTCTAAGAGGCAAGTTCATAGCAATACAGGACCTCCTCAAGAAACAGGAATAATCAAATAAACAACCTAACCTACCACCTAAAAGAATTTCAAAAAAGAAGAACAAACAAAACCAATGGTCAGCAGAAGGAATGAAATAATGAAGATTGGAGGGTAAATAAATAAAATAGATTTTTTAAATAACAGAAAAGGTCAATAAAACCAAGAGCTGTTTTGGGTTTTTTTTTTTTAAGATAAACAGAATCAACAAATTCTAGACAGGCTCACCAAAAAGAAAAGAGAGAGGACCCAAATACATAAAATAAGGAATGAAAGAGGAGAAATATCTGATAACACATCCATAAAAAACATTATAAGAGAATACTATGGAAAGTTATGTACCAAAAAGGTGGACAACCTGGAGGAAATGAACAAGTTTCTAGAAACATACAGCTTGCCAAGAGTGATTCAAAAAGAAACAGATAATATGAACAGACTAATCACTAAAAGTGGAATAGGATTGTAATTTTAAAAACTCCCTTCAAACAAAAGTCGGGGAACAGAGGACTTCACTGGGGAATTCTATCAAACATACAAAGAAGAGATTATACCTATCCCTCTAAAACCATTCCAAAAAAATTTAAGAGGATGGAACACTCCCAAATTCATTCTATGAAGCCACCAACACCCTGATACCAAAACCAGACACTACAAAAAAGAAAAAGAAAAAGAAAATTACAGGCCAATGTCTTTGATGAATATTCAGGCAAAAATCCTTAACAAAATACTAGCAAACCAAATACAACAGTGCCTAAAAAGGATCATGCACCATAATCATTCCAGATGACTCAACATTTGCAAATCAATCAGTGTGATACCCCACATTAACAAAAGGAAAGACAAAAAACACATGATCATCTCAATAGAGGCAGAGAAAGCATGTGACAAAATTCAACATCCATTCATGATAAAAACTCATAAAAGTGGGTATAGGGAGAATGTTTCTCAACATATTAAAAACCATTTATAACAAACTCACAGCCAATGCAATACTCAATGGTGAAAAGCTGAAAGCCTTCAAGCTAAATTCAGGAATAAGACAAGGACCCTGACTCTCACCAATTCTATTCAACATAGTTTTGGAATTTCTAGCCACCACAATCGGACAAGAAAAGGAAATAAAAAGTATCTAACTTGGAAAAGAAGAGGTAAAACTGTCACTATTTGCAGATGAAATGATCGTCTATATATAGAGAGAACCCTATAGTCTCCACACAAAATCTATTAGAACTAACAAAAGAATTAAGAAAGTTAGCAGGATACAAGATTAATATACAGAAATCTGTTGCATTTCTTTACACTAACAATGAAAGAATACCATTTAAAGTCACATCAAAAATCTTTAAGAATAATCTAAACCTAGGAGGTGAAAACTATAAAACATTCATAAAGGAAATTGAAGAGGATTCAAAGAAATGGAAATATAACCCATGCTCTTAGATTAGAAGAATTAATATTGTTAAAATGGCCATACTACCCAAAGCAATCTACAGATTTAATGCAATCTTTCTCAAAGTACCCATGTGACATTTTTCACATAATCCTAAAATAATCCTAAATAATCCTAAATAATCCTAAATAATCCTGAAATTTGTATGGAACTACAGAAAAACAGAATTGACACAGCAATCTTGAGGAAAATGAATAGAGCTGGAGGTATAGCCCTTCCAGAATTCAGACTATACTAAAAAGCTACAGGAATCCAAACATTGTGGTATTGGCACAAAAACAGACATATAGCTCAGTGGAACAGAATAGAGAGCCCAGCAATAAACCCACACACCTATGGTCAATTAATCTATGACAAAGGAGGCAAGAACGTACAATGGAGAAAAGACAGTCTCTTCAACAAGTGGTGTTGGGAAAGTTGGACAGTTTAATGTAAATCAATGAAATTAGAACACTGACTCACACCATATACAAAAATAAACTCAAAATGGTTTAAAGACCTAAATATAAGACATGACACCATACAACTCCTAGAGGAGAACATAGGGAAAACATTCTTGGACATAAATCATAGGAACATTTTCTTACATCAGTCTCCCAATGCAAAAGGGAAAAAAGCAAAAATAAGTTGGACCTAATAAAACTTAAACTCTTTTGCACAACAATGAAAATCATAAAGAAAATGAAAAGACAACCTATGGAATTGAAGAAAATATTTGCAAATGATGCAACCAACAATGGGTTAATTTCCAAAATACACAAACATATAACTCAATATTAAAAGAACAAACAACTCAATCAAGAAATGGGCAGAAGACTTAAACAGACATTTCTCCAAAGAAGACATACAGTTGGACATCAGGGACATGAAAAGATGCTCAACATTGCTAATTATTAGAGAAATGCAAATCAAAACCACAATGAGGTATCATCTCACACTAGTCAAAATGGCTATCATCAAAATCTACAAATAGTAAATGTTGGAGAGGGTGTGGAGAAAAGGGAACCCTCTTATATTGTTCGTGGGAATGTAAATTGGTGCAGCCACTGTTGAAAACAGTATGGAGATTCCTTTAAAAACTAAAAGTAAAGCTACTATATGATACAGCAATCCCATTCCTGGTTATATATACAGAAAAGATAAAAACTCTAATTTGAAAAGATACGTGCACCCCATGTTCATAGCAGCACTATTTAAAACAGCCAAGACACGGGAAAAAAAACAGTTACCCATCAACAGAGGATTGGTTTGAGAAGATGTGGTATATATATAATGGAATATTACTCAGCCATAAAAAAGAATGAAATATTGTCATTTCAAGCAACATGGATGGACCTAGAGAATATTATACTTAGTGAAGTAAGTCAGACAAAGACAAATATATGATATCACTTACATGTGGAATCTGAAAAGTAATACAAAGGAATCTCTATACAAAATAGAAACAGACTCATAGACATAGAAAACAAACTTATGGTTACCAAAGGGGAAAGGATTATGGGAGGGATAATTTAGATTTATGGGATTAACAGATACAAACTACTATACTTAAAATAGATAAGAAACAAGGATATACTGCATAACATAGGGAGTTATATTCAGTATCTTGTAATAACTTGTAACGGAAAATAATCTGGTAAGAAATATACATGTATAAATATAACTTCAAATATATATATTTATTTATTTATATTTACAATGTTGTATTAGTTTCAGGTGTACAGTGAAATGATTCAGTTCATTTTGCTCTACACCTGAAACTAACACAACATTGTAAATCAATTATACTTCAATAAAAGAAGCTTCCCCCCTATGTTTACTTCTGTAATTTTATGGTTTCTGGTTTTACATTTTAGATGTTAATCCATTTTGAGCTTATTTTTGTATATGATATGAGATAAGGGTCCAATTTCATTCTTCTGTATGTGGATATCCAGTTTTTCCAACACCATTCATCAAAGACATTATTCTCTCATTGTTTGTTATAGACACGTTGTTGAAGATCAATTGACTATAGATGCATGTATTTCTATCTGAGCTCTCTATTCCATTGGTCTATATCTCTATTTTCATGTCAGTACTTTACTATTTTGATTACTGTAGCTTTGTAATATATTTTGAAATCAGGACTTGGAATGCCTCCAACCTTATTATTTTTAATCAAAATTGCTTTGGCTATTCAGGGTCTTTTGCAATTCCACATGAACTTTAGAATTCTTTTTTCTATTACTGTAAAGAACACCATTGGGGTTTTGATAGGAGTCACATTGAATCTGTAGGTCATTTTGAGTTATGGATATCTTAACAATATTAATTTTACCAATCCACGAACATGCGATATCTTTCCAGATGGAAAGATGTCTGTACCTTCTTTAATTTCCTTCATTGGTGTTGTATAATTTTCTGTGTACAAGTCTCTAACCTCATTGGTTAAATTTATTCCTATTTTATTCTTTTTGTAGCTATTTTGAATTGTATTGTTTCCTTCATTTCTGTTTCAGATACTTTGTTGTTTGTGTTTAGAAACATGAGTGATTTTTCTCTTTTGATTTTGTATATTGCAAGTTTACTGAATTCTTTAATTCTAAATCCTTTAATTAGGTCAGTTTTTGTTTGTTTAAAATTTGCTGTTGAAGTAAGTCAGAAAGAGCAAAACAAATACTGTATGTTAACACATATATATGGAATCTAAGAAAACAAACAAAAAAAGTCATGAAGAACATAGGAGTAAGACGGGAATAAAGACACAGACCTACTAGAGAATGGACTTGAGGATAGGGGGAGGGGGAAGGGTAAGCTGTGACAAAGTGAGAGAGTGGCATGGACAGACATACACTACCAAACATAAAATAGATCACTAGTGGGAAGCAACCACATAACACAGGGAGATCAGCTCAGTGGTTTGTGACCACCTAGAGGGGTGGGATAGGGAGGGTGGGAGGGAGGGAGACGCAAGAGGAAAGAGATATGGGAACATATGTGTATGTATAACTGATTCACTTTGTTATAAAGCAGAAACTAACACATCATTGTAAAGGAATTATACTCCAATAAAGATGTTAAAAAAATTGGTGTTGTTTATATATATGATCATATCATCTGCAAATGAAGATAACTTTTTTCTTCCTTTCTGTTTTGGGTGCCTTTCGTTTACTGAAGTGTAGTTGATTTACAATGTTGCATTAATTTCTGTTGTAGAGCAAAGTGATTCAGTTATACATACGAATACATTCTTTTTTATATTCTTTTCCATTATGGTTTATCACAGGATATTTAATATAGTTCCCTGTGCTATACAGTAGGACCTTGTTTATCTACTCTATATATAATAGTTTGCATCTGCTAACACTAAACTCCCAATCCATCCCTCCCCCACACTCCCTCCCCTTTGGCCATAAGTCTGATCTCTATGTCTGTGAATCTATTTTTGTTTCACAGATGGGTTCATTTGTGTCACATTTTAGATTCCACATATAAATGATATCGTATGGTATTTGTCTTTCTCTTGCTGACTTCACTTAGTATGATAATCTCCAGGTCCATCCATGTTGCTGTAAATGGCATTATTTCATTCTTTTTTATGGCTGAGTAATATTCCATTGTATATATGTACCACATCTTCTTTATCCATTCATCTGGCTATGGACATTTAGGTTGTTTCCATGTCTTGGCTATCATGAATAGTGCTGCTATGAACATAGGGGTTGCATGTATCTTTTTGAATTTTAGTTTTGTCCAGATATATGCCAAGGAATGGGATTGCTGGATCATATGGCAACTTTCCTTTAAGTTTTTTAAGGAAACTCCATACTGTTTTCCATAGTGGCTGTACCAACTTACATTCCCACCAATAGTGTAGGAGGATTCCCTTTTCTCCACACCCTCTCCACCATTTGTTGTTTGTAGACTTTTTAATGATGGTCATTCTGACCAGTGTGAGGTAGTGCCTCATTGTAATTTTTATTTGCATTTCTCTAATAATTAGTGATGTTGAGCATCTTGGGTGACTTTTTTATTTCCTTTTCTTGTATAATGCTATGGCTACGAGTTCCAGTACAATGAAGAAAAGAAAGGGGAAGAGTCAGCTTCCTTACCTTGTGCTGGGTCTTAGGACAAAAGCTTTTAGTTTTTTGCTATTGATTGTGATGTTAGTTGTTGTCATGTCTGTCTTGTGTTGAAGTAAGTTCTTATATACCTACTTTGTTGAGCATTTTAATTATGAATGGATACTGAACTTTTTCAAGTGCTTTTACTCCATCTATTAAGATGATCATGCAGATTTTTTCTTAAATTTGTTAATGTGTTTTATCACATTCATTGATTTAAGTATATCGAACCATCCTTGCATCATCCCAGGGATAAGTCCAACTTGATCATGGTGTATAATCTTTTTTTTTTTTTTTTGTGGTACATGGGCCTCTCACTGTCGTGGCCTCTCCCATTGTGAAGCACAGGCTCCGGACGCGCAGGCTCAGCGGCCATGGCTCATGGGCCCAGCCACTCCGCGGCCTGTGGGATCTTCCCGGACCGGGGCACGAACCTGTGTCCCCTGCCTCGGCAGGCAGACTCTCAACCACTGCGCCACCAGGGAAGCCCCCTATAGTCTTTTTAATGTACAGTGGAATTCAGTTTGCTAGGATTTTATTGAGGATTTTTGCATGTATATTCATCAAGGATATTGGCCTATAGTTTTCTTATCTTCTGCTTTGTTTGGTTTTGATATCAGGGTGATGCTGTTCTCATGGAATGAGTTTGGAAGTGTTCCTTCCTCTCCCATTTTTTGGAAGATTTAAGGAGAATTAGTATAAATTCTTTGGATGTAGAATTCACTTGTGAAGACCTCTGGTCCTGGGGTTTTCTTTGTTTAGAGATTTTTGATTACTGATTCAATTTCCTTATTTTTTATTGATCTATTCAAGCTTACTATGTTTTAATTCAGTTTTTGTAGGTTATGTTTCTAGGAATTTATCCATTTCTTATAAGTTGTCTAGTTTTTGGCATATAACTGTTTATAATTGTCCCTTATAATCCTTTTTATTTTTGTGGCATCCATTGTAATGTCTCTTCTCTTATTTCTGATTTTATTTACTTCAGTCTTCTGTTACATTTATTATTGATTCCTTCATCAAATCAATAAATGATTTGAGTACCAGTATGTGCCAGACAATAGATTACACCAGTAGCCTTGTATTCATTGTAATCCATCTTGCATATCATGGCTAGATCATTTCAACATTCAGATTTGATCAAGTCACTCTCGAGTTCAAAAGGTGTTTAGTGTTGCACACTCCCCCCACCCCCCAACCACTGCCTTCTGGCAGTGGTGTACCAAGAGGGACAGGGCAGTGGGAGATGTCATAGCCAGAAGGAGTATCTTATCATTGACTTACAACTGGAACATGATGATAACAAAGAGCAAACGTTTAGTTTATTTTGTTTTAAAATTCTTTATAGTCAATGCATCCCCCTTATTGCCTATATCTGAGGCAGACTACTCTCACTGCCCCCCTCTTTGGTATGTCACTACCTTTCATGCTAAAATCCAAATTCTTTAGTCTGGCCTTTGTAATAGGGACCATCTCATGGAAATTCTGTAAAGATTTTTACAGAATTCAGGATGTCTGATCCCATGCCCCATGCATCATTTATGGTACTTCCTACCGGCCCATGCCCCCAACTGACTGGGTTGCTTTTCACCTACTGTTCTACCCATCTAAACCTACCCATGTTTCAAGCTTAATGCCTTCACACTAGCGCACAGATTATTAAGCCTTGGAACTTATATCATACTTTGTCACATAGCTAATATGTACATTTTTTTTTTTTTTGCGGTACGCGGGCTTCTCACTGTTGTGGCCTCTCCCGTTGCGGAGCACAGGCTCCGGACGCGCAGGCTCAGCGGCCATGGCTCATGGGTCCAGCCGCTCCGTGGCATGTGGGATCCTCCTGGACCGGGGCACGAACCTGCATCCCCTGCATCGGCAGGTGGACTCTCAACCACTGTGCCACCAGGGAAGCCCCTAATATGTACATTTTATATTATTATTTTCCCAATGTATGTTTTGTCCTTCAATATCGATGATGTATTGATGAAGGTCATGAGTTGAGCTGTACCACATGAAGTGCATTAGCACAAACAGGAGCCTGTTCAATGATAATAAAAGGTAACAGCTTTTGCAATAGGAAAAATTGGTCTCCTTGCTGAATTGTGTAATCTGTGTATTCTAGCAATGAGCTCTTATCACCACAGGGTGTCACTGCTTTACAAGTCAAATTTTCTTCATTTGATTGTAGAGAAGATAGAAGTAAGAGAAATTCTTGAGAGATTGCAACAAAATGTATAGCAGTGTTTGGAGGTGTGGAGATGGAATGGAATTATATAGACCAAACTGAAAAATCCCATTTACACACTAAACACCATCTACAGTCTCATTCTCCTTTCCACTGGTATTTTGCTGTGTAGTCTTCCAGATCTTTTCTCTTTGTTTGGGGGTTGTGTGTGTGTGTGAGAGGGAGAGAGAGAAAAACAGAGAGACAGACACAGAGACACAGAGGTAGAGAAGTTTAGAGAACATAAATGGGATCCTACTCTGTGTGTGTGTATGTGTGTGGTGCATAGCCATTCAGTAGCTTTTTCTTTTCATTTTATAACATTTCATTGGCCGTCTTTTGTTCTCACTACATCCAACTCTATCTCATTCTTCTTAGCAGCTAATGCAGCAATTTCTGTATATTGAAATGATCAGTAATTGGCATATTTAATCCTCAAAATAGTTGCCTTGGTATTGTCCACAACTGTGAGTCAGAGTGAATTCCATTCTGTTGCCCATTGTTTGAAAGCTGTACAGTTAATTAGTAAGCACTTAGGAGGATTGATAAGTGTTGAGCAGTAAGTTGGAAAACAGCATATGCAAACAAGATTGCCACCAGAATTTAGAACAACATAAAATAAAATGCTCTGGAGTATTTATAAGGAGAAGAGGAGAAAGAGCCAAAGTAAGAAAGACCATTAAAATACCAATACATTTTGTACAGGTTGGCTAAAACGTTCATTCAAGTTTTTCCATAAGATGTTACAGAAAAACCCAAACGAACTTTTTGGCCAACCCAATACCTACATTATCTCTTATTTATGATTATAAGATTATACATGCTCATCATAGAAGATGGGAAGTAGAGAAGCACATTAAAAAGAAAACAATCGGTACCCTAACCCCATAATCTTAACTTAACCATAGTTAATATTTATTTTTTGCTCATACCGTCTTACCTTTTTACGTTTAAATTTTTATTATAAGATACAGCTACATGATTTTTAAAACATTCCAACAATACAGGAAGGTGAAAAGTAAAAATCCTCTTCTCACCTGATTCTCATCTTCTCTTCTCATTCTCATCCTCACTTTCCAGATATTCACTCACTGTTAATAATTTCTCTCATAATTTATATTTAAGTGTGTTGATATTGCCTTTATTCTGAGTATATAAATATGTGTTATGTGACATATACACCATTATGGGGTTATACTGTGTTAATGTTTTTTATATTACTTTTTTTTCATATAGTTTTCTACCCAAAGCATACATATTCCATATATAACCCAGGTGCAACCTGGGGGTACTGAGCAAGCATGTAACTATTTCAAAAAGTTTGACTTGACACTTCTCCTCACCCCATTCCATGCCACTGAGTTTCTGATCTTTCACAGAAAAAGGCCTGTAGTCTTAACTGAAGACCCATTCCAGTGAACCACACATTCTTCCTGTGTGTATAGCTCTATTTTAGACTATTATTTTTGGGGAGCTATTAGAGGAGAAAATACAGTTACTACCGTGTGGTATAGTGGAAAATGTCAAAGATTTGGGTTTTGATCCCAGCTTTATCATTTATTGGCTGTGTTTAAAGGATAAAATGTTTCATACAACCTTGTGAGATATTTTTATCCCTCTTTAGAGATGAAAAAACAGAGATCCAGCCAGGGAGAAGTGACTTATTTAAGGTCACACAACTACTATGTACTAGAGCCAGGATTCAAGCAAAGGCCTGTTTGAGGCACAGCCTATGTGTTTTCCATTCAACCATCGTGGCTTCTCTTTGGGACTTCAGTAAAGGTGAAAGAGAACATGTCTTTAAAGTGATTGCTTAATTTTTTGACTTTATAAAAGGTTATGTACTCTCTTATCTTTTCGGGATCCAAACGTCTCTTATCTGACTCCCTTTGTTTTGTCATATTCCCTTTTTTAGGAGAGAAGCCTTATAAATGCACCTGGGATGGCTGCTCCTGGAAATTTGCTCGCTCAGATGAGCTAACCCGCCATTTCCGCAAGCACACAGGCATCAAGCCTTTCCGGTGCACAGACTGCAATCGTAGCTTTTCTCGCTCTGACCACCTGTCTCTGCACCGCCGGCGCCATGACACCATGTGAGCGGCACAGACTGCACTAGAAGAGCTGCACTGGTCTCTTTCTTGTGTGTGTGTGTGTGTGTGTGTGTGTGTGTGTGTGTGTGTGTGCGCGCGCGCGCGCGCGCGCAATGGGATCATGACCATCTTTTCCTCTTTGACTCAGCTTGCCTCTGGGATGGGATTGGAACAGTTCACTGAGCCAGGCTGACGAAACTGGAGGAAAATATAGCTGATCTTCCATAGGGACTCTTTATATTCCACGTTCATTTCTCCACTGACCAGTCCCCAGTTTTTTCAACCTCCGCATGGGTTGAATTCCAGTGCGGCACCCATGGTTGCCCCCCTCCCGTCCCTGTTATGAGATAGGACATTTTTCCTACAATAAGAAAACAGGAATCAAATTCAAGGCTGTGAACAAACATACGCTGCTTTTTGTTCTTATTTTCCTCTTGTTTTATAGAATTCTTATCATATTTCTGAATCAATACATCAAAGTGGTTGGTGGTGTCCTAAATTGACTTTTTTCAAGTTCCTAGACAGAAGAGGGCATAACATTGTAGTTGGCTGGTAAGGTTTACAGGGATTTGGGTCCTGAGTATAGGACACATTCTCATTGAATAAGTTGAGTCCCATACCAAGCTCCAAGGTTTTGTAAAGCCAATCCTATTTGTTCTTACAGTTTGGTTTTCAGACAGTGCTGGTGCTTCTTGCTTCTTTAGTCCATCAAAGGGAATGAAAGGATCTTTTTGTTCTTCTCCTTTTCCTCCTCTTCTTCCTCCTCCTCCTTCAGGATTAAAGATTTTGCTGCACAATTACATTCTTTGTTTTGTTAAATTTGAACAAAAATTCAAAGCACACATCGACGTGCCAGTAGGGTAAAAAGTGTTCCAGGAGAGTAAGTTGGGCAGTGACAGGAACAAGTAGACCCAGGATGATCCTGAAAACAAATAGAGGAGGACTTTTTATGGATAGGATATCAAAAGTGCTATAATCACAAGTCTCATTCAAATGGCAATCTGTTGAGACAATGTCTTGAGGGGCTACACTGTACTGTTTATTCTTCTGTTTACATAAAGCAACTGTTATGTGCATATTGCATGATGAGAAATGACACACTGGGGCCATGTTATACAGAGGTGAGGGGTTGGAAGAAAAAAATGTATTAAGTACATGGCATTATTAGCATGCATTCCTATGTTTCAAATGGAACTATAAGAGGCATTTAGTGAAAACTGACAAACAGAAAGCAATTTGATGTTCTGCAACTGCTATGAACATCTAAGCCATTTATTTTAGCCATTATAGCATGTTGCATAATATACACACTTGTTTACCCAATCAATGTTTTATAATAGTCTCTGGGACATAAAACCCTCTGTTCCAGGCCCTGGACCTCAGATCTACCTCCACATGGCATATTTCCTCTCCTGGGGTCAGGGAGGGGAGGTTTGCATCACTTAATTGTGGACACAGCCTCTCTCCTGGAAAAGGTTGTCTTCATACGGTACCCCTTTTCCTTGGCAGATATTCAACAAGTCTCTCTTGAATACTTCAGGTCATTACTTCCCAAGGCCACCTAGTCTGACTAAATCATAGAATTCTAGCACCAAGAAGGGATCCTATTAGCTATCTAGTCCTACCCATCATTAATATTTTACAGATGAGACAAATACGGGTCAGATTCCTTCCCCAGATGTTTCCTTGAGGCCTTACAGACCTGCACACCCATTCTCCCAGGGATCACATTATTAAACCAAATTAAAGAAAAATTTACATGATTGGTTGCAGTATTTGTCCAAGTTTATATGTTAAGCTTCAGAAAAATTTAGACCACTCACAAAATCATTTACAGTTGACTAAATTGTAAGTAAAATGTGCTTGTGGTCGTTGATATATAACATTAGGAACACAGTTTTTCTATTCTAACACTTTCTATAATATCTCAGGTTTGCTTTACCTCATTTCAAGTTACAGTGTCTTTTCAGACCATAAACCCTCATAAATTTAAGGACTACCTGTATTTTTCAAAATGATATGTAGATTTTTACTATTTTAGCCTTGTTATTTTGATATAAGTTTTACCCTGACTTTAAGTGTGCAAGTTCCACACTGTAGACTAATTGTTAAAGCACTAGGAAATATCTAGGGCCAATCTGTTAAAGGGGACTTCTATGCAGGTGTAAGACATGTTGTTAAAGGTGAATTGCCATCATACATAAGTTAAGCTTATAATTGAGTAGTTGATATGGTATTTCACAGTAGAGTCTAAGGGCTTACCCATTTTCTCCAGAGTTTGGATTTTAGACTCCTTTTCCAGAGTTCATAACTGACCTGTGCCCATCAGGATCTTTTGCATTGGAGCATATGATCTATTTATAAATAAAGACTATAAAACATAGTGTTGTACTAACTAGGATAATCAAATTAGAATTCCAAATATTGGTATCTCTAAGTCTTTATTCAAATTTTTTCCTGCAAAGTAATGAGGGACTTTGTTAATGCTTTATTAATTGTCTATGGTCAGGAAACAATTCTAACCCTATTTTCATTGCTCTCTTCCCTCCAAATAATGATAAAATCTTTACAAATTATTTCCATATTCTTTAAGAAATATATCAACATTCATTAAGAGTATTTCATGGAGCACAGGTACTCGAATACAGTATAATACTGTACCACACCAAAAGCACATGGAACTTTGCTAAATAGACAGTGCGATGGAAAATAATTGTCTCTCTTAGGTAGCATTTGGAATTAATTGAATTTGCTGTGCTCACACCAGCTAACCACCATTATGTGGACAGTTGCCTAGGGCATGGAAAATGGCCTTGATCGATAGGGTTGAATAATATCTTGGAATTTATTGCAGTGGAATTCCTCCATTTGTAGATGATTGGCAATTGAACATTACTATTGATAATTATGATTGGAAAATTCAGGAAAAACTATGAAGAATATGAACTGCTGAGTACATTAGGTGGAGTGCATTATAGGCAAGACAGAAAGGTTTGTGAGAATAAATTCTTAAATTCTTTTTAAATAAAGTTTTTATTTTAAAACAGTTTTAGATTTACAGAAAAATTCTGAAGATAGTACAGAGTTTCCCTATATCTCAAACCCAGTTTTCCCTATTACTAACATCTTTCATTAGATGTACATTTGTTGCAATTAATGAAGTAATGATACATTATTATTAATTAAAGTCCAAACTTCATTCAGATTTTCTTAGTTTTTACCTAATATCCTTTTTCTTTTCCAGCATCCTGTTCAGGATACCACATCACATTTAGTAGTCATATATCCTTAGGCTTCTCTTGGTTGTGACAATTTCTCAGACTTTCCTTGTTTCCTATGACCTTGGCAGTTTCAAGGGGTCCCTCAATTAATATCTGTCTGATGTTTTTCTCATGATTAAACTGAGCTTATAGGTTTGGGGGAGGAAGACCACAGAGGTGAACTGCCATTTTCATCACATCATATTAACATGACTTATACCCTTGATGTTAATCTTGATCACCTGGCTGAGATAGTGTTTGTCAGGTTTCTCCTCTGTATTCCACCCCACCTTCCATAAGGTGGAAGGAAATCACTTCCATAAGGTGGAAGGAAACCCTTTGGAAGGAAATCACTATGTGCAGCCCACACTTAAGGAGTGGTTAGCTATGCACTACATGCCTGAGGGTGAGTATCTACATAAATTATTTGGAATTCTGCGTGGTAGAGTTGTCTTTTCTCCCTCATTTATTTATTTATGCAATCATTTTCTTGTATCAGTATGGACTTACGGATATTTATTTAGTACTTTGGGTTATAGTCCAGTGCAACTTATTTTGTTACTCAAATTGTTCCAGCGTTGGTCGTTGGGCACTCTTTTGGGTTGATTTCCATGTTCTTTTGACAGACCCCCATCTTTTTTTTAGCACACCTTTATTTTCCAGCACTACAAGATGCTGCAAGCTCATCCTCTATATTTTTTTTGCCGAATCCTGTAATCAACCATTTCTTTAAGGAGTCCTGGTTTCTTTTAATGGAGAATTGTATTAGAAATGAAGATCTGGGCATTAGGTATGCTTGTTGCTACTTGTATTTTTGCTTCTAAGTCATCTCAGCTAACAAAGCAAGGAAATATATGTGTGTGCACTAACCCATGTATATCTATACATACATATCTACAAATATTTCTGTATGTAATCATCCATATCTTTATTAAGCTAAACATGAGTTCATACTGATGTCTCCTACTCCAATCCCTTACCACATGGATCATCTTATCCTAGCCTTTTGCCTTTGTTCACTCTAACCTTCCACTCCAACAGTGAGAAACCTGGCTCCCACACGTTGCCATCTACTTACTTACTTGTTCAGTTCCAGAGTACCTGTATAGTGGTATCTGAATTGTTAGCCTGTACACCTGTGGGAACACTTAGAACACAGTGCTTATGTACATGATAGTAACAGTTTTAGAACTCTAACAGCTCTTTGAAACAAAGTGATCTGCAAAATTCAGGAGTTAGAGATTTCGATGACCTGAGTTCCAGGAACTTGGGGTGTATCCTACCCTCAAAAGGTTTTCCGAAGAGCAAAACCATTGGGAATTGATCTAATCTTTAATAAGCCAAGGGAAATTATTGATCCTCCCTAGTGTGTTAATAGCTATATAGAAATAGGTATACTGAAGAAAGTAGCTGTGCCCAATTTAAAGAAACACTTAGCACTGTCTTTTCTCACTGGTAAATATGGCTCTCTGACAATAGAGGTGCTACCCTAAGTTACCTCTCTTCCATATTTTCCCATCTCTCACTTTATTGATCTTAGGCAAGTCACATCGCCTCTCTGTGCCTCAGTTAACCCATCTGTAAAATGGGGATCCAAATACCTACCTCACAGGATTGTTGTGAGGATTCTCATTAATGGATGTTGGCAAAAATTACAAGTGATCCTTAAATGAACAACAAAGTATTATGATTACCATTATGATGATAATTATAGTACTCTATATTTACCCTAGAAAAAGGAGAGGATTAGGCTTCCTGGATGATAAAGAGCTAAATTTGAGTAAGTAAAAAGGATAATTGAAGAGTGGTCACTGGAAGCAATATTATCTCTTCCTCTCACTTTCCCTACATTCTCTTCATTGCTAACTATAAGATTCTCATCTGTTTTTATACTCAAAGCATATTAGGGTCTAAAGGAATAAGTAGGCAAAATCCATTGCTGTAAAAGCTGTATTCTTCCCCTTTCCTCACTCTGCCTGGACCACATTACATGTCACCCTGTCAGAAGCACAGAGGCAATCTCCCACAGCCCTTCAAACTTTGGCCAGTCCAGCATCACCAGTTACATTTTGTCTTTCCACACTTATTATATTCTGAACAGTATAGGTAGAAGGGAAGTGGGGTGGGGTGGTTGGGGTGGGAGTGGGACGGAAGAGAATAGAACTTATACTAGTGGCAGGATATTTCTTTGATTCTCAAATACTGGTTTTACCTCCCATTTCTTTTTCTGGTGGTGGGTTGGGGACAGGGGGAGAGACACTATTTTGTTTATTAAGAAACTCTCCTTCCTTTCCAGTAGATGTTTCCCAGGATCAGTATAAGTAGTTGTTTTGGACGTTATAACTATGTTGTATGCAGTGCTGTTTTCATTGTATTTCTGAATAAAAAGAGGAAGAGAATCCCTAGTGGTGTCCATCCTTGTTTTTTGACAGGAGGACACAGTGGGAAAACAGTGCCAGAAATTGACTGTTCATTTTTGTGTTGGGGAAAGGAGCCTGCAGTGAAATGATTGATTGTTTTTTGTCATTGTTTGTTTAAAGAAGTTATAGAACAGCGTATTAAGCTTTAGTATTTATAACTCATGTCTCTGCCTTGTTATTTCAGTACTTTAGAGCAGCACCCTGTTTTTTCTCTATTTTATACTAGTTCTTGCTCCAGTGACATGGCTGTGAGACTAAGATTGTGAGCAGTCTCTCATATTCAAGCCTGTTAGGTCCCTGGAGATACTCAAAAACTGCCTCAGTTAGCATGGTCACTTATAGATTACTACGTTCTCGTTCAATGGGACATTTCCTCTGTGGCATCCAGGCAGGGTGTATGTTTGGGAACTAAACAATCTTGTTACATTTGATTATTGTACTTTTTATTAATAAAAAAATATTTGAAACTTCAGAATCCATGGCTGTTATCTTGAATTTGTCTTCATTTACGTTTCCACAACATTGCATGGCACCAGTAAATCGTTTTCGTTTTCCTTCCCTTAACTGGGTAAAGTTATGGTGAAACTACTTTATACTAGCATGGGGCAAGAAAGGAACCTGGGCTGTCTTAAACACAATAATTTCTCTAAGTACATGAGGCCCTCTCCATTCTTGGAGATCTATTCAGCATGTCCCTGAATGGGACTGCATGGAGACTGTGCTCCTTTTGCATATTTCTTACAGAGAATCACCCTGTATGATACAGGCTCAGCTGATAAGGTTTCCCTGCCTATCCCTGTTCCCTTCACCATCTTGTTTTTTCCTGAGAAGGAATTCAAGAGAGTAGGGTATTGGGACAGCTTTAAACTTCAAAGCTACCTCGGTACAAATACCACCCCTGGGTGGGGATCTGGGAAGCTGATTCTGCTTTGGGAAACTTCATCTCTCAGAGACATGCTGGGGAAAAAGGTAAAAGGGAGAAATACTGTGAGAGATTTAGACCAAGATCTAGAAGAACAGATTGAAGAGTAACTTTTCTTGGAGTTGACAGAAAGGGATTATTACTACAAATTATATAAAACAAGGAATCTCAAGCTTTATAAGTTTCCCCAAAATTTCTTTTTACTCATTTATTTATTCTGAGAGTCACTGTCATCCCTTTGGGTTAAAAGCATCATCAACTCGATGCTACAAATACATTGACTGAAAAGCTACCAATAATCCAGGCTTTTTGCTCGTTCCTATGGACATGAATAAAACACAGCTGCTCTCAAGAAATTCACTCCTTAAGAGGGGATACCAGCATAAAAAAAAAACACAGTAATCTCTTAAGTCTCATAATAGATATATGTTCCATATTACTGAAAATTAAAACCATTTAAACAGTAAAAATAACATAAAAAGTTAAGGTAGCCGCATATAACACAAGATTTATGTCTAGTACATATAAAAATCATACAAATAATTTAAAAATGCAACATGAATAAAAAATTAACAATTCACAGATGGATTTTATATAGGCAATAAACCTATAAAAAGATGTTTGACCTCACTACTAATCATGGAAATTCAATTTAAAAATAACAAAATAATGTCATTTGCAGCAATATGAATGGACCTAGAGATTGTCATACTGAGTGAAGTAAGTTAGACAGAGAAAAACAAATATGATATTGCTTACATGTGGAATCTAAAAAAAAATAGGACAAATGAACTTATTTATAAACAGAAATAGAGTCACATATGTAGAAAACAAACATTGTTACCAGAGGGGAAAAAGGGGGAGGGATAAATTGGGAGATTGGGATTGACATATATACACACTACTATATATAAAATAGATAACTAATAAGGACCTACTGTATAGCACAGGGAACTCTTCTCAATACTCTGTAATGACCTATATGGGAAAATAATCTTAGAAAGGGTGTATATATGTATATGTATAACTGATTCACTTAGCTGTACAGCAGAAACTAATGCAATATTTTAAATAAACTATACTCCAATAAAAATTTAAAAATAAATAATAAAAAGTAAAATGAGAACAATTTTCCACTCATTTGACTGGAAAATATTTACAAGTTTCATAAGAACAAGTGTTGGCAAAATATATGGAAATGGGTAATTATTATACACTACTGGCTGAAGATAAAAAATGGTAGTCATACTGGAGGGAACTTTTTCTTTGTTTATTGTTACCAAAAAGACCAAATACTCTATGTCCCTGAAATTTCACTTTTGAGTGTCTACAGAGAGGTTGGTGCATATACAATAAAGATGTTTATTTCAGCATTGATTATAATCATGAAAAAATATAAATAACCTAAACATCTATCAAAAGGGGAATGACAATAAACTATGGTATAAGTTATACTGTGGAACATAATGCAGCAGTCAATGGGAATGGGGTAGATCCATATTAACCTGTATGGAAAGATCTTCAAACAATATTGTTTTGGAAGGATCCAGACCAACCAGATTACTGTGCCTTTGTATTAAGAGAAATGAAGAACCTCGGCTTGAGGGTTTAAAATAAATCTGTAAGAATTCAGGAGGGAAGCATCTTGTAGGGCTGTCAGAGAATATGGTTAAAGGAACAGTGAACCCAAAGGCACTTCTCTTCTGAAATATGTTAAAAAAAATACACAGGAGTTACTTGGGACAGTTAATATGTATATTCATATTTGAACACCTACAATTACATTACCCTGATTCATTTATCAGATTAGCTACAGTCACTGGGCAGAGAGTGAGTGGGGATAGAAGAGAATGGGACCAGGTACATTTTTAGAAGAATGAGTAGGTCAGCAAGAGTTAAGGTGCATATCCTGGTGAAACCACAGCAAGTAACTATTGCATCTTGGACAAGGGATCATAAGAAGCCAGAATAGCTAAGAATGAGAGACCCAGAACACAGGCTTTTTGCACTTTTCAAGAGGTGAGGGGTGAAATGAGAACTGACCTAAAGGTTTGGCTCCTCATGCTGACTATCTGGATCTGTTGCTATCATCTTATTTGTAGATGGGATATTTTCCCTCAACATTTTCTTCAAATTATATTTTCTTTTCCCTTAACCCAGCTATATTCAGATAAAATTGACAAATAATATTGTGTAAGTTTAAGGTATACAATGTGGCGGTTTGATACACATATATTGTGAATTTTTTACCACAATAAGGTTACTTAACATGTCGTTCACCTAACATAATTACCATTTTGTTGTTGTTATAGTGAGAATATTAAAGTTCTACTCTCATAGCAACTCTCAAGTGTACAATACAGTATTGTTAACTATACTCACCATGCTATTTATTAGGTCCCCAGAATCTGTTCACCTTATAACTGAAAGTTTATAATCTTAGACCAACATCACTGTATTTTGCCCATGACTCAGGCCTTGGCAAACACAATTCTACTCTCTGTTTCTATGTGTTTGATGTTTTTAGATTTCACATAAAAGTAAGAATATAGAATATGTGTCTTTGACTTATTTCACTTAACAATATGGCTAAAAGGTCCATCCATGTTACTGAAAATGGCAGGATTTCCTTCTTGTTGATAGCTGAATAATATTCAACTATATACATATGTGTGTGTGTGTGTGTGTGTGTGTGTGTGTGTGTGTATATATATATATATATATATATATATAACATTTTTATTATCCATTCATTTGTCAAAGGAAACTTAGGTTGTTTCTATGTCTTGGTTATTGTGAATAATGCTGAATTGAATATGGAAAAACACATACCTGTTCAAGAGAGTGAATTCACCTCTTTCAGAAATGGGATTGCTTCTACAAATTCAATGCAATCCCTATCAAATTACCAATGGCATTTTTTAGAGAACTAGAACAAAAAAAAATCTTAAAATTTGTATGGAGACACAAAAGACCCCGAATAGCCAAAGCAGTCTTGAGGGAAAAAAATGGAGCTGGAGGAATGAGAGTTCATGATGCAGACTATACTACAAAGCTACAGTAATCAAGACAATATGGTACTGGCAAAAAAACAGAAATATAGATCAATGGAACAGGATAGAAAGCCCAGAGACAAACCCACACACCTATAGTCAACTAATCTATTACAAAGGATGCAAGGATATACAATGGAGAAAAGAGAGCCTCTTCAATAAGTGGTGCTGGGAAAACTGGATGGCTACATGTAAAAGAATGAAATTAGAACACTCCCTAACACCATATACAAAAATGAACTCAAAATGGATTAAAGACCTAAATGTAAGACCAGACACCAAAAAACTCTTAGAGGAAAACATAGGAAGAACACTCTTTGACATAAATTACAGCAAGATGTTTTTTGATCCACCTCCTAGAGTAATGGAAATAAAAACAAAAATAAACAAATGGGACCTAATGAAACTTAAAACTTTTGCAAAGCATAAGAAACCACAAACGAGATGAAAAGACAACCCTCAGAACGGGAAAAAATATTTGCTAATGAATCAACGGACAAAGGATTAATCTCCAACATATATAAACCGTTCATGCAGCTCAATATTAAAAAAAAAACTAATCAAACAATGGGCAGAAGACCTAAATAGACATTTCTCCAAAGAGGACATACAGATGACCAAGAAGCACATGAAAAGCTGCTCAATGTCACTAATTATCAGAAAAATGCAAATCAAAACTACAGTGATGTATCACCTCATACCAGTTAGAATGGGCATCATCAGAAAATTTACAAACAACAAATTCTGGAGAGGGTGTGGAGAAAAGTGAATGCTCTTGCACTGTTGGTGGGAATGTAAATTGATACAGCCAGTATGGAGAACAGTATGGAGGTTCCTTAAAAAACTAAAAATAGGATTAACATATGACCCAGCAATCCCACTACTGGGCATATACCCAGAAAAAATATATATTTCAAAAAGACATATGCAGCCCAATGTTCATTGCAGCACTATTTACAATAGCCAGGTCATGGAAGCAACCTAAATGCCCATCGACAGACAAATGGATAAAGAAGATGTGGTACATATATATGATGTAATATTACTCAACGATAAAATGGAATGAAATTGGGTCATTTGTAGAGACTCAGATGAATCTAGAAACTGTCATACAGAGTGAAGTAAGTCAGAAAGAGAAAAACAAATATCATATATTAACACATATATGTAGAACCTGGAAAAATGGTACAGATGAACTGGTTTGCAGGGCAGAAATTGAGACACAGATATAAAGAACAAACGTATGGACCCCAAGGGGAGAAAGTGGTGGTGGTGGTGGTGATGTGATGAATTGGGGGAATGGGATTGACATATATATACTAATAGGTATAAAATTGATAACTAATAAGAACCTGCTGTATAAAAAATAAATTAAATAAAATTCAAAAAGAAAAGAAGTGGGATTTCTGGATCATATGGTAATTCTATTTTAAATTTTTAAGAAAACTCCATATTGTTTTCCAGGAGGATATACCAATTTACATTCCCATCAATAGTGTACCATGGTTATGTTTTATCCACATCCACACCCGTGTTTGTTATCTCTTGACTTCTTGATAATAACCACTCTAAGAGGTGAGAAGTGATCATGGTTAGATTTTCATTTCCCAGATGATTAGTGATGTTGAGCACATTTTTACATACTTGTTGGCCACTTGTATGTTTCTTTGGTAAAATGTCTACTCAAGTCCTCTGCCAACCTTTAACTGGATTTTTGTTTGTTTTTGCTATTCACATTGTAGGATTATTTTTTCTGTTTCTGTGAAAAATGACATTGGAATTTTGATAGGGATTACATAGATTCTATAGATGTTTCAGGTGGTACAGACAGTTTAACAATATTAATTATTCTGATCCATGTGCACAGAATAACTTTCTATACGTTTGTGTTTTCTTCAATGTATTTCATCAAAATCTTGTAGTTGTCATTGTACAGATCTTTCACGTCCTTTGTTAAATTTATTCCCAAGTATTTTATTATTTTCAGTGCTATTGTAAATAGATGTTTAAATTTTTTTCAGCTATTTCACTGTTAATGTATAAAAACACAATTGATTTCTGCATGTTGATTTCATATACTGCAACTGTATTGAATTCATTGATTAGTTCCAACAGTTTTTTGTTACGTCTTAAGAATATTCTATATATCATATCATCTTCAACAATTTTACTTCTTCCTTTCCAATTTAGATAATTTTTATTTATTTATCTTGACTGAATTGCTCTAGATAGGACTTCCTGTAATATGTTGAATAGAAGCAGGGATAGTGGGCACCCTTTTCTTGTTTCTCATCATGGAGGAAACCTTTCAACATTTCACTGTTGAGTATACTGTTATCTGTGGCTTTGTCAGATATGGCCTTTATGATTTTGAGGTATATTCTTTCTATACCCAATTTGTTGAGGGATTTATCACGAAAGGATCTTGTACTTTGTCAAAATCTTTTCCTGCACTCATTGAGATGAACATATTTTTGTCTTTCATATAAATTAATGTGGTGTATCATATCTGTTGATTTTTGTATATTGAACAAATAATTGCATCTCTATAAAGCACACTTTTTCATAATGTAAGATCCTTATAATAAGGTATTGAATTTTGTTTGCCAGTATTTCGTTGATAGTTTTGTATATAATTTAACCAGAGATATTGTTTTCTTGTAATATCCTTATATGACCATGGTATCATTGTAGTGCTGGGCTTGTAAAATGAGTTTGAGACTGTTCCTTCCTCATATTTTTTGGAAGAGTTTGAAAAGGGTTGACATTAATTCTTATTTAGGTGATTGGTAAAATTTACCCATGAAGCCATCTGGTCCTGGGCTTTTCTTTGTTGGGAAGATTTTGATTACTGATTCAATATCCTTAACTTGTTATTGCTGTGTTTAGATTTCCTACTTCTTCATGATTCACAATTGGTAGGTTGTATGTTTCTCAGGATTTATCCATTTATTCTAATTTGTCCAATTTGTTGGCATATAATTGTTCATAGTGGTCTCATTATCCTTTTATTTATTTTTTTAGTATGCTCAAATTTTTTCTTTCCTTTATTCTTTCCTAGCTTTCTATCTTTCTTTCCTTTGTTCTTTCCATCCTTCCTTCTTTTGTTCCATTCTTCCTTCCTTTCTACAATTTTTTCTTTCCTTCCCTCTTTTTCTTTATTGAGATATAATTGGCATACAGAACTGTATAAGTTCAAGACATACAGCATAATGCAGTTGACTTAAATGTATTGTGAAATTATTTCCAAAAAAATTAGTTAAATCCATTATCATATATAGATAGAAAAAAGAAAAAAAAAGGTTTCTTCTTCTTATAATGAGACCTCTTAGGATCAACACCCTTAAAAATTTTCAAATGTACCACACAGCACTATTACCTACAGTCATTATGTTGTACATTATATCCCTAGTATTATCTTATAAGTGGATATTTGTTTGTTTCGACTGCCTTCATCCAATTCCCCCACACCTTAGGCCCCAACTCTGGTAAACTGGAAACCGCAAATCTGATCTCTTTTTCTGTGAGCTTGATTTCTCATTCCAGGGGAATTCCCTGGTTGTACTGTGTTTAGGACTCCGTGCTTTCACTGACAAGGGCATGGGTTCAATACCTGGTCGGGAAACTAAAATCCCACAAGCTGTGCCAAGCGGCCAAAAATAAAATAAATAGTGTTAAAAAAAAAGGTTCCATATATAAGTGAGATAATAGAGTATTTGTCTTTCTGTGTCTGACTTATTTCACTTAACATAGTGCCCTCAAGTTCCATCTATGTTATTGCAAATAGCAGAATTTCCTTCTTTTATTTAAGTAAAGTTGATTTACAATATTATATTAGTATCAAGTGTACAACAGAGAAGAATTTCCTTTATAATAGCATTCTCTTATAATTGAAAAGATGCTCAACAATGCTAATTACTAGAGAAATGCGAATCAAAAAAAGAGATATCACCTCACATCTGTCAGAATGACTATCATCAAAAAGTCTACAAATAACAAATATTGGAGAGGATGTGGAGAAAACTGAACCCTCATGCACTCTTGGTAGGAATGTAAATTGGTGCAACCATTGTGGAAAACAGTATGGAGGTTTCTCAAAAAACTAAAAATAGAACTACCATAGGACCCAGTAATTCTACT
The DNA here is from genome assembly GCF_949774975.1 of Lagenorhynchus albirostris. Taxonomy (NCBI): domain Eukaryota; kingdom Metazoa; phylum Chordata; class Mammalia; order Artiodactyla; family Delphinidae; genus Lagenorhynchus; species Lagenorhynchus albirostris. The sequence continues at coordinate 83,649,626 of NC_083116.1, read as the reverse complement.
TCTGGGTATATATCCAAAAAAACAAAAACACTAATTTGAAAAGATACATGCATGCCAATGTTTATAGCAACACTATTTAAAATAACAAAGACATGAAATCAACTCAAGTGCCCAATGACCCAGGCCACTAGTGAGTAGCACCAGCACTGAAGCACCCTGGTCCTGTACTCAGCCATGCCAGGATATAGCCCCACTCACCAATGGGTAGACACCAGCCTCTGAACACTTGTGCTTCACAGCCAGCTTCCCTGGGAGCCAGCCATCCCCACAAGTGGGCCAGACCAGCCCTAAGTCCCAAAATACACCACACCTAGCAGCCCCAGGACCCAGCTCTGCCAACAGGTAGGTTAGGACCAGTCCTGGAACTCTTAAGGTCCTGGCCCCACTCACTAGTGGACAGGCACCAGCCCCAGGAACCCCCATGTGTCACACTGAACCATGCCAGGACATGGTCCAACCCATGAGTGGCCCAGAGCCAGACTCAAGAATACTAAGGGTGCAGATTCAACCTTGCCAGGATGCAGCCTTGCCCACCAGCAACTAGCAGCCTCCACAAGAGACAAGGCCTGGCAGCCAACAGGCCAAGGAACAGCCCCACCTACAAGCATTCCCACAGTAGTCAGCCCCTCCACAACAGAAGGGCCAACTCAGCCAACATAGGGGACATGCCAAGATCATATAGCTCTGGTCACATGTGGAGAATGTGCTTCTGGGCCCCATAGGACCTCTCTTACATAATGTCACTTCTCTAAGATTGGGAAATGTAACTGACCTACAAATACATACAAATAAACACAGAAAATTAAGCAAGATGAGATGACAAAGGAATGTGTTCCAAGTGAGTTAGTAAGATAAAACACCAGAAGAAGAACTAAGAAAACAGGAGATAAGGAATCTACCTGATAAAGAGTTCAAGATAATGATCATTAAGATGGTCAGTGAACTTGGGAGAAAAATGGATGAGCACAGTGGGAAGTTTAACAAAGAGTTAGAATATATGAAGAAGAACAAAACAGCTGAAGAATACAATAACTGAAATTTAAAATTCACTAGAAGAAATCAACAGTAGATTAGAAGTTACAGAGCAATGGACCAGCAAACGGGAAGACTGAGTGGTGGAAATAACCCAAGCTTTACAGCTAAAAAAAAAGGATTAAAAAATGAGAAAAGTTTAAGAGACCTATGGGACAACGTCAAACATACTAACAAACATCTGCTTTATAGGGATCCCAGGAGGAGAAGAAAGACAGAAAGAGGAAGAAAACCTAGTTGAAGAAATAATAGCTAAAAATTTCCCTAAGCTGGGAAAAGAAACAGATATCCAAGTCCAAGAAGCACAGAGAGTCTCAAAAATGATCAACACAAAGAAGGCCACAGAAAAACACATTGTAATTAAAATAGCAAAATTAAAGATAAAGAGAAAATACTAAAAGCATCAAGGGTAAAGCAACTAGTTACAAGAAGGAAACATTTAGACTGTCAGCTGACTTTTCAGCAGAAAATTTACAAGACAGATTAGAGTGGCACAATACATTAGACAGGATGAAAGGAAAAAACCTACAAACAAGAATACACTACATGGCAAGGCTATCATTCAAATTTGAAAGCGAGATAAAGAGTGTTACAGACAAGCAAAAGCTAAAAGAGATCAGCACCACTAAACTGGCTTTATAAAAAAAAATGTTAAAGGGACTTCTCTAAGTGGAGAAGAAAAGATCACAGGTAGAAATATAAAAATTACAAAAGGAAAAACCTCACTGATACAGGCAAATATATAGTAAATATATAAAGCTAGGAGGAATGTTAAAATACAAAAGTAATAAAAGCAGGGAGTTCCCTGGTGGCCTAGTGTTTAGGATTCCAGGCTTTCATTGCCAGGGCCCAGGTTCAATCCCTCATTGGGGAACTGAGATCACCCAAGCCACATGACACAGCCAAAAACAAACAAACAAACATAAACAGAAACATGATTCTCAAAAGCATCTATAACCACAATAAGTAGTTAATGGATATTTAAGGGATACACAAAATAAAAAGAATTAAAATGAAATATCAAAGACATAAAAGTGGGAATAAAAAGTCAGGGCTGTTAGAATGGATTTGACTTCATACATCATCAATTTAAAATAATCATATATATATTATTTACTATATATAAACTGCAGGGTAACAACAAACAAAAAAAAATTATAATTTATACACAAATAAAAAAGAGAAAGGAATCCAAACATAACACTAGTGGTATTCATCAAATCACAAGGGAAGAGAGAAAAAGAAAAGAAAGGAACAAAAAGAACTACTAAACAACATGCAAACAATTAAAATGACAACAAATACATACCAGATAATGATTACTTTAAATGTAAGTGGACTAAATGCTCTGATCAAAAACACAGAGTGACAGAAAGGATTCAAAACAAGACCTACATATATGCTGTCTTAAAAAGACTCACTTCAGATCTGAAGACAAGTACAGACTAAAAGTGAGGGGATGGGAAAAGTATTTCATGCAAATGGAAATAAAAAGAAAGCTGGAATAGTAATACTGATATCAGAAAAAATAGACCCTTCAACAAAGACTGTAACAAGTGACAAAGAAGGATATTAAATAATGGTCAATGGTTTGGTTCAACAAGAATATATAACAATTGTAAATATATATGCACCCAAAATAAAGCACCTAAATACATAAATCAAATTATAAAAATATAGAGAAATTGACAGTAACACAATAATAGTGGAGAATTTTCACACCCCAATTATATCTGGACAGATCATCCAGACAGAAAATCAATAAGGAAAAACTGGCCTTAAAATGACACATTAGACCAGATGGACTTTATATATATAGAGAGAACAGTGTATCCAAAAGCAGAAAAATCCATATTCTTTTTTTATTTTTTGCGGTACGTGGGCCTCTCACTGTTGTGGCCTCTCCCATTGTGAAGCACAGGCTCTGGACGTGCAGGCTCAGTGGCCATGGCTCACAGGCCCAGCCGCTCCATGGCATGTGGGATCTTCCCGGACTGGGGCACGAACCCGTGTCCCCTGCATTGCAGGTGGACTCTCAACCACTGCGCAACCAGGGAATCCCCATATTCTTTTCAAGTGCACATGGAACACTCTCCAGGATCACATGTTAGGACACAAAATAAGTCTCAAAGCTAAGAAGATTGAAATCATATCAAGTACCTTTTCCAACCACAATGATAGGAGACTAGAAATCAACTATAAGAAAAAAACTGCAAAAATACAAAAAAGCTGAACAATATGCTACTAAACAGCCAACAGGTCACTGAAGAAATGGAAGAGAAAATAAAAAATTATATGGAGACACATAAAAATGGAACTACAATGATTAAAAATCTATGGGGCATAACTAAGGCAATTCTAAGATGTTTATAGTGATACAAGTCTACCTCAGCAAACAAGAATGTACTCAAAAGAGCAACATAACATTATGCTTAAAGAAACTAGAAAAAGAACAAACAAAACCCAAAATTTGTAGAAGAGATAATAAATACCAAAGCAGAAATAAATAAAATAGGGACTAAAAAAAATAGAAAATATCTGCAAAACTAAGAGCTGGTTATCTGAAAAGATAAACAAATTGATAAACTTTAGTCAGATTCATCAAGAAAATAAAAGAGGTTACATATAAATAAAATCACAAATGAAAAAGGATAAGGTACAACCAACCCAATAGAAATACAAATGATCATAAGCAATTACTAAGAACAAGTATATGCCAATAATATGGTCAACCTAAGAAAAATGGATAAATTCCTGGAAATGTACACTCTCCCAAGAATGAATCAAGAAGAAATGGAAAGTATGAACAAAAGAATTACAAGTAAAGAAATTGAATCAATAATTTAAAAAAAGACTCCCAAACAAGCAAAAGTCTAGGAACAGACAATGTCACAGGTTAAATCTACTAAACATTGAAGGAAGAATTAACACCTATCCTTCTCAAACTATACCAAAAATTTGAAGAAATAGCCCTTCAGAACTCATTCTGTGAGGTCAGCATGACCTGATATCAAAATGAGAGAAAGATACCACACTCACAAAATAAATCACAGGATTACATCACTGATGAACATAGATGCAACACTCCTCAACAAAATATTGGCAAACAGAATTCAACAGTACACTTAAAGGATTTTAAACTGTAATCAAGAGAGATTTATCCTAGGGATGTGAGAATGATTGCATATCCAAAATCAGTCAATAATGATACACCACATTAACAAATTGAAAAATAAAAGTCAAATGATAAGCTCAGTAATTATCATTGTTGAATTTATAAAATTCAATACCCATTAATGATAAAAATCTCTCAACAAATGGGTATAGAGGAAACATACATCAACATAATAAAGAACATATATGACAAACATACAGCCAACATCATACTCAATGGTGAAAAGCTGAAAGCATGTTGTTGAAGATCAGGAAAAAGATAAGGATGCCCAATCTCACCAGTTTTATTCAACTTAGTATTGGAAGCTCTAGCTACAGAAATCAGACAAGAAAAACAAATCCAAAGTGGAAAAAAGAAGTAAAACAGTCACTGTTTTCCAATGACATGATACTATATATAGAAAATCTTAAAGACACCATCAAAAACCTATTAGAAATCATCATTGAATTCAGGAAAGTTGCAGGATACAAAATTAATATACAGAAATCTCTTGTGTTTCTATACTAACAATGACCTAACAGAAGAAGAAATTGAGAAAACAATCTCATTTATATTCACATCAAAAATAAAAAAAATGTTGAGGAACAAATCTAATGAGGTAAAAGACCTGCACTCGGAAAACTGTAAGACATTGATCAATAAAAAAATATAAGACACAAATGAATGGAAAGATATACCATGCTCACAGATTAGAAAAATAATATTGTTAAAATAACCTTACTGAGGAGAGATCAAGATGGCAGAGTAGAAGACGTGGAGCTCACTTTCCACTACAAACATATCAAAAATACATCTACATGTGGAACATTTCTCACTGAAAACTAACTGGAAACTGTCAAAAGTACTCCTGTACAACCAAGGCTGTAAGAAAGATACAAACATAATCAGGTAGGATGGGAAGAAAAGCATTGAGTTGGGACCTGTGCCCCTGGGAAGGGACTCAGAGGAGAAAGGAGACCACACAAGTGGACACTCATTCTGAGGAGTGAGTGGGTCAAGCCACAGACTGGGGGGTCCCAGTCCTGGGGTCCTAAATGTAGGACACAAGACCCCTTGTCTACTTGGAGAATCACTGGGAAAAAGAAAACGGCTGGAGAAGCCTAGACTCCACTCATGAGGGTTGTTTGGGTTCTGGCTTGTCTCCAGGCAGGGCAGTGAGAGGTCTTCCCTAGGGAATTCCACATTGCTTTGCTCCCCATGCCCCAGCTCCACTCACTACATGCCACAGCTTGGCACTGGACCTAGGGCAGCCATAACTTGGGAATATTCTTGACCTAGGGATGTAGAAATGGCCCAGGGGCCTGGGGCATAGCCCAGGTGGAGAGGCGATGGCTCCTGTTGGCACCTACTCAAGCAACACCCCAGAAGCAGTCCAGACTTCTTATGGCAGTGAGGATACCAGAATTTCCCTGACCATCTCACTACATGCCTGAGCACTAGCCAATCAAATGCTCCAACCGTACTCACTCCACACCACTGCTAGCATTACATCTGGGGCAGCCATGAAAGGGAAAATATGTAACCATGGGCTGCAACTGAGTGGAGCTGCAGACCCCTACAGAGTCAAAGCATTGGACCTCAGTAGGTACCTGAACCACACTTGCTTCAGCACTCCCCTCCTTTGGGGCAAAGTTTCCAGTGCAAGGAGAAGGAAAAACACTCAATTAAACATAAAAGAGTCAGCTCGAGCCTGACTCCAGGGCTTCTGCTCCAGCAACTTGGGAGCAGACACAATCCCTGACAGGGCATTGATGGCCAATGAGCAGAGAGGAAGACCTTCCCCACCTCCTAAGCAGGCTCTAGCTCCTCCATTATCAACCACACCCCATGCCAAGGTGATAGCTGCTAGCACACCCTGAGGAAAGATGTGACTGTCATTCAGGTCAAATCCAGCCTTCTGACCAAAGGTTTTGGACACACACACCCTACCTGGGGTAGTCCCACATAAGAACACCACTTCAAGAGCACAATAGGTAACTGTTTAATGTAAATTCATATAGACAGAGAAAGTTAAGTAACATGAAAAGACAGAGGAACTACTCTCAATTGAAAGAGCAAGAGAAAAACCCTGAAAAAATTAATAAACAGAAATTGACAATATACCAGATAAAGAATTCAAAACATTTGTAATAAAAAATGCTAGGTTTACTAATAAGGGGTTAATTTCCAAAATATAAAAGCAGCTCGGATGACTCAATATCAGAAAACAAACAAATAAACAAACAAAATAAAAGAATACAATCAAAAAATAAGAAGGAGACCTAAATAGACACTTCCCCAAAGAAGACACACAGATGGCCAACAGGCACATGAAAAAATGCTCAACATCGCTAATTATTAAAGGAATGCAAATCAAAACCAAAATGAGGTACCACCTCACACCAGTCAGGATGGATATTATCAAAATATCTACAAATAATCAATGCTGGAGAAGTTGTGGAGAAAAGGGAACCCTCCTACACTGTCTTGTGGGAATGTAAATTGGTGTAACCACCATGAGAAAGAGTATGGAGGTTCCTTTAAAAACAAAAATATAGCTGCTATATCATCCAATAATCCTACTCCTGGGCATGTATCTGGAAAAGACAAAAACTCTAATTTGAAAAGATGCATACACCCTCATATTCAGAAGAGCCTATTTACAATAGCTAAGACATGGAAGCAACATAAGTGTCCATAAACAGATGAATGGCTTAAGATATATATAGCTATAGCTACAACTATACATAGCTATGGACCAGTATAACTATATTTGCTGTCATTTGCAGTAACATGGATGGACCTAGAGAATATTATACTTACTGAAGTAAGTCAGACAGAGAAAGACAAATATTATATCACTTATATGTGGAACCTCAAAAATAATACAAATGAATCTATTTACAAAACAGAAACAGATTCACAGGCATAGAAAACAAATTTATGGTTACCAAAGGGGAAAGGGAGAGGGGAGGGATAAATTAGGAGTATGGGATTAACAGATACACACTACTACATATAATATAGATAAGCAATAAGAATTTACTATATAACACAAGGAACACTATTCAGTATCGTGTAACAACTACTAAGGAAAATAATCAGAAATTATATATATATGTGTGTGTGTGTGTGTGTGTGTGTGTGTGTGTGTGTGTATCTGAATCACTTTGCTGTACACCTGAAACAACCACAATATTGTAAATCAATTATACTTCAATAAAAAATAAATACAAATTTAAAACTTTTTAAATGTTAACTGAATTAGGGAAGTGAATTCATCTAAACACATATATTTTTAACAAGAAAAAAGAAAATAAAAAAATACTCAATCAAAAATAGATAATTCAATATCTGAGATTAAAAAAAATACACCAGAAGGGAGTGGCATAATATATTCAAAGTGCTGAAATGAAAAACCTGCAAACCATGATACACAGCAACATTATCATTTAGAATAGAAATAAAGAACTTCTCAAATGAGCAAAAACTAAATAATTCAGCAATACTAAACCTACACTCAAAACAATGTTTAACAGTATTCTCTAAATGGAAAATAAGTAAGGATCTATAGGAATAAGAAAAGCCCACTAGGAAAGGAAAATGTATAGTAAGAATTTAAGCTCACTTAAACACAAGCACATAGATTAATAGATAAAAAATTGTAAAATCAATTATAACTACAATGAATGGTAAATGGATAAGCACAAAGGTGTAAAATATGACATCAAAAACACAAAATGGGTGGGAGAGGAGTAAAAAAGTTGAAGATATTGTGTTTGAACTTAAGTGACTATCAGTTTAAATCAAGTAGATATAATGATGGGTGAACATATATGAACCCCATGGTACCCACTAATCAAAAACCTACAATAGATACGAGACAGAGAGAGAGAGAGAGAGAGAGAGAGAGAGAGAGAGAGAGAGAGAGAGAGAGAGAGAGAGAGAGAGAGAGAGATTCAAGCATACTACTAAAGAAAATCATCAAACCACAGTGGTAGAACCAAGAACAGGAAGAAATGAAGAGAGAACTACAAAAACAACTGAAACACAAGTAGTGAAACAGGAATAAGTACACACCTATCAATAATTACTTTAAATATCAATGGAGTAAATGTTCCAATCAAAAGACATAGGGTTGCTCATTGGATAAAAAACAAAAAACAATACCTTTCAACATGCTGCCTACATGAGATTCATTTTGGGTCTAAAGACACACAGTATGAAAGTGAAGGGATAGAAAATATTTCATGCAAATGGAAATGACAAGAAAGAGGGGGGAGCAATACTCTTATTAGATAAACTATTTTTTTAATGATCTGTGTGATTTTATTCAAGGGATGGAACACATTTAACATTCAAATTCCTCACTTTAAAAACAGAAATAGAGAGGAGCTTCAAGATGGTGGAAGAGTAAGATGCGGAGATCACCTTCCTCCCCACAAATACATCAGAAATATATCTACATGTGGAACAACTCCTACAGAACACCTACTGAATGTTGGCATAAGATCTCAGAGCTCCCAAAAGGCAAGAAACTCCCCACGTACCTAGGTAGGGCAAAAGTAAAAAGAAAAAAACAGAGACAAAACAATAGGGATGTGACCTGCAACTAGGGGAGGGAACTGTGAAGGAGGAAATGTTCCAACACACTAGGAAGCCCCTTCGTGGGCAGAGACTGTGGGCGTCAGAGGGGGAAAGCTTCGGAGCTGCAGAGGAGAGCACAGCAACAGGGGTGCAGAGGGCAGAGCAGAGAGATTCCCGCAGAGAGGATCGGTGCCAACCAGGACTCACCAGCCCGAGAGGCTTGTCTGCTAACCCGTCAGGACGGGTGGGGGCTTGGAGCTGAGGCTCGGGCTTCTGAGGTCAGATCGCAGGGAGAGGACTAGGGTTGGCTGCATGAACACAGCCTGAAGGGGCTAGTGCACCACAGCTAGCTGGGAGGGGGTCCGGGTAGAAGACTGGAGCTGCTGAAGAGACAAGAGACTTTTTCTTGCTGCTTTGTTTCCTGGTGCGTGAGGAGAGGGGATTAAGAGCACCGCTTAAAGGAGCTCCAGAGACGGGCGTGAGCTGCGGTTATAAGTGCAGACCACAAAGTCGGGCATTAGATGCTAAGGCTGCTGCTACAGCCACCAAGAAACCTGTGTGCGAGCACAGGTCACTATCCACACCTCCCATCCCGGGAGTCTGTGCAGACCGCTACTACCAGGGTCCCATGATCCAGGGACAAATTACACGGGAGAACACACGGCATGCCTCAGGCTGGTGCAACGTCAAGCCAGCCTCTGCCGCCGTGGGCTTGCCACACATTCCATGCCCCTCACTCCAACGAGGCTGAGTGAGCCAGAGCCCCTGAATCACCTGCTACTTTAACCCCATCCATTCTGGGAGGGGAACAGACACCCTCAGGTGACCAACACTCAGAGGCAGGGGCAAATCCAAGGTGAACACCAGGAGCTGTGCAAACAAAGAAGTGAAAGGGAAATCTCACCCAGCAGCCTAGGGGGAGTGGAGTATATCTCCACAATCATCTTGATGTGCACTGCATCTGTGAAATAACTGAATACACAACGAATTATCCCAAATTGAGGAGGTGGAATTAGGGAGAAACAATATATATACAATTTTCCCTTTTTCTCTTTTTCTGAATGTGTATGTGTATGCTTCTGTGTGTGATTTTGTCTGTACAGCTTTGCTTTTACCACTTGTCCAACGGTTCTGGCTCTCCATTTCTGTTTGTTTGTTTGTTTTTAGTATAATTTTTAGTGCTTCTTATCATTGGTGGATTTGTTTTTTGGTTTCGTGACTATCTTTCTTTCTTTCTATTTTAATAATCATTTTTCATTTTAATAATTTTATTTTATTTTTTTATTTACCTTCTTTCTTTCTTTCATTTTTTCTCCATTTTTTTCTGAGCTGTGTGGATGACAGGCTCTTGATGCTCCAGCCAGGCATCAGAGCTATGCCTCTGAAGTAACAGAGCCAACCTCAGGACATTGGTCCACAAGAGTTCTCCCAGCTACACGTAATTTCAAATGGAGAAAATCTCACAGAGATCTCCATCTCAATGGCAAGACCCAGCTCCACTCAATGATCAGCAAGCTACAGTGTTGGACACCCTATGCCAAACAAATAGCAAGACAGGAACACAACCCCACCCACTAGCAGAGAGGCTGCCTAAAATCATAATGAGGCAAAAAACACCCCAAAACACACCACAAGTCGTGAACCTGCCCAACAGAAAGAAAAGATACAGCCTCATACTCCAAAACACAGGCTCTAGTCCCCTCCAACAGGAAGACTACAAAACCCACTGAACCAACCTTAGCCACTGGGGGCAGACACAAAAAACAAAGGGATTTACAAACCTGCAGCATGTGAATAAGAGACCCCAAAGACATTAAGCTAAGCAAAATAAGAAGAAAAGGAAACACACAGTAGATGAAGGAGTAAGAAAAAACCCCACCAGACCTAACAAATGAAGAAGAAATAGGCAGTCTACCTAAAAAACAATTCAGAATAAAAATAGTAAAGATGATCCAAATCTTGGAAATAAAATGTAGAAAATACAAGAAACTTTTAACAAGGAGCTAGAAGAACTAAACAGCAAACAAACAGTGATGAACAACACTTTAAATGAAATTAAAAATTCTGTGGAATGAATGAAGAGCAGAATAACTGAGGCAGAAGAACGGATAAGTGCCCTGAAAGATAAGATAGTGGAAATAACTACTGCAGAGTAGAATAAAGAAAAAAGAATGAAAAGAACTGAGGACACTCTCAGAGATCTCTGGGACAACATTAAATGCACCAACATTCAAATTATAGGGGTCTCAGAAGAAGAAAAGAAATTGAAAGCAGCTGAGAAAATATTTGAAAAGATTATAGTTGAAAACTTCCATAATATGGGAAAGGAAATAGTTAATCAAGTCCAGGAAGCACAGAGAGTCCATACAGGATAAATCCAAGGAGAAACATGCCAAGACCCATATTAATTAAACTATCAAAAATTAAATACAAAGAAAAAATACTAAAAGCAGCAAGGGAAAAACAACAAATAACATACAAGGGAATCCCTATAAGATTAATAGCTGATCTTTCAGCAGAAATTCTGCATGCTTGAAGAGAATGGCAAGACATATTTAAAGTGATGAAAGGGAAACACCTACTACAAAGATTACACTATCCAGGAATGATCGCATTCGGATTTCACAAAGAAACTAAAACCTTTACAGACAAGGAAAAGCTAAGAGAATTCAGCACCACCAAACCAGCTTTACAACAAATTCTAAAGGAACTTCTCTAGGCAGGAAACGCAAGATGAAGAAAAGACCTAAATTAACAAATCAAAACAATTAGGAAAATTGTAATAAGAACATATGTATCGATAATTACCTTAAATGTAAATGAATTAAATGCTCCCACCAAAAGACATACACTGGCTGAATGGATACAAAAACAAGACCCATATATATGCTGTCTAAAAGGGATCCACTTCAGATGTACAGACACATACAGACTGAAAGTGAAGGGATGGAAAAAGATATTCCACACAAATGGTAATCAAAAGAAAACTGGAATACCAATTCTCATATCAGGGAAAATAGACTTTAAAATAAAGACTATTACAAGAGACAAAGAAGGACACTACATAATGATCAAGGGATCGATCCAAGAAGAAGATATAACAATTGTAAATATTTATGCACCCAACATAGGAGCACCTCAATACATAATGCAAATACTAACAGCCATAAAAGGGGAAATCGACAGAAAAACAATCAGAGTAGGGGAAGTTAACACCCCACTTTCACCAATGAAAAGATCATCCAAAATGAAAATATATAAGGAAACACAAGCTTTAAATGAAACATTAAACAAGATGAGCTTAATTGATATTTATAGGACATTCCATCCAAAAACAACAGAATAGAGTTTTTCTCAAGTGCTCATGGAATATTCTCCAGGATAGATCATATCTTGGGTCACAAATCAAGGCTTGGTAAATTTAAGAAGATTGAAATCGTATCAAGCATCTTTTCCGAACACAATGCTATGAGACTAGATATCAATTACAGGAACAAATCTGGAAAAATACAAACACACAGAGGCTAAACAATACACTAGTTAATAAACAAGATATCTCTGAAGAAATCAAACAGGAAATCAAAAAATACCTATAAACAATAGACAATGGAAACAGGATGACCCAAAACCTATGGGATGCAGCAAAAGCAGTTCTAAGAGGGAAGTTTATAGCAATAAAATCCTACTTTAAGAAACAAGAAACATCTCAAATGAACAACTAAACATTACACCTAATGCAGAGAAAGAAGAAGAAAAAACCCCAAAATTAGCAGAAGAGAAGAAATCATAAAGATCAGAAAAGAAATAAATGGAAAAGAACTTAAGGAAACAAAAGCAAGATCAATAAATATAAAATCTGGGTCTTTGAGAAGACCAACAAAATTGATAAACCATTAGCCAGACTCATCAAGAAAAAAAGGGAGAAGACTCAAATCAATAGGATTAGAAATGAAAAAGGAGAAGTAACACCTGACATGGCAGAAATACAAGGGATCATGAGAGATTACTATAAGAAACTAAATGCCAAATAAATGGACAACATGGAAGAAATGGACAAATTCTTAGAAATGCACAACATTCAGAGACTGAAATAGAAAATGTAAAGAGGCCAATCACAAGCACTGAAATTGAAACTGTGATTAAAAATCTTCCAACAAAAAAATGCCCAGGACCGGATAGCTTCACAGATTAATTCTATCAAGCATTTATATAAGAGCTAACACCTATCCTTCTCAAACTCTTCCAAAATATAGCAGAGGGAGGAACACACCAAAATGCACTCAACGAGGCCACCATCACCCTGGTACCAAACCCAGACAAAGATGTCACAAAGAAAGAAAACTGCAGGCCAATATCACTGATGAACATAGATGCAAAAATCCTCAACAAAATACTAGCAAACAGAATCCAACAGCACGTTAAAAGGCTCATACACAATGATCAAGTGGGGTTTATCGCAGTTATGGAAGGATTCTTCAATATATGCAAATGAATCAATGTGATACACCATATTAAAAAATTGAAGGAAAAAAACCATATGATCATCTCAATAGATGCAGAGAAATCTTTAGGCAAAATTCAAAACCCAGTTATGATAAAAACCCTCCAGAAAGTAGGCATAGAGGGAACTTTCCTCAACATAAGAAAGACCATATATGAAAAACCACAGTCAACATCATACTCAATGGTGAAAAAATGAAACCATTTCCACAAAGATCAGGAACAACACAATGGTACCCACTCTCACCACTATTATTCAACATAGTTTTGGAAGTTTTAGCCACAGCAATCAAAGAAGAAAAAGAAATAAAAGGAATCCAAATCGGAAAAAAAGTAAGCTGTCATTGTTTGCAGATGACATGATACTATTCATAGAGAATCCTAAAGATGTTACCAGAAAACTGCTAGAGCTAATCAATGAAGTTGGTAAGGTAGCAGGATACAAAATTAAGGCACATAAATCTCTTGCATTCGTATACACTAAAGATGAAAAATCTGAAAGTGAAATTAAGGAAACACACCCATTTACCATTGCAGCAAGAAGAATAAAACATCTGGGAATAAACCTACCTAAGGAGACAAAAGACCTGTATGCAGAAAATTATAAGACACTGATGAAAGAAATAAAAGGTGATACAAATAGATGGAGAGATATACCATGTTCTTGGATTGGAAGAATCAACATTGTAAAATGACTCCACTACCCAAAGCAGTCTACATATTCAACGTAATCCCTATCAAACTAGCACTGACATTTTTCACAGAACGAGAACAAAAAATTTCACAATTTGTATGGAAACACAAAAGACACTGAATAGCCAAAGCAATCTTGAGAATGAAAAACGGAGCTGAAGCTATCAGGCCCCCGGACTTCAGACTATACTAAAAAGCTTCAGTAATCAATAGATTATGTACTGGCACAAAAACGGAAATATAGATAAATGGAACAGCATAGAAAGACCAGAGATAAACCCACACACATATGGTCACTTTATCTTTTATAAAGGAGACAGGAATATACAGTGGAGAAAAGACTGCCTCTTCAATAATTGGTGCTGGGAAAACTGGACAGCTACATGTAAAACAATGAATTAGAACACTCCCTAACACCATACACAAAAGTAAACTCAAAATGGATTAAAGTTCTAAATGTATGGCCAGACACTATAAAACTCTTAGAGGAAAACATAAGCAAAACACTCTATGACATAAATCACAGCAAGATCCTTTTTGACCCACCTCCTAGAGAAATGGAAATAAAAACAGAAATAGATAAATGCGACCTAATGAAACGTAAACCTTTTGCACAGCAAAGGAAACCATAAACAAGACAAAAAGACAGCCCTCAGAATGGGAGAACATATTTGCAAATGAAGCAACTGACAAAAGATTAATCTCCAAAATTTACAAGCAGCTCATGCAGCTCAATATCAATAAAACAAACAATACAATCCAAAAATGGGCTGAAAACCTAAATAGACACTTCTCCAAAGAAGATATACAGATTGCCAACAAACACATGAAAGAATTCTCAACATCATTAATCATTAGAGAAATGCAAATCAAAACTACAATGAGATATCATCTCACACCTGTCAGAATGGCCATCATAATAAAAACTACAAACAATAAATGCTGAAGAGGGTGTGGAGAAAAGAGAACCCTCTTGCACTATTGGTGGGAATGTAATTTGATACAGCCACTACAGAGAAGAGTATGGAGGTTCCATAAAAAATAAAAATAGAACTACCATATGATCCAGCAATCCCACTACTGGGCGTAAGCCCTGAGAAAACCATAATTCAAATAGAGTCATGTACTACAATGTTCATTGCAACTCTATTTACAATAGGCAGGACATGGAAGCAAACTAAGTGTCCATCAACAGATTAATGGATAAAGAAGATGTTGCATATATACAATGGAATGTTACTCAGCCATAAAAAGAAACGAAATTGCGTCATTTTTTGTGAGGTGGATGGACATAGGGTCTTTCATACAGAGTGTAGTAAGTCAGAAAGGGAAAAACAAATACTTTATGCTAACACATATATGTGGAATCTAAAAAAAAAAAGATCATGAAAACCTAGGGGCAAGACAGGAATAAAGACGCAAACCTACTAGAGAATGTACTTGATCATATGGGGATGGGGAATGGTAAGCTGGGACAAAGTGAGAGAGTATAATGGACATATATACACTACCAAATATAAAATAGATAGCTAGTGGGAAGCAGCCGCATAACACAGGGAGATCAGCTCAGTGTTTTGTGACCACTGAGAAGGGTGGGATAGGGAGGGTGGGAGGGAGGGAGATGCAAGATGGAAGAGATATGGGGATATATGTATATGTATAACTGATTCATTTTGTTATAAAGAAGAAACTAACACACCATTGTAAAGCAATTATACTCCAATAGAGATGTTAAACGACATTAAAACAGAAATAATAGTATCTACTTCATAGTACAGTTGTATTGAGCGAGGTATTGCCTATAACGGGCTCAGCATAAGCAGGCCAATAGAGATAAAATACACTTTAAAACAAGGGCTATAACAAAAGACAAAGAAAAGCATTATATAATGATATATACATAAACATATATATCAAACACTAAGAGACATGAAGGGAGAAATTGAAAATAATACAATAATAATAGGAGACTTTAACACCCTAATTACATCAATGAACTGATGACCCAGGAAGAAAAATTAATACGTCAACAGTGGTTTTAAATGACACAGTAGACCAGTTGGTCTTAATATGTATCTACAGGACATTACATACAAAAACAGGAGAATACACATTCTTTTCAAGGGCACATGGAATTTTCTCCAGGAAAGATCACACATAAAGCCACAAAACAAGTCTCAATGAAAAAGAACCAAAAGAAAATTATAGGCCAATATCTTTGATGAATTTAGATGAAAAAGTCCTCAACAAAATATTAGCAAACTGGATCCAACAATACATGTAAAAGATCATACACTATGATAAAATTGGATTTATTCCAGGGGTGCAAGAGTGTTTCAGCATTTGCAAATAAATTAATGTGATACACCACATTAACAAAAGGAAGGATAAAATTGCATGATAAACTCAATAGATTCAAAAAAAGAAATTGACAAATCAATATACATTCATAAAAATAAACTCATCAAACTGGGTATGGGGGGAACATATCTCAATATAATGAAGGCCAATTATGGCAACCCTACAGCCAACATAATATTCAATGGTGAAAAGCTGAAAGTCTTTACTCTAAATTCAGGAATGATACAAGGATGCCTACCCTTGCCACCTCTATTTAACATAGTATTGAAAGTACTAACCACAGCAATAAGGCAAGAAAAAGAAATGAAAAATATCCAACTTGGAAGGAAAGAGGTAAAAATGTCACTATTGATAGATGATATACTTTATATAGAGAACCCTAAAGTCTCCATAGAAAACCTATTAGAAATAATAAATGAATTTAGCAAGATTGCAGGATACAAGATTAATATACAGAAATCTGTTGCATTTCTATATACAAAAAAGTAAAATATAAGTAAGATAAAGTCAAAAGAAAACCACAATCCCATTTACAGTCACATCAAAAAGAATAAAATACCTTGGGATAAACTTAACCAAGGAGGTGAAACACCTATACTCTGATAATTATAAAACACTGATGAAGGCAATGGAAGATGATAAAAAGAAATGGAAAGTTATCCCATGCTCTTGGATTGGAAAAGTTAATATTGGTAAAATGGCCCTACTACCAAAAACACTTGGGCATGAAATATTTTATTCCATTCCCTCACTTTCAGTGTGTGTGTGTGTCTTAAGCACTGAAGTGAGGTTCTTATAAGAGGCATATAGGTGGGTCTTGTTTTTGTATCTAATCAGCCACTCTGTTTTTTGTTGGAACACTTAAGCTGTTTACATTTAAAATGATTATTTATAGGTATGTGCTTATTACCACTTTGTTGTTTTGTTTTCTGGTTGTTTTGTAGTTATCTGTTCTTTTCTTCTAGTTTCTTCTGTTATGGTTTGATGATTTTCTTTAGTGGTATGCTTGTGTTCCTTCCTCTCTATTTTTTATGTACCTGTTTTAGCTTTTTTATTTGTGGTTACAAGGAGGTTTATATATGTTGAGCTATATCTATATTTACTTGTTTTAAACTGATAGTCATTTAAGTTCAATTGCGTCCTAAAAGATATACATATTTTACTTCCCTTTCCCAGATTGTGTTTTTTAATAATTTTCATTTTTGTAGATTTATTTATTTTTAATTATTTATTATTTTGGCTGTGTTGGGTCTTTGTTGCTGCTCATGGGCTTTCTCTAGTTGCAGCGAGCAGGGGCTACTCTTTGTTGTGGTGCACATGCTTCTCATTGCAGTGGCTTCTCTTGCTGTGGACCACGGCTCTAGGCGAATGGGCCTCAGTAGTTGTGGCTCACCAGCCCTACAGTGAAGGCTCAGGAGTTGTGGCACATGGGATTAGTTGATCTGCATCATGTGGGATCTTCTCGGACCAGGGATCAAACCTGTGTCCCCTGCATTGGCAGGCAGATTCTTAACCACTGCACCACAAGGGAAGTCCTCCCACGTTGTGCTTTTGATGTCATATGTTACATCTTAATGTTTATTGTAGTGACAGGTAATTTTACAATTTTGCCTTTAATCTTAATATTAGATTATTTAATTGGTTGATCCACAGCCTTTACTATATATTTGCCTTTACTTGGGATTTATCCTTTCCTATAAATTCTTACTTCTTGTTGTACCCTTTTCTTTTCCACTTAGAGAAAACCCTCTAACACTTATTTTAGAGTCAATTTAGTATTGAAGAACTCTGTTAATTTTTGTTGCCTGAGATAACCTTGCCAGTTACAATCCTAGATTGTAGACTTTTCCCTTTCAGCATTTTAAATGTATTATACCACTCCCTTATAGTCTGCAGAATTTCGGCAAAAATTGGCTGAGAGCTCTATGGGAATTCCCTTGTATGGGACCATTATTTTCTCATGCTACCTTTAGAATTTTCTCTTTATCTTTAACTTTTGCCATTTTAAATTATGCTATATCTTGGTGTGAGTATCTTTTACTTGATCTAGTTTGGGACACTCTGCTTTCTTGAAGCTAGATATCCATTTTCTGCTTCAGGTTTGGAAAATTTTCACCCATAATTTCATCAAACACAATTTTTAAACGTTTTTATTGGAGTATAATTGCTTTACAATGGTGTGTCAGTTTCTGATTTATAACAAAGTGAATCAGTTATACATACATATATCCCCATATCTCTTCCCTGTTGCATCTCCCTCCCTCCCAACCTCCTTATCACACACTTCTACTGTTCACAAAGCACCAAGGTGATCTCCCTGTGCTATGGAACAGCTTCCCAATAGCTATCTATTTTACATTTGGTAGTGTATATATGTCCATATATACAATACCACTCTCACACTTTCTCCCATCTTACCATTCCCCCTACCTGTGTCCTCAAGTCCATTTTCTAGTAGGTCTGCATCTTTATTCCCTTTTGCCCCTGGTTCTTCATAACCTTATTTTTTTTTATTTTTAGATTCCATATATATGTGTTAGCATATGGTATTTGTCTTTCTCTTTCTGACTTACTTCATTCTGTATGACAGACTCTAGGTCCATCCACCTCACTGCAAATAACTCAATTTGGTTTCCTTTTATGACTGAGGAATATTCCATTGTATATATGTGGCACATCTTCTTTATTCATTCATCTGTCAATGGACA
The DNA here is from genome assembly GCF_949774975.1 of Lagenorhynchus albirostris. Taxonomy (NCBI): domain Eukaryota; kingdom Metazoa; phylum Chordata; class Mammalia; order Artiodactyla; family Delphinidae; genus Lagenorhynchus; species Lagenorhynchus albirostris. The sequence goes on along the minus strand of NC_083116.1, from coordinate 83,630,591 downwards.
GTTAGATTGTTTCCATGTCCTGGGTATTGTAAATAGAGCTGCAATGAATATTCTGGTACGTGACACGTTTTGAATTATGGTTTTCTCAGGGTATATGCCCAGAAGTGGGATTGCAGGGTCGTATGGTAGTTCTATTTGTACTTTTTTAAGGAACCTCCATACTGTTCTCCATAATGGATGTATCAATTTACATTCCCACAAGCAGTGCAAATGGTTCCCTTTTCTCCACACCCTCTCCAGCATTTATTGTTAGTACATGTTTTCATGATGGCCATTCTGACCTATGTGAGATGATATTGCATTGAACTTTTCATTTGCATTTCTCTAATGATTAATGATGTTGAACATTCTTTCATGTGTTTGTTGGAAATATATATATCTTCTTTGAAGAAATGTGTTTTAGGTTTTCTGCCCATTTTTGGATTGGGCTGTTTGTTTTTTTGATATTGAGCTGCATGAACTACTTGTAAATTTGGAGATTAATCCTTTGTCAGTTGCTTCATTTGCAAATATTTTCTCCCATTCTGAGAGTTGCCTTTTTGTCTTGTCTATGTTCTCCTTTGTTGTGCAAAAGCTTTTAAGTTTCATTAGATCCCACCTCTTTATTTGTGTTTTTATTTCCATTTCACTAGGAGGTGGGTCAAAAAGGATCTTGCTGTGATTTATGTCATAGAGTATTCTGCCTATGCTTTCCTCTAGCAGTTTGATGGTTTCTGGCCTTACATTTAGGTCTTTAAACCATTTTGAGTTTATTTTTGTGTATGGTGTTAGGGAGTATTCTAATTTCATTCTTTCACATGTAGCTGTCCGATTTTCCCAGCACCACTTATTGAAGAGGCTGTCTTTTCTCCACTGTATATTCTTGCCTCCTTTATCAAAGATAAATAAGGTGACCATAGGTGTGTGGATTCATCTCTGGGCTTTCTATCCTGTTCCATTGACCTATATTTCTGTTTTTCTGCAAGTACCACACTGTCTTGATTACTGTAGCTGTGTAGTATAGTCTGAAGTCCGGGAGCCTGATTCCTCCAGCTCCGTTTCTCTTTCTCAAGATTGTTTTGGCTATTCGAGGTATTTTGTGTTTCCATACAAATTGTGAAATTTTGTGTTCTAGTTCTGTGAAAAATGCCAGTGCTGGTTTGTACAGGGATTGCACTGAATCTGTAAATTGCATTGGATAGTAGAGTCATTTTCACAAGGTTGATTCTTCCAATCGAAGAACATGGTATATCTCTCCTTCTATTTGTATCATCTTTAATTTCCTTAATCAGTGTCTTATAATTTTCTGCATACAGGTCTTTTGGATACTTATGTAGGTTTATTCCTAGGTATTTTATTCTTTTTGGTGCAGTGGAAAATGGGAGTGTTTTCTTATTTTCACTTTCAGATTTTTCGTCATTAGTGTATTGGAATGCCAGAGATTTCTGTGCATTAATTTTGTATCCTGATACTTAACCAAATGCATTGATTAGCTCTAGCAGTTTTCTGGTAACATCTTTAGGATTCTCTATATATAGTATCATGTCATCTGCAAACAGTGACAGCTTTACTTCTTTTCTGATTTGGATTCCATTTCTTTCTTTTTCTTCTCTGATTGCTGTGGCTAAAACTACCAAAACTATGTTGAATAAGAGTGGTGAGAGTGGGCAACCTTGTCTTGTTCCTTATCTTGGTGGAAATTGTTTCAGTTTTTCACCACTGAGGACCCTGTTGGCTATTGGTTTGTCATCTATGACCTTTATTATATTGAGGTAAGTTCCCTCTATTTCTAGTTTCTGGAGGGTTTTTATCATAAATGGGTGTTGAATTTTGCCAAAAGCTTTCTCAGCATCTGTTGAGATGATCATAACGTTTTTCTCCTTCAGTTCGTTAATATGGTGTGTCACATTGATTGCATTGTATATATTGAAGAATCCTTGCATTCTTGGGATAAACCCCACTAGATCATGGTGTTTCATTCTTTTAATGTGCTTTTGGATTCTGTTTGCTAGTATTTTGTTGAGGATTTTTGCATCTATATTCAACAGTGATATTGGTTTGTAGTTTTCTTTTTTTGTGACATCTTTGTCTGGTTTTGGTATCAGGGTGATGGTGGCCTCGTAGTATGAGATTGGGAGTGTTCCGCCCTTTGCTATATTTTGGAAGAGTTTGAGAAGGATAGGTGTTAGCTCTTCTCTAAATGTTTGAAAAGAATTCGCCTGTGAGCCATCTGGTCCTGGGCTTTTGTTTGTTGGAAGACTTTTAATTAAAGTTTCAATTTCAGTGCTTTGATTGGTCTGTTCATATTTTGTATTTCTTCCTGGTTCAATCTCGGATGTTGTGCATTTCCAAGAATATGCCCATTTCTTCCAGGTTGTCCATTTTATTGGCATATACTTGCTTGTAGTAATCTCTCATGATCCTTTGTATTTCTGCAGTGTCAGTTGTTACTTCCCCTTTTTCATTTCAAATTCTGTTGAGTTGAGTCTTCTCCCCTTTTTTCTTGGTGAGTCTGGCTAATGTTTTATCAATTTTGTTTCTCTTCTCAAAGAACCAGCTTTTAGTTTTATTGATCTTTGCTATCGTTTCCTTCCTTTCTTTTCCATTTATTTCTTATCTGATCTTTATGATTTCTTACCTTTTGCTAACTTTGGGGTTTTTTGTTCTTCTTTCTCTAATTGCTTTAGGTGTAAGGTTAGGTGGTTTATTTGAGATGTTTCTTAAGTTACGATTGTTTTGCTATAAACTTCCCTCTTAGAATCACTTTGGCTGCATCCCATAGGTTTTGGGTCATCATGTTTACATTGTCACTTGTTTCTAGGTATTTTTTTTATTTCCTCTTTGATTTCTTTAGTGACCTCTTGTTTATTAAGTGTTGTATTGTTTAGCCTAAATGTTTTTTTTAATCTTTTACAGATTTCTTCCTGTAATTGATATCTAGTCTCACACTGTTGTGTTGCAGGAAAGATACTTGATGCAATTTCAATTTTCTTAAAGGTACAAAGGCTTGACTTGTGACCCAAGAGATGATCTATCCTGGAGAATTTTCTATACGCACTTGAGAATAAAGTGTATTCTGTTGTTTTTTAATGGAATGTCCTACAAATATCTATTAAGTCCATGTTGTTTAATGTATTATTTAATGTTTGTGTTTCCTTATTTATTTTCATTTTGGATGATCTGTCCTTTGGTGAAAATGGGCTGTTAAAATCCCCTACTATGGTTTTGTTACTGTCGATTTCCCTTTTATTGCTGTTAGTATTGCCTTATGCATTGAGGGGCTCCTATGTTGGGTGCATAACTATTTTAAATTGTTATATCTTCTTCTTGGATTAATCCGTGATCATTATGTTGTGTCCTTCCTTCTCTCTAGTAATAGTCTTTGTTTTAAAATCTATTTTCCTGGATATGATAATTGCTACTCCAGCTTTCTTTTGATTCCCATTTGCATGGAATATCGTTTTCCATCCCCTCACCTTCAGTCTGTATGTGTCCCTAGGTCTGAAGTGGGTCTCTTGTAGAGAGCATATACGGTTCTTGTTTTTGTATCCATTCAGCCAGTCTATGTCTTTTGGTTGTAGCATTTAATCCGTTTACATTTAAGGCAATTATTGATATATATTTTCCACTTACCATTTTCTTAATTGTTTTGAGTTTGTTATTGTAGGTGTTTTCCTTCTCTTGTGTTTCCTGCCTAGAGAATTTCCTTTAGCATTTGTTGTAAAGCTGGTTTGGTGGTGCTAAATTCTCTTAGCTTTTTCTTGTCTGTAAAGCTCTTAATTTTTCCATCAAATCTGAATGAAATCCTTGCTGGGTAGAGTAATCTTGGTTGCAGTTTTTTCCCCTTCATCACCTTAAATATGTCCTACCACTCCCTTCTGGCTTGCAGAGATTCTCCTGAAACTTCAGTTGTTAAACTTATGGGGATTCCCTTGTATGTTATTTGTTGTATTTCCCTTGCTGCTTTTAATATTTTCTCTTTGTATTTAATATTTGATAGTTTGATTAATATGTGTCTTGGCGTGTTTCTCCTTGGATTTATCCTGAATGGTGCTCTCTGTGCTTCCTGGACTTGTGTAACTATTTCCTTTCCCACATTAGGGAAGTTTTCAACTATAATCTCTTCAAATATTTTCTCAGTACCTTTCTTTTTCTCTTCTTCTTCTGGGACCCCTATAATTTGAATGTTGGTGTACTTAATATTGTCCCAGAGGTCTCTGAGACTGTCCTCAATTCTTTTCATTATTTTTTCTTTATTCTGCTCTGTAGTACTTATTTCCGCTATTTTATCTTCCAGGTCACTTATACGTTCTTCTGCCTCAGTTATTCTGCTATTGATTCCTTTTAGAGAATTTTTAATTTCATTGTTTGTGTGGTTCGTCACTGCTTGCTCTTTAGTTCTTCTAGGTCCTTGTATATATTTCTCGTATTTTCTACATTCTATTTCTAAGATTTTTGATCATCTTTACTAGCATTATTCTGAAATAGTTTTCATGTAGACTGCCTATTTCCTCTTCATTTGTTAGGTCTGGTGGGTTTTGCCTTGCTCCTTCATCTGCTGCGTGTTTCTCTGTTTTCTCAATTTGCTTAACTTACTGTGTTTGGGGTCTCCTTTTTGCAGGCTGCAGGTTCGTAGTTTCCATTGTTTTTGGTGTCTTCCCTCAGTGGCTAAAGTTGGTTCAGTGTGTTGTGTAGTCTTCCTGGTGGAGGGGATTAGTACCTGTGTTCTGGTGGGTGAGGCTGGATCTTTTCTGTCTGGTGGGTAGGTCCACGTCTTGTGGTGTGTTTTTGGGTGTCTGTGACCTTAGTATGATTTTAGGCAGCCTCTCTGCTAATGGGTGTTGTTGTGTTCCTCTCTTGCCAGTTGCTTGGCATAAGGTTTCCAGCACTGTAGCTTGCTTATCGTTGAGTGGAGCTGCGTCTTTGCATTGAGATGGAGATCTCTGGGTGATTTTCGCTGTTTGATATTACGAGGAACTGGTAGGTCTCTGGTGGACCAATATCCTGAACTTGGCTCTCCCACCTCAGAGGCACAGCCCTCACTCCTGGCTGGAAAACCAAGAGCCTGTCATCCACATGGCTCAGAAGAAAAGGGAGAAAAAATGATAGAAAGAAAGAAAAAATATAAAATAAAATAGAATACAATAAAAAATATTAAAATTTAAAAATCATTATTAAAAAAATTTAAAGTAATTATAAAAAAAGAAAGAGTGAAGGAACAACTGAACCAAAAAACAAATCCACCAATGATAACAAGCACTGAAAACTATACTAAAAATAAAGAAAAGAAAAGAAAAACACGAACAGAAAGAACCCTAAGACAAATGGTAAAAGCAAAGCTATACAGACAAAATCAGACACAGAAGCATACACATACTCACAAATAGAGAAAAAGGGAATATATATATATATATTATATATATATATATATATATACCATTGCTCCCAAAGTCCACCTCCTCAATTTGACATAATTCATTGTCTATTCAGTTATTCCACAGATGCAGTGTACATTAAGTTGATTGTGGAGATTTAATCCACTGCTCCTGAGGTTGCTTGGAGAGATTTCCCTTTCTCTTCCTTCTTTGCACAGCTAAGGGCATCTCTTCTTCACTTACACAGTACAGGGTTAAAAGAGCAGCTGCTTCAGAAGCTCTGGCTCACTCAGGCCAGGGGAAGGAAGAGGTATGGAATACGGGGTGAGCCTGCGGTGGCAGAGGCTGGTGTGACGTTGCACCAGCCTTAGGTGTGCCATGTGTTCTCCTGTGGAAGCTGTCCCTGCATCAGGGGACCCTGGCAGTGGCGGGCTGCACAGGCTCCCAAGAGGGGAGGTGTGGATAGTGACCTGTGCTTGCACACAGGCTTCTTGGTAACTACAGCAGCAGCCTTAGAGTCTCATGCCCTTCTCTGTGGTCTACGCTGATAGCCGTGGATTGTGCCCATCTCTGGATCTCCTTTAAGTAGTGCTCTTAATCCCCTCTCCTCGTGAACCAGGAAACAAAGAGGCAAGAAAAAGTCTCTTGCCTCTTTGGCAGTTCGAGACATTTTCCCAGACTCCCTCCCAGCTAGCTGTATCACACTAGCCCCCTTCAGGCTGTGTTCACTCAGCCAACACCAGTCCTCTCCCTGGGATCTGACCGAATCCGTAGCCTCAGCTCCCAGTCTCCAACCGTCCTGGTGGGTGAACAGAAAAGCCTCTCGTGTTGGAGAGGGCTGGTCTGCACCAATCCTCTGTGCATGAATCTCTCCACTTGCCCTCTGCACTCCTGTTGCTGCACTTTCCTCCGTGGTTCTGAACCTTCCCCCCCCCACCACTCACAGCCGCCACCCACAAAGTGGCTTCCTAGCCACTTCCTTTCCTCCTTCACAGCTCCCTCCCCTAGTTGCAGGTCCCATCCCTATTCTTTTGTCTCTGTTTTTTCTTTTCTTCTTTTGCCTTACCCCGGTACATGGGGTAATTTCTTGCCTTTTGGGGTGTCTTAGGTCTTCTGCCAGCATTCAGTAGGAGTTGTTCCACATTTAGATGTATTTCTTATGTATTTGTGGGGAGGAAGGTGATCTCCACGTCTTACTCTTCAACCGTCTTGAAGCTCCTCCCTCAAACACATTTTTGACCATTTTTATTTCTTTCTTCTCCTTCCAGGACCCATATAATGCAAATGTTCCTATGCTTGATGTTGTCTTAAAGTTACCATAAACTGTGCTCATTTTTGTAAATTTGCTTTTACTTTTACTCTTCTGTTTGGATGACTTTCACTACTTTATCTTCTAGGTCACTTATATGTTCTGTATAACCTAGTCTGCTATTAATTCTTTCTAGTGTGTTTTTCATTTCACTTATGGTATTATTCTGTTCCGACTGATCCTTTTTAATATTTTCTAGTTCATTAATTAATATTTTCTAGTTAAAATTCTCACTGTGTTCATCTACATTTTACCTAGTTCAGTTAGCATTCTGATTGCTAATGCTTTGAACTCTATCTCTGGTAAATTATCTCTGTCTCATTAGGTTTTTTTTGTTTGTTTGTTTGTTTTGTTGTTGTTGTTTTGCGGTACATGGGCCTCTCACTCTTGTGGCCTCTCTGTTGTGGAGCACAGGCTCCAGATGCTCAGGCTCAGTGGCCATGGCTCACGGGCCCAGCCACTCCATGGCATGTGAGATCTTCCCGGCCAGGGGCATGAACCTGTGTCCCCTGTATCGGCAGGCAGACTCTCAACCACTGCACCACCAGGGAAGATCTCCTTAGTTGTTTTTTACATTTTTTTCTTTTCTTTCATTTGAAACAACTTTCTCTGTCTTCTCATATTTCTTAACTTTCTCTGTCTCTATGAAGTTAGGTGAAACAGTTACCTATTCCACCCCTGTGTGGGTATGTCCCTATGCAGTCTATGTGTGCTCAGTAGCTTTGGTGAGAGAGATGGATATCAAGTGAGTATGGGTCATGTCTGACTCTAGTATGTACTGGCAGCTATCTTTGCTTGGAAGGTAGGGCTGGAGATGGAGGGCCTAGAGGTAGAGTCAGAGCCAGATGTGATCCAGGGATTCTCCTATTCTCAGTGGCTGTTACCACCCTATCAGGGGGAAGGGATTGTGTCCTAATGTGTTGGAGCAGCTCTGAGGATCAGTCCTACTGATTCCATTCCCTTTAAATTTGTGCTCTCCCTTCTCCCACCAATGGCATCTTTGCCCCAGAGGGTAACAGTGCTGGAGCAAGAGTGGACAGATCTGGCTAACAATGTAGGGAAGGATGCAGGCTGGGACTCTTGTGTTACATCACACAGAGCTCAAAATAGCAACCAATCTGCTGCATCCATGAGCACCATTAATGGCTGCCCTCGTCCCATTCAGATGCAGTTCCATCCCCCTCAACCATGCACCCTCCTCATCAATGGCAACTTTTGGGCTTCTGAGGAGCTGAACTGGAGCAAAAATGGCCATAATGGGCAATCAGCATCTGCTGGGGCACATGCTGGGGCAGTTCCTGCACACCAGTCAGAGCTCCAGACTGCTCTTGATCTGCGTCCTCCATGAATGCCAGTAATGGCTGCTCTCACCAAGTTCAGATGCTGTGCAGTGTCTGAGCCAGCTCTCTGCCTCACAATTGGGCACTTTCCTTGGCAACAGAAGCTATCTCCCTAGTAAGAAGCTGATAGTTAGAGGGGCTGGAGCTGGTGCTTGGCGTGTACTGGGTGCACACTGGGAGGTTGCAAGAAACTGGGAGGTACAGCTTCGATCTGCTTCCTCCACCTTGTTCCTGAGAATAAGCAAGCTGGTGGTCACTCTTCATGAATGGAGTCTGATTCTTAGAGCCCCCGTGTTAGTTCCACTCATTTTCAAACCAGCTAAGTGGACTCATCTTTCCCATGTCAGACCCCTAGGAGGACCTCTGGGCCCATGATATTCCCCACTTATTCTGTGTCGTCCCCTAGGGTTGTGTGTCCTGACCTGATTGCTATTCCTCCCTTACTGCCTGAGTCAATGTGGATCTTCCTTTACAGCCTTGGCTGTACAGGAGTTTTTCTGTCAGTCTCCAGTTTGTTTTCAGTGAGAATTGCTCCAGATGTAGATGTATTTTTGATGTGTTTGTGGAGAGATGTAAGTTCTATGTCCTCCTTCTTTGCCATCTTGATCTCCTCTGGAAATAGTACATTTAAAGTGCTTAAATAAAACTGTTAACTGGGAATTCTATGAACAGTCAAACAGCCTTTCAAAAATAAGGGAGAGCCTTAAAAAACTAAAAATAGAACTACCATATGACCCAGCAATCCCACTACTGGGCATATACCCTGAGAAAACCGTAATTCAGAAAGAGTCATGTACCAAAATGTTCATTGCAGCTCTATTTACAATAGCCCGGAGACGGAAACAACCTAAGTGCCCATCATTGGATGAATGGATAAAGAAGATGTGGCACATATATACAATGGAATATTACTCAGCCATAAAAAGAAATGAAATTGAGCTATTTGTAATGAGGCGGATAGACCTAGAGTCTGTCATACAGAGTGAAGTAAGTCAGAAAGAGAAAGACAAATACTGTATGCTAACACATATATATGGAATTTAAGGAAAAAATGTCATGAAAAACCTAGGGGTAAGACAGGAATAAAGACACAGACCTACTAGAGAACGGACTTGAGGATATGGGAGGGGAAAGGGTGAGCTGTGACAAAGCGAGAGAGAGGCATGGACATATATACACTACCAAACGTAGGGTAGATAGCTAGTGGAAGCAGCCGCATAGCACAGGAAGATCAGCTCAGTGCTTTGTGACTGCCTGGCGGGATGGGATAGAGAGGGTGAGAGGGAGGGAGACGCAAGAGGGTAGAGATATGAGAACATATGTATATGTATAACTGATTCACTTTGTTATAAAGCAGAAACTAACACACCATTGTAAAGCAATTATACCCCAATAAAGATGTTAAAAAAAATAAAATAAGGGAGAGGGGCTTCCCTGGAGGTGCAGTGGTTGAGAATCTGCCTGCTAATGCAGGGGATATGTATTCGAGCCCTGGTCTGGGAGGATCCCACATGCCGTGAAGCAACTAGGCCCGTGAGCCACAACTACTGAGCCTGTGCGTCTGGAGCCTGTGCTCCACAACAAGAGAGGCCGTGATAGTGAGAGGCCCGTGTACCGTGATGAAGAGTGGCTCCCGCTTGCCACAACTAGAGATAGCCCTCACACAGAAACGAAGACCCAACACAGCAAAAATTAAATTAATTAATTAACTCCTACCCCAAACATCTTCTTTAAATAAATAAATAAGGGAGAAATTAAGACATTCTCAGATAAACAGAAGCTAAGGGAATTACCACAAGACTTGCCTTGAAAGAAATGCAAAAGGGGATTATTCAGGTTGAAACAAAAGGTTGCTCGACACTAACTTGAAGTATTATGAAGATAAAAAATATGTAGTAGAGGTAAATACATGTGCAAATATGAAAGCCATTATTACTATAATTTGGTTCTTAATTCCACTTTTTACTTTCTACATAATTTAAAAGACATTTCAAACTATAGATCTTATACCTCTTTGGTGAAGTTTACTGCTAGGTATTTTACTATATTTGGTGTGATTTTAAATGGGATTTTAAAAACTTTTTCTGATATTTAATTAATAGTGTATACAAACACAACAGATTTTTCTTCCTTCCTTCCTTCCTTCCTTCCTTCCTTCCTTCCTTCCTTCCTTCCTTCCTTCCTTCCTTCCTTTCTCTCTCTTTCTTTCTTTCTTTCTTTTTTCTTTCTTTCTTTTTCTTTTCCTCTCTCCCTCCCTCCCTCCCTCCCTCTCTCCCTCCCTCCATCCCTTCCTTCCTTCCTACCTTCCTTCCTTCCTTCCTTCCTTTCTTTCTGTTATACAACAGGTTCCATTTACTTATCTATTTTATACATATTAGTGTATATAGGTCAACTCCAATATCGCAATTCATCCCACCACCACCACCCTTCGCTTTCCCCCCTTGATGTCCATAAGATTGTTCTCTACATCTGTGTCTCTATTTCTGCCTTGCAAACCACTTCATCTGTATCATGTTTCTACATTCCACGTATATGCGTTAATATACGATATTTGTTTTTCTCTTTCTGACATACTTCACTCTGTATGACAGTATCTAGGTCCATCCACATCTCTACAAATGACCCAATTTCGTTCCTTTTTATGGCTGAGTAATATTCCATTACATATATGTACCACAACTCCTTTATCTATTTATCTGTCGATGGGCATTTACATTGTTACCATGACCTGGATATTGTAAATAGTGTTACAATGAACATTGGGGTGCATGTGTCTTTTTGAATTATGTTATTCTCTGGGTATATGCTCAGTAGTGCTATTGCTGGGTCATATGGTAGTTCTATTTTTAGTTTTTTAAGGAACCCCCATGTTGTTCTCCATAGTGGCTGTATCAATTTACATTCTCACCAACTGTGCAATATGGTTCCCTTTTCTCTGCATCCTCTCCAGCATTTGTTGTTTGTAGATTTTCTGATGATGCCTATTCTAACTGGTGTGAGGTGATACCTCATTGTAGTTTTGATTTACATTTCTCTAGTGATTAGTGATATTGAGCATCCTTTCATGTGTTTGTTGGCAATCTGTATATCTTGTTAGGAGAAATGTCTATTTAGGTCTTCTGCCCATTTTTGGATTGGGTTTTTTGCTTTCTAAATACTGAACTACATGAGCTGCTTGTATATTTTGGAGATTAATCCTTTGTCTGTTGATTCATTTGCAAATATTTTCTTCCCTTCAGAGGGTTGTCTTTTCGTCTTGTTTATGGTTTCCTTTGCTGTGCAAAAACTTTTAAGTTTCATTAGGTCCCATTTGTTTATTTTTGGTTTTATTTCAATTACTCTAGGAGGTGAGTCAAAAAAGATCTTGCTGGGATTTATGTCAAAGAGAGTTTTTTCTTTGTTTTCTTCTAAGAGTATTATAGTGTCTTGTCTTACATTTAGATGTTTAATCCATTTTGAGTTTATTTTTGTGTATGGTGTTAGGGAGTGTTCTAATTTCATTATTTTACATGTAGGTGTCCAGTTTTCCCAGCACCATTTATTGAAGAGACTGACACTTCTCCATTATATATCCTTGCCTCCTTTGTCATAGATTAGTTGAATATAGGTGCATAGATTTATCTCTAGGCTTTCTATAGAGTTCCATTGATCTATATTTTTGTTTTAGTGCCAATACCATAATGTTGTCATCACTGTAGCTTTGTAGTACAATCAGAAGTCAGGGAATGTGATTCCTCCAGCTCTGTTTTTTCACTCCAGATTGCTTTGGCTATTCAGGATCTTTTACCTCTCCATACAAATTTGAAGATTTTTGGTTCTAGTTCTTTAAAAAATGTCATCAGTAATTTGACAGGGATTGCATTTAATCTGTAGATTACTTTGTGTAGTATATTTATTTTCAAAATGTTGATTCTTCCAATCCAAGGACATGGTGTATCTCTCCATCTGTTTGTGTCATCTTTGATTTCTTTCATCATTGTCTTATGGTTTTCTGCATACAGGTCTTTTGTCTCCCTAGGTAGGTTTATTCCTAGGTATTTTATTCTTTCTGTTGCAATGGTAAATGGGAGTGTTTCCTTAATTTCTCTTTCAGATTTTTCATTATTAGGGTATACGAATGCAAGAGATTTCTGTGCATTAATTTTGTATCCTGCTACTTTACCAAATTCATTGATTAGCTCTAGTAGTTTTCTGGTGGTATCTTTAGGATTATCTATGTATAGTATCATTTCATCTGCAAAGAGTGACAATTTTACTTCTTCTTTTCCAATTTGTATTCCGTTTATTTGTTTTCATTCTCTGATTGCCGTGGCTAAGACTTCCAAAACTATGTAAAATAATAGTGGCAAGAGTGGACATCCTTGTCTTGTTCCTGATCTTAGAGGAAATGCTTTCAGTTTTCACCATTGAGTATGATCTTTGCTGTGGGTTTGTTCTATAGGGCCTTTATAATGTTTAGCCAGGCTCCCTCTATGCCTACTTTCTGTAGGGTTTTTATCATAAATGGTTGCTGAATATTGTTAAAAGTTTTTCTCCATCTATTGAGATGATCATATGTAGTTTATTCTTCAGTTTGTTAATATGGTGCATGACATAGATTGATTTGTGTATATTGAAGAATCTTTGCATCCCTGGGATAAATCCCACCTGATCATGGTGTATGATCCTTTTAATGTGATTTTGGATTCTGTTTGCTAGTATTTTGTTGAGAATTTTTGCATCTATGTTCATCAGTGATATTTGTCTGTAATTTTCTTTTTTTATGGTATATTTTTCTGATTTTGGTATTAGGGTGATTGTAGCCTCGTAGAATTAGTTTTGGAGTGTTCCTTCCTATGCAAATATTTGGAAGAGTTTGAGAAGGATGGTTGATAACTCTTCTATAAATGTTTGATAGAATTCACTTTGAAGGCATCTGGTCCTGGACTTAGTGTTTTGCAAGATTTTTAATCACAGTTTCAATTTCATTACTTGTGATTGGTCTGTTCATTTTTGCTATTTTTTTCTTGTTCAGTCTTTGAATTTTATACCTTTCTAAGAATTTGTCCATTTTATTTATGAGTTGCTTGTACTAGTCTCTATGTTTTTAACATCCTTATTGGAGTAAAGTTGATTTACAATGATGTCTTAGTTTCTGCTTTATAACAAAGTGAATCAGTTATACATATATATATTCCCATATCTCTTTGCTCTTGCATCTCCTGCCCTCCCACCCTCCATATGCCACCCTTCTAGCAGGTCACAAAGCACTGAGCTGATCTTCCTGTGCAATGCAGCAGCTTCCCACTAGCTATCGATTTTACATTTGTTAGTGCATATATGTCCATGCCACTCTCTCACTTTCTCACAGCTTACCCTTCCTCCTCCCTGTATCTTCAAGTCCATTCTCTACTAGGTCTGCATCTTTATTCCCAACGTGCCTGTAGGCTCTTCATGACCTTTTTTTTCCCCAGACTCCACCTATATGTGTTTGCATACAGTATTTATTTTTCTATTTCTGACTTACTTCACTCTGTATGACAGACTCTATGTGCATCCACCTCACCACAAATAACTCAATTTCATTTCTTTCTATGGCTGAGTAATATTCCATTGTATATATGTGCCAAATCTCTTTTACCCATTCATCTGTCAATGAACACTTACGTTGTTTCCATGTCCTGGCTATTATAAATAGAGCTGCAATGAACATTCTGGTACATGACCCTTTTTAAATTATGGTTATCTCAGGGTATAAACCCAGTAGTGAGTTTGCTGGGTCGTATGGTAGTTGTTTTTTAGTTTCGTAAGGAATCACCATGCTGTTCTCCATAGTGGCTGTATCAATTTACATTCCCAACAACAGTGCAAGAAGGTCCCCTTATCTCCACAACCACTCCAGCATTTATTGTTTGTAGATTTTTTGATGATGGCCATTGTGACCGGTGTGAGGTGATATCTCACTGTAGTTTTGATTTGCATTTCCCTAATGATTAATGATGTTGAGCATTCTTTCATGTGTTTGTTGGCAGTCTGTATATCTTCTTTGGAAAAATGTCTATTTAGGTCTTCTGCCCATTTTTGGATTGGGTTGTTTGATTTTTTGATATTCAGCTGCATGAACTGCTTGTATATTTTGGAGATTAATCCTTTGGCAGTTTCTTCATTTGCAAATATTTTCTCCGATCCTGAAGGTTGTCTCTTTGTCTTGTATATGGTTTCCTTTGCTTTGCAAAAGCTTTTAAGTTTCATGAGGTCCCATTTTTTTTATTTTTGTTTTTATTTCCATTTTTCTAGGAGGTGGGTCAAAATGATCTTGCTGTGATTTATGTCATAGAGTGTTCTGCCTATGTTTTCCTCTAAGAGGTTGATAGTGTCTGGCCTTACATTTAGGTCTTTAATCCATTTTAAGTTTATTTTTCTGTATGGTGTTAGGGAGTGTTCTAATTTCATTCTTTTACTTATAGCTGTCCAGTTTTCCCAGCACCACTTTTTGAAGAGGCTGTCTTTTCTCCATTGTATATTCTTGCCTCCTTTATCAAAGGACCGTATGTGATAGGGTTTATTTCTGGCTTTCTATCCTGTTCCATTGATCTATATTTCTGTTTTTGTGCCAGTACCATACTGCCTTGATTACTGTAGCTTTGTAGTAAAGTCAGAAGTCAGGGAGCCTGATTCCTCCAGCTCCGTTTTTCCTTCTCAACATTGCTTTCACTATTCGAAGTCTTTTGTGTTTCCATACAAATGGTGAAATTTTTGTTCCAGTTCTGTGAAAAATGCCACTGGGAGCTTGGTAGGGATTGCATTGAATCTGTAGATTGCTTCGGGTAGTACAATTATTTTCACGATGTTGATTCTTCCAATGCAAGAACATTTGTATCATCTTTAGTTTCTTTCATCAGTGTGTTATAGTTTTCTGCATACAGGACTTTTGTCCCCTTAGGTAGGTTTATTCCTAGGTATTTTATTCTTTTGTTGCAGTGGTAAATGGGAGTGTTTTCTTAATTTTATGTTCAGATTTTTCATCATTAGTGTATAGGAACAGAAGAGATTTCTGTGCATTAATTTTGTATCCTGCTACTTTACCAAATTCATTGATTAGCTCTAGTAGTTTTCTGGTAACATCTTTAGGATTTTCTATGTATAGAATCATGTCATCTGCGAACAGTGACAGCTTTAATTCTTGTTTTCTGATTGGATTTCCTTTTATTTCTTTTTCTTCTATGATTGCTGTGGCTAACCTTGCAAATCTAAGTTGAATAATAGTGGTGAGCATGGGCAACCTTGTCTTGTTCCTGATCTTATTGGAAATGGTTCAGTTTTTCACCATTAAGGAGGATGTTGCCTGTGAGTTTGTCATATGTGGCCTTTATTATGTTTACGTAAGTTCCCTCTATGCCTACTTTCCCTCTATGTTTTTATCATAAATGTTGTTGAACATTGTTGAAAGCTCTTTCTGAATCTATTGAGATGATCATATTGTTTATATTTTTTAATTTGTTAATATGGTGTATCACATTGATTGATCTGCATATATTGTATTATTCTTGCATTCCTGGGTTAAACCCCACTTGACCATGGTGTATGATCCTTTGAACATGTTGCTAGATTCTGTTTGATAGTATTTTGTTGAGGATTTTTGCATCTATGTTCATCAGGGATATTGGCCTTTAGATTTCTTTCTTTGTGACATCTTTGTCTGATTTTTGATATCAGGGTCACAGTGGCCTCATAGAATGTTTTGGGGAGTGTGCCTCCCTCTGCTATATTTTGGAAGAGTTTGAGAAGGATAGATGTTAGCTCTTCTGTAACTCTTTGATAGAATTTGCCTGTGAAGCCATCTGGTCCTGGGCTTTTCTTTTTTGGAAGATGTTTATCACAGTTTCAATTTCAGTGCTTGTGATTTGCCTGTTTAAATATTCTATTCCTTCCTGGTTCAGTCCCGGAAGGTTGTACATTTCTAAGAATTTGTCCATTTCTTCCAGGTTTTCCATTTTATTGGCATAGTGTTGCTTGTAGTAATCTCTCATTATCCTTTGTATTTCTGCAGTGTCAGTTGTTATTTCTCCTTTTTCATTTCTAATTCTATTGTTTGAGTCTTCTCCCTTCTTTTCTTGTTGAATCTGACTAATGGTTTATCAATATTGTTTATCTTCTCAAAAAAAAACAGCTTTTAGTTCTATTGATCTTTGATATTGTTTCCTTCATTTCTTTTTTCATTTATTTCTGATCTGATCTTTATTAATTCTTTCCTTATGCTAACTATGGGGTTTTTTTTGTTCTTGTTTCTCTAAGTGATTTAGTTGTAAGATTAGATGGTTTATTTGAGATTGTTCTTGTTTCTTAAGGTGTTCTTGTTTCTTAAGGTAGGATTGCATTGCTCTAAACTTCCCTCTTAGAACTGCTTTCTCTGCATCCCATAGATTTTGGGTCATCATGACTTCATTGTCATTTGTTTCTAGGAAATTTTTTATTTCATCTTTGATTTCTTCAGTGATCTCTTGGTTATTAAGTAGTGTATTGTTTAGCCTCCATGTGTTCGTATTTTTTACAGGTTTTTTCCCTGTAATTGATACCTAGTCTCATAGCGTTGTGGTCAGAAAAGATACTTGATATGATTTCAGTTTTCCTAAATTTACCAAGGCTCGATTTGTGACCCAGTATATGGTCTATCCTGGAGAATGTTCCATGAGCACTTGAGCAGAAAGGGAATTCTGTTGTTTTCAGATGGCTTGTCCTATAAATTTCAATTAAGTCCATATTGTTTCATGTATCATTAAAGCTTATTTATTTAAGCTTTATTTATTATATAAATAATATATTATTTATTTATAATATATTATTTATTATATAAATAATATATTATTTATTTATAAATAATATATTATTTATTTATTTATAAATAATATATTATTATATTTATTTATTTATAAATAAATATATTATTTATTTATTTATTTATTGCCTTATTTATTTTTATATTATATTTATTTATTTATTATATTTATTTATTTATTTATTATATTTATTATTTATTATATTTATATTATATTTATTTATATTATATTTATTTATTTATTTATTGCCTTATTTATTTTCATTTTGGATGATCTGCCCATTGGTGAAAGTGGGTTGTTAAAGTCCCCTACTATGATTGTGTTACTGTTGATTTCCCCTTTGATGACTGTTAGTATTTGCCTTATGTATTGAGGTGCTCTGATGTAGGCTCATAAATATTTACAATTCTTATATCTTCTTCTTGGATTGATCCCTTGATCATTATATAGTGTCCTTCTTTGTTCCTTGCAATAGTCTTTATTTTAAAGTATATTTTTTCTGATATGAGAATTGCTACTCCAGCTTTCTTTTGATTTCCATTTGCATGGAATATCATTTTCCATCCCCTCACTTTCAGTCTATATCTGTCTCTAGGTCTGAAGTGTGTCTTACATAGACAGGATATATATGGGTCTTGTTTTTTTATCTTTTCAGCCAGTGTATGTCTTTTGGTTGGAACATTTAATCCATTTACATTTAAGGTAATTATCGATATGTATGTTCCTATTACCATTTTCTTAATTGTTTTCCATTTGTTATTGTAGGTCTTTTACTTCTGTTTTGGGTTTGTTACTGTAGGTCTCTTCTCTTTCCTGCCCAGATAAGTTTTTAGCATTTTTTGTAATGCTGGTTTCATGGTACTGAATTCTCTTAGCTTTTGCTTATCTGTAAAAGTTTTAATTTCTCCATCAAATCTCAACAAGACCTTTGCTGCATAGAGTAATCTTGGCAGTAGGTTTTTCCCTTTCATCACTTTAAATATATCTTGCCACTCCCTTCTGGCATGCAGAATTTCTGCTGAAAGATCAGCTTTTAAGTTTATGGGGATACACTTGTATGTTATTTTTTGTTTTTCCCTTGCTGCTTTTAATATTTTTTCTTTGTATTTAATTTTTGATACTCTGATTAATATGTGTCTTGGTATGTTTCTCCTTGGATTAATCCTGTATGGGACTCTCTGTGCTTCCTGGACTTGATTAACTATTTCTCTTCCCATGTAGGGAGGTTTTCAAGTATAATCTCTTCAAATATTTTCTCAGTCCCTTTCTTTTTCTCTTCTTCTTCGAGGACCCCTATAATCAGAACGTTAGTGTGTTTAATGTTATCCCAGAGTTCTCTGAGACTGTCCCAAATTCTTTTCATTCTTTTTCCTTTGTCCTGCTCTGCAGTAGTTATTTCCACTCTGTTAGCTTCCAGGTCACTTATCTGTCCTTCTGCCTCAGCTTTTCTGCTATTGATTCCTTCTATATAATTTTTAATTTCATTTATTCTGTTGATCATCATTGGTTTTTTTCTGTTTAGTTCTTCCAGGTCCTTGTCAAATGTTTCTTGTACTTTCTCCATTCTATTTCCAAGATTTTGGATTATTTTTACTCTCATTAATCTGAATTCTTTTTCTGGTAGGCTGACTATTTCCTCTTGATTCATTTGTCGGGTGCCTTTTTACTTTGCTCCTTCATTGGCTGTGTGTTTCTCTGTCTTCTCATTTTGCTTAACTTACTGTCTTTGTGGTCTCCTTTTTAAATGCTGCAGGTTCGCAGTTCTTGATGTTTTTAGTGTCTGTCTCCTGTGGCTAAGGTTGCTTCAGTAGGTTTTGTAGGCTTCCTGTGGAGGGAACTCGTGTCTGTGTTATGTTGGATGAACTGGATTTTGTCTCTCTGGTGGACAGGCCCGCATCCGATAGTGTGTTTGGGTTTTCTGTGACCTTATTATGATTTTATGCAGCCTCTTTGCTAATGGGTATGGTTGTGTTCCTGTCTTGCTAGTTGTTTGGCATAGGGAGTCCAGCACTGTAGCTTGCTGGTCGTTGAGTGGAGCTGGGTCTTAGCGTTGAGATGGAGATCTCTGGGAGAGTTTTCACCATTTGATATTACTTTGAGCCTGGAGGTCTCTGGTGGACCAATATCTTGAACTCATCTCTCCCACATCTTAGGCACAGGCCTGACACCTGACCAGAGCACCCAGACCCTGTCAGCCACATGGCTCAGAAGAAAGGTAGAAAAACAGAAAGACCAGAAGAAAAAAATAAAATGAAATAAAGTTAGTACAATAAAATAAAAAATAATTATTAAAAATAAAATATTGAAAGGTAATTTAAAAAAAAACAAGAAAGAAAGAAGAGAGCAAACAAACCAAAAATCAAATCCACCAATGATAACAAGCACTAAAATTATACGATGAAAAGAAAAAACAAAAACAACAGACAGAGAGAACCCTAGGACAAATGGTAAAAGCAAAACTATACAGACAGAATCACACACAGAAGCTACACATACACACTTACAAAAAGAGAAAAACGGAAATATATGTATATATAATTGCACCCAAAGTCTACCTCCTCAATTTGGTATGATTCATTGTCTATTCAGGTATTCCACAGGTGAAGAGTATATCAAGGTGATTGTGGAGATTTAATACGCTGCTCCTGAGGCTGCTAGGAGAAATTTCCCTTTCTCTACTTTCACACAACTCCTGGGGTTCGGGTTCGGATTTGCCCCCCTCGCCTGCTTGTAGGTCACCTGAGGACTTTTGTTCCCTCTCAGACAGGCTTATATTGATATGTGTCATTCTAAGAACTGCTTTTGTTGCATCCAACAGATTTTGGAAATTTAGGTTTCCATTTTTATTTGGCTCAAGGTATTAATTTTGTTCATTTTTTTGGATGATTTCATAGACTGAAGTATAATTGATGCACAATATTATGTAAGTTACAAGTGTACAATATAGTGATTCACACTTTTTTGATGGTTATACTCAATTTATAGTTTGTACCTCTTAATGCCCTACTCCTATATTGCCTCTCTCACCTTCCCCCTACTGATTAACCACTAGTTTGTTTTTAATGTCTGTGAATCTGCTTCTTTTTGGTTATATTCACTAGTTTGTTGTATTTTTTAGATTCCACATAAAAGTGATATCAAACTGTATTTTTCTTTATGTATCTGACTTATTTCACTTAGAATAATACCCTCCAAGTCCATCCATGTTGCTGCAAATGGCAAAAATTCTTTATTTTTTATGGCTGAGTAGTATTGCATTGTGTGTGTACATATATATATATTCTTCACTATCTTGGCATTTGTAAATAATACTGCTGTCAATATTGGGGTGCATCTCTCTTTTCAAAATTGTGTTTTTGTTTTCTTCTGATATATACCCAGGAGTGGAATTGCTTGGTCATATAGTAGTGTTATTTTTAGCTTTTTGAGAAAACTCCATAGTGTTTTCCACAGTGGTTTCACCACTTTATAATTCCATCAACATTGTACAAGAGTTCTCTTTTCTCCACATCCTTGCCAACATTTGTTATTTGTTACCTTTTTGATGACAGCCATTCTAACAGGTGTGACGTGATAGTTCATTGTGGTTTTGATTTGCATTTCTCAGATGATTAGCTATATTGAGCATCTTTTTATGTGCCTGTCAGCTGTCTGCATTTACTCTTTGGAAAAATGTCTACCCAGGTCTTCTGCTCATTATTCAATGAACTTGTTTGTTTTTTTTTTTTTGATGTTTAATTGTATGAGCAGTTTATATATTTTGGTTATATATATATATTGGTGGTCATATCATTTGCAATATCTTCTCCCATTCAGTATGTTCTCCTTCTTTGTCATTGTTGATGGCTTTCTTTGATGTGAAAAGCTTTTAATTTTCATGAGTTTGCATTTGCTTATTTTTGCTTTTAACTCCTTTCCTTTAGAAGACAGATCCAAAAAAATATTGCTGTGATTTATGTCAAAGAGTGCTCTATGTTTTCCTCTGGGAGTTTTATGGTTTTGGTCTTACATTTAGGTCTTTTATCCATTTTGAGGGTTTTTTTTCATATATGGTGTTAGAGAATGTTCTAATTTCATTCATTTACATGTAGCTGTTTGCTACCAATTTGTGTAGTATCAGGTATTGAAGAGACTCTCTTTTCTCCATTATATATACTTGCCTCCAAGGTCATAGACTAACTGGCCATAAAAGTATGGGTTTATTTTTGGGTCTCTATTCTTTTCCATTGATATGTGTCTGTTTTAGTGTCACTGTCATAGTGGTTTGATTACTGTAGGTTTGTAGTATATTCTGAAATCATGGAACATGATTCCTCCAGCTCTGTTCTACTTTATAAGAAATGTTTTGGCTATTCATGGTCTTTTGTGTTTCCATACAAATTTTAAAATTATTTCTTCTAGTTCTGTGAAAACTTCCATTGGTATTTCGATAGGGATTGCATTGAATCTCTATATTTCCTTGGGTCGTATGGTTATTTAACAATACTAATTCTTCAAATCTAAGAATATGGTATATCTTCCCATCTGCTTGTGTCAACTTCAATTCCTTTCATAAGTGGTACTTCCCTGGTGGTACAGTGTCTGACTCCACATTCCCAATGCAGGAGGCCCTGGTTCAATCCCTGTATAGGGAACAAATCTCCCATGCCACAATGAAGATCCCGCATTTGGCAAGGAAGATCCCATGTGCCCCAACTGAGTCCTGGCACAACCAAATAAATAAATAAATAAAATTTTAAAAGATTTCTTTCATAGCTGCCTTATAGGTTTCTGTTTTTTATATAAATTTCTTATTTAGTTATTTATTTATTGCTGCATCAGGTATTAGTTACTGCATGTGGGATCTTTCATTGCAGCACATGGGCTGTTCGCTGCAGTTTGCGGTCTTCTCTCTAGTTGCAGCATGCAGGTTTTCTCTTCTCTAGTTGTGGATCACAGGATCCAGGGCGCATGAGCTCTGCAGTTGTGGCATTCGGGGTCTCTTCATGAGGCACGCAGGCTTAATTGCTCTGTAGCATGTGGGATCTTAGTTCCCTGACCAGGGATCAAACCCATGTCCCCTTCATTAGAAAGCGGATTCTATACCACTGGGCCATCAGGAAAGTCCCTGGTCTTATATGTTTCTTAGTACGGGTCTTTTACCTCCTTAGTTAGATTTGTTCCTAGGTATTTTTTTAAAGTAATGGTATATGGAATTGTTTCCTTATTTTCTCTTTCTGATAGTTCATTATTAGTGTACAGAAATGCAGCATATTTGTTTATATTAATTTTATATCCTGCAAATTTACCAAATTCATTAATGAGGTTACTGGTTTTTTGTACCATCCTTAGGATTTTCGATATATATTATCATGTCATCTGCAAACAATGACAGTTTTACTTCTTTCTTTCCAATTTGGATTCCTTTTATTTCTTTTTATTCTTTGATTGTTCTCACTAGGATTACCAATACTACGTTGAATAAAACTAGTGGAAGTGGGCAGTCTTCTTGTTCCTGATATTAGAGGAATGCTTTCAGCTTTTCAACATTGCCTATGATATTAGATGTGGGTTTGTCACATACAACCTTTCTTTTGTTTAACATCCTTATTGGAGTATAATTGCCTTACAATGGTGTGTTAGTTTTTGCTTTATAAAAAATTGAATGTTATACATATACACATGTTCCCATATCTCTTCCCTCTTGCATCTCCCTCCCTCCCACACTCCTTATCCCACCCCTCTAGGTGGTCACAAACCACCAAGCTGATCTTCCTGTGCTATGCGGCTGCTTCCCACTAGCTATCTATTTTACGTTTGGTAGTGTATATATGTCCATGCCACTCTCTCACTTCTCACAGCTTACATTTCCCGCTCCCCATATCCTCAAGTCCATTCTCTAGTAGGACTATGTCCTTATTCCCATCTTACGCTTAGGATCTTCATAAACTTTTTCTTTCTTTTTTCCTTAGGTTTCATATATATATATATACGTGTTAGCCTAAAGTATATGTTTTTCTCTTTCTGACTTCCTTCACTCTGTATGACTGACTCTGGGTCCATCCACCTCACTACAAATATCTTAATTTTGTTTCTTTTTATGGCTGAGTAATATTCCATTGTATATATGTGCCACATTTTCTTTATCCATTCATCCAATGATGGACACTCAGGTTGCTTCCATGTTCTGGTTATTGTAAATAGAGCTACAATGAATATTTTGGAACATGACTCTCTTTGCCTTTTTTTCTTAACATCTTCATTGGACTATAATTACTTAAAAATGGTGTGTTAGTTTCTGCTTTATAACAAAGTGAATCAGTTATACATAAACATATGTTGCCATATCTCTTCCCTCTTGCTGTGATTTATGTCATAGAGTGTTCTGCCTATGTTTTCCTCTAAGAGTTTCATAGTGTCTGGCCTTATATTTAGGTCTTTAATCCATTTTGAGTTTATTTTTCTGTATGATGTTAGGGAGTGTTCTAATTTCATACTTTTACATGTACCTATCCAGTTTTCTTAGCACCACTTATTGAAGAGGTTACCTTTTCTCCACTGTATATTCTTGCCTCCTTTATCAACGATAATGTGACCATATGTGTGTGGGTTTATCTCTGGGTTTTCTATCCTGTTCCATTGATCTATATTTTTGTTTCTGTGCCAGTACCATACTGTCTTGATTCTTGCAGCTTTGTAGTATAGTCTGAAGTCAGGGAGCCTGATTCCTCCAGCTCCGTTTTTCGGTCTCAAGATTGCTTTGGCTATTCGGTGTCTTTTGTGTTTCCATACAAATTGTGAAATTTTTTGGTCTAGTTCTGTGAAAATTGTCAATGGTAGTTTGACAGGGATTGCATTGAATCTGTAGATTGCTTTGGGTAGTAGAGCAATTTTCACAATATTGATTCTTCCAATCCAAGAATATGGTATATCTCTCCATCTATTTGTATCATTTTTAATTTCTTCCATCAGTGTCTTATAGTTTTCTATGTGCAGGTCTTTTGCCTTCTTAGGTAAGTTTATTCCTAGGAATTTAATTCTTTTTGTTGCAATGGTAAATGGGAGTGTTTTCTTAATTTCACTTTCAGATTTTTCATCACTAGTGTATAACAATGCCAGAGATTTCTGTGCATTAATTTTATATCCTGCTACTTTACCAAATTCATTGATTAGCTCTAGTAGTTTTCTGGTAGCATCTTTAGGATTCTCTATGTCATGTCATCTGCAAACAGTGACAGCTTTACTTCTTCTTTTCTGATTTGGATTCATTTTATTTCCTTGTCTTCTCTGATTGCTGTGGCTAAAACTTCCAAAACTATGTTGAATAAGAGTGGTGAGAGTGGGCAACCTTGTCTTGTTCCTGATCTTGGTAGAAATGCTTTCAGTTTTTCACCATTGAGGATGATGTTGGCTGTGGGTTTGTCATGTATGGCCTTTATTATGTTGAGGAAAGTTCCCTCTAGGCCTACTTTCTGCAGGGTTTTTATCATAAATGGGTGTTGAATTTTGTCGAAAGCTTTCTCTGCATCTATTGAGATGATCATATGGATTTTCTCCTTCAATTTGTTAATATGGTTTATCACCTTGATTGATTTGCATATATTGAAGAATCCTTGCATTCCTGGAATAAACCCCACTTGATAATGGTGTATGATCATTTTAATGTGCTGTTGGATTATGCTTGCTAGTATTTTGTTGAGGATATTTTTTAACACCTTTATTGGGGTATAATTGCTTTACAATGGTGTGTTAGTTTCTGCTTTATAACAAAGTGAATCAGTTATACATATACATATGTTCCCATATCTCTTCCCTCTTGCGTCTCCCTCCCTCCCACCCTCGCTATCCCACCCCTACAGGCGTTCACAAAGCACCGAGCTGATATACCTGTGCTATGCGGCTGCTTCCCACTGTTGAGGATTTTTGCATCTATGTTCATCAGTGATATTGGCCTATAGTTTTCTTTCTTTGTGATATCCTTGTCTGGCTTTGGTATCAAGATGATGGTGGCCTCGTAGAATACGTTTGGGAGTGATCCTCCCTCTGCTATATTTTGGAAGAGTTTGAGAAGGATGGGTGTTAGCTCTTCTCTAAATGTTTGATAGAATTCACCTGTGAAGCCATCTGGTCCTGGGCTTTTGTTTGTTGGAAGGTTTTTAATCACAGTTTCAATTTCACTGCTTGTGATTGGTCTGTTCATATTTTCCATTTCTTCCTGATTCTGGCTTGGTAGGTTGTGCTTTTCTAAGTGTTTGTCCATTTCTTCCAGGTTGTCCATTTTATTAGCACAGAGTTGCCTGTAGTAATCTCTCATGATCTTTTGTATTTCTGCAGTGTCAGTTGTTACACCTCCTTTTTCATTTCTAATTCCATTGATTTGAATCTTCTCCTTTTTTTTCATGATGAGTCTGGCTAAAGGTTTATCTATTTTGTTTATCTTCTCAAAGAACCAACTTTTAGTTTTATTGATCTTTGCTATCGTTTCCTTCATTTCTTTTTCTTTTATTTCTGATCTGATTTTTATGATTTCTATCCTGCTGCTAACGTTGGGGTTTTTTTATTCTTCTTTCTCTAATTGCATTAGGTGCAAGGTTAGGTTGTTTATTCGAGATGTTTCCTGTTTCTTAAGGTAGGATTGTATTCCTATAAACTTCCCTCTGAGAACTGCTTTTGCTGGATCCCATAGGTTTTGGGTCTTCTTGTCTCCATTGTTATTTCTTTCTAGGTATTTTTTTATTTACTCTCTGACTTCTTCAGTGATCACTTCGTTACTAAGTAGTGTATTGTTTAGCCTCCATGTCTTTGTAGTTTTTACAGATCTTTTCCTGTACTTGATAGCTAGTCTCACAGCATTGTGGTCGGAAAAGTCACTTGATACAATTTCAATTTTTGAAAATTTACCAAGGCTTGATTTGTGACCCAAGATATGATCTATCCTGGAGAACGTTCAATGAGCACTTGAGAAAAATGTGTATTCTGTTGTTTTTGGATGGAATGTCCTATAAATATCAATTAAGTCCATCTTGTGTAATGTATCATTTAAAGCTTGTGTTTCCCTATTTATTTTCATTTTGGATGATCTGTCCTTGTGTGAAAGTGGGGTGTTAAAGTCCCCTACTATGAATGTGTTACTGTCGATTTCCCCGTTTATGGCTGTTAGTGTTTGCCTTATGTATTGAGGTGCTCCTTTGTTGGGTGCATAAATATTTACAATTGTTATATCTTCCTCTTGAATCAGTCCCTTGATCATTATGTAGTGTCCTTCATTGTCTCTTCTAATACTCTTTATTTTAAAGTCTATTTTGTCTGATATGAGAATTGCTACTCCAGCTTTCTTTTGGTTTCCATTTGCATGGAATATCTTTTTCCATCCCCTTACATTTAGTCTGTAAGTGTCTCTAGATCTCAAGTTGGTCTCTTGTAGAGAGCATATATATGGGTATTGTTTTTGTATTCATTCAACCAATCTGTGTCTTTTGGTGGAAGCATTTAGTCCATTTACATTTAAGGTAATTATCAATATGTATGTTCCTATTCCCATTTTCTTAATTGTTTTGTGTTTGTTATTGTAGGTCTTTTCCCTCTCTTGTGTTTCTTGCCTAGAGAAGTTCCTTTAGCATTTGTTGTAAAGCTGGTTTGGTGTTGCTGAACTCTCTCAGCTTTTGCTTGTCTATAAAGGTTTTAATTTCTCTATCAAATCTGAATGATATCCTTGCTTGGTAGTGTAATCTTGGTTGCAGGTTTTTCTCCTTCATCACTTTAAATATGTCCTACCAGTCCCTTCTGGCTTGCAGAGTTTCTGCTGAAAGGTCAGCTATTAACCTTATGGGGATTCCCTTGTGTGTTATTTGTTGTTTTTCCCTTTCTGCTTTTAACATGTTTTCTCTCCATTTAATTTTTGACAGTTTGATTAATATGTGTCTTGGCATATTTGTCCCTGTATTTATCCTGTATGGGACTCTCTGTGCTTCCTGGACTTGATTAACTATTTCCTTTCCCATATTAGGGAAGTTTTCAACTATAATCTCTTCAAATATTTTCTCAGTCCCTTTTTTTTCTCTTCTTCTTCTGGAAACCCTATAATTCGATGTCTGTGTGTTTAATGTTGTCCCAGAGGTCTCTGAGACTGTCCTCAGTTCTTTTCATTCTTCTTCTTTGTTCTGCTCCGCAGTAGTTATTTCCACTCTTTTATCTTCCTGGTCACTTATCCATTATTCTTCCTCAGTTATTCTGCTATTTATCCCATTTAGAGTCTTTTTCATTTCATTTATTGTGTTGTTCATCATTGAATGTTTCATCTTTAGTTCTTCTAGGTCCTTGTTAACTGTTTCTTGCATTTTGTCTCTTCTATTACCAAGATTTTGGATCATCTTTACTATCATTATTCTGAATTCTTTTTCAGGTAGACTGCCTATTTCCTCTTCATTTGTTAGGTCTGGTCAGTGTTTATGTTTCTCCTTCATCTGCTGTGTGTTTTTCTGTCTTCTCATTTTGCTTATCTTACTGTTTGGGGTCTCCTTTTTTCAGGCTGCAGGTTCGTAGTTCGTGTTGTTTTTGGTGTCTGTCCCCAGTGGCTAAGTTTGGTTCAGTGGGTTGTGTAGGCTTCCTGGTGGAGGGGAATAATGCCTGTGTTCTGGTGGGTGAGGCTGGATCTTTTATTTCTGGTGGGCAGTTCCCCGTCTGGTGGTGTGTTTTGGGATGTCTGTGGATTTATTATTATTTTAGGCAGCCTCTCTGCTAATGGGTGGGGTTGTGTTCCTGTCTTGCTATTTGTTTGGCATAGGTTGTCCAGCACTGTAGTTTACTGGTCGTTGACTGAAGCTGGGTGCTTGTGTTGAGATGGAGATATCTGGGAGATTTTCGCCATTTGATATTATGTGGAGTTGGGCGGTCTCTTCTGGACCAGTGTCCTGAAGTTGGCTCTCCCACCTCAGAGGCACAGCACTGACTCCTTGCTGCAGCACAAAGAGTCTTTCATCCACATGGCTCACAATAAAAGGGAGAAAAATTAGAAAGGAAGAATTAGTAGAAGTAGAAAGAAAGAAACAAACAAGGAAAGAAAGAATGAAGGGAGGGATGGAGGGAAGGATGGAGGAAGGAAGGAGGGAAAGAAGGAAAAAGAGAAAAAAATAAAGAAGATAAAAAATAAATTAAAGTAATATAAAGTAAACAAAGTTATTAAAATAGAAAATAATTATTAAGAAAAAAAATTAAACAAAAAAAACAGACGGATACATCCCTAGGACAAATGGTGGAAGCAAAGCTATAAAGACAAAATCTCAATCAGAAGCATATACATACACACTCACAAAAAGAGGAAAAGGGGAAAAACTCATAAATCTTGCTCTCAAAGTCCACCTCCACAATTTGGGATGATTCGTTGTTTATTCATATATTCCACAGATGCAGCGTGCATCAAGTTGATTGTGGAGCTTTAATCCACTGCTTCTGAGGCGGCTGGGAGAGATTTCCCTTTCACTTCTATGTTCACACATCTCCTGGTGCTCAGTTTTGGATTTGGCCCTGCCTCACGTGTAGGTTGCTGAAGGGCGTCTGTTGTTTGCTCAGAGAGGAAGGGGTTAAATGAGCAGCTGCTTCTGGAACTCTGGTTCCCTCAGGCCGGGGGAAGGAGGGGCACGGAAGGCACAGCGCGCCTTCCGTGGCAGAGGCCAGCGTGACGTTGCACCAGCCTGAGGCGCACCGTGCGTTCTACCGGGAATGTTGTCCCTGGATACTGGGACCCTGGCAGTGGCAGGCTGCACAGGCTTCCAGGAAGGGGCATGTAGATAGTGACCTATGCTCACACACAGGCTTCTTGGTGGTGACAGCAGCAGCCTTAGCATCTCATGCACATCTCTGGGGTCTGCGCTTTTAGCTGTGGCTCGTGCCAGACTCTGGAGCTCCTTTAAGCAGCACTCTTAATCCCCTCTCCTTGCGCACCAGGAAACAAAGAGGGAAGAAAAAGTCTCTTGCCTCTTCTGCACGTCCAGACTTTTCCCTGGACTTGGGAGAGCATATTTAAAATGATGAAAGGGAAAAAGCTACACCCAAGATTACTCTAACCAGCAAAGATCTCACTCAGATTCAAAGGAGAAATTAAAACCTTACAGGCAATCAAAAATTTAAAAAAACTGTAAAAATACAAACACAAGAGGCTAAACAATACTCTATCAAATATCCAAGAGATCACTGAAGAAATGAAATAGGAAATCAAAAAAATTTTGGAAACAAAAGACAATGAAAACACAACGGCCCAAAACCTATGGGAGGACACAAACGCAGTTCTAAGAGGGAAGTTTATAGCAATACAATCCTATCTCAAGAAATAAGAAGCATCTCAAATAAACAACCTAAATATACACCTAAAGCAATTAGAGAAAGGGGCAAAACAAAGTAAAAGTTACCAGAAGGAAAGAGATCAAAAAGATCACATCAGAAATAAATGGAAAAAATGGGGGAAATGATAACAAAGATCAATAAAACTAAAACCTGATTCTTTTAGAAGATAAACAAAATTGATAAACCATTAGCTAGACTCATCAAGAAAAAAAGACAAATCAACAGAATTAGAAATGGAAAAGGAGAAGTAACAACTGACACTGCAGAAATACAAACATTCTGAGAGATTACTACAAGCAACTATATGCCAATAAAATGGACAACCTGGAAGAAATGGACAAATACTTAGAAAAGCAAACCTTCTGAGACACAAACAGGAAGAAATATAAAATATAAACAGACCAATCGAGGGACGAGGGGAAGATCACGGAAGAGTAAGTCACGGAGATCACCTTCCTCCACACAGATACACCAGAAATACATCTACACGTGGCACAATTCCTACAGAACACCTACTGAACGCTGGCAGAAGACCTCAGACCTCCCAAAAGGCAAGAAACTCCCCACATACCTGGGTAGGGCAAAAGAAAAAAGAATAAACAGAGACAAAAGGATAGGGACGGGACCTGTATCAGTGGGTGGGAGATGTGAAGGAGAAAATGTTTCCACACACCAGGAGCCCCTTCGCAGGCAGAGACTGTGGGTGGTGAAAGGGGAAAGCTTTGGAGTCACAGAGGAGAGCACAGCAACAGGAGTGTGGAGGGCAAAGCAGAGAGATTCCCATACAGAGGATTGGTGCCGAGTGGCACTCACCAGCCAGAGAGGATTGTCTGCTCATCTGCTAGGGCGAGTGGGGATGGGAGCTGAGGCTTGGGCTTTGGCCGGAGCACAGAGAGAGGACTGGTGTTGGTGGCGTGAACACAGCCTGCAGTGGTTTAGTGCACCACAGCTAGCCAGGAGGGAGTCTGGGGAAATGTCTAGACCTGCTGAAGAGACAAGAGACTTTTTCTTCCCTCTTTGTTTCCTGGTGCGTGAGGAGAGGGGATTAAGAGCATTGCCTAAGGAGCTCCAGAGACGGGCGCAAGCTGTGGCTAAAAGCGTGGACCACAGAGAGGTGCATGAGATGCAAAGGCTGCTGCTTCCACCACCAAGAAGCCTGTGTGCGAGCACAGGTCACTATCCACACTGCCCTTCCGGGGAGCCTGTGCATCCGGCCAATGCCAGGGTCCCAAGATCCAGGGACAACTTCCCCAGGAGAATGCACGGAACACCTCAGGCTGATGCAATGTCATGCTGGCATCTGCCACTACAGGCTCACCCCACATTCCGTGCCCCTACCTCCCCCCAGCCTGAGTGAGCCAGAGTCCCCAAAGCAGCTGCACCTTTAACCCCATCCTCTCTGAGCAAAGAACAGATGCCCTCCAGTGACCTACACAGAGAGGTGGGGCCATATCCAAAGTTGAGTCCCTGCAAGCTGTTTGAACAAAGAAGAGAAAGGTAAATCTCTCCCAGCAGCCTCAGAAGTAGCGGATTAAAGCTCCACAATCAACTTGTTATACCCTGCATCTGTGGAATACATGAATAGACAACAAATCATACCAAATTGAGGAGCCATGTGGATGAAAGGTTCTTGGTACTGCAGCAAGGAGTCACGGCTGTGCCTCTGAGATGGGAGAACCAACTTCAGGACACTGGTCCACAAGATACCTCCCAGTTCCACATAATATAAAATGGCAAAAATCTCCCAGAGATCTCCATCTCAACACCAGCACCCAGCTTCACTCAACGACCAGCAAGCTACAGTGCTGGACACCCTATGAAAAATAAGTAGCAAGACAGGAACACAAACACACCCATTAGAAGAGAGGATACCTAAAATCATAATAAGGCCACAGACACCCCAAAACACACCACCAGACGTGGACCTGCCCAACAGAAAGACAAGATCCAGCCTCATCCACCAGAACACAGGCACTAGTCCCCACCACCAGGAAGCCTACTCAACACACTGAACCAACAGTAGCCACTGGGAAAAGACACCAAAAACAACAGGAAATATGAACCAGCAGCCTGCAAAAAGGAGACCCTAAAGACAGTAAGATAAGCAAAATGAGAAGACAGAAAAACACACAGCAGATGAAGGAGAAACATAAAAACTGACCAGACCTAACAAATGAAGAGGAAATAGGCAGTCTACCTGAAAAAGAATTCAGAATAATGATAGTAAAGATGATCCAAAATCTTGGTAATAGAAGAGACAAAATGCAAGAAACAGTTAACAAGGACCTAGAAGAACTAAAGATGAAACAAACAACAATAAACAACACAATAAATGAAATGAAAAAGACTCTAGATGGGATCAAGAGCAGAATAACATAGGCAGAAGAACGGATAAGTGACTTGGAAGATTAAATAGTGGAAATAACTACTGCAGAGCAGAATAAAGAGAAAAGAATGAAAAGAACTGAGGACAGTCTTAGAGACCTCTGGGACAACATTAAACACACCAACATTCGAATTATAGGGGTTCCAAAAGAAGAAAAAAAAGAAAGGGACTGAGAAAATATTTGAAGAGCTTATAGGTGAAAACTGCCCTAATATGGGAAAGGAAATGTTTAATCAAGACCAGGAAGCAAACAGAGTCCATAAAGGATAAATCCAAGGAGTAATATGCCAATACATATATTAATCAAACTGTCAAAAATTAAATACAAAGAAAACATATTAAAAGCAGCAAGGGAAAAACAACAAATAACACACAAGGGAATTCACATAAGAATAACAGCTGATCTTTCAGCAGAAACTCTGCAAGCCAGAAGGGACTGGTAGGACATATTTAAAGTGATGAAGGAGAAAAAACTGCAACCAAGATTACTCTATGCAGCAAGGATGTCATTCAAATTTGATAGAGAAATTAAAACCTTTACAGAGAAGCAAAAGCTGAGAGAGTTCAACACCACCAAAGCAGCTTTACAACAAATGCTAAAGGAATTTCTCTAGGCAAGAAACACAAGAGAAGGAAAACACCTACAATAATGAACACAAAACAATTAAGAAAATGGGAATAGGAACATACATATCGATACTTACCTTAAATGTAAATGGACTAAATACTACCACCAAAAGAAACAGATTGGCTGAATGGATACAAAAAGAAAACCCATATATATGCTGTCTACACGAAACCCACTTCAGGCCGAGAGACACATACAGACTGAAAGTAAGAGGATGGGAAAAGATTCCATGCAAATGGAAACCAAAGGAAAGCTGGAGTAGCAATTCTCATATCAGACAAAATAGACTTTAAAATAAAGACTATAAGAAGAGACAAAAAAGGACACTACATAATGATCAAGGGATCGATTCAAGAAAAATATTTAACAATTGTAAATATTTATGCATCCAATAAAGGAGCACCACAATACATAAGGCAAATACTAACAGCCATAAAAGGGGAAATCAACAGTAACACAATCATAGGAGGGGCCTTTAACACCCCACTTTCACCAATGCAAAGATCATCCAAAATGAAAATAAATAAGGAAACACAAGCTTTAAATGATCCATTAAACAAGGTGGACTTAATTGAAATTTTTGGACATTCTATCCAAAAACAACAGAATACACATTTTTATCAAGTGGTCATAGAACATTCTCCAGGATAGATCATATCTTGGGTCATAAATCAAGCCTTTTTAAATTTAAGAAAATTGAAATTGTATCAAGTATCGTATCTGACCACAACGCTATGAGACTAGATATCAATTACAGGAAAAGATCTGTAAAAAATTAAAACACATGTAGGCTAAACAATACACTAGTTAATAACGAAGTGATTCCTGAAGAAAACAAAGAGGAAATTTAAAAACATGGAGAAACAAATGACAATGGTGACACAATGACCCAAAACTAATGGGATGCAGCAAAAGCAGTCCAAAGAGGGACGTTTACAGCAATACAATCCTACCTTAAGAAACAGGAAACATCTTGAATAAACAAATTAATCTTATACCTAAAGTAATTAGAGAAAGAAGAACAAAAAACCCACAAAGTTAGCAGAAGGAAAGATATCATAAAAATCTGAACAAAAACAAATGGAAAAGAAATGAAGGAAATGATTGTAAAGATCAATAAAACTAAAATCTGGTTCTTTGAGAAGATAAACAAAATTGATAAACCATTAGCCAGACTCACCAAGAAAAAAAAATGGAGAAGATTCAAATCAATAGATTTACAAATGAAAAGGGGGAAGTAACAACTGACAGTGCAGAAATACAAAAGACTGGAACAGATTACAAAAAGCAACTCTATGCCAATAAAATGGACAACCTGGAAGAAATGGTCAAATTATTTGAAATGCAAAACCTGACAAGACTGAATCAGGAAGAAACAGAAAATATGAACAGACCAATCACAAGCACTGAAATTGAAACTGTGATTAAAAATCTTCCAACAAACAAAAGCCCAGGACCAGATGGCTTCACAGGCGAATTCTATCAAACATTTAGAGAAGAGCTAACACCTGTCCTTCACACACTCCTCCAAAATACAGCAGAGGGAGGAGCACCCCCAATTTCATTCTATGAGACCACCATCACCTTTATACAAAAACCAGACAAGGGAGTCACAAAAAAAGAAAACTACAGGTTAATATCATTGATGAACATAGATGCAGAAATCCTCAACAAAATACTAGCAAACAGAATCCAACAGCATATTTAAAGGATCATAAACCATGATCAAGTGGGGTTTATTCCAGGAATGCAAGGATTTTTCAATATACGCAAATCAATCAATTTGATAAACCATATTAACAAATTGAAGGAGAAAAACCATATGATCATATCAATAGATGCAGAGAAAGCTGTCGACAAAATTCAACACCAATTTATGATAAAAACCCTGCAGAAAATAGGCATACAGGGAACTTTCCTCAACATAATAAAGGCCATATATGGCAAACCCACAGCCAACATCGTCCTCAACGGTGAAAAACTGAAAGCACTTCCACTGAGATCAGGAACAAGACAAGGTTGCCCACTCTCACCACTCTTATTCAACATAGTTTTGGAAGTTTTAGCCACAGCAATCAGAGAAGAAAAGGAGATAAAAGAAACCAGATTGGAAAAGAAGAAATAAAGTTGTCACTGTTTGCAGATGACATGATACTATATATAGAGAATCCTAAAGATGTTACCAGAAAATTACTAGATCTAAACAATGAATTTGGTAAAGTAGCAGGATACAAAATTAATTCACAGAAATCTCTGGCATTCCTATACACTAATGATTAAAAATATGAAAGTGAAATCAAGACAACACTCCAATTTACCACTGCAACAAAAAAAAATATCTAGGAATAAACCTACTTAAGGAGAGAAAAGACTTGTATGTAGAAAATTATAAGACACTGATGAAAAAATGAAAGATGATACAAATAGATGGAGAGATATACCATGTTATTGGATTGGAAGAATCAACATTGTGAAAATGACTTGACTACCCAAAGCAATCTACAGATTTACTGCAAACCCTATCAAACTACCACTGGCATTTTTCACAGAACGAGAACAAAAAATTTCACAATTTGTATGAAAATACAAAAGACCCTGAAAAACCTAAGCAATCTAGAGAATGAAAACCTGAGCTGCAGGAATCAGGCTCCCTGACTTCAGACTATACTACAAAGCTACCGTAATCAAGACAGTAGGGTACTGGCAGAAAAACAGAAAGATAGATCAATGGAACAGGATAGAAAGCCCAGAGATAAACCCACGCACATATGGTCACCTTATCTTTGATAAAGGGGGCAGGAATGTACAGTGGAGAAAGGAAAGCCTCTTTAATAAGTGGTGCTGGGAAAACTGGACAGCTACATGTAAAAGTGTGAGATTAGATCACTCCCTAACACCATACACAAAAATAAGCTCAAAATGGATTAAAGACCTAAATGTAAGGCCAGAAACGGTCAAACTCTTAGAGGAAAACATAGTCAGAACACTCTATGACATAAATCACAGCAAGATCTTTTTGACCCACCTCCTAGAGAAATGGAAATAAAAACAAAAATAAACAAATGGGACCTAAAGTAACTTCAAAGCTTTTGCACAGCAAAGGAAACCATAAACAAGACCAAAAGACAACCCTCAGAATGGGAGAACATATTTGCAAATGAAGTAACTGACAAAGCATTAATCTTCAAAATTTATAAGCAACCCATGCACCTCAATAACAAAAAAACAAACAACCCAATCCAAAAATGGGCAGAAGACCTAAATAGACATTTCTTGAAAGAAAATATAGAGACTGCCATCAAACACATGAACGAATGGTCAACATCATTAATCATTAGAGAAATGCAAATCAAAACTACAATGAGATATCATCTCACACAAGTCAGAATGGTCATCATCAAAAAATCTAGAAACAATAAATGCTGGAGAGGGTGTGGAGAAAAGGGAACACTCTTGCACTGCTGGTTGGAATGTGAATTGGTACAGTCACTATGGAGAACAGTATGGGGGTTCCTTAAAAGCTACACATAGAACTACCATATGACCCAGCAATCCCACTACTGTGCATAAACCCTTAGAAAACAATAATTCCAAAAGAGTCATGTACCAAAATATTCATTGCAGCTCTACAATAGCCCAGAGATGGAAACAACCTACGTGTCGATTATTGGATGAATGGATAAAGAAGGTGTGGCACATATATACAATTGAAAATTACTCAGCCATAAAAATAAACGAAATTGAGCTATTTGTAATGAGGTGGATAGACCTAAAGTCTGTCATACACAGTGAAGTAAGTCAGAAAGTGAAAGACAAATACCGTATGCTAACACATATATATATATGGAATTTAAGGGAAAAAATGTCATGAAGAACCTAGGGGTAAGACAGGAATGAAGACACAGACCTACTAGAGAATGGACTTGAGGATATGGGGAGGGGGGAAGGGTAATCTGTGACAAAGTGAGAGAGATGCATGTACATATATACATTACCAAACGTAAGGTAGATAGCTAGTGGGAAGCAGCCGCATAGCACAGGGAGATCAACTTGGTGCTTTGTGACCACCTGGAGGGGTGGGATAGGGAGGGTGGGTGGGAGGGAGATGCAAGCGGGAAGAGATATGTGAACATATGTATATGTATAACTGATTCACTTTGTTATAAAGCAGAAACTAACACACCATTGTAAAGCAATTATACTCCAATAAAGATGTAAAAAAAATCTCAATAATTTTCATATTGATTACATGTGGAAATGCTATTTTGTCTGTATTGAGTTAAATAAAATATATTTTTATATTATTTAAAAATAAAGAAACAGACCAATCAGAAGCACTGAAATTGAATCTGTGATTTTAATATCTTCCAACAAACAAAACCCAGGACCTGATGGATTCACAAGCAAACTCTAACAAACATTTAGAGAAGTTCTAACACCAATCTTTCTCAAACTCTTCCTAAATATAGCAGAGAGAGGAACACTCCCAAACTCATTCTATGAGGCCACCGTCACCCTGATACCAAAACCAGAAAAAGATTCACACAGAAAGGAATCTACAGGCCAATATCACAAAAATCCTCAACACAATACTAGGGAAAAAATCCAGCAGCACATTAACAGGACCATACACCATGATCAAGTGGGCTTTATCCCAGGAAGGCAAGGGTTCGTCAATATACGCAGTTCAATCCATGTGATACACCATATTTACAAGCTGAAGGATAAAATCCATATGATAATCTAAATAGATGCAGAAAAAG
This sequence comes from Lagenorhynchus albirostris, assembly GCF_949774975.1. NCBI lineage: Eukaryota > Metazoa > Chordata > Mammalia > Artiodactyla > Delphinidae > Lagenorhynchus > Lagenorhynchus albirostris. The sequence continues at coordinate 83,593,677 of NC_083116.1, read as the reverse complement.
CTTTTGACAAATTTCAGCAGTGATTTATGATAAAAACTCTCAACATAGTATGCATAGAGGGATATTACCTCAACGTAATAAAGGCCATATATGACAAATCCACAGCCAAAATTGTTCTCAATGGTGAAAAACTGAAAACATTTCCACTAACTTCAAGAACAAGACAAGGTTGCCCACTCTCACCACTCTTATTCAACATAATTTTGGAAGTTTTAGCTCCAGCAATCAGAGAAGAATAGGAAATAAAAGGAATCCAAGTTGGAAAAGAAGAAGTAAAACTTTCACTGTTTGCAGATGGTATAGTACCAAACATAGAGAATACTAAAGATGCTACCAGAAAACTACTAGAGTTAATCCATGAATTTGGTAAAGTAGCAGGATAAAAATTAATGAACAGAAATCTCTTGCATTCTTATCACTAATGATGAAAATCTGAAAGAGAAATCAAGTAAACACTCCCATTTACCACTGCAACAAAGAATAAAATACCTAGGAATAAACCTACCTAAGGATACAAAAGACCTGTATGCAGAAAAATATAAGACACTGATGAAACAAATTAAAGATGACACAAACAGATTGAGAGATATACCATGTCCTTGGATTGGAAGAATCAACATTGTGAAAATGACTCTACTACGCAAAGCAATCTCCAGATTCAATGCAATCCCTATAAAACGACAATGGCATTTTTCATAGAACTAGAACAAAAAGTTTCACAATTTGTATGGAAACACAAAAGACTCTGAAGAGCCAAAGCAATCTTGTGAAAGAATAACGAAGCTGGAGGTATCAGACTCCCAGACTTCATACTATACTACAAAGCCACAGTAATCAAGACAGTATAGTACTGGCACAAAACCAGAAATATAGATCAACGGAACAGGATAGAAAGCCCAGAGATAAAACCACACACATATGATCACCTTATGTTTGATAAAGGAGGTAAGAATATACAATGCAGAAAATACATCCTCTTCAATAGGTTGTGCTGGGAAAACTGGACAGCTACATGTAAAAGAATGAAATTAGAACACTCCCTAATATCATACACAAAAATAAACTCGAAATGGATTAAAGACCTAAATGTAACGCTAGACACTGAAAAACTCTTAGAAGAAAAGATAGGCAGAACACTCTATTACATAAATCACAGCAAGATCCTTTTTAACCCACCTCTTAGAGAAATGGAAATAAAAACAAAAATAAAAAATGGGACCTAATAAAACTTAAAAGCTTGTGCACAGCAGAGGAAACCATAAACAGATGGGAAAACAACCCTCAGAATGGGAGTAAATATTTGCAAATTAAACAACTGAAAGAGTATTAATCACGAAAATATACCAGCAGCTCATGCAGCTCAATATTAAAAAAACAAACAACCTAATCCAAAAATGGCCAGAAGTCCTAAATAGACATTTCTCCAAAGAAGATATACAGAGTGACAACAAACACATGAAAGGATGCTCAACATCACTAATCATTACAGAAAAGCACATCAAAACTACAATGAGGTATCACACCTCATTGTAGTATCACACCACAATGAGGTACCTCACACCTGTCAGAAAGGCCATCATCAAAAAATCTACAAACAATAAATGCTGGAGAGGTTGTGGAGAAAAGGGAACCCTCTTGCACTGTTGGTGGGAATGTAAATTGATACAGCCACTGTGGAGAATAGTATGGAGGTTCCTTAAAACACTAAAAATAAAACTACCATATGACCCAGCAATCCCACTATTGGGCATATACCCTGAGAAATCCATAATTCCAAAAGAGTCATGTGCCACAATGTTTATTGCAGCTCTATTTACAATAGCCGGGACATGAACACGACCTAAGTGTCCATCAAGAGCTGAATGGATAAAGAAGATGTGGCACATACATACAGTGGAATATTACTCAACCATAAAAAGAAACGAAATTGAGTTATTTGTTGTGAGGTGGATGTACCTACAGTCTGTCATACAGAGTGAAGTAAGTCAGAAAGAGAAAAACAGATACTGTATACTAACACATATATATGGAATCTAAAAATGAAAACAATGGTTATGAAGAACTTGGGGCAGGACAGGAATAAAGGCGCACATGTAGAGCATAGACGTGAGGACATGTGAAGGAGGAAGTGTAAGTTGGGACAAAGAGAGAGACTGGAATTGACTTATATACACTACCAAATGTAAAATAGATAGCTAGTGGGAATCAACCTTATCGCACAGGGAGATCAGCTCGGTAGATTGTGACCACCTAGAGGGGTGGGATAGAGAGTGTGGGAGGGAGATGCAAGAGGGAGTGGATATGGGGATATATGTATATGTGTAGCTGATTCACTTTGTTATATAGCAGAAACTAACACAACAATGTAAAGCAATTATACTCCAATAAAGATGTTTTTAAAAAAATGGTGTGATACATATATACCAGATGGTAATTCACATATGTGGAATCTAAATAAATGGTACTGATGAACCTAGTGGCAGGGAAGGAATAAAGACACAGACGTAAAGAATGGACTTGAGGACACAGTGGAGGAAAGGGATGATGGGACGATGTGAGAGAGTAGCATTGACATATATACACTATCAAATGTAAAATGGACTGTTAGTGGGAAGCTGCTGCATAGCACAGAAAGATCAGTTTTATGCTTTGTGACGACCTAAAGAGGTGGGAAAGGGAGGGTTGGAGAGTGGCTCAAGAGGGAGGGCATATGGGGATATATGTATACATATTGCTGATTCACTTTGTTGTACAGCAGAAACTAACACAATTTTGTAAAGCATTTATACTCCAATAAAGATGTTAAAAACAAAAACAAACAAACAAACAAAAAAACAACAGTCCAGGATCGGATGGTTTCACAGGAGAATTATATCAAACATTTAGAGAAGAATTAGCCTATTCTTCTGAAACTATTCTGAAAAATTGCAAAGACACAGCACTTCCATTCTCATTCTATGAGACAAGTACAACCTGATACCAAAACCCAACAATGATACCATAAAAAAGAAAATTACAGGTCAATATCACTGATGAACACAGAAACAAAAATCCTCAACAAAATACTATGAATCCAAACCCAACTATACATTAAAGGGATTATACACCATGATCATGACCAGGGTTTTATCCCTGGGATGCAAGGAGCTTCCAATAGATGCAAATCACTCAGTAAGATACACTACTTTAACAAACTGCAGAATAAATCCACATGATCAGAGGGGAAGATGGCGGAAGAGTAAGAGGTGGAGATCACCTTCCTCCACACAGATACACCGGAAATACATCTACACGTGGAAAAACTTCTACAGAACACCTACTGAACGCTTGCAGGAGACTTCAGACCTCCCAAAAGGCAAGAAACTCCCCACGTACCAGGGTAGGGCAAAAGAAAAAAAGAAAAAACAGAGACAAAAGAATAGGGACGGGACCTGCACCAGTGGGAGGGAGCTGTGAAGGAGGAAAGGTTTCTACACACTAGGAAGCCCCTTCCCGGGCAGAGACTGCGGGTGGCGGAAGGGGGAAGCTTCGGAGCCGCGGAAGAGAGCGCAGCAAAAGGGATGCAGAGGGCAAGGCGGGGAGGTTCCCACACAGAGGATCCGTGCCGACCAGCATTCACCAGCCGGAGAGGCTTATCAGCTCACCCGCCAGGGCAGGCGGGGCTGGGAGCTGAGGCTTGGGCTTCAGTCAGAGTACAAGGAGACAACTGAGGTTGGCGGCGTGAACACAGCCTGAAGGGATTAGTGCACCACGGCTAGCCGGGAGGGAGTCTGGGAAAAGGTCTGGAGCTGCCGAAGAGGCAAGAGACTTTTTCTTCCCTCTTTGTTTCCTGCTGCGCATGGAGAGGGGATTAAGAGAGCTGCTTAAAGGAGCTCCAGAGACGGGCGCGAGCCGCGGCTAACAGCACGGACCGCAGAGACGGGCAGGAGACGCTAAGTCTGCTGCTGCCACCATCAAGAAGCCTGTGTGCAAGCACAGGTCACTATCCACACCTCCCTTCCGGGGAGCCTGTGCAGCCCGCCACTGCCAGGTTCCTGGGATCCAGGGACAACTACCCCGGGTAACGCACGGTGAGCCTCAGGCTGGTGCAACCTCACGCTGGCCTCTGCCACTGCAGGCTCACCCCACACTCTGTGCCCCTCCCTCTCCCTGGCCTGAGTGAGCCAGAGCCCCCAAATCAGTGGCTACTTTAACCTCGTCCTGTCTGGGCAAAAAACAGATGCCCTAAGTCGACGCACACGCATAGGCAGGGCCAAATCCAAAGCTGAGCCCCTGTGAGCTGTGAGAACAAAGAAGAGAAAGGGAAATCTCTCCCAAAACCCTCAGAAGCAGCGGATTAAAGCTCCACAATCAACTTGATGTACCCTCCATCTGTGGAATACATGAATAGACAATGAATAATCCCAAATTGAGGAAGTGGGCTTTGAGAGCAAAATTTATGATTTTTTCCCCTTTTCCTCTTTTTGTGAATGTGTATGTTCATGCTTCTGTGTGAGATTTTGTCTGTATAGCTTTGCTTCCACCATTTGTCCTAGGGTTCTATCCGTCCTTTTTTTTGTTGTTATTATTGTTGTTGCTTTAAAATTTTTTTCTTAATAATTATTTTTTATTTTAATAACTTTATTTTATTTAACTTTATCTTCTTTCTTTCCTTCCTTCCCTCCTTTAGACAACGAATCATCCCAAATTGAGGAGGTGGACTTTGAGAGCAAGATCTATGATTTTTTCCCCATTTCCGCTTTTTGTCAGTTTGTATGTGTATGCTTCTGTATGAGATTTTGTCTGTATAGCTTTGCTTCCACCATTTGTCCTAACATTCTATCCATCCATTTTTTAAAATTTATATTCTTAATAATTATTTTTTAATTTAATAACTTCATTATATTTTACTTTATTTTATTGTACTTAATCTTCATTCTTTCTTTCCTTTTTCCTTCATTCCCTCCTTCCTTCCTTCCTTCCTTCCTCCTACCACCCCTCCCTCCCTCCCTCCTTTCTTTCTTTCTTTCCTTCTTTCCCTCTTTCCTTCTTTTCTTCTTTCTTTCTTTCTTTTTCTTTCTTTCTTCCTTCCTTCCTTCCTTCTCTCCTTCCTTTCTTTCTTTCTTCCTTTCTTCCTACTTCAACTAATTCTTTCTCTCTACTTTTTCTCCCTTTAATTCTGAGCCGTGTGGATATAAGGCTCTTGGTGCTGCAGCCAGGAGTCAGTGCCGTGCCTCTACGTGGGAGAGCCAACTTCAGGACACTGGTCAACAAGAGACATCCCAGCTCCACATAATATCAAATGGCAAAAAATCTCCCAGAGACCTCAATCCCAACGCCAGCACCCAGCTTCACTCAACGACCAACAAACTACAGTGCTGGGCACCCTATGCCAAACAACTAGCAAAACAGGAACACAGCACCACCCATTAGCAGAGACGCTGCCTAAAATTATTATAAGTCCACAGACACCCCAAAACACACAACCAGACGTGGACCTGCCCACCAGAGAGAAAAGATCCAGCCTCATCTACCAGAACACAGGCACTACTCCCCTCCACCAGGAAGCCTACACAACCCACTGAACCAACCTTAGCCACTGGGAAAAGACACCAAGAACTACAGGAACTACAAACTTACAGCCTGCAGAAAGGAGACCCCAAGCACAGTAAGATAAAAAAAAGAGGAGACATAAAAACACACTGCAGATTAAGGACCAAGAAAAAAACTGACCAAACCTAACAAATGAAGAGGAAATAGGCAGTCTACCTGAAAAAGAATTCAGAATAATGATAGTACAGATGATCCAAAATCCTGGAAATAGAATAGACAAAATACAATAAACATTTAACAAGGACCTAGAAGAACTAAAGATGAAACAAATAATGATGAACCACACAATAAATGAAATTAAAAATACTCTAGATGGGATCAATAGCAGAATAACTGAGGCACAGGAACGGATAAGTGACTTGGAAGATTAAATAGTGGAAATAACTACTGCAGAGAAGAATAAAGAAAAAAGAATGAAAAGAAATGAGGACAGTCTCAGAGACCTCTGGGAAAACATTAAATGCACCAACATTCAAATTATAGGGGTTCCAGAAGGAAAAGAGAAAAAGAAATGGACTGAGAAAATATTTGAAGAGATTATAGTTGAAAACTTCCCTAATATGGGAAAGGAAATAGTTAATCAACTCCAAGAAAAACAGAGAGTGCCATACAGGATAAATCCAAGGAGAAATATGCCAAGACACATATTAATCAAACTGTCAAAAATTAAATACAAAGAAAGCATATTAAAAGCAGTGAGGGAAAAACCGAAAACACACCATGGAATCCCCATAAGGTTAACAGCTGATCTTTCAGCAGAAACTCTGCAAGCCAGAAGAGAGTGTCAGGACATATTTAAAATGATGAAGGAGAAAAACCTGCAACCAAGATTACTCTACCCAGCAAGGATCTCATTCAGATTTGATGGAGAAATTAAAACCTTTACAGACAAGCAATATCTGAGAGAGTTCAGCACCACCAAAACAGCTTTAAAACAAATGGTAAAGGAACTTCTCTAGGCAAGAAACACAAGAGAAGGAAAAGACCTACAATAACGAACCCAAAACAATTTAGAAAATGGGAATAGGAACATACATATTGATACTTACCTTAAATGTAAATGGACAAAATGCTCCCACCAAAAGACACATATTGGCTGAATGGATACAAAAAGAAAACCCATATATATGCTGTCTACAAAAGACACATTTCAGACCTAGAGACAAAAACAGACTGAAAGTAAGGGGATGGAAAAAGATATTCCATGCTAATGGAAACCAACAGAAAGATGGAGTAGCAATTCCCATATCAGACAAAATAGACTTTAAAATACAGACTATTAGAAGAGACAAAGAAGGACACTACATAATGATCAATGGAGCGATCCATGAAGAAGATATAACAATTGTAAATATTTATTCACCCAACATAGGAACACCTCAATACATACGGCAAATACCAACAGCCATAAAAGGGGAAATCGATAGTAACACATTCATAGTAGGGGACATAAACACCCCACTTTCACCAATGCACAGATCATCCAAAATGAAAATAAATAAGGAAGCACAAGCTTTAAATGATACATTAAAGAAGAAGGACTTAATTCATATTTATAGGACAATCCATTCAAAAACAACAGAATACACATTTCTATCAAGTGCTCATGGAACATTCTCCAGGATAGATCATATCTTGGGTCACAAATCAAGCCTTGCTAAATTGAAGACAATTGAAATTGTTTCAAGTATCTTTTCCGAACACAATGCTATGAGCCTAGATATCAATTACAGGAAAAGATCTGTAAAAAATACAAACACATGGAAGCTAAACAATACACTACTTAATAACGAAGGGATCACTGAAGAAATCAAAGAGGATATCAAAACATACCTAGAAACAAATGACAGTGGAGATACGATGACCCAAATCCTATGGGATGCAGAAAAAGCAGTTCTAAAAGGGAAGTTTATAGCAATGCAAGCCCACCTTAAAAAGCAGGAAACATGTCGAATAAACAACCTAACCTTGCACCTAAAGCAATTAGAGAAAGAAGAACAAAAACACCACAAAGCTAGCAGGAGGAAAGAAATCATAATAATCAGATCAGAAATGAATGAAGAAGTAATTAAGGAAATGATAGCAAACATCAATAACACTAAAAGCTGGTTCCTTGAGAAGATAAACAAAATTGATAAAACATTAGCCAGACTCATCAAGAAAGAAACAGAGGAGACTCAAATCAGTAGAATTAGAAATGAAAGAGGAAAAGTAACAACTGACACGGCAGAAATACAAAAGATCATGAGAGATTACTACAAGCAATTCTATGCCAATAAAATGGACAACCTGGAAGAAATGCACAAATTCGTACAAATGCACAACCTGCCAAGACTGAATCAGGAAGAAATAGAAAATATGAACAGACCAATCACAAGCACTGAAATTGAAACTGTGATTAAAAATCTTCCAACAAACAAAAGTCAAGGACCAGATGGCTTCACAGGCAAATTCTATCAAACATTTAGAGAAGAGCTAACACCTATCCTTCTAAAACTCTTCCAAAATATAGCAGAGGGAGGAACACTCCCAAACTCATTCTACGAGGCCACCATCACCCTGATACCAAAACCAGACAATGATGTCCCAAAGAAAGAAAACTACCGGTCAATATCACTGATGAAAATAGGTGCAAAAATCCTCAACAAAATACAAGCAAACAGAATCCAACAGCACATTAAAAGAATCATACACCATGATCAAGTGGGGTTTATTCCAGGAATGCAAGGATTCTTCAATATACGCAAATCAATCATTGTGATAAACCGTATTTACAAATTGAAGGAGAAAAACCATATGATCATCTCAATAGATGCAGAGAAAGCTTTCGACAAAATTCAATACCCATTTATGAAAAAACCCTGCAGAAAGTAGGCATAGAGGGAACTTTCCTCAACATAATAAAGGCCATATATGACAAACCCACAGCCAACATCATTCTCAGTGGTGAAAAACTGAAAGCATTTCCACTAAGATCAGGAACAAGACAAGGTTGCCCACTCTCACCTCTCCTATTCAACAGAGTTTTGGAAGTTTTAGCCACAGCAATCAGAGAAGAAAAGGAAATAAAAGGAATCCAAATCGGAAAAGAAGAAGTAAAGCTGTCACTGTTTGCAGATGACATGATACTACACATAGAGAATCCTAAATATGCTACCATAAAACTACTAGAGCTAATCAATGAATTTGGTAAAGTAGCAGGATATAAAATTAATGCACAGAAATCTCTGGCATTCCTATACACTAATGATGAAAAATATGAAAGTGAAATCAAGAAAGCACTCCCATTTACCACTGCAACAAAAAGAATAAAATATCTAGGAATAAACCTACCTAAGGAGACAAAAGACCTGTATACAGAAAATTATAAGACACTGATGAAAGAAATTAAAGATGATACAAATAGATGGAGAGATATACCATGTTCTTATATTGGAAGAATCAACATTGTGAAAATGATTCTATCTCCAAAGCAATCTACAAATTCAATGCAATCCATATCAAACTACCACTACCATTTTTCAAAGAACTAGAACAAAAAATTTCATAATTTGTATGGAAACACAAAAGACCCCGAATAGCCAAAGCAATCTTGAGAACGAAAAACGGAGCTGGAGGAATCAGGCTCCCTGACTTCAGCCTATACTACAAAGCTACAGTAATCAGGACAGTATGGTTTTGGCACAGAAACAGAAAGATAGTCCAATTTAACGGGATAGAAAGCCCAGAGACAAACCCATGCACATATGGTCACCTTATCTTTGATAAAGGAGGCAGGAATGTACAGTGGAGAAAGGACAGCCTCTTCAATAAGTGGTGCTGAGAGAACTGGACTGGTACATGTAAAAGTATGAGATTAGATCACTCCCTAACACCATACACAAAAATAAGCTCAAAATGGATTAAAGACCTAAATGTAAGGCCAAAAACTATCAAACTCTTAAAGGAAAACATAGGCAGAACACTCTATGACATAAATCACAGCAAGATCCTTTTTGACCCACATCCTAGAGAAATGGAAATAAAAACAAAAATAAACAAATGGGACCTAATGAAACTTCAAAGCTTTTGTACAGCAAAGGAAACCATAAACAAGATCAAAATATAACCCTCAGATTGGGAGAAAATGTTTGCAAATGAAGCAACTGACAAAGGATTAATTTCCAAAATTTACAGGCAGCTCATGCATATCAATGACAAAAAAACAAACAACCCAATCCAAAAATGGGCAGAGGACCTAAATAGACATTTCTCCAAAGAAGATATACAGACTGCCAACAAACACATGAACGAATGCTCAACATCATTAATCATTAGAGAAATGCAAATCAAAACTACAATGAGATATCATCTCATGCCAGTCAGAATGGCAATCATCAAAAAATCTAGAAACAATAAATGCTGGAGAGGGTGTGGAGAAAAGGGTACACTCTTGCACTGCTGGTGGGAATGTGAATTGGTACAGCCACTATGGAGAAGAGTATGGAGGTTCCTTAAAAAACTACAAATAGAGCTACCATATGACCCTGCAATCTCACTACTGAGCATATACCCTGAGAAAACCATAATTCAAAAAGAGTCATGTAGCAAAATGTTCATTGCAGCTCTATTTACAATAGGCCAGAGATGGAAACAGCCTAAGTGTCAATTATTGGATGAATGGATAAAGAAGGTGTGGCACATATATAAAATGGAATATTACTCAGCCATAAAAAGAAATGAAATTGAGCTATATGTAATGAGGTGGATAGACCTAGAATCTGTCATACACAGTGAAGTAAGTCAGAAAGAGAAAGACAAATACCATATGCTAACACATATATATAGAATTTAAGAAATAAATGTCATGAAGAACCTATGGGTAAGACAGGAATAAAGGCACAGACCTACTGGTAAACGGACTTGAGGATATGGGGAGGGGGAAGGGTGAGCTGTGACAAAGCGAGAGAGCTGCATGGACATATATACACTACCAAACGTAAGGTAGATAGCTAATGGGAAGCAGCCGCATAACACAGGGTGATCAGCTCGGTGCTTTGTGACCGCCTGGAGGGTTGGGATAGGGAGCATGTGAGGGAGGGAGATGTAAGAGGGAAGAAATATGGGAACATATGTATATGTATAACTGATTCACTTTGTTATAAAGCAGAAACTAACACACCATTGTAAAGCAATTATACCCCAATAAAGATGTTAAAAAAATCCCCATGATCATTGACATAGATGTAGAAAAACTTTTTGATTAAATTTAGTATCCATATGATAAAAGTCCTCCAGAAAGTGGGGATATAGGGAACATACCTCAACATAATAAAGTCCATATATGACAAGTACACATCTAACATCATTCTCAACAGTGAAAAGCTGAAAGCATTTCCTCTAAGATCAGGAAAAATAAACGATGTGCACTCTCACCACTTTTATTAAACATAATATTGGATGCCCTATCCACAGCAATCAGAGAAGAAAATGAAATATAAAGAATCCAAATTGTAAAGGAAGAAGTAAAACTGTCACTATTTGCGGATGACATGATAATATAAAAAGAATATCCTAAAGATGCTACAGGAAAACTAGTAGAGTTCAACAGTGAATTTGGTAAAGTTGTAGGATACAAAAGTAATACAGAAAAATCTGTTGTATGTTTATACACTAACAATAAACAATAAGAAAGCTAAATTCAGGAAACAATATCATTTACCATGGCATTATAAGGAATAAAATGCCTAGGAATAAACCTACCTAAGGAGGCAACAGTCCTGTACACTGGAAATTATGTGATGCTGATGAAATAAATGAAAGACCACACACATGGATGGAAAGATACATGATGTTCTTGGATTGGAAGTATCAATAGTCTCATGTGACTATATTACACAAGGCAATCTACATATTCAATATAATCCCTTTTAAATTACCATTGGAAATTTCAGAGAAATAAAATGAAAAATTTTGAAATTTGTATGGACACAAAAAAGACCCGCAATTGCCAAGTAATACTGAGAAAGAAAACCAGAGCTGGAGGAGTCAGGCTTCTTGTCTTCAGACAATATTACAAAGCTACAGTAATCAAAACAGTATGGTACTGGCACAAAAACAGAAATATAGATCAATGGAACAGGATAGAAAACCCAGAAATAAACCCAGGCTCTGGTGGTCAATTAATCTACCACAAAGGATGCAAAGATATGAAATGGAGAAAGACTTTCTCTTCAATTACTTGTGTTGGGAAAACTGGACAAATACATGTAAAAGAATGAAATTAGAACATTTTCTAATACTGTATACAAAAATAAACTCATAAAAAGCTACAGTAATCAAGAGAGTATGGTACTGGCACAAAAACAGAAGCATAGATCAATGGAACAGGATAGAAAGCCCAGAGATAAACTCACGCACATATGGTCACCTTATCTTTGATAAAGGAGGCAGGAATGTGCAGTGGAGAAAGGACAGCTTCTTCAATAAGTGGTGCTGGGAAAACTGGACAGGTACATGTAAAAGTATGAAATTAGAATACTCCCTAACAACGTACACAAAAAGAAACTCGAAATGGATTAAAGACCTAAATGTAATGCCAGACACTATCAAACTGTTAGAGGAAAACATACAGAACATTCTATGACATGAATCACAGCAAGATTCTTTTTGACCCACATCCTAGACAAATGGAAATAAAAAGAAAAATGAACAAATGGGACCTAATGAAACTTCAAACCTTTTGCACAGCAAAGGAAACCATAAACAAGACGAAAAGACAACCCTTAGAATGGGAGAAAATATTTGCAAATGAAACAACAGACAAAGGATTAATTTTCAAAATTTACAAGCAGCTCATGCAGCTCAATAACTTAAAAACAATCAACCCAATCAAAAACTGGGCAGAAGACTGAAATAGACATTTCTCCAAAGAAGATATACAGATTGCCAACAAACACATGAAAGAATGCTCAAGATAATTAATCATCAGAGAAATGCAAATCAAAACTACAATGAGATATCATCTCACACTGGTCAGAATGGCCATCATCAAAATATCTACAAACAATAAATGCTGGAGAGTGTGTGGAGAAAAGGAACTCTCTCGCACTGTTGGTGAGAATGTAAGTTGATACAGCCACTATGGAGAACAGTATGGAGGTTCCTTAATAAACTAAAAATAGAACTACCATATGACCCAGCTATCCCACTACTGGGTATATATCCTGAGAAAACCATAATTCAAAAAGAGTAATGTATCAAAATGTTCATTGCTGCTGTATTTAGAATAGCCAGGAGATGGAAGCAACCTAAGTGTCCATCGAGAGATGAATGGGTACAGAAGATGTGGCACATATATACAATGGAATATTACTCAGCCATAAAAAGAAACAAAATTGAGTTATTTGTAATGAGGTGGATGGACCTAGAGTCTGTCATACAGAGTGAAGTAAGTCAGAAAGATAAAAACAAATACCGTATGCTAACACATATATATGGAATCTAAGAAAAATTTTAAAAAGTTCATGAAGAACCTAGGGGCAAGATGGGAATAAAGGCACCGACCTACTAGAGAATGGACTTGAGGATAAGGGGAGGGTGGAAGGGTAAGCTGTTACAAAGTGAGAGAGTGGCGTGGACATATATACCCTACCAAACACAAAATAACTAGCTAGTGGGAAGCAGCCGCATAGCACAGGGAGATCAGCTTGGTGCTTTGTGACCACCTAGAGGGGTGGGATAGGGAGGTATGAGGAAGGGAGATGCAAGAGGGAAGAGATATGGGAACATATGTATATGTATAACTGATTCACTTTGTTATAAAGCAGAAACTAACACACCATTGTAAAGCAATTATACTCCAGTAAAAAAATTTTTTAAATACATATACTTTCTGGATAAAGTAAGTTAATTAATTAATAAACTCAAAATTGATCAAAGACCTGAATGTAAGACTGCACACTATAAAACTTCTCAAGGAAAACATAGGCAGAACATTCTTTGACATAAATTGCATCAATATCTTTTTGAATCCGTCTCCTAGGGTAATGGAAATAAAGACAAAAAACCCAAATATGTCCTAATTAAGCTTAAAAGCTTTTGCACAGCAAGGAGAAGCATAAATAAAATGAAAAGACAACCCTCAGAATGGGAGAAAATATTTGCAAATGAAGAAACTGACAAGGGATTAATCTCCAAAATAAATAGACAGGTCATACAGCTCAATATTAAAAAAAGCCCAATTAAAAATTGCACAGAAGGTCTAAATAGAAATTACTCCAAAGAAGACATACAAATGGCCAAAGGCACATGAAAAGTTCCTCAACACTGCTAATTATTAGAGAAATGCAAATCAAAACTACAATGAGTTATCACCTCACACAGGTCAGAATGGCCATCATTAAAATGTCTACAAAATATAAAAGCTGGAGGAGAGGTGTGAAGAAGAAGGAACTGTCCTACACTTTTGGTGGGAATGTAAATTGGTACAGCTACTGTGGAGAACAGTATGGGGCTCCTTAAAAAAACTAAAACAGAGTTATCATATGATACTGCAATACCACACCTGGGCTTATATCTAGAGAAAACCATAATTCAAAAAGATACATGCACTCCAACACTCATAGCAGCACTGTTTACAATAGCCAAGACATGGAAGCAACCTAAGTGTCCATCGACAGACGAATGGATAAAAAAGATGTGGTATATATATACAACAGACTATTACTCAGCCATAAAAAAGAATGAGATAATGTCATTTGCAGCAGCATGGATGGACCTAGAAATTATCATACTAAGTGAAATAAGCCAGACAAAGACAAATATCGTATGATATCTCTTATATGTTGAATCTAAAAAGGATACAAATGAACATATTTACATAACAGAAATAAACTCAGAGACATAGAAAACTAACTTTTGGTTACCAAAGCAGAAATGGGGGGGGATAAATTAGGAATTTGGGATTAAAAAATTATATATTTTATATATATATAAATATAACCTAATCACTTTGCTGTACACCTGAAACTAACACAGCATTTTAAATCAATTCTATTTCAATATTTAAAAAAAAAAAAACGCAGTGGGTCAATGGTGAAATCAAATCAGAAACCAGAAAATACCTTCAGGTAAATGACAGTGAATAAACAACTTCACAAAATCTATAGGATGCAGCAAAAGCACTTTTAAGAGGAAAGTTCATATGGATACACGTCTTCATCAGGAAACAAGAAACATCTTAAATAAACAACATAACCTACCTCCTAAAATAATCAGAAAAAGGAAAACAAATAAAATCCATAGTCCACAGAAGGAAAGAAATAAAAAGATCAGAGACAAAATAAATGAAATAAAGGTCAAAAAATAATAGAAAGGATCAGTAAAACAAAGAACTGGTTTTTTGAAAACATAAACAAAATTGAGAGACCTCTAGCCAGATTCACCAAGAAGAAAAGAGAGAAGGCCCAAAGAAACAAAATAGAATTGAAACAGGAGAAATAACAACTGTTACCACAAAATACACAAAATCATAAGGGAATACTACGAAGTTATATGCAAATGAAGTGGACAACATAGAAGAAATGGACTAGTTTCTAGAAACATATAGCCTTCCAAAACCGAGTCAAGAAGAAACAGATGATTTGAAAAGACTGAACACGATAAGTGAAATAGAATCCGTTGGGAAAAAGCAAACAAAAACAAAAAACCCCTCTGGACAATAGTCCAGGAATGGAGGAATGGATGGCTTCTCTAGGGAAATCTATCAAACATACAAAGAAGAATTTATACCTATCCTTCTCAAACTATTCATAAAAATTAAAGAGGAGGGAACACTCCCAAATTCATTCTATGACACCTCCGTAACCCTGATACCAAAACCAGACAAAGACACCACCAAAAAAAGAAAATTATGGGCCAATATCTTTGATGGATATAGATGCAAAATTCCTCAACAAAATATTAGCAAATCAATCAAAAAATATATAAAAAGGATCATACACCATGATTAAGATGGATTCATTCCAGTGTGACAAGGATGGTTCAACATATGCAAACCAATCAATGTGATTCAAAACATTAACAAAAGAAAATACGCAAAGCACATGATCATCTCAATGGATGCAGAAAAAGCATTTGACAAAATTCAACATCAATTCTTGATAAAAACTCTGACCAAAGTGGGTATAGATAGAACATATCTCAACATAGTAAAAGCCATTTATGACAAACCCACATTCAACATAATAATCAACAGTTAAAAGATGAAACCCTGCTAAATTCAGGAAAAAGAGGGACTTCCTTGGTGGTGCAGTGGTTAAGAATCCGCCTGCCACTGCAGGGGACTTGGGTTCAAGCCCTGGTCCAGGAAAAGCAACTAAGCCTATGCACCACAACTACTGAGCCTGCACTCTAGAGCCTGTGAGCCACAACTACTGAACCCAAGTGCCACAACTACTGAAGCCCACGTGCCTAGAGCCCGTGCTCTGTAACAAGAGAAGCCACCACAATGAGAAGCCCGTGCACCACAATGAAGTGTAGTCCCTGCTTGCTGCAACTAGGGAAAGCCTGCACGCAGCAATGAAGACCCAATGCAGCCAAAAAGAAATAAATTTAAAAAGAAATAAAGTCAGGAACGAGACAAGGATACCCACTTTCACCACTTCAACATAATATTGAAAGTTCTAGCCACAGTAATCAGACAAGAAAAAGAAATAAAAGTTATCCACATTGGAAAGATACCATCTACTACTTGCAGATGACATGATACTCTATATAGAGAACTCTAAAGTCTCCACACAAAGACTATTAGAACTAATAAATGAATTCAGCATGGAAGTAGGACACAAGATTAATATACAGAAATCTGTTGCATTTCTTCACACTAATAATGAAATATCTGAAAGAGAAAGTTTAAAAACACAATCCCATTTAAAATTGCATCAGCTTGGTGCTTTGTGACCACCTAGAGGGGTGGGATAGGAAGGGTGGGAGGGAGGGAGATGCAAGAGCGAAGAGATATGGGAACATAGGTATATGTATAACTGATTCACTTTGTTATAAAGCAGAAACTAACACACCATTGTAAAGCAATTATACTCCAATAAAGATGTTAAAAATAAATAAATAAATTTTTAAAAATAAAATAAAATAAAACTGCATCATAAAAATACCTAAGAATAAACTGAACCAAGGATGTGAAAGACCTATACACTAAAAAATATAAAACATTGATAAAGGAAATTGAAGAAGATTCAAAGAAATAGAAAGATATCCATGCTCTTCAACTGGAAGAGTTAATACTGCTAAAATGGCTACACTACCAAAAGCAATCTATAGATTTAATGCAAGCCCTATCAAAATACACATGGCATTTTTCACAGAAATAGAAGAAGTAATTCTAAAATATATATGAAACTGCAAAAGTGCCAGAATTGCCAAAGCAATCCTGGGGGAGGGGGGAAATAAACAAAGCTGGAGGCATAACCCTCCCAGACTTCAGACTATACTACAAAGCTACAGTAATCAAAACAGCATGGTATTTACACAAAAACAGATATACAGACCAATGGTATAGATTAGAGACCCCAGAAATAAATTCACACTCCTATGGTCACCTAATCTATGACAAAGGAGGCTAGACTATACAACGGAGAAAACAGAGTCTCTTCAACAAGTAGTGTTGGAAAAGCTAGACAGCTACATGTGAATCAATGAAATCATAACACTCACACCATATTCAAAAACAAACAAAATTGTTTAAAGACCAAAATATAAGACATGACACCATAAAATTTCAGGAAGAGAACATAGGTAAAACATTCTCTGACATAAATAGGAACATTTTCCTAGATCAGTATCCCAATGCAAAAGGAATAAAAGCAAACCTAAACAAATGGGACCTAATCAAACTTAAAAGCTTTTGTACAGCAAAGGAAGCCATTAACAAAATGAGAAGATAAACTATGGAATGGGAAAAACTATTTGCAAATGATGCAACTGACAAAAGGTTAATATCCAAAATATACAAACAGCTCATACAAATCAATAGTGAAAAAAGAAAAGCCCAATCAAAAATGGGGATAAGATTTAAATAAACATTTATCCAAAGAAGACACAGTTGGCCAACAGGCACATGTAAAGATGCTCAACATCGCTAATTATGAGAGAAATGCAAATCAAAACCGCAATGAGATATGACCTCACACCCGTCAGTGTGGCTCTCATTAAGAAGTCTACAAATAATAAATTCTGGAGAGGGTGTGAAGAAAAGGGAACCCTCCTACACTCTTGGTGGGAATGTAAATTGGTACAGCCACTATGGAAAGAGTATGGAGATTTCTTTAAAAACTAAGAATAGAACTACCATATGATCCAGCAATTCTCTTCCTGGGTATATATCTGTAAAAGCAAAAACACTAATTCAAAAAGATACATGTACCCCAGTGTTCATAGCAGCACTATTTACAATAGCCAGGACATGGAAATAACTCAAGTGACCATCAAGAGACTATTGGCAAAAGAAGATGTGAGATTATATATATATATATATATATATATATATATATATATATATATATATTGCTTCACCATAAAAAGAATGAAATATTGCCATTTATAGCAACATGGATGCACTTAGAGAATATTATACTTAGTGAGTTATGTCAGACAGAGAAGGATGTTATATAATATCACTTATATGTGGAATCTAAAAAATAACACAAGTGAATCTATATACAAAACAGAAACAGACTCACAAACAGGGAAAACAAATTTACGTTTACCGAAGTGGAAGGGATTGGGGGAGGGATAATTTAGATTTATGGGATTAACAAATAAAAACTACTATGCATAAAATAGATGAGCAACAAGTATTTGCTGTATAGTACAGGGAACTATATTTGATATCTTGTAATAAAGTATAATGGAAAATAATCTGAAAAATATATATACATATACAACTGACTCACTTTGCTAGACACCTGAAACTAACAGAATATTGTAAATCAACTATTCTCCAGTTTTAAAAAATATCTCTTTAGGGGCTTTCTCTGTCTCACCATCTAAACCCCAGGGAGGAGGAAAGCTACAACTAAGTCCCAGTGACAGCTACATATTCTGGGAGGAATGCAGAGAGCTCTTATTTCATTTGCAAAGGCTTACTACAGACCCTTGGACATAGGGAGATGACACAGCACAGCAGGTTCTGAACTAAGACTGTCTGGGATGCAAATCAAGCTCTGCCAGCTCATGTTATTTTTTAAAATGTCTGCTTTGGTTTGTTAGTAAAAGAAGCCAGTTAAAGCTGCTTCACCACTTTTCTTCGCACACATACAAATAATTCTCATAAGTATATTCCAGTACAACCCCATCCTTTTCATACAGACTGAAGGCATAAACCCCATGGAGTATTAACAAAGGTAAAATAATTGCAGAAATCACTTTCAAAAACTCCAGTCCCTTTTTTATCATAATTAGTTTTAGTTCTTAGAGTCCAGGTGCTCATGCCTTGAAGAGGTTTAGAAAGGGATGTCAGAAAGCATGATCAGTAGGGTGTCAGCTTCTAGCAGGAAGCATGTTGCCAGGCTAGCTAACAACTATAATTTAATCCTTGAATCATCCTCCTGATTTGGACAATAAAGATAATCCAAGAGGAAATGTCTTGCAGCGCAAGAAAACAACCTCGATGTTTCTAATTAAAATAAATGAAATAATCAGGGTTATGAATGCCTTAGAGTGGCACTGGCCTCTCTGGTGTAATAACAGACCTGTGCACAGCATACAGTAAATCCTTTCAAAACCATTTCTCAAGCCACCACAATGAGAAGCCCGCACACTACAACGAAGAGTAGCCTGGGCTCACCGCAACTAGACAAAGCCCACGCACAGCAATGAAGACCCAACGCAGCCAAAAATAAATGAATTTTTTAAAAAAAGTTTCTCAGTTTGTTCAACATTTTCCTGGGATGGCTTTTCTGCCATTGCCTGAGTTGAGCATATTTCTTGCCTTTTCCTTTAGTGATACCCCTAATCTAAAGAAGCGTAACTCTGGTCCAGTGTTGGGGGTGGGGGAAATCCAGAACTCTTTAAACTTGTTTATTGAGAGGTGGCGGATAGCAAGATATAATGACAATTAAAATGCCTTTCTTTTCATGCCTTAAAAATACAAAAGAGAGCAAAGGGTAAGACTTTGTGCAAAAGAGAACTTCGGAAACAAAATACTAAAAAGACTAAACTATTCAAAAAATGTACATAAAATAAAGCCCTTGTGCTTGTTTGTTATACTAAGATGCAAACCATTTTAAAAAAAGACTAAGATAAAACTTTTAAAAATAACATCAAAATAATGAAACAAATAATTGCATTGCTGTGATGCTTTCTTTGAGGTGACACTGGACAATCCCTTGGAGTTTATCAGTGAAAAGATATCTATTTGGAAGGAAAACAACTCTAAGGGTGAGCAGTCCAAGAAGGCAGCATAGGAAGATATTCAACTCACCTCCACAAAGGGACACACCAAATATACAGTTACATATGGAATAATTCCCACTGAAAAAGAATTAAAAATAAGCTGAACAGCTGCCTCCACAACAAGGGATAAAAGGGTCACATCAAGACTGCTAGGAGAGACAGAGATGTGGTCTCACCAGAAACCCCACTCCTCACATGGTGGCACACAATAAGGAGGGATCTCAGGAGACTATAATTTCTCCCCAAGGAGACCTCAAAACATTGAGACCCAAACCTTTGGACCCCTAAACCTTTGGGCCTGAGCCATAGAGTCAGACCCCCGAAATGTCTCTCTTTCAAAACCAACAGGGCTTACATCCAGGGGACCTGGGGGCTGTAGGGATCTGACATACTCTTTGTGAGGGGTTCGCATGTGAACTCACTCATCCTAAGAACCAGCATAAACTCAGCAGTTTAAGAGGTAACTGGATTATATGTGAAGGAGATTCATTTGCTAATATTAAAGCATCCAGAGGGGCAGGAAGTAAATAGGAAATAGAATTTTTTCAGAGACAAATGCACTGACGAGCACCATTTTTGCACTCTCCCTCTTTTTTTTTCAGTTTTCTAAATTTTTTATTTAGAGACTAACACAGAAAAGCATGACTTTGTCAGCAACAATGTGACCATCAAGAATTTAACTAGATGCTGTCTTTTTGTAAATTATCCAGATGTCCCAAGTGAAGATACACCTATTAATACTGAAATGCAAATGTCATTGAGTTCAAAAGTTTGCAACCGATAAGGGGCTTGTATCTAGAACATACAAAGAATTTTCAGAACTCATAGATAAAAAGACAACCCAATATAAAAATGGGCCAATGACTTGAAGATATTTCTCTGAAGAAGATTTACAAAAGGCCAATAAGCTCGTGAAAAGATGTTCAGCATCATTAGTTACTAAGGAAATGCAAAATCAAAGCATGATGAGGCAGTCACTTTGGAAAATACTTTGGCAGTTCTTTAAAACATTAGAACAATACTATTCCTACAATTCTGTTCCTTTGTATGGACCCAGGAGAACTGAAAACCTATGCCCACACAAAGCCTGTATGCTAATGTTCATGACAGTGTCTCCATAATAGCCAAAAACTAGAAGCCTACCAAATGTCCATCAGTGGATGATGGATAAACAAAATGTGGTCTACCCACACGATGAAATATTATTCATCTGTAATGAAGCACTGACACATGCTACAACGTGGATAAACCTTGAAAACATGCTCAGTGAAATAAGTCAGACACAAAAGGTCACTAGTGTATGATTCTGTTAATATGAAACGTCCAGAAAAGGCAAATTATAGCAACAGAAAGTAGATTGGTGTCTGCCAGGGGCTGGAGGAGGAGGACGGGGAGTGATGTTCATGGGTACACGGGTTTCTTTTGAGGTGGTGAGAATTTTCTGTAACTGAATAGAGGTGATGGTTGAGCACTAAACTGACTGAACGGACCGTGGGAATAACAGAAGGACTGTTCTTCCCGTTAGTCACTGGCTTTATTCGTCAGGACTCAGAGGAACAGCAGGATCCACACTGAGCAAGTCAGGAGTCAGCTGGCTGTGCTACGGAGCCACATCCCAGACCTTCTGCAGGAGCAGGTCGTTGGGGTTAAGGCAGCCAGGGACACAGCGGGCAAAGCAACTCACAGAAAATCAGGTGCCATCTCCTGTTGATTGAATGTTAGAACGACAGTTTCCTCCTCAAACTCTTAGGGCACCAAACTAGTACTAAATTATACAAGTTCTCTTATTTTAACTCAAGTATCTCTTAACTCAAGAATCAATCAAACCAGTTACAAAGGTGAATTTCTAGAAGTTAGTTAAATTTCTTATGAACTAGCTGAAACAAACCACATAACTTTGCTTTGGATGAAAGGAGATGTCCTATAACAGAGTTTCTGTACGGTCTTCTTCCTGTGAAGCTCACCTGCTTGATAGCTGTGACAGAGATGACGAAGAACAGAAGTCCACTCATCACTGGACTAGTGGGTATATCAATAATCAGCTATACCAGAAATATGATAAGAAAATAAAAGCTGGCTATTCTTCTGAATTGTTCAAATAAGTTATTGGGTATGAAGTCCCAAAATCTGTACTTGGAGGAGATTATTTTGTTGCCTGAAGACTATTCTGTTGTACCTCTGCGGGATGTAGGCCTCGGCACCCGGCGGGAGCTCCCAGTTACCCACGTAGATGGTCCGGCTGTCCACCCAGTCCTCCTCCCCAGCACAGTATCTGTGCACAAGCATCAGCAAGAGGCTGCAGTCCATGGCTCCTTCGACCGCGTCCGCCCGCTCAGGGCCCCCGCGCCCGGCTTGGCGCTCCCATGGGCCCGGGCTGCACACCCAGCCTGGATCACGGCCTGGGATGGCCCTCAAGCCGGGCCCGGCCCGCGGCGGCCGGCGCAGATGAGGCGGTGGCGGGGGGTGGGGGCTCTCGGCGGGGTGGCTACTCGGAGGCCGGCGGCCAGAGCCGGGGCGCGCCGGGGCTTGGGCGGTGGGGCTGCGGGCTGGGAGCGGGGCAGCCGGCAGATCCAGCTGCTGCTCTGCTGCTCCGCGCTCCCGCTCCGCGCTCCTCCTCTCCGCTCCGCTCCGCTCCTCTCTGCTCTCTCCCTCTATCTTGCTAGTGCAAGTAGGTGTGCATGGGTACACTCTCACTAAAGCCATTTGTGTGCCCTTCCCCCAGTGCTCTTCTCCTACATCACTAAAGCCACAGATATGCTGTGCCCCAGTCTTCTTCCTTGCCTTGCTAAAGCCACAGGTGTTCCCAGTTGACAACATATTTTCCCCAGCCTCAAGAAAGCCATGGGCATGACCCACTCCCCAAAATCTTCCCCAGCATTGCTAAAGCCACAGGTGTGAACCACTCAAAAAGCTCCTCTCCTGCCCTCCCCTCAGCACTCTCCCACACCTCACTAAAACTGGTAATCAAGTTCAGTACACACAGAGGGGCCAGAGCGAATAGCACTCCTAAGCCCTATGGGACTGTAACAACCAGAAAGACAATTTGGGACAGGATACCACCTCCAGGGCACTGCCCAGACAGCAGGTGAAACACACCCCCAGTCTGCCTGTGAAAAAAGCATTTAATTTTCCTGAAGCCTCAATCTGAGGGACAGGCTTCAGGTTTGTGACACATCTAGAGGCTACAGAGGAGCTCTCAGGGAATGTGGGCAATCCCTTGTCCTCACAACATCTTTCTGGTACCTCTGAGAATGGAGGTTATACACTTATCTGAAGCCCAGATTCTTGCCATTGTCACACATGGGACACCTCCAGATCTTCTGCTCTGGAGGTTAGCAGGGTCTATGATTGCAGTCCCACAAGACTGTATATATTTGCCACCTTAAATGCTGCTGCCTGAGGATCTGGCAGCAAGAAATGAGGTGCTGACTGAAATCAATCCCTTTGGAACACTGACAGTTCTTGGGAAACACTCAACAACTGGGACCTATTAAGAATAACTCAGAATATTTAGATAATCACAATGTTTCAACAGACAACCAAGAGTTAGGGAAAGGTTGAACAATAAGGTTCATCTCCTATACAATTACACTCCTTCAATAAGGAGAAGTAGCTGCTTCACCTAGTACATAGAAAGACACAGAAAGTCAAGAAAAAATGAGTAAACAGAGGAATATGTTCCAAATAAAAGAACAAGACAAAATCTTAGGAAAAAACCTTAATAAAATGTAGCTAAGTAATCTACCTGATAAAAAGTTTAAAGTATTGTTTGTAAAGATGCTCACTGAACTTGGGAGAAGAATGGATGAACACAGTGAGAATTTCAATAAAGATATAGAAAATATAAGAAAGTACAAAACAGAAGTCACAGAGCTGAAGAATACAGTAACGGAACTGAAAGGTACACTATAGGGATTCAATAGCAGCCTAATGAAGTAAAAGAATGGGCAAACAACCTTACTTTTGGTAGTGTATATATGTCCATGCCTCTTTATCGCTTTGTCACCGTTTACCCTTCCCCCTCCCCATAGCCTCAAGTCCATTCTCTAGTAAGTCTGTGTGACCGCCTGGAGGGGTGGGATAGGCAGGGTGGGAGGGAGGGAGACGCAAGCGGGAAGAGATATGGGAATATATGTATATATATAACTGATTCATTTTGTTGTGAAGCTGAAACTAACATACCATTGTAAAGCAATTATACTCCAATAAAGATGTTAAAAAAAAAAAGAATGGGCAAACAACCACAGGGCTGTGGAACTCACTGAAACAGCAGCAATAAATAATAATAATGATTTTTAAAAGGTGAACAGATTAAGAGACTTACAGGACTACATCAAGCAGAATAACATTTACATTATAAGAGTCTCAGAAGGAAAAGAGACAAAGAGGCAGAACTTATTTGAAGAAATAATTGATGAGAATGTCCCTGAACTGGGGAATAACCAGTTCTAGGAAGCACAGAGTCTCCAAACAAGATTAAACCAAAGAGGTCCACACCAAGAAAAGATTGTAATTAAAATGGTAAAAATTAAAGAGAATATTTTCTTGTTTGTTTGGGTTTTTTTGTTTGTTTTTGTTAGGCATGCTACTTTTTTGAGCATGTAAAGAGAGAATCTTAAAAGCAAAAAGAGAAAAACAACTAGTTAAATACAAGGGAACTCTCATAAGACAGGTGATTTTTCAGCAGAAACTCTGTAGGCCAGAAGGGAATGGCATGATATATTCAAAGTGCTGAAAGAAAAAATGCCAACCAAGTATACTCTAACTAGTAAGACCATCAGTCAGAATTGAAGGAGAGATAAAGAATTTTCCAGGCAAGCAAAAGCTAAAGGAATTCATCACTACTAAACCAACCTTAAATATTAAAGGGACTTCTTTAAAATGAAAAGACACTAATAACAAGAAAACATATGAAAGTAAACAGGTAAAGGCAAATACATAGTAGTGGTAGTGGAATAACCACTTATAAAACTAGTATAAAGGTTAAAAGACCAAAGTAGTAAAATTAATGATAACTACAATGATTAGTTGAGGGATACACAAATTAAAACAGGTAAAATATGACATCAAAAACATAAAACATGGGGTAAGGTAAAAATGTAGACTTTTTAGAATGTGTTCAAGCATAAATTGCTAACAACTTAAAATACACTGTTTTATATAGAGAGAGACTGTGATATGTAATCCTCATGGCAACCACAAAGCAATAATCTACAATATATAAAGATAATGAAAAAGAAATCCAAACATAACACTAAAGAAAATCATCAAACCCCAAGGGAAGTGAGCTAGAGAAGAAAAAAGGAACAGAGAGGAACTACAAAAATAGCCCCCCAAAATTAACAAAATGACAATAAATATATATCTATCAAAAAATCCTTTTTAAAATTGAAGTATAGTTGATTAACAATATAATATTAATTTCAGGTGTACAGCATAGTGAGCCAGTATTTTTATGGATTATACTCCATTTGAAGTTATGACAAAATAATGGCTACATTTCCCTATGTAATATATCCTTGTTGCTTATCTACTTCTTACATAGTAGTTTGTAACTCTTAATCCCATACCCCTAATTTTCCCTTCCCATTTCCCCCTCCACACTGATACCCACTAGCTTGTTTTCTATATTTGTAAGCCTGTTTTTGTTTTGTTATAGACATTCCTTTGTTTTATTTTTTAGATTGCCCATATAAGTGATAAAAGTATTTCTCCTACTCTGTCTGACATGTCTCACTAAGAATAATATTCTTTAGGTCCATACACATTGTTGCAAAGAGCAGAATTTCATTATTTTTATGGCTGCATAATATTCCATTGTATATATATACCACATATTCTTTATCCATTTATCCATTGATGGACACTTGGGTTACTTCTGCATCTTGGCTATTGCAAGTAATGTTGCTATGAACATTGGGGTATATGTATCTTTTTGAGTTAGTGTTTTTGGTTTTTTTGGATATATACCCAAGAGTGGAATTACAGGCTCTCATGGTAGTTCTATTTTCAGTTTTTTTAGGAAACCTCTGTACTGTTTTCCATAGTGGCTGCATCAATTTACATTCCCACCAACACTGTACAAAGGTTTGCTTTTCTCCACATCCTTGCAAACATTTGTTATTTGTAGTCTTCTTCATGATGGCCATTCTGGTAGGTGTGAGATGATATCTCACTGTGGCTTTGATTTTCATTTCTCTGATGAATAGTGATGTTCAGCATCTTTTGATGTGTCTGTTAGCCATCTGCATGTCTTCTGTGAAAAAAAAGTCTATTCAGATCTTATGCCCATTTTTGAATTGGGTTGTCTGGTTTTCATATTTTGAAGGAATGAGCTGTTTAAATATTTTGTATATTGACCCCTTATTGGTCATATCAGTTGCATATATTTTCTCCTATTCATTAGGTTGTCTTTTCATTTTGTCCATGGATTCCTCTGTCATGAAAAATATTTAAAGTTTAATTAGGTTCCATATATATATTTGCTTTCCTTTCTTTTGCCTTAGGAGAGAGATTCAAAAAAAATTTCTAGGATTTATGTCAAATAGTGCCTATTCATTCCCCTAGGAGTTTTAAGGTTTTAGGTCTTACATTTAGGTATTTAATCAATTTTGAGTTTATTTTTGTACATGGTGGAAGGAAATGTTCTAATCACATTGTGTTTTTTTTGTTTTTTTTTGTTTTTTTTTTTTAATAATCACATTGTTTTACATGCAGATGTACAGGTTTCTTAGTACCACTTGTTTAAGAGATTGTCTTTTGTCTGTTGTATATTCTTGCCTACTTTGTCATAGATTAATTAACCATAGGTGCATGGGTTTATTTCTGGGCCCTCTATTCCATTGATCTATGTTTATGTTTTTGTGCCAGTACTATGCTGTTTTGACTACTGTAGCTTTGTATTACAATCTGAAGTCTGGAAGGGTTAGACTTCCAGCTTTTTTTCTCTCAAGAGAGCTTTGGAAATTAGGGGTCTTTTGTGGCTCCCTATAAATTTTAGGATTATTTGTTTTAGTTGTGTTAAAAATGTCATGGGTACTTTGATAGGTATTGCATTATATCTGTAGACTGCTTTGAGTAGTATGGTCATTTTAACAATATTAACACTTCCAGGGCTTCCTTGGTGGCACAGTGGTTAAGAATATGCCTGCCAATGCAGAGGACACGGGTTCGAGCCCTGGCCCAGGAAGATCTCACATGCTGTGGAGCAACTAAGCCCATGCACCACAACTACAGAGCCTGCGTGCCACAGCTACTGAAGCCCGCATGCCTAGATCCCGTGCTCCACAACAAGAGAAGCCACCTCAGGGCTTCCCTGGTGGTGTAGTGGTTGAGAATCTGCCTGCCAATGCAGGGGACAAGGGTTCATGCCCCGGTACGGGAAGATCCCACATGCCACGGAGTGGCTAGGCCCGTGAGCCATGGACGCTGAGCCTGCATGTCCAGAGCCTGTGCTCCACAATGGGAGAGGCCACAACAGTGAGAGGCCCACGTACCACAAAAAAAAAAAGAAAAAGAAAAAGAGAAGCCACCTCAATGAGAAGCCCATGCACTGCAACGAAGAGTATCCCCCACTTGCTGCAACTAGAGAAAGCCTGCACACAGCAATGAAGACCCAAAACAACCAAAAATAAATAAGATAAATAAATTTAAATATATATATATTAACTCTTCCATTCCAAGAACATGGGATATCTTTCCATTTCTTTGTATCATTTTTAATTTCCTTCATCAACGTTTTATAGTTTTCATAGTGTAAGTCTTTCACCTTCTTGGTTAAGTTTATTCCTATTTTATTCTTTTGATGTGATTTTAAATGAAATTATGTTCTTTCTCTTTCTGATAGGTCATTATTAGCATATAGGAAAGCAACATATATTTGTATATTAATTTATGTTCTGGAACTTTACTGAATTCATTTATTATTTCCAATAGATTTTTGTTGGAGACTTTAGTGTTTTCCATATAAAGTATCATGTCATCTCCA
The DNA here is from genome assembly GCF_949774975.1 of Lagenorhynchus albirostris. Lineage (NCBI taxonomy): Eukaryota > Metazoa > Chordata > Mammalia > Artiodactyla > Delphinidae > Lagenorhynchus > Lagenorhynchus albirostris. Next base: position 83,565,647 of record NC_083116.1, on the reverse strand, counting down.
AGTAGTGACTATTTAACTTCTTCCCTTCGAATTTGGATGTCTTTTATTTCATTTTCTTGTCTGCTTACTGTGGCTAGGACATCCAATACTATGCTAAATAGAAGTGGTGAAGTTGGGAGTCCTTGTCTTGTTCCTGAATTTAGAGGAAAGGCTTACAGCTTTTCACCTTTGAGTATGATATTAGCTGTGATTTTTGTCATAAATACCCTTTATTATGTTCCCTATATGCCAACTTTGATGACAGTTTTCATCATTCATTGGTATGGAATTTATCAAATGCTTTTCCTGCATCTATTGAGAGAATTATGTGATTTTCATCCTTCCTTTTGTTAATGTGGTGTATCACATTGGTAGACTTGCAAACATTGAGTCCCCCTTGCAACTCTGGAATAAATCCCACTTGATCATGGTGTGTGATCCTTTTTATATATTGTTTGATTCAGCTTGCTATTACTTTATTGAGGAATTTTGCATCTATATTCATCAAAGGTATTGACCTTTAATTTTCTTTTCTTGTCATGTCTTTGTCTGGTGTTGGTATCAGGGTAATGGTGGCCTCATGGAGTGAATTTGGGAGTGTTCCATTCTCTTTAATTTTTTTTTCTTTTTTTGTGGTACACGGGCCTCTCACTGTTGTGACCTCTCCCGTTGCGGAGCACAGGCTCCGGATGCACAGGCCCAGCGGCCATGGCTCACGGGCCCAGCTGCTCTGCGGCATGTGGGATCTTCCCGGACCGGGGCACGAACCCATGTCCCCTGCATCAGCAGGTGGACTCTCAACCACTGCGCCACCAGGGCAGCCCTTCTTTAACTTTTTGAAATGGCTTCAGAAGTATAGATAATAGCTCTTCTTTATATGTTTGGTATACTTCCTCTCTGAAGCTGTCTAGTCCTGGTCTTTTCATTGCTGTAAATATTTTATTAAAAATTTAATTTCACTACTAGTGATCATTCTGTTCAGATCATCTATTTCTTCTTGAATTAAGTGTTGCATCTTTGCATGTTTATATAAATTTTCCCATTTCTGCTGATTTTGGCATATAACTCTTCATGGTATTCTCATGATTTTTTGTATCTCTGTGGAATCAGTCATTATTTCTCTTCTTTCATTTCTTTATTTTTTCCTTCACCTCTAAAGCAAATTTATTTCTGGTTTCTGAATTCTATATGGATTCATAGTCTTTTAAAGTTTTATTCAGATATAGTTGATTTACAATGTTGTGTTACTTTCAAGTGTAAAGTGACTCATATATATGTATATATGTGTGTGTATATATATATATTTTTTACATTATCTTCCATTATAGGTTATTACAAGCTTTTGAGTATAATTTCCTGTTCTGTACAGTAAGTCCTTGCTCATTACCTATTTTATATATAGTAGTGTGTATATTTTAATCCCAAACTCTTAATTTATCCCTCTCCTCCCCTCCCCTTTGTTAACCATAGGTTTGTTTTCTATGTCTGTGAGTCTGTTTCTGCTTTGTAATATAGTTCATTTGTATCCTTTTTTAGAGTCCACATATAAGCAATATCATATGATATTTGTCTGGCTTACTTCACTTAGTAAGATAATCTTTAGGTCCATCCATGCAAATGGCATTATTTCATTATTTTTATGGCTAAGTAATAATAAGTAACATTCCGTTGTGTATATATACATTCTCTAACACCATATACAAAATAATACAAAATAAAATACAAAAATAAATTCAAAATGGATTAAGGACCAAAGTGTAAGACCAGATACTATGCAACTCCTAGAGGAAAACATAGGCAGAACACTCTTTGACATAAATTGCACCAATATCTTTTTGGATCCATCTCCTAGAGGAATGGAAATAAAAACAAAAATAAATAAATGGGACCTAATCAAACTCTTTCATTTCTTATTTTGTTTATTTGAGTCCTCACTCTTTTCTTCTTCATGAGACTGGCTAAAGACTTATAAATTTTGTTTATGCTTTCAAAAAACCCAGCTCTTTGTTCTATTGATCTTTGGGTTTTTTGTTGTTGTTGTTTAATTCCTCTCTGACTTTTATTATTTTTCTTTCTTCTGCTGAATTTGGGCTTTGTTTATTTTTCTTTTTTAATTCTTTTGGTGATAGTTGAGGTTGTTTATTTGAGATTTTTGTTTCCTGAGGTAAGTTGTATTATTATAAACTTCCCTCTCATAACTGATTTTCCTGTGTCCCACAGATTTTGTAAAGTTTAGTTTTTATCTTCATTTATCTCAAGGTATTTTTCAATATAACTCTTTGATTTCTTCATTGGCCCATTGACTTTTTTAGTAGCATGTTGTTGAGTCTTCACATGTGTCTGTTTTTCCCAAATTTCTTCCCATAATTGATTTCTACATTCATAATGCTGTGGCCAGAAAAAAATGCTTAACATAATTTCTGTCCTCTTAAATTTGTTGAGACTTGTTTCATGGCCTAGCATGTGATCTATCCTGGAGAACATTCCACGTGCATTTGGAAAGAATGTATATTCTGCAGTTTTTGTATGGAATATCCTATAGTTATCTATTAAGTCCTACTAGTTAATGTGTCCTTTAAGACTACTCTTTCCTTATTGATTTTCTCTCTGAATAATTTGTCCATTGATATAAGTGGGTTGTTAAAGTCCCCTGCTATTTTTGTATTAATGTTAACTACTTTCTTTATGTCTTTTAATATATGCTTTATATATTTAGGTGCTCCCATATCAGGTGCATGTATGTTAATAAGCATTATATCCTCTTCTTGCATGAACGCTTTATTATTATATAATGTCCACTTTCTCTTTTGTTATAGACTTTGTTTTAAAGTCTATTTCATCTCATATAAGTATCATTACACCTACTTTTATGTCATTTCTATTTGCATGAAATATCTTTCTTCATCCCCTCACTTTCAGTCTCTGTGTGTCTTTAGCTCTGAAGTGAATCTCTTGTAAACAGCATATAAATGGATGATGTTCTTTAATCCAATCATCCATCCTAAATCATTCGTTTGGAGCATTCAATCCATAGACATTTCCATGATTGTTGATAGGTATGTACTTGTTGCCTTTTTGTTACTTGTTTTTGTGTTGCTTTTATCATTCTTCTTTGTCCTTTTACTCTTCTTTTAGTTTCCTCACCTGAGGTTTGATGATTTTCTTTAGTGGTATGCTTCTCTTCCATTCTCTCAAGTCTTTGTGTATCTATTTTAAGTTTTTGATATGTGGTTACCATGGGGTTCATGTATTTTGACCTGTATGTGTATCTACTAGTTTTAAGCTGATAGTCATTTATGTTTAAATACATTCCAAAAGGTATACTTTCTTTTACTCCTCTTTCCCCTTGTTTTGTGCTTTTGATGTATTATTTTACATCTTCATGTTTACCCCTTTACTCTTTATTGTAGTTATAGTTGATTTTATAATTTTTTGTTTTTTAATTTTTGTTCTAGCTTATTTTATTGGTTGATCTACTGCCTTCACTATATATTTGCCTTTACTAGTGTGATTTTTCCTTTTCTATAGATTCTTACTTCTTGTTGTAGCCCTTTCTTTTCCACTTAGAGAAGACTCTAAGATTTCTTTTAAATTCTTTTAGCTTTTGCTTGTCTGAGAAGTTCTTTATCTCTCTTTCAATTCTGAATGAAAATCATGCTGGGTAGAGTTTCCTATGTTGCAGGACTTTCCCTTTCAGCACTTTAAATATATCATGCTCTCCCTTCTGGCTTGCAACATTTCTGTAGAAAAATCAACTGACAGAGTTATAAGGGTTCCCTTATGTGTGATTCTTTGTTTTTCTCTTGCTGCCTTTAGAATACCCTCTTTAACATTAACTTTTGCCATTTTAATTATAATGTCTTGGTGTGGGTCTCTCTGGGTTTATCTTGTTTGGGAATCTCTGAGCTTCCTGTACTGTTTTCTTCTTCAGGTCTAGGAAGTTTTGTTTTGTTTTGTTTTTTAACTTTTATTGGAGTATAGTTAATCCACAATGTTGTGTTAGTTTCAGTTGTACAACAAAGTGAATCTGTTATACATATCTGTATATCCACTCTTTTTTTAGATTCTTTTCCCATATAGGCCATTAGATAGTATTGAGTAGAGTTCCCTATACTATACAGTAAGTCTTTATTAGCTCTCTGTTTTATATATAATAGTGTGTATACGTCAATTCCAATCTTCCAATTTATCCCTCTCCCCTTTACCCCTCTGGTAAAAATAAGTTTATTTTCTACATCTGGAACTCTATTTCTGTTTTGTATATAAGTTCATTTGTATGCTTTTTTTTAGATTCCACATATAAATAATATAACATTATATTTGTCTTTCTCTATCTGACTTACTTCACTCAGTATGACAATCATCAGGTCCATCCATGCTGCTACAGATAACATTATTTCATTCTTTTTTATGGCTGAGTAATATTCCATTGTATATATGTTCCACATCTCCTTTATCCATTCCTCTGCTGATGGACATTTAGGCAGCTTCCATATCCCAGCTATTGCAAGTAGTGCTGCAATGAACACTGGGGTGCATGTATCCTTTCAAACCATGTTTTTATCCAGATATATGGCCAGGAGTGGGATTGCTGGATCATATGGTAGCTATATTTTTAGTTTCTTAAGGAACCTCCATACTGTTCTCCATAGTAGCTTCACCAATTTACATTTCCACCAACAGTGTAAGAGGGTTCCCTTTTCTCTACATCTTCTCCAGTACTTACTGTTTGTAGTTTTTTTGATAATGGCCATTCTGCATGGTGTGAGGTGATAAAAACATTGTAGTTTTGATTTGCATTTATCTAATAATAAGTGACGTTGAGCATCTTTTCATGTGCTTTATAACCATCTGTATGTCTTCTTTGGAGAAGTCTCAATTTAAATCTTCCACCCATTTTTTGATTGTTTTTTTTGTTTGTTTGTTTGTTTTTTGATATTGAGCTGCATGTGTTTGTATATTTTTGAGATTAATCCCTTGTCAGTTGCTTCATTTGCAAATATTTTCTCCCATTCTGAGGATTGTCTTTTCATTTTGTTTATCATTTCCTTTGCTGTGCAAAACCTTTTAAGTTTAATTAGGACCTATTTCTTTATTTTGTTTTTATTTTCACTACTCTAGGAGCTGGATCAAAAAAGATCTTGCTGCGATTTATGTCAGAGAGTGTTCTGCTTATGTTTTCCTCTAAGAGTATTATAGTATCTGACTTTACATTTAGGTCTTTAATACATTTTGAGTTTACTTTTGTGTATAGTGTTAAGGAGTCTTCTAATTTCATTCTTTTCCATGTAGCTGTATAGTTTTCCCAGCACCACTTATTGACGAGATTGTCTTTTCTCCTTTGTATATTCTTGCCTCCTTTGTCATAGATTAAGTGACTGTAGGTGCATGGGTTTATCTGTGGGCTTTCTATCATCATCTTCCATTGAGCTATATTTCTGTTTTTGTGTCAGTACTATACTGTTTTGATGACTGTAGCTTTGTAGTATAGTCAGAAGTCAGGGAGCCTGATTCCTCCAGCTCCATTTTTCTTTCTCAAGATTGCTTCAGCTATTCATGGTCTTTTGTGTTTCTATACAGATTGTGAACATTTTTGTTCTAATTCTGTGAAAAATGCCATTGGTAATTTCATAGAGATTACATTTAATCTGTAGATTGCTTTGGGTAGTATAGTCATTTTCACAATATTGATTCTTCCAATCCAAGAACATGGTAAAACTTCCTAAAGTTTTAAGCCATAATTTCATTAAATACATTTTAAACCCCTTTATTTCTCTCTTCTTCTGGGACCCATATAATACAAATGTTAGTATGTTTAATGTTGTCTCAGAGGTACCCTAAACTGTGCTTATTTTTGTATTTTTTTTTTTTTGCTTTTCTGATTGGGTGACCATTACTCTATCTTCTAAGTCACTTATTCATTCTTCTGTATCACCTAGTGTTTTGTTTATTCATTTAATGTGCTTTTCATTTCAGTTAATTTATTCTTCATTTCTGAATCGTTCTTTTTTTTATATTTTATACTTCCTTTTATAATTCTCACTGTATTCATTTTTTCTTTTCCCCAATTCAGTTAGCATTCTTCTTACTAATGCTTTGGACTCTTTATCTAGTAAATTATTTATTTCTGTTTATTAGTGTATTTAAGGCACTTTCTCTTTTTCTTTCATATGAAATAAATGTATCTGTCTTCTCATTTTGCTTAATTTTCTCTGTCTCTTTGATATTAGGTGGAAAAGTTACCTCTCCTGGTCTTGAAAGGGTGTCCTTGTGTGGGAGCACCCATATAGAGTTTTTGTGTGCCCTGTGGCTTTGGGGGGAGTGCTGAATTTGATGTGAGCTCAAGTCATATATTCCCGTGGGTTGTGCTTGCAGCTATCACCTTGTTAGGAGGTGGTGCTGGTGATGGAGGGGCTAGAGCCAAAGCCAGGTGTGAGCTAAGGCTTCTCCTATGCTTAATGGTCAACAGCACCCTTTTCAGGGTGGTGTCAGGTACCTTGTTGCTGGGAGCAGGATCCCCGTGATTTGAATCCAAGTTGTCCTGTTCCATCTAAACACTGGCACCCTCATCCCAGAGTGGAGCAGTGCTGGAGTAAGTTAAGAGTGACCAGACTGGGTGCTCAGCATGGGTTGTGCGGTGGTGGTCCTGATCCATCAGAGTTCCAGACGACTTCTGATGCGCTGTCTACACAAGCTCTAGCAATGGTCTTCCATCCATTTTCATAAGAGGGGCCATGTCTGGGTTGGCTCTGTTCTTCACCACTACACACTCTGCTCTCCAGTGAGACCTCTCACTCTAGTGTAGAGGTGCACCATGGAGCAAGTGGGGCCAGGGAAAATGCTTGGCTCAGCTTAAGGTATGTGCTGGGGTGGCCATAGGAAACTCTCTATACTTCCAGGCAGTTTCAATTTTCTTCCTTCACTTTGTTTTGGAAGTAAGCAAGTGTATACATGCTCTTCACGAGTGGAATCTAGGTTTCTTACAGGATTCTTTTACTCCCGCTGGTTTTCAAACCAGTGAAGGGGACTCATTTTCTCAGTGTTGGACCACAGAGCTGAGTTCCTAATATGTGGCTTGAACTACTTGCTCCTCAGGGAGGATCTCTGAGTACATTTAATCCCTCTCCTCTTCTGTGTTCTCTCCTAGGAGGGCAAGTTCCAAACTGATCACTTCCCTTCCCTTCCTACTCGATTCTGTGTGTGTTTTTCTTACTGCATTGGTTTTACAATAGTCTTTCTGCTGATCTCCAGTTTGTTTTCAGTGAGAATTTTTCCACATGTAGAGGTAGTTTTAATGTGTTCATGGTGGGAGGTGAGCTCTGTGTCCTTCTACTCCACCATCTTGATCTCTTCCACCCTCTTTATGGTTTTAATTTGCATTTTCTTAATGATTAGTAATGTATCTGTTGGCCATGTGAATACATTTTATGTAAAAATGTTAAATTAGGTCCTTTGCACATTTTTACTTGTATTATTTGTATTTCTGCTATTGAGTTTTATGAGTTCTTTATATATTTTGTATATTAACCCCCATCAGATGTATGATTTGAAAACACCTCTGTTATTCTGTAGGTTTCTTTTCTATTTAGTTGATCATTTATTTTCTTGTGCAGATTTTTAGTACTACTAATCTATGAATTTGTTATTTTTATCCTATGCTTTATTTGATTTGCAATTGAGGTTCAATAAGTGAAGTGACTGACTAAAATAATAAGCCTTGCTATTAGGCATGGTCTTGGACTACAGTCAATAATTAGTGCTTATAATTGCTCCTTATTTATTTTCCAATTGAAGTTCAGTTTTGTTTAGATTTTATTTATTTATTTTTTTAAATTGATTTTTATTGGAGTATATTTTCTTTATAATGTTGTGTTAGTTTCTACTATAAGGCAAAATGAATCAGCCATATATATACACATACCCCGCTTTTTTGGATTTCCATCCCATTTATGTCAGAACAGTGGATTAAGTAGAGTTCCCTGTGTTTTACAGTATGTTCTCATTTGTTGTCTATTTTATACATAATATCAATAGTGTATATGTGTCAATCCCAATCTCCCAATTTCTCCCACCAGTCCCCCTTTCACCACTGAACAAATCCATACATTTGTTCTCTACATCTGTGTCTCTATTTCTGTTTGCAAATAAGATCATCTACACCATTTTTGAGACTCCACATATATGCGTTAATATACGATATTTGTTTTTCTCTTTCTGACTTACTTCACTCTGTATGACACTCTCCAGGTCCATCCACATCTCTACAAATGACTAAGTTTCATTCCTTTCAATGCCTGGTGATATTACGTTGTATATATGTATCACATCTTCTTTATCCATTCCTTTGTTGATGGACAATTAGGTTGCTTCCATGTCCTGGCTACTGTAAATGGTGCAGCAATGAATATTGGGGTGCATTTTGTCTTTGAATTATGGTTTTTCTCTGGGTATATGCCCAGTAGTGGGATTGCTGGGTCATATGGTAGTTCTATTTTTAGTTTGTTAAGGAACCTCCATACTGTTTTCCATAGGGGCTGTATCAATTTACATTCCCACCAACATAGTAAGAGGGTTCCCATTTCTCCACACCCTCTCCAGCATGTATTGCTTCTAGAATTTTTGGATGATGGTCATTTTGACCAGTGTGAGGAGATACTTCATTGTAGTTTTGATTTGCATTTCTCAAATAATTAGAGATGTTGAGCATTTGCTCATGTCTTTATTGACCATCTGTATGTCTTCTTTGGAGAAATGTCTATTTAGGTCTTCCACCAATTTTGTGATTGGGTTGTTTCTATATTTGATATTGAGCTGCATGAGTTGTGTGTATACATTTGAAATAATCCTTTGTCAGTTGCTTCATTTGCAAATATTTTCTCCCATGCTGAGGGCTGTCTTTTCATCTTGTTTCCTTTGCTGTGCAAAAGCTATTAAATTTAAATAGGTCCCATTTGTTTATTTTCATTTTTATTTTCATTACTCTAGGAGGTGGGTCAAAAAAGATGTTGCTACAATTTATGTCAAAGAGTATTCTGTTTAGTTTTTCCTCTAAGAGTTTGAAAGTGTCTGGCTTTATATTTAGGCCTTTAATACATTTTGAGTATATTGTTGTGTATGGTGTTAGGGAGTGTTCAAATTTCATTCTTTTACATGTTGCTGTCCAGTTTGTCTATCACAATTTATTGAAGAGGTTCTCTTTCTCTATTGTATATTCTTGCCTCCTTTGTCACAGATTAGGTTGCCATAGGAGTGTGGGTTTGTCTCTGGTCTTTCTATCCAGTTCCATTGATCTATATTTCTGTTTTGTGCCAGTACCATACTGTCTTCATTACTGGAGCACTGTTATATAGTATGAAGACAGAGAGCATGATTCTTCCAGCTCTTTTTGTCTTTCTCAACATTGCTTCAGCTATTCATGGTCTTTTGTGTTTCCATACAAATTGTGAATTTTTTTGTTCTAGTTCTCTGAAAAATGCCATTGGTAGTTTGATAGGTGTTACATTGAACCTATAGATTGCTTTCAGTAGTATATTCATTTTCAAAACGTTGATTCTTCCAATCCAAGAACATGGTATATATCTCCATCTGTTTGTATCATCTGTAACTACTTTCATCAGTGTCTTATACTTTTCTGCATACAGGCCTTTGTCACCTTAGGTAGGTTTATTCCTAGGTATTTTGTTCTTTTTGTTGCAATGGTAAATGGGAGTGTTTCCTTAATTTCTCTTTGAGATTTTTCATCATTAGTGTATAGGAAAGCAAGAGATTTCTGTGCATTAATTTTGCATCTGGTTACTCTACCAAATTCATTGATTAGCTCTAGTAGTTTTCTGGTAGCAGCTTTAGGATTTTCTATGTATACTACCATGTCATCTGCAAACAGTGACAGTTTTATTTCTTCTTTTCCAATTTGGATTCCTTTTATTTATTTTTCCTCTCTGATTGTTGTGTCTAGGACTTCCAAAGCTACGTTGAATAGAAGTGGTGAGAGTGGATATCCTAATCTTGTTCCTGAACTTAGAGGAAATGTTTTCAGCTTTTCAACATTGAGAATAATATTTGCTGGAAGTTGGTCATATGTGGCCTTTTTTATATTGAGGTAGGTTCTTTTTGAGCCCACTTTCTTCAGAGTTATTCTCATAAATGGGTGCTGAATTTTGTCCAAAGATTTTCTGCATCTATAGAGATGATGATAAGGTTCTTATTCTTCAATTAGTTAATATTGTGTATGACATTGATTGACTTGGGTATATTGAAGAATCCTTGCATCCCTGGGATAAATGTCACTTGATCATGGTGTATGATACTTTCAATGTGTTGTTGCATTCAGTTTGCTAGTATTTTGTTGAGTATTTTTGCATCTATGTTCATCAGACTTTTAATTTTCTTCTTTGCAATATCTTTGTCTGGGTTTGGTACCAGGGTGATGGTGGCCTTGTATAAAGAGTTTCGGAGATTTCCACCCTTTGCAATTTTTTGGAAGATTTTGTGAAGGATAGGTTTTAGCTCTTCTCTAAATGTTTGATAGAATTCACCTGTGAAGCCATCTTGTCCTGGATATTTGTTTGCTAGAAGATTAAAAATCAGAGTTTTAATTTTATGACTTGTGATTGGACTGATCATATTTTCTTTTTTTTAACATCCTTATTGGAATATAATTGTTTTATAATTGTGTATTAGTTTCTGCTTTTTAACAAAGTGAATCAGCTATACATATACATATGTTCCCATATCACTCCCCTCTTGCATCTCACTCCCTCCCACCCTCCATATCCCACCCCTCTAGGTGGTCACAAACCACCTAGCTGATCTCCCTCTGCTATACAGCTACTTCCCACTAGCTAACAATTTTATATTTGGTAGTGTATATATATCCATGCCACTCTCTCACTTTGTCACAGCGTACCCTTCCCCCTCCCCATATCCTCAAGTCCATGCATTAGTAGGTCTGTGTCTTTATTCCCATCTTCCCCTATGTACTTCATGACCTTTTTTTGTTTTTCCTTAGATTCCATAAATATGTGTCACCGTATGGTATTTGTTTATCTCTTTCTGACTTACTTCACTCTGTATGACAGACTCTAAGTCCTTCCACCTCACTACAAATAACTCAATATCCCTTCTTTTTATGGCTGAATAATATTCCATTGTATATATGTGCCACATCTTCTTTATCCATTCATCTGTTGATGGACACTTAGGTTGCTTCCATGTCCTGGTTATTGTAAATAGAGCTGCAATGAACATTTTGGTACATGACTGTTTTTCAATCATGGCTTTCTCCGGGTATATGCCCAGTAGTGGGATTCCTGGGTCGTATGGTAGTTCTATTTGTAGTTTTTTAAGGAACATCCATACTGTTCTCCACAGTGGCTGTATCAATTTACATTCCCACCAACAGTGCAAAAGTGTTCCCTTTTCTCCACACCACCTCCAGCATTTATTGTTTCTAGATTTTTTGATGATGGCCATTCTGACCGGTGTAAGACAATATCTCATTGTAGTTTTGATTTGCATTTCTCTAATGATTAATGATGAGCATTCTTTCATGTGTTTTTTGGAAATCTGTATCTCTTCTTTGGAGAAATTTCTATTTAGGTCTTCTGTCCATTTTTGGATTGGCTTTTTTGTTTTTTTGTTATTGAGTTGCATGAGCTGCTTGTAAATTTTGGAAATTAATCCTTTGTCAGTTAGTACATTTGCAAATATTTTCTCCCATTCTGAGGGTTGTCTTTTGGTCTTGTTTATGGTTTCCTTTGCTGTTCAAAAGCTTTGAAGTTTCATTATGTCCCACTTGTTTATTTTTGTTTTTATTTCCATTTCTCTGGGAGGTGGGTCGAATAGGATATTGCTGTGATTTATGCCATAGAGTATTCTGCCTATGTTTTCCTCTAAGAGTTTGATAGTTTCTGGCCTTACGTTTCAGTCTTTAACTCATGTTGATTTTATTTTTGTTTACAGTGTTAGGGAGTGTCCTAATTTCATACTTTTACATGTACCTGTCCAGTTTTCCCAGCACCAATTATTGAAGAGGCTGTCTTTTCTCCACTGTATATTCTTGCCACCTTTATCAAAGATAAGGTTACCATATGTGCATGGGTTTATCTCTGTGCTTTCTATCCTGTTTCATTGATTTATATTTCTGTTTTCGTGCCAGTACCATACTGTCTTGGTTACTGCACCTTTGTACTATAATCTGATGTCCAGAAGCTTCATTCCTCCAGCTCCATTTTTCGTTCTCAAGATTACTTTGGCTATACGGGGTCTTTGGTGTTTCTATATAAATTGTGAAATTTTTTGTTCTAGTTCTGTGAAAAATGTCAGTGGTAGTTTGATAGGGATTGCATTGAATCTGTAGATTGCTTTGGGAAGTAGCATCATTTTCAAAATGTTGATCCTTCCAATCCAAGAACATGGTATATCTCTCCATCTATTTGTATCAACATTAATTTCTCTCATCAGTGTCTTATAATTTTCTGCATACAGGTCTTTTGTATCCTTACATAGGTTTATTCCTAGATATTTTATTCTTTTTGTTGCAGTGGTAAATGGGAGTGGTTTCTTAATTTCATTTTCAGATTTTTCATCATTAGTGTATAAGAATGCCAGAGATTTCTGTGCATTAATTTTATAATGGACTACTTTGCCAAATTCATTGACTAGCTCTAGTAGTTTTCTGATAACATCTTTGGGATTCTCTATGTATAGTATCATGGCATATGCAAACAATGACAGCTTTACTTCTTCTTTTCCGATTTGGATTCCTTTTATTTATTTTTCTTCTCTGATTGCTGTGGCTAAAACTTCCAAAACTATGTTGAATAATAGTGGTGAAAGTGGGCAACCTCATATTGTTCCTTATCTTAGTGGAAATGCTTTCAGTTTTTCACCATTGAGGATGATGTTGGCTGTGGGTTTGTCATATATGGCCTTTATTATGTTGAGGAAAGTTCCCTCTATGCCTACTTTCTTCAGGGTTTTTATCATAAATGGGTGTTGAATTTTGACAAAAGCTTTCTCTGCATGTATGGAGATGATCATATGTTTTTTCTCCTTCAATTTGTTAATATGGTGTATCACATTTATTGCTTTGCGTATACTGAAGAATCCTTGCATTCCTGGAGTAAACCCCACTTGATCATGGTGTATGACCCTTTTAATGTGCTGTTGGAGTCTGTTTGCTAGTATTTTGTTGAGGATTTTTGCATCTATGCTCATCAGTGATGTTGGCCTATAGTTTTCTTTCTTTGTGAAATCTTTGTCTGGTTTTGGTATCAGGGTGATGGCAGCTTCATAGAATGAGTTTGGCAGTGTTCCTCCCTCTACTATATTTTGGAAGAGTTTGAGAAAGATAGGTGTTACCTCTTCTCTAAATGTTTGATATAATTCGCCTGTGAAGCTGTCAGGTCCTGGGCATTTGTTTATTGGAAGATTTTTAATCACAGTTTCAATTTCAGTGATTGTGATTGGTGTGTTCATATTTTCTGTTTCTTCCTGGTTCAGTCTCAGCAGGTTGTGCATTCCTAAGAATTTTTCCATTTCTTCCAGGTTGTCCACTTCATTGGCATAGAGTTACTTGTAGTAATCTCTCAAGATCCTTTGTATTTCTGCAGGGTCAGTTGTTACATCTCCTTTTTCATTTCTAATTCTATTGATTTGAGTCTTCTCCTTTTTTATCCTGATGAATCAGGCTAATGGTTTATCAATTTTCTTTTTATCTTCTCAACGAACCTGCTTTTAGTTTTATTGTTCTTTGCTATCGCTTCCTTCATTTCTTTTTCATTAATTTCTGATCTGATATTTATGATTTCTTTCCTTTTGCTAACTTTGGGGATTGTTGTTCTTCTTTCTCTAATTGCTTTAGGTGCAAGGTTAGGTTCTTTATTTGAGAAGTTTCCTGTTTCTTAAGGTAGGATTGTATTGCTATAAACTTCCCTCTCAGAACTGCTTTTGCTGCAACCCTTAGGTTTTGGGTCGTCGTGTCCACATTGTCATTTGTTTCTAGTTGTTTTCTGATTTCCTCTTTGATTTCTTCAGTAATCACTTCGTTATTAAGTAGTGTATTGTTTAGACTTCATGTGTTTGTATTTTTTCCAGATCTTTTCCTGTAATTGCTATCTGGTCTCAGTAGCGTGATATAGCGTTGTGGTTGGAAATGATACTTGATACAATTTAAATTTTCTTAAATTTACCAAAGCTTCATTTGTGACCCAAGATATGATCTATCCTGGAGAACGTTCCATGAGCACTTGAGAAAAATATGTACCCTGTTGTTTTTGGGTGGAATGTCCTATAAATATCAACTAAGTCCATCTTGTTTAATGTATCATTTAAAGCTTGTGTTTCCTTATTTATTTTCATTTTGGATGATCTGTCCATTGGTGAAAGTGGGGTGTCACAGTCCCCTACTATGATTCTGTTCTTCTCGATTTCCCCTTTTATTGCTGTTAGTATTTGCTATATGTATTGAGGTGCTCCTATGCTGGGTGCATAAATATTTACACTTTTTATATCTTCTTCTTGGTTCGATCCCTTGACCATTATGTAGTGTCCTTATTTGTCTCATGTAATAATCTTTATGTCAAAGTCTATTTTTTCTGGTATAAGAATTGCTTCTCCAGCTTTCTTTTGATTTCCATTTGCATGGACTATTTCTTCCATCTCCTCACTTTCAGTGTGTTTGTGTCCCTAGGTTTGAAGTGTGTCTTTTGTAGACAGCATATGTAAGGATTCTTTTTTTGAATCTATTCAGCCAGTGTGTGTCTTTTGGTGGGAGCAATTAATCCATTTACATTTAAGGTAATTATCAATATGTATGTCCCTTTTCCCATTTTCTTAATTTTTTCGGGTTTGTTTTGTAGGTCTTTTCCTTCTCTTCTGTTTCTTGCGTAGAGAATTATCTTTAGCATTGTTGTAAAGCTGGTTTGGTGGTGCTAAACTCCCTCAGCTTTTGCTTGTTTGTAAAGGTTTTAATTTCTCCATCAAATCTGAATGAGATCCTTCATGGGTAGAGTAATCTTGGTTGTAGGTTTTTCTCCTTCATCACTTTAAATATGTCCTGCCAATCCCATTTGGCTTGCAGAGTTTCTTCTGAAAGGTCAGCTGTTAACCTTATGGGGATTCCCTTGTGTGTTATTTGTTGTTTTTCCCCTGCTGCTTTTAATATGTTTGCTTTGTATTTAATATTTGACAGTTTGATTTGTGTATGTCTTGGCGTTTTTCTCCTTAGATTTATCCTGTATGAGACTCTCTATGCTTCCTGGATTTGATTAACTATTTCATTTCCCATATTATGGAAGTTTTCAACTATAATCTCTTCAAATATTTTCTCAGTCCCTTTCTTTTTCTCTTCTTCTTCTGTGACCCCTATAATTCGAATGTTTACATGTTTAATGTTGTCCCAGAAGTGTCTGAGACTGTCCTCAGTTCTTTTCATTCTTTTTTCTTTATTCTGCTCTGCAGTAGTTATTTCCACTATTTTATCTTCCAGGTCACTTATCCGTTTTTCTGCCTCAGTTATTCTGCTATTGGTCCCTTCTAGAGTACTTTTAATTTCATTCATTGTGTTGTTCATCACTGCCTCTTTCCTCTTTAGTTCTAGGTCCTTGTTAAATGTTTCTTGCATTTTGTCTATTCTATTTCCAAGATTTTGGATCATCTTTACTATCATTATTCTGAATTCTTTTTCAGGTAGACTGCCTATTTCCTCTTCATTTGTTAGGTCTGGTGGGTTTTTATCTTGCTCCTTCATCTGCTGTGTGATTTTCTGTCTTCTCATTTTGCTTACCTTACTGTGTTTGGGGTCTCCATTTTGCAGGTTGCAAGTTCGTAGTTCCAGTTGTTTTTGTTGTCTCTCCCCAGTGGCTAAAGTTGGTTCAGTGGGTTGTGTAGGCTTCCTGGTTGAGGGGACTAGTGCCTATGTTCTGGTGGATAAGGCTGGATCTTGTCTTTCTGGTGGGCAAGTCCATGTCTGTTGGTGTGTTTTGGGATGTCTGTGGACTTACTATGATTTTAGGCAGCCTCTCTACAATGGGTGAGGTTGTGTTCTTGGCTTGCTAGTTATTTGGCATAGGGTGCCCATCAGTGTAGCTTGCTGGTCGTTGAGTGAAGCTGGGTGCTGGTGTTGAGATGGAGGTCTCTGGGCTATTTTTGCCGTTTGATATTATGTGGTGCTGGGAGGTCTCTTGTGGACCAGTGTCCTGAAGTTGGCTCTCCCTCTTCAGAGGCACAGCACTGACTCCTCGCTGGAGCACCAAGAGCCTTTCATCCACATGGCTCAGAATAAAAGGGAGAAAAAGTAGAAGGAAAGAAGGAAGGAAGGAAAGAAAGAAAGAAAGAAAGAAAGAAAGAAAGAAAGAAAGAAAGAAAAGAAAGAGGTTAAAATAAAATAAAGTAAGATAAAAATAAATTTATTAAAAAAATAGTTATTAAGAAAAAAATTTTTGTAAGTAAAACAAAGAAACAAAAAATGGACAGACAGAACCCTACTACCAATGGTGAAAGCACTTTACAGACAAAATCTCACACAGAAGCATACACATACACACTCACAAAAAGAGGAAAAGAGGAAAAAATAATATATCTTTCTCTCAAAATCCACCTCCTCAATTTGGGATGATTTATTGTCTATTCAGGTATTCCACAGATGCAGGGTACATCAAGTTGATTGTGGAGATTTCATCTGCTGCTTCTGAGGCTGCTGGGAGACATTTCCCTTTCTCTTCTTTGTTCGCATGCTCTCGGGGTTCAGCTTTGGATTTGGCCCCGCCTCTCTGTTTAGGTCACCTGAGGGCCTCTGTTCTTCGCTCTGACAGGTCGGGGTAAAAGCAGCAGCTGATTCGGGGGCTGTGGCTCTCTCAGGCCAAGGGGAGAGATGGGTACGGAGTGCGTGGCGAGCCTGCAGCGGCAGAAGCCAGCATGACGTTGCACCACCCTGAGGCGCGCAGTGTGTTCTCCCGGGGAAGTTGTCCCTGGATCACGGGACCCTGGCAGTGGCGGGCTTCACAGGCTCCCGGGAGCGGAGGTGTGGATAGTGACCTGTGCTCACCCACAGGCTTCTTGGTGTTGGCAGCAGCAGACTTAGTGTCTCATGCCCTTCTCTGTGGTCCACGCTCTTAGCCGCAGCTCGCGCCTGTCTCTGGAACTCCTTTAAGCAGCACTCTTAATCCCCTCTCCTCCCACCCCAGGAAACAAAGAGGGAAGAAAATGTCTCTTTCCTCTTCGGCAGTTCCAGACTTTTTCCAACACTCCCTCCCGGCTAGCCATGGTACACTAACCCCTTCAGGTTTTGTTCTCGCTGCCAACCCTAGTCCTCTCCCTGCAATCCGACCAAAGCCCAAGCCTCAGCTCCCAGCCTCCGCCCGCCCCGGCAGATGAGCAGACAAGCTTCTCGGGCTGGTGAGTGCTGGTCAGCACCGATCCTCTGTGAGGAATCTCTCTGCACCCCTGTTGCCCCGCTCTCCTCCGTGGCCCTGAAGGATCCCCCCTCTGCCACCCGCAGTCTCTGCCAGTGAAGGGGCTTCCTGGTGCGTGGAATCCTTTCCTCCTTCACAGCTCCCTCCCACTGGTGCAGGTCCCATCCCTATTCTTTTGTCTCTCTTTTTTCTTTTGCCCTGCCCAGGTACGTGGGGAGTTTCTTGCCTTTTGGGGGGTCTGACGTCTTCTGCCAGCGTTCATTTGGTGTTGTATAGGAGCAGTTCCACGTGTAGATGTATTTCTGATGTATCTGTGGGAAAGAAGGTGATCTCCGCGGCTTACTCTTCCGCCACCTTCCTCAACTCCCAGATCATATTTTCTATTCCTTCCTGACTCACACTTGGAAGGTTGTACCCTTCTAAGAATTTGTCCATTTCTTCCAGGTTGTCCATTTTATTGGCATATAATTGCTTGTAGCAGTCCTTTATGATTCTTTGTATTTCTGAAGTGTCAAATGTAACTCTCTTTTTTCATTTCTAATTTTATTGATATGAGTCCTCTCCCTTTTATTTTTTATGATTCTGCTGGTTTATCAGTCAGTTTATCTTCTCAAAGAACCAACTTTTAGTTTTATTGATCTTGGCTATTGTTTTCTTTGCATATATTTCATCTATTTCTGCTCTGATTTTTATGATTAATTTCCTTCTACTAACTTTGGGGTTTTTTTTCTTCTTTCTCCAGTTTTTTTTAGGTGTGATGTCAGGTTGTTTATTTGTGATTTTTCTTGTTTCTTGATTTAAAATTGTACTATTATAATCTTCTCTCTTAGAACAGCTTTTGCTGCATACCAAAAGGTTTTGGGTCATGTTGTTTTCTTTGTCATTTTGTTCTAGGTATTTTTTAATTTCCTCTTTGATTTATTCAGTGATCTCTTTGTTATTTAGTAACATGGTGTTTAGCCTCCATGGGTTTGTATTTTTTACAGTTTTTTTCCATGTAATTGATTTCTAATCTCATAGTGTTGTGGTCGGAAAAGATTCTAGACATGATTTCAATTTTATTAAATTTACCAAGGCTTGATTTTTGACCCATGATGTGATCTACCCTGTAGAATGTTTCATGAGCACTTCCGAGGAAATTATATCCTGCCACTTTTGTATGGAATGTCCTATAAATAACAATTAAGTCTATTTGGTCTATTGTGTTTTTTAAAGCTTGTGTTTATTTATTTTCTCTCTGGATGATCTGTCCATTGCTGTAAGTGGAGTGTTAAAGTCCCCCACTATTATTATGTTACTGTCAGTTTCCCCTTTTACAGCTGTTAGCATATGCTTTATGTATTGAGGTGTTCCTATGTTGGCTGCAAATATATGCACAATTGTTATATCTTCTTCTTGGATTGATCCGTTGATGATAATGTAGTGTCTTCCTTGTCTCTTGTAATAGTCTTTAATCTATCTTGTCTGATATAAGTGCGGCTACTCCAGCTTTCTTTTCATTCCAATTTGTATGGAATAACTATTTCCACCCCCTCACTTTAAATCTATATGTGTCCCTGGGTCTGAAGTTGGTCTCTTGTAGACAGTATATATATGGGTCTTGTTTTTGTATCCATGCAGCTAGTCTGTGTCTTTCAGTTGGACCATTTAATCTGCTTATATTTAAGGTAACTATTGTAATACATCTTTATTGGAGTAAACTTGCTTCACAATACTGTGTTAGTTTCTGTTGTACAACAAGGTGAATCAACCATATGCATACATATACCCCCTCCTTCTTGGCCCTCCCTGCCACCCTCCCTATCACACCCCTCTAAGTCACCACAGAGCACTGAGCTGACCTCCCTGTGCTATGATGCTGCTTCCTACTAGCTAACTATTTTATATTTGGTAGTGTATATGTGTCAATGATACCCTCACTTTGCCCCAGCTTCCCCCTTGACCCCCGTGTTTTCAACTCCATTCTCTATGTCTACATCTTTATTACTGCCCTTACACTAGGTACAACAAACCATTTTTTTTTAGATTCCATATATATGCGTTAGTATACAGTATTTTTTAACATCTTTATTGGAGCATAATTGCTTTACAATGGTGTGTTAGTTTCTGCTTCATAACAAAGTGAATCAGTTATACATATACATATGTTCCCATATCTCTTCCCTCTTGCATCTCCCTCCCTCCCACCCTCGCTATCCCACCCCTACAGGCGTTCACAAACCACCGAGCTGATCTCCCTGTGCTATACGGCTGCTTCCCACTAGCTATCTATTTTACGTTTGGTAATGCATATATATCCATGCCACTGTCTCACTTTCTCACAGCGTACCCTTCCCTGTCCCCATATCCTCAAGTCCATTCTCTAGTAGGTCTGTGTCTTTATTCCCATCTTATCCATAGGTTCCTTATAACCTTTTTTTTTCCCTTAGATTCCATATATATGTGTTAGCATACAGTATTTGTTTTTCTCTTTCTGACTTACTTCACTCTGTATGAGAGACTCTAGGTCCATCCACCTCACTACAAATAACTCAATTTCGTTTCTTTATATGGCTGAGTAATATTCCATTGTATATATGTACCACATCTTCTTTATCTATTCATTTTTTTAAGGATGCTTAGGTTGCTTCCATGTCCTGGTTATTGTAAATAGAGCTGCAATGAACATTTTGGTACATGACTCTTTGTGAATTATGGTTATCTCAGGGTATATGCTCAGTAGTGGCATTGCTGGGTCCTATGGTAATTCTATTTATAGTGATTTAAGGAACCTCCATACTGTTCTCCATAGTGGCTGCATCAATTTACATTCCCACCAACAGTTCAAGAGTGTTCCCTTTTCTCTACACCCTCTCCAGCATTTATTGTTTCTAGATTTTTTGATGATGGCCATTCTGACTGGTGTGAGATGATATCTCATTGTAGTCTTGATTTGAATTTCTCTAATGACTAATGATGTTGAGCATTCTTTCATGTGTTTGTTGGCAGTCTGTATATCTTCTTTGGAGAAATGTCTATTTAGGTCTTCTGCCCATTTTTGGATTGGGTTGGGGTTTTTTTGTTGTTATTGAGCTGCATGAGCTGCTTGTAATTTTGGAGATTAATACTTTGTCACTTGCTGCATTTGCAAATATTTTCTCCCATTCTGAGGGTTGCCTTTTGGTCTCGTTTATGGTTTCCTTTGCTGTGCATAACTTTTTAAGTTTCAATAGATCCCATTGGTTTATTTTTATGTTTTTAACATCTTTATTGGAGTATAATTGCTTCACAATGGTGTGTCAGCTTCTGCCTTACAACAAAATGAATCAGTCTTACATATACACATGTTCCCACACCTCCTCCCTCCCGCGTCTCCGTTCCTCCCACCCTCCCCATCCCACCCCTCCAGGCAGTTCCAAAGCACCGAGCTAATCTCCCTGTGCTATGCGGCTGCTTCCCACTAGCTATCTACCTTATGTTTGGTAGTGTATATATGTCCATGCCTCTCTCTCACTTTGTCACAGCTTACACTTCACGCTCCCCATATCCTCAAATCCATTCTGTAGTAGATCTGTGTCTTTATTCCTGTCTTACCCCTAGGTTCTTCATGACATTTTTTTTCTGAAATTCCATATATATGTGTTAGCATATGGTATTTGTCTCTCTCTTTCTGACTTACTTAACTCTGTATGACAGACTCTATATCTATCCAATTCAAGACAAATAGCTCAATTTCATTTCTTTTTATTGCTGAGTAATATTCCATTGTATATATGTGCCACATCTTTATTCATTCATCCGATGATGGACACTTAGGTTGTTTCCATCTTCAGGCTATTGTAAATAGAGCTGCAATGAACATTTTGGTGCATGATTCTTTTTGAATTATGGTCTTCCCAGGGTATATGCCCAGGAGTGGGATTGTTGGGTCATATGGTAGTTCTATTTGTAGTTTTTTAAGGAACCTCCATACTGTTCTCCACAGCGGCTGTATCAATTTACATTCCCACCAACAGTGCCAGAGAGTTCCCTTTTCTCCACACCCTCTCCAGCATTTATTGTTTCTAGACTTTTTGATGATGGCCATTCTGACTGGTGTGAGATGATATCTCATAGTAGTTTTGATTTGCATTTCTCTAATGATTAGTGATGTTGAACATTCTTTCATGTGTTTGTTGGCAGTCTGTATATCTTCTTTGGAGAAATGTCTATTTAGGTCTTCTGCCCATTTTTGGATTGGGTTATTTGTTTTTTTGTTATTAAGCTGCATGAGCTGCTTATAAATTTTGGAGATTAATCCTTTGCCAGTTGCTTCATTTGAAAATATTTTCTCCCATTCTGAGTGTTGGGTTTTGGTCCTGTTTATGGTTTCCTTTGCTGTGCAAAAGCTTTGAAGTTTCATTAGGTACCATTTGTTTATTTTTGTTTTTATTTCCATTTCTCTAGCAGGTGGGTCAAAAAGGATCTTGCTGTGATTTATGTCATAGAGTGTTCTGCCTATGTTTTCCTCTAAAAGTTTGATAGTTTCTGGCCTTACCCATTTGGTTGTTTTTGTTTTTATTTCCACGTCTCTAGGTGGTGGGTCAAAAAGGATCTTGATGTGATTTATGTCATGGAATGTTCTGCCTATGTTTTCCTCTAAGAGTTTGATAGTGTTTGGCCTTACATTTAGGTCTTAAACCATTTGAGTTTATTTTTGTGTATGGCATTAGGGAGTGTTCTAATTTCATACTTTTACATGTACCTGTCCAGTTTCCCAGTACCACTTATTGAAAATGGTGTCTTTTCTCCACTGTATATTCTTGCCTCCTTTATCAAAGAAAAGGTGACCATATGTGCATGGGTTTATCTCTGGGCTTTCTATCCTTTTCCATTGATCTATATTTATGTTTTTGTGCCAGTACCATACTCTCTTGATTACTGTAGCATTATATTATAGTCTGAAGTCAGGGAGCCTGATTCCTCCAGCTCCATTTTTCTTTCCCAAGATTGCTTTGGCTATTCTGGGTCTTCAGTATTTGTTTTTCTCTTTCTGACTTACTTTACTCTGTATGACAGACTCTAGGTCCATCCACCTCACTACAAATAACTCAATTTTGTTTCTTTTTATGGCTGACTATTATTCCATTGTATATATGTGCCACATCTTTATCCATTCATCTGTGTTGGACACTCAGGTTGTTTCCATGTCCTGGCTATTGTAAATAGTGCAGCAATGAACATTGTGGTACATGACACTTTTTGACTTATGGTTTTCTCAGGGTATATGCCCAGTAGTGGGATTGCTGGTACATGTGGCAATTCTATTTTTCATTTTTTAAGGGACCTCCATACTGCTCTCCATAGTGGCTGTATTGATTTCCATTCCCACCAACAGTGCAGGAGGGTTCCCTTTACACCACACCCTTTCCATCATTTACTGTTTCTAGATTTTTTGATAACGGCCATTCTGTCCAGTGTGAGGTAATACCTCACTGTAGTTTTGATTTGCATTTCTCTAATAATTATTTATTTTGAACACTTTTTCATGTTCCTCTTGGCCATCTGTATGTCTTCTTTTTTGAAATGACTCTTTAGATCTTATGCCCATTTTTAAATTAGATTGTTTTTTGTTTTATATTGAGCTCTGTTAGCTGTTTTTATACTTTGGGGTTTAATCCTTTGTCCGTTGTTTCATTTGCAAATATTTTCTCCCATTCTGAGGGTTATCTTTCCCATTTAAGGTAATTATAGATATGTATGATCCTATTGCCATTTTCTCAACTGTTTTGTGTTTGTTCTTGTAGGTCTTTTTCTTCTCTTGTTTTTTCCGCCTAGAGAAGTTCCTTTAAAATTTCTTGTAAAACTTGTTTGGTGGTGTTGAATTCTCTTAGCTTTTGTTTGTCTGTAAAGCTTTTGACTTCTGTAGAATCTGAATGAGATCCTTACTGTGTAGAGTAATCTTTGTTGTAGGTTTTTCCCTTTCATCACTTTAAATATGTCCTGCAACTCCCTTCTGGCCTGTTGAGTTTCTGTTGAAAAATCAGCTGATAAACTCATGGGGATTCCTTTGCAGTTTATTTGTTTCTTTTCCCTTGCTGCTTTTAATATTATTTCCTTTGTATTTAATTTTTGTTAGTTTGATTAATATTTGTCTTGGTGTGTTTCTTCTTGGGTTTATCTTGTATGGGACTCTCTGTGCTTCCTGGACTTGATTGACTATTTCCTTTCCCATGTTAGGGAAGTTTTTGAGAATAATTTCTTGAAATATTTTCTCTGGTCCTTTTCCTTTCTTTTCTTCTTCTGGGACCCCTATAATTTGAATGTTTGTTGTTTAATGCTGTCCCAGAGGTCTCTGAGACTGTCCTCATTTCTTTAGATTCTTTTTTCTTTATTCTGCTCCTCAGCAGTTATTTCAATCATTCTATCTTCTGGCTCCCTTATCCATTCTTCTGTCTCAGTTATTCAGCTACTGATTCCTTTTAGTGTATATTTCATTTCAGTTATTGTGTTGTTCATCACTGTTTGTTTCTTCATTAGTTCTTTTAGGTCCTTATTAAACATTTCTTGTATCTTCTTGATCCGTGCCTTCATTCTATTTCTGAGAACTTGGATCATCTTTACTATCATTACTCTGAATTCTTATTCAAGTAGATTGCCTCTTTCCTCTTCATTTATTTGGTCTTGTGGGATTTTACCTTCCTCCTTTGTCTGCAACAAATTTCTCTGTCATCTCATTTTGTCTAACCTACTGTGTTTATCATCTCCTTTGTACAGGCTGCAGGGTTGTAGTTCCTCTTGCTTCTTTTGTCTGTCCTCTGATGAGTAAAGCTGTTCCAGGTGCTTATGTAAGCTTCCTGGTGGGAGGGACTGTTACCTGTGCTCTGGTGTGGAGTTGTGTTTCTTCACTCTGAAGGGCAGGGCTGCATCAGGTGGTCTTTTTAGGGGTGCCTGTGAGCTTAGTACGACTTCAGACAGCCTGTCTGCTGATTGGTGTGTCTGTGTTCCTGTCTTGCTGGTTGTTTGGTGTGATGCGTCCAGCACTGGAGGCTGGAGGCAGTTGTGTGGGGCCGGGTCTTGGTGTTAATATGGATACCTCCAGAAGCACACACGCTGATTAATATTGCCTGAGCCTTGTAATTCTCAGCATGCCCACCCTGGAGGCCCAGGTCCAACTCCTGACTGGGGAACCAAAAGCCCACAAGCCGCACAATTCAGCCATAAAAAAAAGAAAGAAAAGAAGAGAAAAGAAAAGAAACAGACAAACAAAATCCAAGGCAAACAGCAAAAACAACAGCAAACATACAGCACCAACAACAACACAACACACACACACACAGAAAAATGAAAAATAAACAAGAAAAATAGAAGAGTACAAACAAAAGAATTCAATAATGAGAACAGTCAGTAAGGACTAAACTAACAGAAACAAAAAAAAAGAAAAATAATACAAAAACAGAAAGCAAATGAATAACAAAAATAATGAGGAAAACATAAAATATACATATAAAAGCAATCAAAATAATAAAGAAAAAATAAAATAAAAAACAAAGACCAAAAACAAGCAAAAAGCCACCAAAAAACAAAAAGTTAAATAAAAATAGAAAAATAAATATATATATATATATCAAAAAATTAAAACTAAAAATAAAAGATAAAAGTAACAATGCCAACAGCTGAATGAATTGAAACAAACAAATAAATAATAATATTAATAAGAATATTTTCCTAGAGCCTCCTTTGTCAGTGTCATTGCCCACACAGTGAGCCAGAGCCAATCCCTGCCTTCCCAGGAGGCCTTCCAGTACCTCTAGGTAAGTCTCTGGATCTGCTGTGGGCACTGTGGAGCCAGCTGAGGCTCTGACCTGGCCTGAGTCTCATGTGTATTTGCCCCCACAGTCCACTGCTGTGAAGGCTACATCAGTCTCCTTTGTGGGAACACTCTTTGTTTATTCAGATATTCCACAGATGTAGGATTTACCAAGCCAATCTCAGAGATTTAATCTGTGGATTGTGCAGCTGCACAGAAAGATTTCCGTTCCTCTTCCTTAGTCACACTGCCCCTGGGGCTCACCTTCAGTTTTGATCCCACTTCTGTATGTGCGCCACACTCAGTCATCTTTCCTTGCTGAAGAGAGAGGGGGCAAAAGCAGTAGCTTCTTGGGACACACTTACTCACTCAGGCCTGGGAGGGGTACGGCAGGCACAATTGGGACGTATGTGAGTTGCCTGCAGTGGCAGGGAGAAGCAGGCAGTTGCAGCAGACTGTGGTGAGCTTGCTCTGGGTGGAGACCCTCCCAGTTCACAAGGAGGCAGTAGCTGGCATGTGGGGGCAGTGGTGGCCCTGCCCCCCACACACACCTCTCAACAATGGAACTTCACTTTCCAGGCAGACCATGCTTCCTCTAGGGGCATTCCCAGCCACACATCCCCTCACTCCCATCCCCTCTACTGTATCTGCATAGCCAACAGTGTTCCTCTCCCTGGATTTGTTTACCCAACTGCACACTTTAGCACTCAGCCCCTGGCAGCATCGGTGGTCTCTCATACCAGGCAGGGGTGCCCAGGGCTGATTTCCAAGGAGGCTTTGGGATGGGTGACACTCAGGCCCATGGAGTGCATGTGGGCAGAGGATACACTGACCTGAGTGGTGGGAGGGATTGCTCAGATGGGAGCCTCTCCCAGTCCCTGCAGAGGCAGAAGAAGCTGGTGGGTGTGGAAAGGGGTTGTAATGGTGTCTCTGTACCTTGCGCATCCATCAACCATGACGTTTTCCTTCTATGGTGTCTCGGACTCTTTCTGTAGACTTTCCTGGATGTGGAGCTCCTTACTCCTGTCCCTTCAGGCTGTATTTTCCCAGCCAACATCTGTCCCCTCCCTGGGTCCACACTCCAAGCCACACTTTCCAGCACCAATTCTGCCTTTGAAA
The DNA here is from genome assembly GCF_949774975.1 of Lagenorhynchus albirostris. Classification (NCBI taxonomy): domain Eukaryota; kingdom Metazoa; phylum Chordata; class Mammalia; order Artiodactyla; family Delphinidae; genus Lagenorhynchus; species Lagenorhynchus albirostris. The sequence goes on along the minus strand of NC_083116.1, from coordinate 83,539,367 downwards.
CAGGAGACTCACAACTCTGGTTGGAATGTGCAGAGTTGCAGTGTAGATCATGCGTGCAGTTCTTACTTTGTCCTGTCTTCCACAGACCATCTGTTGCATTCTCCTCTGATCCCCCAAGTGTCCTTTTCTGTCCCAACTGATTTCCCCACCGTGAGGGAGTTTTTCTGAGTGCAGGGACCTCCCTTCACCTTCAGCTTCCCACCAGGTTTGCTGGTCCCTTTTTTGATTCCTTTTTTCTCTTTTTCTTCTTTCTTAATGTACACGTGAGGAGCAATGAATTCTATATCCTCCTATTCCGCCATCTTGACTCCTCCTCCTATTTATTTTTGACATATACGATTTCTGTGTATATATAAAATGTATATATATATAGTACAAAGTGATATTTAGATGTATGTATACATTATGAAATATTAAAGTTTAATATTACAATTAAACTCATTAATATATCTATCATTAATAGTTAACATTTTTGGTGTGTGTGAGAATGCTTATGATCTATTTTCTTAATAAATTTCAAGTATACAATATAATATTATTTACTGAAGTTCACCATGTTGTACATTAGGTCTCCAGATCTTATTCATCTTTAAACTGAAAAACTGTACCATTGATTTCTTTAAAAAAAATAATAAGATTCTCTGTTTATTTCAGAGTTGAGAATTTCAACTTTTGAACTTGCAGATTTCAGTTAATTTTCTTTTTTTTAATTTAATTTATTATTTATTTATTTGGTTACACCATGTCTTAGTTGCAGCATGTGGGCTCCTTAGTTGCGGCCAGTGGGCTCCTTAGTTGCAGCTTGCCACCTCCTTAGTTGTGGCATGTGAACTCTTAGTTGCAGCATGCATGTGGGATCTAGTTTCTTGACCAGGGATCAAAGCCAGGCTCCCTGCATTGGGAGTGTGGAGTCTTAAACACTGCACCACCAGGGAAGTCCCTTTACCCATTGATTTATATCTCCCTCTTCCCGCTCAACCCCCAGCCTCTGGAAACCACCATTATATTCTGTTACTATGAGTTCATCTTTTTTTATTAGATTCCCCATATAGGTGATATCATGCAATATTTGTCTTTCTCTTATCTGACATTTCATTTAGCATCATTTAGAACACAGGGTTGTATCCATGTCTTGGCTATTGTGAATAATGCTGCAGTAAACATGAGGGTACAGATGTCTCTGAGATAGTAATTATATTTTCTTCAAATATAACCCTGGAAGTGGGATTTCTGGATCATATGGTAGTTCCATTTTTAATTTTTTGAGGAATTTTCACACTGTTTTCCACAGTGGCTATAAAAATTTACATTTCCACCAACAGTGCCCGAGGGTTCACTTTTCTCCTCATATACCTCAAAGTTATTTTTGCTTCTTCATAATAGCAATCCTAACATACATGAAGTGTTATCTTATTGTGGTTTTTATTTACATTTCCCTGATGATTTGTAATATTGAGCATTTTTTCATATACATGTTGGCTAACTGTATGTTTTCTTTGGAAAAATGTTTATTCAGGGGCTTTGCCCACCTTTTAATTTGGTTATTGGGGTTTTTTGCTATTGACTTGTATGTGTTCCTTATGTATTTTGGGTAGTAACTCTCTATGGTTTTCAAATATTTTCTTCCATTCTGTGGTTTAACTTTTTAATGTTGTTGTTTCCTTTGCTGTAAAAAAAAATTTAGTTTGATATAGTTCCACTAGTTTCTCCTTTTTTACCTATGCTTTTGGTGTCATTTTCAAGAAATTATTACCAAGACCAATGTCAAGACGTTTTTCCACTGTTTTCTTCTAAGAGTTTTACAGTTTCAGGCTAAAGTCTTAAATCCATTTTGAGTTAATTTTTGTGAATGTTGTAAGACAGGGTTAAAACTTCACTTTTTGCATCTATATATACAGTTTTCCAAACACCATTTATTGAAGAGACTATCCTTTCCCCATTGTTTACTCTTGGCACTTTTGTTGAAAATTAGTTAATCTTATACGTGTTGGTTTATTTCTGGGTTCTCTACTCTGTTCCTTTGGTATATGTGTTTATTTTTATGACAGTACCATTACTATTTTGAATACTATAGCATTGTAATATAGTTTGAAGTTACAGCATTTGATGCCTTCAGCTGTGTTATTCTTACTCAAGATATTTTCCATTGGGCCTTCCCTGGTAGTGCAGTGATTAAGGATCCACCTGCCAATGCAGGGGACACAGGTTTGAGCCCTGGTCCAGGAAGATCCCACATGCCACAGAGCAACTAAATCCATGAGCCACAACTACTGAGCCTGCACACCACAACTACTGAAGCCCATGCACCTAGAGCCTGTGTTCTGCAACAAGAGAAGCCACTGCAATGAGAAGCCCACACACCACAACTAAGAGAAGCCCCTGCTCACCACAACTAGAGAAAACCTGCATGCCACAATGAAGACCAAAAGCAGCCAAAAATGAATAAAATAACATAAAGATATCTTTCCATTTATTGTGTCTTCAACATCTTTCATCATTGTTTTATAGTTTTCAGTGTACTGATTTTTACCTCCTTGGTGGTGTGGAGCATGTGGAGATATCCCTTCTATAGTGAAGGGATCTTCATCCTTTCATACAACAACAACAGCAACAAAAAGGCATAATGCCTAGCGAGTCTCTTTGAATTTTAGAGGCAACATATTCCACATTTGGGTGTGTTACTCCGGCCCATTTACCAAGTGATCCAAAAATCTTCTAGTTTTTAGTGAGGTCCATAGCAGGAGATGGCTCTCCAACAGGTCCATACTGTGCAAGTTACTCTGTCACTTGGGCTATATGATATAGCAGGTCCAGTGGTACTTGGAGTGGCAGTGGCAGAAGGGGATGCTGTTTGGCAGACCCCTACATATAAGTGAATCACAATGCCAGTTCGTAGGATCTTTAAGCCATTCTCTGCAGATAACTACTCTTTTTTTTTTTTTTTTTTTTGAGAAACAGCTCTTATCCTGCACTGGGACTTAGTAGAGATTGAGCAGTTAAATACTGGCTACCAAATTACCATGTAAACTGAGTTGCCTCTTAAGAACTGGATGTTACTTGATCCACCAATCCATAATGTTGGTTGTGCACAGTAGCACTTCATCATCAAATGGATCAGGACCTTAAAGCATACACATGTTACATGAAGAAGTGGCTCAAATGTCCATGGTCCCCATTCCTGCTACACTGCCTTGTCTCTCCCAGCCTGTACATATAGTTTTAAGGGGGGTTCCCTATGATCAGTTTATGGAGGAAAAGAAGAATTTGTAAACTATCATTTACAAATTGTTCTGCAGGTTATGCAGGCATCACCATATGCAGTGAAAAGCTCCAGCACTACAGCTCCTTTCTGGGAGATCACTGAAGTAAAGTGGTGAAGGAAAATCCACCCAGTGGGAAGAACTGCATACAGTGCTCTTGGTTGTTCACATTGCTTCAAAGGAGGAACAGCACAAATATTTGTGATTATATATATTTTTATGGGCTGTAGCCAAAGTGTTACCTGGAAGGTCAGGAACTTGGAAAGAATATGATTGAAAAACTGGTGACAAGGAAATTTGGGAAAGAAGTATGTGGATAGACTTCTCTGAATGGGCAAAAAATGTGAGGATATTTGTGTTCCATATGAATTTTGCCCACAACTGACCTCAGCAGAGGAGGATTTTAGTAATTAAATGGATAGAATGACCTATTCTGTGGATACCAGTCATCTTCTTTCCCCTGTTGTAGCAGACATGGAGATATGCATGAGCCCAGCTACAAGGACTTTTACTCACCAAGGCTTACCTGGCAACGGTCACAATTGAGTGTGCAATCTGCCAGCAGCAGAGATCAAAATTGAATCCCTGATATGGCACCATTCCCAGGGGGATCATCCCTTTACCTGGTGGCAGGTTGATTACATTAGACAACTTCAATCATGGGAGCATTTTGTTCTTACAGGAATAGACACTCGATACAGATTTGCCTTCCTTGTACACAAGATTCTGAGAAAACTACCATCTGGGTGCTTGCAGAATGTCCTCTCCACTATGATGGTATTCCACACAGCATTGCCTCTAATCAAGGGACTCATTTCACAGGAAAAGAACTGTGGTAATGGGCCCATGTTCATGAATTCACTGGTCTTAGCATGTTTCCCACCATTCTGAAGCAGGTGGCTTGATAGAGCAGTGTAATGGCCTTTTGAAGATCCAATTGCAGTGCTATCTAGATGGTAATACCTTGCAGGGCTGGGGCAAGGTTTTCCAGGGCTTTGTATATGCTCTTAATCAGCATCCAACACGTAGTGTTGTTTCTCCCATAGCAAGGATTCGCAGGTCCAGGAATCAAGGGGTGGACATGGGGGTTGCACCATTCACTTTTACCCTTAGTTACCCACTAGCTAAATGTGTTTCCTGTCCCCATGACCTTATGCTCTGCTGACCTAGAGGTCTTTGTTTAAAAAAAGAAGAATTTTTCCACCAAGAGACACAACAATAATTCCATTGAACTGGAAGTTAAGACTCCCATCCACTTTGAGCTCCTCATGCTTCTGAATCAACAGGCAAATAAGGGAGTTACAGTGTTGACTGGGGTGACTGATCCTGACTACTAAGGGAAAATTGGACTGCTACTCCACAATGGAGGTAAGTAAGGGTATTTCTGGAATTTGAGTGATCCCTTAGAGGGTCTTTTGGTATTACCATGCCCTGTGATAAAAGTTAGCAAAAAAGTACAACAATCTAACTCAGGTATAATTACTAATGACCCAGACCCTTCAGGGAATAAAGGTTTGGGCCACTACACCAGGTAAAGAACCATGATCAGATGAGGTGCTTGCTGAAGGCAAAGGGAATACTGAGTAGATAGTGGAAGAAGGTAGTTATAAATACCAGCTACAGCCATGTGACCTGTTACAGAAACAACGACTGTGATTGTCATGAATATTTGATCCTGTTAATCTGTGTGTATATGTATCTTTTATTTCTTCCCTCCCTTATTCCCTTATTATGTAACATAATATGTATTGGCTTTACATTATAATATTTGTGTTATTAATTTTATTAATACTATAGGATATCAATGAGAAGGGTAAACAACACTCAAGAACTTTATGTCCTCTTCTGGGGAAGGGGTTAGTGTATTTTCAGTTGTATACATAATAGTTGTATCATGTTAGGTGGAATTATGACCATGTTATTGTCTTGGTTTGGGGGGGGTGGGAGATTAAGTGTGGATTAAGGAGATGCATTTGGGTGGCAAGTAGACAAGGGATGGAATTATGACGGTTAATTTTATGTGTTAACTTTACTGTGCCACAGGTTGTCCAGATTAAATATTATTTCTGAGTGTGTCTTTGATAGTATTTCCAGATAAGATTAACATTTAAATAAATAGACACAGTAAAGTAGATTTTTTTTTAAGATTTAATTTTATTATTTTTGGGTGAATTGGGTCTTAGTTGCTGCGCACGGGCTTTCTCTAGTTGTGGAGAGCAGGTGCTACTCTTCATTCTGGTGCATGGGCTTCTCTTTGCAGTGGCTTCTTGTTGCAGAGCATGGGCTCTAGGCGTGCAGGCTTCAGTAGTTGTGGCAGGGGCTGAGTAGTTGTGGTACACAGGCTTAGTTGTTCCATGGCATGTGGGATCTTCCCGGACCAGGGATTGAATCCATGATCCCTGCATTGGCAGGCAGATTCTTATCCACTGTGCCACCAGAGAAGTTCCGTTTTACAGTTGACTTTATCTTTTATCTTGCAACTTTACTAAACTCAGTTATTAGTTATGGTTTCTGTAAATTCCTTGAATATTCTATATAGACAATCATCTTCAAATAGGGATAGAAATTTTTCCATTTTTTAAAAAAATTTAATTGTAATTGATTTAAAATATTGTGTTAGTTTCTGGTATACAGCAGTGATTCATATATATATATATATATATGTATATATATTCTTTCTCAGATTCTTTTCCATTATAGTTTATTACAAGATATTGAATATAGTTCCCTGTGCTATACAGTATGACCTTGTTATCTATTTTATATATAGTAGTTTGTATCTGCTCATCCCAAATTCTAATTTATCCCTCCCCCCTTTCCCCTTTTGTAACCATAGTTTGTTTTCTATGTCAGTGAGTCTGTTTCTGTTTTGTAAATAAGTTCATTTGTATCAGTTTTTAGATCACACATATAAGTGATATCATATGATATTTGTCTTTGTCTGACTTAATCACACTTAGTATGATAATCTCTAGTTCCATCCATGTTGCTGCAAATGGCATTATTTTATTCTTTTTTATAGTTGAGTAGTATTTCATTATCTGTCAATGGACGTTTAGATTGCTTCCATGTCTTGGCTATTGTATATAGTGCTGCTATGAACATTGCATGCATTTATATTTTCAAATTAGAGCTGCCCCGTATATATGCCCAAGAGTGGGATTGCTGGATCATATGCTAACTCTATTTTTATTTTTTTAAGGAAACTCCATACTGTTTTCCATAGTGGCTGAACAAATTTACATTCCCAAAAACGGTTTCTTATTTTCCAATTTGTATGCATTTTATTTCTTTTCCTTGCCTTATTGCTGTACCTCAGACTTCCAGCATTGTTTTGAATAAGAGTGGTGAGAGTGAATATATTTACCTTCCACCTTATCTTAAGGGGAAAGCATTCAGTTTTTTATCATTAAGTATAAATTAGCTGTAGATCTCTTGCAGATGTTCTTGATCAATTTGAGGTAATTTCCTCTATTCCTAACTTTCTGAGAGTGTTTATCACAAAATGGGTGTCAAATTTGCAAATAGTTTTTGCATCGATTGTTGTGTTTTGTCTTTCTTAATCTGTTAATTTCGAGGATTACAGTGATTGTTTCTCAAATATTGAACCAGTCTTGCATTACTGGATTAAACCCACTTGATCATTACACAACTTTTATATGTATATATGACTCAGTTCTCTTTGCCTACATTCTGTTAAGGATTTTTGCACTTATATTCATGAGGAATATTAATCTGTAGTATTATTTCTACATACTATGTGTGACTGGGTATCAGAGTAATACTGACTTAATTCAATAAATTGAAAAGTGTTCCTTCCTCCACTATTTTCTGGAAGAAAAAGTGTAGAATTAATGTAATTCTTCATAAATATTTGGTAGAATTGCCCAGTGAAAGCTTCTGGACCTAGAGATTATTTTTTTCTGGAGTTAAAATTATGAATTCAATTTCCATAATAGTTATAGTCCTATTCAAATTATGTTTTATATTGGATGAGATGTAGTAGTTTGTATTTTCCAAGGAATTGGTCCTTTTATCCTGAGTTATCAAATGTGAACATAGAATTGTTCATTGTATTCTTATCTTCAAGGTCTATAGTAATATTTCCTGTTTCATTCCTTTTCTTTCTTTTATTTATTTTTAATTAAATTATAATTGACATACCATATTATATTAGTTTCAGGTGTACAACATAGTGATTTGATATTCTTATACATTACAAAGAAGGAACTTCCATATTGTCTTCCATAGTGGCTGCACCAATTTATATTCCCACCAACAGTGCATGAGGATAGCTTTTTCCCCACATCTAAACAACATTTATTATTTCTTCTTTTTGATAATAGCCATTCCGACAGGAGTGAGGTGGTGTCTTACTGTGGTTTTTGTTTTGTATTTCCCTGATGATTAGTGATGTTGAACATCTTTTTATGTGCTTGTTGGCTATCTGTATATTTTCTTTGGAAAAATGGTTATTTTTTATTAGATTTTTGTTTTATTTGATATTGAGTTGTATGAGCTTTTATGTATTTATCAGATATATAAATCCCTTATCAGATATAACCTTTACAAATATCTTATCCCATTCAAGAGGTTTCCTTTATGCTTTACTGGTGGTTTCCTTTGTTCTGCAAAAGCTTTTTATCAATAGTTTGATGTAGTCCCATTTGTTTATTTTTGCTTTTGTTTCACTTACTTGAGGACACATATCAAAGGAAAAAAAAGGTTCTAAAGCCAATGTCAAAGAGATTACTGCCTATGTTTCTTTTAGGATTCTTCTGTTTTCAGGACTTATATTAAGTTTAATCCATTTTCAGTTAATTTTTATATATAGTATAAGAAAATGGTCCAGTTTCATTCTTCTGCTTGTAGTTGTCCATGTTTCCCAACACCATTTATCAAAGAGACTGCTTTTTTCCCCATTATATATTCTTGCTTCCTTTGCCATAGATTAATTGACCATATAATTTGGGCTTATTTCTAGGCTCTCTACTCTGTTCCATTGATCTATATTTCTGTTTTTGTGTCAGTACCATACTGTTTCGATTACTATAGCTTTGTAGTATAGTTTGAAATCTGGGCACTTGATAAATCCAGTTATGTTCTTCTTTCTCAAGAGTGCTTTGGCTATTTTAGGGTTCTGTACTTTCATACAAATTTTAATTTTATTTGTTGTAGTTCTCTGAAAAATGCCATTGATATTTTGATAGGATAGTATTAAATTTGTGCATTGTTTTGTGTATTATGGACATTTTATTAATACTGATTATTCCAATCCATGAACATGATATTTTTCCATTTATTTGTTTCATAAATGTCTTATAGATTTCAGAGTACAGGTCTCTTACCTTCTTGGTTAGATTTTCTCCTAGGTATTCCATTCTTTTTCATGCAATTGTAAATGGGATTTTTTTCTTCATTTATCACTCTGATAGTTTGTTATTAGCATATTGAAATGAAACTGATAACTACAAATTAATTTTGTATCCTGCAACTTTACTGAATTCATTTATTACTTCCAATAGTTTTTCAGTGGAGTCTTTGGGGTTCTCTATATATAGTATCATGTCATCTGCAAATAGTGACAGTTTTACTTTTTTCATTCCAATCCTATTATTTCTTTTTCTTGTCTATTTGCTGTGACTAGGACTTCCAATACTATGCTGAATAAAACTGATGATAGAGGAAATACTTGCCTTGTTCCTGATCTTACAAGAAAAGCTTTAATCTTTCCTCCATTGAATATGATGTTAGCTGTGAATTTTTCATATATAGCCTTTATTATGGTGAGGTATGTTTTGATACCCACTTTGTTGAGATTCTTTTTCCTTAAATGGATGTTGAATTTCATCATATGCTATTTAGATGATTATCTGATTATAATCAACTGTTTTGTTAATGTGGTGTACAACATTGATTGATTTTTCAGATGTTAATTCTTGCTCCCCTGGAATATTACTTGATCAACATGTGTGATTTTTTAATATATTGTTGAATTTGGCTTGCTAATATTTTCTCGAGAATTTTTTACATCTATGTCTGTTAGTGATATTGACCTGCAATTTTCTCTTTTTGTACTGTTTTTGTCTATTTTTGGTCTCACAGTAATCCTGGTCTAATAAAATGAGTTTGGAAGCATTCCTTCCTCTTCAATTTTTTGGAATAAATGAGAAGGATAGATATTAAACTTTTCTGAAGTGTTTGGTAGAATTTACCATGTGGACCTGGACTTTTGATTGTTGGAATAGTTTTTATTACAAATTCAATTTCATTCCTAGGACTCAGTCATTTTAGATTTTCTACTTTTCATGATTCAAGCTTGAAAGATTATGTTTTAGGAATTTATCCACTTTGTCTAGGTTAACTAATTTGTTGGCATATAGTTTTCATAGTATTCTCTTATGATGCTTATCTTTTAAAAGAACCAACTCTTAGTTTCATTCATCTTTTCTATTGATTTGGCTTTGTTTTGTTTCGTTTTCAGATTTTATTTTCCCGATTTCCACTCTGATCTTTATAATTTCCTTCCATTAACTTTGGGTTTTGCCTTTTTTCTTTCTGTTATTTTAAATATAAAGTTATACTTTTTGTTTGTTTGTTTCTTCAGATAGACTTGTATTGGTATAACCTTTTCTCTTAGAAACATTTTTGCTGGGTCCCATCAATTTTGGAAAGTGGTGATTTCATTTTCCTCTATCTCAAGTATTTTTTAATTTCCTTTTGATATGTTTGTTGAATCATTAGTTGTTTAGTAGCATGTTGTTTAGTCTTCACATTTACTTTTTTTCCAACTCTTTTCTTGTAATTAATTTCTAGTTTCATATCACTTCGTTGGAAAAGATGCTTGATATGATTACACTTTCTTAAATTTAGTGAGACTTGTTTGGTGACATAATGTATAATCTTTCCCAGAGAATGTTCCATGTGCACTTGAAAAGAATGTGTGTTCTGCTGATTTTGGTTGGAAACTTCTGTATTTATATATTAGGTCTATTGGTATAACGAGTTGCTTAAGGTCAGAGTTTCTCTATTGATTTTATATCTGGATGATCTATCTATCGATGTAAGTGGGATATTAAATTCCGCTACTATTATTCTATTGCTATCAATTTCTCCCTCTATTTCTGCTAATATTTTTTTATATATTTAGGTGCTCTCATATCCAGGGCATAAATATTTAGGAATGATATATCCTGCTCTTGGATTGACCCTTTTATTTATGTATTATGTAATGCCCTTATTTGTCTTTTGTTAAATTCTTTGTTTTAAGTATATTTTTATCTGAGGTAAGTATTGCTATCCCAACTTTATATTTCAGTTTGCATGGTATATTTTTTCCATCTTTTCACTTTCAGACTGTGAGTTCATTTTAGTTTAAAATGAGTCTCTTGGAGCTTCTGGTTGGTGAACATTGGGAGATTTGGGAAGAGTGGGGTGTTAGCACAGGACATGGAAGCTCCATGCCCTTACCCCATACTTGTCCACTGCGTGTTGTTAACCTGGATGCTCATGCATTACATCCTTTTGTAACCAACCAGTAATCTACTGTGTGGCTGACGGAGTCTTGTTGCTCCGGCCGGGTGTCAACCCTGTGCCTCTGAGGTGGGAGAGTTGAGTTCAGGACATTGGTCCACAAGAGACCTTCCAGCTCCATGTAATATCAAACACTGAAAGCTCTCCCAGAGATCTCCATCTCAACACTAAGACCCAGCTCCACTCAACAACCAGCAGGCTACAGTGCTGGACACCTTATGAAAAAAACGAACAAGACAGGAACACAACCCCAATCATTAACAGAGATGCTGCCTAAAATCATAAGGTCACAAAAACACCCCAAAACACATCACCAGATGCAAACCTGCCCAGCAAAAAGAAGAGACACAGCCTCATCCATGAGAACACAGGCACCAGTCCCCTCCACCAGGCAGCCTACACAGCCCACTGAATCAACTTTAGCAACTGGGGGCAGACACCAAAAATAACGTAAACTACAAACGTGCAGCCTGTGAAAAGCAGACCTCAAACACAGTAAGTTAAGCAAACTGAGAAGACAGAAAAACACACAGAAGATGAAGGACCAAGGTAAAAACGAACCAGAACAAACAAATGAAGAGGAAATCAGCAGTCTTCCTGAAAAATAATTCAGAGTAATGACAGTGAAGATGATACAAAATCTTGGAAATAGAATGGAGAAAGTACAAGAAACATTTAAAAAGTACCTACAAGAGGGAAAGAGCAAATAAACAATGATGAACAACAAAATAAAGGAAATTAAAAATTCTCAAAAAGAAATCAATAGCAGAATAACTGAGGCAGAAGAACAAATAAGTGACCTGGAAGATAAAATATTGGAAATAATTACCACAGAGCAGAATAAAGAAAAGAGAATGAAAAGAATTGAGAACAGTCTCAGAGACTTCAGACACAATATTAAACACACCAACATTCGAATTGTAGGGGTCCCAGAAGAAGAAGAGAAAAAGAAAGAGACTGAGAAAATAGTTGAAGAGATTTTAGTTGAAAACGTACCTCATATGGGAAAGGATATAGTCCATCAACCCCAGGAATCACAGAGAGTCCCATACAGAATAAATCCAAGGAGAAATACACCAAGAAAAATATTAATCAAACTATCAAAAATTAAACACAAAGAAAAATATTAAAAGAAACAACAGCAAAAAACAAATAATATACAAGGGAATCCCCATAAGGTTAACAGCTGATATTTCAGCAGAATCCCTGCAAACGAGAAGGAAGTGACAGGTCATATTTAAAGTGAAGAAAGGGAAAAAGCTACAACCAAAATTACTCTACCCAGCAAGGATCTCAATCAGATTCGAGGGAGAAAATAAAACCATTACAAACAAGCAAAAGCTAAGAGAATTCAACACCACTAAACCAGCTTTACAACAAATGCTAAAGGAACTTCTATGGGCAGGAAACACAAGAGAAGGAAAAGACCTAAAATAACAAACACAAAACAATTAAGAAAATGGTAATAGGAACCTGCATATCAATAGCAACCTTAAATAAAAATTGATTAAATGCTCCAACCAAAAGACATAGACTGGCTGAATGGATAAAACAACAAGAACCGTGTATATGCTGTCTACAAGAGACCCACATCAGACCTAGGGACACATACAGACTGAAATTAAAGGAATGGAAAAAGATATTCCGTGCAAATGGAAATCAAAAGAAACCTGGTGTAGCAATTCTCATATCACACAAAGTAGATTTTAAAATAAAGACTATTACAAGAGACAAAGAAGTGCAGTACATAATGATCATGGGACCAATCCAAGAAGAAGATATAACAATTGTAAATATTTATACACCCAACATAGGAGCACCTCAATACATAAGGCAAATACTCACGGCCATAAAAGGGGAAATCGACAGTAACAAAATCATAGTAGGGGACTTTAACATTCACCTTTCACCAGTGGACAGATCATCCAAGATGAAAATAAATAAGGAAACACAGGCTTTAGATGATACATTAAACAAGATGGACTTAATTGATATTTATATGACATTCCATCCAAACACAACAGAATACACTTTCTTTTCAAGTGCTCATGGATCATTCTCCAGGATAGATCATGTCTTGAGTCACAAATCAAGCCTTGGTAAATTTAAGAAAGTTGAAATTGTATCAAGTATCTTTTCTGACCACAATGCTATGAGTCAAGATATCAATTACATGAAAAAAATCTTTAAAAAATAAAAACACATGGAGCCTAAACAGTACACTACTAAATAACCAAGAGATCACTGAAGAAATCAAAGTGGAAATCAAAATATACCTAGAAACAAATGACAATGAAAACACGATGACCCAAAACCTATGGGATGCAGCAAAAGCAGTTCCAAGAGGGAAGTATATAGCAATACAATCCTATCTAAAGAAACAAGAAGCATCTCAAATAAACAACCTAACCTTACACCAAAAGGAATTAGAGAAAGAAGAACAAAAAAAACCCCAAAGGTAGCAGAAGGAAGGAAATCATAAACATCAGATCAGAAATAAGTGAAAAAGAAATGAAGTAATCAATAGCAAAGATCAATAAAAATAAAAGCTGTTTCTTTGGGAAGATAGACAAAATTGATAAACGACTAGCCAGACTCATCAAGAAAACAAGGGAGAAGACTCAAATCAATAGAATTAAAAATGAAAAAAGAGGAGTAAACCCTGACATGGCAGAAATACAAAGGATCATGAGAGATTATTACAAGAAACTCTATGTCATTAAAATGGACAACCTGAAAGAAATGGACAAATTCTTAGAAAAGCACAACCTTCCAAGACTGAACCAGGAAGAAATAGAAAATATAAGCAGGCCAATCACAAGAACTGAAATTCAGACTGTGATTAAAAATCTTCCAAGAAAGAAAAATCCAAGACCAGATAGCTTCACAGGAGAATTCTATCAAACATTTAGAGAAGAGCTAACACCTATCCCTCTCAAACTCTTCCAAAATATAGGAGAGGGAGGACCACTCCCAAAGTCATTCTATGAGGCCACCATCACCCTGATACCAAAACCAGACAACGATGTCACAAAGAAAGAAAACTACAGGCCAATATCACTGATGAACATAGATGCAAAAATCCTCAACAAAATACTAGCCAACAGCACCTTAATAGGATCATACACCATGATCAAGTGGAGTTTCTCCCAGGAATGCAAGGATTCTTCAATATACACAAATCAATCAATGTGATAAAGCATATTAATAAATTGAAGGAGAAAAAAACATATGATAATCTCAATAGATGCAGAAAAATCTTTCGGCAAAATTCAACTCCCGTTTATGATGAAAACCCTCCAGAAAGTAGGAATAGAGAGAACTTACCTCAGCATAATAAAGACCGTTATATGACAAACCCACAGCCAACATCATTCTCAATGGTGAAAAATTGAAAGATTTCCCCTAAGATCAGGAACAAGACAAGGTTTTCCACCCTCACCACTATTATTCAACATAGTTCTGGAAGTTTAGCCACAGCAATCAGAGACAAAAAAGCAATAAAAAGAATACAAATCAGAAAAGAAAAAGTAAAGCTGTTCCTCTTTGCAAATGACATGATACTATACAGAAAGAATCGTAAAGACTCTACCAGAAAACTACTAGAGCTAATCAATGAAGTTGGTAGAGTAGCCAGATACAAAATTAATGCACAGAAATCTCTTGCATTCTATACACTAATGATGAAAATTCTGAAAGAAAAATTAAGGAAACACCCCCATTTACCATTGCAACAAAAATAATAATATACCTAGCAATAAACCTACATAAGGAGACAAACGACCTTTATGCAGAAAACTATAAGACACTGATGAAATAAATCAAAGATGGCACATACAAATGGAGAGACACACCATGTTGTTTGATTGGAAGAAACAATATTGTGAAACAGGGTATACTACCCAAAGACATCTACAGATTCAGTGCAATTCCTATAAAATTACCAGTAGCATTTTTCAGAGAACTAGAACTAAAATTTTCACAATTTGTATGGAAACACAAAAGACCCCAAATAGCCAAAGCAATCTTGAGAAAGAAAAACGGAGCTGGAGGAATCAGGCTCCAGACTTCAGAGTATACTACAAAGCTACAGTAACCAAGACAGTATGGTACTGGCACAAAAACAGAAATATACATCAATGGAAAAGTGTAGAAAACCCAGAGATAAATCCACACACATATGGGTACCTTATTTTTCGTAAAGGAGGCAAGAATATACAATGGAGAAAAGACAGCCCCTTCAATAAGTGGTGCTGGGAAAACTGGACAGCTACATGTAAAAGAATGAAATTATAACACTCCCTAATACCGTACAGAAAAATAAACTCAAAATGGATTGAAGACCTAAATATAAGGCCTGACAGTATAAAACTCTTAGAGGTAAACAAAGGCAGAGCACTCTATGACATAAATCACAGCAAGATCCTTTTGATCCACCTCCTAGAGAAATGGAAATAAAGACAAAAATAAACAAATGGGACCTAATGACAATTAAAAGCTTTTGCAAAGCAAAGGAAACCATAAACAAGATGAAAAGACAACCGTAAGAATGGGAGAAATTATTTGCAAATGAAGCAACTGCCAAAGGAATAATCTCCAAAATTTACAAGCAGCTCAGGCAGCTCAATATCCAAAAACCAAACAACCCAATCCAAAAATAGCAGAGGACCTAAATAGACATTTCTCCAAAGAAGATGTACAGATTGCCAACAAACACATGAAAGGATGCTCAACGTCATGAATCATTAGAGAAATGCAAGTCAAAACTACAATGAGGTATCACCTCCCACCAGTCAGAATGGCCATCATCAAAAAATCTGCAAACAATAAATGCTGGAGAGGGTGTGGAGAAAGGGCACCCTCTTACGTTTTCAGTGGGAATGTAAATTGATACAGCCACTATGGAGAGAGGTATGGAGCTTACTTAAAAAACTAAAAATAAAACTAACATGTGACCCAACAATCCCACTCCTGGGCACATACCCGGAGAATACCATAATTCAAAATAATACATGCACCCCATTGTTCATTGTGGCACTACTTCCAATAGCCAGGACATGGAAGCCACCTAAATGTCCATCAACAGAGGAATGAGTAAAGAAGATGTGGTACATATATACAATGGAATATTACTCAGCTGTAAAAAAAAAAAGAACAAAATTGTGCCATTTGCAGAGATGTGGATGTACCTAGAGATTGTCATACAGAGTAAGTCAGAAATGAAAAAACCAGTATTGTGTATTAATACCTATATGTGGAATCTTGAAAAATTGTATAGGTGAACTTATTTACAAAGCAGAAATAGAGACTCAGACGTCGAGAACAAATGTTTGGATACCCAGGGGGGAAGAGGGGTAGGATGGATTGGGAGATTGGCATTGACATATATACATTACTGTGTATAAAATAGATAACTAATAAGAACAGACTGTATAGCACAGGGAACTCTACCCAATGCTCTGTGGTGGACTAAATGTGAAGGAAATCCAAGGAAGAGGGTATATATATATATATATATATATATATATATATATATATATGTGTGTGTGTGTGTGTGTGTGTGTGTGTGTGTGTGTGATTCACTTTGCTGTACAGCAGAAGCTAACACAACATTGTAAAGCAACTATACTCCAGTGAAAAAATAAATAAAATAAACAGCAATCTTTTGATGTTCCTACTACCTGGTCTTTGTTGCAAAACTCCTATATATCCTGGATCCTCCCTTACTTCTTCAGAGCAGTCCCTCAGAACTATCTGGGAGGCTAACTCCCAGGCATGAAATCCTCAGAAAGTCCACCAAACAAAACAACTCTTAACTTTTAGGTTGTGCATTTTTTTCAGTAGACAGTATACTTTGAGAATCACTCTTGTGAATTTCTCTTTGGGGGAAGGCTGTAAAGGTTGTGAAAGAGCTGCAGTGTTTGCTAAGGGGACTTTTGTGTGTAAAGTTTACCAAGCAAGGAAGACATTGTTTTAGGAGAGCTGTCTGAATCCTTTTCAGACTGGACTGTCTAGATTTTATGTGTGGTTTTTATTTTTTAGGGTTTTGTTTTTACTAGAATTGAGGTATGAGTAGGGCAGGGGGGCAGTGTTGGGGCAGCAAAGTATTACGTATCTCACCTGTGGAAATATACTGGTTTTCCTTATGGAAAGCTAGGTAAGAAAAGAAAATCAGGAGATAAGATACACAAAAGCAGGGAGAGAATTAACATTGTTATTATATGTATTAAGTCATTTAATCCTCACAAGAGCCCTATATGACTCCATATTATATCTGTTTCTTTTACTTTAACCTTTGTTTTCTATTGCTTTTGCTACAAGTTAATCATAAAAGGATTTGCCTACAGGTTAAAGTAAACATAATGGCCCATCTCTAAGAACCCTGTCCCCCATGCCTGAATGTAAAACTAAAAATACCATTTCAGCTCACAGGAAACATCCTGAGCCAGCCCACCTGTGAATAGCTACAGGAAAGAAGAAATTAACACATCTCCTGGAGTCTGGCTGAAACCAAGAGATATTTGCAACAACTTATGGCCTTTTTTCCTTCCCTCCACACCACCCCCCTCTTTATTCTATAAAAGAAATTAGCATCCAGACCCTGGGAAGATGGTCCTCTAGGACATATTTCTGCCATCTTCTTGTACTCCTGGTTTTCCGAATAAAGTCGTTATTCCTTGCCCCAACACCCCATCTCTTGATTTATTGGGAATGAGTAGAATGAGCTTGGACTCAGTAACAGAGGCAAATGCTATTATTGACCCCAGTTTGTAGATAATGCACAGAGGATTTACACAACTTGCCCATAGCCACCAAGCTACTAAAAAATCTGATTATGCTAGGACTTGAGCTTGCAATTCTGACTCTAAAACCCATGCTCCTTATTGAACACTATACTGCCTCCCCGCGGGAAAATGCTTTTCAAGAACATTTTCTAACAGCCCTTCTGCCTAACACTTCCTTTTTCTCTACCCTCTACAATTTCTTCCTCAAAGTTAGCTGAGAGAAGAGAGAAAATATTTTGAAACATAAGATTTAGGAAAACACAGAAGAACATAAAAACCTACAATACCCAAGAAAACACTTGCAGAGACTCCAAAGCTGACATCAAGGTTAATGGGATATGGGGTTGGACAAAGGGGGGAAAATACTTTTTCAGTACCAATTATCAGTGACCTTGGGACAGGATCCATCTGCAATTTAATTCATTCCTACACCCAACAGATATTTACTGGACATCTACTATGTCTTAAGCTCTATTCTAGGCACTGGTCATTTAGTGGAGAATGCAATTGAGAAAGTCCACGAAGGTGGAAATCCTATTCCAGTGCAGAAAATATACAAGCAAAAATAAATAAATGAATAAAAAACAACAATCATGATGCATAGTGCTAACAAGAAACTGTAAAGTTGTATAAGAGGACAGATTGATGGAATGGGTTCTGGTTTAGCTAAAGTTGTTAGAGGAAACTTCTCTGAGCCATAACACCTAAGGAGAAATTGTGGCTTGGCAACCAAGGCCAGTGGATGCCTAGAGCTTTGCAGAGGAGATTCTGAAAACTAAAGTTCATTAAGGGGGCCCAGTCAAGGCTTCAAAACTGGAGAGTGGGAGAGTTGTTGAATCTAAGCAGAGGAGTTATTACAAAAGGTATTTAGAAACAGGGATAGAATTGTTACCTCCACCCCACCTTCAGGAAGGTAATAGAAATGCAAGAGTGATCTCAGGGGTGCAGCTTTTTTCTTCAAGAGGCATTTAGTCAGGGGAAATGTGGTGAACATGACTGTAAAAGTATAGATCAGAAAGAGACAGATTAGATAGATGTATGGATCTTTCCAGAAGTTCATCTAAATAAGTTAAAGGCAAACAGGGGCCAAACCCAGTTCAGTCTTATAACAAATAGGCCATGTTCATTTTACTACAGTTTTGAGCATATTTCTCTCCGGAATGTCCGTGCCTTGGAGGGAAACAAAGAAATATCAGGTAACCAAAGGACCTGGGAGAAGAGGACTAGGTACACATCTTTTTCATCATTGGTAATACTGTTGGGGTGGGAGGTTATTGCCACTGATAAAGTTGCTGAAGTACTTGGGTCTTTAGCATCAGGAAAAATGCAGTCTAAACCCTACTGTCCTAAACCTTACTGTCACAGAGGCCAAGGGCTGTTAGTTATATAGTCCAGCAGCTTTAAGTGACCTTGTCAGATAAACCCAAATAACAAGGGGGAGTTGAGGCCACTTGAGCTGCCCTCAAATTTAAAGTGCTGTTGAGATAATCAGACATGGACAAACAGAGGACTATATAGAATCTAGTTTTCTGAGACCTATAATCACACTAGCATATTCTTCAAAAGATTAGGCAGTAGGTGTCATTGAGGGATGTAGGGAGAACGGGGTATGCATGAATGAAAGAGCTGGCTATACAATTTGAGGAAGGAAACCAACTTGAGTTCTGTACCTCTTTCCATGCAACATGTCAGCATGTCACCAATGTTCTTCCACAGATGGTAAATTTACCTTTCAGGATTTTTGGTGGCCATAGATATGGCATAACATCTCCCAGTGTACTGCTACCTGTGATGTGTACAGGGGCTCAGGTGAGGTGTTATTGTCCTTAGCTGCCAAATGTTTATGTAATTTCTAGGAAATTCATTGTATCATTGTAAGAAAAATGATTCTACCTCATTTCAAATCTCCTGGTGTTATTATAATTCAAAATTAATCACTCTCTTTTTCTCAGATCTGGTATATGATCCTGTTTTTCTCCAATTACAGGCATGTACTCACGCACATACACATTTTTAATGAACATGTTAGAGTCAATTCCTAAGACAGTTCATCCTTTTCTTTAATAAATCTGAGGTCTATATTTTACAGACCTATATTCATAGACCTATGGGTCTATGTCTATAATGTAGCATAGGTGTCCCTGGTTACATATGTATTAAAGAATATAATGAGAATGATCCAGGTGGAATGCCTTCACTGAAAGTCTGTATAGGCTTCTTTACTAATTAAATTTGCACAAATTGGTCCTGCTGGTGAATCAACAAATGACTCAAAGTGACAATTCCTCTTTCATTTATAGATGTCTCAGCTTTTTCAGAGTCCCATCTTCAAGCTTAGAGATGGAATTTTTGAAATAATCATGTCATCTCTCAGGAGATTAGATTGAATTCAATAATGACGTAATCTCTGACCTTCCTGGCAACCCACAATGCTAACTGCTTTTACTCTATATTTTGATCTTTAAATTATAATTTGGTTCATTAAATATGCACATGGAAAGGTAAATAGTCACACCATGGAGAAAACAAGTACTACCTATCTGTATGACTTTCAGTAAGCCTCATAACCTCTCTAGCCAAGCCAGGAAAGGGCATACCTACTGGACCTATAATTCCTAACCAGCAAGGCTATGTGTCATCAGAGACTGAATTCATTGGAAACGTATTTTATTCATTCATTTACTTATTTAATTAGTGCTCATAGAGCACCTACTACATGCTGGATACTTTGCTAGGTTCTAGGAACAAAAGTATAAATTAAATGATACCAGTCTTCAAGAAATTTACAGTCTAGGAGAGAGAGGAGGATAAGTAAAAAACAAGGTCAATAAAGAGTCATGACTGCCATTATAAAAATCTGTACATAGCAATAATAAAAATTATGGCTACTATTTACAGAGTAGTTACTACATAACAAATATGGTGCTAAGTGCTAGGTGCTAAGGGTAATAATGCCTAAAACTTAAAATGTGCTACTATATCTTCAATTCTGGAATAGTTACTATGCTTATTTCCGTTTATAGTTGAAGAAACTGAATCACAGGAGAGTTAAATAATTTACCCTAGGCTGACAAACAAGAAAGGATTTTGATCCAAATAGTTGGGCTTTAGGAGCTGTGCACTTAACCACTACAGTATTTAGCCAAAGACAGAGTCCTGGCACTTAAATGCTTAAGTCTTTCAGAGAAGCATATACAGTCAAATAAGATAAATTACACTGTGGTAAACAGAATTCTAAAGGTGTCCTCTCAAGATTTCCATTCCCAACTTATTCAGTTAAGCAATAATCTAGGTTCTGCTGTGAAAGCAGGTGTGATTAAGGATACTAATCAGCTGATTTTTAAATAGGGAGATTATCCTGGACTACCTGGGTGGTCCCAAGGGGTCCTTAAAAGCAGAAAAAGAAGGCAGAAGAGTCCATCAGGGAGATTTGGAGGAAGTGGGAAGCAGGAGAGATGAGGTAGAAGGAGAGGTCAGGGAGATTTGAATGAAAAGAACTCACACTTCTGGTACTGGCTTAATAATGGAGAAAGAACCAAAGAATGCAGGTGGCCTCTAGAAGCTGAGAACAATGTCCAATTAACAGCCAGCAAGGAAATACAGGCTACATGGAATTTAATTTGGACAACTACATGAACAGGCATGGAAGGGGATTCTCCTTCAGAGCCTCCAAACAAAAGCCAAGGCTGGCCAATACCTTAATTTTGGCCTTGAGGTCAGAAGCAGAGAAACCAGACAAGCCACTCTGTGCCTGGACTTCTGACCTACAGAATTCTGAAATAACAAATTGTGTTGTTTTGAAGACACTATGATTTTGGTAATTTTTACAGTAGTGATAGAAAACCTTATAGATACTCTGAAGTTTGCCCTGGGTGAAGCAAAAAGGAAAGTGTGGTCATTTTCCCCTAGAATGTTGAGAGGAAACAACAAAACATAAAGGAGGAGTCTGAGTCTCCAAGTTACTACTCCCTAAAATGATAGAAGTAGGGAGTTGGGGAACTGTATATTCTCAAAGATTCCTTCCAGATTTAAAATTCCAATTGTGTAATTATATTCAATTTGAAATACTATGATATATTAATGGCTTTATAATGTTTTGGATTATTGAATAATAATTTCAGAGTAATAGAAACCTTAAGATTTATCTAATTCATCCACAGATCTAATTCTTGAATTCTCACAGCAACTCCATTTTTTCATGCATTCATGCTCTTATTTATTCAATGAATAGTTATTAAGCTACTGCAATATGCCAGGCCCTGTGGATAAATGACTCCCTCCCCCTCCCCAACCAAATGGTATAGCATTTGAAGCCAGAGGCTATCATGTTGAAGGACCCTCCAAAGTGATGAAAACCTTCTTGTAAGTATGTCTTGATATGAACAAGTAATATTCCTCTACCCTCTTCTTATACATCAGGAGTCACACACTCAAATGCCTTCAGAGAACGTACAGGTAATGTAAATGAGTGAAGGGGAGCAGGTGAACTACAAAAGGGAATGCTAAAGAAAACTGAGGCAAACAGGAGAGCATATGTCTCATCTAAAGAGGCAGACACTACCTATCTTCAGCCAAATATTGCCATGCAGAGATGTGAGCTCAGTATTAACTAAAGAACAAGATAGTATGGTTAAAAGTGTAAACTCTGAAGCCAGATTCTCTGAATTAGTATCCTGGCTCTGCCATTTACCAGCTGTGTGACAAAAGGTCAGTCACTTAGCTTTTCTGTTCCAGTTTCCTAAATTATAAAATAATAATAATGATGGTATCTTCCACATAGAGCTTGTATGAGATTTGAGTTAATTAGTGCTAAAGGGCTTAGAAGAGTAACTAGTGCATAATAAATGCTCAGCACATATCTTCAGAATTTTTGAGAGAAGTCATAGACAGGTTTTCTCAAGAAACTTCTCAATTTTAAAACGTTTACAACTACCAATTTTTACAACCTTTATGTAGGTCTAACAAAATGTATCTATATGCCAGATTTGCCTCCTCGATGTTTCATTTTGCACACCAAGGCTATTGGCTCTCCCCTCTTTACATTGGATGATTAGCTTATGCTACTAGGGCAATGTGAGCCGCCTGTTTGGGCATCTCTTCCCCACCATGTCCTCTCTTCTCTATCAGATGCAGCATGCTTTCCTCCTCCAACATCATCCTCCCATACATTGTCCTTTTCTCTTTACACTTCACCCTTCCATTTCAGATAGCCACTACTTCATGCATACACACGTATTATCAAGGTGCCACATATGCATAGCCATTGCAACAGTCTCACTTGTCTTTAACCCTCTCCCTCTTTCCTGTGAATCCTCAATGTCTTACAAACTCATCTCAAGGAAGTCTTCTATTCGTTAGTCTTCAATATCACATGGGAGGTGTAAACGAACACTGGTAGATAGTACTGACTGAAAAATAATACTCGTATTAGATCAAAGAAATGTAAGCTTTAAGTTTTGAGATAAAATTATTCAAGCACCCAGTTCTTCCAAATCAAAGCAAGATGCATAAAGGAGGGTCTTGTATACCCAATATTATGTTTGGAGACATATTTGGAGATAATGTGGAAATAATTTGGACATTACATTTGGAGATTAACAATAGACTTAGGATATTTATACACCATAGTAAGGTAAAATTTATAAATTCAATGCAAAAAAATATAATTCAAAGAAAAAATCCAGAAGTACATTGAAAGAATAACATGCCATGACCGAGGATGATTAGTTTTCTACTTGTAAAAAACATCACACAGCTAAGATGCCTGGTTGCACTTAAAATTCAAGACCACAAACCTCAAATTGGTTACTCAGTTCTGTCTAACATCTTACTATGTTTCCCGGTAGGTCAGCTTACCCACTCTTCTCAAATAGCCCATCATCTTTCCCACTCATTCTCAGCTAATTCTACCTCCTATTTTATTGAGAAAATAAACAGCATCAGAATTTCCTTTTACTTTCCCCACCTAAATGGAATCTCTAAAACTGCTAGCACCCATCTATTTCTGCTCCTATGAAAGACCATTTCCAAACTTGTATGCTGGATACTGTACCCTCTCATCTTATCAAGAACTTCACTCTGTTCATTAAACTCCCTCTTTCATATATCACCATTCTGTTCCTTTGTCCTATATCATTACTACTAGCTTACAAATATGGTCTTATATATCCTATCTTACCAAAAAGTAATTTTCCTCAAACTGCACAAACTACTTTAGCTTCCACTCTATTTCTTTAAATATTGGAGAGTTATTTCCACTCCCTGTTACACTTTATTAGCATACTTTCACTCTTCAATCCACTCCAATCTGACTTTCTTCCCAATTACTCCACTGAAACCACTCACAGCAAGGTGATTAATGACTTCTATGTTGTCAAATATATTGATTAAAATTTCTTTCTTTATCTTAAATGCTTAGAAACATTCATTTCAGTGGCCCAATCTCTCCTTCTCAATCTCTCTCCTCTCTTGGTTCTTGTAATATCAAACTTTACTGGTTTTCTTCCTGACAAGTTGAACACTCCTCAGTCTCTGCTAACTGCTCCTCTTCCTCCAGATCTCTTATAGTGTCCCATGACTCAGTCCTGAGGTTTGCCTTTTCTTCTCTTCTTTTTCTTAATTGAAGTATAGTTGATTTATAATATTGTTTTAGTTTCATGTGTACAGCATAGTGATACAGTATTTTTGCAGATTATATTCAATGACAGGTTATTACAAAATAATGGGTATAATTCCTCATACTATACCAGTAAATCATTTTTGCTTATCTATTTCATACACAGTAGTTTGTACTTGTTAATCCCTAATTTGTTAATACACCTAATTTGTCCATCTCCCATCTGGTAACCATAAGTTTGTTTTCTATGTCCATGAGTCTGTAGACATAGACTGTGTGAGTCTACGTCTCACAAATAGTGATATTATGTGTGATATATATAAGTGATATTATATAATATTTGCCTTTCTGTTTGACTTATTTCACTGAGCATAATATTCTCTAGGTTGATCCACATTGCTGCAAATGGCAGTATTTCACTTTTATTATGGCTGAGTAATATTCCATTGTATATATTTATCACATCTTCATAAGCACATCATCTGTTGATGGACACTGGGTTGCTTCCATTTCTTGGCTATTGTAAATAGTGCTGCTGCGAACACTGGGGTGCATGTATCAAATTTTCAAATTAGTGTATTCATTTTCAGATACATACCCAGGAGTGGATTCCCTGAAGCACATATGGTAGTTCTTTTCTTAGATTTTAAGAAACCCCCATTCTGTTTTCCATAGAGGCTGCACCAATTTACATTCCCACCAACAGTGTAAGAGGGTTTCCTTTTCTATGGATCCTTGCCAACATTTCCTATTTGTAGGATTTTTGATTATAGCCATTTTGACCAGTGTGAGGTGATGCCTCATTGTGGTTTTCATTTACATTTTCTAATAATTAGTGATGTTGAGCATCATTTCATGTGTCTGCTAGTCATTTGTATGTCTCTGGAAAAATGTCTCTTCAAGACTGTTAGCAATGTTTCGATTGAATTGTATTAATTTTTTTTGTTATGTTAGTTTCAGATGTAGAGGAAAAAGATTTGGTTATTTTTTTCAGATTATATTCCATTATAAGTAATTACAAGACATTGATTCTGATTCCCTGTGCTATACAGTAAACCCTTGCTGCTTATCTTTTTTTATGTAGAGTAGTTTGTATCTGTTAATAACATACTCCTAATTTGTCACTCACTCACTCCCTCTCTGCTTTGGTAACCATAAGTTTGTTTTCTATGTCTGTGCATCTGTTTCTGTTTTGTAAACAAATTTATTTGTATTATTTGTAGATTCCACATGTAAGCTATATCATATCTTATTTGTCTCTCTGTCTGACTTACGTCCCTAAATATAATATTCTCTAGGTCTACCCATATTCCTGTAAGTGGCAATATTTCATTCATTTTTATGGCTGAATAATATTCCATTGTATATAAATACCAGTCATCTGTTGAGGGACACGTAGCTACTGTAAATACTGCTGCAATGAACATTGGGGTGCATGTATCTTTTTGATTTAGTGCTTTTGTTTCTTCTGAATAAATACCCAAGAGTAGCATTTGGTGGATCACATGGTAGCTCTATTTTTAGTTTTCTTAAGGAAACTCCATACTGTTTTCCATAGTGGCTACACAAATTTACATTCCCACCTGCACTGTACAAGGGCTCACTTTTCGCCATACCATCTCCAGCATTTATTATTTGTAGATTTTGTGATGATAGCCATTCTGACTAGTGTGAGGAGATAACTCATTGTGGAATTCATTTGCATTTCTCTAATAATTACCAGTGTTGACCATATTTTCATGTGCCTCTTGGCCATCTCTATGTTGTCTTTGAAGAAATGTGTATTTATGTCTTCAGCCCATTTTTCAAATGGGTTAGTTGTTTATATACATATTGACTTGTGTGAGCTGTTTCTATATTTTGGATACTAACCCCTTGTTGGTGGCATAGTTTGCAAATATTTTCTCCCATTCTGTAGGCTATCTTTTAGTTTCGATGATGGTTTCCTTTGTTTTGAAAAACCTTTTAAGTTTAACTAGGTCCTAATTGTTTATATTTGCTTTTATTGTCTTTTGCATTGGGAGACTGATCTAAGAAAATATTGGTATGAGTTATGACAGAGAATGTTTACCTATGCTTTCCACTAGGAGTATTATGGTGTCATGACTTATATTTAGGTCTTTAAACCATTTTGAGTGTATTGTTGTATATGATGAGAAGGAGTGTTCTAATTTAATTGATTTATGTGTAGCCTCTCAGCTTTCCCAGCACCACTTGTCAAACAGACTGTATTATCTGCATTGTATATTCTTGCCACTTTGTTGTAGATTAAATGACCATATGTAGGTGTGTGCGTCAATCTGGGCTCTGGATTCTGCTCTATTGATGGACATGTCAGTTTATGTGCCAATACCATACTGTTTTCATTATTTTTTTATTTTTTTAACATCTTTATTGGAGTATAATTGCTTACAATGGTGTGTTAGTTACTGCTTTATAACAAAGTGAATCAGCTATACATATACATATATCCCCATATCTCCTCCTTCTTGCATCTTTCTCCCACACTTCCTATCCCACTCCTCTAGGTGGTCACAAAGCAACAAGCTGATCTCCCTGTGCTATGAGGCTGCTTCCTACTAGCAATCTATTTTACAACAGGTAGTATATATAAGTCCATGCCAATCTCTCACTTCATCCCAGCTTACCCTTCCCTCTCCCTGTGTCCTCAAGTCAACTCTCTATGTCTGCATCTTTACTCCTGTCCTGCCCCTAGGTTCTTCAGAACATATATATATATATATATATATATATATATATATATATATATATATATTTTATTTATTTATTTATTGTAGATTCCATATATATCTGTTACCATATGGTATTAATTTTTCTCTTTCTGACTTAACTTCACTCTGTATGACACACTCTAGGTCCATCTACCTCACTACAAATAACTCAATATTGTTTCTTTTTATGGCTGAGTAATATTCCATTGTATATATGTTCCACATCTTGTAAATCCATTCATCTATTGATGAACAATTAGGTTGCTTCCATGTCCTGGCTATTGTAAATAGATCTTCGATGAACATTTTGGTACCTGACCCTGTTTGAATTACCGTTTTCTCAGGGGATATGCCGGGTAGTGAGATTGCTGGGCCATATGGTAGTCTTATTTTTGTTTTTTAAGGAACCTCCATACTGATGTCAATAGTGGATGTATCAATTTACATCCCCATCAACAGTGCAAGAGGGTCCCCTTTTCTCCACACCCTCTCCAGGACTTACTGTTTGTAGATTTATTATTATTTTTTATTTTTTTGCTGCACGCGGGCCTCTCACTGTTGCGGCCTCCCCCGTTGTGGAGCACAGGCTCCGGACGCGCAGGCCCAGCGGCCATGGCTCATGGGCCCAGGCGCTCCGCGGCATGTGGGATCCTCCCAGACCGGGGCATGAACCCGTGTCCCCTGCATCGGCAGGTGGACTCTCAACCACTGCACCACCAGGGAAGCCCTGTTTGTAGATTTTTTGATGAGGGTCATTCTGACTGATGTGAGTTGATACCTCATTGTAGTTTTGATTTGCATTTCTCTAATGATTCGTGATGTCGAGAATCTGTACATATCTTTGTTGGCAATCTGTATATCTTCTTTGGAGAAATGTCTATTTAGGTCTTCTGCCCATTTTTTGATTGGGTTGTTTCCTTTTTGGATATTGAGCAGCCTGAGCTGCTTGTAAATTTTGGAGATTATTCCTTTGTCAGTTGCTTCATTTGAAAATAATTGTTCCCACTCTTAGTGTTGACTTTTCGTCTTCTTTATGGTTTCCTTTGCGTTGCAAAACGTTTAAGTTTCATTAGGTTCCACTTGTTTATTTTTGTTCCTATTTCCATTTCTCTAGGAAGTGGGTCAAGACGATCTTGCTGTGATTTATGTCATAGAGTGTTCTGCCTTTGTTTAGATCTAAGAGTTTTATAGTGTCAGGGTCTACATTTACATCTTTAATCCATTTTGATTTATTTTTGTGTATGGTGTTAAGAAATGTTCTAATTTCATTCTTTTACATGTAGCTGTCCAGTTTTCCCAGCACCACTTATTGAAGAGGCTGTCTTTTCTCCACTGTACATTCTTCCCTCCATATCAAAAGTAAGGTGACCATAGGTGTGGGTTTAGCTCTGGGCTTTCTATCCTGTTCCATTAATCTATATTTCTGTTTTTGTGCCAGTAACATACTGTCTTCATTCCTATAGCTTTGTAGAATCGTCTGCAGCAACGGAGCCTAATTCCTCCAGTTCCGTATTTATTTCTCAAGATTGTTTTGGCTATTCAGATTCCTATGTGTTTCCATACAAATTGTGAAATTTTTTGTTCTAGTTCTGTGAAAAATGCCATTGGTAGTTTGACAGGGATTGACCTGAATCTGTAGATTGCTTTCAGAACTATAGTCATTTTCACAAAGTTGATTATTCCAATCCAAGAACATGGTATATCTCTCCATCTTTTTGTATCATCTTTAATTTCTTTAATTTCTTTCATCAGTGTCTTATACTTTTCTGCGTAAAAGTCGTTTGTCTCCTTAGGAGCATAATTGCTTTACAATGGTGTCTTAGTTTCTGTTTTATAACAAAGTGAATCAGTTATACATATACATATGTTCCCATATCTCTTCTCTCTTGTGTCTCCCTCCCTCGCACCTTCCCTATCCCACCCCTCCAGGCGGTAACAAAGCACAGAGCTGATCTCCCTGTGCTATGCGACTGCTTCCCACTAGCTATCTACCTTACCCTTGGTAGTGTATATATGGCCATGCCTCTCTCGTGCTTTGTCACAGCTTACCCTGCCCCCTCCCCATATCCTTAAGTCCTTTCTCTAGTAGGTCTGTGTCTTTATTACTTTCTTACCCCTAGGTTCTTCGTGACATTTTTTTCTTGAATTCCAAATACATGTGTTAGCATACGGTATTTGTATTTCTCTTTCTGACTTACTTCACTCTGTATTACAGACTCTAGGACTATCCACCTCATTACAAATAGCTCAATTTCATTTCTTTTTATGGCTGAGTAATACTCCATTGTGTATATATGCCACATCTTCTTTATCTGTTCATCCAATGATGGACACTTAGGTTGTTTCCATCTCCGGGCTATTGTAAATAGAGCTGCAATGAACATTTTGGTACATGACTCTTTTTGAATTTTGGTTTTCTCAGGATAAATGCCCAGTAGTGGGATTGCTGGGTCATATGGTAATTCTATATGTGGTTTTTTAAGGAACCTCCATACTGTTCTCCATAGTGGCTGTACCAATGCACATTCCCACCAGCAGTTCAAGAGTGTTCCCTTTCCACCACACCCTCTCCAGCATTTGTTGTTTCTAGATTTTTTGATGATGCCCATTCTGACAGGTGTGAGATGATATCTCATTGAAGTTTTGATTTGCATTTCTCTAATGATTAATGACGTTGAGCATTCTTTCATGTATTTGTTGGCAGTCTGTATATCTTCTTTGGAGAAATGTCTATTAAGGTCTTCTGCACAGTTTTGGATTGGGTTTTTTTTGTTATTGAGCTGCATGAGCTGTTTGTAAATTTTGGAGATTAATCTTTTGTCAATTGCTTCATTTGCAAATATTTTCTCCCATTCTGAGGGTTGCCTTTTGGTGTTGTTTATAGATTACTTTGCTGTGCAAAAGCTTTGGAGTTTCTTTAGGTCCAATTTGTTTATTTTTGTTCTTATTTCCATTTTTCTGGGAGGTGGGTCGAAAAGGATCTTGCTGTGATTTATGTCATAGAGTGTTCTGACTATGTTTTCTCTAAGAGTTTCATAGTTTCTGGCCTTACATTTAGGTCTTTAAACCATTTTGAGCTTATTTTTGTGTATGGTGTTACGGAGTGATCTAATCTCATACTTTTAAAAGTACCTGTCCAGGTTTCCCAGCACCACTTATTGAAGAGGCTGTATTTTCTCCACTGTATATTCTTGCCTCCTTTATCAAAGATAAGGTGACCATATGTGTGTGGGTTTATCTCTGGGCTTTCTATGCTGTTCCATTGATCTATCTTTCTGTTTTTGTGCCAGTACCATACTGTCTTGATTACTGCAGCTTTGTACTATAGTCTGAAGTCAGGGAGCCTGATTCCTCCAGCTCCGTTTTTCGTTCTCAAGATTGCTTTGGCTATTCGGGGTCTTTTGTGTTTCCATACAAATTGTGAAGTTTTTTGTTCTAGTTCTGTGAAAAATGCCACTGGTAGTTTGATAGGGATTGCATTGAATCTATAGATTGCTTTGGGTAGTAGAGTCATTTTCACAATGTTGACTCTCCCAATCCAAGAACATGGTATATCTCTCCATCTATTTGTATCATCTTTAATTTCTTTCACCAGTGTCTTATAATTTTCTGCATACAGGTCTTTTTTCTCCTTAGGTAAGTTTATTCCTAGATATTTTATTCTTTTTGTTGCAATGGTAAATGGGTGTGTTTTCTTGATTTCACTTTCAGATATTTCATCATTAGTGTATAGGAATGCCAGAGATTTCTGTGCATTAATATTATATCCTGCCACTTTACCAAATTCATTGATTAGCTCTAGTAGTTTTCTGGTAGCATCTTTAGGATTCTCTATGTATAGTATCATGTCATCTGCAAACAGTGACAGCTTTACTTCTTCTTTTCCGATTTGGATTCATTTTATTTCCTTGTCCTCTCTGATTGCTGTGGCTAAAACTTCCAAAACTATGTTGAATAAGAATGGTGAGAGTGGGCAACCTTGTCTTGTTCCTGATCTTGGTAGAAATGCTTTCAGTTTTTCACCATTGAGGATGATGTTGGCTGTGGGTTTGTCATGTATGGCCTTTATTATGTTGAGGAAAGTTCCCTCTAGGCCTACTTTCTGCAGGGTTTTTATTATAAATGGGTGTTGAATTTTGTCGAAAGCTTTCTCTGCATCTATTGAGATGATCATATGGTTTTTCTACTTCCATTTGTTAATATGGCTTATCACATTGATTGATTTGCATACATTGAAGAATCCTTGCATTCCTGGAATAAACCCCACTTGATAATGGTGTATGATCCTTTTAATGTGCTCTTGGATTCTGTTTGCTAGTATTTTGTTGAGGATTTTTGCTCTATGTTCATCAGTGATATTGGCCTGTAGTTTTCTTTCTTTGTGACATCATGGTCTGGTTTTTGTATCAGGGTGACAGTGGCCTCGAAGAATGAGTTTGGGACATTTCCCTCCTCTGCTATATTTTGAAAGAGTTTGAGAAAGATAAGTGTAAGCTCTTCTCTAAATGTTTGATAAAATTCGCCTGTGAAGCCATCTTGTCCTGGGCTTTTGTTTGTTGGAAGATTTTTAATCACAGTTTCAATTTCAGTGCTTGTGATTAGTCGGTTCATATTTTCTATTTCTTCCTGATTCAGTCTTGGCAGGTTGTGCATTTCTAAGAATTTGTCCATTTCTTCCAGGTTGCCCATTTTATTGGCAAAGAGTTGCTTGTAGTAATCTCTCATGATCTTTTGTATTTCTGCAGTGTCAGTTGTTACTTCTCCTTTTTCATTTCTAATTCTATTGATTTGAGTTTTCTCCCTTGTTTTTTTAATGAGTCTGGCTAATGGTTTATCTATTTTGTTTATCTTCTCAAAGAACCAGCTTTTAGTTTTTTTTTTTTTTTACATCTTTATTGGGGTATAATTGCTTTACAATGGTGTGTTAGTTTCTGCTTTATAACAAAGTGAATCAGTCATACATAAACATATGTTCCCATATGTCTTCCCTGTTGCGTCTCTCTCCCTCCCACCCTCCCCATCCCACCCCTCCAGGCTGTCACAAATCACCGAGCCAATATCCCTGTGCCATGCGGCTGCTTCCCACTAGCTATCTACCTTACTGCGTTTGTTAGTGTGTATATGCCCATGACTCTCTCTCGCCCTGTCACAGCTCACCCTTCCCCCTCCCCATAACCTCAAGTCCGTTCTCTAGGAGGTCTGTGTCTTTATTCCTGACTTACCCCTAGGTTCTTCATGACATTTTTTTTTCTTAAATTCCATATATATGTGTTAGCATACGGTATTTGTCTCTCTCTTTCTGACTTACTTCACTCTGTATGACAGACTCTAGGTCTATCCACCTCATTACAAATAGCTCAATTTCGTTTCTTTTTATGGCTGAGTAATATTCCATTGTATATATGTGCCACATCTTCTTTATCCATTCATCCGATGACGGGCACTTAGGTTGTTTCCATCTCCGGGCTATTGTAAATAGAGCTGCAATGAACATTTTGGTACATGTCTCTTTTTGAATTATGGTTTTCTCAGGGTATATGCCCAGTAGTGGGATTGCTGGGTCATATGGTAGTTCTATTTGTAGCTTTTTAAGGAACCTCCATACTGTTCTCCACAGTGGCTGTATCAATTTACATTCCCACCAACAGTGTAAGAGGGTTCCCTTTTCTCCACACTCTCTCCAGCATTTATTGTTTCTAGATTTTTTGATGATGGCCATTCTGACTGGTGTGAGATGATATCTCATTGTAGTTTTGATTTGCATTTCTCTAATGATTAGTGATGTTGAGCATTCTTTCATGTGTTTGTTGGCAGTCTGTATATCTTCTTTGGAGAAATGTCTATTTAGGTCTTCTGCCCATTTTTGGATTGGGTTGTTTGTTTTCTTGTTATTGAGCTGCATGAGCTGCTTGTAAATTTTGGAGATTAATCCTTTGTCGGTTGCTTCATTTGCAAATATTTTCTCCCATTCTGAGGGTTGTCTTTTGGTCTTGTTTATGGTTTCCTTTGCTGTGCAAAAGCTTTGAAGTTTCATTAGGTCCCATTTGTTTATTTTTGTTTTTATTCCCATTACTCTAGGAGGTGGGTCAGAAAGGATCTTGCTGTGATTTATGTCATAGAGTGTTCTGCCTATGTTTTCCTCTAAGAGTTTGATAGTTTCTGGCCTTACATTTAGGTCTTTAATCCATTTTGAGCTTATTTTTGTGTATGGTGTTAGGGAGTGATCTAATCTCATACTTTTACATGTACCTGTCCAGTTTTCCCAGCACCACTTATTGAAGAGGCTGTCTTTTCTCCATTGTACATTACTGCCACCTTTATCAAAGATAAGGTGTCCATATGTGCATGGGTTTATCTCTGGGCTTTCTATCCTGTTCCATTGATCTATCTTTCTGTTTTTGTGCCAGTACCATACCGTCTTGATGACTGTAGCTTTGTAGTATAGTCTGAAGTCAGGGAGCCTGATTCCTCCAGTTCCTTCTTTCGTTCTCAAGATTGCTTTGGCTATTCGGGGTCTTTTGTGTTTCCATACAAATTGTGAAGTTTTTTGTTCTAGTTCTGTGAAAAATGCCAGTGGCAGTTTGATAGGGATTGCATTGAATCTATAGATTGCTTTGGGTAGTAGAGTCATTTTCACAATGTTGATTCTTCCAATCCAAGAACATGGTATATCTCTCCATCTATTTATATCATCTTTAATTTCTTTCATCAGTGTCTTATAATTTTCTGCATACAGGTCTTTTGTCTCCTTAGGTAGGTTTATTCCTAGATATTTTATTCTTTTTGCTGCAACGGTAAATGGGAGTGTTTTCTTGATTTCACTTTCAGATTTTTCATCATTAGTATATAGGAATGCCAGAGATTTCTGTGCATTAATTTTGTATCCTGCCACTTTACCAAATTCATTGATTAGCTCTAGTAGTTTTCTGGTAGCATCTTTAGGGTTCTCTATGTATAGGATCATGTCATCTGCAAACAGTGACAGCTTTACTTCTTCTTTTACAATTTGGATTCCTTTTATTTCCTTTTCTTCTCTGATTGCTGTGGCTAAAACTTCCAAAACAATGTTGAATAATAGTGGTGAGAGTGGGCAACCTTGTCTTGTTCCTGATCTTAGTGGAAATGCTTTCAGTTTTTCACCATTGAGGATGATGTTTGCTGTGGGCTTGTCATGTATGGCCTTTATTATGTTGAGGAAAGTTCCCTCTATGCCTACTTTCTGCAGGGTTTTTATCATAAATGGGTGTTGAATTTTGTCAAAAGCTTTCTCTGCATCTATTGAGATGATCATATGGTTTTTCTCCTTCAATTTGTTAATATGGTTTATCACATTGATAGATTTGCGTATATTGAAGAATCCTTGCATTCCTGGAATAAACCCCACTTGATCATGGTGTATGATCCTTTTAATGTGCTGTTGGATTCTGTTTGCTAGTATTTTGTTGAGGATTTTTGCATCTATGTTCATCAGTGATATTGGCCTGTAGTTTTCTTTCTTTGTGACATCCTTGTCTGGTTTTGGTATCAAGGTGATGGTGGCCTCGTAGAAGGAGTTAGGGAGTGGTCCTCCCTCTGCTATATTTTGGAAGAGTTTGAGAAGGATAGGTGTTAGCTCTTCTCTAAATGTTTGATAGAATTCGCCTGTGAAGCCATCTGGTCCTGGGCTTTTCTTTGTTGGAAGATTTTTAATCACAGTTTCAATTTCAGTGCTTGTGATTGGTCTGTTCATATTTTCTATTTCTTCCTGATTCAGTCTTGGCAGGTTGTGCATTTCTAAGAATTTGTCCATTTCTTCCAGATTGTCCATTTTATTGGCATAGAGTTGCTTGTAGTAATCTCTCATGATCTCTTTTATCTCTGCAGTGTCAGTTGTTACCTCTCCTTTTTCATTTCTAATTCTATTGATTTGAGTCTTCTCCCTTTTTTTCTTGATGAGTCTGGCTAGTGGTTTATCTATTTTGTTTATCTTCTCAAAGAACCAGCTTTTAGTTTTATTGATCTTTGCTATTGTTTCCTTCATTTCTTTTTCATTTATTTCTGATCTGATTTTTATGATTTCTTTCCTTCTGCTAGCTTTGGGGTTTTTTTGTTCTTCTTTCTCTAATTGCTTGAGGTGCAAGGTTAGGTTGTTTATTCGAGATGTTTCCTGCTTCTTAAGGTGGGCTTGTATTGCTATAAACTTCCCCCTTAGAACTGCTTTTGCTGCATCCCACAGGTTTTGGGTCATTGTGTCTCCATTGTCATTTGTTTCTAGGTATGTTTTGATTTCCTCTTTGATTTCTTCAGTGATCTCTTCATTATTAAGTAGTGTATTGTTTAGCCTCCATGTGTTTGTATTTTTTACAGATCTTTTCCTGTAATTGATATCTAGTCTCATGGCGTTGTGGTCAGAAAAGATACTTGATACAATTTCAATTTTCTTAAATTTACCAAGGCTTGATTTGTGACCTAAGATATGATCTATCCTGGAGAATGTTCCATGAGCACTTGAGAAAAATGTGTATTCTGTTGTTTTTGGATGGAGTGTCCTATAAATATCAATTAAGTCCATCTTGTTTAATGTATCATTTAAAGCTTGTGTTTCCTTATTTATTTTCATTTTGGGTGATCTGTCCATGGGTGAAAGTGGGGTGTTTAAGTCCCCTACTATGAATGTGTTACTGTCGATTTCCCCTTTTATGGCTGTTAGTATTTGCCTTATGTATTGAGGTGCTCCTATGTTGGGTGCATAAATATTTACAATTGTTATATCTTCTTCTTGGATCGATCCCTTGATCATTATGTAGTGTCCTTCTTTGTCTCTTTTAATATTCCTTATTTTAAAGTCTATTTTGTCGGATATGAGAATTGCTACTCCAGCTTTCTTTTGGCTTCCATTTGCATGGAATATCTTTTTCCATCCCCTTACTTTCAGTCTGTATGTGTCTCTAGGTCTGAAGTGGGTCTCTTGTAGACAGCATATATAAGGGTCTTGTTTTTGTATCCATTCAGCTAATCTGTGTCTTTTGGTGGGAGCATTTAGTCCATTTACATTTAAGGTAATTATCGATATGTATGTTCCTATTCCCATTTTCTAAATTGTTTTGGGTTCGTTATTATAGGTCTTTTCCTTCTCTTGTGTTTCTTGCTTAGAGAAGATCCTTTAGCATTTGTTGTAAAGCTGGTTTGGTGGTGCTGAACTCTCTCAGCTTTTGCTTGTCTGTAAAGGTTTTAATTTCTCCATCAAATCTGAATGAGATCCTTGCTGGGTAGAGTAGTCTTGGCTGCAGGTTTTTCTCCTTCATCACTTTCAGTATGTCCTGCCACTCCCTTCTGGCTTGTAGGGTTTCTGCTGAGAGATCAGCTGTTAACCTTATGGGGATTCCCTTATGTGTTATTTGTTGTTTTTCCCTTGCTGCTTTTAATATGCTTTCTTTGTATTTAATTTTTGACAGTTTGATTAATATGTGTCTTGGCGTATTTCTCCTTGTATTTATCTTGTATGGGACTCTCTGTGCTTCCTGGACTTGATTAACTATTTCCTTTCCCATATTAGGGAAGTTTTCAACTATAATCTCTTCAAATATTTTCTCAGTCCCTTTCTTTTTCTCTTCTTCTTCTGGAACCCCTATAATTCGAATGTTGGTGCGTTTAATGTTGTCCCAGAGGTCTCTGAGACTGTCCTCAGTTCTTTTCATTCTTTTTTCTTTATTCTGCTCTGCAGTAGTTATTTCCACTATTTTATCTTCCAGGTCACTTATCCGTTCTTCTGCCTCAGTTATTCTGCTATTGATCCCATCTAGAGTACTTTTAATTTCATTTATTGTGTTGTTCATCATTGCTTGTTTCATCTTTAGTTCTTCTAGGTCCTTGTTAACTGATTCTTGCATTTTGCCCAATCTATTGTCCATTCTATCTCCAAGATTTCGGATCAACCTTACTATCATTATTCTGAATTCTCTTTCAGGTAGACTGCCTATTTCCTCTTCATTTGTTAGGTCTGGTGCATTTTTATCTTGCTCCTTTATCTGCTGTGTGTTTTTCTGTCTTCTCATTTTGCTTATCTTACTGTGTTTGGGGTCTCCTTTTTGCAGGCTGCAGGTTCGTAGTTCCTCCTGTTTTTGATGTCTGTCTCCAGTGGCTAAGGTTGGTTCAGTGGGTTGTGTAGGCTTCCTGGTGGAGGGGGCTAGTGCCTGTGTTGTGGTGGATGAGGCTGGATCTTGTCTCTCTAGTGGGCAGGTTCACGTCTGGTGGTGTGTTTGGGGGCGTCTGTGGCCTTATTATGATTTTAGGCAGCCTCTCTGCTAATGGGTGGGGTTGTGTTCCTGTTTTGCTAGTTGTTTGGCATAGGTTTTCCAGCACTGTGGCTTGCTGGTCGTTGAGTGAAGCTGGGTGCTGCTGTTAAGATGGAGGTCTCTGGGAGATTTTCGCCGTTTGATATTATGTAGAGCTGGGAGGTCTCTTGTTGATCAGTGTCCTGAAGTTGGCTGTCCTACCTCAGAGGCAGAGCCCTGCCTCCTGGCTGGAGCACCAAAAACTTTTCATCCACAGGCTCAGGATAAAAGGGAGAAAAAGTAGAGGGAATTAGTAGAAGTATGAGGAAAGAAAGAAGGAAAGGAGGGTAGGAAGGAAGGAAGAAATAAAGAAAGAAGCAAAGAAGGAAAGAAGGCAAGAAGGAAAGAAAGGAGGGAGGGAGGGAGGGAGGGAGGAAGGAAGGAGGGAAAGAAGGAAAAAAGACAGAAAGAAAGAAGATACAGTAAAAATAAAATAAAGTATAATAAAGTTATTGAATTAAAAACTTCTTATTTAGAAAAAAAAAAGGGACGGAAAGAACCTTAGGACAAATGTTGGAAGCAAAGCTATACAGACAAAATCTTACACAGAAGCATACACATACACCCTCACTAAAAGAGGTAAATGGGGAAAAATCCTAAATCTTGCTGTCAGAGACCACCTCCTCAATTTGGGATGATTCGTTGTCTAAAGGAGGGAAGGAAGGACGGAAAGAAAGAAAGAAAGAACGAAGGTAAAGTATAATAAGGTTATTAAAATTAATTATTAAGAAAAAAAATTTAAAAAAAAACATGGACGGATAGAACCCTAGGACAAATGGTGGAATCAAGACTATACAGACAAGATCTCACACAGAAGCATACACATACACATTCACAAAAAGAGGAAAGGGGAAAAAATCATAGATCTTGCTCCTAAAGTCCACTTCCTTAATTTGGGATGATTGGTTGTCTATTCAGGTATTCCACAGATGCAGGGTACATCAAGTTGATTGTGGAGCTTTAATCCGCTGCTTCTGAGGCTGCTGGGAGACATTTCCCTTTCTCTTCTTTGTTCTCACAGCTCCCAGGGCTAAGCTTTGGATTTGGCCCTGCCACTGCGTGTAGATAGCTGGAGGGCGTCTGGTTTTTGCTCAGACAGGATGGGGTTAAAAGAGCCGCTGATTGGGGGCTCTGGCGCACTCAGGCCGGCGGGGACGGAGGGGCACAGAGTGCGGGGCGGGCCTCCGGTGGCAAAGGCCGGCGTGACTTTGCACCAGCCTGAGGCGCGCTGTGCGCTCTCCCGGGGAAGTTTCCCTGGATCCCGGGAACCCGGCAGTGGCGGGCTGCACAGGCTCCGCGGAAGAGGGGTGTGGAGAGTGACCTGTGCTCGCACACAGGCCCCTCGGTGGCGGCAGCAGCAGCCTTAACGTCTCCCGCCCGCCTCTGGGGTCCGCGCTTTTAGCCGCGGCTTGCGCCCGTCTCTGGATTCCGCGCTTTCAGCCGCGGCTCGCGCCCGTCTCTGGATTCTGCGCTTTCAGCCGTGGCTCGCGCCCGTCTCTGGGGTCCGCGCTTTCAGCCGCGGCTCGCGCCCGTCTCTGGGGTCCGCGCTTTCAGCCGCGGCTCGCGCCCGTCTCTGGAGTTCCTTTAAGCAGCGTTCTTAAACCCCTCTCCTCACGCACCAGGAAACAAAGAGGGAAGGAAAAGTCTCCTGCCTCTTCTGCAGGTGCAGGCTTTTCCCCGGACTCCCTCCCGGCTAGCTGTGGTGCTCTAACCCC
Source organism: Lagenorhynchus albirostris (assembly GCF_949774975.1). NCBI lineage: Eukaryota > Metazoa > Chordata > Mammalia > Artiodactyla > Delphinidae > Lagenorhynchus > Lagenorhynchus albirostris. The sequence goes on along the minus strand of NC_083116.1, from coordinate 83,500,413 downwards.
TTCAGGCTATGTTCAAGCCGACAACCCCAGTCCTCTCCCTGCGCTCCGGCCTCAGCTCGCAGCCCCGCCCGCCCCGGCGGGTGAGCAGACAAGCCTCTCGGGCTGGTGAGTGCCGGTCGGCACCGATCCTCTGTGCGGGAATCTCCCCGCTTTGCCCTCCGCACCCGTTGCTGTGCACTCCTCCGCAGCTTCGAAGCTCCCCCCTCCGCCTCCCACAGTCTCCGCCCACGAAGGGGCTTCCTAGAGTGTGGAAACTTTTCCTCCTTCACCGCTCCCTCCCACTGGTGCAGGTGCCGTCCCTATTCTTTTGTCTCTGTTTTTTCTTTTGCCCTACCCAGGTACGTGGGGAGTTTCTTGCCTTTTGGGAGGTCTGAGGTCTTCTGCCAGCCTTCAGTAGGTGTTCTGTAGGAGTTGTTCCACGTGTAGATGTATTTCTGGTGTATCTGTGGGGAGGAAGGTGATCTCCGCGTCTTACTCTTCCGCCATCTTCCCGAGACCCCCCCAGCTTTTAGTTTTATTGATATTTGCTATCGTTTCCTTCATTTCTTTTTCATTTATTTCTGATCTGCTTTTTATGATTTCTTTTTTCTGCTAACTTTGGGGTTTTTTTGTTCTTCTTTCTCTAATTGCTTTAGGTGCAAGTTTAGGTTGTTTATTCGAGATGTTTCCTCTTTCTGAAGGTAGGATTGTATTGCTATAAACTTTCCTCTTAGAAATGCTTTTGCTGCATCCCATAGGTTTTGGGTCATCTTGTCTCCATTGTCATTTGTTTCTAGGTTTTTTTTTTCTTTTTTTTTTTTTTATTCCCTCTGATCAAAGGGAATTCCCTTCAGTGATCACTTCATTATTAAGTAATGTATTGTTTAGCCTCCATGTGTTTGTATTTTTTTACAGATCTTTTCCTGTCATTGATATCTAGTCTCATAGCGTTGTGGTCGGAAAAGATACTTGATACAATTTCAATTTTATTAAATTTACCAAGGCTTGATTTGTGACCCAAGTTATGATCTATCCTGGAGAATGTTTCATGAGCACTTGAGAAAAATGTTTACTCTGTTCTTTTTGGATGGATTGGCCTGTAAATATCAATTAAGTCCGTCTTGTTTAATGTATCATTTAAAGCTTGTGTTTCCTTATTTATTTTCATTTTGGATGATCTGTCCATTGGTGAAAGTGGGGTGTTAAAGGCCCCTACTATGAATGTGTTACTGTCGATTTCCCCTTTGATGGCTGTTAGTATTTGCCTTATATATTAAGCTGCTCCTATGTTGGGTGCATAAATATTTAAAATTGTTATATCTCCTTCTTGGATCGATCCCTTGATCATTAGGTAGTGTCCTTCTTTGTCTCTTCTCATACTCTTTATTTTAAAGTCTATTTTGTCTAATATGAGAATTACTACTCCAGCTTTCTTTTGGTTTCCATTTGCATGGAATACCTTTTACCATCCCCTTACATTCAGTCTTTATGTGTCTCTAGGTATGAAATGGGTGTCTTGTAGACAGCATATATATGGGTCTTGTTTTTGTATCCATTCAGCCAGTCTGTGTCTTTTGGTGGGAGCATTTAGTCCATTTACATTTAAGGTAATTATCGATATGTATGTTCCTATTCCCATTTTCTTCATTGTTCTGTGTTCGTTATTGTGGGTTTTTTCCTTCCCTTGTGTTTCTAGCCTAGAGAAGGTCCTTTGGCATTTGTTGTAATGCTGGTTTGGTGGTGCTGAACTCTCTCAGCTTTTGCCTGTCTGTAAAGGTTTTAATTTCTCCATCCAATCTAATTGAGATCCTTGCTGGGTAGAGCAATCTTGGATACAGGTTTTTCTCCTTCATCAATTTAAATATGTCCTGCCAGCCCCTTCTTACTTGCAGAGTTTCTTCTGAAAGATCAGCTGTTAACCTTATGGGGATTCCCTTGTGTGTTATTTGTTGTTTTTCCCTTTGCTGATTTTAATATGTTTTCTTTGTATTTAATTTTTGACAGTTTGATTAATATGTGTCTTGGCGTATTTCTCCTTGAATTTATCCTGTATGGGACTCTCTGTGCTTCCTGGACTTGAACTTGTTTTCAACTCTAATCTCTTCAAATATTTTCTCAGTCCCTTTCTTTTTCTCTTCTTCTTCTGGAAACCCTATAATTAGAATGTTGGTGTGTTTAATGTTGTCCCAGAGGTCTCTGAAACTGTCCTTAGTTCTTTTCATTCTTTTTTCTTTATTCTGCTCTGCAGTAGTTATTTCCACTATTTTATCTTCCAGGTCACTTATCCGTTCTTCTGCCTCAGTTATTCAGCTATTGATCCCATCTAGAGTACTTTTAATTTCATTTATTGTGTTGTTCACCATTGTTTGTTTTATCTTTAGTTCTTCTAGGTCCTTGTTAAATGTTTCTTGCATTTTGTCTATTCTATTTCCAAGATTCTGGATCATCTGTACTATCATTATTCTGAATTGTTTTTCAGGTAGACTGCCTATTTCCTCTTCATTTGTTAGGCCTGGTGGGTTTTTATCTTGCTCGTGCATCCGAGGTGTGTTTTCTGTCTTCTCATTTTGCTTATCTTACTGCGTTTGGGATCTCCTTTTTGCAGGCTGCAGGTTCATACTTCCCGTTGTTTTTGGTGTCTGTCCCCTGTGGCTAATGTTGGTTCAGTGGGTTGTGTAGGCTTCCTGGTGGAGAGGACTAGTGCCTGTGTTCTCGTGGATGAGGCTGGATCTTGTCTTTCTGGTAAGCAGGGCCATGTCTGGTGGTGTGTTTTGGGATGTCTGTGGACTTATTATGATTTTAGGCAGCCACTCTACTAATGGGTGGGGTTGTGTTCCTGTCTTGCTATTTGTTTGGCATAGGGTGCCCAGCACTGTAGCTTGCTGGTCGTTGAGTGAAGCTGTGTGCTGGTTTTGAGATGGAGTCTCGGGGAGATTTTCACCATTTTATATTATGTGGAGCTGGGAGGTCTCTTTTGGACCAGTGTCCTGAAGTTGGCTCTCCCACCTCAGAGGTACAGCACTGACTCCTGGCTGCAGCACCAAGAGCCTTTCATCCACATGGCTCAGAATAAAAGGGAGAAAATGTAGAAAGAAAGAATTAGTAGAAGTAGAAAGAAAGAAAGAAAGGAAGGAAGGTAGGAAGGAAGGAAGGAAGGAAGGAAGAAAGAAAGAAAGAGAAAGAAAGAAAGAAAGAAAGAAAGAAAGAAAGAAAGAAAGAAAAAAGAAAGAAAGAAAGAAGAAAAGAAGGAAAGAAAGGAGGGAGGGAGGGATAGAGGGAGGAACGAAGGAAGAAAGGAGGGAAGGAAGAAAAAAGAAAGAAAAAAGAAGATAAAGTAAAATATAATAAAGTTTTTAAAATAAAAAAATAATTATTAAGAAAAAGAATTTAAAAAAAAGAAAACAGATGGATAGAACCCTAGGACAAATGGTGGAAGCAAAGCTATACAGACAAAATCTCACACAGAAGCATACACATACACACCCACAAAAAGAGGAAAAGGGGAAAAAATCATAAATCTTGCTCTCAAAGTCCACCTCCTCAATTTGGAATGATTCGTTGTCTATTCATGTATTCCACACATGCAGGGTACATCAAGTTGATTGTGGAGCTTTAATCCGCTGCTTCTGAGGCTGCTGGGAGACATTTCCCTTTCTCTTCTTTGTTCTCACAGCTCCCGGGGCTCAGCTTTGGATTTGGGCCCGCCTCTGTGTGTAGGTCGGTAGAGGGTGTCTGTTCTTCGCTCAGACAGGACGGGGTTAAAGGAGCCGCTGATTCAGGGGCTCTGGCTCACTCAGGCCAGGGAGAGCGACAGGCACGGAGTGCAGGGTGAGCCTGTGGCGGCAGAGGCCAGCGTGAATTTGCACCAGCCTGAGGCGTGCCGTGCACTCTCCCGGGGAAGTTGTCCCTGGATCCCGGGACCCTGGCAGTGGCGGGCTGCACAGGCTCCCCGGAAGGGTGGTGTGGATAGTTACCTGTGCTCGCACACAGGCTCCTTGGTGGCGGCAGCAGCAACCTTAGTCTCCTGCCCGTCTCTGTGGTCCGTGCTTTTAGCCGCGGCTTGCTCCAGTCTCTGGAGCTCCTTGAAGCAGTGCTCTTAAATCCCTCTCCTCACGCAGCAGGAAACAAAGAGGGAAGAAAAAGTCTCTTGCCTCTTCGGCAGCTGCAGACCTTTTCCCGGACTCCCTCCCGGCGAACCGTGGTGCAGTAACCCCTTCAGGCTGTGTTCACACTGCCAACCCCAGTCCTCTCCCTGCGCTCTGACAGAAGCCCGAGCCTCAGCTCCCAGCCCCACCCTCCCCGGCGAGTGAGCAGACAAGCCTCTCGGGCTGGTGAGTGCCGGGCGGCACCCATCCTCTGTGCGGGAATCTCCCCGCTTTGCCCTCCGCACCCCCGTTGCTGCGCTCTCCTCCGCGGCCTCGAAGCTCCCCCCACCTCCGCCACCCGCAGTCTCCGCCTGCGAAGGGGCTTCCTAGTGTGTGGAAACCTCTCCTCCCTCACAGCTCCCTCCCACTGGTGCACGTTCCATCCCCACTCTTTTGTCTCTGTTTTTTCTTTTTTTCTTTTGCCCTACCCAGGTACGTGGGGAGTTTCTTGCCTTTTGGGAGGTCTGAGGTCTTCTGCCAGCATTCAGTAGGTGTTCTGTAGGAGTTGTTCCATGTGTGGATGTATTTCTGGTGTATCTGTGGGGAATCTCCGCGTCTTACTCTTTCTCCATCTTCCCCTGGGAACCTCCCTGTTCTTGTTTTTGCAGTGGTAAATAGGAGTGTTTCCTTAATTTCCCTTTAAGTTTTTTTCATCATTAGTGTATAGGAATGCAAGAGATTTCTGTGCATTAATTTTGCATCATGTTATTTTACGAAATTCATTGATTAGCTCTAGTAGTTTTCTGGTAACATCTTTAGGATTCTATATATATAGTATCATGTCATCTGCAAACAGTGACAGCTTTACTTCTTCTTTTCCGAATTGCATTCTTCTTATGTCTTTTTCTTCTCTGATTGCTGTGGCTAAAACTTCCAAAACTCCGTTGAATAATACTGGTGAGAGTGGACTACCTTGTCATGTTCCTGATCTTAGAGGAAATGGTTTCATTTTTTCACCATTGAGAATGATATCAGCTGTGGGTTTGTCCTATATGGCCTTTTTTTTGTTGAGGTAAGTTCCCTGTATGCCTACTTTCTGGAGAGTTTTTTATCACAAATGCGTGTTGAATTTTGTTCAAAGCTTTTTCTGCATCTGTTGAGATGATCATATGGTTTTTCTCCTTCAATTTGTTAATATGGTGTATCACATTGGTTGATTTTCATATTTTGAAGAATCCTTGCATTCCTGGGATAAACCCCACTTGATCATGGTGTATGATGCATTTAATGTGCTGTTGGATTCTCTTTGCTAGTATTTTGTTGAGGATATTTGCATCTATGTTCATCACTGATATTGGCCTGTAGTTTTCTTTCTTGCTGACACCTTTGTCTGGTTTTGGTATCAGGGTGATGGTGGGCTCGGTGAATGAGTTTGGGAGTGTTCCTGCCTCTGCTGTATTTTGGAAGAGTTTGAGAAGAATGGGTGTTAGCTCTTCTCTAAATGTTTGATAGAATTCGCCTGTGAAGCCATGTGTTCCTGGGGTTTTGTTTGTTTGAAGATTTTTAATCACAGTCTGATCTTCAGTGCTTCTGCTTGGTCTGTTTATATTTTCTAATTCTTCCAGGTTCAGTCTCGGAAGGTTGTCCTTTTCTAAGAATTTGTCCATTTCTTTCTGGTTGTCCATTTTATTGGCATAGAGTTGCGTGTAGTAATCTCTCATGATCCTTTTTATCTCTGCAGTGTCAGTGTTTACTTCTCCTTTTTTATTTTTAATTCTATTGATTAGAGTCTTCTCCCTTGTTTTCTTGATGAGTCTGGCTAGTGGTTTATCAGTTTTGTTTATCTTGTCAAAGAACCAGCTTTTAGGTTTATTGATCTTTGCTATTGTTTACTTCATTTCTTTTTCACTTATTTCTGATCTGATCTTTATGATTTCTTTCCTTCTGCTTCCTTTGTGGGTTTTTTGTTCTTCTTTCTCTAATTGCTTTTGGTGTAAGGTTAGGTTGTTTATTTGAGATGTTTCTTGTTTCTTTAGTTAGGATTGTATTGCTATATACTTCCCTCTTGTAACTTCTTTTGCTGCATCCCATAGGTTTTGGGTCATCGTATCTCCATTATCATTTGTTTCCAGGTATTTTTTGATTTCTTCAATGATCTCTTGGATATTAAGTAGTGTGTTGTTTAGCCTCCATGTGTTTTTATTTTTTAAAGATTTTTCCTGTAATTGATATCTAGTTTCATAGAATTGTAGCCAGAAAAGACACTTGATATTATTTCAAAATTCCTAAAATTACCAAGGCTTGATTTGTGACCCAAGATATGATCTATCCTGGAGAATGTTCCATGAGCACTTGAGAAGAAAGTGTATTTTGGGTTTTTTTGGTGGAACGTCCTATAAATATCAATTAAGTCCATATTGTTTAATATATCATTTAAAGCTTGTGTTTCCTTATTTATTTTCATCTTGGATGATCTGTCCATTGGAGAATGTGGGGTGTTAAAGTCCCCTACTATGATTGTGTGACTGTTGATTTCCCCTTTTATGGCTGTGAGCATTTGCCTCATGTATTGAGGTGTTCCTATGTTGGGTGTATAAATATTTACAATTGTTATATCTTTTTCGTGGATTGATCCTTTGATCATTATGTAGTTTCCTTCTTTGTCCCTTGTAATAATCTTTATTTTATAGGCTATTTTGTCTGATATGAGAATTGCTACTCCCGCTTTCTTTTGATTTCCATTTGCATGGAATATCGTTTTCCATCTCCTCACTTTCAGTGTGTTTGTGTCCCTAGGTCTGAAGTGGGTCTTTTGTAGACAGCATATATAAGGATCTTGTTTTTGTATCCATTCAGCCAGTGTGTATCTTTTGGTGGGAGCATTTAATCCATTTACATTTAAGGCAGTTATCAATATGTATGTTCCTATTACCGTTTTGTTAATTGTTTGGGGTTTGCTATTGTAGGTCTTTACCTTCTCTTGTGTTTCCTGCCTAGAGATGTTCCCTACGCATTTGTTGTAATGCTGGTTTCGTGGTTCTGAATTCTCTTAGCTTTTGCTAATCTGTAACGGTTTCCATTTCTCTGTTGAATCTGAATGAGATCCTTGCTGGTTTAAGTAATCTTGGTTGTAGGTTTTTGCCTTTCATAATTTCAAATATATCTTGCCACTCCCTTCTGGCTTGCAGAGTTTCTGCTGAAAGGTCAGATCTTTACCTTATGGGGATTCCCTTGTGTGTTATTTGTTGTTTTTCCCTTGCTGCTTTTAATATGTTTTCTTTGTATTTAACTTTTGACAGTTTAATTAATATGTGTCTTGGCGTGTTTGTCCTTGGATTTATCCTGTATGGAACTCTCTATGCTTCCTGGACTTGACTATTTCCTTTCCAATATGAGGGAAGTTTTCAACTATGATCTCTTCAAATATTTTCTCAGTCCCTTTCTTTTTCTCTTCTTCTTCTTCTGGGACCCCTATAATTCGAATGTTGGTGCGTTTAATGTTGTCCCAGAGGTCTCTAAGACTGTCTTCAATTCTTTTCATTCATTTTTCTTTATTCTGCTCTGCAGTAGTTATTTCCAATATTTTATCTTCCAGGTCACTTATCTGTTCTTCTGCCTCAGTTATTCTGCTCTTGATTCCTTGTGGAGAATTTTTAATTTCATTTATTGTGTTGTTCATCATTGTTTCTTTGCTCTTTTCTTCTTCTAGGTCCTTGTTAAACGTTCCTTGTAACTTCTCCATTCTATTTCCAAGATTTTGGATCATGTTTATAATCATTGCTGTGAATTCTTTTTTAGGTAGACTGCTTATTTCCTCTTCATTTTCTTGGTCTGGTGGGTTTTTACCTTGCTCCTTCATCTGCTGTGGTTTCCCTGTCTTCTCATTTTGCATAACTTACTGTGTTTCGGGTCTCTTTTTCACAGGCTGCAGGTTCATATTTCCTGGTTTTCTTGGTGTCTGGCCCCAGTGGCTAAGGTTGCTTCAGTGGGTTTTGTAGGCTTCCTGTTGGATGGGATTAGTGCTTGTGTTCTGGTGGATGAGGTTGGATCTTTTCTTTCTGGTGGGCAGGACCATGTCCGGTGGTATGTTTTGGGGTGTCTGTGACCTTATTATGATTTTAGGTAGCCTCTCTGCTAATGGGTGTTGTTGTGTTCCTGTCTTGCTAGCTGTTTGTCTTGAGGTGTCCAGCACTGGAGCTTGCTGGTTGTTGAGTGGAGCTGGGCCTTAACTTTGAGTTGGAGATCTCTGGTAGAGCTTTCGCTGTTTGATATTAATGAAGCCAGGAGGTCTCTGGTGGATTAATGTCCTGAACTTGGTTCTCCCACCACAGAGGCACAGGCCTGACATCCGGCTGGAGCATCCCAACCCTGTTAGCCACACGGCTGAATATTGCTGAAATTATTGTCTGTCTCAGGTGTTCACAGGAGCTTTCTTTCATGGATTTTCCATTCAACAAACGTTTCTGTTCCATGACTGGGCTGATCCGACAACAACATGCTTGGCTACGTATAGCAGCCACTCACCCCACAGCAGCTCCAACCAGTGGTGTGCCAGTGCTTGCCTCAGCTCTGGTGCCTGGCAGCTCTGCTCCACTCTCGCCCTGCCTAGAGCACCAGTATCAGCTGCGGGTACAGAGCAGGAGCTTCCTCCTTGAGACCAGGACTGGCTTTGGCAACCTGTTTTTATTATTGGCAGTTTGTAATATAGTCTCTAGTCTGGGAGGTTTATGTACCCAGCTTTATTATTTTTAATCAGATATGCTTTGGTGATTCTACATCTTTTGTGATTCCTTATAAATTTTATGACGATTTGTCCTAGTTCTCTGAAAAATGTCATGGGTTCATTGATAGTGATTGTATTAAATCTGTAGAATGCATTGGGTAGTATGGCCATTTTAACAATATTAATTCTTCCAATTTAAGAGCATTGGCTCTCATTCCATTTCTTTGAATCATCTTCAATTTCCTCTATGTTTAATAGTTTTCATTACATAGATCTTTCACTTCCTTGATTAAGGGTTTTCCTAGGCATTTTATTTTTTGACCCAATTTTAAAGAGGATTTAAAGAAATTTTCTGTTTCTGATTTATCATTATTAGTGTAAAGAAATACAACAGATTTCTGTATATTAATCTTGTATCCTGCTACCTTGCCTAATTTATTTATTAGTTCTATAAGTTTTTGTTTGGAGACATTAGTGTTCCCTACAAAGAGTATCATGTCGTCTGGAAATAATGAAGTTTTACCTCTTCCTTTCCATTTTGGATAGCTTTTATTTCTTTTACTTGTCTGATTGCTGTGGCTAAGAATTCCAATCCAGTGTTGAATAAAAGTGGTGAGAGTGGGTATCCTTGTCTTGCTCCTGAATTTAGTGGGAAAGTTTTCATATTTTCACTATTGAGTATGATTTTGGCTATGGGTTTGTCATAAATGGCTTTTATTAGGTTGAGGTAGGTTCCCTCTATATCCACTTTGGTGAGAGTTTTTATCATAAATCAATGTTGAATTTTATCAAATGCATTTTCTGCATCTATTGAGATGATCACATGGTTATTGCCTTTCCTTTGCTTGATGCAGAATATCACATTGATTTGTTTGCATATGTTCAACCATCCTTGTGACACTGAAATGAATCCAACTTGATCGTGTTTTATGGTCTTTTTATGTATTGTTGGATTCATTTTGGTAATATTTTGTTGAGAAGTTTTACATCTATATTCATCAAGTATATTGACCTGTAATTTTTCTTGTAGTGTTCTTGTCTGCTTTTGCTATTGGGGTAATGGTGGCATCATAGAATAAATTTGGGGCTGTTCTCTCCTTTGCAATTTTTTGGAATATTTTGAGAAGGATAGGTATACATACTTCTATTGTATATTTCACAGAATTTTCCATTGAAGTAGTCCATTCAAGGATATTTGTTTGCAGGGTATTTTTTAAATTACAGGTTATATTTCACCTGTAGTGATTTGTCTTTTTAAATTATCGGTTTCTGCTTGATTCAGCTTTAGCAAGCTGTATGTTTCTAGAAACCTGTCAATTTCTCTAATTGTCAAATGTGTTGACATATAGTATTCTCATAATTTTTTTTACTTCTGTGGTATCAGTTGTTATTTCTTATCTTTCATTTTTATTTTGTTTTTTAAGCCCAGTTTATTTTCTTCTTGGTGAGCCTGGTTAGAGGTTTATTAATTTTGCTTATCTTTTCAGAAACAACCCAGCTCTTGGCTTTATTGATTTTTTTCTGATTTTTAAGCATATCTAATTCATTTCTTTCCCCTCGGATATTTATTATTTCCTTGCTTTTGTTGACTTTGGATTTTGTTTGCTCTTTTTACTCTAATTATTTTTGGAGGTAGATTAGGTTGTTTATTTGATATGTTTCTTATTCTTCAGGAATGCCTGTATCACTATAAACTTTCTCTTAGAATTGCTTTTGTTGCATTCCATAGATTTTCTAATGTTTGCTTTCATTTTGTTTATCTTGAGGTATTGTCTGATTTCTTCTTTGATTTTACTATTTTTTTACATGTTTATTGAAGTATAATTCCTTTACAATGGTGTGTTAGTTTCTGCTTCATAACAAAGTGAATCAGTTATACATACACATATGTTCCCATATCTCCTCCCTCTTGCATCTCCCTCCCTCCCACCTTCCCTATCCCACGCATCCGGGTGGTCACAAAGCACCGAGCTAATCTCCCTGTGCTATGCACCTGCTTCACTAGCTATCTATTTTACATTTGATAGTGTATATATGTCCATGCCACTCTCTCATTTTGTTACAGCTTACCCTTCCCCCTCCCCATATCTTCAAGTCCATTATCTAGTAGGTCTGTGTCTTTATTCCTGTCTTGCCCCTATGTACTTCATGACATTTTTTTTCATAGATTCCATATATGTGTGTTAGCATACGGTATTTATCTTTCTCTTTCTGACTTACTTCATTCTGTATGATGGACTCTAGGTCTATCCACCTCATTACAAATAACTCAATTTCGTTTCTTCTCATGGCTGAGTAATATTCCATTGTATATATGTGCCACATCTTCTTTATCCATTCATCCAATGATGGAAACATAGGTTGATTCCATGTCCTGGCTATTGTAAATAGAGCTGCCATGAACATTTTGGTACATAACACTTTTTGAATTATGGTGTTCTCAGGGTGTATACCCAGTAGTGGGATTGCTGGGTCATATGGTAGTTCTATTTGTAGTTTTGTAAGGAACCTCCATACTGTTCTCCATAGTGGCTGTACCAATTCACATTCCCACCAGCAGTGCAACAGTGTTCCCTTTTCTCCACACCCTATCCAGCATTTATTGCTTCTAGATATTTTGATGATGGCCATTCTGACCGGTGTGAGGTGATATCACATTGTAGTATTGAGTTGCATTTCTCTAACGATTAATGATGTTGAGCATTCTTTCATGTGTTTGTTGGCACTCTGCATATCGTCTTTGGAGACATGTCTATTTAGGTCCTCTGCCCATTTTTGGATTGGGTTGTTTGGTTTTTTGTTATGCAGCTCAATGAGCTGCTTGTAAATTTTGGAGATTAATCCATTGTCAGTTGCTTCATTTGCAAATATTTTCTCCCATTCTGAGGGTTGTATTTTGGTCTTGTTTTTGGTTTCCTTTGCTGTGAAGAACATTTAAAGTTTCATAAGGTCCCATTTGTTTATTTTTGTTTTCACTTCAATTTCTCTAGGAGGTGGGTCAAAAAGGATCTTGCTGTGATTTATGTCATAGAGGGTTCTGCCTATGTTTTCTTCCAAGAGTTTGATAGTTTCTGGCCTTACATTTAGGTCTTTAATCCATTTTGAGCTTATTTTCATGTATGGTGTTAGGGAGTGTTCTAATCTCATACTTTTACATGTACCTGTCCTGTTTTCCCAGCACCACTTATTGAAGAGGCTGTCCTTTCTCCACTGTACATTCCTGCCTCCTTTATCAAAGATAAGGTGACCATATGTGTGTGGGTTTATCTCTGGGCTTTCTATGCTGTTCCATTGATCAATATTTTTGTTTTTGTGCTAGTACCATACTGTCTTGATTGCTGTAGCTGTGAAGTATAGTCTGAAGTCATGGAGACTGATTCCTCCAGCTCCTTGTTTCATTCTCAAGATTGCTTTGGCACTTCGGAGTCTTTTGTGCTTCCATACAAACTGTGAAAATCTTTGTTCTAGTTCTGTGAAAAATGCCAGTGGTAGTTTGATAGGGATTGCATTGAATCTGTAGATTGCTCTGGGTAGTAGAGTCATTTTCACAATGCTGATTCTTCCACTCCAAGAACATGGTTTATCTCTCCGTCTATTTGTATCATCCTTAATTTCTTTCATCAGTATCTTATAATTTTCTGCATACAGGTCTTTTGTCTCCTTAGGTAGGTTTATTCCTATATATTTTATTCTATTTGTTGCAATGGTAAATGGGAGTGTTTTCTTGATTTCACTTTCAGATTTTTCATCATTAGTGTATAGGAATGCCAGAGATTTCTGTGCATTAATATTGTATCCTGACAGTTTACCGAATTCATTGATTAGCTCTAGTAGTTTACTGGTAGCATCCTTAGGATTCTCTATGTAAAGTATCATGTCATCTGCAAACAGTGACAACTTTACTTCTTTTTTTCCAATTTGGATTCCATTTATTTCCTTTTCTTCTCTGATTGCTGTGGCTAAAACTTCCAAAACTCTGTTGAATAATAGTGGTGAGAGTGAACAACCTTGTCTTTTTCCTGATCTTAGTGGAAATTGTTTCAGTATTTCACCTTTGAGGATGATGGTGCCTGTGGGTTTCTCATACATGGCCTTTATTATGTTGAGGAAAGTTCCCTCTATGCCCACTTTCTGGAGGGTTTTATCATAAATGGTTGTCGAAAGCTTTCTCTGCATCTATTGAGATGACCATATATATGTTTTTTCTCCTTCAATTTATTAATATGCTGTATCACATTGATTGATTTGTGTATATTGAAGAATCCTTGCATTCCTGGAATAAACCCCACTTGATCATGGTGTATCATCATTTTATGTGCTGCTGGATTCTGTTTGCTAGTATTTTGTTGAAGATGTTTCCATCTATGTTCATCAGTGATGTTGGCCTGTAGTAGGCTTTCTTTGTGTCCTCTTTGTCTGGTTTTGATATCAGTGTGATGGCGGCTTCATAGAATGAGTTTGGGAGTGTTCCTCCCTCTGCTGTCTGTTGGAAAGTTTTGAGAAAGATAGGTGTTATCTCTTCTCTAAATGTTTGATAGAATTCACCTGTGAAGCCATCTGGTCCTGCACTTTTATTTGTTGGAAGATTTTTAATCACAGTTTCAATATCAGTGCTTGTGATTGGTGTGTTCATATTTTCTGTTTCTTCCTTGTTCGGTCTCAGCTAGTTGTGCGTTCCTAAGAATTTGTCCATTTCTTCCAGGTTGTCCATTTCATTGGCATAGACTTCCTTGTATTAATGTCTCAAGGTTCTTTGTATTTCTGCAGTGTCTGTTGTTATGTCTCCTTTTTCATTTCTAATTCTATTGATTTGAATCTTCTCCCTTTTTTTCTTGATGAGTCTAGCTAATGGTTTATCAATTGCACTTATCTTCTCAATGAACCAACTTTTAGTTTTATTTATCTTTGCTATCGTTTCCTTCATTTCTTTTTCATTTATTTCTGATCTGATCTTTATAATTTCTTTCCTTCTGCTAACTTTGGGGTTTTTTGTTCTTCTTTCTCTAATTGCTTTAGGTGCAAGATTAGGTTGTTCATTCGAGATGTTTCCTGTTTCTTAAGGTAGGATTGTATTGCTATAAACTTCACTCTCAGAACTGCTTTTGCTGCACCCCATAGGTTTTGGGTCATCATGTCTCCATTGTCATTTGTTTCCAGGTCTTTTTTAATTTCCTCCTTGATTTCTTCAGTAATCACCTCATTATTAAGTAGTGTGTTGTTTACACTCCATGTGTTTGTATTTTTTTTAACATCTTTATTGGGGTATAATTGCTTTACAATGGTGTGTTAGTTTCTGCTTTATAACAAAGTGAATCAGTCATACATGAACATATGTTCCCATATATCTTCCCTCTTGCGTCTCCCTCCCTCCCACCCTCCCTATCCCACCCCTCCAGGCTGTCACAAAGCACCGAGCCAATATCCCTGTGCCATGCGGCTGCTTCCCACTAGCTATCTACCTTACTAGGTTTGTTAGGGTGTATATGTCCATGACTCTCTCTCTCTCCCTGTCACAGCTCACCCTTCCCCCTCCCCATAACCTCATGTCCATTCTCTAGGAGGTCTGTGTCTTTATTCCGGCCTTACCCCTAGGTTCTTCATGACATTTTTTTCTTAAATTCCATATATATGTGTTAGCATACGGTATTTGTCTTTCTCTTTCTGACTTACTTCACTCTCTATGACAGACTCTAGGTCTATCCACCTCATTACAAATAGCTCAATTTCGTTTGTTTTTATGGCTGAGTAATATTCCACTGTATATATGTGCCACATCTTCTTTATCCATTCATCCGATGATGGGCACATAGGTTATTTCCATCTCCGGGCTATTGTAAATAGAGCTGCAATGAACATTTTGGTACATGACTCTTTTTGAATTTTGGTTTTCTCAGGGTATATGCCCAGTAGTGGGATTGATGGGTCATATGGTAGTTCTATTTGTAGCTTTTTAAGGAACCTCCATACTGTTCTCCATAGTGGCTGCACCAATTCACATTCCAACCATCAGTGCAAGAGGGTTCCCTTTTCTCCACACCTTCTCCAGCATTTATTGTTTCTAGGTCTTTTGATGATGGCCATTCTGACTGGTGTGAGATGATATCTCATTGTAGTTTTGATTTGCATTTCTCTAATGATTAATGATGTTGAGCATTCTTTCATGTGTTTGTTGGCAGTCTGTATATCTTCTTTGGAGAAATGTCTATTTAGGTCTTCTGCCCATTTTTGGATTGGGTTGTTTGTTTTTTTGTTATTGAGCTGCATGAGCTACTTGTAAATTTTGGAGATTAATCCTTTGTCGGTTGCTTCATTTGCAAATATTTCCTCCATTCTGAGGGTTGTCTTTTGGTCTTGTTTATGGTTTGCTTTGCTGTGCAAAAGCTTTGAAGTTTCATTAGGTCCCATTTGTTTATTTTTGTTTTTATTTCCATTACTCTAGGAGGTGGGTCAGAAAGGATCTTGCTGTGATTTATGTCATAGAGTGTTCTGACTATGTTTTCCTCTAAGAGTTTCATAGTTTCTGGCCTTACATTTAGGTCTTTAAACCATTTTGAGCTTATTTTTGTGTATGGTGTTACGGAGTGATCTAATCTCATACTTTTAAAAGTACCTGTCCAGTTTTCCCAGCACCACTTATTGAAGAGGCTGTCCTTTCTCCACTGTACATTCCTGCCACCTTTATCAAAGATAAGGTGTCCATATGTGCATGGGTTTATCTCTGGGCTTTCTATCCTGTTGCATTGATCTATCTTTCTGTTTTTGTGCCAGTACCATACCATCTTGATAACTGTAGCTTTGCAGTATAGTCTGAAGTCAAGGAGCCTGATTCCACCAGTTCCTTTTCTCGTTCCCAAGATTGCTTTGGCTATTCGGGGTCTTTTGTGTTTCCATACAAATTGCAAAATTTTTTGTTCTAGTTCTGTGAAAAATGCCAGTGGTAGTTTGATAGGGATTGCATTGAATCTATAGATTGCTTTGGGTAGTAGAGTCATTTTCACAATGTTGATTCTTCCAATCCAAGAACATGGTATATCTCTCCATCTATTTGTATCATCTTTAATTTCTTTCATCAGTGTCTTATAATTTTCTGCATACAGGTCTTTTGTCTCCTTAGATAGGTTTATTCCTAGATATTTTATTCTTTTTGTTGCAATGGTAAATGGGAGTGTTTTCTTGATTTCACTTTCAGATTTTTCATCATTAGTGTATTAGAATGCCAGAGATTTCTGTGCATTAATTTTGTATCCTGCCACTTTACCAAATTCATTGATTAGGTCTAGTAGTTTTCTGGTAGCATCTTTAGGATTCTCTATGTATAGGATCATGTCATCTGCAAAACAGTGACAGATTTACTTCTTCTTTTCCGATTTGGATTCATTTTATTTCCTTTTCTTCTCTGATGGCTGTGGCTAAAACTTCCAAAACTATGTTGAATAAGAGAGGTGAGAGTGGGCAACCTCAAGTGTCTTGTTCCTGATCTTAGTGGAAATGCTTTCAGTTTTTCACCATTGAGGATGATGTTTGCTGTGGGCTTGTCATATATGGCCTTTATTATGTTGAGGAAAGTTCCCTCAATGCCTACTTTCTGCAGGGTTTTTATCATAAATGGGTGTTGAATTTTGTCAAAAGCTTTCTCTGCATCTATTGAGATGATCATATGGTTTGTCTCCTTCAATTTTTTAATATGGCTTATCACATTGATAGATTTGCGTATATTGAAGAATCCTTGCATTCCTGGAATAAACCCCACTTGATCATGGTGTATGATCCTTTTAATGTGCTCTTGGATTCTGTTTGCTAGTATTTTGTTGAGGATTTTTGCATCTATGTTCATCAGTGATATTGGCCTGTAGTTTTCTTTCTTTGTGACATCCTTGTCTGGTTTTGGTATCAAGGTGATGGTGGCCTCGTAGAAGGAGTTTGGGAGTGTTCCTCCCTCTGCTATATTTTGGAAGAGTTTGAGAAGGATAGGTGTTAGCTCTTCTCTAAATGTTTGATAGAATTCGCCTGTGAAGCCATCTGGTCCTGGGCTTTTCTTTGTTGGAAGATTTTTAATCACAGTTTCAATTTCAGTGCTTGTGATTGGTCTGTTCATATTTTCTATTTCTTCCTGATTCAGTCTTGGCAGGTTGTGCATTTCTAAGAATTTGTCCATTTCTTCCAGATTGTCCATTTTATTGGCATAGAGTTGCTTGTAGTAATCTCTCATGATCTTTTTTATTTCTGCAGTGTCAGTTGTTACCTCTCCTTTTTTGTTTCTAATTCTATTGATTTGAGTGTTCTCCCTTTTTTCTTGATGAGTCTGGCTAGTGGTTTATCTATTTTGTTTATCTTCTCAAAGAACCAGCTTTTAGTTTTATTGATCTTTGCTATTGTTTCTTTCATTTCTGTTTCATTTATTTCTGATCTGATTTTTATGATTTCTTTCCTTCTGTTAGCTTTGGGGTTTTTTTGTTCTTCTTTCTCTAATTGCTCGAGGTGCAAGGTTAAGTTCTTTATTTGAGATGTTTCCTGCTTCTTAAGGTGGGCTTGTATTGCTATAAACTTCCCCCTTAGAACTGCTTTTGCTGCATCCCATAGGTTTTGGGTCGTTGTGTCTCCATTGTCATTTGTTTCTAGGTATTTTTTGATTTCCTCTTTGATTTCTTCAGTGATCACTTCATTGTTAAGTAGTGTATTGTTTAGCCTCCATGTGTTTGTATTTTTTACAGATCTTTTCCTGTAATTGATATCTAGTCTCATGGCATTGTGGTCAGAAAAGATACTTGATACAATTTCAATTTTCTTAAATTTACCAAGGCTTGATTTGTGACCCAAGTTATGATCTATCCTGGAGAATGTTCCATGAGCACTTGAGAAAAATGTGTATTCTGTTGTTTTTGGATGGAGTGTTCTATAAATATCAATTAAGTCCATCTTGTTTAATGTATCATTTAAAGCTTGTGTTTCCTTATTTATTTTCATTTTGGATGATCTGTCCATTTGTGAAAGTGGGGAGTCTAAATCTGCTACTCAGAATGTGTTACTGTCGATTTTCCCTTTTATGGCTGTTAGTATTTGCCTTATGTTTTGAGATGCTACTACTTTGGGTCCATAAATATTTTCAATTGTTATATGTTCTTCTTGGATCGATCCCTTGATCATTATGTAGTGTCCTTCTTGGTCTCTTCTAAAAGTCCTTATTTTAAAGTCTATTTTGTCTAATATGAGAATTACTACTCCAGCTTTCTTTTGGTTTCCATTTGCATGGAATATATTTTTTCACCCCCTCACTTTCAGTCTGTATGTGTCTCTAGGTCTGGAGTGGGTCTCTCGCAGACAGCATATATATGAGTCTTATTTTTCTCTCCTATCAGCCAGTGTGTGTTTTGTTGGGAGCATTTAATCCATTTACATTTAAGGTAATTATAGATATGTATGTTCCTATTCCCGTTTTCTTAATTGTTTTGGGCTTGTTATTGTAGGCTTTTCCTTCTCTTGTGTTTCTTTCCTAGAGAAGATCCTTTAGCATTTGTTGTAAAGCAGGCTTGGTGGTGCTGATTCTCTCAGCTTTTACTGGTCTGTAAAGTTTTTAATTTCTCCACCAAATCTGAATGAGATCCTTGCTGGGTGGAGTAATCTTGGTTGTAGGTTTTTCCCCTTCACCACTATGAATATGTCCTGCCAGTCCCCTCTGGCTTGCAGAAATTCTGCTTAAAGATCAGCTCTTAACTTTATGGGGATTCCCTTGTGTGTTATTTGTTTTTTTTCCCTTGCTGCTTTCAATATCTTTTCTTTGTATTTAATTTTTGACAGTTTGATTAATATGTGTCTTGGCGTGTTTCTCCTTGGATTTATCCTGTATGGGACTCTCTATGCTTCCTGGAGTTGGTTAACTATTTCCTTTCCCATATTAAGGAAGTTTTCCACTATAATCTCTTCAAATATTTTCTCAGTCCCTTTCTTTTTCTCTTCTTCCTCTGGAACCCCTATGATTAGAATGTTGCTTCGTTTAATGTTGTCCCAGAGGTCTCTGAGTCGTTCTTCAGTTCTTTTCATTCTTTTTTCTTTATTCTGCTCTGCAGTAGTTATTTCCACTATTTTATCTTCCCGGTCACGTATCCATTCTTCTGCCTCAGTTATTCTACTATTGATCCCTTCTAGATTTTTTTAATTTCATTTATTGTGTTGTTCATCATTGCTGTTTCGTCTTTATTTCTTCTAGGCCTTGTTAAATGTTTCTTGCATTTTGTCTATTCTATTTCCATGATTTTTGATCATCTTTACTATCATTATTCTGAATTCTTTTTCAGATAGACTGCCTATTTCCTCTTCATTTATTATGTCTGGTCAGTTTTTATCTTGCTCCTTCATCTGAGGTGTGTTTTTCTGTCTTCTCAATTTGCTTATCTTACTGTGTTTGGGGCCTCCTTTTTGCAGGTTGCAGGTTCATAGTTCCCGTTGTTTTTGGTGTCTGTCCCAGTGTCTATAGTTGGTTCAGTGGGGTGTGTAGGCTTCCTGGTGGAGGGGACTAGTGCCTGTGGTCTCGTGGATGAGGCTGGATTGTGGCTTTCTGGTGAGCAGTTCCACATCTGGTGGTGTGTTTTGGGGTGTCTGTGGACTTATTATGATTTTAGGCAGCCTGTCTGCTAATGGCTGGTGTTGTGTTCCTGTCTTGCTAGTTGTTTGGCATAGGCTATCCAGCACTGTAGCTTGCTGGTCATTGAGTGAAGCTGGGTGCTGGTGTTGAGATGGAGATCTCTGGGAGATTTTCACCGTTTGATATTATGTGGATCTCGGGGGTCTCTTGTGGACCAGTGTCCTGAAGTTATCTCTCTGACAATAGAGGCACAGCACTGACTGCTGTCTGCAGCACCAAGAGCCTCTCTTCCACATGGCTCAGAATAAAAGGGAGAAAAAGTAGAAAGAAAGAAACAAACAAACAAACAAACAAACAAAATAAATAAGAAATAAAGAAAGAAAGAAAAAGGATAAATAGAAATAACATAAGATAAACTAAATAAGGTTATTAAAATAAGAAATAATTAATATGAAAAAAGAAATTTTAAAAAGAAAAAAACAACAACAATGGACGGATAGAACCCTATACAGGAATTTCGGAAGATGGTGGAAGAGTAAGACACGGAGATCATCTTTCTCCCCACAGATACACCAGAAATACATCTATACGTGGAACACCTACTGAAGGCTGGCAGAAGACCTCAGACCTCCCAAAAGGCAAGAAACTCCCCACGTACCTGGGTAGGGCAAAAGAAAAAACAGAGACAAAAGAATAGGGATGGCACCTGCACCAGTGGGAGGGAGCTGTGAAGGAGGAAAAGTTTCCACACACTAGGAAGCCCCTTCACGGGCGGAGACTGCGGGAGGCAGAGGGGGAAGCTTTGGAGCCACAGAAGAGTGCACAGCAACAGGGGTGCGGAGGGCAAAGCGGGGAGATTCCCGCACAGAGGATCGGTGCCGACCAGCACTCACCAGCCCGAGAGGCTTGTCTGCTCACCCGCCGGGGCGGGCGGAGCTGTGAGCTGAGGCTCGGGTTTCAGTCAGAGCACAGGGAGAAGACTGGGGTTGGCGGCTTGAAAATACCCTGAAGGGGTAGTGCACAACGGCTAGCCGGGAGGGAGTCCTGGGAAAAGTCTGCACCTGCTGAAGAGGCAAGAGACTTTTTCTTCCCTCTTTGTTTCCTGGTGCGCGAGGAGAGGGGTTTCAGAGCGCTACTTAAAGGAGCTCCAGAGACGGCAGCCAACCGTGGTGAAAAGTGCGGACCCCAGAGATGGACGCGAGCCGCGGCGAAAAGCACAGACCCCAGTGACGGGTGGGAGACGCTAAGGCTGCTGCTGCCGCCACCAAGGGGCCTGTGTGCGAGCACAGGTCACTATCCACACCCCTCTTCCGCAGAGCCTGTGCAGCTTGCCACTGCCAGGTTCCCGGGATCCAGGGACAACTTCCCCGGGAGAACGCAGGGCACGTCTCAGGCTGCTGCAATGTCACGCCGGCCTCTGCCACCGCAGGCCCACCCCACACGCAGTGCCCCTCCCTCTCCCCCGGCCTGAGTGTGCCAGAGCCCCCGAATCAGCGGCTCCTTTAACCTCGTCCTATCTGAGCAAAAAACAGACGCCCTCCAGCGACCTATATGCAGAGGCAGGGCCAAATCCAAAGCTGAGCCCCTGTGAGCTGTGAGAACAAAGAAGAGAAAGGGAAATCTCTCCCAGCAGCCTCAGAAGCAGCGGATTAAAGCTTCACAATCAACTTGATATACCCTGCATCTGTGGAATACATGAATAGACAACGAGTCATCCCAAATTGAGGAGGTGGGCTTCGAGGGCAAGATCTATGATTTTTTCCCGTTTTCCTCTTTTTGTGAATGTGTATGTGTATGCTTCTGTGTGAAATTTTGTCTGCATAGTTTTGCTTCCACCATTTGTCCTAGGGTTCTATCCGTCCATGGTTTTTTTTTAATTTTTTTCCTTAAAAATTTATTATAATTTTAATAACTTTATTATACTTTACCTTCTTTCTTTCTTTCTTTCTTTCTTTCTTTCTTTCTTTCTTTCTTTCTTTCTTTCTTTCTTTCTTTCTTTCTTTCTTTCTTTCCTTCCTTCCTTCCTTCCTTCCTTCCCTCCTTTAGACAACGAATCATCCCAAATTGAGGAAGTGGTCTCTGAGAGCAAGATTTATGATTTTTTCCCCTTTACCTCTTTTTGTGAGGGTGTATGTGTATGCCTCTGTGTAAGAGTTTGTCTGTATAGCTTTGCTTCCAACATTTGTCTGAAGGTTCTATCCGGCCCTTTTTTTCTAAATAATTATTTTTTAATTCAATAACTTTATTATACTTTATATTATTTTACTGTATCTTCTTTCTTTCTGTCTTTTTTCCTTCCTTCCTTCCTTCCTCCCTCGCTCCTTTCTTTCCTTCTTGCCTTCTTTCCTTCTTTGCCTCTTTCTTTCTTTCTTTCTTTCATCCTTGCTTCCTTCCCTCCTTTCTTTCTTTCATTCTTCATACTTCTACTAATACTCTCTAATTATTTTCTCCCTATTATTCTGAGCCATGTGGATGAAAGGCTCTTGGTGCTCCAGCTAGGAGACAGGGCTCTGCCTCTGAGGTAAGAGAGCCAACTTCAGGACACTGGTCAACAAGAGACCTCCCAGCTCCACATAATATCAAACGGTGAAAATCTCCCAGAGACCTCCATCTTAACAGCAGCACCCAGCTTCACTCAACGACCAGCAAGCTACAGTGCTGGACAACATATGCCAAACAACTAGCAAAACAGGAACACAACCCCACTCATTAGCAGACAAGCTGCCTAATATCATAATAAGGCCACAGTCACCCCAAAGCACACCACCAGATGTGAACCTGCCCACTAGAGAGACAAGATCCAGCCTCATCCACCGCAACACAGGCACTAGTCCCTTCCACCAGGAAGCCTACACAACCCACTGAACCAAACTTAGCCACTGGAGACAGACATCAAAAACAGCGGGAACTATGAACCTGCAGCCTGCAAAAAGGAGACCCCAAACACAGTAAGATAAGCAAAATGAGAAGACACAAAAACACACAGCAGATAAAGGAGTAAGATAAAAATGCACCAGACCTAACAAATGAAGAGGAAATAGGCAGTTACCTGAAAAAGAATTCAGAATAATGATAGTAAGGATGATCCGAAATCTTGGAAACAGAATGGACAAAATGCAAGAAACAGTTAAGAAGGACCTAGAAGAAATAAAGATGAAACAAGCAATGATGAACAACACAATAAATGAAATTAAAAGTACTCTAGATGGGATCAATAGCTGAATAACTGAGACAGAAGAATGGATAAGTGACCTGGAAGATCAAATAGTGGAAATAACTACTGCAGAGCAGAATAAAGAAAAAAGAATGAAAAGAACTGAGGAACGTCTCAGAGACAACTGGGACAACATTAAATGCACCAACATTCGAATTATAGGGGTTCCAGAAGAAGAAGAGAAAAAGAAAGGGACTGAGAAAATACTTGAAGAGATTATAGTTGAAAACTTCCATAATATGGGAAAGGAAATAGTTAATCAAGTCCAGGAAGCACAGAGAGTCCCATACAGGATAAATCCAAGGAGAAATACGTCAAGACACATATTAATCAAACTGTCAAAAATTAAATACAAAGAAAGCATATTAAAAGCAGCAAGGGAAAAACAACAAATTACACACAAGGGAATCCCCATAAGGTTAACAGCTGATCTCTCAGCAGAAACCCTACAAGACAGAAGGGAGTGGCAGGACATACTGAAATTGATGAAGGACAAAAACCTGCAACCAAGACTACTCTACCCAGCAAGGATCTCATTCAGATTTGATGGAGAAATTAAAATCTTTACAGACAAGCAAAAGCGGAGAGAGTTCAGCACCACCAAACCAGCTTTACAACAAATGCTAAAGGAACTTCTCTAGACAAGAAACACAAGAGAAGGAAAAGACCTACAAAAACGAACACAAAACAATTTAGAAAATGGGAATAGGAACATACATATCGATAATTACCTTAAATGTAAACGGAATAAATGCTCCCACCAAAAGACACAGATTGGCTGAATGGATACAAAAACAAGACCCTTATATATGCTGTCTACAAGAGACCCACTTCAGACCTAGAGACACATACAGACTGAAAGTAAGGGGATAGAAAAAGATATTCCATGCAAATGGAAACCAAAAGAAAGCTGGAATACCAATTCTCATATCAGACAAAATAGACTTTAAAATAAGGACTTTTAGAAGAGACAAAGAAGGACACTACATAATGATCAAGGGATCGATTCAAGAAGAAGATATAACAATTGTAAATATTTATGCACCCAAAGTAGTAGCATCTCAAAACATAAGGCAAATACTAACAGCCATAAAAGGGGAAATCGACAGTAACACATTCATAGTAGGGGACTTAAACACCCCACTTTCACCCATGGACAGATCATCCAAAATGGAAATAAATAAAGAAACTCAAGCTTTAAATGATACATTAAACAAGATGGACTTAATTGATATTTATAGAACACTCCATCCAAAACCAACAGAATACACATTTTTCTCAAGTGCTCATGGAACATTCTCCAGGATAGACCATATCTTGGGTCACAAATCAACCCTTGGTAAATTTAAGAAAATTGAAATTGTATCAAGTATCTTTTCTGACCACAACGCCATGAGACTAGATATCAATTACAGGAAAAGATCTGTAAAAAATACAAAAACATGGAGGCTAAACAATACGCTACTTAACAATGAAGTGATCACTGAAGAAATCAAAGAGGAAATCAAAAAATACCTAGAAACAAATGACAATGGAGACACAACGACCCAAAACCTATGGGATGCAGCAAAAGCAGTTCTAACGGGGAAGTTTATAGCAATACAAGCCCACCTTAAGAAGCAGGAAACATCTCGAATAAACAACCTAACCATGCACCTCGAGGAATTAGAGAAAGAAGAACAAAAAAACCCTTAAGTTAGCAGAAGGAAAGAAATCATAAAAATCAGATCAGAAATAAATGAAAAAGAAATGAAGGAAACAATAGCAAAGATCAATAAAACTAAAAGCTGGTTCTTTGAGAAGATAAACAAAATAGATAAACCACGAGCCAGACTCATCAAGAAAAAAAGGGAGAACATTCAAATCAATAGAGTTAGAAACAAAAAAGGAGAGGTAACAACTGACACTGCAGAAATAAAAAAGATCATGAGAGATTACTACAAGCAACTCTATGCCAATAAAATGGACAATCTGGAAGAAATGGACAAATTCTTAGAAATGCACAACCTGCCAAGACTGAATCAGGAAGAAATAGAAAATATGAACAGACCAATCACAAGCACTGAAATTGAAACTGTGATTAAAAATCTTCCAACAAAGAAAAGCCCAGGACCAGATGGCTTCACAGGCGAATTCTATCAAACATTTAGAGAAGAGCTAACACCTATCCTTCTCAAACTCTTCCAAAATATAGCAGAGGGAGGAACACTCCCAAACTCCTTCTACGAGGCCACCATCACCTTGATACCAAAACCAGACAAGGATGTCACAAAGAAAGAAAACTACAGGCCAATATCACTGATGAACATAGATGCAAAAATCCTCAACAAAATACTAGCAAACAGAATCCAAGAGCACATTAAAAGGATCATACACCATGATCAAGTGGGGTTTATTCCAGGAATGCAAGGATTCTTCAATATACACAAATCTATCAATGTGATAAGCCATATTAAAAAATTGAAGGAGACAAACCATATGATCATCTCAATAGATGCAGAGAAAGCTTTTGACAAAATTCAACACCCATTTTTGATAAAAACCCTGCAGAAAGTAGGCATAGAGGGAACTTTCCTCAACATAATAAAGGCCATATATGACAAGCCCACAGCAAACATCATCCTCAATGGTGAAAAACTGAAAGCATTTCCACTAAGATCAGGAAGAAGACAACGTTGCCCACTCTCGCCACTCTTATTCAACATAGTTTTGGAAGTTTTAGCCACAGCCATCAGAGAAGAAAAGGAAATACAAGGAATCCAAATTGGAAAAGAAGAAGTAAAGCTATCACTTTTTGCCAATGACATGATCCTATACATAGAGAATCCTAAAGATGCTACCAGAAAGCTACTAGAGCTAATCAATGAATTTGGTAAAGTAGCAGGATACAAAATTAATGCACAGGTATCTCTGGCATTCCTATATACTAATGATGAAAAATCTGAAAGTGAAATCAAGAAAACACTCCCATTTACCGTTGCAACAAAAAGAATAAAATATCTAGGAATAAACCTACCCAAGGAGACAAAAGACCTGTATGCAGAAAATTATAAGACACTGATGAAAGAAATTAAAGATGATACAAATAGATGGAGAGATATACTGTGTTCTTGGATTGGAAGAATCAACATTGTGAAAATGACTCTACTACCCAAAGCAATCTACAGAATCAATGCAATCCCTATCAAACTACCACTGGCCTTTTGCACAGAACTAGAACAAAATATTTTGCAATTTGTATGGAAACACAAAAGACCCCGAATAGCCAAATCAATCTTGAGAACGAGAAAAGGAACTGGAGGAATCAGGCTCCCTGAATTCAGACTATGCTACAACTCTACAGTAATCAAGACAGTATGGTACTGGCACAAAAACAGAAAGATAGATCAATGGAACAGGATAGAAAGCCCAGAAATAAACCCACGCACATATGGACACCTTGTCTTTGATAAAGGTGGCAACAATGTACAGTGGAGAAAGGACAGCCTCTTCAATAAGTGGTGCTGGGAAAACTGGACAGGTACTTTTAAAAGTATGAGATTAGATCACTCCCTAACACCATACACAAAAATAAGCTCAAAATGGATTAAAGACCTACATGTAAGGCCAGAAACTATGAAACTCTTAGAGGAAAACATAGTCAGAACACTCTATGACATAAATCACAGCAAGATCCTTTCTGACCCACCTCCTAGAGTAATGGAAATAAAAACAAAAATAAACAAATGGGACCTAATGAAACTTCAATGCTTTTGCACAGCAAAGGAAACCATAAACAAGACCAAAAGACAACCCTCAGAATGGGAGAAAATATTTGCAAATGAAGCAACTGACAAAGGGTTAATCTCCAAAATTTACAAGCAGCTCATGCAGCTCAATAACAAAAAAACAAACAACCCAATCCAAAAATGGGCAGAAGACCTAAATAGACAATTCTCCAAAGAAGATATACAGACTGCCAACAAATACATGAAAGAATGCTCAACATCACTAATCATTAGAGAAATGCAAATCAAAACTACAATGAGATATCATCTCACACCAGTCAGAATGGCCATCATCAAAAAATCTAGAAACAATAAATGCTGGAGAGAGTGTGTGGAGAAAAGGGAACACTCTTGCACTGCTGGTGGGAATGTGAATTGGTTCAGCCACTATGGAGAACAGTATGGAGGTTCCTTAAAAAACTACGAATAGTACTACCATATGACCCAGCAATCCCACTACTGGGCATATACCCTGAGAAAACCAAAATTCAAAAAGAGTCATATACCAAAATGTTCATTGCAGCTCTATTTACAATAGCCCGGAGATGGAAACAACCTAAGTGCCCATCATCGGATGAATGGATAAAGAAGATGTGGCACATATATACAGTGGAATATTACTCAGCCATAAAAACAAACGAAATTGAGCTATTTGTAATGAGGTGGATAGACCTAGAGTCTGTCATACAGAGTGAAGTAAGTCAGAAAGAAAAAGACAAATACCGTATGCTAACACATATATATGGAATTTAAGAAAAAAAAATGTCATGAAGAACCTAGGGGTAAGGCAGGAATAAAGACACAGACCTCCTAGAGAACGGACTTGAGGTTATGGGGAGGGGGAAGGGTGAGCTGTGACAGGGCGAGAGAGAGTCATGGGCATATACACACTAACAAACGCAGTAAGGTAGATAGCTGGTGAGAAGCAGCCGCATGGCATAGGGATATTGGCTCGGTGTTTTGTGACAGCCTGGAGGGGTGGGATAGGGAGGGTGGGAGGGAGGGAGATGCAAGAGAGAAGACATACAGGAACTTATGTTTATGTATAACTGATTCACTTTGTTATAAAGCAGAAACTAACACACCATTGTAAAGCAATTATACCCCAATAAAGATGTTAAAAAAAAAAAGAACCCTATACAAATGGTGAAAGGAAAGCTATACAGACAGAAGCAAACACATACACACTCTCAAAAAGAGGAAAAAGGGGAAAAAATAATAAATCTTGCTCTCAAAGTTCACCTCCTCAATTTGGGATGATTCGTTGTCTATTCATGTATTCCACAGATGCAGGGTACATCAAGTTGATTGTGGAGCTTTAATCCGCTGCTTCTGAGGCTGCTGGGAGAGATTTCCCTTTCTCTTCTTTGTTCTTTCAGCTCCCAGGACTCATCTTTGTATTTTGCCCCCCTCTCCCCGCGTTTAAGGTCGTCGGAGGGCATCTGTTCTTCACTCAGACAGGATGGGGTAAAAGGAGCAGCTGCTTCAGGGGCTCTGACTCACTCAGGCTGGTGGGATGGAGGGCTACGGATGCGGGGCCAGACTCAGCCGGCAGAGGCCAGAGTGACGTTTCACTAGACTGTGGTGCGCCATGCTGCTTTCTCCGGGGGAAGTTGTTCCTGGATGCCGGGACCCTGGCAGTGGTGGGCTACACAGGCTCCCCGGAAGGGAGGTGTGGATAGGACCTGTGCTCGCACACAGGTTTCTTGGTGGCGGCAGCAGGAGCCTTAGTGTGCCATGCATGTCTCTGTGGTCCGTGCTGATAGCCATGGCTCGTGCCTGTCTCTGGAGCTCCTTTAAGTAGCACTCTTAATCCCCTCTCCTCACGTACCAGGATTCAAAATGTGAAGAGAAAGTCTCCTGCCTCTTCGGCAGGTCCAGACTTTTCCCCAGACTCCCTCCTTTCTAGCAGTGGTGCACTAGCCGCCTTCTGGCTGTGTTCATGCTGCCAACCCCAGTCCTCTCTCTGGGATCCAACTGAAGCCTGAGCCTCATCTCCCAACCCCCGCCTGCCCTGGCAGTTGAGCAGACAAGCCTCTCGGGCTGGTGAGTGCTGGTTGGCACCGATCCTCTGTGTGGGTATCTCTCCACTTTGCCCTCCGCACCCCTGTTGCTGTGCACTCCTCCGCGGCTCCAAAGCTTTCCCCCTCCGCCACCTGCAGTCTCTGCCCATGAAGGGGCTTCCTAGTGTGTGGAAACACTTCCTCCTACAGAGCTCCATCCCACTTATACCGGTTCCGTCCCTATTCTTTTGTCTCTGTTTATTCTTTTTTCTTTTGCCCTACCGAGGTAAGTGGGGAGTTTCTTTCCTTTTGGGAGGTCTGAGGTCTTCTGCCAGCATTCAGTAGGTGTTCTGTAGGACTTGTTCCATGTGTGGATGTATTTCTGGTGTATCTGTGGGGAAGAAGGTGGTCTCCACATCTTACTCTTCCACCATCTTCCCCCTCACTCCCTGATTTTACTATTGACTCTGGTTTTTTAGTAGCACCTTGTTTAGTCTTCATGTGTTTGTTATTTTCTTCTTTTTCTTTCTCTGGTTGATTTCTAGT
This sequence comes from Lagenorhynchus albirostris, assembly GCF_949774975.1. NCBI lineage: Eukaryota > Metazoa > Chordata > Mammalia > Artiodactyla > Delphinidae > Lagenorhynchus > Lagenorhynchus albirostris. The sequence continues at coordinate 83,471,517 of NC_083116.1, read as the reverse complement.
TTCATACCATTTTCTTCAGAATAGATGCTTGAAATAATTTCTCTCTTATATTTGTTGAGGCTTGTTTTGTGATCTAGCGTGTAGTCTATTGTAAAAAATATTCCATGCACAAAGAATGTGTATTCTTGTTTTTTTGGATGTAGTGTCCTGTAGATATCAATTAAGTCCAACTGGTCTATTGTGTCATTTAGGACCTCTGTTGCCTTATTGATTTTCTGTCAGGATGATCTCTCCATTGATGTCTGTGGGGTGATAAAGTCTCCTACTATTATTGCATTATTGTCAGTTTCTCCTTTTATGTCTGTTAGTATTAGTTTTTTATATTTAGGTGCTCCTATATTGGGTGTGTATATGTTGATGTATGTAATATCCTCTTCTTTTATTGATCCCTTTATTATTATATAATGCACTTCTTTGTCATCTTTATGGACTTTGTTTTAAAGTCTGTTTTGTCTGATATGAGTATTTCTAACCCTGTTTTCTTGTTGTTTTCATTAGCATGAAATATCTTATAGCATTCCCTCACTTTCTGTCTGTGTGTGTGTTTAGCTCTGAAGTGAGTCTCCTGTAGGCAGCATATTGTATGTTCTTGGTTTTGGGGTTTTTTTTGTTTTTTTATCCATTCTGCCATTCTATGTCTACCATTCTATGATCAGAGCATTTAGTCTACACTGACATTTAAAAAATTATTGATAGGTATGTATGTACTGCCATTTTAATCCTTGTTATCCAGTTGTTTTTGTAGTTCTTTGTTCATTTCTTCTTTTTATTTTTCTCTTTTGTAGTTTATTTTTTTCTGTATTATTCTTGAGTTCCTTTCTTTTTGGTTTTTGTGAATCTATTGTGCATTTTTGATTTGTGGTTATCATATAGCTCAAGTATGTTGACCCATAACTCTATCTGCTTGCTTTAAACTGATAGTCATTCAAGTTCAAAGTCATTCTGAAAGATCTACATTTTTCTAGTCTCTCAATTTTTGATTTTTATGTCCTGCTTTACACCTTCATGCATATCCTTTTGCTGTTAATTGTAGTTATAATTACTTTTACAATTTTTTGTTGTTTTTAATCTATGTATTGGCTTATTTAAGTGATCTTCAAGCCTTTTATATATTTGTCTTTCCTACTGTATTTCATTTTCCTATAGAATCTTGCCTCTTTTCTCTTTTCTAGAGAAGGGCTTTCAATATTTCTTTTAGGGTAGGTTTAATATTGCTGAATTCTTTTAGTTTTTGCTTGTTTGAGAAATTCTTTATCTCTCCTTCTATTCTGAATTATAATCATGCTGGTTAGAGTATCCTTGGTTGAAGGTTTTCTGTTCAGGTCTTTGAATATATCATGCCACTCCCTTCTATCCTACAAAATTTCTACAGAGAAATCAGCTGGTAGCCTTATGGGGGTTCCCTTGTAACTGATTCTTTGTTTCTCTCTTACTGCCTTTAGTATCCTCTCTTTATCTTTAACATTTCCCATTTTAATTATGATATGTCTTGGTGTGGGTCTGTTTGGGTTAATTTTGTTTGGGACCTTCTGTATCTCTTGTACCTCAATATCTGTTTCCTTCTTTAGGTTTGAGAATTTTTCATCCATAATTTCTTCAAATATATTTTCAGTCTCTTCTTCTGGAACCCCTATTAATGCATATTTGATGTTATCCCAGAGATCTCATTTCTTGTACTCATATTTTTTAATTTATCATTCTGTCTGCTGTTTTTATTGGGTCATTTCCTTTATTCTGTCTTCCAGATCACTTACTTACTCTTTTGTGTAATTTAGTCATTTATTCATTGTTTCTAGATTGGTTTTTACCTCTGAAATTAATTTATGTACCTTTGGTTCATCTTTATTGTTCCTAGTTCCTTATTACAGTAATCTGCATTTATATCAATAATCTTTCTTAATTCAGTTAACATTTTTATTACCACTTTTTGAACTTGGGGTCTTGTAGACTGGTGAGCTCTGTTTCATTATTTGTTCTTTCAGGGGATTTTTCTTGCTCTTTTAATTGGGAGTAATTCCTCTGCCTTTTCATTTTACTTAACTTTCTCTGTCTCTATGAATTTTGGAGAAACAGTTATCTATTGTGGTCTTGAAGGGGTATTTTTATGTGGAATCATACTTGTGTACACTGTGTGTGTCCAATGTCTTTGGTGTGAGGGCTGGTTTTGATATGGTTGCCAGTCACATCTTTCCTCATGGTGTGCTGGCCATTATCACCTTGATAAGGGGTGTGGTTGGTGTTGAGGAATCTAATGCCTATGCAGGTTGTGTAATGGGACTTCCTCTCTGCTTCATGGCTATTGCCACACTGTCAGGGGTAGGGCCTGCTCCCAGGTTGCTGGAGTAGAAGCCCTGAGTGTTGGACTCAATCAGGCTCCATTCCCTGTTGAGTGGGTGCCCTACCCCAAGGAAATTATTGATGAAGAAAGTGAGACCCATGTGTGTACTCACAGAAGATCTATATGCCACCTGTGTAGGCTTCTGTGGCTCTGCTCAAAGGCAGCCTGAATTAGCATCCCTTCCTCTCTTGTGTCTTTCCCAGATCTAGTGCAAGACTGTGTGTGGAGTGGGTGGGGCCAGATTGTTCACTAGGCTGGGGTAGAGGGTTGGGGCATTGTGACTGCAGAAACTGAGGTGCTGCACTGCTGTCAGAGATCTAGGATGCCTCTGTGGCAGTCTTCTCCCAGGACCTGTCTGCCCCAGATCCAGTTCCAAGCTGTGGCATGTAGTGGGTGGAGTTGGAGTGTTCACTCAGTTGGGAGTGAGGAATGCAGTGTATTGGTCACAGGGTTTGGAGCAACTACTGTCACCAGAGGTCTGGTCTGTGCCTGTGGTGCTATTTGGATAAATACCAACAATGGCTGCCACCACCCCACCCAGACCACACCCTAGACCCCCTAACCACCTCTGTGTTGCTAGATGGAGTCTTTTCCCAGGACTCTGCTGTCCTATATCCCATGCCTAACCATGGTATGGAGTGAGAGAGCCCAGTGTGTTTGCACAGCTTGGATTGGGGATCATGTGAAATGGCAGCCACTAGTGCAGAGCTATCTCCACCTTGTCTGTGGGCAAGTCAGCACTCAGACACTCATTTTGAGTGGAGTCTAGTCTTCTCCAATCTTTCTCTTTGTCCCAGCGATTCTCCTAGCAGCCATGGGGCTTGTCTCCCATTCATAATACCCCAGTAAAGGGACACTCAGTCTGCGTCTAGAACTGTTCATTCCCCAGGGTGACTGTACACCTGTGCTATCTTCTTTTTCCTCTTAGATCCCTCCCAGGGGCACAGGTACCATTACAATGCCTTTTTTTCCCATCTTACCTCATGACATAGGAATCTTTCTTGAAACGTTGGTTCTATAAGAGTTCTGCAAGTTTCCAGTTACTTTTCCATAAGAATTATTCCACATGTAGATGTGTTTTTGATGTGTTTGTGGGGGGAGATGAGATCCATATCCTCTTACTTCACCATCTTGATTCCCCTCCAACAATAGTCGTCTTCTCTCCTATTTAGCCTCTTTTTTTCCCTTTGATTCTCTCTGTACTCTTTCCCTAGTTGATCCTAGCCACTACCGTGGCTTTTATTTCATTTTATTTATTTTTTTCTGTTTCACTTCAATATTACTTTTTTTAAAAATAGATCTTTATTGGACTATAACTGCTTCACAATGCTGTGTTAGTTTCTGTTGCACAAGAAGGTGAATCAGCCGTATGCATACACATGTTCCCATATCCACTACCTCTTGAGCCTCCCTCCCATCCTCCCTATACAACCCCTCTAGGTCATCACAAAACACTCACCTGATCTCCCTGTGCTATACTGGTGCTTCCCACCAGCCAACTATTTAACATTCTGCAGTGTATATATGTTGATGCTATTCTCACTACACCCCAGCTTTGCCCTCCCACCCCATGTTCTCAAGTCCATTCTCTATGTCTACCTCTTTATTCCTGCCCTGCAATTAGGTTCATCAGTACCATTTTTTAATATATTCAATATATATGCATTAGCATACAGTATTTCTTTTTCTCTTTCTGACTTACTTCTCTCTGTATGACAGACTCTAGGTCCATCCACCTCACTACAAATAACTCAATTTCATTTCTTTTTATGGCTGAGTAATATTCCATTCTATATATGTGCCATATCTTCTTCATCCATTCATCTGTGAATGGACAATTAGGTTGATTCCATGTCCCGACTATTGTAAATAGTGCTGCAATGAACATTGTGGTGCATGTCTCTTTTTGAATTATGGTTTTCTCAGGGTATATGCCCAGTAGTGGGATTGCTGGATCGTATGGTTGTTTTACTTTTAGGTTTTTAAGGAACCTCCATACTGTTTTCCATGGTGGTGATATCAATTTACATTCCCACCAACAGTGCAGGAGGGTTTCCCTTTCACCACATCCTTTCCAGCATTTATTGTTTCTAGATTTTTTGATAATGGTCATTCTGACCAGCGTGAGGTGAGTTTTGATTTGCATTTTTCTAATAATTAGTGATGTTGAGCATCTTTTCATGTGCCTCGTGGCCATCTGTATGTCTTCCTTGGGGAAATGACTATTTAGGTCTTCTGCCCATTTTTTAACTGGATTGTTTGTTTTTTTGATATTGAGCTCCATGAGCTGTTTGTATATTTTGGAAATTAATCCTTTGTCTGTTGTTTCATTTGCAAATATTTTCTCCCATTCTGAGAGTTGTCTTTTTATCTTCTTTATGGTTTTCTTTGCTGTGCAAAAGCTTTTAAGTTTAATTAAGTCCCATTTTTTAATTTTTACTTCCGTTACTCTAGGAGGTGGATCAAAAAAGATCTTGGTGTGGTTTATAACAAAGACTGTTTTGTCTATGTTTTCCTCTAAGAGTTTTATAGTGTCTGGTCTTACATCTAAGTCTTTAATCCATTTGGAGTTTATTTTTGTGTATGATGTTAGGTAGTGCTCTAATTTCATTCTTTTACATGTAACTGTCCAGTTTTCCCAGCACCACTTACTGAAGGGGTTCTTCTTTCTCCATTGTCTGTTCTTGCCATCCTTGTTGTAAATTAGGTGCTCATATGTGCGTAGGTTTACCTCTGGGCATTCTATCCTTTACCACTGATCTATATTTCTCTTTTTGTGCCAGTACCATACTGCCTTGATTACTGTAGCTTTGTGCTATAGTTTGAAGTCAGGGAACCTGATTCCTCCAACTCCATGTTTCTTTCTCAAGATTGATTTGGCTATTCACGATCTTTTGTGTTTCTCTATGAATTGTAAATTTTTTTCTTCTAATTCTGTGAAGAATGCCATTGGTAGTATGATAGGGATTGAATTGAATCTGTAGATTGCTTTGAGTAGTATCGTCATTTTCACAATATGGATTCTTCCAATCCAACAACATGGTATATTTCTCCATCTGTTTCAAGAATATGGTATATTTCTCAATCTCTTTATGTCATCTTCAATTTCTTTCATCAGTGTTTTATAGTTTTCTGAGTACAAGTATTTTGCCTCCTTAGGCAGATTTATTCCTAGGTATTTTATTCTTTTTGTTGCAGTGGTAAATGGGAGTGTTTCCTTAATTTCTCTTTCTGATCTTTCATTGTTGGTATATAAGAATGCCAGAGATTTCTGTGCCTTAATTTTTTATTCTGCAACCTTACCAAATTCACTGATTACTTCTAGTAGTTTTCTGGTGGCATCTTTAAGATATTCTATGTATAGTATCATGTCACGGGCAAATAGTGACAGTTTTACTTCTTCTTTTCTGATTTGGATTCTTTTCATTTCTTTTTCTTCTCTGATTGCTGTGACTAGGACTTCCCAAACTATGTTGGATAACAGTAGTAAGAGTGAACATCCTTACTTTGTTCCTGATCTTAGAAGAAATGCTTTCACTCTTTCACCACTGAGTATGATGCTAGCTGTGGGTTTGTTATATATGGCCTTTATTATGTTGTGGTAGGTTCCCTCTATGCACACTTTCTTGAGAGTTTTTATCATAAATAGGTGTTAAATTTTGTCAAAAGATTTTCCTGCATCTATTGAGAATCATATGGTTTTTATTCCTTAACTTGTTAATGTGGTGTATCACATTGATTGATTTGTGTATACTGAAGAATACTTGCATCCCTGAGATAAATCCCACTTGATCATAGTCTATGATCCTTTTAATGTGTTGTTGGATTCTCTTTCCTAGTATTTTGTTCAGGATTTTTGCATCTATGTTCATCAGTGATCTTGGTCTATAATTTTCATTTTTTGTGATATGTTTTTCTGGTTTTGGTATCATGGTGATGGTGGCTTCGTAGAATGTATTTGAGAGTGTTTCTCCCTCTGCAGATTTTCAGAATAGTTTGAGAAGGATCAGTGTTAGCTCTTCTCTAAATGTTTGACAGAATTAGCCTATGAATCCATCTGGTCCTAGACTTTTGTTTTTTGGAAGATTTTTAATTACAGTTTCAATTTCATTCCTTATGATAGGTCTATTTATAGTTCCTAATTCTTCCTGGTTCAGTCTTGGGAAATTGTACCTTTGCAAAAAATTGTCCATTTCTTCATGATTGTCCATTTTATTGGCATATAGTTGTTTCTAGTAGTGCCTTATAATCCTTTGTATTTCTACAGTGTCAGTTGTGATTTCTCCTTTTTCATTTCTAAGTTTATTGATGTGCATCCTCTCCCTTTTTTTCTTCATGAGTCTGGCTAAGGGTTTATCAATTTTGTTTATCTTCTCAAAGAACCATCTTGTCATTTTATTGATCTTTGCTACTGTTTTCTTTGTTTCTATTTAATTTATTTCTGATCTGATCTTTATGATTTCCTTCCTTCTCTTGACTTTGGGTTTTCTTTGTTCTTCTTTCTCTAGTTGTTTTAAGTTAGGGTTAGATTGTTTATTTGAGATTTTTCTTGTTTCTTGAGGTGAGATTGAATTGCTATTACCATCCCTCTTAGAACTGCTTTTGCTGTGTTCTTTATGTTTTGGGTCTTCGTGTTTTCATTGTTATTTTTTTCTATGTATATTTTTATTTATTCTTTGATTTCTTCAGTGATCTCTTGGTTATTTAGTAGCACACTATTTAGCCTACATGTATTTGTGTTTTCTTACAGTTTTTTCCTGTAACTGATTTGCAATCTCATAGTGTTGTGGTCAGAAAAGATGCTTGATATGATTTCAATTTTCTAATATTTCCAAAGGCTTGATTTGTGACCCAAGATGCAGTCTATCCTGCAGAATGTTCCATGTGCACTTGAGAAGAAAGTGTATTCTGCCACTTTTGGGTGGAATGTTCTACAAATATCAATTAGATCTATATGGTCTATTCTGTCATGTAAAGCTTGTGTTTCCTTATTTATTTTCTGTTTGGATGATCTGTCCATTGGTGTAATTCGGGTGTTAAAGTCCACTACTATTATTGTGTTTTGTCATTTTCTCCTTTCATGGTTGTTAGAATTTGCCTTATGTATTGAGGTGCTCCTATGTTGGGTACATAAACATTTATAATTGTTATATCTTCTTCTTGGATTGTTACTTTAAACATCAGGTACATGCTGATGGTGCCCAGATATACATGCTCAGCCCTGCCTTCCTTGCTGAGCTCCAGATTTATGTGCCCAACTGCATGTAAGATATGAATGTCTAAGTTTCACATTCAGTATGACCATAAAGAACTCTTTGTTATCACACTGCCTTCATTTTCCTCTCTCACTTGACACTATCTTCCTTATCTTTCTGAATCACACCATTATACATCCAGTTGCTTAGATGTTATCCTTGATTTTTTTCCCTTGTCCTTGCCCCATATCTGATCAGTCAGCAACTCCTATCCACTTCCACTAGCTTTTTAGTGTGACATTTCAATCCCACAAGAACATTAAAAGAACAATAAAATAAACACTTATATACTCTTTATTTAGATTCATCAATTGTTAACAATTTCTTTTATCTTTCTTCCCCACTCTCACCTCTTGCCTTCTATGAACCATTTAAAACTTAGTTGTAGACATCTTGAAGCTTCACTTATATATACTTTAGTATGTATCTCCTAAGAACAAGGGTATTCTCCCACAGAACTATAATGCAATTATACATACAAAAAATAACACGGATACAATATTATTTAACAACAGTCCATATCTGAATTCCCCCAATTATTCCCATAATATCCTTTGTAGATTTTTTTTTCCTTGTCCAGACTCAGACATTGCATTTATTTGTGGTGCTTCTTTAGTTTCCTTTAATATAAAACAATACCTGTAGACTTTTCTTGTCTTTCATAATATTAGCATTTTTCAAGAGCCCAAGTAGTTGCTTTGAAAACTAATTTTCAATTTGGATTAGTGTGATTTTTTCATTGTGTTTAGGTATGTCTTCTCATTTATACTTCCAGGATATATCTTAATTAATTTTTGTCTTCATCTTTACTATCCTAGCCCAAGTCACAGTTATTTCTTATCTGCACTAATATGAAAACATTCCTACTGTTTCTTTTCTTACTCCACTCTACCTTTTTTTCCAATAACAGCCAGACTGATCATTTAAAAATGTCACTTGGATCATATCATCCCTATATTTAAAACTTATCAGTAGCTTCTGCTCCTCTTTTAGAAAAGTATCCAAATTTTAAAAAAATTTTACTCACTACCCTCCAGGGCCTCATTGCCATTTAAAATTATACCATTTCTTACTTGCTTTGGGATATTTTCATGAACTGTATGTTCTTTTTGGAATGTTCTTTCTCATTTTTTACCTGGCTATCTCCTGCTCATCATTCATAGCTCACTTTAAATATATCCTTAGAGAAGACTTTCATGACTATTTATTGTAGAATACATATGTCGTATGATTCTCTTTCACATCTTTTTCCTTATCTTGATACCCTTATTGTAGCTTGTAAGTTTATATTTATTTGTGTAATTATTTATTTAATGTGTATTTCATGAGGGCAGTGTGTGTGTTTTATTCTCTACTGTATTCCCATGGTTTGCCACTGCCTAGCACATAGTAGTGAACTTAGTAAATATTTGTGAAATAAAGGAAAAATTTTGGTGGGAAATGTTGTGGACCCTTAAACTGTTTTTAATCACACATTTACAATTATACATATCACTAGATCTGTCCATGAGGTAGAAGTGTTTGAATAATCCTGTTCACAAGTCTAAACTTTTCTACTGCATACGTTCATATTTTTTAAAAAATTAAGTCAGTACCCCAGTTACCATCTGAAACCCAAAGGCCTGTCTAGGTTATGTTTACATCTCTTTTTCCAAACCCTGCCTTGTGACTTGCAGACATCCAAGAGCAATGTCTCTCCAACTTAAATAATATGTGGCCATACTTTAATTTTAAAAAAATACTGTAACACTATAGTTGACTTAAATTATTTTTGTTATGATGGTATTTAAGTATGTACAAACATGAAACTATACATATATTATTTATGCTTATAGTCCTAAAACTATAAACCAAAATATATTTTTAAATTAAATAAAACCTGCTCAACTAGTAAAATTCAAAGTAACAACATTATTTTTGGTTACAAATAATTTACCATTTGCAAGATGAATATATTACTGACTATTGTGGAACATGTTACTCTGAATGTTCATCCCTGTATTTTTGTAAGACTCAATTTTCCCATTACATTTTTCTATTCCAGTTACTGCAGAACTATTACTTGCATAGCCATCTATGATGCTATTTAGTCTTTCCTTGGTGAGAATACATCACTTACATATTCATTTCACTGCCATTCTAATCTTACTCCACTATAATTAAAATAGTGGAATATATAATTAAAGTAACATGTGTAACACAGATTTCAAAATTGATGGCAGTACTCACGTGTGAGGTGGTCAACCAGATGATCCAGAATGTGATTTTGTTAAGTTATATTATCGGAATAAAAATACACAAAGATGAAATTATTATAGACAACTTGCTGCCACCTGAGGTTATCTTCATGGATCCCCAGAGGGTCCTGTGCACCTCAGAGAAATAGAACATGTAAGGTTCAGAGATTCTACCATCCAGATGTAACATTTTAATAGCTAAATGGATATTTTTGAAAAGAGATTGCTTTACTATCAAACAGATCAGTCTTGATGATGGGTTGATCGTTTGGTCCTTAGGTATAATAATTACAATGACTACTACCAATTTAGTGATCATCAGAGCAGGTCAAGATAGCAGAAGAGTAGGACATGGAGTTCACCTACACCCCACAGATACATCAAAAATACATCTACATGTGGAACGACTCTCACAGAACATCTACTGAACTCTGGCAAAAGACCTCAGACTTCCAAAAGGGCAAGAAAATATCCACATAACTGGGTAGGACAAAAAAAAAGAGACAAAGGAATAGAGATGAGACCTGCACTCCTGGGAGAGAGCTGTAAAAGAGGAAAGGTTTCTGCATATGGGGAAGTTCCCTCACTGCCAGGGAGATCGGCCAGGACAGAGGGGGAGCTTCAGAGCCTTGGAGGAGAGCGCAGCAAAAGGTTTGCAGAGAGCAAAGCAGAGAGAGACCTGCACAGATGATCGGTGCTGACTGGCACTCACCAGCCTGAGATGCTCGTCCATGTGGCAGGCAGGGGCTGGGTGCTGAGACTCGGGCTTCAGAGGTCAGACCTTGGGGAGAGGACAGGGGTTGGCTGCACAAAGACAGCCTGAGGTGGCTAGGGTGTGGTGCACAACAACAGAGGGAGTCCGGGAAGAAGCCTGGGCCCACAAGAGGTGCAAGGCACCATTGTTCGAGGGCACATGAGGATAGAGGCAGGTCCACCATAGGAGCTTCTTTCATGGAGGGCACTGCCTACATGAGCTGCAGGCATGAGCATGAGCCGACTCTGGCATCTCGGAATCCAGAGGTGGGAGTGGAATACTGCTGCCACCCAGGGTCCTATGGGGAGGGGGAGAGGTTGCAGCCCCCACCTTCCCAGGATTGTGCACAGCCTGCTAACACCAAGTGTCCCATGACCCGGCACCGACCACTGTTCCCACTTGTCTGGGGGCATGAGCAACATATGGCTGCTGCCAAGGGTCCCATGACCTGGCGCCAACCACTGCCAATGCCTTCCTGGGAGCATGGACGTGGGCCATGCACCTGCACAACCCCTATCAAGGGGATAAGGTCTAGCACATGCTGAAGAAAGAGATGGCAAACATCCAAACCAGAACCAGCCCTCACTCCAAAAAACCATTAAACACACACAAGCTTTGCAGAGATGCTTCCACATATAAATAGCCCTCCAAGACTACAGTAGATATTTGTTTCTCCTAAACTCACAGAGTAAGAGATATATAAGTAAAATGAAGAAGCAGAGGAACCACTCTCAGTTAAAAGACCAAGAGAATTCCCCTGAAGGAACAAACAATGAAACAGACCACTTCAGTCTAACTGACACCAAGTTCAAAAATGAGGTAATGAAAACGCTGAAGGATTTAGAAAGACTATTGACAAATATGCAAATTACTGTAAAAAAGGAACTAGAAACTATAAGGAGGAAGCAAGAAAAATTTATAAGTTCATTTGCTGTGATAAAAGTTGAGCTCAAGGCAATGAGTACCAGAATGAATAATGCAGAAGAAAAAATAAGTGACCTGGTGAGTGGGGTCATGAAGAGGGCTTGCTGGCTGGTGATTTGAATCAGGCAGAACTGCCCATGGACCTCCCTGGCAAGAGAAGGGCCACCGACTGGGCTCCGCAGCTGTGGGGAGGATTGTGGTCAGACAATATCTGAGCATTGATTTCTGCACCCAAAGAGTGCTGCCAGTCAGAGCAGACTCCAGCTGTAAACATCTGGAACACCTTACAGGAATAATTCTAAAATACATTCAAATTAAAAATAAAACTGATTTAGGACCCGAAAGTAGGTGGAGAGATCACCTTCTTCCCCACAAATACATCAACAATACATCCACATGTGGAACAACTCCTACAGAAAACCTACTGAATGCTGTCAGAAGGTGTCAGACTTCTCAAAAGGCAAGACACTCCCCAAGTACCTGGCCATGTGGCTGACAGGGTCTTGGTACTCTGTCCGGGTGTCAGGCCTGAAGCTCAAAGGTGTGGGAGCCGAGTTCAGGACATTGGAACACCAGAGACCTCCCAGCCCCACATAATATCAAATGGCAGAAGCTCTCCCAGAGATGTCCATATCAACACTAAGACTCAGTTCCACTCAACGACCAGCTAGCTACAGTGTTGGACATCTCATACCAAACATTAGCAAGACAGGACCACAACACCACCCATTAGCAGAGAGGCTGCATAAAATCATAACAAGTTAACAGACACCCACCCATTAGCAGAGAGGCTGCATAAAACCATAATAAGTTAACAGACACCCCAAAACACACCACCGGATGCAGCCCTGCCCACCAGAAAGACAAGATCCAACTTCATCCACCAGAACACAGGCACCAGTCCCCTTCACCAGGAACCCTACACAACCCAATGAACCAACCTTACCCACTGGGGGAACACACCAAAAATAACAGGAACTACGAACCTTCAGCCTGCGAAAAAGAGACCCCAAACACAGTAAGATAAGCAAAACGAGAAGACAGAGAAATACACAGCAGGTGAAGGAGCAAGGTAAAATGAAACCACACCAAACAAATGAAGAGGGAATAGGCAGTCTACCTGAAAAAGAATTCACAATAATGATAGTAAAGATGATGCAAAATCTTGGAAATAGAAAGGATAAAATACAAGAAACTTTTAACAAGGATCTAGAAGAACTAAAGAGCAAACAAACAATGATGAACAACACAATAAATGAAATTTATAATTCTCCAAAAGGACTCAATAACAGAATAACTGAGGGAGAAGAATGGATAACTGACTTGGAAGATAAAAAAGTGGAAATAAGTAACACAGAGCAGAAAAAAATATTGAAGAGAATTGAGGACATTCTCAGAGACCTCTTAGAAATCATTAAATCCAACAACATTCAAATTATAGGGGTCCCAGAAGAAAAAGACAAAAAGAGAGGGACACAGAAAATATTTGAAAAGATTAGAGTTGAAAACTTCCTTAACATGAGAAAGGAAATAATCAAGGGCAGGAAGTGCAGAGAATCCCATACAGGATAACTCCAAGGGGAAACATGCCAAGACACATATTAATCAAACTATCAAACAAATATTTCACAATTTATATGGAAATAAAAAAGACCCCAAATAGCCAAAGCAATCTTGAGAAAGAAAAACGGAGGTGAAGGAATCAGCTTCCCAGACTGCAAACTATACTAAAAAACTACAGTAATCAAGACAGTGTGGTACTGGCACAAAAACAGAAATATAGGTCAAAGGAACAGGAGAGAAAGCCCAGAGGTAAGCCCACACACATATGGTCACCTTATTTTTGATAAAGGAGGCAAAAATATACAATGGAAAAAAAGACAGCTCCTTCAATAAGTGGTGTTGGGAAAACTGGACAGGTACATGTAAAAGAATGAAATTAGAATACTCCCTACCACCATACAAACAAATAAACTCAAAATGCATTGAAGTCCTAAATGTAAGGCCAGACACTATAAAACTCTCAGAGGAAAACATAAACAGAACACTCTATGACATAAATCACAGCAAGATCCTTTTTGACCCACCTCCTAGAAAAATGGAAATAAAAACAAAAATTAAAAAATGGGACCTAATGACAATTAAAAGCTTTAGCACAACAAAGGAAAGCATAAACAAGACAAAAAGACAACCTCAGAATGGAAGAAAATCATTGCAAATGAAGAAACTGACAAAGGATTAAACTCCAGAATTTACAAGCAGCTCAATATCAAAAAAACAAAACAAAACAAAAAACAATCCATCAATGGGCAGAAGACCCAAATAGACATTTCTTCAAAGAAGGTTTACACATTGAGAACAAACACATGAAAGGATGTTCAAAAGCACTAATCATTAGAGAAATGAATATCAAAACTACACTGAGGGGCTTCTCTGGTGGTGCAGTGGTTGAGACTCCACCTGCCAATGCAGGGGACACGAGTTCATGCCCCGGTCTGGCAAGATCCCACATGGCGTGGAGCGGCTGGGGCTGTGAGCCATGGCTGCTGAGCCTGTGTATCCGGAGCCTGTGCTCTGCAACAGGAGAGGCCACAGAAGTGAGGGGCTCGTGTACCGCAAAAATAAATAAATAAACAAACTACACTGAGGTATCACCTCACACCACTCAAAATGGCCATCATCAAAAAATCTACAAACAATAAATGCTAAAGAGAGTGTGGAGAAAAGTGAACCCTCTTGCACTGTTGATGGGAATGTAAATGGATACAGCCACTATGGAGAACAGGATGGAGGTTCCTTAAGAAACTAAAAATAGAAATACCATACAACCCAGGAATCCCACTACAGGGCATATCCCCTGAAAACACCATAATGCAAACACAGTCATGTACCACAATGTTCATTGCAGCTCTATTTACAATAGCCAGGACATGGAAGCAACCTAAGTGTCCACCAACAGATGAATGGATAAAGAAGATGTGGAATCTATATACAATGGAATATTCCTCAGCCATGAAAAGAAACGAAATTGAGTTATTTATAGTGAGGCAGATACAACTAGAGTCTGTCATACAGAGTGAAGTAAGTTAGAAAGAGAAAAACAAGTACCGTATGCTAACACATATATATGGAATCAAACCAAAAAGGTGCTGAAGAACCTAGGAGCATCAGGAATAAAGATGCAGATGTAGAGAAAGGACTTCAGGAAAAGAGAGTGGGATGGGGAAGCTGGGACGACATGAGATAGTTGCATGGACATATATACAATACAAAATGTAAAATAGATAGCTAGTGGGAAGCACCCACATAGCACAGGGAGATATGCTCGGTGCTTTGTGACCACCTAGAAAGGTGGGATAGGGAGGGTGGGAGGGAGATGCAAAAGGGAGGAGATATACATACGTATATGTACGTATAAAGGGAGGAGATATACATACGTATATGTAGAGCTGATTCACATTTTTATAAAGCTGAAACTAACACACCATTTTAAAGCAATTATACTCCAATAAAGAGGTTTAAAAAAGTTAAATACAAAGAAAAAATATTAAAAGCCACAAGAGAAAAGCAACAAAAAAATATACAGGGGAATCCACGTAAAGTTAACAGCTGATTTCTCAGCAGAAACTCTGCAAGCTAGAAGGCTGTGGAAGGACATAATTAAGACATGAAAGGGAAAAACCTACAACCAAAATTACTCTAAACAGCAAGAATCTCATTCAGATCCGATGGAGAAATTAAAATCTTTACAGAGAAGCAAAAGCTGAGAGAGTTCAGCACCACCACACCCACTTCACAACAAATGCTAAAGGACCTTCTCTAGGCAGGAAACACAAGAGAAGGAAAAGACCTAAAAAAAAAAAAACGCAAAGAACAATTTAGAAAATGGTAATACGAACACACATATTGATAATTACCTTAAATGTAAATGGTTTATATGCTCCAACCAAAAGACATAGACTGGCTGAAGAATACAAAAACAGGAACCATATATATGCTGTTTACAACAGACCTACTTCAGACCTACGGACACATAAGACTGAAAGTGAGGGGATGGAAAAAGATATTCCATGCAAATGGAAATCAAAAGAAAGCTGGAGTAGCACTTCTCATATCAGGGAAAATAGACTTTAGAATAAAGACTATTTCAAGAGACAAAGAGGACACTACATAATGATCAAGGGATCTACCCAAGAAGAAGATTTAACAATTGTAAATATTTATGCACCCAACAGAGGAGAACCTCAACACATAAGGTAAATGCTAACAGCCATAAAAGGGGAAATCAACAATAACACAATCATAGTAAGGAATATTAACACCCCTCTTTCGCCAATGGACAGATCATCCAAAATGAAAATAAATAAGGAAACATAAGCTTTTAATGACACATTAAACAATATGGACTTAATTGATATTTACAGGACATTCCATCCAAAAACAACAGAATACAGCTTCTTCTCAACTGCCCATCGAACATTCTACATGAGAGATCACATCTTGGGTAAGAAATCAAGCCTTGGTAATTTAAGAAAATTGAAATTGTATCAAACATCCTTTCTGACCACAACGCTATGAGACTAGATATCAATTACAGGAAACAAATCTGTAAAAAAAAAAAAACACACATAGACGCTAAGCAATACACTACTAAATAACTAAGAGACCAGTAAAGAAATCGTAGAGGAAATCCAAAAATACCTAGAAACAAAAGATAATGAAAACACAACGATGGAAAACCTATGGGATGGAGCAAAAGCAGTTCCAAGATTGAAGTATATAGCAATACAATCCTACCTCAAGAAACAAGAAAGACCTCAAATAAACAACCTAACCTTATAGCTAAAGCAATTAGAGAAAGAAGAACCAAAAAAACACAAATTTACCAGAGGGAAAAAATCATACGATAAGCTCAGAAGTAAATGAAAAAGAAATGAAAGAAATGATACCAAAATTGAATAAAACTGAAAGCTGGCTCTCTGAGAAGATAAACAAAATTGATAAGCCAGTAGCCAGATTTATCAAGAAAAAGGGAGAAGACTCAAATCAATAGAATTAGAAGTGAAAAAAGAGATGTAACAACAGACACTGCAGAGATACAAGGATCATGACCAATTACTACAAGAAATTATATGCCAATAAATTGAACAACCTGGAAGAAATGGACAAATTATTAGAAAAGCACATCCTTCTGAGACTGAAACAGGAAAAATAGAAATTATAAATAGACCAATCACAGGTAATGAAATTGAAGCTGTGATTAAAAATGTTCCAATGTTCCATAGAGAATCCGAAAGACACTACCAGAAAACTACTAGAGTTAATCAATGAATTTGGTACAGTAGCAGGGTACAAAATTAATGCACAGGAACCTCATGCATTCTTATATACTAATGATGAAGAATCTGAAAGAAAATATAAGGAAAAACTCCCATTTACCATTGCGAAAAAGAATAAAATACCTAGGATTAAATCTACCTAAGGAGACAAAAGACCTGTATGCATAAAACTATAAGACACTGATGAAAGAAATTAAAGATGTTACAAACAGATGGAGAGATTACCATGTTCTTGGATTGGAAGAATCAACATTTCAAAAATGACTATACTACCCAAAGTAATCTACAGATTGAGGTCAATCTCTATCAAACTATGAATGGCATTTTTCACAGAACTAGAACAAAAAATTTCACAATTTGTATGGAAACACAAAAGACCCCGAATAGCCAAAGCAATCTTGTGAAAGAAAAACGGAGCTGGAGGAATCAGGCTCCCAGACTTCACACTATACTACAAAGCTACAGTCATCAAGACAGTATGGTACTGGCACAAAAACAGAAATATAACTCAATGGAAAAGGATAGAGAGCCCAGAGATAAACCCATGCACATATTGTCACCTTATCTTTGTTAAAGGAAGCAAGAGTATACAATGGAGAAGAGACAGCATGTTTAATAAGTTGTTCTGTGATAAATGGACAGCTACATGGAAAAGAATGAAATTAGAAGACTCCTTAACACCATACACAAATATAAACTCAAAATGGATTAAAGACCTAAGTGTAAGGCAAGGCACTATAAAACTCTTAGAGGAAAACATAGGCAGAATGCTCTATGACATAAATCACAGCAAGATCCTTTTTGACCCACAACCTAGAGAGATGGAAATAAAAACAAACATATGGGACCTAGTGAAACTTTAAATCTTTTGCACAGCAAAGGAAGCCATAAACAGGACAAAAGGACAACCCTCAGAATCGGAGAAAATATTTGCTAATGAAGCAACTAATAAAGGATTAATCTCCAAAATATACAAGCAGCTCATGCAGCTCAATATCAAAAAAACAAACAACCCAATCCAAAATTGGGGAGAAGACCTAAATAGACATTTCTCCAAAGAAGATATACAGAATGCCAACAAACACATGAAAGGATGCTCAACAACACTAATCATTAGAGAAATGCAAATCAAAACTTAAATGAGGAATCATCTTACACCAATCAGAATTGCCATCATTAAAAAATCTAGAAACTATAAATTCTGGAGGAGGTGAGGAGAAAAGGCAACTCTCTTGCACTGTTGGTGGGAGTGTAAATTGATACAGCCACTATGGAGAAGAGTATGGAGGTTCCTTAAGAAACTAAAAATAGAACTACCATACTACACACCAATCCCACTACTGGACATACACTCTGAGAAAACCATAATTCAAAAATAATCATGTACCACAATGTTCATTGCAGCACTATTTACAATAGGCAGGACATGGAAGCAACCAAAGTGTCCATTGACAGATGAATGGATAAAGAAGGTGTGGCATATATATATATATATATATATATATATATATATAGTGGAATATTACTCAGCCATAAAAAGAAACAAAATTGAGTTATTTGTAGTGAGGTGGATGGACCTAGAGTCTGTCATACAGAGTGAAGTATGTCAGAAAGAGAAAAACAAATACCGTATGCTAACACATATATATGGAATCTAAAAAAAAAAAAGGTTCTGAAGAACCTAGGGGTAAGACAGGAATAAAGACGCAGTTGTAGAGAATGTAATTGAGGACATGGGGAAGGGGAACGGAAGCTGGGACGAAATGAGAGATCGGCATGTACTTATATATACTACCAAATGTAAAATAGATAGCTAGTGGGAAGCAGCTGCATAGCACAGGGTGATCAGCTCAGTGCTTTATGATTATCTAGAGGGGTGAGACAGGGAAGATATATAGAGGGTGAGATATATATATATATATATATATATATATATATATATAGAGAGAGAGAGAGAGAGAGAGAGAGAGAGAGAGAGCTGATTCACTTTGTTATAAAGTAGAAACTAACACACCATTGTGAGCAATATTACTCCAATAAAGATGTTTAAAAAATTTTTTTAAGAAATAATTATGCACAAAAAAGGTAAAAGAATACCCCCATCGGTAATATATGACTATTTACATCTGCTTTTAAATGTCCCAACCTTGGTTTCTGCTAACAGTTATTCTAGGATCTTTAATTTGTTTATCCTCAGATTCAGAAATTTTTTTTCCATTGTCAGGCCTTACACTTAGAAGAAACCTAAATTCTATTGAGTGGACCACTATTTCCCAAAGTGTGTTCTGTGGAACACAAGTTCTACATAATATTATAGAGTCTAATGGTCACATAAATACCACATAGTATGTTTGCCTCTTGTAGAGTTACAATGCACTTTAGAATGATAAAGAAACTTGTTTAACTGTGTTTGATGCCAGTGTTTGCCAGACTTATTTTGGAATCACTTTTTAAACCTATTAATCTCTCTTATAACACATACACATATGTGTGTACATATGCACAGGCATGTGTGCATGTATACACACACACACTTTGAGAAACCTTGGAAGGAATACTAACATTGATGCCCTACACAAAAAGTCCTCAAATGTTCTCAGAAAGGACCCTCTTTCTTTTCTGGAGATAATTTCTGAGGTTCTGATAGGCTCGAATTCTCCTTATTTCCTTGCTTTGAGCAGTTCTAATTCACTTGTAGACATATGCATGATTTCCTTGTTTGTTGAAAAGTGTGGCCACCCATTTGGTAGAGCTAAGAATACTTAAAAGAATTTTCTAGTGTGGATAAACTAGAAAGTACCTGACTACCTGTTTCATTTCCCAGCTTCAGAGTTGGTAATTGCTGTTGCATTTCCTTCTCATGGGACTCTACTTAGACTCATGTAAACTTAGTAGTGGTATAAAATGAAAGTAAAGTAAACCTAGTTTCATGGTACAGAAATCTTATAGGATGCTTTAGCACAAAAAGTGTTCTGTGGTCTAATAAGTTCAAAGAGCACTGTATAAGAGTGAAGTAAGTCAGAAAGAGAAAAGCAAATACTGCATGCTAAAACATATATATGGAATCTAAAACAATAATAATAATAAAGTTCTGATGAACCTAGGGGTAGGAGAGGAATAATGAGGCAGATGTAGAGAATGGACTTGAGGACACAGGGAGGGGGAAGGGTAAGCTGGGATGAAGTGAGAGAGTATCTTTTACATATATACACTGCCAAATGTAAAATAGACAGCTAGTGGGAAGCAGTCACAAAGCACAGGGAGATCAGCTCAGTGCTTTGTGACCACATAGAGGGGTGGAATACGGAGAGTGGGAGGGAGACAAAAGTGGCAGAGGATAAGGGGATATATGTATACATATAGCTGATTCACTTTGTAATACAGCAGAAACTAACACAATGTTGTAAAGCAAGTATACTCCAATAACGATGTTAAAAAATAAGAGACATATGTTATAATGTAAAGCAGGCCAATCTACATGTAATAGGGATTCCAAAAGGGGAAGAAAGAGAAAAGGGTATTGAAAATGTATTTGAAGAAATTATGACTGAAAAATTCCCAAACCTAAGAAGGAAACAGACATCCAGATACAGGAAGCACAGAGGGTCCCAGACAAGATGAAGCCAAACAAACCTACACCAAAACATATTATAATAAAAATGGCAAAAGTTAAAGAAAGGATTCTAAAGGCAGCATGAGAACAACATAGAGTTAATTACAAGGGAACCCCCATAAGTCTATCAACTGATTTCTCTAGAGAAACACTGCAGGCCAGAAGGAGTGACAAAATATATCCAAAGTCTTGAAAGAGAAAAACCTGCAACCTAGAATAATCTACCCAGAAAGATTATCATTTAGAATAAGAGGAGTAATAAAGAATTTCTCACACAAGCAAAAACGAAAAGAATGCAGCAATACTAAACTTATCCTTAAATAGTGAAAGGTCATCTCTAAAGAGAAAAGAAGCAAGAAGATACAGGAAGGAGGAAATCACAATTGGAAAGTAAATCACTTAAATTAGCCAGTATACAGATCAAAAAGAAAAGAAAAAAAAACTATTTGTGAACGCAATGATAAACACAAGGAACAGCAAAAGGATAAACATGAAGATATAAAAAGGGACATGAAAATCATAAAATGTGAACAAGAAGATAAGAAAATGCCGATTCTTTTTCTTTCTTTTAGAATGTGTTTCAACCTATATGAATATCAGTCTAAAGCAAGCAGATATAGGAAGGAGTTAACATACTTGAAAAACAGGGCAACCACAAATCCAAAACAAACAGTAAATTCACAAAATCTAAATAAAAGAGAGCACAAGCATAAAATAAAAGGAAATCGTCAAACCACAAAAAGAAAAGAAACAAAGAATCAACTGGGAAAACAAGGTTTGAAATGTCAATACATACATATATATCAATAATTACATTAAATGTCAATGGACTGAATGCTCCAATCAAAAGACATAGAGTGGCAGACTGGATAAAAAAACAAGAGCCTACAATATGCTGCCTACAAGAGACCCATCTTAGGTCAAGGGACACATATAGATTGAAAGTGAGGGGATGGAAAAAGATATTTCAGGCAAATGGAAATGACGAGAAAGCAGGAGTTGCAATACTCATATCAGACAAAATGAACTTTAAAGACTATAAAGAAAAATAAAGAAGGACACTATATAATGATAAAAGAATCAATACAAGAAGAGGATATTATAGTCATCAATTTATATACACCTAATATAGGAGCACCCAAATATATAAAACAAATACTAACAGACATAAAGGGAGAAATCAATTGGAATACAATTATAGTAGGAGTCATTAACACCTCACTCACATGAATGGACAGATATTCCAGACAGAGAATCAATAAGGAAACAGAGATTCTAAATGATATAATAGAACAGTTAGACTTAATTGATATTTTCAGGACTTTACATAGCAAAAATACCAGAATACAAATTCTTTTCAAGTGCACACGGAACATTCTCTAGGGCTGACCACATACTAGGGCAAAAAAACTAACCTCAACAAATTAAACAGTATAGAAATTATTTCAAGCATCTTCTCTGACAACTATGGAATGAAACTAGAAATCAATCACAGGAAAATAAATTAGAAAAAAATGCCTAAATGGAGACTAAACAAATGCTACTAAAACATTGTTGATTCAACAAGAAAATCAAAAAGATACCTTGAGAAAAATGACAATGAAAACACAACCATAAAAAAATCTATGGGATGTGGCAAAAGCAGTTCTTAGAGGGAAGTTCATAGCAATACAGGCCTTCATCAAAAAAGAAGAAAAATCTCAATAAACAACCTAACTTACCACCTAAAAGAATTAGAAAAAGAAGAAGAACAAACAAAACCTAAAGTCCGCAGAAGGAAGGAAATAATAAAGATCAGGGAGTAAATAAATAAAATAGAGATTTAAAAAATAGAAAAAAAATCAATAAAAACAAGAGCTGTTTCTTTGAAAGGGTAAGCAAAATTGACAAACCTCTGACCAGGTTCACCAAAAAGAAAAGAGAGTGAACCCAAATAAAAAAAATAAGAAATTGAAAAGGAGAAACCTCAACTGATACTGCAGAACTACAAAAAAACCATAAACCAATACTATGAACAATTATATGCCAACAAATTTGACAACCTAGAAGAAATGGGCAACTTTCTAGAAACATACAGGCCACTAAAATTGAATCAAGAAGAAATAGATGATTTGAACAACCTAATCACTACAAGTGAAATAGAATCTGTAATAATAATAAAAAAACACCTACAAACAAAAGTCCAGGACCAGATGGTTTCACAGGTGAATTCTATGGAACATACAAAAAAAATTATATCAATCTTTCTCAAACTCTTCCAAAAGACTGAAGAGGAGGGAACACTCCCAAATACATTCTATGAAGGCACCATCACCCTGTACCAAAACCAGACAAAGACACCACCAAAACAGAAAATTACAGGCCAATATCTTTGATGACTATCGATGCAAAAATTATCAACAAAATATTAGCAAACAGAATCCAACAACACATAAGAAAGATCATACACCAAGACCAAGTGGCATTCATCTGAAGTCCACAAGGATGGTTCAACATTCATAAATCAACGAATGTAACACACCACATAAACAAATGAAAAGTCAAAAACCACATGATAATCTCAGTAGATGCATAAAAAGCATTTGATAACATTCAACATCCATTCATGATAAAAAAAAACTCTTACCAAAATGGGTATACAGGGAACATATCTCAACATAATAAAAGCCATTTATGACAAACCCACAGCCAATACTCAATGGTGAAAAGTTAAAATTCTTCCCAATAAAATCTAGAACAAGACAGGGATGCCCACACATCACTTTGATTCAACATATTATTGGAAGTCCTAGCCATAGCAGTCAGACAAGAAAAAGAAATAAAAGGTATCCAAATTGGAAGGGAAGAGGTAAAATTGTGACTATATGCAGATGCCATGATACTATATATAGAAAAGCCTAAGGACTCCACACAAAAACTATTAGAACTAATATCTAAATTAAGCAATGTTGCAGACACAAGATTAATATACAGGAATCTGTTGCATTTCTATATATTAAAAAGAAATATCAAAGAGAGGAAGAAAAATATAACCCCATTAAAAATCACATTAAAAAAATAAAAGAAATTCACAGAAAGATAGACAAGATGAAAAGGCAGAGGGCTTTGTACCAGATGAAGAAACAAGATAAACCCACAGAAAAACAACTAAATGAAGTGGAGATAGGCAATCTCTCAGAAAAAGAATTCAGAATAATGATAGTGAAGATAATAATGAACCTCGGAAGAAGAAAGGAGGCAAATATGGAGAAGATGCAGGAAATGTTTAACAAAGACCTAGAAGAATTAAAGAGCGAACAAACAGAGATGAACAATACAATAACTGAAATGAAAACTACACTAGAAGGAATCAATAGCAGAATAACTGAGACAGAAGAACGGTTAAGTGACCTGGAAGACAGAATGGTAGAAATCACTGCTGCAGAACAGAATAGAGAAAAAAGAAATAAAAGAAATGAAGACAACAACATAAGAGACCTCTGGGACAACATTAAACACAACAACATTTGCATTATAGGGTTCCCAGAAGGACAAGAGAGAGAGAAAGGACTATAGAAAATATTTGAAGAGATTATAGTCAAAAACTTCCCTAACATGGGAAAGGAAATAGCCACCCAAGTCCAGGAAGTGCAGCGAGTCCCACACAGGATAAACCCAAGGAGAAACATGCCGAGACACATAGTAATCAAATTGGCAAAAATTAAAGACAAAGAAAAATTATTGAAAGCAGCAAGGGTAAAATGACAAATAACATACAAGGGAACTCCCATAAGGTTAACAGCCGATTTCTCAGCAGAAACTCTACAAGCCACAAGGGACTGGCATGATATACTTAAAGTGATGAAAGGTAAGAAGCTACAACCAAGATTACTCTACCCAGCAAGGATCTCATTCAGATTCGATGGAGAAATCAAAGCTTTACAAACAATCAAAAGCTAAGAGAATTCAGCACCACCATATCAGCTGTACAACAAATGCTAAAGGAACTTCTCTAAGTGGGAAACACAAGAGAAGAAAAGCACCTACAGTAACAAACCCAAAACATTAAGAAAATGGGAATAGGAACATACATATCGATAATTACCTTAGATGTGAATGGATTAAATGCTCCAACCAAAAGATGCAGGCTTGCTGAATAGACACAAAAATAAGACCCATATATATGCTGTCTACAAGAGACCCACTTCAGACCTAGGGACACATACAGACTGAAAGTGAGGGCATGGAAAAAGATATTCCATGCAAATGGAAATCAAAAGAAAGCTGGAGTAACAATACTCATATCAGGTAAAATAGACGTTAAAATAATGTTACAAGAGACAAGGAAGGACACTACATAATGATCAAGGGATCAATCCAAGAAGAAGATATAACAATTATAAATATATAAGCACCCAACATAGGAGCACCTCAATACATAAGGCAACTGATAACAGCTATAAAAGAGGAAATCAACAGTAACACAGTAATATTGGAGGACATTAACACTTCACTTACACCAATGGACAGATGATCCAAAATAAAAATAAATAAGGAAAGAGAAGCTTTAAATGACAAATAGACCAAATAGATTTAATTGATATTTATAGGACATTCCATCCAAAAACAGCAGATTACACTTCTCAAGTGTGCAAGGAACATTTTCCAGGATAGATCACATCTTGGGTAACAAATAAACCCTCAGTAAACTTAAGAAAATTGAAATCATATCAAGCATCTTTTCTGACCACAACGCTATGAGATTAGAAATGAATTACAGGGGAAAAAATGTGAAAAACACAAACACATGGAGGCTAAACAATATGTTACTAAATAACCAAGAGATCACTGAAGAAATCAAAGAGGAAGTCAAAGAATACCTAGAGACAAATGACAATGAAAACACGACGATCCAAAACCTATGGGATGCAGCAAAAGCAGTTCTAAGAGGGGAAGTTTAGAGCTATACAAGCCTACCTCAAGAAACAAGAAAAATCTCAAATAATGCATCTAACCTTACACCTAAAGGAACTAGAGAAAGAAGAACAAACAAAACCCAAATTGAGCAGAAGGAAAGAAATCATAAAGATCAGAGCGGAAATAAATGAAACAGAAACAAAGAAAACAATAGCAAAGATAAATAAAACTAAATGCTGGTTCTTTGAGAAGTGAAACAAAATCGATAAATCATTAGCCAGACTCATCAGGAAACAGAGGGAGAGGACTCAAATCAATAAAATTAGAGATGAAAAGGAGAAGTTACAACAGACATCACAGAAATACAGAGCATCATAAGAGACTACTACAAGCAACTCTATGCCAATAAAATGGACAACCTGGAAGTAATGGACAAATGCTTAGAAAGGTATAACCTTCCAAGACTGAACCAGGAAGAAATAGAAAATATGAACAGATGAATCACAAGTAATGAAATTGATTATGATTAATAATTTTCCAACAAACAAAAGTCCAGGACCAGATGGCTTATCAGGTGAATTCTATCAAACATTTAGAGAAGAACTAATACCCATCCCTCTCAAACTCTTCCAAAAATTGCAGAGGAAGGAACACCCCCAAACTCATTCTATGAGCGCACCATCATCCTGATACCAAAACCAGACAAAGATACTACAAAAAAGGAAAATTACAGACCAATACCACTGATGAATATAGATGCAAAAATCCTCAACAAAATGCTAGCAACCAGAATCCAACAACACATTAAAAGGATTATACACCATGATCAAGTGGGATTTATCCCAGTGATGCAAGGAGTCTTCGATATACACAAATCAATCAATGGGATACACCATATTAACAAATTTAAGAATAAAAACCATATGATCATCTCAATAAATGCAGAAAAAGCTTTTGACAAAATTCAACACCCATTTATAATAAAAGAAACTCTCCAGAAAGTGGGTATAGAGGGAACCTACCTCAACATAATAAAGGCCATATACGACAAACGCACAGCAAACATCATTCTCAAGAGTGAAAAACTGAAAGCATTTCCTCTAAGATCAGGAACAAGACAATGATGTGCACTCTCCCCACTATTATTCAACATAGTTTTGGAAGTCCTAGTCATGGCAATCAGAGAAGAAAAAGAAATAAAAGGAATAGAAATTGGAAAAGAAGAAGTAAAACTGTCACTGTTTGCAGATGACATGATACTATACATAGAGAATCCTAAAGATGCCACCAAAAAACTACTAGAGTTTATCAATGAATTTGGTAAAGTTGCAGGATACAAAATTAATGCACAGAAATCTCTTGCATTCCTATACAATAATGATGAAAAATCTGAAAGAGAAATTAAGGAAACACTCCCATTTACCATTGCAACTAAAAGAATAAAATACGTATGAATAAACCTACCTAGGGAGACAAAATACCTGTATGCAGAAAACTATAAGACACTGATGAAAGAAATCAAAGATGATAGCAACAGATGGAGAGATATACCATGTTCTTGGATTGGAAGAATCAATATTGTGAAAATGACTATACTACCCAAAGCATTCTACAGATTCAATGCAATCCCTATCAAATTACCAACGGCAATTTTTATGGAACTAGAATAAAAACATCTTAAAATTTGTATGGAGACACAAAAGACCCCAAATAGCCATAGCAGTCTTGAGGGAAAAAAAATGGAGCTGGAGTTATCCAACTCCCTGACTTCAGACTATACTGCAAAGCTACAATAATGAAGACAATACAGTACTGGCACTAAAACAGAAACATAGATCAATGGAACAAGATAGAAAGCCCAGAGATAAACCCATGCACCTATGGTCAACTAATATATGACAAAGGAGGCAAAGATATACAATGGAGAAAAGATAGTCTCTTCAATAAGTGGTGCTGGGAAAACTGGACAGCTACATATAAAAGCATGAAATTAGAACACTCCCTGACACCATACACAGAAATAAACTCAAAATGGATTCGAGACCTAAATGTAAGACCGGACACTGTAAAACTCTTAGAGGAAAACATGGGAAGAACACTCTTTTACATAAATCACAGCACAATCGTTTTTGATCCACCTCCTAGAGTAATGGAAATAAAAACAAAAATAAACGAGTGGGACATAATAAAACTTAAAAGCTTTTACACAGCAAAGGAAACCATAAACAAGACGAAAATACAACCCTCAGAATGGGAGAAAATATTTGCAAATGAAGCAACTGACAAGGATTAATCTCCAAAATATGTAAGCAGCTCATGCAGCTCAATATTAAAGAAACAAACAACCGAATCCAACAATGGGCAGAAAACCTAAATAAACATTTCTCCAAAGAAGACATACAGATGGCCAAGAAGCACATGAAAAGCTGCTCAACATAACTAATTATTAGAGAAATACAAATCAAAACTACAATGAGGTATCACCTCACACCAGTTAGAACTGGCATCATCAGAAAATCTACAAACAACAAATGCTGGAGAGGGTGTGGAGAAAAAGGAACCCTCTTGCACTGTTGGTGGGAATGTAAATTGATACAGCCACTATGGTAAACAGTATGGAGGTTCCTTAAAAAACTAAAAATAGAATTACCATATGATCCAGCAATCCCACTACTGGGCATGTACCCAGAGAAATCCATAATTCAAAAAGACCCATGCACCCCAGTGTTCATTTCAGCACTATTTACAATAGCCAGGTCATGGAAGCAACCTAAATGCCATTGACAGATGAGTGGATAAAGAAGTTGTGATATATATATATACAATGGAATATCTCTCAGCCATAAAAAGGAACTAAATTGAGTCATTTGTTGAGACGTGGACGGATCTAGAGACTGTAATACAGAGTTTAGTAAGTCAGAAAGAGAAAAACAAATATTGTACATTAACGCATGTATGTGGAACCTAGAAAAATGGTACAGATGAACTGGTTTGCATGGCAGAAATTGAGACACAGATGTACAGAACAAACGTATGGACACCAAGAGGGGAAAACCGTGGGGGGGTGGGGATGGTGGTGTGCTGAATTGGGCGATTGGGATTGACATGTATTCACTGATGTGTATAAAATTGATGACAAATAAGTATGTGCTGTATAAAAAATAAAATAAAATTCAAATGTTAAAGAAAAAACTAATACTAAACTTTCTTTGGGTTATTTGTATGGAAATATGTTAATATAAATGTTTCAGACATTACATGAAATTCCTAAAAATCTTATATGTTCTGGTATAATGTTATAAGTCATAATTCTAGTTATTACTTTAAAATGTATATCTCAGAAATAACTAAATTTCCTTGTCAATTGCATTATTATGAACTTTCATGAAATCTTTAACCATGGTCATTTCTAAGTCTTTTGTCATTTACAGACAGTTCTGGGTGTACTCTGATGCTTTTGCAAAAATGTTCCTATAAAAGGGTTTCATCTTCACGGAATTCATGGAAAAAACTCTGACAAGTACAGGTTTCTGATAACTGACTATACTCCTGAACTGAATGAATAAGCATTTTCAGAACTCTAATGGAAAACTGATGAATTCATAAAAGTGCTAACAAAAGGTCAAGATGAAAAAAAGATTAATTACATGGGACTCAGTGAATTGATGAGGATGATTATAATTTTTGTGACTTTCTGTTTGAATTTTTAAAATGTGATGTAAATTTATGTAAAAAGAACTTAATGTAAAACAAACAAAAAACCCAAATTAAAACAGAAAAAGAAAATAAGTTTAAAAATGCATGATTGGTAACTTTTAAAAGTTGTGAATCACTGTGCTGTACACCTGAAATGAACATAATATTGTGAATCAACTCTACTGCAATTAAAAAAAAAGAATAAAATACCTAGGGATAAATTTAACCAAGGATGTGAAAGACCTATACTCTGAAAACTATAAAACTCTGATGAAAGAAATTGAAGCTAAAAAAAAAGGGAAAATATCCCTTGCTCTTGGATTAGAAGAATTAATATTGTTAAAATGGCCACATTATCCAAAGCAATCTCCAGATTTAATGCAATCCCTATCAAAATACTCATGCCATTTTTCACAGAACTAGAACAAATAATCCTAAAGTTTATATGAAACTACAAAAGACCCAAGATTATGAAAGCAATCTTGAGAAAAAAGAACACAGCTGCTGGTGTAACCCTCCCATACTTCAGAATATACTACAAAACTACTCTTATCAAAAAAACATGGTATTGGCACCAAAACAAACACATAGATCAAAGGAAAAGAGAAGAGAGCCTGGAAATAAACCCCTTCCTCTATGGTTAATTAATCTATGACAAAGAATGTAAGAATATACAGTGGATAAAAGACCATCTCTTCAAAAAGTGGTGCTGGGAAAATTGGACTGCCACATGTAAAACAATGAGATTAGAACATTCCCTCACACCATACACATAAATAAACTCAAAATGTTTTAAAGACCTAAATGTAAGACAGAAAACCATAAAACTCTTAGAACCTAGGCTGAACATTCTCTGACATAAATGGTAGCAATATTTTCTTGGATCAGTCTCCTAAGGCAAATGAAATAAAGGCAAAAATAAGCAAATGGAACCTAACTAAACTTAAAAGCTTTTTACGCAGTAAATGAATCTATCAACAAAATAAAAGAGTACCTATGGAATGGGAGAAAATATTTGCCATTGATGGATTGACAAAGGGTTAATATTCAAAATATAAAAACAGCTTATACAACTCAATATCAAAAACAAAAATCAACTCAATTAAAAAATGGGCAGATGACCTGAATAGACATTTTTCCAGAAAAAGACATACAGATGACTAACAGGCACATGAAAAGATGTTCAACATCACTATTTATTGGAGAAATGCAAATCCAAACAACAATGAGATATCACCTGGCACCTTTCAGAACGCCTATCATCAAAAAGTCTACAAATAACAAATATTGGAGACTATGTGGAGAAAAGGGTACCCTTGTACTCTGTTGCTGGGAATGTAAATTGGTGCAACCACTATGGAAAACAGTATAGAGGTTATATGGCTATATATCCAAAAAAATGAAAACATTAATTCAAAAAGATACATGCACCTCAGTGTTCATAGTAACACTACTTAGAACAGCCAAGACATGGGAGCAACCCACGTGCCCATCAACATACTATTGGATTAAGAAGATGTGGTATATACATATACGATGGAATATTAGCCATAAAAAAGAATGAAATGCTACCATCTGCAGCAATGTGGATGGATTTAGAGAATATGATTCTTACTGAAATACATCAGACAGAAAAAGATAAATACTGTATGGTATCAATTATATGTGGATTTAAAAAAAAATACAAGGGAATGTATATGCAAAACAGAAATAATCTCACAGATATAGAAAGCAAACTTGTGGTTACCAAAAGGGAGAGGGAAGGTGGGAGGGATAAATTCAAGTTATGGGATTAACAGAGACAAACTACTATGTATAAAATGTATAAGCAACAGGATATACTGTATACCACAGGGAATTATAGCCATTATCTTGTAATATCCTAATTGCTAAAAATACTGAATTTCTACACTGGACACCTGAAACTAATATAATATTGTAAATCTCCTATACTTCCTTAAGAAATAGTTTGTCATCATATACTTATATTGCAAAAATGTAAATTTTGAAGTATTATGAATACTGACATTTTGAAATAAACTGTTACTCTCTTAAATATACCCAACAGAATCTAAATACTATAGCAATTTGAGATCAGCTATCATTTTTTTAACATCTTTATTGGAGTATAATTGCTTTACAATGGTGTGTTAGTTTCTGCTGTATAACAGTGAATCAGCTGTACATATACATACATCCCTATCTCCTCCCTCTTGAGTCTCCCTACCACCCTCCCTAACCCACCCCTCTAGGTGGACAGAAAGCACCTAGCTGATCTCCCTGTGCTATGCGGCTGCTTCCCACTAGCTATCTATTTTACATTTGGTAGTGTATATATGTCAATGTCACTCTCTCACTTTGTCCCAGCTTACCCTTCCCCCTTATCATTTGTTTTTAAAATACATTAAAATAATTTTATTTAACTATTGGATAATTTATATTGTTTCTTTCTTTCCTCTAATGTATAGTTCCGTTTATTATCACCCCAGAATTTTTGTCCTAATTTTGTATATTTTTTTTGTTAAAAAGCCTTTCATTGATCACTGTATCATATTTCCCTACCTCAAAAACTATTTAAATTAATTTTAAAGGTTAAAAACTGTTCCTTACTAATTTATCATTCGATTATTGTCAGTATATGATTGATCAAAATAATATAAATGCATCACCAATATTTGTAAATTTTTTTAAGTAAAAAGTTAAAATTTAATTGAATATTCATTTGAAGGATTTTTTCCCTATTATTTTATTTATCCAAACATGAATAGTACTCATTGCTACCAATTTATTCCTTTAATTTTTTTATTAATATAAGCACTAAACTATATAATAAATAAATGAATAGATGGGAATTAAAGAACTTTATTATAGTAATTTCCTTCTATCTTTAATTTCCTTGCAGATAATATGCCAAAAATCACATAATTATCCATCTTCATAAATCATTTATCAGCTGACAATTCAATTAGGCCCTCCTTCAATTTTGTCCAAGACAAAGAATTGGAAATTACAGACTTGCAAAATGATTTATTACATAGTGTTTAGAGTCATTAATTTTCTCAATGTGGACACCAATATGTACTTCAAATTTTCCCTTTGTAAACAAACTCAAGGTTTTCATCCCCAGAGGCAATGCAGTATTGTCAAATCTTAGACGTAAGACAGAAGTATGCCTTTATTTTGTAACGCGGGAAAAGGTAAATTGCAAAAAGGGACATTTTGTAGAAGATCAATTTTAGGAAAGAAGCTATGTGGAAATTGAATATCTAGAAATTGATTCTCTTTAAGCTACTATCTTTATCCTCCTACTGTTTGAAAAGACTTTGTGTAGACAAACTCAATTTGAAGACTTGCCATAGATAATACTGCTACCACTGCTATATCTGGTGCAACAATTGGTTTTTACCATTGAAACCAAGCAGAACCCTGTGGGCTCTCAGGCACAAAAGCCTTTTTGTGTCCCCTATTTCTTGTTTGTAAGAAATAGGCTTCATTCAACCCCATCTCATATCCTGCTCAACTCCCAGTGTTCAGTTGGAAGTTCCCAGTGTTCAGTTGGAAGTCCCATAGCTCTGATGGTAAATGACATGGAAAGATAAACTGAAGGAAAAATAAGTATTGGCTGCTATCATCATCCTCTTCATCGTCACCATCATCGATGGAGTGTTTGTGCAAATACAGACATATTTATACTCCCCCCCCCCCGCAGAGTGAATATGCCACATTCTAATAAAGTGACACAAGTGTGTTCTTGGATTTTGCAACTCACCTCAGTGCTTCTACTCTTCAGGAGATAGAATGAGGGAAGGGACGGCTTGAACTCTTCCAGAAAGGGTCAAAAACTCCAATGCCTATGGGACCAACTAGATAAGCAATTTAATAAAGTGGACTTGGTAGAGTCAGAACACATGCCTTGTCTAAAAGGGACAGCCACTACTCAGCTCCAGTCAAACTGTGGCACTTCAAGTGTATTAGTCTAATATAGCCATATCATCCAGTTTTAAAAGAAAAGCTTGAAATGTGGATTCGTATGGGAAATTTGCCAAGTATTATGTGTTGGCAGGCCAAAGCCAGTCCATGAGTTGCCAGTTTGTAATTCATGTGCTAAAATTTAAAGTGGGTATATAGCACGAGAATTTCTGAACATTCAAGAAAGCCTGACTTGTTCATTCTTTTTTATATGCAAGCTAAATGAAAAATCAAGATTATTAGAAGATTACAGGTACTATAGAGTCAGAACAAGAATGATAGATGATTTGAATATACATCTCTAGAACATAATATATGTCTGCTAGGTAGACTATCTTTGGTCTGATCCTTTACTGTTTTTTTTGCTTTTGTTTCTGTTTCTGTTTTTGTTTTTGTTTTTGTTTTTGTTTTTGTTTTGGTCATAGTTTAACTTACCAAGAGTAAATTTATTTCATTTGTTTTATTTCAGAAGAGAGGGTGTGTCAGAGCAATTGATGTCTCTATCATGTATTTACTACAACTGTGAAATGTATGCATGTTAGTCCCAGTTTTGCTGATGAAGAAACTGAGATTCAGAAAAATGAAATGAACTGTACTAAGGTCATACAGCCATAAGTGACCAAGCCAGAGTTGAAATCCTGGTCTTTTTGGCTTAAGTCTAGGCTCTTGCCATTATACCACCCTGCTGTCTCTCTAGTTCTGCTTGTATTATTTGCGCCTATGTGCATCAGTAGGAGTGGGGAGCAACCATAGGATTTCCCTTAAATTCTGTAGATATACTCCATTTAATTAGTACAATCACTTCAAGACCCCAACAACAGAAATTACTTCCTCAGGATAAATTCCTAAAGAAGAATTACTCAGTAAAATTGTCTGCATGTTTTATTAAGCTTTCAGTGTTTATTAGCAAATTGTCCTTCAGATAAGTTGAACCTACAAAGTAACCTAATTCCCAGTAGGAATGAGGTCCTGTTTCCTCTAATAATAATAACAATAATATTATTCATATAGTGCTTACTATGAATGGGGCACTGTTCTAAGTGCTTGACATATGTTAATTTATTTGATTTCCAGAAAGCTCATTTCACAGATGACGAATATCAAGGCACAGAAAGGTTAAATTACTTGCACAACATCATGTAGTGAACAAGTGGAAGTAGTGGAACCAGGATTTGAAGCTAGGCAGTCTAGATTAACTATGTCAGGACTGAATATTATATTGTTCTCTTTAATTTAATAGACAAAATATTTCAGTTATATTAATTTGTATTTTTTTATTTAAAGAAGATAAAATTTTTTTCTTTTTCTTTCCTCCTTCCCTTTTCCTTCCTTCCTTCCTTCCTTCCTGACCCTTTTTTCCCCTTTTGTGACATTAACATACTAGTTAATGCCTTCTGTCTAGTTTTCTCTTATGGTGTTCATTTAAAAAAATTATTTGTAAGAAGTGTGTTATGTCAAGAATATTAAGACTTCATGTGTTATAAATGTTGCAATTTCTTTTAGTTTGACTTTAACCTTTTAGTTTTTATTGTATTTTTGACATATAGAAGTTTAAAAATCCTTAGGAAATCTGTCTATCTCTCCATTTATGTTTTTTTGTTTGTTTTAGAAAGGCCATAATCAAACCTAGGTTATATAAATATTTGCTATAATAGTTTTCTGCAAATTTTATGATTTAATTTTTTATCTAGAATTTATTTTGGCATTTAAAATTAAGATTCATGGAAAGTTTCACTCTTTCCACCTTTCCAACACATTAGGGATTTATTGTGTTTCTCATGTCTTTTTTGTCAGTTCAATGGTATTTGGTAAAGATAGGAGGTGAAAGCACAGGCTTAGTTGCCACCTTTAAGATCAGAAAGCTGATTTTAAAATAGTTAATTATTTCATTTCTTTTTTGTTTTTCTTACAAGTTTCTTACATGGCCTGTTAAGGTTTTCTACTTCTTGAATATATTTTGGTCATGTACACCTTCCTAGAAAAGTAATACAGTGATCCATTTTTCTTTGTCATTAGCAAAGATTTGTACAAAGTCTTTTCTCATAATTCTCAAAAATATAAACCCTTTATCTGTGATTAAATCTACTCATGGAATTCTAGTTTTCATGTAATTATCTTGTTGCTCCTTTCTTAAGTTGCAGCTAATTAATGTTGTGCTTCTCACTAACAAAGGCGTGTTCATTTAACTGCTGGAATGCTAATTTTATTTAGTTGTAATTTAAAACATTAAAGTGGATATATTTTGGAATAAAATGCAAAAAATAACATGATTTATAAGATAAATGAAGAGAATTCAAAATAATGTGCTTTTGGCCAAACTCGTTGAAACAGAGGGTAGAATGGTGGTTACCAGGGTCTGGGGGATGAGGGGAATTGGGGAGATGTTGGTTAAAGGCTATGAACTTCCAGTTACGAGATGAATAAATTCCAGGGATCTAATGTACAGCATGGTGATTATAGTTAATAATGCTGTATTGTATACTTGAAAGTTGCTAAGAGAATAGAGCTTAAATGTTCTCACCACAGAAAAGAAAAGGCCATTATGTGACCTGACAATGCTGCAATGGTAATCATTTTTCAATATATATGTATATCAAATCAATGGGCTGTACACCTTAAATTTACACAGTGTTATATGTCAACCATATCTCAATAAATCTGGGGTGGAGAGAGAAAACAATGGCCAAAATAACACTAAATCTCTATCTACTGAGCCCAAACTGTGGTCTTCCTCCACCACCCATGGGGAGACCTCTTTGACAAAGTCTTTCAGTTTCTCATAAATTACCCTCTATGGTAGAACTCAGGATGATTGCTATTTATTGTTTTTTTAAATTTATTTATTCATTTATTTCTTTTTGGCTGTGTTGGGTATTCGTTGCTTCGTGTGGGCTTTCTCTAGTTGTGGTGAGCAGGGGCTTCTCTTGTTGTGGAGCACGGGCTCTAGGTGTGTGGAATTCAGTAGTTGTGGCGCACGGGCTTAGTTGCTCCATGGCATGTGGGATGTTCCTGTAGCAGGGATTGAACCCATGTCCCCTGCATTGGCAGGTGGATTCTTAACCATTGCACCACCAGGGATAAAGAGCTTACAGAAGGAAAAGAAATGTGTTTTTAGGAGAATTCAGGAAGAGGATGAGTGTGTTTTACCCGTGCTGTGTTCCTTGTAAGAGAATCACATAGTTATAATGTTTATCTATTTGACTTGTTCTTCAAAGACCTTCTTAGATTTTCTTAGCAAATTTCATTTTTTGAGTCTGTTAATTCATTAATGTTCGACTTTTATCATTTTGTAGCCATCACCCTGCTTTCCTCTTTTTTCTGTTGTCCTCTTTATTTGAATGCCTAATTAATTTTTTCTCTCTCTATTCTTCGGTATTTAAGATCTTTGAGTGTATAAATTTGACTCTGAGCTCATTCACATAGTTAAATCAAATACCGCTAAATTGAAGCTTGATAAGAATGCAGATTCCTGAGCACCACTTATATTTTGGTAAGTTTGGAGTGGGGTCTAGAAATCCGTTTGTTTTTTTTGTTTTTTTGTTTTTGTTTTTTTTTTTTTGTACGCGGTCCTCTCACTATTGTGGCCTCTCCCGTTGCGGAACACAGGCTTCGGACGCGCAGGCTCAGCGGCCATGGCTCACGGGCCCAGCTGCTCCGCGGCATGTGGGATCTTCCTGGACTGGGGCACGAACCCGTGTTCTCTGCATCGGCAGGCGGACTCTCAACCACTGCGCCACCAGGGAAGCCCAAGAAATCCGTATTTTTGAATGAGATCCTCAGATCACATATAGGGAAATCCCATCATAATTATGAATGTTTATGTTCTCATTATCATTATTTTTCTAAATTCACTCTAATAAGAACTTTGATTTGCACTTTGTCCCAAAAGTGTTTAATTCTGTTTTAATTTTCAAGTGGTTGAGTTTTTCATTCACAGTTTCATTATTAATATCTAGTTTTGTTCTATTGAGATCAAGGAAGATGGCCTATGATACTTTCTTAATTTTTTCTTTTTTGAGAAAATTAAAAATCTAAAAAAAATATAAAATAGTATTATAACAAATACTCATATCCCTACCACCTAGAATTAACTCTTGCTATTTTGCCATATTCGCTTCCATTTAAAAGAGGAAATATATTTTTAGAGATTTAATTAAATTTCCTTTTAATTACTGTCCTCTGTCCTATTTCATTTCCTCTTCCTCATGGGTGCAAATTTGCTATGAATCATTCTAGTATATTTTCAATAGCTTCACATACATATGAATGCATCTATAAACACCATAGAGTGTTTTGCTAATTAATTAGGTTTTTGAGATCTATATATATAAATATATTTAGATATAGTTCATTCCTTTTATCTTCTGTATTCTAATAATCACATTAATCACACTCTATTAATCCATCCCCCTATTGAGAGACATCATATACCTATATTTTTTTCTTATCTTGAAATTTACTAAAGCATTTGTGGCCTAAATGTTATTAAATGTTGGCTGGATACTAGGGGGAAAAGGTACTTTTATGCATGGTATAAACCAGAATTAGAAATTTATACATAAATTTGAAATTTATTCTATTATTCAAGGGCTAGATCTTTATTTCTCCTACTTAATCTGTAACTAAATTAGATACATGTGTTAATA
Source organism: Lagenorhynchus albirostris (assembly GCF_949774975.1). Lineage (NCBI taxonomy): Eukaryota > Metazoa > Chordata > Mammalia > Artiodactyla > Delphinidae > Lagenorhynchus > Lagenorhynchus albirostris. Next base: position 83,433,850 of record NC_083116.1, on the reverse strand, counting down.
GCTGCCACTACTATTGTGTGCCTGTCAATTTCTACCTATAATTTCTCACCAAAATATCTTCTCATTTTTAAAAATTGTAAACGCAGTGCATACTTATAAAAGCCATCAGAAAATTTTTAATTTTATCTTAAAAAAAAGGAACAAGGGACTTTCCTGTTGGCACAGTGGTTAAGAATCTGCCTGCCAATGCAGGGGACATGGGTTCGATCCCTGGTCTGGGAAGATTCCATGTGCTGAGGAGCAACTAAGCCCTGTGCCACAACTACTGAGCCTGCGCTCTAGAGCCTGCATGCCACAACTACTGAGCTGCGTGCCACAACTACTGAAGCCTGTGTGCCTAGAGCCTGTGCTTCACAACAAGAGAAGCCACTGCAATGAGAAGCCCGTGCACCACAACGAAGAGTAGCCCCCGCTCGCCACAACTAGAGAAAGCCCTTGTGCAGCAACGAAGACCCAATTCAGCAAAAAAAAAAAAAAAGGAACAGTTATTCATAATTTTAGCACGAAGTACTAACCACCATTAACATACTTGTGTATAGTGTTCCAGGTTTCTTTTTATACATACACATACATTGTCTTTAAGGACAGTTTACACATACAAACTGTTTATAAAATATAGTTTTAACATAAAAATATACTTACTGTATTTTTTGGTATTGAAACGTGATTGTATAATTTCTAACTGTACGGAAATATATAAAACTGAAAATACTCTGTAATTTCCCTGTAACTACCATTTATTTCATGTACACTTTTTATCATACAAATTAACTACCTGTTTCTTAAACAGTGAATATTATTTTTTGTATGGTAATATCATAATATATCTGACCAATCCTGTGTAAAGAGACACTGATTATCTTTTAAAATAATTTTTTAAATGCTGCAGTGCATGTACATTTTATACATATGTATTTTTGTGTCCTTATCCAATTATTTTCATAGGTAAGGTCTCTAAATGAGGCATTTCCAAATAAAGGTGGAAATATTTAAAATGTTAAAATTGCCTTAAGATAACAACTTACACTTCAATTGGCATGACAGTTCATTTTCTCAGCTCTCTCAATGATAAGGTTTATTATTATTTTTCATCTTTGCCAATATAAGACAGAAGAAGAATCTCATTGTTTTAATTTGAAATTCTTTGATTACTCGTGAGCTTAATCATCCTTTTATATGCCCATTGGCCATTTGCACTTCTTTTGTAAAATGCAGGCTCTTGCCTAGTCCTCTTCCCTTCCCCCAAGGGGGGTGTTCATCTTTTCCTTTTTGCTTTGTCAGAGTTCTTTGGTTCTCATTTTTGATCTTTTACTTCGGGTCGGTTTGATTCAGGCTTTCATCTTTTCACTTCACTGCCTGATGGAATATATATATATTCTCCATTAGTCTTTAATGTCCTTTATAGAAGCTGGCTCCCTTTCCTCTCTTCCTCCTTCCTTCCCTCTCTTTTCTCTTGTCTCCTGTTGTCCCTTTGTTTCTTTCTCTCTGTTTCTCTCTCTCTCCCTCATCTTTTTTTTTTTTTTCGGTACATAAGTTTTTAATTTTGACCGAGTCGACTCTATCATCCTGGGCCTGGCGCCGCGTCAGCAGAGGGGGGCGGGGAGGCGAGCGCGGAACTGGGGGAAGGGAAGGGGCGGGGAGGAGCGGGCGGAGCAGCTGCGCGAGCTGCTGGGAGACCGCGCGGTGGGATCACACGGCGGCGGCGGCGGCCCAGAGACCTGAGCGGCGAGACCTCGGCCCGCGGCCTACTCGGAGCCCTCTCTCCACCGGAGGACCAGGGATCCGCAGTCTTCAACACAGAGGTACCGTGCTCCGCGCTCCCCGCCCAGCCCGGCCCAGCCTGCTGCGGCGGTGCCTCCTTCCTTCCTTCTTCCCTCGCTCTCTCTCTCGCCCGCCCGCCCGCCCGCGCCTTCCCTGTCTGCCTGCGTCACTGCGGCCGCCATGGCTGAGAACGGCGAGAGCAGCGGCCCCCCGCGCCCCTCCCGCGGCTCTGCTGCGGCCCAAAGCCCTGCCTCTGCCCCGGCGGAGCCCAAAATTATCAAAGTCACTGTGAAGACCCCCAAAGAGAAAGAGGAGTTCGCAGTGCCCGAGAACAGCTCAGTCCAGCAGTTTAAGGAAGCGATTTCGAAACGCTTCAAATCCCAAACGGATCAGCTAGTGCTGATTTTTGCCGGAAAAATCTTAAAAGATCAAGATACCTTGATTCAGCATGGCATCCATGATGGACTGACTGTTCATCTTGTCATCAAAAGCCAGAACCGACCTCAGGGCCAGTCCACCCAGCCTAGTAATGCCGCGGGAACTAATACTACCACCGCGTCGACTCCCAGGAGTAACTCCACACCTATTTCCACAAATAGCAACCCGTTTGGGTTGGGGAGCCTGGGAGGACTTGCAGGCCTTAGCAGCCTGGGCTTGAGCTCGACCAACTTCTCTGAGCTCCAGAACCAGATGCAGCAGCAGCTCCTGTCCAGCCCTGAGATGATGATCCAAATCATGGAAAATCCCTTTGTTCAGAGCATGCTTTCGAATCCTGATCTGATGAGGCAGCTCATTATGGCCAATCCACAGATGCAACAATTGATTCAGAGAAACCCAGAAATCAGTCACCTGCTCAACAACCCAGATATAATGAGGCAGACCCTCGAAATCGCCAGGAATCCAGCTATGATGCAAGAAATGATGAGAAATCAAGACCTGGCTCTCAGCAATCTTGAAAGCATCCCAGGTGGCTACAATGCTTTACGGCGCATGTACACTGACATTCAAGAACCCATGCTAAATGCCGCACAAGAGCAGTTTGGGGGTAATCCGTTTGCCTCGGTGGGGAGCAGTTCCTCCTCTGGGGAAGGTACGCAGCCTTCCCGCACAGAAAATCGCGATCCACTACCCAATCCGTGGGCGCCACCACCGGCTACCCAGAGTTCTGCGACCACCAGCACAACAACGAGCAGTGGCAGTGGATCTGGCACTAGCTCTAGCAGTGCTACGGGGAACACAGTGGCTGCAGCTAATTATGTTGCCAGCATCTTCAGCACCCCAGGAATGCAGAGCTTGCTGCAACAGATAACTGAAAACCCCCAGCTGATCCAGAATATGCTGTCTGCACCCTATATGAGAAGCATGATGCAGTCGCTGACCCAGAATCCAGATTTGGCTGCACAGATGATGCTGAATAGCCCTGTGTTTACTGCAAATCCTCAGCTGCAGGAGCAGATGCGTCCACAGCTCCCTGCTTTCCTGCAGCAGATGCAGAATCCAGACACACTCTCAGCCATGTCAAACCCAAGAGCAATGCAGGCTTTAATGCAGATCCAGCAGGGGCTACAGACATTAGCCACTGAAGCACCTGGCCTCATTCCAAGCTTCACTCCAGGTGTGGGGGTGGGGGTGCTGGGAACAGCTATAGGCCCTGTAGGCCCAGTCACACCCATAGGCCCCATTGGCCCCATAGTCCCGTTTACTCCCATAGGCCCCATTGGACCCATAGGACCCACTGGCCCTGCAGGTCCCCCTGGCTCCACTGGCTCAGGCGCCCCCCCTGGGCCCCCTGTATCTAGCTCTGCACCCAGTGAAACTACGAGCCCAGCATCGGAATCTGGACCCAACCAGCAGTTCATTCAGCAAATGGTGCAGGCTCTGGCTGGAGCAAATCCTCCGCAGCTGCCGAATCCAGAAGTCAGATTTCAACAACAACTGGAACAGCTCAACGCAATGGGGTTCTTAAACCGGGAAGCAAACTTGCAGGCTCTAATAGCAACAGGAGGCGACATCAATGCAGCCATTGAGAGGCTGCTGGGTTCCCAGCCATCATAATTACATTTCTGTACCTTGAAAAAATGTATCTTATTTTTGATAATGGCTCTTAAATCTTTAAACACACATAATTGTACTTTACTTTCACTTTGATTCTTTTAAATCTGTCTAGTTATAAATTTAATATGCATTTTAAGGTGGAGTCCTTTCCTCCCTCTTTGTTTCCTCCCTCCCTTCCCTCCTCCCTCCCTCCCTTCCCTCCTCCCTCCGTCCCTCCCCTCCTCCCTCCCTCCCTCCCCTCCTCCCTCCCCTCCTCCCTCCCCTCCTCCCTCCCTCCCTCCCTCCCTCCCTTCCTTCCTTCCTTCCTTCTCTGTTTTGAATGGTGGGAATCAATGCCATTTCACTCAAAGGTGTTGCATGCAAACACTTCTGCTTTTATTGTGATTTTTGGAAACAGGTATCAACCTTTACAGTTGGGTGAACAAGTTTTGTCCTACAGATGTCCAATTTATTTGCATTTTAAACATTATCCTATGATAGTAATTAAATGTAGAATGAAAATATTAAAAACATAAATTAATTGAAGCTCTAATTTGTGGTACAATATTGCTTATTGTGACTTTGGCATGTATTTTTGCTAGCAAAATGCTGTAAGATTTATACCATTTGATCTTTTTTGCTATATTTATACACAGTACAGTAAGCACAATTGGAACTGTACATCTAGAAATATTACAACAGAATCTCTGAGCAGAATATGTATAACCAAAATGAGAAAGGATATAAGAAATATTTCTGGAGCTCGGTATATCTCACAATTTTGTAGAATCTTACAGCATCTTTGATAAACTTCTCAGTGGAAATGTTGGCTAGGCAAGTTCAGTTAAAATATAGTAGAAATGTTTATCCTGGTATCTCTACGTATACATTTAATTGTACAGAAAACTTACAGTGTGACATTGTGTCAACATTTGCAAATTGATTGTATATGATCTTAATCTTAGTGCAGCCTGAAGGATCAGTATAGTAATGCCAGGAAAGTGCTTTTTTTAAGACTTCCTTCTCAGCTTCTCCCATAAAGAGACCCTAATACGCATTTTGATTTGTAATTGGAAATGTAACTTTCACTGAAAATGTCATGTGACGTTTGCATTACTTTTAACTGCTGTGTATAAAGGAAACTGTATCTTTTGACTCTATCAGTTATTTCTCTTGTGCACAGGGAAAAATGCATTAAAAATGACTAAAAAAATAAAAAAATTTAAAATGGATAAATCTTTTCCTTTTTGCCTTCTGGCCCTAGGATCATGTTTAGAAGGATTGCCAACCCCAAGATTATATAAATCTTATCCTGTATTTCTCTAATTTTGATGGTTTTGTTTTTGAAAAAAAGTTCCTTTGCCCTGTCTGGAATTATTTTGATGTATAGATTTAGGTATTTTAACTTTTTTTCCCCCCCGAAGGGTAGACAGTTGTTACCCGGTTTTTATCTCATTGTCCTCATGCCCCCCTCCATTTGAAATGTCATACATATATATACTTTATTCTGTGTTTGAATTCTCTTTAGTACCACTGAACATTGTAGCCCCAGTACACCAGCCTGTAGTTATTGAGTTAGAAATGACTTCATATCTCTTAGGGTAAGTCCTCCTTTTGATCTTTTTTATTTTTCACAATTTTCTAATGATTCTGACGTGTTGATTTTACCAGATGAACTTTACAGTTATTAGACTTCCCTCCCCCCCAAAAAAATAAATTGGGAATTTGATTAGAATTGTCTTAAATTGATACGATAGTGAGAATTACAGTGCTTTCCAGAAACATGATATATTGCCTCATTTTTAAAAAGCTTTTACATCCTTCAAGAGAGTTTTATTTATTTAAGTCCTGTATAATTTGTAATAAATGTATTCCTAGGTAATACAGATATATGGGAAACAATACTGCAATTGTGAGCTCTTATTCACTGTGTTACCTGTGTGGTCATTTTTGCTATATAGGGGAAGAATGTATTTTCATAGATTAATTTTAAGTTGGCAGTTTATTGGAATCTATTAAATTCAGAGACATTCAGTTGATCCTTTTGAGTTTTTCCTGGTAAGCAATCATATCAATGATAAGTTATAATGATAGGTTATTTTCAAAATTTATAACATAGTTCTGATGGCATGGGTTAAACAATTCCAGAATAGTGCTAAAGAGGAAAAGTGGCAATGGCATTCTTGTCTTGTTTCTCATTTTAACCAGACTATGTTTGCTGCAGCAATTCTAAATTGCATTTTTGAAAGACCATTCCTCTGGGAGATGGTCAAATAAGTTTGCAAAATGCTGTATACTATAGCCCCTCTTGGAGAGTCATTAGGCAGTAAATTTTGACTAGTATTATGTTGTTTAAAGGAGTATGTTCTTTAAACGATTAAAAACTATTTAATCTTATCTAACTCAGCATTTCCTAAACTTATTTGAGTAAAGAACAACTTTTTTCCCTTTAAACACCCTAATAACATTTGGCATATCAATGTTCCTCAGAACATCAAGTTAGGAAATGGTGATTTATTATTTCACTGCTGTATGATGCTTGGGTGTTCACAATAATTACAGTAGCAAAGTCTGCCATAATTAAGAATTTTTATGACATGAAGGATTTTATAGGCAATCAATATAAAAATTAGCCAGTAACATAGAAAATAGCAAGAAATCAATAGCTATAGGAAAAACTGGATGTTTTCTGAGGCCTGGCTCAGACAATTTAACAGGTAAATTTCTTTCAGGCATTCAAGGAACAGAGAATTCCTTAATTACCCTTGCCAAATGTTTCTCTACCTTTTAATACATTTTGTTTTCTCCCTGAAAAGGTCCAAGTCTTTAATTTATTAATTCTATTTTTTGGTTGTATTTTTGCTTTCCAGTTAATTAATTTTTGTTTATAACTTTATTTACCCTTTTAAAAAAATTTAAAACTGTTCATCTCTTACATGATATAATTTCCTCTTATTATCTTGCAAGTTCTTTTCATAGGCTCTGTTTTTGTTTTGGGTTTTATCTACTGTTAATTCACAATTTATCCATTTATTCATCGTTGAATAAGAAGGGCATATCCTAACCTGCTATCTTTCTCCCTCCAATAAGAGTGGGGTAATTCTTTTATGCTTTCACTGTTTACTTGGTTGTCGTCCCCTCTCTAAGCTTACACTAGATGGCTAGATGGTGTAAGTTTATATTACTGGTTCTGTGAGCCAGCAGGATGAGGTAGTGGGGAGGGAGCTAGGGCCAGGGGCAATCCCAGCAGGAGATGTTCACCTCAAGTTGGCTTTCTTCATTTGCTCTTTTGGCCTCTACTTCAGGTATGTGATATCATATTATACTCGCCACTTGTGTGTGGCCAGTGTGTGAGTGGGTTGGATATAAAACATTGAAATAAGTCCTCCTGGTTTATTAATGAGGACTCATATCAGGTTGAGACCATCATGTTTATTGAGACCATGGTCAGAGACACTGAGCTTGCCTTCTGAGAAGGAGCAGCCTGCTCCAAAGTCTGTTGATGTGCAATGTCAAAATAGCAACAAATGGAGTAATTCCTGTCAGGGCCTAGCCCAGGGATTTGGGTTAAGGTATCAGGAGAGACCTTTGGCCTGTGTTTCATGTTCACAAAACTCAAATTCAGAATTTTAACATTATTCTCAAATGAATTGATTACTCCAGCCATACAGCTAGACTGAGCTGGTTGAAAATGTTCATAATACAGCTTAATTTAGTAAATGTAAACTTTTAAAACTATGTGGCAATTTCGATATTTCCAATTTGTATTATTTTATTTAAAAAATGTATTGGGAGGCTTAGATGAAGAATGTTACTCAGGCTTACCTCAATTTATGAGAGGTTCTCATCCCAGTCTTTTTCACTGCCTGCTCCCACCTTCAGTCCTTGCTCCTTTAAGCTAGATGGTATTAGTGCTTTTCTGCCAGGATTTTCTTGATTTGTCAATATATCACAGAACTTAAGATTGGTGATATCTTTCAGTATGGCCCCATCAGCATCATGTCTTACAGAAATTCCTTGACAATTCTAATGCCCTCATTGTTTGTACAGGTTTTGCTCAATTTTTGTTTCCCTGTGGTCATTTCTATTGATTTGTAGGAGGAAGGACAAAAATTGGGGACCTTTTCCAATGCTACCATCTTCCCAGAAGTCTGTTAGGAAACTTAGGGGAAAAACAATTTTCTAAAACTAGAAAGGAGAAAAATGATTTGGATTATGATTTCAGATACCAGACTGAAGCCACCCAAAGAACAACTTCATCAGGTGGTGTACATTCTTACCAAGGCTTTAGACATTTTGATAATGGGTAAGCACCATTGGCAAAAGGTATTCTAAACCAGCAAACTCCAAAGGTTGGGTAAGCCACTCTCAAATAAGGAATTGTTTGTCCTGACATACATAGGCAACATTATTCATCAAATGGATATGTATTGAAGCATATGGCTAGCTAGCTTCAGCTGTACTGAGGTATCTAAACACAGATTTGGGTTCCCTAAGTACTATCAAAATTCAACTTCAGAACTTCTTAGCCCAATGTGTAGATTAGCAAATTTAAGGTAATTTCAGGAAAGATGCTTTAATTTATTATTAAAATAATAGTTGATGAGCATGAAAGAAAAAAGACATGATTACTCAGCTCTAGCTTGGATTTCACAATATTGTTTCTGTTAGATTGGGATGATAATAATAGCTAATGTATTCATGGTTATGTTCAATTTTCATAGCAACCCTATATGGTAGTACTACTATTATCTTCCCCAGTTTACAGATAAGGAAATAAACTAACAGTTTAATTTTCTGGGGTCACACTGCTATTAAGTGACAGAGTCAAAATTTGAACCCAATTCTGAGATTCCAGAGTGTGTGCTTAACCAGTTCATTCTTCTGCTTTCCCCTGAATCTATTAAACTATACTGGTCTATTTATAATAGAGATTTTTATAATAAATTATGTAGTAACTTGCCTCCTGGGTGTTGTTGTGGAGATACATTAGCTGTTGTTAAATGAATGCATCTCTGCTGCTTTTCACACTGGTGCAGCTCCCATAAAAATGCATATGTGAGAATCAGCTTTGTCATAATCAAAACTGCAGTTTGGTGGTTTGGCTTTCTGACTTTTGAGTTATGGCGAATATTTGAAACTGTCCTTCAGTACATCTGTCCACAGTGTCCTAATACATACGGTATGCCTCCAAATTGGCAATCACATGGGCCACTTGTGCTTCAGCTGCTCTGGAGGATGCCTGCATTTTGTTGAGCTGCCTCCCAGAGACCTCAGAAGGCAATAAACATTGTGTACCTCACCATGGTATTTGGCAGTTTCTCAAAATGCCCTTAAGAATAAAATTGGAGTAACATGAGCTAGATAATAACAGGCCAGTAGATGGGTTAGTAAGTTGAATTGACAGTGTCAAATGATGTGTCAATATAAACAAGTGGTTTCTAACCTCAGTTCTGTCTCATTGAAATTATTTTTCAGTAACTAGTATGAAAATATAAAATAGCTTGCCCATCCCATGACAAATAGTATAGCATTAGAAGGCAGAATAAATGCACTGGATGTCACTAACAAGATCCAAAAGTCCTTAGTAGATCGAAGAAAATCTATAGCCAAATCTAGCAGGATTAAATTGAATAGGATAAAATGTAAAGTCTTATATCAAAAATTCAGTTACTAAAGGAAAGGGGTTATGTGGCTTAAAAATAGCATTTGTGAAAAAGACTCAGTGATTTTAATTTACTATAAGTTTAACATGAGCCCACCATGTGAGATTATAGTGCACATGGGTGTAATGAAGTCTTAGGCTCTATTAATAGAGGCATGGTGTCCAGCACAGAGAAGTCCTTCATAATGTTTTTTTCTTTTCTTGATCATTTATGTTGAGAGATTTGGATCATTTCAGAGCACCACAATTAAGATGGACACAGACAACCTGGAAAGTGACCAAGATGGTAACTCATTTACAAATAGACACAGAACAATTATTAAAAGGAACAAGAATGTTTTAGTCTAAAGACTGGGTGTTGTGGTTTTTTTTTTTTTAAATAATTGAGGGCCTTGTCAGATAGAAGAGGCATAACATTTACTTGGGTAGTTTCAGAGGGCAAATCAATTTAAATTTTACAAGAAGTCAGAATTTTGGCTTACTCTTAGGAACTTTATAGCAATAAATTGAAGATACCCTTGTCACTGGAGCTGTTTAAACGGAAGCCCATTAGACAGAAATATTCAAGAATGAATTAGAAGACCTTCAAGATTCCTTCCAAAACTAATATTCTCCCAAATGGACTTTTCAGCTTCTCACTGAAGTTTCAAGGGCTGGGGTCAAGGTTGTTCCAGAATGAAGACATGTTACAAACTTCTGCATTTCTTACCTTAATAAATAGCAAATCAGAAGTAGACTGCCACCTTTGTTGACATAACGTCTAGATAAACTCATTGTTTTATTTCATGATCCTACACATGGGAAAAGGACTCAAACAAGATCTTAAACTGAATGTCAGAAAGTGCTGAGAGCTTGGGAGGAGGAAATAGGAGCAGATGCCTGAGGTCAAAGGACTCTAGTTTGAGAATGAAGGTTACAGTGCTATTCTGACCTCCTTTTTCTCTTGATAATATTCTCCTCCCCCTGGCATTCACCATGGTGATGTGAGGAAGCTGAAACTAAGAGTGGTATGTAAGATGTAAGGATATAGCAGTGTGTGTGAGTGTGTGTGTATGTGTGTATGTGTGTGTGTGAATGTCCATATATATATATATATATATAACATCTAATGGAAAACCTGAACAAACTTTTTGGCTGACCCAATATATACATGTATGTATATATGTATATATATATATATATATATATATATATATATATATATAAAATTCCGTACATAATTCTTTACTTAGGGTGATCCTTTTGGAGCAACAAAAAAGTTAGTACTGTGCTTTACATGATACCTTGGGTTTCATTACATCAAATAAATGACCTTAATATTTTTGAGTCATTATGCTTTGTATTCCTTATAAGTTACCCTAGGACTCCAAAGGGTTTGGAAAAGAGCATCTTGGTACTGGGTACAGGCTGAAACATATTAGTTTCCTTAATTGAGGAATGTAAATCGAACCTCAAATGTGTGTGTATGTGTAAGACTTTGTTTTGACAGCTAAATATAGGTCCCCTCCACATACACTTATACTAATGAACTACCCTGATATATTCCCCATGTAGATGTTTGCCTTCTCCATGAGCCTTCACCTGGATTAACCACATATTATGTGACCAGAGGCTATAGGAAAATTGTCTTGGCTTTCTTGCTTTACTCAAACCCCTGCTTCCATTTTTGGATGTATTCGTATATCTAGATGGCTTTAGGCAGTTTGACTTATTTTTATTTTTTTAATATCTTTATTGGAGTATAATTGCTTAACATTGATGTGTTAGTTTCTGCTGTATAACAAAGTGAATCAGGTATATGTATACATATATCCTCATATCTCCTCCCTCTTGCACCTCCCTCCCACCCGCCCTATCCCATCCCTCTAGGTGGACACAAAGCACCGAGATGATCTCCCTGTGCTATGTGGGTGCTTCCCACTAGCTATCAATTTCACATTTAGTAGTGTATATATGTCAATGCTTCTCTCTCACTTCGTCCCAGCTTACCCTTCAACCTCCACGTGTCCTCAAGTACATTCTCTACGTCTGTGTCTTTATTCCTAACCTTCCCCTAGGTTCCTCAGAACCATATTTTTTCCAGATTCCATATATATGTGTTAGCATACAGTATTTGTTTTTCTGTTTCTGACTTACTGCACTCTGTATGACAGATCCTGAGTCCATCCACCTCACTACAAATAATGTAATTTCATTTTTTATGGCTGAGTAATATTCCATTGTATATATGTGCCACATCTTCTTTATCCATTCATCTGTCGATGGACACCTAGGTTGCTTCAAAGTCCTGGCTAATGTAAATAGAGCTACAATGAACATTGTGGTACATGACTCTATTTGAATTACGGTTTTCTCAAGGTATATATGCCCAGTAGAGGGATTGCTGGGTCGTATGGTACTTCTATTTTTGGATTTTAAGGAAACTCCATACTGTTCTCCATAGTGGCTGTATCAATTTACATTCCCGCAAACAGTGCAAGAGGGTTCCCTTTTCTCCACACCCTCTCCAGCACTTACTGTTTGTAGATTTTTTGACGATGGCCATTCTGACCAGTGTGACGTTATACCTCATTGTGCTTTTGATTTGCATTTCCCTAATGACTAGTGATGTTAAGCAACCTTTCATTTGTTTGTTGGCATTCTGTATATCTTCTTTGGAGAAATTTCTATTTAGGTCTTCTGCCCATTTTTGGATTGGGTTGTTTGTTTTCTGATATTGAGCTGCATGAGCTGCTTGTAAATTTTGGAGATTAATCCTTTCTCAGTTGCTTCATTTAAAAATATTTTCTCCCATTCTGAGGTTTGTGTTTTGGTCTTGTTTATGGTTTCCTTTGTTGTGCAAGAGGTTTGAAGTTTCATTAGGTCCCATTTGTTTATTTCTGTTTTTACTTCCATTTCTCTAGGAGGTGGGTCAAAATGGATCTTGATATAATTTGTGTCATACAGTGTTCTTCCTATGTTTTCCTCTAAGAGTTTTATAGTGTCTGGCCTTAATTTGAGGTCTTTAATCCATTTTGAGTTTATTTTTCTGCATTGTGTTAGGGAGTGTTCTAATTTCATTCTTTTACATGTAGCTATCCAGTTCTCCCAGCACAACTTATTGAAGAGGCTGTCTTTTCTCCATTGTATATTTTTGCCTTTTTTATCAAAGGTAAGGTGACCATATGTGCGTGGGTTTTTCTCTGGGCTTTCTATCCTGTTCCATTGATCTATTCTGTTTTTGTGGCAGTACCATACTATCTTTTTTTTTTAACATCTTTATTGGAGTATAATTGCATTACAATGGTGTGTTAGTTTCTGCTTCATAAGAAAGTGAATCAGTTATACATATACATATGTTCCCATATCTCTTGCATCTCCCTCCCTGCCACCCTCCCTATACCACCCCTCTAGGTGGTCACAAAGCACCGAGCTGATCTCCCTGTACTATGTGGCTGCTTCCCACCACCTATCTTATTTTATGTTTGGTAGTGTATATATGTCCATGCCACTCTCTCACGTTGTCACAGCTTACCCTTCCCCCTCTCCATATCTTCAAGTCCATTCTCTAGTAGGTCTGTGTCTTTATTCCGGTCTTACCTCTAGGATCTTCATGACTTTTTTTTTTCCTACATTCCATATATATGTGTTAGCATATGGTATTTGTTTTTCTCTTTCTGACTTACTTCACTCTGTATGACAGGCTATAGGTCCATCTACCTCACTACAAATAACTCAATTTCGTTTCTTTTTATGGCTGAGTAACATTACATTGTATATATGTGCCACATCTTCTTTTTCCATTCATCTGTTGATGGACACTTAGTTTGATTCCATCTCCTGGCTATTGTAAATAGAGCTGCAATGAACATTTTGATACATGACTCTTTTTGAATTATGTTTTTCTCAGGGTATATGCCCAGTAGTGAAATTGCTGTGTTGTATGGTAATTCTATTTTTAGTTTTTTAAGGAACCTCCATACTGTTCTCCATAGTGGGGGTTCAGTTTGCATTCCCACCAGCCATGCAAGAGTGTTCCCTTTTCTCCACAACCTCTCCAGCATTTATTGTTTCTAGATTTTTTGATGATGGCCATTCTGACAGGTGTGAGATGATATCTCATTGTAGTTTTGATTTGCATTTCCCTAACGATTAATGATGTTGAGGATTCTTTCATGTGTTTGTTGGCAGTCTGTTTATCTTCTTTGGAGAAATGTCTATTTAGGTCATCTGCCCATTTTTGAATTGGGTTGTTTGTTTTTTTGTTGTTGAGCTGCATGAGCTGCTTGTAAATTTTGGAGTTTAATCCTTTGTCAGTTGCTTTATTGGCAAATATTTTCTCCCATTCTGAGGGTTGTCTTTTGGTCTTGTTTATGGTTTCCTTTGCTGTGCAAAAGCATTTAAGTTTCATTAGGTCCCATTTGTTTATTTTTGTTTTTATTTCTATTTCTCTAAGAGGTGGGTCAAAAAGGATCCTGCTGTGATTCATGTCATAGAGTATTCTGCCTATGTTTTCCTCTAAGAGTTTTATGGTGTCTGGCCTTACCTTTAGGTCTTTAATCCATTTTGAGTTTATTTTTGTATATGGTGTTAGGGAGTGTTCTAATTTAATATTTTTACATGTACCTGTCCAATTTTCCCAACAGAACTTATTGAGGAGGCTGTCCTTCTCCACTGTATATTCATGCCTCCTTTATCAAAGATAAGGTGACCATATGTGCGTGTGTTTATCTCTGGGCTTTCTATCCTGTTCCATTGATCTATATTTCTGTTTTTGTGCCAATACCATAATGTCTTGATTGCTGTAGCTTTGTAGTATAGACTGAAGTCAGGAAGCCTGATTCTTCCAGCTCCATTTTTCGTTCTCAAGATTGCTTTGGCTATTCGGGGTCTTTTGTGTTTCCATACAAATTGTGAAATTTTTTGTTCTACTTCAGTGAAAACTGCCAGTGGTAGTTTGATAGGGATTGCATTGAATCTGTAGATTGCTTTGGGTAGTAGATTCATTTTCATAATATTGATTCTTCCAATCCAAGAACACGGTATATCTCTCCATCTATTTGTATCATTTTTAATTTCGTTGACCAGTGTCATAATTTTCTGCATATAGGTCTTTTGTCTCCTTAGGTAGGTTTATTCCTAGATATTTTATTCTTTCGGTTGCAGTGGTAAATGTGAGTGTTTTCTTAATTTCACTCTCAGATTTTTCATTATTAATGTATAGGAATGCCAGAGATTTCTGTGCATTAATTTTGTATCCTGCTACTTTACCGAATTCATTGATTAGCTCTAGTAGTTTTCTGGTAGCATCTTTGGGATTCTCTATGTATATTATCTTGTCATCTGCAAACAGTGACAGCTTTACTTCTTCTTTTCCGATTTGGATTCCTTTTATTTCTTTTTCTTCTCTGATTGCTGTGCCTAAACCTTCAAAAACCATGTGGAATAATAGTAGTGAGAGTGGGCAACCTTGTCTTGTTCCTGATCTTAGGGGAAATGGTTTCAGTTTTTCACCATTGACAATGATATTGGCTGTGGTTTTCTCATATATGACCTTTATTATGTTGATGAATGTTCCCTCTATGCCTACTTTCTGCAGGGTTTTTATCATAAATGAGTGTTGAATTTTGATGAAAGATTTTTCTGCATCTATTGAGATGATCATATGGTTTTTGTCCTTCATTTTGTTAATATGGTGTATCACATTAAATAATTTGCGTATATTGAAGAATCCTTGCATTCCTGGAATAAACCCCACTTGATCATGGTGTATGATCCTTTTAATGTGCTGTTGGATTCTGTTTGCTAATATTTTGTTGAGGAGTTTTGCATCTATATTCATCAGTGATGTTGGCCTGTGGTTTTCTTTCTTTGTGACATATTTGTCTGGTTTTCATTGTCATTTGTTTCTAGGTATTTGTTGATTTCCTCTTTGATTTCATGAGTCATCACTTCGTCAATAAATAGTGTATTGTTTAACCTCCATGTGTTTGTATTTTTTACAGATCTTTTCCTGTAATTGATATCTAGTCTCATAGCGTTGTGTTTGGAAAAGATACTTGATACAATTTCAATTTTCTTAAATTTACCAAGGCTTGATTTCTGACCCAAGATATGATCTATCCTGGAGTACATTCCATGAGCACTTGATAAAAATGTTTACTCTGTTTTTTTTGGATGGATTGTCCTGTAAATATCAATTAAGTCTATCTTGTTTAATGTATCATTTAAAGCTTGTGTTTTCTTATTTATTTTCATTTATTTTCATTTTGGATGATCTGTCCATTGGTGAAAGTGGGGTGTTAAAGTTCCCTACTATGATTGTGTTACTGTCGATATTCCCTTTTATGGCTGTTAGTATTTGCATTATGTATTGAGGTGCTCCTAGGTTCGGTGCATAAATGTTTACAATTGTTATATATTCTTCTTCGATTGATCCCTTGATCATTATGTAGTGTCCTTCTTTCTCTCTTGTAATAATAGTCTTTATTTTAAAGTCTATTTTGTCTGATAAGGGAATTGCTACTCAGGCTTTCTTTTGATTTCCATTTGCATGGAATATCTTTTTCCATCCCCTTACTTTCAGTCTGTATGTGTCCCTAGGTCTGAAGTGGGTCTCTTGTAGACAGCATATATATGGGTCTTCTTTTGTATCCCTTCTGCCAGTCTATGTCTTTTGGTGGGAGCATTTAATCCATTTACATTTGAGGTAATTATCAATATGTATGCTCCTATTCCCATTTTCTTAATTTTTGGGGGTTTGTTATTGTAGGTCTTTTCCTTCTCTTTTGTTTCTTACCTAGAGAAGTTCCTTTAGCATTTGTTTTACAGATGGTTTGTTGGTGCTGAATTCTCTTAATTTTTGCTTGTGTGTAAAGGTTTTAATTTCTCCATCAAATGTGAATGGGGTCCTTGCTGGGTAGAGTAATCTTGTTTGTAGGTTTTTCTCCTTCATCACTTTAAATATGTCCTGCCACTCCCTTCTGGCTTGCAGAGTTTCTGCTGAAAGATCAGCTGTTAACCTTATGGGGATTCCCTTGTGTGTTATTTGTTGTTTTTCCCTTGCTGCTTTTAATATGTTTTCTTTGTATTTAATTTTTGACAGTTTGATTAATATGTGTCTTGGCGTGTTTCTTCTTGGATTTATCCTGTATGGGACTCTCTGTGCTTCCTGGACTTAACTATTTTCTTTCCCATATTAGGGAAGTTTTCAACTATTATCTCTTAAAATATTTTATCAGTCCTTTTCTTTCCATCTTCTACTTCTGGGACCCCTATAATTCGAATGTTTGTGTGTTTAGTGTTGTCCCAGAGGTCTCTGAGACTGTCCTCAGTCCTTTTCATTCTTTTTTTCTTTATTTTTCTCTGCAGTAGTTATTTCCACTATTTTATCTTCCAGGTCACTTATCCGTTCTTCTGCCTCAGTTATTCTGCTATTGATCCCTTCTAGAGTATTTTTAATTTCATTTATCATGTTGTTCATCGTTGCTTGTTTCCACTTTAGTTCTTCTAGGTGCTTGTTAAATGTTTCTTGCATTTCTCTATTCTCCTTCCAAGATTTTGGATCATCTTTACTATCATTCTGAATTCTTTGTTAGGTAGGCTGCCTATTTTGTCTTCATTTGTTAGGTCTGGTGGGTTTTTACCTTGCTCCTTCATCTGCTGTGTGTTTTTCTTCTTCTCATTTTGCTTTTCTTACTGTGTTTGAGGTCCCCTTTTTACAGCCTGCAGGTTTGTAGTTCCCATTGTTTTTGGTGTCTGTCCCCAGTGGCTAAAGTTGGTTCAGTGTGTTGTGTAGGTTTCCTGGTGGAGGGGACTAGTGCCTGTGTTTTGGTGGATGAGGCTGTATCTTGTCTTTCTGGTGGGCAGTTCCACGTCTGGTGGTGTGTTTTGGGTGTCTGTGGTCTTATTATGATTTTAGGCAGCCTCTCTGCTAATGGGTGGATTTGTGTTCCTGTCTTGCTAGTTCTTTGGCATAGGGTGTCCATCACTGTAGCTTGCTGGTCGTTCAGTGAACCTGGGTCTTGGTTTTGAGATGGAGATCTCTGGGAGATTTTCACTGTTTGATATTACATGGAGCTGGGAGGTCTCTTGTGGACCAGTGTCCTGAAGTTGGCTCTCCCACCTCCGAGGCACAGCACTGACTGCTGCCTGCAGCACCAAGGGCCTTTCATCCACATGGCTCTGAATAAAAGGGAGAAAAATTAGAAAGTAAGAAATAAAGAAAGAAGAAAAGAAAGAAAGGAAGAAAGAAAGAACGGTGAAGAAGAAAAAGGATAAAATAAAGATAAAATAAAATAGTTATTAAAATAAAAAATAATTATTACGAAAAAATATTTTAAGTAAAAAAATAAATATACGGACGGACAGAGCCCTAGCACAAATGGTGAAAGCAAAGCTATACAGACAAAATCTCACAGAGAAGCATACACATACTCACAAAAAGAGGAAAAGGGGAAAAAATAATATATCTTGCTCTCAAAGTCCACTTCCTCAATTTGGGATGATTCATTGTCTATTCAGGTATTCCACAGATGCAGGGTACATCACATTGTTTGTAGAGGTTTAATCCTCTGCTCCTGAGGCTGCTGGGAGAAATTTTCCTTTCTCTACTATGTTCACACAGCTCCCGGCACACAGCTTTGGATTTGGCCCCTCCTCTTCGTGTAGGTCCCCTGACGGCATCTGTTCTTCGCTTAGACAGGACAGGGATAAAGGAGCAGCTGATTCAGGGGCTCTGGCTCACTCAGGCCAGGGGGAGGGAGGGGTGTGAATGCAGGGCGAGCCTGCAGTGGCAGAGGCCGGCGGGACGTTGCACCAGCCTAAGGTGCTCTCTGCTTTCTCCTGGGGAAGTTGTCCCTGGATCACGGGACCCTGGCAGTGGCAGGCTGCACAGGCTCCCGGAAGGGGAGGTGTGGATAGTGACCTGTGCTCCCAGACAGGCTTCTTGGTGGCGGCAGCTGCAGCCTTAGCGTCTCATGCCCGTCTCTGGAGTCTGTGCTGTTAGCCACGGCTCGCACCCGTCTCTGGAGCTTCTTTAAGCAGTGCTCTTAATCCTCTCTTCTCGGGCACCAGGAAACAAAGAGGGAAGAAAAGTCTCTTGCCTCTTCGGCAGGTGCAGACTTTTCCCCGGACTCCCTCCTGGCTAGCCATGGTGCACTAACCCCTTCAGGCTCTGTTCACGCCACCAACCCCAGTCCTCTCCCTGCAATTCGACCAACCGATGGAAGCCCGAGCCTCAGCTCCCAGCCCCCGCCCGCCCCGGCGGTTGAGCAGACAAGCCTCTTGGGCTGGTGAGTGCCAGTTGGCACCCATCGTCTGTGCAGGAGTCTCTCCGCTTTGCCCTCCGCACCCGTATTGCTGTGCTCTCCTCTGCGGCTTTGAAGCTTCCCTCCTCTGCCACCCACAGTCTCCACCTGCAAAGGGGCTTCATAGTGTTTGGAAACCTTTCCTCCTTTACAGCTCCCTCCCAGTGGTGCAGGTCCCGTCCCTATGCTTTTGTCTGTGTTTATTCTTTTTTCTTTTGCGCTACTCAGGTACTTGGGCAATTTCTTGCCTTTTGGGAGGTCTGAGTTCTCTGCCAGCGTTCAGTGGGTGTTCTATAGGAGCAGTTCCACATGTACTTGTATTTCTGATATATCTGTGGAGAGGAAGGGAATGTCCGCATCTTACTCTTGCGCCATCTTCCTGGCCCTCCTCCATACTATCTTGATTTCTGTACCTTTGTAGTATAATCTGAAGTCAAGGAGGCCGATTCCTCCTGCTCCGTTTTTCTTACACAATATTTCTTTGACTGTTCGCTGTTTTTTGTGTTTCAATGCAAATTGTGAAATTTTTTGTTGTACTTCTGTGCAAAATGCCATTGGTAGTTTGATAAGGATTGCATTGAATCTGTAGATTGCTTTGGGTAGTTTAGTCATTTTCACAATGTAGATTCTTCCAATCCAAGAACATGGTGTATCTGTCCTTCTGTTTGTATTGTCTTTTAATTTCTTTCATAAGTTTCTTAATGGTTTTCTGCATAAAGGTCTTTTGTCTCCTTCGGTAGATTTATTCCTATGTATTTAATTCTTTTTGTTGCAATGGTAAATGGGAGTGTTTCCTTAATTTCTCTTACAGATTTTTCATCATTATTGTACAGGAATGCAAGAGATTTCTGTGCCTTAATTTTATATCCTGCTACTTTACCAAAGTCATTGATTAGCTCTAGTAGTTTTCTGGTAGTATCTTTAGGATTCTCTATGTATAATATGATGTCATCTGCAAATAGTGACACTTTCTTTTCCATTTTGGATTCCTTTTATCTCCTTTTCTTCTCTGATTGCCATGGCTACAACTTCCAAAACTATGCTGAATAACAGTGGAAGAGTGGGCAACCTCGTCTTGTTCCTGATCTTAGAGGAAATAGTTTCAGTTTTTCACCATTGAGAGCGATGTTGGCTGTGGGTTTGTCATATATGGCCTTTATGATATTGAATTAGGATCTCTCTGTGCCCACTTTCTCGACGATTTTTATCATAAATAAATGGGTGTTGAATTTTGTCGAAAGCTTTTTCTGCATCTATTGAGATGAAATGGTTTTTGTCCTTCAATTTGTTAATATGTTATACCACATTGACTGATTTGCATTTATTGAAGAATCTTTGCATTACTGGGATAAACCCCATTTGATCATGGTGTATGATTCTTTTAATGTGCTTTTGCATTCTGTTTGCTGCTATTTTTTTGAGGATTTTGGCGTCTATGTTCATCAGTGATATTGGCCTGTAGTTTTCTTTCTTTGAGACATCTTTTTCTGGTTTTGGTATTGGGGTGATGGCCTCAGAATGAGTTTGGGAGTGTTCCTCCCTCTGCTATATTTTGGAAGAGTTTGAGAAGGATAGGAGTTAGCTTTTCTCTAACACATATATATGTTTGAAGATTTTTAATCACAGTTTTAATATCAGTGTTTTTGACTGGTCTGTTCAAACTTTCTGTTTCTTCCTGGTTCAGTCTCGGAAGGTTGTGCCTTTCTAAAATTTGTCCATTTCTTTCAGGTTATCTATTTTATTGGCATGGAGTTGCTTGTAGTAATCTCTCATGATCCTTTTATTTCTGCATTGTCAGTTGTTACTTCTTTTTCATTTCTAATTCTGTTGATTTGCGTCTTCTTCCTTTTTTTCTTGATGAGTCTGGGTATGATTTATCAGTTTTGTTTATCTTCTCTAAGACCAGCTTTTAGTTTTATTGATGTTTGCTATTGTTTCATTCATTTCTTTTTCATTTATTTCTGGTCTGATCTTTATGATTTCTTTCCTTCTTCTAAGTTTGGGTTTTTTTCTTCTTTCTCTAATTGCTTTAGATATAAGGTTAGGTTTTTTATTTGAGTTGTTTCTTGTTTCTTGAGTTAGGGTTGTCTTGCTATATATAAACTTCCCTCTTGGAACTGCTTTTGCTACATCTCATAGGTTTTGGATTGTCGTGTTTTCATTGTCATTTGTTTCTATGTACTTTTCGATTTCCTCTTTGATTTCTGCAGTCATCTCTTGGTTATTTAGTAGCGTATTGATTAGCCTCCATATGTTTGCGTTTTTTACACTTTTTTTCCTGTAATTGATATCTAGTCTCATAGCGTTGTGGTCAGAAAAGATACTTGATACGATTTCCATTTTAAATGTACCAAGGCTTGATTTGTGACCCAAGGTCACATTCTACCCTGGAGAATGTTCCATGGGCATTTGAGAAGAAAGTGTATTCTGTTGTTTTTGGATGGAATGTCCTATAAATATACATTAAGTCCATCTTGCGTAATGTGTCATTTAATGCTTGTGTTTCCTTATTTCTTTTTAGTTTGGATGATCTGTCCTTTGGTGAAAGTGGGGTGTTAAAGTCCCCTACTATGATTGTGTTACTGTCGATATTCCCTTTTCTGGCTGTTAGTATTTGCCTTATGTATTGAGGTGCTCCTCTGTTGGGTGCATAAATATTTACAGTTGTTATATCTTCATCTTGGATTGATTCCTTGATCATTATGTAGTGTCCTTCTTTGCCTCTTGTAATAGTCTCTATTTTAAGGTCTATTTTGTCTGATAGAAGAATTGCTACTCCAGCTTTCTTTTTATTTCCATTTGCATGGAATATCTTTTTCCATCATCTCATTTTCAGTCTGTATGTGTATGTATGTCTGAAGTGGGTTTCTTGTAGACAGCATATATATGTGTCTTGTTTTTGTATCCATTCAGCCAGTCTGTGTCTTTTCGTTGAAATTTTTAAGCCATTTACTTTTAAGGTAGTTATCGACATTTATGTTCCTATTACCGTTTTCTTAAATGCTTTGGGTTTGTTTTTGTAGGTCTTTTCCTTCTTTTTTGTTTCCTGCCTGGAGAAGTTCCTTTAGCATTTGTTTTTTTTGTTTGTTTTTGTTTTTGTTTTTTGCAGTATGCAGGCCTCTCACTGTTGTGGCCTCTCCCATAGCAGAGCACAGGCTCTGGGCACGTAGGCTCAGTGGCCATGGCTCATGGGCCCAGCCATTCCGTGGCATGTGGGATCTTCCTGGACCGGGGCACGAACCCATATTCCCTGCATCGGCAGGCAGACTCTCAACCACTGTGTCACCAGGGAAGCCATAGCATTTGTTTTAAAGATGGTTTGGTGGTGCTGAATTTTCTTAGCTTTTGCTTGTCTGTAAAGGTGTTAATTTCTCCGTCGAATCCGAATGACATCCTTGCTAGGTGGAGTAATCTTGGTTGTAGGTTTTTCCCTTTCATCGCTTTAAATATGTCCTGCCACTCCCTTCTGGCTTGCAGGGTTTCTGCTGAAAGTTTAGCTGTTAACCTTATGGAAATTCCCTTGTATGTTTTTGTTGCTTTTCCCTTGCTGCTTTTAATATTTTTTCTCTATATTTAATTTTTGATAGTATGATTAATATGTGTCTTGGCGTCTTTCTCCTTGGATTTATCCTGTATGAGTTTCGCTCACTTCCTGTAATTGATTATTTCCTTTCCCATATTAGGGAAGTTTTCAACTACAATCTCTTCAAATATTTTCTCAGACCCTTTTTTTTCCTCTTCTTCTGGGTACCCTATAATTCGAATGTTGGTGTGTTTAATGTTGTCCCAGAATTATTCAGACTGTCCTCAATTCTTTTCATTCTTTTTTCTTTATTCTGCTCTGTGACAGTTATTTCCACTATTCTACCTTCCAGATCTCTTATCCGTTCTTCTGCCTCAGTTATTCTGCTATTGATTCCTTCTACAGAATTTTAAATTTCATTTATTGTGTTGTTCATCATTGTTTGTTTGTTCTTTACTTCTTCTAGGTCCTTGTTAAACGTTTCTTGTATTTTCTCCATTCTATTTCCAAGATTTTGGATAATCTTTACTATCATCATTCTGAATTCTGTTCTGCCTATTTCCCCTTCATTTGTTTGGTCTGGTGAGTTTTTACCTTGCTTCTTCATTTGCTGCATATTTCTCTGTCTTATTTTGTTTAACTTACTGTGTTTGGGGTCTCCTTTTCACAGGCTGCCGGTTCATAGTTACCGTTGTTTTTGGTGTCTGCCCCCAGTTGGTGAGGTTCGTTTAGTGGGTTATGTAGGCTTCCTGGTGGAGGGGATTGGTGCCTTTGCTCTGCTGGGTTGGGCTGGATCTTGTCTTTCTGGTGGCAGGAACACATCCAGTGATGTGTTTTGGGGTATGTGTGAACTTAGTATGAATTTAGGCAGCCTCTCTGCTAATGGGTGGAGTTGTGTTTCTGTCTTGCTAGTTGTTTCACATTGGGCATCCAGCATTCGAGATTGCTGCCCGATGGGTGGAGCTAGGTCTTAGTGTTGAGACGGAGATCTCTGGGAGAGCTCTCCCCAATTGATATTACATGGGGCTGGGAGGTTTCTGTTAGTCCAATGTCCTGGACTCGGCTTTCCCACCTTGGAGTCTCAGGCCTGACTCCTGGCTGGAGAACCAAGACCCTGTCATCCAAATTGCTCACAAGAAAAGGGAGGAAAAAAAGGAAGAAAATAAAATAAAATAAAAATAATAATAAAATTTAAAAATTATAAAATAAAAAGTAATAACATTTTAAAAATAAATAAAAAATTAAAAAAAAGATCAACCAAACCAATAAACAAATCCACCAATAATAACAAGCACTAAAAACTAAAGTTAGATAAACAATCAGAAACAAATCAGTTGCAGACAGCAAACCCCACGTCTACAGTTGCTCCCAAAGTCCACTGCCTCAATTTTGGGAACATTCATTGTTCAGGTATTCCACAGATGCAGGGTACATCAAGTTGATTGTGGGGATTTAATCCGCTTCTCCTGAGGCTGCACGGAGCAATTTCCCTTTCTCTTCTTTGTTTGCACATCTCCTGGGGTTCAGCTTTGGTTTTGGCCCCACCTCTGCATGTAGGCTGCCCTCAGGCATCTGTTCCCTTGCCAGACAGCAGGGGGTTAAAGCAATGGCTTATTAAGGCTCTCTTGCTATCTCAGGCCGGGGAGACAGAGGGGTACGGTAGTCATCATTGGAATGCGGGACGAGCCTGTGGTGGCAGAGGTCAGCATGACTTTGCAACAGCCTGAGGCATGCCATGTGTTCTCCCGGGGAAGTTGTCCCTGGATCTCAGAACCCTGGCAGTGGTGTGCTGCACAGGCTCCCAGGGGAGCTGTGGGTAGTGACCTGTGCTTGCACACAGGATTTTTGGTGGCAGTGGCAGCAGCATTAGCATTTCATGCCTGTCTGTGGTGCTGATAGCCATGGCTCACACCCATCTCTGGAACTCGTTTAGGTGGTGCTCTGAATCCCCTCTCCTCCCACACCCTGAAACAATTGTCTCTTGCCTCTTTGGCAGGTCCAGACTTTTCCCTGACTCCCTCCTGGATAGTTGGGGTGCACTAGCCCCCTTCAGTCTGTCTTCACACAGCCAACCCCAGTCCTCCCTGATATCTGATCTGCAAAGCCGGAGCCTCAGCTCCCCACCCCCACCCGTCTTGGTGGGTGTGCAGACAAGTGTCTCAGGCTGGTGAGTGCTGGTCAGCACTGATCCTTTGTGTGGGAATCTCTCCGCTTTGCCCTCAGCACCTGTGTTGCTGCGCTCTCCTCTCTGGCTCCAAAGCTTCCCCCCCCCCACTACCCCCTGTCTCTGCCAGTGAAGGGGCTTCCTAGTGTGTGGAAACTTTTCCTCCTTGACAGCTCACTCCCAGAGGTGCAGGTCCCATCACTATTCTTTTTTTTTTTTAATACTTTTGTTTTTTTTTAAACCCCACATTTGTTTATTTATTTACTTATTTGGCTCTGTTGGGCCTTCGTTTCTGTGCGAGGGCTTTCTCTAGTTGTGGCAAGCGGGGGCCACTCTTCATCGCGGTGCGCAGGCCTCTCACCATTGCGGCCTCTCTTGTTGCGGAGCACAGGCTCCAGACGCGCAGGCTCTGTAGTTGTGGCTCACGGGCCCAGTTGCTCCACGGCATGTGGGATCTTCCCAGACCAGGGCTCGAACCCATGTCCTCTGCATTAGCAGGCAGACTCTCAACCACTGCACCACCAAGGAAGCCCCCCATCACTATTCTTTTGTCTCTGTTTTTTATTTTTTCTTTTACCCTACCCAGGTACATGGGGATTTTCTTGCCTTTTGGGAAGCTGAGGTCTTTTGCCAGCATGCAGTAGGTGTTCTGTAGAAGTTGTTCCACATGTAGATGTATTTTTGATGTATTTGTGGGGAGGAAGGTGATCTCCATGTCTTACTCCTCTGCCATATTGACAGTCTCCCCCCTTTGACTTATTTTTAAATAAACTTTTTATTTTAAAATATGTTTTTGATTACAGAAAACCTAGGAAAACAATAGAGTTCTCGTATACCCCACACCAAGTTTCCCCTATTTTTCACATTTTACATTAGTATGGTATATTTATTACAACAATGAAGAAATATCGATGCATTATTATTAAGTCAAGTCTATCCTTTATTCAGATTTTCTTAGTTTTTATCTAATGTCTTTCTTCTGTTCCAGTTAGCCCATCCATGATAAAACAATTACATTTAGTCATCATTTCCTTAGGCTCCTCTTGCCTGTGACAGCTTCTGAGACTTTTCCTTGTTTTGGAAGATCTTGATAGAATGAGGAGTATTGGGCAGGTATTTTGTGGAGTGTCCCTGAATTGGAATTTGTTTCGATATTGTATTTGATATTTTCCTCATGATCAACCTGGAGTTATGGATTTTGAGTTGGAAGATCACAGCAATAATGTGCCATTTCATCACATCATATCAAGCATGCATACTGTCATTATGACTTATAACTGTTCATATTGATTTTGATCACCTAGCTTGAGGTAGTGTATATCAGTTTTATCCACTGTGAAGTTACTCTTTTTCCCTTTCAGTACTGTACTGTTTGGAAGGAATTTACTACATGCAGCCCACACGTAGGTGGAGAGTTGTTCCACCTCCCTGAAGGTGAAGTACCTACACAATTCATTAGGAATTACTCTGCATGAGAGATTTGTCTCTCCCATCATTTGTTTATTTAATAATGTATTTATATCAGTGCAGACTCATGAATATTTATTTTATATTTTGGATTATAGTCCGATACTACTTTATTTTGTTACTCAAAATTGTTCCAGGTTTGACCATTGGATGTTTTTTTAGGTTGACTCCCAACGCCTTTTGACATACCTCCATCATTTTTTTTGAACATTTCCTTACTTATTGGCACCATAAGATGCTCCAAGCTCAACTGTATTTCTTGGCTCAGGTTCGTCTGGGAGCCATAGTTCCATTTATTGGAGAATGACATTAAAAACCAAGACATGGGTGCTAGATGCACTCATTATTACTAGGACTTCATTGCTTCTAGGCCCTCTCAGCTGACTGAGCAAGGAAATAAGTGTACGTATACTAACCCACATATATACACATATCTATAAATATTCCATATGTAATAATCTGTATCTATATTAAGTGAAACATGAGATATTGCTGATGTCAATTCTAATCCATTACCAAAAGGAACATTAATAATCCATATGTATCATTCATGTCACCCGCCCCCTTACTTATCTGTAACATTCCACTCCAAAAGTGAGAAACTTGACTCCCACCATCTGCCATCCATTTACACAATTGTTTAATTCATGTATACATGTACAGCAGTATCTCAATTGTTAACCTATTCCTGTGGGAAACAACTTTATTAGCTAGAGTATAGTGCTTATATATAGTTTATTTTGCCTTTAGTATTACAGACTACTCATTTCCAAAGTTACTTAAGTCAGCACCATTCTCCTCATACCGTTCAGTGAAGTTGTTTCGTACATTTGTAACACAATTATATTGTTTTCTCACATTCTAACTTCCATCCTGGCATCCCCCAACCTCCTAAATGATTTTTTAAAATTTGCATACATTAAGATTCACCATTACAGTAAAATGTAGAATAGTTTTCCTTCCCTAAAAATTCTGTGTGTGTGGTCTATTCAGTCCTCTGAGCCCCTGGCAACCATTATCATCACTACACATAATTGGAATCATACAGTATGTAGCCTTTTCAGAGTGGTTTCTTTCACTTAGCAATTTGCATTTAATAATTTAAGATTCATTGATGTCTCTTTTTGGCTTGATACCTGATTTATTTTTAATCACTGAATAACATTCCATTGTATTAGTGTTCCACAGTTTTTTTACCTATTGAACGAGACTTATTGGTTGCTTCTAGATATGGTGATCATGAATAAAGCTGCTATAAACATTTATGTGCAGGTAGTCTCTTTCATTTGGTCTCCCAGTTTCCAAATTCACACTTACCAGTTAACCTTTAAAAAATAATTATTTTATTATAAAAGAAATACTCATAAAATAAATTTAAAATGTAAAATAAAATGAAGAAAATTTTAAGACCCTCATAACAAGAGATAACCTCCATAATTTTAACGTTTTTACCCAGTTTTATATGTTTTAATATATGCATGTAAAATTTTTGACATACTATAAATACAGTTTTTAAATTTAACTTATTGTTACAAACCTTTTCTCCTTCATTCCCAGATTTTCACTTTTAAATGTAAAATGTGGCTTCTATTTCTTATTAAAACAAAAACAATTTCAGAATTGAATAGAGTAGAAAATCCTATCCCTACCCATATCGAATTCCAAGAACAAAAAGAGTATGGGGAAACAACATTTTAGTTAATATATGTGACATATATGACATGTATGTGTGTATATATATATATATATATATCCCATTTTCCTATTAGAGCATTTATTTTTTTCACATTGATAAAAATATATGAATATAAAAAATAAAATTTTCCAAGTCAGAAAATAGAGATTCACTTCATTATTTTCCATCATTTTTCTTTTTTTTCTTTTTTTTTTTTGTGGTATGCAGGCCTCTCACTGTTGTGGCCTCTCCCATAGCAGAGCACAGGCTCCAGACACATAGGCTCAGTAGCCATGGCTCACGGGCCCAGCCGTTCCGTGGCATGTGGGATCTTCCCGGACCGGGACATGAACCCGTGTCCCCTGCATAGGCAGGCGGACTCTCAACCACTGCACCACCAGGGAAGCCCCTCATTGTAGTTTTGACTTGCATTTCTCTAATGATTAATGATGTTGAGCATTCTTACATGTGTCTGTTGGCAATCTGTGTATCTTCTTTGGAGAAGTATCTGTTTAGGTCTTCTACCCATTATTTGATTGGTTTGGTTTTTTTTAATGTTGAGCTGTATGAGCTGCTTGTAAATTATGGAGACTAATCCTTTCTCAGTTGCTTCATTTGCAAGTATTTTCTCCCATTGTGAGGGTTGTCTTTTCGTCTTGTTTATGGTTTCCTTTGCTGTTCAAAAGCTTTTAAATTTCATTCGGTCCTATTTGTTTGTTTCTATTTCCATTTCGCTAGGAGGTGGGTCAAAAAGGATCTTGGTGTGATTTATGTCACAGTGGTTTCTCCCTATGTTTTTCTCTAAGAGTTTGACGGTGTCTCGCCTTACATTTAGGTCTTTAATACATTTTGAGTTTATTTTTGTGTATGGGGTTAGGGAGTGTTCTAATTTCACTCTTTTACATGTAGCTGTCCAGTTTTCCGAGCACCACTTATTGAAGAGGCAGTCTTTTCTCCACTGTATATTCTTGCCTCGTTTATCAAAGGTAAGGTGCCCATATGTGCATGGCTTTATCTCTGAGCTTTCTATCCTGTTCCATTGATCTGCATTTTGATCTTTGTGCCACTACCATACTGTCTTGATTACTGTAACTTTGTAGTATAGCCTGAAATCAGGAAGCCTAATTCCTCCAGCTCCATTTTCTTCCTCAAAATTACTTTGGCTATTCGGGATCTTTTGTGTTTCCATAGAAATTCTGGAATTTTTTGTTCTAGTTCTGTGAAAAATGCCAGTGGTAGTTTCATAGGGATTGCATTGAATCTGTAGATTGCTTTGGGTAGTATACGCATTTTCACAATGTTGATTCTTCCAATCCAAGAACATGGTATATCTCTCCATCTATTTGTATCATCTTTACTTTCTTTCATCAGTGTCTTATAATTTTCTGCATACAGGTCTTTTATCTCCATAGGTAGGTTTATTCCTAGGCATTTTATTATTTGTGTTGCAGTGGTATGTGGGAGTGTTTTCTTAATTTCACTTTCAGAGTTTTCATCATTATGGTATAGGCATGCAAGAGATTTCTGTGCATTAATTTTGTATCCTGCAACTTTACCAAATTCATTGATTAGCTCTAGTAGTTTTCAGGTAGCATCTTTCGGATTCTCTATGTATGGTATCATGTCCTCTGCAAAGAGGGACAGCTTTACTTCTTTTCAGATTTGGATTCCTTTTATTTCTTTTTCTTCTCTGATTTCTGTGGTTAAAACTTCCACAAGTATGTTGAATAATAGGGTGAGAGTGGGCAACCTTGTCTTGTTCCTGATCTTAGTGGGAATGGTTTCAATTTTTCACCATTGAGGACGATGTTGACTATGGGTTTGTCCTATATGTCCTTTATTATTTTGAGGAAAGTTCCCTCTACGCCTGCTTTCTGGAGGGTTTTATCATAAATAGGTGTTGAATTTTGTCTAAAGTTTTCTCTGCATCTATTGCGATGATCGTATGGTTTTTCTCCTTCAACATGTTAATGTGGGGTATCACGTTGACTGATTTGCGTATATTGAAGAATCCTTGCATTCCTGGGATAAATCCCACTTGATCATCGTGTATGATCCTTTTAATGTGCTGTTGGATTCTGTTTGCTAGTATTTTGTTGAGGATTTTTGCATCTATGTTCATCAGTGATATTGGCCTGTAGTTTTCTTTCTTTGTGACATGCTTGTCTGGTTTTCGTATCAGGGTGATGGTGGCCTCGTAGAATGAGTTTGGGAGTATTGCCCCCTCTGCTACATTTTGGAAGAGTTTGAGAAGGATAGGTGTTAGCTTTTCTTTAAATGTTTGATAGAATTCACCTGTGAAGCCATCTGGTCCTGGGCTCTTGTTTGTTGGAAGGTTTTTCATCACAGTTTGAATTTCAGTGCTTGTTATTGGTCTGCTCATATTTTCTGTTTCTTCCTGGTTTTGTCTCAGAAGGTTGTGCATATTTAAGAATTTGTCTACTTTTTCCAGGTTATCCATTTTATTGGCATACATTTGCTTGTAGTAATCTCTCATGATCCTTTGTATTTCTGCAGTGTCAGTTGTTACTTCTCCTTTTTCATTTCTAATTCTATTGATTTGAGTCCTCTCCCTTTTTTTCTTGATGAGGCTGCCTAATGGTTTATCAATTTTTTTTATCTTCTCAAAGAGCCAGCTTTTAGTTCTATTGATCTTTGCTATCGTTTCCTTCATTTTTTTCATTTATTTCTGATCTGATCTTTATGATTTATTTCCTTCTGCTATCTTTGTGGTTTCTTGTTCTTCTTTCCCTAATTGCTTTAGGTGTAAGGTTAGGTTGTTTATTTGTGATGTTTCTCATTTCTTAAGGTGAGATTGTATTGCTATAAACTTGCCTCTTAGAAATGGTTTTGCTGCATGTCATAGCTTTTGGGTCATCGTGTTTTCATTGTCATTTGTTTCTAGGTATTTTTTGATTTCCTCTTTGATTTCTTCAGTGATCTCTTGGTTATTAAGTAGTGTGTGTTTAGCATCCATGTGTTTTTATTTCTTACATGTTTTTTCCTGTAATTGCTATCTAGTCTCATCGCATTGTGGTTAGAAAAGATACTTGGTACAATTTCAGTTTTCTTAAATTAACCAAGGCTTGATTTGTGACCCAAGATATGATCTACGCTGGAGAATATTCCATGAGCACTTGAGAAGAATGTGAATTCTGTTGTTTCTGGATGGAATGTCCTATAAATATCCATTAAATCCATCTTGTTTAATATATCATTTAAAGCTTGAATTTCCTTATTTATTTTAACTTCGGATGATCTGTCCATTGGTGAAAGTGGGGTGTTAAAGTCCCCTACTATGATTGTGTTATTGTCGATTTCCCATTTTATGACTGTTAGTATTTGCTTTATGTATTGAGGTGCTCCTACGTTCGGTGCATAAATATTTACAATTGTTATATCTTCTTCTTGGATTGATTCCTTGATCATTATGTAGTTTCCTTCTTTGTCTCTTGTTATAGTCTTTGTTTTAGAGTGTATTTGTCTGATGTTAGAATTGCTACTCCAGCTTTCTTTTGATTTCCATTTGCATGGAATATCTTTTTCCATCCCCTCACTTCAGTCTGTATGTGTCCCTAGGTCTGAAGTGGGTCTCTTGTAGACAGCATATATATGGGTTTGTTTTGGTATCTATTCAGCCAGTCTGTGTTGCTTCATTGGAACATTTTATCCATTTGCATTTAAGGTAATTATCAATACTTGTGTTTCTATTACCATTTTCTTAATTGTTTTGGGTTTAGTATTGTAGGTCTTTTCCTTCTCTTGTGTTTCCTCCCTAGAGAAGTTCCTTTAGCATTTGTTGTAAAGCTGGTTTGGTGGTGCTGAACTCTCTCAGCTTTTGCTTGTCTGTAAAGTTTTTAATTTCTCCATCAAATCTGAATGAGATCCTTGCTGGGTAGAGTAATCTTGGTTGTAGGTTTTTCTCTTTCATCACTTGAAATATGTCCTGGCAGTCCCTTCTGGCTTGCAGAGTTTCTGCTGAAAGATCAGGTGTTAACCTTATGGGGATTCCCTTATTTGTTATTTGTTGTTTTCCCCTTGCTACTTTAATATTTGTTCATTGTATTTAATTTTTGTTCGTTTGATTAACATGTGTCTCGGCATGTTTCTCCTTGGATTTCTCCTGTGTGGGACTCTCTGTGCTTTTTGGACTTGAGTAACTACTTCCTTTCCCATATTAGGGAAAATTTCAACTATAATCTCTTCAAATATTTTCTCAGTCACTTTCTTTTTCTCTTATTCTTCTGGGACCCCTATAATTTGAATGTTGGTGTCTTTAGTATCGTCCCAGACGTCTCTGAGTCCGTCCTCAATTCTTTTCATTATTTTTTCTTTATTCTGCTCTGCAGTAGTTATTTCCAGTATTTTATCTTCCAGGTCACTTATCCATTCTTCTGCCTCAGTTATTCTGTTGATCCCTCCTAGAGAATTTTTAATTTCATTTATTGTGTTGTTCATCACTGTTTCTTTGCTCTTTAGTTCTTCTAGGTCCTTGTTAAACATTTCTTGTATTTTCTCCATTCTGTTTCCAAGATTTTGGATCATCTTTATTATCATTATTCTGAATTCTTTTTCAGGTAGACTGCCTATTTTCTCTTCATTTTTTATGTCTGGTGAGTTTTCCCCTTACTCCTTCATCTGCTGTGTGTTTCTCTGTCTTCTCATTTTGCTTAACTTACGGTGTTTTGGGGTCTCCTTTTCGAAGGCTGTAGATTTGTAGTTCCCATTGTTTTTGGTGACTGTCCCCAGTGGCTCAGGTTGGTTTAGGGGGTTGTGTTGGCTTCCTGGTGGAGGGGACTAGTGCCTCTGTTGTGGTGAATGAGGCTGGATTTTTTCTTTCTGGTGGTCAGGTCCACGTCTGGTGGTGTGTTTTGGGGTGTCTGTGGCCTTATTATGATTTTAGGCAGCCTGTTTGCTAATGGATGGCATTTTGTTCATGTCTTGCTTGTTGTTTGGCATAGGGTGTCCAGCAGTGTAGCTTGCTGGTCATTGAGTGGAACTGGGTCTTGGCATTGAGATGGAGGTCTCTGGGAGATTTTGCTATTTGATATTACATGGAGCTGGGAAGTCTCTTGTGGACCACTGTCCTGAACTTGTCTCTCCCACCTCAGTGGCACAGCCCTGATGCCTTGCTGGAGCACCAAAGCCTGTCCTCCACATGGCTCAGAATAAAATGGAGGAAAGAAAGAAAGAAAGAAACAAAGAAAGAAAGAAAGAAAGAAGGAAGGAAGGAAGGAAGAAGGAAGGGAAAGAAAGAAAGAAAAAAAAAGAAAGAAAGAAAATAAAATAAAGTTATTAAAATCAAAAATCAAAAATAATTAAGAAACAAAATATTTTTAAGTAAAAAACAAAACAAAAAAAAACGGACAGAACCCTCAGACAAATGGTAAAAGCAAAGCTATATAGACAAAATCAGACACAGAAGCATACACATAAACACTCAGAAAAAAAGAAAAAGGGAAAAAATATAGGATCATTGCTCCCAAACTCCACCTCCTCAATTTGGGATGATTCATTGTCTATTCAGGTATTCCACAGTTGCAGGGTACATCAGGTTGATTGTCGAGATTTAATCCACTGCTCCTGTGGCTGCTGGGAGAGATTTCCCTGTCTCTTCTTTGTTCACCCAGCTCCCGGGGTTCAGCTTTGGAAGTGGATCCGCCTCTTTGTATAGGTCACCTGAGGGCATCTGTTCTTCCCTCAGCCAGGACGGGGTTAAAGTAGCAGCTCTGGCTCACTCAGGCCGGGGGCAGAGAGGGGTATGGATGCGGGGCGAGCCTGTGGCGCCTGAGGCCGGCATAACGTTGCAGCAGCCTGAGGTGTGCCGTGCATTCTCCCAAGGAAGTTGTCACGGGATCACGGGACCCTCGCAGTGGCGGGCTGCACAGGCTCCCGGTAGGGGCAGTGTGGATAGTGACCTGTGCTCACTCAAAGGCTTCTTGGTGGCTGCAACAGCAGCCTTAGCATCTCATGCCCGTCTCTGGGGTCCGCGCTGATAGCCGTGGCTCGCGCCCATCTCTGGAGCTCGTTAAGCAGCACTCTTGATCCCCTCTCCTCGCGCACCAGGAAACAAAGAAGGAAGAAAAAGTCAGTTTCCTCTTGAGCAGTTCCAGACTTTTTCCCAGACTCCGTCCCAGCTAGTGGTTGTGCACTAGCCCCCTTCAAGCTATGTTCACGCAACCAACCCCAGTCCTCTCCCTGGGATCCGAACTCTGAAACCTGAGACTCAGCTGCCAGCCCGCACCTGACCCAGCTGGTGAGCAGACAAGCCTCTTAGGCTGGTGAGTGCAGGTCAGCACCTCTGTGAGGGAATCTCTCCGCTTTGCCCTCCGTACCCCTGTTGCTGCACTCCCCTCTGCGGCTCCGAAGCTTCCCCGCTCTGCCACCCACAGTCTCTGCCCGCAAAGGGTCTTCTAGTGTGTGGAAACCTTTCCTCTTTCACAGCTCCCTCCCACTGGTGCAGGTCCCATCCCTATTCTTTGTGTTTTTCTTTTTCTTTTACCCTACCCAGGTGCATGGGGAGTTTCTTCCCTTTGGGGAGGTTTGAGGTTTTCTGCCAGCATTCAGTAGGTGTTCTGTAGGAGTTGTTCCACATGTAGATGTATTTCTGATGTATTTGTGGGGATGAAGGTCATCTCCAAGTCTTACTCTTCTGCCATCATGAAGCTCTCCTAGAATTTCTTTTTTAAGATTTTCTCTTTTCATCAGTGACCATTTGATATGTAAACAAATACCTCTGTGTTGTTCCACCTTCCATATTCTTGATAGCGTGTAAGGTGAAGAATTTTATATATGTTCAATGACCTTTTGCATTTCTCCTTATATGAATAAGCTGTTTATACTCAGACTGTTTTTCTATTAAGTGATTTTTTGCATTAATAAAAAGACATCATCATAAATTAAGTATATTAGTACTTTCTTTTTGTTTTTTTTTTTTCAAAAATATTCCCACTACCAGGTGTGGAAATAGTTCCAGTTTAGAATTTTTTTATGTATAAATTTTTATTTATTCTGTATTTTCTTTTTGTGTATGGTAAGATGTGAAGATTTAATATTTGTTCCAATTTTCCTAAATCATTTATTGCACAACCTATCATTTCCCCAGTGATCTGTAATCACATATTCATCTTACGGTGAACTCCTATATATGTGTACCTGTTTCTGGAGTTTCTGTTCTCTTTTAGTGATATATTGGTCTGTATTTCTCCCAATTGCAGACTGTTGTAAGTCTTGTGATACAAGTTTTAATATCTGCTAAGGGAAGTGCCCTCTCAGTAGTTCATCTGCTAAATCTTCTTCTTCTTCTTTTTTTGACATCTTTATTGGAGTATAATTGCTTTACAATGGTGTGTTAGTTTCTGCTTTGTAACAAAGTGAATCAGCTATTCATATACCTATATCCCCATATCTCCTCCATCTTTTGTCTCCCTCCTATCCTCCCTATCCCACCACTCTAGGTGGTCACAAAGCACCAAGCTGATCTCTCTGTGCTATTCAGCTGCTTCCCATTAGTTATCTATCTTATATTTGGTGGTGTATATATGTACATGCCACTCTCACACTTCATCCCAGCTTAACCTTCCCCCTCCCCGTGTCCTCATGTCCACCATCTACATCTGCATTTTTATTCCTGTCCTGCCCTAGTTTCTTCAGGACCATTTTTTCCTTATTTTTTTAGATTCCATATATAAGTGTTAGCATACTGTATTTGTTTTTCTCTTTGTGACTTACTTCACTCTGTATAACAGAATCTAAGTACATCCACCTCACTACAAATAACTCAATTTCGATTTTTTATGGCTGAGTAATATTCCATTGTATATATGTGCCACATCTTCTTTATCCATTCATCTGTCGATGGACACTTAGATTGTTTCCATGTTCCAGCTATTGTAAATAGAGCTGCAATGAACAGTTTGGTACATGACTCTCTTTGAATTATGGTTTTCTCAGGGTATATGACCAGCAGTGGGATTGCTGTGTCATATGGTACTTCTACTTTTAGTTTCTTAAGGAACTTCCATACTGTTCTCCATAGTGGCTGTATCAATTTACATTCCCATGAACAATGAAAGATGGTTCCCTTTACTCCACACCCTTTCCAGCATTTATTATTTGTAGATTTTTTGATGATAGCCATTCTGACTGGTATGAAGTCATACCTCATTGGAGCTTTAATTTGCATTTCTCCAATGATTAGTGATGTTGAGCATCCTTTCATGTCTTTGTTGGCAATTTGTATATCTTCTTTGGAGAAATGTCTATTTAGGTCTTCTGCGTATTTTTGGATTGGGTTTTTGTTTTTTAGATATTGACCTTCATGAGCTGCTTGTAAATTTTGGAGACTAATCCTTTGTCAGTTCCTTCATTTGCAAATATTGTCTCCCATTCTGAGGGTTGTCTTTTCATCTTGCTTACGTTTTCCTTTGCTGTGCAAAAACTTTTAAGTTTCATTAGGTCCCATTTGTTTATTTTTGTTTTTATTTCCATTTCCCTCATAGGTGGAGCAGAAAGGGTCTTGCTGTGATTTATGTCATAGACTATTCCACCTGTGTTTTCCTCCAAGAGTTTTGTAGTGTCTAAACTTACATTTAGATATTTAATCCATTTTGAGATTATTTTTCTGTATGGTATTACGGAGTGTTCTAATTTCATTCTTTTACATGTAGCTGTCCAGTTCTCTCAGCACCACTTATTGAAGAGGCTGTCTTTTCTCCATTGTATATTCTTTCCTCCTTTATCAAAAATAAGGTGACCATATGGGCATGGGTTTATCTATGGGCTTTCCATAATGTTCCATTGAACTATTTTTCTGCTTTTCTGTCAGTACGATACTGTCTTGATTACTGTAGCTTTGTACTATACTCTGACGTCAGGGAGCTTGATTCCTCCAGCTCCATTTTTCTTTCTCAAGATTACTTTGGCTATTTGGGGTCTTTGTGTTTCCATAGAAATTGTGAAATTTTTGTTCTAGTGTGTGAAAAATGCCATTGGTAGTTTGATAGGGTTTGCATTGAATCTGTAGATTGCTTTGGGTAGCATAGTAATTTTCACAATGTTGATTTTTCCCACCCAAGAACATGGTATATCTCTCCATCTGTTTGTATCATCTTTAATTTCTTTCATAAGTGTCTTATAGTTTTCTTCATACAGGACTTTTTTCTCCTTAGGTAGGTTTATTCCTAGGTATTTTATTGCAATGGTAAATGGGAGTGTTTCCTTAATTTCCCTTTCAGGTTTTTCATCATTAGTGTATAGGAATGCAAGTGATTTCTGCGCATTTATTTTGTATCCTGCTACTTTACCAAATTCATTGATTAGCTCTAGCAGTTTTCTGGTAGCATCTTTAGGATTCTCTATGTATATTATCAGGTTATCTGCAGTGACAGTTTTACTTCTTTTCAGATTTGGATTCCTTTTATTTATTTTTCTTCTCTGATTGCTGTGGCTAAAACTTGCAAAACTATGTTGAATAATAATTCTGAGTGGAGAACTTTGTCTTGTTCCTGATCTTAGAGGAAATGGTTTCAGTTTTTCAGCATTAAGGACAATGTTCACTGTGCATTTGTCATATATGGTCTTTATTATGTTGAGGTAAGTTCCCACTCTGCCTACTTTCTGGAGAGTTTTTATCATAAACGGCTGTTGAATATTTTCGAATTTTTTTCTGCATCTATTGAGATAATCATATGTTTTTTTCTGTTTCAATTTGTTAATATGGTTTATCACATTGATTGATTTGCCTATATTGAAGAATCCTTGCATTCCTGGCATAAACCCCGTTGACCATGGTGTATGATCCTTTTAATGTGCTGTTGGATTTTGTTTAAGATTTTTGCATGTATGTTTGTCACTGATATTGGCCTGTGCTTTTCTTTCTTTGTGGCATCTTTGTCTGGTTTTGGTATCTGGGTGATGATGGCCTCGTAGAATGAGTTTGGGAGGGTTCCTCCCTCTGCTATATTTTGGAAGAGTTTGAGACGGATAGGTGTTAGCTCTTCTCTAAATATTTGATAGAGTTCACCTGTAAAGCTATCAGGTCCTCGGCTTTAGTTTGTTGGAAGATTTCCAATCTGTCTGAATTTCAGTGTTTGTGATTAGTCTGTTTATATTTTCTATTTCTTCCTGGTTCAGTCTCAGAAGGTTGTGCTTTTCTAAGAATTTGTCCATTTCTTTCATGTTGTCCCTTTTATTGGCATAGAGTTGCTTGTAGTAATCTCTCATGATCCTTTGTATTTCTGCATTGTCAGTTGTTACCTCTCCTTTTTCATTTCTAATTCTATTGATTTGGGTCTTCTCCCTTTTTTTCTTCACGAGTCTCAATAACAGTTTATCAATTTTGTTTATCTTCTCAAAAACCAGCTTTTAGTTTTATTGATGTTTGCTATTGTTTCATTCATTTTGTGTTCATTTATTTCTGATCTGATCTTTATGATTTCTTTCCTTCTGCTAACTTTGCGGGATTTTTGTTCTTCTTTCTCTAATTGCTTTAGGTGTAAGCTTAGGTTGTTTATTTGAGATGTTTCTTGTTTCTTGAGGTAGGATTGTATTGCTATAAACTTCCCTTTTAGAAATGCTTTTTCTGCGTCCCAAGATTTTGGGTCGTGGTGTTTTCTTTGACATTTTTTTCCTAGGTGTTTTTCAATTTCCCCTTTGATTTCTTCAGTGATCTCTTGGTTATCTAGTAGTGTATTGTATAGACTTCATGTGTTTGTATTTTTTACAGATTTTTTTCCTCTAATTCATATCTAGTCTCATAGTGTTGTGGTCAGAAAAGATACTTGATATGATTTCAATTTTCTTAAATTTACTAAGGCTTCATTTGTGACTCAAGAAATGATCTATCCTGTAGAATGTTCCATGAGCACTTAAGAGGAAAGTGTATTCTGTTGTTTTTGTATGGAATGTCCTATATATGTCAATTAAGTCCATCTTGTGTAATGTGTCATTTAAAGCTTGTGTTTCCTTGTTTATTTTCATTTTGGATGATCTGTCCATTGGTGAAGGTGGGATGTTGAAGTCCCATACTATGATTGTGATATTGTCAATTTCCCCTTTTCTGGCTGTTAGCATTTGCCTTATGTGTTGAGATGCTCCTCTGTTGCGTGCATAAATATTTACAATTGTTATGTCTTCTTCTTAGATTGATCCCTTGATCATTATGTAGTGTCCTTTTCTGCCTCTTGTAATAGTGTTTATTTTAAACTCTATTTTGTCTGATATGAGAATTGCTACTCCAGCTTTCCTTTGATTTCCATTTGCATGGAATATCTTTTTCCATCCCCTCACTGTCAGTCTGTATGTGTCCCTATGTCTGAAGTGAGTCTCTTGTTAACAGCATATATACGGGCCCTATTTTTGTATCTATTCATCCAGTCTATGTCTTTTGGTTGGAGCATTTAATCCATTTATATTTAAGACAGTTATGGATATGTATGTGCCTATTTTCATTTTCTTAATTGTTTTGGGTTTGTTATTGTAGGCCTTTTCCTTCTCTTGTGTTTCCTGCCTAAAGAAGCTCCTTTAGCATTTGTTTTAAAGTTGGTTTGGTGGTGCTGAATTCTCTTAGCTTTTAGTTGTTTGTAAAGCTTTTAATTTCTCCATTGAATCTGAATGAGATCCTTGGTTGGTAGAGTAATCTTGGTTGTAGGTTTTCCCCTTTCATCACTTTAAATATGTCCTGCCACTCCCTTCTGGCTTGCAGCGTTTTGCTGAAAGATCAGCTGTTAAACCTGATGTGGATACTCTTGTATGTCATATGTTGTTTTTCCCTTGCTGCTTTGAATATTTTTCCCTTGTATTTAATTTTTGATAGTTTGATTAATATGTGTTTTGGCGTCTTTCTCCTTGGATTTATCTTACCTTCCTGGACTTGATTGACTATTTCATTTCCCATATTAGGGAAGTTTTCAACTATAATCTTTTCAAATATTTCCTCAGTCTCTTTTTTTTTCTCCTTCTTTTGGTACCCCTTTAATTTGAATGTTGGTACATTTAATGTTGTCCCATAGATCTCTGAACATGTCCTAAATTCTTTTCATTCCTTTTTCTTTATTCTGCTCTGTGGTAGTTATTTCTACTATTTTATCTTCCAGTTCACTTATCCGTCCTTCTGCCTCTGTTTTTCTGCTATTTATTCCTTCTAGCGAATTTTTTATTTCATTTATTGTGTTGTTCATCATTGTTTGTTTGCTCTTTAGTTCTTCTTGGTCCTTGTTAAACATTTCTTGTATTTTCTCCATTCTATTTCCAAGATTTTGTATCATTTTTACTATCATTACTCTTAATTCTCTTTCTGGTGGACTGCCTATTTGCTCTTCATTTGTTTTGTCTGGTGGGTTTTTACCTTCCTCCTTCATCTGCTGTATGTGTCTCTGTATTCTCATTTTGCTTAACTTACTGTGTATGGGGTCCCCTTTTTGCATGCTGCAAGTTCGTAGTTCCCTTTATTTTTGGTGCCTGCCCCCAGCGGCTAAGTTTGCTTCAGTGGGCTGTGTAGGCTTCCTGGTGGAGGGGACTGTTGCCTGTTTTCTGGTGGATTAGGCTGGATCTTCTCTTTGTGGTGGGCAGGACTGCGTCCGATGGTGTGTTTTGGGGTGTCTCTGAACTTATTATAATTTTAGGCCACCTCTCTGCTAATGGGTGTTGTTGTGTTCCTGTCTTGCCAGTTCTTTGGCATAGGGTGTCCACCACTGTAGCTTCCTGCTTGATGAGTGGAGCTGGGTCTTGGTGTTGAGATGGGGATCTCTGGGAGAGCTTTTGCCGTTTGCTATTACATGGAGTCTGGAGGTCCATGGTGGACCAATGTCCTGAACTCGGCTCTCCCACCTCCGAAACGCAGGCCTGACACTCAG
Organism: Lagenorhynchus albirostris; assembly: GCF_949774975.1. Taxonomy (NCBI): domain Eukaryota; kingdom Metazoa; phylum Chordata; class Mammalia; order Artiodactyla; family Delphinidae; genus Lagenorhynchus; species Lagenorhynchus albirostris. The sequence goes on along the minus strand of NC_083116.1, from coordinate 83,393,420 downwards.
CCGGAGCACCAAAACCCTATCAGCCACATGGCTCAGAATAAAAGGAGAAAATAAGAATGAAGGACTTCCCTGGTGGCGCAGTGGTTGAGAGTCCGCCTGCCAATGCAGGGGACACGGGTTTGTGCCCCAGTACGGGAAGATCCCACATGCCGTGGAGCGGCTTGGCCCATAAGCCATGGCCACTGAGCCTGTGCGTCTGGAGCCTGTGCCCCACAATGGGAGTGGCCACAACAGTGCAAGGCCCACGTACCGCCAAAAAAAAAAAATGAAGGAAGGAAAAATAAAATAAATTATTAAAATTTAAAAAATTATGTACAATTAAAAGTTTTAAAAGTATTAAAAGAATAAAAAACAGAGAGAGCCCTGGGACAAATGGTAAATGCAGAGCTGTACAGGCCAAATCACAGAAGGAAGCATACACATACACACTCATAGAAAGTGAAAAAGGAAATATATGTATATATATAAAAGTAAGAGGGCAACCAAATCAATAAACAAATCTACAATGATAATCTCTAATTTCTAAACTATGATAAACATAAGACAAGAAACAAATTAGATGTAGAAAGCAAACCCCCAGTCTACAGTTGCTCCCAAACTAACTGCCTCAATTTTGGGGTGGTTCGTTTTCTATTCAGGTATTCCAGAGATGCAGGGTACATCAAGTTGATTGTGAAGATTTATTCCACTCCTCCTGGGGCTGCTGGGAGAAATTTCCCTTTCCTCTCTTTGTTTGCACAGCTCCAGGGGTTTAGCTTTGTATTTGGCCCCGCCTCTCTGATTAGGTTGCCTGAGGGCCTCGCTTCTTCGCTTAGACAGGACAGGGTTAAAGTAGCAGCTGAGTAGGGGGCTCTCGCTCACTCAGGGGTTATGTAGCGGTATGGAGTGTGGGGAGAGCCTGCAGCAGCAGAGTCAAGGACGTGACATTGCAACAGCCTGAGGTGCACTGTTCGTTCTCCCTGGAAAGTTGTCCCTGGATCTCGGGACCCTGGTAATGACAGGTTACACAGGCTCCGGGAGGGGAGATTTGGATAGTGACCTGTGCTTGCACACAGGTTTCTTGGTGGCTGCAGCAGCAGCCTTAGTGTTTCATGCCCATCTCTGGTGTCCGTGCTGATAGCCGTGGCTCGCGCCAGTCTCTGGAACTTGTTTAGGAGGCGCTCTTCATCCCCTCTCATCATGCACCCCAGAACAATGGTCTCTTGCCTCTTAGGCAGTTCCAGACTTTTTCCCAGACTCCCTCACGACTAGCTGAGGCACACTAGCCCCCTGCAGGCTGTGTTCACACAGCCAACCTCAGTCCTCTCTCTGGGATCTGACCTGCGAAGCCGGAGCCTCAGCTCCCATCCCCCATCCGTCCCGGAGGTGAGCAGACAAGCGTCTCAGGCTGGTGAGTGCTGGTCGGCACCTATCCTCTGTGTGGGAGTCTCTCCACTTTGCCCTCTGCACCTCTATTGCTGCACTCTCTTCCGTGGCTCTGAAGCTTCCCTGCAACCACCCTCCCTCTTCACAAGTGAAGGTGCTTCCTAGTGTGTGGAAACTTGTCCTCCTTCACAGCTCCCTCCCAGTGTTGCAGATCCCATCCTTATGCTTTTGTCCCTGTTTTTCCTTTTTTCTTTTGCCCCACCCAGGTATGTGGGGAGTTTCTTGCTTTTTGGGAAGTCTGAGGTCTTCTGCCAGCGTTCAGTAGGTGTTCTGTAGGAGTTGTTCCACATGTAGATGTATTTCTGATGTATTTGTGGGGAGGAAGGTGATCTCCATGTCTTACTCCTCCACCATCTTGAAGGTCTCTGCTAAATCTTCTTGACCAATTCTGCATTTTTGTCTTCCAGAGGAAGTTTAGAATGAATATAATATACCCCCAAAATCCTATTGGATTTTGAGTATTTCATTAAATATGTAGATTGATGTAGAGAGAATTGACATTTTTGCAGGACTGGATTTTCCCCTGAGGAATACGGTTTCTCCATTTGTCTTGTTTTATGTACCTCAATTAAGTTTTATAATATTCTTTTTATATTTATTGTACTTTTATTGTTAAGGTTTGAACTTTCAGAACAATTTTGCATAATAGTGAGAATAGGTGACAACATGGTCTTGTTCCTGACTTTACTAGAAATGGATTTGGTGTATCATCTTTAAATATACTTGCAGGTGACTTGTTATAAATGCTATTTATCATGTTAAAGAATTTTTTTGTTTCAGAATTTTTTTCAATTCATTGATAAACTTTGAATTTTGTTAATTTTAAGGGGTAACTCAGAATAATCATATGACATATTTTTATGTACTAATGTGTTGAATTACATTATTGGTTTGATGACTCATCCTTGTGCTTTTGGCCTAAATGCTACTTCACTATGGTGTATTCTCGAAATATGCTCCTGGATTTGATTCACTAATATTTCACTTAGAATTTGTGTACTTAGAAATATTTGTTTAATTTTTCATTCTACTCAAACATCTAGTGAGTTTTTATCAATTACTTATATTCAGAAATCCAGATTGATTAGTATACAGCTGGTATGGGAAACTCAGAAATCATGAAAGTCAGTTTTCAGGACCCTCCTCTCTTCTTCCATGGAATGCAGTCAACACGTCTAGGGAGAAGTATCAAGCAACAAACCCCACTTAAATAATTGAGACCATGGGCTTCCCTGGTGGCGCAGTGGTTGAGAGTCCGCCTGCGATGCAGGGGACGCAGGTTCGTGCCCCGGTCCAGGAGGATCCTACATGCCGTGGAGCGGCTGGGCCCGTGAGCCATGGCCGCTGGGCCTGTGCGTCCAGAGCCTGTGCTCCGCGATGGCAGAGGCCACAGTGGTGAGAGGCCTGCGTACCACAAAAAATAATAATAAAAAATAATAATAATAATTGAGACCAACTTGGACATACCATGATCTACTGATCTGCATGTGATATTTTAATGGTGTTGCCCAAGTCCTGAAATTTTTGTCTTTGTCCCCCTTATTCCTAGGCTAATTCTAGGAAGGAAACATGTCCCTGCTTAGTGGAGTGTTTTCCAACTTCTTTTCCAGAATCAATCTCAACTTTTCTTGATGAATGTTACTGGGGCTGAGGGAGAGCATAGGGGAGATAGTGTCAGACATCAAATTAAGTGTTCTCTGTTGCTCTGGAAGCTCACTCAGGCTTCCACCTCTCCCTCATCTTAGGGGATGTTTTAGTATTGTCTTCATTTATTACCTTCTACACTTCAGTAGATGTAATTTTCCTCTCTATTTTGGATTCTTATATATTTTTCCCAGTAGAAACTGAGGAGAAGAGTTCTTATTTTGTTGTCCCCCTCCCCCATAAAACCTCTTTTTACTGAGGAAGGACGTTAGCATCCCCAGTTTGGCTTCTAGTGTTCCTCTGGTCATGACTCATCACGCTCCTGATCATGTTCGATAGACAGTTCATGTTATTCAACTATGTCCCCTAGGATCTTAACTCTGTTACTAGAGCACCTGGTTAACTCCCTGGTTGGGAAATAGTTACCCTGAGAGATAAAGTTATGATATCAAAACATAATAGATGAGATTGGATGGGACTAATAGATTCCAAGGCTGCGATTAAGTGAAGTCTTTAACATGTCTATAAGGAGAATGTATAACATGTCACTCAGATGGTTTGGTGAGTCAACGACGCATGAAAGAGAGATTCACTGAGGCAAGAGACAGTGCCCATTAAGGGAGACAATACCTTCACCCATAAATCTCTGTTTGGGCATTTAATGTTATTAGATCCCAATGCCATTAGATGTTAAAATCATATAATTCACTCCCCTAGTTTTGAATTTATACTCTCGAAGAATCTTTCAGACTAGGAAAAAATGAACTGATCAGGTGGGGGCAATAAGGATGCCCTTCCATGAACTATATTTCACATCCTAAATTTGAAAACGGGGACACTAGTGTAAATACATCACTACCCTCTAAGTTCTGTCAGCCTGATAGACTTCTGAGCACCATGAAACTTAAAGCACTAACTCATTCAATCAAGTATCTAGATCTACAGGGAGAGGAAAGGCCCTTGACCTCAGTGTGTTCACCTAGATAATGCCAGTCTGGAAAGCCTTGTGGAGTAGGCCAACTAGCCTTCCCTCAAGACATGCAGACCTCACCCTAAATCTTTCAAACTGTCATAGTTGCTATGTCTGTGATTTGAAGCAAATCACAGAGTCATAGATTCCTTAGGCTATGAAAGATCATCTTCTCAAAACACCCACCTGATGCTTCAATTTTATCTGTCACAGAACTTAAAAATCTCCAATTTCAAGTAACTCACAACACTTATTTAGGCACAATTTTATTTTTTTAACATCTTTATTGGGGTATAATTGCTTTACAATGGTGTGTTAGTTTCTGCTTTATAACAAAGTGAATCAGTTATACATATACATATGTTCCCATATCTCTTCCCTCTTGCGTCTCCCTCCCTCCCACCCTCCCTATCCCACCCCTCCAGGCAGTCACAAAGCACCGAGCTGATATCCCTGTGCTATGCGGCTGCTTCCCACTAGCTATCTACCTTACATTTGGTAGTGTATATATGTACATGCCTCTCTCTCGCTTTGTCACAGCTCACCCTTCCCCCTACCCTACAGCTCAATTAATTTTCAAAAAGTGAACAAATCCACCTAAATGAGCACACAGATAAGGAAACAAATATTACTAGCACCCCAGAAGCCTCTCATGCCCCTTCCAGTCATTATCTCTTAACTGTTACCACTATTTTGACTTCTAACAGAAGTTTTGCCTGTTTTTGAACTTTATATAAATGGAATAATCAAGGGTTTATTTTTTGTGTCTGGCTTCATTTAATCACCATTATGTTTGTGAGATTCATCCATGTTGTTGGAATTTGCTGCATTTATTTTTATTGAGGTGAAATTCACAAGTCATAAAATTGGTCATTTTAAAGTGTCAGATTCAGTGGCATTTAGTGTATTCAGTGTTGTGCAACCATCATATCTATCTCATTCCAAAGCATTCTTGTCACCCCAAAAGGAAATTCTCTATCCATTAACCAGTCTGTCTCCCTTCCCCACTCACCTCTTACCTCTGGCAACCACTAATCTGTATCCTGTCTCTATGGACTTACTTATTTTGGATATTTCATATGAATGGAAACATAATATGTGACTTTATATGTCTGGCTTCTTTTCACTTATAATGTTTTCAAGATTCATTCATGTTGTAGCATGAGTTCCTTTTCATAGCTGAATATTCCATCATGTAGATATATAACACTTTCTTTATACATTAATCAGTATAAGGGTAGACATTTGGATGGTTTCCAAATTTTAGCTATTGTGAATAGTGCTACTATGAACATTTATGTACACATTTTTTAAAATTTATTTATTTTATTTTGGCAGCATCTGGTCTGTTGTGTGTGTGGGCTTTCTCTAGTTGCGGCAAGTGGGGTTTACTCTTCATTGCAGTGTACTGGCTTCTCACTGCAGTGGCTTCTCGTGTTGCAAAGCACAGACTCTAGGCATGTGGGCTCTAGGCATGTGGGCTTCAGTAGCTGTGGCATGCGGGCTCAGTAGTTGTGTCTCACGGGCTCTAGAGCACAGGCTCAGTAGTTGTGGCTCATGGGCTTAGGTGCTCCACAGCATGTGGGATCTTCCTGGACCAGGGCTCAAAGCCATGTCTCCTGCATTGGCAGGTGGATTCTTAACCATTGTGCCCCCAGGGAAGCCCTGTGTACACACTTTTATTTGAACACTTGTTTTAAATTCTTTGGGGTTTATACCTAAGGGTGGAATTGCTGGGTCATATGGGAATTCTATGTTTAACTTTTTGGGGAACTGCCGGATTATTCCCCAGTGGCTACACCCATTTACATTCCCATTAGCAATGTCAAGAGTTCAAATTCCTCCACATCCTTGCCAACATTTGCTATTTTCCATGTTTTCTGTTCTAGCTACCTAAGAGGTATGAAATGTATCTCACTGTAGTTGTGATTTGTATTTCCTTAATGACTAGTGATGTTGAACATTTTTTCATGTGTGTTTTGGCCATTTGTGTATCTTCTTTGGAGAAACATCTATTGAAGTCCTTTACCTATTTTGAAATTTGATTGTCTTTTTTGTTTTTGAGTTGTAAGTGTTCTTTATATATTTACTGGATACAAGACCATTATCAGATATTTGCTTGTATTAATTTGCTAGGGCTGCCATAATAAAATAGTACAGACTAGGTAGTTTAAACAACAGAAATTTAATTTTCTCACAGTTCTGAAGGCTGGAAGTCTGAGGTGAAGGTGTCAGGAGGTTTGATTTCTTGAGGTCTCTCTCCTTGGCTTACAGATGGCTACCTCCTCACTTTGTCCTCACAGTATCATTCCTCTGTATGCTCACATTCCTGTTAGCTCCTTTTTTTTTAAGAGAATGGGCAGTTAGGCTTTAATGACTAAAGCAGCTACTTGAGAAACCATAGCTTCCTGATGCCTGGACCCATTTTTATCCATACTTTATTTTTTCCTATTCCCATCATATCTGTAGTTACCAAAACTTGTCAACCGGTTAGAGGGGTATAAGATCAATTTAGTGGGAAACTTAAAAGAAAAACTTTAAAACATCTGATTGCATCCTATTACCCCCAATTATTCTTCTCTGAAACTTTCACTTATAAAAGAATATGCTGAGTCACAGAATAAAACATTGCTTTTACATGGGTCTCAATCTGAAATCCACAAATGCTAGTAACTCAGTTTTTAGATTTTTTTAATTTGTTTCAAAGTTAAACCCAAGACACATTGACTTCATAGGAAATCCACTGAAAAATGTTTTTCTATGCTGAACACCTCTTTCCCTTTAGTCTCCCACAACAGAGCGTGTACATGTTAATTACTTTCATTTTATAATCACTGCTGTCCCACCACTATACCAAGATCACCTAAACTGTGTGTGTAGTATTCTGAATGTTCTTAGTTATACCCTAATTTCACTAACTGCAAAAGATTTTCTGGGATAGCCTGTCTCTTGAATTCTTTGGCTACTTTTGAAGGTGAAGTCCAAAGAACTCTTAAATGATTCTCCTTTGGGGGTGTGCATGGTATTTTATAGGCATTAGCAACTAGTACCTGGAGCTGTGCTGATCCCATCTGGCATCACGGGGAGACAACCTATAAAACCAAAGAACCATTTGATGTACCTGTTAGCTCTTTTTATGTGTCCTAATCTCTTCTTCTTATAAGGAAACCAGTCATATTGGTTTACGGCACACCTTAAGGGCCTCATTTTAATTTAATCACCACTTTAAAAGCCCTATCTCCTAATACAGTCACATTCTGAGGTACTGGGAGTTAGGACTTTAACATATGAATTTTGGGAGGACACAATTCAGCCCATAACAGTAATTTACAAGCGTTTTCTCCCATTCTGTAAGTTGTCTTTTCAGTTTCTTCATAGTGTTCATTGATGTACAAAAGATTTGATTTTCATGAAATCAAATTTATCTATTTTTCTTTTGTTGCTTTGCTTTTGATGTTATTTCTAAAATTCCACTGTCAAATAAAAACTGATGGAGGTTTACCCCCATGTCTGTTCTGACAGTTTTATAGTTTTTATGTTTAGGCCTTTGATCCATTTTGAATCAATTTTTAGATGTAGTATGAGATAAGAGTCTAACTTCTTTTATATGTCAACTTACAGTTGAGTCAGCATTATTAAACAGATAATTCTTTCCCAATCAAATGGTCTTGACACCTTGTCAAAAATCAATTGAGCATAACATATATGGATGTATTCCTGCATTCTCTGTTCTATTCCATTTGTTCATATGTCTGTCCTTAGGCCAGTATCACACTGTTTTGATTACTGTAGCTTTGCAGTAAGTTTTTTGCTCTGGACTTTGAGTAAAGAATTTATTTTTTATTGTTAACAGAGAAGTTCTTTCTGTACTCTCATTTGTCTATTTTTTATTGTCCATTTTTCATCAGATTGCTTTGTTATTGTTTTAGTTGTAGGTGTTCTTTATATAGTCTAGATATTAAGCTCTTGTCAGATATATGATTTGCAGATATTTTCTCCCATTGCATAGTTTACCTTTTCACTCTGTTGATAGTGCATTAAAGTTTTTTTGTTTAATTTTAAAGTCCAATTTATCTATATTTTTCTTGTTTGTGCTGTTGTTGTTGTGTACAAGAAATTATTGACAAATCTGTCATGAAGTTTTCTCCTATGTTTTCCTCTACAAGTTTTAGTTTTAGCTCTTATGTTTAGGCCTTTGATCTATTTTAAGTTAATTTTTTAATATGGTGTAAGGTAAAATTCCAACCTCACTTTTTTTTTTTTGCATTTGGATATCCTGTTTTCCCTGCACCATTTGTTGAAAACTATTGTTTCTCTATTAAATGGTCTTGGAACTCATGTTGAAATGATTTGACCATATGTGTGAGATTTATTTCTGATCTCTTTATTGTAGTCCACTGGTCTATTTATGAGTCTTTGGTGCCAATAACACACTGTTTTTTACTACTCTAGCTTTGTAGTAAGTTTTGTAATTAGGAAGTGTGAAATCTCCAATTTTTTTCTGGAAATTGTTTTGACTATTTGGGGTCCCTTGAGATTCCATATAAATTTTAGTAAGTGTTTTTCTATATATGCAAAGATAATATCATTGGGAATTTGATAGGGATTACTTTAAATCTATAGATACTTCAAGTAGAATTGACATCTTAACAATATTAAACCTTCTAATCCATAAGAATGGAATGTTTTCTATTTATTTAGGTTTCTTTAATTTCTTTCAGCAATGTTTTGAACTTTTCTGTGCACAAGTTTTGCACGTCCTTGGTTAAATGCATTCCCAAGTATCTTATTATTTTCAATGTGTTTGTAAAAGGACTTGTTTCTTAATTTTATTTTTGGATTCTTCATTGCTAGTTTCTATAAATACAACTGATTTTTGAGTATAAATCTTGTGTCCTTTTCTAAATTCACTTATTAGCACTAGTAGTCTTTTTGTGAATTCTTCGGGATTTTCTGTATGCAAGATCATGTCTTAAGTGAATAGAGATAGTTTTACTTCTTCCTTTCCAATTTGGATGTCTTTTATTTCTTTTATTTGCCTAATTGTTCCAGTTAGAACTTTCAATACTGTGTTTAATAGAAGTGAAGAAATTAGGAATTCTTATCTTGTTTCTGATCTTGACTATGGTGTTACCTGTGAGGTTTTCATATAATTTCTTTATCATGTTAAGCAACTTTCCTTCTATTCCTCATTTGTTTCATGCTTTTATTATGACAGAGTGTTAAATTTTGTCAAATGCTTTTTCTGCAACAATTGAAATGATTTTGTGTGTTTCACATCCCCCCCTTCTCTTAATGTATTACAGTTTTATTTTGTATTTGATTTATTTTGTATTTGAATCATTATTGTGTTCTGGGGAGAAATTCCACTTGGTCTCCATCTGAATCTTTTTGCCTGGACTTTTATTTTTTTGTGGTACGCGGGCCTCTCACTGTTGCGGCCTCTCCCGTTGAGGAGCACAGACTCCGGACACGAAGGCTCAGAGGCCATGGCCCAAGGGCCCAGCCACTCTGCAGCATGTGGGATCCTCCCGGACCAGGGCACGAACCCCTGTGCCCTGCATCAGCAGGTGGACTCTCAACAACTGCACCACCGGGGAAGCCCCCATCTGCATCTTTTTGATATGCTGCTGAATTTGGTTTGCTAGTATTTTGTTTAGGATTCTTCTATTAATATTCATAAGGGATATTAGTTTGTAGTTTTATTTTCTTCTGATGTGTTTATCTGGCTTTGTTATCAGAGGAATACTGGCCTCATAGAATGAGTTAGGAAGTGTTCCCTCCTCTTCTATTTTTTTTGGGAAGAATTTGAGGAGGATTGATGTTAATTTTCTTTAAAGTTCTGGCAGAATTCACATGTGAAGCCATCTGGTTCTCAGTTTTTCTTTGTTGGAAGGTTTTTGATTAATGACTCAATTTCTTGTTATAGGTTTATTCACATTTACTATTTCTTCTTGAGTCAATTGTGGTAGTTTCTGTGTTTTAAGAAATTTATTCAATCATATATGTTATTTAATATATTGCTGTACATTTTTTTCCACAATATTCTCATAAATTTTTTATTTCTATAAGATTTACAGTAATGTCCCTAGTGTTTATTAATTTGAGTCTTCTTTCTTTTTGGTTTGTGGTATTGTTCAAGTCCTTTATTTCTTTAATGATTGTCTGTCTGGTTGTTTTATCAGTTGTTATGAATGGGTTATTGAAGTCTCCAACTCTTATTTTAGGACTGTTTTTCTCTTCAATTCTGTTAATGTTTGCCTCATATAATTTGGGTTTCTGATATTTGGTACATATATGATTATAATTGTTATATTTTCTTGGTAAATTGATCCATTTATCAATATATAATGCACTTCTTTGCCTCTTGTGACAGCTTTTGACTTAAAGTCTATTTTGTCTGATATTAGTGTAGCCATCAGAGCTCCCCTGTGGTTACTATTTACATGGACTATATTTTCCCATCCTTTTAGTTTTAATCTATGTGTGTCTTTTTATTTAAAATGCATCTAAAGCGTATAGTTTGATCATGTTTTTTTTTAATCTACTTTGCTAATATATGCCTTTTGATTGGAAAGAATAACCCATTATATTTAATGCAATTGCTGATAAGAAATAACTTACTTCTGCCATTTGGTATTTGTTTTCTTTATGTCTCAACTTTTTTGGCCCTCATTTCCTCAATTTCTAACTTCTTTTGTGATTATTTGAATTTTTGTGCTGATGCATTTTAATTTTCTTCTCATTTGCCTTATCTGTATTTTTTTAGATATATTCTTTGTGGTTATCATGAGGATTACATATAATATCCTAAAGTTCTAACTGTCTAATTTCAATTGATACTAACTTAACTTCAGTTGAGTACAGAATTTCTATTGCTTTAAAGCCCATCTCCCTCCTTATGTTATTAATGTCACAAATTACAACTTTATATACATTGTATACCAAATAACAGATTTATATTTAATTTTTGTGCATTTGTCTTTTAAATTCTTTTGAAAATAAAATGAAGTCACAGATCAAGATTATAATAATACCTGCTGTTTGTTGACAGATCCCCCCTACCATACTTTAAATATATCATCCCACTGCCTTCTGGCCTCCAATGTTTCTGATGAGAAATCAGCTTATAATCATATTGAGGATCCCTTGTACATGACAATTTGCTTTTTTCTTGCTGCTTTCCAGATTGTCTCTTTGTCTTTTAATAATTAGATTTTAATGTTTCAGTGTTTGTCTCTTTGGCTTTATCTTACTTGGAGTTAATTGAGCTTCTTGGATTTGCATATTCATGTATTTCATCAAATTTGAGAAGTTTTCAGCCAACAGTTCTTGAAATAATTTTTCTGCTCTTTTCTCTCTCTCCTCCTTTTTGGGATTCCCATAATGCATATTATAGTTCCATTTTTTGGTGTTCCACAAAGTCCTTAGGCTGTGTTCATTTTTCTTCATCCTTTTTTTCTTTCTGCTCCTCAGACTTCATAATTTTAATTGACTGGTCTTCAGTCCATTGATTCTTTCTTCTGTCTGCTCAAATCTGCTGTTGAACCCCTCTAGTAAAATTTTTATTTCAGTTATTATACTTTTCAACTTGACAATTGCTGTTTGCTTTTTTTATATAGTTTCCATCTCTTGTTGCTAATTTTATTTTTTTCATATATCATTGTTCTGATTTGTCTAGTTCTTTTTGTTTTCCCATGGCTCTTTGAGCATATTTAAGAAGATATTTTAAAGTTTTTGTCTAGTAAGCCCAATGGCTGGCCTTCCTCAGGGATGTTTCCTGCTCTGTTCCTTTGAATGAGCCATCTTCTCCTGTTTGTATGCCTTGTGATGTTTTGTGGAAATTGGACATTTAATACACATAATGTGGTAACTCTAGAAATCAGGTACTTCTCCTTTCCATGAGTTTCTGTTCATTTATTTTTTGATTGTTGAAGACTGCAGTAGTTTATTTTGAGACTTTGTCAAACTGTTTTCCAAAGATTATTTCTTGCTCTGGTATGCTCACTGAAGTCTCACTTCTTTTAGGTCAGCTAATCTTTTGACAGGTTTCTAGATTTGCCAGAAGCTGAAACACATAACCAAACGAAAAACACCAAAAATGAAAAAGAGAAAGCAGCCATGTTTTCAAATTTTTGCAGACTGGCTCTGGTAGGATGGTGCTTTACTGACTAGCTAAACTTGCCCTGAGCCAAAAGATCTGCACGAGGTGAAAGATTAAGTCATTCTCAGTACTTTTCTCAGTGTTCCTCTTGCTTAAATATGTGTTTAGTTTTCTGAATTTTTTCTAAATTCTCCCATAAAAGTTATATTCTCTTTCATATGTGATCACTGAAGTCTGTGTTTCATTGGCTTAGTTGTCAGTTAGTATTTTGACAGAATTGCCTTAAATATCTGGAGCCAAAGAAGAAAAGAAAAAAAGTAAAGATAAAGAAATAAAGAACAGGGACTACCCTGGTGGCGCAGTGGTTGAGAGGCTGCCTGCCGATGCAGGGGACACGGGTTTGTGTCCCGGTCTGGGAAGATCCCACATGCCGCGCAGCGGCTGGGCCTGTGAGCCATGGCAACTGAGCCTGTGCGTCCGGAGCCTGTGCTCCACAACGGGAGAGGCCACAACAGTGAGAGGCCCGTGTACCATAAAAAAAAAAAAAAAAAAAAAAAAGAACAAGGGGAAAATACTTTTTCAGTATTTGCAGATTGGATATTTGTTTTAGTGGTACTCCTTCAACATTTACCTTGTCCATTTACATTTCTGCCTTAGGCCTCCTGCACGCCTAGAGCATGAAGGTTAACCAGAGGTGAAAAATGGGAATTTCTCAGGCCTTTTCTGAACATGCATCCAGCCATCGTCATGTGCATGGCTTCATGATTCCTCAGTATACAGAGGAGCTTTTAAAATCCCTTATTCCACCATATATGTCCTTTCCCAACCTCCTCTGACTGTTAACCCTAGTCTCACTTTGCATGGCCAATGCGTTTGCCTATAAATGCTTTCAACAAATGTTGCTTGGGAAGATGCCTCAGCCTTGGGAATGCTGAGAGCGAGATGAAACAATGGCAATCCCTTTCACTGTTCTTTCAGGTTTCCACCAGACAGGCTAAAACAGTCAAACACAGTTCTTTGAGAACAAGGTCTGTATTACTTCCTTTTGCACTAGCAACTTTCACCAGGAGTGTAGGCTGCTAACTCCATAGGCACTGCAACTCTGAGGTTGAAGGATGGCAGGCAGGCAATTTAAGGTGCCACAGTACTTTCTTACCACAATGCAGCCACTTTTATCTTCATTAAGTTTTCTCCTGGTTGTAAATTTTTGGCTAGATCCCAGAGCTCTAGAAAAGTTGATTGTGACAGTTTTTTCCCACTTTATTAATTGGTGTTGTATTACTCTGTGATTTTTTGTAATATCACCTTCCTGGAATTTACTGCATTTTAAAACAGGTTTAATTATTGGGAAATTCTTCCTCGGGTTAAGCTTAAGTAGGTTTTGTATTGATAGTTTCCCATTGTGTACCCCAGTTATGCTATTCAGGTAGTATAAGGTAAATCTCATTTCTTTTCCTTTGTCTGGCAGCCCTTCTGACTTGTGAAGTTGGTGATTTTGTCCATGCTAAAACTTCTACTTTGTAGTCTTGGCAGATCTTAGTTCCTTTCACTGTTGCTCCTAATGTTGTGGTTTCAAATGTATTTCTATCCTGTGTGTTCTACTCTGTTTTTCCTTAGGTGTGACATCTTAAAGAACAGAACAGAATGTTTCAGGTGTGGTTGACAAGCAGGGTGGAACTTCCACTAGTTTTATTGAAGTTACTTCAGATCACATTCACCTTTTTGGCAGCAACATTACACTATTAATTTACATTAAACTGAATCAAGTAAACCCCTAAGTGTGTTTTCATACATGTTGTTGTTAAATTCAGCCCCACTTCCATTGTCTACATGCCCATGTGGCAACTTGTTTGGTTTAGTCCGATTTTCTTTGTATGAAATATAGGAATAATAATAGTCATGGTTTCAACACTTGCAATGTGAAATACTTTGAACACATACAAAGTATTATATTCTCTCTCTGTCTTTCCTTTACCCCTTAATGTTTTAAAAATGTTGATGACTAGGTATAACCCCCAATTCTGATTTAATTAGTCTGAGGTGTGGCCTCATTTTAAAAATTACTTCAGGTAATTCTAACGTACAGCCAATGTTGAGATCCACTTGCCCTGAGAAAAAGAAAAATGGAAAACCAAACAAAGGAAATAACTAACATTTACCATATACTCCAATGTATTAATCTTCCAACCATTCTTTGGAAATAGGTACTATTTGTTGTTTTCATCCACATTTTATACTTGAGAAAGCCACAGCACAGAAAGGCTAAGAAATGTGCCTATGCAAGTCACAGAGCAGGTAAGACTCAGAGCGCAGATTCAAATTCAGGGAGCCTGATTCTGGAGCCTAAGAGTTAACCACCCCTCTAGGGCTTCTCCTTCTTGCCTCTAGTTTTGATTTCTGTCACTGCTGCTCTGGTTTATGTAGTTCTCAGTTAGCTTTGGGGTTTAATAGTTATTGGACATTCATCAGATGAGGCTTAGTAGAGTCTAATAAATGCCTGTCATTACTGGGTAAGCAGCCCGATAGTTAAACAGGGAGAACAGTCTCAGGAGCTCAATGAACAGAAGTAAAAGGGACAAGCAGGGGATTGGGTAACAGAGAAACCATACAAATACTACGATGTCCAAGAAAAGGGTGATAGGAAAAAAAAAGTAGACTAACACCCAGGAAAAGTGGTCAGGATTCCTGAAACTGTAGGAAGTTGAGTTACAGTACCAGCAAAAATTTATTATACCTTTATTCAGGATTTGCACAGGAGGTTAAGGGCAGATTAATTTCTGTGAGTTGTGGGGGGTGGCTATGTTAGCATAGACTAGAGGCTAGAAACTTAGGAAGTTTGAATGAGGCCTAGCAGTCCAGCTTCTAGGAAGAAAAGAGTAAGGGAGATATGACTATGGACTTCAGAGAAAGGAAGTATTCTATTATACTTATTTTTTTATTATAGTAAAATAAATATGACGTAAAATTTACCATTCTTGCCATTGTAATCAGTGACGTTAAGTACAATCGCAGTGTTGTGCAACTAGCACCACTGTCTAGTTCCAGACATTTTTTATAGCCCCAAACAGAAACACCATAATCATTAAGCAGTCGTTCTGCATTCCTCTGTGTCTCCAGCCCTAGAAACCATAAATCTGCTTTCTGTCTCTAAGGAATTGCTTATTTTGGATATTTCATATAAATGGAATCATTTATAACATGGCCTTTTGTGTCTGGCTATTTCAGCATGTTTTCAACATTCATCCATGTTGCAGCATTTATCAGAACTTCATTCATTTTATAGCTGAATAATATTTCATTTCATAGATATATTACACTTTGTTTCTCCTCTCATCCACTGGTGGAAATTTGGGTTGTTTCACTTTTTGGCCATTGTGAATAATGCTGCTATGAACATTCAGGTATAAGTATTTGAATACACGTTTTCAGTTATTTTGTGTATATACCTAGAAGTGCTGGTATTATAATTGCTGGATTATATGATAATTCTATGTTTAACATTTTTAAGAACGACCAAACTGTTTTCCCTTTTACATCTTCACCAGCAATGTACGAGTGTGCCAATTTCTCCACATCTTTCCAATACCTGTTATTTTCAATTTTTTAAATTATAGCTATCCAGCTGTGTGTGTATGAAGTGGTATCTCATTATGATTGATTTTGATTTATATTTCTTGAATGATAAATGACATTTATCATTTTTTCATGTGATTGCTGGCCATTTGTATAACTTCTTTGGAAAAGTGTCTATTCAAGTCCTTTGTGCATTCTTTTGTTGGATTTTTTTCTGTTTTATTTGTTGAGTTGTAAGAAAATTTAAATATATATTCTGGATAGTAGACCTTTTTATACATATAATTTGAAAATGCTTAGTCCCATTCTGTTGTCTTTTCATTCTCTTGACAATGTCCTTTGATGTACAAAAGCTTTTAATTTTGATTAAATCCAATTTATCAATTTTTTCTTTTGTTATATTTGATTTTTAGCCATATTTTAAAAAACACTGCCAAAGCCAAGATCATAAAAGTTTACCCCTATGTATCTATTTTATAGTTTTACCCCTTATATTTAAGTCTTTAATCCATTTAGTGTTCATTTTTGTTCATAGTATAATGGTTCAACTTCATTCTTTTACATGTTGATTTCCTGTTGTCCCAGTACCATTATTGAATTATTAATTCATTTATATTATTCATTCTCCATTGAATGGTCTTGGTACCCTTACAGAAAGTCAGTTGACCTTAGATATAAGAGTTTATTTCTGGACTCTCATTCCATTTCATTGATCTATATGTCTGTCCTTATGCCAGTGCCACACTGTTTTAATTTAACTTTGTAGTAAGTTTTTTCATTGGGAAATGTGAGCCTTCCAACTTTGTTCTTTTTCAAGATTGTTTTGGCTCTTTAGGTTTCCTTGAAATTCTATAGGAAGGTTAGCATCATCTCCTCTATTTCTGCACAAAAGACCGTTGGGATTAACTATTTTATTTATTTTTATGGTATTGTACATGGAATGTTTTACTTAACTTTGTTTTTGCATTGTTCTTAGCTAATTCATACAACTATAACTAGTTATTTTATGTTCATCTCATATTCTGCAATTTTGCTGGATTTGTTTATTAGTGCTGTTGTGTATTCTTTAAAATTTTCTATGTAGGATCATGGCAAATGCAAATAGAGATAATTTTGCTTCTTCCTTACCAATTTGGATGACTTTTATTTCTTTTTCTCACCTAATTGCTGTGTTAGACCTCCAGTATAATGTTGAATATATGTGGTGAAAGTGGATGTCCTTGTCTTGTTTCTGATCTTAAAGGAAAAGCTTTCAGTTTCTCACCACCAAGTATGATGTTACCTCTGGGGTTTTCATATATACCTTTAATTACATCAAGGAAATTCTCTTCTACTTTTAGTTTATTGAGTGTTTTCCTTATGAAATGGTGTTGAATTTTGTCAAATTTTTCTGTATCAATTGAGACAATCATATTCCTCTTTTCCTCTTCATTCTATTATGGTGTATTTCATTTATTTTTTTCATATTTTGAGCCACTTTTGTATTCCTGGAATATATTGCATTTAGTCATGATGTATAATTTTTTAAATAAAATGCTGCTGGATTTGATTTGCAAGTACTTTGTTCAGGATTTTGCATCTACATTAATCAGTTTGGTGTGGTTTATTTCTGATGTCTTTGCCTGGCTTTCATATCAGAGAAGTACTGGCCTCACAGAATGAGTTAGGAAGTGTTGTTGCCTCTTCTATTTTTGGAATTGTTTGAGAAGAATTGATGTTAATTCTTTTTTATCTGTTCAATAAAATTCACCAGTGAAGTCATCTAATCCTGGATTTTATCCTTTCTGTTGGAAAGTTTTTAATTACTGACTTAATCTTTTTAATTTCTATAGGTCTATTTACATTTTTATTTCTTTTTTAAAATTAATTTATTTTTTATTTATTTATTTATTTAGCTGTGTTGTGTCTTCGTTGCTGCCTGCAGGCTTTCTCTAATTGCAAAGAGCAGGAGCTACTCTTTGTTGCGGTGTGCGGGTTTCTCATTGCAGTGACTTCTCTTGTTGCAGAACACAGGCTCTAGGTGCGCATTCTTCAGTAGTTGTAGTGTACGGATTTAGTTGCTCTGCAGCAATGTGGGATCTTCCCGGACCAGGGCTCGAACCCAAGTCCCCTTCATTGGCAGGCGTATTCTTAACCACTGTGCCACCAGGGAAGTCCCTACATTTTTATTTCTTAAGTCAGTTTTGATAGTCCACGTGTTTCTAGGAAATTGTTCATTTTCTTTAGGTTAATCTAATTTCTTGGCATACAATTGTTTGTTTCTTTATTATTTCCTTGCTGCTGATAGCTTTGAATTTAGTTTACTGTTTTTTTCTAGTTGCTTATGGTATAAATCATTTTTTAATGTTGACACTTACTGCTCTACATATCCTTTGAGCAGTGTTTTGCCTGCCTCTCATAAGTTTTGTTGCACTGTGGTTTTTTTTTTTCATGTGTCTCAAGTTATTTTCTTATTTCACTTCTGATTACTTCTCTGACTCATAGCTTGTTGAAGAGTGTGCTGTTTAATTTCCACATATTTGTAAGTTTTATTATATTTTGAATTATGTGTCATAGTTAGAGTATAGGCCATGAAGCCAGATCGACTGGGTTGGATTCTTAGATCAGCCATTTACTGGCTATGTGACCTTGGGCAAGTTATAACTTCTTTGTATCTCAATTTATTCACGTAAATTAAGATAATATTGCTGTCTACAAAGCATTGTATTTTTTTTCTTTTTTTTTTTTGCTTTCACCTTGTTCTTTTTTTTATATTGAGGTATAGTTGATGTACACTATTATATGTTTCAGGTGTACAACATAGTGATTCACAATTTTAAAAGGTTCTATTCCATTTATAGTTATTGTAAAATATTAGCTATACTCCCTGTGTTGTACAATTGATCCTTGTAGCTTATTTATTTTATACATAATAGTTTGCACCTCTTTTTTCCCTACCCCCATCTTGCTCCTCCTCCATTCCCTCTTCCCACTGGTAACCACTAGTTTGTTCTCTATATCTGTGAGTCTCTTTCTTTTTTGTTATATTCACTAGCTTGTTCTATTTTTTAGATTCCACATATAAGTGATATCATATAGTATTTATCTTTCTGTATGACATACTGTATGACATACTTCACTAAGTATATTCTCTAGGTTCATTCGTGTTGCTACAAATGGCAATACTACATTATTTTATATGGATGAGTAATATTCCATTTTATATATATTCCACATTTTAAGCAATTGTCTGATGATGGGAACCTGAACTGTTTACATTTCTTGGCTACTGTAAATAGTGCTGCTAGGAACATTGGTGTTCATGTATCTTTTTGAATTAAAGCTTTTGTCTTTTCCAGATATTTGCTCAGTGGTTGGATTACTGGATCATATGGTAGTTCTATTTCTAGTTTTTTAAGGAACACCAATAGTGTTTTCCATAGTGGCTGCACCAATTTACATTCCCACCAACAATGTAGGAGGGTTCCCTTTTCTCCACACCCTCTCCCGCACTTATTTGTAGACATTTTGATGATAGACATTCTGACTATTTTGAGGTTATAGCTCATTGTGGTTTTGATTTGCATTTCTCTAATAAGTAGTGTTGTTGAGCATCTTTTCATGTGTCTGTTGACCATCTGTACGTCTTCTTCGGAAAAATGTCTATTTAGGTCTTCTGCCCATTTTTTAAATTGGTATGTATGTTTTTTTGGTACTGAGTCATAAGAGCTCTTTGTATATTTTGGATATTAATTGCTTGTGTATTGCATCATTTGCAAATATTTTCTCCTAGCCTGTATGTTATCTTTTTGTTCCATTGATGGTTTCCTTTGCTGTACAAAAGTTTATAAGTTTGATTAGGTCCCATTTGTTATTTTTTACTTTAATTTCTTTTGCCTTTGGAGATCAATCTAAGAAAATATTGCTACAATTTATGTCAGAGAGTGTTTTGTCTATATACTCTTCTAGGAATTTTATGATGTCATGCCCTATATTTTGGTTTTTAAACAATTTTGATTTTATTTTTGTATATGGCATGAGGAAGTGTTATCCTTTCATTGATTTATATGTAGCTTTTCAGCTTTCCCATACCACTTGTTGAATATACTTGCTTTTCCCTGTTGTATATTCTTGTCTCTTTTGTTGTAGATTAATTGATCAGTAGTGAGTGGGTTTATTTCTGGGCTCTCTATTCTGTTCGAATTATCTACATGTCTGTTTTTGTTCCAGTACCATGTTGTTTTAATTACTGTAGCTTTGTAGTATAGTCTGAAGTAAGGAAGGGTTATGCCTCCAGGTTTAGTCCTTTTCCTCAGGACTGCTTTAGGAATTCTGGGTCTTTTATCATTCCAAATAAATTTTAGAATTATTTGTTTTAGTTTTGTGAAAAATGTCATGGGTGTTTTGATAGTGGATATCATTATATCTGTAAGTTGCTTTGGGTAGTATGTCCATTTTAACAATATTAATTCTTATCCAAGATCATGGGATAACTTTCCACTTCTTTGAATCACCTTCAGCTTCCTTTATCAGTGTTTTATAGTTTTCAGCAAATAGGTCTTTCACCTCCTTGGTTAAGTTTATTTCTAGGTATTTTATTATTTTTGATGCCATTTCAAATGTGATTTTATTTCTTTCTCTTTCTGATATTTCATTATTAGTGTAAACAAATGCAACTGATTTCTATATATTAATCTTGTATCCTTGTAACTGAATTTACATATTAGTTCTAATAGTTTTTGTGTGAATGTTTTAGGGTTATTTATATAGAGTATTATGTCAACTGCAAATGGTGGCAGTTTTACCTCTTCCCTTCCAATTTATATACCTTTTATTTCCTTTTCTAATCTGATTGCTGTGGCTAGGACTTCCAATACTATGTTGTATAGAAGTGGTGAGAATGGGCATCCCTGTCATGTTCCTGAATTTTGTGGGAAGGCTGACTGTTCACCACTGAGTGTGATGTTAGCTATGGGATTGTTGTATATGGCCATTATTATGTTCAAGTATGTTCTCTCTATGCTCAGTTTCTGGAATTTTTATCATAAGTGGATGTTGAACTTTGTAAAAATTTTTCTGCATCTATTAAGATAATTACATGGATTTTATTCTTCAGTCTGTTAATGTGGTATATCACATTGACTTGTCAATATTGAAAAAATATTGCATCCCTGGGATAAATACCAGTTGATCTTGGTGAACAAACCTTTTGATGTATTGTTGGATTCACACTGCTAATATTTTTTGAAGATTTTTGCATCTATGTTAATCAGTGATATTTGCCTCTGATTTTATTTCTGGGGGGTGATGTCTTTGGTTTTGATATCAGGGTGATGCTGGCCTCATAGTAAGAGTTTGGAAGTGCTCCTTCCTCTGCAGTTTTTTGGAATCATTTGAGAAAAATAGGTATTATCTTTGCTCTAAATGTTGGCAGAATTCACCTGTGAAGCCATCTGGTCTTGGACTTCTGTTTGTTAGGCATTTTTTCATTACTAGTAATTGTTCTGTTCACATTTTCCATTTCTTCCTGGTCCATTCTTTAGAGATGGTACATTTGTAGGAGTATGTCCATTTCTTCTAGGTTTTTCATTTAATGGGGAAATAGTTGTTAGTAGTAATTTCTTATGATCCTTTGTACTTCTGTCATTTTGGTTGTAATTTCTCCTTTTCATTTTTGAGTTAATTGATTTGGACCTTTTCTATCTGTCTGTCTGTCTCTCTCTTTTGATGAGTCTGGCTAAAGGTTTACCAATTTTTTTATCTTTTCAAAGAACCATCTCTTAGTTTCATTCTGTTGTTAGAACTACTGATCTATTCTATTGTTTTCTTTAATATTTATTTACTTATTTACTTGGGCTGCACTACATCTTATCTGCAGCACATAGGATCGTTAGGTGCAGCAGGTGGACTTCTTAGTTGCAACATGCAGACTTCTTAGTTTCAGCATGTGGACTTTCAGTTGTGGCATGCAGACTTCTTAGTTGCAGCAGGCATGTGGGATCTAGTTCCCCAACTAGGGATTGAACTCGAGCCCCCTGCATTTGGATCGTGGAGTCTTACCCACTGGACCACGAGGGAAGTCTCTGTTTTGTTTTGTTGGGTTTTTCTTAGTCTCTTTCATTTACTTCTACTCTGGTTGTTATGATTTCTTTCCTTCTACTAACTTGGAGTTTTGTTTGTTCTTCTTTTTATAGCTCCTTTAGCTGAAAGTTTAGGTTGTTTACTTGAGATTTTTTTCTTTTCTGAGGTAAGCTTGTATTTATATAAACTTTCCTCTTAGAACTGCTTTTGCTGCATCCCGTAGATTTTGTATCATTATTTTGGTTTTCATTTGTCTCCAGGTGTTTTTTTTATTTCATCTTTTATTTCATCAGTAACATTTTTTTGTTTATTTAATTGCATATTAGCCTCCATGATTTCTTTGCAGTTTTTTTTCCTTCTAGGTGATTTCTAGTAGCATAGTGTTGTAGTTGGAAAAGACACTTGATTTGATTTTAGTTTTCTTAAATTTACTGAGGCTTGTTTTGTGGCCTAGCATATAATCTATCCTGGAAAATGTTACATGTGCACTATAAAAGAATGTGTATTATACTGCTTTCAGATGGAATGTTCTATATAACTCCATCTGCTCTAATGTATCATTTAAGGCCAGTGTTTCCCTTTTGGTTTTATGTCTGGATGATCTGTGATTGACATAAGCTGCATGTTAAATTCCCTTACTATTATTGTGTCACTGTTGATTTCTCCCTGTATGTCTGTTAAAATTTTCATAATGTATTTAGGAGCTTCTGTATTGGCTGCACATATATTACAATTGTTTTATCTTCTTCATCGATTGATCCCTTGATCATTATGTATAGTGCCCTTCTTTGTCTCTTGTAATAGTGTTGATATTAAAGACTATTTTGTTTGATATAAGTATTGCTACCTTAGCTTTCTTATGATTTCTATTTCCATGGAATTCCTTTTTTGATTCCCATACTTTTAGGCTATGTGTATAGTTATATCTGAAGTGTGTCTGGTAGGCAGTGTATATATGGGTCTAGTTTTTGTATCCATTCAGCCACTATGTCTTTTGATTTGAGCATATAGCTTATTTACATTTAGAGTAGTATCAAGAACTGTATGCAGAAAATTATAAGACACTAATGAAAGAAATTAAAGATGATACAAATAGATGGAGAGATATACCATGTTCTTGGATTGGAAGAATCAACATTGTGAAAATGATTCTACTACCCAAAGCAATCTAGAGATACAATGCAATCCCTATCAAACTACCACTGGCATTTTTCGCAGAACTAGAACAAAAAATTGCACAATTTGTATGGAAACACAAAAGACCCCGAATAGTCAAAGCAATCTTGAGAACAAAAAATGGAGCTGGAGGAATCAGGCTCCCTGACTTCAGACTATACTACAAAGGTACAGAAATCAAGACAGAATGGTACTGGCACAAAAACAGAAATATAGATAAATATAACAGGATAGAAAGCCCAGAGATAAACCAATGCACATATGGTCAACTTATCTTTGATAAAGGAGACAAGAAGGTACAGTGGAGAAAGGACAGCCTCTTCAATAAGTGGTGCTGGGGAAACTGGACAGATACATGTAAAAGTGTGAAATTAGAACACTCCCCAACACCATACACAAAACTAAACTCAAAATGGATTAAAGACCTAAATGTAAGGCCAGACACTATCAAAGTCTTAGAGGAAATCATAGGCAGAGCACGCTATGACATAAATCACAGCAAGATCGTTTTTGACCCACCTCTTAGAGAAATGGAAATAAAAACGAAAATAAACAAATGGGACCTAATGAAACTTAAAACCTTTGCACAGCAAAGAAAACCACACACAAGGCCAAAAGACAACCCTCAGAATGGGAGAAAATATTTGCAAATGAAGCAACTGACAAAGGATTAATCTTCAAATCTATAAGCAGATCATTCAGCTCAATAACAAAAAACAAACAACCCAATCCAAAAATGGGCAGAAGACCTAATAGACATTTTGCCAAAGAACATACACAGACTGCCAAAAAACACATGAAAGAATGCTCAACATCATTAATCATTAGAGAAATGCAAATCAAAACTACAATGAGATATCATCTCACACCGGTCAGAATGGCCATCATCAAAAAATCTAGAAACAATAAATGCTGGAGAGGGTGTGGAGAAAAGGGCACACTCTTGCACTGCTGGTGGGAATGTGAATTGGTACAACGACTATGGAGACCACTATGGAGGTTCCTTAAAAAACTACAAATAGAACTACCACATGACCCAGCAATCCCATTACTGGGCATATACCCTGAGAAAACCATAATTCAAAAAGAGTCATGTACCAAAATGTTCATTGCAGCTCTATTTACAATAGCGAGGAGATGGAAACAACCTAAGTGTCCATCATCAGATGAATGGATAAAGAAGATGTGGCACATATATACAACGGAATATTACTCAGCCATAAAATGAACCGAAATTGACCTATTTGAAATGATGAGGATAGACATAGAGTGTGTCATACACAGTGAAGTAAGTCAGAAAGAGAAAGATAAATACCGTATGCTAACACATAAATATGGAATTTATGAAAAAAGAATATCATGAAGAACCTAGGGGTAAGACAGGAATAAAGACACAGACCTACTAGAGAATGGACTTGAGGATATGGGGAGGGGGAAGGGTAAGCTGTGACAAAGCGAGAGAGAGGCATGGACATATATACACGACCAAATGTAAGGTAGACAGCTAGTGGGAAGCAGCTGCATAGAACAGGGAGATCAGCTTGGTGCTTTTGACCACCTGGAGGGGTGGGATAGGGAGGGTGGATGGGAGAGAGACGCAAGAGGGAAGAGATATGGGAATATATGTATATGTATAACTGATTCACTTTGTTATAAAGCAGAAAATAACACACCATTGTAAAGCAATTTTACTCCAATAAAGTTGTAAAAAATAAAAGAAGAGGTGGCACATATATACAATGGAATATTACTCAGCCATAAAAAGAAACGAAAATGAGTTATCTGTAGTGAGGTGGATATACCTAGAGTCTATCATAGAGAGTGCAGTAAGTCAGAAGGTGAAAGAAAAATACCGTATGCTAACACATATATATGGAATCTAAGGGGAAAAATGTCATGAAGAACCTAGGGGTAAGACAGGAATAAAGACACAGACCTACCAGAGAATGGACTTGTGTATATGGGGACGGGGTAGGGTAACCCGTAACAAAGTGAGAGAGTGGCATGGACATATATATACTACCAAACGTAAAATAGATAGCTAGTGGGAAGCAGCCACATAGCACAGTGATATCAACTCGGTGGTTTGTGACCACATAGAGGGATGGACTAGGGAGGGTGGGAGGGAGGTAGATGCAAGAAAGAAGAGATATGGGAACATATGTATATGTATAACTGATTCACTTTGTTATAAAGCAGAAACTAACACACCATTGTAAAGCAATTATACCCCAATAAAGATGTTAAAAAAAAAAAGTCATGTACCAAAATGTTCACTGCAGCTCTATTTACAATAGCGAGGAGATGGAAACAACCTTACTGTCCGTCATCAGATGAATGGATAAAGAAGATGTGGCACATATATACAACGGAATATTACTCAGCCATAAAATGAAACGAAATTGACCTATTTGTAATGAGGAGGATAGACCTACAGTGTGTCATACAGAGTGAAGTAAGTCAGAAAGAGAAAGACAAATACCGTATGCTAACACATATATATGGAATTTAAGAAAAAAGAATATCATGAAGAACCTAGGGGTAAGACAGGAATAAAGACACAGACCTACTAGAGAATGGACTTGAGGATAAGGGGAGGGGGAAGGGTAAGCTGTGACAAAGCGAGAGAGAGGCATGGACATATATACACGACCAAATGTAAGGTAGACAGCTAGTGGGAAGCAGCTGCATAGCACAGGGAGATCAGCTCGGTGCTTTGTGACCGCCTGGAGGGGTGGGATAGGGAGGGTGGGTGGGAGGGAGATGCAAGAGGAAAGAGATATGGGAACATATGTATATGTATAACTGATTTGCTTTGTTATAAAGCGGAAAATAACACACCATTGTAAAGCAATTATACTCCAATAAAGATGTAAAAGAAAAAATGTATAGTATCAATATGTATGTTCTTTTTTTTTCTAACATCTTTATTGTAGTATAACTGCTTTACAATGCTGTGTTATTTTCTGCTTTATAACAAAGTGAATCAGTTATACGTATACATATGTTCCCATAACTCTTCCTTCTTGCATCTAGCTCCCTCCCACCCTCCCTAATCCACGCCTCTAGGTGGTCACAAACCACAGAGCTGATCTCCCTGTGCTATGCGACTGTTTCCCACTAGCTATCTGTTTTACATTTGGTAGTGTATATATGTCCATGCCACTCTCTCATTTTGTCACAGCTTACCGTTCACCCTCCCCATATCCTCAAGTCCATTCTCTAGTAGGTCTGTGTCTTTACTCCCATCTTGCCCCTAGGTTCTTCATGAGCCTTTTTTCTCTTATATTCCATATATATGTATTACCATACGGTATTTGTTTTTCTCTTTCTGACTTACTTCACTCTGTATGACAGACTCTAGGTACATCCACCTAACTACAAATATCTAAATTTCGTTTCTTTTTATGGCTGACTAATATTCCATTCTATATATGTGCCACATCTTTTTTAACCATTCATCCGATGATGTACACTTAGGTTTTTTCCATGTCCTGGCAATTGTAAGTAGAGCTGCAATGAATATTTTGGTACATGACTCTTTTTGAATTATGATTTTCTCAAGGTATATGCCCAGTAGTGGGATTCCTACGTGGTATGGTAGTTCTATTTTTAGTTTTATAAGGAACCTCCATACTGTTCTCCATAGTGGCTGTATCAATTTATATTCCCATGAACAGTGCAAGAGTGTTCCCTTTTCTCCACAACCTGTCCAGCATTTATTGTTTCTAGATTTTTTGATGATGGCCATTCTGACTGGTTTGAGATGATATCTCATTGTAGTTTTTTTTTTTTTTTTTTTTTTTGCTGTACGCGGGCCTCTCACTGTTGTGGCCTCTCCCGCTGCGGAGCATAGGCTCCGGATGCGCAGGCTCAGCGGCCATGGCTTACGGGCCCAGCCGCTCCGCGGCATGTGGGATCTTCCCAGACCGGGGCACGAACCTGTGTCCCCTGCATCAGCAGGCAGACTCTCAACCACTGCGCCACCAGGGAAGCCCTCATTGTAGTTTTGATTTGCATTTCTCTAATGATTAATGATGTTGAGCATTCTTTCATGTGTTTGTTGGCAGTCTGTATATCTTCTTTGGAGAAATGTCTATTTAGGGCTTCTGCCCATTTTTTTTTCTTTTTAATTTTTTTATTGAAATATAGTTGATTTACAACGTAGTGTTAGTTTCAGGTGTACAGCAAAGAGATTCAGTATATATATACATTCTTTTTCAGGTTCTTTTCCTTTATAGGTTATTACAAAATATTTTTGATTTTGCTGTTTGTTTTTTTTGTTGTTGAGTTGCATGAGCTGCTTGTAAATCTTTGAGATGATCCTTTGTCAGTTGCTTCATTTGCAAATATTTTCTCCCACTCCGAGGGTTGTCTTTTGGTCTTGTTTATGGTTTCCTTTGCTGTGCAAAAGCTATTAAGTTTCATTAGGTCCTGTTTGCTTATTTTTTTTATGTCTGTTTCTCTAGAAGGTGGGTCATAAAGGATCTTGCTGTGATTTATGTCATAGAGTGTTCTGCCTATGTGTTCCTCTAAAATTTGATAGTGTCTGGCCTGACATTTAGGTCTTTAATCCATTTTGGCTTTATTACTGTGTGTGCTGTTAGGGAGCGTTCTAATTTGATACTTTTACATGTACCTAACAGTTTTCTCAGCACCACTTATTGAAGAGGCCGTCCTTTCTCCACTGTATATTCTTGCCTCCTTTATCAAAGATAAGGTGACCATATGTGTTTGGCTTTATCTCAGGGCTTTCTATCCTGTTCCCCTGATCTATATTTCTATTTCTGTGCCAGTACCATACTTTTTTGATTACTGTAGCTTTGTAGTATAGTCTGAAGTCAGGGAGCCTGATTCCCCCAGCTCTGTTTTTCTTTCTCAATATTGCTTTTGCTATTCAGGGTCTTTTGTGTTTCCATACAAATTATGTAGTTCTTTGTTCTATTTCTGTGAAAAATGCTAGTGGTAGTTTGATAGGGATTTCATTGAATCTGTAGATTACTTTGGGTAGTAGAGACATATTCACAATTTTCATTCTTCCAATCCAAGAACATGGTATATCTCTCCATCTATTTGTATCATCTTTAATTTCTTTCATCAGTGTCTTATAATTTTCTGCATACAGGTCTTTTGTCTCCTTAGGTAGGTTTATTCCTAAATATTTTATTCTTTTTGTTGCAATGGTAAATGGGAGTGTTTTCTTGATTTCCCTTTCAGATTTTTCATCATTAGTGTATAGGAATGCCAGAGATTTCTGTGCATTAATTTCGTATCCTGCTTCTTTAGCAAATTCATTAATTAGTTCTAGTAGTTTTCTGATACCATCTTTAATATTCTCTATGTAGAGTATTATGTCATCTGCAAACAGTGACAGCTCTACTTCTTCTTTTCTGATTTGGATTCCCTTTATTTCTTTTTCTTCTCTGATTGCTGTGGCTAAAACTCCCAAAACTATGTTGTATAATAGTGGTCAGAGTGGGCAACCTTGTCATGTCCTTGATCTTTTGGAAATGGTTTCACTTTTTCACCATTGAGGACGATGTTGGATATGTGTTTGTCATATATGGCCTTTATTACGTTGAGGAAAGTTCTCTCTATGCCTACTTTCTGCAGGGTTTTTATCATATATCATTGTAGAATTTTGTTGAAAGCTTTCTCTGAATCAATTGAGATGATCATATGGTTTTTCTCCTTCAATTTGTTAATATGGTGTATCACATTGATTGATTTGTGTATATTGAAGAATCCTCTTATTCCTGGGATAAACCCCACTTGATCATGGTGTATGATCCTTTTAATGTGCTGTTGGATTCTGTTTGTTAGTATTTTGTTGAGGAATTTTGCATCAATGTTCATCAGCCATATTGGCCTGTAGTTTTCTTTTTTTGTGACATATTTGTCTGGTTTGGATATCACACTGTGGGTGCCCAGTAGAATGTGTTTGGAAGTGCTCCTCCCTCTGCTATATTTCAGAAGAGTTTGAAAAGGATAGGTGTTAGCTCTTCTCTAAATGTTTGATAGAATATGCCTGTGAAACCATCTCATCTTTGGTTTTTGTTTGCTGGAATATTTTTAATCACAGTTTCAATTTCACTGCTTGTTATTGGTCTGTTCATATTTTTTTTATTTCTTCCTGGTTCAGCCTCGGAACGTTTTGCATTTCTAAGAATTTGTCCATTTCTTCCAGGTTGTCCATTTTATTGGCATAGAGTTGCTTGTAGTAATCTCTCATGATCTTTTGTATTTCTGCAGTGTCAATTGTTACTTCTCCTTTTCATTTCTAATTCTTTTGATTTGAGTCTTCTCCCTTTTTTTCTTGATGAGTCTGGCTAATGTTTTATCAATTTTGTATCGCTTCTGAAAAAACAGCTTTTAGTTTTATTGATCTTTGTTATCATTTCCTTCATTTCTTTTTCATTTCTTTCTGATGTGATCTTTATGATTTCTTTCCTTCTGCTAACTTTGGGTTTTTTTTATTCTTCTTTCTCTAATTCTTTAAGATGCACGGTTAGGTTGTTTATTTGAGATGTTTCCTGTTTCTTAAGGTAGAATTGTATTGCTATACTTTCATCTTAAAACTGCTTTTGCTGCATCCCATAGGTTTTGAGTCGTTCTGTCTCCATGTCATTTGTTTCTAGGTATTTTATTGATTTCCTCTTTGATTTCTTCAGTGATCACTTGATTATTAAGTAGTGTATTGCTTAGCCTCCATGTGTTTGTATTTTTTACAGATATTTTCCTGTAATTGATATCTATTCTCATAGCGTTGTTGTCAGAAAAGATACTTGAAGTGATATCAATTTTCTTAAATTTACCAAGGCTTGTTTTGTGACCCAACATATGATCTACCCTAGAGAATGCTCCATGAGCACTTGAGAAAAAAATGTATTCTAATGTTTCTGGATGGAATGTCCTATAAATATCCATTAAGTCCACCTTGTTTAAGGTATCACTTAAAGCTTGTGTTTCCTTATTTATTTTCATTTTGGATGATCTGTCCATTGGTGAAAGTGGGATGCTAAAGTTCCCTACTATGATTCTGTTACTGTTGATTTCCCCTTTTATGGCTGTTAGTATTTGCATTATGTATTGAGGTGCTCCTCTGTTGGGTGCATAAATATTAACAATTGTTATATCTTCTTCTTGGATTGATCCCTTGATCATTATGTAGTGTCCTTCTTTGTCTCTTGTAATCGTCTTTATTTTAAAGGCTATTTTGTCTGATATGAGAATTGCTCCTCCAGCTTCCTTTTGATTTCCATTTGCATGGCATATCTTTTTCCATCCCCTCACTTTCAGTCACTTTGTGTCCCTAGGTCTGAAGTAGGTCTCTCATAGACAGCATATATATGGGTCTTGTTTTTGTATCCATTCAGCCAGTCTGTGTCTTTTGCTGGGAGCATTTTATCCATTTACATTTGAGGTAATTATCAATATGTATGTTCATATTCCCATTTTCTTAATTGTTTTGAGTTTCTTATTGTAAGATTTTTCCTTCTCTTGTGCTTCTTGCCTAGAGAAGTTCCTTTAGCATTTGTTGTAAAGCTGGTTTCGTGGTGCTGAACTCTCTCAGCTTTTGCTTGTCTGTAAAGTTTTTAATTTCTCCATCAAAATGTATGAGATCCTTGCTGGGTAGGTTAATCATGGTTTTAGATTTTTCACCTTCATCACTTTAAATATGTCCTGCCATTCTCTTCTGCCTTGCAGAGTTTCTGCTGTAAGATCAGCTGTTAACCTTATGGGGATTCCCTTGTGTGTTATTTTTTTTCCCTTGCTGCTTTTAATATGTTTTCTTTGTATTTAATTTTTGATAGTTTGATTAATGTGTGTCTTGGCATATTTCTCCTTGGATTTATCTTATATCAGACTCTCTGTGCTTCCTGGATTTGATTAAATATTTCCTTTCCCATATTAGGGAAGTTTTCAACTATAATCTCTTCATATATTTTCTCAGTCCCTTTCTTTTTGTCTTCTTCTTCTGGAACCCCTATAATTCTTATGTTGGTGTATTTAGTGCTGTCCCCAAGGTCTCTGAGATTGTCCTCAATTCTTTTCATTGTTTTTTCTTTATTCTGCTCTGCAGTAATTATTTCCACTATTTTATCTTCCAGGTCACTTGTCCGTTCCCCTGCCTCAGTTATTCTGCTATTGATCCCTTCTAGAGTGTTTGTAATTTCATTTATTGTGCTGTTCATTGTTGCTTGTTTCCTCTTTATTTCTTCTAGGTCCTTGTTAAATGTTTCTTGCATTTTGTCTATTCTATTTCCAAGATTTTAGATCATCTTTACTATCATTATTCTGAATTCTTTTTCAGGTAGACTTCGTATTTCCTCTTCATTTGTTAGGTCTGGTGGGTTTTTACCTTGCTCCTTCATGTGCTGTGTGTTTTTCTGTCTTCTCATTTTGCTTAACTTACTGTGTTTCAGGTCTCCTTTTCACAGGCTGCACGTTCGTAGTTCCTGTTGTTTTTGGTGTCTGTCCCCAGTGGCTAAGGTTGGTTCACTGGGCTGTGTAGGCTTCCTGGTGGAGGGGACTAGTGCCTGTGTTCTGTTGGATGAGGCTGCATCTTGTTTTCTGGTGGGCAGGTC
The DNA here is from genome assembly GCF_949774975.1 of Lagenorhynchus albirostris. Lineage (NCBI taxonomy): Eukaryota > Metazoa > Chordata > Mammalia > Artiodactyla > Delphinidae > Lagenorhynchus > Lagenorhynchus albirostris. Next base: position 83,361,880 of record NC_083116.1, on the reverse strand, counting down.
CACGTCTGGTAGTGTGTTTTGGGGTGTCTGTGGTCTTAGTATGATTTTAGGCAGCCTCTCTGCTAATGGGTGGGGTTGTGTTCCTGTCTTGACTGTTGTTTGGCATAGGGTGTCCAGCACTGTAACTTGCTCATCTTTGAGTGAAGCTGGGTCTTGGTGTTGAGATGGAGATCTCTGGGAGATTTTCACCATTTGATAATACGTGGAGCTGGGAGGTCTCTTTTGGACCAGTGTCCTGAAGTTGGCTCTCCCACCTCAGAGGCACAGGCACTGCATCCTGGTTGGAGCACCAAGAGCCTTTCATCAACATGGCTCAGAATGAAAGTGAGAAAAAATAGAAAGAAAGAAACATGATAAAATAAAGATAAAATAAAATCAAGTTATTAAAATAAAAAATTATTAAGAAAAAATTTTTAAGTAAGAAAAAAAAACGGACGTACAGAACCCTAGGACAAATGGTGAAAGCAAAGCTATACAGACAAAATCTCACACAGAAGCATACACATACACACTCACAAAAATAGGAAAAGGGGAAAAAATAATATATCTTGCTCCCAAAGTCCACCTCCTCAATTTGGGATGGTTTGTTGTGTATTCAGGAATTCCATAGATGCAAGGCACATCAAGTTGATTGTGGAGATTTAATCCGCTGCTCCTGAGGCTGCTGGGAGTGATTTCCCTTTCTCTTCTTTGTTGGCACAGCTCCCGGTGTTCAACCTTGAATTTTGCCCCGCCTGTGCGTGTAGATTGCCTGAGGGCCTCTGTTCTTCGCTCAGACAGGACTGGGTTAAAGGAGCATCTGATTCGGGGGCTCTGGCTAACTGAGTCCGGGAGGAGGGCGGGGTATGGATGTGGGGAGAGCCTGCCGCGGCAAAGGCCAGCATGACGGTGCAGCAGCCTTAGGCGTGCCGTGCGTTCTCCTGGGGAAGTTGTCCCTGGATCACTGAACCCTGGCAGTGGCGGTCTGCCCAGGCTCCTGGGAGGGGAGGTGTGGATAGTGACCTGTGCTTGCAAACAGACTTCTTGGTGGCAGCAGCAGCAGCCTTAGCATTTCATGCCCGTCTCTGGGGTCCACGCTGATAGTCGTGGCTCGCGCCTGTCTCTGGAGCTCCTTTAAGTGGCACTCTTAATCCCCTCTCCTCGCACACCAGGAAACAAAGAGGCAAGAAAAAGTCTCTTGCCTCTTCTGCAGGTCCAGACTTTATCCTGGAGTCCCTCCCATCTAACCGTGGTGCACTAACCCCTTCTGGCTGTGTTCATCCCGCCCACCCCAGTCGTCTCCCTGCGATCTGACCGAAGCCCGAGCCTCAGCTCGCAGCCCCGCCCGCCCCGGCAAATGAGCAAACAAGCCTCTTGGGCTGGTTAGTGTTGGTCGGTACCAATCCTCTGTGCGGCAATCTCTCCGCTTTGCCCTCCGCAGCCCTGTTGCTGTGCTCTCCACCGCGGCTCTGAAGCTTCCCCCCTCCGCCACCCTCAGTCTCTGCCCGCAAAGTGGCTTCCTTATGTGTGGAAACCTTTCCTCCTTCACAGCTCCTTCCCACTGGCGCAGGTCCCGTCCCTATTCTTTTGTCTCTGTTTTTCTTTTTTCTTTTGCCCTACACAGTTACGTGGGGAGTTTCTTGCCTTTTGGGAGGTCTGAGGTCTTCTGCCAGCGTTCAGTGGGTGTTCTATAGGAGCAGTTCCACGTGTAGATATATTTCTGATGTATCTATGGGGAGGAAGGTGATCTCTGCGTGTTAGTCTTCCGCCATCTTCTCCGACCAGTCCCAATATGTATGTTCTTATAGCCATTTTGTTTATTGTACTTTGTTTTTGTAAGTCTTTTTTGTTCCTTTCCTATTTTCTTCTCTTCCCTTATGATTTGATGACTATCTTTAGTGTTATTTTTGGATTTCTTTTTGGTTTATTTTGTGTGTATATAAAATTTTGGTTTGTGGTTACCATGAGTTTAAATATAGCCATCTACATATATATGTGATTGTTTTAAGTTGCTGAACTCTTAATTCCAAATGCATTTTAACAAGCCGTCATTTGTAATATCCTGCCCTCACAATTACTGTTTTTGATATCATATTTTATATGTTATCTAATTGTATTGTGTAACTCTTAACTGCTTAATGTGGATATAGATGATTTTACTACTTTCATCTTTTAACCTTCCTAGTAGCTTTTTTCATGGTTGATTTTCTACCTTTTCTATATGTTTGCCTTTACCAATCACACTTATCTGGTCTTAATTTTTATGTTTCTAGTTTGGACCTTTTCTTTTTCACTTAGAGTAGTTCCTTTAACATTTCTTTGAATGCTGGCTTGATGGTGTTGAACTCTTTCAGCTTTTGTTTGTCTGTAAACCTTTTGATCTCTCCATCAAATCCAAATGAGAGCTTTACCAAGTAGAATATTCTCAGTTGTAGCTTTTTCCCTTTCATCACTTTAACTATATTTTGCCACTCCCTTTTTGCCTGCAGAGTTTCTGTTGAAAAGTCTTCTCATAGCTATATGGAAGTTCCCTTGTATGTAATGTGTTCCTTTTCCCTTGCTGCTTTTAATATTCTCTATCTTTTGTTTTTGCCATTTTAATTACAGTGTATTGTGTTGATTTCCTCTTTGTGTTAATCCTACTTGGGACTCTCAGTCCTTCCTGGACTTTATGTCCTTTTTTTTTTCCACATTAGGGAAGTTTTCAGCTATTAAGTCTTCAATTATGTTCTCAGCCCTTTCTCTCTCTTCTCCTTCTAGTGTAAATATTAGTGCCCTTGATGTTTTCCCAGAGGTCTCTTAAACTGTCCTCATTTCTTTTCATTTTTTTCTTTTCTCTATTCAGCATTAGTGTTTTCTGCTACTCTATTCTAACTCACTGATCTTTTCCTCTGTATCATTTAATGTACTTTTGTTTCCTTCTAGTGTATTTTTCTTTGCAGTTGTTGTATTCTTCATCTTTGGTTGTTTTATATATTCTATAACTCTTTGTTAAAATCTTCTAACTTCTCTCTCTGTGCATCCGTTCTTCTCCTGAATTTTTTGTTCATCTTAATGATCACTATCCTAAACTCTTTCTTGGATAGATTGACTATGTCCACTTCACTTATCATTCTGAGTAGGTTTCTCTATAATCAACTGTAGGTTACACAAACCTCTGACTGCTACTAGGGGAAGGTTAAGTAGAAATACACAGGTGAGAGACTGTGGTGGAGATGAGTAGTTGCAGTCTTTGGGCATTTAGCAGAAAGTCCACATAACATGTTTCAAAAGGAGTGGTAGTGATATTGGTGGATCAAGGCTCTATGCCCCATAGAAGTTTGCAAGATATAGCAATTCAAAGCATCTGGTCAAGGTAGTACTATAAGGACCAGTATCACAGTATCAGCAGCAGCTGGGAGACACCTTATTATTTAAAAAAAAAAAAAGTACTTCAGGATTCCAAGTCAGAGGGCACTGTTTTGAAAAATTCCAATTAGATATATTATTTTACTGGAGACATTTCTGTGGGTGACATGCATGGTATGGTATAAAAGGAGTTGAGTTTTCTGTAGTTTTCAGGCAGGGTAACCATCCAGTTTTGTTTTCTTTCCAAAGACAGGGTCCTGAGAGGGCAGACTCTGAGAACCTAAGACAAATCAGTTTATCACTGTACTTCTCAGGAATAAGGCTGCCTACTTTATTCTGTACAGGTTAGGGCCCTGCCTTGGAAGAGAATTTGTGTAGATAGCTAGCTTAGGCAAACATAGAATGCATGAAATCTTTATATTGTATGGAAATCCAGCTAACTCATTTAACAAAGAACTAAAAAATGGATCTATGTTTTGAGGTGGGGTCTGTATAGTATATTGAAATTATGTTTGTTGTTATGTAACAGTGAAATTGGGGGATAAAAATGGTAAAACAGGAGTTTTACATTAAGAATTTTCTATATAGTGCACGTTGATTTTTTTTCTCACTTTAGAGAGATTGGAACACAGTACTAATAAATTCAGACTTAAGAGATTAAATTTTGACTCAAACTATACCATGTATCAAAGATAATGTGGTCAATATAACCCAGCCAGTAAAATTATTTTTTATTTATTATATTATGATACAGGAAATATTTTTCCCTTGTTGCTTCTTCCCATATCTAGTGTTGCACTATTACAATTAATTTTATAGAGAGCTATATATGTGATCAGTTGCCTCAAGATGTTTAGCCATCATTAATTCTGTTGGATGTCTGGCTACACATTGGGTAATGCAAGAGACAACAATCTTATAAAATAGGATATAAGTAATACAGTTAGTAACATCAATAAGGTTATAGTACAGCAGAGAAATTATGAACACTTTCAAAACAACAAAGAGAGAACAAATTAAAACAATGTATAACTAGTTGCAATCTGGATCACAATAAGCCATCAAATCCAGAGGGGAGCCAGCTGGAGAAATCAAATTCTGGAGGGATTAGGTAGAGAGAAGAAGATAAGTGTTTCATGTCTGTTTATAAAGGTATAATTTATCACCTTGCTGTAGGTCATAGTTAACATAAGAGGTAAGATTTTCTGGAAAGCAAATATTAAAAGACAGTAATATTTCAGACCAAAAGTCATAAATTATAATTCATATTTATCAGTTCTTTCAGTCCATGTAATTAAATTTTGTTGGTCTGGATGAAGCCATTAAGTTCTCCAATAGTTTTTTTAATTTCTTACCCAGTTCAATGGTATGATCTAAAAGTCATCAGAAACCTATATTTTTCAAAAAGTTATTTTCAAAAATATCTTCTTGAAGATCTTCATTTTTGTTAAAGCATCAGAGTAAAATAATAACTGTCTATAAATGACAAAAGACTTAAAATAGCATAAAGATCTGATTACAATGTAATTGACAAAGAAAGTTATTTCTGTGACATACAATATTTTAAGATAATAACTAGAACTGTGACTGATAACATTATACTAGGATAAACCAGATTTTTAGGAATTCCATATAATTTCTAGACTATCTATATTAATGACATTTACCCATGCAATTTGATGATGTTTCCCATTGTAACATAACATACCAGATAAACCTAATTATTTTAATAACTCTTTGATGTTTCAGGGGCCCTCTGAAGCATCCCAAGTTTAGCTAGAGGTCAAAAGAACTTCATTTAGAATTTGACTTCAGGAAGTATTAAAGATATCAAAAGGTTTTAAAACACTTGGCCAAAATAGGCTCATAGGTCACCATGAAACAATACTTATTCACTCAATCAAAGTGACAAGAAAAGAATTTAAAGGCAAACATTGAAAGTTACAACAGATTACTTAGAAGATAAACTTTACAACCTGTTATTAAAAGTAGATTAATATTTTAAAAGAATTCATTCTCTTAAAACAAAGAGAAAACCAATTCTAGTTTTGTACTGGCTTACTTTTAATATTAAAATTTATTTACTCAATTAAATTTTCTTCTAATCTTAACTAATCCTGACCATGCACAAACCTCTTGTTTCAGGTTTCTTTTCCCACAAACCTTCTATAATTTCCCATTTTACCTTCAAATTTTGTCCTATGCTCCCCCCATTTTTTTCTCTCCAGGACAAAATTACTCTCTTTTCCCTTAACAGACTGCATTTCCATTCCTTATATCTTTTTTTCCTTTCAAACAAAGATGTTTTCCTTATTAATTTTATTACTTTTAATTACATATATGAGTTAGAATTCTTAACTTTCAAAAACGTTTCCCTTATTTTTTTTCTTTTGGTTTTATATTCTACCTGAGTTAATTAGGCTTTCTAAAGTCTTTGTGGACTGTACTTACATTTCTGATTTGTAGAGATTGGCAAGGCAAAGATATTTGCTTTTAACTTCCCAAAGAGCTCTGCTACCTAAGTGATATTAAAAGATTGATTTGCCCAACTACATTTTAATTTGTTTCCTTATATCAGCAAGATTTCTAAATAAACTGGGAATCAAGAATTCTATGTTCAAGGGCTTCCCTGCTGGCACAGTGGTTGAGAGTCCGCCTGCCGATGCAGGGGACACGGGTTCGTGCCCCGGTCCGGGAAGATCCCACATGCCGCGGAGCAGCTGGGCCCGTGAGCCATGGCCGCTGAGCCTGCGGGTCCGGAGCCTGCACGTCTGGAGCCTGTGCTCTGCAATGGGAGAGGCCACAACAGTGAGAGGCCTGCGTACCGCAAAAAGAAAAAAAAAAAAAAAAGGAATTCTATGTCCAAGAAATTTGGGGTTAAATTTATCATGCCTTTAAAAGTTTGCACAAGGCATTCAACAATGGCCCTCTTTCTGCATGAACAAGTTAAACCCAGAGCAGATTGCCCTAGGGGCAAAAAAACCTCCATTATTGCTTTTATTAGCCCCTTAATATTAGCCGCCAGTTTTTACTTCATATTCTCTGGGCTCAAGTAACCCTATTGGTTTCCTTTAGTATTTTTAAATAATATTGCCTGAGGGGCAGGTTTATATGCCTCGTCTTATAATACCAGACAGGGGAATCATTCCCCAGTGAGACATAATGTCTATCCCAGAATATAATTAGGCAAAAGAGAGGTAACCATCTTATATAAAGCCCATTCAAATATACAAATTTTTGTAAACTTTCATCTCAATTCTACCAACACTTATACCTTTAACTTTAGCCTCCATTATGACCCCACCAACAAGTCTTGGTCTTACAAAGAATCCCAGAAACTTTCCTTGTTATCCTCTGGCCATTTTATCCATTTATGTATAAAAGACTTTGGGGTTCCTGTTAACAACAAATTGGCACTTGCCATTGGCATTTACCAACTACCTCTACAAGGATTAAATCATGTGCTGCTGCAGCTGCTGATTTTAACACCCCCCTGAAAGGAGTTCAGGGTGGAGAGCAGAAATGAGGCACTCTGTGCTCTGGGAAAAACTGGCAGAACAGGTCTTCAGATAGTTAGATATTTTCAGGAGCCAATTTTATGAACCCAATTCTTGCACCTCTTCATATCTAGAAAAGCACTAAAATCCTTCATGGTGATGACTGCTCCTCGAAACCTTCTGCTAAAGAAAAATGTGCCTGATTGTATGTACTCCCCTGTCACCAAAATCACATATATACCGATCTTCCCCCCTACCTCTTTGGAGCAGTTTCTCAAAACTATCGGAAATGCTGTCTCCCAGTCTATAGTCGCCATTTTGTTGCAGGAAGGGGGACCCCTTCCAGGGCCCAAGAGTGGGGTCTTATCTAACACTCAGAAATGAATCGTCTGAGGAGACACACGTGCTGACAAAGCAAAAGACTTTTTTAGGAAGGGGCACCCGGGTGGAGAGCAGCAGGGTAAGGGAACCCAGAACTACTCTGCCACATGGCTCATAGTCTCGGGTTTTATGATAATGGGGTTAGTTTCCGGGCTGTCTCTGGCCAGTAATCCTGACTCAGGGTCCTTTCTGGTGGCACACGCAACCACTCAGCCAAGATGGATTCCAGCGAGCAGGATTCTGGGAGGTTGGTAGGACATGTGGACTGGCGTCTCCTTTCTCCTTTTGAACTTTCTTCTGCTTGGTGTTGGCTTGTTCGTTCCATGCTCCTTACCAGAATCTCCTGTCATAAAATAAGTCATACAAATTGTTACTGTCTTTGCCTGGCCAGGGTGCATGGTTTCAGTCAGTGTTTCTCCTAGCAATTTTGCCCCTAATAAAACGTGACTCACAATACTCATGTTGTGCAATTATTTTAAGTCAACACCCCCAGTGAGGGGTCAAGCCAAGGCACCCAATCCCTTTTGTCAGTCATTAACTTAATTAACCGACCTAACTTTGTTCCAAGCAATTGCTTGTCAGGTACCTCGGTGTAATTTTCTTTAAGCTTTTTAATTTTTAAAAAACTGGGGTAAATAAAGCAGACTTGTTTGGGGCCCTTTAATGTTGGAGGGACCAATTGGGGGGCGCTTTTCTCATCCAAACCTAGGTTGTGTTTGTTTTGATCCCATCAGTGTCCATTTTATTTATCCCATTTCATAAAAACCATGTATGATTTCCATCCTGTTGGGACGAGTCACTTTAAAATTTCCAACTTGTTTGGAAGAAGTCGTTTGACCTTCCCCTCAGCTTCTTCCAATTCCCTTGTTAATCAACCTAATTAACATTAAGTAACCTAGTATTTTTATTAACATCCATAAGACCCATTAAGGGGAATCCAAGACCACAAGTGAGGTTTCCCAAACCATTGTTTGTTTGTTTGTTTGTTTTAATCTAAGGGAGTTCTTAAGCTGTTATATTTTTGTATCCAGATTTTAATTTGGTCTTTCAATAGGTACCAATAAAACAGCTGTTTATAATGAGAGCTCTCTATAGATTTATCAATTTAGAATTTTTTCCAATTTAAAGGATCCATAGTCTGGCCATTGATGAGTAGTATCTTAATAGCAACTCAAACCAATAAGATGCAAGATGTGTCCTTACAAGAGAGTGCAAAAGGTACAGTCTTCACAAGATCCAGAAAGTTTACTCCCCAAAATAGTCTAAGAAAGTAAAGGCCTTCATTGTACAGGGGGACACAACGAAGATTGAGATGGAAAAGGTCCCTTATGGTCTGGAATCCCTATGACAAATTTCCCTGAGAGCTGGCATAGCCAAAGAGACTGCTCAGAATCCCAGTCTATTCAACTGGCTGCCAAATGTACACGATATGTGTACCTTCTGGATGGCAAATACCATTCTCTCAAAACACAGAGCAAAACATCTAAGAAGATCTAGTAGAACATTTACATTTCAAAGGCACAGGAAGAGAAATGCAAGCTCCTCCTAGAAGGGATTTTGTTCTTTAAGGTCAGAATTCTGAAAAGATGTTCCTTTCAAGCCAGCTTTCTCTAACTGTGTACAGAAAATCCAGTTTGGGAATGTGAAAAAGAGCCCCATCTCGGCCATTTTTAGCGTTAGATTTTCTTAGTTCCCAATTAAGTAAGTCCTTGCAAGTATAAGTTTCATAGGTATTGTACATGAATCTGGCTGGGGTGTTAGTTGAAGGCTGGCCTTCTGATGACCCTTGTTTAGGAAAAACATGAGGCCAGTTTCCTACCTAATAACCCAGTCCAGACTACTCAGTATTTTTCAACAGAGCAAATCCGAGTATCTTTCAACTGGGTCAACTTTCCGTGGTGTCTTTTTAACACAATATCTTTCAACTGTGGGGGCAGGTACCTCTTCTTGAAACTAAGTTCAAGGAAAACCTCCTTACAGCAAGTAGTTTGTCCACCATCAAATAAAACTTAGGATCATCAGTCAATAACGGGAGATCTAAGACCCAGGAGAGTTTCACCCAATCTTCTGGACACACCAAGGAGGCAAATGGGCACAAGTGGTCCTTGCTGGTACCAAGGCTCTGGACCCTTATAGAGTGCAGGCAAAACAGAAGGTACTCTGGACCCCATCGTGGTTTCCAAAACTGTCAACTGAAATAAAAATACACAACGTACAATACACTACTTAATAATGAAGAGATCACTGAAGAAATCAAAGAGGAAATCAAAAAATACCTAGAAACAAATGACAATGGAGATACAACGACCCAAAACCTGTGGGATGCAGCAAAAGCAGTTCTAAGGGGGAAGTTTATAGCAATACAAGCCCACCTTAAGAAGCAGGAAACATCTCGAATAAACAACCTAACCTTGCACCTCAAGCAATTAGAGAAAGAAGAACAAAAAAACCCCAAAGCTAGCAGAAGGAAAGAAATCATAAAAATCAGATCAGAAATAAATGAAAAAGAAATGAAGGAAACAATAGCAAAGATCAATAAAACTAAAAGCTGGTTCTTTGAGAAGATAAACAAAATAGATAAACCACTAGCCAGACTCATCAAGAAAAGTAGGGAGAAGACTCAAATCAATAGAATTAGAAATGAAAAAGGAGAGGTAACAACTGACACTGCAGAGATAAAAGAGATCATGAGAGATTACTACAAGCAACTCTATGCCAATAAAATGGACAATCTGGAAGAAATGGACAAATTCTTAGAAATGCACAACCTGCCAAGACTGAATCAGGAAGAAATAGAAAATATGAACAGACCAATCACAAGCACTGAAATTGAAACTGTGATTAAAAATCTTCCAACAAAGAAAAGCCCAGGACCAGATGGCTTCACAGGCGAATTCTATCAAACATTTAGAGAAGAGCTAACACCTATCCTTCTCAACTCTTCCAAAATATAGCAGAGGGAGGAACACTCCCTAACTCCTTCTACGAGGCCACCATCACCTTGATACCAAAACCAGACAAGGATGTCACAAAGAAAGAAAACTACAGGCCAATATCACTGATGAACATAGATGCAAAAATCCTCAACAAAATACTAGCAAACAGAATCCAACAGCACATTAAAAGGATCATACACCATGATCAAGTGGGGTTTATTCCAGGAATGCAAGGATTCTTCAATATACGCAAATCTATCAATGTGATAAACCATATTAACAAATTGAAGGAGAAAAACCATATGATCATCTCAATAGATGCAGAGAAAGCTTTTGACAAAATTCAACACCCATTTATGATAAAAACCCTGCAGAAAGTAGGCATAGAGGGAACTTTCCTCAACATAATAAAGGCCATACATGACAAGCCCACAGCAAACATCATCCTCAATGGTGAAAAACTGAAAGCATTTCCACTAAGATCAGGAACAAGACAAGGTTGCCCACTCTCACCACTATTATTCAACATTGTTTTGGAAGTTTTAGCCACAGCAATCAGAGAAGAAAAGGAAATAAAAGGAATCCAAATTGGAAAAGAAGAAGTAAAGCTGTCACTGTTTGCAGATGACATGATCCTATACATAGAGAACCCTAAAGATGCTACCAGAAAACTACTAGAGCTAATCAATGAATTTGGTAAAGTGGCAGGATACAAAATTAATGCACAGAAATCTCTGGCATTCCTATATACTAATGATGAAAAATCTGAAAGTGAAATCAAGAAAACACTCCCATTTACCGTTGCAGCAAAAAGAATAAAATATCTAGGAATAAACCTACCTAAGGAGACAAAAGACCTGTATGCAGAAAATTATAAGACACTGATGAAAGAAATTAAAGATGATATAAATAGATGGAGAGATATACCATGTTCTTGGATTGGAAGAATCAACATTGTGAAAATGACTCTACTACCCAAAGCAATCTATAGATTCAATGCAATCCCTATCAAACTACCACTGGCATTTTTCACAGAACTAGAACAAAAAATTTCACAATTTGTATGGAAACACAAAAGACCCCGAATAGCCAAAGCAATCTTGAGAACGAAAGAAGGAACTGGAGGAATCAGGCTCCCTGACTTCAGACTATACTACAAAGCTACAGTCATCAAGACGGTATGGTACTGGCACAAAAACAGAAAGATAGATCAATGGAACAGGATAGAAAGCCCAGAGATAAACCCATGCACATATGGACACCTTATCTTTGATAAAGGTGGCAGTAATGTACAATGGAGAAAGGACAGCCTCTTCAATAAGTGGTGCTGGGAAAACTGGACAGGTACATGTAAAAGTATGAGATTAGATCACTCCCTAACACCATACACAAAAATAAGCTCAAAATGGATTAAAGACCTAAATGTAAGGCCAGAAACTATCAAACTCTTAGAGGAAAACATAGGCAGAACACTCTATGACATAAATCAAAGCAAGATCCTTTCTGACCCACCTCCTAGAGTAATGGGAATAAAAACAAAAATAAACAAATGGGACCTAATGAAACTTCAAAGCTTTTGCACAGCAAAGGAAACCATAAACAAGACCAAAAGACAACCCTCAGAATGGGAGAAAATATTTGCAAATGAAGCAACCGACAAAGGATTAATCTCCAAAATTTACAAGCAGCTCATGCAGCTCAATAACAAGAAAACAAACAACCCAATCCAAAAATGGGCAGAAGACCTAAATAGACATTTCTCCAAAGAAGATATACAGACTGCCAACAAACACATGAAAGAATGCTCAACATCACTAATCATTAGAGAAATGCAAATCAAAACTACAATGAGATATCATCTCACACCAGTCAGAATGGCCATCATCAAAAAATCTAGAAACAATAAATGCTGGAGAGGGTGTGGAGAAAAGGGAACCCTCTTACACTGTTGGTGGGAATGTAAATTGATACAGCCACTGTGGAGAACAGTATGGAGGTTCCTTAAAAAGCTACAAATAGAACTACCATATGACCCAGCAATCCCACTACTGGGCATATACCCTGAGAAAACCATAATTCAAAAAGAGACATGTACCAAAATGTTCATTGCAGCTCTATTTACAATAGCCCAGAGATGGAAACAACCTAAGTGCCCGTCATCGGATGAATGGATAAAGAAGATGTGGCACATATATACAATGGAATATTACTCAGCCATAAAAAGAAACGAAATTGAGCTATTTGTAATGAGGTGGATAGACCTAGAGTCTGTCATACAGAGTGAAGTAAGTCAGAAAGAGAGAGACAAATACCGTATGCTAACACATATATATGGAATTTAAGAAAAAAAAATGTCATGAAAAACCTAGGGGTAAAGCAGGAATAAAGACGCAGACCTCTTAGAGAACGGACTTGAGGTTATGGGGAGGGGGAAGGGTGAGCTGTGACAGGGCGAGAGAGAGTCATGGGCATATACACACTAACAAATGCAGTAAGGTAGATAGCTAGTGGGAAGCAGCTGCATGGCACAGGGATATTGGCTCGGTGCTTTGTGACAGCCTGGAGGGGTGGGATGGGGAGGGTGGGAGGGAGGGAGACGCAACAGGGAAGACATATGGGAACATATGTTTATGTATGACTGATTCACTTTGTTATAAAGCAGAAACTAACACACCATTGTAAAGCAATTATACCCCAATAAACATGTAAAAAATAAAATAAAAGAAAAAAAAAAGAAAAAAAAATACACAACGTAAATGTTGTGAGTTACTGACGACTTTAGACCAGGAGACAGCTTCTCAGACAGCTCTGAGGAACTACTCTGGAAAGCTAAGGGAGGAGCCAGGAAATATATGAACTTTTTGCTGGGGAAAGCACGTGGTCAAGCACAAAAACTTACTGCTAATAACAAATAACAGAAATTTCAAGTTAATGATATTTAGTGTGTGGATACATATGGGAAAATGCAAGAATCTGAGGTTATTGAAATTTTCCCTTAGATATGTATCTTAACAATCTACGGGTCAGTATATCCAAAGCATAGAATGCTTCCAGTTTTTCTCCATCATGAATTCCCCTCAATATACACTGTTTGTGAGTGAATGCAGTGGCTAATGGCTTGATTTTTGTAGAACTGGAATGGCAGGTAAAATTTTCTTTCCTTACACTCTTTAAAAATAGGACTTATAGGTCCCAACTAAACCTATTAAATCAGAATATCTGGGTAAAGATAAGAGGAATCTGTATTTCTAACAACGATTTTAAGTGATTTTTATCATGGGGAAAGTTTAAAGAAAATGAGTATACTGAAAAGAGCATATGTTTTAGAAAAGTTGTTTTCAACCTCAGCTGAACATTGGAATTATATAGGGATTATTTATTTATTTATTTATTTATTACTTTTTAAAGCACCTTTACTCACAATAGGCCAAAGCTAGAAACAATCCAGATGTCCCTCAGCGGCTGAATGGTTAACTGTGGTATATTCATACCACGGAATATGGCTCAGAAATAATATTTCTTTTTGTAAACATCTTCATGGGAGTAAAATTGCTTTACAATGGTGTGTTACTTTCTTTTTTTTTAACATCTTTATTGGGGTATACTTGCTTTACAATGGTGTGTTAGTTTCTGCTTTATAACAAAGTGATTCAGTTATACATATACATATGTCCCCATATCTCTTCTCCGTTGCATCTCCCTCCATCCCAGCCTCCCTATCTCACCCCTCTAGGTGATCACAAACCACCTAGCTGATCTCCCTGTGCCATGCGGCTGCTTCCCAATAGCTATCCACCCTACGTTTGGTAGTGTATATATCTCCATGCCACTCTCTCACTTTGTCACAGCTTACCCTTCCCCCTCCCCATATACTCAAGTCCATGCTCTAGTAGGTCTGTGTCATTATTCCCGTCCTAACCCAAGGATCTTCATGACATTTTTTTTCTTACATTCCATATATATGTGTTAGCATACGGCATTTGTTTTTCACTTTCTGATTTACTTCACTCTGTATGACAGACTCTAGGCCCATCCACCTAACTAAAAATAACTAAATTTCGTTTCTCTTTATGGCTGAGTAATATTCCGTTGTATATATGTGCCACATCTTCTTTATCCATTCATTCAATGATGGACACTTAGGTTGCTGCCATCTCCTGGCTATTGTAAATAGAGCTTCAAAGAACATTTTGGTAAATGACTTTTTTTTTCACATCTTTATTGGAGTATAATTGCTTTACAGTGGTGTGTTAGTTGCTGCGTTATAACAAAGTGAATCAGTTATACATATACATATTTTCCCATATCTCTTCCCTCTTGCATCTCCATACCTCCCACCAACTCTATCTCACCCATCTAGGTGGTCAAAAAGCACCGAGCTGATCTCCCTTGCTATGCGGCTGCTTCCCACTATCTATCTATTTTACGTTTGGTAGTGTATATATGTCCGTGTCACTCTATCACTTTATCACAAATTACCCTTCCCCCTCCCCATATCCTCAAGTCCATTCTCTAGTAGGTCGTGACTTTATTCGCTTTTACCACTAGGTTCTTCATGACATTCTTTTTCTCTTAGATTCCATATATATATCTGTTAGCATACAGTATTTGTCTTTCTCTTTCTGACTTACTTCACTCTGTATAACAGACTCTAGATACATGCACATCACTACAAATAATTCAATTTCATTTCTTTTTATGGCTGAGTAATATTACACTGTATATATGTGCCACATCTTCTTTATCCATTCATCTGATGATGGACACTTAGGTTGCTTCCATCTCCTCGCTATTGTAAATAGAGCTGCAGTGAATATTTTGGTACATGACTCTTTTTGACTTATGGTTTTCTCAGGGTGTATGCCCAGTAATGGGATTGCGGTGTCATATGGTAGTTCTATTTGTAGTTTTTTAAGGAACCTCCATACTGTTTTCCATACTAGCTGTACCAATTCACATTCCCACCAGCAGTGCAAGAGTATTCCATTTTCTCCACACCCTCTGCAACATTTATTGTTTCTAGATTTTTTGATGATGGCCATTCTGACTGCTGTGAGATGATATCTCATTGTAGTTTTGATTTGCATTTCTCTAATGATTATGTTAATTAATAATGTTGAGCTTTCTTTCATGTGTTTGTTGGCAATCTGTTTATCTTTTTTGGAGAAATGTCTATTTAGGTCATCTGCCCATTTTTGGATTGGGTTCTTTGTTTTTTTGTTACTGAGCTGCATGTGCTGCTTGTAAATTTTGAAGACTAATCCTTTGTCAATTACTTCATTTGCAAATATTTTCTCCTATTCTGAGGGTTGTCTTTTGGTCTTGTTTATGGTTTTCTTGGCTGTGCAAAAAGTTTGAAATTTCATTAGGTCCCATTTGTTTATTTTCATTTCCATTCCTCTAGGACATGGGACAAAAAGGATCTTGCTGTGATTTATGTCATAGCGTGTTCTACCTATGTTTTCCTCTAAGACTTTGATACTTTCTGGCCTTCCTTTTGGTCTTTAATCCATTTTGAGCTTATTTTTGTGTATGGTGTTAGGGAGTGTTCTAATCTCATACAGTTACATGTACCTGTCCAGTTTTCCCAGCTCCACTTATTGAAGAGGCTGTCTCTTCTCCACTGTATATTTTTGCCACCTTTATCAAAGATAAGGTGACCAAATGTGCGTGGGTTAATATCTGGGATTTCTATCCTGTTCCATTGATCTATCTTTCTGTTTTTGTGCCAGTACCATACTGTCTTGATTACCATAGCTTTGTAGTATAGTCTGAAGTCAAGGAGCCTGATTCCTCCAGCTCCATTTTTCATTCTCAAGTTTGCTTTCTCTATTTGGGGTCTTTTGTGTTTTGATACAAATTGTGAAATTTTTTGTTCTAGTTCTATGAAAAATGCCAGTGGTAGTTTGATAGGGATTGCATTGAATCTGTAGATTGCTTTGGGTAGTAGAGTTATTTTCACAAAGTTGATTCTTCCAATTCAAGAACCTGTTATATCTCTCCATCTATGTGTATCATCTTTAATTTCTTTCATCAGTATCTTATAATTTTCTGCATACAGGTCTTTTGTCTCCTTACATAGGTTTATTCCAAGATATTTTATTCCTTTTGTGACAGTGCTAAATGGGAATGCTTTATTAATTTCACTTTCAGATTTTTCATCATTAGTGTATAGGAATGCCAGACATTTCCTTGCATTAATTTTGTATCCTGCTACTTTACCAAATTCAATGATTAGCTCTAGTAGCTTTCTGGTGGCATCTTTAGGATTCTTTATGTATAATATCATGTCACCTGCAAACAGTGACAGCTTTACTTCTTCTTTTCCTATTTGGATTACTTTTATTTCTTTTTCTTCTCTGATTGCTGTGGCTAAAACTTCCACATCTATATTGAATAATAGTGGTGAGAGTGGGCAGTCTTGACTTGTTCCTGATCTTAGTGGACATTGTTTCAGTTTTTCACCATTAAGGATGATGTTGGCTGTGGGTTTGTCATATATGGCCTTTATTATATTGAGGGAAGTTCCCTCTATACCTACTTTCTGCAGGGTTTTTATCATAAATCAGTGTTGAACTTTGTATAACGCTTTCTCTGCATCTATTGAGATGATCATATGGTTTTTCTACTTCCATTTGTTAATATGGTTTATCACATTGATTGATTTGCATATATTGAAGAATCCTTGCATTCCTGGAATAAACCCCACTTGATCATGGTGTATTATCCTTTTAATATGCTGTTGTATTCTGTTTGCTAGTACTCTGTTGAGGATGTTTGCATCTATGTTCATCAGTGATATTGGCCTGTAGTTTTCGTTCTTTCTGACATCTTTGTCTGGTTTTGGTATCAGGGTGATGGTGGCCTAATAGAATGAATTAGGGAGTGCTCCTCCTTCTGCTATATTTTGGAAGAGTTTGAGAAGGGTAGGTGTTAGCTCTTCTCTAAATGTTTGATAGAGTTCCCCTCTGAAGCCATCTAGTTCTGGGCTTTTGTTTGTTGGAAGATTTTTAATCACAGTGTCAATGTCAGTGCTTGTGATTGGTCTGTTCATATTTTCTATTTCTTCCTGCTTCAGTCTTGGCATGTTGTGCATTTCGAAGAATTTGTCTATTTCTTCCAGATTGTCCATTTCTTTGGCATAGAGTTGCTTGTAGAAGTCTCTCATGTTCCTTTGTATTTCTGCAGTGTCAGTTGTTACTTCTCCTTTTTCATTTCTAATTCTATTGATTTGAGTCTTCTCACTTTTTTTCTTGATGAGTCTGGCTAGTGGTTTATCAATTTTTTTTATCTTCTCAAAGAGCCAGCTTTTAGTTTTATTGATCTTTGCTATTGTTTCCTTCATTTCTTTTTCATTTATCTCTGATCTGATCTTTATGATTTCTTTCCCTTTGCTAACTTTGGGGATTTTTGTAATTTTTTCTCTAATTGCTTTAGTTGCAAGGTTAGGTTGTTTATTCGAGATGTTTCCTGTTTCTTAAGGTAGGATTGTATTGCTATCAACTTCCCTCTTAGAACTGCTTTTACTGCATCCCATAGATTTTGGATCATCATGTCTCCATTGTCATTTGTTTCTAGGTATTTTTTGATTTCCTCTTTGATTTCTTCAGTGGTCACTTCGATATTAAGTAGTGTATTGTTTAGCCTCCATGTGTTTGCATTTTCACAGATCTTTCCTGTAATTGATATCTAGTCTCATAGTGTTGTGGTCAGAAAAGATACTTCATACAATTTCAATTTTCTTAAATTTACCCAGGCTTGATTTGTGACCCAAGATATGATCTATCCTGGAGAATGTTCCATGAGCACTTGAGAAAAAAGTGTATTCTGTTGTATTTGGATGGAATGTCCTATAAATATCAATTAAGTCCATCTTGTTTAATGGATCATTTAAAGCTTGTGTTTCCTTATTTATTTTCATTTTGGATGATATGTCCATTGGTGAAAGTGGGGTGTTAAAGTCCCCTACTATGAAAGTGTTACTGTCGATTTCCCCTTTTATGGCTGTTAGTATTTGCGTTATGTATTGACCTGCTCCTATGTTGGGTGCATAAATATTTACAAATGTTAAATTTTCTTCTTGGATTGATCCCTTGATCATTGTGTAATATCCCTCCTTGTCTCTTGTAATAGTCTTTGTTTTAAAGTCTATTTTGTCTGATATGAGACTTGCTATTCCAGCTTTTTTTGATTTCCATGTGCATGGAATATCTTTTTCCATCCCCTCACTTTCACTCTGTATGTGTCCCGAGGTCTGAGGTTGGTCTGTTGTACTCAGCATATATACAGGTCTTGTCTTGGTATCCATTCAGCCAGTCTATATCTCTTCACTGGAGCATTTAATCCATTTACACTTACAGTAATTATTGATATATTTGTTCCTATTACCATTTTCTTAATTGTTTTGGGTTTGTTACTGTAGGTCTTTTTCTTCTCTGTGTTTCCTGCCTAGAGAATTTCCTTTACCGTTTGTTGTAAAGCTGCTTTTGTGGTGCTGAATTCTCTTAGCTTTTGCTTCTCTCTAGTGGTTTTAATTTCTCTGACAAATCTGAATGAGATCCTTGCTGGGTAGAGTAATCTTGCTTGTAGGTTTTTCTCCTTCATCACTTTAAATATGTCCTGCCACTCCCTTCTGGCTTGCAGATTTTCTGCCGAAAGGTCAGCTGTTAACCTTATGAGGATTCCCTTGTCTTTTATTTGTTGTTTTTCCCTTTCTGCTGTTAATATTTTTTCTTTGTGTTTAATTTTTGATAGTTTGATTAATATGTGTCTTGGAGTGTTTCTCCTTGGATTTATCCTTTAATGGACTCTCTGTTCTTCCTGGACCTGATTAATTATTTCCTTTTCCATATTAGGGAAGTTTTCAAATGTAATCTCTTCAAATATTTTCTCAGTCCCTTTCCTTTTCTCTTCTTCTTCTGGGACCCCTATAATTTGAATGTTGGTGCATTTATTGTTGTCCTAGAGGTCTCTGAGTCTCTCCTCATTTCTTTTCATTGTTTTTTCTTTATTCTTCTCTGCAGTCCTTATTTCCATTATTTTATCTTCCAGTTCATTTATCCGTTCTTCTGCCTCAGTTATTCTGCTATTCATCTCTTCTAGAGAATCTTTAATTTCATATATTGTTTTGTTCATCACTGTTTCTTTGCTCTTTCGTTCTTCTAGACCCTTGTTAAACGTTTCTTGTATTTTCTCCATTCTATTTTCAAGATTTTGGATCATGTTTACTATCATTATTCAGAATTCTTTCTCAGGGAAACTGCCTATTTCCTCTTCATTTGTTAAGTCTGCTGTGTTTTTGCCTTGCTCCTTCAGGTGCTGTTTTTTTCTCTGTCTTCCCATTTTGCTTAACACTGTGTTTGGGATCTCCTTTTCTCTGGCTGCAGGTTCGTAGTTCCCATTGTTTTTGATGTCTGCCTCCAGTGGCTGAGGTTGGTTCAGTGGTTTGTGTAGGCTTCCTGTTGGAGGGGACTATGCCTGTGTTCTGGTGGATGCAGCTGAATCTTGTATTTCTGTTGGGCTGGTCCACGTCTGGTGGTGTGTTTTGTGGTGTCTGTGACCTTATTATGATTTTTGGTAGCCTCTCTGCTAATGGGTGGGGTTGTGTTCCTGTCTTGCTAGTTGTTTGGCATAAGGTCTCCAGCACTGTAGCTTGCTGGTCATTGAGTAGAGCTGTGTCTTGGCATTAAGCTGGAGATCTCTGGGAGATTTTCACCATTTGATATTACATGGAGCTGGGAGGTCTCTTGTGGACCAGTGCCCTAAACGTGGCTCTCCCACCTCAGAGGCACAACCCTGACACCTGGCTAGAGCACCAAGTGCATGTGATCCACATGGCTCAGAATAAAATGGAGAGAAAACAGAAAGACAGAGGAAGGAGATAAAATAAAATAAAAAATAAAATAAAAGTTACCAAAAATATTTTTAAGTAATAAAAAAAGAAGACTGAAACCAAACCAAAACACAAATCCACCAATGATAACAAGTACTAAATACTATACTAAAACAAAAAACATAAAAAATGACAGATCCCTAGGATAAATGTAAAAGCAAAGCTATACAGACAAAATATCACACAGAATCATACACATACACACCCAAAAAAAGAGAAAAAAGGGAAAAGTATATATATAGTTGCTCCCAAAGTCCACCTCCTCAATTTGGGATGATTTGTTGTCTATTCAGGTTTTCCACAGAGGCAGGGTACATCAAGTTGACCCTGGAGATTTAATCTGCTGCTCCTGAGGCTGCTGGGAGAAATTTCCCTTTCTCTTCTTTGTTCGCACAGGTCCTGGGGTTCAGCTTTCAGTTTGGACCCGCCTCTGCATGTAGGTCGTCTAAGGGCATCTGTTCTTCGCTCAGACAGAACAGTGTTAAAGGAGCAGCTGATTCAGTGCTCTGGGTCACTCAGGCCGTGGAGAGGGAGGGGTATGGAATTCGGGGCAAGCCTGTGGCTGAAAAGGCAGGCATGACATTGCACCAGCCTGAGGCTTGCTGTGTTTTCTACTGGGGAATTTGTCCCTGGATCACGGGACCCTGGCAGTGGCAGGTTGCACAGGTTCCCGGGAGAGGAGGTGTGGATAGTGACCTGTGCTTGCTCACAGGCTTCTTGGTGGCTGCAGCAGCAGCCTTAGCGTCTCATTCCCGTCTCTGTCGTCCTTGCTGATAGCCATGGCTCGCACCGGTCTCTGGAGCTTCTTTAAGCAGCGCTCTTAATCCCCTCTCCTCGTGCACCAGGAAACAAAGAGGCAAAAAAACGTCTCTTAACTCTTGGGCAGCTCCAGACTTTGTCCCAGACTTCCTTCCGGCTAGCTGTGGCACACTGCCCCATTCAGGCTGTGTTCCGCAGCCAACCCCAGTCCTCTCCCTGGCATCCAACTGAGGCCCGAGCCTCAGCTCCCAGGCCCCAGCCATCAAAGCAGTGTGCAGACAAACCTTTCGGGCTGGTGAGTGCTGGTCGGCACCGATCTTCTGTGCAGGCATCTCTGCACTTTGCCCTCCGCAGTCCTGTTGCTGTGCTCTCCTCTGTGCTCCCTCTCCCTCTGCCACCCACATTCTTTGCCTGGGAAGGGGCTTCATATTGTCTGGAAACCTTTCCTCCTTCACAGCTCCCTCCCACTGGTGCAGGTCCTGTCCATATTCTTTTGTCTCTGTTTTTATCTTTTTTCTTTTGCCCTACCCAGGTACGTGAGTAGTTTCTTGCCTTTTGGGAGGTCTGAGGTCTTCTACCACCATTCAGTATGTGTTCTGTAGGAGTTGTTCCACGTGCAGATGTATTTCTGATGTATTTGTGAGGAGGAAAGTGAACTCCATGTCTTACTCTTCTGCCATCTTGAAGCTAACTCCTATATAGGAAACTTTAAGAAAAATATTGGTGCCTGTAATCCACAACCCAAGGCTTCTACACCTATTCTGATTTGATTGGTGTGAGCACTGGTCTGAGCATCTGAATATTTTTAAAAGCCCCCCTTGGGAATTCCCTGGTAGTTCAGTGGTTAGGGTTTCATGCTTCCACTGCAGGGGACAAGGGTTGGATCCCTGGTCAGGGAACAAAGATTCTGCATGGCATGGTGTATGTCCAAAACAAAAGACCAACTTTA
This sequence comes from Lagenorhynchus albirostris, assembly GCF_949774975.1. Classification (NCBI taxonomy): domain Eukaryota; kingdom Metazoa; phylum Chordata; class Mammalia; order Artiodactyla; family Delphinidae; genus Lagenorhynchus; species Lagenorhynchus albirostris. The sequence goes on along the minus strand of NC_083116.1, from coordinate 83,340,139 downwards.
GCTGATCTTAATATGTAATCATGTTGAGAACCACTGTACGTAGAGACAGAGGTATCTGAGTTTGTATTCTAGATCCTTTACTCACTAGTTTTATGACATTAGCCAAATTCTTATGCCTCTCTGTCCTTCAGTTTCTTTTTTCTTTTTAACATGTTTATTGGAGTATAATTGATTTACAATGGTGTGTTAATTTCTGCTGTATAACAAAGTGAATCAGCTGTACGTATACATATATCCCCATATCCACTTTCTCTTGTGTCTCCCTCCCACCCTCCCTATCCCTCCCTGCTAGGTGGTCACAAAGCACAGAGCTGATCTCCCTGTGCTATGCGGCTGCTTCCCACTAGCTATTTTACATTTGGTAATGTATATATGTCAATGTCACTCAGTTCATCGCAGCTTACCCTTCCCCCTCCCCGTGTCCTCAAGTCCATTCTCTACATCTGCATCTTTATTCCTGGCCTGCTCCTAAGTTCTTCAGAACCTTTTTTTTTTTAGATGCCATATATATATGTTAGCATGTGGTATTTGTTTTTCTCTTTCTGGCTTACTTCACTCTCTATGACAGACTCTAGGTCAATCCACCTCGCTACAAATAACTCAATTTCATTTCTTTTATGGCTACGTAATATTCCATTGTGTTTACGTGCCTGACCTTCAGTTTCTGTAACTGTAAAATGTGGTTAATAAGACTTGTAAAGCAACTATACTCCAATTAAGAAAAAAAAAGACCTATCTTACACAGTGAAATACATTAAAGGATTAAATTAAAAATAAAATGAAATGTGTAATGAGCATATAAGAAGTGCTTCATAAAGGTTTCTGTTATTCCATATCTTTCCCATGCCACAAAGGAACGTCTCTCTGCATATCCAAGGTAGAAAACAAGTCTGTGATGGTGGAGCGATTAGGACTCCTGACCCAGCTGAAATAAGGCCTAATTAAGTGAAACCAAATGGTAATCAATTCTAGTTTGCCCTTCAGTGGTGGCCCCTGCTTGATAATCTTCTTGCTTGTCTGCCAGGAACAGCAGCAGGGAGGCCATTCTGAAGAACATTTCATTCCATTGTGACAGGCAAGTGTTTTGATTTTACACTGCATTGAAGTCCTGCAGAGACCTGCAAAACTTTATTCTAAACTCTTCCTCAGCTTCATGTGCTATTCACCCTGGCAGCTGCACCTGGCAGGAGGTACCTCATAGGGTCTCCTCAGAAGTCTGGGGTGGTTGGTAGGAATAATTACAGACAAAGCTATGGAAACTTTAAGAGGTTAAAAGTGCAAACAACATAGAAATGACCAGTGATCTCAGTAGCCTACTTATCACTCAGCAAAGCTGATAAGTAATTTTAAATCAAATTACGAAATGTGTCAGGAGAAAGATAATGTTATTACACAAACCATTTTCACTGTTAAATTTCCAACTTATTAATTTTGCAGAAGGGAAAGAATGTAATACTGTTATTAATGCTGTGTAACTGTTTTAATTACTTTCTTCTGCTAATCTCCTTATTCTCAACTTTGCAAATAAATCCCTCAGGAAATTGATCCCAACTGTTCTACAGACTTCATCTTTGTTGGGAATAAGAAGGAAAGCAATTGAGACTTAAAGGAACATGTCAATTCATAAATATACAATTAACTAATTTTATTATTGAGTAAAACAAATACCTAGATGCATGCAGAGAGCCAGCAAGTGACTACAAATTTTTAGTAGATTATCAGTTCATTTTTCTAAACATTTTATTTTATTTTACAGTTGTTATATAACATTCCTTTTATTTATTTATTTTTTTACATCTTTATTGGAGTATAATTGCTTTACAACAGTGTGTTAGTTTCTGCTTTATAACAAAGTGAATCAGTTCTTTATATACATATGTTCCCATATCTCTTCCCTCTTGTGTCTCCCTCCCTCCCATGCTCCCCATCCCACCTCTCCAGGTGGTCACAAAGCACCAAGCTGTTCTTCCTGTGCTATGTGGCTGCTTCCTACTAGCTATCTACCTTATATTTGGTAGTGTTTATCTGTCCATGCCTCTCTCTCGCTTTGACACAGCTTACCCTTCCCCCTCCCCATATCCTAAAGTCCATTCTCTAGTAGGTCTGTGTCTTTATTCCTGTCTTACCCCTAGGTTCTTCATAACATTTTTTCCTCTTAAATTCCATATATATGTGTTAGCATACGGTATTGGACTTTCTCTTTCTGACTTACTTCACTCTGTATGACAGACTCTATGTCTATCCACCTAATTAAAAATAGCTCAATTTCATTTCTTTTTATGGATGAGTAATATTCCATTGTATATATGTGCCTCCTCTTCTTTATCCATTCATCCGATCATGGACACTTATGTTGTTTCCACCTCCAGGCTATTGTAAATAGAGCTGCAACTAACATTTTGGTACATGACTCTTTTTGAACTATGGTTTTCTCAGGGTATACGCCCAGTAGTGGGATTGCTGGGTCATATGGTAGTCCTATTTGTAGTATTTTAAGGAACCTCCATACTGTTCTCCATAGTGGCTGTACCAATTCACATTCCCACCAGCAGTGCAAGAGTGTTCCCTTTTCTCCACACCCTCTCCAGCATTTATTGTTTCTAGATTTTTTGATGATGGCCATTCTGACTGGTGTGAGATGATATCTCATTGTAGTTTTGATTTGCATTTCTCTAATGATTAGTGATGTTGAGCATTCTTTCATGTGTTTGTTGGCAGTCTGTATATCTTCTTTGGAAAAATGTCTATTAGGTCTTCTGCCCATTTTTGGATTGGGTTGTTTGTTTTTTTGTTATTGAGCTGCATGAGCTGTTTATAAATTTTGGAGATTAATCCTTTGTCATTTGCTTCATTTGCAAATATTTTCTCCCATTCTGAGGGTTGTCTTTTGGTCTTGTTTATGGTTTCCTTTGCTGTGAAAAAGCTTTGAAGTTTCATTAGGTCCCATTTGTTTATTTTTTATTTTATTTCCATTTCTCTAGGAGGTGGGTCAAAAAGGATCTTGCTGTGATTTATGTCATAGAGTTGCTGCCTATGTTTTCCACTAGGAGTTTGATAGTTTCTGGCCTGACATTTAGGTCTTTAATCCGTTTTCAGCTTATTTTTGTGTACGGTGTTGGGGAGGGTTCTAATCTTATACTTTTACATGTACCTGTCCAGTTCTCTCAGAACCATTTACTGAAGGGACTGTCCTTACTGCACTGTATATTCCTGCACCCTATATCAAAGATAAGGTGACCATATGTGTGGGGGTGTATCTCTGGGAATTCTACCCTGTTCCATTGATCAATATTTCTGTTTTTGTGCCAGTACCATTCTGTCTTGATTACTGTAGCTTTGTAGTATAGTCTGAAGTCAGGAAGCCTGATTCTTCCAGCTCTGTTTTTCATTCTCAAGATCCCTTTGGCTATTCGGGGTCTTTTGTGTTTCCATACAAATTGTGAAAATTTTTGTTCTAGTTCTGTGAAAAATGCCAGTGGTAGTTTGGTAGGGATTGCATTGAATCTGTAGATTGCTTTGGGTAGTAGAGTCATTTTCACAACATTAATTCTTCCAATCCAAGAACATGGTATATCTCTCCATCTATTTGTATCATCTTTCATTTCTTTCATCAGTGTCTTATAATTTTCTGCATAGAGGTCTTTTTTCTCCTTACATAGGTTTATTCCTAGATATTTTATTCTTATTGTTGCTATGGTAAATGGGAGTGTTTTCTTGATTTCACTTTCAGATTTTTCATCATTAGTGTATAGGAATGCCAGAGATTTCTGTGCATTAATTTTGTATCCTGCTACTTTACCAAATTCATTCATTAGCTCTAGTAGTGTTCTGGTAGCATCTGTAGGATTCTATATGTATTGTATCATGTCATCTGCAAACAGTGACAGCTTTACTTCTTCTTTTCCAATTTGGATTCCTTTTTTTTTCCTTTTCTTCTCTGATGGCTGTGGCTAAAACTTCCAAAACTATGTTGGGTAAGAGTGGTGAGAGTGGGCAACTTTGTCTTCTTCCTGACCTTAGTGGAAATGCTTTCAGTTTTTCACCATTTAGGACAATGTTGGCTGTTGGTTTGTCATATATGGCCTTTATTATGTTGAGGAAAGTTCCCTCTATGCCCACTTTCTGCATGGTTTTTATGATAAATCGGTGTTGAATTTTGTCGAAAGATTTCTCTGCATCTATTGAGATGATCATATGGTTTTTCTCCTTCAATTCATGAATGTGGTGTATCACATTGATTGATTTGCATATATTGAAGAATCCTTGCATTCCTGGAATAAACCCCACTTGATCATGTTGTATGGTCCTTTTAATATGCTGTTGGATTCTTGTTGCTTGTATTTTCTGGAGGATTTTTGCATCTATGTTCATCAGTGATATTGGCCTGTAGTTTTCTTTCTTTGTAACATCCTTGTCTGGTTTTGGTATCAAGGTGATGGTGGCCTCGTAGAATGAATATGGGAGTGTTCCTCCCTCTGCTATATTTTGAAGAGTTTATGAAGAATAGGTGTTAGCTCTTCTCTAAATGTTTGATAGAATTCAGCTATGAAGCCATCTGGTCCCGGGCTTCTGTTTGTTAGAAGATTTTTAATCACAGTTTCAATTTCAGTGCTTGTGATTAGTCTATTCATATTTTCTATTTCTTCCTGATTGAGTATTGGCAAATTATGCATTTCTAAGAATTTGTCCATTTCTTCCAGGTTGTCCATTTTATTGGCATAGAGTTGCTTGTAGTAATCTCTCATGATCTTTTGTATTTTTCCAGTGTCAGTTGTTACTTCTCCTTTTTCATTTCTCATTCTATTGATTTGAATCTTCTCTCTTTTTTTCTTGATGAGGCTGGCTAATGGTTTATCAATTTTGTTTATCTTCTCAAAGAATCAGCTTTTCGTTTTATTGATCTTTGCTATCATTTCCTTCATTTCTTTTTCATTGATTTCTGATCTGAATATTTATGATTTCTCTCCTTCTGCTAACTTTGGGGTGTTTTTTTTCTTATTTCTCTAATTGCTTTAGGTGCAAGGTTAGGTTGTTTATTCGAGATGCTTCCTGTTGCTTAAGGTAGGATTGTATTCCTATAAACTTCTCTCTTAGAACTGCTTTTGCTGCATCCCATGTGTTTGCGGGCGTCGTGTGTCCATTGTCATTTGTTTCTAGGTATTTTTTTCATTTCCTCTTTGATTTCTTCAGTGATCACTTCGATATTAAGTAGTGTATTGTTTAGCCTCCATTTGTTTGTATTTTTTACAGAATTTTCCTGTAATTGATATCTAGTCTCATAGCGTTGTTGTCGGAAAAGATACTTGATACAGTTTCAATTTTCTTAAATTTACCAAGGCTTGATTTGTGACCCAAGATATGATCTATCCTGGAGAATGTTCCATGAGCACTTGAGAAAAATGTGTATTCTGTTGTTTTTGGATGGAATTTCCTATAAATATCAATTAAGTCCATCTTGTTTAATGTATCATTTAAAGCTTGTGTTTCCTTATTTATCTTCATTTTGGATGATCTGTCTATTGGTGAAAGTGGGATGTTAAAGTCCCCTACTCAGAATGTGTTACTGTCGATTTCCCCTTTTATGGCTGTTAGTATTTGCCTTATGTATTGAGGTGCTCCTATGTTGGGTGCATAAATATTTACAATTGTTATATCTTCTTCTTGGATGGATCCCTTAATCATTATGTAGTGTCCTTGTTTGTCTCTTCTAACAGTCTTTATTTTAAAGTATATTTTGTCTGGTATGAGAATTGCTACTCCAGCGTTCTTTTGGTTCCATTTACAGGGAATATCTTTTTCCATCCCCTTACTTTCAGTCTGTATGTGTCTCTAGGTATGACATGGCTCTCTTGTAGACAGCATAATCTCTGTCTTTTGGTGGGAACGTTTAGTCCATTTACATTTAAGGTCATTATTGATATGCATGTTCCTATTCCAATTTTCTTAATTGTTTTGCGTTTGTTTTTGTAGGTCTTTTCCTTCTCTTGTGTTTCTTGCCTAGAGAAGTTCCTTTAGCATTTGTTGTATAGCTGGTTTGTTGGTGATGTACTGTCTCAGCTTTTGCTTGTCTGTAATGCTTTTAATTTCTCCATCAAATCTGAATGAGATCCTTGCTGTGTAGAGTAATCTTCGTTGCAGGTTTTTCTCCTGCATCACTTTAAATATGTCCTGCCAGTCCCTTCTGGCTTGCAGAGTTTCTGCTGTAAGATCAGCTGTTAACCTTATGGGCGTTCCCTTGTGTGTTGTTTGTTGTTTTTCCCTTGCTGCTTTTAATATGTTTTCTTTGTATTTAACTTTTGACAGTTTGATTAATATGTGTCTTGGCATATTTCTCCTTGGATTTATCCTGTATGGGACTCTCTGTGCTTCCTGGACTTGATTAAATATTTCCTTTCCCATATTAGGGAAATTTTCAACTATAACCTCTTCAAATATTTTCTCAGTCTCTTTCTTTTTCTCTTCTTCTTCTGGAACCCCTTTAGTTCAAATGTTGGTGCATATAATGTTGTCTCAGAAGTCTCTGAGACTGTCCTCAGTTCTTTTCATTCTTTTTCTTTATTCTGCTCTGCAGTAATTATTTCCACTGTTTTATCTTCCAGGTCACTTATCCGTTTTTCTGCCTCAGTTATTCTGCTATTGATCCCATCTAGAGTATTTTTAATTTCATTTATTGTGTTCTTCATCATTGTTTGTTTCATCTTTACTTCTTCTAGGTCCTTGTTAAATGTATCTTTCATTTTGTCTATTCCATTTGCAAGATTTTGGATCATCTTTACTATCATTATTCTGAATTCTTTTTCAGGCAGATTGCCTATTTCCTCTTCATTTGTTAGGTCTGGTGGGTTTTTTTCATGCTCCATCATCTGCTGTGTGTTTTTCTGTCTTCTCATTTTGCTTATCTTACTGTGTTTGGGGTCTCCTCTTTGCAGGCTGCAGTTTCGTAGTTCCTGTTGCTCTTGGTTTCTGTCCCCAGTGGCTAAGGTTGGTTCAGTGGGTTCTGTAGGCTTCCTGGTGGAGGGGACTAGTGCCTGTGTTGTGGTGGATAGGCTGGATCTAGTCTTGCTGGTGGGCAGCTCCACGTCTGGTGGTGTGTTTTGGGGTGTCTGTGGCCTTATTATGATTTTAGGCAGCCTCTCTGCTAATGGGTGGGGTTGTGTTCCTGTCTTGCTAGTTGTTTGGCATAAGGTGTCCAGCACTGTAGCTTGCTGGTCGTTGAGTGTAACTGGGTGCTGGTGTTGAGATGGAGATCTCTGGGCTATTTTCACCATTTGATATTATGTGTAGCTGGGAGGTGTCTTGTGGACCAGTGTCCTGACGTTGGTTCTCCCACCTCAGAGGTAGACCACTGACTGCTGGCTGCAACACCAAGAACATTTCATCCACATGGCTCAGAATAAAAGGGAGAAAAAATAGAAAGAAATAAGTAGTAGACATAGAAAGAAAGAAAGAAAGAAATGAAGGAAGGAGGAGGGAGGAAAGAAGGAAGGAAGGAGGGAAGGAAGGAAAGAAAGAAACAAAGAAGATAAAGTAAAATAAAGTAAGATAAAATATAATAAATTTTTTAAATAAAAATAATTATTAAGAGAAAAAATTTTTTTAAAAAACAGATGGGTAGATCTCTAGGACAACTGGTGGAAGCAAAGCTATATAGACAAAATCTCACACAGAAGCATACACATACACACTCACAAAAAGAGGAAAAAGGGAAAAAATCATAAATCTTGCTCTCAAAGTCCACCTCCTCAATTTGGGATGATTCGTCGTCTTTTCATATATTCCACAGATGCAGGTATATCAAGTTGATTGTGGACCTTTAATCCGCTGCTTCTGAGGCTGCTGGGAGAGATTTTCCTTTCTCTGCCTTGTTCTCACAGCTCCCAGGGACTCAGCTTTGGGTTTGGCCCCGCCTCTGTGTGTAGGTTGGCAGAGGGCATGTGTTCTTCGCTCAGACAGGACACAGTTAAAGGAGCAGCTGACTCGGGGACTCTGGCTCACTCAGGCCTGGGAGAAGGAGGGGCACGGAGTGCAGGGCGAACCTTCGGTGGCAGAGCCTGGCATGACGTTGCACCAGCCTGAGGCTCTCCATACGTTCTCCTTGGGAAGTTGTCCCTGGATCCCGGGCCCCTGGCAGTGGCGGGCTGCACAGGCACCCGGGAGGGGAGGTGTGGATAGTGACCTGTGCTCGCACACAGGCTTCTTGGTGGCGGAAGCAGCAGCCTTAGCATCTCATGCCCGTTTCTAGGGTCCACAATGTTAGCCGCGGCTCGCGCCCGTCTCTGGAGCTCCTTTAAGCAGTGTTCTTAATCCCCTCTCCTCGTGCACCAGGAAACAAAGAGTGAAGAAAAAGTCTCTTGCCTCTTCGCCAGGTCCAGACTTTTCCCCGGACTCCCTCCCAGCTACTGTGGTGCACTAACCCCCTGCAGGCTGTGTTCACGCTGCTAACCCCAGTCCTCTCCCTGCGCACTGACCGAAGCCCAAGCCTCAGGTCCCAGCCCTGCCCGCCCCGACGGGTGAGCAGACAAGCCTCTCGGGCTGGTGAGTGCTGGTCGGCACCGATCCTCTGTGCGGGAATCTCTCCACTTTGCCCTCTGCACCCCTGTTGCTTTGCTCTCCTCCACGGCCCCAAAACTTCCCCCTCCGCCAGCCGCAGTCTCCACCTGCGAAGGGGCTTCTAGTGTGTGGAAACCTTTCATCCTTCACAGCTCCCTCCCACTGGTGCAGGTCCCGTCCCTATCATTTTGTCTCTGTTTATTCCTTTTTCTTTTGCCCTACCCAGGCACGTGTGGAGTTTTTTGCCTTTTGGGAGGTCTGAGGTCTTCTGCCAGTGTTCAGTAGGTGTTCTGTAGGAGTTGTTCCACCTGTAGATGTATTTCTGGTGTATCTGTGGGGAGGAAGGTGATCTCCACGTCTTACTTTTCCATCATTTTCCCCTCGTCCCCCAACATTCCTTCTTTTAGTGAACAGTCAACAGTTACTCAATTTATGTCAGAAGTTTTATTGAGCTTCCTATGACATCCTGTTTTTTATAATTCTTTATCGGGCTTACTCCAATATTTGTTCTTCATAATTCCTTTATCAGGCTTACTCCAATATTTGTTCTTCATAATTCCTTTATCAGTACCTCCTACAGTTGCCCCTAACAGTGTATCTAGTACATATGATTAGTCCCATCCTTTAACATTCCTCAGTAAGGTTAGGTAAGTTTACTTTTCTCACAATTATTCCCCCTTTTGATAAAATCTGATATCAGAGTTTTGATATAATTTGCATTACAGGGCTGATTTCTCTTTGGGATGTTCTTAATTTTCTGTGTATCCAAAAAGGCCAAAGAAACATATCTAAAAAAGTAATGATTAATATTATTACAGGTTGAATTTAAAAGAAAATTAGCTTTAGGTGAGTAGCCTTTGAAGATATCATACCACTCATGTATAGTTAGAGTGGGTTCTTGATTAGCAACACACAAGTTATCCATCATCCTATAACAACTTTATATAATAAGTTGATTTCGTTTAGCAGCTTGTTTTTCTAAGTGCATTACAATTTCAGAGTTATTCTTCAGTTTTATTTTCCAATTGATACCTAATGTATAATCAACATGTGGAGCTTGGAACGTAAGATATATTATTCCTACACATTAAACCACAGGCAATAGGAATACTTCCATCTTCCCAAGTCATATTACAAATATAATAAACAAATAGTCTACCAAGCCCATTATCCATTATTGTTTTAATTAAAGATTTTATTTTTCTAGAGCAGTTTTAACCTCACAGTAAAATTAAGAAGGTACAGATATTTCCCATGTATACCCTGCCCCACATGCATACCTTCCCCCATTATTAACATCCCTCACCGGAGTGGTGCATTTGTTACAATTGATGAACCTACATTGACACATCATAATCGCCTGTGATCTACAAATTTGCACTTGCCATCTACCTCTACAAGGATCAAGTTAACTGCTGCAGCTGCTGACCTTCAACACCCCCTGAAAGGAGTTCAGGGTGGAGATCAGGAATGAGGCACTCTGTGTGGGAAAAACTGGAAGAACAGGTCTTCAGATAGATATTTTCAGGAGATGACTTTATGAGCCCAATTCTTGCATCTTCTAATATCTAGAAAAGCACTAAAATCCTTCATGGTGACGTCTCTTCCTCGTGACTAGCAGTAACCTTCTGTAAAAAATATGTGCTTGATTACATGTTCTTCCCCTTCACCAAAATCACATATATACTGACCTTCACCCCTACCTCTTTTAAGTAGTTTCTCAGAGCTAGCTGAAATGCTGCCTCCCAGGTTATAGTCCTCTTTTTGCCCCAAATAAAACTTAACTCACAACTCTCATGTTGTACATTTTTTTCAGTCAACAGTTATGGCTACCACAGATATGGGACCCAGAGTGGACTTATCTCCTTTACCTGAACTGTACGAGGAACCAGAGCTTGTGCCCGTCTGCCTCCTCAGAGAGTCCAGACGAATTTGGGTAAGACTGTCCTGGTTCTTGGATCTCCCATATTAGTTGATTATCCTGAGTTTTATTTATTCGTTTATAACACGTACCTGTCCCACTCCCCCAGTTGAAAGGTACTGGGGGGGAGGCAGATGAAAGATACCAGGGTATACCCACCCAGTTGAAACATACTGGGGAGGGGGTGCTTGGTTGAAAGATACTGAAGAATACCAACCCAGTTGAAAGATACTGATGGGGAGTGGCTGAAAGATACCGGGGTTTTCTCAGTTGTAGGAGACTGAGTGGTCTGGGCTGAGTGGTTAGATAAGAGGCTGATCTGACACTTTTCCTCAGTTTGGCTGCCTTAATAGAATTTTTTGGGATAAAAGTGAAGATATTACATGAGAGCCTTGCTCTGAAGAAAAGGGACAAGACTCCTCCCGGTTGGTTACGACTTTCTCAGGTGACTGAGACATTTACGGGAGTGGTGGAAGCAGAGTCCTCAACTGTGCAGTGGTCCCATAGGGAAACCCACTCATTAATTAAAAGACTTGCTAATACAGGGGTCACTATAAGAATTGGCCATTCAGTGATCCAAGCACCTGTGGTGGTCTTAGACCACCGAAGGGAAAAATTGAGACACGTAAGAGGGCTGAAACCACTCTAGGGTGACACCTAGAGGAGTTAAGCTCACAAGCAGCACACTGGCCCACTACACAACTTCATTAGTGAATTTTATCCCAAAGTTCAACATTAAAATAGGAAATAGAAACGGACTTGAGGTTATGGGGAGGGGGAAGGGTGAGCTGTGACAGGGCGAGAGAGAGTCATGGGCATATACACACTAACAAACGTAGTAAGGTAGATAGCTAGTGGGAAGCAGCCACATGGCACAGGGATATTGGCTCGGTGCTTTGTGACAACCTGGAGGGGTGGGATAGGGAGGGTGGGAGGGAGGGAGACGCAAGAGGGAAGACATATGGGAACATATGTTTATGTATGACTGATTCATTTTGTTATAAAGCAGAAACTAACACACCATTGTAAAGCAATTATACCCCAATAAAGATGTTAAAAAAAAAAAAAGGAAATAGAGCCTTTCAAACACAGAAAAAAAGGGCGTGAGAAAACCAGCCTCTGACTAACACCCCAGACAGGTATAGGTACATACAAAACACATACTTACAAATACCTACTTAATTTGGGAAATTATACTAAAGGAGATCTCAACCTGAAACGGCCAAATATTCGTTCTTTTGATATTCGAAAGCTGCTATTTTCTCATGCACAGTTAGAAAAAGCCAGCTGTAAGATCAAACAGACTGAATGGAATGCTTACTTTGATTTGCATCTAGAAGCTTCTGAAATAGGAAATGAGGGGTAATTGAGGAAGACTGTGGAAGAGGAAGACGTGGAGATCACCTTCCTCCTCACAGATACATCAGAAATACATCTACACGTGGAACTGCTCCTATAGAACACCAACTGAACGCTGGCAGAAGACCTCAGACCTCCCAAAAGGCAAGAAACTCCCCCACATAACTGTGTAGGGCAAAAGAAAAAAGAAAAAAACAGACAAAAGAGTAAGGATGGGACCTGCACCTGTGGGAGGGAGCTGTGAAGGAGGAAAGGTATCAACACACTAGGCAGCCCTTTCGAGGACGGAGATTGCGGGTGGCGGAGGGGAGCAGCATTGGAGCCTCAGAGGAGAGCACAGCAACAGGGGTGCAGAGGGAAAAGCGGAGAGATTCCCGCACAGATGATCATTGCCAACCAGCACTCACCAGCCCGGGAGGCTTGTCTGCTCTCCCGCTGGAGAGGGGAGGGGCTGGGAGCTGGGGATTGGCCTTCAGCTGGATCCCAGAGAGAGGACTGGGGTTGGGCATGTGAACACAGCCTAAAGGGGTTAGTGCACCATGGCTAGCTGGAAGGGAGTCCGGGATAAACCCTGTACCTGATGAAGAGTCAAGACACATTTTCTTCCCTCTTTGTTTCCTGGTGTGCTAGGAGAGGGGATTAAGAGTGCTGCTTAAAGGAGCTCCAGAGACGGGCGTGAGCCACGTCTATCAGCGCAGACCACAAAGACGGGCATGAGATGCTAAGGCTGCTGCTGCCACCACCAAAAATCCTGTGTGTGAACACAGGTCACTATCCACACCTCCCCTCCCAGAAGCCTGTGCAGCCTGCCACTGCCAGGGCCCGATGATGCAGGGAAAACTTCCCCAGGAGAAAGCACAGTGTGCTTCAGGCTGCTGCAATGATACACTGCCCACTGCCGCCACAAGCTCGCCCTGCAGCCGTATGTCTCCCTCACCCCAGCGTAAGTGAGCCAGAGCCTCCGAATCAGCTGATCCTATAACACCGTACTGTCTGAGCGAAGAACAGATGCCCTCAGGCAACCTACTCACAGAGGCTGGGCCAAATCCAAAGCTGAATCCCCGGAGCAGTGCGAACAAAGAAGAGAAAGGGAAATTTCTCCCAGCAGCCTCAGGATCAGTGAAGTAGATCTCCACAATCAACTTGATGCACCCTGCATCTGTGGAATACCTGAATAGACAACGAATCATCCCAAATTAAGGAGGTGGACTTTGAGAGCAAGTTATATTATTTTTTCCTGTTTTCCAATTTTTGTGAGTGTGTATGTATATACTTCTGTGTGAGATTTTGTCTGTATAGCTTGGCTTTCACCATTTGTCCTAAGGTTCTGTCCGTCCGTTTTGTTTGTTTGTTTGTTTTCACTTAAAACAATTTTTTTCTTAATAATTTTTTTAATATTTTCTTTTAGTAACTTTATTTTATCTTACTTTATTTTATTTTATTTTATCCACTTTCTTTCTTTCTTTCCTTCTTTCTTTCTTTCTTTCTTTCTTTCTTTCTTTCTTTCTTTCTTTCTTTCTACATTTTCTACTTTTTATTCTCAGCTGTGCAGATGAAAGGCTCTTGGTCCTCCAACCAGGAGTCAGTGCTGTGCCTCTGAGGTGGGAGATCCAAATTCAGGACACTGGTCCAACAGAGACCTCCCAGATCCACGAAATATCAAATGGCAAAAATCTCCCAGAGATCTCCACCTCAAAACCAATACCCAGCTAAACTCAATGACAAGCAAGCTACAGTGCTGGATACCCGATGCCAAACAGCTAGCAAGAGAGTAACACAACCCCATCCATTAGCACAGAGGCTGCCTAAAATCATAATAAGGCCACAGACACCCCAAAACACACCACCAGACATGGACATGCTCACCAGAAAGACAAGATCCAGCCTCATCCACCAGACCACAGGCACTAGTCCCCTCCACCAGGAAGCCTACACAACCCACTGAACCAACCTTAGCCACTGGGGACAGAAACCAACAACAATGGGAACTACGAACCTGCAGCCTGTGAAAAGGAGACCCCAAACACATTAAGATAAGCAAAATGAGAAGAGAGAAAAACACACAGCACATGAAGGAGCAAGGTAAACACCCACCAGACCTAACAAATGAAGAGGAAATAGGCAATATGCCTGAAAAAGAATTCAGGAAAATGATAGTAAAGATGATCCAAAATCTTGGAAATAGAATAGAGAAAATGCAAGAAACATTCAACAAGGACCTAGAAGAACTAAACAGGAAAGAAGCAATGATGAACAACACAATGCATGAAATTAAAAATACCCTCAAAGGGATCAATAGCAAAATAACTGAGGCAGAAGAACGGATAAGTGACCTGGAAGATAAAATGGTGGAAATAACTACTGCAGAGCAGAATAAAGAAAAAGGAATGAAAATAATTAAGGACAGTCTCAGAGACCTCTGAGACAACATGAAACACACCAACATTCGAATTATAGGTGTCCCAGAAGAAGAGGAGGAAAAGAAAGGGACTGAGAAAATATTAAAAGAGATTATAGTTGAAAACTTCTCTAATATGGGAAAGGAAATAGTTAATTAAGTCCAGGAAGAGAGTCCCATACAGGATAAATCCAAGGTGAAACATGCCAAGACACATTAATCAAACTATCAAAAATTAAATACTAAGGAAACATATTAAAAGCAGCAAGGGAAAAACAACAAATAACACACAAGGGAATCCCCATAAGGTTAACAGCTGATCTTGCAGCAGAAACTCTGCAAGCCAGAAGGGAGTGGCAGGACATATTTAAAGGGATGAAGGAGAAAATCCTAAAACCAAGATTACTCTACCCAGCAAGTACCCCATTCAGATTTGATGGAGAAATTAAAAGCTTTACAGACAAGCAACAGCTGAGAGAGTACAGCACCACCAAACCAGCTTTACAACAAATTCTAAAGGAGCTTCTCTAGGCAAGAAACACAAGAGAAGGAAAAGACATACATTAACAAATGCAAAACAATTAAGAAAATGGGAATAGGAACATACATATTGATAATTACCTTAAACGTAAATGGATTAAGTGCTCCCACCAAAAGACACAGACTGGCAAAATGGATACAAAAACAAGACCCATATATATGCTCTCTACAAGACACCCACTTCAGGCTTAGGGACACATACAGACAGAAAGTTAGGGGATGGAAAAAGATATTCCATGAAAATTGAAATCAAAAGAAAGCTAGAGTCGCAATTGTCCTATCAGAAAAAATTGCCTTTAAAATAAAGACTATTACAAGAGACAAAGAAGGACAATACATAATGATCAAGAGATTGATCCTAGAAGAAGATATAACAATTGTAATTATTTATGCACCCAACATAGGAGCACCTCAATACATAAGGCAAATACTAACAGCCATAAAAGTGGAAATCCACAGTAACACAATCATATTTGGGGACTTTAACACCCCCCTTTCAACAATGGACAGATCATCCAAAATGAAAATAAATAAGGAAACACAAGCTTTAAATGATACGTTAAACAAGATGGACTGAATGGATATTTATAGGACATACCATCAAAAACCAACAGAATACACATTTTTCACAAGTGCTCCTGGAACATTCTCCAGGGTACATCATATCTTGGGTCAGAAATCAAGCCTTGGTAAATTTAAGAAAATTGAAATCGTATCAAGTATCTATTCTGACCACAATGCTATGAGACTAGATATCAATTACAGGAAAAGATCTGTAAAAAATACAAACACATGGAGGCTAACAATACTCTACTTAATAACCAAGTGATCACTGAAGAAATCAAAGAGGAAATCAAAAAGTGCCTAGAAATAAATGAAAACGAAGACCCGATGACCCAAAACCTATGGGATGCAGCAAAATGTTCTAAGAGAGAAGTTTATAGCAATACAATCCTACCTTAAGCAACAGGAAACATCTCGAATAAACAACCTAAACTTGCACCTAAAGCAATTAGAGAAAGAAGAACAAAAAAAAACCAAAGTTAGCAGAAGGAAAGAAATCATAAAAATCAGATCAGAAATCAGTGAAAAAGAAATGAGGAAACAATAGAAAATATCAATAAAACTAAAAGCTCGTTCTTTGAGAAGATAAATAAAATTGATAAACCATTAGCCAGACTCATCAAGAAAAAAAAGGAAGAAGACTCAAATCAATAGAATTAGAAATGCAAAGGAGAAATAACAACTGACAGAGCAGAAATACAAAAGATCATGAGAGATTACTACAAGCAAATCTATGCCAATAAAATAGACAACCTGACAGAAATTGACAAATTCTTAGAAATGCACAAAGTGCCAAGACTGAGTCAGGAAGAAATAGAAAATAAGAACAGACCAATCACAAGCACTGAAATTGAAACTGTGATTAAAAGTCTTCCAACAAGCAAAAGCCCTGGACCAGATGGCTTCACGGGCGAATTCTATCAAACATCTAGAGAAGAGCTAACACCTATCCTTCTCAAAATCTTGCACAATATAGCAGAGGGAGGAACACTCCCAAACTCATTCTACGAGGCCACCATCACCTTGATACCAAAACCAGGCCAGGATGTCACAAAGAAAGAAAACTACAGGCCAATATCACTGATGTACATAGATGCAAGAATCCTCCACAAAATACTAGCAAACAGAATCCAACAGCACATTAAAAGGATCATACACCATGATCAAGTGGGGTTTATTCCAGGAATGCAAGAATTCTTCAGTATACACAAATTAATCAAAGTGATGAACCATATTAACAAATTGAAGGAGAAAATCCATATGATCATCTCAGTAGATGCAGAGAAAGCTTTCAACAAAATTCAACACCCATTTATGATAAAAACCCTGCAGAAAGTAGGCATAGAGGGAACTTTCCTCAACATAATAAAGGCCATATATGACGAACCCACAGCCAACATCGTCCTTAATGGTGAAAAACAGGAAGCATTTCCACTAAGATCAGGAACAAGACAAGGTTGCCCACTCTCACCACTATTATTCAACATAGTTTTGGAAGTTTTAGCCACAACAATCAGAGAAGTAGAGGGAAAAAAAGGAATCCAAATCGGAAAAGAAGAAGTAAAGCTGTCACTCTTTGCAGATGACATGGTACAATATGTAGAGAATCCTAAAGATGATACCAGAAAACTACTAGAGCTAATCAATGTATTTGGTAAAGTAACAGGATACAAAATTAATGCACAGAAATCTCTGGCATTCCTATACACTAATGATGAAAAGTCTGAAAATGAAATCCAGAAAACACTCCCATTTACCATTGCAGCAAAAAGAATAAAATATCTAGGAATAAACCGACCTAAGGAGACAAAAGCCCTGTGTTCAGAAAATTATAAGACACTAATGAAAGAAATTAAAGATGATACAAATAAATGGAGAGATATACCATGTTCCTGAATTGGAAGAATCAACATTGTGAAAATGACTCTACTACCCAAAGCAATCTACAGAATCAATGCAATCCCTATCAAACTACCACTGTCATTTTTTACAGAACTAGAACAAAAAATTGCACAATTTGTATGGAAACACGAGAGACCCCAAATAGCCAAAGTACTATTGAGAACGAAAATGGAGCTGAAGCGATCAGGCTCCCTGACTTCAGACTATACTACAAAGCTACAGTAATCAAGACAGTATGGTACTGGCACAAAAACAGAAAGATAGGTCAATGGAACAGGATAGAAAGCCCAGAGATAAACCCACACACCTATGTTCATCTTATCTTTGATAAAGGAGGCAGGAATGTACAGAGGAGAAAGGACAGCCTCTTCAGTAAATGGTGCTGCGAAAACTGGACAGGTACATGTAAAAGTTTGAGATTAGATCACTTCATAACACCATACACAAAAATAATCTCAAAATGAATTGAAGACCTAAATTTAAGGCCAAAAACTATCAAACTCTTAGAGGAAAACAGGCAGAACACTCTATGATATAAATCACAGCAAGATCCTTTTAGACCCACCACTTAGAGAAATGGAAATAAAAACAAAAATAAACAAATAGGACCTAATGAAACTTAAAAGCTTTTGCACAGCAAAGGAAACCATAAACAAGACCAAAAGACAACCCTCGGAGTGGGAGAAAATATTTGCAAATGAAGCAGCTGACAAAGGATTAATCTCCAAAATTTATAAGCAGCTCATGTGGCACAACAACAAAACAAACAAACCACACAATCCAACAATGGGCAGAAGACCTAAATAGACATTTCTCCAAAGAAGATATACAGACTGCCAACAAACACATGAAAGAATGCTCAACATCATTAATCATTAGAGAAATGCAAATCAATGCTACAATGAGATATCATCTCATACCAGTCAGAACCGTCATCATAAAAAATCTAGAAACAATAAATGCTGGAGAGGGTGTGGAGAAAAGGGAACACTCTTGCACTGCTGGTGGGAATGTGAATTGGTACAGCCACTATGGAGAACAGTATGGAGGTTCTTAAAAAATACAAATAGATGTACCATATGACCCATCAATCCCACTACTGGACATATACCCTGAGAAAACCATAATTCAAAAGAGTCATGATCCAAAATGGTCATTGCAGCTCTATTTACAATAGCCCAGAGATGGAAACAACCTAAGTGTCAATCATCGGATGAATGGATAAAGAAGACTTGGCACATATATACAATGGAATATTACTCAGCCATAAAAAGAAATGAAATTCAGCTATTTGTAATGAGGTGGATAGACGTAGAGTGTGTCATACAGAGTGAAGTAAGTCAGAAAGAGAAAGACAAATACCGTACGCTAACACATATATATGGAATTTAAGAAAAAAATGTTATGAAGAACCTAGGGGTAAGACAGGAATAAAGACTCAGACCTACTAGAGAATGGACTTGAGGATATGGGGAGGAGGAAGGGTAAACTGTGACAAAGCGAGAGAGAGGCATGGACATATATACACTACCAAATGTAAGGTAGATTGCTAGTGGGAAGCAGCCGCATAGCACAAGGAGATAAGCTCGGTGCTTTTTGACCGCCTGAAGGGGTGCAATAGGGCGTGTGGGAGGGAGGGAGACACAAGAGGGAAGAGATATGGGAACATATGTATATGTATAACTGATTCACTTTGTTATAAAGCAGAAACTAACACACCATTGTAAAGCAATGATACTCTAATAAGGATGTAAAAAAAAGAAACAGGAAGCATCTCAAATAAACAACCTAACCTTGAACCTAAAGCAGTTAGAGAAAGAACAAAAAAACCCCAAAGTTAGCAGAAGGAAAGAAATCTTAAAGATCAGATCAGAAATAAATGAAAAAGAAATGAAGGAAATGATAGCAAATATCAATAAAACTAAAAGCCGTTTCTTTGAGAAGATAAACAAAATTGATAAACCTTCTAGAGAATATTTAAGTTCTTTATTGTGTTGTTCTTCTCTGTTTGTTTGCTCTTTAGTTCTTCTAGGTTCTTGTTAAACATTTCTTGTATTTTCTCCATTCTATTTCCAATATTTTGGATCATCTTTACTATTATTATTCTGAATTCTTTTTTGGTATACTGCCTATTTCCTCTTCATTTGATAGGTCTGGTGGGTTTTTGCCTTGCTCCTTCATCTGCTGTATCTCTCTGTCTTCTCCTTTTTCTTAACTTACTGTGATTGTGGTCTCCTTTTCAATGCCTGCAGTTTCATAGTTTGTGTTGTTTTTGGTGTCTGTCCCCAGTGGCTAAAGTTGTTACAGTGGTTTGTTTCAGCTTCCTGGTGTAGGGAACTAGTGCCTGTGCTCTGGTTAATGAGGCTTGATCTTGTCTTTCTGGTGGGCAGGTCCACGTCTGGTAGTGTGTTTTGAGGTGTCTGTGGACTTGTTATGATTTTTGGCAGCCTCTGTGCTAATGGATGGGGTTGTGTTCCTGTCTTACTACTTCTTTGGCATAGGGTGTCTTGCACTGTAGCTTACTGGTCGTTGAGTGGAGTGTGGTTGGTGTTGAGATGGAGATCTCTGGGATATTTTGCCGTTTGATATTACATGGAGCTTGGAGGTCTCTGGTGGGCCAATTTCCTGAACTTGGCTTTCTTACCTCAGAGGCACAGCCCTGACTCCTGGTTCTAGCACCAAGAGTCCATCATCCATATGGCTCAGAATAAAAGGGAGATAAAAAGAAAGAAAGAAAGAAAAAGATAAAATGAAATAAAATATTTATAAAATTAAGAACAAAAATAAGTATTAAAAAATTTTTAAGTACTTAGAAAGAAAGAACAACCAAGAAACAAATCCACCCATGATAAAAAGTGTTGAAAACTATACTAAAAAAAAAAATGGAATGACAGGACCCTAGGACAAATGGTAAAGCAAAGCTATACAGACAAATCACAGAGAGATGCATATGCATACACACTCACAAATAGAGAAAGAGGGAAATAATATATCTATATCGTTGTTCCCACAGTCCACCTCCTGAATTTTGATCATTCGTTGTCTACTGAGGTTTTCCACAGATACAGGGTACGTTAAGTTGACTGTGGAGATTTAATTCACTGCTCCTGAGGCTGCTTGGAGAGATTTCCCTTTCTCTTCTTTGTTCACACACCTCCTGGGATTCAGCTTTGGATTTGGCCCTGCCTCTGCGTGTAGGTCGCCTGAGGGCCTCTGTTCTTCTCTCAGACAGGACGGGGTTAAAGGTACAGGTGCTTCTGGGGCTCTGACTCACTCAGGCCAGGGGGAGGGATGTTTATGGTGTGCGGCGCAAGCCTGCGGCGGCAGAGGCCACTATGACATTGCAACAACATTATGTGTGCTGTGTGTTCTCCTGGGTAAGTTGTCCCTGGACATGGGACCCTAGCATTGGCAGGCTGCAGAGGCTCCTGGGAGGGAAGTTGTGGATCGTGCTCTGTGCTTGCACACTGGCTTCTTGGTGGCTGCAGCAGCAGCCACCGTGTCTCATGCCCTTCTCTGGGGTCCACGCTGATAGCCGCGTATCCCGCCTGTCTCTGGAGCCTCTTCAAGCAGCGATCGTCTTGTGGGTTTTTTTTTTAACATCTTTAGTAGAGTATAATTGCTTTACAATGGTGTGTCAGTTTCTCCTTTATAAGAAAGTAAATCAGTTATACATATACATATGTCCCCATATCTCTTCCCTCTTGCATCTCCCTGCCTCCCACCCTCCCTATCCCACCCCTCTAGGTGGTCACAAAGCGCCGAGCTGATCTCCCTGTGCTACAAGCAGAGATCTTAATGCCTTCTCCTCCTGCACCAGGGAACAAAGAGGCACGAAAAAGTCTCTTGCTTCTTTGGCAGTTCCAGACATTTTCCTGGACTCCCTCCCAGCTAGCCGTGGTGCACTAGCCTCCTTCAGGCTGTGTTCACGCAGCCAACCTCCATCTTCTTCCAGGATTCAGACCGAAGTCGGAGCGTCAGCTCCCAACCCCAGTCCACCCCAGCGGGAGAGCAGACAAGCCTCTTGGGCTGGTGAGTGCTGGTGGGCATCAATCCTCTGTGCAGCAATCTCTCTGCTTTGCCCTTTGCACCCCTGTTGCTGAGCTCCCCTCGGTGGCTATGAAGATGCCCCCCACTGCCACCCACGGTCTCCACCCACGAAGGGGCTTCCTAGTGTGTGGAAACGTTTCCACCTTCACAGCTCCCTCCCACTCTTATAGGTCGCGTCCCTATTCTTTTGACTCTGTCTTTTCTTTTGGCCCAGGTACGTGGGGAGGTTTTTTTCCTTTTTGGGAGGTCTGCGGTCTTCTGCCAGCATTCAGTAGGTGTTCTGTAGGAGTTGTTCCACATTTAGAAGAGTTTCTGATGTATTTGTGGGGAGGAAGCTGATCTCCATGTCTTATTCTTCCACCAACTTGAAGTTCCTCCCATGACTCTTTTTGAATTATGGTTTTCTCAGGGCATATCCCCAGTAGTGCAATTGCTGGGTCATATGGTAGTTCTATATTTAGTTTGTTAAGGAACCTCCATAATGTTCTCAATAGTGGCTGTATCAATTTACATTCCGACCAACAGTGCAAGAGGGTTCCCTTTTCTCCACAACCACTGCAGCATTTGTTGTTTGTAGATATTTTCATGATGGACATTCTGACCAGTGTGAGGTGATAGCAAATTGGAGTTTTGATTTACATTCCTCTAATGATTAGTGGTGTTGAGCATACTTTCATGTGTTTGTTGGCAATCTGTATAACTTTTTTGGAGAAATGTCTATTTAGTCCTTCTTCCCATTTTTGAATTGCGTTGTTTTTTCTTTTTGCTATTGAGCTGCATGACTGCTTGTATATTTTGGAGATTAATCCTTTGTCAGTTGCTTCATTTGCAAATATTGTCTCCCATTCTGAGGGTTGTCTTTTCATCTTGTTTATGGTTTCCTTTGCTGTGGAAAATCTTCTAAGTTTCATTATGTCCCAGTTGTTTATTTTGTTTTTATTTCCATTAATCCAGGAGGTGGGTCAAAAAGGATCCTGCTGTGATTTAAGTCATGGAGGATTCTGCATAGATTTTCCTCTAAGAGTTTGACAGTGTCTGGCCTTACATTTAGGCCTTTAATAAATTTTGAGTTTATTTTTGTGTATGGTGTTATGGAGTGTTCTAATTTCATTCCTATACATACAAGTGTCCAGACTGCCCAGCAACATTTATTGAAGAGTCTGTCTCTTCTCCATTGTATTCTTCCCTCCTTTATGAAAGATAAGGTGACCATATATGTGGGGGTTTACCTCTGAGATTTCTATCCTATTCCATTGATCTATATTTCTGTTTTTGTGACAGTACCATACTGTCTTGATTACTGTAGCTTTGTACTATAGTCTTAAGTCTGGAAGCCTGATGTATCCAGCTCCATTTTTCTTTGTGAAGATTGCTTTGGCTATTCGGTATCTTTTGTGTTTCCATACAGGTTGTGAAATATGTCTTCTACTTCTGTGAAAAATGCCATTGGTAGTTTCATAGGTATTGCATTGAATCTGTACATTGCTTTGGGTAGTATAGTCATTTTCACAATGGTGATTCTTCAAATCCGAGAACATGGCATATCTCTCCATCTGTTTGTATGATCTTTAATTTATTTCATCAGTGTCTTATAGTTTTCTGCATACAGGTCTTTAGTCTCCTTGGGTAGATTTATTCCTATGTATTTTATTTTTTTGTTGCAATGGTAAATGTGAGTGTTTCATTAATGTCTCTTTCAGAATTTTCATGATTTGTGTACAGGAATGAGAGAGATTTCTGTGTAATAATTTTGTATCCTGCTACTTTATCAAATTCATTGATTAGCTCTAGTAGTTTTCTGGTAGCATCTTCAAGATTCTCTATGTATAGTATCATGTCATCTGGAAACAGTGACAGCTTTACTTCTTTTCCGATTTGCATTATTTTGATTTCTTTTACTTCTATGACTTCTGTGGCTAAAACTTCCAAAACTATGTTGAATAATAGTGGTGAGAGTGGACAAACTTGTCTTGCTCCTGATCTCAGAGGAAATGGTTTCAGTTTTTCACCATTGAGAATGATATCGACTGTGGGTTTGTCATATATGGCCTTTATTATGTTGAAGTAAGTTCCATCTATGCGTACTTTCTGTAGGGTTTTTAACATAAATGGGTATAGAATGCTGTTGAAACCTTTTTCTTTCTTTCATAACATCTTTATTGGAGTACAATTGCATTAAAATTGTGTGTTAGTTTCTGATTTCTAACAAACTGAATCAGTTATACATATACATATGTCCCCATATCTCTTCAGTCTTCAATCTCCCTGCCTCCCACCCTCCCTAAACCACCCCTCTAGGTGGTCACAAATCACAGAGCTGATCTCCCTGTGCTATGCGGCTACTTCCCACTAGCTATCTATTTTATGTTTGGTAGTGTATATAGTCCATGCCACTCTCTCACTTTGTCACAACTAACCCTTCCCCCTCCCCATATCCTAAAGTCCATTCTCTAGTAGGTCTGTGTCTTTATTCTCGTCTTGCCTCTAGGTTCTTCATGAATTTTGTTTTTCCTGACATTCCATATATATGTGTCAGTATACGATATTTGTTTTTCTCTTTCTCACTTACTTCACTCTGTATGACAGACTTTATATACACCACCTCACTACAAATAACTCAGTTTCGTTTCTCTTTATGGCTGAGTAATATTCCATTGTATATATGTACCACATCTTCTTTATCCATTCATCTGTTGATGGACACGTAGTTTGCTTCCATGTTCTGGCTATTGTAAGTAGAGTGGCAATGAACATTTTGGTACATGACTCTTTTTGAATTATGGTTTTCTCAGGGTATATGCCCGGTAGTGGCATTGCTGGGTCATATGGTAGTTCTATTTGCAGTTTTTTAAGGAACCTCCATACTGTTCTCCACAGTGGCTGTATCAATTTACATTCCCACCAACAGTGCAAGAGTGTTCCCTTTTCTTCACACCCTCTCCAGCATTTTTTGTTTCTAGATTTTTTGGTGATGGCCATTCTGACTGGTGTGAGATGATATATCATTGTAGTTTTGATTTGCATTTCTCTAATGATTAGTGATGTTGAGCATTCTTTCATGTGTTTGTTGGCAGTCTGTATATCTTCTTTGGAGAAATGTCTATTTAGGTCTTCTGCCCATTTTTGGATTGGGTTGTTTGTTTTTTTGTTATTAAGCTGCATGAGCTGCATGTAAATTTTGGAGATTAATCCTTTGACAGCTGCTTCATTTGCAAATATTTTCTCTCATTCTGATGGTTGTCTTTTCGTCTTGTTGAAGGTTTCCTTGGCTGTGCAAAACCTTTTGAATTTCATTAGTTTTCATTTGTTTATTTTTGTTTTTATTTCCATTTGTATAGGAGGTGGCTAAAAATGATCTTGTTTTGATTTATGTCCTAGAATGTTCTGCCTATGTTTTCTCCTAAAAGTTTGATAGTATCTGGTCTTACATTGAGGTCTTTAATACATTTTGGTTTCTTTTTGTGTATGGTGTTAGGGAGTGTTTTAATTTCATTCTTTTACATGTAGCTGTCCAGTTTTCCGAGCACCACGTATTGAACAGGCTGCCTTTTCTCCACTGTATATTCTTGCCTCCTTTATCAAAGATAAGTTGAACATATGTGCATGTGTTTATCTCTGGGCTTTCTATGCTGTTCCATTGATGTATATTTCTGTTTTTGTGCCAGTACCATAATGTCTTGATTACTGTAGCTTTGTAGTATAGTCGGAAGTCAGGAAGCCTGATTCCACCAGCTCTGATTTCTTTCTCAAGACTGCTTTGCCTTTTCGTGTTCTTTTGTGTTTCCATACAAATTGTGAAATTTTTTGTTCTCGTTCTGTGAAAAATGCCAGTAGTAGTTTGATAGGGATTGCATTGGATATATAGCTTGATTTGCGTAGCAGAATCATTTTCACATTGTTGATTCTTCCAATCGAAGATAACGGTATCACTTTCCAGCTATTTGTATCACCTTTATTTTTTTATTTTTTATTTTTTTTATTTTTTTACATCTTTATTGGGGTATAATTGCTTTACAATGGTGTGTTAGTTTCTGCTTTATAACAAAGTGAATCAGTCATACATAAACATATGTTCCCATATGTCTTCCCTGTTGCGTCTCTCTCCCTCACACCCTCCCCATCCCACCCCTCCAGGCTGTCACAAAGCACCGAGCCAATATCCCTGTGCCATGCGGCTGCTTCCCACTAGCTATCTACCTTACTGCGTTTGTTAGTGTGTATATGCCCATGACTCTCTCTCGCCCTGTCACAGCTCACCCTTCCCCCTCCCCATAACCTCAAGTCCGTTCTCTAAGAGGTCTGCGTCTTTATTCCTGCTTTACCCCTAGGTTTTTCATGACATTTTTTTTCTTAAATTCCATATATATGTGTTAGCATACGGTATTTGTCTCTCTCTTTCTGACTTACTTCACTCTGTATGACAGACTCTAGGTCTATCCACCTCATTACAAATAGCTCAATTTCGTCTCTTTTTATGGCTGAGTAATATTCCATTGTATATATGTGCCACATCTTCTTTATCCATTCATCCGATGACGGGCACTTAGGTTGTTTCCATCTCTGGGCTATTGTAAATAGAGCTGCAATGAACATTTTGGTACATGTCTCTTTTTGAATTATGGTTTTCTCAGGGTATATGCCCAGTAGTGGGATTGCTGGGTCATATGGTAGTTCTATTTGTAGCTTTTTAAGGAACCTCCATACTGTTCTCCACAGTGGCTGTATCAATTTACATTCCCACCAACAGTATAAGAGGGTTCCCTTTTCTCCACACCCTCTCCAGCATTTATTGTTTCTAGATTTTTTCATGATGGCCATTCTGACTGGTGTGAGATGATATCTCATTGTAGTTTTGGTTTGCATTTCTCTAATGATTAATGATGTTGAGCATTCTTTCATGTGTTTGTTGGCAGTCTGTATATCTTCTTTGGAGAAATGTCTATTTAGGTCTTCTGCCCATTTTTGGATTGGGTTGTTTGTTTTTTTGTTATTGAGCTGCATGAGCTGCTTGTAAATTTTGGAGATTAATCTTTTGTCGGTTGCTTCATTTGCAAATATTTTCTCCCATTCTGAGGGTTGTCTTTTGGTCTTGTTTATGGTTTCCTTTGCTGGGCAAAAGCTTTGAAGTTTCATTAGGTCCCATTTGTTTATTTTTGTTTTTATTCCCATTACTCTAGGAGGTGGGTCAGAAAGGATCTTGCTTTGATTTATGTCATAGAGTGTTCTGCCTATGTTTTCCTCTAAGAGTTTGATAGTTTCTAGCCTTACATTTAGGTCTTTAATCCATTTTGAGCTCATTTTTGTGTATGGTGTTAGGAGTGATCTAATCTCATACTTTTACATGTACCTGTCCAGTTTTCCCAGCACCACTTATTGAAGAGGCTGTCCTTTCTCCATTGTACATTACTGCCACCTTTATCAAAGATAAGGTGTCCATATGTGCATGGGTTTATCTCTGGGCTTTCTATCCTGTTCCATTGATCTATCTTTCTGTTTTTGTGCCAGTACCATACCGTCTTGATGACTGTAGCTTTGTAGTATAGTTTGAAGTCAGGGAGCCTGATTCCTCCAGTTCCTTCTTTCGTTCTCAAGATTGCTTTGGCTATTCGGGGTCTTTTGTGTTTCCATACAAATTGTGAAATTTTTTGTTCTAGTTCTGTGAAAAATGCCAGTGGTAGTTTGATAGGGATTGCATTGAATCTATAGATTGCTTTGGGTAGTAGAGTCATTTTCACAATGTTGATTCTTCCAATCCAAGAACATGGTATATCTCTCCATCTATTTATATCATCTTTAATTTCTTTCATCAGTGTCTTATAATTTTCTGCATACAGGTCTTTTGTCTCCTTAGGTAGGTTTATTCCTAGATATTTTATTCTTTTTGTTGCAATGGTAAATGGGAGTGTTTTCTTGATTTCACTTTCAGATTTTTCATCATTAGTATATAGGAATGCCAGAGATTTCTGTGCATTAATTTGTATCCTGCCACTTTACCAAATTCATTGATTAGCTCTAGTAGTTTTCTGGTAGCATCTTTAGGGTTCTCTATGTATAGAATCATGTCATCTGCAAACAGTGACAGCTTTACTTCTTCTTTTCCAATTTGGATTCCTTTTATTTCCTTTTCTTCTCTGATTGCTGTGGCTAAAACTTCCAAAACAATGTTGAATAATAGTGGTGAGAGTGGGCAACCTTGTCTTGTTCCTGATCTTAGTGGAAATGCTTTCAGTTTTTCACCATTGAGGAAAACGTTTGCTGTGGGCTTGTCATATATGGCCTTTATTATGTTGAGGAAAGTTCCCTCTATGCCTACTTTCTGGAGGGTTTTTTTTTAAATCATAAATGGGTGTTGAATTTTGTCAAAAGCTTTCTCTGCATCTATTGAGATGATCATATGGTTTTTCTCCTTCAATTTGTTAATATGGTTTATCACATTGATAGATTTGCGTATATTGAAGAATCCTTGCATTCCTGGAATAAACCGCACTTGATCATGGTGTATGATCCTTTTAATGTGCTGTTGGATTCTGTTTGCTAGTATTTTGTTGAGGATTTTTGCATCTATGTTCATCAGTGATATTGGCCTGTAGTTTTCGTTCTTTGTGACATCCTGGCCTGGTTTTGGTATCAAGGTGATGGTGGCCTCGTAGAAGGAGTTAGGGAGTGTTCCTCCCTCTGCTATATTTTGGAAGAGTTTGAGAAGGATAGGTGTTAGCTCTTCTCTAAATGTTTGATAGAATTCGCCTGTGAAGCCATCTGGTCCTGGGCTTTTCTTTGTTGGAAGATTTTTAATCACAGTTTCAATTTCAGTGCTTGTGATTGGTCTGTTCATATTTTCTATTTCTTCCTGATTCAGTCTTGGCAGGTTGTGCATTTCTAAGAATTTGTCCATTTCTTCCAGATTGTCCATTTTATTGGCATAGAGTTGCTTGTAGTAATCTATCATGATCTCTTTTATCTCTGCAGTGTCAGTTGTTACCTCTCCTTTTTCATTTCTAATTCTATTGATTTGAGTCTTCTCCCTTTTTTTCTTGATGAGTCTGGCTAGTGGTTTATCTATTTTGTTTATCTTCTCAAAGAACCAGCTTTTAGTTTTATTGATCTTTGCTATTGTTTCCTTCATTTCTTTTTCATTTATTTCTGATCTGATTTTTATGATTTCTTTCCTTCTGCTAGCTTTGGGGTTTTTTGTTCTTCTTTCTCTAATTGCTTGAGGTGCAAGGTTAGGTTGTTTATTCGAGATGTTTCCTGCTTCTTAAGGTGGGCTTGTATTGCTATAAACTTCCCCCTTAGAACTGCTTTTGCTGCATCCCACAGGTTTTGGGTCGTTGTATCTCCATTGTCATTTGTTTCTAGGTATTTTTTGATTTCCTCTTTGATTTCTTCAGTGATCTCTTCATTATTAAGTAGTGTATTGTTTAGCCTCCATGTGTTTGTATTTTTTACAGATCTTTTCCTGTAATTGATATCTAGTCTCATGCCGTTGTGGTCAGAAAAGATACTTGATACAATTTCAATTTTCTTAAATTTACCAAGGCTTGATTTGTGACCTATGATATGATCTATCCTGGAGAATGTTCCATGAGCACTTGAGAAAAATGTGTATTCTGTTGTTTTTGGATGGAGTGTCCTATAAATATCAATTAAGTCCATCTTTTTAATGTATCATTTAAAGCTTGTGTTTCCTTATATATTTTCATTTTGGATGATCTGTCCATGAGTGAAAGTGGGGTGTTTAAGTCCCCTACTATGAATGTGTTACTGTCGATTTCCCCTTTTATGGCTGTTAGTATTTGCCTAATGTATTGAGGTGCTCCTATGTTGGGTGCATAAATATTTACAATTGTTATATCTTCTTCTTGGATCGATCCCTTGATCATTATGTAGTGTCCTTCTTTGTCTCTTTTAATAGTCCTTATTTTAAAGTCTATTTTGTCTGATATGAGAATTGCTACTCCAGCTTTCTTTTGGCTTCCATTTGCATGGAATATCTTTTTCCATCCCCTTACTTTCAGTCTGTATGTGTCTCTAGGTCTGAAGTGGGTCTCTTGTAGACAGCATATATAAGGATCTTGTTTTTGTATCCATTCAG
Organism: Lagenorhynchus albirostris; assembly: GCF_949774975.1. Taxonomy (NCBI): domain Eukaryota; kingdom Metazoa; phylum Chordata; class Mammalia; order Artiodactyla; family Delphinidae; genus Lagenorhynchus; species Lagenorhynchus albirostris. Next base: position 83,310,763 of record NC_083116.1, on the reverse strand, counting down.
CTAATCTGTGTCTTTTGGTGGGAGCATTTAGTCCATTTACATTTAAGGTAATTATCGATATGTATGTTCCTATTCCCATTTTCTTAATTGTTTTGGGTTCGTTATTATAGGTCTTTTCCTTCTCTTGTGTTTCTTGCCTAGAGAAGATCCTTTAGCATTTGTTGTAAAGCTGGTTTGGTGGTGCTGAACTCTCTCAGCTTTTGCTTGTCTGTAAAGGTTTTAATTTCTCCATCAAATCTGAATGAGATCCTTGCTGGGTAGAGTAGTCTTGGCTGCATGTTTTTCTCCTTCATCACTTTCAGTATGTCCTGCCACTCCCTTCTGGCTTGTAGGGTTTCTGCTGAGAGATCAGCTGTTAACCTTATGGGGATTCCCTTATGTGTTATTTGTTGTTTTTCCCTTGCTGCTTTTAACATGCTTTCTTTGTATTTAATTTTTGACAGTTTGATTAATATGTGTCTTGGCGTATTTCTCCTTGTATTTATCTTGTATGGGACTCTCTGTGCTTCCTGGACTTGATTAACTATTTCCTTTCCCATATTAGGGAAGTTTTCAACTATAATCTCTTCAAATATTTTCTCAGTCCCTTTCTTTTTCTCTTCTTCTTCTGGAACCCCTATAATTCGAATGTTGGTGCGTTTAATGTTGTCCCAGAGGTCTCTGAGACTGTCCTCAGTTCTTTTCATTCTTTTTTCTTTATTCTGCTCTGCAGTAGTTATTTCCACTATTTTATCTTCCAGGTCACTTATCCGTTCTTCTGCCTCAGTTATTCTGCTATTGATCCCATCTAGAGTACTTTTAATTTCATTTATTGTGTTATTCATCGTTGCTTGTTTCATCTTTAGTTCTTCTAGGTCCTTGTTAACTGATTCTTGCATTTTGTCCAATCTATTGTCCATTCTATCTCCAAGATTTCGGATCAACCTTACTATCATTATTCTGAATTCTCTTTCAGGTAGACTGCCTATTTCCTCTTCATTTGTTAGGTCTGGTCCATTTTTATCTTGCTCCTTTATCTGCTGTGTGTTTTTCTGTCTTCTCATTTTGCTTATCTTACTGTGTTTGGGGTCTCCTTTTTGCAGGCTGCAGGTTTGTAGTTCCTCCTGTTTTTGATGTCTGTCTCCAGTGGCTAAGTTTGGTTCAGTGGGTTGTGTAGGCTTCCTGGTGGAGGGGGCTAGTGCCTGTGTTGTGGTGGATGAGGCTGGATCTTGTCTCTCTAGTGGGCAGGTTCACGTCTGGTGGTGTGTTTGGGGGCGTCTGTGGCCTTATTATGATTTTAGGCAGCCTCTCTGCTAATGGGTGGGGTTGTGTTCCTGTTTTGCTAGTTGTTTGGCATAGGTTTTCCAGCACTGTGGCTTGCTGGTCGTTGAGTGAAGCTGGGTGCTGGTGTTAAGATGGAGGTCTCTGGGAGATTTTCACCATTTGATATTATGTGGAGCTGGGAGGTCTCTTGTTGATCAGTGTCCTGAAGTTGGCTGTCCTACCTCAGAGGCAGAGCCCTGCCTCCTGGCTGGAGCACCAAAAGCTTTTCATCCACAGGCTCAGGATAAAAGGGAGAAAAAGTAGAGGGAATTAGTAGAAGTATGAGGAAAGAAAGAAGGAAAGGAGGGTAGGAAGGAAGGAAGAAATAAAGAAAGAAGCAAAGAAGGTAAGAAGGCAAGAAGGAAAGAAAGGAGGGAGGGAGGGAGGGAGGAAGGAAGGAAGGAAGGAGGGAAAGAAGGAAAAAAGACAGAAAGAAAGAAGATACAGTAAAAATAAAATAAAGTATAATAAAGTTATTGAATTAAAAACTTCTTATTTAGAAAAAAAAAAAGGGGGACGGAAAGAACCTTAGGACAAATGTTGGAAGCAAAGCTATACAGACAAAATCTTACACAGAAGCATACACATACACCCTCACTAAAAGAGGGAAATGGGGAAAAATCCTAAATCTTGCTGTCAGAGACCACCTCCTCAATTTGGGATGATTCGTTGTCTAAAGGAGGGAAGGAAGGACGGAAAGAAAGAAAGAAAGAACGAAGGTAAAGTATAATAAGGTTATTAAAATTAATTATTAAGAAAAAAAATTAAAAAAAAAACATGGACGGATAGAACCCTAGGACAAATGGTGGAAGCAAGACTATACAGACAAGATCTCACACAGAAGCATACACATACACATTCACAAAAAGAGGAAAGGGGAAAAAATCATAGATCTTGCTCCTAAAGTCCACTTCCTTAATTTGGGATGATTGGTTGTCTATTCAGGTATTCCACAGATGCAGGGTACATCAAGTTGATTGTGGAGCTTTAATCCGCTGCTTCTGAGGCTGCTGGGAGAGATTTCCCTTTCTCTTCTTTGTTCTCACAGCTCCCAGGGCTAAGCTTTGGATTTGGCCCTGCCACTGCGTGTAGATCGCTGGAGGGCGTCTGTTTTTTGCTCAGGATGGGGTTAAAAGAGCCGCTGATTGGGGGCTCTGGCGCACTCAGGCCGGCGGGGACGGAGGGGCACAGAGTGCGGGGCGGGCCTGCGGTGGCAAAGGCCGGCGTGACTTTGCACCAGCCTGAGGCGCGCTGTGCGCTCTCCCGGGGAAGTTGTCCCTGGATCCCGGGAACCCGGCAGTGGCGGGCTGCACAGGCTCCGCGGAAGAGGGGTGTGGAGAGTGACCTGTGCTCGCACACAGGCCCCTCGGTGGCGGCAGCAGCAGCCTTAACGTCTCCCGCCCGCCTCTGGGGTCCGCGCTTTTAGCCGCGGCTTGCGCCCGTCTCTGAATTCCGCGCTTTCAGCCACGGCTCGCGCCCGTCTCTGGATTCCGCGCTTTCAGCCGCGGCTCGCGCCCGTCTCTGGGGTTCGCGCTTTTAGCCGCGGCTCGCGCCCGTCTCTGGAGTTCCTTTAAGCAGCGTTCTTAAACCCCTCTCCTCACGCACCAGGAAACAAAGAGGGAAGGAAAAGTCTCCTGCCTCTTCTGCAGGTGCAGGCTTTTCCCCGGACTCCCTCCCGGCTAGCTGTGGTGCACTAACCCCTTCAGGCTATGTTCAAGCCGCCAACCCCAGTCCTCTCCCTGCGCTCCGGCCTCAGCTCGCAGCCCCGCCCGCCCCGGCGGGTGAGCAGACAAGCCTCTCGGGCTGGTGAGTGCCGGTCGGCACCGATCCTCTGTGCGGGAATCTCCCCGCTTTGCCCTCCGCACCCGTTGCTGTGCACTCCTCCGCAGCTTCGAAGCTCCCCCCTCCACCTCCCGCAGTCTCCGCCCGCGAAGGGGCTTCCTAGAGTGTGGAAACTTTTCCTCCTTCACCGCTCCCTCCCACTGGTGCAGGTGCCGTCCCTATTCTTTTGTCTCTGTTTTTTCTTTTGCCCTACCCAGGTACGTGGGGAGTTTCTTGCCTTTTGGGAGGTCTGAGGTCTTCTGCCAGCCTTCAGTAGGTGTTCTGTAGGAGTTGTTCCACGTGTAGATGTATTTCTGGTGTATCTGTGGGGAGGAAGGTGATCTCCGCGTCTTACTCTTCCGCCATCTTCCGCCTTCCCCCCCTGTATCACCTTTAATTTCTTTCATCAGCATCTTAAAATATTCTGCATACAGGTTTTTTTCTCCTAGGTAGGTTTATTCCTAGATATATTATGCTTTTTTAAAACATCTTTATTGGAATATAATTGCTTTACAATGGTGTGTTAGTTTGTGCTTTATAACAGAGTGAATCAGTTATATATATACATGTTTACCCATGTCTCTTCCGTCATGTGTCTCCCTCCCTTCCACACTCCCTATACTACCCCTCTAGGTGGTCACAAACCACCGAGCTGATCTCCCTGTGCTATTATGCAGCTGCTTCCCACTAGCTATCTACCTTACGTTTGGTAGTGTATATATGTCCATGCCTCCCTCTCGTTTTGTCACAGCTTACCCTTCCCACTTCCCATATCCTCAACTCCATTCTCTAGTGGGTTTCTGTCTTTATTCCTGTCTTAACCCTAGGTTCTTCATGACATTTTTTCCCTTAAATTCCATATATATGTGTTAGCATATGGTATTTGTCTTTCTTTTTCTGACTTACTTCACTCTGTATGACATTCTCTAGGTCTACCCACCTCATTATAAATAGCTTAATTTCATTTCTTTTTATGGCTGAGTAATATTCCTTTGTATATATGTGCCACATCTTCTTTATCCATTCATCTGATGATGGACACATAGGTTGTTTCTATCTCTGGGCTATTGTAAATAGAGCTTCAATGAACATTTTGGTACATGACTCTTTTTGAATTATGGTTTTCTCAGGGTATATGCCCAGTAGTGCGATTGCTGGGTCATATGGTAGTTCTATTTGTAGTTTTTTAAGGAACCTCCATACTGTTCTCCATAGTGGCTGTACCAATTCACATTCCCACCAGCAGTGCAAGAGTGTTTCCTTTTCTCCACACCCTCACCAGCATTTATTGTTTCTAGATTTTTTGATGATGGCCATTCTGACTGGTGTGAGATGATGTCTCATTGTAGTTTTGATTTGCATTTCTCTAATGATTAATGGTGTTAAGCATTCTTTCATGTGTTAGTTGGCAGTCTGTATATCTTCTTTGGAGAAATGTCTATTTAGGTTTTCTGCCCATTTTTGGATTGGGTTGTTTGTTTTTTTGTTATTGAGCTGCATGAGCTGCTTGTAAATTTTGGAAATTAATCCTTTGTCAGTTGCTTCATTTGCAATATTTTCTGCCATTGTGCAGTTTGTCTTTTGGTCTTGTTTATGGTTTCCTTTGCTGTGCAAAAGCTTTTAAGTTTCATTAGGTCCCATTTGTTTATTTATTTTTTTTAATTTCCAATTCTCTAGGAGTTCAGTCATAAAGGATCTTGCTGTGATTTATGGCCTATGTTTTCCTCTAAGAGTTTGATAGTATCTGGCCTTACATTTAGGTCTTTAATCCATTTTGAATTTCTTTTTGTGTATGGGGTTAGGGAGTGTTCTAATTTCATTCTTTTGCATGTAGCTGTCCGATTCTCCCATCTCCAATTATTGAAGAGGCTGTCTTTTCTCCACTGTATATTCTTGCCTTGTTTATTAAAGATAAGGTGACCATATGTGCATGGGTTTATCTCTGGTCTTTCTATCCTGTTCCATTGATCTATATTTCTGTTTCTGTGCCAGTAACATACTGTCTTGATTACTTTACCTTGTAGTGTAGTCTGAAGTCAGCAAGCCTGATTCTTCCAGCTCCATTTTTCATTTTCAAGATTGTTGTGGCTATGAGGGGTCTTTTTTCTTTCCATACAGATTGTGAAATTTTTTGTTCTAGTTCTGTGAAAAATGCCAGTGGTAGTTTGATAGCGATTTCATTGAATCTGTAGATTGCTTTGGGTAGTAGATTCATTTTAAAAATGGTCATTCTTCCAATCCAAGAACATGGTAAATCTCCCCATCTATTTGTATCATCTTTCTTTCATCAGTGTCTTATAATTTTCTGCATACAGGTCTTTTGTCTCCTTAGGTAGGTTTATTCCTAGATATTTTATTCTTTTTGTTGCAATGGTAAATGGGAGTGTTTTCTTAATTTCACTTTCAGATTTTTCATCATTAGTGTATAGGAATGCCAGAGATTTCTGTGCATTAATTTTGTACCCTGTTACTTTACCAAATTCATTCATTAGCTCTAGTAGTTTTCTGGTAGCATATTTAGGATTCTCTATGTAGAGTATCATGTCATCTGCAAAGAGTGACATCTTCACTTTTTTTTTTCCAATTTGGATTCTTTTTGTTTCTTTTTCTTCTCTGATTGCTGTGGCTAAAATTTCCAACACTTTGTTGAATAACCGTGGTGAGAGTGGGCAACCTTGTCTTGTTCCTGATCCTAGTGGAAATGGTATCACTTTTTCACCATTGAGGATGATGTTGACTGTGTGTTTGTTATATATGGCCTCTATTATGTTGAGGAAAGTTCCCTCTATGCCTGCTTTCTGGAGGATTTTTATCATAAATCTGTGTTGACTTTTGTGCAAAGCTTTTTCTCCATCTATTGAGATGATCATATGGTATTTCTCCTTCAATTTGTTAATATGCTGTATCACATTGATCAATTTGCATATATTTAAGATTCCTTATGTTCCTGGGATAAACCCCACTTGATCATGGTGTATGATCATTTTAATGTGCTGTTGGTTTCTGTTTGCTAGTATTTTGTTGATGATATTTGCATCTATATTCATCAGCGATATTGCTCTGTAGTTTTCTTTCTTTGTAACGTCTTTGTCTGGTTTTTGTATCAGGGTGATCGTGGCCTCTAGAATGAGTTTGGGAGTGTTTCTCCCTCTGCTCTATTTCGGAAGAGTTTGGGAAGAATAGGTGACAGCTCTTCTCTAAATGTTTGATAGAATTCACCTGTGAATCCATTTGGTCCTGGGCTTTTTTTTCTTGGAATATTTTTAATCACAGTTTCAATTTCAGTTCTTGTGATTGGATTGTTCATATTTTGTATTTCTTCCTGTTTCAGTCTCAGAAAGTTGTGTATTTCTATGACTTTGTCCATTTCTTCCAGGTTGTCCATTTCATTGGCTTAGAGTTGCTTTTAGTAGTCTCTCATGATCCTTTGTATTTCTGCAGTGTCTGTTGTTACTTCTCCTTTTTCATTTCTAATTCTATTGATTTGAGTCTTCTCACTTTTTTTCTTGATGAGTCTGGCTAATGGTTTATCAATTTTGTTTATCTTCTCAAAGAACCAGCTTTTAGTTTTATTGATTTTTCCTATAATTTCCTTCATTTATTTGTCATCTGATCTTTATGTCTTCTTTCTTTCTGCTAACTTTGTGGTTTTTTTGTTCTTCTTTCCCTAATTCCTTTAGTTGTAAGGTTGTGTTGTTTATTTGAGATGTTTTTTTTTCTTAAGGTAGGATTGTATTGCTATATACTTCCCTCATAGAACTGCTTGTGGTGCATCCCATAGATTTTGCGTCGTCGTGTTTTCATTCTTATTTGTTTCTAGGTATTTTTTAATTTCCTCTTTGCTTTCTTCAGTAATCTCTTGATTATCTAGTATCGTATTGTTTAGCATCCATGTGTTTGTATGTTTTACACATTTTTCCTGTAATTGATATCTAGTCTCATAGTGTTGGGGTAGGAAAAAATACTTTATGTGATTTCAAATTTCTTAAATTTACCAAGGCTTGAGTTGTGACCCAAGATATGATCTATCCTGGAGAATGTTCCATGAGCACTTAAGAAGAAATTGTATTCTGCTGTTTTTGGATGCAATGTCATATAAATACCAATTAAGTCCATCTTGTTTAATGTATGATTTAAACCTTGTGTTTCCTTATTTATTTTCATTTTGGATGACCTGTGCATTTGTGAAACAGGGTGTTAGTATTCCCATACTATTATTATGTTACTGTCAATTTCCCCTTTAAGGCTGTTACTATTTGTCTTATGTATTGAGGAGCTCCTTTCTATGGTGCATAAATATTTACAATTTTTATATCTTCTACTTGGATTGTTCCCTTGATCATTATGTAGTGTCCTTCTTTGTCTCTTCTAATAGTCATTGTTTTTAACTCTCTTTTGTCTGATATGTGAATTGCTACTTCATCTTGTTTTTTATTTCTAAATAAAATAAAAATTAAAAAATAAAAAAATAAAAAATAAAAATTGCTACTTCATCTTGTTTTTTATTTCTATTTGCATAGAATATCTTTTTCCATACCCTCACTTTCAGTCTGTATGTGTCCTTAGGTCTGAAGTGGGTCTGTTGTAGACAGCATATATACGGGTCTTTTTCTGTATCCATTCAGCCAGTCTATGTCTTTTGGTTGGAGCATTTAAACCATTTACATTTAAGTAAATTATTGATATGTATGTTCCTATTACCATTTTCTTAAATGTTTTCAGTTGATTACACATTCACAGAAAGAGAAAAAAGTATATATATATCTTTGCTCACAAAGTCCAATTGGTACTTCTCAATTTTGGATGATTCGTTGTCTATTCAGGTATTCCACAGAGGCAGGGTACATCAAGTTGATTGTGCTGATTTAATCCTCTGCTCCTGAGGCTGCTGGGAGAAATTTCCCCTTCTCTTCTTTTTTCCCACAATTCCTGGTGTTCACCTATGGATTTGGACCCGCCTCTCCATGTAGGTCGCCTGAGGGAATCTGTTCTTCTCTCAGACAGGACGGGGTTAAAGGAACAGCTGATTTGGGGGCTATGGCTCACTCAGGCCTGGGGAAGGGAGTGGTACGGATGCGGGGCGAGCCTGCAGCGGCAGAGGTCAGTGTGACTTTGCCAGCCTGAGGTGTGCCGTGCGTTCTCCCAGGGAAGTTGTCCCTCCATCTCGGGACCCTAGCAGTAGTGGGATGCACAGGCTCCCGGGTGGGGAGGTGTGGACAGTGACCTGTGCTTTCATACAGGCTTCTTGGTCGCTGCAGCAGCAGCCTTAGCATCCCATGCCCATCTCTGTGGTCTCCGCTGTTAGCTGTGGCTCGCACCCATCTCTGGAGCTCCTTTAAGTGGTGCTATTAATCCCCTCTTCTCACGCACCAGGAATCAGAGGCAAGAAAAAGTCTCTTGCCTCTTTGGCAGCTCCAGACTCTTTTCCGGACTCCCTCCCGGCTAGCCGTGGCACAATAGCCCCATCAGGTTGTATTCACGCAGCCAACCCCAGTCCTCTCCCTGGGATCCGACTGAAGCCCGATCCTCAGCTTCCAGCCCCCACCCGTCCCAGCACATGAGCAGACCAGTCTCTCGGGCTGCTGAATGCTGATCAGCACCGAACCTCTTTTCGGAATCTCTCCACTTTGCCCTCCATACACCTGTTGTTGTGCTGTCCTCCGTAGCTCTGAAACTTCCCCCTCCACAACCGGAGTCTCTGCCCACGAAGGGGCTTCCTAGTGTGTGGAAACCTTTTCTCCTTCACAGCTCCCTCCCACTGGTGCAGGTATCATCCCTATTCTTTTGACTCTGTTTCTTCTTTTTTCTTTTGCCCCACGCAGGTACGTGGGGAGTTTCTTGCCTTTTGGGAGGGCTGAGGTCTTCTGTCAGCGTTCAGTAGGTGTTCTGTAGGAGCGGTTATACATGTAGATGTATTTCTGTTGTATTTGTGGAGAGGAAGGTGATCTCCACATCTTACTCTTCCACCATGTTGAATCTCCTTCAAGGGTTCCCTTTTCTCCACACCCTCTCCAGCATTTATTGTTTTCAGATTTATTAATGACGGCCATTCTGACCGGTGTGAGATGATATTTCATTGTAGTTTTGATTTGCATTTCTCTAATGATTAATGATATTGAGCATACTTTCAAGTGTCTGTTGGCAATCTGTATATCTTCTTTGGAGAAATGTCTATTTAGGTCTTCTGCCCATTTTTGGATTGGGTTGTTTGTTTCTTTAATATTGAGCTGCATGAACTGCTTGTAAATTTTGGAGTTTAATCCTTTGTCAGTTGCTTCAATTGCAAATATTTTCTGGCATTCTGAGGGTTGTCTTTTCATCTTGTTATGGTTTCCTTTGCTGTGAAAAATATTTTAAGTTTCATTGGGTCCCATTTGTTTATTTTTGTTTTTATTTCCATTTCTCTAGGAGGTGTGTCAAAAAGGATCTTGCTGTGATTTATGTCATAGAGTATTCTGCCTATGTTTTCCTCTAAGTGTTTGATGGTGTCTTGCCTTACATTTAGGTCTTTTATCCATTTTGAGTTTATTTTGGTGTATGGTGTTAGGGAGTGTTCTAATTTCATTCTTTTACATGTAGCTGTCCAGTTTTCCGAGCACCACGTATTGAACAGGCTGCCTTTTCTCCACTGTATATTCTTGCCTCCTTTATCAAAGATAAGGTGACCTTATGTGCATGGGTTTATCTCTGGGTTTTCTATACTGTTCCATTGATCTATATTTCTGTTTCTATGCTAATACCCTACTGTCTTGATTTCTGTAGCTTTGTAGTATAGTCTGAAGTCAGCAAGCCTGATTCCTTCAACTCCATTTTTCTTTCTCAAGATTGCTTTGGCTATTCGGGGATTATTATTATATCATATATTAATGTATTATTAATTAAATTATAATATTTAATTAATAATAAATAATATTTAATATATATTATTGTATCAATAAGGTAATTATTGATATGTATGTTGCTATTACCATTTTCTTAATTGTCCTGTGTTTTTTATTGTAGGTTTTTTCCTTCTCTTGTGTTTCCTGCCTAGAGAAGTTCCTTTAGCATTTGTTGTAAAGCTGGTTTGGAGGTGCTGAATTCTCTTAAGTTTTGCTTGTCTGTAAAGCTTTTAATCTCTCTCTGAATGAGATCCTTGTTGGATAGAGTAATCTTGGTTGTATGTTTTTCTCCTTCATCACTTTAAATATGTCCTGCCACTCCCTCTGGCTTTCAGAGTTTCTGCTGAAAGATCAGCTGTTAGAGTGAAGTAACTCTGAAAGAGAAAAACAAATACCGTATGCTAACATATATATATATATATATATATATATATATATAATCTAACAAAACAAAAAAATATGGTCATGAGGAACCTAGGGGCAAGACAGGAATAAAGACACAGACCTACTAGAGAATGGACTTGAGGATATGGGGAGGGGGAAGTGTAAGCTGGGACAAAGTGAGAGAGTGTCATGATCATATATACACTACCACATATAAAATAGATAGCTAGTGGGAAGCAGCCACATAGCACATGAAGATAAGATCGGTGTTTTGTGACCACCTTGAGGAGTGGGATAGGGAGGGTGGGAGGGAGGAAGACGCAAGAGGGAAGAGATATTGGGATATATGTATATGTATATGTATATGTATAACAGATTCACTTTGTTATAAAGCAGAAACTAACACACCATTGTAAAGCAATTATATTCCAATAAACATGTTTAAAAAAATGAAAAAAAAGATTAGCTTTTAACCTTATGGGGATACCCTGTAATGTTTTCTGTTGCTTTCCCTTGCTGCTTTTAATATTTTTTCTTTGTATTTAATTTTTGATAGTTTGATTAATATATGTCTTAACGTGTTTCTCCTTGGATTTATCCTGTATGGGACTCTCTGTTCTTCCTTTACTTGATTGACTTCCTAGAGTTGGTTGACTATTTTTCTTTCCCATGTTTGGGAAGTTTTCAAATATAAGCTTTTCAAATATTTTCTCAGTCTCTCTTTTTTCTTCTTCTTCTTCTGGGACCCATATAATTCAAATGTTAGTGCCTTTAATGTTGTCCCAGAGGACTCTTGGCCTGTCCACAATTCTTTTTATTCCTTTTTTTTTTTTTTTTTTTTTTTGCAGTACGTGGCCCTCTCACTGTTGTGGTCTCTCCCATTGCAGACCACAGGCTCTGGACGTGCAGGCTCAGCAGCCATGGCTCATGGGCCTAGCCGCTCTGTGGCATGTGGGATCTTTCCAGACCAGGGCACAAACCTATGTCCCCTGCATCGGCAGGTGGACTCTCAACCACTGAACCACCAGGGAAGCCCTCATTCCTTTTTTTTTTTATTCTGTTCTGTGGTAGTTATTTCTACTGTTTTATCTTCCAGGTCACTTTTCAGTCCTCTGCCTCATTTTTTTCTGCAATTGATGCCTTCTGGAGAATTTTTAATTTCATTTATTGTGTTTTAAATCATCGTTTGTTTTGCTCTTTAATTCTTCTAGGTCCTTGTTAAAAATTTCTTGTATTTTCTCCATTCCATTTACAAGAATTTGGATCATCTTTACTATCATGACTCTAAATTTTTTTCAGGTAGACTGCCTATTTTCTCTTCATTTGTTTGGTCTGATGTGTTTTTACATTGCCCCTTCATCTGCTGTGTATTTCTCTGCCTTCTCATTTTGCTTAACATACTGTGTTTGGGATCTCCTTTTTGCTGGCTGCAGGTTCATAATTTTTGTTGTTTTTCATGTCTGCCCCCAGTGGGTAACGTTGGTTCAGTGGGTTTTGGAGGCTTCCTGGTGGAGGGTACTGGTGTCTGTGTTCTGGTGGATGAGTCTGAATCTTCTCTTTCTGGTAGGCAGCACCATGTCCAATTGTGTGTATTGGGGTTCTCTGAACTTATTATGAGTTTAGGCAGCCTCTCTGCTAATGGGTGTGTCTGTGTTTCTGTCTTGCTAGTTGTTTGGCATAGAGTGTCCAGCACTGTAGCTTGCTGGTCATTGAGTGGGGCTGGATCTTAGCATGGAGATGGAGATCTCTGGGAGAGCTCTTGTTGTTTGATATTACGTGGAGCCAAGAGGCCTCTTGTGGACCAATGTCCTCAACTCAACTCTCCCACCTCAGAGGCTCAATCCTGGCACCTGGCTGGAGCACCAATACCCATTGGCCACACAGCTGAGCAGAAAATGGAGGAAAGAAAGAGAGACAGGAGAGAGAGAGAGAGAGAGAGAGAGAGGAGAGAAAAGAAAACTTTAAATGTATTAAAATAAATATTAAGAATTTTAAAAGTAATAAAAAATAGAAAGAAAGAAGAGAGCCACCAAGCCCAAAAACTAATCCACCAATGTTAAGAGGCAATAAAAACTATACAAAAAAAAAAAGGATAGACAGAACCACAGAACCCTAGGACAAATGGTTAAAGCAAAGCTGTACAGACAAAATCACACAAAGTTATAGAATACAAGGCCACCTTAAGAAGCAGGAAACATCTCGAATAAACAACCTAACCTTGCACCTCAAGCAATTAGAGAAAGAAGAACAAAAAAAACCCCAAAGCTAGCAGAAAGAAAGAAATCATAAAAATCAGATCAGAAATAAATGAAAAAGAAATGAAGGAAACAATAGCAAAGATCAATAAAGCTAAAAGCTGGTTCTTTGAGAAGATAAACAAAATAGATAAACCACTAGCCAGACTCATCAAGAAAAAAAGGGAGAAGACTCAAATCAATAGAATTAGAAATGAAAAAGGAGAGGTAACAACCGACACTGCAGAAATAAAAGAGATCATGAGAGATTACTACAAGCAACTCTATGCCAATGAAATGGACAATCTGGATGAAATGGACAAATTCTTAGAAATGTACGAACTGCCAAGACTGAATCAGGAAGAAATAGAAAATATAAACAGACCAATCACAAGAAATGAAATTGAAACTCTGATTAAAAATCTTCCAACAAACAAAAGCCCAGGACCAGATGGCTTCACAGGCAAATTCTATCAAACATTTAGAGAAGAGCTAACACCTATCCTTCTCAAACTCTTCCAAAATATAGCAGAGGGAGGAACACTCCCAAATTCCTTCTACGAGGCCACCATCACCTTGATACCAAAACCAGACAAGGATGTCACAAAGAAAGAAAACTACAGGCCAATATCACTGATGAACATAGATGCAAAAATCCTCAACAAAATACTAGCAAACAGAATCCAACAGCACATTAAAGGTATCATACACCATGATCAAGTGGGGTTTATTCCAGGAATGCAAGGATTCTTCAATATAGGCAAATCTATCAATGTGATAAACCATATTAACAAATTGAAGGAGAAAATCCATATGATCATCTCAATAGATACAGAGAAAGCTTTTGACAAAATTCAACACCCATTTATGATAAAAACCCTGCAGAAAGTAGGCATAGAGGGAACTTTCCTTAACATAATAAAGGCCATATATGACAAGCCCACAGCAAACGTTTTCCTCAATGGTGAAAAACTGAAAGCATTTCCACTAAGATCAGGAACAAGACAAGGTTGCCCACTCTCACCACTCTTATTCAACATAGTTTTGGAAGTTTTAGCCACAGCAATCAGAGAAGAAAAGGAAATAAAAGGAATCCAAATCGGAAAAGAAGAAGTAAAGCTGTCACTGCTTGCAGATGACATGATCCTATACACAGAGAATCCTAAAGATGCTACCAGAAAACTACTAGAGCTAATCAATGAATTTGGTAAAGTAGCAGGATACAAAATTAATGCACAGTAATCCCTGGCATTCCTATATACTAATGATGAAAAATCTGAAAGTGAAATCAAGAAAACACTCCCATTTACCATTGCAACAAAAAGAATAAAATATCTAGGAATAAACTTACCTAAGGAGACAAAAGACCTGTATGCAGAAAATTTTAAGACACTGATGAAAGAAATTAAAGATGATACAAATAGATGGAGAGATATACCATGTTCTTGGATTGGAAGAATCAACATTGTGAAAATGACTCTACTACCCAAAGCAATCTATAGATTCAATGCAATCCCTATCAAACTACCACTGGCATTTTTCACAGAACTAGAACAAAAAATTTCATAATTTGTATAGAAACACAAAAGACCCCGAATAGCCAAAGCAATCTTGAGAACGAAAAAAGGAGCTGGAGGAATCAGGCTCCCTGACTTCAGACTATGCGACAAGTCTACAGTAATCAAGACAGTATGGTACTGGCACAAAAACAGAAAGATAGATCAATGGAACAGGATAGAAAGCCCAGAGATAAACCCATGCACATATGGACACCTTATCTTTGATAAAGGTGGCAAGAATGTACAGTGGAGAAATGACAGCCTCTTCAATAAATGGTGCTGGGATAACTGGACAGGTACATGTAAAAGTATGAGATTAGATCACTCCCTAACACCGTACACAAAAATAAGCTCAAAATGGATTAAAGACCTAAATGTAAGGCCAGAAACTATCAAACTCTTAGAGGAAAACATAGGCAGAACACTCTATGACATAAATCACAGCAATATCCTTTCTGACCCACCTCCTAGAGTAATGGAAATAAAAACAAAAATAAACAAATGGGACCTAATGAAACTTCAAAGCTTTTGCACAGCAAAGGAAACCATAAACAAGACCAAAAGACAACCCTCAGAATGGGAGAAAATATTTGCAAATGAAGCAACCGACAAAGGATTAATCTCCAAAATTTACAAGCAGCTCATGCAGCTCAATAACAAAAAAACAAAAAACCCAATCCAAAAATGGGCAGAAGACCTAAATAGACATTTCTCCAAAGAAGATAAACAGACTGCCAACAAACACATGAAAGAATGCTCAACATCATTAATCATTAGAGAAATGCAAATCAAAACTACAATGAGATATCATCTCACACCAGTCAGAATGGCCATTATCAAATAATAACAATAAATGCTGGAGAGGGTGTGGAGAAAAGGGAACACTCTTGCACTGCTGGTGAGAATGTGAATTGGTTCAGCCACTATGGAGAACAGTATGGAGGTTCCTTAAAAAACTACAAATAGAACTACCATATGACTCAGCAATCCCACTACTGGGCATATACCCTGAGAAAACCAAAATTCAAAAAGAATCACGTACCAAATTGTTCATTGCAGCTCTATGTACAATAGCCCAGAGATGGAAACAACCTAAGTGCCTATCATTGGATGAATGGGTAAAGAAGATGTGGCACATATATACAATGGAATATTACTCAGCCATAAAAAGAAACGAAATTGAGCTATTTGTAATGAGGTGGATAGACCTAGAGTCTGTCATACAGAGTGAAGTATGTCAGAAAGAAAAAGACAAATACCGTATGCTAACACATATATATGGAATTCAAGAAAAAAAAATGTCATGAAGAACCTAGGGGTAAGGCAGGAATAAAGACGCAGACCTACTAGAGAAGGGACTTGAGGTTATGGGGAGGGGGAAGGGTGAGCTGTGACAGGGCGAGAGAGAGTCATGGACATATACACACTAACAAACGTAGTAAGGTAGATAGCTAGTGGGAAGCAGCCGCATGGCACAGGGATATTGGCTCGGTGCTTTGTGACAGCCTGGAGGGGTGGGATAGGGAGGGTGGGAGGGAGGGAGATGCAAAAGGGAAGACATATGGGAACATATGTATATGTATAACTGATTCACTTTGTTACAAAGCAGAAACTAACACACCATTGTAAAGCAATTATACTCCAATAAAGATGTTAAAAAAAATCACACAAAGAAGCATTCACATCCACACTCACAAAAAGGGAAAAACGGAAAAAATATGTATATATATTTGTAAAAAGAAAATAAAGGAAGAGAGCAAACAAATCAATAAACATATCTACCAATGATAATAAGCTCTAAATACTAAACTAAGAGAAACATAAAATCAGAAAAAATTAGATCCAGAAAATAAACCCCAAGTCTACAGTTGCTCCCAATTTCCACAGCCTCAGTTTTGGGGTGATTCATTGTCTATTCAAGTATTCTGCAGATGCAGGGTACATCAAGTTGATTGTGAAGATTTAATCTTCTGCTCCTGGGGCTACTGGAGGAAATTTCCTTTTCTCTTCTTTGTTTGCTCAGCTCCTGAGATTCAGCTTTGGATTTTGTCCCCCTCTGCATGTAGGTCGCCTGAGGGCGTCTGTTCCCCACCCAGACAGGATGGGGTTAACGTAGCAGCTGATTAGAGAGCTCTGGCTCAGTCAGGCCAGCGGGGAAGGGGAAAGGAATATGGGGTAAGCCTGTGGTAGCAGAGGCCGGCATAACATTGTAATAGCTTGAGGCACGCTATGTCTTCTCCCGGGGAAGTTGTCCCTGAATCACTGGACCCTGGCAGTGGAGGGCTGCCATATTCTTGTATAGCCTTCTGGACCTGGCCTATGTTTATAATGTATTTAAGATGAGCCTGGATTTCTGGGTCAGTTAGCATGTCCAGAGTAAGGAATGGCCTTCCATATGTCATTTTGAAAGGGCTCAACTTAGTGGTTGTTTTAGGGCCTGCCCTGACCCTTATGAGGGCAATTGGCTATAGGCGATACCACAACTATGACATTTTTTGAAAGTTTGCCCAAGGTTTTCTTTAAAATATGATTAGCCTGTTCTACTTTTCCTGAGGATTGAGGTCTCCAGGACGAATTGAGGTGGTATTTAATTCCTAAAACCTGTGAAAGCTGTTGAGTGATCTTTGCTACAAACGAAGGTCCATTGTCACTCTGACGGTGAAGGGGCAGCACAAACCTAGAAATAATTTCCTTTAGGAGCACCGTAACCACTTCATTGGCCTTCTCTGTTCTAGTGAGGAAGACATCTACCCATCCAGTAAAAGTATCTATAAACACTAGTAAGTATTTGAAGTCCTGAAAAGAGGGCATCTGAGTGAAATATATTTCCCAGTCCTCTCCTGAGTAAGTCCCACATAGCTGAGCTGGGCTAACAAGAGGGGGAGGCTTGAGGTTGCCTCCTTGATTATGGGTGGTGCAAAGGGTGTAGGCTCGAGTAACTCTTCTGAATGTCTCTGGGATCACTTTCCCTGTAAAAAGAGGGAAAACAATTGTAGACATTGCATCTCTCCCCAGATGGAGAGAATCATGTACCCCTTTAATAATTTTCCATAGGTCAGAGAGAGGTATGAGTAATTTCTGATCTGTGTGCCACCAGCCATCTGTTCCCTTAGTTCCTCCTCTGTCTCATGCCCAGTTCTCTTTGGAGGTTGAGTATCTAGGTATAATGCTAGAAGGGGTAAGTGATGGGATTAATGCCATTTCTGTTATGGACATCAGGGCTGCTTTCTTCACTTCCCTATCTGTCCTGTTGTTTCCTTGGGAAATTTGAGAAGTTCCCTTTTGATACTTATGGCAGTGAATGACTACTACCTGTTTTGGTTTTTGAACCGCTTCTATGAGATATAAAATCTCAGCCCCATATTTTATAGGGGAATTTCTTGCATTTAGAAGTCCTCTCTCTTTCCAGATAATAGTATGGACATGTAAAACAAGGAGGGCATATTTTCAGTCTATGTATACATTTACAATCTTTCCTTCCCCCAGGGCTCAGGCTTGAGTTAGAGCTATCAGTTCAACCTTTGGGGCTGAGATGTTAGGTGGCAAAATTTTGCTTCTATGATGCTATGAGCACTCACAATGGCATACACTGCCCTCTTGACTCCATCTTTAATGGAACTACTGCCATCAGTAAGCCATAACTCCTCAGGGTTTTCTATGGCCTGGTCTGTTAGATTAGACCTACAGGCATAGACCTGGTCAAGGGTTTTGAGGCAAGAATGTGTTAGCTCTGGGCTTTCAGCAGGCATAAATGTAGTGCGGTTAAGAGTATGGCACGTTTTGAGGGTTAGATCTGGGGAGGGAGTCGAGGAGCAAAGCCTGGTACTTAATAAACCAGCCTCCAGTTAGCCAATGGTGGCCTTTGATCTCTAGAATCCGTTGCACTTGATGAGGGGTCTGGATTTCCAGTGGCTCTCCAAAGGTAATCTTGTTAGCTTCTTCCACTAATAAAGTGGTGGCAGCTACTGACCAGAGGCAGCCACGTCAACATTTGGCCATGGAATCTAGTTCCTTGGAAAAATAGCCTATAGGCTAATGAACTTCCCCTAGCTTCTGTATAAGGACCCGCAGAGCTTTCCCCTACTTTTCAGCCAGGTACAAGATGAATGGCTTTTTCAAACTGGGGAGACCCAGAGCAGGGATTCTGGTGAGGGCCTGCTTGATATCCTTAAAAGCCCTTTCCTATTCCCCATTCCAAAGTAATGGTTCTGTATCTGGGCCTTTAGTAGCTCCATATAGGGGCTTAGCCTTTAGCCTGAATCCTGGAATCCAAATTCTACAGAATCCTGCTATGCCCAAAAAAGGTAGAGAGATATTTCTTTCTCTTTGGACTACTTAGGCCTACTATAGCTTTTTTTCTATCTGGACATAACTATCTACTTTCAGGGTTCATAATATATCCCAGGTATTTAACAAGTTGCTTTGAGAGTTCTGCCTTTGTCTGAGAGACTCTGTAACCTTGGGCCCCAAGGAAATTAAGGATTTCAATGGTATTTTCATCTAAGACTTCCATGGAGGGACTACATATTAATATATCATCTATATACTGTAGAATAGCCCCTTCTTTTAGGTGTATTTCCCTTAGTTCTCTTCCTAGGGCCTCGGCAAACAAGTGTGGGTTGTCCCCAAACCCCTGAGACAATACTGTCCAGGTATATTGTTGCATTTGCCCTGAGTTAGGGTTAGTCCACTCGAAGGAAAACAGATATTTTGATGAGAGATGAACTGGGATAAAAAAAAAAAGCATGCTTCAGGTCAAACACAGTAAACCATTTAGCGTCCTCAGGGATTTGGGCTAATATGTTATAAGGATTGGCCATGAGGGTATGTGCAGAGATCACTGAATTTTTTACTGCTCTCAGGTCTTGTACCATCGTGTATTCCCCATTTGACTAAACAACTGCAAAATAGGAATATTGCATGGAGACTGGCAGGATACCAAGATGCCATGTTTTAAGAAGTTATCTATGAGGGGCTGTAAACCATTCTTTGCTTCCAACTTTAAAGGGTATTGTCTCTTGTTAGGGTACGTGGCTTCTGTCCTAAGGCTAATTCTTAACTGTTGGGCGTTTGTGGCCCTTCTGAGGATTCCTTTGTCCCATACTGACGCGTTCACTGCTTATAGAATATGGCTGGGAATAGAACTGTGTTCTTCTGTCTGGTCTGTCTTAGTCAGAGTCAACATAAGGGGCTGCATGGGACCTCCTAATTGTAGTATGGCCCTGAGGGAGCTCAGAAGATCTCTCCCCATTAGTGGGCTAGGACACTCAGGAACAACTAAAAAGGCATGCAAAATCAACCACTGCTCAAAATTGGCAAGTGAGAGCCCAGTAAAGTAATGGGTGTGAGGCGTTCTGTTGACACCAGTCACAGTACAGCTTTGGGAGGAAAGGGGTCCAGTGTGAGAAATTAAGGCAGAGTAATTGGCTCCCATATCAATTAAAAAAATCAGTCTTCTTACCTGCCATATCAAGGACCACCCAAGGCTCCTTGATGGAGATAGACATCATATTGCGGCAAGCTGCTGGACTCCCTGGACCACCTCAGTCTTCCAGCATGGCCATCTAGAGAGCAGGGGACCCCCTTCCCCTTCAGGGCTGAGGGCAGTCCCTCTTCCAATGACCTCTTTGTTTGCATGCTTGGCATGGCCCAGGGTGTTCTTTCTGGCAATCTTGGGCTCAGTAATCAGTTGACTTGCATTTGAAGCATTCCTCCGTGTTGGTCTTACCTCCAGAAGGATAGTTGAACTTTCTCGGCCCCCTTGGGTTGTCCTGGGATCACAACGCATGACTGACAGCAATGGCTATCAATTTTGTATGAGTCCTGTCCTGTCTTTTATCATGTTCGGTTCTCTCTTCTTCCTCAGCTTGATCTTGATTATTAAATACCCCAAAAGCCACACCTAATAGTTTGGGCATGGAAGTTTGTGGGCCTAATTGTAACTTTTGGAGTTTCGGCCTAATAGCAGAGGAAGACTTGCTGATAAAATGTTGTCCCATTAGGGACTGACCTTCAGAAGTGGAATGATCAATGTTAGTGTACTTTCTAAAAGCCTCCAAGAGGACGAGGGGAAGATGGCGGAAGAGTAAGACATGGAGATCACCTTCCTCCCCACACATACACCAGAAACACATCTACACGTGGAAAAACTCCTACAGAACACCCACTGAACGCTGGCAGAAGACCTCAGACCTCCCAAAAGGCAAGAAACTCCCCACGTACCTGGGTAGGGCAAAAGAAAAAAGAAAAAACACAGACGAAAGGATAGGGATGGGACCTGCACCAAAGGGAGGGAGCTGTGAAGGAGGAAAGCTTTCCACAAACTAGGAAGCCCCTTCATGGGCTGAGGCTGCTGGTGGTGAAGGGGGAAAGCTTCAGAGCCATGGAGGAGAGCACAGCAACAGGGGTGCGGAGGGCAAAGCAGAGAGATTCCCACACAGAGGATCGGTGCCGACCGTCACTGACCAGCCCAAGAGGCTTCTCTGCTCACCCGACGGGGTGGGCGGAGCTGTGAGCTGAGCCTTCGGTCGGAGCACAGGGAGAGGACTGGGGTTGGTGGCACGAACACAGCCTGCAGGGGGTTAGTGCACCACGGCTAGCCGGGAGGGAGTCCAGGGAAAAGTCTGGACGTGTCAAAGAGGCAAGAGACTTTTTCTTCCCTCTTTGATTCCTGGTGCGTGAGGAGAGGGGCTTAAGAGCACTGCTTAAAGGAGCTCCAGAGACTGGAGCAAGCTGCGGCTAAAAGCATGGACCGAAGAGACGGGCATGAGATGTTGAGGCTGCTGCTGCTGCCACCAAGAAGCCTGCGTGCGAGCACAGGTCACTATCCACACCTTCCTTCTGGGGAGCCTGTGCAGCCCGCCACTGCAAGGGTCCCGGGATCCAGGGACAACTTCTCTGGGAAAACACATGGCACGTCTCAAGCTGGTGCAATGTCACACCAGCCTCTGCCGCCACAAGATCGCCCCGCACTCCGTGCCCCCCTCCCGCCGGCCTGAGTGAACCAGAGTCCCCGAAGGAGCTGCTCCTTTAACCCCCTCCTGTCTGAGCAAAGAACAGACGGCCTCCTGCAACCTACATGTGAGGTGGGGCCAAATCCAAAGCTGAGCATCTGGGAGATGTGATAACAAAGAAGAGAAAGGGAAATATCTCCCAGCAGCCTCAGAAGCAGAGAATAAAAGCTCCACAGTCAACTTGATGTACTCTGCATCTGTGGAATACATGAATAGACAACGAATCATCCCAAATTGAGGAGGTGGACTTTGAGAGCAAGATTTATGATTTTTTCCCCTTTTCCCCTATTTGTGAGTGTTTATGTGTGTGCTTCTGTGTGAGATTTTGTCTGTATAGCCTTGCTTCCACCATTTGTCCTAGGGTTCTATCCATCCGGGGTTTTTTTGTTTTAATTTTTCTTTCTTCATAATTATTTATTATTTTAATAACTTTATTTTATTTTACTTTATCTTCCTTCCTTCCTTCTTTCTTTCTTTCTTTCTTTCTTTCTTTCTTTCTTTCTTTCTTTCTTTCTTTCTTTCTTCCTTTCTTTCTTTCTTTCTTTCCTTCCTTCCCTCCTTTAGACAAAGAATCATCCCAAATTGAGGAGGTGCACTTTGAGAGCAAGATTTATGATTTTTCCCATTTTCCTCTTTTAGTGAGTGTTTATGTGTATGTTTCTCTGTGAGATTTTGTCTGTATAGCTTAGCTTCCACCATTTGTCCTAGGGTTCTATCCATCCGTTTTTTTTTAATTTTTTCTTAACAATTATTTTTATTTTAATAAATTTATTATATTTTATCTTATTTTATTTTACTTTATCTTCTGTCTTTCTTTCTTTTTTTCCTTCCATCCTGCTTTTGTTCCTTCCTCCCTCCCTCCCTCCCTTCTTTCTTTCCTACCATCTTCCTTTCTTTCTTTCTTTCTTTCTTTCTCTTTCTTTCATTCTTTCTACTTCTACTAATTTTTGCTTTCAAAACTTTCTCCCTTCTATTCGGATTCGTGTGGATGAAAGGCTCATGGTGTTGCAGCAAGGAGTCACTGCTGTGCCTCTGAGGTGGGAGAGCCAACTTCAGGACACTGGTCAACAAGACACTTCCCACTCCACATAATATCACACGGTGAAAAGCTCCCAGAGATCTCCATCTCAACACCAGCACCCAGCTTCACTCAACGACCAGCAAGCTACAGTGCTGGACACCCTATGCCAAAAAACTACAAAGACAGGAACACAAACCCACCCATTAGAAGAGAGGGTGCTTAAAATCATAATAACTCCACAGACACCCCAAAACACACCACCAGACATGGAACTGCCCACCAGAAAGACAAGATCCAGCCTCATCCACCAGAACACAGGCACTAGGCCCCTCCACCAGGAAGCCTACACAACCCACGGAACAAAACTTAGCCACTGGGGACAGACACCAAAAACAACGGGAACTCTGAATCTGCAGCCTGCAAAAAGGAGACCCCACACACAGTAAGATAAGCAAAATGAGAAGACAGAAAAACACACTGCAGATGAAGGAGTAAGATTAAAACCCACCAAACCTAAAAAATGAAGAGGAAATAGTCTACCTGGAAAAGGATTCAGAATAATGATAGTAAAGATGTTCCAAAATTGTGGAAATAGAATAGACAAAATGAAAGAAACATTTAACAAGGACCTAGAAGAACTAAAGATGAAACAAACAACAATGAACAGCACAATAAAACAAATTTAAAATACTCTACATGGGATCAATAGCTGAATAACTGAGGCAGAAGAACGGATAAGTGACATAGAAGATAAAATAGTGGAAATAACTACTGCAGAGCAGAATAAAGAAAAAGAATGAAAAGAACTGAGGACAGTCTCAGAGACTTCTAGGACAACATTAAATGCACTGACATACGAATTATAGGGATTGCAGAAGAAGAAGAGAAAAAGAAAGGGATTGAGAAAATATTTGAAGAGATTATAGTTGAAAACTTCCCTAATATGGGAAAGGAAATAGCTAATCAAGTCCAGGAAGCACAGAGAGTCCCATACAGGATAAATCCAAGGAGAAATATGCCAAGACACATATTAATCAAACGGTCAAACATTAAATACAAAGAAAACATATTAAAAGCAGCAAGGGAAAACAACAAATAACACGCAAGGGAATCCCCATAAGGTTATCAGCTGATCTTTCAGCAGAAACTCTGGAAGACAGAAGGGACTGGCAGGACATATTTAAGGTGATGAAGGAGAAAAACCTGCAAACAAGCTTACTTTACCCAGCAAGGATCTCATTCAGATTTGATGGAGAAATTAAAACCTTTACAGACAAGCAAAAGCTGAGAGAGTTCAGCACCATCAAACCAGCTTTACAAAAAATTCTAAAGGAACTTCTCTAGGCAAGAAACACATGAGAAGAAAAAGACCTACTATAACGAAATCAAAACAAATAAAAAATGGGAATACGAACATACATAACGATAATTAACTTAAATGTAAATGGACTAAATGCTCCCACCAAAAGACACAGATTGGCTGAATGGATACAAAAACAAGACCCATATATATGCTGTCTACAAGAGACCCACTTCAGACCTAGAGAGACATACATACTGAAAGTAACGGGATGGAAAAAGATATTCCATGCAAATGGAAACCAAAAGAAAGCTGGAGTAGCAATTCTCATATCAGACAAAATAGACTTTAAAATAAAGACTATTAGAAGGGACAAAAAAGGACACTACATAATCATCAAGGGATCGATCCAAGAAGAAGATATAACAATTGTAAATATTTATGCACCCAACATAGGAGCACCTCAGTACGTAAGGCAAATACTAACAGCCATAAAAGCGGAAATCAACAGTAACACATTCATAGTAGGGCACTTTAACACACCACTTTCACCAATGGACAGATCATTCAAAATGAAAATAAATAAGGAAAAACAAGCTTTAAATGATACATTAAACAAGATAGACTTAAGTGATATTTATAGGACATTCCATCCAAAAATAAGAGAATGCACATTTTTCTCAACTGCTCATGGAACATTCTCCAGGATAGATCATATATTGGGTCAAAAATGAAACCGTAGTAAATTAAAGAAAATTGAAATTGTATCAATGAACATTTCTGTCCACAATGCTATGAGACTAGATATCAATTACAGGAAAAGATGTGTAAAAAATACAAACAAATGGAAGCTAAACAGTACACTACTTAATAACAAAGTGATCATAGAAGAAATCAAAGAGGATATCAAAACATACCTAGAAACAAATGACAGTGGAGATACGACGACCTAAAACCTATTGGATGCAACATAAACAGTTCTAAGAGAGAAGTTTATAGCAATACAAGCCCACCTTATGAAACAGGAAACATCTCAAATAAACAACCTAACCTTGCACCTAAAACAATTAGAGAAAGAAGAACAAAAACACCACAAAGCTAGCAGGAGGAAAGAAATCATAATAATCAGATCAGAAATGAATGAAAAAGTAATGAAGGAAACGATAGCAAACATCAATAACACTAAAAGCTGGTTCTTTGAGAAGATAAACAAAATTGATAAACCATTAGCCAGACTCATCAGAAACAGAGAAGACTCAAATCAATAATTAGATATGAAAAAGGAAAAGTAACAACTGACACAGCAGAAATACAAAAGATCATGAGAGATTACTACAAGCAATTCTATGCCAATAAAATGGACAACCTGGAAGAAATGGACAAATTCTTACAAACGCACAACTGCCAACACTGAATCAGGAAGAAATGGAAAATATGAACAGACCAACCACAAGCACTGAAATTGAAACAGTGATTAAAAATCTTCCAACAAACAAAAGCCCAGGGCCAGATGGCTTCACAGGCGAATTCTATCAAACATTTAGAGAAGAGCTAACACCTATCGTTCTCAAACTATTCCAAGCAATAACAGAGGGAGGAAGACTCCCAAACTCAGTTTATGAGGCCACCATCACCCTGATACCAAAACCAGACAAGGATATCGCAAAGAACGAATACTACAGGCCAATACCTCTGATGGACATAGGTGCAAAAATCGTCCGAAAAATACTAGCAAACAGAATCCAACAGCACAATAAAAGGATCATACACCATGATCAAGTGCGGTTTATTCCAGGAATGCAAGGATTCTTCAATATATGCAAATCAATCAATATGATAAACCATATTAAAAAATTGAAGGAGAAAATCCATATGATCATCTCAATAGATGCAGAGAAAACTTTTGACAAAATTCAACACCTATTTATGATAAAAACCCTGCAGAAAGTAGGCATAGAGGAAACTTTCCTCAACATAATAAAGGCCATATATGACAAGCCCACAGCAAACATCATCCTCAATGGTGAAAAACTGAAACCATTTCCACTGAGATCAGGAACAAAAGAAGGTTGCCCACTCTCACCATTCTTATTCAATATAGTTTTGGAGTTTTAGCCACAGCAATCAGAGAAGAAAAGGAAATAAAAGGAATCCAAGTTGGAAAAGGAGAAGTAAGGCTGTCACTGTTTGCAAATAACATGATACTCTACATAGAGAATCCTAAAGATGCTACCAGAAAGCTACTAGAGCTAATCAATGAGTTTGGTAAAGTAGCATGATACAAAATTAATGCAAACAAATCTCTGGCATTCCTCTACACTAATGATGAAAACTCTGAAAGTGAAATCAAGAAAACACTCCCATTTACCATTGCAACAAAAAGAATAAAATATCTAGGAATAAACCTACCTAAGGAGACAAAAGACCTGTATGCAGAAAATCATAGGACACTAATGAAACAAATTAAAGACGATACAAATAGATGGAGAGATATACAATGTTCTTGGATTGGAAGAGTCAACATTGTGAAAATGACTCTACTACCCAAAACAATCTACAAATTCAATGCAATCCCTATCAAACTGCCACAGGCATTTTTCAAAGAACTAGAAAAGAAATTTTCACAATTTGTATGGAACACAAAAGACCCCGAATAGCCAAAGGAATCTTGAGAACGAAAAACTGAGCTGGAGGAATCAGGCTCCCTGACTTCAGATGATACTAAAAAGCTACAGTAATTAAGACAGTATGGTACTGGCACAAAAACAGAAAGATAGATCAATGGAACAGGATAGAAAGCCCAGAGATAAACCCACGCACATACGGTCACCTTATCTTTGATAAAGGAGGGAGGAATGTACAGTGGAGAAAGGACAGCCTCTTTAATAAGTGGTGCTGGGAAAACTGGACTGGTACATGTAAAAGTATGAAATTAGATCACACCCTAACACCATACACAAAAATAAGCTCAAAGTTTATTAAAGACCTAAATGTAAGGCCAGAAATTATCAAACTCTTAGAGAAAAACATAGGCAAGACACTCTATGACATAAATCACAGCAAGATCCTTTTTGACCCACCTCCTAGTGAAATGGAAATAAAAACAAAAATAAACAAATGGGACCTAATGAAACTTCAAATCTTTTGCACAGCAAAGGAAACAATAAACAAGACCAAAAGACAACACTCAGAATGGGAGAAAATATTTGTTAATGAAGCAACTGACAAAGGATTAATCTCCAAAAGTTATAAGCAGCTCATGCAGCTTAATAACAAAAAAACAAACAACCCAATCCAAATGTGGGCAGAAGACCTAAATAGAAATTTCTCCAAAGAAGATATACCGACTGCCAACAAACACATGAAAGAATGCTCAACATCACTAATCATTAGAGAAATGCAAATCAAAACTACAATGATATATCATCTCACACCAGTCAGAATGGCCATCATCAAAAAATCTAGAAACAAAAAATGCTGGAGAGGGTGTGAAGAAAAGGGAACACTCCTGTGCTGTTGGTGGGAATGTAAATTGATACAGCCACTGTGGAGAACAGTATGGAGGTTCCTTAAAAAACTGCAAATAGAACTACCATATGACCCAGCAATGCCACTACCGGGCATATACCCTGAGAAAACCATAATTCAAAAAGAATCATGTACCAAAATGTTCATTGCAGCTCTATTTACAATAGCCCAGAGATGGAAACAACCTAAGTGTCCATCTTTGGATGAATAGATAAAGAATATGTGGCACATATATACAATGGAATATTACTCAGCCATAAAAAGAAATGAAATTGAACTATTTGTAATGCGGTTGATAGACCTAGAGTCTGTCATACAGAGTGAAGTAAGTCAGAAAGAGAAAGATAAATACCGTATGCTAACACATATATATGGAATCTATGAAAAAAAAGTCATGAAGAACCTAGGGGTAAGACAGGAATAAAGACCAAACCCACTAGAGAATGGACTTGAGTATATGGGGAGGGGGAAGAGTAAGCTGTGACAAAGCGAGAGAGAGTCATGGACATATATACACTACCAATAGTAAGGTAGATAATTAGTGGGAAGCAGCCACATAGCACCGGGAGATCAGCTTCGTGCTTTGTGATCACCTGGAGGGTTGGGATAGGGAGGGTGGGTGGGAGGGAGACACAAGCGGGGGGAAATATGGGAACATATGTATATATGTATATAACTGACTCATTTTGTTGTAAAGCAGAAACTAACACACCATTGTAAAGAAATTATACTCCAATAAAGATATTAAAAAAAAAAAGCCTCCACAAGCTGCCCATAAAAGAGGGCTGGATTTTCCGTTTCTCTTTGGGTCACTCCTTTAAGCTTTTCATATTTAACTGACTTTTGGGTACACTTTCTGATCCCTTCTAATACATGATGGATCATGTGCCTCCTTGCTTCTCTTCCCACCCAGGAAATAAAAATCCAAGGGTGTTCCTGATTTGGGACTGTGTCTCTACCCATAGCATAATGTTCAGGTTGCTTCCTGGCAAACTTGTCAGCATGCCCATGGGCTGCTGTTTAAATTCTCTATTTTTCCTCAGGAATACAGCAAATAATTACAACTACTTGGACATCCTTCCAAGTTGTATCATACATCACATTTGGGGCATGAAACCCTTCAACAAACTTACTAGAGTCCTCAGAAAATTGGACCAGTCTCTGTTTGCATTGGGCTAAGTTGGTTAAAGAGAAGGGCACATGTACACTCATCGTCCCTTCACCATTTGCCTCATCCCTAAGATGGCATAATTTCCCTGATCCTGGGTGATCGGAAGCTCCACTATGAGTTACCACAGAGAGACTAGTCTCTCTTTCTTGGGGTAATGGTAGGTATGGAGGGACATGAGTTGGAGTTTGGGATTGGGCAGAGGGACCAGGAAAAGTAGGTGACTCTGGAGAATTAGGTGGTTCCAGAGAAGTAGGGATACTGTCAGGAGTAGGGTGAGCTCAGTTTTCCCCATGAGAGCCGGGAGAGCTTAGAAAGAGATAATCTAAAATGTCAGAGAGTATGGAAACACAAAACACCCCGAATAGCCAAAGCAATCTTGAGAGAGAAAAACAAAGCTGAAGGAATCAGGTTCCTGGACGTCAGACTATACTACAAAGCTACATAATAAAGACAATATGGTACTGGCACAAAAACAGAAATATAGATCAATGGAACAGGATAGAATGCCCAGAGGTAAATCCATGCACATATGGTCACCTTATTTTTCATAAAGGAGGCAAGAATATACAAATGAGAAAGACAGCCTCTTCAATAAGTGGTGCTGGGCAAGCAGGAGAACTACATGTAAAAGAATTAAATTAGAACACTCCATAACACCATGCACAAAAATAAAATCAAAATGGATTAAAGACCTAAATGTAAGGCCAAACACTATAACACTCTTAGAGGAAAACATAGGCATAATACTCTATGACAGGAGAAGGGGAAGATGGCGCAATAGTAAGATGGAGAGATCACCTTCCTCCAAACAGATACATCAGAAATACATCTACATGTGGAACAACTCCTACAGAACACCTACTGAACGCTGGTACAAGACCTCAGACTTCCCAAAAGGCAAGAAACTCCCCACGTACCTGGGTAGGGCAAAAGAAAAGAGAATAAACAGAGACAAAAGCATAGGGATGGGACCTGCACCAGTGGGGTGGTGGAAGAAGGGAGCTACGGAACTGCAAAGGAGTGTGCAGCAACAGAGGTGCAGAGGGCAAAGTGGAGAGATTTCTGCAAAGAGGACCGGTGCCGACCACCACTCACCAGCGTGAGAGGTTTCTCGGCTCATCCGCCGGAGTGGGGGGCACTGGGAGCTGAGGCTACGGCTTCGGTCGACGTGGAAGGAGAGGACTGGCGGCATGAACATAGCCTGAAGGGGTTAGTGCACCATGGCTAGCCGGGAGGGAGTCCGGGAAAAAGTCCGGACATGCCGAAGAGGCAAGAGACTTTTTATTCCCTCTTTGTTTCCCGGTGCATGAGGAGAAGGGATTAAGAGCGCTGCTTAAAGGAGCTCCAGAGACAGTCATGAGCTGCAGCTAACAGCGCAGACCCCAGAGACGGGCATGAGATGCTAAGGCTGCTGCTGCTGCCACCGAGAAACCTGTGTGCGAGCACAGGTCACTCTCCACACTTTTCTTCTGGGGAGCCTATGCAGCCCGCCACTACCAGGGTCCCGTGATCCAGAGACAACTTCCCTGGGAGAATGCACAGCACGTCTCAGGCTGCTGCAACATCACGCTGGTCTCTTCTTCCGCAGGTTCACCCCGCACTCCGTACCCTACCCTCCCACCAGCCTGAGTGAGCCGGAGCCCCCGAATCAGCGGCTCCTTTAACCCCGTCCTGTCTGTGAGAAGAACAGACGGCCTCCAGTGACCTACATGCAGAGGAAGGGCAAAATCTAAAGCTGAAACCCCAGAGCTGTGCAAACAAAGAAGAGAAAGGAAAATCTCTCCCAGCAGTCTGAGGAGCACTGCATTAAATCTCCACAATCACCTTGATGTACCCTGCATCTGTGGAATACCTGAAGAGACAAAGAATCATCCCAAATTGAGGAGGTGGACTTCGAGAGCAAGATCTATGATTTTTTCCCCTTTTCCTCTTTTTGTGAGTGTGTATGTGTATGCTTCTGTGTGAGATTATGTCAGTATAGCTTTGCTTTCAACCATTTGTCCTACGGTTGTATCCGTCCATCGATTTTTTTTAATTTAAAAAAAATTTTCTTAATAATTCTATTTTTATTTTAATAATTTTATTTTACCTTACTTTATTTTATTTTCCTTTATCCTCTTTCTTTCTTTCTACTTTTTCTCCCTTTTATTCTGAGCCATGCAGATGAAAGGCTCTTGGTGCTGCAGCCTCTACCTCTGCCTCTGAGGTGGGACAGCCAACTTCAGGACACTGGTCCACAAGAGACCTCCCAGCTTCACGTAACATCAAATGGCAAAAATCTCCTAGAGATATCCATCTAACACAAGCTTATATCCATCTAACCCAGCTTCACTCAACGACCAGTAAGCTACAGTGCTGGACACCCTATGCCAAACAGCTAGCAAGACAGGAACACAACCTCACCCATTAGCAGAGAGGCTGCCTAAAATCATAATAACTCCACAGACACACCAAACCACACCACCAGACATGGACCGGCCCACAAGAAAGACAAGATCCAGTCTCTTCCACCAGAACACAGGCACTAGTCCCCTCCAGGAGGAAGGCTACACAACCCACTGAATCAACTTTAGACACTGGGGACAGACACTGAAAAAAACGGGAATTGTGAACCTGCAGCCTTCAAAAAGGAAACACCAAACACAGTAAGATAAGCAAAATGAGAAGAAGGAAAAACACACAGCAGATGAAAGAGCAAGATAAAACCTACCAGACCTAACAAATGAAGAAGAAATAGGCAGTCTACCTGAAAAAGAATTCAGAATAATGGCACTAAAGATGAACCAAAATCTTGGAAATAGAATAGAGAAAATGCAAGAAACATTTAACAAAGACCTAGAAGAACTAAAGATGAAACAAGCAATGATAAACAACACAATATATGAAATTTAAAATACTCTAGAAGGGATCAATAGAAGAATAACTGAGGCAGAAGAATGGATAAGTCACCTGGAATATAAAATAATGGAAATAACTACGGCAGAGAAGAATAAAGAAATAAGAATGAAAATAACTGAGGACTGTCTCAGAGACCTCTGGAACAATATTAAATGCAACAATGTTCGAATTATAGGTGTTCCAGAAGAAGAAGAGAAAAAGAAAGGGACTGAGAAAATACTTGAAGAGATTATAGTTGAAAACGTCCCTAATATGGGAAAGGAAATAGCTAATCAAGTCCACGAAGCACAGAGAGTCCCATACAGGATGAATCCAAGGAGAAACATGCCAAGACACATATTATTAAAACTGTCAAAAGTTAAATACAAAGAAAACATATTAAAAGCAGCAATAGAAAAACAACAAATAACACACAAGGAAATCTCCATAAGGTTAACAGCTAATGTTTCAGCACAAACTCTGCAAGCCAGAAGGGACTGGCAGGGCTTATTTAAGTGATGAAGAAAAACCTACAACCAAGATTACTCTTCCCAGCAAGGATCTCATTCAGATTTGATGCAGAAATTAAAAACTTTACAGACAAGCAAAAGCTGAGAGAGTTCAGCACCACCAAACCAGCTTTACAACAAATGCTAAAGGATCTTCCCTAGGCAAGAAACACAAGAGAAGGAAAAGACCTATAATAACAAACTCAAAACAATTAAGAAAATGGGAAGAGGAACATACATATCAACCATTACCTTCAGTGTAAATGGACTAAATGCTCCCACCAAAAGACACAGACTGGCTGAATGGATACAAAACAAGACCCATATATATGCTGTCTACAAGAGACCCACTTCAGAACTAGAGACATATACAGACTGAAAGTGAGGGGATGGAAAAAGATATTCCATGCAAATGGAAATCAAAAGAAAGCTGGAGTAGCAATATTCATATCAGAAAAAATAGACTTTAAAATAAAGAGTATTAGAAGAGACAAAGAAGGAGACTACATAATCATCAAGGGATAGATCCAAGAAGATATAACAATTGTAAATATGTATGCACCCAACATAGGAGCCCCTCAATACATAAGGCAAATACTAACAGCCATAAAAGGGGAAATCGACAGTAACACATTCATAGTAGGGGACTTTAACACCCCACTTTCACCAATGGACAAATCATCCAAAATGATAATAAATAAGGAAACACAAGCTTTAAATGATACATTAAAAAAGATGCACTTAATTGATATTTATAGGATATTCCATCCAAAAACAACAGAATACACATTTTTCTCAAGTGATCATGGAACATTCTCCACGATAGATCACATCTTGGGTCACAAGTCAAGCCTTGGTATTTAAGAGAATTGAAATTGTATCAAGTATCTTTTCCAACCACAACGCTATGAGACTAGATAGCAATTACAGTAAAAGATCTGTAAAAAATACAAACACATGGAGCCTAAACAATACACTCCTTAATAACGAAGTGATCACTGAAGAAATCAAAGAGGAAATCAAAAAATACCTAGGAACAAATCACAATGGACAAAGGACGACCCAAACCTATGGGATGCAGCAAAAGCAGTTCTAACAGGGAAGTTTATAGCAATACAACCTACCATAAGAAACAGGAAACATTTCGAATAAACAACCTAACCTTGCACCTAAAGCAATTAGACAATGAAGAACAAAAAAACCCCAAAGTTCGCAGAAGGAAAGAAATCATAAAAATCAGATCAGAAAGAAATGAAGAAATGATAGCAAAGATCAACAAATTTAAAGCTGTTTCTTTGAAAAGATAAACAAAATTCATAAACAATTAGCCATACACATCAGGGAAAAAAAAAGGGAGAAGACTCAAATCAATAGAATTAGAAATGAATAAGGAGAAGTAACAACTGACACTGCAGAAATACAAAAGATCATGAGAGATTACTACAAGCAACTCTATGCCAATAAAGTGGACAACCTGGAAGAAATGGACAAATTCTTAGAAATGCACAACCTGCCAATATTGAATCAGGAAGAAACAGAAAATATGAACGGACCAATCACAAGAAATGAAATTGAAACTCTGATTAAAAATCTTCCAACAAACAAAAGCCCAGGACCAGATGGCTTCACAGGCAAATTCTATCAAACATTTAGAGAAGAGCTAACACCTATCCTTCTCAAACTCTTCCAAAATGTAGCAGAGGGAAGAACACTCTCAAATTTATTCTACGAGGACACCATCATCCTGACCAAAACCAGACAAGGATGTCACAAAGAAAGAAAACTACAAGCCAATATCACTAATGAACATAGCTGCAAAAATCCTCAATAAAATACTAGCAAACAGAATCCAACCACACATTTAAAGGATCATACACCATGATCAAGTGGGTTTATTCCAGGAATGCAAGGATTCTTCAATATACGCCAATCAATCAAAGTGATACACCATATTAACAAATTGAAGGAGAAAAACCATATGGTCATCTCAATAGATGCAGAGAAAGCTTTTGACAAAATTCAACACCCATTTATGATTTTAAAAAAAACCCTCCAGAAAGTAGGCATAGAGGAAACATTCCACAATATAATAATAAAGGCCATATATGACAAACACACAGCCAACATCATCCTCAATGGTGAAAAACTGAAACCATGTCCACTAAGATCAGGAACACAACAAGGTTGCCCACTCTCACCACTCTTATTCAACATAGTTGTGGAAGTTTTAGCCCCAGCCATCAGAGAAGAACAGGAAATAAAAGGAATCCAAATCGGAAAAGAAGAAGTAAAGCTGTCACTGTTTGCTGATGACATGATATTATACATAGAGAATCCTAAAGATGCTAGCAGAAAGCTACTAGATCTAATCAATGAATTTGTAAAGTAGCAGGATACAAAATTAATGCACAGAAATCTCTGGCATTCCTATACACTAATGATGAAAAATCTGAAAGTGAAATCAAGAAAACACTCCCATTTACCTTGCAACAAAAAGAATAAAATGTCTAGGAATAAACCTATCTAAGGAGACAAAAGAATTGTAGGCAGAAAATTATAAGACACTGATGAAAGAAATTAAAGATGAGACAAATAGATGGAGAGATATACAATGTTCTTGGATTGGAAGGTCAACATTGTGAAAATAATTCTACTACCCAAAGCAATCTACAGATTCAATGCAATCCCTGTCAAACTACCACTGGCATTTTTCACAGAACTAGAAAATAAAATTCACAATTTGTATGGAAACACAAAAGACCCCGAATAGCCAATGCAATCTTGAGATGGAAAAACGGAGCTGGAGGAATCAGGCTCCCTGACTTCAGACTATACTACAAAGCTACAGTAATCAAGACAGTATGGTACTGGCACAAAAACAAAAATATAGATGAATGGAACAGAATAGAAAGCCCAGAGATATACCCATGAACATATGGTCACCTTATCTTTGATAAAGGAAGCATGAATATACAGTGGAGAAAGAACAGCCTCCTCAATAAGTGCTGTTGGGAAAATTGGACAGGTACATGTAAAAGTATCAAATTAGAACACTCCCTAACACCCTACACAAAAATAAACTCAAAATGGATTAAGGACCTGTAATAAGGCCAGAAAATGTCAAACTCTTAGAGGAAAACATAGGCAGAATACTCTATGACATAAATCACAGCAAGATCCTTTTTGACCCACCTCCTAGAGAAATGGACATAAAAACAAAAATAAACAAATGGGATGTAATAAAACTTCAAAGCTTTTGCACAGCAAAAAAGACAAAAAGACATCCCTCAGAATGGAAGAAAACATTTGCAAATGAAGCAACTGACAAAGGATTAATCTCCAAAATTTACAAGCAATTCATGCAGCTCAATAACAAAAAAACTAACAACCCAATCCAAAAATGGGCAGAAAACCTAAATTGACACTTTTTCAAAGAAGATATACAGATAGCCAACAAACACATGAAAGAATGTTAAACCTCATTAATCAGTAGAGAAATGCAAATCAAAACTACAATGAGATATCATCTCACACCAGTCAGAATGGCCATCATCAAAAAATCTACAAACACTAAATGCTGGAGAGGGTGTGGAGAAAAGGGAGCACTCTTGCAGTGCTGGTGGGATTCTTAATTGGTACAGCCACTATGGAAAACAGTATGGAGGTTCCTTTAAAAACTACAAAAAGAACTACTATATGACCCAGTAATCCCACTACTGGGCATATACCCTGAGAAAACCATAATTCAAAAAGAGTCATGTACCAAAATGTTCATTCCAGCTCTATTTACAGTAGCCAGAAGATGGAAACAACCTAAGTGTCCATCATCGGATGAATGGATAAAGAAGATGTGGCACATATATACAATGGAATATTACTCAGCCATATAAAGAAACGAAATTGATCTATTTGTATGAGGTGGATGGACCTAGAGTCTTTCATACGGAGTGAAGTAAGTCACAAAGAGAAAGGGAAGTACTGTATGCTAACACATATATATGCAATTTAAGAAAACACATGTCATGAAGAACCTAGGGTTAAAACAGGAATAAAGATACAGTCCTACTAGAAAATGAACTTGAGGATATGGAGAGGGGGAAGGGTAAGCTTTGACAAAGTGAGAGAGTGACATGGACATATATACACTACCAAATGTTAAATAGATAGCTAGTGGGAAGCAGCCGTATAGCACAGGGAGATCATCTCTGTGCTTTTTGACCACCTAGAGGGGTGGGATATGGGGGATCAGAGGGAGGGAGATGCAAGAGGGAAGAGATATGGGGACATATGTATATGTATAACTGATTCACTTTGTTATAAAGCAGAAACTAACACACCATTGTAAAGCAATTATACTCCAATAAAGATGTCAAAAAAAATACTCTATGACATAAATCACAACAAGATCCTTTTTGACCCACCACCTAAAAAATGGAAATAAAGACAAAAATAAAAAATTGGCACCTAATGAAACTTAAAAGCTTTTGCATAGCAAAGGAAAACATAAACAAGACAAACCTCAGCATGGAGAAAATATTTGCACATGAAGCAACTGACAAAGGATTAATCTCCAGAATGTAAAAGCAGCTCATGCAGCTCAATATCAAAAAAACAAACAGCCCAATCCACAAATGGATCTCTCATATGCATATATGAAAAAAGGAAATCCTGTCATCTATTACAAATTTGATGAATCTTGAGGGCATTATGCAATAAGTGAGACAGAGAAACACAAATAATGTATGATATCACTTATATGTGAAATCCAATAAAGTGAAACTCAGAGAAACAGAATAAAGTGATGGTTACCAGAAGCTTGAGGCTGGAGGAAATTGGAGATATTGGATAAAGAATACAAATGTCCAGTTATAAGATCAACACGTTTGGGGATCTAATGTACAGCACGGTTGGTTATAGCTAGTATACTATATCATATACTGAATTTTGTAAGAATTTAGATATTATAAGTTCTCAGCACACATACAAAAAAGGCAACTATGTGATGTGGTGGAAGTGGTAGCTAATGCTATAGTGGTAATAATTGTACAACATATAAATGTTTCAAATTAACATGTTATACAATTTTAGCACAGTGTTATGTGTCAACTATAACTAAACAAAACTGGAAAAAAGAAAGTAAGAAAAGAGCAAAGTTAGTAGAAGGAAGGAATTTAAAAATCAGAGAAGAAATATTTTTTTATAAAAAAGAAAAGTGAAACTAACATATTTTAAAATTAAAGTATAGTTGACTTACAACATTATATAAGTTTCAGGTGTACAATGTACTAATTTTATATTTTTATAGATTATATCCTAATGAAGTTATTATAAAATATTGGCGAGGGTATTGGATAAGATGGTGGAATGAAAGGGCCTGAGCTCACCTCCTCTCATGAGTACACCAAAATCACAACTAACTGCTGAACAACCATTGATAAAATCGACTGGAATCTACCAAGAAAAAATATTCTACATCCAAAGACAAATAAGGGACAGTGGGACAGTAGGAGGGGAGCACTTCTCATATAATCAAATCCCATACCACCTGGGTGGGTGACCCACAAATTGGAGAATAATTATATCGCAGAAGTTCTCCCACAAGGGTGAGAGCTCTGAGCAGCATCTTTCCATGTGCCTATTGGCCATCTGTATGTCTTCTTTGGAGAAATGTTTACATAGGTCTTCTGCCCACTTTTTGATTGGATTCTGTGGGATATTTTTGTTATTGAGTTGTATGAGCTGTTTGAATATTTTGGAAATTAAGACCTTGTCGATTGCATCACTTGCAAATATTTCCTCCCAGTCCATAGGTTGTCTTTTCTTTTTGTTTATGTTTTCCTTTGCTGTGCAATAGTTTGTAAGTTTGATTAGGTCACATTGTTTATTTTTGTGTTTATTTCTATTGTCTTGGGAGACTGACCTAAGGGAACATTGGTATTATTTATGTCAGATAATCTTTGCCTAAGTTCTCTTCTAGGAGTTTTATGGTGTCATGTCTTACATTTAAGTCTTTAAGCCATTTTGAGTTTATTTTTTATGTATGGTGTGAGGGTGTGTTCTAGCTTCATTGATTTACACGCGGCTGTCCAGCTTTCTCAACAGGACTTGCTGAAGAGACTGTCTTTTCTCCATTGTATTTTCTTGGTTCCTTTGTCAAAGATTATTTCACTGTAAGTGTGTTGGTTTATTTCTGGACTCTCTATTCTGTTCTTTTGATCCATATATCTGTTTCTTGTGCCCATACCAAGCTGGTTTGATTAATGTAGCTTTGCAGTATTGTATGAAGTCTGGGAAGGTTATGTCTCCAGCTTTGTTCTTTTTCTCAGGATTAATTTGGCAATTCTGGGTCTTTTATGGTTCCATATAAATTTTAGGATTATTTGTTCTACTTCTGTGAAAAATGCCATAGTTAATTTGATAGGGTTCACATCAAATTTGTAGATTGCTTTGGGTGGTATGGCCACGTTAACAACATTAGTTCTTCCAATCCAAGAGCATGGTATATCTTTCCATTTCTTTGAATCATCTTCAATTCCCTTTATCATTGTTTTATAGTTTTCAGTGTATAAGTCTTTCACCTCCTTGGTCAGGTTTATTCCTAAGTATTTTATTCTTTTTGATGCAATTTTAAAAGGGATTGTTTTTTTACTTTTCCTTTCTGATATTTCATTTTTAGTGTAAAGAAATGCAACCAATTTCTGTATGTTAATCTTGTGTCTTTCTACTCTGCTAAATTCATTGATCAGTTCTAGTAGTTTATATGTGGAGTCTTTAATATTTTCTATATCATGTCATCTGCATATAATGACAATTTTACATCTTCCCTTCCAATTTGGATAAATTTATTTCTTTTTCTTGTCTGATCACTGTGACTAGGACTTCCAAAATTATGTTGAATAAAAGTTGTGAGAGTGGGCATCCTTGCCTTGTTCCAGAGTTTAGTGGGAAGGCTTTCAGCTTTTCACTGTTGAGTATAATGTTGGCTGTGCATTTGTCATAAATAGCTTTTATTATGTTGAGATATGTTCCCTCTATACCCACTTTGGTAAGAGTATTTTTTAACATGAATTGATGTTGAATTT
Organism: Lagenorhynchus albirostris; assembly: GCF_949774975.1. Classification (NCBI taxonomy): domain Eukaryota; kingdom Metazoa; phylum Chordata; class Mammalia; order Artiodactyla; family Delphinidae; genus Lagenorhynchus; species Lagenorhynchus albirostris. The sequence continues at coordinate 83,272,081 of NC_083116.1, read as the reverse complement.
TATCGAATGTTTTTCTGCATCTATTGAGATGATCATATGGTTTTTGTCTTTTCTTTTGTTGATGTGGTGGGTCACATTTATTGGTTTGTGTATGTTGAACCATCCTTGTGACCCTGGGACGAATTCAACTTAATCATGGTGTATAATCTTTTTTATGCGTTGTTAGATACAATTTGCTAGAATTTTGTTGAGAATTTTTGCATGTATATTCATCAAAGATCTTGGCCTGTAATTTTCTTTTCTCGTAGTATCTTTGTCTGTGTTTGGTATCAGGGTGGTGGTGGATTCACAGAATGACATTGGAAGTGTTCCGTCCTCCTCAATCTTTTGGAAGAGTTTGGGAAGGATAGGACTTCTGTTTGCTGGGAGGTTTTTTATTTGTTTTTGTTGGTTTTTGTTTTATAGATTATCTTTCACTTCTAGTGATCTGTCTGTCCAAATTATTTCTTCTTGATTCAGTTTTCATGGGCTGTATGTTTCTAGAAACTTGTGCATTTCTTCTAGGTTGTACAATTTGTTGGCAAATAATTGTTTACAGTTTTCTCTTATGGGTTTTTGTATTTCTGCAGTATTGGTTGTTATTTCTCCTCTTTCGTTTCTTATTTTGTTTATTTGGGTCCTCTTTTCTCCTTGGTGAGCCCAGTGAAAAGTGTCTCAATTTTGTTTGCCCTTTCAAAGAACCAGCTCTCGGTTTTATTGATTTTTCTCTTGTTTATTAATCTCTATTTTATTTATTTCCCCTCTGACCTTTACTATTTCCTTCCTTCTGCTGAATTTAGGTTTTGTTTGTTCTTCTTTTTCTAATACTTTTAGGTGGTAGGTTAGGTTGTTTATATAAGATTTTTCTTGTTTTCTGAGGAAGGCCTGTATCACTATGACGTTCCCTCTAAGAAATGCTTTTGCTGCATACCATTGCTTGTGTATGGTTGTGTTTTCATTGTCATTTGTCTGAAGATATTTTTTAATTTCCTCTTTGATTTCATTGTTAACCGTTTGGTTTTTTAGGAGCATGCTGTGTAGTCTCCATGTAATAGGACTTTTCTCATTTCTCCTTCTGTGGTTGATTTCCTGTTTCATGCCACTGTGGTCAGAAAAGATATTTGAAATAAACTATAGTCTTAAGTTTGTTGAATCTTGTATTGGCCTGTATTTTTCTCTCTTTCTTTGCAGTGTCTTTGTTTTTATGTATCAAGGTAATGTTTGCCTTGTAGAATGAGTTTCAGCCTGTTCCCTTTTCTTCAATGTTTTGGGAATAGTTTCAGCAGCCTAGGTATTACCTCTTTTTTCAATGTTTTGTAGAATTTCCCTGTAAAGATGTTTGATTCTGGACTTACTTTTGGAGTTTTCTTATTACAGATTCAGTTTCAACATGAGAAATTATCTGTTCAAATTATCGATTTCATTCAAATTCCCAAGAGAAGCTATCTCAATAAAGATTATATTTTCTTAGAGTCGGGGATGGAAGTAGGATTTATGAATGGTTGTTGGGAATTCCCTGATGGTCCAATGGGTAAGACTCTGCACATTCATTGACGAGGGCATGGGTTCAATCCCTGGTCAGGGAACTAAGATCCCTCAAATTATACAGTGTGGCCATTAATAAATAAATAAATAAAGCGTGTTGATAGGAACATTATGTCTATTATGGTTTCTCTTTCACATCTTTTTTTTTCTTTCTTTTTTTTTTTTTTTTTTTGCGGTACGCGGGCCTCTCACTGTTGTGGCTTTCCCGTTGTGGAGCACAGGCTCCGGACTCGCAGGCTCAGCGGCCGTGGCTCACGGGCCCAGCTGCTCCACGGCATGTGGGATCTTCCCAGACCGGGGCACGAACCCGTGTCCCCTGCATCGGCAGGCGGACTCTCAACCACTGCGCCACCAGGAAAGCCCTCTCTTTCACATCTTTATTCACTTGAACTCTCTCCTACTCAGCCTGAGTCATCCATTTTTCTGTGTGTGTGTGCATGTTGGGGTGAAGTGGGGAAAAGAAGAAGTTAGCATCAATTCAACAGGAATGTAAGGAGCATTGCTTTTTTTTCTTTTCAAAAAAAGAGAACATTTCCAAAATAGGCTTAAATAATTAAAGTATATGTCTTCAGTGAATATGTTATTTATGTACATGATCAGGAGTCATATTGAAAATGTTTAACAACTGGAACCAAATGAACACTGGTCATTCCAGACTATTGTCCAACAAAAATGGGCTAGGCTCACTGAGGTCGGGGGGAGGGAGGGGTGCAGATGCGGGATGAGCCTGCAGTGGCAGAGGCCAGCAGGACATTGCACCAGCCTTAGGCGATCCCTGCGTTCTCCCGTGGAAGTTGTTTCTGATCCTGGGACCCTGGCAGTGGCGGGCAGCAAGGATCCACGGAAAGGAGGTGTGGAGAGTGACCTGTGCTCACACACAGGCTTCTTGGTGGTGGCAGCAGCAGCCTTAGCGTCTCCTGCCCATCTCTGGGGTCCACGCTGTTAGCCGCGGCTCGCGCCCATCTCTGGAGCTCCTTTAGGCAGCACTCTTAATCCCCTGTCCTCGCACACCAGGAAACAAAGAGGCAAGAAAAAGTCTCTTGCCTCTTCGGCAGGTCCAGACTTTTCCCCGGATTCCCTCCCAGCTAGCCGTTGTGCACTAACCCCCTGCAGGCTGTGTTCATGCCGCCAACCCCAGTCCTCTCCCGGCGCTCCGACTGAAGCCCGAGCCCAAAGCAGCTGCTCCTTTAACCGCATCCTGTCTGAGCGAAGAACAGATGCCCTCTGGCGACCTACAGGCAGAGGCAGGGCCAAATACAAAGCTGAGCCCCGAGACTGTGCGAACAAAGCAGAGAAAGGGAAATCTCTCCCAGCAGCCTCAGAAGCAGCGGATTAAAGCACTACAATCAACTTGACGTACCGTTCATCTGTGGAATACATGAATAGACAACGAATCATCGCAAATTGAGGAGGTGGATGTTGAGAGCAAGATTTATGATTTTTTCCCCTTTTCCTCTTTTTGTGAGTGTGTATGTGTATACTTCTGTGTGAGATTTTGTCTGCATAGCTTTGCTTTCACCATTTGTCCTAGGGTTCTATCCATCCGGTTTTTTAAAAATTTTTTTCTTAATAATTATTTTGTATTTTAATAACCTTATTTTATTTTATCATACTTTATTTAATTTTATCTTCTTTCTTTCTTTCTTTCCTTCTTTCCCTCCTTCCTTCTCTCCTTCCTTCCTTCCTTCTTTCTTACTCTTTCTTTCTTTCTTTCTACTTCTACTAATTCTTTCATTCCACTTGTTCTCCCTTTTATATTGAGCTCTGTGGAAGAAAGGCTTTTAGTGCTGCACCCAGGAGTCAGTGTTGTGCCTCTGAGATGGAAGAGCTAACTTCAGGACACTGCTCCACAAGCGACCTTCCAGCTCCACATAATATCAAAGGGTGAAAATCTCCCAGAGATCTCCATCTCAAAACGAGCACCCAGCTTCACTCAATGACAAGCAAGCTAAAGTGCTGGACACCCTAGGCTAAACAACTAGAAAGACAGAAACACCACACAACCCATTAGCAGAGAGACTGCCTAAAATCATAATAAGTCTGCAGACACCCCAACACACACCAACAGACGTGGACCTGCACAACAGAAAGACAAGATCAAGCCTCAAACACCAGAACACAGGCACTAGTCCTCTGCACCAGGAAGCCTACACAACCCACTGAACCAACTTTAGTCACTGGGGACAGACACAAAAAACAACGGGAATTACGAACCTGTAGCCTGCAAAAACGAGACCCCAAACACAGTAAGATAAGCAAAATGAGAAGACAGAAAAACAAACCGTAGATGAAGGAGCAAGGTAAAAACCCACCAGACCTAACAAATGAATAGGAAATAGACATTCTACCTGAAAAAGAATTCAGAATAATGATAGTAAAGATGGTACAATATCTTGGAAAAAGAATAGAGAAAATGCCAGAAACATTTAACAAGGACCTAGAAGAACTAAAGAAGAAACAAGCAATGATGAAATGAAATTAAATGAAATTAATAATAATCTAGATGGATCAATAGCAGAATAACTGAGGCAGAAGAATGGATAAGTGACCTGAGAGATAAAATAGTGGTAATAAATACTGCAGAGAAGAATAAAGAAAAAAGAAAGAAAAGAACTGAGGACAGTCTCAGAGACAGCTGGGACAACATTAAATACACGAACATTCTAATTATAGCAGTTCCAGAAGAAGAGGAAAACAAAGGGCCTGAGAAAATGTTTGAAATGATTAGAGTTGAAAACATCCCTAATATGGGAAAGGAAATAGTTAATCAAGTCCAGGAAGCACAGAGAGTCCCATACAGGATAAATTCAAGGAGAAACATGCCAAGACACATATTAATCAAACTGTCAAAAATTAAATACAAGGAAAATATATCAAAAGTAACAAGGGAAAACAACAAATAACACACAAGGGAATCCCCATAAGGTTAACAGATGATCTCTCAGCACAAACTCTGCAAGCCAGAAGGGACTGGCAGGACATACTTAAAGTGATGAAAGAGAGAAAGCTACAACCACAATTACTCTACCCAGCAAGGATCTCATTCAGATTTGATGGAGAAATTAAAAACTTTGCAGGCAAGCAAAAGCTTAGAGAGGTCAGCACCACAATACCAGCTTTACAACAAATGCTAAAGGAACTACTGTAGGCAAGAAAGACAAGAAAAATGAAGGACCTACAATAACAAACCCAAAACAAGAAAATGGGAATAGGAACATACATATTGATAATTACCTTAAATGTAAATGGACTAAATGCTCTCAGCAAAAGACACAGACTGCCTGAATGGATACAAAAACAAGAACCATATATATGCTGTCTACAAGAGACCCACTTCAGACCTAGAGACACATACAGACTGAAAGTGAGGGGATGGAAAAAGATATTCCATGCAAATGGAAACCAAAAGAAAGCTGGAGTAGCAATTCTCATAACAGCCAAAATAGTCATTAATATAAAGACAATTACAAGAGACAAAGAAGGACACTATATTATGATTAAGGGATCGATCCAAGAAGAAGATATAACAATTGTAAATATTTATGCACCCAAAATAAGAGCACCTCAATACATAAGTCAAATACTAACAGCCATCAAGGGGAAATCGACAGTAACACATTCATAGTAGGGGACTTTAACACCCCACTTTCACCAATGGACAGATCATCCAAAATGAAAATAAATAAGGAAACACAACCTTTAAATGATACATTAAACAAGATGGACTTAATTGATATTTATAGGACACTCCATCCAAAAACAACAGAATACACATTTTTCTCTAGAGCTCATGGAATATTCTCCAGCATAGATCATATCTTGGGTCACAAATCAAGCCTTGGTAAATTTAACAAAATTAAAATTGTATCAAGTATCTTTTCCGACCAAAACGCTATGAGACTAGATATCAATTACAGTAAAAGGTCTGTAAAAAATACAAAAACATGGAGGCTAAACAATACACTACTTAATAACGAACTGATCACTGAAGAAATCAAAGAGGATATCAAAACATACCTAGAAAAAAATAAAAATGGAGACACAAAGACCTAAAACCTATGGGATGCAGCAAAAGCAGTTCTAAGAGGGAAGTTTATACCACTAACATCCTACCTGAAGAAACAGGAAACATCTCGAATAAACAAACTAACCTTGCACATAAAGCAGTTAGAGAAAGAAGAAAAAAAAAACCCAAAGTTCGTAGCAGGAAAGAAATCATAAAGATTAGATCAGAAATAAATGAAAAACAAATGAAGGAAACGACAGCAACGATCAATAAAACTAAAAGCTGGTTCTTTAAGAAGATAAACTAAAGTGATAAACCATTAACCAGACTCACCAAGATAATAGGGAGAAGACTCAAATCAATAGACTTAGAAATGAAAAAGGAGAAGTAACAACTGAAACTGCAGAAATACAAAAGTTCATGGGAGATTACTACAACCAACCCTATGCCAATAAAATGGGCAACCTGGAAGAAATGGAAAACTTCCTAGAAATGCACAGCGTGCCAAGATTAAACCAGGAAGAAATGAGCAGACCAAGCACAAGTGCTGAAGTTTAAGCTGTGATTAAAAATCTTCCAGGAAACAAAAGACCAGGACCAGATTGCTTCACAGGCGAATTCTATAAGACATTTAGAGAAGAGCTCACACTTATCCATCTCAAACTCTTCCAAAATATAGCAGAGGGAAGAACACTCCCAAATTCATTCTACGAACCCACCATCACCCTGATACCAAAACCAGGCAAGGAAATCACAAAGAAAGAAATCTACAGGCCAATATCACTGATGAACAGAGATGCAAAAATCCTCAACAAAATACTAGAAAACAGAGTTCAACAGCACATTAAAAGGATCATACACCATGATCAAGTGGGGTTTACTCCAGGAATACAAGGATTCTTCAATATATGCAAATCAATCAACGTGATACACCATATTAATAAATTGAAGGAGAAAAACCATATGATCATCTCAATAGATGCAGCGAAAGCTTTCGACAAAATTCAACAACTATTGATGATAAAAACCCTGCAGAAATTAGGCATAGAGGGAACTTTCCTCAGCATAGTAAAGGCCATATATGACAAACCCACAGCCAACATCGTCTTCAATGGTGAAACACTGGAAGTATTTCCACTAAGATCAGGAAAAAGAAAAGGTTGCCCACTCTCAACAATCTTATTCAACATAGTCTTGGAAGCATTAGCATCAGCAATCAGAGAACAAAAGGAAATAAAAGGAATCCAAATCGTAAAAGAAGAAGTAAAACTGTCACTGTTTGCAGATGACATGATGCTATACATAGAGATTCCTAAAGATGCTACCAGAAAACTACCTGAGCTAATGAATGCATTTGGTAATGTAGCAGGATACAAAATTAATGCACAGAAATCTCTGGCATTCCTATACACTGATGAAAAATCTGAAAATGAAATCAAGAAAACTCTCCCATTTACGATTGCAACAAAAAGAATAAAGTATTTAGGAATAAACCTACCTAAGGAGACAAAAGACGTGTTTGCAGAAAATTATAAGACATTGATGAAAAAACGAAACATGATACAAATAGATGTTGAGATATACCATGTTCTTGGATTGGAAGAATCAACATTGTGAAAATGACTCTACTACCCAAAGCAATCTACAGATTCAATGCAATCCCTTTCAAACTACTACTGACGTTTTTCACAAAACTAGAGCAAAAAATTTCACAATGTGTATGGAAACAAAAAAGAACCCAAATAGCCAAAGTAATCTTGAGAACAAAAAGCAGAGCTGGAGGAATCAGGCTCCCTGACTTCACACTATACTACAAAGCTACAGTAATCAAGACAGTACAGTACTGGCACAAAAAACACAAATATAGATCAGTGGAACAGGATACAAATGCCAGATATACACCAACGCACATATGGTCACCTTATCTTTGATAAAGAGGGCAGGAATGTACAGTGGAGAAAGGGCACCCTCTTCAGTAAATGGTGCTGTGAAAACTGGACAGCTATATGTAAAAGTATGAGATTAGAAAACTCCCTAAGACCATCCACAAATTAAGCTCAAAATGGACTAAAGACCTAAATGTAAGGATAGAAACTATCAACGTCCTAGAGGAAAACATAGGCAGAACACTCTATGACATAAATCACAGCAAGATCCTTTTTGTCCCACATCCTGGAGAAATGGAAATAAAAACAAACAAAAAAAATGGGACCTAATGAAACTTAAAAGCCTTTGGTCAGCAAAGGAAACATAAACAAGACCAAAATACAACCCTCAGAACGTGATAGAATATTTGCAAATGAAGCAACTGAGAAAGGATTAATCTCCAAAATTTATAAGCAGCTCATGCAGCTCAATAACAAAAAACAAACAACCCAATCCAAAAATGGGCAGAAGACCTAAATAGACATTTCTCCAAAGAAGATATACAGATTGTCAACAAATACATGAATGAATGATCAACATCATTAATCATTAGAGAAATGCAAATCAAAACTACAATGAGGGTCTTCCCTGGTGGCACAGTCTTTGAGAGTCCGCCTGCCAATGCAGGGGACACGGGTTGGTGTCCCGGTCCAGGATGATCCCACACACCGCAGAGCGCTTGTGCCTCTGAGCCATGGCCACTGATCCTGCGTGTCTGGAGCCTGTGGTCTGCAACGTGAGAGGCCACAACTGTGAGAAGCCCTCATACTGCAAAAAAAAAAAAAACACTACAATGAGATATCATCTCACACCAGTCAGAATGGCCATCATCAAAAATCTAGAAACAATAAATGCTGGGGAGGGTGGGGATAAAATGGAACACTCAGGCACTGTTGGTGGGAATGTAACAGCCACTATGGTGAACAATATGGTGGTTCTTAAAAAACTACAAATAGAACTACCATACCACACAGCAATCCCACTACCTGGCGTATACCCTGAGAAATACGTAATTCAAAAAGAGTCATGTACTAAAATGTTCATTGCAGCTCTATTTACAATAGCCAGGTGTTGGAAGCAACCTAAGTGTCCATCACAAGATGAATGGATAAAGAAGATGTGGCACATATATACAATGGAATATTACTCAGCCATAAAAAGATACGAAATTGAGTTATTTGTAGTGAGGTGGACGGACCTAGAGTCTATCATAGAGAGTGAAGTAAGTCAGAAAGAGGAAGACAAATACTGCATGCTAACACATATATATGGAATCTAAGAAAAAATAGGGTCATGAAGAACGTAGGGATAATGGGAAAAAAGACACAAACCTACAAGAGAATGGACGTGAGGTTATGGGGAATGGGAAGGGTAAGCTGTGACAAAGTGAGGGAGAGGTATGGACATATATACACTACGAAATGTAAAATAGATAGCTAGTGGGAAGCAGCTGCATTGCACAGGGAGATCAGCTCCATGCTTTGTGACCGCCTGGAGGAGTCGGATAGGGAGGGTGGGAGGGAGGCTGACACAAGACGGAAGAGATATGGGAACATATGTATATGTATAACTGATTCACTTTGTTATACAGCAGAAACAGCAACAAAAAATCTCTTAGGTGAAAACATAGGAAGAACACTCTTTGACATAAATCACAGCAAGATCTATTTTGATCCACCTACTATAGTAATGGAAGTAAAAACAAAAATAAACATATGAGATCTAATAAAACTTCATATCTTTTGCACAGCAATGGAAACCATAAAGAAGACTAAAAGACAGCCCTCAGAATGGGAGAAAATATTTGCAAATGAACCAACGGACAAACGATTAATGTCCAAAATATAGAAACAGCTCATGCAGCTCAATTTTAAAGAAACAAACAACCCAATCCAAAAATGGGCAGAAGACCTAAATAGACATTTCTCCAAAGAAGACATAAAGATGGCCAAAAAGCACATCAAAACTGCTCAACATCACTAATTATTAGAGAAATGCAAATCAATACTTCAGTGAGGTATCACCTCACACCAGTTATAATGGACATCATCAGAAAATATACAAACAACAAATGCTTGAGAGCGTGTGGAGAAAAGGAAATCCTCTTGCACTGTTTGTGGGAATGTATATTGATACAGCCACTATGGAGAACAGTATGGAGGCTCCCTAAAAAACTAAAAATAGAGTTACATATAATCCAGCAATCCCACTACTGGGCATATACCCAGCGAAAACCATAATTCAAAAAGACACATGCACCCCAATGTTCATTGCAGCACTATTTACAATAGCCAGGTCATGGAAGCAACCTAAATGCCCATCGACAGACGAATGGATAAAGAAGTAGTGGTACATATATACAATAGAATATTTCTCAGCCATAAAAATGAACGAAATTGAGTCATTTGCTAAGACGTGGATGAATCTGGAGACTGTCATACAGAGTGAAGTAAATCAGAAAGAGAAAGACAAATATCGTCTATTAACGCATATATGTGGAACCTAGAATAATGGTACAGATGAACCGTTTTGCAGGGCAGAAGTTGAGACACAGATGTAGCGAACAAACGTATGGACACCAAGGGGTGAAAGCCACTAAGGGGAGGGGATGGTGCTACACTGAATTGTGCAATTGGGATTGACATGTATACATTGATGTGTATAAAATTGATGACTAATAAGAACCTGCTGTATATAAAAATAAGTCAAACGAAATTCAAAAGTTAAAAAAACTAATATAAAAAAATAAATAAAAAAATAAAGCTTGTGTTTCCTTATTTATTTTCAATTTGGATAATGTGTCCATTGGTGAAAGAAGATTGTGAAAGTCCCCTACTATAATTGTGCTACTATCAATTTACCCTTTTATGGCTGTTAGTATTTGCCTTATGTATTGAGGTGCTCCTATATTTGGTGCATAAATATTTTTAACAACTTTATTGGAGTATAATTGCTTTACAATGGTGTGTTAGTTTCTACTTTATAACAAAGTGAATCAGTCATACATATACATATGTTCCCATATCTCTTCCCTCTTGTGTCTCCCTCCTTCCCACCCTCCATATCCCTCCCCACTAGGTGGTCACAAAGCACCAAGCTGATCTCCTTGTGTTATGCGGCTATTTCCCACTAGTTATCTGTTTTACACTTGGTAGTGTATATATGTACATGCCACTCTCTGACTTTGTCCCAGCTTACACTACCCCTTCCCCATATCCTCAAGTCCATTCTCTAGTAGGTCTGTGTCTTTAGTCCTGTCTTACTCCTAGGCTCTTCACGACGTATTTTTCTTAAATTCCATATATATGTGTTAGCATACAGCATTTGTCTTCTTCTTTCTGACTTACTTCACTCTGAATGGCAGACTCTAGGTCTATCCACCTCATTACAAATAGCTCAATTTCATTTCTTTTTATGTCTGAGTAATATTCCATTGTATATATGTGCCACATCTTCTTTATCCATTCATCCGATGATGGACACTTAGGTTGTTTCCATCTCCGGGCTATTGTAAATAGAGCTGCAATGAACATTTTAGTTCATGACACTTTTTGAATTATGGTTTTTTCAGGATATATGCCCAATAGTGGGATTGCTGGATCATATAGTAGTTCTATTTGTAGTTTTTTAAGGAACCTCCATACTGTTCTCCATAGTGGCTGTACCAATTCATATTCCCACCAGCAGTGCAAGAGCGTTCCCTTTTCTCCACAACCTCACCAGCATTTATTGTTTCTAGATTTTTTGATGATGGCCATTCTGACTGGTGTGAGATGATATCTCATTGTAGTTTTGATTTGCATTTCTCTAATGATTAATGATGCTGAGCATTCTTTCATATGTTTGTTGGCAGTCTGTATACCTTCTTTGGAAAAATGTCTATTTAGGTCTTCTGCCCACATTTGGATTGGGTTGTTTGTTTTTTTTGTTTTTGAGCTGCATGAGCAGCTTATAATTTTTGGAGATTAATCCTTTGTCAGTTGCTTCATTTGCAAATATTTTCTCCCATTCTGAGGGTTGTCTTTTGGTCTTGTTTATGGTTTCCTTTGCTGTCTAACAGCTTTGAAGTTTCATTAGGTCCCATTTGTTTACTTTTGTTTTTATTTCCATTTCTCTACAAGATGGGTCAAAAAGGATCTTGCTGTGATTTATGTCATAGAGTGTTCTGATTATAATTTCCTCTAAGAAATTGAAAGTTTCTGACCTTATATTTAGGTTTTTAATCCATTTTGAGCTTATTTTTGTGTATGGTGTTAGGGACTTTCTAATCTCATACTTTTATATGTACCTCTCAAGTTTTCCCAGCATCATTTATTGAAGAGGCTGTCCTTTCTCCACTGTACATTCCTGCCTCCTTTATCAAAGATAAGGTGACCATATGTGCATGGGTTTATCTCTGGGCTTTCTATTCTGTTCCATTCATCTATCTTTCTGTTTTCGTGCCAGTACCATATTGTCTTGATTACTGAAGCTTCGTAATATAGTCTGAACTCAGGGAGTCTGATTTCTCCAGCTCCGTTTTTCGTTCTCAAGATTACTTTGGCTATACGGGGTCTTTTGTGTTTCCATACAAATTGCAAAATTTTTTGTTCTAGTACTATGAAAAATACCACTGGTAGTTTGATAGGGATTGCATTTTATCTGTAGATTGCTTTGGGTAGTGGAGTCATTTTCTCAATGTTGATTCTTCCAATCCAAGAACACGGTATATCTCTCCATCTATTTGTATCACTTTAATTTCTTTCATCAGTATTTTATAATTTTCTGCATAGAGGTCTTTTGTCTCCTTAGGTAGGTTTATTCCTAGATATTTTATTCTTTTGTTGCAATGGTAAATGCGAGTGTTTTCTTAATTTCACTTTCAGATTTTTCATCATTAGTGTATAAGAATGCCAGATATTTCTGTGCAATAATTTTGTATCCTGCTACTTTACAATATGCAATGATTAGCTCTAGTAGTTTTTTGGTAGCATCTTTAGGATTCTCTGTGTATAGTATCATGTCATCTGCAAACAGTGACAGCTTTACATCTTCTTTTCCGATTTGGATTCCTTTTATTTCCTTTTCTTCTCTGATTGCTGTGGCTAAAACTTCCAAAAGTATGTTGAATAAGAATGTTGAGAGTGGGCAACCTTATCTTGTTCCTGATCTTAGTGAAAATGGTTTCAGTTTTTCACCATTGAGGACAATGTTGGCTGTGCGTTTGTCATATATGGCCTTCATTATGTTGGGGAAAGTTCCCTTTATGTCTACTTTCTGGAGGGTTTTTATCATAAATGGGTGTTGAATTTTGTCGAAAGCTTTCTCTGCATCTATGGAGATGATCACATGCTTTTTTTCCTTCTATTTGTAAAAAGCATTTATCACCTTCATTGATTTGTGTATTTTGAAGAATCCTTGCATTCCTGGAGTAAACCCCACATGATCATGGTGTATGATCCTTTTTTTAATTTTTTTTCACACCTTTATTGGATGATAATTGCTTTCCGATGCTTTGTTAGTTTCTGTTTTATAACAAAGAAACTCAGTTATACTTATACATATGATTCCATATATCTTCCCTCTTGAATCTGCCCCCCCACACTGTCCCTTTCCCACGCCTCTAGGTGGTCACAAGGCACTGAGCTGATATCCCTCTGCTATGCGGCTGCTTCCCACTAGCTACCTATTTTAGGTTTGGTACTGTACGTATGTCCATGCCACTCTCTCACTTTGTCACAGCATACCGTTTCCCCTCCCCATACCCTCAAGTCCATTCTCTAGTAGGTCTGTGTCTTTATTCCTGTTCTATCCCTAGGTTTTTCTTGACATTTTTTTTCTTAAATTCCACATGTATGTGTTAGAATATGGTATTTGTCTTTCTCTTTCTGACTTACTTGACTCTGTGTGACAGACTCTAGGTCCATCCACTTCATTACAAATAGCTCAATTTCGTTTCTTTATATGGCTGAGTAGTATTCCATTGTATATATGTGCCACATCTTCTTTATCCATTCATCCAATGATGGACACTTATGTTGTTTCCATCTCCTGGCTATTGTAAATAGAGCTGCAATGAACATCTTGGTACATGACTCTTTTTGTATTATGGTTTTCTCAAAGTATATGCCCAGTAGTGGAATTGCTGTGTCATATGATAGCTCTATTTGTATTTTTTTAAGAAACCTCCATACTGTTCTCCATAGTGGCTGTACCAATTCACATTCCCACCAGCAGTGCAAGGGTGTTCCCTTTTCTTCACACCCTCACCAGCATTTATTGTTTCTAGATTTTTTGATGATGGCCATACTGAGTACTGTGAGATGATATCTCATTGTAGTTTTGATTTGCATTTCTCTAATGATTAATGATGCTGAGCATTCTTTCATGTGTTTTTGTCTATCTGTACATCTTTGGAGAAATGTCGATTTAGGTTTTCTGCCCATTTTTGGATTGGGTTTTTAATTTTTTTGTTATTGAGCTGCATGAGCTGCCTGTAAATTTTGGAGATTAATCCTTTGTCAGTTGCTTCATTTGCAAATATTTTCTCCGATTCTCATGGTTCTCTTTGTGTCCTCTTTATGGTTTCCTTTGCTGTGCAAGAGCTTTGAAGTTTCATTATGTCCCATTTGGTTTTTTTGTTTTCATTTCTATTTCTCTAGGAGGTGGGTCAAAAAGGATCTTGCTGTGATTTATGTCATAGAGTATTCTGCGTTTGTTTTCCAATAAGAGTTTGATGCTGTTTGGCCTTACATTAGGTCTTTAATCCATTTTGAGTTTATTTTTGTGTATGGTGATAGGGAGTGTTCTAATTTCATACTTTTACATGTACCTTTCCAGTTTTCCCAGCACCACTTATTGCAGGGCTGTCTTTTGTCCACTGTATATTCTTGCCTCGTTTTTCAAAGATAAGGTGACCATATGTGCATGGGCTTATTGCTGCCCTTTCTATCCTGTTCCATTGACCTATATTTCTGTTTTTGTGCCAGTACCATACTGTCTTGATTACTGTAGCTTTGTAGTATAGTCTGAAGTCAGGGAGCTTGATTCCTCCAGCTCCATTTTTCATTATCAATATTGCTTTTGCTATTCGGGGTCTTTTGTGTTTCCATACAAATTGTGAAATTTTTTGCTCAAGTTCTGTGAGAAATGCCAGTGGTAATTTGATAGGGATTGCATTGAATCTGTAGATTGCTTTGGGTAGCAGACTCATGTTCACAATGATGAATCTTCCAATCCAAGAACATGGTATATCTCTCCATCTATTTGTATCATCTTTAATTTCTTTCATCAGTGTCTTATTATTTTCTGCATACGGGTCTTTTTTCTCCTTATGTAGGTTTATTCCTAGATATTTTATTCTTTTTGTTGCAGTGGTAAATGGGAGTGTTTTCTTAATTTCACTTTCAGATTTTTCATCATTAGTGTATAAGAATGCCAGAGATTTCTGTATATAAATTTTGTATCCTGCTACTTTAACACATTCATTGATTAGCTCTAGTAGTTTTCTGGTAGCATCTTTAGGATTCTCTATGTAGAGTATCATGTCATCTGCAAACAGTGACAGTTTTACTTCTTCTTTTCTGATTTGAATTCCTTTTATTTCCTGTTCTTCTCTGATTGCTGTGGCAAAAACTTCCAAAACTATGTTGAATAAGAATGTTGAGAGTGGGCAACCTTGTCTTGTTCCTGATCTTAGTGGAAGTGCCTTCAGTTTTTCACCATTGAGGACGATGTTGACTGTGGGTTTGTCATATATGGCCTTTATTATGTTGAGAAAAGTTCCCGCTATGCCTACTTTCTGCAGGGATTTTAGCATAAATGGGTGTTGAATTTTTTTGGAAACCTTTCTCTGCATCTATTGAGATGATCATATGATTTCTCTCCTTCAATTTGTTAATAGGTTGTATCACATTGATTGATTTGCATATATTGAAGAATCTTTGCATTCCTGAAATAAGCCCCACTTGCTTATGGTGTATGATCCTTTTAATGTGTTGTTGGATTCTGTTTGCTAGTATTTTGTTGAGGATTTTTGCGTCTATGTACATCAGTGATATTGGCCCGTAGTTTTGTTTTTTTTTAACATCTTTATTGGGGTACAGTTGCTTTACAATGGTGTGTTAGTTTCTGCTCTACAACAAAGCGAATCACCGTAGTTTTCTTTCTTTGTGACATCTTTGTCTGGTTTTGGTACCAGGGTAATGGTTGCATCGTAGAATGAGTTTGGAATTTTTCCTCCCTCTGCTATATTTTGGAAGAGTTTGAGAAGGATAGTTGTGATCTCTTCTCTAAATGTTTGATGGAATTTGCCTGTGAAGTCATATGGTCCTGGGCTTTTGTTTGTTGGAAGATTTTTAATCACAGTTTCAATTTCAGTGCTTGTGATTTGTGTGTTCATATTTTCTGTTTCTTCCTGGCTCAGTCTCAGCAGGTTGTGCATCTCTAAGAATTTGTCCATTTCTTCCAGGTTGTCCATTTTATTGCCATAGAGTTGCTTGTAGTCATGTCTCATGATCCTTTGTATTTTTGCAATGTCAGTTGTTAGTTCTCCTTTTTCATTTCTAATTCAATTGATTTGAGTCTTGTCCCTTTTTTCTTGATGACTGTTGTAATAGTCTTTGTTTTCAAGTCTATTTTGACTGATATGAGAATTGCTACTCCAGCTTTCTTTTGATTTCCATTTGCATGGAATATACTTTTCCATCTCCTCACTTTCTGTCTGTATGTGTCCCCAGGTCTGAAGTGGGTCTCTTGTAGACAGCATATATACACGTCTTGTTTTTGTATCCATTCAGCCAGTCTATGTCTTTTGGTTGGAGCATTAAATCCATTTATTTTTAGGGTAATTATAAATTGGTTTTTCCTATTAGCCTTTTCTTAATTGTTTTGTGTCTCTTTTTCTAGGTCTTTTCCTCTCTGTTGTTTCCTGACTAGAGAAGTTCCTTTAGCATTTGTTGTAAAGCTGGTTTGATGGTGCTGTATTCTCTGAACTTTTGCTTGTCTGTAAATATTGTAATTTCTCCATCAAATCTGAACGATATCCTTGCTGGGTAGAGTATTCGTGGTTGTAGTTTGTTTTTCCTTTTCATCACTTTACATATGTCCTGCCACTCCCTTCTGTCTTGCAGAATTTCTGCTGAAAGATCACCATTTAACCTTATGAGGATTCCCTTGACTGTTATTTTTTCCGTTTCTCTTGCTGCTTTTAATATTTTTTCTTTGTGTTTAATTTTTATAGCTTCATTAATATTCGTCTTGGTATATTCCTCTTGGGATTTATCCTGTATGGGGCTCTCTGTGCTTCCTGGATTTGATTGACTCTTTCATTTCCCATGTTTGGGAAGTTTTCAAGTATAATCTCTTCAAATATTTTCTCAGATCCTTTTTTTTTCTCTTCTTCTTCTGGGACCCCTATAATTCGAATGTTGGTGCATTTACTCTTGTCCCAGATGTCTCTGAGACTGTTGTCAATTTTTTTTTTTTTCTGTACGTGGGCCTCTCACTGTTGTGGCCTCTCCCGTTGTGGAGCACAGGCTCCAGATGCACAGGCTCAGCGGGCATGGCTCACGGGCCCCGCTGCTCTGCAGCATGTGGGATCTTCCTGGACCGGGGCACGAACCCATGTCCCCTGCATCAGCAGGCAGACTCTTAACCACTGCGCCACCAGGGAAGCCCTGTCGTCAATTCTTTTCAATTTTTTTTCTTATTCTGTCCTGCAGTAGTTATTTCCACTATTTTACCTTTCAGGTCATTTATGCGTCCTTCTGCCTCAGTTATTCTGTTATTGATTCCTTCTAGAGAGTTTTTAATTTCGTTTATTTTGTTGTTCATCATTGTTTGCTCTTTAGTTCTTCTAGGTCCTTATTAAACATTTCTTATATTTTCTCTATTCTCCTTCCCGATTTTGGATCATCTTTACTTTCATTACTCTGAATTGTTTTTTAGGTAAGCTGCCTATTTCCTCTTCATTTGTTTGGTTTGTGCGTTTTCACCTTGCTCCTTCATCTACTGCATATTTCTCTGTCTTCTCCTTTTGTGTAACTTACTGTTTTGGAGGTCTCCTTTTTTCAGGCTGTAGGTTTGTCGTTCCCATTGTGTTCTTTTTCTATCCCCAGGGGTAAGGTTGGTTCAGTGGCTTCTGTAGGTTTCCTAGTGGAGGGGACTGTTGCCTATGTTCTGATCGTTGGGTCTGTATCTTGTCTTTCTCATGGTAGGGCCACATCTGATGATGTGTTTTGGGGTGGCTAAGAACTTTTTATGATTTTAGGCCACGTCTCTGCTAGTGGACCAGGTTGTGTCCTGTCTTGCTAGTTGTATGGTATGGGACATCCAGCACTGTATCTTGCTGGCCATTGGATGGAGCTGTGTCTTTGCACTGAGACAGAGGTCTCTCAATTTGATCTTGGCGATTGATATTATGTGGAGCCGGGAGGCTTCTTTTTGTCCAATGTCCTGAACTCAGCTGTCCCCAGTCAGAGGCTCAGGTCTGACACCAGGCCAGAGCACCAAGGCTAATCAGCCACACAGCTTGGAGTGCTTCATCTCAAGCACGACCAGAAAGCCAGGAACTTTAACCTCAGTTAGTTAGTTGGGGAATAAAAGGGAGTTGAAGCCTCTCTAATGTCTTCCTGTAGCTGGAACTGCTTCGCTTTGGGGGGTGTCTCCTGGGCGCTGCACCCCAGAGCCTAATGCAGCCATGGAGGCAGTGCACATGCTCTCAGGTGCACAGGGGTGCTGGAAACCACCCTTCAACAGTGAAAGCCAGACCCCATGTGGGCTCGCCTGCAGAGCTTTGCACACCCTTGGGCTTCAGCCTCTGTGAGGATGTGCTGTGTGGGTCTGCAACTCAGGGGATACAGATGGCTCATGCAGGAGGGAGGGTGAGCCAATTTTCCAGATGCCAACTGGAGTCCCTTTCACCCCTAACAAAGACGCAGGCCTAAAGTATTAATGGGTAGGTATTTATTGCAGTTTTGTTACTTGTTTTCTGGTTGTTTTGTAGTTCTCTACTGTTTTTTAATGAATCATAATTGATTTACAATATTTTACTAGTTCCAGGTGCAGAGCATTCTGGTGTAGTGTTTTTACATTTTATACTCCATTAAAATTTTCTGAAGATACTGGCTATAATTCCCCATGCTGTATGGCCTATCCTTGTTGCTAATCTATTTTATACACAGCAGTCTCTATCTCTTAATCCCATAGCCCTAACTTTCTCCTCCCTCCTTCCATCTCCCCTCTGGCAATTGTTACTTTGTTTTCTCTGTTTTCTTTATCTGCTTCATTTTGATATATACACCCTTTTCTATCATGCAGTATTTTCCTTCTCGAACTTATTTCCCTAAGCATAATATTCTCTACATCCATTACAGAGCTCCAAATGACAAGAGTTTAATTTTTAGGAGTGAGTAGTATTCCATTCTGTGTGTGTCTTTGTGTGTGTGTGTGTGTGTGTGTGTGTGTGTGTGTGTGTGTGTGTATATATATATATATATAAACATCTTTGTTAATAGACACTTAGAACACTTAGGTTGCTTCCATATCTTGGCTATTATAAATAGGGTCACTATTAACATTGTGGTGCCTGTAAATTTTTGAGTTATTGTTTTCATTTTTTTCAGGATACACACTCAAGAATGGAATTACTGAATAATATGGTAGTTCTCCCATTATTTACTATTTTTAAATCATCATAAAATTTCATTTTATAATTTAACTATAGTTGATTTACAGTGTTGTGTTAGTTTCAGGTATACAGCACAGTGATTCAGATATATATATATATATATATGTGTGTGTGTGTGTGTGTGTGTGTATGTCCCGTGTCCCCTGCATATATACACACACACATATATATATTCCATTTCAGATTCTATTCCCTTGTAGATTATTATAAATTATTGATTATAATCCCCTGTGCTATATAGTAAGTCCTTATTGTTTATGTATTTTATATAGAGTAGTGTGTATATATATATATATTTTTTTTTTTGCGGTACGCGGGCCTCTCACTGTTGTGGCCTCTCCCGTTGTGGAGCACAGGCTCCAGACGCGCAGGTTCAGCGGCCATGGCTCATGGGCCCAGCCACTCCGCGGCATGTGGGATCTTCCCGGACTGGGGCACGAACCCGTGTCCCCTGCATCGGCAGGTGGACTCTCAACCACTGCGCCACCAGGGAAGCCCAGTGTGTATATCTTAATTCCAGACTCCTAATTTATCCCTCCTCTCCTTCCCCTTTGATAAGCATAATTTCATTTTCTATGTCTGTGGGTCTGTTTCTGTTATATATATATATATATGTTCAATTATATCATTTTTTTTAGATACCACATATAAGTGATATCACATGATACCTGTCTTTCTCTGTCTGGCTTACTTCACATAGTATAATAATCTCTATGTTCAATCTGTGTTGCTGAAAATGGAATTAGTTCATTCATTTTTACAGCTGAGTAATATTCCATACTGTATATATACCACATCTTCTTTATCCATTCATCTCTTAATGGACACTTAGGTTGCTTCCATGTCTTGGCTATTGTATAGTGCTGCTGTGATCATTGGGGTGCATGTACCTTTTCAAATCAGAGGTTTCCACAGATATATGCACAGGGCTGGGATTGCTAGATCATATGGTAACTCTATTTTTGTTTTTTCAGGAAACACCATACTATTTTCCATAGTGGCTGCACCAATTTACATTCCCATCAACAGAGTAAGAGGGTTCCTTTTTCTCCACATGCTCTCCAGCACCTATAATTTGTAAACTTATTTTTTTTTGGCTGTGTTTTGTCTCTTTTGTTGTGCATGGGTTTCTCTAGTTGCAGAGAGCTGAGGCTACTCTTCGTTGCAGTGCATGGGCTTCTCATGGTGGTGGATTCTCTTGTTGCAGAGCGTGAGCTCTAGGCATGTGGGCATCAGTAGTTGTGGCACGTGGGCTCAGTAGTTGTGGCTTGTGGGATCTAGAGTGCAGGCTCAGTAGTTGTGTTGCACAGGCCTAGTTGCACCATGGCATGTGGGATCTTCCTGGACCAGGGCTCAAACCCGTGTCCCCTGCATTGTCAGGCAGATCTTAAGCACTGCACTACCAGGGAAGTCCTGCAAACATTTTGATGATGGCCATTCTGACTGGAGTGAGGTGATACCTCATTGTAATTTTGATTTGATTTTCTTAAAAATAAGTGATGTTGAGTATCTTTCTATGTGCTTTGTGGCAATCTGTATCTCTTCTTTGGAGAAATGTCTATTTAGACCCTCTGCCAATTTTTTTATTGCATTGTTTATTATTTTGGTATTGAGCTGTAGGTGCCGTTTGTATATATTGGAGATAAATCCCTTGCTGTTTGCTTCATTTGCAAATATTTTCTCCCATATTGTAGGTTGTATTTTACTTGTGTTTGTGTCTTCCTTTTCCGTGAAAAACCTTTTACGTTTAATTGGTCCCATTTGTTTATTTTTGTTTTTATTTCATTATTCAAGGAAACGGATCCAAAAAGATATTGTTGTGGTTTATGTCAACGTGTGTTCTGCCTATGTTTCCCTCTAAGAGTTTTATAGTATCTGGTCTTACAGTTAGGTCTTTAATCTATTTTGAGTTTTTTTTATATATAGTATTAGAGAATGCTCTTATTTGATTCTTTTACATGTAGCTGTCCAGTTTTCCCAGCAACAATGACTGAAGTGACTCTCAATTCTCCATTGTATATTCTTGCCTCTAATGCCATAGGTTAATTGACCACAGGTGCATGTGTTTATTTCTGGGGTTTCTATCATGTTCCACTGGTCTATGTGCTTGTTTTTGTGCCAATACCATACTGTTTTGATTACGCTAGATTTGTAGTGCAGTCTGGGGTCAGAGAGCATGATTCCTCCACCTCTGTTCTTTCTCATTATTGCTTTGGCTATTCAGGGTCTTCTGCATTTTTCATATACATTTTAAGATGTTTTTGTTCTAGTTCTGTGAAAAATGGCATTGTTAATTTGATAGGAATTCCATTGAATATTTAGATTGAATTGGGTAGGATAGTCTTTTTAACAATATTTATTTTTTCTAATCCAAGGTCATGACACACCTCTCTATCTGTGTCATCTTCTATTTCTTTCATCAACAATGTATAGTTTTCGGAGTACAGGTTTTGCCTCCTTAGATAGGTTTATTCCTAGGTATTTTATTCTTTTTGATGTGATGGTAAATTGAACTGTTTTCTTAATTTCTTTTTCTGACGTTTCATTATTAGTATATAGAAATGCAACAGATTTCTGTGTATTAATCAAAATTAATCCTGCAACTTTATAAAAAACATTGATGAGCTCTAGTAGTTTTCTGGTATCATCGTTAGGATTTTCTGTATATAGTATCATGTCATCTGCAAACAGTGACAGTTTTACTTCTTCTTTTCCAATATAGATTCCTTTTCTTTCTTTTTCTTCTCTGATTGGCATGGGTAGGGCCTCTAAAACTATGTTGAATAAAAGTGGCAAGAGTGAGCAACCTTGTACTGCTCCTGATCTTAGAGGAAATGCTCTCAGTTCTTCACCATTAAGAATGATGTTTGCTGTGGGTTTGTCATATATGGCCTTTATAATGTTGAGGTAGGTTCCCTGTATACCCAGTTTCTGGAGAGTTTTTATCATAAATGGATATTGAATTTTATCAAAAGCTTTTCTGCATCTATTGAGATGATCATGTGGTTTTTATTCTTCAGTTTGTTAATGTGAGGTACCACACTGGTTGATTTGTAGATATTGAAAAATCCTTTTATTCCAGGGATAAATCCCACGTGATCATGTTATATGATCCTTTTAATGGATTGTTGGATTTGGTTTGCTAGTAATTTGTTTATGATTTTTGTGTCTATGTTCATCAGTGATACTGGCCTGTAATTTTCTTTTTTGCATTATCTATTTCTGGTTTTGGTATAAGGTGATGGTGGCTTCAGAGAATGAATTTGGAAGCGCTCCCTGCTCTGCAATTTTTTGAAATAATTTCGGAAGAATAGGTATTGGAGGAGGAGTCAAGATGGCAGAATAGGAGGACATGGAATTCTCATCTCCTACAAGTACATGAAGTATACATCTACAGATGAATGGAACAGTTCTCACAGAGCACCTACTGAACAGTAGCAGAAGATCTCAGACACCTAAAAGGACAAGAAGAATCCCACATACAACCAGGTAGGATGGAAGAAAGAAAATTATAAGGAAAAGAGGAAACAGGAAGCACCCGCACCCCTGGTGGGAAACTGAAGGTAAGGAAATATTCCCACACTCAGAAAAGCCCACTCACAGCAGGAAAATCACCTGGGACAGAAAGGAAACTTTGGGTGATTGGAGGAGAATGCAGCAAAGAGTCTCTAGAAGGCAGGACAAAGAACTGCACACATGGTCTGCCCTGCAGCCTCGCACACCCCAGTCTGAGTTGTGTGTCTCTTGGTGTGGATGGGGGCTGGGTGCTAGAAAGTGATGTTTGGATAGCAGACCCAGGGAGGGGACAGCTGTTCACTGTGAAGAGACCAGCTTGAAGGGATTGGACTAAGGAGCTGCACAACAGGGATATTTTTCTGAAGAAGCCCAGGCCACTATAGAAGCAAGGTGCCATTTCTGTGCAAGGGGTGAGGCCACCATTGCAACTCCCTGCCCCACCCGCCAGCCCCTGCCTCCATGGGCACTGGGAAGGGCACCCATCTGAGCAGCCTTGTCCACTCCTCAAACCAAGGCCCCCTCCGACTCTGTAGGCTCCAGGGTCCCAAGCACCACCACCAAAACCTTCTTTCACCACACAGGTGCTGGTGTGACTGTGCATGTCAGCCCTGGCAAAGCCTCCTCTGGAATCAGCCCTGGGTTTCCCAGCCTGAGATGCGAAGCTGCCAGTGTTGGTGGGGATGAGTGTTACAATGTGGAGTTAAGAGAGAGAATCCAGGGAGAGGACCATTGTTGGCTGTGCAGAGAGAACCTGAGGGGACAGGAGTGAGGGGCTCCAAGGCCAGGAACACTCCTAGAGGAAGTGTGGTCTGCCTTGGAAATGAGGTGCCATTTTTGAATGGCACACAAGTGGCGGGGCCCCCATTGCAACCCCGTTCCCCACACACCAGCCCATCTCCATGGGCACTGGGAGGGACTCCCACCAGAGCGGCATCTCCGTCTGTTGAAACTCGTGCCTGTCTCTCCTGGCACAGGCGCTTCATGCACACCTGAAGTTGTGGCTATCTTACCCATCCCTGTTATGAGTGAGCAAGTACCTCAATCAACCACTGCTTTTGCCCCATCTTGCCTGTGGAGGAAACAGATAACTGAGGGTCACACACACATAGAGGTGAGGCCAAAACCAAAACTGAGCCCCAAGAGCCACGTGACTAAGGAAGAGGAACAGAAATCTCTCCCTGTAGCTGCACAAGGCACAGATTAAATCCCTCTGATCTGCTTGGTAAACCCTGAGTCTGTGGAATATCTGAATGGACAAGAAGTTGTCCAAAAACTGAGAGTGTCTAGCTTTAGCAGCTACACTTTGTGGGCAATTACACATGGGAGTTGGGTCAGGTGAGAGTCCAAGCTGCCCTCCACAGTGCCCTCAGTTTGTCCAGAGACCTACCTAGAGGTATTGGAGGACCTTGTAGAGAAGCAGGGGGTTGGCTGTGGCTCACTGTGGGGGCAAGAACACTAGAGTGGAGCCTTCAGGAAAATGTTATTATTTCTATTATTTTTGTTTTGTTTTTTGTTTCATTTTGTTCTGTTGGGTTTTTTTATTTTCAATGTTTTATTTTCTCTTTGCTTTCCTCTTTTAAAATTTTTAACGTATTTTTATTTTTCCATTTTTACTTTACTTTTTTGTTGTCCAGTATTTTCTTGTTTTTGTTCTTTGTTTTGCATTTTGTTTCTCTTGATTTTCTTTTTTTTAATTTTTAAAATTTATTTATTTATTTATTGTATTTTATTTATTTTATTTTTGGCTGTATTGGGTCTTTGTTGCTGCGCTCAGACTTTTCTCTGGTTGTGGCAAGCAGGGTCTACTCTTCATTGCAGTGCATGGGCTTCTCATTATGGTAGCTTCTTTTGTTGCAGAGCACAGGCTCTAGGTGTGTGGACTTCAGCAGTTGAGGCTCACAGGCTCTAGAGTGCAGGCTCAGTAGTTGTGGTGCACGGACTCAGTTGCTCTGTGATATGTGAGACCTTCCTGGATGAGGGCTCAAACCCATGTCTTCTGCATTGGCAGGCAGATTCTTAACCACTGGGCCACCAGGGAAGTGCTGTTTTTCTTGATTATTGTTTTTGTGTTTGGCTTGTGTTTCCTTTGTTTTCTTTTAGTTTGCTTTCTGTTTTGTGTTTGTTTTTGTAAGTTTTGGTTTTATTTTTTTATTTTCTTTTCAGGTTCTTTGTTTGTTGGGCTGTTCTCTTGTTTTCTTTGTTTCTTTTTCTTCTTTCTTTTTTTTTACTTTTTGGTTGGTTTTGGTTTTATCATTTGTCTTGGGTTTTGTTTTTCTGTTTGTTTTCTTTTCTTTTTTTCTTTTTTTGGCTGTGCTGCATTGCTTGTGTGATCTTGGTTCCCCAGCCAGGGATCAGGACTTAGCCTCTGTGGTAAAAACAATGAGTCCAAGATGCTGGACCCCCAGAAAATTCCTGGCCCCAGGGAATATTAAACAGTGTCAGCTCTCCTGCAGGTCTCCACATTGACACAAAGACCTGACTCCACTCAACTGCCTGCACACATCAGTGCTGGACCAAACAACCAGCAAGACAGGAACACAGCCCCACCTATCGGCAGGCACATTTCCTAAAGTTGTACTAAGCTCACAGACAACCCAAAACACAACACCTGATGCAGCCCTGCTCCCCAGAGGGACAAGAGTCTGCTCCACCCACCAGAGCACATGCACCTGTCCTTCCCACTAAGAAGCTTAAACAAACCCTTGGACCAAACTCACCCACAAAGGGGCTGACACCAGAAGCAAGAGGAACTATGGCCCTGCAGCCTGTGGAAAGGAGACTACAAGCAAAGTTAGACAAATGAGACGGCATAGAAATATATTCCAGACAAAGGAGGCAAGTAAAATTCTACAACACCAAAAAAAATGAAGAGTAAATATGGAATCTATGTGAAAAATAATTCAGAGTAATGGTACTAAAGATGACCCAAGATCACAGAAATAGACTGGAGGTATGGATTGAGAAGATACAAGAAATGTTTGAAAGGACCTAGAAGAACTAAAGAACAAGCAATCAGTTATGAACAACACAATAACTGAATGAAAAATACACTCAAAGGAATCAAGAGCAGAATAACTGAGGCAGAAGAATGGATAAGTGAGCTGGAAGACAGAATTGCAGAAATAACTGCCAAGGAGGAGAATAAAGAGAAAAGAATCTAAAGAAATAAGGACAGTCTCAGAGACCCATGAGACAGTATTAAAAGCACCAACATTCAAATAATAGAGGTCCTAGAAGAAGAAGAGAAAGAGACAGGGCCTACAAAAATATTTGAAGGGATTGTAGTCAAAAACTTCCCTAACATGGGAAAGCCAATAGTCACCTAAGTCCAGGAGGCACAGAAAGTCCCGTACAGGATAAATCCCAGGAGAAACATGCCAAGAAACATATTAATCAAACTAACAAAAATTAAATACAAAGAAAAAATATAAAAAGCAGCAAGGGAAAGACAACAAATAACATACAAGGGAATCCCCATAAGATTATCTGCTGATTTTTCAGCAGAAATTCAGCAGGCCAGAAGGGAGTGGCAAGATATATTTAAAGCGATGAAACAGAAAAACGTACAACCAAGATGAACCTACCAAGAAACGATATCATTCAGATTCAATGCAGAAATCAAAAGCTTTACAGACAAGCAAAAGCTAAGAGAATTCAGCACCACAAAACCAGCTTTAAAGCAAATGCTAAAGGAACTTCTCTAGGCAGGAAACACAAGAGAAGAAACAGACCTACCAAAACAAGCCCAAAACAATTAAGAAAATGGTAATAAGAACATGCATATTGATAATGACCTTAAATGAAACTGGATTAAACGCTCCAAACAAAAGACATAGACTGGCTGAATGGATGCAAAAAGAAGACCCGAACATACACTGTCTACAAGAAACCCACTTCAGAGCTAGAGACAGATGCAAACTGAAAGTGAGGGGATGGAAAAAGATATTCCATGCACATGGAAATCAAAAGAAAGCTGGAGTAGCAATTCTCATATCAGACAAAATAGACTTTAAAATAAAGACTATTACAAGTGACAAGGAAGGACACTACATAATGATCAAGGGATCAATCCAAGAAGAGGTTATAACAATTATAAATATTTATGCACTCAACATAGGAGCACCTCAATACATAAGGCAAATGTGAACAGCCATAGAAGGAGAAATCGACAGTAGCACAATAATAGTGGGGGACATTAATATTCCACTTGCCCCAATGGACAAATCATCCACACAGAATATTAATAAGGAAACACAAGGCTTAAATGACACATTAGAACAGATAGAATTAATTGATATAAATAGGCATTCTATTGAAAATAGCAGAATACACTTTCTTCTCAAGCACACATAGAACATTCTCCAGGATAGATTACATCTTGTGTTACAAATCCAAACTCAGTAAACTTAAGAAAATTGAAATCATATCAAGCATCATTTCTGATCACAATGCTATGAGATTTGAAATCAATTTCAGGAAAACAAACTTTAAAAACACAAACACATGGAGGCCAAATAATATGCTACTAAATAACAAATGGATCACTGAAGAAACCAAAGAGAAATGCAAAAAATATCTGGAAACAAATGACAATAGAAACACAAAAACAGAAAACCTATGGGATTGAGCAAAAGCAGTTCTAAGGGCAAAGTTTATAGCAATACAATCCCACCTCACCAAACAAGAAAAGTCTCAAATAACAACCTAAAGTTACACCTAAAGTGATTAGAGAAAAAACAAACAAAACCCAAAGTTAGCAGAAGGAAAGAAATCATAAAGATCAGGGCAGAAATAATTGAAATAGAGATGAAAAAAACAATAGAAAATATCAATGAAACTAAAAGTTGGTTCTTTGAGAAGATAAACTAAATGGATAAAACTTTAGCAAGACACATTAAGAAAAGAATGGAGAGGACTCAAATCAGTAAAACTAGAAACGAAAAAGGAGATGTTACAACTGACACTGCAGAAATACAAAGGAACATAAGAGACTACTACAGGTAACTATATACCAATAAAATGGATAAACTGGAAGAAATGGAAAATTCTTAGAAAAGTACAAGCTTCCAAGACTGAACCAGGAAGAAATAGAAAATATGAACAGGCCAAACACACGTAATGAAATTGAAACTGTGATTAAAATTTTTACAGCAAAGAAAATTCCAGGACCAGATGGTTTTATGGGAGAATTCTATCAAACATTTAGAGAACAGATACCACCTATCTTTCTCAAACTATTCCAAAAATTGCAGAGGAGGAACACCCCCAAGCTCATTCTATGAGGCCACCATCATCATGATACCAAAACTAGACAAATATATCACATACACACACACACACACACACACACACACACACACACACACACAAATACAGGCCAATATCACTGATAAACAGACTCAAAAATCCTCAGCAAAATACTAGTAAACCGAATCCAACAACACATTCAAAGGATCATACCCCATGGTTAAGTGGGATTTATCCCAGGTATGCAAGGATTCTTCAATATACACAAATAAATCAATGTGATTCACCTTACTAACAAAGTGAAGAATAAAAACCTTATGGTCATGTCAATAGATGCAGAAAAAGCTTTTGACAAAATTTAACACCGATTTATGATAAAATCTCTCAAGATAGTGGGCATAGAGGGAACCTACATCAACATAATAAAAGTAATGTATGACAAACCCACAGCAAACATCATTCACAATGGTGAAAAACTGAAAGCACTTCCTCTAAGATCAGGAACAAGACAAGGATATCCACTCTCGCCACTTTTATTCAACATAGTTTTGGAAGTCCTAGCATGGAAATCAGGGAAGAAAAAGGAATAAAAGTAATTCAAATTGGAAAAGAAGAAGTAAAACTGTCATTGTTTTCAGTTGACATGATACTATACATAGAACATCCTAAAGATGCCAGCAGAAACCTTCTAGAGCTAATCAATGAATTTGGTAAAGTTGCAGGATACAAAACTGATACACAGAAATCTCTTGCATTCCTATACACTAACAATGAAAAATCAGAAAGAGAAATTAAGAAAGCAATCCTATTTACCATTGCAATAAAAACAATAAAATACCTAGGAATAAACCTAAATAAGGAGGCAAAAATCCTGTAATCAGAAAGCTAGAAGATAATAATGTAATAAATCAAAGATGACACAAACAGATGGAGACATATACCATGTTCTCAGATTGGAAGAATCAATATTGTCCAAATTACTATACAACCCAAAGAAATCCATGGATTTAATGCAATTCCTCTGAAATTACCAAGGGCATTTTCCAGAGAATTAGAACAAAAACTTTTACAATTTGTATGAAAACACCAAACATCCCAAAACAATCTTCAGAAAGAAGAGGGGAGCTGGAGGAATCAGCTTCCCTGACGTCAGACAGTACTACAAAGCTACAGTAATCAAGACAGTATGGTACTGGCACAAAAACAGAAATATAGATCAATGGAACAGGATACATATCCCAGAGATAAACCCACACACCTATGATCACCTAATGTATGAAAAAGGAGGCAGGGATATACAATTGAGAAAAGACAGTCTCTTCAATAAGTTGTATTGGGAAAACTGGACAGCTACATGTAAAAGAATAAAATTAAAACCCTCCCTTTTACCATACACAAAAGTAAACTCAAAATGGATTAAAGAACGAAATGTCAGGCTGGGCTCTATAAAAGTCATAGAGGAAAACATAAGCAGAACACTCTTGACATAAATTGCAGCAGGATCATTTTTGACCCAATTCCTAGAGTAATGAAAATAAAAACAAAAATAAACAAATGGAGCCTAATGAAACTTAAAAGTTTTTGCACAGCAAAGGAAACCCTAAACAAGACGAAAAGACAACCCTCAGAATGGGAGAAAATATTTGCAAATGAAGCAACTGACAAAGGATTAATCTCCAAAATGTACAAACAGTTCAGGCAGATCAATACAAAAAAAGAAAAAGAAAAGAAAAGAAAAGAAACCCAATTAAGAAATGGGCAGAAAGAAGACCTAGATAGACATTTTCCTGAAGAAGACATACAGACCTTAATTTGACAACAGCTGTTATTAGAAGCCCTCTTTTTGAAGAGAGAGGGATGTCTACTGTCCCCATTCTTTGGACAGGGTGATCATAGAAAGGACATTCAGAGGTTTATGCTGTGGTTGGTGAGCAACTTTTATTTTCTAGAGTAGTACCAGTGGGAGACCTTCAAGATGGCAGAAGATGAAGACGTGGAGATCAACTTGCTCCCCACAAATACATCAGAAATGCATTTACATGTGAAACAACTCCTACAGAACACCTACTGAATGCTGGTAGAAGACCTCAGACTTCCCAAAAGGCAAAAAAATCTCCATGTGCCTGGGTAAGGCAAAACAAAAAAAGAAAAAAAAAGCAGAGAGAAAAGAATAGGGATGGGACTTACACCTCTGGGAGGGAGCTGTGAAGAAGAAAATGTTTCCACACACTAGGAAGCCCCTTCACTGGTGGAGACGGGGAGTGGCGGAGGGAAGCTTCGGATCCATGGAGGAGAGCGAAGCAACAGGGTTGCAGAGGGCAAAGCAGAGAGATTCCCACACAGAGGATCAGTACCGACTAGCACACACCAGCCCAAGAGGCTTCTCTGCTCACCCGGTGGGATGGGTGGGGGCTGGGGGCTGAGGCTCCGGCTTCGGAGGTCAGATCCCAGGTAGAAGACTGGGATTGGCTGCGTGAACACAGCCTGAAGGGGGCTAGTGCACCACAGCTAGCTGGGAAGGAGTCTTGGAAAAGGTCTTGACCTGCCTAGGAGGCAAGAAACCACTGTTTCAGGGTGCACGAAGACAGGGGATTCAGAGCACTGCCTAAACGAGCTCCTGAAATGGGCGCAAGCTGCGGCTATCAGCGCGGACACCAGAGACGGAAATGAAATGCTAAGGCTGCTGCTGCAGCCACCAAGAAGCCTGTGTGCAAGCCTAGGTCACGATCCACACCTCCCCTTTCGGGAACCTGTGCAGCGCACCACTGCCAGGTTCCAGTGCCAGGGACAACTTCCCTGGGAGAACACATGGCGTGCCTCAGCATGTTGCAATGTCACCTGGCCTCTGTTGCCACAGGCTCGCCCTTCATTCCGTACCCCTCCCTCCCACCAGCCTGAGTGAACCACAGCTCCCTAATCAGCTGCTACTTTAACCCCGTCCTGTCTGAGCGAAGAACAGACACCCTCAGGCGACGAACACCAGAGACGGGGCCAAATCCAAAGCTGAATCCAGGAGCTGTGCTAACAAAGAAGAGAAAGGGAAATCTGTCCCAGCAGCTTCAGGAGCAGCGGATTAAACCTCCAAAACCAACTTGATGTGCCTTACATCTGTGGAATACATGAATAGACAACAAATCATCACAAAATTGAGGCAGTGGACTTTGGGAGTCCAATTATATATATATTTTTCCTTTTTCACTTTTTGTGAGTGTGTATGTATATGCTTCTTTGTGTGATTGGTCTCTATAGCTTTGCTTTTACAATTTATCCTAGGTTTCTGTCTGTCCGATTTTTCTTTTTATATTTTTTCTAGTATAGTTTTTAACACTTGTTATCATTGCTGGATTTTTTTTTGGTTTTGTTGCTCTCTTCTTGCTTTCTTTCTTGTGTTTTTTTCTTTCTTATTACTTTTTATCTTTTATTTTTAATATGTATTTTTTACTTTTTATTTTAATAACTTTATTTTATTTTTTCTCTCTTTTTTTATCCCTTTTCTTCTTAGCCATGTGGCTGACAGGGTCTTGCTGCTCCTGCCAGCTGTCAGGCCTGTGCCTCAGATGTGGGAGAGCCGAGTTCAGGACACTGGTCCACCATGGACCTCCCGGCTCCAGATAATATCAAATGGCAATAACTCTCCCAGAGATCTCCATCTCAATGTTTCAACACAGCTCCACTCAATGACCAGCAAGCTACAGTGCTGGACACCCTATGCCAAACAACTAGCAAGACAGGAACACAACCCACCATTGGTAGAAAGGATGCTTAAAATCATAATAAGGTCACAGACACCCCAAAACACACCACCAGACATGGGTCTGCCCATGAGAAAGAGAAGATCCAGCCTCATCCACCATAACATAGGCACTAGTCCCCTCGACCAAGAAGGCTACATAACCCACTGAACCAAACTTAGCCACTGTGGACATTAACCAAAACCAACGGGAAATGCAAATATGCAGCCTGTAAAAAGGAGGCCCCAAAGACAGTTAGTCAAAAAAATGAGAAGACAGAGAAACACACAGCAGATGAAGAAGAAAGGTAAAAAGGCACCAGATGAAACAGATGAAGAGTAAATAGGCAGCCTACCTGAAACAGAATTCAGAGTAATGATAGTAAAGATGATCCAAAATCGTGGAAATAGAATGGAAAAAATACAAGAAATGTTTAATAAGGACCTAGAAGAACTTAAGAGCAAACAAACAGTGATGAACAACACAATAAATGAAATTAAAAATTCTCTAGAAGGAATCAATAACAGAATAACTGAGGCAGAAGAACAGATAAGTGACCTGGAAGATAAAATAGTGGAAATAACTACTGTAGAGCAGAATAAAGAAAAAAGGATGAAAAGAATTGAGGACAGTCTCAGAGACATCAGGGACAACAATAAATGCATCAACATTCGAATTATAAGGGTCCAAGAAGAAGAAGAGAAAAAGAAAGGGACTGAGAAAATATTTGAAGAGACTATAGTTGAAAACTTCCCTAATATGGGAAAGGAAATAGTTAAGTCCAGGAAGCACAGAGAGTCCCATACAGCATAAATCCAAGGACAAACATGTTAAGACACATATTAATCAAACTATCAAAATTAAATACAAAGAAAATATATTAAAAGCAGCAAGGGATAAACAACAAATAATATACAAAGGAATCCCCATAAGGTTAACAGCTGATCTTTCAGCAGAAACTCTGCAAGACACAACGGACAGGCAGGATATATTTAGGGTGAAGAAGGGGAAAAACCTCCAACCAAGATTACTCTACGCAGCAAGGATCTCATTCAGATTTGAAATAGAAATTAAAACCTTTACAGACAAGCATAAGTTAAGAGAATTCAGCACCACCAAACCAGCTTTACAACAAATGCTAAAAGAACTTCTCTAGGCAGGAAACACAAGAGAAGGAAAAGACCTGCAATAACAAACCCAAAAGAAGTAAGTAAATGGTAATAGGAACATAAATATAGATAATCACCTTAAATGTAAATGGATTAACTGCTTCAACCAAAAGACATAGACAGGCTGAATGGATACAAAAACAAGACGTGTATGTATGCTGTCGACAAGAGACCCACTTCAGACCTAGGGACACATACAGACTGAAAGTGAGGGGATAGCAAAAAATATTATATGCAAATGGAAATCAAAAGAAAGCTGGAGTAGAAATTCTCATATCAGACAAAATACTCTTTAAAATAAAGACTCTTATAAGAGACAAAAGAGGAAACTACATAATCATCAAGGGATCAATCCAAGAAGAAGATATAACAATTGTAAATATTTATGCACCCAACATAGGAGCACCTCAATACATAAGGCAAGTGCTAACAGTTATTAAAGGGGTAATGGACAGTAACACAATCATAGTAGGGGACTTTAACACCCCGCTTTCACCAATGGACACATCATCCAAAATGAAAATAAGTAGGGAAATACAAGCTTTAAATGATACATGAAGCAAGATGGACTTAATTCATATTTATAGGACATTCCATCCAAAAACAACAGAATACACTTTCTTCCCAAGTGCTCATGGAACATTCTCCAAGATACATCACGTCTTGGGTCACAAATAAACCCTTGGTAAATTTAACCATTTAACCATGAAATCGTATCAAGTATCTTTTCTGAACACAGTGCTATGAGACTAGATGTCAATTACAGGAAAAAAATCTGTAAAAAATATAAACACATGGAGGCTAAACAATACACTACTTAATAATGAAGAGATCACTGAAAAATCAAAGAGGAAATCAAACAATACCTAGAAAAAATGACAATGAAAAGACGATGACTCAAAACCTATGGGATGCAGCAAAACCATTTCTAAGATGGAAGTTTATAGCAATACAATCCTACCTCAAGAAACAAGAAGCATCTCAAACTAGCAACCTAACCTAACACCTAAAGCAATTAGAGAAAGAATAAAAAAAAACCCAACGTTTGCAGAATGAAAGAAATCATAAAGATCAGATCAGAAGTATACAAAAAAGAATTGAGGGAAACAATAGGAAAGATCAATAAAACTGAAAGCTGGTCTTTGAGAAGATAAACAAAATTGATAAACTGTTAGCCAGACTCTTCAAGAAAAAAAGGGAGAACACTCAAATCAACAGAATTAGAAATGAAAAAGGAGAACTAAAAACTGACAGTGCAGAAATACAAAAGATCATGAGAGATTACTACAAGCAACTGTATGCCAATAAAATGGACAACCTAGAAGAAATGGACAAATTCTTAGAAAAGCACAACCTTCCGAGACTGAACCAGGAAGAAATAGAAAATATAAACAGACCAATCACAGGCACTGAAATTACGAATGTGATTAAAAATCTCCAAACAAACAAAAACCCGGGACCAGATGCCTGCACAGACCAATTCTATCAAACATTTAGAGAAAGTGCTAACACTTATACTTCTCAAACTCTTCCAAAATATAGCAGAGGAAGGAACACACCCAAGCTCATTCTACAAGGCCACCATCACCCTGATGCCAAAACTGGACAAAGATGTCACAAAGAAAGAAGACTACAGGCCAATATCAGTGATGAACATAGATGCCAAAATCCTCAACAAAATACTAGCAAACAGAACCCAACAGCACATGTAAAGAATCATATACCATGATGAAGTGGGGTTTATCCCAGAAATGCAAGGATTCTTCAATATATGCAAATCAATCAATGTGATACACCATATCAACAAATTGAAGGATAAAAAACAAATGATCATATCAATAGATGCAGAAAAAACTTTTTACAAAATTCAACACCCACTTATGAAAAAACCCTCCAGAAAGTAGGCATAGAGGGAACTTACCTCAACATAACAAAGGCTTTATGTGACAAACACACAGCCAGCATCATTCTCAATGGTGAAAAACTGAAACCATTTCCTCTAAGATCAGGAACAAGACAAGGTTGTCCACTCTCACCAGTACTATTCCACATAGTTCTGGAAGGTTTAGCCACAGTCATGAGAGAAGAAAAAGAAATAAAAGGAATCCAAATCGGAAAAAAAGAAGTAAAACTGTCCCTTTTTGCAAACCACCAATGGCATTTTTCACAAAACTACAGCCAAAAATATCACAATTTTTATGGAAACACAAAAGATCCCGAATAGCCAAAGCATTCTTGAGAAAGAAAAACGGAGTTGGAGGAATCAGACTCCCTGACTTTAAACTATTCTACAAAGCTAGAGTAATCTAGACATTATGGTACTGGCACAAGAACAGAAATATGCATCAATGGAACAGGATAGAAGTCCCAGAGATTAACCTACGCACATATGGTCATCTTATGTTTGATAAAAGAGGCAAGAATATACAATGGACAGAAGACAGCCTCTTCAAAAAGTGGTGCTGGAAAACCTGGAAAGCTACGTGTAAAAGAATGAAATTAGTACACTCCCTAACACCATACACAAAAATAAACTCAAAATGGATTAAAGACCTAAATGTAAGGCCAGACAGACATATATAAACTATAAAACTCTTACTGGAAAACATAGGCAGAACACTCTATGACATAAATCACAGCAAGATCCTTTTTGACCCATCTCCTAGAGAAATGGAAAAAATAAATAAAAATAAATAAATGGGACCTAATGAAACTTAAAAGCTTTTGCACAGCAAAGGAAACCATAAGTAAGATGAAAAGACAGCCCTCAGAATGGGAGAAATTTGCACATTAAGTAAAGGACAAAGGATTAATCTCCAAAATTAACAAGCAGCTCATGCAGCTCAATATCAAAACCAAACAAACAACCCAATCCAAAAATGTGCAGAAGACCTAAATAGACATTTTTCCAAAGAAGATATACAAATTGCCAACAAACACATGAAAGAATGCTCAACATCATTAATCATTAGAGAAATTCTAATCAAAACTACAGTGAAGTCTCACCTCACACCAGCCAGAATGGTCATCATGAAAAAATCTACAAATGATAAATTCTGGAGAGGGTGTGGAGAAAAGGGAACCCTCATGCACTGTTGGTAGGAATTTAAATTGATACAGCCACTATGGAGAACACTATGGAGGTTCCTTAGAAAACTAAAAATAGAACTACCATATGACCCAGCAATCCCACTACTGGGCATATATACTGAAAAACCATAATTCAAAAATAGTCATGTACCACAATGTTCATTACAGCTCTATTTCCAATAGCCAGGACATGGAAGCAACCTAAGTGTCCATTGACAGATGAATGGATAAAGAAGATGTGGCACATATATACAATGGAATATTACTCAGCCATATAAAGAAACAAAATTGAGTTATTTGTAGTTAGGTGGTTGGACCTAGATCTGTAATACAGAGTGAAGTCAGAAAGAGAAAAACAAATACCTTATGATAACACACATATACACTACTATGTATAAAATAGATGTCTAATGAGAACCTACTGTATAGCACAGGGAACTCTACTCAATGCTCTGTAGTGACCTAAATTGGAAGGAAATCCAAAAAAGGGAGATTATGTATACATATAGCTGATTCACTTTGCTCTACAGCAGAAACTAACACAACTTATATTGTAATGCATGTATACTCCAATAAAAATTAATTTTAAAAATCCAGACCTAAATGTCCATCAGCAGATGAATGGATAAAGAAGACATGGTATATATACAATGGAATATTACTCAGCCATAAAAAGAAACGAAATTGAGTTATTTGTAGTGAGGTGGATGGACCTAGAGTCTGTCATACAGAATGAAGTAAGTCAGAAAGAGAAAAAAAATACCGTATGCTAACACATATATATGGAACCTTAAAAAAATGGCTCTGAAGAACTTAGGGGCAGGACAGGAATAAAGACTGAGACATAGAGAATGGACTTCAGAACACGGGGAAGGAGAAGGGTAAGCTGGGGTGAAGTGAGAGAGTAGCATTGACATATATACACTACCAAATGTAAAATAGGTAGCTAGTGGGAAGCAGCTGCATAGCACAGGGAGATCAGCTTAGTGCTTTGTGCCCACCTAGAAGGGTGGGATATGGAAGGTGGGAGGGAGACGCAAGAGGGAGGATATATGGGAATATATGTATATGTATAGCTGATTCACTTTGTTATAAAGCAGAAACTAAAACACCATTGTAAAGCAATTATACTCCAATAAAGATGTTTAAAAAAATTAAATAATGCCATCTGCAGTAAAATGGATTGCCATAGATCATCATACTAAGTAAGTCAACTGAGAAAGACAAGTATCATATGATATCACTTATATGTGGAATCTAAAAAGATGATACAAATGAACTTATTTACAAAACACAAACTCACATACATAGAAAACACTCAATGTTTACCAAAGGAGAAATGGGGGGGATAAAATAGGAATTTGGGATTAGCAGATACAGACTACTATATATAAAAGAAATAACAAGGACCTACTGTATAGCACAGGGAACTATATTCAATATCTTGTTGTAACATTTAATGGAAAAGAATCGGAGAAAGTATATATATATATATATATATATATATATATATATATATATATATATAGCTGAATCACTTGATGTACACCTGAAAATTTGTACATCAACTATACTGCAATTTAAATATTCCAAAAACTAAAATAAAATCTACACATAGCATACACACCTTACCCTGTATCCAGGGTAGTCCCTAGGAAGTGTACAAACTGGGGCACCTTGGGGGAGAAGCAGTTGTAGTACTAAACATGCCCAGAGGATGTCGGTCTTTTCCAGCCATCTAATAACTACCAAAGGATTACTCCAGTCAACTCTCTGATGCAGTACAATGGTGAGTCAAGGATTAGTACAGAGTAAAATTTTAAATCCAGCCATACTGGTAGTCTCTATATTTCCACCAGTCACTTTTCCCCTTTCCTTAATTAGCCAAATGCATTCCAATCCTGAAGTTATATAAACAGAAAGAAGTGGCTCAAAAAAGATAAGGAATTTGAAAGTGGGGCACTGTACAGTTTTTTCAAGTCACATTTCCACTGACGAAGAGGACAGCAAATTCTCAGAGTGCAAAATTGACCTGTCATATACCTTGTTCCTTCTTGATCCTGAGTCTCTGGAATTTTGAAAGTGAATGGTGCAATCAGAAGTTCTTGCATAAAGAAAGTTGTACTTCATTTTCTCCCCCATGGATTGGTTTTGAGAAACAAAAATCCCTCAACCAAAACCAAAATCTATCAAGTATCATTACACTAAGTTGACTTTCAAGTGAAGATTGAGAAAGTACATCTCTTTCAATCCCCCTTCACCTTAACAATCAAACCATGAACCTACCTAACTGATCCTGAAGAACAAAGAAAAGATGAATTCTAATGAAGAGAATGTCAGACTTCAGTTTTGGCATAAACATGTTTATGCTTCATTCTCTGCGCTTTTTACTACACTCAGTGTAGCATAGTTATATTGACAAGGCAAAGGAAGTCTCCTTTTCATTTCAACTTTTAAGGAAATGACTGATTTGACAAATCCAGTAAACTACCAGTAATTTAAGTTTCAGTTTATGTTGCTGTCTTGAAACAGTATAATTGCCAATTAAAGTTTTCGTATAACCACACTTACCTGTTTCTATCACATTTCAGTGATTGGTGAATCCTGAGGAAAAATGGGACTGTTCTTCACATTGCAAAACTTTTGGCTATCCTGGTTCCATGTTTCTGTTTAGGTTACCCTGTCCTACACACGAAGGCCCTCACTTTTGGATCCTTGTCTATGTGAAGACTGTAGATATGCTGGTTCTGCATATGCATCCTATTTCCCCCCCTCTAAAGTTGGAAAAGTCCAGCAATGTAAACTATCATTGAAGCAAAACCTGAAACCAGGATAGCCAACCATTTTACAAGGTGAAGAACAGTGTTTGTGTGCTGTGGGCTCCACGCTTGGAACAACTCCATTTTTCCACAGGACTCACTAATCATTGACATCTTATATTGAAATCTGACAAAATCAGGTAAGTATGGTACATGATGTGTACACCAGTTATGTAGGGCAGAATTTGAAGAAGTAAGATTTCCCTGGACAACAGAAAGATGTGGGAGTTATTTGTGTCAGCAGAAGGAAAAGTCAACCTGCAGAGACACCACTACTACAGTAACTCATAAAGTACTGGGATCCATGTTTCAGTTAATAATTGATAGTTTATTTAGAAGGTTGAGATAACTTATCTCTCACAGATACTAATTGCAAAAGAACATTTTGAAATATGGACTGGGAAGATGAAGTACACTTTTCCTTATTCAGTTAGCTATTAGGTATGCTATTATTTAACCCTGGCCGTCTTCTTTGAGAGAGGTGTTGTTTATTTTTGTTATTTTTTTACCTTATGATGTTGCCAATATTGGCTATATTTAGAGCATCCGTCTTCCATCCATAGGCTTTGTCCCCTCCTGGCTGTCACCCAGCACCAAGGTGTGTTTTGGGGGCAGGAAGTTTATAAAGAAATCAGTAATTGTTGCTAGAGTTGAGGATTTGATACCAGCATGCCCTCAGCAATCCCTACATTCAAGTTCCAGGCTATGGATTATCCCGCTAGCAGACTCATTTATCCCTGACCTAACCCAGCTGCTCTCCTCACCAATCACTGTAGGTCTCAGTATTCACAGTAGGGACCTTGCCTACCGTCTTCCCCCAGTCTGGGTGTCTTCTCACACCTCTTTCTCTGAACTCCCTTTTTTCTCTATCTCCAGTTAGCTCATTATAATCACTGAAAACATTTTCTAACCTGATTTTCATAAAAGTGTCCTTACTCATAGCCAAAGCCATCCACCAGCCAAACAACACTGGATAGACTGGGTTGATCTCACAGGAAGAT
The DNA here is from genome assembly GCF_949774975.1 of Lagenorhynchus albirostris. NCBI lineage: Eukaryota > Metazoa > Chordata > Mammalia > Artiodactyla > Delphinidae > Lagenorhynchus > Lagenorhynchus albirostris. The sequence continues at coordinate 83,232,384 of NC_083116.1, read as the reverse complement.
GGAAGAAGGCAGGGCGGCTGGTATATGATTGTCTTGGTTCATTAATCGAAGGATTCTGGGGGATGAGCCTCCCAGTCATTCCCAAACAGTAACAATTTGTCTTTCCAATCCTAGCTGTATGAATGCTAAAGACAGGTTTGAAATTACTTTTAGTGTCAATAAAATACTAATCAGCCCCTTACCCTCTAGCATGCTCCTAATATACATCCCCAGTATGTTTAGAGCAAAGCGTGTCTTATTTGCTCCTAGGTTGACCAACACCCAGTTATTCTCTGAATCTCAGCCCTGGCACTGCACCCAGCCTGCCATGGCCACAGGGTCACTGCTTTTCATCATGACCTGGAACTCCTGGAATCTATGATTAGATAGATGATCCTGCAAACAAGCTCCTATTGAGAAGTGCATTTAGGCTTTTCCAGTCCTTCTCTAAAAGTTCTGTGTGCAGCTGCTCCATCAACGTGAGCTACAGATGGGCTTGCTTACAAGCCAGGTATCCAGCAGGTATATACATATACATGTACACCCAAACCTATGCTGTGAATAAACATCATCTCAAAGACTCACAGTCTAAATCCATGAGGAAATGGGTCCAATAATGAGCCACAGACCACTTCATAACTACCCTCAGCTACACAGACACCCAGGAGAAGCTTTAAAATGCCACCCATACAGGCATGATTTGCCACCCACATATGCATCCATCATTCTCTTCAGGATACAACCTGAGGAAAGGTTTATTTTTCTAGTGACAAATATTGAACACCTTTGGAGTAAGCCAGTCCTGAATTTGAGTCAGAGTTCTGCTCTTTATTATTGCTATGGCTATGACATCATTTTCTTACCTATAAAATAATAATGACAACCACGTCTTAGAGTAGTTATGAAAATTAAATGTTGATATATATGAAGCTTTTGATAGACAATTTAGTTCAAAGAAAGACTCAATTCTGTTTTGAAATAGAATTAAACCCCTTTAAAAATGAGGGAAAACGTGGTGGAATAACACATTTCTTCTAACCATCCATTCATTCAGCAAGTGGGGTTTTTTTGAGCATATATTACATTTTCTGCACAAACCAGGTACTAAAGCTGTTCTGAGTGAATAAGACACAAGCTTATAGTTTACATACAGCACAATAATAAAATCATTTATTGAGTAAAAAACAAAAAAGAATAGGTGTTAACTCTTTTCTAAAGGTTTGGTAGAGTTTGCCTATGAAGTCTTCGAATCCTGTACTTTTGTTTGCTGGCATTTTTTAAATCACAGATTTAATTTCAGTACTTCTAATTGATCTGTTTATATTTTCTTTTTTTCCTGCTTCTGTCATGGAAGATTGCACTTTTCTAAGAATTTACCCATTTCTTCTAGGTTGTCCATTTTATTGGCATATAGTTTCTTGTAGTAGTCTCTTATGATCCTTTTTATTTCTGTGGTGTTCATTGTAACTCATTTTTTATTCTAATTTTATAGATCGGGGCCCCTTCCATTGTTTTCTTGATGCGTATGGCTAAAGGTTTATCAATTTTGTTTATCGTTTCAAAGAACCAGATTTTAGTTTCATTTATCTTTTTTTTTTTTCTTTTTTTTTTTTTTTTTTTTTTTTTTTTTTTTGCGGTACACGGGCCTCTCACTGTTTTGGCCTCTCCCGTTGCGGAGCACAGGCTCCGGACGCACAGGCTCAGCGGCCATGGCTCATGGGCCCAGCCGCTCCACGGCCTGTGGGATCCTTCCGGACCGGGGCATGAACCCGTGTCCCCTGTATCAGCAGGCGGACTCTCAACCACTGTGCCACCAGGGAAGCCCTCATTTATCTTTTCTATTGTTTTCTTAGTCTCTATTTCATTTATTACTGCTCTGATCTTTATGATTTCTTTCCTTCTAGTAATGTTTGGTTTTGTTTGTTCTTTCTCTACTTGCTTTAGGTGTAAACTTAGGTTGTTTACTTGAGATTTTTCTTGTTTCCTGATGTAAGCTTGTATCATGATAAACTTCCCTCATAGAACTACTTTTGTGTCTCCCATAGGTTTAGGATCATCGTGTTTTTTGTTTTCATTTGTCTGTAGATATTTTGTATTTGCTCTGTGATTACTTCAGTTATCCATTGGTCATTTAGTAGCATATTGTTTGGCCTCCACGTGTTTGTGTTTTTTGCAGTATTTTTCTTCTATTTGATTTTTAATCTCGTAGTGTTGTGGATGGAAAACATGCCTGATATGATTTCACATTTTCTTAAATTTACTAAAGCTTGCTTTGTCTCCCAGACTGTGATCTATCCTGAAGAATGATCCATGTACCCTTGAAAAGAACGTGTGTATGCTGTTTTTGGATGGAATGCTCTATAAACATCAATCAAATCCTTCCGGTCTAATATGTCATTAAAGTCCTGTGTTTCCTTATTGATTTCTGTCTTGTGTTTCCTTATTGATTTCTGTCTAGATGATCTGTCCATTGATGTAAGCAGGGTGTCAAGGTCTCCCACTATTATTGTGTTACTGTCAATTTCTTCTTTTATGTCTGTTAATATTTGCCTTATATATTGAGGTATTCCTATATTGGGTGCATATATATTAACAATTGTTATATCTTCTTCTTGAGTTGATCCCTTGATCATTATGTAGTATCCATCTTTGTCTCTTGCAACAGTCTGCATTTTAAAGTCTATTTTGTGTGATATGAATATTGCTACTCCAGCTTTCTTTTGATTTTCATTTGCATGGAATACATTATTCCATCCCTTAACTTTCAGTCTGTATGTGTATCTACATTAGAAGTGGGTCTGCTGGAGAAATAATACATATGGATTGTGGATTTGTACCCATTCATCCAGTCTATGACTTTCAGTGGGAGCATTTAATCCATTTATATATAAGGTAATTAATATGTATATTTTTAAAATATGTATAATATATATATTCTTATTTCCATTTTATTAACTTTTCTAGATTTTTTTTTGGTTTTTTTTTCCTTTCCTCTTTTGTTCTCTTCTCTTGTGATTTGATGACTATGTTTAGTGTTATGTTGGTATTCCTTTTCTTTATTATGTACATATCTATTATAGATTTGTTTTGATTTTTTAAACATCTTTAATGAAGTATAATTGCTTTGCAATGTTGTGTTAGTTTCTGCTGTATAACAAAATGAATCAGCTATATGGATACATATATCCACTTATAACCTCCCTCTTGAGTCTCCTTCACACTTTCCTTATCCCACCACTCTAGATGGTCTCTAAGCAACTGTCTGATCTCCCAGTGCTATGTAGCTGCTTCCTACTAGCTACCTACTTTACATTTGGTAGTGTATATATATCCATGTCACTCTCTCACTACGTCCCAGCTTTCCCTTCCCCCTCCCCATGTCCTCAAGTCTATTATCTATGTCTGTGTCTTTATTCCTGCCCAAACCCTAGGTACTTCAGAACCATTGTTGTTGGGTTTTTTTTTAGATTCCATATATATGTGTCAACATATGGTATTTGTTTTTCTCTTTCTGACTTACTTCACTCTGTATGACAGACTCTAGGTCCATCCACCTCACTACAAATGACTCAATTTGTTTCCTTTTTGGCTGAGTAATATCCCATTGTATATATGTGCCACATCATCTTTATCCATTCATCTGTTGAAGGACATTTAGGTTTCTTCCATGTCCTGGCTATTGTAAATAGAGCTGCAATGAACATTTTGGTACATGACTCTTTTTGAATTATGGTTTTCTCAGGGTATATGCCCAGTAGTGGGATTGCTGGGTTGTATGGTAGTTCTATTTTTAGTTTTTTAAGGAACCTCCATACTGTTCTCCATAGTGGCTGTACCAATTCACATTCCCACCAACAGTGCAAGAGGGTTCCCCTTTCTCCACAACCTCTCCAGCATTTATTGTTTCTAGATTTTTTGAGGATGGCCATTCTGACTGGTGTGAGATGATATCTCACTGTAGTTTTGATTTGCATTGCTCTCATGATTAATGATCTTGAGCATTCTTTCATGTATTTGTTGCAAATCTGTATATCTTCTTTGGAGAAATATCTGTTTCGGTCTTCTGCCCATGTTTGGATTGGGTTGTTTGTTTTGTTGATATTGACCTGCATGAGCTGCTTGTAAATTTTGGAGATTAATCCTTTGTCAGTTGCTTCATTTGCAAATATTTTCTCCCATTCTGAGGGTTGTATTTTGGTCTTGTTTATGATTTCCTTTGGTGTGCAAAAGTTTTGAAGTTTCATTAGGTCCCATTTGTTTATTTTTGTTTTATTTCCATTTCTCTAGGAGGTGGGTCAAAAATGATCTTACTGTGATTTACATCAAAAAGCATTCTGCCTCTGATTTTCTGTAAGAGTTTTATAGTGTCTGGCCTTACATTTAGGCCTTCAATACATTTTGAGTTTATTTTTGTGTATGGTGCTAGGAAGTGTTCTAATTTCATTCCTTTACATGAAACTGTCCAGTTTCCCAGACCCACTTATTAAAGAGGCTGTCTTTTCTCCATTGTATATTCTTGCCTCTTTTATGAAATATAAGGTGACCATACGTGCATGAAATTACCTCTGAGATTTCTATCCTGTTCCATTGACCTATATTTCTGTTTTTGTGCCAGTAGCATACTGCCTTGGTTACTGTAACTTTGTAGTATAGACTGAAGACCAGGAGCCTGATTCCTCCAACTCCATTTGACTTTCTCAAGATTCTCTGACTCTTCAGGGTCTTTTGTGTTTCCATACAAATTGTGAAAATTTTTTTCTAGTTCTGTGAAAAATGCCAGTGGTAATTCTATAGGGATTGCATTGAATCTGTAGATTGCTTTGGATAGTATAGTCATTTTCACAGAGTTGATTCTTCCAATCCAACAATATGGTTTATCTCTCCATCTGTTTATATTGTCTTTATGTCTTTCATCAGTGTCTTATTGTTTTCTGCATCCACGTCTTTTGTCTCCTTAGGTAGGTTTATTCCTACGAATTTTATTCCTTTCACTGAAATGGTAACGGGAGTGTTTCCTTAATTTCTCTTTCAGATTTTTCATCATTAGGGTATAGGAATGCCAGAGATTTCAGTGCATTAATTTTGTATACTGCTACTTTACCAGTTTCACTGATTAGCTCTAGTAGTTTTCTGGTAGCATCTTTGCAATACTCTGTATAGTATCATGTCATCTGCAAACAGTGACAGTTTTTCTTCTTCTTTTCTGATTTGGATTCCTTTTATTTCTTTTTCTTCTCTGTTTGCTGAGGCGAAAACTTCCAAAACTATGTTGAATAATAGTGGTGAATATGGGTAACCTTGTCTTGTTCCTGATCTTAGAGAAAATGGTTTCAGTTTTTCTCCATTGAGAATGATGTTGGCTGTGGATTTTTCATATATGGCTTTAATTATGTTGAGGTAAGTTCCCTCTATGCCTAATGTCTGGAGAGTTTTTATCATAACTGTGTGTTGAAATTTGTCAAAAGCTTTTTCTGCCTCTATTTTGCTTATCATATGCTTTTTATACTTCGTTTTGTTAATATGGTGTATCACACTGTTTCATTTGCATATATTGAAGAATCCTTGCATTCCTCAGATAAACCCCACTTGATCATGTTGTATGATCCTGTTAAAGTGCTGCTGGATTCTGTTTGCTAGTATTTTGTGAGGATTTTTGCCTCTATGTTCATCAGTGATATTGGTCTGTAGTTTCCTTTCTTTGTCACAACTTTGTCTGCCTTTCGTATCAGAGTGATGGTGGCCTCACAGAATGAGTTTGGGAGTGTTTCTCCCTCTGCTATACTTTGGAAGAGTTTGAGAAGGAGAGGTGTTAGCTCTTCTCTAAATACTTGATAGAATTTGCCTGTGAATCTATGTGATCCTAGGCTTTTGCTTGTTGGAAGACATTTAATCAAGGCTTTTGCATGTTGGAAGACTTTTAATCAAAGTCTCAATTTCAGTGCTTGGGATTGGTCTGCTTATATTTTCTATTTCTTCCTGGTTCAGTCTCGGAAGTTTATGCTTTCCTAAGAATTTTTCCAGTTTGTCCATTTTTTTGGCATATAATTGCTTGTAGTAACCTCTCATGATCCTTTGCATTTCTGCAGTGTCAGTTGTTACTTCTCCTTCATTTTTAACTCTGTTAATTTGAGCTTTCTCTCTTTTTTCCTTCATTAGTCTGGCTAACGGTTTATCCATTTTATTTATCTTCTCAAAGAACCAGCTTTTAGATTTATTGATCTCTGCAATTGTTTCCTTCATTTCTTTTTGATTTATTTCTGATCTGATCTTTATGATTTGTTTCCTTCTGCTAACTGTGGTTCTTTTTGTTCTTTCTCTAATTGTGTTAGGTGCAAGGTTAGGTTGTTTATTTGAGATGTTTCTCGTTTCTTCAGGTAGGATTGTCTTGCTATAAACTTCCCTCTTGGAACTGTTTTTGCTACATCTCATAGGTTTGGGGTTGTCATGTTTACATTGTCACTTGTTTCTAGGTATTTTTTGATTTCCTCTTTGATTTCTTCTGTGATCTCCTGGTTATTTAGTAGCGTATTTTTTAGCCTCCATTTGTTTGTATTTTTCACATTTGTTTTTCCTGTAATTGATATCATAGTCTCATAGTGTTGTGGTCAGGAAAGATACTTGATAGGATTTTCATTTTCTTAAGTTTACCAAGGCTTGACTTGTGACCCAAGATATGATATATCCTGGAGAATGTTTCATGGGCACTTGAGAAGAAACTGTATTCTGTTGTTTTTTGATTGAATGTCCTATACATATCAATTAAGTACATCTTGTGTAATGTATCATTTAAAGCTTGTGTTTCCTTTTTTATTTTCATTTCAGATGTTCTGTCCATTGGTGAAAGTGGGGTGTTAAAGTCCCATACTATGATTGTGTTAGTGTCTATTACCCCTTTAATAGCTGTCAGCACTTGCCTTATGTATTGAGGTGCTCCTCTGTTGGCTGCATAAATATTTACAATAGTTATATCTTCTTCTTGGATTGATCCCTTGATCGTTATGTAGTGTTCTTCTTTGTCTCTTGTAATAGTCTTTACTTTAAAGGTTATTTTTTTCTGATATAAGAATTGCTTCTACAGCTTTCTTTTGGTTTCCATTTGCATGGAATATCTTTTTTCATTCCCTTACTTTCAGTCTGTGTGTGTCCCTAGGTCTGAAATGGGTCTCTTGTTGACAGCATATATGCGTGTCTTGTTTTTGTATCCATTCAGCCAGTTTGTGTCTTTTGGTTGGTGCATTTAATCCGTTTACATTTAAGGTAATAATCGATATGTATGTTCCTATTACCATTTTCTTAATTGTTTTGGGTTTGTTATTGTAGGTCTTTTTCATCTCTTGTGTTTCCTACCTACAGAAATTGCTTTAGCATTTGTTTTAAAGCTGGTTTGGTGGTGCTGATTTCTCTTAACTTTTTCTTTCTGTATAGATTTAAATTTCTCCATCAAATCTGAATGAGATCCTTGCTGGGTAGAGTAATCTTGGTTGTATATTGTTCCCTTTCATTACTCTAAATATGTCCTGCCACTCCCTTGTGTTTTGCAGAGTTTCTGCTGAAGGATCCGCTGTTAACGTTATGGGGACTCCCTTGTATGTTACTTCGTGATTTTCCCTTGCTGTTTTTATTTTTTTTCTTTGTATTTAATTTTTGATAGTTTGATTAATACTATCATACTTGTGCCTTGGCGTATTTCTCCTTAGATTTTTCCTGTATGCGACTCACTGTGCTTCATGGACTTGTTTGCTACTTCCTTTCCCATCTTAGTGACGTTTTCAACTATAATGTCTTGAAATATTTTCTCAGTCCCTTTCTTTTCCTCTTCTTCTTCTGGGACCCCTATAATTTGAATGTTGGTGTTTTTAATGTTGTCCCAGAGGTCTCTGAGACTGTCCTCAGTTCTTTTCATTCTTGTTTCTTTATTCTGCTCTGTGGTAGTTATTTGCACTACTTTATCTTCCAGGTCACTTATCCATTCTTCTGCCTCAGTTATTCTGCTATTGATTCCTTCTAGAGAATTTTTAATTTCATTTATTGTGTTGTTCATCATTGTTTGTTTGCTTTTTAGTTCTTCTATGTCCTTGTTAAACGTTTCTTGTATTTTCTCCATTCTATTTCCAAGATTTTTGATTATCCTTACTCTGAATTCTTTTTCATTTATGCTACCTACTTCCCCTTAATCTGTTTCATCTGGTGTGGTTTTACCTTACTCCTTCATCTGCTGTGTGTTTGTCTTCTCATTTTCTTTAACTTACTGTGTTTGAGATCTCCTTTTCACAGGCTTCAGGTTTGTAGTTCTCCTTCTTTTTGTTGTCTGCCCCCAGTTGTTATTGTTGGTTCAGTAGCTTGTTTAGGCTTCCTGGTGGAGGGGACTGGTGCCTTTGTTCTGGGGAGTGTGGCTGGATATCGGCTTTCTGGTGAGCAGGGCCCTGTCTGGTGGTATGTTTGTCATGTCAGTGAACTTAGTATTATTTTAGGCAGCCTTTCTGCTAATGGGTGGAGTTGTGTTCCTGTCTTGCTAGTTGTTTGGCATGGGCTGTCCAGCACTGGAGCTTGCTATCCGTTGGGTGGAGCTGGCTCTAAGCATTGAGACGGAAATCTCTGGGAGAGCTGTTGCCAACTGATATTACGTGGGGCCAGTAGGTTTCTGTTGGTCCAATATCCTGAACTCGGTTCTCCCTCCTAAGAGGCTCAGATCTGACACCAGGCCAGTGCACTGAGACCCTGTCAGACATACAGACAAGTTTGTAGGGACTTGCTTGCCTTTTGGGAATTCTGAGTTCTAGCAGCATTCAGTAGGTGTTCTGTAGGAGTTGTTACACATGTAGATGTATTTTTGATGTATTGTGGGGAGGAAGGTGACCTCCACGTCTTACTCCTCCATTATCTTGAATGTCCCTGCCATTATACGTGTTCGATTTGTGCTTCCCTTGAGGTTTTTGCATAACAGTCTCTCTCTCTCTCTCTCTCCCTCTCTCTCTCTCTCTCTCTCTCTCTCTCTCTCTCTCTCTCTCTATATATATATATATATATATATATATATATATATATTTGTTTCAGGATGCTGATTATTTATTTTTTTTTACATCTTTATTGGAATATAAATGCTTTACAATGATGTGTTAGTTTCTGCTTTATAACAAAGGGTATCAGTTATACATATACATATGTTCCCATACCTCTTCCCTCTTCCGTCTCCCTCCCTCCCACCAGCACAATCCCACACCTCTAGGTGGTCACAAAACACCTAGCTGATCTCCCTGCGCTATGAGGCAGCTTCCCACTAACTATCTATTTTACATTAGGTAGTGTATATATGTCTATGCCACTCTCTCACTTTATCATAGCTTACCCTTCCCCCTCCTGATATCCTCAAATCCATTCTCTAGAAGGTCTGTATCTTTATTCATGTCTTAACCCAAGGTTCTTCATGACATTTCTTTTCTTAGATTCCATATATATGTGTTAGCATATGGTATTACTCTTTCTCTTTCTGACTTACTTCACTCTGTATGACAGATTCTACGTCCATCCACCTGACTACAAAAAACTCAATTTCATTTCCTTATTTTTTTTAACATCTTTATTGGGATATAATTGCTTTACAATGGTGTGTTAGTTTCTGCTTTAAAACAAAGTGAATCAGTTATACATATACATATGTTCCCATAACTCTTCCCTCTTGCGTCTCCCTCCCTCCCACCCTCCCTATCCCACCCCTCCAGGCGGTCACAAAGCACTGAGCTGATCTCCCTGTGCTATGCGGCTGCTTCCCAATAGCTATCTACCTTATGCTTGGTAGTGTATATATGTCCATGCCTCTCTCTCACTTTGTCACAGCTCACCCTTCCCCCTCCCCATATCCTCAAGTCCGTTCTCTGGTAAGTTTGTGTCTTGATTCCTGTCTTACCTAGGTTCTTCAAGACATTTTTTTTCTTAACTCCATATATATGTGTTAGCATACAGTATTTGTCTTTCTCTTTCTGACTTATTTCACTCTGTATGACACACTCTAGGTCTATCCACCTCATTATAAATAGCTCAATTTCGTTTCTTTTTATGGCTGAGTAATATTCCATTATATATATGTGTCACATCTTCTTTATCCATTCATCTGATGATGGGCACTTAGGTTGATTCCATCTCTGGGCTATTGTGAATAGAGCTGCAACGAACATTTTGGTACATGACTCTTTTTAAATTATGGTTTTCTCAGGGTATATGCCCAGTAGTGGGATTAGTGGGTGGTATGATAGTTTTATTTGTAGTTTTTTAAGGAACCCCATACTATTCTCCATAGTGGCTGAACCCATTCACATTCCCAGCAGCAGTGCAAGAGTGTTCCCTTTTGTCCACACCCTCTTCAGCATTTATTGTTTCCAGATTTTTTGATGATGCTCATTCAGACCTGGGTGAGATGATATCTCATTGTAGTTTTTATTTGCATTTCTCTAATAATTAATGATGTTGAGCATTCGTTCATGTGTTTGTTGGCAGTCTGTATATCTTCTTTGGAGAAATGTCTATTTAGGTCTTCTGCCCATTTTTGGATTGTGCTTTTTTTTTTGATATTGAGCTGCATGAGCTGCTTGTAAATTTTGGAGATAAATCCTTTGTCAGTTCCTCCACTAGCAAATATTTTCTCCCATTCTGAGGGTTGTCTTTTGGTCTTTTTTATGGTTTCCTTTGGTGTGCAAAAGTTTTGAAGTTTCATTGGGTCCCATTTCTTTATTTTTGTTTTTATTTCCATTTCTCTGGGGGATGAGTCAAAAAGGATCTTGCTGTGATTTATGTCATAGAGTGTTCTGCCTATGTTTTCCTCTAAGAGTTTGATAGTTTCTGGCCTTATATTTAGGTGTTTAATCCATTTTGAGCTTATTTTTGTGTATGGTGTTACACAGTGTTCTAATCTCATACTTTTACATGTACCTGTCCACTTTTCCCAGCACCACTTATTGAAGAGGCTGTCCTTTCTCCACTGTATAATCCTGCCTCCTTTATCAAAGATAAGGTGACCATATGTGTGTGGGTTTATCTCTGGGCTTTTGATCCTGCTCCATTGATCGATATTTGTATTTCTGTCACAGTACCATACTGTCCTGATCACTGTAGCTCTGTAGTATAGTCTGAAGTCAGGGAGCCTGATTCCTCCAGCTCCATCTTTCATTCTCAAGATTGCTTTGGCTATTCGGGGTCTTTCATGTTTCCATACAAATTGTGAAATTTTTTGTTCTAGTTCTGCGAAAAATGCCAGTGGTAGTTTGATAGGGATTGCATTGAATCTGTACATTCCTTTGGGTAGTAGAGTCATTTTCACAGAGCTGATTCTTCCAATCCAAAAACATGGTATGTCTCTCCATCTATTTCTCTCATCTTTAATTAATTTCATCTGTGTCTTATAATTTTCTGCATACAGGTCTTTTGTCTCCTTAGTTAGATTTATTCCTGATATTTTATTCTTTTCATTGCAATGGTTAATGGGAGTGTTTTCTTAATTTCACTTTCAGATTTTTCATCATTAGTGTATAACAATGCCAGAGATTTCTGTGCATTAATTTTATATCCTGCTACTTTACCAAATTCATTGATTAGCTCTAGTAGTTTTCTGGTAGCATCCTTAGGATTCTCTATGTATAGTGTCATGTCATCTGCAAACACTGACAGCTTTAATTCTCCTTTTCCAATTTGGATTCCTTTTATTTCCTTTTCTTCTATGATTGCTGTGACAAAAATGTCCAAAACCATGTTGAATAAGAGTGGTGAGAGTGGGCAACAGTTTCTTGTTCCTGATCTTAGTGGAAATGCTTTCACTGTTTCACTCTTGAGGACGAGTTGGCTGTGTGTTTGTCATATATGGCCTTTATTATGTTGAGGAAAGTTCCCTCTATGCCTACTTTCTGGAGGGTTTTTATCATAAATTGGTGTTGAATTTTGTCAAAAACTTTCTCTGTATCTATTGAGATGATCATATGGTTTTCTCCTTCAATTTGTTAATATGGTGTATCACGTTGATTGATTTCCGTATACTGAAGAATCCTTGCATTCCTGGAATAAAACCCACTTGATCATGGTGTATGATCCTTTTAATGTGCTGTTGGACTCTGTTTGCTAGTATTTTGTTGAGGATTTTTGCATCTATGTTCATCAGTGATATTGGCCTGTAGTTTTCTTTCTTTGTGACATACTTGTCTGGTTTCGGTATGAGGGTGATGGTGGCCTCATAGAATGAGTTTGGGAGTATTCCTCCCTCTGCTATATTTTGGAAGAGTTTGAGTGGATAGGTGTTAGCTCTTCTCTAAATATTTGATAGAATTCGCCTGTGAAGCCAACTGGTTCTGGGCTTTTGTTTGCTGGACAATTTTTAATCACTGTTTTAATTTCAGTGCTTGTGATTGGTCTGTTCATATTTTCTATTTCTTCTTGATTCAGTCTTGGCAGCTTGTGCATTCCTAATAAATTGTCCATTTCTTCCAGGTTGTCCATTTCATTGGCATACAGTTGCTTGTCGTAATCTCTCATGATCTTTTGTATTTCTGCAGTGTCAGTTGTTACTTCTCCTTTTTCATTTCTAATTCTATTGATTTGAGTCTTCTCCTTTTTTTTCCTGATGAGTCTGGCTAATGGTTTATCACTTTTTTTTATCTTCTCAAAGAACCAGCTTTTAGTTTTATTGATCTTTCCTATCGTTTCCTTCATTTCTTTTTCATTTATTTCTGATCTGATCTTTATGATTTCTTTCCTTTTGCTTACTTTGGGGGTTTTTTGTTCTTTCTCTAATTGCTTTAGGTGCAAGGTTAGGTTCTTTATTCGAGAAGTTTCCTGTTTCTTAAGGTAAGATTTTATTGCTCTAAACTTCCCTCTTAGAACTGCTTTTGCTGTATCCCATAGATTTTGGGTCTTTGTATCTCCATTGTCATTTGTTTCTAGGTATTTTTTGATTTCCTCTTTGATTTCTTCAGGGATCACTTCGTTATTAAGTAGTGTATTGTTTAGCCTCCATGTGTTTGTATTTTTTACAGATCTTTTCCTGTAATTGATATTTAGTCTCATAGCATTGTGGTCGGAAAAGATACTTGATACAATTTCAATTTTATTAAATTTACCAAGGCTTGATTTGTGACTCAAGATATCTATCCTGGAGTATGTTCTAAGAGCACTTGAGAAAAATGTGTATTCTGTTGTTTTTGCATGGAATGTCCTATAAATATCAATTAAGTCCATCTTGTTTAATGTATCATTTAATTCTTGTGTTTCCTTATTTATTTTCATTTTGAGTAAGGTGTAAAAATGTAGATCTTTTAGAATGTATCTATCAGTTTAAAACAAGTAGATATACTTCTAAGTCAACACATGTGAACATGATGGTAAACGTACATCAAACCCAGCTGTAGATACACAAATACTAGAGCAGAAGAAACCCAAACATACCAATAAAGAAAATCATTAAACCACAGTGGAAGAGACTAAAAGAGGAAGAGAACAATAGAGAAGGGAGGGAGGAATCAAGATGGTGGAGTAAGTGGACATGGAGCTCACCTTCCACCCCACCATGAACACATGAAGAATACATCTACATGTGGAAGAATACTCACTGAAAACTAACTGGAAACTGGAAGAAGGACTCCTGTTACAACCATGTCTGTAAGAAAGATACACACATTATCAGGTAGGAAGGGAAGAAAACTTATTGAGTTGAGACCTGAGCCCTTGGGAGAGGATTCATAAGAAAAAGGAGATTACACAGCTGGACACCTCCCCTGGTGAGTGAGTGGTTCAAGCCACAGATTGGGTGACCCTGTCCTGAGGTCTTTCATGGGGGAAACAAGCATCCACAGTTGGTTGGAGCATCTCTGTGACTAAAAGAAGTGTAATGTGAAGCCTGGACTCCACTCAACAGCAGTGTTCCAGCACTGGCTAGCTTCTGAGGCAGGGAAGCTGCTGGGTTTCCTATGACCACCAAGCCGTACATCCCAGCCAAAACCCAGCAAGTGTTTCAGCCCCCACACTCCATGACACAGTGTGGCACTGGTTATAAGTCAGCCATGACAAGGAAGAAGACAACAATGGGACGTAGAAGTGACCCAATCCCTGGGTGGAGCCCTGGTGGGGTGTCATGTGCCATTGTTGGTCCATATTCAAGCAGTAACACAGAAGCAGCCCAGACCTTGGACGATTGCAACTCCACCATGGCTCATTCCTGATATATGCAGAAAGGTCATGCAGGCACTGCCTACATTGTGGAGTGGTTCCACAACTGGGCAGGAGAGGTTGAGCCTGGGGACAGTGATCAACTATGGAAGACAAAGGGGACTTGCCCCCAAAGCAGGGTGGAGAGAGGTGTAATCAAGTTTCTGGGTTTCCCATGAATGCCTTGTGTTAAACCCCAGCCTGAGCACAGCAAACACCCCGCTCTACTCACTTCATGCAAGAGCACAACAGTGTACATGGGGCACCCATGATTAGGGAAAAGACTAGACCTTAGGAAACAGAGGAATCCTGGTTCCAGGGTGGAACCTGAGTGGTGCAGTGGCAACCACTGTTGACACTCCCTTAAGCAGCTCCTCAGAAGCCACCAGATCTATGATGGTGATTGTTCTATCACAGCTCACCTCCTGATACACAAAAAAAGTTCCACATGAGCTCAAGCCAGAACTGCAGATCTGTTCCACAACAGGGTAGGGGTGGTGGAGGCTGAGGGCAGTGATCAGCTCTGAGGGACAAAGGGGCCTTGCACCCCTGGCTGCATCTGAACAGAACCAGCTGTAGAGGTAGCACATAAGAACTCTATGGATGCCACTTGCTCTTGCAATCACCTACTCTGGAACAAAAGTCCTTGTGTGGGGAGAGAAAAAAACACACATGTAAAGGAAACAGCCAGATCAGGCAGACCCACAGGGCTTCTACTCCAGCAACTTGGGATCAGTCCCCATCCCCAATAAGGCAGTGATGGCCACTGAGCAGAGAGGAAGTTCTTCCTCACACACATTGCCAGCTCTAGTCCATCCATCTCCAAGTCCACTCCATACAAAGGTGATATCTGCCAACACACCCTGAGGAAAAACGTGACATACGTCCACTTCAAATATTTCCACCAAAGGCATTGGACACATGCATACTGTATAGGGAAGCTTCTACATAAGAACAACCCTTTGAGACCACAATAGGTAAGTGTCCCACCTAAATTCATAGGGTTTGAGAAAGTAAAACAAAATGAAAAGGCAGAGGAACTACATTCAACTGAAAGAGCAAGAGTAATTCCCTGAAAAAATAAATAATAAAACAGAAATAAACAATTTACTGAATAAATAATTCAAAACAATGGAAATAAAAGGGATGACTAAATTAGAGAAAATAATTGATGTACACAGTAAACATTTTAAAAGGAAGTAGAAAATATGAAAAAGGACAAACTACAATTAATCAATAGTTTAAATAAAAAACACACAAGAAAGAATGAATAGCAGACCAAGTGATACACAAGAATGCATACGTGATCTGGAAGAAAGAATAATGGAAATCACTCAATCAGAACAGCAGGAAAAAAAAACACATTTTAAAACATGAAAGCAGGCACACGGCCTGGAAAGCTGAGGTGCTGGGTGCCGCAGTTTCACACTAGGATCTCTGGTCTGAAGAGCCGGGTGCACTGCGAATGAAACTAGACAAGCACAAAGGAAAAGAAAAAAAGATACAACAGAAATACATCTACACGTGGAACAACTCCTACAGAACACCTACTGAACGCTGGCAGAAGACCTCAGACTTCCCAAAAGGCAAGAAACTCCCCACGTACCTGGGTAGGGCAAAACAAAAAAGAATAAACAGAGGCAAAAGGATAGGGACGGGACCTGCACCAGTGGGAGAGAGCTGTGAAGGAGGAAAGGTTTCCACACACTAGGAAGACCCTTCGTGGGCAGAGACTGCGGGTGGCGGAGGGGGAAAGCTTCGGAGCCGCAGAGGAGAGCACAGCAACAGGAGTGAGGAGGGCAAAGCAGAGAGATTCCCGCACAGAGGATCGGTGCCGACCGGCACTGACCAGCCCGAGAGGCTTGTCTGCTCACCCTCCGAGGCAGGCGGGGCTGTGAGCTGAGACTCGGGCTTTGGTCAGAGCGCAGGGAGAGGACTGGGGTTGGCAGCATGAGCACAGCCTGCAGGGGTTTAGTGCACCACGGTTAGCAGGGAGGGAGTCTGGGGAAAAGTCTGGACCTGCTGAAGAGGCAAGAGACTTTTTCTTCCCTCTTTGTTTCCTGCTGTGCAAGCAGAGGGGATTAAGAGCACTACTTAAAAGAGCTCCAGAGATGGGTGCGAGCCGCGGCTAAAAGCACGGACCACAGAGATGGGCATGAGACGCTAAGGCTGCTGCTGCCACCACTAAGAAGCCTGTGTGAGAGCACAGATCACTATGCCCAACGCCCTTCCCGGGAGCCTGTGCAGCCCGCTACTGCCAGGGCCCGGGATCCAGGGACAACTTCCCCGGGAGGACACACGGCACACCTAAGGCTGGTGCAAAGACACGCTGGCTTCTGCCGCCGCAGACACGCCCCGCATCGTGCCTCACCCTCCCCCCCAGCATCAGTGACCCAGAGCCCGCGAATCAGGGGCTCCTGTAACCCCGTCCTGTCGGAGCAAAGAACAGAAGCCCTCCGGCGACCTAAACGTACAGCAGGGCCTAATAAAAAGCTGAGCCCCGGGAGCTGTGCAGACAAAGAAGAGAAAGGGAAATCTCTCCCTGCAGCCTCAGAATCAGCGTATTAAAGCTCCACAATCAACTTGATGTACCTTGCATCTGTGGAATATATGAATAGACAACGAATCATCCCAAATTGAGGAGGTGGACTTTGAGAGAAAGATTTATTATTTTTCCCCTTTTCCTCTTTTTGTGAGAGTGTATGTGTATGCTTTTGTGAGAGATTTTGTCTGTATAGCTTTGCTTTCACCATTTGTCCAAGGGTTCTATCCCTCCGTTTTCATTTGTTTTCTTTTTCCTTTTAAAAAAAATTTTTTTCTAGGGCTTCCCTGGTGGTGCAGTGGTTGGCAGTCCACCTGCCAATGCTGGGGACGTGGGTTTGTGCCCCGGTCCAGGAAGCTTCCACATGCTGCAGAGAGGCTGGGCCCGTGAGCCATGGCCACTGAGGCTGTGCGTCCAGACCCTGTGTTCCACAATGGGAGAGGCCACAGCAGTGAGAGGCCTGTGTATGGCAAAAAAAAATGCGTAAATAAATTCTTAATAGTTACTTTTTATTTTAATAACTTTATTTTATTATATCTTACTTTATTCTATTTTACCCTCTTTCTTTCTTTATTTATTTCTACTAGTTCTCCCTTTTATTCTGAGCCATGAGGATGAAAGTCTCTTGGTGCTGCAGCCAGGAGGCACTGCTGAGCCTCTGAGGTGGCAGAGCCAACTTCAGGACACTGATCCACAAGAGACCACCCAGCCCCATGTAATATCAAATGGCGAAAATCTCCCAGATATCTCCATCTCAACATGAACACCCAGCGTCACTCAACGAAAAGCAAGCTACAGTGCTGCACACTCTATGCAAAACAACTAGCAAGACAGGAACACAACACCATCCATTAGCAGAGAGGCTGACTTAAATCATAATAAGTCCACAGACACCCCAAAACACACCACCAGATGTGGACCTTCCCACCAGAAAGACAAGACCCAGCCTCATCCACCAGAACACAGGCACTAGTCCTATCCACCAGGAAGCCTACATATCCCAATGAACCAACTTTAGCCACTGGGGACTGACACCAAAAACAACGGGAACTACAAACCAGCAGCATGCAAAAAGGAGACCCGAAGCACAGTAAGATAAGCAAAATGAGAAGACAGAGAAACACAAAGCAAATGAAGGAGTAAGATAAAAACCCACCAGACTTAACTAAAGAAGAGGAAATAGGCAGTCTAACTGAAAAAGAATTCAGAATAATAATAGTAAAGATTATCCAAAATCTTGGATATAGAATAGAGAAAATACAAGAAACATTCAATAAAGGCCTAGGAGAACTAAAGATGACACAAGCAACGATGAAAAACACAATAAAAGAAATTAAAAATACTCTAAAAGGGATCAATAGCAGAATAACTGAGGCAGAAGAATGGATCAGTTCCTGGAAGATAAAATAGTGGAAATAACTACTGCAGAGCAGAATAAAGAAAAGGTAATAAAAAGAATTGAGGACAGTATCAGACACTTCTAGGACAACTTTAAATGCACCAACATTCGAACTATAGCGGTTCCAGAAGAGGAAGAGAAAAATAAAGGGAATGAGAAAATATTTGAAGAGATTATAGTTGAAAATTTCACAAATATGGGACAGGAAGTAGCTAATCAACTCCAGGAAGAACAGAGAGTCCCATACAGGATAAATCCAAGGAGAAACATGCCAGGACACATATTAATCAAACTGTCAAAAATTAAATACAAAGAAAACATAATAAAGAAGCAAGGGAAAAACAACCAATAACACAAAAGGGAATCCCCATAAGGTTAACAGCTACTCTTTCAGCAGAAACTCTGCAAGCCAGAGGGACAGGCAGGAAATATTTAAAGTGATGAAGGAGAAGAACCTACAACCAAGATTACTCTTCCCAGCAAGGATCTCATTCAGATTGGATGCAGAAATTAAAAACTTTAGAGACAAGCAAAAGCTAAGAGAGTACAGCACCACCAAACCAGCTTTACAACAAATGCAAAAGAATCTTCTCTAGGCAAGAAACACAAGAGAAGGAAAAGACCTACAATAACAAACCCAAAACCATTAAGAAAATGGGAATAGGAATATACATATCGATAATTGCCTTAAATGAATATGGATTAAATGCTCCCACCAAAACACACAGACTGGCTGAAGGGATACAAAAACAAGAGCTATATATATGCTGTGTACAAGTAACCCACATCATACCTAGGGACACATACAGACTAAAAGTGAGGGAATGGAAAACGTTATTCCATGCAAATGGAAACCAAAAGAAAGCTGGAGTAGCAATACTCATATCAGACAAAATAGACTTTACAATAAAGATGATTACAAGAGACAAAGAAGGACACTACTTAATGATTAAGGGATTGCTCCAAGAAGGAGATATAACAATTGTAAATATTTATGCTCCCAATATAGGAACACCTCAATAAATAAGGCAAACACTAACAGCCATTAAATGGGAACTCGACAGTAACACATTCACAGTAGGGGACTTTAACACCTCACTTTCACCAATGAAAAGATCATCCAAAATGAAAATAAATAAGGAAAGAGAAACTTTAAATGATACATTAAGCAAGATGCACTTAATTGATATTTATAGGACATTCCATCCAAAAACAACAGTATACACATTTTGCTCAAGTGCTCATGGAACATTCTCCAGGATAGATCATATCTTGGGTCACAAATCAAGCCTTGGTAAATTTAAGAAAATCGAAGTTGTATCAAATAACTTTTCTGACCACAACGCTATGAGACAAGATATGAATTACAGGAAAAGATCTGTAAAAAAAATACAAACACATGGAGTCTAAACAATACACTACTTAATAACGAAGTGATCCCTGAAGAAATCAATCAGGAAATTAAAAAATACCTAGAAACAAACGGCAATTGAGACACAACAACCCAAAACCTATGGGATACAGCAAAAGCAGTTCTAAGAGGGAAGTTTATAGCAATATAAGCCTACCTTACAAAACAAGAAACATATCGAATAAACAACCTAACCTTGCACCTAAAGCAATTAGAGGAAGCAAAACAAAAAGAAACCCAAAGTTAGCAGGAAGAAAGAAATCGTAAAAATCAGATCAGAAATAAATGAAAAAGAAATGAAGGAACCGATAGCAAAGATCAATAAAACTAAAAGATGGTTCTTTGAAAAGATAAACAAAATGGATAAACCATTAGCCAGACTCATCAAAAAAAAAAGGGAGAAGACACAAATCAATAGAATTAAAAATGAAAAAGGAGAAGTAACAACTGACACTGCAGAAATACAAAAGATCATGAGAGATTACGACAAGCAACTGTATGCCAATGAAATGGACAACCTGGAAAAAATGGACAAATTCTTAGAAATGCACAACCTCCAAAGACTGAATCAGGAAGTAATAGAAAATATGAACAGACCAACCACAAACAATGAAATTGAAACTGTTATAAAAAATCTTCCAACAAACAAAAGCCCAGGACTAGATGGCTTCACAGGGAAATTCTATCAAACATTGGGAGAAGACATAACGCCTATGCTTCTCAAACTCTTCCAAAATATATCAGAGGGAGGAACACACCCAAACTCCTTCTACGAGGCCACCATCACCCTGATAACAAAACCAGACCAGGATGTCACAAAGAAAGATTACTATAGGGCAATATCACTGATGAAAATAGATGCAAAAATCCTCAACAAAATACTGGCAAACAGACTCCAACAGCACAGGAAACAGATCATACACCATGATCAAGTGGGGTTTACTCCAGAAATGCAAGGATTCTTCAGTATATGCAAACCAATCAATGTGATACACCATATTAACAAACTGAAGGAGAAAAACCATATGATCATCTCAATAGATACAGAGAAAGCTTTCAACAAAATTCAACACCCATTTATGATAAAAACCCTGCAGGAAGTAGGCATAGAGGGAACTTTCCTCAACATAATAAAGGCCATATATGACAAACCCACAGCCAACATCATCCTCAATTGTGAAAAACTGAAAGCATTTCCACTAAGATCAGGAACAAGACAAGGTTGCCCACTCTCACCACTCTTATTCAACATAGTTTTGGAAGTTTTAGCCACAGCAATCAGAGAAGAAAAGGAAATAAAAGGAATCCAAATCGAAAAAGAAGAAGTAAAGCTGTCACTGTTTGCAGATGACATGTTACTATACATAGAGAATCCTAAAAATGTTACCAGAAAACTGCTAGAGCTAATCAATGAATTTGGTAAAGTAGCAGGATACAAAATTAATGCACAGAAATCTCTGGCATTGTTATACACTAATGATGAAAATTCTGAAAGTGAAATCAAGAAAACATTCCCATTTACCATTGCAACAAAAAGAATAAAATATCTAGGAATAAACCTACCTAAGGAGACAAAAGACCTGTATGCAGAAAATTATAAGACACTGATGAAAGGAATTAAAGATGATACAAACAGATGGAGAAATATACCATGTTCTTGGATTGGAAGAATCAACATTGTGAAAATGAATCTACTACTCAAAGGAATGTACAGATTCAATGCAATCCCTATCAAACTATCACTGCCATTTTTCACAGAACTAGAACAAAAAATTTCACAATTTGTATGGAAAAACAAAAGACCCCGAAGAGTCAAAGCAATCTTGAGAGCAAAAAAAGGAGCTGGAGGAATCAGGCTCCCGGACTTCAGACTATACTACAAAGCTACAGTGATCAAGACAGTATGGTACTGGCACAAAAACAGAAAGATGAATCAATGGAACAGGATGGAAAGACCAGAGATAAACTCACGCACATATGGTCACCTTATCTTTGATAAAGGAGGCAGGAATGTACAGTGGAGAAAGACAGCCTCTTTAATAAGTGGTGCTGGGAAAACTGGACAGGTACATGTAAAAGTATGAAATTAGATCACTCCCTAAAACCATACACAAAAATAAGCTCAAAATGGATTAAAGACCTAAATGTAAGGCCAGAAACTATCAAACTCTTAGGGGAAAACATAGGCAGAACACTCTATGACATAAGTCACAGCAAGATCCTTTTGGACCCATCCCCAAGAGAAATGGAAATAAAAACAAAAATAAACAATAGGGACCTAATGAAACTTCAGTGCTTTTGCACAGCAAAGGAAAGCATAAACAAGACCAAAAGATAACACTCAGAATGGGAGAAAATATTTGCAAATGAAGCAACTGACAAAGGATTAATCTCCAAAATTTACAAGCAGCTCATGCAGCTCAATAACAAAAAAACAAACAACCCAATCCAAAGAAGGGCAGAAGACCTAAATAGACATTTCTCCGAAGAAGATATACAGAGTTCCAACAAACACATGGAAGAATGCTGAACATCATTAATCATTAAAGAAATGCAAATCAAAACTACAATGATATATCTTCTCACACCAGTCAGAATGGCCATCATCAAAAATTCTAGAAACAGGGTTTCCCTGGTGGCGCAGTGATTGAGAGTCCGCCTGCCGATGCAGGGGACACGGGTTCGTGCCCCAGTCCGGGAAGATCCCACTTGCCATGGAGAGACTTGGCCCGTGAGCCATGGCCGCTGAGCCTGCACGTCCAGAGCCTGTGCTCTGCAATGGGAGAGGCCACAGCAATACGAGGCCTACGTTCCACACACACACACACAAAAAAAAACCAAAACAATAATTGCTGGAGAGAGTGTGGAGAAAAGGGAACACTCTTGCACTGCTGGTGGGAATGTGAATTGGTTCAGCTACTATAGAGAACAGTATGGAGGTTCCTTAAAAAACTACAAATAGAACTACCATATGACCCAGCAATCCCACTAATGGGCATATACCTTGAGAAAACCAAAATTCAAAAAGAGTCATGTACCAAAATGTTCATTGTAGCTCTATTTACAATAGCCCAGAGATGGAAACAACCTATGTGTCCATCATCAGATGAATGGATAAAGAAGATGTGGCACATATATACAATGGAATATTACTCAGCCATAAAAAGAAATGGAATTGAGCTATTTGTAATGAGGTGGATAGACCTAGAGTCTGTCATACAGAGTGAAGTAAGTCAGAAAGAGAAAGACAAATACCGTATGCCAACACATATATATGGAATTTAAGGGGAAAAAATGTCATGAAGAACCTAGGGGTAAGACAGGAATAAAGACAGGGACTTACTGGAGAACGGACTTGAGGATATGGGGAGGGGGAAGCGTGAGCTGTGACAAAGCGAGAGAGAGACATGGACATATATACACTATCAAACGTAAGGTAGATAGCTAGTGGGAATCAGCCGCATAGCACAGGGATATCAGCTCGGTGCTTTGTGACTGCTTGGAGGGGTGGGATAGGGAGGGTGGGAGGGAGGGAGATGCAAGAGGGAAGAGATATGGGAACATATGTATATGTATAACTGATTCACTTTTTTATAAAGCAGAAAGTAACACACCATTGTAAAGCAATTATACTCCAATAAAGATGTTATAAAAAAAAAAAAAAGAAAAGGGAACACCCTTGCACTGCTGGTGGGAATGTGGATTGGTACAGCCACTATGGAGAACAGTATGGAGGTTCCTTAAAAAAACTACAAATAGAACTACCATATGACCCAGCAATCCCACTACTGGGCATATACCCTGAGAAAACCGTAATTCAAAAAGAGTCATGTACCAAAATATTCATTGCAGCTCTATTTACAATAGCCAGGAGATGGAAACAACCTAAGTCTCCATCATCAGATGAATGGATAAAGAAGATGTGGCACATATATACAATGGAATATTACTCAGCCATAAAAGGAAACAAAATTGTCTTATTTGTAGTGAGGTGGATGGACCTAGAGTCTGTCATACAGAGTGAAGTAAGTCAGAAAGAGAAAGACAAATACCGTATGCTAACACATATGTATGGAATCTAAGAAAAAAAATGTCATGAAGAACCTAGGAGTAAGAGAGAAATAAAGACACAGACCTACTAGAGAATGGACTTGAGGATATGGGGAGGGGGAAGGGTAAGCTGTGACAAAGTGAGAGAGTGGCACGGACATATATACACGACCAAACGTAAAATAGATATCTAGTGGGAAGCAGCCGCGTAGCACAGGGAGATCACCTCGGTGCTTTGTGACCACCTGGAGGGGTGGGATGGGGATGCTCAGAGGGAGGGAGATGCAAGAGGGAAGAGATATGGGAACATATGTGTATGTATAACTGATTCATTTTGTTATAAAGCAGAAACTAACACACCAATGTAAAGGAATTATTCTCCAATAAGATGTAGAAAAAAAAAGAATAAAGAGGGTTCCCTTTTCTGCACACCGTCTCCAGCATTTATTATTTGTAGATTTTCAATGATGGCCATTCTATCTGCTCTGAGGTGATACCTCACTGTAGTTTTGATTTGAATTTCTCAAATGATTAGTCATGTTGAGCATTCTTTCATGTGACTGAAGGCAATAAGTGTATCTTCTTTGAAGAAATGTCTATTTAGGTTTTCTGCAAATTTTTGGATTGGGTTGTTTGTTTTTTTGATATTGAGCTACATAAACTGCTTGCAAATTTTGGAGATTGATCCTTTGTCACTTGCTTCATTTGCAAATATTTTCTCCGATTCTATGGGTTGTCTTTTCTTCTCATTTACGGTTTCCATTCCTGTGCAAAAGCTTTTAATTTCATTAGGTCCCATTTGTTTTTCTTTCCATTTCTCTAGGAAGTGGGTCAAAAAGGATCTTGCTGTGATTTATGTCATAGAGTGTTCTGCCTATGTTTTCCTCTAAGAGTTTGATAGTTTCTGGCCTTACATTTAGGTCTTTAATTCACTTTGAGCTTATTTTTGTGTATGGTGTTAGGGAGTGATCTAATCTCATACTTTTACATGTACCTGTCCACTTTTCCCAGCACCACTTATTGAGGAGGCTGTCCTTTCTCCACTGTACATTCCTGCTTCCTTTATTAAAGATAAGGTGACCATATGTGCGTGGGTTTATCTCTGGGCTTTCTATCCAGTTCCATTGATCTTATTTTCTGTTTTTGTTCCAGTACCATATTTCCTGGATTACCATAGCTTTGTAGTATTGTCTGAAGTCAGGGAATCTGATTCCTCCAGCTGCGTTTTTTCATTCTCAAGATTGCTATGGCTCTTCAGTATCTTTTATGTTTACATACAAATTGTGAAATTTTTGTTCTAGTTCTGTGAAAAATACCATTGGTAGTTTTATAGGGATTGCATTGAATCTGTAGATTACTTTGGGTAGTATAGTCATTTCACAGTGTTGATTCTTCCAGTCCAAGAACATGGTATATCTCTCCATCTGTTTGTATCATCTAAAATTTCTTTCATCAGTGTCTTACAGTTTTCTGCATACAGGTTTTTTCTCCTTAGGTAGGTTTATTCCTAGATATTTTATTCTTTTTGTTGCAGTGGTAAATGGGAGTGTTTTCTTAATTTCACTTTCAGATTTGTTATCATTAGTGTATAGGAGTGCCAGAGATTTCTGTGCCTTAATTTTGTATCTTGCTACTTTACCAAATTCCTTGATTAGCTCTAGTAATTTTCTGGTAGCATCTTTGGGATTCTCTATGTATAGTATCATGTTATCTGCAAACAGTGACATCTTTACTTCTCCTTTTCCCATTTGGATTCCTTTTATTTCTTTTTCTTCTTTGATTGCTGTGGCTAAAACTTCCAAAACTATGTTGAATAATAGTGGTGAAAGTGGGCAACTTCTTCCTGATCTTAGTGGAAATGCTTTCAGTTTTTCACCATTGAGGATGATGTTGGCTGTGGTTTTTTCATATATTGCCTTTATTATGTTGTGGAAAGTTCCCTCTATGCCTACTTTCTGTAGGGTTTTTATCATAAATGGGTGTTGAATTTCGTCGGAAGCTTTCTCTGCATTTATTGAGATGATCATATGGTTTTTCTCCTTCAATTTGTTAATATGGTGTATCACGTTGATTGATTTGCATATATTTAAGAATCCTTGCATCCATGGGATAAGTCCCCCTTGATCATGGTGTATAATCCTTTTAATGTGTTGTTGTATCCTGTTTTCTAGTATTTTGTTGAGCATTTTTGCATCTATATTCATCAGTGATATTGGCCTGTGATTTTTTTTTTTGTAGTATCTTTGTCTGATTTTGGTATCAGGGTGATGTTGGCTTCATAGAATGAGTTTGGGAGTGTTCCTTCCTCTGAAATTTTTTGGAAGAGTTTGAGAACGATGGGTGTTAACTCTTCTCTAAATATTTGACAGGCTTCACATGTGAAGCCATCTTGTCCTGGACTTTTGTTTGTTGGAAGTTTTTTTTTTTTTTTGTGGTACGCTGGCCTCTCAGTGTTGTGGCCTCCCTCGTTGTGGAGCACAGGCTCCGGATGCTCAGGCTCATCAGCCATGGCTCACGGGCCCAGCTGCACCGTGGCATGTGGAATCCTCCCCGACTGGGGCACAAATCCATGTCCCCTGCATTGGCAGGCGCACTCTCATCCACTGCTCCACCAGGGAAGCCCTGGAAGATTTTTAATCACAGTTTCAATTTCATTACTTGGGATTTGTCGGTTCATATTTTATATTTCTTCCCGGTTCAGTCTCGGAAGGTTGTGCTTTTCTAAGAATTTTTCCATTTCTTCCATGTTGTCCATTTTTTTTGCCATAGAGTTTCTTGTGGTAGTCCCTTACGATGCTTTGTATTTCTGCAGTGTCTGTTGTAACTTCTCCTTTTTCCTTTCTAATTTTATTGATTTGAGTCTTCTCCTTCTTTTTCTTGATGTGTCTGCCTAATGGTTTATTAATTTTGTCTATCATCTCGAAGAACCAGCTTTTAGTTTTATTGATCTTTGCTACTGTTTTCTTTTTTTCTATTTCATTTATTTCTGCTTGATATTTATGATTTCTTTCCTTCTACTAACTTTGGGTTTTGTTTGTTCTTCTTTCTCTAATTCCTTAAGGTGAAATGTTAGAAATTTTATTTATATTTCTTGTTTCTTAATGTAGGCTTGTATTGCTATAAACTTGCCTCTTTATACCAAACTGCTTTTGCTGCATCCCTTAGGTTTAGGATTGTTGTGTTTTCATTGTAATTTGTCTGTAGGTATTTTTCTTGATTTCCTCTGATTTCTTTAGTGATCTCTTGGTTATTTAGTAACATATTGTTTAGGCACCATGTGTTTGTGTTTTTTCTGTTTTTTCCCTGTAATTGATTTCTAATCTCATAACATTGTGGTCAGAAAAGAATCTTGATATGATTTCAATTTACTGAGGCTTGATTTGTGACCCAAGATGTGATCTATCCTAGAAAACATTCTGTGTGCACTTGAGAAGCAAGTGTAATCTGCTCTTTTGGATGGAATTTTCTATAAGTAGCAATTAAACCTATCTGATCTACTGTGTCATTTAAAGCCTGTTTTCCTTATTAACTTCCTTTTGGATGATCTGTCCATTGGTGTAAGTGAGGTGTTAAATGTCCCCCACTATTATTGTGTTACTGTCAATTTCCTCTTTTATAGCTGTTAGCAGTTTCCTTATGTATTGAGGTGTTCCTATGTTGGGTGCATATATATTTATAATTTTTATATTTTCTTCTTGGATTGATCCCTTGATCATTATGTAGTATCCTTCCTTGTGTCTTTTAACAGTCTTTATTTTAAACTCATTTTTTCTGATATAAGTATTGCTATTCCAGCTTTCTTTTGATTTCCATGGAATATCTTTTCACGTCCTCTCATTTTCAGTCTCTATATGTCCCTAGGTCTGAACTGGGTCTCTTTTAGACAACATATATATGGGTCTTGTTTTTGTATCCATTCAGCGAGCCTGTGTCTTGTGGTTGGAGCATTTATTCCATTCATGTTTAAGGTAATTATCCATATGTATGTTCCTATTACCATTTTTGTAATTGTTATGGGTGGGGTTTTTTTGTAGGTTCTGTTCATCTCTTGTGTTTCCAACTTAGATAAGTTCCTTTAGCATTTCTTTTAGAGCTGGTTTGTTGGTGCTGAATTCTCTTAGCTTTTGCTTGTCTGTAAAGCTTTTGATTTCTCCATCAAATCTGAATGAGATCCTTGCTGGGAAGAGTAATCTTGGTTGTAGGTTCTTCCCTTTCATCACTTTAAATATGTCATGTCACTCCCTTCTGGCTTGTAGAGTTTCTGCTGAGAAATCAGCTGTTACCCTTATGGGAGTTCCTTTGTATGTTTTTTGTAGTTTTCCCCTTGTTGCTATCAGTAATTTTTCTTTGTCTTTAATTTTTGTCAATTTGATTACTATGTGTCTCGGCATCTTTCTCCTTGAGTTTATCCTGCCTGGGACACTCTGTGCTTCCTGGACTTGATTAACTATTTCCTTTCCCATGTTAGGGAATCTTTCACTATAATCTCTTCAAATATTTTCTCGGGTCCTTTCTCTCTCTCTTCTCCTTCTGGGACCCCTATAATGCGAATGTTGTTCCTTTTAATGTTGTCCCAGAAGTCTGTGAAGGCTGAATGAAGTCTTTAATGAATGAAGACTTTAATGTTGTCCCAGAAGTCTGAAGGCTGTCTTCATTTCTTTTCATTCTTTATTCTATTCTGTGGCAGTGAATTCCACCATCTGTCTTCCAGGTCATTTATCTGTTCTTCTGCCTCAGTTATTCTGCTATTGATTCCTTCTAGTTTATTTTTCACTTCAGTTATTGTATTATTGATCCCTGTTCATTTGTTCTTTAATTCTTCTAGGTGTTTGTTCTTTAATTCTTCTAGGTCTTTGTTAAAACTTTTTGCATCTTCTCGATCTTTGCCTCCATTCTTGTTTTGAGGTCCTGGATCATCTTCACTATCATTATTCTGAATTCTTTTTCTGGAAGGTTGCCTATCTCCACTTCATTTAGTTGTTTTCCTGGGGTTTTATCTTGTTCCTTCATCT
This sequence comes from Lagenorhynchus albirostris, assembly GCF_949774975.1. NCBI lineage: Eukaryota > Metazoa > Chordata > Mammalia > Artiodactyla > Delphinidae > Lagenorhynchus > Lagenorhynchus albirostris. Next base: position 83,203,810 of record NC_083116.1, on the reverse strand, counting down.
GGTACATAGCTCTCTGCCTTTTCATCTTGTCTATCTTTCTGTGAATGTGGTTTTTGTTGCACAGGCTGCAGGATTCTAGTTCTTCTTGCTTCTGCTGTCTGCTCTCTGGTGTATGAGGCTATCTAAGAGGCTTGTGCAAGGTTCCTGATGGGAGGGACTGGTGGTGGGTAGAGCTGGGTGTTGCTCTGGTGGGCAGAGCTCAGTAAAACTTTAATCCGCTTGTCTGCTAATGGGTGGGACTTGGTTCTCTCCCTGTTGGTTGTTTAGCCTGAGTCAACCCAACACTGGAACCTACCCGGACTCCTCGGTGGGGCTAATGGCCGACTCTGGGAGGGCTCACGCCAAGGAGTACTTCCCAGAACTTCTGCTGCCAGTGTTCTTGTCCTCACGTTGAGCCACAGCTACCCTCAGCCTCTGCAGGAGACCCTCCAACACTAGCAGGTAGGTCTGGTTCAGTCTCTATGGGGTCACTTTTCCTTCCCCTGGTCCCGATGAACACACTACTTTGTGTGTGCCCTCCAATAGTGGAGTCCCTATTTCCCCCAGTCCTGTCAAAGTCGTGCAATCAAATCCCACTAGCTTTCAAAGTCTGATTCTCTAGGAATTCCTCCTCCCATTGCCGGACCCCCAGGTTGGGAAGCCTGATGTGGGGCTCAGAATTTTCATTCCAGTGGGTGGACTTCTGTGCTATATGTGTTCTTTGTGAGTCACCCACCCAGTAGTTATGGGAGTTGATTTTATTGTGATTGCGCCCCTCCTCCCATCTCATTGTGGCTCCTCCTTTGTCTTTGGATGTGGGGTATCTTTTTTGGTGAGTTCCAGTGTCTTCCTGTTGATGACTGTTCAGCAGTTAGTTGTGATTCCGGTGTCCTCATAAGAGGGAGTAAGTGTACGTCCTTCTACTCTGCCATCTTGTTATTTCTATGATTCCATTTATATGAAATATCCAGAATAGTCAAATCCATAGAGACAGAAAATAGATTAGTGGTTTCCAGTGGCTGTGGGATGGAGGATTGGGAGTGACTGCTAATTGGTACATGTTTTCTTTTTGAAGTGATAAAGATATTCTGGAATTAGATAGTGGTAATGGATGCACAATTTTGTGTATACTTTATTTTGGTTTTTTTTGTTTGTTTTTTTTTGCGGTACGCGGGCCTCTCACTGCTGTGGCCTCTCGCATTGCAGGCTCCGGACGCGCAGGCTCAGCGGCCATGGCTCACGGGCCCAGCCGCGCGGCATGTGGGATCTTCCCGGACCGGGGCACGAACCCGTGTCCCCTGCATCGGCAGGCGGACTCCCAACCACTGCGCCACCAGGGAAGCCCCTGTGTATACTTTAAAACGCTGAATTGTATACTATAAAAAGGTGAATTTATGGTTATGGATTAATTTTCAATTTTAAAAGCTGGAAACAATGAAAGTATCCACAAACATCCATGAATAGATAATTATTTAAATTAAAAATTATGGTAAGTCCATACAATGGGTTTGTGTGCAGCCATTAAAAGGACCTTTAAAAATGAGAATAAAGAACATGTTACATGGAAAAATCACCAAGCTACATGGTTAACTTTAAAAAAACACCCTACCAAAATGGTGAATGTATGATCACTTTGTGAAATGAAAAGCAACACATATGCAGGTAGATGCAACTCTCACACACATATCTGTGTGTATGTGTGTGTTTGTGTAAACATATACAAATTTATATTCTGCTCTTCTCCACGCTATTAATTATTGAATCATGACTATACTGGCCAACTTTGGATATTTTTACTTTTCATTGGCTCTTTCTGCAGTATTAATTTTTTCTAATCTTACACTATTTTATCTCTTTTACTTATTTAATCTTTTGAATGTTTATAGAGGCTATCTAGATAGAGAGATAATAGATCTTCTTACTTTCTTCTTTGTGTTTCATAGAATTCTAAAAAATTCTAAGTGAAATATTACATTGAAAACCTGAAGTAAGGGCTTCCCTGGTGGCGCAGTGGTTAAGAGTCTGCCTGCCGATGCAGGGGATGCAGGTTCGTGCCCCGGTCCGGGAGGATCCCGCATTCCGCAGAGCAGCTGGGCCCGTGAGCCGTGGTCTCTGAGCCTGCGCGTCCGGAGCCTGTGTTCCGCAGGGGGAGGGACCGCAGCAAGTGAGAGGCCCGCGTGGCAAAAAAAAAAAAAAAAAAAAAAAACCTGAAGTAAAACACACACACAAAAATACATGTAGTCTTCCTCCAAATCATTCTTATTTTTCATTTTATGAGAATGTTACAGGGACTCCATGGTTCTTATCCTTAGATTTTTACCTTAAAAAAATTAACAGAGAAGTCCTTTATATTTGTTCAAAGAAGAGAAAAATTCTTGGCCTTAAGATGAAAGCTAATTTCCAGAAAAAACACAATGAATCAACGAACTCCTCAATTAAAAAACCCTAAATGAAAACAGATTACTATCGCCCAGAGGGTTCAGTTTTGTTCTCTGTTGTCATCCTTTGAGCACTTGAAATTATGAAAGAATTTCAGATCTATAGTCCTTCACCTTGGCAATGCCCTCTTCTTGTTCCATGTTTCACATGCAGCTAGTTCATCAATGTTGAAAAAAAAAAGGCTGAACTTGGAAAAAATGATGGGGAAAAATCATTTTGAAACCTAGAAGTAAAAGGCTTTAGTTTTCCATTCTAGTATAACAAAAAAACACAAAAATCCAGTTGTGAGTATAATGGTGGTTGACAGGGCTGGGGAGATGGGAAAATGTGAAGTTATTTAATGGGTATAAAAAATTCTGGACTTTGGTTGTACAACTCTGTGAATATACTTAGCATGACTGAACTGTACACTTAAAAAAGGTTAATATGGTCAATTTTATGTTATATGCATCTTAATGCAGTTTAAAATAAAAATAAATAAATCCATTTAAAGTATAAATGGTTCGGGTTGATGTCAGCAGCTCTAAGTTGGGAATGTTTTCAACTCAATTAAAATGTTTCCCATAAATCAAACCCACCTGGATTTGATACAATTTTTAATTCCAGTCATTTTACTAAAATACGCACATATTTCTCTTTTTTTTAACATCTTTATTGGGATATAATTGCTTTACAATGGTATGTTAGTTTCAGCTTCACAACAAAATGAATCAGTTATATATATACATATATTCCCATATCTCTTCCCGCTTGCGTCTCCCTCCCTCCCACCCTCCCTATCCCACCCCTCCAGGCTGTCACAAAGCACCGAGCTGATCTCCCTGTGCTATGCGGCTGCTTCCCACTAGCTATCTACCTTACGTTTGGTAGTGTATATATGTCCATGCCTCTTTATCGCTTTGTCACCGTTTACCCTTCCCCCTCCCCATAGTCTCAAGTCCATTCTCTAGTAAGTCTGTGTCTTTATTCCTGTTTCACCCCTAGGTTTTTCATGACATTTTTTTTAAATTCCATATATATGTGTTAGCATACGGTATTTGTCTCTCTCTTTCTGACTTACTTCACTCTGTATGACAGACTCCAGGTCCATCCACCTCATTACAAATAGCTCAATTTCGTCTCTTTTTATGGCTGAGTAATATTCCATTGTATATATGTGCCACATCTTCTTTATCCATTCATCCGATTATGGACACTTAGGTTGTTTCCATCTCTGGGCTATTGTAAATAGAGCTGCAATGAACATTTTGGTACATGACTCTTTTTGAATTATGGTTTTCTCAGGGTATATGCCCAGTAGTGGGATTGGTGGGTCGTATGGTAGTTCTATTTGTAGCTTTTTAAGGAACCTCCATACTGTTCTCCACAGTGGCTGTATCAATTTACATTCCCACCAACAGTGTAAGAGGGTTCCCTTTTCTCCACACCCTCTCCAGCATTTATTGTTTCTAGATAAAATACGCACATATTTCTCTTAATTTACTAAAACTATATCTATAGCTATAAAACAACTTAATTTCCAATTTTACTCTTGAAGTCTTTTGTCTTGCAAGATTTAGAGACCCCTGTAAAACGATTGTGAAAATATTACTACATTTACTTTGGGAAATAATAAATAGTCTGATATATATATATATATATATATATATATATATATACACACACACACACACACACACACACACACAAAACTCCAAGGTTTGACTTGTACAACTGGGTAGAAGTGTGACATTCACTGAAATGAAGAGTAGGAAAGGAGCAAGTTTGGAGGATTAGGGCTAGATCAACTGTTCTCAAAAGGTATGATTTCCCCCCCAGGGGACATTTGGGAGTACCTGGAGACATTTCTGGTTACCACACCTGGAGGCAGTTGTGGGATGTGGGGGCATGCTATTGGCCTGGGTTGGGATACTGTTAAACATCCTACAGTGCACAGGACAGGCTCCCACCAGAAAGAGTGATCTGTCCCCAAATGTCAATAGTGCCAAGAGTGAGAAACCTTGGGTTGGCACCCTCTCTTCTGAATCTGGCCACTCTTTCTCAGCCTTTGCAGCAGGCTTCTCCTCTTCTGACTCTAATTGCTCAATAGTCTGCCTTTAGCAGCCCACTTCTCTTTTCCTCTACATTTTCTCTTGGGAACATCACTCATGACTTCAACTACCAATTCTATGTTGCTAACTCCCACATCTTTATGCCTAGTCCCAACTGTTCTTCTAGCTCTAGAGCATTTTTTCTTTGTATTTCCCTTCACATCTTTTCATTAACTTACTGCTACGTTTCTTGTCTTTATAAGTAGCATCTGGTAGAAAACCACAGGGTCATTTATTTCCCAAACATTTACTGAGTATCTAGTTTGTGTAAAGGGCAGCACTAGTATTTGAAAGAAGGTAGTGGTGGTGGAGATGAGAGGTAATCATAGTAAGTGTCTTAAATGCATTATCCCTGATTATGGCAATAGTTTTACAAGGAAGAAATTATTATCTCCTGGAAACGAAAGCCTCAAGTGCTTAATCAACTACTTAACTATCACAGAGCTTGTAAATAGCAGAGTATTTTAAAAGTCAGTTCTATTTTGACATTAAGGATTGAACTCTCTACATTAAAAAACACTGGGGACAGTGCTGGAAAAGTGTGTCCATAGCCAAAGGGAGATGGATGTGAATGAGGAAGGTCTAAGACGTTCCAATAGCCTTTTATTCTAAGCCACAGTGCACCCTCTTCCGGTTGCTTACCGTATATCCCAGAATATAATACACCAGCCATAGGAGGATGAATCATTATTTTCCTTAACTCTAGAAAAGATAAAAAATTGACAACGAAAGTATGATATACCATCAATTGTCAGAGATTTCCTAGATGTTGAAATATTTTTTAAAAGGTAAGCCTTCAGAGATTTCTAATTTGTTAAAATATGAAGAAGAAAGTAATCTTAGATTCTATGACATACGATGAATTTGTTTTCTACATTCAATTTCCACGGTCAGTGCTGGTGGCTGGTGTGCTATTCTGCACTTTAGTCAACTAAGACGTTTGTATATTGCTTTCTAAATGGTCGTAGATTGTTTCATGGCTCTGTGTTGTGCTTCTGCAACTAGATCGTAAAGCTCTTAGCTCTTCAATCACCTCTTTGTTCTCCTCCCCCCCGCCGCCCCGCCCCCACACCAAGCGCCTTTCAACAATCTACGCAGAGTTTACCACTTATGAGTAAACCTAAATTTCTTGTAACTTAGAATTTCATAGACAGTATAAGACTTCACAGATTTAGTTACACTGGGGGGCGGGATGGGGAAAACATTATATTAAATATGAGCATCGTTTTTTTAAAGACCCATCCTTGTAGAAACGTTAAAATGTGGTGGGGTAGGGAGCGAGGCGGAGAGGGGATATACGTCTCAGGATACAGGAAATACGGAAAAAGCGAAACCCGGAGGAAGCTCTGTGCCTGGAGGGGACCCGCCGCCATCTCCGGTCTCTTGGCTTCGCCAGGGCCCACCGGAGAGAGCTGACACCCGGGTCCTATAATCCTTATGGGGGACCAACCTTGTACCTCCGGGAGATCCACGCTCCAGCCTGGAAACACGCGGGAAATCAAGCCTCCAAAAAAGCGCTGCCTCCTAGCTCCACGTTGGGATTATCCAGAAGGAACCCCCAACGGAGGTAGTACCCCTCTCCCTTCCACACCTCCTCCAGCATCACCGGGCCTGAAGTCGCACCCACCTTCTCCGGAGAAATAGTACAATATACTTCTCTCACCCCAAACCAGGTCAGATTCTTTCTCATTTGGGATATCCAGGCTCTCTGAAACTTAATTATATATTTTCCCAGATCTCCTTCTCCCTTTCCCTATTCTCTCCAGGATTTCAAAGTTGAAGAAAGAACATGCAGGCATTAAATAGCTCTTTCACAAAATATGTGGGGGTGAATTTATGGATATTTAATAACATTAAGTAATTATTTTAATATATTAGCTATGACAATCGTGGTTATATTTTTAAGAAGTAGACTTAATCTTTTGATATGCTTGAAAGTAATTCAGTAGGGCCAAGGTGAGGGGTACAAACAAAATGTTCATGAGTTAATAATTGTTAAAGCTGAGTGACGTATACATGGGGATTCATTAAACTGTTCTTGCTACTTTTGTGTATATTTGAAACTTTTCCATTCAAAAAATGATTGGTTCAAGATCAATAATAACAACATTATATTGAAGGCCTAATTCCTATGGCTAGCACTGTGGTAGCAGTATTGTAAGGTGAGCCTTCAGAGGTGTGTGCTTCTCTGTGTATGGCAGGAGAATTCAATTAGTAAAAAACAAAAAGTTACAATATGGTAACTCAAACCCAAGTGCCATAATGTTTGCTTGTTCAAGGTATTTAGGAAGCACGGGGGCGGGGGAGACGAGATGGACCAAATCATTCTGCCTGGTAGTAATCCTGAGCCATCAAAGAGAAAGGGGTAACTCTGGGTGGACCTTAAAGGGTGAGTGACATCTGCCATGTGGAGGGGGAGAGAATGTTTTTCTGGCTTACCTTTCCCAAGGCAGGCTTGTTCTAGGAAAACTTGGCTATAACTCTGAATGTATGAGAAGAACTAGGTGAGATAGAGTGCTGCAGGGCTTTAAATGTTATACTAAGGAGTATGCAGTTTAATTCATAAGCAGTGGAAGCCACTGAAGATTTTCAAGGAAGTATTGTATTTTAGCAGTCCAGTTTTTACTATCAGAAAAATGATCTTCTATTTAGATGAGCTTATAGAATACAAAAAACAAACGCTGACCGAAACCTCACAGATTCTTGTAATCCAAAGGAGACAGGGCATCCTTTCTTCATTCATGCAACAAACCTTTAAGAAGCCCTTGCAATGGACTAGGCATTATGCTGAAAGCTGTAGGGGATGGATAACCAAAGCACATAGGAGTGAAACAGATATTTGAATAAATAGGTCAATGAATGATGGGATAACAGTGGCAACAAAGGGAGTTCTGGACTTGGGGCTTGGTGGTAGTGCATAGAAAAAGAATGAGCTCTATTGTGCTTGGAGGCATCACCCAGTCATTCCTTACTGCCTGATTTCCCTCAACTTTACCTCTTTGTTCAAAGGGGTAGAGTTGGGGCTGGGAGGCACCATAGGGATAGCAATGCTCAAACAGAAAACAAAGAAGGTTGTACAGGGCAAAAAGTGCAAGAGCTACATAATTTCCTCCAGTGACTCAAATCATTGAAAATTATAATAATAGCAAATATTTACTGAACATCTTTATGTGCCAGACACTGTTCTACAAAGCTTCCTAAAGTCTCTGCTCATAATTACTATGCAATAGATCCCTTCTACTACTGTCTATATAACTGTTTTTCATGAATATATAACTGCAATGGGGGTATGGTAAAGCATAAGGACTTGAGGAGCCCAGGGGAAAGAGATGAACAGTAACAGAAGAAATGATTTAATGTTATTTTATTATTTTTCAGTCTTTGAGGGATTGCAGTATGACTCCATTTCCTTGGTGCATCCATAAAATAATTATTCAGTGAAGACAATGAAGATTATTGACAACGCTACCCTGCTTTTCTGATGTCCTGCTTCAGGAAGTTGTGATTTTTAAGGTAATCTCTTTACCAAAAACTTTTTAAGGAAGGAGCAGGAATAAGAGTTGATTATGACACATTAAATATAACTAGCCAAACAAAAAGCTAGCACCAAATGATAAATTGAAACCATTTTCTACATTATATGAAAGCATATATACCATATAATAATAATGTTATCTATAAGCTGTTTTGCTATATTCATTCCTAATTACCTTATAGTTCCTGCTGTTACTGTGAAATGTATATTTTAAACCACATTTTCAGATTATTGCCCGTAAATGAGAACACGATTGATATTTTTACATACTGATTTTATACACTGTAACCTTTCTGATTTATATCTGTTCTAATAATTTGTAGGTTCTCTGGATTATCTGTTAATTTATTATATTGTGAATAATGGCAGTTTGTTCCTTTCCAATATTTATTTTTTAATTTGTCTTACCGGGCTAGCTAGGATCTTCGGTACAATGAGAAATAGTGGCAGTGACAGAGGATTTCCTTGTCTTGCTCCTGAATTTACAAGGAAACTATACGTATTTCACCATTTTTAGTAGATTTTCTTTTTCGGGTTAAAGAAATTCCTTTGTATTCTTAGTTTGCTGAGAGCTTTTATTCTGAATGAGTATGGAGTTTTTTCTCCAAATACTTTGTATCTACTGCCATGAGCATGTGGGGTATTTTCCTCCATTAATATGACACTGACTGTGTGATAAATTATAATATTCAGTTTTCTAATGTATTTCCTGCTTTTGGTTTCATCAGGCCTCACCATTGAATATTTTGTCCCCTATTTTTATAATTTTTCCTTTTATCTTTATTTTTCTCTTTACTTTCTTTTTGTTTGCTCTTTTTCTAATTTATTTATTTGGACCATTAGCTCAGTAATTTTAAATCTTCTTTCCTAAAATAAGAATTTATAACGAAGTTTTCCACTACATACCACTTTAGAAGAATTTCACAGGTTTTTATGTGTAGTATTTTTATTATTATTCAATTATTAGTATCTAATTGCTCTTATGATTTCTTTTTTGACTCATGAGTTATTTGGTTTTGTTTCAATTTACATACATATGATCTCTTTTTTAGAAATCATATTGTGAAATTATTAATCCAGTTACAGTTAAACTTCATCTTTATTATTCTTCTGGTAACAAAAACAAAATTATACACTGGCTCCTCATCCCAATAGATTTCAGCAATATAAAACTTTTTCTTTCATTAAATACATAGGGAAACTGATTACGCTATTCAGTGATGGAGTTATTGATGATATTTACACTTGTGATTTTAAACCTTTTATTTTGATCTAATTCTACACTTAAAGAAAAGTTCTGAGAATATTACAAAAAACTCCCATACACCCTTTACCCAGGTTCACCAATTACCATTTTACCATGTTTGCTTTATAATTCTCTATTTCTGTTTCTCCCTCTCACTCTCCCTTCCCCTTTCCCTTCCCTGTCTTAAGCCTCCCCCCTCCCTCCTTCTCTCTCTTTGAACTATTTGAGAGTAACTTGCAGACATCATGCTCCTTTACCTGTAAATACTTCAGTGTATATTTCCTCAGAATAATGCCTTTCTCTTACATAGCCTCAGTACATGTGTCAAAATAGAAATTGGACATTGTTCCAATTTTTTGTTCCATAAACCTTTATTGTCAAGATTATCCACTCATACTCACTGAAAAAGGGATGAGTTTGGGAGAACATGTATTTCAAATGGACAATGTAAGCTCTATTATAGTTCATTTTTTCCAGCTTTATTTTTTTTTATTGGAGTATAATTGCTTTAGAGTGTTGTGTTAGCTTCTGCTGTACAATGAAGTGAATCAGAATCAGCTATATGTATACCAATATCCCCTCCCTCTTAAACCTCCCTCCCACCCCTCGCCCCATCTAGGTTGTCACAGAGCACTGAGCTGAGTTCCCTGTGCTATACAGCAGGTTCCCACTGGCTATTTTACACATGGTAGTGTATTTATGTCAAACCTAATCTCCCACTTTGTTCCACCCTCCCCTTCCCCCACCATATCCACATGTCCTTTCTCTATGTCTACATCTCTATTCCTGCCCTGCTAATAGATTAATCTGTACCATTTTTCTAAGTTCCACATATATGTGCTAATATACGATATTTCTTTTTTTCTTTCTGGCTTACTTCACTCTATATGACAGACTCTAGGTCCATCCACATCTCCACAAATGACCCAATTTCATTCCTTTTTATGGCTGAGTAATATTCCATTGTATATATGTACCACATCTTCTTTATCCATTCATCTGTCATTGGACATTTGTTTCCATATCATGGCTATTCTAAATAGCGCTGCAATGAACATTGTGGTACATGTGTCCTTTTGAATTATGGTTTTCTCAGGGTATATGCCCAGTAGTGGGATTGCTGGCTCATATGGTAGTTCTATTTTTAGTTTTTTAAGGAACCTCCATACTGTTATATTTGACATATAACATTGTAAGTTTAAAGTGTACAGTGTGATGATTTGCTACATGTATATATTACAAAATGATTACACAGGATAAGATTAGTTAACACATCAATCACCTCATATAGTTACTATTTTTGTGTGTGTGTGTGGTGAGAACTTTTAAGATCTACTCTCCTAGCAACTTTTAAGTATACAATACAGAATTGTTAACTGTAGTCATTATACTATAGTATTAACTCTATTAACTATAGTTATATAACTATATATACTATAACTATAGTATTAATTACAGTATAATATACATCATGCTTTATATTAGATCCCTAGAACTTATTCATGTTACCACTGAAAGTTTATACCCTTTGACCACCTTCACCCATTTCCCCTACCCTACCACCCCTGGAAACCACCAATATACTCTCTGTTTCTATGAGTTCAGTTTTTTTAGATTCCATGCATAAGTGAGAGCATACAGTATTTATCTTTTTCTGTCTGACTTATTTCACTTTGCCTGATGCCCTCAAGGTTTATCCACTATGTCAGAAATGACAAGATTTCCTTTTTTTTATAGCTGAATAATGTTCCATTGTGTATTTTTTTTTCTTTGTCCATTCATCTGTCAGTGGACACTTAGTTTGTTTCCACATCTTGGCTATTGTAAATAATGATGCAGTAAACATAGGGGTTGCAGATATCTCGAGATCATGATTTCATTTCCTTCAGATATACCAAGGAGTGGAATTGCTGGATCATATGGTAGTTCTATTTTTAATTCTTTGAGGAACCAACATACTGCTTTCCATAGTAGATATTTCAGTTCACGTTCCCATCAAGGGATGTGCAAGGGTTCACTTTTCTCTGTATCATCACCAGCATTTGTTATCTCCTGCTTTTGTTAATAGCCATTCTAAAAAGTGTGAGATATCTCATTGTGTTTTTGATTTGTATTTCCCTGATGATTAGTGATGTTGAGTACCTTTTCATGTGCCTGTTAGCCAGATATGTCTTCTTTGGAAAAATGTCTATTTAGGTCTTTTGCACCTTTTTGAATTAGATTACTTGTTTTTCTGTTCCTTATATATTCTGGATATTAATTTCTTATCAGATATATGTTTTAAAAATATTTTCTCCCATTCCATAGTTTGCTTTTTCATTTTGTCAATCATTTCTTTTTCTGTGCAGAAGCTTTTTAGTTTGGTATAGTCCCATTCATTTATTTTTTGCTTTTGTTGCTTATGCTTCAGGTGTCATATCCATAAAATCATTGCAAAGACAAATATCAAGAAGCTTTTTCCCTGTTTTCTTCTAGGAATTTCATGGTTTCAGATCCTTACCTTTAAGTCTTTAATCTATCTTGAATTAATTTTTGCGAGTGGTATAAGATTGGGCTCCAGTTTTATTCTTTTTTGTGTGAATATTCAGTTTCCTCAGCATTATTTATGAAATAGACTATCTTTTCTCCATTAAGTACTCTCAGATCCCTTGTCAAATATTAGTGGACTGTATATGCAGCATTTTATTCTGGGCTCCCGATTCTGTTCCAAGGTCTGCATGTCTGTTTTTATGTCAGCACCATACTCTTTTGATTACTATAGTTTTGTAGTATATGAAATTGGGGTTCCAATATTATTATCTAGGCCATATTCCAATTTCACCTATTTATCCCAATAATGTCTTTTATAGCTATTTTCTTTTCCTGATCAAAATTTCAATCCAAGATGATGCATTGCATTTAGTTCTCATGTCTCTTCAGTTTTTTTTTTTTATTATTAACCTGGAACAGTTCAACCTTTCTTTATCTCTCATGACATTGACAATTTAGAAGACTACAGAACAATTATTTTGTAGATTGTTCTTAAGTTTAAATTTGCATGCCAGTTCCTCATTATTATGTATAGATTATGCATTTTGGCAGGAATGTCAGAGAAGTAATAAATTGTTCTTAGGGCAGCATATCAGTGGCGTATAATATTGATTTGACCCCTTAGAAGAAATGTTAACCTTGATTACTTTGTTCAGATGATGTTTGCTAGATTAATCCACTATAAAGTTCCGTTTTCCTCTTTGTAGGTAATAATTTTGCTGGGGGTACTTTGAAACTGTGTAGATATCCTATTCCTCATCAAACTAAAATCCACTGGCCTTAATATCTATTGATAATTCTTTACCACATCAGTTATTACTATGAAGGCTGCAAAATGGTCATTTTCAAACATCATCATTTTTACTACATTAGTTTGTATTCTACTTCAAGGAAGAGCTTTTTCCCCCTCCATCTATTTATTTATTTATCTTAGTTTGGCACACAGATTTTTTTTACTTTATTTCATGAATACGCTATTGCTATCATAATTTATTTTAATGCTCAAATTGTCCCAGTGGCAGCCCATTCAACCTGGATTCTCTGATTATTTGACATATTCCCATCATTCTTTGATATATACTTTGAGTTCAATATTTCCTTACTTTTTTACTTTCATGTTTGTCTGGTGTTTCCTGACTCATTGACCATTTCTCTATGGATCTCTGGTACCATTTAGTGGGAGACAGTATTTGGAAACCAAGACATGGGTACATGGATTTTTTTTAACTTTTTAAAAAATTTTTCATACAATTATAAAGATTACTTTCCATTTACAGTTATTACAAAATATTGGCTATATTCCCCACGTTGTACAACACATCTTTGAGCCTGTGTTATACCCAATGGTTCGTACCTCCCACTCCTCCACCCCTATACTGCCCCTCCCCCTTCTCCCCACTGGTGACCACTAATTTGTTCTCTATATCTGTGAGTCTGCTCCTTTTTTGTTATATTCACTACTTTGTTGTATTTTTTAGATTCCACATATAAGTGATATCATACAGTATTTGTCTTTCTCTGTCTGACTTATTTCACTTAGCATAATGCCCTCCAAGTCCATCCATGTTGCTGTAGATGACAAAATTTCATTCTTTTTTATGGCTGAGTCGTATTCCATTTTGTGTGTGTGTGTGTGTGTGTGTGTGTGTGTGTGTGTGTTATCTTGGTAATTATAATGCTGCTAGGAACATTGGGGTTGCATGTATCTTTTCAAATGACTGTTTTTTGTTGTTGTTGGATATATACCCAAGAGTGGAATTGTTGGGTCATATGGTAGTACTATTTTTAGTTTTTTGAGAAACCTCCATACTGTTTTCCGCAGTAGCTACACCAATTTACATTCCCAACAAGAGTATAAAATGGTCACTTTTTCCACATGCTCACCAACATTTTTTATTTGTGCTCTTTTCAATGATAGCCATTCTGATAGGTGTGAAGTGTTATCTTGTGGTTTTGATTTGCATTTCCCTGATGATTAGTGATGTTGAGCATGTTTTCATGTGCCTGTTGGCCATCTGCATTTCCTCTTTGGATAAATGTCTATTTAGTTCTTCTGCCCATTTTTTAGTTGGTTTTTTTTTATGATGTTCAACTGTATGAGCTGTTTATATATGTTGGTTGTTAATCCCTCATAGGTCATACCATTTTCAAATATTTTCTCCCATTCACTAAGCTGTCTTTTCATTTTGTCAGTGGTTTCCTTGGCTCTTCAAAAGCTTTTAAACGTGATTAGGTCCCATTTGTTTATTTTTGCTTTTATTTCCTTTACTTTAGGAGACAGATCCAAAAAAATATTGCTGTGATTTATGTCAAAGAGTATTCTGCTTTTGTTTTCCTCTAGGAGTTTTATAGTATCCAATCTTACATTTAGGTCTTTAATCCATTTTGAGTTTGTTTTTGTATATGGTGTTAGAGAATGTTGTAATTTCATTCTTTTACATGTAGCTGTCCAGATTTCCTAGCACTACTTATTGAAGAGACTGTCTTTTCTCCACTGTGTATTCCTGCCTCCTTTGTCATTGATTAATTGACTGTGAGTGTGTAGGTTTATTTCTGGGCTTTCTATCCTGTTGCATTGATCTACATGTCTGTTTTGTTCTAGTACCGTATGATTTGGATTAGTGTAGCTTTGTAGTATAGTATGAAGTCAGGGAGCATGATTCCTCCACCTCTGTTCTTTCTTCTGGAGATTGATTTGGCTATTATGGGTCTTTTGTGTTTCCATAAAAATTTTATGATTTTTGGTTCAGGTTCTATGGAAAATGCCACTGGTACTTTCATAGGGAATGCAATGAATCTTCAGATTGCCTTGGATAGTATGGTCATTTTAACAATATTGATTTTTCCAACCCAAGAATCTGGTATATCTTTCCATGTTTTTATGTCTTCAATTTCTTTCATCAGTGTCTTACAGTTTTTGGAGTACAGGTCTTTTGTCTCCCTAACTAGGTTTAGTCCTAGGTATTTTATTCTTTTTGTTGCAGTGGTAAATGGGAGTGTTTCCTTAATTTCTCTTTCAGATATTTCATCATTAGTGTATAGGAATGGAAGAGATTTCTGTGCATTAATTACTTGACCAAATTTGCTGATTAGCTCTAGTAGTTTCCTGGTAACATCTTTAGGATTCTCTATGTGCAGTATCGTGTCATCAGCAGTGACAGCTTTACTTCTCTTCTGATTTGGATTCCTTTTATTTCCTTTTCATCTCTGATTGCTGTGGCTAAAACTTCCAGAACTATGTTGAATAATAGTGGTGAGAATAGAAAACCTTGTCATGTTCCTGATCTTAGAGGAAATGGTTTCAGTTTTTCACCATTGAGAATGATGTTGGCTGTGGGTTTGTCATATATAGCCTTTATTATGTTGAAGTAAGCTCCTTCTATACCTACTTTCTGAAGGGTTCTTATCATAAATGGGTGTTGAATTTTGTCAAAAACTTTTTCTGCATCTATTGAGATGATCATATGGATTTTTCTCCTTCAGTTTGTTAATGCGGTTTATCACATTGATTGATTTGCTTATATTGAAGAACCCTTGCATTACTGGGATAAACCCCAGTTGATCATGGTGCATGATCCTTTTCATCTGTTTTGGATTCTGTTTGCTGGTATTCTGTTGAGGATTTTTGCATCTATGTTCATCAGTGATATTGGCCTGTAGTGTTCTTTCTTTGTGACATCTTTGTCTAATTTGGGAATCAGGGTGATATGACCTCGTAGAATTAGTTTGGGAGTGTTCTTCCGTCTGCTATATTTTAGAAGAGTTTGAGAAGGATGGTTGGTAGCTCTTCTCTAAATGTTTGATAGAATTCACCTGTGAAGCCATCTGGTCCTGGGCTTTTGTTTGTTGGAAGATTTTGAAAAACAGTCTCAATTTCAGTGCTTCAATTGCTCTGTTTATATTTTATATTTCTTCCTGATTCAGTCTTGGAAGGTTGTGCTTTTCTAAGAATTTGTCCATTTCTTCCAGGTTGTCCAATTTATTGGTATATAGTTGCTTGTAGTAATATCTAAAGATCCTTTGTGTTTCCTCAGTATCAGGTGTTACTTCTCATTTTTCATTTTGAATTCTATTGATATGAGCCTTCTCCCTTTTTTTCTTTTTTCTTTTTTTTTTAAATTTAATTAATTTATTTATTTGGCTGTGTTGGGTCTTCGTTTCTGTGTGAGGGCTTTCTCTAGTTGTGGCAAGCGGGGGCCACTCTTCATCGCGGTGCGCAGGCCTCTCACTGTCGCGGCCTCTCTTGTTGCAGAGCACAGGCTCCAGACGCGCAGGCTCAGTAGTTGTGGTGCACGGGCTTAGTTGCTCTGTGGCATGTGGGATCTTCCCAGACCAGGGTTTGAACCTGTGTTCCCTGCATTGGCAGGCAGATTCTCAACCACTGCGCCACCAGGGAAGCCCCTCCCTTTTTTTCTTGATGAGCCTGGCTAATGGTTTTTCAATTTTATTTATCTTCTCAATGAACCACCTTTTATTTCATAGATCTTCACTATTGTTTCCTTCATTTTGTTTACATTTATTTCTGATCTGATCTTCATGATTTCTTTCCTACTGCCAACTTTGGGGGTTTTTTTGATCTTTCTCTAATTGCTTTAGGTATAAGGTTAGGTTGTGTATTTAAGATGTTTCTGGTTTCCTGAGGTAGGATTCTATTGCTATAATCTTCCCTCTTAGAACTGCTTTTGCTGCATCCCATAGGTTTTGGGTTGTCATGTTTTCATTGTAATTAGTTTCTAAGTATTTTTTTATTTCCTCCTTGATTTCTTCAGTTATCCCTTGGTTATTTAGTAATGTATTGTTTAGCCTCCATGTGTTTGTTTTTTTTAAAGATTTGTTCCTGTAATTGATATCTAGTTTCATAGTGGTGTAGTAGGAAAAGGTACTTGATACGATTTCATAAATTTTCATAAATTTACCAAGGCTTGATTTGTGACCCAGGATATGATCAATCATGGAGAATGTTCCATGAGCACTTGAGAAGAAACTGTATTCTGTCTTTTTTGGATGGAATCTCCTATAAATATCAATTAAGTCCATCTTCTTTAACGATTTAAAGCTTGTGTTTCCTTATTTATTTTCCTGTTTTTTTACACTATTTTGAATTTTATTTATTTTTTTATACGGCAGGTTCTTATTAGTTATCCATTTTATACATATTAGTGTATATTTGTCAATCCCAATCTCCCAGTGTGTCACACCAAACGCCCCCTCCCGCGACTTTGCCCCTTTGGTGTCCATACGTTTTTTCTCTACATCTCTGTCTCTATTTCTGCCCTGCAAACCGATTCATCTGTAACATTTTTCTAGATCCCACATATATGCATTAATATACAATATTTGTTTTCCTCTTTCTGACTTACTTCACTCTGTATGTCAGTCTCTCGATCCATCTATGTCTCAGCAAGTGACCCAATTTTGTTCCTTTATATGGCTGAGTAATATTCCATTGTACATATCTACCACATCTTCTTTATCCATTCATCTGTCAATGGGCATTTAGGTTGCTTCCATGACCTGGCTATTGTAAATAGTGCTGCAATGAACATTAGGGTGCATGTGTCTTTTTGAATTATGATTTTCTCTGGGTATATGCTCAGTAGTGGGATTGCTGAGTCATATGGTAATTCTACTTTTAGTTTTTTAAGGAACCTCCATACTGTTCTCCATACTGACTGTATCAATTTACATTCCCACAGCAGTGCAAGAGGGTTCCCTTTTCTCCACACCCTCTCCAGCATTTGTTGTTTATAGATTTTCTGATGATGCCCATTCTAACTGGTGTGAGGTGATACCTAATGGTAGTTTTGATTTGCATTTCTCTAATAATTAGTGATGTTGAGAAGCTTATCATGAGCTTCTTGGCCATCTGTATGTCTTCTATGGACAAATGTCTATTTAGGGCTTCTGCCCAGTTTTGGATTGCATTGTTTGTTTTTTTAATATTGAGCTGCATGAGCTCTTTATACATTTTGGAGATTAATCCTTTGTCAGTTGATTCATTTGCAAATATTTCTTCCCATTCTGAGGGTTGTCTTTTCGTCTTGTTTGTAGCTTCCTTTGCTTTGGAAACGCTTTGAAGTTTCATTAGGTCCCATTTGTTTATTTTTGTTTTTATTTCCATTTCACTAGGAGGTGGGTCAAAAAGGATCTTAGTTTGGTTTTATTTCCATTACTCTGGAAGGTGGATCGAAAAAATCTTCCTGTGATTTTTGTCAAAGAGTATTCTTCCTATGTTTTGCTCTAAGAGTTTTATAATCTCCAGTCTTACATTTAAGTCTCCATTTCAGTTTGAATTTATTTTTGTGTATGGTGTTAGGGAGTGTTATTAATTTCATTCTTTTACATGTTGCTGTCCTGTTTTCCCAGCACCACTTATTGAAGAGACTGTCTTTTCTCCATTGTTAATCATTGCCTCCTTTGTCACAGATTAGTTGACCATAGGTAGCTGGGTTAATCTCTGGGCTTTCTATCCTGATCCTTTCATCTATTTCTGTTTCTCTGCCAATATCATATTGTCTTGATTACTGTAGCTTTGTGTTATAGTTATATTTCTGTTTTTCTGCCAATATCATATTGTCTTGATTACTGTAGCTTTGTGGTATAGTCGGAAGTCAGGGAGTCTGATTCCTCCAGCTCCGTATTTTTCCCTCATGACTGCTTCAGATATTCAGGGTCTTCTGTGTCTCTATACATATTTTAAGATTTCTTGTTGTAGTTCTGTAAAAACTGCCACTGTTATTTTGATAGGATTGCATTGAATTTTGAGATTCCTTTGGGTAGTATAGTCATTTTCACAATGTTGATTCTTCTGATCCAAGAACATGGTATATCTCTTCATCTGTTTGTATCATCTTTAATTCCTTTCGTCAGTGTCTTATAGTTTTCTGCATACAGCTCTTTTGTCTCCTTAGGTAGGTTTATTCCTACGTTGTTTTTTTTTAACATCTTTATTGGGGTATAATTGCTTTACAATGGTGTGTTAGTTTCTGCTTTATAACAAAGTGAATCAGTTATACATATACATATGTTCCCATATCTCTTCCCTCTTGTGTCTCCGTCCCTCCCACCCTCCCTATCCCACCCCCCCAGGCAGTCACAAAGCACCAAGCCGATATCCCTATGCCATGCGGCTGCTTCCCACTAGGTATCTACTTTATGTTTGTTAGTGTATATATGTCCGTGCCTCTCTCTCGCCCTGTCACAGCTCACCCATCCCCCTCCCCATATCCTCAAGTCCATTCTCCAGTAGGTCTGTGTCTTTATTCCCGTCTTACTCCTAGGTTCTTTATGACATTTTTTTTTCTTAAATTCCATATATATGTGTTAGCATACGGTATTTGTCATTCTCTTTCTGACTTACTTCACTCTGTATGACAGACTCTAGGTCTATCCACCTCATTACAAATAGCTCAATTTCATTTCTTTTTATGGCTGAGTAATATTCCATTGTATATATGTGCCACATCTTCTTTATCCATTCATCCGATGATGGGCACTTAGGTTGTTTCCATCTCCGGGCTATTGTAAATAGAGCTACAATGAACATTTTGGTATATGACCCTTTTTGAATTTTGGTTTTCTCAGGGTATATGCCCAGTAGTGGGATTGCTGGGTCATATGGTAGTTCTATTTGTAGTTTTTTAAGGAACCTCCATACTGTTCTCCATAGTGGCTGAACGAATTCACATTCCCACCAGCAGGGCAAGAGTGTTCCCTTTTCTCCACACCCTCTCCAGCATTTATTGTTTCTAGATTTTTTGATAATGGCCATTCTGACTGGTGTGAGATGATATCTCATTGTAGTTTTGATTTGTATTTCTCTAATGATTAATGATGTTGAGCATTCTTTCATGTGTTTGTTGGCAGTCTGTATATCTTCTTTGGAGAAATGTCTATTTAGGTCTTCTGCCCATTTTTGGATTGAGTTGTTTGCTTTTTTGTTATTGAGCTCCATGAGCTGCTTGTAAATTTTGGAAATTAATCGTTTGTCAGTTGCTTCATTTGCAAATATTTTCTCCCATTCTGAGGGTTGTTTTTTGGTCTTGTTTATGGTTTCCTTTGCTGTCTAACAGCTTTGAAGTTTCATTAGGTCCCATTTGTTTACTTTTGTTTTTATTTCCATTTCTCTACAAGATGGGTCAAAAAGGATCTTGCTGTGATTTATGTCATAGAGTGTTCTGATTATAATTTCCTCTAAGAAATTGAAAGTTTCTGACCTTATATTTAGGTTTTTAATCCATTTTGAGCTTATTTTTGTGTATGGTGTTAGGGAGTGATCTAATCTCATACTTTTACATGTACCTGTCCAGTTTTCCCAGCACCACTTATTGAAGAGGCTGTCCTTTCTCCACTCTACATTCCTGCCACCTTTATCAAAGATAAGGTGTCCATATGTGCGTGGGTTTATCTATGGACTTTCTATCCTGTTCCATTGATATATCTTTCTGTTTTTGTGCCAGTACCATACTGTCTTGAGTACTGTAGATTTGTAGTATAGTCTGAAGTCAGGGAGCCTGATTCCTCCAGCTCCATTTTTCATTCTCAAGATTGCTTTGGCTATTCGGGGTCTTTTGTGTTTCCACAAAAATTGTGCTATTTTTTGTTCTAGTTCTGTGAAAAATGCCAGTGGTAGTTTGATAGGGATTGCATTGAATCTGTAGATCGCTTTGGGTAGTAGAGTCATTTTCACAATGTTGATTCCTCCAATCCAAGGACATGGTATATCTCTCCATCTATTTGTGTCATCTTTAATTTCTTTCATCAGCGTCTTATAATTTTCTGCATACAGGTCTTTTGTCTCCTTGGGTAGGTTTATTCCTAGATATTTTATTCTTTTCATTGCAATGGTAAATGGGAGTGTTTCCCCAATTTCTCTTTCATATTTTACATCATTAGTGTATAGGAATGCCAGAGAATTCTGTGTATAAATTTGGTATCCTGCAACTTTACCAAATTCATTGCTTAGCTCTAGTAGTTTTCTGTTGGCATCTTTAGGATTCTCCATGTATAGTATCATGTCATCTGCAAACAGTGACAGTTTAATTCTTCTTTTCTAATTTGTATTCCTTTTATTTCTTTTTCATCTCTGATTGCCGTGGCTACGACTGCCAAAACTATGTTGAATAACAGTGGTGAGAGTGAAAATTATTGTCTTGTTCCTGATCTAAGAGGAAATGCTTTCAGTTTTTCACCATTGAGAATGATTTTGCTGTGAATCTGTTGTATATGGCCTTTATTATGTCGAAGTAGGTTACCTAATGCCCCCTTGTTGTAGAGTTTTTATCATCAGTGCATGTTGAATTTTGTCCAAAGCTTTTTCTGCATCTATTGAGATGATCATAATGGTTTTTCTTCTTCAGTTTGTTAATATGGTGTATCACATCGATTGAAATGCGTATATTGAAGAATTCTTGCATCGCTGGGATAAATGCCACTTGACCATAGTATATGACCCTTTTAATGTGTTGTTGGATTCTGTTTCCTAGTGTTTTGTTGAGAATTTTGCATCTATATTCAACAGTATATTGGTCTGTAATTTTCTTTTGTTGTAGTGTCTTTCTCTGCTTTTGGTATCACGGTGATGGTGACCACATAGAATGAGTTTCAGAGTGTTCCTACATCTGCAACATTTTGGAAGAGCTAGAGAAGGATGGGTTTTAGCTCTTCTCTAAATATGTGATAGCATTCTCCTGTGAAGTCATGCAGTCCTGGACTTTTGTTTGTTGTAAGATTTTTAATCCCAGTTTCAATTTCATTACTTTTGATTGGTCTTTTCTTATTTTCTATTTCTCCTTATTTTTTTCTACATCTTTATTGGAGTATAATTACTTTACAATGGTGTGGTAGTTTCTGCTTTTTTTTTTTAAACATCTTTATTGGGGTATAATTGCTTTACAATGGTGTGTTAGTTTCTGCTTTATAACAAAGTGAATCACTTATACATATACATATGTTCCCATATATCTTCCCTCTTGCGTCTCCCTCCCTCCCACCCTCCTTATCCCACCCCTCCAGGCGGTCACAAAGCACAGAGCTGATCTCCCTGTGCTATGCAGCTGCTTCCCACTAGCTATCCACCTTACGTTTGGTAGTTTATATATGTCCATGCCTCTCTCTCACATTGTCACAGTTTGCCCTTCCCCCACCCTATAACCTCAAGTCCATTCTCTAGTAGGTCTCTGTCTTTATTCCTGTCTTACCCCTAGGTTCTTCATAACATTTTTTTCTTAAATTCTACATATATGTGTTAGCATACGGTATTTGTCTTTCTCTTTCTGACTTACTTCACTCTGTATGACAGACTCTAGGTCTATCCACCTCATTACAAATAACTCAATTTCATTACTTTTTATGGCTGAGTAATATTCCATTCTATACATGTGCCACATCTTCTTTATCCATTCATCTGATGATGAACACTTAGGTTGTTTCCATCTCTGGGCTATTGTAAATAGAGCTGCAATGAATATTTTGGTACATGACTCTTTTTGAATTATGGTTTTCTCAGGGTATATGCCCATTAGTAGGATTGCTGGGTCATATGGTAGTTCTATTTGTAGTTTTTTAAGGAACTTCCATACTCTTCTCCATAGTGGCTGTACCAGTTCACATTCCCACCAGCAGTGGAGGAGTGTTCCCTTTCCTTCACACCCTCTCCAGCATTTATTGTTTCTAGATTTTTTGATGCTGGCCATTGTGACTAGTGTGAGATGATATCTCATTGTAGTTTTCTTTTCTTTTTTTTTGCGGTATGCGGGCCTCACACTGTTGTGGCCTCTCCAGTTGGGGAGCACAGGATCCAGACGCACAGGCTCAGTGGCCATGGCTCATGGACCCAGCTGCTCCGGGGCATGTGGAGTCTTCCTGGACCGAGGAACGAACCCATGTCCCCTGCATCGGCAGGCGGACTCTCAACCACTGCGCCACCAGGGAAGGCCCTCATTGTACTTTTGATTTGCATTTCTCTAATGATTAATGACTTTGAGCATTCTTTCATGTGTTTGTTGGCAGTCTATATATCCTCTTTGGAGAGATGTCTATTTAGGTCTTGTGCCCAGTATTTGAATGGGTTGTTTGTTTCTTTGTTATTGAGCTGCATGAGCTGCTTGTAAATTTTGGAGATTAATCCTTTGTCAGTTGCCTCATTGGCAAATATATTCTCTCATTCTGAGGGTTATCTTTTAGTCTTGTTTATGGTTTCGTTTGTTGTGCAAATCTTTGAAGTTTCATTAGGTCCCATTTGTTTATTTTTGTTTTTATTTCCATTTCTCTAGGAGGTGGGTCAAAAAGGATCTTGCTGTGATTTATGTCATAGAATGTTCTGCCTATGTTTTCCTCTAAGACTTTGATAGTTTCTGGCCTTACATTTAGGTCTTTAATTCATTTTGAGTTTATTTTTGTGTATGGTGTTAGGGAGTGATCTAGTCTCATACTTTTACATGTACCTGTCCAGATTTCCCAACAAAAATTATTGAAGAGACTGTCCTTTCTCCACTCTACATTCCTGCCTCCTTTATCAAAAATAAGGTAACCATATGTGCATGGGTTTATCTCTGTGTTTTCTAACCTGTTCCATTGATATATCTTTCTATTTTTGTGCCAGTACCATACTGTCTTCATTACTGTAGCTTTGTAGTATACGCTAAAGTCAGGGAGCCTGATTCCTCCAGCTCCGTTTTTCATTCTCAAGATTGCTTTGGCTATTCGGGGTCTTTTGTGTTTCCATACAAATTGTGAAATTTTTTATTCTACTTCTGTGAAAAATGCCAGTGGTAGTTTGATGGGGATTGCATTGAATCTGTAGATTGTTTTGGGTAGTAGAGTCCTTTTCACAATGTTGATTTTTCCAATCCAAGAACATGGTATATCTCTCCATCTATTTCTCTCACCTTTAATTTCTTTCATCAGTGTCTTATAATATTCTGCATACAGGTCTTTTGTCTCCTTAGGTAGGTTTATTTCTGGATATTTTGTTCTTTTCGTTGCAATGGTAACTGGAGTGTTTTCTTAATTTCACTTTCAGATATTTCATCATTAGTGTATAACAATGCCAGAGATTTCTGTGCATTAATTGTGTATCCTGCTACTTTACCAAATTCATTGATTAGCTCTGGTAGTTTTCTGGTAGCCTGTTTAGGATTCTCTATGTATAGTATCATGTCATCTGCAAACGGTGACAGCTTTACTTCTGCTTTTCCGATTTGGATTCCTTTTATTTCTTTGTCTCTCTGATTACTGTGGATAAAACTTCCAAAACTATGTTGAATAAGAGTGGTGAGAGTGGGCAACCTTGTCTTGTTCCTGATCTTGGTAGAAATGCTTTCAGTTTTTCACCATTGAGGATGATGTTTGCTGTGGGTTTGTCATATATGGCCTTTATTATGTTGAGGAAAGTTCTCTCTATACCTACTTTCTGCAGGGTTTTTATCATAAATGGGTGTTGAATTTTGTCGAAAGTTTTAACTGCATCTATTGAGTTGATCATATGGCTTTCTCCTTCAATTTGTTACTATGGTTTATCACATTGATTGATTTGCGTATATTGAGGAATCCTTGCATTCCTGGAATAAACCCCACTTGATAGTGGTGTATGATCCTTTTAATGTACTGTTGGATTCTGTTTGCTAGTATTTTGTTGAGGATTTTTGCATCTATGTTCATCACTGATATTGGCCTGTAGTGTTCTTTCTTTGTGACATCATTGTCTGGTTTTGGTATCAGGGTAATGCTGGCCTCGTAGAATGAATTTGGGAGTGTTCATCCCTCTGCTATATTTTGGAAGAGTTTGAGAAGGATAGATGTTAGCTCTTCTCCAAATATTTGATAGAATTCGCCTGTGAAGCCACCTGGTCCTAGGCTTTTGTTTGTTGGAAGATTTTTAATCACATTTAAAATTTTAGTGCTTATGATTGGTCTGTTCATATTTTCTATTTCTTCCTGTTCAGCCTTGGCAGGTTGTGCATTTCTAAGAATTTGTCCATTTCTTCCAGTATTTCCATTTTATTGGCATAGAGTTGCTTGTAGTAATCTCTCATGATCTTTTGTATTTCTGCAGTGTCAGTTGTTACTTCTCCTTTTTCATTTCTAATTCTATTGATTTGGGTCTTCTCCCTTTTTTTTCTAGATGAGTCTGGCTAATGGTTTATCTATTTTTTTTATATTCTCAAAGAACCAGATTTTAGATTTATTGCTCTTTGCTATCATTTCCTTCATTTCTTTTTCATGTATTTCTGGTTAGATTTTAATGATTTCTTTCCTTCTGCTAAATTTGGGGATTTTTGTTCTTCTTTCTCTAATTGCCTTAGGTGCAAGGTTAGGTTGTTTATTCAAAATGTTTCCTGTTTCTTAAGGTGGACTTGTATTGCTATAAATTTTCCTCTTAGAACTGCTTTTGCTGCATCCCGTAGGTTTCAGGTTGTCATGTCTCCATTGTCATACGTTTCTAGGTATTGTTTGATTTCCTCTTTGATTTCTTCAGGGATCACTTCGTTATTAAGTAGTGTATTGTTTAGACTCCATGTGTTTGTATTTTTTACAGACCTTTTCCTGTAATTGATATCTAGTCTCTTAGCGTTGTGGTCAGAAAAGATACTTGATACAATTTCAATTTTCTTAAATTTACCAAGGCTTGATTTGTGACCCAAGATATGATCTATCCTGGAGAATGTTCCATGAGCACTAGAGAAAAATGTGTATTCTGTTGTGTTTGGATGGAATGTCCTATAAATATCAATTAAGTCCATCTTGTTTAATGTATCATTTAAAGCTTGTGTTTCCTTATTTATTTCCATTTTTTGATGATCTGTTCATTGGTGAAAATGGGGTGTTAAAGTCCCCTACTATGATTGTGTTACTATCGATTTCCCCTTTTATGGCTGTTAGTATTTGCCTTATGTGTTGAGGGGCTCCTATGTTGGGTGCATAAATATTTACAATTCTTTTATCTTCTTATTTGATCAAACCCTTGATCATTATGTAGTGTCCTTCTTTGTCTCTTCTAATGCTCTTTATTTTAATGTCTATTTTCTATGATATGAGAATTGCTACTACAGCTTTCTTTTAGTTTCCATTTGCATGGAAAATCTTTTTCCATCCCCTTACTTTCAGTCTGTGTGTGTCCTAGGTCTGTAGTGGGTCTCTTGTAGACAGCATCTATATAGGTATTGTTTTTGTATACATTCAGCAAATCTGTGTCTTTTGGTGGGAGCATTTAGTCCATTTACATTTAAGGTAATTATCGATATATATGTTCCTATTCCCATTTTCTAAATTGTTTTGGGTTCATTATTAGGTCTTTTCCTTCTCTTGTGTTTCTTGCCTAGAGAAGTTCCTTTAGCATTTGTTGCAAAGCTGGTTTGGTAGTGCTGAACTCTGTCAGCTTTTGCTTGTCTGTAAAGGTTTTAATTTTTCCGTCAAATCTGAATGAGATCCTTGCTGGGTAGAGTAATCTTGATTGCAGGTTTTTCTCGTTCATCACTTTAAATATGTCCTGGCAGTCCCTTCTGGCTTGCAGAGTTTCTCCTGAAAGATCAGCTGTTAATCTTATGGGGATTACCTTGTGTGTTATTTGTTGTTTTTCCCTTGCTGCTTTTAATATGTTTTCTTTGTATTTAATTTTTAACAGTTTGATTAATATGTGTCTTGGCATATTTCTCCTTGAATTTATCCTGTATGGGACTCTCTGTGCTTCCTGGACTTGATTAACTATTTCCTTTCCCATATTAGGGAAGTTTTCAACTATAATCTCTTCAAATATTTTCTCAGTCCCTTTCTTTTTCTCTTCTTCTTCTGGAATCCCTATAATTCGAATATTGGTGCATTTCATGTTGTCCCCAAAGGTCTCTGAGACTGTCCTCAGTTCTTTTCATTCCTTTTTCTTTATTCTGCTCTGCAGTAGTTATTTCCACTATTTTATCTTCCAGGTCACTTATCCATTCTTCTGCCTCAGTTATTCTGCTACTGGTCCCATCTAGAGTATTTTTAATTTCATTTATTGTGTTGTTCATCATTGTTTGTTTCATGTTCCGTTCTTCTAGGTCCTTGTTAAATATTTCTTGCCATTTGTCTGTTCTATTTCCGAGATTTTGGATCATCTTTACTATCATTATTCTGAATTCTTTTTCTGGTAGACTGCCTATTTCCTCTTCATTTGTTAAGTCCGGTGAGATTTTATCTTGCTCCTTCATCTGTGGTGTGTTTTTCTGCCTTCTCATTTTGCTTATCTTACTGTTTTTGGCGTCTCCTTTTTGCAGGCTGCAGGTACATAGTTCCCGTTGTTTTTGGTGTCTGTCCCCAGTGGCTAAGGTTGGTTCAGTGGGTTGTGTAGGCTTCCTGGTGGAGGGCAGTAGTGCCTGTGTTGTGGTGGATGAGGCTGGATCTCGTCTTTCTGGTGGGCAGGTCCACCACTGGTGGTGTGTTTGGGGTGTCTATGGACTTATTATGATTTTAGGAAGGCTCTCTACTAATGGGTAGTATTGTGTTCCTGTTTTGCTAGTTGTTTGGCATAGGGTGTCCAGCACTGTAGCTTGCTGTTCGTTGAGTGAAGCTGGGTGCTGGCGTTGAGATGGAGATGTCTGGGAGATTTTCGCCTTTTGATATTATGTGGAGCTTGGAGGTCTCTTTTTGACCAGTTTCCTGAAGTTGGCTCTCCCACCTCAGAGGCACAGCACTGACTCCTGCCTGCAGCCCCAAGAGCCTTTCATCCACGCAGCTCAGAGTAAAAGGAAGAAAAAGTAGAAAGAAAGCATTAGTAGAAGTACAAAGAAAGAATGAAAGAATAGAGAAAGAAAGAAAGGAAGGAAGGAAGGAAGGAAGAAAGAAAGAAAGAAGAAAAGAAGGAGAGAAAGAAAGGAGGGAGGGAGAGAGGGAGGGACGTAGGGAGGAAGGAAGAAAGGAAGAAAGGCAGGAAGGAAGGAAAAAGGAAAGAAAGAAAAAAGATAAAGTAAAATAAAACAAAGTAAAATATAATAAAATTATTAAAATAAACAAATAATTATTAAGGAAAAAAATTAAAAATGGATAGAACCCTAGGACAAATGGTAGAAGCAAAGCTATACAGACAAAATCTCATACAGAAGCATAAACATACACACTCACGAAAAGAGGAAAAGGGGAAAAAGTCATAAATCTTGCTCTCAAAGTCCGCCTCCTCAATTTGGGATGATTCGTTGTCTAAAGGTGGGAAGGAAGGAAAGAAAGAAGGAAAGAAAGAAGATAAAGTAAAATAAAGTAAAGTTATTAAAATAAAAAATAATTATTATGAAAAAAATTTTTTTAAAAAGACGGATAGAACCGTAGGACAATTGGTGGAAGCAAAGCTATACAGACAAAATCTCACACAGAAGCATACACACTCACAAAGAGAGGAAAAGGGGAAAAAATCATAAATCTTGCTCTCAAACTCCACCTCCTCAATTTGGGATGATTCGTTGTCAATTCATGTATTCCACAGATGCCGGATACATCAAGTTGATTGTGGAGCTTTAATCCGCTGCTTCTGAGGCTTCTGGGAGAGTTTTCCCTTTCTCTTCTTTGTTCTCACAGCTCCCAGAGGCTCAGGTTTGGATTTGGCCCTGACTCTGCGTGTAGGTCGCCAGAGGGCATCTTTTTTTCGCTCAAACAGGACGGGATTAAAGGAGCTGCTGATTCCGGGGCTCTGGCTCACTCAGGCCGGGGGAAGCGTGGGGCACGGAGTGCGGGGCAAGCCTGCGGCAGCGGAGACCAGAATTCCATTGCACCAGCCTGAGGCGCGCCATGCATTCTCCTGGGGAAGTTGTTCCTGGATCCCGGGACCCTGGCAGTGGCTGGCTGCAGACTCCCAGGGAGGTGTGGATAGTGACCTGTGCTCGCACACAGGTTTCTTGGTGGCAGCAGCAGCAGCCCTAGCGTTTCCTGCCCGTCTCTGTGGTCCGCGCTTTTAGCCACGGCTTGCACCGGTCTCTGGACCTTTAAGCAGCGTTCTTAATCCCCTGTCCTCATGCACCAGGAAACAAAGAGGGAAGAAAAAGTCTCTTGCCTCTTCGGCAGCTCCAGACCTTTTCCCGGACTCCCTCCTGGCTATCCATGGTGCACTAACCCCTTCAGGCTGTGTTCACACAGCCAACACCAGTCCTCTCCCTGTGCTCCAACCAAAGCCCGAGCCTCAGCTCGCAGCCCCGCCCGCCCCACCGGGTGAGCAGACTAGCCTCTTGGGCTGGTGAGTGCCAGTCAGTACTGATCCTCTGTGCGGGAATCTCCCCGCTTTGCCCTCCGCACCCCGGTTGCTGTGCTCTCCTCCGTGGCTCTGAAGCTACCCCCTCTGCCACCTGCAGCCTCCGCCCGTGAAGGGGCTTCCTAGTGTGTGGAAACCTTTCCTCCTTCACAGCTCCCTCCCACTGGTGCAGGTTCCGTCCCTATTCTTTTGTCTTTGTTTTTTCTTTTGTCTTTTGCCCTACCCAGGTACATGGGGAGTTTCTTTCCTTTTGGGAGGTCTGAGGTCTTCTGCCAGCGTTCAGTAGGTGTTCTGTAGGAGTTGTTCCACGTGTAGATGTATTTCTGGTGTATCTGTGTGGAGGAAGGTGATCTCCGCGTCTTACTCTTCCGCCATCTTCCCCTCCAGTTCTAATTCTTCTTAATTCAGTCTTGGAAGGTTATACCTTTCTAAGAATTTCTCCATTTTTTTCCAGGTTGTGCATTTTATTGGCATAGAGTTGCTTGTAGTAGTCTCTTACGATGCTTTGTATTTCTGCAGTGTCTGTTGTAACTTCTCCATTTTCATTTCTAATTTTATTGGAGTCCTCTCCCTTATTTTCCAGATAAGTCTGGATAATGGTTTATCAATTTTGTTTATCTTCTTAGGGAACCTGCTTTTAGTTTTATTCATCTGTGCTATTGTTTTCTTTGTTTCTATTTCATTAATTTTTGCTCTGATCTTTATGATTTCTTTCCTTTTACTAACTTTGAGCTTTGTTTGCTCTTCTTTCTCTAGTTCCTTTTGGTGTAAGGTTAGATTTTTTGAGATTTTTCTTCTTTGCAGAGGAAGCCATGTATTATTATAAACTTCCCTCTTAGAACTGCTTTTGCTGCATTCCAAAGGTTTTGAGTCATCATGTTTTCATGGTCGTTTTTTTCTTCGTATTTTTTTATTTCCTCTTTGATTTCTTCAGTGATCTCCTGGTTATTTAGTAGTGTATTATTTTGCCTCTATGTGTTTTTATGTTTTACACAATTTTTCCTGTGATTGATATCTAGTTTCATAGCATTGTGGTCGGGGAAGATAGTTAATATGATTTCAATTGTCTTAAATTTACCAAGGCTTACCCTAGATATGATGTATCCTGGAGAATATTCCATGAACACTTGACCATAAAGTGTATTCTGTTGTTTTCGGATGGAATGTCCTATAAATATCAATTAAGTCCATCTTGTTTAATGTATCATTTAAAGCTTGGGTTTCCTTATTTACTTTCATTTTGGATGATCAGTCCATTGGTGAAAGTGGCGTGTTAAAGTCCCCTACTATAATTGTGTTACTGTCAAGTTCCCCTTTTAAGGCTGTTAGCATTTGCCTTATATATGTTGGGTGCATAAGTATTTACAATTGTTATATCTTCTTCTTGGATTGATCCCTTGATCATTATGTAGTGTCCTTCTTTGTTTCTTGTAATTGTCTGTATTTTAAAGTCTATTTTGTCTGATATGAGAATAGCTACTCCAGCTTTGTTTTTTTTGTTTTTTTGTTTTGTTGTTTTTTTTGGTACACGGGCCTCTCACTGTTGTGGTCTCTCCCATTGCAGAGGACAGGCTCCAGACTCACAGGCTCAGCGGCCATGGCTCACGGGCCCAGCTGCTCCATGGCATGTGGGATCTTCCCAGACCAGGGCAGGAACTCATGTCCCCTGCATCGGCAGGTGGACTCTCAACCACTGTGCCACCAGGGAAGCCCTCCAGCTTTGTTTTGATTTCCATTTCCATGGAATATCTTTTTCCATCCCCTCAGTTTCAGTCTATATGTGTCCTTACGTCTGAAGTGAGTCTCTTGTGGACAACATGTATATGGGTCTTGTTTTTGTATCCATTTAGCCAGTCTATGTCTTTTGGTGGAGCATTTAAACCATTTGCATTTATGGTAGTTATCAATATGTATGTTCCTATTAACATTTTCTTAATTGTTTTGGGTTTGTTATTGTAGGTCTTTTCCTTCTCTTGTGTTTCCTGCCTAGAGAAGTTCCTTTAGCATGTGTTGTAAAGCTGGTTTGGTGGTGATGAATTCTCTTACCTTTTGCTTGTCTGTAAAGCTTTTACTTTCTCCATCAAATCTGAATGAGATCCTTGCTGTTTAGTGTAATCTTGGTTGTAGGTTTTTCCCTTTCCTCACTTTAAATATGTCCTGCCACTCCCTTGTGTCTTGCAGAGTTTCTGCTGAAAGATCAGCTGTTAACCTTCTGGGGATTCTATTGTATGTTATTTGTTGTTTTCCCCTTGCTGCTTTTAATAGTTTTTCTTTGTATTTAATTTTTGATAGTTTGATTAATTTGTGTCTTGGTGTGTTTCTCCTTGGATTTATCCTATATGGGATTCTCTGTGCTTCCTGTACTTGATTGACCATTTCCTTTCCCATATTAAGGAAGTTTTCAACTATAATATGTTCAAATATTTTCTCGCACCCTTCCTTTCTTCTTCTTCATAGACCCCTATACTTTGAATGGTCGTGTGTTTAATGTTCTACCAGAGTCTCTGAGACTCAATTCTTTTCATTCTTTTTTCTTTATTCTGCTCTGTGGTAGTTTTTCCACTATATTATCTTCCAGGTCACTTAGCCATTCTTCTGCATCAGTTATTCTGCCATTGATTCCTTCTAGAGAATTTTTAATTTCATTTATTGTGTTGTTCATCATTGTTTGTTTGCTCTTTATTTCTTCTACGTCTTTGTGAAACATTTTTTGTATTTTCTTGATTCTATTTCTGAGATTCTGGATCATCTTTACTATCATTACTCTGAATTCTTTTTCAGGTAGGCTGCCTATTTCCTCATATTTTTGGTGGGTGGGTTTTTATCTTCCTTCTTCATCTGCTGTGTGTTTCTCTGTCTTCTCATCTTACTTACTTACTGTGTTTTGAGTCTCCTTTTCACAGGCTGCATTTTCGTAGTTCCCGTTGTTTTTGGTGTCTGGCCCCAGTGAATAATGTTGGTTCATTAGGTTGTGTAGGCTTCCTGGTAGAGGGAACTGGTGCCTGTGTTCTGTTGGCTGAGACTGGATCTTCTCTTTCTGGTGGGCAGGACCATGTCCGGTGGTGTGTTTTGGCATGTCTGTGACATTATTATGATTTTAGGCAGCCTCTCTGCTAATAGGTGGGGTTGTATTCCTGTCTTGCTAGTTGTTTGGCATAGGGTGTCCAGCACTGTAGATTGCTGGTCGTTGAGTGGAGCTGGGTCTTAGTGTTGAGATGGCTATCTCTGGGAGATCTTTTGCTGTTTGATAGTACGTGGAGCCTGGAGGTCTCTGATGGACCAGTGTCCTGAACTCGGCTCTCCCACCTTCAGAGGCACAGGCCTGTCACCCAGATGGAGCACCAAGACCCTGTCAGCTACACGTCTCAGAAGAAAAGAGAAAATAATGAAAGAAAGAAAAATAAATAAAGTTATTAAAATAAAATTTATTTTAAATATTACAATTTAAACTCTTTAAAAGTTATGAAAAAAATGAAAGAAAGTAGAGAGCAACCAAACTGAAAAACAAATCCACCAATGATAACAAGCACTGAAAACTATACTAAAAAAAACAAAAATAAAAATGGACAGTCAGAACCCTTGTACAAATGGTAGCAGCAAATCTATACAGACAAAATCACACCCAGAAACATACACATACATACTCACAACAAGAGAAAAAGGGAAAAAAATTATATATATATATATATAAAGAAAAGAAAAGAAAGGAAGAGAACAACCAAATCAATAAACAAATCTACCAATGATAATAAACTCTAAATAATAAACTAAGATAAACATAAAATGAGAAACAAATTAGATGTAGAAAGCAAACCCAAAGTCTAAAGGTGATCCCAAAATCCACTGCCTCAATTTTAGGATGATTCGTTGTCTATTCAGGAATTCCAGAGATGCAGGGTACATCAAGTTGATTGTGGCAATTTAATCCGCTACTCCTGAGTCTGCTGGGAGAAATTTCCCTTTCTCTTCTTTGTTTGCACCGCTGCTTGGGTTCAGCTTTGGATTTGACCCCGTCTCTGCATGTAGGTTGCCTGAGGGTGTCTTTTCTTCACTCAGACAGGACGAGGTTAAAGTAACAGCTGACTAGGGGGCTCTGGCTCACTCAGGCCGGGGTGGAGGGAGGGATACGGAATGTGGGACAAGCCTGCATCAGCAGAGGTGGGGGTGTGAGCTTGCAACAGCCTGAGGCATGTCATGTGTTCTCCTGGGGAATTTGTCCCTGGATCACGGGACCCTGACAGTGGCGGACTGCACAGGCTCTTGGGAGGGGAGGTGTGGATAGTGACCTGTGCTTGCACACAGGCTTCCTGGTGGTTGCAGAAGCAGACTTAGCATTTCATGCCCATCTCTGGTGTCTGCACTGATAGCCACAGCTCGCACCTGTCTCCGGGGCTCATTTACACAGTGCTCTGAATCCCCTCTCCTCGCACACCCTGAAGCAATGGTCTCCTTTCTCATAGGCTGTTACAGACTTTTTCCTGGACTCCCTCCTGGCTAGCTGTGGCACACTAGCCCCCTTCAGGCTGTGTTCATGCAGCCAATCCCAGTTCTCTCCCTGAGATCTGATCTCTGAAGCTGGAGCCTCACCTCCCATTCCCCACCTGACCCAGTGGGCTTTCTCAGGCTGGTGAGTGCTGGTCGGCACTGATCATCTGTGTGGGAATCTCTCTGCTTTGCCCTCTGCACCTTTATTGCTGCCCTTTCCTCCAAGGCTCTGAAACTTCCCTCTGCCACCTCCCTTTTCTGCCAGTGAAGGGGCTTCCTAGTGTGTGGAAACTTTTCATCCTGCACAGCTCCCTCCCAGAGGTGCAGGTCCCTTCCCTATTCTTTTGTCTCTGTTTTTTCTTTTGCCCTACACATGTACATGGGGAGTTTCTTGCCTTTGGGGAGTCTGAGTTCTTCTGCCAGCATTCAGTAGGTATTTTATAGGAGTCGTTCCACATGTAGATGTATTTCTGACATTTCTGGGGAGAAAGGTGATCTCCACGTCTTACTCCTCTGCCATCTTGAAGGTCACATGGATATTTTTTAGCTTAATATTTTGTTACTCTTTTCCATTTAATTGCACTTAGTACAGACAACATGGTTTACATGATACTGATTTTTAGTATATGTTGAGATTTGCTTTATGTTCTAGAGAACATGATGAATTTATAAGTGTTTCATGTGTGCCTGAAAATATTTTGTATATTCTAATTGTTTCATGTAGCATTCTATAAAAGTCCATTAAACTTGTTAATTGTATTGTTTGTCTTCTATATTACTGTTAATTCTGTTTGTCTGCTACATCTATCCATTATTGAGAGCAATTAAAAATCTCCCACTGTAATTGTAGATTTGTCAAATTCTTGTAGTTCTGTAAGTTTTTGCTTTATATATTCAAGGCTTTATTATGTGCATACTAGTCTAAAATAGATACACTTTTTATCTTTTATAGTGACTCATTTGACCTTTTTGAATTTAAAGTCTACTTTGATAGACTTTGTTTTGGATGATATTTCTGTTTTCTATCCTTTTACTTACTTAATTTCTTTATTTCCTTTCTTTTATTTTTCAGAGAATTTTTTGCCAAAAAAATTGAATGCATTGGTTTACTTCTGAATTTACCAGTAGGATTTATAATTAGAATTAAGGATAAACTTCATAGCTCCAAACATTATTTTCTTCACCAATTTTTTATTTTATGAAACTTCAACTCTTCAGGAACATCAAAAGCCATCCTTCATGTAGATACGTCTATTGTTTATTTTTCTACATATTTTTTCTTTGTAGATATATATATAGAGATATATATATATAGATAGATATATAGATAGATAGATATACACTTTTTTTGCTGAACCTTTTGGAAGTAACTTGCAGCTATTGTGACACTTCAACCTTAAACACTTTGATGTGTATCTCTTAGGAGCGAGTGCATTACTATTATCACACTCAGAAAAATTCAACATTGATGCAATTATCTAATATACTATTCATGTCAAAGTTCTCCAGTTGTCCTAACAATATCCTTTATATCTTTTTATTTGTTTTGATCCAGGATCCAGTCAAGAATCATGCACCATATTTAGCTGTCATGCCCCTTTAGTCTTTTAAAATCTCGAATTGCACCTTCTCATTCTTTTCTTTTAATTTTTCATTACATTGGCATTTTGGATGAGTCCAGGCAGTTGTCCTACATTCATCCCACAATCCAAACTTGTCTGCTTTCCCAAGATTAATTTGAACATTTTTAGTAAGAAGTCTACATAGGTGATGCTCTGTCCTTGCTATTGCATCACATCAAGAGGCACAAAATGCCATTTGGTCCCATTCATTATTGACGATGTTAAGTTTGTTGACCTTGTTTAAAGACTTTTTTAAGAGCAGTTTTAAGTTCACAAAAAAATTGAGAGGAAGGAACAGAGATTTCCCATATGCCCACTGCCCCTACACAGGCATAGCGCCTTCTCCATTATTAACATCTCGTACCAGATTTGTACATTTGTCACATTTGATGAACATACATTGACATATCATTATATTCCAAAGTCCATAGTTATATTTTTATTCTTGAACAATATACATTCTTGCTGTTATACATTCTATGAGTTCGCACAAATGTATAATGACATGTATTCATCATACAGAGTATTTTCAGTGCCTTTAATATCTTCTGTGCTCCACCTATTCATCCCACTGCCTCAACCCCTGGCAACCACTGATCTTTTTAGAGACTCCATGGTTTTACCTTTTCCAGAATGTCGTGTAGTTGGAATCATACATTATGTAGTCTTTTCAGATTGTCCTCTTTCCCTTAGTAATATGCATTTATGCTTCCTCCATGTCTTTTCATGACCTGATAGCTCATTTATTTTCAATGCTGAATAACATTCCATTGTCTGGATGTACCAGTTTATCTGTCCATTCATCTACTGAAGGCTGTATCCAAGTTTTGGCAAGTATGAATGAGGCTGCTATAAACTGCCATGTGCAGGTTTTTCTGTGGATATGAGTTTTCAACTCTTTTGGATAAACATCAAGAATCATGATTTTTTATATTTATAGTTATATTTATACATTTATTTCTTCTTTTATATGTACACATATATTTTTTGAAACATTAGACAATAAGTTGCCTCATGACTCAAAAACACTTCAGTATGTGTTTCCTAAAGACCTTATTTATTTTTTACCAATTATGCCAATAAATGTCCTTTAGGTAAAGAGAAAGAAAAGAAAATCTGGTCCAGGATCCACTCCAGAATCATATGTTGCATTTAGTTGTCATGTCTGTTTAATTTTCTTTAATCTGCAATAATTTCTTAGACTTTCTTTGTCTAAGAAAAAAATGTTTTTGAAGATATAACACAGTTATTTTATAGAATTTCCTTTGATTTCAGTTTTCCGAGCTTTCCTCATGGTTAGATTCAGCTTATGTACTTTTGTCAAGGAATACCACTGAAATGAGGTTTTTTTCTTCTCAGTGTTTTATATTAGGTGGTGCACAATGTCAAATTGTTCTTTAACTTTCAATTTCTTGTTACAGAATGCTGTTCAGGAGATGTCAGAATGTAAGGCTTTGATGCCCTTCAGTGACTTTATGAATAGCTATGTGGGTACTTTTTACTTTCTCCTTGGGAAATAGTCACACTTTTTTGGAAACAGGTGAAATTATAGTTTATAAATAGCATCGTATTCCTTGTCTACGTTTATAGAAGTGCTCAGCATTAAAGGGAGTTCTCATGTCTATTCTGCCATAATATTTTCCTTCCTCAGAGCATTTATGTAGCCTGGCTGGTTGTCTGTCCATTTCTCTCTCCCAGAAGAGATTGTTTTTTCCATTTCTCTCTCCCAGAAGAGGTTAACTTGTTTTCTTTCTTTTTTTTTTTAAGAGAAAGAAGGTTTATTCAGGGAGATACACACTCCATAGACAGAGTGTGGGCCATTTCAGAAGGCAAGAGGCCTCAAAATATGGGGTGGTCAGTTTTTATGGGCTGGGTAATTTCATCGGCTAATGAGTGGGAGGATTATTGCAACTATTTTGGCAAAGGGGCGGGGATTTCCAAGAATTGTGCCACTGCCCACTTTTTCACGTTTTATGGTCGGCCTCAGAACTGCCATGGCACCTGTGGGTGAGTCTTTTAGCATGCTAGTGTATTACAATGAGCATATAATGAGGCCCAAGGTCTACTGGAAGTTGAATCTTCCGCCATCTTGGACCTAGATGGTTCTAACCAGTTTATGTCGTAGGGCTGTGTCATTCTTTTAGAGGTTGTGCCATGCCTCCTTCTCTCTTGTTTCCTTCCCCCCTCAGAGATTTTACTCCCATAATCTTCTGGGAAGCAGAGGGGTGATGGTCTCTCTTCTGTAGCTGCTTGAGAGCTGACTAGAAGTGTTAACCCTGCCTGTCAGGGAATAAAACTCTCTGGATGCCTGATCTAGTGACCCCAGTGGCAGGATGGCTTCTTGTTTTGAGTCAGAGGGTAGTAAGGACTGGAATCCTGGAATCCTCATGTAGCCAACATCTTGATGTCAAACTGTTGTAACTGCTTCTGTAGCCTTCCTATGAATCTTCTTGAAGATGAAGCACTTTTTGCAACAGCATCAGTACAACAATAACTGTTTATAACTGACAAAAGACTAAAGCATGCATGGTTAAACATCTGATTACAGTGAAATCGATAAAGAAGCTTGGTTACTGTTGTGACATACAACATTTTAAGATAACAACTATAACTATAGCATTATACCAGGACATATCCAAATTTCAAAAAATTTATATAACTTTTAGAATGTCTATATTAATGCCATTCATCCATACAGTGTATTTTAAGTAGGTTTATTGCTCATGTGATAATGTTCTCCATGTAATTTAACATACCAAATAATACTAGTTAAATACCTTTTGTTAAGATACCTCAGGGGCCCTCTAAAACATCCCAAAGTTAGCTGGAAGTCAAAAGAAATTGAATTAAAATTTGTTACTTGGGAAGTTTGTGAAAAACTTTCAAAACACTTGGTCAAATACGATCATAGGTCACTGTGAGACAATACTTATTCCTTAACCAAAGTTAAAAGAGATCTCAAAAGCAAATACAGATCACTTAAAGGCAAAGAAACTCATACAACCTGTTACTAAAAGCAGCATTTTAAGAAAACTTTGGAGGGAGAAACCAAATCCATTCTTGCCCCAGCCCACTCCCAACAAAATCCATTTACCCAACTAAGTTTCCTTTTCCTTTTCCACAAACCTTTGACAACTTTTTGTATCTATGTTATTTTGTCCATTTTCTTCCCATTTAGGAGCAACCAGCTGTAGGACAAAAATTGCTCTTTTCCCTTAAGAGAATGTAATGCCCTTCCTCACACCTTCTTTTGTTTAAAATACACACCCTACATTCCTTAAGCAACCATAAACTGTGTTCTGCACCAGGACTTTGTAGATTGGTAAACATAAATACTAATGATTTCTAAAAACATATGCTTTCTTATAGAGAATAACTCAGGGTGGCACCAAATATATTTATCATTAGTGCTAAATACCTTTAGTTTCTCTGTTCAGTAATTTATATCTCAGTAACATTTTATTTGGGAATAACCTAGCTATTAAATAAACTTCCATCACTTAACTTAGAACAACTCTAAATATCAAGTAAATTTCCAAATATCTGGAGAGATTCTTTAATTTTTATTGTAGTATAGTTGATTTAAAATGTTGTGTTAGTTTCTGCTGTACAGCAAAATGGATCAGTTATATACATATACATATATCCATTCTTTTTTAGATTCTTTTCCCATATAGGTCATTACAGATTATTGAGTAGAGTTCCCTGTGCTATGCAATACGTCCTTCTTGGTTATCTATCTTATATATATTAGTGTGTATACGTCAATCCCAATCTCCAAATTTATCCCTTCCCCCATCCCCCTGGGTAACCATAAATTTGTTTTCTATATCTGGGACTCTATTTCTGTTTTGGAGGTAAGATCATTTGTACCATATTTTTAGATTCCACATATAAGCGATAGCATATGATATTTGTCTTTCTCTGTCTGACTTACTTCACTCATGACAATCTCTAGGTCCATCCATGTTGCTGCAAATGGCATTACTTCATTCCTTTTTATGGCTGAGTCATATTCCATTGTATATATGTACCACATCTTCTTTATCCATTCCTCTGTTGATGGACATTTATGTTGCTTCCATGTCCTGGCTATTCTAAATAGTGCTGTGGTGAACATCGGGATGCATATATCTTTTTGAATTATGGTTTTCTCCAGATATATGCCCAGAGTAGATGACTGGATCATAGGGTAACTACGTTTTAAGTTTTGTTCTCCATAGTGGCTGTACCAATTTACATTCCCACCAACAGTGTAAGAGGGTTCCCTTTTCTCCAC
Source organism: Lagenorhynchus albirostris (assembly GCF_949774975.1). Lineage (NCBI taxonomy): Eukaryota > Metazoa > Chordata > Mammalia > Artiodactyla > Delphinidae > Lagenorhynchus > Lagenorhynchus albirostris. Next base: position 83,164,397 of record NC_083116.1, on the reverse strand, counting down.
ACCCTGGAGAGATTCTTTTTAAGTACACATTCCTAAAACATAATTATTCCTAAAAAGTTCATCCAGATTGGGGAAGACAGTGGAAGAGTAAGACGTGGAGACCACCTTCCTCCCCACAGATACATCAGAAATACATCTTCACATGGAACAACTCCTACAGAACACCTACTGAACACTGACAGAAAACCTCAGACCTCCCAAAAGGCAAGAAACTCCCCATGTACCTGGGTAGGGCAAAAGAAAAAAGAATAAACAGAGACAAAAGAATAGGGATGGGACCTGCACCAGTGGGACGGAGCTGTGAAGGAGGAAAGGTTTCCACACACTAGGAAGACCCTTCACGGGTGGAGACTGCAGGTGCCGGAGGGGGGAAGCTGAGGAGCTGCGGAGGAGAGCACAGCAACAGGTGTGTGGAGGGCAAAGCAGAGAGATTCCCGCACAGAGGATCAGTGCTGACCGGCACTCACCAGCCTGAGAGGCTTTTCTGCTCACCCGGCGGGGCGGGCGGGGACTGGGAGCTGAGGCTCGGGCTTCAGTCAGATCGCAGGGAGAGGACTGGGGTTGGTGGCATGAACACTGCCTGAATGGGCTAGTGCGCCACACCTAGCCAGGAGGGAGTCTGGGAAAAAGACTGGACCTGCTGAAGAGGCAAGAGACTTTTTCTTCCCTCTTTCCCGCTGCACGAGGAGAGGGTATTAAGAGCGCTGTTTAAAGGAGCTCCAGAGATGTGCGCGAGCGGCGGCTATCACCGCGGACCCCAGAGACGGGCATGAGACACTAAGGTTGCTGCTGCCACCACTAAGAATCCTGTGTGTGAGCACTGGTCACTATCCCCACTATCCCTCCCGGGAGCCTGTGGAGCCCGCCACTGCCAGGGTATCGGGATCCAGGGACAAGTTCCCCAGGAGAACGCACGGCGCGCCTCAGGCTGGTGCAATGTTACACTGGCCTCTGCTGCTGCAGGCTCATCCCACATTGTGCCCCTCCCTCCCTGCGGCCTCAGTGAGCCAGAGACCCCGAATCAGTGGCTCCTTTAACCCTGTCCTGAGTGAAGAACAGACGCCGTCTGGCGACCTAAGCTTAACCCTGGGAGCTGTGCGAACAGGGAAGAGAAAGGGAAATCTCTCCCAGCAGGCTCCGGTCCAGCGGATTAAATCTCCACAATCAACTGGATGTACTCTGCATCTGCGGAATACCTGAATACACAACGAATCATCCCAAATTAATGAGGTGGACTTTGAGAGCACGATTTATTATTGTTCCCCTTTTCCTCTTTTTGTGAGTGTGTAAGTGTATGATTCTGTGTGAGATTTTGTCTGTATAGCTTTGCTTTCACCATTTGTCCTAGGGTTCTATCCGTCCGTGTTTTTGTTTTTAATTTTCAAAAAAAATTTTTCTAGGGCTTCCCTGGTGGCGCAGTGGTTGGGAGTCCGCCTGCCGATGCACGGTATGCGGGTTCATGCCCCCGTACAGAAAGATCCCACATTCCATGGAGCGGCTGGGACCGGGAGCCAAGGCCGCTGAGCCTGTGCGTCCAGACCCTGTGCTTCACAACAGGAGAGGCCACAGCAGTGAGAGGGCTGCGTACGGCAAAAAACAAACAAAAAAATTGCTTAATACTTATTTTTTATGTTAATTTATTTTATTTTGCCTTTATTTTATTTTCTTTTATTCCCTTTCTTGCTTTATTTCTACCTTTTCTCCCTTTTATTCTGAGCCATGTGGATGAAAGGCTCTTGGTGCTACAGCCAGGAGTCAGTGCTGTGCCTCTGTGGTGGGAGAGTCAACGTCAGGACACTGGTCCACAAGAGACCACCCAGCTCCACATAATATCAAATAGTGAAAATCTCCCAGAGATCTCCATCTCAGCATCAACACCCAGCTTCACTCAATGACCAGCAACTACAGTGCTGGACACTCTATGCCAAACAACTAGCAAGACAGGAAAACAAAACCACCCGTTATCAGAGAGGCTGACTAAAATAATAATAAGTCCACAGACACCCCAAAACACACCACCAGACATGGACCTGCCCACCAGAAAGATAAGATCCAGCCTCATCCACCAGAACAAAGGCACTAGTCCTATCCACCAGGAAGCCTACACAACCCACTGAAACAACTTTAGCCATGGGGACAGACACAAAAAACGACGGGAATTACAAACCTGCAGCCTGAAAAAAGGAGACCTGAAACACAGTAAGATAAGCAAAATGAGAAGACAGAAGTATACACAGCAGTTGAAGGAGCAAGAAAAAAACCCAACAAACCTAGCTAATGAAGAGGAAATAGGCAGTCTACCTGCAAAAGAACTCAGAATAATGATAGTAAAGATGATCCAAAATCTTGGAAATAGAAGAGACAAAATGCAAGAAACATTTAACAAGGACATAGAAGAAATAAAGATAAAACAAGCAATGATGAACAACACAATAAATGAAATTAAAAATACTCTAGAAGGGATCAGTAGCAGAATAACTGAGGGAGAAGAACAGATAAGTGACCTGGAAGATAAAATAGTGGAAATAACTACTGCACAGCAGAATAAAGGAAAAAGAAGGAAAAGAACTGAGGACAGTCTCAGAGACCTCTGGGACAACATTAAACACACCAACATTCGAATTATAGGGATTCCAGAAGAAGAAGACAAAAAGAAAGTGACTGAGAAAATATTTGAAGAGATTATAGTTGAAAACTTCCCTAATATGGGAAAGGAAATAGTTAATCAAGTCAAGGAAGCACAGAGTCCCATACAGGATAAATCCAAGGAGAAACATGCCAAGAAACATATTAATCAAACTGTCAAAAATGAAATACAAAGAAAACATATTAAAAGCAGCAAGGGAAAAACAACAAATAACACACAAGGTAATCCCCATAAGATTAACAGCTGATCTGTCAGCAGAAAATCTGCAAGCCAGAAGGGAGTGGCAGGATATATTTAAAGTGATGAAGGACAAGAACCTACAACCAAGATTACTCTACCCATCAAGGATCTCATTCAGATTTGACAGAAATTAAAATCTTCAGAGACAAGCAAAAGCTGAGAGAGTTCAACACCACCAAACCAGCTTTACAATAAATACTAATGGATCTTCTCTACACAGGAAACACAAGAGAAGGAAAAGACCTACAATAATGAACCCAAAACAATAAAGAAAATGGGAATAGGAACATAGATATCGATAATTACCTTAAATGTAAATGGATTAAATGCTTCCACCAAAAGAAACAGACTGGATGAATGGATACAAAAACAAGACCCAAATATATGCTGTGGACAAGAGACCCACGTCGAACCTACAGACACACACAGACGGAAAGTGAGGGGATGGAAAAAGATATTCCATGCAAATGGAAACCAAAAGAAAGCTGGAGTAGCAATTCTCATATCAGAGCAGACAGACTTTAAAATAAAGAGTATTAGAAGAGACAAAGAAGGACACTACATAATGATCAACGGATCGATCCAAGAAGAAGATATAACAATTGTAAATATTTATGCATCCAACATAGGAGCACCTCAATACATAAGGAAAATACTAACAGCCATAAAAGGGGAAATTGACAGTAACACATTCATAGTAGGGGACTTTAACACCCCACTTTCACCAATGGACAGATCATCCAAAATGGAAATAAATAAGGAAACACAAGCTTTAAATGATACATTAAACAAGATGGACTTAATGGATATTTATAGGACATTCCATCCAAAAACAACAGAATACACATTTTTCTCAAGTGCTCATGGAACATTCTCCAGGATAGATCATATCTTGGGTCACAAATCAAGCCTTGGTAAATTTAATAAAATTGAAATTGTACAAGTATCTTTTTGGACCACAATGCAATGAGACTAGGTATCAATTAAAGGAAAAGATCTGTAAAAAATACAAACACATGGAGGCTAAAATATACACTGCTTAACAAAGAAGTGATCACTGAAGAAATCAAGGAGGAAATCAAAACATACCTAGAAACAAATGACAATGGACACATGGTGACGCAAAACCTACGGGAGGCAGCAAAAGCAGTTCTAAAAGGGAAGTTTATAGCAATACAATCCTACCGTAAGAAACAGGAGACATCTTGAATAAACAACCTAACATTGCACCTAAAGCAATTAGAGAAAGAAGAACAAAAACCACCAAAGTTAGCAGAAGGAAAGAAATCATAATGATTAGACCAGAAATAAATGAGAAAGAAATGAAGGAAATGATAGCAAAGATCAATAAAACTAACAACTGGTTCTTTGAGAAGATAAAAATAATTGATAAACCATTAGCCAGACTCATCAAGAAAAAAAGGGAGAACACTCAAATCAATAGAATTAGAAATGAAAAAGGAGAAGTAACAACTGACACTGCAGAAATACGAAAGATCATGTGAGATTACTGCAAGCAACTCCATGACAATAAAATGGACAACCTGGAAGAAATGGACAAATTCTTAGAAATGCACAACCTGCCAAGACTGAATCAGGAAGAAATAGAAAATATGAACAGACCAATCACAAGCACTGAAATTCAAACTGTGATTAAAAATCTTCCAACAAACAAAAGCCCAGGACCAGATGGCTTCACAGGCGAATCTGGCAAACATTTAGAGAACGGCTCACACCTATCCTTCTCTAAATCTTCTAAAATATAGCAGAGGAAGGAACACTCCCAAACTCATTCTACGAGGCCACCATCACCCTGTCACCAAAACCAGACAAGGATGTCACAAAGAGAGAAGACTACAGGCCAAATCAGTGATGAACATAGATGCAAAAATCATCAACAAAATACTAGCAAACAGGATTCAACAGCACATTAAAAGGATCCTACACCGTGATCAAGTGGGGTTTATTCCAGGAATGCAAGGATTCTTCAATATACGCAAATCACTCAACGTGATACACCATATTAAAAAATTGAAGGAAAAAAACCATATGATCATCTCAAGAGATGCAGAGAAAGCTTTCCACAAAATTCAACACCGATTTATGATAAAAACCCTGCATAAATAGGCAAAGAGGGAACTTTCCTCAACATAGTAAAGGCCATATATGACAAACCCACAGCCAACATCGTCCTCAATGGTGAAAAACTGAAAGCATTTCCACTAAGCTCAGGAACAAGACAAGGTTGCCCACTCTCAACACTCTTATTCAACATAGTTTTGGAAATTTAGCCACAGAAATCTGAGAAGAAAAGGAAATAAAATGAATCCAAATTGGAAAAGAAGAAGTAAACCTGTCACTGTTTTCAGATGACATGATACTATACATAGAGAATCCTAAAGGTGCTACCAGAAACTACTAGAACTAATCAATAAATTTGGTAAAGTAGCAGGATACAAAATTAATGCACAGAAATCTCTGTGCAAAATTGCCAAAGCAATCTTGAGAACGAAAAAACGAGCTGGAGGAATCAGGCTCCCTGTCTTCAGACTATACTACAAAGCTACAGTAATCAAGACAGTATGGTACTGGCACAAAAACAGAAAGATAGATCAACGGAACAGGATAGAAAGCCCAGAGATATACCCACCCACACATGGTCACATTATCTTTGATAAAGGAGGCGGGAATGTACAGTGGAGAAAGGACAGCCTCCTCAATAATTGGTGATGGAAAAACTGGACAGGTACATGTAAAAGTGTGAGATTAGATCACTCACTAACACCATACACAAAGTTAAGCTCAAAATGGATTAAAGACCTAAATGTAAGGCCAGAAACTATCAAAGTCTTAGAGGAAAATATAGGCAGAACACTCTATGACATAAATCACAGTAAGATCCTTTTTGACCCTCCTCCTAGAGAAATGGAAATAAAAACAAAAATAAACAAATGGGACCTAATGAAACTTCAAAGCTTTTGCACAACAAACGAAACCATAAACAAGACTAAAAGATAACCCTCAGGGGCTTCCCTGGTGGCGCAGTGGTGGAGAGTCCGCCTGCCGATGCGGGGGACACGGGTTCGTGCCCTGGTCCGGGAGGATCCCACATGCCGTGGAGCGGCTGGGCCAGTGAGCTATGGCCGCTGAGCCTGCACGTCCTGAGCCTGTGTTCCGCAACGGGAGAGGCCACAACAGTGAGAGGCCCGCTTACCGCAAAAAAAAAAAAAAAAAGATAACCCTCAGAATGGGAGAAAATATTTGCAAATGAAGCAACTGAAAAAGGATTAATCTCCAAAGTTTATAAGAAGCTCATGCAGCTCAATAGCAAAAAAACAAACAAACAAATCCAAAAATGGGCAGAAGACCTAAAAAGACATTTCTCCAAAGAAAGTATACAGCCTGCCAACATACACATGAAAGACTGATCAACATCACTAATCATTAGAGAAATTCAAATCAAAATTACAATGAGATATCATCTCACACCTGTCAGAATGGCCATCATCAAAAAATCTAGAAACAATAATTGCTGGAGATGGTGTGGAGAAAAGGGAACACTCTTGCACTGCTGGTGGGAATGTGAATTGGTACAGCCACTATGGAGAACAGTATGGAGCTTCCTTAAAAAAACTACAAATAGAACTGCCATATGACCCAGCAATCCCACTACTGTGCATATACCCTGAGAAAACCATGATTGAAAAAGAGTAATGGGGGAAGATGGCGGAAGAGTAAGACACGGAGATCACCTTCCTCTCCACAGATACACCAGAAATACATCTACGCGTGGAACAACTCCTCCGGAGCACCTACTGAACGCTGGCAGAAGACCTCAGACCTCCCAAAAGGCAAGGAACCCCCCACGTACCTGGTTAGGGCAAAAGAAAAAACTAAACAGAGACAAAAGGATAGGGACGGGTCCTGCACCAGCGGGAGAGAGCTGTGAAGGAGGAAAAGTGTCCACACACTAGGAAGCCCCTTCGCGGGTGGAGACTTCGGGAGGCGGAGTGGGGGAGCTTGGGAGCCGCGGAGGAGAGCACAGCAACAGGGGTGCGGAGGGCAAAGCGGACAGATTCCAGCGCAGAGGATCGGGGCCGACCGGCACTCACCAGCCGAGAGGCTTGTCTGCTTGCCCGCCGGGGCGGGTGGGGCTGGGAGCTGAGGCTCCGGCTTTTGTCGGAGCGCCGGGACAGGACTGAAGTTGGCGGCGTGAACACAGCCTGCAGGGCATTGGTGCGCCTCGGCTGGCCGGGAGAGAGTCCGGGGAGGGGTCTGGACCTGCCGAAGAGGCAAGAGACTTTTACGTCCCTCTTTGTTTCCTGGTGCACGAGGAGGGGATTAAGAACGCTGCTTGAGAGAGCTCCAGGGACGGGCGCGAGCCGCGGCTAAGATTGCGGAGCCCAGAGACAGACATGGGACGCTAAGGCCGCTGCTGCTGCAGCCAGGAGGCCTGTGTGCGAACACAGGTCACTAGCCACACGCCCTTCCGGGGAGCCTGTGCAGCCCGCCACTGCCAGGGTCCCGGGATCCGGGGACGGCTCCCCCGGGAGAGCGCTCGGCTCGCCTCAGGCTGCAGCGTCACGCCGGCCTCTGCCGCTGCAGGCCCGCCCCGCACTCCATGACCCTCCCTACCCCCGGCCTGGGTGAGCCAGAGCCTCCGAATCAGCGGCTCCTTTAACCCCGTCCTGTCTGAGCAAAGAACAGACGCCCTCCGGCGACCTACACGCACAGGCGGGGCCAAATCTAAAGCTGAGCCCCTGGGAACTGTGAGAACAAAGAAGAGAAAGGGAAATCTCTCCCAGCAGCCTCAGAAGCAGCGGATTAAAGCTCCACAATCAACTTGATATACCCTGCATCTGTGGAATACTTGAATAGACAACGAATCATCCCAAATTAAGGAGCCCTGTGGATGAAAGGCTCTTGGTGCTGCAGCCAGGAGTCAGTGCTGTGCCTTTGAGGTGGGAGAGCCAACTTCAGGACACTGGTCCACAAGAGGCCTCCCAGCTGCACATAATATCAAAAGCAAAAATCTCGGAGAGATCTCCATCTCAACGCCAGCACCCAGCTTCACTCAACGACCAGCAAGCTACAGTGCTGGACATCCTATGCCAAACAACTAGCAAGACAGGAACACAACCCCACCCATTAGCAGAGAGGCTGCCCAAAATCATAATAAGTATACAGACACCCCAAAACACACCACCAGACGTGGACCTGCCCACCAGAAAGACAAGATCCAGCCTCATCCACCAGAACACAGGCACTAGTACCCTCCACCAGGAAGCCTACACAACCCACTGAACCAACCTTAGCCACTGGGGACAGACACAAAAAACAACAGGAACTACGAACCTTCAGCCCGCAAAAAAGGAGACCCCAAACACAGTAAGATAAGCAAAATGAAAAGACAGAAAAACACACAGCAGATGAAGGAGCAAGATAAAAACCCACCAGACCTAACAAATGAAGAGGAAATAGGCAGTCTACCTGAAAAAGAATTCAGAATAATGATAGTAAGGTTGATCCGAAATCTTGGAGATAGAATGGACAATAGAATGGACAAATTGCAAGAATCAGTTAACAAGGACCTAGAAGAACTAAAGATGAAACAAGCAACGATGAACAACACAATAAATGAAATTAAAAGTACTCTAGATGGGATCAATAGCAGAATAACTGAGGCAGAAGAACGGATAAGTGACCTGGAAGATAAAATAGTGGAAATAACTACTGCAGAGCAGAATAAAGAAAAAAGAATGAAAAGAACTGAGGACAGTCTCAGAGACCTCTGGGACAACATTAAACGCACCAACATTCGAATTATAGGGGTTCCAGAAGAAGAAGAGAAAAAGAAAGGGACTGAGAAAATATTTGAAGAGATTATAGTTGAAAACTTCCCTAATATGGGAAAGGAAATAGTTAATCAAGTCCAGGAAGCACAGAGAGTCCCATACAGGAAAAATCCAAGGAGAAATACTCCAAGACACATATTAATCAAACTGTCAAAAATTAAATACAAAGAAAACATATTAAAAGCAGCAAGGGAAAAACAACAAATAACACACAAGGGAATCCCCATAAGGTTAACAGCTGATCTTTCAGCAGAAACTCTGCAAGCCAGAAGGGAGTGGCAGGACATATTGCAAGTGATGAAGGAGAAAAACCTGCAACCAAGATTACTCTACCCAGCAAGGATCTCATTCAGATTTGATGGAGAAATTAAAACCTTTACAGACAAGCAAAAGCTGAGAGAGTTCAGCACCACCAAACCAGCTCTACAACAACTGCTAAAGGAACTTCTCTAGGCAAGAAACACAAAAGAAGGAAAGGACCTACAATAACGAACCCAAAACAATTAAGAAAATGGGAATAGGAACACACATATCGATAATTACCTTAAATGTAAATGGACTAAATGCTCCCACCAAAAGACACAGATTGGCTGAATGGATACAAAAACAAGACCCATATATTTGCTGTCTACAAGAGACCCACTTCAGACCTAGAGACACATACAGACTGAAATTAAGGGGATGGAAAAAGGTATTTCATGCAAATGGAAACCAAAAGAAAGCTGGAGTAGCAATTCTCATATCAGACAAAATAGACTTTAAAACAAAGACTATTAGAAGAGACAAAGAAGGACACTACATAATGATCAAGGGATCGATCCAAGAGGAAGATATAACAATTGTAAATATTTATGCACCCAACATAGGTGCACCTCAATACATAAGGCAAATACTGACAACCATAAAAGGGGAAATTGACAGTAACACATTCATAGTAGGGGACTTTAACACCCCACTTTCACCAATGGACAGGTCATCCAAAATGAAAATAAATAAGGAAACACAAGCTTTAAATGATACATTAAACGAGATGGAGTTAATTGATATTTATAGGACATTCCATCCAAAAACAACAGAATACACATTTTTCTCAAGTGCTCATGGAACATTCTCCAGGATAGATCATATCTTGGGCCACAAATCAAGCCTTGGTAAATTTAAGAAAATTGAAATTGTATCAAGTATCTTTTCTGACCACAACGCCATGAGACTAGATATCAATTACAGGAAAAGATCTGTAAAAAATACAAACACATGGAGGCTAAACAATACACTACTTAATAATGAAGTGATCACTGAAGAAATCAAAGAGGAAATCAAAAAATACCTAGAAACAAATGACAATGGAGACACAACGACCCAAAACCTGTGAGATGCAGCAAAAGCAGTTCTAAGGGGGAAGTTTATAGCAATACAAGCCCACCTTAAGAAGCAGGAAACATCTCGAATAAACAACCTAACCTTGCACCTCAAGCAATTGGAGAAAGAAGAACAAAAAAACCCCAAAGCTAGCAGAAGGAAAGAAATCATAAAAATCAGATCAGAAATAAATGAAAAAGAAATGAAGGAAACAATAGCAAAGATCAATAAAACTAAAAGCTGGTTCTTTGAGAAGATAAACAAAATAGATAAACCACTAGCCAGACTCATCAAGAAAAAAAGGGAGAAGACTCAAATCAATAGAATTAGAAATGAAAAAGGAGAGGTAACAACTGACACTGCAGAAATAAAAGAGATCATGAGAGATTACTACAAGCAACTCTATGCCAATAAAATGGACAATCTGGAAGAAATGGACAAATTCTTAGAAATGCACAACCTGCCAAGACTGAATCAGGAAGAAATAGAAAATATGAACAGACCAATCACAAGCACTGAAATTGAAACTGTGATTAAAAATCTTCCAACAAAGAAAAGCCCAGGACCAGATGGCTTCACAGGCGAATTCTATCAAACATTTAGAGAAGAGCTAACACCTATCCTTCTGAAACTCTTCCAAAATATAGCAGAGGGAGGAAAACTCCCAAACTCCTTCTACAAGGCCACCATCACCTTGATACCAAAACCAGACAAGGATGTCACAAAGAAAGAAAACTACAGGCCAATATCACTGATGAACATAGATGCAAAAATCCTCAACAAAATACTAGCAAACAGAATCCAACAGCACATTAAAAGGGTCATACACCATGATCAAGTGGGGTTTATTCCAGGAATGCAAGGATTCTTCAATATACGCAAATCTATCAATGTGATAAACCATATTAACAAACTGAAGGAGAAAAACCATATGATCATCTCAATAGATGCAGAGAAAGCTTTTGACAAAATTCAACACCCATTTATGATAAAATCCCTGCAGAAAGTAGGCATAGAGGGAACTTTCCTCAACATAATAAAGGCCATATATGACAAGCCCACAGCAAACATCATCCTCAATGGTGAAAAACTGAAAGCATTTCCTCTAAGATCAGGAACAAGACAAGGTTGCCCACTCTCACCACTCTTATTCAACATAGTTTTGGAAGTTTTAGCCACAGCAATCAGAGAAGAAAAGGAAATAAAAGGAATCCAAATCGGAAAAGAAGAAGTAAAGCTATCACTGTTTGCAGATGACATGATCCTATACATAGAGAACCCTAAAGATGCTACCAGAAAACTACTAGAGCTAATCAATGAATTTGGTAAAGTGGCAGGATACAAAATTAATGCACAGAAATCTCTGGCATTCCTATATACTAATGATGAAAAATCTGAAAGTGAAATCAAGAAAACACTCCCATTTACCATTGCAACAAAAAGAATAAAATATCTAGGAATAAACCTACCTAAGGAGACAAAAGATCTGTATGCAGAAAATTATAAGACACTGATGAAAGAAATTAAAGATGATACAAATAGATGGAGAGATATACCATGTTCTTGGATTGGAAGAATCAACATTGTGAAAATGACTCTACTACCCAAAGCAATCTATAGATTCAATGCAATCCCTATCAAACTACCACTGGCATTTTTCACAGAACTAGAACAAAAAATTTCACAATTTGTATGGAAACACAAAAGACCCCGAATAGCCAAAGCAATCTTGAGAACGAAAGAAGGAACTGGAGGAATCAGGCTCCCAGACTTCAGACTATACTACAAAGCTACAGTTATCAAGACGGTATGGTACTGGCACAAAAACAGAAAGATAGATCAATGGAACAGGATAGAAAGCCCAGAGATAAACCCACGCACATATGGTCACCTTATCTTTGACAAAGGAGGCAGAAATGTACAGTGGAGAAAGGACAGCCTATTCAATAAGTGGTGCTGGGAAAACTGGACAGCTACATGTAAAAGTATGAGATTAGATCACTCCCTAACACCATACACAAAAATAAGCTCAAAATGGATTAAAGAGCTAAATGTAAGGCCAGAAACTATCAAACTCTTAGAGGAAAACATAGGCAGAACACTCTATGACATAAATCACAGCAAGGTCCTTTTTGACCCACCTCCTAGAGAAATGGAAATAAAAACAAAAGTAAACAAATGGGACCTAATGAAACTTAAAAGCTTTTGCACAGCAAAGGAAACCATAAACAAGACCAAAAGACAACCCTCAGAATGGGAGAAAATATTTGCAAATGAAGCAACCGACAAAGGATTAATCTCCAAAATTTATAAGCAGCTCATGCAGCTTAATAACAAAAAAACAAACAACCCAATCCAAAAATGGGCAGAAGACCTAAATAGACATTTCTCCAAAGAAGATATACAGAGTGCCAACAAACACATGAAAGAATGCTCAACATCACTAATCATTAGAGAAATGCAAATCAAAACTACAATGAGATATCATCTCACACCAGTCAGAATGGCCATCATCAAAAAATCTAGAAACAATAAATGCTGGAGAGGGTGTGGAGAAAAGGGAACCCTCTTACACTGTTGGTGGGAATGTAAATTGATACAGCCACTGTGGAGAACAGTATGGAGTTTCCTTAAAAAGCTACAAATAGAACTACCATATGACCCAGCAATCCCACTACTGGGCATATACCCTGAGAAAACCATAATTCAAAGAGAGTCATGTACCAAAATGTTCATTGCAGCTCTATTTACAATAGCCCAGAGATGGAAACAACCTAAGTGTCCATCATCGGATGAATGGATAAAGAAGATGTGGCACATATATACAATGGAATATTACTCAGCCATAAAAAGAGACGAAATTGAGCTATTTGTAATGAGGTGGATAGACCTAGAGTCTGTCATACAGAGTGAAGTAAGTCAGAAAGAGAGAGACAAATACCGTATGCTAACACATATATATGGAATTTTAAAAAAAAATGTCATGAAAAACCTAGGGGTGAAACAGGAATAAAGACACAGACTTACTAGAGAATGGACTTGAGGCTATGGGGAGGGGGAAGGGTAAACGGTGACAAAGCGATAAAGAGGCATGGACATATATACACTACCAAAAGTAAGGTAGTTAGCTAGTGGGAAGCAGCCGCATAGCACAGGGAGATCAGCTCGGTGCTTTGTGACCGCCTGGAGGGGTGGGATAGGCAGGGTGGGAGGGAGGGAGACGCAAGTGGGAAGAGATATGGGAATATATGTATATATATAACTGATTCATTTTGTTGTGAAGCTGAAACTAACATACCATTGTAAAGCAATTATACTCCAATAAAGATGTTAAAAAAAAAAAAGAAAAAAAAAAACCAAGCATCGCTATGGATAGGAAAAAAAAAAAAAAAGAAAAAGAGTCATGTACCAAAATGTTCATTGCAGCTCTATTTAAAATAGCCCAGAGATGGAAACAACCTAAGTGCCCATCATCGGATGAATGCATAAAGAAGATGTGGCACATATATACAATGGAATATTACTCAGCCATGAAAAGAAAAGAAATGAGCTATTTGTAATGAGGTGGATAGACCTAGAGTCTGTCATACAGAGTGAAGTAAGTCAGAAAGAGAAAGACAAATACCGTATGCTAACACATATATATGGAATTTAAGAAAAAAAATGTCATGAAGAACCTAGGGCTAAGACAGGAATAAAGACACAGACCTACTAGAGAACAGACCTGAGGATATTGGGAGGGGGAAGGGTGAGCTGTGACAAAGTGAGAGAGAGGTATGGACAATATACACTACCAAACATAAGGTAGATAGCTAGTGGGAAGCAGCCGCATAGCATAGGGAGATTGGCTCTGTGCTTTATGACCGCCTGGAGGGGTGGGATAGGGAGGGTGTGAGGGAGGGAGACCCAAGAGGGAAGAGATATGGGAACATATGTATATGTATAACTGATTCACTTTGTTATAAAGCAGAAACTAACACACCATTTTAAAGCAATTATTCCCCAATAAAGATGTTAAAAAAAAAAAGACACACTCCTACTAGAGAATGGACTTAAGGATATCAGGAGGCGGAAGGGTAAGTTGTGACAAAGCGAGAGAGAAGCATGGACATATATACAGTACCAAACATAAGGTAGATAGCTAGTGGGAAGCAGCCGCATAGCACAGGGAGATCAGCTCTGTGCTTTGTGACCTTCTGGAGGGGTGGGATAGGGAGGGTGGGAGGGAGGGAGACCCAAGAGGGAAGAGACATGGGAACATAGGTATATGTAGAACTGATTCACTTTGTTATAAAGCAGAAACTAACACACCATTGTAAAGCAATTATACCCTAATAAAGTTGTTAAGATAATAATAATAAAGATTCTTTCACTTCAGAATTAGGAAAAAAAGAGACAAATACCATATGCTAACACATATATATATGGAATTTAAGAAAAGCAAATGTCAGGAAGAACCTAGGGTAAGACAGGAATAAAGACACAGACCTACTAGAGAATTGACTTGAGGATATGGGGAGGGGGAAAGGTAAGCTGTGACAAAGTGAGAGAGTGCCATGGACATATAAACACTACCAAAAGTAAAATAGCTAGTTGGAAGCAGCCGCATAGCACAGGGAAATGAGCTCAGTGTTTTGTGACCACCTAAAGGTGTGGGATAGGGAGGTTGGGAGGGAGGGAGACGCAAGAGGGAAGAGATACGGGAACATATGTATATGTATAACTGATTCACTTTGTTATAAAGCAGAAACTAGCAAACCATTGTAAAGCAATTATACTCCAATAAAGATGTAAAAAAAAAGAAATGAAGGAAACAATAGCAATTATCAATAAAATTAAATGCTGGTTTGTTGAGAAGATAAACAAAATTGATAAACCATTAGCCAGACTCATTAACAAAAAAATGGGAGAAGACTCAAGTCAATAGAATTAGAACCGAAAAAGGAGAAGTAACAACTGACACTGCAGAAATACAAAAGATCATGAGAGATTACTACAAGCAACTCTATGCCAATAAAATGGACAACCTGGAAGAAATGGACAAATTCTTAAAAATGCACAACCTGCCAAGACTGAATCAGGAAGAAATAGATAATATTAAAAAACCAATCGCAGCACTGAAATTGAAACTGTGATTTAAAATCTTCCAACAGAGCTTCCCTGGTGGCGCAGTCATTGGGAGTCCGCCTGCCGATGCAGTGGACACGAGTTCATGCACCGGTCAGGGAGGATCCCGGGCACCATGGAATGGCTGCGACCGTGAGCCTCGTCCGCTGAGCCTGCGCTTCCGGAGCCTGTGTTCCGCAGCATGAGAGGTCACTAAAGTGAGAGGCCTGTGTTGTGCACAAAAATAAATAAATAAATCCAACAAACGAAAGCCCAGGACCACATGGCTTCACAGGCGAATTCTATCAAACATTTTGAGAAGAGCTAACACCTATCCTCAAAATCTTCCTAAATATAGCAGAGGGGGTAACACTACGAAACTTATTATATGAGGCCACCATCACCCTGATACCAAAACCAGACAAAGATGTTGCAAAGAAAGAAAACTACAGACCAATACCACTGATGAACACAGATGCAAAACTCCTCAACAAAATACTAGCAGACAGAATCCAACAGCACATTAAAAGGATAATACACCATGGTCAAGTGGGGTTTATTCCAGGAATGCAAGGATTCTTCAATATACGCAAATCAATCAATGTGATAAACCACATTAATAAATTGAAGGAGAAAAACCATATGATCATCTTAATAGATGCAGAGAAAGCTTTCGACAAAATTCAACATCATTTACGATAAAAACCCTGCAAAAAGTTGGCATAAAGGGAACTTTCCTCAACATAATAAAGGCCATATATGACAAACCCACAGCCAACGTCGTCCTCAATGGTGAAAAACTGAAAGCATTTCCACTAAGATCAGGAACAACACAAGGTTGCCCACTCTCACTACTCTTATTCAACATAGTTTTGGAAGTTTTCGCCACAGTAATCAGAGAGACAAAGAAATAAAAGGAATCCAAATCGGAAAAGCAGAAGTAAAGCTGTCACTGTTTGCAGATGACATGATACTATACATAGAGAATCCTAAACAGGCTACCAGAAAACTACCAGAGCTAATCAATGAATTTGGTAAAGTAGCAGGATACACAATTAATGCACAGAAATCTCTGGCATTGTTATACACTAATGATGAAATATCTGAAAGTGAAATTAAGAAAACACTCCAGTTACCATTGCAACAAAAAGAAAATAATATCCAGAAATAAACCTACCTAAGGAGACAAAAGACCTGTATGCAGAATATTATAAGACACTGATGAAAGAAATTAAAGGTGAGAGAAATAGATGGAGAGATATACCATGTTCTTGGATTGGAAAAATCAACATTGTGAAAGTGACTCTACTACCCAAAGCAATCTACAGATTCAATGCAATTCCTATCAAACTACCACTGGCATTTTTCAAAGAAGTAGAACAAAAAATTTCACAATTTGTATGGAAACACAAAAGACCCCGAATAGCCAAAGCAATCTTGAGAATGAAAAACGGAGCTGGAAGGATCAGGCTCCCTGACTTCAGACTATACTATAAAGCTACAGTAATCAAGACAGTATGGTCCTGGCACAAAAACAGAAAGATAGATCAATGGAACAGGATAGAAAGCCCAGAGGTAAACCCACACACATATGATCACCTTATATTTCATAAAGGGGGCAGGAATGTACAGTGGAGAAAGGACAGACTCTTCAGTAAGTGGTGCTGGGAAAACTGGACAGGTACATGTAAAAGTATGAGATTAGATCACTCCCTAACACCATACACAAAAATAAGCTCAAAATGGATTAAAGAGCTAAATGTAAGGCCAGAAACTATCAAAGTCTTAGAGGAAAACATACGCAGAACACTCTATGACACAAATCACAGCAAGATCCTTTTTGACCCACTTCCTAAAGAAATGGAAATAAAAACAAAAATAAACAAATGGGACCTAATGAAACTTTAAAACTTTTGCACACCAAATGAAACCATAAACAAGACAAAAATCCAACCCTCAGAATGGGAAAAATATTTGCAAATGAAGCAACTGACAAAGGATTAATCTCCAAAATTTATAAGCAGCTCATGCAGCTCAATAACAGGAAAACAAACAACCCAATCCAAAAATGGTCAGAAGACCTAAATAGACATTTCTCCAAAGAATATATACAGATTTCCAACAAACACATGAAAGAATGCTCAACATCATTAATCATTAGAGAATTGCAAATCAAAACTACAATGAGATATCATCTCACACCGGTCAGAATGGCCATCAGCAATAAATCTAGAAACCATAAATGCTGGAGAGGATGTGGAGAAAAGGGAACACTGTTGCACTGCTGGTGGGAATGTGAATTGGTACAATCACTATGGAGAACAGTATGGAGTTTCCTTAAAAAACTACAAATAGAACTACCATACGACCCACCAATCCCACTACTGGGCATATACCCTGAGAAAACCATAATTCAAAAGGAGTCATGTAACAAAATATTCACTGCAGCTCTATTTACAATAGCCCCGAGATGGATGCAACCTAAGTGTCCATCATTGGATGAATGGATAAAGAAGATGTAGCATATATATACAATGGAATATTACTCAGCCATAAAAATAAACGAAATTGAGTTATTTTTAGTGAGAAGGATGGACCTACAGTCTGTCATACAGAGTGAAGTAAGTCAGAAAGAGAAAGACAAATACCATATGCTAACACATATGTATGGAATCTAAGAAAAAAATGTCATGAAGAACCTAGGGGTAAGACGGGAATAAAGACACAGACCTACTAGAGAATGAACTTGAGGATATGGGGAGAGGAAGGTTAAGCTGTTACAAAGTGAGAGAGTGCCATGGACATATATACACTATCAAACATAAAATAGATAGGTAGTGGGAAGCACCCGCATAGCACAGGAGATCATCTGGGTGTTTTGTGACCACCTGGATGGGTGGGATCGGGAGGGTGGGAGGGAGGGAGACGCAAGAGTGTGGAGATATGGGAACATACGTATATGTAGAACTGATTCACTTTGTTTTAAAGCAGAAACTAACACACCATTGTAAAGCAATTATACTCCAATAAAGATGTTTAAAAAAAAAAAGAACCTAGGGGTAAGACGGGAATAAAGACACAGATATACTAGAGAATGGACTTGAGGATTTGGGGACGGGGAAGGGTAAGCTGTGACAAAGTGAGTGAGTGGCATGGACATATATACACTACCAAATGTAAAATCGATACCTAGTTGGAAGCAGCCGAATAGCACAGCGAGATCAGCTTGGTGCTTTGTTATCACCTAGAGGGGTGCGATAGGGAGGGTGGGAGGGAGGGAGACGCAAGAGGGAAGAGATATGGGAACATATGTATATGTATAGCTGATTCACTTTGTTATAAAGCAGAAACTAACACACCATTGTTAAGTAACTCTACTCCAATAAAGATGTTTTAAAAAAAGTTCATCCAGAAGCTCTTATCTCACTTGCATTTAATTCACTTTTAAAACTTTCATCATATCAAGTGAAGGTCTTATTTGACCTGTAGTAAACCTAGCTACAAGAGAAGTATTATACTTAACATTGATGACTTTAAAGACATCTATATTAATCAAACCAAGAGGCTGGAGCTAATGCCAGGTATTAATTTAATACTGAATATTTTCTATATCACGTGAACGTGCAATTTACTCTGGCCAGTTTCTTTCTTATTTATGAATATTTATATACACATCAAGGTCACCTGTCTAGATGGTTAAATCTTTTCTTACTAATATTTATGGCGAAGACACTTAAGACTTTTATTTGTCCTTAATAAGTTCCAGATTACCTGCCTCTTTTTCAAAACTTGTATTTTAAAAGATAGCAGAGATAAAGGTTCTTGGAGAAAACCAGGTAGAATATTTGCATTTCAAAAGCATGGGAGGAGAAAGGCAAGTTCCTCCTGGGATGACTTTGTTCTCCTTTTGTTTGATACTTAAGAGCCTCTTAAATTAAATAGGGAAGGTTTGGGGAGTGGTGAAGAGATTGGTGGGTTTTGTATTATTTTTGTAACCATACCTCTGGCTATGTAAAGACTAGATTTGTAAAACAAGGACAGTTTTTTTTTCTTTCTTTTTCAAAGAATTGGGTGACTATCTCAATGATATTGAAGGACCCATTTATTTATATTAGAATGTTTTAGCTTAGGGGAGAGGGCCTCCCCAAAACTTCCTATCAGGTATGGTTAGTTTAGTCAGATCAGTGGCCTCCTACTTTGGTAATCTATTTACAAACACTTTTGGGAATCCTCCCTGGGTTTAAGAAATTATTTAATTATGGCCCTCAGTTCAGCCTTTGATCTAAAGAGGCTTGTCTACAGGCTCATGTGATCCCATATTTAAAGGTAGCTGGACAATTTTTGCCCAAATTTTTGTCCATTCAATTTTTATCCTGTAGGCATCCTTGGCTTGAATTTTATAAACACACCGAATGGAAGCATTCATGGCATTAGAGTGTCTGAATTTGTCTACTCAAAGGCAAAGAGTTACTGGGAGTCTGGGTACAGAGGATCGCAACCTTTTGTTCTAGCACTGTGAACAAGTTTAACAGCCCATAGTTTAAAAACTTAGACGGGGTGGAATGGAGACCTCTTCTGGTTGGGGACTGAGGTTGATTCTTCTGGCCAAGAGCAACTGTTTCTCTTGGTGGGTCCCTTTTCTGTGAGAGTCTCCACCTTGGACTGTCTGGAATTTAGTAAGTCCCTTCCCAATGCCAACTTAAAAATAATGCACAATGTGAGTGTTGTGAGTTTTTATTTGGGGAAAATGAGAACTATAGCCTGAGAGACAGCATCTCAGGTAGCTCTGAGAAACTGCTCCAGAGAGGTAGGGGGGAAGGTCAGTATATATGTGATTTTGGTGAAGGGGGAGTACATGTGCACATATTTTTTGCAGAAGGTTCTGATAGTCTGGTGAAGGTACTGCTAGTCACGAGGTGCAGAATCACCTTTAAGGATTTTAGTGCTTTTCTAGATATGAGGAGATACAAGAATTGGGCTCATAAAATCGTCTCCTAAAAATATCTAACTGTCTGAAGACCTGTTCTGCCAGTTTTTCCCAGAGCACAGAGTGCCTCATTTTTGCTTTCCACCCTGAACTCCTTTCAGGGGGTGTTGAAAGTCAGCAGCTGCAGCAGCTCATGATTTAATCTTTGTAGAGGTAGAAAGCAAATGTCAACGGCAAGTGCCAATTTGTCGTTGACACCAGTAAGGGGACGGAGCACTCAGGCATGAGCAGAAACTGAGGCGCAAAGGTACAATTTCCTATAAAGCAGTTGAGGGGAGGGGTGAATCGCTTGATTTAGGGCTTTCCATCAGTCCACATTATCATACAGGATTGGGGGGACTAGAGTCCTGGGAAATCAGTCAGCACAAAGTAGGCGGCCCACATATCTAATAAGAAGATAACTTTCCTACCTGCCACGTCAAGTGTTACCCGAGGCTCCTCCAGAGAAATGACCAGGTGTGCTTTGGGAGACAGGAAGGGTCCGGGACCCATCAGTCTTCATCCTCTTGGCCATGATTGGTTTGGGAACCTGAGTCCTGTTCGGGACTGGAGGCAGTTCTGCTTCCAGTTGCATTCTAGTTGTATATTGCACAGGGTCCCAGTGGACTTTTCCCATACAGGGAGCATTAGTCTTTCCAGTGGCCCTCCTGGCTACTCTTAAAACAGATGCTTTCTCGGCGAGACAGTGGCTCTGATCTAGCCTTCCTGTATCCTGTCCTCACCAGATGCTTAAAACAGATGCTTAAACAGATGCTTAAAACAGATGCTTTCTCGGCAAAACAGTGGCTCTGATCTAGCCTTCCTGTATCCTGTCCTCACCATGGGTCTTCACAAGGGAGGGTAACCCTGAGGTGGTGCAGGTCTTAGGGCTGCCACCAGTAATTGTGCTTTTTTGCTGTTGTCTCTGATGCTGAAAGCTCAGCTCCTCTGTACACAGGCACTAAATTGAACCTCCAAGACAGAGTTTGGGGTGAAGTAGAAAAGGATAGCTTTATTGCTTTGCCAGGCAAAGGGGGACACAGCAGGCTCCCGCCTCAAAAATCTATGTGTCCCAAAGAAGATGTGGCACATATATAGAATGGAATATGACTCAGCCATAAAAAGAAATGAAATTGAGTTATTTGTAGTGAGGTGGATGGACTTAGAGACTATCATACAGAGTGAAGTAAGTCAGAAAGAGAAAAATAAATACCATATGCTAACACATATATTTGGAATCTAAAAAAAAAAATGGTTCTGAAGACCCTAGGGGCAGGACAGGAATAAAGATGCAGACATAGAGAATGGACTTCAGGACACGGGGAGGGGAAGGGTAAGCTGGGATGAAGTGAGAGTGGCATGGACATATATACACTACCAAACGTAAAATAGATAGCTAGTGGGAAGAAGCTGCATAGCACAGGGAGATCAGCTCAGTGCTTTGTGACCACCTAGAGGGGTGGGATAGGGAGGGTGGGAGGGAGACGCAAGAGGGAAGAGATATGGGGTTATATGTATACGTATAGCTGATTCACTTTGTTATAAAGCAGAAACTAACACACCATTGTAAAGCAGTTATACTCCAATAAAGATGTATAAAAAAAAATGTGTCCCAACCCGGGAGGATTTAAGGGGTTTTATAGCAATAGTTCAAAGGGTGGGCTTGTTGACAAGATTAGGGTGTGTGTAGGGCTCCTCTCCTCTCCTAACCTTGATGAGCTTCTTTGGTACCTTTAATCTTTTTTATTTTAATTTTTAAAAATTTTTAAATGATCTTTTTTTAAAAAGAATTTATTTGGGGGGGGTGGGTTTGGTTTTGATTTTGTGGGGTTTTTTTTGTTGTTCCCTTTACTCTTGCATCAGGTGGTTTCTTGGCTGCTTCTCCCTTGATTATCAAATATGCCCTTTGGAACTGAGGGAAGGTCATGGAGGCTGGAGTCTTACCTATGAGAAACAGGGGGCAAAAAGGCCTCCAAACATGGGAGCCCCACAGAGCCCCCCTCAGTTTCATCCCTGAATCCTTTTTGTCTCTTCAACCCTATCTCAATTGTTAAATACTCCAAAGGCCAAACGCATGAGCTGATTGATGGGGGTCTGGGTTCTCCAGCTCCTCAGATGGGGCATTAGGGGTAGATGATCCGGAAGACTGTCCCAGCTGTATACCTCAAGGAGGTGGACTCATAAAGAGATCATCTAAAACATCAGGCTCCTGTGGGGGAAGAAGGCACTTTGAAGAGATGTGAGCCAGGCACACCAAGCAGGAGTTATTTAGACTTGGATTTTGGAATAGGGTCATGAACATTTGGATGTATAGGACTTCCCCTCATTTACCTTTCCTTTTACAAAATAGGCTCAACTGCAAGATGGTATTGTAATTCAATGACCCATTTTTTTGGCCAGATCTCTTGGTCCCCTAGTTTGTATTCGGGCCATGAATATTGCAAAAGAAAATTAATTTTTTCTTAAACCATCCTGTCTAAATTTTCCCCAATTAGCTAATGTGCATCTTAGTGGGCAGTCCTTCAGGATGCTTGTAGTCACCCCCATTTTTTATTAGGATGTCTTGACAAGACGTGGGTCTGCTGCATCCTGGCCAGGTGGTAGTTATTTGTCCTGGTGTTCTCCCAGTGTCAACAGTGGGGTCTCTGTGAGCACCCAAAATCTGCCTGGTCGGTGAGCCTGAGGAGGCCCCTTGGATTAGTCAAGGAAAGGAACAAGAGCCTGTGGGAGAAAAAGCAACCAGAGTCCCAGGGCCTAAATCCTTCAGAGAGGGAGGGAAGAGACCTAGGCCCTGAGCCAACTAAAGGGATTACCTTTATCACTGAAACAAAAGAAAGAGAAACAAATAATGTAGGACTGGAGCACCACAAGGCAGTGATAACAATACAAGGCAAAAGCTCCTCTCAGGATATGGTCCTTGTGATGTTGAAGAGGGCTGCCTCTCCACAGAAGTAAAAGAGGTAACACCCAACCTGCTGGCAAAGCTGGCCAGGAGGCTCAAGGATCAACAGAGAGTCCAAGAAGTCAGGAGAGAAGGAGAGTATAAGAGAAATCCATGACAGGAGGGAAGGTGTACAGCCATGACACTTCCCAGAATAGAGAGGAGCTGGCAGGAAGGTGTACAGTCATGATACTTCCTAGGCCAGAGATTCATAAGCCCACTGAGAAATGTGCTCGACCACTAACCTCTGCTCAGGGGTTGATAGTCTGCCCTCGACCCCCACGAGGGAAGTTTTCACCCACAAAGAAGAGGTTTTTTAACAGCTTCATGTGCAGAATCTCCTTAAGCACCTTTCTCTGTGTTATTAGCCTTTTTTTGCCTCTCATTACGCAAGCACCTTCCTATAATACTTTAGATTGATCATCTTTAAAAGGAAAATGTGATATAAGTTCCTTTCTTGGTAATCTTACTTCCTGACATGCTATCACATCTCAGTCCGTCTTTCTTGGAAGTGCACCGGGTTTTTTTGCACTGATTCTGTATTAGTTTTCTATTATTGCCATAACAGATTTATCACAAACTTGGAGGCTTAACATGACACATTTATTATATTATAGTTCTGTAGGTCAGAAATCCAATATGAGTCTCATTGAGTGAAAATCAAGGAGTTGGCTGGCTGCATTTCTTTCTGAGGGCTTTAGGGGGAAATCTGTGTCTTACTCATTTGGTTATTGGCAGAATTCAGTTCCTCTTAACTGTAGGTCTGAGATCCCTGTTTCCTTGCTGGCTGTTGACTGAGGGCTTTTCCCAGCTTCTAGAAGCCACCTGCATTCTTTGGCTTGTTGCATACTTCTTCCATATTCAAAGACAACAACAACAGGTCGAGTCCTTCTCACATTAGAAATTCTCCATTTTCTTTTTTTATCTGAGAGGTATAAACTTTGGAAATTTATATCACCTAGGATATATGTATATGTTTGAACAGCACTGCACTAAAAACATTACGGTGACACTAAGAGAATGTCAGATTACTTTTCTTTTAAAATAATATTTATATGATTTACTTTTGAGGAAAAAATAGAAAACAGAAGCATTTTATGTTGTTGTAAGATAATCTCTTCTGAAATCATAAAATCTGGGTTCAAATATGATTTCTTGATTTTCTAATTATATCATTTGAAGCAAGTCCAGCTTCTGAGTCCAGTTTTCGTCTTTTTAAATGAAAATAATGTCTGTCACATTTGACTCATAAGCTATTGTGAAAGTCAAGTGACATAAGTCAAATAAAAAAGCTATGTGCATGTACAATATATTAAATCAATTGCAATTTTAGTTTCAGAGCTCCCAAATCAATATGCGTCAAATCCTCCAAGCTTCCAAGGTCAGCCATACACTACCACACTTGACCTGCAAAAAGGTGAATAAAAGCACATTTTCTTTTTTTTTTTCTGATTCGGGGGCTCTGGCTCATTCAGGCCGGGGGGAGGGAGGGGCACGGAGTGTAGGGCGAGCCTGCGGCGGCAGAGGCCGGCGTGACGTTGCACCAGCCTGAGGCGCGCGTGTGTTCTCCCAGGGAAGTTTTCCCTGGATCACGGGACCCTGGCAGTGGCGGGCTGCACAGTCACCCGGGAGGGGAGGTGTGAATAGTGACCTGTGCTCGCACACAGGCTTCTTGGTAGCGGCAGCAGCAGCCTTAGCGTCTCATGCCCGTCTCTAGGGTCCGCGATGTTAGCCGCGGCTCGCGCCCGTCTCTGGAGCTCCTTTAAGCAGCGCTCTTAATCCCCTTTCCTCGCGCACCAGGAAACAAAGAGGCAAGAAAAAGTCTCCTGCCTCTTCGGCAGGTCCAGACTTTTTCCCGGACTCCCTCGCGGCTAACCGTGGTGCACTAACCCCTTCAGGCTGTGTTCACACCGCCAGTCCTCTCCCTGCGATCCGACGGAAGGCCGAGCCTCAGCTCCCAGCCCCCGCCCGCGCCGGCGGTGAGCAGACAAGCCTCTCGGGCTGGTTGAGTGCTGGTCGGCACCGATCCTCTGTGCGGGAATCTCTCCGCTAAAAGCACATTTTCTGACTATTACCCTCAACCATAAAGAACGTATAAAAGTGTCCTCATGGAGCATAGAGACAGAAATTTTTCTGCACGTGGACTATATGTACCCTGCACCCTCTAATAAGGGTGGGTATTAATGGAAGCTTTTATCTTCATCTCACAAATTATTTTTCAGCTTTTTTGAGGTATAATCTGTTTTCATTTTTAAAAAAATATTTGTTGTTTATTTATTTATTTATTGGCCACACTGTGCAGCTTGTGGGATCTTAGTTCCCTGACCAGGGATCAAACCCCAGGCCCTTGGCAGTGAAAGCAGGGAGTCCTAACCACTGGACTGCCAGGGAATTTCCCTGTTGAGGTATAATTGACAAAATTGTAAGATATTTAAAGAGTAATCGTGGTGATTTGTTATACATATACATTGTGAAAGGATTCCCATCATCTAGTTAATCTGCACATTTATCACCTCGCTTTTTTTTTTTTTTTTGGTGAGAGCATTTAAGTTCTAATCTCTTAGCAAATTTCAATTATGTAATACAGTGTTATCAACTATAGTTAACATGTTTTACATTAGATCCTCAAACTTTCTTCATCTTATAGTTGAAAATTTGTAACCTTTTACAAACCTGTCTCTATTTCCTCCACACCCTAGCTCCTAGCAACTATTTTTCTACTCTATGTTACTAAGAGTTTGACTTTTTTTTTTTTAGATTCCACATATAAGTGATACCATGCAGTGTTTGTCTTTCTCTCTCTGGCTTATTTCACTCAGCATAATGCTGTCAAAATTTATCCGTTATGTCAGAATGTCAGAAATGTCAGAATTTCCTTCATTTTCATGGCTGATTATACATATATATGTATATATATATAATTAATATATTATATATATTATATATTAATATATAATAACTTCTTTATTATATCAGCCTTTGATAGACACTTAGGTTGTTTCCATATCTTGGCTCTTGTGAATAATGCTATAATGAATATGGGAGTGTAGCTATCTTTTCAATGTCCTGTTTTTATTTCTTTTGGATATATATGCAGAAATCTCCATTTTCTTTTGTCTTCCCATCTCTCTCTGATTCTCCTGAGGAAAAATTCTCTGCTTTAAGGGACTCATGCAACTACAGTGTGACCACCCAGGTAATCCAGAATCATCTCCCCCATCTCAATGTTCTTAATCACATCAGCAAACTTCCTTTTGCCATGGAACTAGGGTGTGAATATCTTTGGATAGCCATAATTCTGCCTACTACAGATTCCATTATAGCAACCAAACTGATATCCAGAGTGTGATACATCTATCCTTTCATTCCATCAATAAAAATATATTGAGCATCTTTTAAATTCTAGGCATTTTTCTAGATGCTAGGGTCACAAAATTAAGACACCTAACTTACCCAAGGAGTTCATAAGCTGATGTGGTAAGTGCTGTAAGTAGAAATTGGAATAGAGTGTTATAAGGGAAAAGAGGAGGGCGTATACTAGTAAGGTCTGGGATGACCTCCTGTGTGAATCAATGTCTAAGCAGCGTCTTAATAAAAAGAGTAGAAGTATTAAGTTAGGATGGGTGATGGTAGAGAGACAAATAGATGGAATAACTTTAAGCAATGAGAATAGAATACCAAAGGTACAGAAGTTTGATATAGCCTGTTCTTGTTGGGGGATGGAGGTGGATGGTAAGCATATCTACAAGTCAAATACGTTTCCTAGAGTGGAGAGATGAAACTAGATTAGCAAGCTAGAGCATGAACGTGAAGACCTTATGTGCCTTGCTAGATAGGTTTAAGATAAATACGTAGGAAATTAGAAGTCATTGAAGATTTTTAAAGAGGGTACTATGTTCGCATTTATATTTTATATAGATCATACTAGTGATCATATGGAGGATGGTGTAAAGATTGGGGTGAGACCATTTAAGATGCTTTTGTGATAATCCTGACAAGAAATGATAAGGACCTGAACTCAGTCAATCATAGTTGAGATGGGCTTCCCTGGTGGCACAGTGGTTGAGAGTCCGCCTGCCGATGCAGGGGACACGGGTTCGTGCCCCGGTCCGGGAAGATCCCACATGCCGCGGAGCGGCTGGGCCCGTGAGCCATGGCCGCTGAGCCTGCATGTCCGGAGCCTGTGCTCCGCAACGGGAGAGGCCACAACAGTGAGAGGCCCGCGTACCGCAAAAAAATAATAATATTATTAGTTGGGATGAATAACAGAGGAATGGATTTGAGAAAGGTTGATGAAGTATTACTAAATACATGACATATCAATCAAGGTTAAACTAGAGAAACAGAGCCAGTAAGAGATACATATTAAGAAATTTATTGCAAAGAATTGACCTATGTGATTTTGGGGACTGGCTAGGCAAGTCTGAAATCCACAGAGCAGTCTCTCAGGAGTTTCAGGCTGGACCTCTGGCACAAACTGAAGTTGGTGTTCATAGGAGATATTTCTTCTCCAGGAAAGTCTCAGGTCTGCTCTTAAGGCCTATCTACTGATTGAATCAGATACACCCAGATTATCTAGGATAATCTCCTTTACTTAAAGGAGATTACAGACATTAATCACGTGTACAAAATGGTTTCACAGTAATACCTAGATCTGTGCTTGATTGAACAACTGGAAAATCTAACTAGCCAAGTTTACATATTAAAAGACCATCACAAATGGGATGGGGGCCAGTGGAGACAGAATAATAAAGAATGATTCTTAAGTTTCTGTCTTGAGTGTTAGATGAAATCACTAATCGAGATATAGAATACAAGAGGAGCAAGTTTTGGACGTTTTGAGTAAGATATATCTGTAAAGTTATGAGATTGCAGAACTAGCAGGTAAATACATTTGGAAACCATCAGCATAAAGGTGATAGTTGAACCAGGTGAGTAAAATAGATAATCTAGTAGGGGGTGTATATAGGGAAAAGTTACTAGCTGAGGAGGAAATTCTGGGGACCACCAACATTAAGGGATTATCTAGAAAAAGAAGAAAAGCTAAAGTATAAATAGGATGAGGGGAGGATTCAGAAGTTTTTGATGCCCAGTTTTAAGAAAACATGTAGTGAACAGCAGTAGAGGTTCAGTAAGTTTAGTGCTGAAATATAACCATTAATTTGTGAATTAAGTTCATTAGTGAATTTAGCATGATTGGTTTCAATGTTGTTAGAGCAAAAGCCATATTGCAGTGGGTTAAGGAGTGACTAGGAGGTGCCAAATTGAAGCTAGTTGGTGTAGACCACTCATAGGAGATGTTTAACTGAGAAGGGGAAGATAAAAATTAGATGATATAGAAAATGGTAGAAATTTGAGAAAGTGTATTGGCTGAAAGTAACAAGAAAAGAGGGAGAGATTGATGATCTAGGAGAGAAGACAATTCATAATAACTGAGAAGGAAAAGAAATAGGCCTAGTTGTTAGAGGGCGATGCAATGCCAAGGGAAGCACTTGTTTTCTTCTTTGGACGAGAACAAAATAATGGCTCTCAATGAAGGTAGTATAAACCCAAAGGATGGTTTGAAAGTTTGTGAGAAGCATTTTAGAATATCATAATGGGGACTTTCCTAACAGTCCAGTGGTTAACACTGCGCGATTCCACTGTAGGGGGACACGGGCTCAATCCCTGGTCGGGGAACTAAGATCCCACATGCCACGTGGCATGGCCAAAAAAAAAAAAAAAAGAATATCATAATGATGGAGGGCTTCCTGGCATATCGTGGGCAGGGTCAAGATTCCCAAATGTCCTGCAATATGCAGGACAGCCTGCACAAAATTTAATTTTTCTATATCCCATACAACTTGAATAGCCCATTGAATATTCATATAGGTGAAAAGTATGTTTACGTTGATCTAGGCCTTGAATTGAACTCCATTTTATATACAAAGAAGAAAGTTTTAATATACACTGACTTTTCCCAGAATACAACTACCATGTAAACCAACTTAAGATCTTACTTTGTTTTGTTCATGATGTTACCAAGAATGTTGATAATTTTGGAAAATCATGTCACATACAAAAATGCTGCTCTTGGATATTTGAAATAACGGTAATAACATACCTGTATTGGTCATCATTTGTAGTTGCCACATTTACAGGCATTTTCTGTATATTTTTCTACATGTCTTTTAGTGTTATGTCCCAGCATTTACATATTGAAATACATCTTATTTCTTTATAAACTACTTTCTTTGTATTTCTCTTTCATATTATTGATAACAAATTTTTGAAATTTTGTGTATTTAATTTCATGATATTAAAATAGGTATTAAAATATTTAAGAAAGTGGGCTAGATAGGATTGAGAAAACTAACCAGAGGAAAGAAGATAAAAATGGGTGAGAATGTTAATAAACTTTATGTAGAGATGCAGGAATTTGTGAGAATGGCCATGCATTATGCTTTGTGGTAGAGGTTACCATAACTCTAATTGACAAATCTAGTGAATTGTTTTCAGTCCTTATCTTGACCTTCTGTGACATTTAAAATTATCTCCTCTCTTCCTTTCTATGACACCCTTCACTTCCAGTTCTCCTCTTTCATTGTTTTCTCACTTTCCTTTTCTGAATACTCTATCTGGATCCTTAGATTTGGTGGTTCCTGAATCTCCTTGTTTTGATTCTCACTTCTGCTTGACAATCTCACTCACTTCTTTGAGTTAATTAAACATTATGCAGATGACTCCCAAATCTGTATCTCCAACACAAGTCTTTATGCCAGGCTTCAGACTCATGAAGCCAACTGCCTGCTGGCTTTTTCTATGTGGATGCCTTACCAGCATCTCAAACTGAACACAGCTAAAACTGAACTTTTCATGGCTCCACCAGCAGCACCACAAACCTTTTTCTTGTTGGTATTAATACTCCCAAGGCAAAAACGAGGGCATCATGTCATATTTCTCCTTTCACACTTCCACAGTTTAATCTGTCACAAAATCATAATTATTATTCCTTCAAAATATCTCATGAATTTTTCTTCTTTTCCATTCCCAAATCTCCATTCCCATACCCTGGTTTGGACCCTTACCATTTTTCTCCTAAATGACAATAATAGTTTTCTAACTGATCTCCAGCTTGTTCCACTACTGCCTGTTGACCCTTGGTACAGCCTCTAGAATTAGTATCTAACCATATTTTTACCTACTTAAAATCCTTTAATGACTTCCTATTTTCTATGATAAAATGTTAACCTGACCTAAAAGATTCTCTATGATAATCCTCTTACTCAAGCCTTGCTTGTTGCCTCTAATTCCTACCCCCCCATCCCAGACTTCTACAACCCTCTTCTTGTATTTTATATTCCACTAAGCTTTCCTTGAACTTTGTTATTTCATTCCCATTTCTTTGTACAGTTGGCTCCCTCTAATATCTTTAGGCCCTTGTCTACCTCATGAATTTTGTTCTTCAAAGCCCTTCTCAGCTGTCCTAGTCTCAGGAAAATATTCCCTCATTTCCTGTCCTCAGTCTCTAGATGTGACTACTCCCTCTTTGCTACTTCTCTGCCTGGTATTTGTCTATTACTGCATATATCATATACACACTTGGTAGATGCACATTGATTTGATTTGAATTCTCAGTGTAGTATCTTTCCATCTGGTTGATTAGGATTGTTAAAAAAGAAATAAAGTACACAACAGAAGTTCATTGGTTTGTTTTCTTTGTTTTGCTTATTAATTGATATATAACTCATAGTAAAGTAATAAATCTTAAGTATATAGCTCAGTGAATTTGTATATGTATTTATACACTTGTGTAACTACCACCACTTAAAACAAAATATAGAACATTTCCAGTAACTCAAAAGACCCATTTGTGCCCCTTCCAAGTCAGTACCCTCAAGAAGTAACCACTATTGTTACTTCTATCACCATTGGTTAATTTGGCCTGTTCTTGAACTTTGTATAAATGGAATCACAGAGTATGTGCTCTTTTGACTGACAGGTTTTTGTATGAACTCTTATAAAAACCTTAGAACTCTTGGGCACCCTAATGGTGCCTATGAGGAAATAAGATACTGAAATAGCCCATGAAGGTAATGTTCCAAGAGGGAAACAAAGACTTCAACAACTCTTCAGTCAGAAAAATCAGAAAGTCTATGCCCATTTGGATGGGTATCCTCACAATGAAATAAAATGTTGTAGCACATGTATTATCTATGACAATGCAAAATGAAATATCAAGAATTTCGAAGAAACTGAAGGGAGGAATAGACAGTAATAGTTGGAGAAAAATACTCTACTTTCAATAATGGATAGGACATGTAGACAGAAGGCCAATAAAGAAATAGCAGACTTAAACAACACTATAAACAAGTAGACCTAACAGAGAAGTATACCACACTCCACCCAACAACAGTAGTGTACACATTTCTCTCAATTGCCAGGAACATTCTCTAGGATAGGCCATGTGTTAGTCCACAAATTTTAATCATACAGTGTATCTTCTCCCACCAAAATTGACTGAAGCTAGAAATTAATAACAGGAAAACTGGAAAATTTACAAATAGATGGAATTAAATAGCACATCCTTAAACAGCAAATGGGTCAAAGAAGAAATCATGAGGGAAATATAATATAATACTGTGAGATAAATTAAAATGAAAACACAATATACCAAATGTATACATTTGGTAAATGTCAACATTAAAAAAGAAGAAAGATCTCAAAACCTAACTTTATAACTTAAGGAACCAAGAAAAGAAAAACAAAACAAACCCAAAGCTAGCAGAAGGAAGGAAATAATAAAAATTAGAGTGTAAATAAAATAGAGAATAGAGAAACAATAGCACAAACAAAATCAAAAGTTGGTTCTTTGAAAAGATCAACAAAATTGAGAAAACATTCCCTGGACCAAGGAAAAAAGGGATAAGACACAACTAACTAAAACAATAACTAAATCAGAAGTGAGGGGGGGACATTACTACCTTACAGAAATAAAAAAGGATTATGAGAGTACTGTGAACAATTGCATACAAACAGGTTAGTTAACCTAAATTAAATGGGCAAATTCCTAAACGTACACAACTTACTGAAACTTAAGAAGAAACAGAAAATCTGAATCAGTAATCAAGAATCTCTCTGATCTTCACTGATAGATTGTACCAAATATTTAAAGAAGAATTAACACCAATCCTTCACAAACTCTTCCAAAAATAGAAGAGGAGGGAACACTGCCTGTTAATTTATGAGGCCAGAATTACCCTGATATAAATGCCAGACAAGAAACCACAGGAAAAAAAATATAGACCAATATCCTTTATGAATATAAATACAAATGTCCTTAACAAAATACTAGCAAAGTGAATCCAACACTGCATTATATATATGGGATGGGGTGGGGGAGAAATAGATTGATTATACACCATGACCAAGTAGGATTTATCTCAGAAATAAAAAAGCGTGGTTCTATATAAGAAAATCACTCAATGTAATACACCACACTAATAAAATGAAGGAAGGAAATACATAATCTCAATTGATGCAGAAAAAGCATTTTCTGATTTAAAAATCAGAAAGCTAAGAATAGCGAGAACTTCCTCAATGTAATAAAAGACATCTATGAACAATAAACAGCTAACACAATACTTAATGATAACTGAGTTAAAGCATTCCTCTTGAGATCAAGAAGGCAAGGAGGCCTGCTTTCACCACTGTGGTTCAACGTTGCACTGGAAATTTTAACAAGAGCAGTTATGAAGAAAAAATAAATAAATAAAAGGCATCCAAATTGGAAAGAAAGAAGTAAGACTATTTCCATTTGCAGATCACATGATCCCCTATATATTAAAAATCCCAAAGGATCCACATACCAAAAAAACCCTATAAAAGCTAATAAAAGAATTCAGTAAAGTTGCAAGATACAAAATCAACACACAAAATTCAGCTATGTTTCTATACACCAGCAGTGAATAATCCAAAAAGAAAATTAAGAAGGGTCCCTTCTCTACATCGGTGTCTTTATTCCTGTCCTGCCCCTAGGTTCTTCAGAACTTTTTTTTTCTTTAGATTCCATATACATGTGTTAGCATACAGTATTTGTTTTTCTCTTTCTGACTTACTTCACTGCTAGTTTCTGCTTTATAACAAAGTGAATCAGCTATACATATACACATACCCCCATATCTAACACACCACTGTAAAGCAATTATTCTCCAATAAAGATGTTAAAATAAATAAACAATTTTTAATTAAAAAAAGAAGAAAACAGTCCTATTTACAAGACTATCCAAAAGAAATAAATACCTCGTAATACATTTAACCAAGTAGGTGAAAGACCTGTATACTGAAAGCTACAAAATATGGATGAAAGAAATTAAAGAAGACAAATGAACGGAAAGACATTCCATGTTCATGGATTGGAAAACTTAATATTGTTAAGATGTCCATACTACTGAAAATGATATACAGATTCAATGTAGTCCCTATCCAAATTCTTGGGCTTTTTTTTTGCAGAAATAGAAAAAACTCATCATAAAATTTATATGGATACTTAAGGAACCCCAAATAGCTAGAAGAATTTTGGAAAAGAATAAAATTGTAGGACTCACACTTCCTGATTTCAAAACATATTACAAAACTACAGTAATCAAAACAGTGTGGTATTGGCATAAAGACAGACAAATAGACTACTAGCATAGACTAGTGAGCCCAGAAATAAACCTATATGGTCAAATGAACTTCAACAGAGGTGCCAAGACCACTCAATGGAGTAAGGACAGTCTTTTCAACAAATGATGTTGGGAAAACTGGATATCCACATGCGCAATATAATATAAGAAATTCAACTCAAAATGAATCAATGACCTAATTACAAGAGCTAAAACATAAAACTCTTAGAAGCAAATGTAAGTCTTTACTTTGGATTTGATAGTAAATGTTTGATTATGACACCAAAAGCAAGAGCAATGAAAGAAAAATAACAAATAGGTGGATTTCATCAAAATTGAGAACTTTGGGGTAGGAAAGGACATAAAGAAAGGGAAAACAACCTACAGAATGGGAGAAAATATTTGCAAATCATATATCTGGTAAGGGCCCATATCCAGAATATGAAAAAAAAACTCGTACAACTCAACAACAAAGAGATGAACAGCCCAAATTTAAGAAGGATGGAGAAACTGGGTTTTTTTTCAACATCTTTATTGGAGTACAATTGCTCTACAATGGTGTGTTAGCTTCTGCTATATAACAAAGTAAATCAGCCACACGTATACATATATCTCCATATCCCCTCCCTCTTGCGTCTCCCTCGCAACCTCCCTATCCCACCCCTCTAGGTGGTCACAAAGCACTGAGCTGATCTCCCTGTGCTATGCGGCTGCTTCCCACCAGCCACCATTCTACATTTGGTAGTGTATATATGTCCATGTCTCTCTCTCACCTCATCCCAGCTCACCCCTCCCCCTCCCCGTGTCCTGAAGTCCATTCTCTACATCTATGTTTTTATTCCTGTCCTGCCCCTACGTTCTTCAGAACCTTTTTTTTTTTTAGATTCCATATATATGTGTTAGCATATGGTATTTGTTTTTCTCTTTCTGCCTTATTTTACTCAGTATGACAGACTCTTGGTCCATCTACCTCACTACAAATAACTCAATTTTGTTTCTTTTTATGGCTGAGTAATATTCCATTGTATATATGTGCCACATCTTCTTTATCCATTGATCTGTCGATGGACACTTAGGTTGCTTCCATGAAGGATGGAGAAGCTTGAATAGACATTTCTCTAAAGAAGATATACAAATAGTCAATAAGGACTTGAAAACATGCTGAACATCATTGGTCATAAAGGAAATGCAAATCTAAACCAGAACTCTACAAACCCACGAGGATGGCTATAATTGGGGGCAAATAAAGGTAATAAGTGTTGGTGAGGATGTAGAGAAATTGGAATACTGGTACAATTGCTGATAGAAAAGTGAAACGGTGCAGCTGCTATAGAAAGAGTTGAGCTGTTTCTCAAAAAGTTAACATAGAATTACCATACAACCCAGAAATTCCATTCCTATATATACACCCAAAAGAATTGAAACAGGCACTGAAACAAATTCTTACACACTAATGTTCATAGCAGCACTTTTAACAGTAGCTAAAATGTGGAAACAACCCAAATCAAGGAAAGAATTGATAAAGAAATTGTGCTATATATATATATATATATATATACACACACACACACATATATATATAATCAACTATTATAATATTCAGCCATAGAAAGCAATGAAGTTCTGATACATGCTAAACATGGACGAACCACAAAAATATTCTAAGTGAAAGAAGGTAGACAGAAAAGGTGACATACTGTATAATTCCATTGATATGAGATGTCCAGAATGGGTAAATCTGTAGAGATGAAAAGCAGCCAGAGGCAGGCAGTTGGTAGGGAAGTGGAAAACTGCTTAATGGGTAGAGAATTTCCTTTTGCTTGATGCAACTGTCTTGAAATTCGATAGAGGTGGAGGTTGCACAGCACTGTGAAAGTGATAGATGCCACTGTTCACTTTAAAATAGTTAATTTGGAGGTATCATCTCACACCAGTCAGAATGGACATCATCAAAAAAATCTACAAACAATAAATGTTGGAGAGGGTGTGGAAAAAAGGGAACCATCTTGCACTGTTGGTGGGAATGTAAATAGATACAGCCACTATGGAGAACTATGGAGGTTCCTTAAAAAACTAAAAATAGAACTACCATACGACCCAAAAATCCCACTACTGAGCACATACCCTGAGAAAACCATAATTCAAAAAGAGTCATGTACCACAATGTTCATTGCAGCTCTATTTACAATAGCCAGGACATGGAAGCAACCTAAGTGTACATCGACAGATGAATAGATATAGAAGATGTGGCACATATTTACAATGGAATATTACTCACCACAAAAACAAATGAAATTGAGCTATTTGTAGTGAAGTGGATGGACCCAGAGTCTGTCATACAGAGTGAAGTAAGTCAGAAAGAGAAAAACAAATACCACATGCTAACACACATATATGGAATCTAAAAAAAAAAAAAAGGTTCTGATGAATCTAAGGGCAGGACAGGAATAAAGATGCAGAAGTAGAGAATGGACTTGAGGACAAGGGAAGGGGAAGGGGAAGCTGGGACGAAGTGAGAGAGTGGCATGGACATATATACACTACCAAATGTAAAATAGATAGCTAGTGGGAAGCAGCCGCATAGCACAGGGAGATCAGCTCTGTGCTTTGTGACCACCTAGAGGGGTGGGATAGGGAAAGTGGGAGGGAGACACAAGAGGGAGGAGATATGGGGATATATGTATATGTATAGCTGATTCACTTTGTTATAAAGCAGAAACTAACACATCATTGTAAAGCAATTATACTCCAATAAAGATGTTAAACAAACAAACAAAAAAAGAATATGGCTGCCAATGCAGGGGACACGGGTTCGAGCCCTTGTCCAGGAAGATCCCACATGCCATGGGGCAACTAAGCCCATGCTCCACAGCTACTGAGCCTGCACTCTAGAGCCCGCGAGCCATAACTACTGAAGCCCATGCTCCTAGATCCCGTGTTCTGCAACAAGAGAAGGCACCGCAATGAGAAGCCAGTGCACCGCAACGAAAAGTACTCCCAGCTTGCTGCAACTAGAGAAAGCCCACACGCAGCAATGAAGACCTAACACAGACAAAAATAAATAAATAAATAAATAAATTCTTAAATAAAATAAAATAGTTAATTTCATGATACTTGAATTTCACCACAGTTGAATAAAAGAGGAAATAAAATAATACATAACTCTTCATTTGGAAAAGAATACTCACAAGTCTGATACATAAATCAGAAGTCCAAAAAGACAAAAAATAACATATTTAACAAGATAAAATATGAGAATATTTATTCTGCAAAATGCCATAAGAAAAGGCCAGCTAATAGGAAAGAGTTAAAGTCATGTCAAAAGTTAAAATATGTGGGCTTCCCTGGTGGCGCAGTGGTTGAGAGTCCGCCTGGCGATGCAGGGTACACGGGTTCGTGCCCCGGCCCAGGAATATCCCACGTGCCGCAGAGCGGCTGGGCCCATGAGCCATGGCCGCTGAGCCTGCGCGTGTGGAGCCTGTGCTCCGCAACGGGAGAGGCCACAACAGTGAGAGGCCCGCATACCGCAAAAAAAAAAAAAAAAAAAGTTAAAATATGTCAAAAATAATCTCATAGTGAAAGAGAAACCAATACATTAGTGGAGTTTGTGAAAAGAAAATGACAGACAAGTGGAAAAATTAAAATATATGTAAGATTTTTAAAATAAATTTATTTATTTGTTTTTATTTTGGGCTGTGTTGGGTCTTCGTTGCTGTGCAAGGGCTTTCTCTAGCTGCAGTGAGCGGGAGCTACTCTTCGTTGCGGTGCGCGGGCTTCTCATTGTCGTGGCTTCTCTTGTTGCAGAGCACGGTATCTAGGCACACGGCCTTCAGTAGTTGTGGCTCGCGGGCTCTAGAGAACAGGATCAGTAGTTGTGGTGCACGGGCTTAGTTGCTCCGCGGCATGTGGGGTCTTCCCAGACCAGGGCTCGAACCCGTGTCCCCTGCATTGGCAGGCAGATTCTTAACCACTGTGCCACCAGGGAAGCCCATATGTAAGATGTTAAAATTTAAAAGAATCTAGACTGTCTCT
Organism: Lagenorhynchus albirostris; assembly: GCF_949774975.1. Classification (NCBI taxonomy): domain Eukaryota; kingdom Metazoa; phylum Chordata; class Mammalia; order Artiodactyla; family Delphinidae; genus Lagenorhynchus; species Lagenorhynchus albirostris. The sequence goes on along the minus strand of NC_083116.1, from coordinate 83,126,605 downwards.
AGACACATGTTAGTGCTTGGGTGGTAAAAATGATTTAAAAAGGAGATCCTCATATGACCCCTGTAAGACTATTATTTTAAATATTAATGATACTAATTTTAAGTAAGAATAGCTCTCTCACACATGGGTAGTATGAGAATACATTGGTGAAGAAATATTGGATGTAATATGCTAATACTTTCCCACATTAGAATTTGTTGTCCACTTAGGATACAGTTGGCCCTCAGTATTGGTGGGTTCCACATCCAAGGATTCAACCAGCTGAGGACTGAAAATATTGGGGAGAAAAATTTCCACAAAGTTCCAAAAAGTAAAACTTGTATTTACCCCTCACCAACAAATTTTTACATAGCATTTGCATTGTATTTGGTATTATAAGTAATTTAGAGATGTTATAAGGTATTCCTGAGTTTATGCTTAAGTTACAGACAAATACTACGCCATTTTATATAAAGGATGTGAACATCCCCATATTTCTATACATCTGGGGGGGTCCTATAAATATCGAAGGAAGACTGTATATAACATTTCATGTTGCATTAATTTTTTTTCAATGTTTTCCTTATTTTGACAAATCACAGTTGCATATATTTAAAGACTAAAGAGTAATATTCCATACCTTGTAAAATAATTATCAAGACAATTAACACATTCATCACCGCACAGACTTAATTTAAAGTTTATGTTCTATTCTCTTACCAAATTTCAAGAATATACTAAATATATATATATATATTTTAGTATATTAATTTCAATGATTATTAACTATAGTCATGGTGCTATATATTAGATATCCAGAATCATTAACCTTACAGATGAAAACCTTATAGCCTGTGACTGACATATCCCCATTTCCCCAAAACTAAGGTGCCTGATGACCACCATTCTACCCACTGCATCTATAAGTTCAGCCTTTGTAGATTCCACATACAAGTGAAATCATGCAGTATTTATAATTCTGTATATGGATTATTACAATTAGCATAACATGTTCCAGATTAACATTAGCAGAGATGACAGGATTTTCCTTATTTGAAGGCTAAATAAGTTTCCATTTTAAAAATGTATATACATTTTTCTTTTCTTCATCCAACAATCATACAACTGACACATGGGTTATTTCATACTTGACAAATGTGAATAATATTACAATGAACCTGGGAATAGAGATGTATCTTACACACACTAATTTAATTTGTTTTCGATATATACTTACAAGTGGGATTGTTGCATCATATGGTACTACTCTTTAAATTGTTTGAACAACATACGAGCTACAGGGTTGGCCAAAATGTTCCTTCAGATTTTCCCGTATATCTTAAAGAAAAACCCGAATAAATTTTAAGCCGACACAATATTTTATCAAAGTTTTCTTTCCTTATATCTAAAGGAGAATGAGGAGATAAGAATAAGGGAGAAACAAAAAAAAGAAAAACATAACTTACACTATGAACATTTAAAGACCATTCCTGAATTGAAGAACAGAAAAAGCATTTAAAATTGTTCATGAGACCTCTACAATCAAAAACAACCACAATTAAACACAGTCTATTTCTCAAAAAACAACGAGGAACACATGAACTCAAAAAAAAAAAAAAAACATATCATACCACTAAAAAACTAAAACAAAAAATCACTTTTTAAAAACCCACACAACCATTCACAAAAACAAAATGTCTACCAAAAATTCACACACAAGAATAAACAAGCCGAACAAGCACAAATAGCAAACACATATTCCAACAGGAGCGCTCAAAAGTGAACATCAGCACTTCTGTGTTCCATGAGTAAAAACATCTATAGACTTTCCATTCTGTGCAGGTGCCAGTGAAAAAAGGGGCCACATGATTCCACTGCGGCCGGAGGCAAGGCACCCCGGCACTCCCCAGCAGGGACACCGGAGGAAAAGTTGCAGAGTTGCTCTGGGCCCACCCCCAAAATGGCTGACGGGGGAAGCTCCGCTCCCTGGGCTGGACAGTCCGGGAACTGCCTGCTGTGTCCGGGGCCCCGAGACCTCATAATTTTCCCCACAGGGTCGCACTGGCGCGCACGGGGCCCTCACAGGCCTCTGAAACCCCGTGGAGGAGACCTCCTGCGCCTTGGGCAGAACCCATTCTGCCCAGCACAGCGTCGCTGTTTCCTGCGCAGGGCAGAAGACACAGCTCGGCTGCCTGGGCTTTTCACATAACGCATTCCGCCGGATGGCACTGTGGCTCCAGAAATGGCAGTCTCCCCTTTCCCTACCCCCACCGAGCCTTCCGCGCCTGCCTTTAACTTCCAAACAGTGGACGGTGTGTAGTGGTGGCTGTGAAACTGTTAGATCACCTTCCTCGTCCTCGTCCTCGTCCTCGTCCTCGTCCTCCTCCACCTCCTCCTCCTCCTCCTTCTCCCCATCATCATCATCATCATTATCATCATCATCAACAGCAGCAGCAGCAGCAGCCACAGAGGCACCAATATCCCATTATCCTCATCCCCATCCATAGTCCAGCTCACCGACCACCCATGTCACCTTCAGCTGGGCTCTTCACCAACTTGGCCACTTTCCACCAAACCCGCAAGTGTAGCTAGGCAGTTCTTGATTCCCTTGATGCCCTGGTTCACAGTGAACGCCGCTGTCGACGACACTGCAGAGATCCCACCAGTGAGCTTGCAGTTTCTTCTTTGTATCTTCTGACTCCTGTCCTGTGGCTTGTCTGCACCGCATCACTTCCTAGGGAGCAACCTCTGTTCTGCTCAAGTTGAGTGCTTCACTGGGACAAAGAGCCTGTGGGTCAGTGGCAGACACATCCCGGGAAGGTTCCGAAGGTTGTGAACCCTTCTTTACTTGAGTCACAAGGGTCCGGAGGTGACCACCGCGCTGCATCCCTGCGTGGAAACCCCGAGCATCCTTTGTGCGCAGGGGTGGGACTTTTGGGGATGGCATGGGTCGCACCGGTGGGCCTACTTGGGGAAGGCCACTTGGCCTCGACTACATTTGTCCACAAGTTCGCTACCACCGGGGTCTTTCTTCCCGCAGGCCTCGCTAGCCAGGCTCTCAGGCTTCAGTTCTGCGCCAGAAGCCCGTCCACATGTCATGCTCAATTCTTTCCAGGTGCCCCTGTGAATTTTTATCCTTTGGGAGAAGTGGGATACAGGGCGGAGGGGGAGGGGAAGTGGGTCTTGGGGTTTGGAGGGTCATGTGGAAGAAGGGAGCTTTTTGGCTTGCTTTGGCATGGAGATCACTCTGTTTCTCAACCTAACCTCTGACACTGGCCTAGTGTTCTCACTGGTGTTCTCACTGGAAGACCCGTGAGATCTTGCAGGGGAAATTATGGATCCCCGGGAAACACGCGCGCGCACACACACACACACAGTCACACACACACACACACTCACACACGGACACGCACATGCACACATCTCAGAAACCACTTCTGAAGAACCACTCAACACCTTACCCGAAGGCTTACCCTAACCCGTACCCTAATCCTAACCCGTACACTAACACTAACCCGTACCCTAACACTTACGCTAACCTTAAACCGTTGTCATACCGTAACCTGTACCCTAAACCCCTTCCCTAACCCTAACACTAACCCTAACCCTAACCCTAACCCTTACCCGAAGCCTTACCCTAAACCGTACCCTCATCCTAACCCGTACACTAACACTAACCCGTACTCTAACACTTACGCTAACCCTAAACCGTTGTCGTACACTAACCTGTACCCTAAACCGTACCCGTTCCCTAACCCTAACTCTAATCCTAACCGTCACCCGTACGCGTTCCCTAACCCTAACCCGTACCCGTACCCTAACAACTACCCTAACCGTACCCTAACACGTACGCTAACCCTAAACCGTTGTCATACCCTGATCTGTACCCTAAACCGTACCCGTTCCCTAACCCTAACCTTAAACGTAACCCTAAACCTTACCTGAAGCCTTACCCTAACCCGTACCCTAATTCTAACCCGTACACTAATACTAACACGTACGCTAACCCTAACCCGTTGTCGTACACTAACCTGCACCCTAAACCGTACCCGTTCCCTAACCCTAACCCTAACCCTAACATTAACACTAACGCTTACCCTAATCCTTACCCTAACCCGTACCATAATCCTAATCCGTACAGTAACACTAACCCGTATCCTAACACGTACGCTAACCCTAAACCGTTGTCGTACCCTAACCTGTACCATAAACCGTACCCGTTCCCTAACGCTAACCCTAACCATAACCATAACCATAACCCTAACCCTAACACTAACCCTAACCCAAACCCTAACACTAACCCTAACCCTAACCCCTAACCACAACCACAACCCCAACCGTAACCCTAACCCTAACTAAAACCCTAACCCTACTACCTCTAACCCTAACCCTAAACCTAACCCTAAACCTAACCCCTAACCACAACACCAACACCAACCCCAACCGTAACCCTAACCCTAACCCTAACCCTAACCCTAACCCTAACCCTAACCCTAACCCTATGATGCATTTCCAGGCAGAACCTCAAAACGAGGGATCAGGGCCTTTATCCAGAGCCGACTGGGATGTGTAGAGAGCAGAAAAAGGTCCAACGTAAAAGCTGAGAGGAACCTTTTATTCGGGGATCTTACTGAGGACTACAGACACGGCGACAGCCACTCACAAAGTGCTATGGAAAGGTTTTGAATTAGTACGGGAGGAAGGAGCCAGGCTATGTAGGAGTTTTCGTTGAATAAAAGAGGAAAAAATAGAAACATGTCGGGGAATACCAAAAGATTGCTGCTAATCACAAAGACAAAAAACAAAACAACGAAATAAACACAGCACCAGCACCACCACGAACAACAACAACAACAACAACAACAACAGCAACACCTCACCCAGAACATCTCAAGTCAGAGATTTGAGCGCTTTTCTAATCATGGGAAGACACAAGAGTCTTGGTCCATTGAAATCATTCCTAGGTGTGCATCTGAACTTTCCAGGACTACTATCCTGCTTTTCTCCATCTTGAATTGCCCTCGGGGGCCACCCTTGCGGGCAGAGGCAGTGTGTGAGTGCCGATGGCAGGGCCACAACCTTTGTTTACTGAAGAGGCTGGTGACATTTTGTGTCCGCAGATGCAAAGCAAAGCAGGCGGTCACCGTGGCGTGAGTGTTTAAGGATGTCATGCCCATATGCCACCCAGAGCCTGGCGCGAGACCAACGTGGAAGGTGATCGTGAGGCTCCTTACAGTTTCCTCAACGTTTCCTTTCTTTGCTCCTCTAAAGTCTTCCTAGGTGTGCAGAGCGAGCAGGAGGGAGCTCCAAGGGAAAGCACATCCACGTCCCAGGGATTTCGCACACGCTGAAGTATCTGGAGGACTCTTAGAATTGAGGAGTGGAGTGTCTGTTTGGGGCATTCTTGTAGGCCAAGCTGTCCCAGGAAGTAGGCCCACCTTTGAAATTGGTGAGAAAAAACAAACACACGAAAACATCCCGCGACCACAAAAGTCACCACCTTCCTGTCGGGTAGGGCCTAAGGGGGATCTTTCCCAGGCATGAAACATCAGGGCACATCGGACACTGATTTGGGGGAAATGCAGGGAGGAAGGAGGGCAGGGATTGGGAGCAGCACGTGGTGGAACCCCTACTCTCAGCATCGCTTCACACCCTTGCCTGTGTTCGCCAGGGCTTAATGTTACTGAAATCACTCGGGCTCGCGCACGCACGCCCCCACCACCCCGCACATGGTCACATTCAGGGCAGCACGCCTGCGCAGGCCCCCGCACTGGTGCCCACTCTGCCCGTCTCCGTGGACCCGACGGTTGCCCTACCTTCCTTGTTCCCTGTTCTTCCTCCTTGCCCTTTTCTGTTGCTATTTCCACTTCCCAGTTGGGCACTACAGCATCGCCAAACAGGCCTCTCCCTGGACACGCTTCTGCCCCTTGCCTGAGTGGCTGAGACTTAGCCTTGGCTGACGGCTCTTCCCTCAGGAAGCCCCAGGAGGCTTCGGCCGGTTCCATCTGCCAACTTGGGACACAGTGTGCCCTGGGGATCGCCTTCATGCTTCACCTCCATTATGGTTCTTTCTTTTGATTTCTGTTTGCTCTCCGCTTTCGGCTCCTGCCTTCCACTCAATGCCTTACTTTCAGTTCTTCCCTCTGGACAAAAGGCACGGCTGGGAGCGTGCCTGGGAAGCTCAACATGGCCAATACATGTACTTTCCCTGTGCAAGGGAAAATGCCCCCGTGGACTAGGAGAGTAAGGGGCATTCCCTCACAGCCATCCCTTAATTGCCATCGGGGATTACCTCACCCCTCTCGTGTCCCTTACCTCCCCTTAGTAACCTAGAGTTCCCAGGGTTCTACCTAACCTTTCCTGAGTGCCCTGAGTGCATCCCGAGGCTCTTTGGCCCTTTGCAGTGTACCCATGACATACTCAGGGTGTCAGAGGTGGCTCTACCTCTCCTTTTGCCTTCTGTAGGCCCGGCGGGCCCACTGCTGAGTCGGAGCCCTTGATGGCACTCAGGAGGAACCCCCACGCCGCCCCCGCCGCCATGCCCAGGTCAAGGGGCTGCCTGGTGGCCTGTCCTTTCGTCTGCCGGCAGCTTGTGTCTCCCTGTCACTCCCTGTGCATGTTGCAAAAGATACACAGTGAAGCGCCTCTGCACTGGATCCAGGGCATCGCTCGTGGTTGTCGTGGCGACGGTGGTGGAGGTGGTGGTGATGGTGACGGTGGTGGTGGTGGTGGTGGTCAGTTACTGCTTCCCTCTATTCCTTTCACTGTCTATTCTGAGCTGGCCTAGTGTCCTCAGCGTCCTCCTCGCACGTCTGCTCTTTCGTTAAGGGGGAGGCACGAGTGTAGGAGAAGGCAGTCGTGTGGTTCACTTCGGACTCTTCCCCTTCCTCCTCGACATCTTTTCCCTTCTCCAGCGGTGGAGGGCATTGTCACCCTCCGGGAAAACCCAGAAAACTAAACATCAACAAAACCAAACAAGATCTAGGAGTTACTTCGCAGTGAAACAGCATGACGAACTCGAGGCTTGCAAAATTATCTCTTGACTTTCCATTCGGTGCAGTTGTTCTCCTTATGGAAGCCCTTCAAGTCCAAACGTGAGCCAGCAGGGGCCTCCTCAAGTTGCACCCTGCTTGCCGTGGGTTCCCAATCCAATGGCGTGATCCGAACAGTGTACATTTCACTGTATTACTTACGAGCGGTCGCCTCCCTGTCCACAAGCCCAGGCAGGTTGGTGCTGGCCGCCGCTCAGAAGACCAGGCAATCAAGCACCCACAGCCGGATACCCACGGCAACACACGCCCACGGGCAGGCAAGCACCTTAGACAGGTGTGAGAGCATGGGCTCGAGTACACACACACACACAAACACACACACACACACACACACACACATACACACCCTATCTTCCTACCCCGCCACACACAGCACACCCTCACACAACCACAAACATACTGACACACGCTGTCACCTGTGCTTTCCTCTATACCCTCGCACCTGTCTCCCCCCCGCCCAACCCCAACCGCATCCCCTGACCACTGCAAATACTCTGAGAATGGCTGAAACACGCATTCCCAGAGGGGCTCTCAAAAAGGGACACGCAGCCACTCTGTGTTCCAGGTGATAGTCGTCGGTCAGCAGGTGGGCCCAAGCTGCCAGTGTAAACCTGAAACGTCCCTTGTTTAGCCAGATAAATGGGGTCTTCAAGTGGGAGCAGAGTCTGTGCCCATCCTCAAGAGAAGCAAGGCCCTGTGTGGGGCTCTGTGACTGGCCATGTTTGTTAGCCTTGCAAGGTTCCTGTGTGAGGGCAAGGCCAGCCCGCCCAGAGCCAGTCCTTGGCACCCCATGTTGGGGGCGCCTCCGGGTAGGGCCAGCCACTTCTGGCTGCACTGTTGGGCCAGCCCGAGGTGGTGGCCTCAAGCCGAAGCTCCGGGCCTTGAAAGGGAAGCGGAGTCCTGCAACAAAGTGACTTGCAAGCCAGCGGGGTTTTCGCCACCAGTAAGGTGGCTGCCACCTGGTCCAGGAGAAATCCTGTGATTTAGACACTCAGGCAATGTCACCCAGCCAGGTCGCTTGGTGTATCCTTTGCCTTTTACTTCTCCCAAGAGCAGGAGTCAAGAAAAAGGGGGTTGGAGGAAAGGAAGTGGAAAGGACTGCAGGGGGTCCAGCCTCGTGGCCAGTGGTCCTTTCGTCCTGTGCATTTGGTGGTCCGCGTGGGTGCCGGTGGGTGGTTGCTTTCTTTCCTTTTCTCTCCTCCTTCGTGGCACTGTCTGTGTTGGTTTGGTTTTGCTTTTGGTTTTACATTAGAAGGGGAGGAGAACCCAGGCCTGATGATGTAGTGGGGGCAGGGTTAGGCGCTTAGTTGGCCTGGATGGAGCTATACTGCCACCAAGCGGAGATGGTTTCGCTCAAAGCCAGTTACCAGGTCTCAAGGGATGGAGACAGCCACAGGGCTGGAAGCAACTGGCCCACTGGGGACGGCGCGGCGTGGGGCTGGGGTGGGTGTGTTGTCCTGAGGGTGCACATGGGCAGTGGGCTCCGGGCCGTGCCTTCATGTGTGCTCTCGGCGGGGGACCGGACCCTGGTTGTGCAGCTGGGCAAGGCCCTCAGAAACCCCAGGGGCAGCACGAGATGGCCGCCCCTGGGAGTGCCCGGTGCAAATGGCCCCGGCTCCAGGACCTCTAAGACCCTCAGCTTCCGGTGAGGAAGGGGGCCACGTGACCCCAGTGCGGCCGCAGGCAGGGCACCCCGGCACTCCCCAGCAGGGACACCGGAGGAAAAGTTGCAGAGTTGCTCTGGGCCCACCCCCAAAATGGCTGACGGGGGAAGCTCCGCTCCCTGGGCTGGACAGTCCGGGAACTGCCTGCTGTGTCCGGGGCCCCGAGAGCTCGTGATTTTCCCCATAGGGTCGCACTGGCGCGCACGGCGCCCTCACAGGCCTCTGAAACCCCGTGGAGGAGACCTCCTGCGCCTTGGGCAGAACCCATTCTGCCCAGCACAGCGTCGCTGTTCCCTGCGCAGGGCAGAAGACACAGCTCGGCTGCCTGGGCTTTTCACATAACGCATTCCGCCGGATGGCACTGTGGCTCCAGAAATGGCAGTCTCCCCTTTCCCTACCCCCACCGAGCCTTCCGCGCCTGCCTTTAACTTCCAAACAGTGGACGGTGTGTAGTGGTGGCTGTGAAACTGTTAGATCACCTTCCTCGTCCTCGTCCTCGTCCTCGTCCTCGTCCTCGTCCTCCTCCACCTCCTCCTCCTCCTCCTTCTCCCCATCATCATCATCATCATTATCATCATCATCAACAGCAGCAGCAGCAGCAGCCACAGAGGCACCAATATCCCATTATCCTCATCCCCATCCATAGTCCAGCTCACCGACCACCCATGTCACCTTCAGCTGGGCTCTTCACCAACTTGGCCACTTTCCACCAAACCCGCAAGTGTAGCTAGGCAGTTCTTGATTCCCTTGATGCCCTGGTTCACAGTGAACGCCGCTGTCGACGACACTGCAGAGATCCCACCAGTGAGCTTGCAGTTTCTTCTTTGTATCTTCTGACTCCTGTCCTGTGGCTTGTCTGCACCGCATCACTTCCTAGGGAGCAACCTCTGTTCTGCTCAAGTTGAGTGCTTCACTGGGACAAAGAGCCTGTGGGTCAGTGGCAGACACATCCCGGGAAGGTTCCGAAGGTTGTGAACCCTTCTTTACTTGAGTCACAAGGGTCCGGAGGTGACCACCGCGCTGCATCCCTGCGTGGAAACCCCGAGCATCCTTTGTGCGCAGGGGTGGGACTTTTGGGGATGGCATGGGTCGCACCGGTGGGCCTACTTGGGGAAGGCCACTTGGCCTCGACTACATTTGTCCACAAGTTCGCTACCACCGGGGTCTTTCTTCCCGCAGGCCTCGCTAGCCAGGCTCTCAGGCTTCAGTTCTGCGCCAGAAGCCCGTCCACATGTCATGCTCAATTCTTTCCAGGTGCCCCTGTGAATTTTTATCCTTTGGGAGAAGTGGGATACAGGGCGGAGGGGGAGGGGAAGTGGGTCTTGGGGTTTGGAGGGTCATGTGGAAGAAGGGAGCTTTTTGGCTTGCTTTGGCATGGAGATCACTCTGTTTCTCAACCTAACCTCTGACACTGGCCTAGTGTTCTCACTGGAAGACCCGTGAGATCTTGCAGGGGAAATTATGGATCCCCGGGAAACACGCGCGCGCACACACACACACACAGTCACACACACACACACACTCACACACGGACACGCACATGCACACATCTCAGAAACCACTTCTGAAGAACCACTCAACACCTTACCCGAAGGCTTACCCTAACCCGTACCCTAATCCTAACCCGTACACTAACACTAACCCGTACCCTAACACTTACGCTAACCTTAAACCGTTGTCATACCGTAACCTGTACCCTAAACCCCTTCCCTAACCCTAACACTAACCCTAACCCTAACCCTAACCCTTACCCGAAGCCTTACCCTAAACCGTACCCTCATCCTAACCCGTACACTAACACTAACCCGTACTCTAACACTTACGCTAACCCTAAACCGTTGTCGTACACTAACCTGTACCCTAAACCGTACCCGTTCCCTAACCCTAACTCTAATCCTAACCGTCACCCGTACGCGTTCCCTAACCCTAACCCGTACCCGTACCCTAACAACTACCCTAACCGTACCCTAACACGTACGCTAACCCTAAACCGTTGTCATACCCTGATCTGTACCCTAAACCGTACCCGTTCCCTAACCCTAACCTTAAACGTAACCCTAAACCTTACCTGAAGCCTTACCCTAACCCGTACCCTAATTCTAACCCGTACACTAATACTAACACGTACGCTAACCCTAACCCGTTGTCGTACACTAACCTGCACCCTAAACCGTACCCGTTCCCTAACCCTAACCCTAACCCTAACATTAACACTAACGCTTACCCTAATCCTTACCCTAACCCGTACAGTAACACTAACCCGTATCCTAACACGTACGCTAACCCTAAACCGTTGTCGTACCCTAACCTGTACCATAAACCGTACCCGTTCCCTAACGCTAACCCTAACCATAACCATAACCATAACCCTAACCCTAACACTAACCCTAACCCAAACCCTAACACTAACCCTAACCCTAACCCCTAACCACAACCACAACCCCAACCGTAACCCTAACCCTAACCCTAACCCTAACTAAAACCCTAACCCTACTACCTCTAACCCTAACCCTAAACCTAACCCTAAACCTAACCCCTAACCACAACACCAACACCAACCCCAACCGTAACCCTAACCCTAACCCTAACCCTAACCCTAACCCTAACCCTAACCCTAACCCTAACCCTATGATGCATTTCCAGGCAGAACCTCAAAACGAGGGATCAGGGCCTTTATCCAGAGCCGACTGGGATGTGTAGAGAGCAGAAAAAGGTCCAACGTAAAAGCTGAGAGGAACCTTTTATTCGGGGATCTTACTGAGGACTACAGACACGGCGACAGCCACTCACAAAGTGCTATGGAAAGGTTTTGAATTAGTACGGGAGGAAGGAGCCAGGCTATGTAGGAGTTTTCGTTGAATAAAAGAGGAAAAAATAGAAACATGTCGGGGAATACCAAAAGATTGCTGCTAATCACAAAGACAAAAAACAAAACAACGAAATAAACACAGCACCAGCACCACCACGAACAACAACAACAACAACAACAACAACAACAACAACAGCAACACCTCACCCAGAACATCTCAAGTCAGAGATTTGAGCGCTTTTCTAATCATGGGAAGACACAAGAGTCTTGGTCCATTGAAATCATTCCTAGGTGTGCATCTGAACTTTCCAGGACTACTATCCTGCTTTTCTCCATCTTGAATTGCCCTCGGGGGCCACCCTTGCGGGCAGAGGCAGTGTGTGAGTGCCGATGGCAGGGCCACAACCTTTGTTTACTGAAGAGGCTGGTGACATTTTGTGTCCGCAGATGCAAAGCAAAGCAGGCGGTCACCGTGGCGTGAGTGTTTAAGGATGTCATGCCCATATGCCACCCAGAGCCTGGCGCGAGACCAACGTGGAAGGTGATCGTGAGGCTCCTTACAGTTTCCTCAACGTTTCCTTTCTTTGCTCCTCTAAAGTCTTCCTAGGTGTGCAGAGCGAGCAGGAGGGAGCTCCAAGGGAAAGCACATCCACGTCCCAGGGATTTCGCACACGCTGAAGTATCTGGAGGACTCTTAGAATTGAGGAGTGGAGTGTCTGTTTGGGGCATTCTTGTAGGCCAAGCTGTCCCAGGAAGTAGGCCCACCTTTGAAATTGGTGAGAAAAAACAAACACACGAAAACATCCCGCGACCACAAAAGTCACCACCTTCCTGTCGGGTAGGGCCTAAGGGGGATCTTTCCCAGGCATGAAACATCAGGGCACATCGGACACTGATTTGGGGGAAATGCAGGGAGGAAGGAGGGCAGGGATTGGGAGCAGCACGTGGTGGAACCCCTACTCTCAGCATCGCTTCACACCCTTGCCTGTGTTCGCCAGGGCTTAATGTTACTGAAATCACTCGGGCTCGCGCACGCACGCCCCCACCACCCCGCACATGGTCACATTCAGGGCAGCACGCCTGCGCAGGCCCCCGCACTGGTGCCCACTCTGCCCGTCTCCGTGGACCCGACGGTTGCCCTACCTTCCTTGTTCCCTGTTCTTCCTCCTTGCCCTTTTCTGTTGCTATTTCCACTTCCCAGTTGGGCACTACAGCATCGCCAAACAGGCCTCTCCCTGGACACGCTTCTGCCCCTTGCCTGAGTGGCTGAGACTTAGCCTTGGCTGACGGCTCTTCCCTCAGGAAGCCCCAGGAGGCTTCGGCCGGTTCCATCTGCCAACTTGGGACACAGTGTGCCCTGGGGATCGCCTTCATGCTTCACCTCCATTATGGTTCTTTCTTTTGATTTCTGTTTGCTCTCCGCTTTCGGCTCCTGCCTTCCACTCAATGCCTTACTTTCAGTTCTTCCCTCTGGACAAAAGGCACGGCTGGGAGCGTGCCTGGGAAGCTCAACATGGCCAATACATGTACTTTCCCTGTGCAAGGGAAAATGCCCCCGTGGACTAGGAGAGTAAGGGGCATTCCCTCACAGCCATCCCTTAATTGCCATCGGGGATTACCTCACCCCTCTCGTGTCCCTTACCTCCCCTTAGTAACCTAGAGTTCCCAGGGTTCTACCTAACCTTTCCTGAGTGCCCTGAGTGCATCCCGAGGCTCTTTGGCCCTTTGCAGTGTACCCATGACATACTCAGGGTGTCAGAGGTGGCTCTACCTCTCCTTTTGCCTTCTGTAGGCCCGGCGGGCCCACTGCTGAGTCGGAGCCCTTGATGGCACTCAGGAGGAACCCCCACGCCGCCCCCGCCGCCATGCCCAGGTCAAGGGGCTGCCTGGTGGCCTGTCCTTTCGTCTGCCGGCAGCTTGTGTCTCCCTGTCACTCCCTGTGCATGTTGCAAAAGATACACAGTGAAGCGCCTCTGCACTGGATCCAGGGCATCGCTCGTGGTTGTCGTGGCGACGGTGGTGGAGGTGGTGGTGATGGTGACGGTGGTGGTGGTGGTGGTGGTCAGTTACTGCTTCCCTCTATTCCTTTCACTGTCTATTCTGAGCTGGCCTAGTGTCCTCAGCGTCCTCCTCGCACGTCTGCTCTTTCGTTAAGGGGGAGGCACGAGTGTAGGAGAAGGCAGTCGTGTGGTTCACTTCGGACTCTTCCCCTTCCTCCTCGACATCTTTTCCCTTCTCCAGCGGTGGAGGGCATTGTCACCCTCCGGGAAAACCCAGAAAACTAAACATCAACAAAACCAAACAAGATCTAGGAGTTACTTCGCAGTGAAACAGCATGACGAACTCGAGGCTTGCAAAATTATCTCTTGACTTTCCATTCGGTGCAGTTGTTCTCCTTATGGAAGCCCTTCAAGTCCAAACGTGAGCCAGCAGGGGCCTCCTCAAGTTGCACCCTGCTTGCCGTGGGTTCCCAATCCAATGGCGTGATCCGAACAGTGTACATTTCACTGTATTACTTACGAGCGGTCGCCTCCCTGTCCACAAGCCCAGGCAGGTTGGTGCTGGCCGCCGCTCAGAAGACCAGGCAATCAAGCACCCACAGCCGGATACCCACGGCAACACACGCCCACGGGCAGGCAAGCACCTTAGACAGGTGTGAGAGCATGGGCTCGAGTACACACACACACACAACACACACACACACACACACACACACACATACACACCCTATCTTCCTACCCCGCCACACACAGCACACCCTCACACAACCACAAACATACTGACACACGCTGTCACCTGTGCTTTCCTCTATACCCTCGCACCTGTCTCCCCCCCGCCCAACCCCAACCCCATCCCCTGACCACTGCAAATACTCTGAGAATGGCTGAAACACGCATTCCCAGAGGGGCTCTCAAAAAGGGACACGCAGCCACTCTGTGTTCCAGGTGATAGTCGTCGGTCAGCAGGTGGGCCCAAGCTGCCAGTGTAAACCTGAAACGTCCCTTGTTTAGCCAGATAAATGGGGTCTTCAAGTGGGAGCAGAGTCTGTGCCCATCCTCAAGAGAAGCAAGGCCCTGTGTGGGGCTCTGTGACTGGCCATGTTTGTTAGCCTTGCAAGGTTCCTGTGTGAGGGCAAGGCCAGCCCGCCCAGAGCCAGTCCTTGGCACCCCATGTTGGGGGCGCCTCCGGGTAGGGCCAGCCACTTCTGGCTGCACTGTTGGGCCAGCCCGAGGTGGTGGCCTCAAGCCGAAGCTCCGGGCCTTGAAAGGGAAGCGGAGTCCTGCAACAAAGTGACTTGCAAGCCAGCGGGGTTTTCGCCACCAGTAAGGTGGCTGCCACCTGGTCCAGGAGAAATCCTGTGATTTAGACACTCAGGCAATGTCACCCAGCCAGGTCGCTTGGTGTATCCTTTGCCTTTTACTTCTCCCAAGAGCAGGAGTCAAGAAAAAGGGGGTTGGAGGAAAGGAAGTGGAAAGGACTGCAGGGGGTCCAGCCTCGTGGCCAGTGGTCCTTTCGTCCTGTGCATTTGGTGGTCCGCGTGGGTGCCGGTGGGTGGTTGCTTTCTTTCCTTTTCTCTCCTCCTTCGTGGCACTGTCTGTGTTGGTTTGGTTTTGCTTTTGGTTTTACATTAGAAGGGGAGGAGAACCCAGGCCTGATGATGTAGTGGGGGCAGGGTTAGGCGCTTAGTTGGCCTGGATGGAGCTATACTGCCACCAAGCGGAGATGGTTTCGCTCAAAGCCAGTTACCAGGTCTCAAGGGATGGAGACAGCCACAGGGCTGGAAGCAACTGGCCCACTGGGGACGGCGCGGCGTGGGGCTGGGGTGGGTGTGTTGTCCTGAGGGTGCACATGGGCAGTGGGCTCCGGGCCGTGCCTTCATGTGTGCTCTCCGCGGAGGACTGGACCCTGGTTGTGCAGCTGGGCAAGGCCCTCAGAAACCCCAGGGGCAGCACGAGATGGCCGCCCCTGGGAGTGCCCGGTGCAAATGGCCCCGGCTCCAGGACCTCTAAGACCCTCAGCTTCCGGTGAGGAAGGGGGCCACGTGACCCCAGTGCGGCCGCAGGCAGGGCACCCCGGCACTCCCCAGCAGGGACACCGGAGGAAAAGTTGCAGAGTTGCTCTGGGCCCACCCCCAAAATGGCTGACGGGGGAAGCTCCGCTCCCTGGGCTGGACAGTCCGGGAACTGCCTGCTGTGTCCGGGGCCCCGAGAGCTCGTGATTTTCCCCATAGGGTCGCACTGGCGCGCACGGCGCCCTCACAGGCCTCTGAAACCCCGTGGAGGAGACCTCCTGCGCCTTGGGCAGAACCCATTCTGCCCAGCACAGCGTCGCTGTTCCCTGCGCAGGGCAGAAGACACAGCTCGGCTGCCTGGGCTTTTCACATAACGCATTCCGCCGGATGGCACTGTGGCTCCAGAAATGGCAGTCTCCCCTTTCCCTACCCCCACCGAGCCTTCCGCGCCTGCCTTTAACTTCCAAACAGTGGACGGTGTGTAGTGGTGGCTGTGAAACTGTTAGATCACCTTCCTCGTCCTCGTCCTCGTCCTCGTCCTCGTCCTCGTCCTCCTCCACCTCCTCCTCCTCCTCCTTCTCCCCATCATCATCATCATCATTATCATCATCATCAACAGCAGCAGCAGCAGCAGCCACAGAGGCACCAATATCCCATTATCCTCATCCCCATCCATAGTCCAGCTCACCGACCACCCATGTCACCTTCAGCTGGGCTCTTCACCAACTTGGCCACTTTCCACCAAACCCGCAAGTGTAGCTAGGCAGTTCTTGATTCCCTTGATGCCCTGGTTCACAGTGAACGCCGCTGTCGACGACACTGCAGAGATCCCACCAGTGAGCTTGCAGTTTCTTCTTTGTATCTTCTGACTCCTGTCCTGTGGCTTGTCTGCACCGCATCACTTCCTAGGGAGCAACCTCTGTTCTGCTCAAGTTGAGTGCTTCACTGGGACAAAGAGCCTGTGGGTCAGTGGCAGACACATCCCGGGAAGGTTCCGAAGGTTGTGAACCCTTCTTTACTTGAGTCACAAGGGTCCGGAGGTGACCACCGCGCTGCATCCCTGCGTGGAAACCCCGAGCATCCTTTGTGCGCAGGGGTGGGACTTTTGGGGATGGCATGGGTCGCACCGGTGGGCCTACTTGGGGAAGGCCACTTGGCCTCGACTACATTTGTCCACAAGTTCGCTACCACCGGGGTCTTTCTTCCCGCAGGCCTCGCTAGCCAGGCTCTCAGGCTTCAGTTCTGCGCCAGAAGCCCGTCCACATGTCATGCTCAATTCTTTCCAGGTGCCCCTGTGAATTTTTATCCTTTGGGAGAAGTGGGATACAGGGCGGAGGGGGAGGGGAAGTGGGTCTTGGGGTTTGGAGGGTCATGTGGAAGAAGGGAGCTTTTTGGCTTGCTTTGGCATGGAGATCACTCTGTTTCTCAACCTAACCTCTGACACTGGCCTAGTGTTCTCACTGGAAGACCCGTGAGATCTTGCAGGGGAAATTATGGATCCCCGGGAAACACGCGCGCGCACACACACACACACAGTCACACACACACACACACTCACACACGGACACGCACATGCACACATCTCAGAAACCACTTCTGAAGAACCACTCAACACCTTACCCGAAGGCTTACCCTAACCCGTACCCTAATCCTAACCCGTACACTAACACTAACCCGTACCCTAACACTTACGCTAACCTTAAACCGTTGTCATACCGTAACCTGTACCCTAAACCCCTTCCCTAACCCTAACACTAACCCTAACCCTAACCCTAACCCTTACCCGAAGCCTTACCCTAAACCGTACCCTCATCCTAACCCGTACACTAACACTAACCCGTACTCTAACACTTACGCTAACCCTAAACCGTTGTCGTACACTAACCTGTACCCTAAACCGTACCCGTTCCCTAACCCTAACTCTAATCCTAACCGTCACCCGTACGCGTTCCCTAACCCTAACCCGTACCCGTACCCTAACAACTACCCTAACCGTACCCTAACACGTACGCTAACCCTAAACCGTTGTCATACCCTGATCTGTACCCTAAACCGTACCCGTTCCCTAACCCTAACCTTAAACGTAACCCTAAACCTTACCTGAAGCCTTACCCTAACCCGTACCCTAATTCTAACCCGTACACTAATACTAACCCGTACTCTAACACGTACGCTAACCCTAACCCGTTGTCGTACACTAACCTGCACCCTAAACCGTACCCGTTCCCTAACCCTAACCCTAACCCTAACATTAACACTAACGCTTACCCTAATCCTTACCCTAACCCGTACCATAATCCTAATCCGTACAGGAACACTAACCCGTATCCTAACACGTACGCTAACCCTAAACCGTTGTCGTACCCTAACCTGTACCATAAACCGTACCCGTTCCCTAACGCTAACCCTAACCATAACCATAACCATAACCCTAACCCTAACACTAACCCTAACCCAAACCCTAACACTAACCCTAACCCTAACCCCTAACCACAACCACAACCCCAACCGTAACCCTAACCCTAACCCTAACTAAAACCCTAACCCTACTACCTCTAACCCTAACCCTAACCCTAACCCTAACCCTAACCCTAACCCTAACCCTAACCCTATGATGCATTTCCAGGCAGAACCTCAAAACGAGGGATCAGGGCCTTTATCCAGAGCCGACTGGGATGTGTAGAGAGCAGAAAAAGGTCCAACGTAAAAGCTGAGAGGAACCTTTTATTCGGGGATCTTACTGAGGACTACAGACACGGCGACAGCCACTCACAAAGTGCTATGGAAAGGTTTTGAATTAGTACGGGAGGAAGGAGCCAGGCTATGTAGGAGTTTTCGTTGAATAAAAGAGGAAAAAATAGAAACATGTCGGGGAATACCAAAAGATTGCTGCTAATCACAAAGACAAAAAACAAAACAACGAAATAAACACAGCACCAGCACCACCACGAACAACAACAACAACAACAACAACAGCAACACCTCACCCAGAACATCTCAAGTCAGAGATTTGAGCGCTTTTCTAATCATGGGAAGACACAAGAGTCTTGGTCCATTGAAATCATTCCTAGGTGTGCATCTGAACTTTCCAGGACTACTATCCTGCTTTTCTCCATCTTGAATTGCCCTCGGGGGCCACCCTTGCGGGCAGAGGCAGTGTGTGAGTGCCGATGGCAGGGCCACAACCTTTGTTTACTGAAGAGGCTGGTGACATTTTGTGTCCGCAGATGCAAAGCAAAGCAGGCGGTCACCGTGGCGTGAGTGTTTAAGGATGTCATGCCCATATGCCACCCAGAGCCTGGCGCGAGACCAACGTGGAAGGTGATCGTGAGGCTCCTTACAGTTTCCTCAACGTTTCCTTTCTTTGCTCCTCTAAAGTCTTCCTAGGTGTGCAGAGCGAGCAGGAGGGAGCTCCAAGGGAAAGCACATCCACGTCCCAGGGATTTCGCACACGCTGAAGTATCTGGAGGACTCTTAGAATTGAGGAGTGGAGTGTCTGTTTGGGGCATTCTTGTAGGCCAAGCTGTCCCAGGAAGTAGGCCCACCTTTGAAATTGGTGAGAAAAAACAAACACACGAAAACATCCCGCGACCACAAAAGTCACCACCTTCCTGTCGGGTAGGGCCTAAGGGGGATCTTTCCCAGGCATGAAACATCAGGGCACATCGGACACTGATTTGGGGGAAATGCAGGGAGGAAGGAGGGCAGGGATTGGGAGCAGCACGTGGTGGAACCCCTACTCTCAGCATCGCTTCACACCCTTGCCTGTGTTCGCCAGGGCTTAATGTTACTGAAATCACTCGGGCTCGCGCACGCACGCCCCCACCACCCCGCACATGGTCACATTCAGGGCAGCACGCCTGCGCAGGCCCCCGCACTGGTGCCCACTCTGCCCGTCTCCGTGGACCCGACGGTTGCCCTACCTTCCTTGTTCCCTGTTCTTCCTCCTTGCCCTTTTCTGTTGCTATTTCCACTTCCCAGTTGGGCACTACAGCATCGCCAAACAGGCCTCTCCCTGGACACGCTTCTGCCCCTTGCCTGAGTGGCTGAGACTTAGCCTTGGCTGACGGCTCTTCCCTCAGGAAGCCCCAGGAGGCTTCGGCCGGTTCCATCTGCCAACTTGGGACACAGTGTGCCCTGGGGATCGCCTTCATGCTTCACCCCCATTATGGTTCTTTCTTTTGATTTCTGTTTGCTCTCCGCTTTCGGCTCCTGCCTTCCACTCAATGCCTTACTTTCAGTTCTTCCCTCTGGACAAAAGGCACGGCTGGGAGCGTGCCTGGGAAGCTCAACATGGCCAATACATGTACTTTCCCTGTGCAAGGGAAAATGCCCCCGTGGACTAGGAGAGTAAGGGGCATTCCCTCACAGCCATCCCTTAATTGCCATCGGGGATTACCTCACCCCTCTCGTGTCCCTTACCTCTCCCCTTAGTAACCTAGAGTTCCCAGGGTTCTACCTAACCTTTCCTGAGTGCCCTGAGTGCATCCCGAGGCTCTTTGGCCCTTTGCAGTGTACCCATGACATACTCAGGGTGTCAGAGGTGGCTCTACCTCTCCTTTTGCCTTCTGTAGGCCCGGCGGGCCCACTGCTGAGTCGGAGCCCTTGATGGCACTCAGGAGGAACCCCCACGCCGCCCCCGCCGCCATGCCCAGGTCAAGGGGCTGCCTGGTGGCCTGTCCTTTCGTCTGCCGGCAGCTTGTGTCTCCCTGTCACCCTGTGCATGTTGCAAAAGATACACAGTGAAGCGCCTCTGCACTGGATCCAGGGCATCGCTCGTGGTTGTCGTGGCGACGGTGGTGGAGGTGGTGGTGATGGTGACGGTGGTGGTGGTGGTGGTGGTCAGTTACTGCTTCCCTCTATTCCTTTCACTGTCTATTCTGAGCTGGCCTAGTGTCCTCAGCGTCCTCCTCGCACGTCTGCTCTTTCGTTAAGGGGGAGGCACGAGTGTAGGAGAAGGCAGTCGTGTGGTTCACTTCGGACTCTTCCCCTTCCTCCTCGACATCTTTTCCCTTCTCCAGCGGTGGAGGGCATTGTCACCCTCCGGGAAAACCCAGAAAACTAAACATCAACAAAACCAAACAAGATCTAGGAGTTACTTCGCAGTGAAACAGCATGACGAACTCGAGGCTTGCAAAATTATCTCTTGACTTTCCATTCGGTGCAGTTGTTCTCCTTATGGAAGCCCTTCAAGTCCAAACGTGAGCCAGCAGGGGCCTCCTCAAGTTGCACCCTGCTTGCCGTGGGTTCCCAATCCAATGGCGTGATCCGAACAGTGTACATTTCACTGTATTACTTACGAGCGGTCGCCTCCCTGTCCACAAGCCCAGGCAGGTTGGTGCTGGCCGCCGCTCAGAAGACCAGGCAATCAAGCACCCACAGCCGGATACCCACGGCAACACACGCCCACGGGCAGGCAAGCACCTTAGACAGGTGTGAGAGCATGGGCTCGAGTACACACACACACACAAACACACACACACACACACACACACACACATACACACCCTATCTTCCTACCCCGCCACACACAGCACACCCTCACACAACCACAAACATACTGACACACGCTGTCACCTGTGCTTTCCTCTATACCCTCGCACCTGTCTCCCCCCCGCCCAACCCCAACCCCATCCCCTGACCACTGCAAATACTCTGAGAATGGCTGAAACACGCATTCCCAGAGGGGCTCTCAAAAAGGGACACGCAGCCACTCTGTGTTCCAGGTGATAGTCGTCGGTCAGCAGGTGGGCCCAAGCTGCCAGTGTAAACCTGAAACGTCCCTTGTTTAGCCAGATAAATGGGGTCTTCAAGTGGGAGCAGAGTCTGTGCCCATCCTCAAGAGAAGCAAGGCCCTGTGTGGGGCTCTGTGACTGGCCATGTTTGTTAGCCTTGCAAGGTTCCTGTGTGAGGGCAAGGCCAGCCCGCCCAGAGCCAGTCCTTGGCACCCCATGTTGGGGGCGCCTCCGGGTAGGGCCAGCCACTTCTGGCTGCACTGTTGGGCCAGCCCGAGGTGGTGGCCTCAAGCCGAAGCTCCGGGCCTTGAAAGGGAAGCGGAGTCCTGCAACAAAGTGACTTGCAAGCCAGCGGGGTTTTCGCCACCAGTAAGGTGGCTGCCACCTGGTCCAGGAGAAATCCTGTGATTTAGACACTCAGGCAATGTCACCCAGCCAGGTCGCTTGGTGTATCCTTTGCCTTTTACTTCTCCCAAGAGCAGGAGTCAAGAAAAAGGGGGTTGGAGGAAAGGAAGTGGAAAGGACTGCAGGGGGTCCAGCCTCGTGGCCAGTGGTCCTTTCGTCCTGTGCATTTGGTGGTCCGCGTGGGTGCCGGTGGGTGGTTGCTTTCTTTCCTTTTCTCTCCTCCTTCGTGGCACTGTCTGTGTTGGTTTGGTTTTGCTTTTGGTTTTACATTAGAAGGGGAGGAGAACCCAGGCCTGATGATGTAGTGGGGGCAGGGTTAGGCGCTTAGTTGGCCTGGATGGAGCTATACTGCCACCAAGCGGAGATGGTTTCGCTCAAAGCCAGTTACCAGGTCTCAAGGGATGGAGACAGCCACAGGGCTGGAAGCAACTGGCCCACTGGGGACGGCGCGGCGTGGGGCTGGGGTGGGTGTGTTGTCCTGAGGGTGCACATGGGCAGTGGGCTCCGGGCCGTGCCTTCATGTGTGCTCTCCGCGGAGGACTGGACCCTGGTTGTGCAGCTGGGCAAGGCCCTCAGAAACCCCAGGGGCAGCACGAGATGGCCGCCCCTGGGAGTGCCCGGTGCAAATGGCCCCGGCTCCAGGACCTCTAAGACCCTCAGCTTCCGGTGAGGAAGGGGGCCACGTGACCCCAGTGCGGCCGCAGGCAGGGCACCCCGGCACTCCCCAGCAGGGACACCGGAGGAAAAGTTGCAGAGTTGCTCTGGGCCCACCCCCAAAATGGCTGACGGGGGAAGCTCCGCTCCCTGGGCTGGACAGTCCGGGAACTGCCTGCTGTGTCCGGGGCCCCGAGAGCTCGTGATTTTCCCCATAGGGTCGCACTGGCGCGCACGGCGCCCTCACAGGCCTCTGAAACCCCGTGGAGGAGACCTCCTGCGCCTTGGGCAGAACCCATTCTGCCCAGCACAGCGTCGCTGTTCCCTGCGCAGGGCAGAAGACACAGCTCGGCTGCCTGGGCTTTTCACATAACGCATTCCGCCGGATGGCACTGTGGCTCCAGAAATGGCAGTCTCCCCTTTCCCTACCCCCACCGAGCCTTCCGCGCCTGCCTTTAACTTCCAAACAGTGGACGGTGTGTAGTGGTGGCTGTGAAACTGTTAGATCACCTTCCTCGTCCTCGTCCTCGTCCTCGTCCTCGTCCTCGTCCTCCTCCACCTCCTCCTCCTCCTCCTTCTCCCCATCATCATCATCATCATTATCATCATCATCAACAGCAGCAGCAGCAGCAGCCACAGAGGCACCAATATCCCATTATCCTCATCCCCATCCATAGTCCAGCTCACCGACCACCCATGTCACCTTCAGCTGGGCTCTTCACCAACTTGGCCACTTTCCACCAAACCCGCAAGTGTAGCTAGGCAGTTCTTGATTCCCTTGATGCCCTGGTTCACAGTGAACGCCGCTGTCGACGACACTGCAGAGATCCCACCAGTGAGCTTGCAGTTTCTTCTTTGTATCTTCTGACTCCTGTCCTGTGGCTTGTCTGCACCGCATCACTTCCTAGGGAGCAACCTCTGTTCTGCTCAAGTTGAGTGCTTCACTGGGACAAAGAGCCTGTGGGTCAGTGGCAGACACATCCCGGGAAGGTTCCGAAGGTTGTGAACCCTTCTTTACTTGAGTCACAAGGGTCCGGAGGTGACCACCGCGCTGCATCCCTGCGTGGAAACCCCGAGCATCCTTTGTGCGCAGGGGTGGGACTTTTGGGGATGGCATGGGTCGCACCGGTGGGCCTACTTGGGGAAGGCCACTTGGCCTCGACTACATTTGTCCACAAGTTCGCTACCACCGGGGTCTTTCTTCCCGCAGGCCTCGCTAGCCAGGCTCTCAGGCTTCAGTTCTGCGCCAGAAGCCCGTCCACATGTCATGCTCAATTCTTTCCAGGTGCCCCTGTGAATTTTTATCCTTTGGGAGAAGTGGGATACAGGGCGGAGGGGGAGGGGAAGTGGGTCTTGGGGTTTGGAGGGTCATGTGGAAGAAGGGAGCTTTTTGGCTTGCTTTGGCATGGAGATCACTCTGTTTCTCAACCTAACCTCTGACACTGGCCTAGTGTTCTCACTGGAAGACCCGTGAGATCTTGCAGGGGAAATTATGGATCCCCGGGAAACACGCGCGCGCACACACACACACACAGTCACACACACACACACACTCACACACGGACACGCACATGCACACATCTCAGAAACCACTTCTGAAGAACCACTCAACACCTTACCCGAAGGCTTACCCTAACCCGTACCCTAATCCTAACCCGTACACTAACACTAACCCGTACCCTAACACTTACGCTAACCTTAAACCGTTGTCATACCGTAACCTGTACCCTAAACCCCTTCCCTAACCCTAACACTAACCCTAACCCTAACCCTAACCCTTACCCGAAGCCTTACCCTAAACCGTACCCTCATCCTAACCCGTACACTAACACTAACCCGTACTCTAACACTTAACGCTAACCCTAAACCGTTGTCGTACACTAACCTGTACCCTAAACCGTACCCGTTCCCTAACCCTAACTCTAATCCTAACCGTCACCCGTACGCGTTCCCTAACCCTAACCCGTACCCGTACCCTAACAACTACCCTAACCGTACCCTAACACGTACGCTAACCCTAAACCGTTGTCATACCCTGATCTGTACCCTAAACCGTACCCGTTCCCTAACCCTAACCTTAAACGTAACCCTAAACCTTACCTGAAGCCTTACCCTAACCCGTACCCTAATTCTAACCCGTACACTAATACTAACACGTACGCTAACCCTAACCCGTTGTCGTACACTAACCTGCACCCTAAACCGTACCCGTTCCCTAACCCTAACCCTAACCCTAACATTAACACTAACGCTTACCCTAATCCTTACCCTAACCCGTACCATAATCCTAATCCGTACAGTAACACTAACCCGTATCCTAACACGTACGCTAACCCTAAACCGTTGTCGTACCCTAACCTGTACCATAAACCGTACCCGTTCCCTAACGCTAACCCTAACCATAACCATAACCATAACCCTAACCCTAACACTAACCCTAACCCAAACCCTAACACTAACCCTAACCCTAACCCCTAACCACAACCACAACCCCAACCGTAACCCTAACCCTAACCCTAACCCTAACTAAAACCCTAACCCTACTACCTCTAACCCTAACCCTAAACCTAACCCCTAACCACAACACCAACACCAACCCCAACCGTAACCCTAACCCTAACCCTAACCCTAACCCTAACCCTAACCCTAACCCTAACCCTATGATGCATTTCCAGGCAGAACCTCAAAACGAGGGATCAGGGCCTTTATCCAGAGCCGACTGGGATGTGTAGAGAGCAGAAAAAGGTCCAACGTAAAAGCTGAGAGGAACCTTTTATTCGGGGATCTTACTGAGGACTACAGACACGGCGACAGCCACTCACAAAGTGCTATGGAAAGGTTTTGAATTAGTACGGGAGGAAGGAGCCAGGCTATGTAGGAGTTTTCGTTGAATAAAAGAGGAAAAAATAGAAACATGTCGGGGAATACCAAAAGATTGCTGCTAATCACAAAGACAAAAAACAAAACAACGAAATAAACACAGCACCAGCACCACCACGAACAACAACA
Source organism: Lagenorhynchus albirostris (assembly GCF_949774975.1). Taxonomy (NCBI): domain Eukaryota; kingdom Metazoa; phylum Chordata; class Mammalia; order Artiodactyla; family Delphinidae; genus Lagenorhynchus; species Lagenorhynchus albirostris. The sequence continues at coordinate 83,101,286 of NC_083116.1, read as the reverse complement.
ACAACAACAACAACAGCAACACCTCACCCAGAACATCTCAAGTCAGAGATTTGAGCGCTTTTCTAATCATGGGAAGACACAAGAGTCTTGGTCCATTGAAATCATTCCTAGGTGTGCATCTGAACTTTCCAGGACTACTATCCTGCTTTTCTCCATCTTGAATTGCCCTCGGGGGCCACCCTTGCGGGCAGAGGCAGTGTGTGAGTGCCGATGGCAGGGCCACAACCTTTGTTTACTGAAGAGGCTGGTGACATTTTGTGTCCGCAGATGCAAAGCAAAGCAGGCGGTCACCGTGGCGTGAGTGTTTAAGGATGTCATGCCCATATGCCACCCAGAGCCTGGCGCGAGACCAACGTGGAAGGTGATCGTGAGGCTCCTTACAGTTTCCTCAACGTTTCCTTTCTTTGCTCCTCTAAAGTCTTCCTAGGTGTGCAGAGCGAGCAGGAGGGAGCTCCAAGGGAAAGCACATCCACGTCCCAGGGATTTCGCACACGCTGAAGTATCTGGAGGACTCTTAGAATTGAGGAGTGGAGTGTCTGTTTGGGGCATTCTTGTAGGCCAAGCTGTCCCAGGAAGTAGGCCCACCTTTGAAATTGGTGAGAAAAAACAAACACACGAAAACATCCCGCGACCACAAAAGTCACCACCTTCCTGTCGGGTAGGGCCTAAGGGGGATCTTTCCCAGGCATGAAACATCAGGGCACATCGGACACTGATTTGGGGGAAATGCAGGGAGGAAGGAGGGCAGGGATTGGGAGCAGCACGTGGTGGAACCCCTACTCTCAGCATCGCTTCACACCCTTGCCTGTGTTCGCCAGGGCTTAATGTTACTGAAATCACTCGGGCTTGCGCACGCACGCCCCCACCACCCCGCACATGGTCACATTCAGGGCAGCACGCCTGCGCAGGCCCCCGCACTGGTGCCCACTCTGCCCGTCTCCGTGGACCCGACGGTTGCCCTACCTTCCTTGTTCCCTGTTCTTCCTCCTTGCCCTTTTCTGTTGCTATTTCCACTTCCCAGTTGGGCACTACAGCATCGCCAAACAGGCCTCTCCCTGGACACGCTTCTGCCCCTTGCCTGAGTGGCTGAGACTTAGCCTTGGCTGACGGCTCTTCCCTCAGGAAGCCCCAGGAGGCTTCGGCCGGTTCCATCTGCCAACTTGGGACACAGTGTGCCCTGGGGATCGCCTTCATGCTTCACCCCCATTATGGTTCTTTCTTTTGATTTCTGTTTGCTCTCCGCTTTCGGCTCCTGCCTTCCACTCAATGCCTTACTTTCAGTTCTTCCCTCTGGACAAAAGGCACGGCTGGGAGCGTGCCTGGGAAGCTCAACATGGCCAATACATGTACTTTCCCTGTGCAAGGGAAAATGCCCCCGTGGACTAGGAGAGTAAGGGGCATTCCCTCACAGCCATCCCTTAATTGCCATCGGGGATTACCTCACCCCTCTCGTGTCCCTTACCTCCCCTTAGTAACCTAGAGTTCCCAGGGTTCTACCTAACCTTTCCTGAGTGCCCTGAGTGCATCCCGAGGCTCTTTGGCCCTTTGCAGTGTACCCATGACATACTCAGGGTGTCAGAGGTGGCTCTACCTCTCCTTTTGCCTTCTGTAGGCCCGGCGGGCCCACTGCTGAGTCGGAGCCCTTGATGGCACTCAGGAGGAACCCCCACGCCGCCCCCGCCGCCATGCCCAGGTCAAGGGGCTGCCTGGTGGCCTGTCCTTTCGTCTGCCGGCAGCTTGTGTCTCCCTGTCACTCCCTGTGCATGTTGCAAAAGATACACAGTGAAGCGCCTCTGCACTGGATCCAGGGCATCGCTCGTGGTTGTCGTGGCGACGGTGGTGGAGGTGGTGGTGATGGTGACGGTGGTGGTGGTGGTGGTGGTCAGTTACTGCTTCCCTCTATTCCTTTCACTGTCTATTCTGAGCTGGCCTAGTGTCCTCAGCGTCCTCCTCGCACGTCTGCTCTTTCGTTAAGGGGGAGGCACGAGTGTAGGAGAAGGCAGTCGTGTGGTTCACTTCGGACTCTTCCCCTTCCTCCTCGACATCTTTTCCCTTCTCCAGCGGTGGAGGGCATTGTCACCCTCCGGGAAAACCCAGAAAACTAAACATCAACAAAACCAAACAAGATCTAGGAGTTACTTCGCAGTGAAACAGCATGACGAACTCGAGGCTTGCAAAATTATCTCTTGACTTTCCATTCGGTGCAGTTGTTCTCCTTATGGAAGCCCTTCAAGTCCAAACGTGAGCCAGCAGGGGCCTCCTCAAGTTGCACCCTGCTTGCCGTGGGTTCCCAATCCAATGGCGTGATCCGAACAGTGTACATTTCACTGTATTACTTACGAGCGGTCGCCTCCCTGTCCACAAGCCCAGGCAGGTTGGTGCTGGCCGCCGCTCAGAAGACCAGGCAATCAAGCACCCACAGCCGGATACCCACGGCAACACACGCCCACGGGCAGGCAAGCACCTTAGACAGGTGTGAGAGCATGGGCTCGAGTACACACACACACACAAACACACACACACACACACACATACACACCCTATCTTCCTACCCCGCCACACACAGCACACCCTCACACAACCACAAACATACTGACACACGCTGTCACCTGTGCTTTCCTCTATACCCTCGCACCTGTCTCCCCCCCGCCCAACCCCAACCCCATCCCCTGACCACTGCAAATACTCTGAGAATGGCTGAAACACGCATTCCCAGAGGGGCTCTCAAAAAGGGACACGCAGCCACTCTGTGTTCCAGGTGATAGTCGTCGGTCAGCAGGTGGGCCCAAGCTGCCAGTGTAAACCTGAAACGTCCCTTGTTTAGCCAGATAAATGGGGTCTTCAAGTGGGAGCAGAGTCTGTGCCCATCCTCAAGAGAAGCAAGGCCCTGTGTGGGGCTCTGTGACTGGCCATGTTTGTTAGCCTTGCAAGGTTCCTGTGTGAGGGCAAGGCCAGCCCGCCCAGAGCCAGTCCTTGGCACCCCATGTTGGGGGCGCCTCCGGGTAGGGCCAGCCACTTCTGGCTGCACTGTTGGGCCAGCCCGAGGTGGTGGCCTCAAGCCGAAGCTCCGGGCCTTGAAAGGGAAGCGGAGTCCTGCAACAAAGTGACTTGCAAGCCAGCGGGGTTTTCGCCACCAGTAAGGTGGCTGCCACCTGGTCCAGGAGAAATCCTGTGATTTAGACACTCAGGCAATGTCACCCAGCCAGGTCGCTTGGTGTATCCTTTGCCTTTTACTTCTCCCAAGAGCAGGAGTCAAGAAAAAGGGGGTTGGAGGAAAGGAAGTGGAAAGGACTGCAGGGGGTCCAGCCTCGTGGCCAGTGGTCCTTTCGTCCTGTGCATTTGGTGGTCCGCGTGGGTGCCGGTGGGTGGTTGCTTTCTTTCCTTTTCTCTCCTCCTTCGTGGCACTGTCTGTGTTGGTTTGGTTTTGCTTTTGGTTTTACATTAGAAGGGGAGGAGAACCCAGGCCTGATGATGTAGTGGGGGCAGGGTTAGGCGCTTAGTTGGCCTGGATGGAGCTATACTGCCACCAAGCGGAGATGGTTTCGCTCAAAGCCAGTTACCAGGTCTCAAGGGATGGAGACAGCCACAGGGCTGGAAGCAACGGGCCCAGTGGGGACGGCGCGGCGTGGGGCTGGGGTGGGTGTGTTGTCCTGAGGGTGCACATGGGCAGTGGGCTCCGGGCCGTGCCTTCATGTGTGCTCTCGGCGGGGGACCGGACCCTGGTTGTGCAGCTGGGCAAGGCCCTCAGAAACCCCAGGGGCAGCACGAGATGGCCGCCCCTGGGAGTGCCCGGTGCAAATGGCCCCGGCTCCAGGACCTCTAAGACCCTCAGCTTCCGGTGAGGAAGGGGGCCACGTGACCCCAGTGCGGCCGCAGGCAGGGCACCCCGGCACTCCCCAGCAGGGACACCGGAGGAAAAGTTGCAGAGTTGCTCTGGGCCCACCCCCAAAATGGCTGACGGGGGAAGCTCCGCTCCCTGGGCTGGACAGTCCGGGAACTGCCTGCTGTGTCCGGGGCCCCGAGAGCTCGTGATTTTCCCCATAGGGTCGCACTGGCGCGCACGGCGCCCTCACAGGCCTCTGAAACCCCGTGGAGGAGACCTCCTGCGCCTTGGGCAGAACCCATTCTGCCCAGCACAGCGTCGCTGTTCCCTGCGCAGGGCAGAAGACACAGCTCGGCTGCCTGGGCTTTTCACATAACGCATTCCGCCGGATGGCACTGTGGCTCCAGAAATGGCAGTCTCCCCTTTCCCTACCCCCACCGAGCCTTCCGCGCCTGCCTTTAACTTCCAAACAGTGGACGGTGTGTAGTGGTGGCTGTGAAACTGTTAGATCACCTTCCTCGTCCTCGTCCTCGTCCTCGTCCTCGTCCTCCTCCACCTCCTCCTCCTTCTCCCCATCATCATCATCATCATTATCATCATCATCAACAGCAGCAGCAGCAGCAGCCACAGAGGCACCAATATCCCATTATCCTCATCCCCATCCATAGTCCAGCTCACCGACCACCCATGTCACCTTCAGCTGGGCTCTTCACCAACTTGGCCACTTTCCACCAAACCCGCAAGTGTAGCTAGGCAGTTCTTGATTCCCTTGATGCCCTGGTTCACAGTGAACGCCGCTGTCGACGACACTGCAGAGATCCCACCAGTGAGCTTGCAGTTTCTTCTTTGTATCTTCTGACTCCTGTCCTGTGGCTTGTCTGCACCGCATCACTTCCTAGGGAGCAACCTCTGTTCTGCTCAAGTTGAGTGCTTCACTGGGACAAAGAGCCTGTGGGTCAGTGGCAGACACATCCCGGGAAGGTTCCGAAGGTTGTGAACCCTTCTTTACTTGAGTCACAAGGGTCCGGAGGTGACCACCGCGCTGCATCCCTGCGTGGAAACCCCGAGCATCCTTTGTGCGCAGGGGTGGGACTTTTGGGGATGGCATGGGTCGCACCGGTGGGCCTACTTGGGGAAGGCCACTTGGCCTCGACTACATTTGTCCACAAGTTCGCTACCACCGGGGTCTTTCTTCCCGCAGGCCTCGCTAGCCAGGCTCTCAGGCTTCAGTTCTGCGCCAGAAGCCCGTCCACATGTCATGCTCAATTCTTTCCAGGTGCCCCTGTGAATTTTTATCCTTTGGGAGAAGTGGGATACAGGGCGGAGGGGGAGGGGAAGTGGGTCTTGGGGTTTGGAGGGTCATGTGGAAGAAGGGAGCTTTTTGGCTTGCTTTGGCATGGAGATCACTCTGTTTCTCAACCTAACCTCTGACACTGGCCTAGTGTTCTCACTGGAAGACCCGTGAGATCTTGCAGGGGAAATTATGGATCCCCGGGAAACACGCGCGCGCACACACACAGTCACACACACACACACACACACTCACACACGGACACGCACATGCACACATCTCAGAAACCACTTCTGAAGAACCACTCAACACCTTACCCGAAGGCTTACCCTAACCCGTACCCTAATCCTAACCCGTACACTAACACTAACCCGTACCCTAACACTTACGCTAACCTTAAACCGTTGTCATACCGTAACCTGTACCCTAAACCCCTTCCCTAACCCTAACACTAACCCTAACCCTAACCCTAACCCTTACCCGAAGCCTTACCCTAAACCGTACCCTCATCCTAACCCGTACACTAACACTAACCCGTACTCTAACACTTACGCTAACCCTAAACCGTTGTCGTACACTAACCTGTACCCTAAACCGTACCCGTTCCCTAACCCTAACTCTAATCCTAACCGTCACCCGTACGCGTTCCCTAACCCTAACCCGTACCCGTACCCTAACAACTACCCTAACCGTACCCTAACACGTACGCTAACCCTAAACCGTTGTCATACCCTGATCTGTACCCTAAACCGTACCCGTTCCCTAACCCTAACCTTAAACGTAACCCTAAACCTTACCTGAAGCCTTACCCTAACCCGTACCCTAATTCTAACCCGTACACTAATACTAACACGTACGCTAACCCTAACCCGTTGTCGTACACTAACCTGCACCCTAAACCGTACCCGTTCCCTAACCCTAACCCTAACCCTAACATTAACACTAACGCTTACCCTAATCCTTACCCTAACCCGTACCATAATCCTAATCCGTACAGTAACACTAACCCGTATCCTAACACGTACGCTAACCCTAAACCGTTGTCGTACCCTAACCTGTACCATAAACCGTACCCGTTCCCTAACGCTAACCCTAACCATAACCATAACCATAACCCTAACCCTAACACTAACCCTAACCCAAACCCTAACACTAACCCTAACCCTAACCCCTAACCACAACCACAACCCCAACCGTAACCCTAACCCTAACCCTAACCCTAACTAAAACCCTAACCCTACTACCTCTAACCCTAACCCTAAACCTAACCCTAAACCTAACCCCTAACCACAACACCAACACCAACCCCAACCGTAACCCTAACCGTAACCCTAACCCTAACCCTAACCCTAACCCTAACCCTAACCCTATGATGCATTTCCAGGCAGAACCTCAAAACGAGGGATCAGGGCCTTTATCCAGAGCCGACTGGGATGTGTAGAGAGCAGAAAAAGGTCCAACGTAAAAGCTGAGAGGAACCTTTTATTCGGGGATCTTACTGAGGACTACAGACACGGCGACAGCCACTCACAAAGTGCTATGGAAAGGTTTTGAATTAGTACGGGAGGAAGGAGCCAGGCTATGTAGGAGTTTTCGTTGAATAAAAGAGGAAAAAATAGAAACATGTCGGGGAATACCAAAAGATTGCTGCTAATCACAAAGACAAAAAACAAAACAACGAAATAAACACAGCACCAGCACCACCACGAACAACAACAACAACAACAACAACAACAACAGCAACACCTCACCCAGAACATCTCAAGTCAGAGATTTGAGCGCTTTTCTAATCATGGGAAGACACAAGAGTCTTGGTCCATTGAAATCATTCCTAGGTGTGCATCTGAACTTTCCAGGACTACTATCCTGCTTTTCTCCATCTTGAATTGCCCTCGGGGGCCACCCTTGCGGGCAGAGGCAGTGTGTGAGTGCCGATGGCAGGGCCACAACCTTTGTTTACTGAAGAGGCTGGTGACATTTTGTGTCCGCAGATGCAAAGCAAAGCAGGCGGTCACCGTGGCGTGAGTGTTTAAGGATGTCATGCCCATATGCCACCCAGAGCCTGGCGCGAGACCAACGTGGAAGGTGATCGTGAGGCTCCTTACAGTTTCCTCAACGTTTCCTTTCTTTGCTCCTCTAAAGTCTTCCTAGGTGTGCAGAGCGAGCAGGAGGGAGCTCCAAGGGAAAGCACATCCACGTCCCAGGGATTTCGCACACGCTGAAGTATCTGGAGGACTCTTAGAATTGAGGAGTGGAGTGTCTGTTTGGGGCATTCTTGTAGGCCAAGCTGTCCCAGGAAGTAGGCCCACCTTTGAAATTGGTGAGAAAAAACAAACACACGAAAACATCCCGCGACCACAAAAGTCACCACCTTCCTGTCGGGTAGGGCCTAAGGGGGATCTTTCCCAGGCATGAAACATCAGGGCACATCGGACACTGATTTGGGGGAAATGCAGGGAGGAAGGAGGGCAGGGATTGGGAGCAGCACGTGGTGGAACCCCTACTCTCAGCATCGCTTCACACCCTTGCCTGTGTTCGCCAGGGCTTAATGTTACTGAAATCACTCGGGCTCGCGCACGCACGCCCCCACCACCCCGCACATGGTCACATTCAGGGCAGCACGCCTGCGCAGGCCCCCCGCACTGGTGCCCACTCTGCCCGTCTCCGTGGACCCGACGGTTGCCCTACCTTCCTTGTTCCCTGTTCTTCCTCCTTGCCCTTTTCTGTTGCTATTTCCACTTCCCAGTTGGGCACTACAGCATCGCCAAACAGGCCTCTCCCTGGACACGCTTCTGCCCCTTGCCTGAGTGGCTGAGACTTAGCCTTGGCTGACGGCTCTTCCCTCAGGAAGCCCCAGGAGGCTTCGGCCGGTTCCATCTGCCAACTTGGGACACAGTGTGCCCTGGGGATCGCCTTCATGCTTCACCTCCATTATGGTTCTTTCTTTTGATTTCTGTTTGCTCTCCGCTTTCGGCTCCTGCCTTCCACTCAATGCCTTACTTTCAGTTCTTCCCTCTGGACAAAAGGCACGGTTGGGAGCGTGCCTGGGAAGCTCAACATGGCCAATACATGTACTTTCCCTGTGCAAGGGAAAATGCCCCCGTGGACTAGGAGAGTAAGGGGCATTCCCTCACAGCCATCCCTTAATTGCCATCGGGGATTACCTCACCCCTCTCGTGTCCCTTACCTCCCCTTAGTAACCTAGAGTTCCCAGGGTTCTACCTAACCTTTCCTGAGTGCCCTGAGTGCATCCCGAGGCTCTTTGGCCCTTTGCAGTGTACCCATGACATACTCAGGGTGTCAGAGGTGGCTCTACCTCTCCTTTTGCCTTCTGTAGGCCCGGCGGGCCCACTGCTGAGTCGGAGCCCTTGATGGCACTCAGGAGGAACCCCCACGCCGCCCCCGCCGCCATGCCCAGGTCAAGGGGCTGCCTGGTGGCCTGTCCTTTCGTCTGCCGGCAGCTTGTGTCTCCCTGTCACTCCCTGTGCATGTTGCAAAAGATACACAGTGAAGCGCCTCTGCACTGGATCCAGGGCATCGCTCGTGGTTGTCGTGGCGACGGTGGTGGAGGTGGTGGTGATGGTGACGGTGGTGGTGGTGGTGGTGGTCAGTTACTGCTTCCCTCTATTCCTTTCACTGTCTATTCTGAGCTGGCCTAGTGTCCTCAGCGTCCTCCTCGCACGTCTGCTCTTTCGTTAAGGGGGAGGCACGAGTGTAGGAGAAGGCAGTCGTGTGGTTCACTTCGGACTCTTCCCCTTCCTCCTCGACATCTTTTCCCTTCTCCAGCGGTGGAGGGCATTGTCACCCTCCGGGAAAACCCAGAAAACTAAACATCAACAAAACCAAACAAGATCTAGGAGTTACTTCGCAGTGAAACAGCATGACGAACTCGAGGCTTGCAAAATTATCTCTTGACTTTCCATTCGGTGCAGTTGTTCTCCTTATGGAAGCCCTTCAAGTCCAAACGTGAGCCAGCAGGGGCCTCCTCAAGTTGCACCCTGCTTGCCGTGGGTTCCCAATCCAATGGCGTGATCCGAACAGTGTACATTTCACTGTATTACTTACGAGCGGTCGCCTCCCTGTCCACAAGCCCAGGCAGGTTGGTGCTGGCCGCCGCTCAGAAGACCAGGCAATCAAGCACCCACAGCCGGATACCCACGGCAACACACGCCCACGGGCAGGCAAGCACCTTAGACAGGTGTGAGAGCATGGGCTCGAGTACACACACACACACAAACACACACACACACACACACACACACATACACACCCTATCTTCCTACCCCGCCACACACAGCACACCCTCACACAACCACAAACATACTGACACACGCTGTCACCTGTGCTTTCCTCTATACCCTCGCACCTGTCTCCCCCCCGCCCAACCCCAACCCCATCCCCTGACCACTGCAAATACTCTGAGAATGGCTGAAACACGCATTCCCAGAGGGGCTCTCAAAAAGGGACACGCAGCCACTCTGTGTTCCAGGTGATAGTCGTCGGTCAGCAGGTGGGCCCAAGCTGCCAGTGTAAACCTGAAACGTCCCTTGTTTAGCCAGATAAATGGGGTCTTCAAGTGGGAGCAGAGTCTGTGCCCATCCTCAAGAGAAGCAAGGCCCTGTGTGGGGCTCTGTGACTGGCCATGTTTGTTAGCCTTGCAAGGTTCCTGTGTGAGGGCAAGGCCAGCCCGCCCAGAGCCAGTCCTTGGCACCCCATGTTGGGGGCGCCTCCGGGTAGGGCCAGCCACTTCTGGCTGCACTGTTGGGCCAGCCCGAGGTGGTGGCCTCAAGCCGAAGCTCCGGGCCTTGAAAGGGAAGCGGAGTCCTGCAACAAAGTGACTTGCAAGCCAGCGGGGTTTTCGCCACCAGTAAGGTGGCTGCCACCTGGTCCAGGAGAAATCCTGTGATTTAGACACTCAGGCAATGTCACCCAGCCAGGTCGCTTGGTGTATCCTTTGCCTTTTACTTCTCCCAAGAGCAGGAGTCAAGAAAAAGGGGGTTGGAGGAAAGGAAGTGGAAAGGACTGCAGGGGGTCCAGCCTCGTGGCCAGTGGTCCTTTCGTCCTGTGCATTTGGTGGTCCGCGTGGGTGCCGGTGGGTGGTTGCTTTCTTTCCTTTTCTCTCCTCCTTCGTGGCACTGTCTGTGTTGGTTTGGTTTTGCTTTTGGTTTTACATTAGAAGGGGAGGAGAACCCAGGCCTGATGATGTAGTGGGGGCAGGGTTAGGCGCTTAGTTGGCCTGGATGGAGCTATACTGCCACCAAGCGGAGATGGTTTCGCTCAAAGCCAGTTACCAGGTCTCAAGGGATGGAGACAGCCACAGGGCTGGAAGCAACTGGCCCACTGGGGACGGCGCGGCGTGGGGCTGGGGTGGGTGTGTTGTCCTGAGGGTGCACATGGGCAGTGGGCTCCGGGCCGTGCCTTCATGTGTGCTCTCCGCGGAGGACTGGACCCTGGTTGTGCAGCTGGGCAAGGCCCTCAGAAACCCCAGGGGCAGCACGAGATGGCCGCCCCTGGGAGTGCCCGGTGCAAATGGCCCCGGCTCCAGGACCTCTAAGACCCTCAGCTTCCGGTGAGGAAGGGGGCCACGTGACCCCAGTGCGGCCGCAGGCAGGGCACCCCGGCACTCCCCAGCAGGGACACCGGAGGAAAAGTTGCAGAGTTGCTCTGGGCCCACCCCCAAAATGGCTGACGGGGGAAGCTCCGCTCCCTGGGCTGGACAGTCCGGGAACTGCCTGCTGTGTCCGGGGCCCCGAGAGCTCGTGATTTTCCCCATAGGGTCGCACTGGCGCGCACGGCGCCCTCACAGGCCTCTGAAACCCCGTGGAGGAGACCTCCTGCGCCTTGGGCAGAACCCATTCTGCCCAGCACAGCGTCGCTGTTCCCTGCGCAGGGCAGAAGACACAGCTCGGCTGCCTGGGCTTTTCACATAACGCATTCCGCCGGATGGCACTGTGGCTCCAGAAATGGCAGTCTCCCCTTTCCCTACCCCCACCGAGCCTTCCGCGCCTGCCTTTAACTTCCAAACAGTGGACGGTGTGTAGTGGTGGCTGTGAAACTGTTAGATCACCTTCCTCGTCCTCGTCCTCGTCCTCGTCCTCGTCCTCGTCCTCCTCCACCTCCTCCTCCTCCTCCTTCTCCCCATCATCATCATCATCATTATCATCATCATCAACAGCAGCAGCAGCAGCAGCCACAGAGGCACCAATATCCCATTATCCTCATCCCCATCCATAGTCCAGCTCACCGACCACCCATGTCACCTTCAGCTGGGCTCTTCACCAACTTGGCCACTTTCCACCAAACCCGCAAGTGTAGCTAGGCAGTTCTTGATTCCCTTGATGCCCTGGTTCACAGTGAACGCCGCTGTCGACGACACTGCAGAGATCCCACCAGTGAGCTTGCAGTTTCTTCTTTGTATCTTCTGACTCCTGTCCTGTGGCTTGTCTGCACCGCATCACTTCCTAGGGAGCAACCTCTGTTCTGCTCAAGTTGAGTGCTTCACTGGGACAAAGAGCCTGTGGGTCAGTGGCAGACACATCCCGGGAAGGTTCCGAAGGTTGTGAACCCTTCTTTACTTGAGTCACAAGGGTCCGGAGGTGACCACCGCGCTGCATCCCTGCGTGGAAACCCCGAGCATCCTTTGTGCGCAGGGGTGGGACTTTTGGGGATGGCATGGGTCGCACCGGTGGGCCTACTTGGGGAAGGCCACTTGGCCTCGACTACATTTGTCCACAAGTTCGCTACCACCGGGGTCTTTCTTCCCGCAGGCCTCGCTAGCCAGGCTCTCAGGCTTCAGTTCTGCGCCAGAAGCCCGTCCACATGTCATGCTCAATTCTTTCCAGGTGCCCCTGTGAATTTTTATCCTTTGGGAGAAGTGGGATACAGGGCGGAGGGGGAGGGGAAGTGGGTCTTGGGGTTTGGAGGGTCATGTGGAAGAAGGGAGCTTTTTGGCTTGCTTTGGCATGGAGATCACTCTGTTTCTCAACCTAACCTCTGACACTGGCCTAGTGTTCTCACTGGAAGACCCGTGAGATCTTGCAGGGGAAATTATGGATCCCCGGGAAACACGCGCGCGCACACACACACACACAGTCACACACACACACACACTCACACACGGACACGCACATGCACACATCTCAGAAACCACTTCTGAAGAACCACTCAACACCTTACCCGAAGGCTTACCCTAACCCGTACCCTAATCCTAACCCGTACACTAACACTAACCCGTACCCTAACACTTACGCTAACCTTAAACCGTTGTCATACCGTAACCTGTACCCTAAACCCCTTCCCTAACCCTAACACTAACCCTAACCCTAACCCTAACCCTTACCCGAAGCCTTACCCTAAACCGTACCCTCATCCTAACCCGTACACTAACACTAACCCGTACTCTAACACTTAACGCTAACCCTAAACCGTTGTCGTACACTAACCTGTACCCTAAACCGTACCCGTTCCCTAACCCTAACTCTAATCCTAACCGTCACCCGTACGCGTTCCCTAACCCTAACCCGTACCCGTACCCTAACAACTACCCTAACCGTACCCTAACACGTACGCTAACCCTAAACCGTTGTCATACCCTGATCTGTACCCTAAACCGTACCCGTTCCCTAACCCTAACCTTAAACGTAACCCTAAACCTTACCTGAAGCCTTACCCTAACCCGTACCCTAATTCTAACCCGTACACTAATACTAACACGTACGCTAACCCTAACCCGTTGTCGTACACTAACCTGCACCCTAAACCGTACCCGTTCCCTAACCCTAACCCTAACCCTAACATTAACACTAACGCTTACCCTAATCCTTACCCTAACCCGTACCATAATCCTAATCCGTACAGTAACACTAACCCGTATCCTAACACGTACGCTAACCCTAAACCGTTGTCGTACCCTAACCTGTACCATAAACCGTACCCGTTCCCTAACGCTAACCCTAACCATAACCATAACCATAACCCTAACCCTAACACTAACCCTAACCCAAACCCTAACACTAACCCTAACCCTAACCCCTAACCACAACCACAACCCCAACCGTAACCCTAACCCTAACCCTAACCCTAACTAAAACCCTAACCCTACTACCTCTAACCCTAACCCTAAACCTAACCCCTAACCACAACACCAACACCAACCCCAACCGTAACCCTAACCCTAACCCTAACCCTAACCCTAACCCTAACCCTAACCCTAACCCTATGATGCATTTCCAGGCAGAACCTCAAAACGAGGGATCAGGGCCTTTATCCAGAGCCGACTGGGATGTGTAGAGAGCAGAAAAAGGTCCAACGTAAAAGCTGAGAGGAACCTTTTATTCGGGGATCTTACTGAGGACTACAGACACGGCGACAGCCACTCACAAAGTGCTATGGAAAGGTTTTGAATTAGTACGGGAGGAAGGAGCCAGGCTATGTAGGAGTTTTCGTTGAATAAAAGAGGAAAAAATAGAAACATGTCGGGGAATACCAAAAGATTGCTGCTAATCACAAAGACAAAAAACAAAACAACGAAATAAACACAGCACCAGCACCACCACGAACAACAACAACAACAACAACAACAGCAACACCTCACCCAGAACATCTCAAGTCAGAGATTTGAGCGCTTTTCTAATCATGGGAAGACACAAGAGTCTTGGTCCATTGAAATCATTCCTAGGTGTGCATCTGAACTTTCCAGGACTACTATCCTGCTTTTCTCCATCTTGAATTGCCCTCGGGGGCCACCCTTGCGGGCAGAGGCAGTGTGTGAGTGCCGATGGCAGGGCCACAACCTTTGTTTACTGAAGAGGCTGGTGACATTTTGTGTCCGCAGATGCAAAGCAAAGCAGGCGGTCACCGTGGCGTGAGTGTTTAAGGATGTCATGCCCATATGCCACCCAGAGCCTGGCGCGAGACCAACGTGGAAGGTGATCGTGAGGCTCCTTACAGTTTCCTCAACGTTTCCTTTCTTTGCTCCTCTAAAGTCTTCCTAGGTGTGCAGAGCGAGCAGGAGGGAGCTCCAAGGGAAAGCACATCCACGTCCCAGGGATTTCGCACACGCTGAAGTATCTGGAGGACTCTTAGAATTGAGGAGTGGAGTGTCTGTTTGGGGCATTCTTGTAGGCCAAGCTGTCCCAGGAAGTAGGCCCACCTTTGAAATTGGTGAGAAAAAACAAACACACGAAAACATCCCGCGACCACAAAAGTCACCACCTTCCTGTCGGGTAGGGCCTAAGGGGGATCTTTCCCAGGCATGAAACATCAGGGCACATCGGACACTGATTTGGGGGAAATGCAGGGAGGAAGGAGGGCAGGGATTGGGAGCAGCACGTGGTGGAACCCCTACTCTCAGCATCGCTTCACACCCTTGCCTGTGTTCGCCAGGGCTTAATGTTACTGAAATCACTCGGGCTTGCGCACGCACGCCCCCACCACCCCGCACATGGTCACATTCAGGGCAGCACGCCTGCGCAGGCCCCCGCACTGGTGCCCACTCTGCCCGTCTCCGTGGACCCGACGGTTGCCCTACCTTCCTTGTTCCCTGTTCTTCCTCCTTGCCCTTTTCTGTTGCTATTTCCACTTCCCAGTTGGGCACTACAGCATCGCCAAACAGGCCTCTCCCTGGACACGCTTCTGCCCCTTGCCTGAGTGGCTGAGACTTAGCCTTGGCTGACGGCTCTTCCCTCAGGAAGCCCCAGGAGGCTTCGGCCGGTTCCATCTGCCAACTTGGGACACAGTGTGCCCTGGGGATCGCCTTCATGCTTCACCCCCATTATGGTTCTTTCTTTTGATTTCTGTTTGCTCTCCGCTTTCGGCTCCTGCCTTCCACTCAATGCCTTACTTTCAGTTCTTCCCTCTGGACAAAAGGCACGGCTGGGAGCGTGCCTGGGAAGCTCAACATGGCCAATACATGTACTTTCCCTGTGCAAGGGAAAATGCCCCCGTGGACTAGGAGAGTAAGGGGCATTCCCTCACAGCCATCCCTTAATTGCCATCGGGGATTACCTCACCCCTCTCGTGTCCCTTACCTCCCCTTAGTAACCTAGAGTTCCCAGGGTTCTACCTAACCTTTCCTGAGTGCCCTGAGTGCATCCCGAGGCTCTTTGGCCCTTTGCAGTGTACCCATGACATACTCAGGGTGTCAGAGGTGGCTCTACCTCTCCTTTTGCCTTCTGTAGGCCCGGCGGGCCCACTGCTGAGTCGGAGCCCTTGATGGCACTCAGGAGGAACCCCCACGCCGCCCCCGCCGCCATGCCCAGGTCAAGGGGCTGCCTGGTGGCCTGTCCTTTCGTCTGCCGGCAGCTTGTGTCTCCCTGTCACTCCCTGTGCATGTTGCAAAAGATACACAGTGAAGCGCCTCTGCACTGGATCCAGGGCATCGCTCGTGGTTGTCGTGGCGACGGTGGTGGAGGTGGTGGTGATGGTGACGGTGGTGGTGGTGGTGGTGGTCAGTTACTGCTTCCCTCTATTCCTTTCACTGTCTATTCTGAGCTGGCCTAGTGTCCTCAGCGTCCTCCTCGCACGTCTGCTCTTTCGTTAAGGGGGAGGCACGAGTGTAGGAGAAGGCAGTCGTGTGGTTCACTTCGGACTCTTCCCCTTCCTCCTCGACATCTTTTCCCTTCTCCAGCGGTGGAGGGCATTGTCACCCTCCGGGAAAACCCAGAAAACTAAACATCAACAAAACCAAACAAGATCTAGGAGTTACTTCGCAGTGAAACAGCATGACGAACTCGAGGCTTGCAAAATTATCTCTTGACTTTCCATTCGGTGCAGTTGTTCTCCTTATGGAAGCCCTTCAAGTCCAAACGTGAGCCAGCAGGGGCCTCCTCAAGTTGCACCCTGCTTGCCGTGGGTTCCCAATCCAATGGCGTGATCCGAACAGTGTACATTTCACTGTATTACTTACGAGCGGTCGCCTCCCTGTCCACAAGCCCAGGCAGGTTGGTGCTGGCCGCCGCTCAGAAGACCAGGCAATCAAGCACCCACAGCCGGATACCCACGGCAACACACGCCCACGGGCAGGCAAGCACCTTAGACAGGTGTGAGAGCATGGGCTCGAGTACACACACACACACAAACACACACACACACACACACATACACACCCTATCTTCCTACCCCGCCACACACAGCACACCCTCACACAACCACAAACATACTGACACACGCTGTCACCTGTGCTTTCCTCTATACCCTCGCACCTGTCTCCCCCCCGCCCAACCCCAACCCCATCCCCTGACCACTGCAAATACTCTGAGAATGGCTGAAACACGCATTCCCAGAGGGGCTCTCAAAAAGGGACACGCAGCCACTCTGTGTTCCAGGTGATAGTCGTCGGTCAGCAGGTGGGCCCAAGCTGCCAGTGTAAACCTGAAACGTCCCTTGTTTAGCCAGATAAATGGGGTCTTCAAGTGGGAGCAGAGTCTGTGCCCATCCTCAAGAGAAGCAAGGCCCTGTGTGGGGCTCTGTGACTGGCCATGTTTGTTAGCCTTGCAAGGTTCCTGTGTGAGGGCAAGGCCAGCCCGCCCAGAGCCAGTCCTTGGCACCCCATGTTGGGGGCGCCTCCGGGTAGGGCCAGCCACTTCTGGCTGCACTGTTGGGCCAGCCCGAGGTGGTGGCCTCAAGCCGAAGCTCCGGGCCTTGAAAGGGAAGCGGAGTCCTGCAACAAAGTGACTTGCAAGCCAGCGGGGTTTTCGCCACCAGTAAGGTGGCTGCCACCTGGTCCAGGAGAAATCCTGTGATTTAGACACTCAGGCAATGTCACCCAGCCAGGTCGCTTGGTGTATCCTTTGCCTTTTACTTCTCCCAAGAGCAGGAGTCAAGAAAAAGGGGGTTGGAGGAAAGGAAGTGGAAAGGACTGCAGGGGGTCCAGCCTCGTGGCCAGTGGTCCTTTCGTCCTGTGCATTTGGTGGTCCGCGTGGGTGCCGGTGGGTGGTTGCTTTCTTTCCTTTTCTCTCCTCCTTCGTGGCACTGTCTGTGTTGGTTTGGTTTTGCTTTTGGTTTTACATTAGAAGGGGAGGAGAACCCAGGCCTGATGATGTAGTGGGGGCAGGGTTAGGCGCTTAGTTGGCCTGGATGGAGCTATACTGCCACCAAGCGGAGATGGTTTCGCTCAAAGCCAGTTACCAGGTCTCAAGGGATGGAGACAGCCACAGGGCTGGAAGCAACGGGCCCAGTGGGGACGGCGCGGCGTGGGGCTGGGGTGGGTGTGTTGTCCTGAGGGTGCACATGGGCAGTGGGCTCCGGGCCGTGCCTTCATGTGTGCTCTCGGCGGGGGACCGGACCCTGGTTGTGCAGCTGGGCAAGGCCCTCAGAAACCCCAGGGGCAGCACGAGATGGCCGCCCCTGGGAGTGCCCGGTGCAAATGGCCCCGGCTCCAGGACCTCTAAGACCCTCAGCTTCCGGTGAGGAAGGGGGCCACGTGACCCCAGTGCGGCCGCAGGCAGGGCACCCCGGCACTCCCCAGCAGGGACACCGGAGGAAAAGTTGCAGAGTTGCTCTGGGCCCACCCCCAAAATGGCTGACGGGGGAAGCTCCGCTCCCTGGGCTGGACAGTCCGGGAACTGCCTGCTGTGTCCGGGGCCCCGAGAGCTCGTGATTTTCCCCATAGGGTCGCACTGGCGCGCACGGCGCCCTCACAGGCCTCTGAAACCCCGTGGAGGAGACCTCCTGCGCCTTGGGCAGAACCCATTCTGCCCAGCACAGCGTCGCTGTTCCCTGCGCAGGGCAGAAGACACAGCTCGGCTGCCTGGGCTTTTCACATAACGCATTCCGCCGGATGGCACTGTGGCTCCAGAAATGGCAGTCTCCCCTTTCCCTACCCCCACCGAGCCTTCCGCGCCTGCCTTTAACTTCCAAACAGTGGACGGTGTGTAGTGGTGGCTGTGAAACTGTTAGATCACCTTCCTCGTCCTCGTCCTCGTCCTCGTCCTCGTCCTCGTCCTCCTCCACCTCCTCCTCCTCCTCCTTCTCCCCATCATCATCATCATCATTATCATCATCATCAACAGCAGCAGCAGCAGCAGCCACAGAGGCACCAATATCCCATTATCCTCATCCCCATCCATAGTCCAGCTCACCGACCACCCATGTCACCTTCAGCTGGGCTCTTCACCAACTTGGCCACTTTCCACCAAACCCGCAAGTGTAGCTAGGCAGTTCTTGATTCCCTTGATGCCCTGGTTCACAGTGAACGCCGCTGTCGACGACACTGCAGAGATCCCACCAGTGAGCTTGCAGTTTCTTCTTTGTATCTTCTGACTCCTGTCCTGTGGCTTGTCTGCACCGCATCACTTCCTAGGGAGCAACCTCTGTTCTGCTCAAGTTGAGTGCTTCACTGGGACAAAGAGCCTGTGGGTCAGTGGCAGACACATCCCGGGAAGGTTCCGAAGGTTGTGAACCCTTCTTTACTTGAGTCACAAGGGTCCGGAGGTGACCACCGCGCTGCATCCCTGCGTGGAAACCCCGAGCATCCTTTGTGCGCAGGGGTGGGACTTTTGGGGATGGCATGGGTCGCACCGGTGGGCCTACTTGGGGAAGGCCACTTGGCCTCGACTACATTTGTCCACAAGTTCGCTACCACCGGGGTCTTTCTTCCCGCAGGCCTCGCTAGCCAGGCTCTCAGGCTTCAGTTCTGCGCCAGAAGCCCGTCCACATGTCATGCTCAATTCTTTCCAGGTGCCCCTGTGAATTTTTATCCTTTGGGAGAAGTGGGATACAGGGCGGAGGGGGAGGGGAAGTGGGTCTTGGGGTTTGGAGGGTCATGTGGAAGAAGGGAGCTTTTTGGCTTGCTTTGGCATGGAGATCACTCTGTTTCTCAACCTAACCTCTGACACTGGCCTAGTGTTCTCACTGGAAGACCCGTGAGATCTTGCAGGGGAAATTATGGATCCCCGGGAAACACGCGCGCGCACACACACAGTCACACACACACACACACACACTCACACACGGACACGCACATGCACACATCTCAGAAACCACTTCTGAAGAACCACTCAACACCTTACCCGAAGGCTTACCCTAACCCGTACCCTAATCCTAACCCGTACACTAACACTAACCCGTACCCTAACACTTACGCTAACCTTAAACCGTTGTCATACCGTAACCTGTACCCTAAACCCCTTCCCTAACCCTAACACTAACCCTAACCCTAACCCTAACCCTTACCCGAAGCCTTACCCTAAACCGTACCCTCATCCTAACCCGTACACTAACACTAACCCGTACTCTAACACTTACGCTAACCCTAAACCGTTGTCGTACACTAACCTGTACCCTAAACCGTACCCGTTCCCTAACCCTAACTCTAATCCTAACCGTCACCCGTACGCGTTCCCTAACCCTAACCCGTACCCGTACCCTAACAACTACCCTAACCGTACCCTAACACGTACGCTAACCCTAAACCGTTGTCATACCCTGATCTGTACCCTAAACCGTACCCGTTCCCTAACCCTAACCTTAAACGTAACCCTAAACCTTACCTGAAGCCTTACCCTAACCCGTACCCTAATTCTAACCCGTACACTAATACTAACACGTACGCTAACCCTAACCCGTTGTCGTACACTAACCTGCACCCTAAACCGTACCCGTTCCCTAACCCTAACCCTAACCCTAACATTAACACTAACGCTTACCCTAATCCTTACCCTAACCCGTACCATAATCCTAATCCGTACAGTAACACTAACCCGTATCCTAACACGTACGCTAACCCTAAACCGTTGTCGTACCCTAACCTGTACCATAAACCGTACCCGTTCCCTAACGCTAACCCTAACCATAACCATAACCATAACCCTAACCCTAACACTAACCCTAACCCAAACCCTAACACTAACCCTAACCCTAACCCCTAACCACAACCACAACCCCAACCGTAACCCTAACCCTAACCCTAACCCTAACTAAAACCCTAACCCTACTACCTCTAACCCTAACCCTAAACCTAACCCTAAACCTAACCCCTAACCACAACACCAACACCAACCCCAACCGTAACCCTAACCGTAACCCTAACCCTAACCCTAACCCTAACCCTAACCCTAACCCTATGATGCATTTCCAGGCAGAACCTCAAAACGAGGGATCAGGGCCTTTATCCAGAGCCGACTGGGATGTGTAGAGAGCAGAAAAAGGTCCAACGTAAAAGCTGAGAGGAACCTTTTATTCGGGGATCTTACTGAGGACTACAGACACGGCGACAGCCACTCACAAAGTGCTATGGAAAGGTTTTGAATTAGTACGGGAGGAAGGAGCCAGGCTATGTAGGAGTTTTCGTTGAATAAAAGAGGAAAAAATAGAAACATGTCGGGGAATACCAAAAGATTGCTGCTAATCACAAAGACAAAAAACAAAACAACGAAATAAACACAGCACCAGCACCACCACGAACAACAACAACAACAACAACAACAACAACAGCAACACCTCACCCAGAACATCTCAAGTCAGAGATTTGAGCGCTTTTCTAATCATGGGAAGACACAAGAGTCTTGGTCCATTGAAATCATTCCTAGGTGTGCATCTGAACTTTCCAGGACTACTATCCTGCTTTTCTCCATCTTGAATTGCCCTCGGGGGCCACCCTTGCGGGCAGAGGCAGTGTGTGAGTGCCGATGGCAGGGCCACAACCTTTGTTTACTGAAGAGGCTGGTGACATTTTGTGTCCGCAGATGCAAAGCAAAGCAGGCGGTCACCGTGGCGTGAGTGTTTAAGGATGTCATGCCCATATGCCACCCAGAGCCTGGCGCGAGACCAACGTGGAAGGTGATCGTGAGGCTCCTTACAGTTTCCTCAACGTTTCCTTTCTTTGCTCCTCTAAAGTCTTCCTAGGTGTGCAGAGCGAGCAGGAGGGAGCTCCAAGGGAAAGCACATCCACGTCCCAGGGATTTCGCACACGCTGAAGTATCTGGAGGACTCTTAGAATTGAGGAGTGGAGTGTCTGTTTGGGGCATTCTTGTAGGCCAAGCTGTCCCAGGAAGTAGGCCCACCTTTGAAATTGGTGAGAAAAAACAAACACACGAAAACATCCCGCGACCACAAAAGTCACCACCTTCCTGTCGGGTAGGGCCTAAGGGGGATCTTTCCCAGGCATGAAACATCAGGGCACATCGGACACTGATTTGGGGGAAATGCAGGGAGGAAGGAGGGCAGGGATTGGGAGCAGCACGTGGTGGAACCCCTACTCTCAGCATCGCTTCACACCCTTGCCTGTGTTCGCCAGGGCTTAATGTTACTGAAATCACTCGGGCTCGCGCACGCACGCCCCCACCACCCCGCACATGGTCACATTCAGGGCAGCACGCCTGCGCAGGCCCCCCGCACTGGTGCCCACTCTGCCCGTCTCCGTGGACCCGACGGTTGCCCTACCTTCCTTGTTCCCTGTTCTTCCTCCTTGCCCTTTTCTGTTGCTATTTCCACTTCCCAGTTGGGCACTACAGCATCGCCAAACAGGCCTCTCCCTGGACACGCTTCTGCCCCTTGCCTGAGTGGCTGAGACTTAGCCTTGGCTGACGGCTCTTCCCTCAGGAAGCCCCAGGAGGCTTCGGCCGGTTCCATCTGCCAACTTGGGACACAGTGTGCCCTGGGGATCGCCTTCATGCTTCACCTCCATTATGGTTCTTTCTTTTGATTTCTGTTTGCTCTCCGCTTTCGGCTCCTGCCTTCCACTCAATGCCTTACTTTCAGTTCTTCCCTCTGGACAAAAGGCACGGTTGGGAGCGTGCCTGGGAAGCTCAACATGGCCAATACATGTACTTTCCCTGTGCAAGGGAAAATGCCCCCGTGGACTAGGAGAGTAAGGGGCATTCCCTCACAGCCATCCCTTAATTGCCATCGGGGATTACCTCACCCCTCTCGTGTCCCTTACCTCCCCTTAGTAACCTAGAGTTCCCAGGGTTCTACCTAACCTTTCCTGAGTGCCCTGAGTGCATCCCGAGGCTCTTTGGCCCTTTGCAGTGTACCCATGACATACTCAGGGTGTCAGAGGTGGCTCTACCTCTCCTTTTGCCTTCTGTAGGCCCGGCGGGCCCACTGCTGAGTCGGAGCCCTTGATGGCACTCAGGAGGAACCCCCACGCCGCCCCCGCCGCCATGCCCAGGTCAAGGGGCTGCCTGGTGGCCTGTCCTTTCGTCTGCCGGCAGCTTGTGTCTCCCTGTCACTCCCTGTGCATGTTGCAAAAGATACACAGTGAAGCGCCTCTGCACTGGATCCAGGGCATCGCTCGTGGTTGTCGTGGCGACGGTGGTGGAGGTGGTGGTGATGGTGACGGTGGTGGTGGTGGTGGTGGTCAGTTACTGCTTCCCTCTATTCCTTTCACTGTCTATTCTGAGCTGGCCTAGTGTCCTCAGCGTCCTCCTCGCACGTCTGCTCTTTCGTTAAGGGGGAGGCACGAGTGTAGGAGAAGGCAGTCGTGTGGTTCACTTCGGACTCTTCCCCTTCCTCCTCGACATCTTTTCCCTTCTCCAGCGGTGGAGGGCATTGTCACCCTCCGGGAAAACCCAGAAAACTAAACATCAACAAAACCAAACAAGATCTAGGAGTTACTTCGCAGTGAAACAGCATGACGAACTCGAGGCTTGCAAAATTATCTCTTGACTTTCCATTCGGTGCAGTTGTTCTCCTTATGGAAGCCCTTCAAGTCCAAACGTGAGCCAGCAGGGGCCTCCTCAAGTTGCACCCTGCTTGCCGTGGGTTCCCAATCCAATGGCGTGATCCGAACAGTGTACATTTCACTGTATTACTTACGAGCGGTCGCCTCCCTGTCCACAAGCCCAGGCAGGTTGGTGCTGGCCGCCGCTCAGAAGACCAGGCAATCAAGCACCCACAGCCGGATACCCACGGCAACACACGCCCACGGGCAGGCAAGCACCTTAGACAGGTGTGAGAGCATGGGCTCGAGTACACACACACACAAACACACACACACACACACACACACACATACACACCCTATCTTCCTACCCCGCCACACACAGCACACCCTCACACAACCACAAACATACTGACACACGCTGTCACCTGTGCTTTCCTCTATACCCTCGCACCTGTCTCCCCCCCGCCCAACCCCAACCCCATCCCCTGACCACTGCAAATACTCTGAGAATGGCTGAAACACGCATTCCCAGAGGGGCTCTCAAAAAGGGACACGCAGCCACTCTGTGTTCCAGGTGATAGTCGTCGGTCAGCAGGTGGGCCCAAGCTGCCAGTGTAAACCTGAAACGTCCCTTGTTTAGCCAGATAAATGGGGTCTTCAAGTGGGAGCAGAGTCTGTGCCCATCCTCAAGAGAAGCAAGGCCCTGTGTGGGGCTCTGTGACTGGCCATGTTTGTTAGCCTTGCAAGGTTCCTGTGTGAGGGCAAGGCCAGCCCGCCCAGAGCCAGTCCTTGGCACCCCATGTTGGGGGCGCCTCCGGGTAGGGCCAGCCACTTCTGGCTGCACTGTTGGGCCAGCCCGAGGTGGTGGCCTCAAGCCGAAGCTCCGGGCCTTGAAAGGGAAGCGGAGTCCTGCAACAAAGTGACTTGCAAGCCAGCGGGGTTTTCGCCACCAGTAAGGTGGCTGCCACCTGGTCCAGGAGAAATCCTGTGATTTAGACACTCAGGCAATGTCACCCAGCCAGGTCGCTTGGTGTATCCTTTGCCTTTTACTTCTCCCAAGAGCAGGAGTCAAGAAAAAGGGGGTTGGAGGAAAGGAAGTGGAAAGGACTGCAGGGGGTCCAGCCTCGTGGCCAGTGGTCCTTTCGTCCTGTGCATTTGGTGGTCCGCGTGGGTGCCGGTGGGTGGTTGCTTTCTTTCCTTTTCTCTCCTCCTTCGTGGCACTGTCTGTGTTGGTTTGGTTTTGCTTTTGGTTTTACATTAGAAGGGGAGGAGAACCCAGGCCTGATGATGTAGTGGGGGCAGGGTTAGGCGCTTAGTTGGCCTGGATGGAGCTATACTGCCACCAAGCGGAGATGGTTTCGCTCAAAGCCAGTTACCAGGTCTCAAGGGATGGAGACAGCCACAGGGCTGGAAGCAACGGGCCCAGTGGGGACGGCGCGGCGTGGGGCTGGGGTGGGTGTGTTGTCCTGAGGGTGCACATGGGCAGTGGGCTCCGGGCCGTGCCTTCATGTGTGCTCTCGGCGGGGGACCGGACCCTGGTTGTGCAGCTGGGCAAGGCCCTCAGAAACCCCAGGGGCAGCACGAGATGGCCGCCCCTGGGAGTGCCCGGTGCAAATGGCCCCGGCTCCAGGACCTCTAAGACCCTCAGCTTCCGGTGAGGAAGGGGGCCACGTGACCCCAGTGCGGCCGCAGGCAGGGCACCCCGGCACTCCCCAGCAGGGACACCGGAGGAAAAGTTGCAGAGTTGCTCTGGGCCCACCCCCAAAATGGCTGACGGGGGAAGCTCCGCTCCCTGGGCTGGACAGTCCGGGAACTGCCTGCTGTGTCCGGGGCCCCGAGAGCTCGTGATTTTCCCCATAGGGTCGCACTGGCGCGCACGGCGCCCTCACAGGCCTCTGAAACCCCGTGGAGGAGACCTCCTGCGCCTTGGGCAGAACCCATTCTGCCCAGCACAGCGTCGCTGTTCCCTGCGCAGGGCAGAAGACACAGCTCGGCTGCCTGGGCTTTTCACATAACGCATTCCGCCGGATGGCACTGTGGCTCCAGAAATGGCAGTCTCCCCTTTCCCTACCCCCACCGAGCCTTCCGCGCCTGCCTTTAACTTCCAAACAGTGGACGGTGTGTAGTGGTGGCTGTGAAACTGTTAGATCACCTTCCTCGTCCTCGTCCTCGTCCTCGTCCTCGTCCTCGTCCTCCTCCACCTCCTCCTCCTCCTCCTTCTCCCCATCATCATCATCATCATTATCATCATCATCAACAGCAGCAGCAGCAGCAGCCACAGAGGCACCAATATCCCATTATCCTCATCCCCATCCATAGTCCAGCTCACCGACCACCCATGTCACCTTCAGCTGGGCTCTTCACCAACTTGGCCACTTTCCACCAAACCCGCAAGTGTAGCTAGGCAGTTCTTGATTCCCTTGATGCCCTGGTTCACAGTGAACGCCGCTGTCGACGACACTGCAGAGATCCCACCAGTGAGCTTGCAGTTTCTTCTTTGTATCTTCTGACTCCTGTCCTGTGGCTTGTCTGCACCGCATCACTTCCTAGGGAGCAACCTCTGTTCTGCTCAAGTTGAGTGCTTCACTGGGACAAAGAGCCTGTGGGTCAGTGGCAGACACATCCCGGGAAGGTTCCGAAGGTTGTGAACCCTTCTTTACTTGAGTCACAAGGGTCCGGAGGTGACCACCGCGCTGCATCCCTGCGTGGAAACCCCGAGCATCCTTTGTGCGCAGGGGTGGGACTTTTGGGGATGGCATGGGTCGCACCGGTGGGCCTACTTGGGGAAGGCCACTTGGCCTCGACTACATTTGTCCACAAGTTCGCTACCACCGGGGTCTTTCTTCCCGCAGGCCTCGCTAGCCAGGCTCTCAGGCTTCAGTTCTGCGCCAGAAGCCCGTCCACATGTCATGCTCAATTCTTTCCAGGTGCCCCTGTGAATTTTTATCCTTTGGGAGAAGTGGGATACAGGGCGGAGGGGGAGGGGAAGTGGGTCTTGGGGTTTGGAGGGTCATGTGGAAGAAGGGAGCTTTTTGGCTTGCTTTGGCATGGAGATCACTCTGTTTCTCAACCTAACCTCTGACACTGGCCTAGTGTTCTCACTGGAAGACCCGTGAGATCTTGCAGGGGAAATTATGGATCCCCGGGAAACACGCGCGCGCACACACACAGTCACACACACACACACACACACTCACACACGGACACGCACATGCACACATCTCAGAAACCACTTCTGAAGAACCACTCAACACCTTACCCGAAGGCTTACCCTAACCCGTACCCTAATCCTAACCCGTACACTAACACTAACCCGTACCCTAACACTTACGCTAACCTTAAACCGTTGTCATACCGTAACCTGTACCCTAAACCCCTTCCCTAACCCTAACACTAACCCTAACCCTAACCCTAACCCTTACCCGAAGCCTTACCCTAAACCGTACCCTCATCCTAACCCGTACACTAACACTAACCCGTACTCTAACACTTACGCTAACCCTAAACCGTTGTCGTACACTAACCTGTACCCTAAACCGTACCCGTTCCCTAACCCTAACTCTAATCCTAACCGTCACCCGTACGCGTTCCCTAACCCTAACCCGTACCCGTACCCTAACAACTACCCTAACCGTACCCTAACACGTACGCTAACCCTAAACCGTTGTCATACCCTGATCTGTACCCTAAACCGTACCCGTTCCCTAACCCTAACCTTAAACGTAACCCTAAACCTTACCTGAAGCCTTACCCTAACCCGTACCCTAATTCTAACCCGTACACTAATACTAACACGTACGCTAACCCTAACCCGTTGTCGTACACTAACCTGCACCCTAAACCGTACCCGTTCCCTAACCCTAACCCTAACCCTAACATTAACACTAACGCTTACCCTAATCCTTACCCTAACCCGTACCATAATCCTAATCCGTACAGTAACACTAACCCGTATCCTAACACGTACGCTAACCCTAAACCGTTGTCGTACCCTAACCTGTACCATAAACCGTACCCGTTCCCTAACGCTAACCCTAACCATAACCATAACCATAACCCTAACCCTAACACTAACCCTAACCCAAACCCTAACACTAACCCTAACCCTAACCCCTAACCACAACCACAACCCCAACCGTAACCCTAACCCTAACCCTAACCCTAACTAAAACCCTAACCCTACTACCTCTAACCCTAACCCTAAACCTAACCCTAAACCTAACCCCTAACCACAACACCAACACCAACCCCAACCGTAACCCTAACCGTAACCCTAACCCTAACCCTAACCCTAACCCTAACCCTAACCCTATGATGCATTTCCAGGCAGAACCTCAAAACGAGGGATCAGGGCCTTTATCCAGAGCCGACTGGGATGTGTAGAGAGCAGAAAAAGGTCCAACGTAAAAGCTGAGAGGAACCTTTTATTCGGGGATCTTACTGAGGACTACAGACACGGCGACAGCCACTCACAAAGTGCTATGGAAAGGTTTTGAATTAGTACGGGAGGAAGGAGCCAGGCTATGTAGGAGTTTTCGTTGAATAAAAGAGGAAAAAATAGAAACATGTCGGGGAATACCAAAAGATTGCTGCTAATCACAAAGACAAAAAACAAAACAACGAAATAAACACAGCACCAGCACCACCACGAACAACAACAACAACAACAACAACAACAACAGCAACACCTCACCCAGAACATCTCAAGTCAGAGATTTGAGCGCTTTTCTAATCATGGGAAGACACAAGAGTCTTGGTCCATTGAAATCATTCCTAGGTGTGCATCTGAACTTTCCAGGACTACTATCCTGCTTTTCTCCATCTTGAATTGCCCTCGGGGGCCACCCTTGCGGGCAGAGGCAGTGTGTGAGTGCCGATGGCAGGGCCACAACCTTTGTTTACTGAAGAGGCTGGTGACATTTTGTGTCCGCAGATGCAAAGCAAAGCAGGCGGTCACCGTGGCGTGAGTGTTTAAGGATGTCATGCCCATATGCCACCCAGAGCCTGGCGCGAGACCAACGTGGAAGGTGATCGTGAGGCTC
Source organism: Lagenorhynchus albirostris (assembly GCF_949774975.1). NCBI lineage: Eukaryota > Metazoa > Chordata > Mammalia > Artiodactyla > Delphinidae > Lagenorhynchus > Lagenorhynchus albirostris. Next base: position 83,073,525 of record NC_083116.1, on the reverse strand, counting down.
CTTACAGTTTCCTCAACGTTTCCTTTCTTTGCTCCTCTAAAGTCTTCCTAGGTGTGCAGAGCGAGCAGGAGGGAGCTCCAAGGGAAAGCACATCCACGTCCCAGGGATTTCGCACACGCTGAAGTATCTGGAGGACTCTTAGAATTGAGGAGTGGAGTGTCTGTTTGGGGCATTCTTGTAGGCCAAGCTGTCCCAGGAAGTAGGCCCACCTTTGAAATTGGTGAGAAAAAACAAACACACGAAAACATCCCGCGACCACAAAAGTCACCACCTTCCTGTCGGGTAGGGCCTAAGGGGGATCTTTCCCAGGCATGAAACATCAGGGCACATCGGACACTGATTTGGGGGAAATGCAGGGAGGAAGGAGGGCAGGGATTGGGAGCAGCACGTGGTGGAACCCCTACTCTCAGCATCGCTTCACACCCTTGCCTGTGTTCGCCAGGGCTTAATGTTACTGAAATCACTCGGGCTCGCGCACGCACGCCCCCACCACCCCGCACATGGTCACATTCAGGGCAGCACGCCTGCGCAGGCCCCCCGCACTGGTGCCCACTCTGCCCGTCTCCGTGGACCCGACGGTTGCCCTACCTTCCTTGTTCCCTGTTCTTCCTCCTTGCCCTTTTCTGTTGCTATTTCCACTTCCCAGTTGGGCACTACAGCATCGCCAAACAGGCCTCTCCCTGGACACGCTTCTGCCCCTTGCCTGAGTGGCTGAGACTTAGCCTTGGCTGACGGCTCTTCCCTCAGGAAGCCCCAGGAGGCTTCGGCCGGTTCCATCTGCCAACTTGGGACACAGTGTGCCCTGGGGATCGCCTTCATGCTTCACCTCCATTATGGTTCTTTCTTTTGATTTCTGTTTGCTCTCCGCTTTCGGCTCCTGCCTTCCACTCAATGCCTTACTTTCAGTTCTTCCCTCTGGACAAAAGGCACGGTTGGGAGCGTGCCTGGGAAGCTCAACATGGCCAATACATGTACTTTCCCTGTGCAAGGGAAAATGCCCCCGTGGACTAGGAGAGTAAGGGGCATTCCCTCACAGCCATCCCTTAATTGCCATCGGGGATTACCTCACCCCTCTCGTGTCCCTTACCTCCCCTTAGTAACCTAGAGTTCCCAGGGTTCTACCTAACCTTTCCTGAGTGCCCTGAGTGCATCCCGAGGCTCTTTGGCCCTTTGCAGTGTACCCATGACATACTCAGGGTGTCAGAGGTGGCTCTACCTCTCCTTTTGCCTTCTGTAGGCCCGGCGGGCCCACTGCTGAGTCGGAGCCCTTGATGGCACTCAGGAGGAACCCCCACGCCGCCCCCGCCGCCATGCCCAGGTCAAGGGGCTGCCTGGTGGCCTGTCCTTTCGTCTGCCGGCAGCTTGTGTCTCCCTGTCACTCCCTGTGCATGTTGCAAAAGATACACAGTGAAGCGCCTCTGCACTGGATCCAGGGCATCGCTCGTGGTTGTCGTGGCGACGGTGGTGGAGGTGGTGGTGATGGTGACGGTGGTGGTGGTGGTGGTGGTCAGTTACTGCTTCCCTCTATTCCTTTCACTGTCTATTCTGAGCTGGCCTAGTGTCCTCAGCGTCCTCCTCGCACGTCTGCTCTTTCGTTAAGGGGGAGGCACGAGTGTAGGAGAAGGCAGTCGTGTGGTTCACTTCGGACTCTTCCCCTTCCTCCTCGACATCTTTTCCCTTCTCCAGCGGTGGAGGGCATTGTCACCCTCCGGGAAAACCCAGAAAACTAAACATCAACAAAACCAAACAAGATCTAGGAGTTACTTCGCAGTGAAACAGCATGACGAACTCGAGGCTTGCAAAATTATCTCTTGACTTTCCATTCGGTGCAGTTGTTCTCCTTATGGAAGCCCTTCAAGTCCAAACGTGAGCCAGCAGGGGCCTCCTCAAGTTGCACCCTGCTTGCCGTGGGTTCCCAATCCAATGGCGTGATCCGAACAGTGTACATTTCACTGTATTACTTACGAGCGGTCGCCTCCCTGTCCACAAGCCCAGGCAGGTTGGTGCTGGCCGCCGCTCAGAAGACCAGGCAATCAAGCACCCACAGCCGGATACCCACGGCAACACACGCCCACGGGCAGGCAAGCACCTTAGACAGGTGTGAGAGCATGGGCTCGAGTACACACACACACACAAACACACACACACACACACACACACACATACACACCCTATCTTCCTACCCCGCCACACACAGCACACCCTCACACAACCACAAACATACTGACACACGCTGTCACCTGTGCTTTCCTCTATACCCTCGCACCTGTCTCCCCCCCGCCCAACCCCAACCCCATCCCCTGACCACTGCAAATACTCTGAGAATGGCTGAAACACGCATTCCCAGAGGGGCTCTCAAAAAGGGACACGCAGCCACTCTGTGTTCCAGGTGATAGTCGTCGGTCAGCAGGTGGGCCCAAGCTGCCAGTGTAAACCTGAAACGTCCCTTGTTTAGCCAGATAAATGGGGTCTTCAAGTGGGAGCAGAGTCTGTGCCCATCCTCAAGAGAAGCAAGGCCCTGTGTGGGGCTCTGTGACTGGCCATGTTTGTTAGCCTTGCAAGGTTCCTGTGTGAGGGCAAGGCCAGCCCGCCCAGAGCCAGTCCTTGGCACCCCATGTTGGGGGCGCCTCCGGGTAGGGCCAGCCACTTCTGGCTGCACTGTTGGGCCAGCCCGAGGTGGTGGCCTCAAGCCGAAGCTCCGGGCCTTGAAAGGGAAGCGGAGTCCTGCAACAAAGTGACTTGCAAGCCAGCGGGGTTTTCGCCACCAGTAAGGTGGCTGCCACCTGGTCCAGGAGAAATCCTGTGATTTAGACACTCAGGCAATGTCACCCAGCCAGGTCGCTTGGTGTATCCTTTGCCTTTTACTTCTCCCAAGAGCAGGAGTCAAGAAAAAGGGGGTTGGAGGAAAGGAAGTGGAAAGGACTGCAGGGGGTCCAGCCTCGTGGCCAGTGGTCCTTTCGTCCTGTGCATTTGGTGGTCCGCGTGGGTGCCGGTGGGTGGTTGCTTTCTTTCCTTTTCTCTCCTCCTTCGTGGCACTGTCTGTGTTGGTTTGGTTTTGCTTTTGGTTTTACATTAGAAGGGGAGGAGAACCCAGGCCTGATGATGTAGTGGGGGCAGGGTTAGGCGCTTAGTTGGCCTGGATGGAGCTATACTGCCACCAAGCGGAGATGGTTTCGCTCAAAGCCAGTTACCAGGTCTCAAGGGATGGAGACAGCCACAGGGCTGGAAGCAACTGGCCCACTGGGGACGGCGCGGCGTGGGGCTGGGGTGGGTGTGTTGTCCTGAGGGTGCACATGGGCAGTGGGCTCCGGGCCGTGCCTTCATGTGTGCTCTCCGCGGAGGACTGGACCCTGGTTGTGCAGCTGGGCAAGGCCCTCAGAAACCCCAGGGGCAGCACGAGATGGCCGCCCCTGGGAGTGCCCGGTGCAAATGGCCCCGGCTCCAGGACCTCTAAGACCCTCAGCTTCCGGTGAGGAAGGGGGCCACGTGACCCCAGTGCGGCCGCAGGCAGGGCACCCCGGCACTCCCCAGCAGGGACACCGGAGGAAAAGTTGCAGAGTTGCTCTGGGCCCACCCCCAAAATGGCTGACGGGGGAAGCTCCGCTCCCTGGGCTGGACAGTCCGGGAACTGCCTGCTGTGTCCGGGGCCCCGAGAGCTCGTGATTTTCCCCATAGGGTCGCACTGGCGCGCACGGCGCCCTCACAGGCCTCTGAAACCCCGTGGAGGAGACCTCCTGCGCCTTGGGCAGAACCCATTCTGCCCAGCACAGCGTCGCTGTTCCCTGCGCAGGGCAGAAGACACAGCTCGGCTGCCTGGGCTTTTCACATAACGCATTCCGCCGGATGGCACTGTGGCTCCAGAAATGGCAGTCTCCCCTTTCCCTACCCCCACCGAGCCTTCCGCGCCTGCCTTTAACTTCCAAACAGTGGACGGTGTGTAGTGGTGGCTGTGAAACTGTTAGATCACCTTCCTCGTCCTCGTCCTCGTCCTCGTCCTCGTCCTCCTCCACCTCCTCCTCCTCCTCCTTCTCCCCATCATCATCATCATCATTATCATCATCATCAACAGCAGCAGCAGCAGCAGCCACAGAGGCACCAATATCCCATTATCCTCATCCCCATCCATAGTCCAGCTCACCGACCACCCATGTCACCTTCAGCTGGGCTCTTCACCAACTTGGCCACTTTCCACCAAACCCGCAAGTGTAGCTAGGCAGTTCTTGATTCCCTTGATGCCCTGGTTCACAGTGAACGCCGCTGTCGACGACACTGCAGAGATCCCACCAGTGAGCTTGCAGTTTCTTCTTTGTATCTTCTGACTCCTGTCCTGTGGCTTGTCTGCACCGCATCACTTCCTAGGGAGCAACCTCTGTTCTGCTCAAGTTGAGTGCTTCACTGGGACAAAGAGCCTGTGGGTCAGTGGCAGACACATCCCGGGAAGGTTCCGAAGGTTGTGAACCCTTCTTTACTTGAGTCACAAGGGTCCGGAGGTGACCACCGCGCTGCATCCCTGCGTGGAAACCCCGAGCATCCTTTGTGCGCAGGGGTGGGACTTTTGGGGATGGCATGGGTCGCACCGGTGGGCCTACTTGGGGAAGGCCACTTGGCCTCGACTACATTTGTCCACAAGTTCGCTACCACCGGGGTCTTTCTTCCCGCAGGCCTCGCTAGCCAGGCTCTCAGGCTTCAGTTCTGCGCCAGAAGCCCGTCCACATGTCATGCTCAATTCTTTCCAGGTGCCCCTGTGAATTTTTATCCTTTGGGAGAAGTGGGATACAGGGCGGAGGGGGAGGGGAAGTGGGTCTTGGGGTTTGGAGGGTCATGTGGAAGAAGGGAGCTTTTTGGCTTGCTTTGGCATGGAGATCACTCTGTTTCTCAACCTAACCTCTGACACTGGCCTAGTGTTCTCACTGGAAGACCCGTGAGATCTTGCAGGGGAAATTATGGATCCCCGGGAAACACGCGCGCGCACACACACACACACAGTCACACACACACACACACTCACACACGGACACGCACATGCACACATCTCAGAAACCACTTCTGAAGAACCACTCAACACCTTACCCGAAGGCTTACCCTAACCCGTACCCTAATCCTAACCCGTACACTAACACTAACCCGTACCCTAACACTTACGCTAACCTTAAACCGTTGTCATACCGTAACCTGTACCCTAAACCCCTTCCCTAACCCTAACACTAACCCTAACCCTAACCCTAACCCTTACCCGAAGCCTTACCCTAAACCGTACCCTCATCCTAACCCGTACACTAACACTAACCCGTACTCTAACACTTAACGCTAACCCTAAACCGTTGTCGTACACTAACCTGTACCCTAAACCGTACCCGTTCCCTAACCCTAACTCTAATCCTAACCGTCACCCGTACGCGTTCCCTAACCCTAACCCGTACCCGTACCCTAACAACTACCCTAACCGTACCCTAACACGTACGCTAACCCTAAACCGTTGTCATACCCTGATCTGTACCCTAAACCGTACCCGTTCCCTAACCCTAACCTTAAACGTAACCCTAAACCTTACCTGAAGCCTTACCCTAACCCGTACCCTAATTCTAACCCGTACACTAATACTAACACGTACGCTAACCCTAACCCGTTGTCGTACACTAACCTGCACCCTAAACCGTACCCGTTCCCTAACCCTAACCCTAACCCTAACATTAACACTAACGCTTACCCTAATCCTTACCCTAACCCGTACCATAATCCTAATCCGTACAGTAACACTAACCCGTATCCTAACACGTACGCTAACCCTAAACCGTTGTCGTACCCTAACCTGTACCATAAACCGTACCCGTTCCCTAACGCTAACCCTAACCATAACCATAACCATAACCCTAACCCTAACACTAACCCTAACCCAAACCCTAACACTAACCCTAACCCTAACCCCTAACCACAACCACAACCCCAACCGTAACCCTAACCCTAACTAAAACCCTAACCCTACTACCTCTAACCCTAACCCTAACCCTAACCCTAAACCTAACCCCTAACCACAACACCAACACCAACCCCAACCGTAACCCTAACCCTAACCCTAACCCTAACCCTAACCCTAACCCTAACCCTAACCCTATGATGCATTTCCAGGCAGAACCTCAAAACGAGGGATCAGGGCCTTTATCCAGAGCCGACTGGGATGTGTAGAGAGCAGAAAAAGGTCCAACGTAAAAGCTGAGAGGAACCTTTTATTCGGGGATCTTACTGAGGACTACAGACACGGCGACAGTCACTCACAAAGTGCTATGGAAAGGTTTTGAATTAGTACGGGAGGAAGGAGCCAGGCTATGTAGGAGTTTTCGTTGAATAAAAGAGGAAAAAATAGAAACATGTCGGGGAATACCAAAAGATTGCTGCTAATCACAAAGACAAAAAACAAAACAACGAAATAAACACAGCACCAGCACCACCACGAACAACAACAACAACAACAACAACAGCAACACCTCACCCAGAACATCTCAAGTCAGAGATTTGAGCGCTTTTCTAATCATGGGAAGACACAAGAGTCTTGGTCCATTGAAATCATTCCTAGGTGTGCATCTGAACTTTCCAGGACTACTATCCTGCTTTTCTCCATCTTGAATTGCCCTCGGGGGCCACCCTTGCGGGCAGAGGCAGTGTGTGAGTGCCGATGGCAGGGCCACAACCTTTGTTTACTGAAGAGGCTGGTGACATTTTGTGTCCGCAGATGCAAAGCAAAGCAGGCGGTCACCGTGGCGTGAGTGTTTAAGGATGTCATGCCCATATGCCACCCAGAGCCTGGCGCGAGACCAACGTGGAAGGTGATCGTGAGGCTCCTTACAGTTTCCTCAACGTTTCCTTTCTTTGCTCCTCTAAAGTCTTCCTAGGTGTGCAGAGCGAGCAGGAGGGAGCTCCAAGGGAAAGCACATCCACGTCCCAGGGATTTCGCACACGCTGAAGTATCTGGAGGACTCTTAGAATTGAGGAGTGGAGTGTCTGTTTGGGGCATTCTTGTAGGCCAAGCTGTCCCAGGAAGTAGGCCCACCTTTGAAATTGGTGAGAAAAAACAAACACACGAAAACATCCCGCGACCACAAAAGTCACCACCTTCCTGTCGGGTAGGGCCTAAGGGGGATCTTTCCCAGGCATGAAACATCAGGGCACATCGGACACTGATTTGGGGGAAATGCAGGGAGGAAGGAGGGCAGGGATTGGGAGCAGCACGTGGTGGAACCCCTACTCTCAGCATCGCTTCACACCCTTGCCTGTGTTCGCCAGGGCTTAATGTTACTGAAATCACTCGGGCTCGCGCACGCACGCCCCCACCACCCCGCACATGGTCACATTCAGGGCAGCACGCCTGCGCAGGCCCCCGCACTGGTGCCCACTCTGCCCGTCTCCGTGGACCCGACGGTTGCCCTACCTTCCTTGTTCCCTGTTCTTCCTCCTTGCCCTTTTCTGTTGCTATTTCCACTTCCCAGTTGGGCACTACAGCATCGCCAAACAGGCCTCTCCCTGGACACGCTTCTGCCCCTTGCCTGAGTGGCTGAGACTTAGCCTTGGCTGACGGCTCTTCCCTCAGGAAGCCCCAGGAGGCTTCGGCCGGTTCCATCTGCCAACTTGGGACACAGTGTGCCCTGGGGATCGCCTTCATGCTTCACCTCCATTATGGTTCTTTCTTTTGATTTCTGTTTGCTCTCCGCTTTCGGCTCCTGCCTTCCACTCAATGCCTTACTTTCAGTTCTTCCCTCTGGACAAAAGGCACGGTTGGGAGCGTGCCTGGGAAGCTCAACATGGCCAATACATGTACTTTCCCTGTGCAAGGGAAAATGCCCCCGTGGACTAGGAGAGTAAGGGGCATTCCCTCACAGCCATCCCTTAATTGCCATCGGGGATTACCTCACCCCTCTCGTGTCCCTTACCTCCCCTTAGTAACCTAGAGTTCCCAGGGTTCTACCTAACCTTTCCTGAGTGCCCTGAGTGCATCCCGAGGCTCTTTGGCCCTTTGCAGTGTACCCATGACATACTCAGGGTGTCAGAGGTGGCTCTACCTCTCCTTTTGCCTTCTGTAGGCCCGGCGGGCCCACTGCTGAGTCGGAGCCCTTGATGGCACTCAGGAGGAACCCCCACGCCGCCCCCGCCGCCATGCCCAGGTCAAGGGGCTGCCTGGTGGCCTGTCCTTTCGTCTGCCGGCAGCTTGTGTCTCCCTGTCACTCCCTGTGCATGTTGCAAAAGATACACAGTGAAGCGCCTCTGCACTGGATCCAGGGCATCGCTCGTGGTTGTCGTGGCGACGGTGGTGGAGGTGGTGGTGATGGTGACGGTGGTGGTGGTGGTGGTGGTCAGTTACTGCTTCCCTCTATTCCTTTCACTGTCTATTCTGAGCTGGCCTAGTGTCCTCAGCGTCCTCCTCGCACGTCTGCTCTTTCGTTAAGGGGGAGGCACGAGTGTAGGAGAAGGCAGTCGTGTGGTTCACTTCGGACTCTTCCCCTTCCTCCTCGACATCTTTTCCCTTCTCCAGCGGTGGAGGGCATTGTCACCCTCCGGGAAAACCCAGAAAACTAAACATCAACAAAACCAAACAAGATCTAGGAGTTACTTCGCAGTGAAACAGCATGACGAACTCGAGGCTTGCAAAATTATCTCTTGACTTTCCATTCGGTGCAGTTGTTCTCCTTATGGAAGCCCTTCAAGTCCAAACGTGAGCCAGCAGGGGCCTCCTCAAGTTGCACCCTGCTTGCCGTGGGTTCCCAATCCAATGGCGTGATCCGAACAGTGTACATTTCACTGTATTACTTACGAGCGGTCGCCTCCCTGTCCACAAGCCCAGGCAGGTTGGTGCTGGCCGCCGCTCAGAAGACCAGGCAATCAAGCACCCACAGCCGGATACCCACGGCAACACACGCCCACGGGCAGGCAAGCACCTTAGACAGGTGTGAGAGCATGGGCTCGAGTACACACACACACACAAACACACACACACACACACACACACATACACACCCTATCTTCCTACCCCGCCACACACAGCACACCCTCACACAACCACAAACATACTGACACACGCTGTCACCTGTGCTTTCCTCTATACCCTCGCACCTGTCTCCCCCCCGCCCAACCCCAACCCCATCCCCTGACCACTGCAAATACTCTGAGAATGGCTGAAACACGCATTCCCAGAGGGGCTCTCAAAAAGGGACACGCAGCCACTCTGTGTTCCAGGTGATAGTCGTCGGTCAGCAGGTGGGCCCAAGCTGCCAGTGTAAACCTGAAACGTCCCTTGTTTAGCCAGATAAATGGGGTCTTCAAGTGGGAGCAGAGTCTGTGCCCATCCTCAAGAGAAGCAAGGCCCTGTGTGGGGCTCTGTGACTGGCCATGTTTGTTAGCCTTGCAAGGTTCCTGTGTGAGGGCAAGGCCAGCCCGCCCAGAGCCAGTCCTTGGCACCCCATGTTGGGGGCGCCTCCGGGTAGGGCCAGCCACTTCTGGCTGCACTGTTGGGCCAGCCCGAGGTGGTGGCCTCAAGCCGAAGCTCCGGGCCTTGAAAGGGAAGCGGAGTCCTGCAACAAAGTGACTTGCAAGCCAGCGGGGTTTTCGCCACCAGTAAGGTGGCTGCCACCTGGTCCAGGAGAAATCCTGTGATTTAGACACTCAGGCAATGTCACCCAGCCAGGTCGCTTGGTGTATCCTTTGCCTTTTACTTCTCCCAAGAGCAGGAGTCAAGAAAAAGGGGGTTGGAGGAAAGGAAGTGGAAAGGACTGCAGGGGGTCCAGCCTCGTGGCCAGTGGTCCTTTCGTCCTGTGCATTTGGTGGTCCGCGTGGGTGCCGGTGGGTGGTTGCTTTCTTTCCTTTTCTCTCCTCCTTCGTGGCACTGTCTGTGTTGGTTTGGTTTTGCTTTTGGTTTTACATTAGAAGGGGAGGAGAACCCAGGCCTGATGATGTAGTGGGGGCAGGGTTAGGCGCTTAGTTGGCCTGGATGGAGCTATACTGCCACCAAGCGGAGATGGTTTCGCTCAAAGCCAGTTACCAGGTCTCAAGGGATGGAGACAGCCACAGGGCTGGAAGCAACTGGCCCACTGGGGACGGCGCGGCGTGGGGCTGGGGTGGGTGTGTTGTCCTGAGGGTGCACATGGGCAGTGGGCTCCGGGCCGTGCCTTCATGTGTGCTCTCCGCGGAGGACTGGACCCTGGTTGTGCAGCTGGGCAAGGCCCTCAGAAACCCCAGGGGCAGCACGAGATGGCCGCCCCTGGGAGTGCCCGGTGCAAATGGCCCCGGCTCCAGGACCTCTAAGACCCTCAGCTTCCGGTGAGGAAGGGGGCCACGTGACCCCAGTGCGGCCGCAGGCAGGGCACCCCGGCACTCCCCAGCAGGGACACCGGAGGAAAAGTTGCAGAGTTGCTCTGGGCCCACCCCCAAAATGGCTGACGGAGGAAGCTCCGCTCCCTGGGCTGGACAGTCCGGGAACTGCCTGCTGTGTCCGGGGCCCCGAGAGCTCGTGATTTTCCCCATAGGGTCGCACTGGCGCGCACGGCGCCCTCACAGGCCTCTGAAACCCCGTGGAGGAGACCTCCTGCGCCTTGGGCAGAACCCATTCTGCCCAGCACAGCGTCGCTGTTCCCTGCGCAGGGCAGAAGACACAGCTCGGCTGCCTGGGCTTTTCACATAACGCATTCCGCCGGATGGCACTGTGGCTCCAGAAATGGCAGTCTCCCCTTTCCCTACCCCCACCGAGCCTTCCGCGCCTGCCTTTAACTTCCAAACAGTGGACGGTGTGTAGTGGTGGCTGTGAAACTGTTAGATCACCTTCCTCGTCCTCGTCCTCGTCCTCGTCCTCGTCCTCGTCCTCCTCCACCTCCTCCTCCTCCTCCTTCTCCCCATCATCATCATCATCATTATCATCATCATCAACAGCAGCAGCAGCAGCAGCCACAGAGGCACCAATATCCCATTATCCTCATCCCCATCCATAGTCCAGCTCACCGACCACCCATGTCACCTTCAGCTGGGCTCTTCACCAACTTGGCCACTTTCCACCAAACCCGCAAGTGTAGCTAGGCAGTTCTTGATTCCCTTGATGCCCTGGTTCACAGTGAACGCCGCTGTCGACGACACTGCAGAGATCCCACCAGTGAGCTTGCAGTTTCTTCTTTGTATCTTCTGACTCCTGTCCTGTGGCTTGTCTGCACCGCATCACTTCCTAGGGAGCAACCTCTGTTCTGCTCAAGTTGAGTGCTTCACTGGGACAAAGAGCCTGTGGGTCAGTGGCAGACACATCCCGGGAAGGTTCCGAAGGTTGTGAACCCTTCTTTACTTGAGTCACAAGGGTCCGGAGGTGACCACCGCGCTGCATCCCTGCGTGGAAACCCCGAGCATCCTTTGTGCGCAGGGGTGGGACTTTTGGGGATGGCATGGGTCGCACCGGTGGGCCTACTTGGGGAAGGCCACTTGGCCTCGACTACATTTGTCCACAAGTTCGCTACCACCGGGGTCTTTCTTCCCGCAGGCCTCGCTAGCCAGGCTCTCAGGCTTCAGTTCTGCGCCAGAAGCCCGTCCACATGTCATGCTCAATTCTTTCCAGGTGCCCCTGTGAATTTTTATCCTTTGGGAGAAGTGGGATACAGGGCGGAGGGGGAGGGGAAGTGGGTCTTGGGGTTTGGAGGGTCATGTGGAAGAAGGGAGCTTTTTGGCTTGCTTTGGCATGGAGATCACTCTGTTTCTCAACCTAACCTCTGACACTGGCCTAGTGTTCTCACTGGAAGACCCGTGAGATCTTGCAGGGGAAATTATGGATCCCCGGGAAACACGCGCGCGCACACACACACACACAGTCACACACACACACACACTCACACACGGACACGCACATGCACACATCTCAGAAACCACTTCTGAAGAACCACTCAACACCTTACCCGAAGGCTTACCCTAACCCGTACCCTAATCCTAACCCGTACACTAACACTAACCCGTACCCTAACACTTACGCTAACCTTAAACCGTTGTCATACCGTAACCTGTACCCTAAACCCCTTCCCTAACCCTAACACTAACCCTAACCCTAACCCTAACCCTTACCCGAAGCCTTACCCTAAACCGTACCCTCATCCTAACCCGTACACTAACACTAACCCGTACTCTAACACTTACGCTAACCCTAAACCGTTGTCGTACACTAACCTGTACCCTAAACCGTACCCGTTCCCTAACCCTAACTCTAATCCTAACCGTCACCCGTACGCGTTCCCTAACCCTAACCCGTACCCGTACCCTAACAACTACCCTAACCGTACCCTAACACGTACGCTAACCCTAAACCGTTGTCATACCCTGATCTGTACCCTAAACCGTACCCGTTCCCTAACCCTAACCTTAAACGTAACCCTAAACCTTACCTGAAGCCTTACCCTAACCCGTACCCTAATTCTAACCCGTACACTAATACTAACACGTACGCTAACCCTAACCCGTTGTCGTACACTAACCTGCACCCTAAACCGTACCCGTTCCCTAACCCTAACCCTAACCCTAACATTAACACTAACGCTTACCCTAATCCTTACCCTAACCCGTACCATAATCCTAATCCGTACAGTAACACTAACCCGTATCCTAACACGTACGCTAACCCTAAACCGTTGTCGTACCCTAACCTGTACCATAAACCGTACCCGTTCCCTAACGCTAACCCTAACCATAACCATAACCATAACCCTAACCCTAACACTAACCCTAACCCAAACCCTAACACTAACCCTAACCCTAACCCCTAACCACAACCACAACCCCAACCGTAACCCTAACCCTAACCCTAACCCTAACTAAAACCCTAACCCTACTACCTCTAACCCTAACCCTAAACCTAACCCTAAACCTAACCCCTAACCACAACACCAACACCAACCCCAACCGTAACCCTAACCCTAACCCTAACCCTAACCCTAACCCTAACCCTAACCCTAACCCTATGATGCATTTCCAGGCAGAACCTCAAAACGAGGGATCAGGGCCTTTATCCAGAGCCGACTGGGATGTGTAGAGAGCAGAAAAAGGTCCAACGTAAAAGCTGAGAGGAACCTTTTATTCGGGGATCTTACTGAGGACTACAGACACGGCGACAGCCACTCACAAAGTGCTATGGAAAGGTTTTGAATTAGTACGGGAGGAAGGAGCCAGGCTATGTAGGAGTTTTCGTTGAATAAAAGAGGAAAAAATAGAAACATGTCGGGGAATACCAAAAGATTGCTGCTAATCACAAAGACAAAAAACAAAACAACGAAATAAACACAGCACCAGCACCACCACGAACAACAACAACAACAACAACAACAACAACAACAACAGCAACACCTCACCCAGAACATCTCAAGTCAGAGATTTGAGCGCTTTTCTAATCATGGGAAGACACAAGAGTCTTGGTCCATTGAAATCATTCCTAGGTGTGCATCTGAACTTTCCAGGACTACTATCCTGCTTTTCTCCATCTTGAATTGCCCTCGGGGGCCACCCTTGCGGGCAGAGGCAGTGTGTGAGTGCCGATGGCAGGGCCACAACCTTTGTTTACTGAAGAGGCTGGTGACATTTTGTGTCCGCAGATGCAAAGCAAAGCAGGCGGTCACCGTGGCGTGAGTGTTTAAGGATGTCATGCCCATATGCCACCCAGAGCCTGGCGCGAGACCAACGTGGAAGGTGATCGTGAGGCTCCTTACAGTTTCCTCAACGTTTCCTTTCTTTGCTCCTCTAAAGTCTTCCTAGGTGTGCAGAGCGAGCAGGAGGGAGCTCCAAGGGAAAGCACATCCACGTCCCAGGGATTTCGCACACGCTGAAGTATCTGGAGGACTCTTAGAATTGAGGAGTGGAGTGTCTGTTTGGGGCATTCTTGTAGGCCAAGCTGTCCCAGGAAGTAGGCCCACCTTTGAAATTGGTGAGAAAAAACAAACACACGAAAACATCCCGCGACCACAAAAGTCACCACCTTCCTGTCGGGTAGGGCCTAAGGGGGATCTTTCCCAGGCATGAAACATCAGGGCACATCGGACACTGATTTGGGGGAAATGCAGGGAGGAAGGAGGGCAGGGATTGGGAGCAGCACGTGGTGGAACCCCTACTCTCAGCATCGCTTCACACCCTTGCCTGTGTTCGCCAGGGCTTAATGTTACTGAAATCACTCGGGCTCGCGCACGCACGCCCCCACCACCCCGCACATGGTCACATTCAGGGCAGCACGCCTGCGCAGGCCCCCGCACTGGTGCCCACTCTGCCCGTCTCCGTGGACCCGACGGTTGCCCTACCTTCCTTGTTCCCTGTTCTTCCTCCTTGCCCTTTTCTGTTGCTATTTCCACTTCCCAGTTGGGCACTACAGCATCGCCAAACAGGCCTCTCCCTGGACACGCTTCTGCCCCTTGCCTGAGTGGCTGAGACTTAGCCTTGGCTGACGGCTCTTCCCTCAGGAAGCCCCAGGAGGCTTCGGCCGGTTCCATCTGCCAACTTGGGACACAGTGTGCCCTGGGGATCGCCTTCATGCTTCACCTCCATTATGGTTCTTTCTTTTGATTTCTGTTTGCTCTCCGCTTTCGGCTCCTGCCTTCCACTCAATGCCTTACTTTCAGTTCTTCCCTCTGGACAAAAGGCACGGCTGGGAGCGTGCCTGGGAAGCTCAACATGGCCAATACATGTACTTTCCCTGTGCAAGGGAAAATGCCCCCGTGGACTAGGAGAGTAAGGGGCATTCCCTCACAGCCATCCCTTAATTGCCATCGGGGATTACCTCACCCCTCTCGTGTCCCTTACCTCCCCTTAGTAACCTAGAGTTCCCAGGGTTCTACCTAACCTTTCCTGAGTGCCCTGAGTGCATCCCGAGGCTCTTTGGCCCTTTGCAGTGTACCCATGACATACTCAGGGTGTCAGAGGTGGCTCTACCTCTCCTTTTGCCTTCTGTAGGCCCGGCGGGCCCACTGCTGAGTCGGAGCCCTTGATGGCACTCAGGAGGAACCCCCACGCCGCCCCCGCCGCCATGCCCAGGTCAAGGGGCTGCCTGGTGGCCTGTCCTTTCGTCTGCCGGCAGCTTGTGTCTCCCTGTCACTCCCTGTGCATGTTGCAAAAGATACACAGTGAAGCGCCTCTGCACTGGATCCAGGGCATCGCTCGTGGTTGTCGTGGCGACGGTGGTGGAGGTGGTGGTGATGGTGACGGTGGTGGTGGTGGTGGTGGTCAGTTACTGCTTCCCTCTATTCCTTTCACTGTCTATTCTGAGCTGGCCTAGTGTCCTCAGCGTCCTCCTCGCACGTCTGCTCTTTCGTTAAGGGGGAGGCACGAGTGTAGGAGAAGGCAGTCGTGTGGTTCACTTCGGACTCTTCCCCTTCCTCCTCGACATCTTTTCCCTTCTCCAGCGGTGGAGGGCATTGTCACCCTCCGGGAAAACCCAGAAAACTAAACATCAACAAAACCAAACAAGATCTAGGAGTTACTTCGCAGTGAAACAGCATGACGAACTCGAGGCTTGCAAAATTATCTCTTGACTTTCCATTCGGTGCAGTTGTTCTCCTTATGGAAGCCCTTCAAGTCCAAATGTGAGCCAGCAGGGGCCTCCTCAAGTTGCACCCTGCTTGCCGTGGGTTCCCAATCCAATGGCGTGATCCGAACAGTGTACATTTCACTGTATTACTTACGAGCGGTCGCCTCCCTGTCCACAAGCCCAGGCAGGTTGGTGCTGGCCGCCGCTCAGAAGACCAGGCAATCAAGCACCCACAGCCGGATACCCACGGCAACACACGCCCACGGGCAGGCAAGCACCTTAGACAGGTGTGAGAGCATGGGCTCGAGTACACACACACACACAAACACACACACACACACACACACACATACACACCCTATCTTCCTACCCCGCCACACACAGCACACCCTCACACAACCACAAACATACTGACACACGCTGTCACCTGTGCTTTCCTCTATACCCTCGCACCTGTCTCCCCCCCGCCCAACCCCAACCCCATCCCCTGACCACTGCAAATACTCTGAGAATGGCTGAAACACGCATTCCCAGAGGGGCTCTCAAAAAGGGACACGCAGCCACTCTGTGTTCCAGGTGATAGTCGTCGGTCAGCAGGTGGGCCCAAGCTGCCAGTGTAAACCTGAAACGTCCCTTGTTTAGCCAGATAAATGGGGTCTTCAAGTGGGAGCAGAGTCTGTGCCCATCCTCAAGAGAAGCAAGGCCCTGTGTGGGGCTCTGTGACTGGCCATGTTTGTTAGCCTTGCAAGGTTCCTGTGTGAGGGCAAGGCCAGCCCGCCCAGAGCCAGTCCTTGGCACCCCATGTTGGGGGCGCCTCCGGGTAGGGCCAGCCACTTCTGGCTGCACTGTTGGGCCAGCCCGAGGTGGTGGCCTCAAGCCGAAGCTCCGGGCCTTGAAAGGGAAGCGGAGTCCTGCAACAAAGTGACTTGCAAGCCAGCGGGGTTTTCGCCACCAGTAAGGTGGCTGCCACCTGGTCCAGGAGAAATCCTGTGATTTAGACACTCAGGCAATGTCACCCAGCCAGGTCGCTTGGTGTATCCTTTGCCTTTTACTTCTCCCAAGAGCAGGAGTCAAGAAAAAGGGGGTTGGAGGAAAGGAAGTGGAAAGGACTGCAGGGGGTCCAGCCTCGTGGCCAGTGGTCCTTTCGTCCTGTGCATTTGGTGGTCCGCGTGGGTGCCGGTGGGTGGTTGCTTTCTTTCCTTTTCTCTCCTCCTTCGTGGCACTGTCTGTGTTGGTTTGGTTTTGCTTTTGGTTTTACATTAGAAGGGGAGGAGAACCCAGGCCTGATGATGTAGTGGGGGCAGGGTTAGGCGCTTAGTTGGCCTGGATGGAGCTATACTGCCACCAAGCGGAGATGGTTTCGCTCAAAGCCAGTTACCAGGTCTCAAGGGATGGAGACAGCCACAGGGCTGGAAGCAACTGGCCCACTGGGGACGGCGCGGCGTGGGGCTGGGGTGGGTGTGTTGTCCTGAGGGTGCACATGGGCAGTGGGCTCCGGGCCGTGCCTTCATGTGTGCTCTCCGCGGAGGACTGGACCCTGGTTGTGCAGCTGGGCAAGGCCCTCAGAAACCCCAGGGGCAGCACGAGATGGCCGCCCCTGGGAGTGCCCGGTGCAAATGGCCCCGGCTCCAGGACCTCTAAGACCCTCAGCTTCCGGTGAGGAAGGGGGCCACGTGACCCCAGTGCGGCCGCAGGCAGGGCACCCCGGCACTCCCCAGCAGGGACACCGGAGGAAAAGTTGCAGAGTTGCTCTGGGCCCACCCCCAAAATGGCTGACGGAGGAAGCTCCGCTCCCTGGGCTGGACAGTCCGGGAACTGCCTGCTGTGTCCGGGGCCCCGAGAGCTCGTGATTTTCCCCATAGGGTCGCACTGGCGCGCACGGCGCCCTCACAGGCCTCTGAAACCCCGTGGAGGAGACCTCCTGCGCCTTGGGCAGAACCCATTCTGCCCAGCACAGCGTCGCTGTTCCCTGCGCAGGGCAGAAGACACAGCTCGGCTGCCTGGGCTTTTCACATAACGCATTCCGCCGGATGGCACTGTGGCTCCAGAAATGGCAGTCTCCCCTTTCCCTACCCCCACCGAGCCTTCCGCGCCTGCCTTTAACTTCCAAACAGTGGACGGTGTGTAGTGGTGGCTGTGAAACTGTTAGATCACCTTCCTCGTCCTCGTCCTCGTCCTCGTCCTCGTCCTCGTCCTCCTCCACCTCCTCCTCCTCCTCCTTCTCCCCATCATCATCATCATCATTATCATCATCATCAACAGCAGCAGCAGCAGCAGCCACAGAGGCACCAATATCCCATTATCCTCATCCCCATCCATAGTCCAGCTCACCGACCACCCATGTCACCTTCAGCTGGGCTCTTCACCAACTTGGCCACTTTCCACCAAACCCGCAAGTGTAGCTAGGCAGTTCTTGATTCCCTTGATGCCCTGGTTCACAGTGAACGCCGCTGTCGACGACACTGCAGAGATCCCACCAGTGAGCTTGCAGTTTCTTCTTTGTATCTTCTGACTCCTGTCCTGTGGCTTGTCTGCACCGCATCACTTCCTAGGGAGCAACCTCTGTTCTGCTCAAGTTGAGTGCTTCACTGGGACAAAGAGCCTGTGGGTCAGTGGCAGACACATCCCGGGAAGGTTCCGAAGGTTGTGAACCCTTCTTTACTTGAGTCACAAGGGTCCGGAGGTGACCACCGCGCTGCATCCCTGCGTGGAAACCCCGAGCATCCTTTGTGCGCAGGGGTGGGACTTTTGGGGATGGCATGGGTCGCACCGGTGGGCCTACTTGGGGAAGGCCACTTGGCCTCGACTACATTTGTCCACAAGTTCGCTACCACCGGGGTCTTTCTTCCCGCAGGCCTCGCTAGCCAGGCTCTCAGGCTTCAGTTCTGCGCCAGAAGCCCGTCCACATGTCATGCTCAATTCTTTCCAGGTGCCCCTGTGAATTTTTATCCTTTGGGAGAAGTGGGATACAGGGCGGAGGGGGAGGGGAAGTGGGTCTTGGGGTTTGGAGGGTCATGTGGAAGAAGGGAGCTTTTTGGCTTGCTTTGGCATGGAGATCACTCTGTTTCTCAACCTAACCTCTGACACTGGCCTAGTGTTCTCACTGGAAGACCCGTGAGATCTTGCAGGGGAAATTATGGATCCCCGGGAAACACGCGCGCGCACACACACACACACAGTCACACACACACACACACTCACACACGGACACGCACATGCACACATCTCAGAAACCACTTCTGAAGAACCACTCAACACCTTACCCGAAGGCTTACCCTAACCCGTACCCTAATCCTAACCCGTACACTAACACTAACCCGTACCCTAACACTTACGCTAACCTTAAACCGTTGTCATACCGTAACCTGTACCCTAAACCCCTTCCCTAACCCTAACACTAACCCTAACCCTAACCCTAACCCTTACCCGAAGCCTTACCCTAAACCGTACCCTCATCCTAACCCGTACACTAACACTAACCCGTACTCTAACACTTACGCTAACCCTAAACCGTTGTCGTACACTAACCTGTACCCTAAACCGTACCCGTTCCCTAACCCTAACTCTAATCCTAACCGTCACCCGTACGCGTTCCCTAACCCTAACCCGTACCCGTACCCTAACAACTACCCTAACCGTACCCTAACACGTACGCTAACCCTAAACCGTTGTCATACCCTGATCTGTACCCTAAACCGTACCCGTTCCCTAACCCTAACCTTAAACGTAACCCTAAACCTTACCTGAAGCCTTACCCTAACCCGTACCCTAATTCTAACCCGTACACTAATACTAACACGTACGCTAACCCTAACCCGTTGTCGTACACTAACCTGCACCCTAAACCGTACCCGTTCCCTAACCCTAACCCTAACCCTAACATTAACACTAACGCTTACCCTAATCCTTACCCTAACCCGTACCATAATCCTAATCCGTACAGTAACACTAACCCGTATCCTAACACGTACGCTAACCCTAAACCGTTGTCGTACCCTAACCTGTACCATAAACCGTACCCGTTCCCTAACGCTAACCCTAACCATAACCATAACCATAACCCTAACCCTAACACTAACCCTAACCCAAACCCTAACACTAACCCTAACCCTAACCCCTAACCACAACCACAACCCCAACCGTAACCCTAACCCTAACCCTAACCCTAACTAAAACCCTAACCCTACTACCTCTAACCCTAACCCTAAACCTAACCCTAAACCTAACCCCTAACCACAACACCAACACCAACCCCAACCGTAACCCTAACCCTAACCCTAACCCTAACCCTAACCCTAACCCTAACCCTAACCCTATGATGCATTTCCAGGCAGAACCTCAAAACGAGGGATCAGGGCCTTTATCCAGAGCCGACTGGGATGTGTAGAGAGCAGAAAAAGGTCCAACGTAAAAGCTGAGAGGAACCTTTTATTCGGGGATCTTACTGAGGACTACAGACACGGCGACAGCCACTCACAAAGTGCTATGGAAAGGTTTTGAATTAGTACGGGAGGAAGGAGCCAGGCTATGTAGGAGTTTTCGTTGAATAAAAGAGGAAAAAATAGAAACATGTCGGGGAATACCAAAAGATTGCTGCTAATCACAAAGACAAAAAACAAAACAACGAAATAAACACAGCACCAGCACCACCACGAACAACAACAACAACAACAACAACAACAACAACAACAGCAACACCTCACCCAGAACATCTCAAGTCAGAGATTTGAGCGCTTTTCTAATCATGGGAAGACACAAGAGTCTTGGTCCATTGAAATCATTCCTAGGTGTGCATCTGAACTTTCCAGGACTACTATCCTGCTTTTCTCCATCTTGAATTGCCCTCGGGGGCCACCCTTGCGGGCAGAGGCAGTGTGTGAGTGCCGATGGCAGGGCCACAACCTTTGTTTACTGAAGAGGCTGGTGACATTTTGTGTCCGCAGATGCAAAGCAAAGCAGGCGGTCACCGTGGCGTGAGTGTTTAAGGATGTCATGCCCATATGCCACCCAGAGCCTGGCGCGAGACCAACGTGGAAGGTGATCGTGAGGCTCCTTACAGTTTCCTCAACGTTTCCTTTCTTTGCTCCTCTAAAGTCTTCCTAGGTGTGCAGAGCGAGCAGGAGGGAGCTCCAAGGGAAAGCACATCCACGTCCCAGGGATTTCGCACACGCTGAAGTATCTGGAGGACTCTTAGAATTGAGGAGTGGAGTGTCTGTTTGGGGCATTCTTGTAGGCCAAGCTGTCCCAGGAAGTAGGCCCACCTTTGAAATTGGTGAGAAAAAACAAACACACGAAAACATCCCGCGACCACAAAAGTCACCACCTTCCTGTCGGGTAGGGCCTAAGGGGGATCTTTCCCAGGCATGAAACATCAGGGCACATCGGACACTGATTTGGGGGAAATGCAGGGAGGAAGGAGGGCAGGGATTGGGAGCAGCACGTGGTGGAACCCCTACTCTCAGCATCGCTTCACACCCTTGCCTGTGTTCGCCAGGGCTTAATGTTACTGAAATCACTCGGGCTCGCGCACGCACGCCCCCACCACCCCGCACATGGTCACATTCAGGGCAGCACGCCTGCGCAGGCCCCCGCACTGGTGCCCACTCTGCCCGTCTCCGTGGACCCGACGGTTGCCCTACCTTCCTTGTTCCCTGTTCTTCCTCCTTGCCCTTTTCTGTTGCTATTTCCACTTCCCAGTTGGGCACTACAGCATCGCCAAACAGGCCTCTCCCTGGACACGCTTCTGCCCCTTGCCTGAGTGGCTGAGACTTAGCCTTGGCTGACGGCTCTTCCCTCAGGAAGCCCCAGGAGGCTTCGGCCGGTTCCATCTGCCAACTTGGGACACAGTGTGCCCTGGGGATCGCCTTCATGCTTCACCCCCATTATGGTTCTTTCTTTTGATTTCTGTTTGCTCTCCGCTTTCGGCTCCTGCCTTCCACTCAATGCCTTACTTTCAGTTCTTCCCTCTGGACAAAAGGCACGGCTGGGAGCGTGCCTGGGAAGCTCAACATGGCCAATACATGTACTTTCCCTGTGCAAGGGAAAATGCCCCCGTGGACTAGGAGAGTAAGGGGCATTCCCTCACAGCCATCCCTTAATTGCCATCGGGGATTACCTCACCCCTCTCGTGTCCCTTACCTCCCCTTAGTAACCTAGAGTTCCCAGGGTTCTACCTAACCTTTCCTGAGTGCCCTGAGTGCATCCCGAGGCTCTTTGGCCCTTTGCAGTGTACCCATGACATACTCAGGGTGTCAGAGGTGGCTCTACCTCTCCTTTTGCCTTCTGTAGGCCCGGCGGGCCCACTGCTGAGTCGGAGCCCTTGATGGCACTCAGGAGGAACCCCCACGCCGCCCCCGCCGCCATGCCCAGGTCAAGGGGCTGCCTGGTGGCCTGTCCTTTCGTCTGCCGGCAGCTTGTGTCTCCCTGTCACTCCCTGTGCATGTTGCAAAAGATACACAGTGAAGCGCCTCTGCACTGGATCCAGGGCATCGCTCGTGGTTGTCGTGGCGACGGTGGTGGAGGTGGTGGTGATGGTGACGGTGGTGGTGGTGGTGGTGGTCAGTTACTGCTTCCCTCTATTCCTTTCACTGTCTATTCTGAGCTGGCCTAGTGTCCTCAGCGTCCTCCTCGCACGTCTGCTCTTTCGTTAAGGGGGAGGCACGAGTGTAGGAGAAGGCAGTCGTGTGGTTCACTTCGGACTCTTCCCCTTCCTCCTCGACATCTTTTCCCTTCTCCAGCGGTGGAGGGCATTGTCACCCTCCGGGAAAACCCAGAAAACTAAACATCAACAAAACCAAACAAGATCTAGGAGTTACTTCGCAGTGAAACAGCATGACGAACTCGAGGCTTGCAAAATTATCTCTTGACTTTCCATTCGGTGCAGTTGTTCTCCTTATGGAAGCCCTTCAAGTCCAAACGTGAGCCAGCAGGGGCCTCCTCAAGTTGCACCCTGCTTGCCGTGGGTTCCCAATCCAATGGCGTGATCCGAACAGTGTACATTTCACTGTATTACTTACGAGCGGTCGCCTCCCTGTCCACAAGCCCAGGCAGGTTGGTGCTGGCCGCCGCTCAGAAGACCAGGCAATCAAGCACCCACAGCCGGATACCCACGGCAACACACGCCCACGGGCAGGCAAGCACCTTAGACAGGTGTGAGAGCATGGGCTCGAGTACACACACACACACAAACACACACACACACACACACACACACATACACACCCTATCTTCCTACCCCGCCACACACAGCACACCCTCACACAACCACAAACATACTGACACACGCTGTCACCTGTGCTTTCCTCTATACCCTCGCACCTGTCTCCCCCCCGCCCAACCCCAACCCCATCCCCTGACCACTGCAAATACTCTGAGAATGGCTGAAACACGCATTCCCAGAGGGGCTCTCAAAAAGGGACACGCAGCCACTCTGTGTTCCAGGTGATAGTCGTCGGTCAGCAGGTGGGCCCAAGCTGCCAGTGTAAACCTGAAACGTCCCTTGTTTAGCCAGATAAATGGGGTCTTCAAGTGGGAGCAGAGTCTGTGCCCATCCTCAAGAGAAGCAAGGCCCTGTGTGGGGCTCTGTGACTGGCCATGTTTGTTAGCCTTGCAAGGTTCCTGTGTGAGGGCAAGGCCAGCCCGCCCAGAGCCAGTCCTTGGCACCCCATGTTGGGGGCGCCTCCGGGTAGGGCCAGCCACTTCTGGCTGCACTGTTGGGCCAGCCCGAGGTGGTGGCCTCAAGCCGAAGCTCCGGGCCTTGAAAGGGAAGCGGAGTCCTGCAACAAAGTGACTTGCAAGCCAGCGGGGTTTTCGCCACCAGTAAGGTGGCTGCCACCTGGTCCAGGAGAAATCCTGTGATTTAGACACTCAGGCAATGTCACCCAGCCAGGTCGCTTGGTGTATCCTTTGCCTTTTACTTCTCCCAAGAGCAGGAGTCAAGAAAAAGGGGGTTGGAGGAAAGGAAGTGGAAAGGACTGCAGGGGGTCCAGCCTCGTGGCCAGTGGTCCTTTCGTCCTGTGCATTTGGTGGTCCGCGTGGGTGCCGGTGGGTGGTTGCTTTCTTTCCTTTTCTCTCCTCCTTCGTGGCACTGTCTGTGTTGGTTTGGTTTTGCTTTTGGTTTTACATTAGAAGGGGAGGAGAACCCAGGCCTGATGATGTAGTGGGGGCAGGGTTAGGCGCTTAGTTGGCCTGGATGGAGCTATACTGCCACCAAGCGGAGATGGTTTCGCTCAAAGCCAGTTACCAGGTCTCAAGGGATGGAGACAGCCACAGGGCTGGAAGCAACGGGCCCAGTGGGGACGGCGCGGCGTGGGGCTGGGGTGGGTGTGTTGTCCTGAGGGTGCACATGGGCAGTGGGCTCCGGGCCGTGCCTTCATGTGTGCTCTCGGCGGGGGACCGGACCCTGGTTGTGCAGCTGGGCAAGGCCCTCAGAAACCCCAGGGGCAGCACGAGATGGCCGCCCCTGGGAGTGCCCGGTGCAAATGGCCCCGGCTCCAGGACCTCTAAGACCCTCAGCTTCCGGTGAGGAAGGGGGCCACGTGACCCCAGTGCGGCCGCAGGCAGGGCACCCCGGCACTCCCCAGCAGGGACACCGGAGGAAAAGTTGCAGAGTTGCTCTGGGCCCACCCCCAAAATGGCTGACGGGGGAAGCTCCGCTCCCTGGGCTGGACAGTCCGGGAACTGCCTGCTGTGTCCGGGGCCCCGAGAGCTCGTGATTTTCCCCATAGGGTCGCACTGGCGCGCACGGCGCCCTCACAGGCCTCTGAAACCCCGTGGAGGAGACCTCCTGCGCCTTGGGCAGAACCCATTCTGCCCAGCACAGCGTCGCTGTTTCCTGCGCAGGGCAGAAGACACAGCTCGGCTGCCTGGGCTTTTCACATAACGCATTCCGCCGGATGGCACTGTGGCTCCAGAAATGGCAGTCTCCCCTTTCCCTACCCCCACCGAGCCTTCCGCGCCTGCCTTTAACTTCCAAACAGTGGACGGTGTGTAGTGGTGGCTGTGAAACTGTTAGATCACCTTCCTCGTCCTCGTCCTCGTCCTCGTCCTCGTCCTCGTCCTCGTCCTCCTCCACCTCCTCCTCCTCCTCCTTCTCCCCATCATCATCATCATCATTATCATCATCATCAACAGCAGCAGCAGCAGCAGCCACAGAGGCACCAATATCCCATTATCCTCATCCCCATCCATAGTCCAGCTCACCGACCACCCATGTCACCTTCAGCTGGGCTCTTCACCAACTTGGCCACTTTCCACCAAACCCGCAAGTGTAGCTAGGCAGTTCTTGATTCCCTTGATGCCCTGGTTCACAGTGAACGCCGCTGTCGACGACACTGCAGAGATCCCACCAGTGAGCTTGCAGTTTCTTCTTTGTATCTTCTGACTCCTGTCCTGTGGCTTGTCTGCACCGCATCACTTCCTAGGGAGCAACCTCTGTTCTGCTCAAGTTGAGTGCTTCACTGGGACAAAGAGCCTGTGGGTCAGTGGCAGACACATCCCGGGAAGGTTCCGAAGGTTGTGAACCCTTCTTTACTTGAGTCACAAGGGTCCGGAGGTGACCACCGCGCTGCATCCCTGCGTGGAAACCCCGAGCATCCTTTGTGCGCAGGGGTGGGACTTTTGGGGATGGCATGGGTCGCACCGGTGGGCCTACTTGGGGAAGGCCACTTGGCCTCGACTACATTTGTCCACAAGTTCGCTACCACCGGGGTCTTTCTTCCCGCAGGCCTCGCTAGCCAGGCTCTCAGGCTTCAGTTCTGCGCCAGAAGCCCGTCCACATGTCATGCTCAATTCTTTCCAGGTGCCCCTGTGAATTTTTATCCTTTGGGAGAAGTGGGATACAGGGCGGAGGGGGAGGGGAAGTGGGTCTTGGGGTTTGGAGGGTCATGTGGAAGAAGGGAGCTTTTTGGCTTGCTTTGGCATGGAGATCACTCTGTTTCTCAACCTAACCTCTGACACTGGCCTAGTGTTCTCACTGGAAGACCCGTGAGATCTTGCAGGGGAAATTATGGATCCCCGGGAAACACGCGCGCGCACACACACAGTCACACACACACACACACACACTCACACACGGACACGCACATGCACACATCTCAGAAACCACTTCTGAAGAACCACTCAACACCTTACCCGAAGGCTTACCCTAACCCGTACCCTAATCCTAACCCATACACTAACACTAACCCGTACCCTAACACTTACGCTAACCTTAAACCGTTGTCATACCGTAACCTGTACCCTAAACCCCTTCCCTAACCCTAACACTAACCCTAACCCTAACCCTTACCCGAAGCCTTACCCTAAACCGTACCCTCATCCTAACCCGTACACTAACACTAACCCGTACTCTAACACTTACGCTAACCCTAAACCGTTGTCGTACACTAACCTGTACCCTAAACCGTACCCGTTCCCTAACCCTAACTCTAATCCTAACCGTCACCCGTACGCGTTCCCTAACCCTAACCCGTACCCGTACCCTAACAACTACCCTAACCGTACCCTAACACGTACGCTAACCCTAAACCGTTGTCATACCCTGATCTGTACCCTAAACCGTACCCGTTCCCTAACCCTAACCTTAAACGTAACCCTAAACCTTACCTGAAGCCTTACCCTAACCCGTACCCTAATTCTAACCCGTACACTAATACTAACACGTACGCTAACCCTAACCCGTTGTCGTACACTAACCTGCACCCTAAACCGTACCCGTTCCCTAACCCTAACCCTAACCCTAACATTAACACTAACGCTTACCCTAATCCTTACCCTAACCCGTACCATAATCCTAATCCGTACAGTAACACTAACCCGTATCCTAACACGTACGCTAACCCTAAACCGTTGTCGTACCCTAACCTGTACCATAAACCGTACCCGTTCCCTAACGCTAACCCTAACCATAACCATAACCATAACCCTAACCCTAACACTAACCCTAACCCAAACCCTAACACTAACCCTAACCCTAACCCCTAACCACAACCACAACCCCAACCGTAACCCTAACCCTAACTAAAACCCTAACCCTACTACCTCTAACCCTAACCCTAAACCTAACCCTAAACCTAACCCCTAACCACAACACCAACACCAACCCCAACCGTAACCCTAACCCTAACCCTAACCCTAACCCTAACCCTAACCCTAACCCTAACCCTATGATGCATTTCCAGGCAGAACCTCAAAACGAGGGATCAGGGCCTTTATCCAGAGCCGACTGGGATGTGTAGAGAGCAGAAAAAGGTCCAACGTAAAAGCTGAGAGGAACCTTTTATTCGGGGATCTTACTGAGGACTACAGACACGGCGACAGTCACTCACAAAGTGCTATGGAAAGGTTTTGAATTAGTACGGGAGGAAGGAGCCAGGCTATGTAGGAGTTTTCGTTGAATAAAAGAGGAAAAAATAGAAACATGTCGGGGAATACCAAAAGATTGCTGCTAATCACAAAGACAAAAAACAAAACAACGAAATAAACACAGCACCAGCACCACCACGAACAACAACAACAACAACAACAACAACAACAACAACAGCAACACCTCACCCAGAACATCTCAAGTCAGAGATTTGAGCGCTTTTCTAATCATGGGAAGACACAAGAGTCTTGGTCCATTGAAATCATTCCTAGGTGTGCATCTGAACTTTCCAGGACTACTATCCTGCTTTTCTCCATCTTGAATTGCCCTCGGGGGCCACCCTTGCGGGCAGAGGCAGTGTGTGAGTGCCGATGGCAGGGCCACAACCTTTGTTTACTGAAGAGGCTGGTGACATTTTGTGTCCGCAGATGCAAAGCAAAGCAGGCGGTCACCGTGGCGTGAGTGTTTAAGGATGTCATGCCCATATGCCACCCAGAGCCTGGCGCGAGACCAACGTGGAAGGTGATCGTGAGGCTCCTTACAGTTTCCTCAACGTTTCCTTTCTTTGCTCCTCTAAAGTCTTCCTAGGTGTGCAGAGCGAGCAGGAGGGAGCTCCAAGGGAAAGCACATCCACGTCCCAGGGATTTCGCACACGCTGAAGTATCTGGAGGACTCTTAGAATTGAGGAGTGGAGTGTCTGTTTGGGGCATTCTTGTAGGCCAAGCTGTCCCAGGAAGTAGGCCCACCTTTGAAATTGGTGAGAAAAAACAAACACACGAAAACATCCCGCGACCACAAAAGTCACCACCTTCCTGTCGGGTAGGGCCTAAGGGGGATCTTTCCCAGGCATGAAACATCAGGGCACATCGGACACTGATTTGGGGGAAATGCAGGGAGGAAGGAGGGCAGGGATTGGGAGCAGCACGTGGTGGAACCCCTACTCTCAGCATCGCTTCACACCCTTGCCTGTGTTCGCCAGGGCTTAATGTTACTGAAATCACTCGGGCTCGCGCACGCACGCCCCCACCACCCCGCACATGGTCACATTCAGGGCAGCACGCCTGCGCAGGCCCCCGCACTGGTGCCCACTCTGCCCGTCTCCGTGGACCCGACGGTTGCCCTACCTTCCTTGTTCCCTGTTCTTCCTCCTTGCCCTTTTCTGTTGCTATTTCCACTTCCCAGTTGGGCACTACAGCATCGCCAAACAGGCCTCTCCCTGGACACGCTTCTGCCCCTTGCCTGAGTGGCTGAGACTTAGCCTTGGCTGACGGCTCTTCCCTCAGGAAGCCCCAGGAGGCTTCGGCCGGTTCCATCTGCCAACTTGGGACACAGTGTGCCCTGGGGATCGCCTTCATGCTTCACCTCCATTATGGTTCTTTCTTTTGATTTCTGTTTGCTCTCCGCTTTCGGCTCCTGCCTTCCACTCAATGCCTTACTTTCAGTTCTTCCCTCTGGACAAAAGGCACGGCTGGGAGCGTGCCTGGGAAGCTCAACATGGCCAATACATGTACTTTCCCTGTGCAAGGGAAAATGCCCCCGTGGACTAGGAGAGTAAGGGGCATTCCCTCACAGCCATCCCTTAATTGCCATCGGGGATTACCTCACCCCTCTCGTGTCCCTTACCTCCCCTTAGTAACCTAGAGTTCCCAGGGTTCTACCTAACCTTTCCTGAGTGCCCTGAGTGCATCCCGAGGCTCTTTGGCCCTTTGCAGTGTACCCATGACATACTCAGGGTGTCAGAGGTGGCTCTACCTCTCCTTTTGCCTTCTGTAGGCCCGGCGGGCCCACTGCTGAGTCGGAGCCCTTGATGGCACTCAGGAGGAACCCCCACGCCGCCCCCGCCGCCATGCCCAGGTCAAGGGGCTGCCTGGTGGCCTGTCCTTTCGTCTGCCGGCAGCTTGTGTCTCCCTGTCACTCCCTGTGCATGTTGCAAAAGATACACAGTGAAGCGCCTCTGCACTGGATCCAGGGCATCGCTCGTGGTTGTCGTGGCGACGGTGGTGGAGGTGGTGGTGATGGTGACGGTGGTGGTGGTGGTGGTGGTCAGTTACTGCTTCCCTCTATTCCTTTCACTGTCTATTCTGAGCTGGCCTAGTGTCCTCAGCGTCCTCCTCGCACGTCTGCTCTTTCGTTAAGGGGGAGGCACGAGTGTAGGAGAAGGCAGTCGTGTGGTTCACTTCGGACTCTTCCCCTTCCTCCTCGACATCTTTTCCCTTCTCCAGCGGTGGAGGGCATTGTCACCCTCCGGGAAAACCCAGAAAACTAAACATCAACAAAACCAAACAAGATCTAGGAGTTACTTCGCAGTGAAACAGCATGACGAACTCGAGGCTTGCAAAATTATCTCTTGACTTTCCATTCGGTGCAGTTGTTCTCCTTATGGAAGCCCTTCAAGTCCAAACGTGAGCCAGCAGGGGCCTCCTCAAGTTGCACCCTGCTTGCCGTGGGTTCCCAATCCAATGGCGTGATCCGAACAGTGTACATTTCACTGTATTACTTACGAGCGGTCGCCTCCCTGTCCACAAGCCCAGGCAGGTTGGTGCTGGCCGCCGCTCAGAAGACCAGGCAATCAAGCACCCACAGCCGGATACCCACGGCAACACACGCCCACGGGCAGGCAAGCACCTTAGACAGGTGTGAGAGCATGGGCTCGAGTACACACACACACACAAACACACACACACACACACACACACACATACACACCCTATCTTCCTACCCCGCCACACACAGCACACCCTCACACAACCACAAACATACTGACACACGCTGTCACCTGTGCTTTCCTCTATACCCTCGCACCTGTCTCCCCCCCGCCCAACCCCAACCCCATCCCCTGACCACTGCAAATACTCTGAGAATGGCTGAAACACGCATTCCCAGAGGGGCTCTCAAAAAGGGACACGCAGCCACTCTGTGTTCCAGGTGATAGTCGTCGGTCAGCAGGTGGGCCCAAGCTGCCAGTGTAAACCTGAAACGTCCCTTGTTTAGCCAGATAAATGGGGTCTTCAAGTGGGAGCAGAGTCTGTGCCCATCCTCAAGAGAAGCAAGGCCCTGTGTGGGGCTCTGTGACTGGCCATGTTTGTTAGCCTTGCAAGGTTCCTGTGTGAGGGCAAGGCCAGCCCGCCCAGAGCCAGTCCTTGGCACCCCATGTTGGGGGCGCCTCCGGGTAGGGCCAGCCACTTCTGGCTGCACTGTTGGGCCAGCCCGAGGTGGTGGCCTCAAGCCGAAGCTCCGGGCCTTGAAAGGGAAGCGGAGTCCTGCAACAAAGTGACTTGCAAGCCAGCGGGGTTTTCGCCACCAGTAAGGTGGCTGCCACCTGGTCCAGGAGAAATCCTGTGATTTAGACACTCAGGCAATGTCACCCAGCCAGGTCGCTTGGTGTATCCTTTGCCTTTTACTTCTCCCAAGAGCAGGAGTCAAGAAAAAGGGGGTTGGAGGAAAGGAAGTGGAAAGGACTGCAGGGGGTCCAGCCTCGTGGCCAGTGGTCCTTTCGTCCTGTGCATTTGGTGGTCCGCGTGGGTGCCGGTGGGTGGTTGCTTTCTTTCCTTTTCTCTCCTCCTTCGTGGCACTGTCTGTGTTGGTTTGGTTTTGCTTTTGGTTTTACATTAGAAGGGGAGGAGAACCCAGGCCTGATGATGTAGTGGGGGCAGGGTTAGGCGCTTAGTTGGCCTGGATGGAGCTATACTGCCACCAAGCGGAGATGGTTTCGCTCAAAGCCAGTTACCAGGTCTCAAGGGATGGAGACAGCCACAGGGCTGGAAGCAACTGGCCCACTGGGGACGGCGCGGCGTGGGGCTGGGGTGGGTGTGTTGTCCTGAGGGTGCACATGGGCAGTGGGCTCCGGGCCGTGCCTTCATGTGTGCTCTCCGCGGAGGACTGGACCCTGGTTGTGCAGCTGGGCAAGGCCCTCAGAAACCCCAGGGGCAGCACGAGATGGCCGCCCCTGGGAGTGCCCGGTGCAAATGGCCCCGGCTCCAGGACCTCTAAGACCCTCAGCTTCCGGTGAGGAAGGGGGCCACGTGACCCCAGTGCGGCCGCAGGCAGGGCACCCCGGCACTCCCCAGCAGGGACACCGGAGGAAAAGTTGCAGAGTTGCTCTGGGCCCACCCCCAAAATGGCTGACGGGGGAAGCTCCGCTCCCTGGGCTGGACAGTCCGGGAACTGCCTGCTGTGTCCGGGGCCC
Source organism: Lagenorhynchus albirostris (assembly GCF_949774975.1). NCBI lineage: Eukaryota > Metazoa > Chordata > Mammalia > Artiodactyla > Delphinidae > Lagenorhynchus > Lagenorhynchus albirostris. Next base: position 83,042,466 of record NC_083116.1, on the reverse strand, counting down.
CGAGAGCTCGTGATTTTCCCCATAGGGTCGCACTGGCGCGCACGGCGCCCTCACAGGCCTCTGAAACCCCGTGGAGGAGACCTCCTGCTCCTTGGGCAGAACCCATTCTGCCCAGCACAGCGTCGCTGTTCCCTGCGCAGGGCAGAAGACACAGCTCGGCTGCCTGGGCTTTTCACATAACGCATTCCGCCGGATGGCACTGTGGCTCCAGAAATGGCAGTCTCCCCTTTCCCTACCCCCACCGAGCCTTCCGCGCCTGCCTTTAACTTCCAAACAGTGGACGGTGTGTAGTGGTGGCTGTGAAACTGTTAGATCACCTTCCTCGTCCTCGTCCTCGTCCTCGTCCTCGTCCTCCTCCACCTCCTCCTCCTCCTCCTTCTCCCCATCATCATCATCATCATTATCATCATCATCAACAGCAGCAGCAGCAGCAGCCACAGAGGCACCAATATCCCATTATCCTCATCCCCATCCATAGTCCAGCTCACCGACCACCCATGTCACCTTCAGCTGGGCTCTTCACCAACTTGGCCACTTTCCACCAAACCCGCAAGTGTAGCTAGGCAGTTCTTGATTCCCTTGATGCCCTGGTTCACAGTGAACGCCGCTGTCGACGACACTGCAGAGATCCCACCAGTGAGCTTGCAGTTTCTTCTTTGTATCTTCTGACTCCTGTCCTGTGGCTTGTCTGCACCGCATCACTTCCTAGGGAGCAACCTCTGTTCTGCTCAAGTTGAGTGCTTCACTGGGACAAAGAGCCTGTGGGTCAGTGGCAGACACATCCCGGGAAGGTTCCGAAGGTTGTGAACCCTTCTTTGCTTGAGTCACAAGGGTCCGGAGGTGACCACCGCGCTGCATCCCTGCGTGGAAACCCCGAGCATCCTTTGTGCGCAGGGGTGGGACTTTTGGGGATGGCATGGGTCGCACCGGTGGGCCTACTTGGGGAAGGCCACTTGGCCTCGACTACATTTGTCCACAAGTTCGCTACCACCGGGGTCTTTCTTCCCGCAGGCCTCGCTAGCCAGGCTCTCAGGCTTCAGTTCTGCGCCAGAAGCCCGTCCACATGTCATGCTCAATTCTTTCCAGGTGCCCCTGTGAATTTTTATCCTTTGGGAGAAGTGGGATACAGGGCGGAGGGGGAGGGGAAGTGGGTCTTGGGGTTTGGAGGGTCATGTGGAAGAAGGGAGCTTTTTGGCTTGCTTTGGCATGGAGATCACTCTGTTTCTCAACCTAACCTCTGACACTGGCCTAGTGTTCTCACTGGAAGACCCGTGAGATCTTGCAGGGGAAATTATGGATCCCCGGGAAACACGCGTGCGCACACACACACACACACAGTCACACACACACACACACACTCACACACGGACACGCACATGCACACATCTCAGAAACCACTTCTGAAGAACCACTCAACAACTTACCCGAAGGCTTACCCTAACCCGTACCCTAATCCTAACCCGTACACTAACACTAACCCGTACCCTAACACTTACGCTAACCTTAAACCGTTGTCGTACCTGTACCCTAAACCCCTTCCCTAACCCTAACACTAACCCTAACCCTAACCCTTACCCGAAGCCTTACCCTAAACCGTACCCTCATCCTAACCCGTACACTAACACTAACCCGTACCCTAACACTTACGCTAACCCTAAACCGTTGTCGTACACTAACCTGTACCCTAAACCGTACCCGTTCCCTAACCCTAACTCTAATCCTAACCGTCACCCGTACGCGTTCCCTAACCCTAACCCGTACCCGTACCCTAACAACTACCCTAACCGTACCCTAACACGTACGCTAACCCTAAACCGTTGTCATACCCTGATCTGTACCCTAAACCGTACCCGTTCCCTAACCCTAACCTTAAACGTAACCCTAAACCTTACCTGAAGCCTTACCCTAACCCGTACCCTAATTCTAACCCGTACACTAATACTAACCCGTACTCTAACACGTACGCTAACCCTAACCCGTTGTCGTACACTAACCTGCACCCTAAACCGTACCCGTTCCCTAACCCTAACCCTAACCCTAACATTAACACTAACGCTTACCCTAATCCTTACCCTAACCCGTACCATAATCCTAATCCGTACAGGAACACTAACCCGTATCCTAACACGTACGCTAACCCTAAACCGTTGTCGTACCCTAACCTGTACCATAAACCGTACCCGTTCCCTAACGCTAACCCTAACCATAACCATAACCATAACCCTAACCCTAACACTAACCCTAACCCAAACCCTAACACTAACCCTAACCCTAACCCCTAACCACAACCACAACCCCAACCGTAACCCTAACCCTAACCCTAACTAAAACCCTAACCCTACTACCTCTAACCCTAACCCTAACCCTAACCCTAACCCTAACCCTAACCCTATGATGCATTTCCAGGCAGAACCTCAAAACGAGGGATCAGGGCCTTTATCCAGAGCCGACTGGGATGTGTAGAGAGCAGAAAAAGGTCCAACGTAAAAGCTGAGAGGAACCTTTTATTCGGGGATCTTACTGAGGACTACAGACACGGCGACAGCCACTCACAAAGTGCTATGGAAAGGTTTTGAATTAGTACGGGAGGAAGGAGCCAGGCTATGTAGGAGTTTTCGTTGAATAAAAGAGGAAAAAATAGAAACATGTCGGGGAATACCAAAAGATTGCTGCTAATCACAAAGACAAAAAACAAAACAACGAAATAAACACAGCACCAGCACCACCACGAACAACAACAACAACAACAACAACAACAACAACAGCAACACCTCACCCAGAACATCTCAAGTCAGAGATTTGAGCGCTTTTCTAATCATGGGAAGACACAAGAGTCTTGGTCCATTGAAATCATTCCTAGGTGTGCATCTGAACTTTCCAGGACTACTATCCTGCTTTTCTCCATCTTGAATTGCCCTCGGGGGCCACCCTTGCGGGCAGAGGCAGTGTGTGAGTGCCGATGGCAGGGCCACAACCTTTGTTTACTGAAGAGGCTGGTGACATTTTGTGTCCGCAGATGCAAAGCAAAGCAGGCGGTCACCGTGGCGTGAGTGTTTAAGGATGTCATGCCCATATGCCACCCAGAGCCTGGCGCGAGACCAACGTGGAAGGTGATCGTGAGGCTCCTTACAGTTTCCTCAACGTTTCCTTTCTTTGCTCCTCTAAAGTCTTCCTAGGTGTGCAGAGCGAGCAGGAGGGAGCTCCAAGGGAAAGCACATCCACGTCCCAGGGATTTCGCACACGCTGAAGTATCTGGAGGACTCTTAGAATTGAGGAGTGGAGTGTCTGTTTGGGGCATTCTTGTAGGCCAAGCTGTCCCAGGAAGTAGGCCCACCTTTGAAATTGGTGAGAAAAAACAAACACACGAAAACATCCCGCGACCACAAAAGTCACCACCTTCCTGTCGGGTAGGGCCTAAGGGGGATCTTTCCCAGGCATGAAACATCAGGGCACATCGGACACTGATTTGGGGGAAATGCAGGGAGGAAGGAGGGCAGGGATTGGGAGCAGCACGTGGTGGAACCCCTACTCTCAGCATCGCTTCACACCCTTGCCTGTGTTCGCCAGGGCTTAATGTTACTGAAATCACTCGGGCTCGCGCACGCACGCCCCCACCACCCCGCACATGGTCACATTCAGGGCAGCACGCCTGCGCAGGCCCCCGCACTGGTGCCCACTCTGCCCGTCTCCGTGGACCCGACGGTTGCCCTACCTTCCTTGTTCCCTGTTCTTCCTCCTTGCCCTTTTCTGTTGCTATTTCCACTTCCCAGTTGGGCACTACAGCATCGCCAAACAGGCCTCTCCCTGGACACGCTTCTGCCCCTTGCCTGAGTGGCTGAGACTTAGCCTTGGCTGACGGCTCTTCCCTCAGGAAGCCCCAGGAGGCTTCGGCCGGTTCCATCTGCCAACTTGGGACACAGTGTGCCCTGGGGATCGCCTTCATGCTTCACCCCCATTATGGTTCTTTCTTTTGATTTCTGTTTGCTCTCCGCTTTCGGCTCCTGCCTTCCACTCAATGCCTTACTTTCAGTTCTTCCCTCTGGACAAAAGGCACGGCTGGGAGCGTGCCTGGGAAGCTCAACATGGCCAATACATGTACTTTCCCTGTGCAAGGGAAAATGCCCCCGTGGACTAGGAGAGTAAGGGGCATTCCCTCACAGCCATCCCTTAATTGCCATCGGGGATTACCTCACCCCTCTCGTGTCCCTTACCTCCCCTTAGTAACCTAGAGTTCCCAGGGTTCTACCTAACCTTTCCTGAGTGCCCTGAGTGCATCCCGAGGCTCTTTGGCCCTTTGCAGTGTACCCATGACATACTCAGGGTGTCAGAGGTGGCTCTACCTCTCCTTTTGCCTTCTGTAGGCCCGGCGGGCCCACTGCTGAGTCGGAGCCCTTGATGGCACTCAGGAGGAACCCCCACGCCGCCCCCGCCGCCATGCCCAGGTCAAGGGGCTGCCTGGTGGCCTGTCCTTTCGTCTGCCGGCAGCTTGTGTCTCCCTGTCACTCCCTGTGCATGTTGCAAAAGATACACAGTGAAGCGCCTCTGCACTGGATCCAGGGCATCGCTCGTGGTTGTCGTGGCGACGGTGGTGGAGGTGGTGGTGATGGTGACGGTGGTGGTGGTGGTGGTGGTCAGTTACTGCTTCCCTCTATTCCTTTCACTGTCTATTCTGAGCTGGCCTAGTGTCCTCAGCGTCCCTCGCACGTCTGCTCTTTCGTTAAGGGGGAGGCACGAGTGTAGGAGAAGGCAGTCGTGTGGTTCACTTCGGACTCTTCCCCTTCCTCCTCGACATCTTTTCCCTTCTCCAGCGGTGGAGGGCATTGTCACCCTCCGGGAAAACCCAGAAAACTAAACATCAACAAAACCAAACAAGATCTAGGAGTTACTTCGCAGTGAAACAGCATGACGAACTCGAGGCTTGCAAAATTATCTCTTGACTTTCCATTCGGTGCAGTTGTTCTCCTTATGGAAGCCCTTCAAGTCCAAACGTGAGCCAGCAGGGGCCTCCTCAAGTTGCACCCTGCTTGCCGTGGGTTCCCAATCCAATGGCGTGATCCGAACAGTGTACATTTCACTGTATTACTTACGAGCGGTCGCCTCCCTGTCCACAAGCCCAGGCAGGTTGGTGCTGGCCGCCGCTCAGAAGACCAGGCAATCAAGCACCCACAGCCGGATACCCACGGCAACACACGCCCACGGGCAGGCAAGCACCTTAGACAGGTGTGAGAGCATGGGCTCGAGTACACACACACACACAAACACACACACACACACACACACACACACATACACACCCTATCTTCCTACCCCGCCACACACAGCACACCCTCACACAACCACAAACATACTGACACACGCTGTCACCTGTGCTTTCCTCTATACCCTCGCACCTGTCTCCCCCCCGCCCAACCCCAACCCCATCCCCTGACCACTGCAAATACTCTGAGAATGGCTGAAACACGCATTCCCAGAGGGGCTCTCAAAAAGGGACACGCAGCCACTCTGTGTTCCAGGTGATAGTCGTCGGTCAGCAGGTGGGCCCAAGCTGCCAGTGTAAACCTGAAACGTCCCTTGTTTAGCCAGATAAATGGGGTCTTCAAGTGGGAGCAGAGTCTGTGCCCATCCTCAAGAGAAGCAAGGCCCTGTGTGGGGCTCTGTGACTGGCCATGTTTGTTAGCCTTGCAAGGTTCCTGTGTGAGGGCAAGGCCAGCCCGCCCAGAGCCAGTCCTTGGCACCCCATGTTGGGGGCGCCTCCGGGTAGGGCCAGCCACTTCTGGCTGCACTGTTGGGCCAGCCCGAGGTGGTGGCCTCAAGCCGAAGCTCCGGGCCTTGAAAGGGAAGCGGAGTCCTGCAACAAAGTGACTTGCAAGCCAGCGGGGTTTTCGCCACCAGTAAGGTGGCTGCCACCTGGTCCAGGAGAAATCCTGTGATTTAGACACTCAGGCAATGTCACCCAGCCAGGTCGCTTGGTGTATCCTTTGCCTTTTACTTCTCCCAAGAGCAGGAGTCAAGAAAAAGGGGGTTGGAGGAAAGGAAGTGGAAAGGACTGCAGGGGGTCCAGCCTCGTGGCCAGTGGTCCTTTCGTCCTGTGCATTTGGTGGTCCGCGTGGGTGCCGGTGGGTGGTTGCTTTCTTTCCTTTTCTCTCCTCCTTCGTGGCACTGTCTGTGTTGGTTTGGTTTTGCTTTTGGTTTTACATTAGAAGGGGAGGAGAACCCAGGCCTGATGATGTAGTGGGGGCAGGGTTAGGCGCTTAGTTGGCCTGGATGGAGCTATACTGCCACCAAGCGGAGATGGTTTCGCTCAAAGCCAGTTACCAGGTCTCAAGGGATGGAGACAGCCACAGGGCTGGAAGCAACTGGCCCACTGGGGACGGCGCGGCGTGGGGCTGGGGTGGGTGTGTTGTCCTGAGGGTGCACATGGGCAGTGGGCTCCGGGCCGTGCCTTCATGTGTGCTCTCCGCGGAGGACTGGACCCTGGTTGTGCAGCTGGGCAAGGCCCTCAGAAACCCCAGGGGCAGCACGAGATGGCCGCCCCTGGGAGTGCCCGGTGCAAATGGCCCCGGCTCCAGGACCTCTAAGACCCTCAGCTTCCGGTGAGGAAGGGGGCCACGTGACCCCAGTGCGGCCGCAGGCAGGGCACCCCGGCACTCCCCAGCAGGGACACCGGAGGAAAAGTTGCAGAGTTGCTCTGGGCCCACCCCCAAAATGGCTGACGGGGGAAGCTCCGCTCCCTGGGCTGGACAGTCCGGGAACTGCCTGCTGTGTCCGGGGCCCCGAGAGCTCGTGATTTTCCCCATAGGGTCGCACTGGCGCGCACGGCGCCCTCACAGGCCTCTGAAACCCCGTGGAGGAGACCTCCTGCTCCTTGGGCAGAACCCATTCTGCCCAGCACAGCGTCGCTGTTCCCTGCGCAGGGCAGAAGACACAGCTCGGCTGCCTGGGCTTTTCACATAACGCATTCCGCCGGATGGCACTGTGGCTCCAGAAATGGCAGTCTCCCCTTTCCCTACCCCCACCGAGCCTTCCGCGCCTGCCTTTAACTTCCAAACAGTGGACGGTGTGTAGTGGTGGCTGTGAAACTGTTAGATCACCTTCCTCGTCCTCGTCCTCGTCCTCGTCCTCGTCCTCCTCCACCTCCTCCTCCTCCTCCTTCTCCCCATCATCATCATCATCATTATCATCATCATCAACAGCAGCAGCAGCAGCAGCCACAGAGGCACCAATATCCCATTATCCTCATCCCCATCCATAGTCCAGCTCACCGACCACCCATGTCACCTTCAGCTGGGCTCTTCACCAACTTGGCCACTTTCCACCAAACCCGCAAGTGTAGCTAGGCAGTTCTTGATTCCCTTGATGCCCTGGTTCACAGTGAACGCCGCTGTCGACGACACTGCAGAGATCCCACCAGTGAGCTTGCAGTTTCTTCTTTGTATCTTCTGACTCCTGTCCTGTGGCTTGTCTGCACCGCATCACTTCCTAGGGAGCAACCTCTGTTCTGCTCAAGTTGAGTGCTTCACTGGGACAAAGAGCCTGTGGGTCAGTGGCAGACACATCCCGGGAAGGTTCCGAAGGTTGTGAACCCTTCTTTGCTTGAGTCACAAGGGTCCGGAGGTGACCACCGCGCTGCATCCCTGCGTGGAAACCCCGAGCATCCTTTGTGCGCAGGGGTGGGACTTTTGGGGATGGCATGGGTCGCACCGGTGGGCCTACTTGGGGAAGGCCACTTGGCCTCGACTACATTTGTCCACAAGTTCGCTACCACCGGGGTCTTTCTTCCCGCAGGCCTCGCTAGCCAGGCTCTCAGGCTTCAGTTCTGCGCCAGAAGCCCGTCCACATGTCATGCTCAATTCTTTCCAGGTGCCCCTGTGAATTTTTATCCTTTGGGAGAAGTGGGATACAGGGCGGAGGGGGAGGGGAAGTGGGTCTTGGGGTTTGGAGGGTCATGTGGAAGAAGGGAGCTTTTTGGCTTGCTTTGGCATGGAGATCACTCTGTTTCTCAACCTAACCTCTGACACTGGCCTAGTGTTCTCACTGGAAGACCCGTGAGATCTTGCAGGGGAAATTATGGATCCCCGGGAAACACGCGTGCGCACACACACACACACACAGTCACACACACACACACACACTCACACACGGACACGCACATGCACACATCTCAGAAACCACTTCTGAAGAACCACTCAACAACTTACCCGAAGGCTTACCCTAACCCGTACCCTAATCCTAACCCGTACACTAACACTAACCCGTACCCTAACACTTACGCTAACCTTAAACCGTTGTCGTACCTGTACCCTAAACCCCTTCCCTAACCCTAACACTAACCCTAACCCTAACCCTTACCCGAAGCCTTACCCTAAACCGTACCCTCATCCTAACCCGTACACTAACACTAACCCGTACCCTAACACTTACGCTAACCCTAAACCGTTGTCGTACACTAACCTGTACCCTAAACCGTACCCGTTCCCTAACCCTAACTCTAATCCTAACCGTCACCCGTACGCGTTCCCTAACCCTAACCCGTACCCGTACCCTAACAACTACCCTAACCGTACCCTAACACGTACGCTAACCCTAAACCGTTGTCATACCCTGATCTGTACCCTAAACCGTACCCGTTCCCTAACCCTAACCTTAAACGTAACCCTAAACCTTACCTGAAGCCTTACCCTAACCCGTACCCTAATTCTAACCCGTACACTAATACTAACCCGTACTCTAACACGTACGCTAACCCTAACCCGTTGTCGTACACTAACCTGCACCCTAAACCGTACCCGTTCCCTAACCCTAACCCTAACCCTAACATTAACACTAACGCTTACCCTAATCCTTACCCTAACCCGTACCATAATCCTAATCCGTACAGGAACACTAACCCGTATCCTAACACGTACGCTAACCCTAAACCGTTGTCGTACCCTAACCTGTACCATAAACCGTACCCGTTCCCTAACGCTAACCCTAACCATAACCATAACCATAACCCTAACCCTAACACTAACCCTAACCCAAACCCTAACACTAACCCTAACCCTAACCCCTAACCACAACCACAACCCCAACCGTAACCCTAACCCTAACCCTAACTAAAACCCTAACCCTACTACCTCTAACCCTAACCCTAACCCTAACCCTAACCCTAACCCTAACCCTATGATGCATTTCCAGGCAGAACCTCAAAACGAGGGATCAGGGCCTTTATCCAGAGCCGACTGGGATGTGTAGAGAGCAGAAAAAGGTCCAACGTAAAAGCTGAGAGGAACCTTTTATTCGGGGATCTTACTGAGGACTACAGACACGGCGACAGCCACTCACAAAGTGCTATGGAAAGGTTTTGAATTAGTACGGGAGGAAGGAGCCAGGCTATGTAGGAGTTTTCGTTGAATAAAAGAGGAAAAAATAGAAACATGTCGGGGAATACCAAAAGATTGCTGCTAATCACAAAGACAAAAAACAAAACAACGAAATAAACACAGCACCAGCACCACCACGAACAACAACAACAACAACAACAACAACAACAACAGCAACACCTCACCCAGAACATCTCAAGTCAGAGATTTGAGCGCTTTTCTAATCATGGGAAGACACAAGAGTCTTGGTCCATTGAAATCATTCCTAGGTGTGCATCTGAACTTTCCAGGACTACTATCCTGCTTTTCTCCATCTTGAATTGCCCTCGGGGGCCACCCTTGCGGGCAGAGGCAGTGTGTGAGTGCCGATGGCAGGGCCACAACCTTTGTTTACTGAAGAGGCTGGTGACATTTTGTGTCCGCAGATGCAAAGCAAAGCAGGCGGTCACCGTGGCGTGAGTGTTTAAGGATGTCATGCCCATATGCCACCCAGAGCCTGGCGCGAGACCAACGTGGAAGGTGATCGTGAGGCTCCTTACAGTTTCCTCAACGTTTCCTTTCTTTGCTCCTCTAAAGTCTTCCTAGGTGTGCAGAGCGAGCAGGAGGGAGCTCCAAGGGAAAGCACATCCACGTCCCAGGGATTTCGCACACGCTGAAGTATCTGGAGGACTCTTAGAATTGAGGAGTGGAGTGTCTGTTTGGGGCATTCTTGTAGGCCAAGCTGTCCCAGGAAGTAGGCCCACCTTTGAAATTGGTGAGAAAAAACAAACACACGAAAACATCCCGCGACCACAAAAGTCACCACCTTCCTGTCGGGTAGGGCCTAAGGGGGATCTTTCCCAGGCATGAAACATCAGGGCACATCGGACACTGATTTGGGGGAAATGCAGGGAGGAAGGAGGGCAGGGATTGGGAGCAGCACGTGGTGGAACCCCTACTCTCAGCATCGCTTCACACCCTTGCCTGTGTTCGCCAGGGCTTAATGTTACTGAAATCACTCGGGCTCGCGCACGCACGCCCCCACCACCCCGCACATGGTCACATTCAGGGCAGCACGCCTGCGCAGGCCCCCGCACTGGTGCCCACTCTGCCCGTCTCCGTGGACCCGACGGTTGCCCTACCTTCCTTGTTCCCTGTTCTTCCTCCTTGCCCTTTTCTGTTGCTATTTCCACTTCCCAGTTGGGCACTACAGCATCGCCAAACAGGCCTCTCCCTGGACACGCTTCTGCCCCTTGCCTGAGTGGCTGAGACTTAGCCTTGGCTGACGGCTCTTCCCTCAGGAAGCCCCAGGAGGCTTCGGCCGGTTCCATCTGCCAACTTGGGACACAGTGTGCCCTGGGGATCGCCTTCATGCTTCACCCCCATTATGGTTCTTTCTTTTGATTTCTGTTTGCTCTCCGCTTTCGGCTCCTGCCTTCCACTCAATGCCTTACTTTCAGTTCTTCCCTCTGGACAAAAGGCACGGCTGGGAGCGTGCCTGGGAAGCTCAACATGGCCAATACATGTACTTTCCCTGTGCAAGGGAAAATGCCCCCGTGGACTAGGAGAGTAAGGGGCATTCCCTCACAGCCATCCCTTAATTGCCATCGGGGATTACCTCACCCCTCTCGTGTCCCTTACCTCCCCTTAGTAACCTAGAGTTCCCAGGGTTCTACCTAACCTTTCCTGAGTGCCCTGAGTGCATCCCGAGGCTCTTTGGCCCTTTGCAGTGTACCCATGACATACTCAGGGTGTCAGAGGTGGCTCTACCTCTCCTTTTGCCTTCTGTAGGCCCGGCGGGCCCACTGCTGAGTCGGAGCCCTTGATGGCACTCAGGAGGAACCCCCACGCCGCCCCCGCCGCCATGCCCAGGTCAAGGGGCTGCCTGGTGGCCTGTCCTTTCGTCTGCCGGCAGCTTGTGTCTCCCTGTCACTCCCTGTGCATGTTGCAAAAGATACACAGTGAAGCGCCTCTGCACTGGATCCAGGGCATCGCTCGTGGTTGTCGTGGCGACGGTGGTGGAGGTGGTGGTGATGGTGACGGTGGTGGTGGTGGTGGTGGTCAGTTACTGCTTCCCTCTATTCCTTTCACTGTCTATTCTGAGCTGGCCTAGTGTCCTCAGCGTCCTCCTCGCACGTCTGCTCTTTCGTTAAGGGGGAGGCACGAGTGTAGGAGAAGGCAGTCGTGTGGTTCACTTCGGACTCTTCCCCTTCCTCCTCGACATCTTTTCCCTTCTCCAGCGGTGGAGGGCATTGTCACCCTCCGGGAAAACCCAGAAAACTAAACATCAACAAAACCAAACAAGATCTAGGAGTTACTTCGCAGTGAAACAGCATGACGAACTCGAGGCTTGCAAAATTATCTCTTGACTTTCCATTCGGTGCAGTTGTTCTCCTTATGGAAGCCCTTCAAGTCCAAACGTGAGCCAGCAGGGGCCTCCTCAAGTTGCACCCTGCTTGCCGTGGGTTCCCAATCCAATGGCGTGATCCGAACAGTGTACATTTCACTGTATTACTTACGAGCGGTCGCCTCCCTGTCCACAAGCCCAGGCAGGTTGGTGCTGGCCGCCGCTCAGAAGACCAGGCAATCAAGCACCCACAGCCGGATACCCACGGCAACACACGCCCACGGGCAGGCAAGCACCTTAGACAGGTGTGAGAGCATGGGCTCGAGTACACACACACACACAAACACACACACACACACACACACACACATACACACCCTATCTTCCTACCCCGCCACACACAGCACACCCTCACACAACCACAAACATACTGACACACGCTGTCACCTGTGCTTTCCTCTATACCCTCGCACCTGTCTCCCCCCCGCCCAACCCCAACCCCATCCCCTGACCACTGCAAATACTCTGAGAATGGCTGAAACACGCATTCCCAGAGGGGCTCTCAAAAAGGGACACGCAGCCACTCTGTGTTCCAGGTGATAGTCGTCGGTCAGCAGGTGGGCCCAAGCTGCCAGTGTAAACCTGAAACGTCCCTTGTTTAGCCAGATAAATGGGGTCTTCAAGTGGGAGCAGAGTCTGTGCCCATCCTCAAGAGAAGCAAGGCCCTGTGTGGGGCTCTGTGACTGGCCATGTTTGTTAGCCTTGCAAGGTTCCTGTGTGAGGGCAAGGCCAGCCCGCCCAGAGCCAGTCCTTGGCACCCCATGTTGGGGGCGCCTCCGGGTAGGGCCAGCCACTTCTGGCTGCACTGTTGGGCCAGCCCGAGGTGGTGGCCTCAAGCCGAAGCTCCGGGCCTTGAAAGGGAAGCGGAGTCCTGCAACAAAGTGACTTGCAAGCCAGCGGGGTTTTCGCCACCAGTAAGGTGGCTGCCACCTGGTCCAGGAGAAATCCTGTGATTTAGACACTCAGGCAATGTCACCCAGCCAGGTCGCTTGGTGTATCCTTTGCCTTTTACTTCTCCCAAGAGCAGGAGTCAAGAAAAAGGGGGTTGGAGGAAAGGAAGTGGAAAGGACTGCAGGGGGTCCAGCCTCGTGGCCAGTGGTCCTTTCGTCCTGTGCATTTGGTGGTCCGCGTGGGTGCCGGTGGGTGGTTGCTTTCTTTCCTTTTCTCTCCTCCTTCGTGGCACTGTCTGTGTTGGTTTGGTTTTGCTTTTGGTTTTACATTAGAAGGGGAGGAGAACCCAGGCCTGATGATGTAGTGGGGGCAGGGTTAGGCGCTTAGTTGGCCTGGATGGAGCTATACTGCCACCAAGCGGAGATGGTTTCGCTCAAAGCCAGTTACCAGGTCTCAAGGGATGGAGACAGCCACAGGGCTGGAAGCAACTGGCCCACTGGGGACGGCGCGGCGTGGGGCTGGGGTGGGTGTGTTGTCCTGAGGGTGCACATGGGCAGTGGGCTCCGGGCCGTGCCTTCATGTGTGCTCTCCGCGGAGGACTGGACCCTGGTTGTGCAGCTGGGCAAGGCCCTCAGAAACCCCAGGGGCAGCACGAGATGGCCGCCCCTGGGAGTGCCCGGTGCAAATGGCCCCGGCTCCAGGACCTCTAAGACCCTCAGCTTCCGGTGAGGAAGGGGGCCACGTGACCCCAGTGCGGCCGCAGGCAGGGCACCCCGGCACTCCCCAGCAGGGACACCGGAGGAAAAGTTGCAGAGTTGCTCTGGGCCCACCCCCAAAATGGCTGACGGGGGAAGCTCCGCTCCCTGGGCTGGACAGTCCGGGAACTGCCTGCTGTGTCCGGGGCCCCGAGAGCTCGTGATTTTCCCCATAGGGTCGCACTGGCGCGCACGGCGCCCTCACAGGCCTCTGAAACCCCGTGGAGGAGACCTCCTGCTCCTTGGGCAGAACCCATTCTGCCCAGCACAGCGTCGCTGTTCCCTGCGCAGGGCAGAAGACACAGCTCGGCTGCCTGGGCTTTTCACATAACGCATTCCGCCGGATGGCACTGTGGCTCCAGAAATGGCAGTCTCCCCTTTCCCTACCCCCACCGAGCCTTCCGCGCCTGCCTTTAACTTCCAAACAGTGGACGGTGTGTAGTGGTGGCTGTGAAACTGTTAGATCACCTTCCTCGTCCTCGTCCTCGTCCTCGTCCTCGTCCTCCTCCACCTCCTCCTCCTCCTCCTTCTCCCCATCATCATCATCATCATTATCATCATCATCAACAGCAGCAGCAGCAGCAGCCACAGAGGCACCAATATCCCATTATCCTCATCCCCATCCATAGTCCAGCTCACCGACCACCCATGTCACCTTCAGCTGGGCTCTTCACCAACTTGGCCACTTTCCACCAAACCCGCAAGTGTAGCTAGGCAGTTCTTGATTCCCTTGATGCCCTGGTTCACAGTGAACGCCGCTGTCGACGACACTGCAGAGATCCCACCAGTGAGCTTGCAGTTTCTTCTTTGTATCTTCTGACTCCTGTCCTGTGGCTTGTCTGCACCGCATCACTTCCTAGGGAGCAACCTCTGTTCTGCTCAAGTTGAGTGCTTCACTGGGACAAAGAGCCTGTGGGTCAGTGGCAGACACATCCCGGGAAGGTTCCGAAGGTTGTGAACCCTTCTTTACTTGAGTCACAAGGGTCCGGAGGTGACCACCGCGCTGCATCCCTGCGTGGAAACCCCGAGCATCCTTTGTGCGCAGGGGTGGGACTTTTGGGGATGGCATGGGTCGCACCGGTGGGCCTACTTGGGGAAGGCCACTTGGCCTCGACTACATTTGTCCACAAGTTCGCTACCACCGGGGTCTTTCTTCCCGCAGGCCTCGCTAGCCAGGCTCTCAGGCTTCAGTTCTGCGCCAGAAGCCCGTCCACATGTCATGCTCAATTCTTTCCAGGTGCCCCTGTGAATTTTTATCCTTTGGGAGAAGTGGGATACAGGGCGGAGGGGGAGGGGAAGTGGGTCTTGGGGTTTGGAGGGTCATGTGGAAGAAGGGAGCTTTTAGGCTTGCTTTGGCATGGAGATCACTCTGTTTCTCAACCTAACCTCTGACACTGGCCTAGTGTTCTCACTGGAAGACCCGTGAGATCTTGCAGGGGAAATTATGGATCCCCGGGAAACACGCGTGCGCACACACACACACACACAGTCACACACACACACACACACTCACACACGGACACGCACATGCACACATCTCAGAAACCACTTCTGAAGAACCACTCAACAACTTACCCGAAGGCTTACCCTAACCCGTACCCTAATCCTAACCCGTACACTAACACTAACCCGTACCCTAACACTTACGCTAACCTTAAACCGTTGTCGTACCTGTACCCTAAACCCCTTCCCTAACCCTAACACTAACCCTAACCCTAACCCTTACCCGAAGCCTTACCCTAAACCGTACCCTCATCCTAACCCGTACACTAACACTAACCCGTACCCTAACACTTACGCTAACCCTAAACCGTTGTCGTACACTAACCTGTACCCTAAACCGTACCCGTTCCCTAACCCTAACTCTAATCCTAACCGTCACCCGTACGCGTTCCCTAACCCTAACCCGTACCCGTACCCTAACAACTACCCTAACCGTACCCTAACACGTACGCTAACCCTAAACCGTTGTCATACCCTGATCTGTACCCTAAACCGTACCCGTTCCCTAACCCTAACCTTAAACGTAACCCTAAACCTTACCTGAAGCCTTACCCTAACCCGTACCCTAATTCTAACCCGTACACTAATACTAACCCGTACTCTAACACGTACGCTAACCCTAACCCGTTGTCGTACACTAACCTGCACCCTAAACCGTACCCGTTCCCTAACCCTAACCCTAACCCTAACATTAACACTAACGCTTACCCTAATCCTTACCCTAACCCGTACCATAATCCTAATCCGTACAGGAACACTAACCCGTATCCTAACACGTACGCTAACCCTAAACCGTTGTCGTACCCTAACCTGTACCATAAACCGTACCCGTTCCCTAACGCTAACCCTAACCA
Source organism: Lagenorhynchus albirostris (assembly GCF_949774975.1). NCBI lineage: Eukaryota > Metazoa > Chordata > Mammalia > Artiodactyla > Delphinidae > Lagenorhynchus > Lagenorhynchus albirostris. The sequence goes on along the minus strand of NC_083116.1, from coordinate 83,026,712 downwards.
TAACCATAACCATAACCCTAACCCTAACACTAACCCTAACCCAAACCCTAACACTAACCCTAACCCTAACCCCTAACCACAACCACAACCCCAACCGTAACCCTAACCCTAACCCTAACTAAAACCCTAACCCTACTACCTCTAACCCTAACCCTAACCCTAACCCTAACCCTAACCCTAACCCTATGATGCATTTCCAGGCAGAACCTCAAAACGAGGGATCAGGGCCTTTATCCAGAGCCGACTGGGATGTGTAGAGAGCAGAAAAAGGTCCAACGTAAAAGCTGAGAGGAACCTTTTATTCGGGGATCTTACTGAGGACTACAGACACGGCGACAGCCACTCACAAAGTGCTATGGAAAGGTTTTGAATTAGTACGGGAGGAAGGAGCCAGGCTATGTAGGAGTTTTCGTTGAATAAAAGAGGAAAAAATAGAAACATGTCGGGGAATACCAAAAGATTGCTGCTAATCACAAAGACAAAAAACAAAACAACGAAATAAACACAGCACCAGCACCACCACGAACAACAACAACAACAACAACAACAACAACAACAGCAACACCTCACCCAGAACATCTCAAGTCAGAGATTTGAGCGCTTTTCTAATCATGGGAAGACACAAGAGTCTTGGTCCATTGAAATCATTCCTAGGTGTGCATCTGAACTTTCCAGGACTACTATCCTGCTTTTCTCCATCTTGAATTGCCCTCGGGGGCCACCCTTGCGGGCAGAGGCAGTGTGTGAGTGCCGATGGCAGGGCCACAACCTTTGTTTACTGAAGAGGCTGGTGACATTTTGTGTCCGCAGATGCAAAGCAAAGCAGGCGGTCACCGTGGCGTGAGTGTTTAAGGATGTCATGCCCATATGCCACCCAGAGCCTGGCGCGAGACCAACGTGGAAGGTGATCGTGAGGCTCCTTACAGTTTCCTCAACGTTTCCTTTCTTTGCTCCTCTAAAGTCTTCCTAGGTGTGCAGAGCGAGCAGGAGGGAGCTCCAAGGGAAAGCACATCCACGTCCCAGGGATTTCGCACACGCTGAAGTATCTGGAGGACTCTTAGAATTGAGGAGTGGAGTGTCTGTTTGGGGCATTCTTGTAGGCCAAGCTGTCCCAGGAAGTAGGCCCACCTTTGAAATTGGTGAGAAAAAACAAACACACGAAAACATCCCGCGACCACAAAAGTCACCACCTTCCTGTCGGGTAGGGCCTAAGGGGGATCTTTCCCAGGCATGAAACATCAGGGCACATCGGACACTGATTTGGGGGAAATGCAGGGAGGAAGGAGGGCAGGGATTGGGAGCAGCACGTGGTGGAACCCCTACTCTCAGCATCGCTTCACACCCTTGCCTGTGTTCGCCAGGGCTTAATGTTACTGAAATCACTCGGGCTCGCGCACGCACGCCCCCACCACCCCGCACATGGTCACATTCAGGGCAGCACGCCTGCGCAGGCCCCCGCACTGGTGCCCACTCTGCCCGTCTCCGTGGACCCGACGGTTGCCCTACCTTCCTTGTTCCCTGTTCTTCCTCCTTGCCCTTTTCTGTTGCTATTTCCACTTCCCAGTTGGGCACTACAGCATCGCCAAACAGGCCTCTCCCTGGACACGCTTCTGCCCCTTGCCTGAGTGGCTGAGACTTAGCCTTGGCTGACGGCTCTTCCCTCAGGAAGCCCCAGGAGGCTTCGGCCGGTTCCATCTGCCAACTTGGGACACAGTGTGCCCTGGGGATCGCCTTCATGCTTCACCCCCATTATGGTTCTTTCTTTTGATTTCTGTTTGCTCTCCGCTTTCGGCTCCTGCCTTCCACTCAATGCCTTACTTTCAGTTCTTCCCTCTGGACAAAAGGCACGGCTGGGAGCGTGCCTGGGAAGCTCAACATGGCCAATACATGTACTTTCCCTGTGCAAGGGAAAATGCCCCCGTGGACTAGGAGAGTAAGGGGCATTCCCTCACAGCCATCCCTTAATTGCCATCGGGGATTACCTCACCCCTCTCGTGTCCCTTACCTCCCCTTAGTAACCTAGAGTTCCCAGGGTTCTACCTAACCTTTCCTGAGTGCCCTGAGTGCATCCCGAGGCTCTTTGGCCCTTTGCAGTGTACCCATGACATACTCAGGGTGTCAGAGGTGGCTCTACCTCTCCTTTTGCCTTCTGTAGGCCCGGCGGGCCCACTGCTGAGTCGGAGCCCTTGATGGCACTCAGGAGGAACCCCCACGCCGCCCCCGCCGCCATGCCCAGGTCAAGGGGCTGCCTGGTGGCCTGTCCTTTCGTCTGCCGGCAGCTTGTGTCTCCCTGTCACTCCCTGTGCATGTTGCAAAAGATACACAGTGAAGCGCCTCTGCACTGGATCCAGGGCATCGCTCGTGGTTGTCGTGGCGACGGTGGTGGAGGTGGTGGTGATGGTGACGGTGGTGGTGGTGGTGGTGGTCAGTTACTGCTTCCCTCTATTCCTTTCACTGTCTATTCTGAGCTGGCCTAGTGTCCTCAGCGTCCTCCTCGCACGTCTGCTCTTTCGTTAAGGGGGAGGCACGAGTGTAGGAGAAGGCAGTCGTGTGGTTCACTTCGGACTCTTCCCCTTCCTCCTCGACATCTTTTCCCTTCTCCAGCGGTGGAGGGCATTGTCACCCTCCGGGAAAACCCAGAAAACTAAACATCAACAAAACCAAACAAGATCTAGGAGTTACTTCGCAGTGAAACAGCATGACGAACTCGAGGCTTGCAAAATTATCTCTTGACTTTCCATTCGGTGCAGTTGTTCTCCTTATGGAAGCCCTTCAAGTCCAAACGTGAGCCAGCAGGGGCCTCCTCAAGTTGCACCCTGCTTGCCGTGGGTTCCCAATCCAATGGCGTGATCCGAACAGTGTACATTTCACTGTATTACTTACGAGCGGTCGCCTCCCTGTCCACAAGCCCAGGCAGGTTGGTGCTGGCCGCCGCTCAGAAGACCAGGCAATCAAGCACCCACAGCCGGATACCCACGGCAACACACGCCCACGGGCAGGCAAGCACCTTAGACAGGTGTGAGAGCATGGGCTCGAGTACACACACACACACAAACACACACACACACACACACACACACATACACACCCTATCTTCCTACCCCGCCACACACAGCACACCCTCACACAACCACAAACATACTGACACACGCTGTCACCTGTGCTTTCCTCTATACCCTCGCACCTGTCTCCCCCCCGCCCAACCCCAACCCCATCCCCTGACCACTGCAAATACTCTGAGAATGGCTGAAACACGCATTCCCAGAGGGGCTCTCAAAAAGGGACACGCAGCCACTCTGTGTTCCAGGTGATAGTCGTCGGTCAGCAGGTGGGCCCAAGCTGCCAGTGTAAACCTGAAACGTCCCTTGTTTAGCCAGATAAATGGGGTCTTCAAGTGGGAGCAGAGTCTGTGCCCATCCTCAAGAGAAGCAAGGCCCTGTGTGGGGCTCTGTGACTGGCCATGTTTGTTAGCCTTGCAAGGTTCCTGTGTGAGGGCAAGGCCAGCCCGCCCAGAGCCAGTCCTTGGCACCCCATGTTGGGGGCGCCTCCGGGTAGGGCCAGCCACTTCTGGCTGCACTGTTGGGCCAGCCCGAGGTGGTGGCCTCAAGCCGAAGCTCCGGGCCTTGAAAGGGAAGCGGAGTCCTGCAACAAAGTGACTTGCAAGCCAGCGGGGTTTTCGCCACCAGTAAGGTGGCTGCCACCTGGTCCAGGAGAAATCCTGTGATTTAGACACTCAGGCAATGTCACCCAGCCAGGTCGCTTGGTGTATCCTTTGCCTTTTACTTCTCCCAAGAGCAGGAGTCAAGAAAAAGGGGGTTGGAGGAAAGGAAGTGGAAAGGACTGCAGGGGGTCCAGCCTCGTGGCCAGTGGTCCTTTCGTCCTGTGCATTTGGTGGTCCGCGTGGGTGCCGGTGGGTGGTTGCTTTCTTTCCTTTTCTCTCCTCCTTCGTGGCACTGTCTGTGTTGGTTTGGTTTTGCTTTTGGTTTTACATTAGAAGGGGAGGAGAACCCAGGCCTGATGATGTAGTGGGGGCAGGGTTAGGCGCTTAGTTGGCCTGGATGGAGCTATACTGCCACCAAGCGGAGATGGTTTCGCTCAAAGCCAGTTACCAGGTCTCAAGGGATGGAGACAGCCACAGGGCTGGAAGCAACTGGCCCACTGGGGACGGCGCGGCGTGGGGCTGGGGTGGGTGTGTTGTCCTGAGGGTGCACATGGGCAGTGGGCTCCGGGCCGTGCCTTCATGTGTGCTCTCCGCGGAGGACTGGACCCTGGTTGTGCAGCTGGGCAAGGCCCTCAGAAACCCCAGGGGCAGCACGAGATGGCCGCCCCTGGGAGTGCCCGGTGCAAATGGCCCCGGCTCCAGGACCTCTAAGACCCTCAGCTTCCGGTGAGGAAGGGGGCCACGTGACCCCAGTGCGGCCGCAGGCAGGGCACCCCGGCACTCCCCAGCAGGGACACCGGAGGAAAAGTTGCAGAGTTGCTCTGGGCCCACCCCCAAAATGGCTGACGGGGGAAGCTCCGCTCCCTGGGCTGGACAGTCCGGGAACTGCCTGCTGTGTCCGGGGCCCCGAGAGCTCGTGATTTTCCCCATAGGGTCGCACTGGCGCGCACGGCGCCCTCACAGGCCTCTGAAACCCCGTGGAGGAGACCTCCTGCGCCTTGGGCAGAACCCATTCTGCCCAGCACAGCGTCGCTGTTCCCTGCGCAGGGCAGAAGACACAGCTCGGCTGCCTGGGCTTTTCACATAACGCATTCCGCCGGATGGCACTGTGGCTCCAGAAATGGCAGTCTCCCCTTTCCCTACCCCCACCGAGCCTTCCGCGCCTGCCTTTAACTTCCAAACAGTGGACGGTGTGTAGTGGTGGCTGTGAAACTGTTAGATCACCTTCCTCGTCCTCGTCCTCGTCCTCGTCCTCGTCCTCCTCCACCTCCTCCTCCTCCTCCTTCTCCCCATCATCATCATCATCATTATCATCATCATCAACAGCAGCAGCAGCAGCAGCCACAGAGGCACCAATATCCCATTATCCTCATCCCCATCCATAGTCCAGCTCACCGACCACCCATGTCACCTTCAGCTGGGCTCTTCACCAACTTGGCCACTTTCCACCAAACCCGCAAGTGTAGCTAGGCAGTTCTTGATTCCCTTGATGCCCTGGTTCACAGTGAACGCCGCTGTCGACGACACTGCAGAGATCCCACCAGTGAGCTTGCAGTTTCTTCTTTGTATCTTCTGACTCCTGTCCTGTGGCTTGTCTGCACCGCATCACTTCCTAGGGAGCAACCTCTGTTCTGCTCAAGTTGAGTGCTTCACTGGGACAAAGAGCCTGTGGGTCAGTGGCAGACACATCCCGGGAAGGTTCCGAAGGTTGTGAACCCTTCTTTACTTGAGTCACAAGGGTCCGGAGGTGACCACCGCGCTGCATCCCTGCGTGGAAACCCCGAGCATCCTTTGTGCGCAGGGGTGGGACTTTTGGGGATGGCATGGGTCGCACCGGTGGGCCTACTTGGGGAAGGCCACTTGGCCTCGACTACATTTGTCCACAAGTTCGCTACCACCGGGGTCTTTCTTCCCGCAGGCCTCGCTAGCCAGGCTCTCAGGCTTCAGTTCTGCGCCAGAAGCCCGTCCACATGTCATGCTCAATTCTTTCCAGGTGCCCCTGTGAATTTTTATCCTTTGGGAGAAGTGGGATACAGGGCGGAGGGGGAGGGGAAGTGGGTCTTGGGGTTTGGAGGGTCATGTGGAAGAAGGGAGCTTTTTGGCTTGCTTTGGCATGGAGATCACTCTGTTTCTCAACCTAACCTCTGACACTGGCCTAGTGTTCTCACTGGAAGACCCGTGAGATCTTGCAGGGGAAATTATGGATCCCCGGGAAACACGCGCGCGCACACACACAGTCACACACACACACACACACACTCACACACGGACACGCACATGCACACATCTCAGAAACCACTTCTGAAGAACCACTCAACACCTTACCCGAAGGCTTACCCTAACCCGTACCCTAATCCTAACCCGTACACTAACACTAACCCGTACCCTAACACTTACGCTAACCTTAAACCGTTGTCATACCGTAACCTGTACCCTAAACCCCTTCCCTAACCCTAACACTAACCCTAACCCTAACCCTAACCCTTACCCGAAGCCTTACCCTAAACCGTACCCTCATCCTAACCCGTACACTAACACTAACCCGTACTCTAACACTTACGCTAACCCTAAACCGTTGTCGTACACTAACCTGTACCCTAAACCGTACCCGTTCCCTAACCCTAACTCTAATCCTAACCGTCACCCGTACGCGTTCCCTAACCCTAACCCGTACCCGTACCCTAACAACTACCCTAACCGTACCCTAACACGTACGCTAACCCTAAACCGTTGTCATACCCTGATCTGTACCCTAAACCGTACCCGTTCCCTAACCCTAACCTTAAACGTAACCCTAAACCTTACCTGAAGCCTTACCCTAACCCGTACCCTAATTCTAACCCGTACACTAATACTAACACGTACGCTAACCCTAACCCGTTGTCGTACACTAACCTGCACCCTAAACCGTACCCGTTCCCTAACCCTAACCCTAACCCTAACATTAACACTAACGCTTACCCTAATCCTTACCCTAACCCGTACCATAATCCTAATCCGTACAGTAACACTAACCCGTATCCTAACACGTACGCTAACCCTAAACCGTTGTCGTACCCTAACCTGTACCATAAACCGTACCCGTTCCCTAACGCTAACCCTAACCATAACCATAACCATAACCCTAACCCTAACACTAACCCTAACCCAAACCCTAACACTAACCCTAACCCTAACCCCTAACCACAACCACAACCCCAACCGTAACCCTAACCCTAACCCTAACCCTAACTAAAACCCTAACCCTACTACCTCTAACCCTAACCCTAAACCTAACCCTAAACCTAACCCCTAACCACAACACCAACACCAACCCCAACCGTAACCCTAACCGTAACCCTAACCCTAACCCTAACCCTAACCCTAACCCTAACCCTATGATGCATTTCCAGGCAGAACCTCAAAACGAGGGATCAGGGCCTTTATCCAGAGCCGACTGGGATGTGTAGAGAGCAGAAAAAGGTCCAACGTAAAAGCTGAGAGGAACCTTTTATTCGGGGATCTTACTGAGGACTACAGACACGGCGACAGCCACTCACAAAGTGCTATGGAAAGGTTTTGAATTAGTACGGGAGGAAGGAGCCAGGCTATGTAGGAGTTTTCGTTGAATAAAAGAGGAAAAAATAGAAACATGTCGGGGAATACCAAAAGATTGCTGCTAATCACAAAGACAAAAAACAAAACAACGAAATAAACACAGCACCAGCACCACCACGAACAACAACAACAACAACAACAACAACAACAGCAACACCTCACCCAGAACATCTCAAGTCAGAGATTTGAGCGCTTTTCTAATCATGGGAAGACACAAGAGTCTTGGTCCATTGAAATCATTCCTAGGTGTGCATCTGAACTTTCCAGGACTACTATCCTGCTTTTCTCCATCTTGAATTGCCCTCGGGGGCCACCCTTGCGGGCAGAGGCAGTGTGTGAGTGCCGATGGCAGGGCCACAACCTTTGTTTACTGAAGAGGCTGGTGACATTTTGTGTCCGCAGATGCAAAGCAAAGCAGGCGGTCACCGTGGCGTGAGTGTTTAAGGATGTCATGCCCATATGCCACCCAGAGCCTGGCGCGAGACCAACGTGGAAGGTGATCGTGAGGCTCCTTACAGTTTCCTCAACGTTTCCTTTCTTTGCTCCTCTAAAGTCTTCCTAGGTGTGCAGAGCGAGCAGGAGGGAGCTCCAAGGGAAAGCACATCCACGTCCCAGGGATTTCGCACACGCTGAAGTATCTGGAGGACTCTTAGAATTGAGGAGTGGAGTGTCTGTTTGGGGCATTCTTGTAGGCCAAGCTGTCCCAGGAAGTAGGCCCACCTTTGAAATTGGTGAGAAAAAACAAACACACGAAAACATCCCGCGACCACAAAAGTCACCACCTTCCTGTCGGGTAGGGCCTAAGGGGGATCTTTCCCAGGCATGAAACATCAGGGCACATCGGACACTGATTTGGGGGAAATGCAGGGAGGAAGGAGGGCAGGGATTGGGAGCAGCACGTGGTGGAACCCCTACTCTCAGCATCGCTTCACACCCTTGCCTGTGTTCGCCAGGGCTTAATGTTACTGAAATCACTCGGGCTCGCGCACGCACGCCCCCACCACCCCGCACATGGTCACATTCAGGGCAGCACGCCTGCGCAGGCCCCCCGCACTGGTGCCCACTCTGCCCGTCTCCGTGGACCCGACGGTTGCCCTACCTTCCTTGTTCCCTGTTCTTCCTCCTTGCCCTTTTCTGTTGCTATTTCCACTTCCCAGTTGGGCACTACAGCATCGCCAAACAGGCCTCTCCCTGGACACGCTTCTGCCCCTTGCCTGAGTGGCTGAGACTTAGCCTTGGCTGACGGCTCTTCCCTCAGGAAGCCCCAGGAGGCTTCGGCCGGTTCCATCTGCCAACTTGGGACACAGTGTGCCCTGGGGATCGCCTTCATGCTTCACCTCCATTATGGTTCTTTCTTTTGATTTCTGTTTGCTCTCCGCTTTCGGCTCCTGCCTTCCACTCAATGCCTTACTTTCAGTTCTTCCCTCTGGACAAAAGGCACGGTTGGGAGCGTGCCTGGGAAGCTCAACATGGCCAATACATGTACTTTCCCTGTGCAAGGGAAAATGCCCCCGTGGACTAGGAGAGTAAGGGGCATTCCCTCACAGCCATCCCTTAATTGCCATCGGGGATTACCTCACCCCTCTCGTGTCCCTTACCTCCCCTTAGTAACCTAGAGTTCCCAGGGTTCTACCTAACCTTTCCTGAGTGCCCTGAGTGCATCCCGAGGCTCTTTGGCCCTTTGCAGTGTACCCATGACATACTCAGGGTGTCAGAGGTGGCTCTACCTCTCCTTTTGCCTTCTGTAGGCCCGGCGGGCCCACTGCTGAGTCGGAGCCCTTGATGGCACTCAGGAGGAACCCCCACGCCGCCCCCGCCGCCATGCCCAGGTCAAGGGGCTGCCTGGTGGCCTGTCCTTTCGTCTGCCGGCAGCTTGTGTCTCCCTGTCACTCCCTGTGCATGTTGCAAAAGATACACAGTGAAGCGCCTCTGCACTGGATCCAGGGCATCGCTCGTGGTTGTCGTGGCGACGGTGGTGGAGGTGGTGGTGATGGTGACGGTGGTGGTGGTGGTGGTGGTCAGTTACTGCTTCCCTCTATTCCTTTCACTGTCTATTCTGAGCTGGCCTAGTGTCCTCAGCGTCCTCCTCGCACGTCTGCTCTTTCGTTAAGGGGGAGGCACGAGTGTAGGAGAAGGCAGTCGTGTGGTTCACTTCGGACTCTTCCCCTTCCTCCTCGACATCTTTTCCCTTCTCCAGCGGTGGAGGGCATTGTCACCCTCCGGGAAAACCCAGAAAACTAAACATCAACAAAACCAAACAAGATCTAGGAGTTACTTCGCAGTGAAACAGCATGACGAACTCGAGGCTTGCAAAATTATCTCTTGACTTTCCATTCGGTGCAGTTGTTCTCCTTATGGAAGCCCTTCAAGTCCAAACGTGAGCCAGCAGGGGCCTCCTCAAGTTGCACCCTGCTTGCCGTGGGTTCCCAATCCAATGGCGTGATCCGAACAGTGTACATTTCACTGTATTACTTACGAGCGGTCGCCTCCCTGTCCACAAGCCCAGGCAGGTTGGTGCTGGCCGCCGCTCAGAAGACCAGGCAATCAAGCACCCACAGCCGGATACCCACGGCAACACACGCCCACGGGCAGGCAAGCACCTTAGACAGGTGTGAGAGCATGGGCTCGAGTACACACACACACACAAACACACACACACACACACACACACACATACACACCCTATCTTCCTACCCCGCCACACACAGCACACCCTCACACAACCACAAACATACTGACACACGCTGTCACCTGTGCTTTCCTCTATACCCTCGCACCTGTCTCCCCCCCGCCCAACCCCAACCCCATCCCCTGACCACTGCAAATACTCTGAGAATGGCTGAAACACGCATTCCCAGAGGGGCTCTCAAAAAGGGACACGCAGCCACTCTGTGTTCCAGGTGATAGTCGTCGGTCAGCAGGTGGGCCCAAGCTGCCAGTGTAAACCTGAAACGTCCCTTGTTTAGCCAGATAAATGGGGTCTTCAAGTGGGAGCAGAGTCTGTGCCCATCCTCAAGAGAAGCAAGGCCCTGTGTGGGGCTCTGTGACTGGCCATGTTTGTTAGCCTTGCAAGGTTCCTGTGTGAGGGCAAGGCCAGCCCGCCCAGAGCCAGTCCTTGGCACCCCATGTTGGGGGCGCCTCCGGGTAGGGCCAGCCACTTCTGGCTGCACTGTTGGGCCAGCCCGAGGTGGTGGCCTCAAGCCGAAGCTCCGGGCCTTGAAAGGGAAGCGGAGTCCTGCAACAAAGTGACTTGCAAGCCAGCGGGGTTTTCGCCACCAGTAAGGTGGCTGCCACCTGGTCCAGGAGAAATCCTGTGATTTAGACACTCAGGCAATGTCACCCAGCCAGGTCGCTTGGTGTATCCTTTGCCTTTTACTTCTCCCAAGAGCAGGAGTCAAGAAAAAGGGGGTTGGAGGAAAGGAAGTGGAAAGGACTGCAGGGGGTCCAGCCTCGTGGCCAGTGGTCCTTTCGTCCTGTGCATTTGGTGGTCCGCGTGGGTGCCGGTGGGTGGTTGCTTTCTTTCCTTTTCTCTCCTCCTTCGTGGCACTGTCTGTGTTGGTTTGGTTTTGCTTTTGGTTTTACATTAGAAGGGGAGGAGAACCCAGGCCTGATGATGTAGTGGGGGCAGGGTTAGGCGCTTAGTTGGCCTGGATGGAGCTATACTGCCACCAAGCGGAGATGGTTTCGCTCAAAGCCAGTTACCAGGTCTCAAGGGATGGAGACAGCCACAGGGCTGGAAGCAACTGGCCCACTGGGGACGGCGCGGCGTGGGGCTGGGGTGGGTGTGTTGTCCTGAGGGTGCACATGGGCAGTGGGCTCCGGGCCGTGCCTTCATGTGTGCTCTCCGCGGAGGACTGGACCCTGGTTGTGCAGCTGGGCAAGGCCCTCAGAAACCCCAGGGGCAGCACGAGATGGCCGCCCCTGGGAGTGCCCGGTGCAAATGGCCCCGGCTCCAGGACCTCTAAGACCCTCAGCTTCCGGTGAGGAAGGGGGCCACGTGACCCCAGTGCGGCCGCAGGCAGGGCACCCCGGCACTCCCCAGCAGGGACACCGGAGGAAAAGTTGCAGAGTTGCTCTGGGCCCACCCCCAAAATGGCTGACGGGGGAAGCTCCGCTCCCTGGGCTGGACAGTCCGGGAACTGCCTGCTGTGTCCGGGGCCCCGAGAGCTCGTGATTTTCCCCATAGGGTCGCACTGGCGCGCACGGCGCCCTCACAGGCCTCTGAAACCCCGTGGAGGAGACCTCCTGCGCCTTGGGCAGAACCCATTCTGCCCAGCACAGCGTCGCTGTTCCCTGCGCAGGGCAGAAGACACAGCTCGGCTGCCTGGGCTTTTCACATAACGCATTCCGCCGGATGGCACTGTGGCTCCAGAAATGGCAGTCTCCCCTTTCCCTACCCCCACCGAGCCTTCCGCGCCTGCCTTTAACTTCCAAACAGTGGACGGTGTGTAGTGGTGGCTGTGAAACTGTTAGATCACCTTCCTCGTCCTCGTCCTCGTCCTCGTCCTCGTCCTCCTCCACCTCCTCCTCCTCCTCCTTCTCCCCATCATCATCATCATCATTATCATCATCATCAACAGCAGCAGCAGCAGCAGCCACAGAGGCACCAATATCCCATTATCCTCATCCCCATCCATAGTCCAGCTCACCGACCACCCATGTCACCTTCAGCTGGGCTCTTCACCAACTTGGCCACTTTCCACCAAACCCGCAAGTGTAGCTAGGCAGTTCTTGATTCCCTTGATGCCCTGGTTCACAGTGAACGCCGCTGTCGACGACACTGCAGAGATCCCACCAGTGAGCTTGCAGTTTCTTCTTTGTATCTTCTGACTCCTGTCCTGTGGCTTGTCTGCACCGCATCACTTCCTAGGGAGCAACCTCTGTTCTGCTCAAGTTGAGTGCTTCACTGGGACAAAGAGCCTGTGGGTCAGTGGCAGACACATCCCGGGAAGGTTCCGAAGGTTGTGAACCCTTCTTTACTTGAGTCACAAGGGTCCGGAGGTGACCACCGCGCTGCATCCCTGCGTGGAAACCCCGAGCATCCTTTGTGCGCAGGGGTGGGACTTTTGGGGATGGCATGGGTCGCACCGGTGGGCCTACTTGGGGAAGGCCACTTGGCCTCGACTACATTTGTCCACAAGTTCGCTACCACCGGGGTCTTTCTTCCCGCAGGCCTCGCTAGCCAGGCTCTCAGGCTTCAGTTCTGCGCCAGAAGCCCGTCCACATGTCATGCTCAATTCTTTCCAGGTGCCCCTGTGAATTTTTATCCTTTGGGAGAAGTGGGATACAGGGCGGAGGGGGAGGGGAAGTGGGTCTTGGGGTTTGGAGGGTCATGTGGAAGAAGGGAGCTTTTTGGCTTGCTTTGGCATGGAGATCACTCTGTTTCTCAACCTAACCTCTGACACTGGCCTAGTGTTCTCACTGGAAGACCCGTGAGATCTTGCAGGGGAAATTATGGATCCCCGGGAAACACGCGCGCGCACACACACACACACAGTCACACACACACACACACTCACACACGGACACGCACATGCACACATCTCAGAAACCACTTCTGAAGAACCACTCAACACCTTACCCGAAGGCTTACCCTAACCCGTACCCTAATCCTAACCCGTACACTAACACTAACCCGTACCCTAACACTTACGCTAACCTTAAACCGTTGTCATACCGTAACCTGTACCCTAAACCCCTTCCCTAACCCTAACACTAACCCTAACCCTAACCCTAACCCTTACCCGAAGCCTTACCCTAAACCGTACCCTCATCCTAACCCGTACACTAACACTAACCCGTACTCTAACACTTAACGCTAACCCTAAACCGTTGTCGTACACTAACCTGTACCCTAAACCGTACCCGTTCCCTAACCCTAACTCTAATCCTAACCGTCACCCGTACGCGTTCCCTAACCCTAACCCGTACCCGTACCCTAACAACTACCCTAACCGTACCCTAACACGTACGCTAACCCTAAACCGTTGTCATACCCTGATCTGTACCCTAAACCGTACCCGTTCCCTAACCCTAACCTTAAACGTAACCCTAAACCTTACCTGAAGCCTTACCCTAACCCGTACCCTAATTCTAACCCGTACACTAATACTAACACGTACGCTAACCCTAACCCGTTGTCGTACACTAACCTGCACCCTAAACCGTACCCGTTCCCTAACCCTAACCCTAACCCTAACATTAACACTAACGCTTACCCTAATCCTTACCCTAACCCGTACCATAATCCTAATCCGTACAGTAACACTAACCCGTATCCTAACACGTACGCTAACCCTAAACCGTTGTCGTACCCTAACCTGTACCATAAACCGTACCCGTTCCCTAACGCTAACCCTAACCATAACCATAACCATAACCCTAACCCTAACACTAACCCTAACCCAAACCCTAACACTAACCCTAACCCTAACCCCTAACCACAACCACAACCCCAACCGTAACCCTAACCCTAACCCTAACCCTAACTAAAACCCTAACCCTACTACCTCTAACCCTAACCCTAAACCTAACCCCTAACCACAACACCAACACCAACCCCAACCGTAACCCTAACCCTAACCCTAACCCTAACCCTAACCCTAACCCTAACCCTAACCCTATGATGCATTTCCAGGCAGAACCTCAAAACGAGGGATCAGGGCCTTTATCCAGAGCCGACTGGGATGTGTAGAGAGCAGAAAAAGGTCCAACGTAAAAGCTGAGAGGAACCTTTTATTCGGGGATCTTACTGAGGACTACAGACACGGCGACAGCCACTCACAAAGTGCTATGGAAAGGTTTTGAATTAGTACGGGAGGAAGGAGCCAGGCTATGTAGGAGTTTTCGTTGAATAAAAGAGGAAAAAATAGAAACATGTCGGGGAATACCAAAAGATTGCTGCTAATCACAAAGACAAAAAACAAAACAACGAAATAAACACAGCACCAGCACCACCACGAACAACAACAACAACAACAACAACAGCAACACCTCACCCAGAACATCTCAAGTCAGAGATTTGAGCGCTTTTCTAATCATGGGAAGACACAAGAGTCTTGGTCCATTGAAATCATTCCTAGGTGTGCATCTGAACTTTCCAGGACTACTATCCTGCTTTTCTCCATCTTGAATTGCCCTCGGGGGCCACCCTTGCGGGCAGAGGCAGTGTGTGAGTGCCGATGGCAGGGCCACAACCTTTGTTTACTGAAGAGGCTGGTGACATTTTGTGTCCGCAGATGCAAAGCAAAGCAGGCGGTCACCGTGGCGTGAGTGTTTAAGGATGTCATGCCCATATGCCACCCAGAGCCTGGCGCGAGACCAACGTGGAAGGTGATCGTGAGGCTCCTTACAGTTTCCTCAACGTTTCCTTTCTTTGCTCCTCTAAAGTCTTCCTAGGTGTGCAGAGCGAGCAGGAGGGAGCTCCAAGGGAAAGCACATCCACGTCCCAGGGATTTCGCACACGCTGAAGTATCTGGAGGACTCTTAGAATTGAGGAGTGGAGTGTCTGTTTGGGGCATTCTTGTAGGCCAAGCTGTCCCAGGAAGTAGGCCCACCTTTGAAATTGGTGAGAAAAAACAAACACACGAAAACATCCCGCGACCACAAAAGTCACCACCTTCCTGTCGGGTAGGGCCTAAGGGGGATCTTTCCCAGGCATGAAACATCAGGGCACATCGGACACTGATTTGGGGGAAATGCAGGGAGGAAGGAGGGCAGGGATTGGGAGCAGCACGTGGTGGAACCCCTACTCTCAGCATCGCTTCACACCCTTGCCTGTGTTCGCCAGGGCTTAATGTTACTGAAATCACTCGGGCTCGCGCACGCACGCCCCCACCACCCCGCACATGGTCACATTCAGGGCAGCACGCCTGCGCAGGCCCCCGCACTGGTGCCCACTCTGCCCGTCTCCGTGGACCCGACGGTTGCCCTACCTTCCTTGTTCCCTGTTCTTCCTCCTTGCCCTTTTCTGTTGCTATTTCCACTTCCCAGTTGGGCACTACAGCATCGCCAAACAGGCCTCTCCCTGGACACGCTTCTGCCCCTTGCCTGAGTGGCTGAGACTTAGCCTTGGCTGACGGCTCTTCCCTCAGGAAGCCCCAGGAGGCTTCGGCCGGTTCCATCTGCCAACTTGGGACACAGTGTGCCCTGGGGATCGCCTTCATGCTTCACCTCCATTATGGTTCTTTCTTTTGATTTCTGTTTGCTCTCCGCTTTCGGCTCCTGCCTTCCACTCAATGCCTTACTTTCAGTTCTTCCCTCTGGACAAAAGGCACGGTTGGGAGCGTGCCTGGGAAGCTCAACATGGCCAATACATGTACTTTCCCTGTGCAAGGGAAAATGCCCCCGTGGACTAGGAGAGTAAGGGGCATTCCCTCACAGCCATCCCTTAATTGCCATCGGGGATTACCTCACCCCTCTCGTGTCCCTTACCTCCCCTTAGTAACCTAGAGTTCCCAGGGTTCTACCTAACCTTTCCTGAGTGCCCTGAGTGCATCCCGAGGCTCTTTGGCCCTTTGCAGTGTACCCATGACATACTCAGGGTGTCAGAGGTGGCTCTACCTCTCCTTTTGCCTTCTGTAGGCCCGGCGGGCCCACTGCTGAGTCGGAGCCCTTGATGGCACTCAGGAGGAACCCCCACGCCGCCCCCGCCGCCATGCCCAGGTCAAGGGGCTGCCTGGTGGCCTGTCCTTTCGTCTGCCGGCAGCTTGTGTCTCCCTGTCACTCCCTGTGCATGTTGCAAAAGATACACAGTGAAGCGCCTCTGCACTGGATCCAGGGCATCGCTCGTGGTTGTCGTGGCGACGGTGGTGGAGGTGGTGGTGATGGTGACGGTGGTGGTGGTGGTGGTGGTCAGTTACTGCTTCCCTCTATTCCTTTCACTGTCTATTCTGAGCTGGCCTAGTGTCCTCAGCGTCCTCCTCGCACGTCTGCTCTTTCGTTAAGGGGGAGGCACGAGTGTAGGAGAAGGCAGTCGTGTGGTTCACTTCGGACTCTTCCCCTTCCTCCTCGACATCTTTTCCCTTCTCCAGCGGTGGAGGGCATTGTCACCCTCCGGGAAAACCCAGAAAACTAAACATCAACAAAACCAAACAAGATCTAGGAGTTACTTCGCAGTGAAACAGCATGACGAACTCGAGGCTTGCAAAATTATCTCTTGACTTTCCATTCGGTGCAGTTGTTCTCCTTATGGAAGCCCTTCAAGTCCAAACGTGAGCCAGCAGGGGCCTCCTCAAGTTGCACCCTGCTTGCCGTGGGTTCCCAATCCAATGGCGTGATCCGAACAGTGTACATTTCACTGTATTACTTACGAGCGGTCGCCTCCCTGTCCACAAGCCCAGGCAGGTTGGTGCTGGCCGCCGCTCAGAAGACCAGGCAATCAAGCACCCACAGCCGGATACCCACGGCAACACACGCCCACGGGCAGGCAAGCACCTTAGACAGGTGTGAGAGCATGGGCTCGAGTACACACACACACACAAACACACACACACACACACACACACATACACACCCTATCTTCCTACCCCGCCACACACAGCACACCCTCACACAACCACAAACATACTGACACACGCTGTCACCTGTGCTTTCCTCTATACCCTCGCACCTGTCTCCCCCCCGCCCAACCCCAACCCCATCCCCTGACCACTGCAAATACTCTGAGAATGGCTGAAACACGCATTCCCAGAGGGGCTCTCAAAAAGGGACACGCAGCCACTCTGTGTTCCAGGTGATAGTCGTCGGTCAGCAGGTGGGCCCAAGCTGCCAGTGTAAACCTGAAACGTCCCTTGTTTAGCCAGATAAATGGGGTCTTCAAGTGGGAGCAGAGTCTGTGCCCATCCTCAAGAGAAGCAAGGCCCTGTGTGGGGCTCTGTGACTGGCCATGTTTGTTAGCCTTGCAAGGTTCCTGTGTGAGGGCAAGGCCAGCCCGCCCAGAGCCAGTCCTTGGCACCCCATGTTGGGGGCGCCTCCGGGTAGGGCCAGCCACTTCTGGCTGCACTGTTGGGCCAGCCCGAGGTGGTGGCCTCAAGCCGAAGCTCCGGGCCTTGAAAGGGAAGCGGAGTCCTGCAACAAAGTGACTTGCAAGCCAGCGGGGTTTTCGCCACCAGTAAGGTGGCTGCCACCTGGTCCAGGAGAAATCCTGTGATTTAGACACTCAGGCAATGTCACCCAGCCAGGTCGCTTGGTGTATCCTTTGCCTTTTACTTCTCCCAAGAGCAGGAGTCAAGAAAAAGGGGGTTGGAGGAAAGGAAGTGGAAAGGACTGCAGGGGGTCCAGCCTCGTGGCCAGTGGTCCTTTCGTCCTGTGCATTTGGTGGTCCGCGTGGGTGCCGGTGGGTGGTTGCTTTCTTTCCTTTTCTCTCCTCCTTCGTGGCACTGTCTGTGTTGGTTTGGTTTTGCTTTTGGTTTTACATTAGAAGGGGAGGAGAACCCAGGCCTGATGATGTAGTGGGGGCAGGGTTAGGCGCTTAGTTGGCCTGGATGGAGCTATACTGCCACCAAGCGGAGATGGTTTCGCTCAAAGCCAGTTACCAGGTCTCAAGGGATGGAGACAGCCACAGGGCTGGAAGCAACTGGCCCACTGGGGACGGCGCGGCGTGGGGCTGGGGTGGGTGTGTTGTCCTGAGGGTGCACATGGGCAGTGGGCTCCGGGCCGTGCCTTCATGTGTGCTCTCCGCGGAGGACTGGACCCTGGTTGTGCAGCTGGGCAAGGCCCTCAGAAACCCCAGGGGCAGCACGAGATGGCCGCCCCTGGGAGTGCCCGGTGCAAATGGCCCCGGCTCCAGGACCTCTAAGACCCTCAGCTTCCGGTGAGGAAGGGGGCCACGTGACCCCAGTGCGGCCGCAGGCAGGGCACCCCGGCACTCCCCAGCAGGGACACCGGAGGAAAAGTTGCAGAGTTGCTCTGGGCCCACCCCCAAAATGGCTGACGGAGGAAGCTCCGCTCCCTGGGCTGGACAGTCCGGGAACTGCCTGCTGTGTCCGGGGCCCCGAGAGCTCGTGATTTTCCCCATAGGGTCGCACTGGCGCGCACGGCGCCCTCACAGGCCTCTGAAACCCCGTGGAGGAGACCTCCTGCGCCTTGGGCAGAACCCATTCTGCCCAGCACAGCGTCGCTGTTCCCTGCGCAGGGCAGAAGACACAGCTCGGCTGCCTGGGCTTTTCACATAACGCATTCCGCCGGATGGCACTGTGGCTCCAGAAATGGCAGTCTCCCCTTTCCCTACCCCCACCGAGCCTTCCGCGCCTGCCTTTAACTTCCAAACAGTGGACGGTGTGTAGTGGTGGCTGTGAAACTGTTAGATCACCTTCCTCGTCCTCGTCCTCGTCCTCGTCCTCGTCCTCGTCCTCCTCCACCTCCTCCTCCTCCTCCTTCTCCCCATCATCATCATCATCATTATCATCATCATCAACAGCAGCAGCAGCAGCAGCCACAGAGGCACCAATATCCCATTATCCTCATCCCCATCCATAGTCCAGCTCACCGACCACCCATGTCACCTTCAGCTGGGCTCTTCACCAACTTGGCCACTTTCCACCAAACCCGCAAGTGTAGCTAGGCAGTTCTTGATTCCCTTGATGCCCTGGTTCACAGTGAACGCCGCTGTCGACGACACTGCAGAGATCCCACCAGTGAGCTTGCAGTTTCTTCTTTGTATCTTCTGACTCCTGTCCTGTGGCTTGTCTGCACCGCATCACTTCCTAGGGAGCAACCTCTGTTCTGCTCAAGTTGAGTGCTTCACTGGGACAAAGAGCCTGTGGGTCAGTGGCAGACACATCCCGGGAAGGTTCCGAAGGTTGTGAACCCTTCTTTACTTGAGTCACAAGGGTCCGGAGGTGACCACCGCGCTGCATCCCTGCGTGGAAACCCCGAGCATCCTTTGTGCGCAGGGGTGGGACTTTTGGGGATGGCATGGGTCGCACCGGTGGGCCTACTTGGGGAAGGCCACTTGGCCTCGACTACATTTGTCCACAAGTTCGCTACCACCGGGGTCTTTCTTCCCGCAGGCCTCGCTAGCCAGGCTCTCAGGCTTCAGTTCTGCGCCAGAAGCCCGTCCACATGTCATGCTCAATTCTTTCCAGGTGCCCCTGTGAATTTTTATCCTTTGGGAGAAGTGGGATACAGGGCGGAGGGGGAGGGGAAGTGGGTCTTGGGGTTTGGAGGGTCATGTGGAAGAAGGGAGCTTTTTGGCTTGCTTTGGCATGGAGATCACTCTGTTTCTCAACCTAACCTCTGACACTGGCCTAGTGTTCTCACTGGAAGACCCGTGAGATCTTGCAGGGGAAATTATGGATCCCCGGGAAACACGCGCGCGCACACACACACACACAGTCACACACACACACACACTCACACACGGACACGCACATGCACACATCTCAGAAACCACTTCTGAAGAACCACTCAACACCTTACCCGAAGGCTTACCCTAACCCGTACCCTAATCCTAACCCGTACACTAACACTAACCCGTACCCTAACACTTACGCTAACCTTAAACCGTTGTCATACCGTAACCTGTACCCTAAACCCCTTCCCTAACCCTAACACTAACCCTAACCCTAACCCTAACCCTTACCCGAAGCCTTACCCTAAACCGTACCCTCATCCTAACCCGTACACTAACACTAACCCGTACTCTAACACTTACGCTAACCCTAAACCGTTGTCGTACACTAACCTGTACCCTAAACCGTACCCGTTCCCTAACCCTAACTCTAATCCTAACCGTCACCCGTACGCGTTCCCTAACCCTAACCCGTACCCGTACCCTAACAACTACCCTAACCGTACCCTAACACGTACGCTAACCCTAAACCGTTGTCATACCCTGATCTGTACCCTAAACCGTACCCGTTCCCTAACCCTAACCTTAAACGTAACCCTAAACCTTACCTGAAGCCTTACCCTAACCCGTACCCTAATTCTAACCCGTACACTAATACTAACACGTACGCTAACCCTAACCCGTTGTCGTACACTAACCTGCACCCTAAACCGTACCCGTTCCCTAACCCTAACCCTAACCCTAACATTAACACTAACGCTTACCCTAATCCTTACCCTAACCCGTACCATAATCCTAATCCGTACAGTAACACTAACCCGTATCCTAACACGTACGCTAACCCTAAACCGTTGTCGTACCCTAACCTGTACCATAAACCGTACCCGTTCCCTAACGCTAACCCTAACCATAACCATAACCATAACCCTAACCCTAACACTAACCCTAACCCAAACCCTAACACTAACCCTAACCCTAACCCCTAACCACAACCACAACCCCAACCGTAACCCTAACCCTAACCCTAACCCTAACTAAAACCCTAACCCTACTACCTCTAACCCTAACCCTAAACCTAACCCTAAACCTAACCCCTAACCACAACACCAACACCAACCCCAACCGTAACCCTAACCCTAACCCTAACCCTAACCCTAACCCTAACCCTAACCCTAACCCTATGATGCATTTCCAGGCAGAACCTCAAAACGAGGGATCAGGGCCTTTATCCAGAGCCGACTGGGATGTGTAGAGAGCAGAAAAAGGTCCAACGTAAAAGCTGAGAGGAACCTTTTATTCGGGGATCTTACTGAGGACTACAGACACGGCGACAGCCACTCACAAAGTGCTATGGAAAGGTTTTGAATTAGTACGGGAGGAAGGAGCCAGGCTATGTAGGAGTTTTCGTTGAATAAAAGAGGAAAAAATAGAAACATGTCGGGGAATACCAAAAGATTGCTGCTAATCACAAAGACAAAAAACAAAACAACGAAATAAACACAGCACCAGCACCACCACGAACAACAACAACAACAACAACAACAACAACAACAACAGCAACACCTCACCCAGAACATCTCAAGTCAGAGATTTGAGCGCTTTTCTAATCATGGGAAGACACAAGAGTCTTGGTCCATTGAAATCATTCCTAGGTGTGCATCTGAACTTTCCAGGACTACTATCCTGCTTTTCTCCATCTTGAATTGCCCTCGGGGGCCACCCTTGCGGGCAGAGGCAGTGTGTGAGTGCCGATGGCAGGGCCACAACCTTTGTTTACTGAAGAGGCTGGTGACATTTTGTGTCCGCAGATGCAAAGCAAAGCAGGCGGTCACCGTGGCGTGAGTGTTTAAGGATGTCATGCCCATATGCCACCCAGAGCCTGGCGCGAGACCAACGTGGAAGGTGATCGTGAGGCTCCTTACAGTTTCCTCAACGTTTCCTTTCTTTGCTCCTCTAAAGTCTTCCTAGGTGTGCAGAGCGAGCAGGAGGGAGCTCCAAGGGAAAGCACATCCACGTCCCAGGGATTTCGCACACGCTGAAGTATCTGGAGGACTCTTAGAATTGAGGAGTGGAGTGTCTGTTTGGGGCATTCTTGTAGGCCAAGCTGTCCCAGGAAGTAGGCCCACCTTTGAAATTGGTGAGAAAAAACAAACACACGAAAACATCCCGCGACCACAAAAGTCACCACCTTCCTGTCGGGTAGGGCCTAAGGGGGATCTTTCCCAGGCATGAAACATCAGGGCACATCGGACACTGATTTGGGGGAAATGCAGGGAGGAAGGAGGGCAGGGATTGGGAGCAGCACGTGGTGGAACCCCTACTCTCAGCATCGCTTCACACCCTTGCCTGTGTTCGCCAGGGCTTAATGTTACTGAAATCACTCGGGCTCGCGCACGCACGCCCCCACCACCCCGCACATGGTCACATTCAGGGCAGCACGCCTGCGCAGGCCCCCGCACTGGTGCCCACTCTGCCCGTCTCCGTGGACCCGACGGTTGCCCTACCTTCCTTGTTCCCTGTTCTTCCTCCTTGCCCTTTTCTGTTGCTATTTCCACTTCCCAGTTGGGCACTACAGCATCGCCAAACAGGCCTCTCCCTGGACACGCTTCTGCCCCTTGCCTGAGTGGCTGAGACTTAGCCTTGGCTGACGGCTCTTCCCTCAGGAAGCCCCAGGAGGCTTCGGCCGGTTCCATCTGCCAACTTGGGACACAGTGTGCCCTGGGGATCGCCTTCATGCTTCACCTCCATTATGGTTCTTTCTTTTGATTTCTGTTTGCTCTCCGCTTTCGGCTCCTGCCTTCCACTCAATGCCTTACTTTCAGTTCTTCCCTCTGGACAAAAGGCACGGCTGGGAGCGTGCCTGGGAAGCTCAACATGGCCAATACATGTACTTTCCCTGTGCAAGGGAAAATGCCCCCGTGGACTAGGAGAGTAAGGGGCATTCCCTCACAGCCATCCCTTAATTGCCATCGGGGATTACCTCACCCCTCTCGTGTCCCTTACCTCCCCTTAGTAACCTAGAGTTCCCAGGGTTCTACCTAACCTTTCCTGAGTGCCCTGAGTGCATCCCGAGGCTCTTTGGCCCTTTGCAGTGTACCCATGACATACTCAGGGTGTCAGAGGTGGCTCTACCTCTCCTTTTGCCTTCTGTAGGCCCGGCGGGCCCACTGCTGAGTCGGAGCCCTTGATGGCACTCAGGAGGAACCCCCACGCCGCCCCCGCCGCCATGCCCAGGTCAAGGGGCTGCCTGGTGGCCTGTCCTTTCGTCTGCCGGCAGCTTGTGTCTCCCTGTCACTCCCTGTGCATGTTGCAAAAGATACACAGTGAAGCGCCTCTGCACTGGATCCAGGGCATCGCTCGTGGTTGTCGTGGCGACGGTGGTGGAGGTGGTGGTGATGGTGACGGTGGTGGTGGTGGTGGTGGTCAGTTACTGCTTCCCTCTATTCCTTTCACTGTCTATTCTGAGCTGGCCTAGTGTCCTCAGCGTCCTCCTCGCACGTCTGCTCTTTCGTTAAGGGGGAGGCACGAGTGTAGGAGAAGGCAGTCGTGTGGTTCACTTCGGACTCTTCCCCTTCCTCCTCGACATCTTTTCCCTTCTCCAGCGGTGGAGGGCATTGTCACCCTCCGGGAAAACCCAGAAAACTAAACATGAACAAAACCAAACAAGATCTAGGAGTTACTTCGCAGTGAAACAGCATGACGAACTCGAGGCTTGCAAAATTATCTCTTGACTTTCCATTCGGTGCAGTTGTTCTCCTTATGGAAGCCCTTCAAGTCCAAACGTGAGCCAGCAGGGGCCTCCTCAAGTTGCACCCTGCTTGCCGTGGGTTCCCAATCCAATGGCGTGATCCGAACAGTGTACATTTCACTGTATTACTTACGAGCGGTCGCCTCCCTGTCCACAAGCCCAGGCAGGTTGGTGCTGGCCGCCGCTCAGAAGACCAGGCAATCAAGCACCCACAGCCGGATACCCACGGCAACACACGCCCACGGGCAGGCAAGCACCTTAGACAGGTGTGAGAGCATGGGCTCGAGTACACACACACACACAAACACACACACACACACACACACACATACACACCCTATCTTCCTACCCCGCCACACACAGCACACCCTCACACAACCACAAACATACTGACACACGCTGTCACCTGTGCTTTCCTCTATACCCTCGCACCTGTCTCCCCCCCGCCCAACCCCAACCCCATCCCCTGACCACTGCAAATACTCTGAGAATGGCTGAAACACGCATTCCCAGAGGGGCTCTCAAAAAGGGACACGCAGCCACTCTGTGTTCCAGGTGATAGTCGTCGGTCAGCAGGTGGGCCCAAGCTGCCAGTGTAAACCTGAAACGTCCCTTGTTTAGCCAGATAAATGGGGTCTTCAAGTGGGAGCAGAGTCTGTGCCCATCCTCAAGAGAAGCAAGGCCCTGTGTGGGGCTCTGTGACTGGCCATGTTTGTTAGCCTTGCAAGGTTCCTGTGTGAGGGCAAGGCCAGCCCGCCCAGAGCCAGTCCTTGGCACCCCATGTTGGGGGCGCCTCCGGGTAGGGCCAGCCACTTCTGGCTGCACTGTTGGGCCAGCCCGAGGTGGTGGCCTCAAGCCGAAGCTCCGGGCCTTGAAAGGGAAGCGGAGTCCTGCAACAAAGTGACTTGCAAGCCAGCGGGGTTTTCGCCACCAGTAAGGTGGCTGCCACCTGGTCCAGGAGAAATCCTGTGATTTAGACACTCAGGCAATGTCACCCAGCCAGGTCGCTTGGTGTATCCTTTGCCTTTTACTTCTCCCAAGAGCAGGAGTCAAGAAAAAGGGGGTTGGAGGAAAGGAAGTGGAAAGGACTGCAGGGGGTCCAGCCTCGTGGCCAGTGGTCCTTTCGTCCTGTGCATTTGGTGGTCCGCGTGGGTGCCGGTGGGTGGTTGCTTTCTTTCCTTTTCTCTCCTCCTTCGTGGCACTGTCTGTGTTGGTTTGGTTTTGCTTTTGGTTTTACATTAGAAGGGGAGGAGAACCCAGGCCTGATGATGTAGTGGGGGCAGGGTTAGGCGCTTAGTTGGCCTGGATGGAGCTATACTGCCACCAAGCGGAGATGGTTTCGCTCAAAGCCAGTTACCAGGTCTCAAGGGATGGAGACAGCCACAGGGCTGGAAGCAACTGGCCCACTGGGGACGGCGCGGCGTGGGGCTGGGGTGGGTGTGTTGTCCTGAGGGTGCACATGGGCAGTGGGCTCCGGGCCGTGCCTTCATGTGTGCTCTCCGCGGAGGACTGGACCCTGGTTGTGCAGCTGGGCAAGGCCCTCAGAAACCCCAGGGGCAGCACGAGATGGCCGCCCCTGGGAGTGCCCGGTGCAAATGGCCCCGGCTCCAGGACCTCTAAGACCCTCAGCTTCCGGTGAGGAAGGGGGCCACGTGACCCCAGTGCGGCCGCAGGCAGGGCACCCCGGCACTCCCCAGCAGGGACACCGGAGGAAAAGTTGCAGAGTTGCTCTGGGCCCACCCCCAAAATGGCTGACGGAGGAAGCTCCGCTCCCTGGGCTGGACAGTCCGGGAACTGCCTGCTGTGTCCGGGGCCCCGAGAGCTCGTGATTTTCCCCATAGGGTCGCACTGGCGCGCACGGCGCCCTCACAGGCCTCTGAAACCCCGTGGAGGAGACCTCCTGCGCCTTGGGCAGAACCCATTCTGCCCAGCACAGCGTCGCTGTTCCCTGCGCAGGGCAGAAGACACAGCTCGGCTGCCTGGGCTTTTCACATAACGCATTCCGCCGGATGGCACTGTGGCTCCAGAAATGGCAGTCTCCCCTTTCCCTACCCCCACCGAGCCTTCCGCGCCTGCCTTTAACTTCCAAACAGTGGACGGTGTGTAGTGGTGGCTGTGAAACTGTTAGATCACCTTCCTCGTCCTCGTCCTCGTCCTCGTCCTCGTCCTCGTCCTCCTCCACCTCCTCCTCCTCCTCCTTCTCCCCATCATCATCATCATCATTATCATCATCATCAACAGCAGCAGCAGCAGCAGCCACAGAGGCACCAATATCCCATTATCCTCATCCCCATCCATAGTCCAGCTCACCGACCACCCATGTCACCTTCAGCTGGGCTCTTCACCAACTTGGCCACTTTCCACCAAACCCGCAAGTGTAGCTAGGCAGTTCTTGATTCCCTTGATGCCCTGGTTCACAGTGAACGCCGCTGTCGACGACACTGCAGAGATCCCACCAGTGAGCTTGCAGTTTCTTCTTTGTATCTTCTGACTCCTGTCCTGTGGCTTGTCTGCACCGCATCACTTCCTAGGGAGCAACCTCTGTTCTGCTCAAGTTGAGTGCTTCACTGGGACAAAGAGCCTGTGGGTCAGTGGCAGACACATCCCGGGAAGGTTCCGAAGGTTGTGAACCCTTCTTTACTTGAGTCACAAGGGTCCGGAGGTGACCACCGCGCTGCATCCCTGCGTGGAAACCCCGAGCATCCTTTGTGCGCAGGGGTGGGACTTTTGGGGATGGCATGGGTCGCACCGGTGGGCCTACTTGGGGAAGGCCACTTGGCCTCGACTACATTTGTCCACAAGTTCGCTACCACCGGGGTCTTTCTTCCCGCAGGCCTCGCTAGCCAGGCTCTCAGGCTTCAGTTCTGCGCCAGAAGCCCGTCCACATGTCATGCTCAATTCTTTCCAGGTGCCCCTGTGAATTTTTATCCTTTGGGAGAAGTGGGATACAGGGCGGAGGGGGAGGGGAAGTGGGTCTTGGGGTTTGGAGGGTCATGTGGAAGAAGGGAGCTTTTTGGCTTGCTTTGGCATGGAGATCACTCTGTTTCTCAACCTAACCTCTGACACTGGCCTAGTGTTCTCACTGGAAGACCCGTGAGATCTTGCAGGGGAAATTATGGATCCCCGGGAAACACGCGCGCGCACACACACACACACAGTCACACACACACACACACTCACACACGGACACGCACATGCACACATCTCAGAAACCACTTCTGAAGAACCACTCAACACCTTACCCGAAGGCTTACCCTAACCCGTACCCTAATCCTAACCCGTACACTAACACTAACCCGTACCCTAACACTTACGCTAACCTTAAACCGTTGTCATACCGTAACCTGTACCCTAAACCCCTTCCCTAACCCTAACACTAACCCTAACCCTAACCCTAACCCTTACCCGAAGCCTTACCCTAAACCGTACCCTCATCCTAACCCGTACACTAACACTAACCCGTACTCTAACACTTACGCTAACCCTAAACCGTTGTCGTACACTAACCTGTACCCTAAACCGTACCCGTTCCCTAACCCTAACTCTAATCCTAACCGTCACCCGTACGCGTTCCCTAACCCTAACCCGTACCCGTACCCTAACAACTACCCTAACCGTACCCTAACACGTACGCTAACCCTAAACCGTTGTCATACCCTGATCTGTACCCTAAACCGTACCCGTTCCCTAACCCTAACCTTAAACGTAACCCTAAACCTTACCTGAAGCCTTACCCTAACCCGTACCCTAATTCTAACCCGTACACTAATACTAACACGTACGCTAACCCTAACCCGTTGTCGTACACTAACCTGCACCCTAAACCGTACCCGTTCCCTAACCCTAACCCTAACCCTAACATTAACACTAACGCTTACCCTAATCCTTACCCTAACCCGTACCATAATCCTAATCCGTACAGTAACACTAACCCGTATCCTAACACGTACGCTAACCCTAAACCGTTGTCGTACCCTAACCTGTACCATAAACCGTACCCGTTCCCTAACGCTAACCCTAACCATAACCATAACCATAACCCTAACCCTAACACTAACCCTAACCCAAACCCTAACACTAACCCTAACCCTAACCCCTAACCACAACCACAACCCCAACCGTAACCCTAACCCTAACCCTAACCCTAACTAAAACCCTAACCCTACTACCTCTAACCCTAACCCTAAACCTAACCCTAAACCTAACCCCTAACCACAACACCAACACCAACCCCAACCGTAACCCTAACCCTAACCCTAACCCTAACCCTAACCCTAACCCTAACCCTAACCCTATGATGCATTTCCAGGCAGAACCTCAAAACGAGGGATCAGGGCCTTTATCCAGAGCCGACTGGGATGTGTAGAGAGCAGAAAAAGGTCCAACGTAAAAGCTGAGAGGAACCTTTTATTCGGGGATCTTACTGAGGACTACAGACACGGCGACAGCCACTCACAAAGTGCTATGGAAAGGTTTTGAATTAGTACGGGAGGAAGGAGCCAGGCTATGTAGGAGTTTTCGTTGAATAAAAGAGGAAAAAATAGAAACATGTCGGGGAATACCAAAAGATTGCTGCTAATCACAAAGACAAAAAACAAAACAACGAAATAAACACAGCACCAGCACCACCACGAACAACAACAACAACAACAACAACAACAACAACAACAGCAACACCTCACCCAGAACATCTCAAGTCAGAGATTTGAGCGCTTTTCTAATCATGGGAAGACACAAGAGTCTTGGTCCATTGAAATCATTCCTAGGTGTGCATCTGAACTTTCCAGGACTACTATCCTGCTTTTCTCCATCTTGAATTGCCCTCGGGGGCCACCCTTGCGGGCAGAGGCAGTGTGTGAGTGCCGATGGCAGGGCCACAACCTTTGTTTACTGAAGAGGCTGGTGACATTTTGTGTCCGCAGATGCAAAGCAAAGCAGGCGGTCACCGTGGCGTGAGTGTTTAAGGATGTCATGCCCATATGCCACCCAGAGCCTGGCGCGAGACCAACGTGGAAGGTGATCGTGAGGCTCCTTACAGTTTCCTCAACGTTTCCTTTCTTTGCTCCTCTAAAGTCTTCCTAGGTGTGCAGAGCGAGCAGGAGGGAGCTCCAAGGGAAAGCACATCCACGTCCCAGGGATTTCGCACACGCTGAAGTATCTGGAGGACTCTTAGAATTGAGGAGTGGAGTGTCTGTTTGGGGCATTCTTGTAGGCCAAGCTGTCCCAGGAAGTAGGCCCACCTTTGAAATTGGTGAGAAAAAACAAACACACGAAAACATCCCGCGACCACAAAAGTCACCACCTTCCTGTCGGGTAGGGCCTAAGGGGGATCTTTCCCAGGCATGAAACATCAGGGCACATCGGACACTGATTTGGGGGAAATGCAGGGAGGAAGGAGGGCAGGGATTGGGAGCAGCACGTGGTGGAACCCCTACTCTCAGCATCGCTTCACACCCTTGCCTGTGTTCGCCAGGGCTTAATGTTACTGAAATCACTCGGGCTCGCGCACGCACGCCCCCACCACCCCGCACATGGTCACATTCAGGGCAGCACGCCTGCGCAGGCCCCCGCACTGGTGCCCACTCTGCCCGTCTCCGTGGACCCGACGGTTGCCCTACCTTCCTTGTTCCCTGTTCTTCCTCCTTGCCCTTTTCTGTTGCTATTTCCACTTCCCAGTTGGGCACTACAGCATCGCCAAACAGGCCTCTCCCTGGACACGCTTCTGCCCCTTGCCTGAGTGGCTGAGACTTAGCCTTGGCTGACGGCTCTTCCCTCAGGAAGCCCCAGGAGGCTTCGGCCGGTTCCATCTGCCAACTTGGGACACAGTGTGCCCTGGGGATCGCCTTCATGCTTCACCCCCATTATGGTTCTTTCTTTTGATTTCTGTTTGCTCTCCGCTTTCGGCTCCTGCCTTCCACTCAATGCCTTACTTTCAGTTCTTCCCTCTGGACAAAAGGCACGGCTGGGAGCGTGCCTGGGAAGCTCAACATGGCCAATACATGTACTTTCCCTGTGCAAGGGAAAATGCCCCCGTGGACTAGGAGAGTAAGGGGCATTCCCTCACAGCCATCCCTTAATTGCCATCGGGGATTACCTCACCCCTCTCGTGTCCCTTACCTCCCCTTAGTAACCTAGAGTTCCCAGGGTTCTACCTAACCTTTCCTGAGTGCCCTGAGTGCATCCCGAGGCTCTTTGGCCCTTTGCAGTGTACCCATGACATACTCAGGGTGTCAGAGGTGGCTCTACCTCTCCTTTTGCCTTCTGTAGGCCCGGCGGGCCCACTGCTGAGTCGGAGCCCTTGATGGCACTCAGGAGGAACCCCCACGCCGCCCCCGCCGCCATGCCCAGGTCAAGGGGCTGCCTGGTGGCCTGTCCTTTCGTCTGCCGGCAGCTTGTGTCTCCCTGTCACTCCCTGTGCATGTTGCAAAAGATACACAGTGAAGCGCCTCTGCACTGGATCCAGGGCATCGCTCGTGGTTGTCGTGGCGACGGTGGTGGAGGTGGTGGTGATGGTGACGGTGGTGGTGGTGGTGGTGGTCAGTTACTGCTTCCCTCTATTCCTTTCACTGTCTATTCTGAGCTGGCCTAGTGTCCTCAGCGTCCTCCTCGCACGTCTGCTCTTTCGTTAAGGGGGAGGCACGAGTGTAGGAGAAGGCAGTCGTGTGGTTCACTTCGGACTCTTCCCCTTCCTCCTCGACATCTTTTCCCTTCTCCAGCGGTGGAGGGCATTGTCACCCTCCGGGAAAACCCAGAAAACTAAACATCAACAAAACCAAACAAGATCTAGGAGTTACTTCGCAGTGAAACAGCATGACGAACTCGAGGCTTGCAAAATTATCTCTTGACTTTCCATTCGGTGCAGTTGTTCTCCTTATGGAAGCCCTTCAAGTCCAAACGTGAGCCAGCAGGGGCCTCCTCAAGTTGCACCCTGCTTGCCGTGGGTTCCCAATCCAATGGCGTGATCCGAACAGTGTACATTTCACTGTATTACTTACGAGCGGTCGCCTCCCTGTCCACAAGCCCAGGCAGGTTGGTGCTGGCCGCCGCTCAGAAGACCAGGCAATCAAGCACCCACAGCCGGATACCCACGGCAACACACGCCCACGGGCAGGCAAGCACCTTAGACAGGTGTGAGAGCATGGGCTCGAGTACACACACACACACAAACACACACACACACACACACACACACATACACACCCTATCTTCCTACCCCGCCACACACAGCACACCCTCACACAACCACAAACATACTGACACACGCTGTCACCTGTGCTTTCCTCTATACCCTCGCACCTGTCTCCCCCCCGCCCAACCCCAACCCCATCCCCTGACCACTGCAAATACTCTGAGAATGGCTGAAACACGCATTCCCAGAGGGGCTCTCAAAAAGGGACACGCAGCCACTCTGTGTTCCAGGTGATAGTCGTCGGTCAGCAGGTGGGCCCAAGCTGCCAGTGTAAACCTGAAACGTCCCTTGTTTAGCCAGATAAATGGGGTCTTCAAGTGGGAGCAGAGTCTGTGCCCATCCTCAAGAGAAGCAAGGCCCTGTGTGGGGCTCTGTGACTGGCCATGTTTGTTAGCCTTGCAAGGTTCCTGTGTGAGGGCAAGGCCAGCCCGCCCAGAGCCAGTCCTTGGCACCCCATGTTGGGGGCGCCTCCGGGTAGGGCCAGCCACTTCTGGCTGCACTGTTGGGCCAGCCCGAGGTGGTGGCCTCAAGCCGAAGCTCCGGGCCTTGAAAGGGAAGCGGAGTCCTGCAACAAAGTGACTTGCAAGCCAGCGGGGTTTTCGCCACCAGTAAGGTGGCTGCCACCTGGTCCAGGAGAAATCCTGTGATTTAGACACTCAGGCAATGTCACCCAGCCAGGTCGCTTGGTGTATCCTTTGCCTTTTACTTCTCCCAAGAGCAGGAGTCAAGAAAAAGGGGGTTGGAGGAAAGGAAGTGGAAAGGACTGCAGGGGGTCCAGCCTCGTGGCCAGTGGTCCTTTCGTCCTGTGCATTTGGTGGTCCGCGTGGGTGCCGGTGGGTGGTTGCTTTCTTTCCTTTTCTCTCCTCCTTCGTGGCACTGTCTGTGTTGGTTTGGTTTTGCTTTTGGTTTTACATTAGAAGGGGAGGAGAACCCAGGCCTGATGATGTAGTGGGGGCAGGGTTAGGCGCTTAGTTGGCCTGGATGGAGCTATACTGCCACCAAGCGGAGATGGTTTCGCTCAAAGCCAGTTACCAGGTCTCAAGGGATGGAGACAGCCACAGGGCTGGAAGCAACGGGCCCAGTGGGGACGGCGCGGCGTGGGGCTGGGGTGGGTGTGTTGTCCTGAGGGTGCACATGGGCAGTGGGCTCCGGGCCGTGCCTTCATGTGTGCTCTCGGCGGGGGACCGGACCCTGGTTGTGCAGCTGGGCAAGGCCCTCAGAAACCCCAGGGGCAGCACGAGATGGCCGCCCCTGGGAGTGCCCGGTGCAAATGGCCCCGGCTCCAGGACCTCTAAGACCCTCAGCTTCCGGTGAGGAAGGGGGCCACGTGACCCCAGTGCGGCCGCAGGCAGGGCACCCCGGCACTCCCCAGCAGGGACACCGGAGGAAAAGTTGCAGAGTTGCTCTGGGCCCACCCCCAAAATGGCTGACGGGGGAAGCTCCGCTCCCTGGGCTGGACAGTCCGGGAACTGCCTGCTGTGTCCGGGGCCCCGAGAGCTCGTGATTTTCCCCATAGGGTCGCACTGGCGCGCACGGCGCCCTCACAGGCCTCTGAAACCCCGTGGAGGAGACCTCCTGCGCCTTGGGCAGAACCCATTCTGCCCAGCACAGCGTCGCTGTTTCCTGCGCAGGGCAGAAGACACAGCTCGGCTGCCTGGGCTTTTCACATAACGCATTCCGCCGGATGGCACTGTGGCTCCAGAAATGGCAGTCTCCCCTTTCCCTACCCCCACCGAGCCTTCCGCGCCTGCCTTTAACTTCCAAACAGTGGACGGTGTGTAGTGGTGGCTGTGAAACTGTTAGATCACCTTCCTCGTCCTCGTCCTCGTCCTCGTCCTCGTCCTCGTCCTCCTCCACCTCCTCCTCCTCCTCCTTCTCCCCATCATCATCATCATCATTATCATCATCATCAACAGCAGCAGCAGCAGCAGCCACAGAGGCACCAATATCCCATTATCCTCATCCCCATCCATAGTCCAGCTCACCGACCACCCATGTCACCTTCAGCTGGGCTCTTCACCAACTTGGCCACTTTCCACCAAACCCGCAAGTGTAGCTAGGCAGTTCTTGATTCCCTTGATGCCCTGGTTCACAGTGAACGCCGCTGTCGACGACACTGCAGAGATCCCACCAGTGAGCTTGCAGTTTCTTCTTTGTATCTTCTGACTCCTGTCCTGTGGCTTGTCTGCACCGCATCACTTCCTAGGGAGCAACCTCTGTTCTGCTCAAGTTGAGTGCTTCACTGGGACAAAGAGCCTGTGGGTCAGTGGCAGACACATCCCGGGAAGGTTCCGAAGGTTGTGAACCCTTCTTTACTTGAGTCACAAGGGTCCGGAGGTGACCACCGCGCTGCATCCCTGCGTGGAAACCCCGAGCATCCTTTGTGCGCAGGGGTGGGACTTTTGGGGATGGCATGGGTCGCACCGGTGGGCCTACTTGGGGAAGGCCACTTGGCCTCGACTACATTTGTCCACAAGTTCGCTACCACCGGGGTCTTTCTTCCCGCAGGCCTCGCTAGCCAGGCTCTCAGGCTTCAGTTCTGCGCCAGAAGCCCGTCCACATGTCATGCTCAATTCTTTCCAGGTGCCCCTGTGAATTTTTATCCTTTGGGAGAAGTGGGATACAGGGCGGAGGGGGAGGGGAAGTGGGTCTTGGGGTTTGGAGGGTCATGTGGAAGAAGGGAGCTTTTTGGCTTGCTTTGGCATGGAGATCACTCTGTTTCTCAACCTAACCTCTGACACTGGCCTAGTGTTCTCACTGGAAGACCCGTGAGATCTTGCAGGGGAAATTATGGATCCCCGGGAAACACGCGCGCGCACACACACAGTCACACACACACACACACACACTCACACACGGACACGCACATGCACACATCTCAGAAACCACTTCTGAAGAACCACTCAACACCTTACCCGAAGGCTTACCCTAACCCGTACCCTAATCCTAACCCGTACACTAACACTAACCCGTACCCTAACACTTACGCTAACCTTAAACCGTTGTCATACCGTAACCTGTACCCTAAACCCCTTCCCTAACCCTAACACTAACCCTAACCCTAACCCTAACCCTTACCCGAAGCCTTACCCTAAACCGTACCCTCATCCTAACCCGTACACTAACACTAACCCGTACTCTAACACTTACGCTAACCCTAAACCGTTGTCGTACACTAACCTGTACCCTAAACCGTACCCGTTCCCTAACCCTAACTCTAATCCTAACCGTCACCCGTACGCGTTCCCTAACCCTAACCCGTACCCGTACCCTAACAACTACCCTAACCGTACCCTAACACGTACGCTAACCCTAAACCGTTGTCATACCCTGATCTGTACCCTAAACCGTACCCGTTCCCTAACCCTAACCTTAAACGTAACCCTAAACCTTACCTGAAGCCTTACCCTAACCCGTACCCTAATTCTAACCCGTACACTAATACTAACACGTACGCTAACCCTAACCCGTTGTCGTACACTAACCTGCACCCTAAACCGTACCCGTTCCCTAACCCTAACCCTAACCCTAACATTAACACTAACGCTTACCCTAATCCTTACCCTAACCCGTACCATAATCCTAATCCGTACAGTAACACTAACCCGTATCCTAACACGTACGCTAACCCTAAACCGTTGTCGTACCCTAACCTGTACCATAAACCGTACCCGTTCCCTAACGCTAACCCTAACCATAACCATAACCATAACCCTAACCCTAACACTAACCCTAACCCAAACCCTAACACTAACCCTAACCCTAACCCCTAACCACAACCACAACCCCAACCGTAACCCTAACCCTAACTAAAACCCTAACCCTACTACCTCTAACCCTAACCCTAAACCTAACCCTAAACCTAACCCCTAACCACAACACCAACACCAACCCCAACCGTAACCCTAACCCTAACCCTAACCCTAACCCTAACCCTAACCCTAACCCTAACCCTATGATGCATTTCCAGGCAGAACCTCAAAACGAGGGATCAGGGCCTTTATCCAGAGCCGACTGGGATGTGTAGAGAGCAGAAAAAGGTCCAACGTAAAAGCTGAGAGGAACCTTTTATTCGGGGATCTTACTGAGGACTACAGACACGGCGACAGCCACTCACAAAGTGCTATGGAAAGGTTTTGAATTAGTACGGGAGGAAGGAGCCAGGCTATGTAGGAGTTTTCGTTGAATAAAAGAGGAAAAAATAGAAACATGTCGGGGAATACCAAAAGATTGCTGCTAATCACAAAGACAAAAAACAAAACAACGAAATAAACACAGCACCAGCACCACCACGAACAACAACAACAACAACAACAACAACAGCAACACCTCACCCAGAACATCTCAAGTCAGAGATTTGAGCGCTTTTCTAATCATGGGAAGACACAAGAGTCTTGGTCCATTGAAATCATTCCTAGGTGTGCATCTGAACTTTCCAGGACTACTATCCTGCTTTTCTCCATCTTGAATTGCCCTCGGGGGCCACCCTTGCGGGCAGAGGCAGTGTGTGAGTGCCGATGGCAGGGCCACAACCTTTGTTTACTGAAGAGGCTGGTGACATTTTGTGTCCGCAGATGCAAAGCAAAGCAGGCGGTCACCGTGGCGTGAGTGTTTAAGGATGTCATGCCCATATGCCACCCAGAGCCTGGCGCGAGACCAACGTGGAAGGTGATCGTGAGGCTCCTTACAGTTTCCTCAACGTTTCCTTTCTTTGCTCCTCTAAAGTCTTCCTAGGTGTGCAGAGCGAGCAGGAGGGAGCTCCAAGGGAAAGCACATCCACGTCCCAGGGATTTCGCACACGCTGAAGTATCTGGAGGACTCTTAGAATTGAGGAGTGGAGTGTCTGTTTGGGGCATTCTTGTAGGCCAAGCTGTCCCAGGAAGTAGGCCCACCTTTGAAATTGGTGAGAAAAAACAAACACACGAAAACATCCCGCGACCACAAAAGTCACCACCTTCCTGTCGGGTAGGGCCTAAGGGGGATCTTTCCCAGGCATGAAACATCAGGGCACATCGGACACTGATTTGGGGGAAATGCAGGGAGGAAGGAGGGCAGGGATTGGGAGCAGCACGTGGTGGAACCCCTACTCTCAGCATCGCTTCACACCCTTGCCTGTGTTCGCCAGGGCTTAATGTTACTGAAATCACTCGGGCTCGCGCACGCACGCCCCCACCACCCCGCACATGGTCACATTCAGGGCAGCACGCCTGCGCAGGCCCCCGCACTGGTGCCCACTCTGCCCGTCTCCGTGGACCCGACGGTTGCCCTACCTTCCTTGTTCCCTGTTCTTCCTCCTTGCCCTTTTCTGTTGCTATTTCCACTTCCCAGTTGGGCACTACAGCATCGCCAAACAGGCCTCTCCCTGGACACGCTTCTGCCCCTTGCCTGAGTGGCTGAGACTTAGCCTTGGCTGACGGCTCTTCCCTCAGGAAGCCCCAGGAGGCTTCGGCCGGTTCCATCTGCCAACTTGGGACACAGTGTGCCCTGGGGATCGCCTTCATGCTTCACCCCCATTATGGTTCTTTCTTTTGATTTCTGTTTGCTCTCCGCTTTCGGCTCCTGCCTTCCACTCAATGCCTTACTTTCAGTTCTTCCCTCTGGACAAAAGGCACGGCTGGGAGCGTGCCTGGGAAGCTCAACATGGCCAATACATGTACTTTCCCTGTGCAAGGGAAAATGCCCCCGTGGACTAGGAGAGTAAGGGGCATTCCCTCACAGCCATCCCTTAATTGCCATCGGGGATTACCTCACCCCTCTCGTGTCCCTTACCTCCCCTTAGTAACCTAGAGTTCCCAGGGTTCTACCTAACCTTTCCTGAGTGCCCTGAGTGCATCCCGAGGCTCTTTGGCCCTTTGCAGTGTACCCATGACATACTCAGGGTGTCAGAGGTGGCTCTACCTCTCCTTTTGCCTTCTGTAGGCCCGGCGGGCCCACTGCTGAGTCGGAGCCCTTGATGGCACTCAGGAGGAACCCCCACGCCGCCCCCGCCGCCATGCCCAGGTCAAGGGGCTGCCTGGTGGCCTGTCCTTTCGTCTGCCGGCAGCTTGTGTCTCCCTGTCACTCCCTGTGCATGTTGCAAAAGATACACAGTGAAGCGCCTCTGCACTGGATCCAGGGCATCGCTCGTGGTTGTCGTGGCGACGGTGGTGGAGGTGGTGGTGATGGTGACGGTGGTGGTGGTGGTGGTGGTCAGTTACTGCTTCCCTCTATTCCTTTCACTGTCTATTCTGAGCTGGCCTAGTGTCCTCAGCGTCCTCCTCGCACGTCTGCTCTTTCGTTAAGGGGGAGGCACGAGTGTAGGAGAAGGCAGTCGTGTGGTTCACTTCGGACTCTTCCCCTTCCTCCTCGACATCTTTTCCCTTCTCCAGCGGTGGAGGGCATTGTCACCCTCCGGGAAAACCCAGAAAACTAAACATCAACAAAACCAAACAAGATCTAGGAGTTACTTCGCAGTGAAACAGCATGACGAACTCGAGGCTTGCAAAATTATCTCTTGACTTTCCATTCGGTGCAGTTGTTCTCCTTATGGAAGCCCTTCAAGTCCAAACGTGAGCCAGCAGGGGCCTCCTCAAGTTGCACCCTGCTTGCCGTGGGTTCCCAATCCAATGGCGTGATCCGAACAGTGTACATTTCACTGTATTACTTACGAGCGGTCGCCTCCCTGTCCACAAGCCCAGGCAGGTTGGTGCTGGCCGCCGCTCAGAAGACCAGGCAATCAAGCACCCACAGCCGGATACCCACGGCAACACACGCCCACGGGCAGGCAAGCACCTTAGACAGGTGTGAGAGCATGGGCTCGAGTACACACACACACACAAACACACACACACACACACACACACATACACACCCTATCTTCCTACCCCGCCACACACAGCACACCCTCACACAACCACAAACATACTGACACACGCTGTCACCTGTGCTTTCCTCTATACCCTCGCACCTGTCTCCCCCCCGCCCAACCCCAACCCCATCCCCTGACCACTGCAAATACTCTGAGAATGGCTGAAACACGCATTCCCAGAGGGGCTCTCAAAAAGGGACACGCAGCCACTCTGTGTTCCAGGTGATAGTCGTCGGTCAGCAGGTGGGCCCAAGCTGCCAGTGTAAACCTGAAACGTCCCTTGTTTAGCCAGATAAATGGGGTCTTCAAGTGGGAGCAGAGTCTGTGCCCATCCTCAAGAGAAGCAAGGCCCTGTGTGGGGCTCTGTGACTGGCCATGTTTGTTAGCCTTGCAAGGTTCCTGTGTGAGGGCAAGGCCAGCCCGCCCAGAGCCAGTCCTTGGCACCCCATGTTGGGGGCGCCTCCGGGTAGGGCCAGCCACTTCTGGCTGCACTGTTGGGCCAGCCCGAGGTGGTGGCCTCAAGCCGAAGCTCCGGGCCTTGAAAGGGAAGCGGAGTCCTGCAACAAAGTGACTTGCAAGCCAGCGGGGTTTTCGCCACCAGTAAGGTGGCTGCCACCTGGTCCAGGAGAAATCCTGTGATTTAGACACTCAGGCAATGTCACCCAGCCAGGTCGCTTGGTGTATCCTTTGCCTTTTACTTCTCCCAAGAGCAGGAGTCAAGAAAAAGGGGGTTGGAGGAAAGGAAGTGGAAAGGACTGCAGGGGGTCCAGCCTCGTGGCCAGTGGTCCTTTCGTCCTGTGCATTTGGTGGTCCGCGTGGGTGCCGGTGGGTGGTTGCTTTCTTTCCTTTTCTCTCCTCCTTCGTGGCACTGTCTGTGTTGGTTTGGTTTTGCTTTTGGTTTTACATTAGAAGGGGAGGAGAACCCAGGCCTGATGATGTAGTGGGGGCAGGGTTAGGCGCTTAGTTGGCCTGGATGGAGCTATACTGCCACCAAGCGGAGATGGTTTCGCTCAAAGCCAGTTACCAGGTCTCAAGGGATGGAGACAGCCACAGGGCTGGAAGCAACGGGCCCAGTGGGGACGGCGCGGCGTGGGGCTGGGGTGGGTGTGTTGTCCTGAGGGTGCACATGGGCAGTGGGCTCCGGGCCGTGCCTTCATGTGTGCTCTCGGCGGGGGACCGGACCCTGGTTGTGCAGCTGGGCAAGGCCCTCAGAAACCCCAGGGGCAGCACGAGATGGCCGCCCCTGGGAGTGCCCGGTGCAAATGGCCCCGGCTCCAGGACCTCTAAGACCCTCAGCTTCCGGTGAGGAAGGGGGCCACGTGACCCCAGTGCGGCCGCAGGCAGGGCACCCCGGCACTCCCCAGCAGGGACACCGGAGGAAAAGTTGCAGAGTTGCTCTGGGCCCACCCCCAAAATGGCTGACGGGGGAAGCTCCGCTCCCTGGGCTGGACAGTCCGGGAACTGCCTGCTGTGTCCGGGGCCCCGAGAGCTCGTGATTTTCCCCATAGGGTCGCACTGGCGCGCACGGCGCCCTCACAGGCCTCTGAAACCCCGTGGAGGAGACCTCCTGCGCCTTGGGCAGAACCCATTCTGCCCAGCACAGCGTCGCTGTTTCCTGCGCAGGGCAGAAGACACAGCTCGGCTGCCTGGGCTTTTCACATAACGCATTCCGCCGGATGGCACTGTGGCTCCAGAAATGGCAGTCTCCCCTTTCCCTACCCCCACCGAGCCTTCCGCGCCTGCCTTTAACTTCCAAACAGTGGACGGTGTGTAGTGGTGGCTGTGAAACTGTTAGATCACCTTCCTCGTCCTCGTCCTCGTCCTCGTCCTCGTCCTCGTCCTCCTCCACCTCCTCCTCCTCCTCCTTCTCCCCATCATCATCATCATCATTATCATCATCATCAACAGCAGCAGCAGCAGCAGCCACAGAGGCACCAATATCCCATTATCCTCATCCCCATCCATAGTCCAGCTCACCGACCACCCATGTCACCTTCAGCTGGGCTCTTCACCAACTTGGCCACTTTCCACCAAACCCGCAAGTGTAGCTAGGCAGTTCTTGATTCCCTTGATGCCCTGGTTCACAGTGAACGCCGCTGTCGACGACACTGCAGAGATCCCACCAGTGAGCTTGCAGTTTCTTCTTTGTATCTTCTGACTCCTGTCCTGTGGCTTGTCTGCACCGCATCACTTCCTAGGGAGCAACCTCTGTTCTGCTCAAGTTGAGTGCTTCACTGGGACAAAGAGCCTGTGGGTCAGTGGCAGACACATCCCGGGAAGGTTCCGAAGGTTGTGAACCCTTCTTTACTTGAGTCACAAGGGTCCGGAGGTGACCACCGCGCTGCATCCCTGCGTGGAAACCCCGAGCATCCTTTGTGCGCAGGGGTGGGACTTTTGGGGATGGCATGGGTCGCACCGGTGGGCCTACTTGGGGAAGGCCACTTGGCCTCGACTACATTTGTCCACAAGTTCGCTACCACCGGGGTCTTTCTTCCCGCAGGCCTCGCTAGCCAGGCTCTCAGGCTTCAGTTCTGCGCCAGAAGCCCGTCCACATGTCATGCTCAATTCTTTCCAGGTGCCCCTGTGAATTTTTATCCTTTGGGAGAAGTGGGATACAGGGCGGAGGGGGAGGGGAAGTGGGTCTTGGGGTTTGGAGGGTCATGTGGAAGAAGGGAGCTTTTTGGCTTGCTTTGGCATGGAGATCACTCTGTTTCTCAACCTAACCTCTGACACTGGCCTAGTGTTCTCACTGGAAGACCCGTGAGATCTTGCAGGGGAAATTATGGATCCCCGGGAAACACGCGCGCGCACA
This sequence comes from Lagenorhynchus albirostris, assembly GCF_949774975.1. NCBI lineage: Eukaryota > Metazoa > Chordata > Mammalia > Artiodactyla > Delphinidae > Lagenorhynchus > Lagenorhynchus albirostris. The sequence continues at coordinate 82,986,566 of NC_083116.1, read as the reverse complement.
CACACAGTCACACACACACACACACACACTCACACACGGACACGCACATGCACACATCTCAGAAACCACTTCTGAAGAACCACTCAACACCTTACCCGAAGGCTTACCCTAACCCGTACCCTAATCCTAACCCATACACTAACACTAACCCGTACCCTAACACTTACGCTAACCTTAAACCGTTGTCATACCGTAACCTGTACCCTAAACCCCTTCCCTAACCCTAACACTAACCCTAACCCTAACCCTTACCCGAAGCCTTACCCTAAACCGTACCCTCATCCTAACCCGTACACTAACACTAACCCGTACTCTAACACTTACGCTAACCCTAAACCGTTGTCGTACACTAACCTGTACCCTAAACCGTACCCGTTCCCTAACCCTAACTCTAATCCTAACCGTCACCCGTACGCGTTCCCTAACCCTAACCCGTACCCGTACCCTAACAACTACCCTAACCGTACCCTAACACGTACGCTAACCCTAAACCGTTGTCATACCCTGATCTGTACCCTAAACCGTACCCGTTCCCTAACCCTAACCTTAAACGTAACCCTAAACCTTACCTGAAGCCTTACCCTAACCCGTACCCTAATTCTAACCCGTACACTAATACTAACACGTACGCTAACCCTAACCCGTTGTCGTACACTAACCTGCACCCTAAACCATACCCGTTCCCTAACCCTAACCCTAACCCTAACATTAACACTAACGCTTACCCTAATCCTTACCCTAACCCGTACCATAATCCTAATCCGTACAGTAACACTAACCCGTATCCTAACACGTACGCTAACCCTAAACCGTTGTCGTACCCTAACCTGTACCATAAACCGTACCCGTTCCCTAACGCTAACCCTAACCATAACCATAACCATAACCCTAACCCTAACACTAACCCTAACCCAAACCCTAACACTAACCCTAACCCTAACCCCTAACCACAACCACAACCCCAACCGTAACCCTAACCCTAACTAAAACCCTAACCCTACTACCTCTAACCCTAACCCTAAACCTAACCCTAAACCTAACCCCTAACCACAACACCAACACCAACCCCAACCGTAACCCTAACCCTAACCCTAACCCTAACCCTAACCCTAACCCTAACCCTAACCCTATGATGCATTTCCAGGCAGAACCTCAAAACGAGGGATCAGGGCCTTTATCCAGAGCCGACTGGGATGTGTAGAGAGCAGAAAAAGGTCCAACGTAAAAGCTGAGAGGAACCTTTTATTCGGGGATCTTACTGAGGACTACAGACACGGCGACAGTCACTCACAAAGTGCTATGGAAAGGTTTTGAATTAGTACGGGAGGAAGGAGCCAGGCTATGTAGGAGTTTTCGTTGAATAAAAGAGGAAAAAATAGAAACATGTCGGGGAATACCAAAAGATTGCTGCTAATCACAAAGACAAAAAACAAAACAACGAAATAAACACAGCACCAGCACCACCACGAACAACAACAACAACAACAACAACAACAACAACAACAGCAACACCTCACCCAGAACATCTCAAGTCAGAGATTTGAGCGCTTTTCTAATCATGGGAAGACACAAGAGTCTTGGTCCATTGAAATCATTCCTAGGTGTGCATCTGAACTTTCCAGGACTACTATCCTGCTTTTCTCCATCTTGAATTGCCCTCGGGGGCCACCCTTGCGGGCAGAGGCAGTGTGTGAGTGCCGATGGCAGGGCCACAACCTTTGTTTACTGAAGAGGCTGGTGACATTTTGTGTCCGCAGATGCAAAGCAAAGCAGGCGGTCACCGTGGCGTGAGTGTTTAAGGATGTCATGCCCATATGCCACCCAGAGCCTGGCGCGAGACCAACGTGGAAGGTGATCGTGAGGCTCCTTACAGTTTCCTCAACGTTTCCTTTCTTTGCTCCTCTAAAGTCTTCCTAGGTGTGCAGAGCGAGCAGGAGGGAGCTCCAAGGGAAAGCACATCCACGTCCCAGGGATTTCGCACACGCTGAAGTATCTGGAGGACTCTTAGAATTGAGGAGTGGAGTGTCTGTTTGGGGCATTCTTGTAGGCCAAGCTGTCCCAGGAAGTAGGCCCACCTTTGAAATTGGTGAGAAAAAACAAACACACGAAAACATCCCGCGACCACAAAAGTCACCACCTTCCTGTCGGGTAGGGCCTAAGGGGGATCTTTCCCAGGCATGAAACATCAGGGCACATCGGACACTGATTTGGGGGAAATGCAGGGAGGAAGGAGGGCAGGGATTGGGAGCAGCACGTGGTGGAACCCCTACTCTCAGCATCGCTTCACACCCTTGCCTGTGTTCGCCAGGGCTTAATGTTACTGAAATCACTCGGGCTCGCGCACGCACGCCCCCACCACCCCGCACATGGTCACATTCAGGGCAGCACGCCTGCGCAGGCCCCCGCACTGGTGCCCACTCTGCCCGTCTCCGTGGACCCGACGGTTGCCCTACCTTCCTTGTTCCCTGTTCTTCCTCCTTGCCCTTTTCTGTTGCTATTTCCACTTCCCAGTTGGGCACTACAGCATCGCCAAACAGGCCTCTCCCTGGACACGCTTCTGCCCCTTGCCTGAGTGGCTGAGACTTAGCCTTGGCTGACGGCTCTTCCCTCAGGAAGCCCCAGGAGGCTTCGGCCGGTTCCATCTGCCAACTTGGGACACAGTGTGCCCTGGGGATCGCCTTCATGCTTCACCTCCATTATGGTTCTTTCTTTTGATTTCTGTTTGCTCTCCGCTTTCGGCTCCTGCCTTCCACTCAATGCCTTACTTTCAGTTCTTCCCTCTGGACAAAAGGCACGGTTGGGAGCGTGCCTGGGAAGCTCAACATGGCCAATACATGTACTTTCCCTGTGCAAGGGAAAATGCCCCCGTGGACTAGGAGAGTAAGGGGCATTCCCTCACAGCCATCCCTTAATTGCCATCGGGGATTACCTCACCCCTCTCGTGTCCCTTACCTCCCCTTAGTAACCTAGAGTTCCCAGGGTTCTACCTAACCTTTCCTGAGTGCCCTGAGTGCATCCCGAGGCTCTTTGGCCCTTTGCAGTGTACCCATGACATACTCAGGGTGTCAGAGGTGGCTCTACCTCTCCTTTTGCCTTCTGTAGGCCCGGCGGGCCCACTGCTGAGTCGGAGCCCTTGATGGCACTCAGGAGGAACCCCCACGCCGCCCCCGCCGCCATGCCCAGGTCAAGGGGCTGCCTGGTGGCCTGTCCTTTCGTCTGCCGGCAGCTTGTGTCTCCCTGTCACTCCCTGTGCATGTTGCAAAAGATACACAGTGAAGCGCCTCTGCACTGGATCCAGGGCATCGCTCGTGGTTGTCGTGGCGACGGTGGTGGAGGTGGTGGTGATGGTGACGGTGGTGGTGGTGGTGGTGGTCAGTTACTGCTTCCCTCTATTCCTTTCACTGTCTATTCTGAGCTGGCCTAGTGTCCTCAGCGTCCTCCTCGCACGTCTGCTCTTTCGTTAAGGGGGAGGCACGAGTGTAGGAGAAGGCAGTCGTGTGGTTCACTTCGGACTCTTCCCCTTCCTCCTCGACATCTTTTCCCTTCTCCAGCGGTGGAGGGCATTGTCACCCTCCGGGAAAACCCAGAAAACTAAACATCAACAAAACCAAACAAGATCTAGGAGTTACTTCGCAGTGAAACAGCATGACGAACTCGAGGCTTGCAAAATTATCTCTTGACTTTCCATTCGGTGCAGTTGTTCTCCTTATGGAAGCCCTTCAAGTCCAAACGTGAGCCAGCAGGGGCCTCCTCAAGTTGCACCCTGCTTGCCGTGGGTTCCCAATCCAATGGCGTGATCCGAACAGTGTACATTTCACTGTATTACTTACGAGCGGTCGCCTCCCTGTCCACAAGCCCAGGCAGGTTGGTGCTGGCCGCCGCTCAGAAGACCAGGCAATCAAGCACCCACAGCCGGATACCCACGGCAACACACGCCCACGGGCAGGCAAGCACCTTAGACAGGTGTGAGAGCATGGGCTCGAGTACACACACACACACAAACACACACACACACACACACACACACATACACACCCTATCTTCCTACCCCGCCACACACAGCACACCCTCACACAACCACAAACATACTGACACACGCTGTCACCTGTGCTTTCCTCTATACCCTCGCACCTGTCTCCCCCCCGCCCAACCCCAACCCCATCCCCTGACCACTGCAAATACTCTGAGAATGGCTGAAACACGCATTCCCAGAGGGGCTCTCAAAAAGGGACACGCAGCCACTCTGTGTTCCAGGTGATAGTCGTCGGTCAGCAGGTGGGCCCAAGCTGCCAGTGTAAACCTGAAACGTCCCTTGTTTAGCCAGATAAATGGGGTCTTCAAGTGGGAGCAGAGTCTGTGCCCATCCTCAAGAGAAGCAAGGCCCTGTGTGGGGCTCTGTGACTGGCCATGTTTGTTAGCCTTGCAAGGTTCCTGTGTGAGGGCAAGGCCAGCCCGCCCAGAGCCAGTCCTTGGCACCCCATGTTGGGGGCGCCTCCGGGTAGGGCCAGCCACTTCTGGCTGCACTGTTGGGCCAGCCCGAGGTGGTGGCCTCAAGCCGAAGCTCCGGGCCTTGAAAGGGAAGCGGAGTCCTGCAACAAAGTGACTTGCAAGCCAGCGGGGTTTTCGCCACCAGTAAGGTGGCTGCCACCTGGTCCAGGAGAAATCCTGTGATTTAGACACTCAGGCAATGTCACCCAGCCAGGTCGCTTGGTGTATCCTTTGCCTTTTACTTCTCCCAAGAGCAGGAGTCAAGAAAAAGGGGGTTGGAGGAAAGGAAGTGGAAAGGACTGCAGGGGGTCCAGCCTCGTGGCCAGTGGTCCTTTCGTCCTGTGCATTTGGTGGTCCGCGTGGGTGCCGGTGGGTGGTTGCTTTCTTTCCTTTTCTCTCCTCCTTCGTGGCACTGTCTGTGTTGGTTTGGTTTTGCTTTTGGTTTTACATTAGAAGGGGAGGAGAACCCAGGCCTGATGATGTAGTGGGGGCAGGGTTAGGCGCTTAGTTGGCCTGGATGGAGCTATACTGCCACCAAGCGGAGATGGTTTCGCTCAAAGCCAGTTACCAGGTCTCAAGGGATGGAGACAGCCACAGGGCTGGAAGCAACTGGCCCACTGGGGACGGCGCGGCGTGGGGCTGGGGTGGGTGTGTTGTCCTGAGGGTGCACATGGGCAGTGGGCTCCGGGCCGTGCCTTCATGTGTGCTCTCCGCGGAGGACTGGACCCTGGTTGTGCAGCTGGGCAAGGCCCTCAGAAACCCCAGGGGCAGCACGAGATGGCCGCCCCTGGGAGTGCCCGGTGCAAATGGCCCCGGCTCCAGGACCTCTAAGACCCTCAGCTTCCGGTGAGGAAGGGGGCCACGTGACCCCAGTGCGGCCGCAGGCAGGGCACCCCGGCACTCCCCAGCAGGGACACCGGAGGAAAAGTTGCAGAGTTGCTCTGGGCCCACCCCCAAAATGGCTGACGGGGGAAGCTCCGCTCCCTGGGCTGGACAGTCCGGGAACTGCCTGCTGTGTCCGGGGCCCCGAGAGCTCGTGATTTTCCCCATAGGGTCGCACTGGCGCGCACGGCGCCCTCACAGGCCTCTGAAACCCCGTGGAGGAGACCTCCTGCTCCTTGGGCAGAACCCATTCTGCCCAGCACAGCGTCGCTGTTCCCTGCGCAGGGCAGAAGACACAGCTCGGCTGCCTGGGCTTTTCACATAACGCATTCCGCCGGATGGCACTGTGGCTCCAGAAATGGCAGTCTCCCCTTTCCCTACCCCCACCGAGCCTTCCGCGCCTGCCTTTAACTTCCAAACAGTGGACGGTGTGTAGTGGTGGCTGTGAAACTGTTAGATCACCTTCCTCGTCCTCGTCCTCGTCCTCGTCCTCGTCCTCCTCCACCTCCTCCTCCTCCTCCTTCTCCCCATCATCATCATCATCATTATCATCATCATCAACAGCAGCAGCAGCAGCAGCCACAGAGGCACCAATATCCCATTATCCTCATCCCCATCCATAGTCCAGCTCACCGACCACCCATGTCACCTTCAGCTGGGCTCTTCACCAACTTGGCCACTTTCCACCAAACCCGCAAGTGTAGCTAGGCAGTTCTTGATTCCCTTGATGCCCTGGTTCACAGTGAACGCCGCTGTCGACGACACTGCAGAGATCCCACCAGTGAGCTTGCAGTTTCTTCTTTGTATCTTCTGACTCCTGTCCTGTGGCTTGTCTGCACCGCATCACTTCCTAGGGAGCAACCTCTGTTCTGCTCAAGTTGAGTGCTTCACTGGGACAAAGAGCCTGTGGGTCAGTGGCAGACACATCCCGGGAAGGTTCCGAAGGTTGTGAACCCTTCTTTGCTTGAGTCACAAGGGTCCGGAGGTGACCACCGCGCTGCATCCCTGCGTGGAAACCCCGAGCATCCTTTGTGCGCAGGGGTGGGACTTTTGGGGATGGCATGGGTCGCACCGGTGGGCCTACTTGGGGAAGGCCACTTGGCCTCGACTACATTTGTCCACAAGTTCGCTACCACCGGGGTCTTTCTTCCCGCAGGCCTCGCTAGCCAGGCTCTCAGGCTTCAGTTCTGCGCCAGAAGCCCGTCCACATGTCATGCTCAATTCTTTCCAGGTGCCCCTGTGAATTTTTATCCTTTGGGAGAAGTGGGATACAGGGCGGAGGGGGAGGGGAAGTGGGTCTTGGGGTTTGGAGGGTCATGTGGAAGAAGGGAGCTTTTTGGCTTGCTTTGGCATGGAGATCACTCTGTTTCTCAACCTAACCTCTGACACTGGCCTAGTGTTCTCACTGGAAGACCCGTGAGATCTTGCAGGGGAAATTATGGATCCCCGGGAAACACGCGTGCGCACACACACACACACACAGTCACACACACACACACACACTCACACACGGACACGCACATGCACACATCTCAGAAACCACTTCTGAAGAACCACTCAACAACTTACCCGAAGGCTTACCCTAACCCGTACCCTAATCCTAACCCGTACACTAACACTAACCCGTACCCTAACACTTACGCTAACCTTAAACCGTTGTCGTACCTGTACCCTAAACCCCTTCCCTAACCCTAACACTAACCCTAACCCTAACCCTTACCCGAAGCCTTACCCTAAACCGTACCCTCATCCTAACCCGTACACTAACACTAACCCGTACCCTAACACTTACGCTAACCCTAAACCGTTGTCGTACACTAACCTGTACCCTAAACCGTACCCGTTCCCTAACCCTAACTCTAATCCTAACCGTCACCCGTACGCGTTCCCTAACCCTAACCCGTACCCGTACCCTAACAACTACCCTAACCGTACCCTAACACGTACGCTAACCCTAAACCGTTGTCATACCCTGATCTGTACCCTAAACCGTACCCGTTCCCTAACCCTAACCTTAAACGTAACCCTAAACCTTACCTGAAGCCTTACCCTAACCCGTACCCTAATTCTAACCCGTACACTAATACTAACCCGTACTCTAACACGTACGCTAACCCTAACCCGTTGTCGTACACTAACCTGCACCCTAAACCGTACCCGTTCCCTAACCCTAACCCTAACCCTAACATTAACACTAACGCTTACCCTAATCCTTACCCTAACCCGTACCATAATCCTAATCCGTACAGGAACACTAACCCGTATCCTAACACGTACGCTAACCCTAAACCGTTGTCGTACCCTAACCTGTACCATAAACCGTACCCGTTCCCTAACGCTAACCCTAACCATAACCATAACCATAACCCTAACCCTAACACTAACCCTAACCCAAACCCTAACACTAACCCTAACCCTAACCCCTAACCACAACCACAACCCCAACCGTAACCCTAACCCTAACCCTAACTAAAACCCTAACCCTACTACCTCTAACCCTAACCCTAACCCTAACCCTAACCCTAACCCTAACCCTATGATGCATTTCCAGGCAGAACCTCAAAACGAGGGATCAGGGCCTTTATCCAGAGCCGACTGGGATGTGTAGAGAGCAGAAAAAGGTCCAACGTAAAAGCTGAGAGGAACCTTTTATTCGGGGATCTTACTGAGGACTACAGACACGGCGACAGCCACTCACAAAGTGCTATGGAAAGGTTTTGAATTAGTACGGGAGGAAGGAGCCAGGCTATGTAGGAGTTTTCGTTGAATAAAAGAGGAAAAAATAGAAACATGTCGGGGAATACCAAAAGATTGCTGCTAATCACAAAGACAAAAAACAAAACAACGAAATAAACACAGCACCAGCACCACCACGAACAACAACAACAACAACAACAACAACAACAACAGCAACACCTCACCCAGAACATCTCAAGTCAGAGATTTGAGCGCTTTTCTAATCATGGGAAGACACAAGAGTCTTGGTCCATTGAAATCATTCCTAGGTGTGCATCTGAACTTTCCAGGACTACTATCCTGCTTTTCTCCATCTTGAATTGCCCTCGGGGGCCACCCTTGCGGGCAGAGGCAGTGTGTGAGTGCCGATGGCAGGGCCACAACCTTTGTTTACTGAAGAGGCTGGTGACATTTTGTGTCCGCAGATGCAAAGCAAAGCAGGCGGTCACCGTGGCGTGAGTGTTTAAGGATGTCATGCCCATATGCCACCCAGAGCCTGGCGCGAGACCAACGTGGAAGGTGATCGTGAGGCTCCTTACAGTTTCCTCAACGTTTCCTTTCTTTGCTCCTCTAAAGTCTTCCTAGGTGTGCAGAGCGAGCAGGAGGGAGCTCCAAGGGAAAGCACATCCACGTCCCAGGGATTTCGCACACGCTGAAGTATCTGGAGGACTCTTAGAATTGAGGAGTGGAGTGTCTGTTTGGGGCATTCTTGTAGGCCAAGCTGTCCCAGGAAGTAGGCCCACCTTTGAAATTGGTGAGAAAAAACAAACACACGAAAACATCCCGCGACCACAAAAGTCACCACCTTCCTGTCGGGTAGGGCCTAAGGGGGATCTTTCCCAGGCATGAAACATCAGGGCACATCGGACACTGATTTGGGGGAAATGCAGGGAGGAAGGAGGGCAGGGATTGGGAGCAGCACGTGGTGGAACCCCTACTCTCAGCATCGCTTCACACCCTTGCCTGTGTTCGCCAGGGCTTAATGTTACTGAAATCACTCGGGCTCGCGCACGCACGCCCCCACCACCCCGCACATGGTCACATTCAGGGCAGCACGCCTGCGCAGGCCCCCGCACTGGTGCCCACTCTGCCCGTCTCCGTGGACCCGACGGTTGCCCTACCTTCCTTGTTCCCTGTTCTTCCTCCTTGCCCTTTTCTGTTGCTATTTCCACTTCCCAGTTGGGCACTACAGCATCGCCAAACAGGCCTCTCCCTGGACACGCTTCTGCCCCTTGCCTGAGTGGCTGAGACTTAGCCTTGGCTGACGGCTCTTCCCTCAGGAAGCCCCAGGAGGCTTCGGCCGGTTCCATCTGCCAACTTGGGACACAGTGTGCCCTGGGGATCGCCTTCATGCTTCACCCCCATTATGGTTCTTTCTTTTGATTTCTGTTTGCTCTCCGCTTTCGGCTCCTGCCTTCCACTCAATGCCTTACTTTCAGTTCTTCCCTCTGGACAAAAGGCACGGCTGGGAGCGTGCCTGGGAAGCTCAACATGGCCAATACATGTACTTTCCCTGTGCAAGGGAAAATGCCCCCGTGGACTAGGAGAGTAAGGGGCATTCCCTCACAGCCATCCCTTAATTGCCATCGGGGATTACCTCACCCCTCTCGTGTCCCTTACCTCCCCTTAGTAACCTAGAGTTCCCAGGGTTCTACCTAACCTTTCCTGAGTGCCCTGAGTGCATCCCGAGGCTCTTTGGCCCTTTGCAGTGTACCCATGACATACTCAGGGTGTCAGAGGTGGCTCTACCTCTCCTTTTGCCTTCTGTAGGCCCGGCGGGCCCACTGCTGAGTCGGAGCCCTTGATGGCACTCAGGAGGAACCCCCACGCCGCCCCCGCCGCCATGCCCAGGTCAAGGGGCTGCCTGGTGGCCTGTCCTTTCGTCTGCCGGCAGCTTGTGTCTCCCTGTCACTCCCTGTGCATGTTGCAAAAGATACACAGTGAAGCGCCTCTGCACTGGATCCAGGGCATCGCTCGTGGTTGTCGTGGCGACGGTGGTGGAGGTGGTGGTGATGGTGACGGTGGTGGTGGTGGTGGTGGTCAGTTACTGCTTCCCTCTATTCCTTTCACTGTCTATTCTGAGCTGGCCTAGTGTCCTCAGCGTCCTCCTCGCACGTCTGCTCTTTCGTTAAGGGGGAGGCACGAGTGTAGGAGAAGGCAGTCGTGTGGTTCACTTCGGACTCTTCCCCTTCCTCCTCGACATCTTTTCCCTTCTCCAGCGGTGGAGGGCATTGTCACCCTCCGGGAAAACCCAGAAAACTAAACATCAACAAAACCAAACAAGATCTAGGAGTTACTTCGCAGTGAAACAGCATGACGAACTCGAGGCTTGCAAAATTATCTCTTGACTTTCCATTCGGTGCAGTTGTTCTCCTTATGGAAGCCCTTCAAGTCCAAACGTGAGCCAGCAGGGGCCTCCTCAAGTTGCACCCTGCTTGCCGTGGGTTCCCAATCCAATGGCGTGATCCGAACAGTGTACATTTCACTGTATTACTTACGAGCGGTCGCCTCCCTGTCCACAAGCCCAGGCAGGTTGGTGCTGGCCGCCGCTCAGAAGACCAGGCAATCAAGCACCCACAGCCGGATACCCACGGCAACACACGCCCACGGGCAGGCAAGCACCTTAGACAGGTGTGAGAGCATGGGCTCGAGTACACACACACACACAAACACACACACACACACACACACACACATACACACCCTATCTTCCTACCCCGCCACACACAGCACACCCTCACACAACCACAAACATACTGACACACGCTGTCACCTGTGCTTTCCTCTATACCCTCGCACCTGTCTCCCCCCCGCCCAACCCCAACCCCATCCCCTGACCACTGCAAATACTCTGAGAATGGCTGAAACACGCATTCCCAGAGGGGCTCTCAAAAAGGGACACGCAGCCACTCTGTGTTCCAGGTGATAGTCGTCGGTCAGCAGGTGGGCCCAAGCTGCCAGTGTAAACCTGAAACGTCCCTTGTTTAGCCAGATAAATGGGGTCTTCAAGTGGGAGCAGAGTCTGTGCCCATCCTCAAGAGAAGCAAGGCCCTGTGTGGGGCTCTGTGACTGGCCATGTTTGTTAGCCTTGCAAGGTTCCTGTGTGAGGGCAAGGCCAGCCCGCCCAGAGCCAGTCCTTGGCACCCCATGTTGGGGGCGCCTCCGGGTAGGGCCAGCCACTTCTGGCTGCACTGTTGGGCCAGCCCGAGGTGGTGGCCTCAAGCCGAAGCTCCGGGCCTTGAAAGGGAAGCGGAGTCCTGCAACAAAGTGACTTGCAAGCCAGCGGGGTTTTCGCCACCAGTAAGGTGGCTGCCACCTGGTCCAGGAGAAATCCTGTGATTTAGACACTCAGGCAATGTCACCCAGCCAGGTCGCTTGGTGTATCCTTTGCCTTTTACTTCTCCCAAGAGCAGGAGTCAAGAAAAAGGGGGTTGGAGGAAAGGAAGTGGAAAGGACTGCAGGGGGTCCAGCCTCGTGGCCAGTGGTCCTTTCGTCCTGTGCATTTGGTGGTCCGCGTGGGTGCCGGTGGGTGGTTGCTTTCTTTCCTTTTCTCTCCTCCTTCGTGGCACTGTCTGTGTTGGTTTGGTTTTGCTTTTGGTTTTACATTAGAAGGGGAGGAGAACCCAGGCCTGATGATGTAGTGGGGGCAGGGTTAGGCGCTTAGTTGGCCTGGATGGAGCTATACTGCCACCAAGCGGAGATGGTTTCGCTCAAAGCCAGTTACCAGGTCTCAAGGGATGGAGACAGCCACAGGGCTGGAAGCAACTGGCCCACTGGGGACGGCGCGGCGTGGGGCTGGGGTGGGTGTGTTGTCCTGAGGGTGCACATGGGCAGTGGGCTCCGGGCCGTGCCTTCATGTGTGCTCTCCGCGGAGGACTGGACCCTGGTTGTGCAGCTGGGCAAGGCCCTCAGAAACCCCAGGGGCAGCACGAGATGGCCGCCCCTGGGAGTGCCCGGTGCAAATGGCCCCGGCTCCAGGACCTCTAAGACCCTCAGCTTCCGGTGAGGAAGGGGGCCACGTGACCCCAGTGCGGCCGCAGGCAGGGCACCCCGGCACTCCCCAGCAGGGACACCGGAGGAAAAGTTGCAGAGTTGCTCTGGGCCCACCCCCAAAATGGCTGACGGGGGAAGCTCCGCTCCCTGGGCTGGACAGTCCGGGAACTGCCTGCTGTGTCCGGGGCCCCGAGAGCTCGTGATTTTCCCCATAGGGTCGCACTGGCGCGCACGGCGCCCTCACAGGCCTCTGAAACCCCGTGGAGGAGACCTCCTGCTCCTTGGGCAGAACCCATTCTGCCCAGCACAGCGTCGCTGTTCCCTGCGCAGGGCAGAAGACACAGCTCGGCTGCCTGGGCTTTTCACATAACGCATTCCGCCGGATGGCACTGTGGCTCCAGAAATGGCAGTCTCCCCTTTCCCTACCCCCACCGAGCCTTCCGCGCCTGCCTTTAACTTCCAAACAGTGGACGGTGTGTAGTGGTGGCTGTGAAACTGTTAGATCACCTTCCTCGTCCTCGTCCTCGTCCTCGTCCTCGTCCTCCTCCACCTCCTCCTCCTCCTCCTTCTCCCCATCATCATCATCATCATTATCATCATCATCAACAGCAGCAGCAGCAGCAGCCACAGAGGCACCAATATCCCATTATCCTCATCCCCATCCATAGTCCAGCTCACCGACCACCCATGTCACCTTCAGCTGGGCTCTTCACCAACTTGGCCACTTTCCACCAAACCCGCAAGTGTAGCTAGGCAGTTCTTGATTCCCTTGATGCCCTGGTTCACAGTGAACGCCGCTGTCGACGACACTGCAGAGATCCCACCAGTGAGCTTGCAGTTTCTTCTTTGTATCTTCTGACTCCTGTCCTGTGGCTTGTCTGCACCGCATCACTTCCTAGGGAGCAACCTCTGTTCTGCTCAAGTTGAGTGCTTCACTGGGACAAAGAGCCTGTGGGTCAGTGGCAGACACATCCCGGGAAGGTTCCGAAGGTTGTGAACCCTTCTTTGCTTGAGTCACAAGGGTCCGGAGGTGACCACCGCGCTGCATCCCTGCGTGGAAACCCCGAGCATCCTTTGTGCGCAGGGGTGGGACTTTTGGGGATGGCATGGGTCGCACCGGTGGGCCTACTTGGGGAAGGCCACTTGGCCTCGACTACATTTGTCCACAAGTTCGCTACCACCGGGGTCTTTCTTCCCGCAGGCCTCGCTAGCCAGGCTCTCAGGCTTCAGTTCTGCGCCAGAAGCCCGTCCACATGTCATGCTCAATTCTTTCCAGGTGCCCCTGTGAATTTTTATCCTTTGGGAGAAGTGGGATACAGGGCGGAGGGGGAGGGGAAGTGGGTCTTGGGGTTTGGAGGGTCATGTGGAAGAAGGGAGCTTTTAGGCTTGCTTTGGCATGGAGATCACTCTGTTTCTCAACCTAACCTCTGACACTGGCCTAGTGTTCTCACTGGAAGACCCGTGAGATCTTGCAGGGGAAATTATGGATCCCCGGGAAACACGCGTGCGCACACACACACACACACAGTCACACACACACACACACACTCACACACGGACACGCACATGCACACATCTCAGAAACCACTTCTGAAGAACCACTCAACAACTTACCCGAAGGCTTACCCTAACCCGTACCCTAATCCTAACCCGTACACTAACACTAACCCGTACCCTAACACTTACGCTAACCTTAAACCGTTGTCGTACCTGTACCCTAAACCCCTTCCCTAACCCTAACACTAACCCTAACCCTAACCCTTACCCGAAGCCTTACCCTAAACCGTACCCTCATCCTAACCCGTACACTAACACTAACCCGTACCCTAACACTTACGCTAACCCTAAACCGTTGTCGTACACTAACCTGTACCCTAAACCGTACCCGTTCCCTAACCCTAACTCTAATCCTAACCGTCACCCGTACGCGTTCCCTAACCCTAACCCGTACCCGTACCCTAACAACTACCCTAACCGTACCCTAACACGTACGCTAACCCTAAACCGTTGTCATACCCTGATCTGTACCCTAAACCGTACCCGTTCCCTAACCCTAACCTTAAACGTAACCCTAAACCTTACCTGAAGCCTTACCCTAACCCGTACCCTAATTCTAACCCGTACACTAATACTAACCCGTACTCTAACACGTACGCTAACCCTAACCCGTTGTCGTACACTAACCTGCACCCTAAACCGTACCCGTTCCCTAACCCTAACCCTAACCCTAACATTAACACTAACGCTTACCCTAATCCTTACCCTAACCCGTACCATAATCCTAATCCGTACAGGAACACTAACCCGTATCCTAACACGTACGCTAACCCTAAACCGTTGTCGTACCCTAACCTGTACCATAAACCGTACCCGTTCCCTAACGCTAACCCTAACCATAACCATAACCATAACCCTAACCCTAACACTAACCCTAACCCAAACCCTAACACTAACCCTAACCCTAACCCCTAACCACAACCACAACCCCAACCGTAACCCTAACCCTAACCCTAACTAAAACCCTAACCCTACTACCTCTAACCCTAACCCTAACCCTAACCCTAACCCTAACCCTAACCCTATGATGCATTTCCAGGCAGAACCTCAAAACGAGGGATCAGGGCCTTTATCCAGAGCCGACTGGGATGTGTAGAGAGCAGAAAAAGGTCCAACGTAAAAGCTGAGAGGAACCTTTTATTCGGGGATCTTACTGAGGACTACAGACACGGCGACAGCCACTCACAAAGTGCTATGGAAAGGTTTTGAATTAGTACGGGAGGAAGGAGCCAGGCTATGTAGGAGTTTTCGTTGAATAAAAGAGGAAAAAATAGAAACATGTCGGGGAATACCAAAAGATTGCTGCTAATCACAAAGACAAAAAACAAAACAACGAAATAAACACAGCACCAGCACCACCACGAACAACAACAACAACAACAACAACAACAACAACAGCAACACCTCACCCAGAACATCTCAAGTCAGAGATTTGAGCGCTTTTCTAATCATGGGAAGACACAAGAGTCTTGGTCCATTGAAATCATTCCTAGGTGTGCATCTGAACTTTCCAGGACTACTATCCTGCTTTTCTCCATCTTGAATTGCCCTCGGGGGCCACCCTTGCGGGCAGAGGCAGTGTGTGAGTGCCGATGGCAGGGCCACAACCTTTGTTTACTGAAGAGGCTGGTGACATTTTGTGTCCGCAGATGCAAAGCAAAGCAGGCGGTCACCGTGGCGTGAGTGTTTAAGGATGTCATGCCCATATGCCACCCAGAGCCTGGCGCGAGACCAACGTGGAAGGTGATCGTGAGGCTCCTTACAGTTTCCTCAACGTTTCCTTTCTTTGCTCCTCTAAAGTCTTCCTAGGTGTGCAGAGCGAGCAGGAGGGAGCTCCAAGGGAAAGCACATCCACGTCCCAGGGATTTCGCACACGCTGAAGTATCTGGAGGACTCTTAGAATTGAGGAGTGGAGTGTCTGTTTGGGGCATTCTTGTAGGCCAAGCTGTCCCAGGAAGTAGGCCCACCTTTGAAATTGGTGAGAAAAAACAAACACACGAAAACATCCCGCGACCACAAAAGTCACCACCTTCCTGTCGGGTAGGGCCTAAGGGGGATCTTTCCCAGGCATGAAACATCAGGGCACATCGGACACTGATTTGGGGGAAATGCAGGGAGGAAGGAGGGCAGGGATTGGGAGCAGCACGTGGTGGAACCCCTACTCTCAGCATCGCTTCACACCCTTGCCTGTGTTCGCCAGGGCTTAATGTTACTGAAATCACTCGGGCTCGCGCACGCACGCCCCCACCACCCCGCACATGGTCACATTCAGGGCAGCACGCCTGCGCAGGCCCCCGCACTGGTGCCCACTCTGCCCGTCTCCGTGGACCCGACGGTTGCCCTACCTTCCTTGTTCCCTGTTCTTCCTCCTTGCCCTTTTCTGTTGCTATTTCCACTTCCCAGTTGGGCACTACAGCATCGCCAAACAGGCCTCTCCCTGGACACGCTTCTGCCCCTTGCCTGAGTGGCTGAGACTTAGCCTTGGCTGACGGCTCTTCCCTCAGGAAGCCCCAGGAGGCTTCGGCCGGTTCCATCTGCCAACTTGGGACACAGTGTGCCCTGGGGATCGCCTTCATGCTTCACCCCCATTATGGTTCTTTCTTTTGATTTCTGTTTGCTCTCC
This sequence comes from Lagenorhynchus albirostris, assembly GCF_949774975.1. Lineage (NCBI taxonomy): Eukaryota > Metazoa > Chordata > Mammalia > Artiodactyla > Delphinidae > Lagenorhynchus > Lagenorhynchus albirostris. Next base: position 82,970,287 of record NC_083116.1, on the reverse strand, counting down.
GCTTTCGGCTCCTGCCTTCCACTCAATGCCTTACTTTCAGTTCTTCCCTCTGGACAAAAGGCACGGCTGGGAGCGTGCCTGGGAAGCTCAACATGGCCAATACATGTACTTTCCCTGTGCAAGGGAAAATGCCCCCGTGGACTAGGAGAGTAAGGGGCATTCCCTCACAGCCATCCCTTAATTGCCATCGGGGATTACCTCACCCCTCTCGTGTCCCTTACCTCCCCTTAGTAACCTAGAGTTCCCAGGGTTCTACCTAACCTTTCCTGAGTGCCCTGAGTGCATCCCGAGGCTCTTTGGCCCTTTGCAGTGTACCCATGACATACTCAGGGTGTCAGAGGTGGCTCTACCTCTCCTTTTGCCTTCTGTAGGCCCGGCGGGCCCACTGCTGAGTCGGAGCCCTTGATGGCACTCAGGAGGAACCCCCACGCCGCCCCCGCCGCCATGCCCAGGTCAAGGGGCTGCCTGGTGGCCTGTCCTTTCGTCTGCCGGCAGCTTGTGTCTCCCTGTCACTCCCTGTGCATGTTGCAAAAGATACACAGTGAAGCGCCTCTGCACTGGATCCAGGGCATCGCTCGTGGTTGTCGTGGCGACGGTGGTGGAGGTGGTGGTGATGGTGACGGTGGTGGTGGTGGTGGTGGTCAGTTACTGCTTCCCTCTATTCCTTTCACTGTCTATTCTGAGCTGGCCTAGTGTCCTCAGCGTCCTCCTCGCACGTCTGCTCTTTCGTTAAGGGGGAGGCACGAGTGTAGGAGAAGGCAGTCGTGTGGTTCACTTCGGACTCTTCCCCTTCCTCCTCGACATCTTTTCCCTTCTCCAGCGGTGGAGGGCATTGTCACCCTCCGGGAAAACCCAGAAAACTAAACATCAACAAAACCAAACAAGATCTAGGAGTTACTTCGCAGTGAAACAGCATGACGAACTCGAGGCTTGCAAAATTATCTCTTGACTTTCCATTCGGTGCAGTTGTTCTCCTTATGGAAGCCCTTCAAGTCCAAACGTGAGCCAGCAGGGGCCTCCTCAAGTTGCACCCTGCTTGCCGTGGGTTCCCAATCCAATGGCGTGATCCGAACAGTGTACATTTCACTGTATTACTTACGAGCGGTCGCCTCCCTGTCCACAAGCCCAGGCAGGTTGGTGCTGGCCGCCGCTCAGAAGACCAGGCAATCAAGCACCCACAGCCGGATACCCACGGCAACACACGCCCACGGGCAGGCAAGCACCTTAGACAGGTGTGAGAGCATGGGCTCGAGTACACACACACACACAAACACACACACACACACACACACACACATACACACCCTATCTTCCTACCCCGCCACACACAGCACACCCTCACACAACCACAAACATACTGACACACGCTGTCACCTGTGCTTTCCTCTATACCCTCGCACCTGTCTCCCCCCCGCCCAACCCCAACCCCATCCCCTGACCACTGCAAATACTCTGAGAATGGCTGAAACACGCATTCCCAGAGGGGCTCTCAAAAAGGGACACGCAGCCACTCTGTGTTCCAGGTGATAGTCGTCGGTCAGCAGGTGGGCCCAAGCTGCCAGTGTAAACCTGAAACGTCCCTTGTTTAGCCAGATAAATGGGGTCTTCAAGTGGGAGCAGAGTCTGTGCCCATCCTCAAGAGAAGCAAGGCCCTGTGTGGGGCTCTGTGACTGGCCATGTTTGTTAGCCTTGCAAGGTTCCTGTGTGAGGGCAAGGCCAGCCCGCCCAGAGCCAGTCCTTGGCACCCCATGTTGGGGGCGCCTCCGGGTAGGGCCAGCCACTTCTGGCTGCACTGTTGGGCCAGCCCGAGGTGGTGGCCTCAAGCCGAAGCTCCGGGCCTTGAAAGGGAAGCGGAGTCCTGCAACAAAGTGACTTGCAAGCCAGCGGGGTTTTCGCCACCAGTAAGGTGGCTGCCACCTGGTCCAGGAGAAATCCTGTGATTTAGACACTCAGGCAATGTCACCCAGCCAGGTCGCTTGGTGTATCCTTTGCCTTTTACTTCTCCCAAGAGCAGGAGTCAAGAAAAAGGGGGTTGGAGGAAAGGAAGTGGAAAGGACTGCAGGGGGTCCAGCCTCGTGGCCAGTGGTCCTTTCGTCCTGTGCATTTGGTGGTCCGCGTGGGTGCCGGTGGGTGGTTGCTTTCTTTCCTTTTCTCTCCTCCTTCGTGGCACTGTCTGTGTTGGTTTGGTTTTGCTTTTGGTTTTACATTAGAAGGGGAGGAGAACCCAGGCCTGATGATGTAGTGGGGGCAGGGTTAGGCGCTTAGTTGGCCTGGATGGAGCTATACTGCCACCAAGCGGAGATGGTTTCGCTCAAAGCCAGTTACCAGGTCTCAAGGGATGGAGACAGCCACAGGGCTGGAAGCAACTGGCCCACTGGGGACGGCGCGGCGTGGGGCTGGGGTGGGTGTGTTGTCCTGAGGGTGCACATGGGCAGTGGGCTCCGGGCCGTGCCTTCATGTGTGCTCTCCGCGGAGGACTGGACCCTGGTTGTGCAGCTGGGCAAGGCCCTCAGAAACCCCAGGGGCAGCACGAGATGGCCGCCCCTGGGAGTGCCCGGTGCAAATGGCCCCGGCTCCAGGACCTCTAAGACCCTCAGCTTCCGGTGAGGAAGGGGGCCACGTGACCCCAGTGCGGCCGCAGGCAGGGCACCCCGGCACTCCCCAGCAGGGACACCGGAGGAAAAGTTGCAGAGTTGCTCTGGGCCCACCCCCAAAATGGCTGACGGAGGAAGCTCCGCTCCCTGGGCTGGACAGTCCGGGAACTGCCTGCTGTGTCCGGGGCCCCGAGAGCTCGTGATTTTCCCCATAGGGTCGCACTGGCGCGCACGGCGCCCTCACAGGCCTCTGAAACCCCGTGGAGGAGACCTCCTGCGCCTTGGGCAGAACCCATTCTGCCCAGCACAGCGTCGCTGTTCCCTGCGCAGGGCAGAAGACACAGCTCGGCTGCCTGGGCTTTTCACATAACGCATTCCGCCGGATGGCACTGTGGCTCCAGAAATGGCAGTCTCCCCTTTCCCTACCCCCACCGAGCCTTCCGCGCCTGCCTTTAACTTCCAAACAGTGGACGGTGTGTAGTGGTGGCTGTGAAACTGTTAGATCACCTTCCTCGTCCTCGTCCTCGTCCTCGTCCTCGTCCTCGTCCTCCTCCACCTCCTCCTCCTCCTCCTTCTCCCCATCATCATCATCATCATTATCATCATCATCAACAGCAGCAGCAGCAGCAGCCACAGAGGCACCAATATCCCATTATCCTCATCCCCATCCATAGTCCAGCTCACCGACCACCCATGTCACCTTCAGCTGGGCTCTTCACCAACTTGGCCACTTTCCACCAAACCCGCAAGTGTAGCTAGGCAGTTCTTGATTCCCTTGATGCCCTGGTTCACAGTGAACGCCGCTGTCGACGACACTGCAGAGATCCCACCAGTGAGCTTGCAGTTTCTTCTTTGTATCTTCTGACTCCTGTCCTGTGGCTTGTCTGCACCGCATCACTTCCTAGGGAGCAACCTCTGTTCTGCTCAAGTTGAGTGCTTCACTGGGACAAAGAGCCTGTGGGTCAGTGGCAGACACATCCCGGGAAGGTTCCGAAGGTTGTGAACCCTTCTTTACTTGAGTCACAAGGGTCCGGAGGTGACCACCGCGCTGCATCCCTGCGTGGAAACCCCGAGCATCCTTTGTGCGCAGGGGTGGGACTTTTGGGGATGGCATGGGTCGCACCGGTGGGCCTACTTGGGGAAGGCCACTTGGCCTCGACTACATTTGTCCACAAGTTCGCTACCACCGGGGTCTTTCTTCCCGCAGGCCTCGCTAGCCAGGCTCTCAGGCTTCAGTTCTGCGCCAGAAGCCCGTCCACATGTCATGCTCAATTCTTTCCAGGTGCCCCTGTGAATTTTTATCCTTTGGGAGAAGTGGGATACAGGGCGGAGGGGGAGGGGAAGTGGGTCTTGGGGTTTGGAGGGTCATGTGGAAGAAGGGAGCTTTTTGGCTTGCTTTGGCATGGAGATCACTCTGTTTCTCAACCTAACCTCTGACACTGGCCTAGTGTTCTCACTGGAAGACCCGTGAGATCTTGCAGGGGAAATTATGGATCCCCGGGAAACACGCGCGCGCACACACACACACACAGTCACACACACACACACACTCACACACGGACACGCACATGCACACATCTCAGAAACCACTTCTGAAGAACCACTCAACACCTTACCCGAAGGCTTACCCTAACCCGTACCCTAATCCTAACCCGTACACTAACACTAACCCGTACCCTAACACTTACGCTAACCTTAAACCGTTGTCATACCGTAACCTGTACCCTAAACCCCTTCCCTAACCCTAACACTAACCCTAACCCTAACCCTAACCCTTACCCGAAGCCTTACCCTAAACCGTACCCTCATCCTAACCCGTACACTAACACTAACCCGTACTCTAACACTTACGCTAACCCTAAACCGTTGTCGTACACTAACCTGTACCCTAAACCGTACCCGTTCCCTAACCCTAACTCTAATCCTAACCGTCACCCGTACGCGTTCCCTAACCCTAACCCGTACCCGTACCCTAACAACTACCCTAACCGTACCCTAACACGTACGCTAACCCTAAACCGTTGTCATACCCTGATCTGTACCCTAAACCGTACCCGTTCCCTAACCCTAACCTTAAACGTAACCCTAAACCTTACCTGAAGCCTTACCCTAACCCGTACCCTAATTCTAACCCGTACACTAATACTAACACGTACGCTAACCCTAACCCGTTGTCGTACACTAACCTGCACCCTAAACCGTACCCGTTCCCTAACCCTAACCCTAACCCTAACATTAACACTAACGCTTACCCTAATCCTTACCCTAACCCGTACCATAATCCTAATCCGTACAGTAACACTAACCCGTATCCTAACACGTACGCTAACCCTAAACCGTTGTCGTACCCTAACCTGTACCATAAACCGTACCCGTTCCCTAACGCTAACCCTAACCATAACCATAACCATAACCCTAACCCTAACACTAACCCTAACCCAAACCCTAACACTAACCCTAACCCTAACCCCTAACCACAACCACAACCCCAACCGTAACCCTAACCCTAACCCTAACCCTAACTAAAACCCTAACCCTACTACCTCTAACCCTAACCCTAAACCTAACCCTAAACCTAACCCCTAACCACAACACCAACACCAACCCCAACCGTAACCCTAACCCTAACCCTAACCCTAACCCTAACCCTAACCCTAACCCTAACCCTATGATGCATTTCCAGGCAGAACCTCAAAACGAGGGATCAGGGCCTTTATCCAGAGCCGACTGGGATGTGTAGAGAGCAGAAAAAGGTCCAACGTAAAAGCTGAGAGGAACCTTTTATTCGGGGATCTTACTGAGGACTACAGACACGGCGACAGCCACTCACAAAGTGCTATGGAAAGGTTTTGAATTAGTACGGGAGGAAGGAGCCAGGCTATGTAGGAGTTTTCGTTGAATAAAAGAGGAAAAAATAGAAACATGTCGGGGAATACCAAAAGATTGCTGCTAATCACAAAGACAAAAAACAAAACAACGAAATAAACACAGCACCAGCACCACCACGAACAACAACAACAACAACAACAACAACAACAACAACAGCAACACCTCACCCAGAACATCTCAAGTCAGAGATTTGAGCGCTTTTCTAATCATGGGAAGACACAAGAGTCTTGGTCCATTGAAATCATTCCTAGGTGTGCATCTGAACTTTCCAGGACTACTATCCTGCTTTTCTCCATCTTGAATTGCCCTCGGGGGCCACCCTTGCGGGCAGAGGCAGTGTGTGAGTGCCGATGGCAGGGCCACAACCTTTGTTTACTGAAGAGGCTGGTGACATTTTGTGTCCGCAGATGCAAAGCAAAGCAGGCGGTCACCGTGGCGTGAGTGTTTAAGGATGTCATGCCCATATGCCACCCAGAGCCTGGCGCGAGACCAACGTGGAAGGTGATCGTGAGGCTCCTTACAGTTTCCTCAACGTTTCCTTTCTTTGCTCCTCTAAAGTCTTCCTAGGTGTGCAGAGCGAGCAGGAGGGAGCTCCAAGGGAAAGCACATCCACGTCCCAGGGATTTCGCACACGCTGAAGTATCTGGAGGACTCTTAGAATTGAGGAGTGGAGTGTCTGTTTGGGGCATTCTTGTAGGCCAAGCTGTCCCAGGAAGTAGGCCCACCTTTGAAATTGGTGAGAAAAAACAAACACACGAAAACATCCCGCGACCACAAAAGTCACCACCTTCCTGTCGGGTAGGGCCTAAGGGGGATCTTTCCCAGGCATGAAACATCAGGGCACATCGGACACTGATTTGGGGGAAATGCAGGGAGGAAGGAGGGCAGGGATTGGGAGCAGCACGTGGTGGAACCCCTACTCTCAGCATCGCTTCACACCCTTGCCTGTGTTCGCCAGGGCTTAATGTTACTGAAATCACTCGGGCTCGCGCACGCACGCCCCCACCACCCCGCACATGGTCACATTCAGGGCAGCACGCCTGCGCAGGCCCCCGCACTGGTGCCCACTCTGCCCGTCTCCGTGGACCCGACGGTTGCCCTACCTTCCTTGTTCCCTGTTCTTCCTCCTTGCCCTTTTCTGTTGCTATTTCCACTTCCCAGTTGGGCACTACAGCATCGCCAAACAGGCCTCTCCCTGGACACGCTTCTGCCCCTTGCCTGAGTGGCTGAGACTTAGCCTTGGCTGACGGCTCTTCCCTCAGGAAGCCCCAGGAGGCTTCGGCCGGTTCCATCTGCCAACTTGGGACACAGTGTGCCCTGGGGATCGCCTTCATGCTTCACCCCCATTATGGTTCTTTCTTTTGATTTCTGTTTGCTCTCCGCTTTCGGCTCCTGCCTTCCACTCAATGCCTTACTTTCAGTTCTTCCCTCTGGACAAAAGGCACGGCTGGGAGCGTGCCTGGGAAGCTCAACATGGCCAATACATGTACTTTCCCTGTGCAAGGGAAAATGCCCCCGTGGACTAGGAGAGTAAGGGGCATTCCCTCACAGCCATCCCTTAATTGCCATCGGGGATTACCTCACCCCTCTCGTGTCCCTTACCTCCCCTTAGTAACCTAGAGTTCCCAGGGTTCTACCTAACCTTTCCTGAGTGCCCTGAGTGCATCCCGAGGCTCTTTGGCCCTTTGCAGTGTACCCATGACATACTCAGGGTGTCAGAGGTGGCTCTACCTCTCCTTTTGCCTTCTGTAGGCCCGGCGGGCCCACTGCTGAGTCGGAGCCCTTGATGGCACTCAGGAGGAACCCCCACGCCGCCCCCGCCGCCATGCCCAGGTCAAGGGGCTGCCTGGTGGCCTGTCCTTTCGTCTGCCGGCAGCTTGTGTCTCCCTGTCACTCCCTGTGCATGTTGCAAAAGATACACAGTGAAGCGCCTCTGCACTGGATCCAGGGCATCGCTCGTGGTTGTCGTGGCGACGGTGGTGGAGGTGGTGGTGATGGTGACGGTGGTGGTGGTGGTGGTGGTCAGTTACTGCTTCCCTCTATTCCTTTCACTGTCTATTCTGAGCTGGCCTAGTGTCCTCAGCGTCCTCCTCGCACGTCTGCTCTTTCGTTAAGGGGGAGGCACGAGTGTAGGAGAAGGCAGTCGTGTGGTTCACTTCGGACTCTTCCCCTTCCTCCTCGACATCTTTTCCCTTCTCCAGCGGTGGAGGGCATTGTCACCCTCCGGGAAAACCCAGAAAACTAAACATCAACAAAACCAAACAAGATCTAGGAGTTACTTCGCAGTGAAACAGCATGACGAACTCGAGGCTTGCAAAATTATCTCTTGACTTTCCATTCGGTGCAGTTGTTCTCCTTATGGAAGCCCTTCAAGTCCAAACGTGAGCCAGCAGGGGCCTCCTCAAGTTGCACCCTGCTTGCCGTGGGTTCCCAATCCAATGGCGTGATCCGAACAGTGTACATTTCACTGTATTACTTACGAGCGGTCGCCTCCCTGTCCACAAGCCCAGGCAGGTTGGTGCTGGCCGCCGCTCAGAAGACCAGGCAATCAAGCACCCACAGCCGGATACCCACGGCAACACACGCCCACGGGCAGGCAAGCACCTTAGACAGGTGTGAGAGCATGGGCTCGAGTACACACACACACACAAACACACACACACACACACACACACACATACACACCCTATCTTCCTACCCCGCCACACACAGCACACCCTCACACAACCACAAACATACTGACACACGCTGTCACCTGTGCTTTCCTCTATACCCTCGCACCTGTCTCCCCCCCGCCCAACCCCAACCCCATCCCCTGACCACTGCAAATACTCTGAGAATGGCTGAAACACGCATTCCCAGAGGGGCTCTCAAAAAGGGACACGCAGCCACTCTGTGTTCCAGGTGATAGTCGTCGGTCAGCAGGTGGGCCCAAGCTGCCAGTGTAAACCTGAAACGTCCCTTGTTTAGCCAGATAAATGGGGTCTTCAAGTGGGAGCAGAGTCTGTGCCCATCCTCAAGAGAAGCAAGGCCCTGTGTGGGGCTCTGTGACTGGCCATGTTTGTTAGCCTTGCAAGGTTCCTGTGTGAGGGCAAGGCCAGCCCGCCCAGAGCCAGTCCTTGGCACCCCATGTTGGGGGCGCCTCCGGGTAGGGCCAGCCACTTCTGGCTGCACTGTTGGGCCAGCCCGAGGTGGTGGCCTCAAGCCGAAGCTCCGGGCCTTGAAAGGGAAGCGGAGTCCTGCAACAAAGTGACTTGCAAGCCAGCGGGGTTTTCGCCACCAGTAAGGTGGCTGCCACCTGGTCCAGGAGAAATCCTGTGATTTAGACACTCAGGCAATGTCACCCAGCCAGGTCGCTTGGTGTATCCTTTGCCTTTTACTTCTCCCAAGAGCAGGAGTCAAGAAAAAGGGGGTTGGAGGAAAGGAAGTGGAAAGGACTGCAGGGGGTCCAGCCTCGTGGCCAGTGGTCCTTTCGTCCTGTGCATTTGGTGGTCCGCGTGGGTGCCGGTGGGTGGTTGCTTTCTTTCCTTTTCTCTCCTCCTTCGTGGCACTGTCTGTGTTGGTTTGGTTTTGCTTTTGGTTTTACATTAGAAGGGGAGGAGAACCCAGGCCTGATGATGTAGTGGGGGCAGGGTTAGGCGCTTAGTTGGCCTGGATGGAGCTATACTGCCACCAAGCGGAGATGGTTTCGCTCAAAGCCAGTTACCAGGTCTCAAGGGATGGAGACAGCCACAGGGCTGGAAGCAACTGGCCCACTGGGGACGGCGCGGCGTGGGGCTGGGGTGGGTGTGTTGTCCTGAGGGTGCACATGGGCAGTGGGCTCCGGGCCGTGCCTTCATGTGTGCTCTCCGCGGAGGACTGGACCCTGGTTGTGCAGCTGGGCAAGGCCCTCAGAAACCCCAGGGGCAGCACGAGATGGCCGCCCCTGGGAGTGCCCGGTGCAAATGGCCCCGGCTCCAGGACCTCTAAGACCCTCAGCTTCCGGTGAGGAAGGGGGCCACGTGACCCCAGTGCGGCCGCAGGCAGGGCACCCCGGCACTCCCCAGCAGGGACACCGGAGGAAAAGTTGCAGAGTTGCTCTGGGCCCACCCCCAAAATGGCTGACGGAGGAAGCTCCGCTCCCTGGGCTGGACAGTCCGGGAACTGCCTGCTGTGTCCGGGGCCCCGAGAGCTCGTGATTTTCCCCATAGGGTCGCACTGGCGCGCACGGCGCCCTCACAGGCCTCTGAAACCCCGTGGAGGAGACCTCCTGCGCCTTGGGCAGAACCCATTCTGCCCAGCACAGCGTCGCTGTTCCCTGCGCAGGGCAGAAGACACAGCTCGGCTGCCTGGGCTTTTCACATAACGCATTCCGCCGGATGGCACTGTGGCTCCAGAAATGGCAGTCTCCCCTTTCCCTACCCCCACCGAGCCTTCCGCGCCTGCCTTTAACTTCCAAACAGTGGACGGTGTGTAGTGGTGGCTGTGAAACTGTTAGATCACCTTCCTCGTCCTCGTCCTCGTCCTCGTCCTCGTCCTCGTCCTCCTCCACCTCCTCCTCCTCCTCCTTCTCCCCATCATCATCATCATCATTATCATCATCATCAACAGCAGCAGCAGCAGCAGCCACAGAGGCACCAATATCCCATTATCCTCATCCCCATCCATAGTCCAGCTCACCGACCACCCATGTCACCTTCAGCTGGGCTCTTCACCAACTTGGCCACTTTCCACCAAACCCGCAAGTGTAGCTAGGCAGTTCTTGATTCCCTTGATGCCCTGGTTCACAGTGAACGCCGCTGTCGACGACACTGCAGAGATCCCACCAGTGAGCTTGCAGTTTCTTCTTTGTATCTTCTGACTCCTGTCCTGTGGCTTGTCTGCACCGCATCACTTCCTAGGGAGCAACCTCTGTTCTGCTCAAGTTGAGTGCTTCACTGGGACAAAGAGCCTGTGGGTCAGTGGCAGACACATCCCGGGAAGGTTCCGAAGGTTGTGAACCCTTCTTTACTTGAGTCACAAGGGTCCGGAGGTGACCACCGCGCTGCATCCCTGCGTGGAAACCCCGAGCATCCTTTGTGCGCAGGGGTGGGACTTTTGGGGATGGCATGGGTCGCACCGGTGGGCCTACTTGGGGAAGGCCACTTGGCCTCGACTACATTTGTCCACAAGTTCGCTACCACCGGGGTCTTTCTTCCCGCAGGCCTCGCTAGCCAGGCTCTCAGGCTTCAGTTCTGCGCCAGAAGCCCGTCCACATGTCATGCTCAATTCTTTCCAGGTGCCCCTGTGAATTTTTATCCTTTGGGAGAAGTGGGATACAGGGCGGAGGGGGAGGGGAAGTGGGTCTTGGGGTTTGGAGGGTCATGTGGAAGAAGGGAGCTTTTTGGCTTGCTTTGGCATGGAGATCACTCTGTTTCTCAACCTAACCTCTGACACTGGCCTAGTGTTCTCACTGGAAGACCCGTGAGATCTTGCAGGGGAAATTATGGATCCCCGGGAAACACGCGCGCGCACACACACACACACAGTCACACACACACACACACTCACACACGGACACGCACATGCACACATCTCAGAAACCACTTCTGAAGAACCACTCAACACCTTACCCGAAGGCTTACCCTAACCCGTACCCTAATCCTAACCCGTACACTAACACTAACCCGTACCCTAACACTTACGCTAACCTTAAACCGTTGTCATACCGTAACCTGTACCCTAAACCCCTTCCCTAACCCTAACACTAACCCTAACCCTAACCCTAACCCTTACCCGAAGCCTTACCCTAAACCGTACCCTCATCCTAACCCGTACACTAACACTAACCCGTACTCTAACACTTACGCTAACCCTAAACCGTTGTCGTACACTAACCTGTACCCTAAACCGTACCCGTTCCCTAACCCTAACTCTAATCCTAACCGTCACCCGTACGCGTTCCCTAACCCTAACCCGTACCCGTACCCTAACAACTACCCTAACCGTACCCTAACACGTACGCTAACCCTAAACCGTTGTCATACCCTGATCTGTACCCTAAACCGTACCCGTTCCCTAACCCTAACCTTAAACGTAACCCTAAACCTTACCTGAAGCCTTACCCTAACCCGTACCCTAATTCTAACCCGTACACTAATACTAACACGTACGCTAACCCTAACCCGTTGTCGTACACTAACCTGCACCCTAAACCGTACCCGTTCCCTAACCCTAACCCTAACCCTAACATTAACACTAACGCTTACCCTAATCCTTACCCTAACCCGTACCATAATCCTAATCCGTACAGTAACACTAACCCGTATCCTAACACGTACGCTAACCCTAAACCGTTGTCGTACCCTAACCTGTACCATAAACCGTACCCGTTCCCTAACGCTAACCCTAACCATAACCATAACCATAACCCTAACCCTAACACTAACCCTAACCCAAACCCTAACACTAACCCTAACCCTAACCCCTAACCACAACCACAACCCCAACCGTAACCCTAACCCTAACTAAAACCCTAACCCTACTACCTCTAACCCTAACCCTAAACCTAACCCTAAACCTAACCCCTAACCACAACACCAACACCAACCCCAACCGTAACCCTAACCCTAACCCTAACCCTAACCCTAACCCTAACCCTAACCCTAACCCTATGATGCATTTCCAGGCAGAACCTCAAAACGAGGGATCAGGGCCTTTATCCAGAGCCGACTGGGATGTGTAGAGAGCAGAAAAAGGTCCAACGTAAAAGCTGAGAGGAACCTTTTATTCGGGGATCTTACTGAGGACTACAGACACGGCGACAGCCACTCACAAAGTGCTATGGAAAGGTTTTGAATTAGTACGGGAGGAAGGAGCCAGGCTATGTAGGAGTTTTCGTTGAATAAAAGAGGAAAAAATAGAAACATGTCGGGGAATACCAAAAGATTGCTGCTAATCACAAAGACAAAAAACAAAACAACGAAATAAACACAGCACCAGCACCACCACGAACAACAACAACAACAACAACAACAACAGCAACACCTCACCCAGAACATCTCAAGTCAGAGATTTGAGCGCTTTTCTAATCATGGGAAGACACAAGAGTCTTGGTCCATTGAAATCATTCCTAGGTGTGCATCTGAACTTTCCAGGACTACTATCCTGCTTTTCTCCATCTTGAATTGCCCTCGGGGGCCACCCTTGCGGGCAGAGGCAGTGTGTGAGTGCCGATGGCAGGGCCACAACCTTTGTTTACTGAAGAGGCTGGTGACATTTTGTGTCCGCAGATGCAAAGCAAAGCAGGCGGTCACCGTGGCGTGAGTGTTTAAGGATGTCATGCCCATATGCCACCCAGAGCCTGGCGCGAGACCAACGTGGAAGGTGATCGTGAGGCTCCTTACAGTTTCCTCAACGTTTCCTTTCTTTGCTCCTCTAAAGTCTTCCTAGGTGTGCAGAGCGAGCAGGAGGGAGCTCCAAGGGAAAGCACATCCACGTCCCAGGGATTTCGCACACGCTGAAGTATCTGGAGGACTCTTAGAATTGAGGAGTGGAGTGTCTGTTTGGGGCATTCTTGTAGGCCAAGCTGTCCCAGGAAGTAGGCCCACCTTTGAAATTGGTGAGAAAAAACAAACACACGAAAACATCCCGCGACCACAAAAGTCACCACCTTCCTGTCGGGTAGGGCCTAAGGGGGATCTTTCCCAGGCATGAAACATCAGGGCACATCGGACACTGATTTGGGGGAAATGCAGGGAGGAAGGAGGGCAGGGATTGGGAGCAGCACGTGGTGGAACCCCTACTCTCAGCATCGCTTCACACCCTTGCCTGTGTTCGCCAGGGCTTAATGTTACTGAAATCACTCGGGCTCGCGCACGCACGCCCCCACCACCCCGCACATGGTCACATTCAGGGCAGCACGCCTGCGCAGGCCCCCGCACTGGTGCCCACTCTGCCCGTCTCCGTGGACCCGACGGTTGCCCTACCTTCCTTGTTCCCTGTTCTTCCTCCTTGCCCTTTTCTGTTGCTATTTCCACTTCCCAGTTGGGCACTACAGCATCGCCAAACAGGCCTCTCCCTGGACACGCTTCTGCCCCTTGCCTGAGTGGCTGAGACTTAGCCTTGGCTGACGGCTCTTCCCTCAGGAAGCCCCAGGAGGCTTCGGCCGGTTCCATCTGCCAACTTGGGACACAGTGTGCCCTGGGGATCGCCTTCATGCTTCACCTCCATTATGGTTCTTTCTTTTGATTTCTGTTTGCTCTCCGCTTTCGGCTCCTGCCTTCCACTCAATGCCTTACTTTCAGTTCTTCCCTCTGGACAAAAGGCACGGCTGGGAGCGTGCCTGGGAAGCTCAACATGGCCAATACATGTACTTTCCCTGTGCAAGGGAAAATGCCCCCGTGGACTAGGAGAGTAAGGGGCATTCCCTCACAGCCATCCCTTAATTGCCATCGGGGATTACCTCACCCCTCTCGTGTCCCTTACCTCCCCTTAGTAACCTAGAGTTCCCAGGGTTCTACCTAACCTTTCCTGAGTGCCCTGAGTGCATCCCGAGGCTCTTTGGCCCTTTGCAGTGTACCCATGACATACTCAGGGTGTCAGAGGTGGCTCTACCTCTCCTTTTGCCTTCTGTAGGCCCGGCGGGCCCACTGCTGAGTCGGAGCCCTTGATGGCACTCAGGAGGAACCCCCACGCCGCCCCCGCCGCCATGCCCAGGTCAAGGGGCTGCCTGGTGGCCTGTCCTTTCGTCTGCCGGCAGCTTGTGTCTCCCTGTCACTCCCTGTGCATGTTGCAAAAGATACACAGTGAAGCGCCTCTGCACTGGATCCAGGGCATCGCTCGTGGTTGTCGTGGCGACGGTGGTGGAGGTGGTGGTGATGGTGACGGTGGTGGTGGTGGTGGTGGTCAGTTACTGCTTCCCTCTATTCCTTTCACTGTCTATTCTGAGCTGGCCTAGTGTCCTCAGCGTCCTCCTCGCACGTCTGCTCTTTCGTTAAGGGGGAGGCACGAGTGTAGGAGAAGGCAGTCGTGTGGTTCACTTCGGACTCTTCCCCTTCCTCCTCGACATCTTTTCCCTTCTCCAGCGGTGGAGGGCATTGTCACCCTCCGGGAAAACCCAGAAAACTAAACATCAACAAAACCAAACAAGATCTAGGAGTTACTTCGCAGTGAAACAGCATGACGAACTCGAGGCTTGCAAAATTATCTCTTGACTTTCCATTCGGTGCAGTTGTTCTCCTTATGGAAGCCCTTCAAGTCCAAACGTGAGCCAGCAGGGGCCTCCTCAAGTTGCACCCTGCTTGCCGTGGGTTCCCAATCCAATGGCGTGATCCGAACAGTGTACATTTCACTGTATTACTTACGAGCGGTCGCCTCCCTGTCCACAAGCCCAGGCAGGTTGGTGCTGGCCGCCGCTCAGAAGACCAGGCAATCAAGCACCCACAGCCGGATACCCACGGCAACACACGCCCACGGGCAGGCAAGCACCTTAGACAGGTGTGAGAGCATGGGCTCGAGTACACACACACACACAAACACACACACACACACACACACACACATACACACCCTATCTTCCTACCCCGCCACACACAGCACACCCTCACACAACCACAAACATACTGACACACGCTGTCACCTGTGCTTTCCTCTATACCCTCGCACCTGTCTCCCCCCCGCCCAACCCCAACCGCATCCCCTGACCACTGCAAATACTCTGAGAATGGCTGAAACACGCATTCCCAGAGGGGCTCTCAAAAAGGGACACGCAGCCACTCTGTGTTCCAGGTGATAGTCGTCGGTCAGCAGGTGGGCCCAAGCTGCCAGTGTAAACCTGAAACGTCCCTTGTTTAGCCAGATAAATGGGGTCTTCAAGTGGGAGCAGAGTCTGTGCCCATCCTCAAGAGAAGCAAGGCCCTGTGTGGGGCTCTGTGACTGGCCATGTTTGTTAGCCTTGCAAGGTTCCTGTGTGAGGGCAAGGCCAGCCCGCCCAGAGCCAGTCCTTGGCACCCCATGTTGGGGGCGCCTCCGGGTAGGGCCAGCCACTTCTGGCTGCACTGTTGGGCCAGCCCGAGGTGGTGGCCTCAAGCCGAAGCTCCGGGCCTTGAAAGGGAAGCGGAGTCCTGCAACAAAGTGACTTGCAAGCCAGCGGGGTTTTCGCCACCAGTAAGGTGGCTGCCACCTGGTCCAGGAGAAATCCTGTGATTTAGACACTCAGGCAATGTCACCCAGCCAGGTCGCTTGGTGTATCCTTTGCCTTTTACTTCTCCCAAGAGCAGGAGTCAAGAAAAAGGGGGTTGGAGGAAAGGAAGTGGAAAGGACTGCAGGGGGTCCAGCCTCGTGGCCAGTGGTCCTTTCGTCCTGTGCATTTGGTGGTCCGCGTGGGTGCCGGTGGGTGGTTGCTTTCTTTCCTTTTCTCTCCTCCTTCGTGGCACTGTCTGTGTTGGTTTGGTTTTGCTTTTGGTTTTACATTAGAAGGGGAGGAGAACCCAGGCCTGATGATGTAGTGGGGGCAGGGTTAGGCGCTTAGTTGGCCTGGATGGAGCTATACTGCCACCAAGCGGAGATGGTTTCGCTCAAAGCCAGTTACCAGGTCTCAAGGGATGGAGACAGCCACAGGGCTGGAAGCAACTGGCCCACTGGGGACGGCGCGGCGTGGGGCTGGGGTGGGTGTGTTGTCCTGAGGGTGCACATGGGCAGTGGGCTCCGGGCCGTGCCTTCATGTGTGCTCTCCGCGGAGGACTGGACCCTGGTTGTGCAGCTGGGCAAGGCCCTCAGAAACCCCAGGGGCAGCACGAGATGGCCGCCCCTGGGAGTGCCCGGTGCAAATGGCCCCGGCTCCAGGACCTCTAAGACCCTCAGCTTCCGGTGAGGAAGGGGGCCACGTGACCCCAGTGCGGCCGCAGGCAGGGCACCCCGGCACTCCCCAGCAGGGACACCGGAGGAAAAGTTGCAGAGTTGCTCTGGGCCCACCCCCAAAATGGCTGACGGGGGAAGCTCCGCTCCCTGGGCTGGACAGTCCGGGAACTGCCTGCTGTGTCCGGGGCCCCGAGAGCTCGTGATTTTCCCCATAGGGTCGCACTGGCGCGCACGGCGCCCTCACAGGCCTCTGAAACCCCGTGGAGGAGACCTCCTGCGCCTTGGGCAGAACCCATTCTGCCCAGCACAGCGTCGCTGTTCCCTGCGCAGGGCAGAAGACACAGCTCGGCTGCCTGGGCTTTTCACATAACGCATTCCGCCGGATGGCACTGTGGCTCCAGAAATGGCAGTCTCCCCTTTCCCTACCCCCACCGAGCCTTCCGCGCCTGCCTTTAACTTCCAAACAGTGGACGGTGTGTAGTGGTGGCTGTGAAACTGTTAGATCACCTTCCTCGTCCTCGTCCTCGTCCTCGTCCTCGTCCTCCTCCGCCTCCTCCTCCTCCTCCTTCTCCCCATCATCATCATCATCATTATCATCATCATCAACAGCAGCAGCAGCAGCAGCCACAGAGGCACCAATATCCCATTATCCTCATCCCCATCCATAGTCCAGCTCACCGACCACCCATGTCACCTTCAGCTGGGCTCTTCACCAACTTGGCCACTTTCCACCAAACCCGCAAGTGTAGCTAGGCAGTTCTTGATTCCCTTGATGCCCTGGTTCACAGTGAACGCCGCTGTCGACGACACTGCAGAGATCCCACCAGTGAGCTTGCAGTTTCTTCTTTGTATCTTCTGACTCCTGTCCTGTGGCTTGTCTGCACCGCATCACTTCCTAGGGAGCAACCTCTGTTCTGCTCAAGTTGAGTGCTTCACTGGGACAAAGAGCCTGTGGGTCAGTGGCAGACACATCCCGGGAAGGTTCCGAAGGTTGTGAACCCTTCTTTACTTGAGTCACAAGGGTCCGGAGGTGACCACCGCGCTGCATCCCTGCGTGGAAACCCCGAGCATCCTTTGTGCGCAGGGGTGGGACTTTTGGGGATGGCATGGGTCGCACCGGTGGGCCTACTTGGGGAAGGCCACTTGGCCTCGACTACATTTGTCCACAAGTTCGCTACCACCGGGGTCTTTCTTCCCGCAGGCCTCGCTAGCCAGGCTCTCAGGCTTCAGTTCTGCGCCAGAAGCCCGTCCACATGTCATGCTCAATTCTTTCCAGGTGCCCCTGTGAATTTTTATCCTTTGGGAGAAGTGGGATACAGGGCGGAGGGGGAGGGGAAGTGGGTCTTGGGGTTTGGAGGGTCATGTGGAAGAAGGGAGCTTTTTGGCTTGCTTTGGCATGGAGATCACTCTGTTTCTCAACCTAACCTCTGACACTGGCCTAGTGTTCTCACTGGAAGACCCGTGAGATCTTGCAGGGGAAATTATGGATCCCCGGGAAACACGCGCGCGCACACACACACACACAGTCACACACACACACACACTCACACACGGACACGCACATGCACACATCTCAGAAACCACTTCTGAAGAACCACTCAACACCTTACCCGAAGGCTTACCCTAACCCGTACCCTAATCCTAACCCGTACACTAACACTAACCCGTACCCTAACACTTACGCTAACCTTAAACCGTTGTCATACCGTAACCTGTACCCTAAACCCCTTCCCTAACCCTAACACTAACCCTAACCCTAACCCTAACCCTTACCCGAAGCCTTACCCTAAACCGTACCCTCATCCTAACCCGTACACTAACACTAACCCGTACTCTAACACTTACGCTAACCCTAAACCGTTGTCGTACACTAACCTGTACCCTAAACCGTACCCGTTCCCTAACCCTAACTCTAATCCTAACCGTCACCCGTACGCGTTCCCTAACCCTAACCCGTACCCGTACCCTAACAACTACCCTAACCGTACCCTAACACGTACGCTAACCCTAAACCGTTGTCATACCCTGATCTGTACCCTAAACCGTACCCGTTCCCTAACCCTAACCTTAAACGTAACCCTAAACCTTACCTGAAGCCTTACCCTAACCCGTACCCTAATTCTAACCCGTACACTAATACTAACACGTACGCTAACCCTAACCCGTTGTCGTACACTAACCTGCACCCTAAACCGTACCCGTTCCCTAACCCTAACCCTAACCCTAACATTAACACTAACGCTTACCCTAATCCTTACCCTAACCCGTACCATAATCCTAATCCGTACAGTAACACTAACCCGTATCCTAACACGTACGCTAACCCTAAACCGTTGTCGTACCCTAACCTGTACCATAAACCGTACCCGTTCCCTAACGCTAACCCTAACCATAACCATAACCATAACCCTAACCCTAACACTAACCCTAACCCAAACCCTAACACTAACCCTAACCCTAACCCCTAACCACAACCACAACCCCAACCGTAACCCTAACCCTAACTAAAACCCTAACCCTACTACCTCTAACCCTAACCCTAAACCTAACCCTAAACCTAACCCCTAACCACAACACCAACACCAACCCCAACCGTAACCCTAACCCTAACCCTAACCCTAACCCTAACCCTAACCCTAACCCTAACCCTATGATGCATTTCCAGGCAGAACCTCAAAACGAGGGATCAGGGCCTTTATCCAGAGCCGACTGGGATGTGTAGAGAGCAGAAAAAGGTCCAACGTAAAAGCTGAGAGGAACCTTTTATTCGGGGATCTTACTGAGGACTACAGACACGGCGACAGCCACTCACAAAGTGCTATGGAAAGGTTTTGAATTAGTACGGGAGGAAGGAGCCAGGCTATGTAGGAGTTTTCGTTGAATAAAAGAGGAAAAAATAGAAACATGTCGGGGAATACCAAAAGATTGCTGCTAATCACAAAGACAAAAAACAAAACAACGAAATAAACACAGCACCAGCACCACCACGAACAACAACAACAACAACAACAACAACAGCAACACCTCACCCAGAACATCTCAAGTCAGAGATTTGAGCGCTTTTCTAATCATGGGAAGACACAAGAGTCTTGGTCCATTGAAATCATTCCTAGGTGTGCATCTGAACTTTCCAGGACTACTATCCTGCTTTTCTCCATCTTGAATTGCCCTCGGGGGCCACCCTTGCGGGCAGAGGCAGTGTGTGAGTGCCGATGGCAGGGCCACAACCTTTGTTTACTGAAGAGGCTGGTGACATTTTGTGTCCGCAGATGCAAAGCAAAGCAGGCGGTCACCGTGGCGTGAGTGTTTAAGGATGTCATGCCCATATGCCACCCAGAGCCTGGCGCGAGACCAACGTGGAAGGTGATCGTGAGGCTCCTTACAGTTTCCTCAACGTTTCCTTTCTTTGCTCCTCTAAAGTCTTCCTAGGTGTGCAGAGCGAGCAGGAGGGAGCTCCAAGGGAAAGCACATCCACGTCCCAGGGATTTCGCACACGCTGAAGTATCTGGAGGACTCTTAGAATTGAGGAGTGGAGTGTCTGTTTGGGGCATTCTTGTAGGCCAAGCTGTCCCAGGAAGTAGGCCCACCTTTGAAATTGGTGAGAAAAAACAAACACACGAAAACATCCCGCGACCACAAAAGTCACCACCTTCCTGTCGGGTAGGGCCTAAGGGGGATCTTTCCCAGGCATGAAACATCAGGGCACATCGGACACTGATTTGGGGGAAATGCAGGGAGGAAGGAGGGCAGGGATTGGGAGCAGCACGTGGTGGAACCCCTACTCTCAGCATCGCTTCACACCCTTGCCTGTGTTCGCCAGGGCTTAATGTTACTGAAATCACTCGGGCTCGCGCACGCACGCCCCCACCACCCCGCACATGGTCACATTCAGGGCAGCACGCCTGCGCAGGCCCCCGCACTGGTGCCCACTCTGCCCGTCTCCGTGGACCCGACGGTTGCCCTACCTTCCTTGTTCCCTGTTCTTCCTCCTTGCCCTTTTCTGTTGCTATTTCCACTTCCCAGTTGGGCACTACAGCATCGCCAAACAGGCCTCTCCCTGGACACGCTTCTGCCCCTTGCCTGAGTGGCTGAGACTTAGCCTTGGCTGACGGCTCTTCCCTCAGGAAGCCCCAGGAGGCTTCGGCCGGTTCCATCTGCCAACTTGGGACACAGTGTGCCCTGGGGATCGCCTTCATGCTTCACCTCCATTATGGTTCTTTCTTTTGATTTCTGTTTGCTCTCCGCTTTCGGCTCCTGCCTTCCACTCAATGCCTTACTTTCAGTTCTTCCCTCTGGACAAAAGGCACGGCTGGGAGCGTGCCTGGGAAGCTCAACATGGCCAATACATGTACTTTCCCTGTGCAAGGGAAAATGCCCCCGTGGACTAGGAGAGTAAGGGGCATTCCCTCACAGCCATCCCTTAATTGCCATCGGGGATTACCTCACCCCTCTCGTGTCCCTTACCTCCCCTTAGTAACCTAGAGTTCCCAGGGTTCTACCTAACCTTTCCTGAGTGCCCTGAGTGCATCCCGAGGCTCTTTGGCCCTTTGCAGTGTACCCATGACATACTCAGGGTGTCAGAGGTGGCTCTACCTCTCCTTTTGCCTTCTGTAGGCCCGGCGGGCCCACTGCTGAGTCGGAGCCCTTGATGGCACTCAGGAGGAACCCCCACGCCGCCCCCGCCGCCATGCCCAGGTCAAGGGGCTGCCTGGTGGCCTGTCCTTTCGTCTGCCGGCAGCTTGTGTCTCCCTGTCACTCCCTGTGCATGTTGCAAAAGATACACAGTGAAGCGCCTCTGCACTGGATCCAGGGCATCGCTCGTGGTTGTCGTGGCGACGGTGGTGGAGGTGGTGGTGATGGTGACGGTGGTGGTGGTGGTGGTGGTCAGTTACTGCTTCCCTCTATTCCTTTCACTGTCTATTCTGAGCTGGCCTAGTGTCCTCAGCGTCCTCCTCGCACGTCTGCTCTTTCGTTAAGGGGGAGGCACGAGTGTAGGAGAAGGCAGTCGTGTGGTTCACTTCGGACTCTTCCCCTTCCTCCTCGACATCTTTTCCCTTCTCCAGCGGTGGAGGGCATTGTCACCCTCCGGGAAAACCCAGAAAACTAAACATCAACAAAACCAAACAAGATCTAGGAGTTACTTCGCAGTGAAACAGCATGACGAACTCGAGGCTTGCAAAATTATCTCTTGACTTTCCATTCGGTGCAGTTGTTCTCCTTATGGAAGCCCTTCAAGTCCAAACGTGAGCCAGCAGGGGCCTCCTCAAGTTGCACCCTGCTTGCCGTGGGTTCCCAATCCAATGGCGTGATCCGAACAGTGTACATTTCACTGTATTACTTACGAGCGGTCGCCTCCCTGTCCACAAGCCCAGGCAGGTTGGTGCTGGCCGCCGCTCAGAAGACCAGGCAATCAAGCACCCACAGCCGGATACCCACGGCAACACACGCCCACGGGCAGGCAAGCACCTTAGACAGGTGTGAGAGCATGGGCTCGAGTACACACACACACACAAACACACACACACACACACACACACATACACACCCTATCTTCCTACCCCGCCACACACAGCACACCCTCACACAACCACAAACATACTGACACACGCTGTCACCTGTGCTTTCCTCTATACCCTCGCACCTGTCTCCCCCCCGCCCAACCCCAACCCCATCCCCTGACCACTGCAAATACTCTGAGAATGGCTGAAACACGCATTCCCAGAGGGGCTCTCAAAAAGGGACACGCAGCCACTCTGTGTTCCAGGTGATAGTCGTCGGTCAGCAGGTGGGCCCAAGCTGCCAGTGTAAACCTGAAACGTCCCTTGTTTAGCCAGATAAATGGGGTCTTCAAGTGGGAGCAGAGTCTGTGCCCATCCTCAAGAGAAGCAAGGCCCTGTGTGGGGCTCTGTGACTGGCCATGTTTGTTAGCCTTGCAAGGTTCCTGTGTGAGGGCAAGGCCAGCCCGCCCAGAGCCAGTCCTTGGCACCCCATGTTGGGGGCGCCTCCGGGTAGGGCCAGCCACTTCTGGCTGCACTGTTGGGCCAGCCCGAGGTGGTGGCCTCAAGCCGAAGCTCCGGGCCTTGAAAGGGAAGCGGAGTCCTGCAACAAAGTGACTTGCAAGCCAGCGGGGTTTTCGCCACCAGTAAGGTGGCTGCCACCTGGTCCAGGAGAAATCCTGTGATTTAGACACTCAGGCAATGTCACCCAGCCAGGTCGCTTGGTGTATCCTTTGCCTTTTACTTCTCCCAAGAGCAGGAGTCAAGAAAAAGGGGGTTGGAGGAAAGGAAGTGGAAAGGACTGCAGGGGGTCCAGCCTCGTGGCCAGTGGTCCTTTCGTCCTGTGCATTTGGTGGTCCGCGTGGGTGCCGGTGGGTGGTTGCTTTCTTTCCTTTTCTCTCCTCCTTCGTGGCACTGTCTGTGTTGGTTTGGTTTTGCTTTTGGTTTTACATTAGAAGGGGAGGAGAACCCAGGCCTGATGATGTAGTGGGGGCAGGGTTAGGCGCTTAGTTGGCCTGGATGGAGCTATACTGCCACCAAGCGGAGATGGTTTCGCTCAAAGCCAGTTACCAGGTCTCAAGGGATGGAGACAGCCACAGGGCTGGAAGCAACTGGCCCACTGGGGACGGCGCGGCGTGGGGCTGGGGTGGGTGTGTTGTCCTGAGGGTGCACATGGGCAGTGGGCTCCGGGCCGTGCCTTCATGTGTGCTCTCCGCGGAGGACTGGACCCTGGTTGTGCAGCTGGGCAAGGCCCTCAGAAACCCCAGGGGCAGCACGAGATGGCCGCCCCTGGGAGTGCCCGGTGCAAATGGCCCCGGCTCCAGGACCTCTAAGACCCTCAGCTTCCGGTGAGGAAGGGGGCCACGTGACCCCAGTGCGGCCGCAGGCAGGGCACCCCGGCACTCCCCAGCAGGGACACCGGAGGAAAAGTTGCAGAGTTGCTCTGGGCCCACCCCCAAAATGGCTGACGGGGGAAGCTCCGCTCCCTGGGCTGGACAGTCCGGGAACTGCCTGCTGTGTCCGGGGCCCCGAGAGCTCGTGATTTTCCCCATAGGGTCGCACTGGCGCGCACGGCGCCCTCACAGGCCTCTGAAACCCCGTGGAGGAGACCTCCTGCGCCTTGGGCAGAACCCATTCTGCCCAGCACAGCGTCGCTGTTCCCTGCGCAGGGCAGAAGACACAGCTCGGCTGCCTGGGCTTTTCACATAACGCATTCCGCCGGATGGCACTGTGGCTCCAGAAATGGCAGTCTCCCCTTTCCCTACCCCCACCGAGCCTTCCGCGCCTGCCTTTAACTTCCAAACAGTGGACGGTGTGTAGTGGTGGCTGTGAAACTGTTAGATCACCTTCCTCGTCCTCGTCCTCGTCCTCGTCCTCGTCCTCGTCCTCCTCCACCTCCTCCTCCTCCTCCTTCTCCCCATCATCATCATCATCATTATCATCATCATCAACAGCAGCAGCAGCAGCAGCCACAGAGGCACCAATATCCCATTATCCTCATCCCCATCCATAGTCCAGCTCACCGACCACCCATGTCACCTTCAGCTGGGCTCTTCACCAACTTGGCCACTTTCCACCAAACCCGCAAGTGTAGCTAGGCAGTTCTTGATTCCCTTGATGCCCTGGTTCACAGTGAACGCCGCTGTCGACGACACTGCAGAGATCCCACCAGTGAGCTTGCAGTTTCTTCTTTGTATCTTCTGACTCCTGTCCTGTGGCTTGTCTGCACCGCATCACTTCCTAGGGAGCAACCTCTGTTCTGCTCAAGTTGAGTGCTTCACTGGGACAAAGAGCCTGTGGGTCAGTGGCAGACACATCCCTGGAAGGTTCCGAAGGTTGTGAACCCTTCTTT
The DNA here is from genome assembly GCF_949774975.1 of Lagenorhynchus albirostris. Classification (NCBI taxonomy): domain Eukaryota; kingdom Metazoa; phylum Chordata; class Mammalia; order Artiodactyla; family Delphinidae; genus Lagenorhynchus; species Lagenorhynchus albirostris. Next base: position 82,946,138 of record NC_083116.1, on the reverse strand, counting down.
ACTTGAGTCACAAGGGTCCGGAGGTGACCACCGCGCTGCATCCCTGCGTGGAAACCCCGAGCATCCTTTGTGCGCAGGGGTGGGACTTTTGGGGATGGCATGGGTCGCACCGGTGGGCCTACTTGGGGAAGGCCACTTGGCCTCGACTACATTTGTCCACAAGTTCGCTACCACCGGGGTCTTTCTTCCCGCAGGCCTCGCTAGCCAGGCTCTCAGGCTTCAGTTCTGCGCCAGAAGCCCGTCCACATGTCATGCTCAATTCTTTCCAGGTGCCCCTGTGAATTTTTATCCTTTGGGAGAAGTGGGATACAGGGCGGAGGGGGAGGGGAAGTGGGTCTTGGGGTTTGGAGGGTCATGTGGAAGAAGGGAGCTTTTTGGCTTGCTTTGGCATGGAGATCACTCTGTTTCTCAACCTAACCTCTGACACTGGCCTAGTGTTCTCACTGGAAGACCCGTGAGATCTTGCAGGGGAAATTATGGATCCCCGGGAAACACGCGCGCGCACACACACACACACAGTCACACACACACACACTCACACACGGACACGCACATGCACACATCTCAGAAACCACTTCTGAAGAACCACTCAACACCTTACCCGAAGGCTTACCCTAACCCGTACCCTAATCCTAACCCGTACACTAACACTAACCCGTACCCTAACACTTACGCTAACCTTAAACCGTTGTCGTACCTGTACCCTAAACCCCTTCCCTAACCCTAACACTAACCCTAACCCTAACCCTTACCCGAAGCCTTACCCTAAACCGTACCCTCATCCTAACCCGTACACTAACACTAACCCGTACCCTAACACTTACGCTAACCCTAAACCGTTGTCGTACACTAACCTGTACCCTAAACCGTACCCGTTCCCTAACCCTAACTCTAATCCTAACCGTCACCCGTACGCGTTCCCTAACCCTAACCCGTACCCGTACCCTAACAACTACCCTAACCGTACCCTAACACGTACGCTAACCCTAAACCGTTGTCATACCCTGATCTGTACCCTAAACCGTACCCGTTCCCTAACCCTAACCTTAAACGTAACCCTAAACCTTACCTGAAGCCTTACCCTAACCCGTACCCTAATTCTAACCCGTACACTAATACTAACCCGTACTCTAACACGTACGCTAACCCTAACCCGTTGTCGTACACTAACCTGCACCCTAAACCGTACCCGTTCCCTAACCCTAACCCTAACCCTAACATTAACACTAACGCTTACCCTAATCCTTACCCTAACCCGTACCATAATCCTAATCCGTACAGGAACACTAACCCGTATCCTAACACGTACGCTAACCCTAAACCGTTGTCGTACCCTAACCTGTACCATAAACCGTACCCGTTCCCTAACGCTAACCCTAACCATAACCATAACCATAACCCTAACCCTAACACTAACCCTAACCCAAACCCTAACACTAACCCTAACCCTAACCCCTAACCACAACCACAACCCCAACCGTAACCCTAACCCTAACCCTAACTAAAACCCTAACCCTACTACCTCTAACCCTAACCCTAACCCTAACCCTAACCCTAACCCTAACCCTAACCCTATGATGCATTTCCAGGCAGAACCTCAAAACGAGGGATCAGGGCCTTTATCCAGAGCCGACTGGGATGTGTAGAGAGCAGAAAAAGGTCCAACGTAAAAGCTGAGAGGAACCTTTTATTCGGGGATCTTACTGAGGACTACAGACACGGCGACAGCCACTCACAAAGTGCTATGGAAAGGTTTTGAATTAGTACGGGAGGAAGGAGCCAGGCTATGTAGGAGTTTTCGTTGAATAAAAGAGGAAAAAATAGAAACATGTCGGGGAATACCAAAAGATTGCTGCTAATCACAAAGACAAAAAACAAAACAATGAAATAAACACAGCACCAGCACCACCACGAACAACAACAACAACAACAACAACAACAACAACAGCAACACCTCACCCAGAACATCTCAAGTCAGAGATTTGAGCGCTTTTCTAATCATGGGAAGACACAAGAGTCTTGGTCCATTGAAATCATTCCTAGGTGTGCATCTGAACTTTCCAGGACTACTATCCTGCTTTTCTCCATCTTGAATTGCCCTCGGGGGCCACCCTTGCGGGCAGAGGCAGTGTGTGAGTGCCGATGGCAGGGCCACAACCTTTCTTTACTGAAGAGGCTGGTGACATTTTGTGTCCGCAGATGCAAAGCAAAGCAGGCGGTCACCGTGGCGTGAGTGTTTAAGGATGTCATGCCCATATGCCACCCAGAGCCTGGCGCGAGACCAACGTGGAAGGTGATCGTGAGGCTCCTTACAGTTTCCTCAACGTTTCCTTTCTTTGCTCCTCTAAAGTCTTCCTAGGTGTGCAGAGCGAGCAGGAGGGAGCTCCAAGGGAAAGCACATCCACGTCCCAGGGATTTCGCACACGCTGAAGTATCTGAAGGACTCTTAGAATTGAGGAGTGGAGTGTCTGTTTGGGGCATTCTTGTAGGCCAAGCTGTCCCAGGAAGTAGGCCCACCTTTGAAATTGGTGAGAAAAAACAAACACACGAAAACATCCCGCGACCACAAAAGTCACCACCTTCCTGTCGGGTAGGGCCTAAGGGGGATCTTTCCCAGGCATGAAACATCAGGGCACATCGGACACTGATTTGGGGGAAATGCAGGGAGGAAGGAGGGCAGGGATTGGGAGCAGCACGTGGTGGAACCCCTACTCTCAGCATCGCTTCACACCCTTGCCTGTGTTCGCCAGGGCTTAATGTTACTGAAATCACTCGGGCTCGCGCACGCACGCCCCCACCACCCCGCACATGGTCACATTCAGGGCAGCACGCCTGCGCAGGCCCCCGCACTGGTGCCCACTCTGCCCGTCTCCGTGGACCCGACGGTTGCCCTACCTTCCTTGTTCCCTGTTCTTCCTCCTTGCCCTTTTCTGTTGCTATTTCCACTTCCCAGTTGGGCACTACAGCATCGCCAAACAGGCCTCTCCCTGGACACGCTTCTGCCCCTTGCCTGAGTGGCTGAGACTTAGCCTTGGCTGACGGCTCTTCCCTCAGGAAGCCCCAGGAGGCTTCGGCCGGTTCCATCTGCCAACTTGGGACACAGTGTGCCCTGGGGATCGCCTTCATGCTTCACCTCCATTATGGTTCTTTCTTTTGATTTCTGTTTGCTCTCCGCTTTCGGCTCCTGCCTTCCACTCAATGCCTTACTTTCAGTTCTTCCCTCTGGACAAAAGGCACGGCTGGGAGCGTGCCTGGGAAGCTCAACATGGCCAATACATGTACTTTCCCTGTGCAAGGGAAAATGCCCCCGTGGACTAGGAGAGTAAGGGGCATTCCCTCACAGCCATCCCTTAATTGCCATCGGGGATTACCTCACCCCTCTCGTGTCCCTTACCTCCCCTTAGTAACCTAGAGTTCCCAGGGTTCTACCTAACCTTTCCTGAGTGCCCTGAGTGCATCCCGAGGCTCTTTGGCCCTTTGCAGTGTACCCATGACATACTCAGGGTGTCAGAGGTGGCTCTACCTCTCCTTTTGCCTTCTGTAGGCCCGGCGGGCCCACTGCTGAGTCGGAGCCCTTGATGGCACTCAGGAGGAACCCCCACGCCGCCCCCGCCGCCATGCCCAGGTCAAGGGGCTGCCTGGTGGCCTGTCCTTTCGTCTGCCGGCAGCTTGTGTCTCCCTGTCACTCCCTGTGCATGTTGCAAAAGATACACAGTGAAGCGCCTCTGCACTGGATCCAGGGCATCGCTCGTGGTTGTCGTGGCGACGGTGGTGGAGGTGGTGGTGATGGTGACGGTGGTGGTGGTGGTGGTGGTCAGTTACTGCTTCCCTCTATTCCTTTCACTGTCTATTCTGAGCTGGCCTAGTGTCCTCAGCGTCCTCCTCGCACGTCTGCTCTTTCGTTAAGGGGGAGGCACGAGTGTAGGAGAAGGCAGTCGTGTGGTTCACTTCGGACTCTTCCCCTTCCTCCTCGACATCTTTTCCCTTCTCCAGCGGTGGAGGGCATTGTCACCCTCCGGGAAAACCCAGAAAACTAAACATCAACAAAACCAAACAAGATCTAGGAGTTACTTCGCAGTGAAACAGCATGACGAACTCGAGGCTTGCAAAATTATCTCTTGACTTTCCATTCGGTGCAGTTGTTCTCCTTATGGAAGCCCTTCAAGTCCAAACGTGAGCCAGCAGGGGCCTCCTCAAGTTGCACCCTGCTTGCCGTGGGTTCCCAATCCAATGGCGTGATCCGAACAGTGTACATTTCACTGTATTACTTACGAGCGGTCGCCTCCCTGTCCACAAGCCCAGGCAGGTTGGTGCTGGCCGCCGCTCAGAAGACCAGGCAATCAAGCACCCACAGCCGGATACCCACGGCAACACACGCCCACGGGCAGGCAAGCACCTTAGACAGGTGTGAGAGCATGGGCTCGAGTACACACACACACACAAACACACACACACACACACACACACACATACACACCCTATCTTCCTACCCCGCCACACACAGCACACCCTCACACAACCACAAACATACTGACACACGCTGTCACCTGTGCTTTCCTCTATACCCTCGCACCTGTCTCCCCCCCGCCCAACCCCAACCCCATCCCCTGACCACTGCAAATACTCTGAGAATGGCTGAAACACGCATTCCCAGAGGGGCTCTCAAAAAGGGACACGCAGCCACTCTGTGTTCCAGGTGATAGTCGTCGGTCAGCAGGTGGGCCCAAGCTGCCAGTGTAAACCTGAAACGTCCCTTGTTTAGCCAGATAAATGGGGTCTTCAAGTGGGAGCAGAGTCTGTGCCCATCCTCAAGAGAAGCAAGGCCCTGTGTGGGGCTCTGTGACTGGCCATGTTTGTTAGCCTTGCAAGGTTCCTGTGTGAGGGCAAGGCCAGCCCGCCCAGAGCCAGTCCTTGGCACCCCATGTTGGGGGCGCCTCCGGGTAGGGCCAGCCACTTCTGGCTGCACTGTTGGGCCAGCCCGAGGTGGTGGCCTCAAGCCGAAGCTCCGGGCCTTGAAAGGGAAGCGGAGTCCTGCAACAAAGTGACTTGCAAGCCAGCGGGGTTTTCGCCACCAGTAAGGTGGCTGCCACCTGGTCCAGGAGAAATCCTGTGATTTAGACACTCAGGCAATGTCACCCAGCCAGGTCGCTTGGTGTATCCTTTGCCTTTTACTTCTCCCAAGAGCAGGAGTCAAGAAAAAGGGGGTTGGAGGAAAGGAAGTGGAAAGGACTGCAGGGGGTCCAGCCTCGTGGCCAGTGGTCCTTTCGTCCTGTGCATTTGGTGGTCCGCGTGGGTGCCGGTGGGTGGTTGCTTTCTTTCCTTTTCTCTCCTCCTTCGTGGCACTGTCTGTGTTGGTTTGGTTTTGCTTTTGGTTTTACATTAGAAGGGGAGGAGAACCCAGGCCTGATGATGTAGTGGGGGCAGGGTTAGGCGCTTAGTTGGCCTGGATGGAGCTATACTGCCACCAAGCGGAGATGGTTTCGCTCAAAGCCAGTTACCAGGTCTCAAGGGATGGAGACAGCCACAGGGCTGGAAGCAACTGGCCCACTGGGGACGGCGCGGCGTGGGGCTGGGGTGGGTGTGTTGTCCTGAGGGTGCACATGGGCAGTGGGCTCCGGGCCGTGCCTTCATGTGTGCTCTCCGCGGAGGACTGGACCCTGGTTGTGCAGCTGGGCAAGGCCCTCAGAAACCCCAGGGGCAGCACGAGATGGCCGCCCCTGGGAGTGCCCGGTGCAAATGGCCCCGGCTCCAGGACCTCTAAGACCCTCAGCTTCCGGTGAGGAAGGGGGCCACGTGACCCCAGTGCGGCCGCAGGCAGGGCACCCCGGCACTCCCCAGCAGGGACACCGGAGGAAAAGTTGCAGAGTTGCTCTGGGCCCACCCCCAAAATGGCTGACGGGGGAAGCTCCGCTCCCTGGGCTGGACAGTCCGGGAACTGCCTGCTGTGTCCGGGGCCCCGAGAGCTCGTGATTTTCCCCATAGGGTCGCACTGGCGCGCACGGCGCCCTCACAGGCCTCTGAAACCCCGTGGAGGAGACCTCCTGCGCCTTGGGCAGAACCCATTCTGCCCAGCACAGCGTCGCTGTTCCCTGCGCAGGGCAGAAGACACAGCTCGGCTGCCTGGGCTTTTCACATAACGCATTCCGCCGGATGGCACTGTGGCTCCAGAAATGGCAGTCTCCCCTTTCCCTACCCCCACCGAGCCTTCCGCGCCTGCCTTTAACTTCCAAACAGTGGACGGTGTGTAGTGGTGGCTGTGAAACTGTTAGATCACCTTCCTCGTCCTCGTCCTCGTCCTCGTCCTCGTCCTCGTCCTCCTCCGCCTCCTCCTCCTCCTCCTTCTCCCCATCATCATCATCATCATTATCATCATCATCAACAGCAGCAGCAGCAGCAGCCACAGAGGCACCAATATCCCATTATCCTCATCCCCATCCATAGTCCAGCTCACCGACCACCCATGTCACCTTCAGCTGGGCTCTTCACCAACTTGGCCACTTTCCACCAAACCCGCAAGTGTAGCTAGGCAGTTCTTGATTCCCTTGATGCCCTGGTTCACAGTGAACGCCGCTGTCGACGACACTGCAGAGATCCCACCAGTGAGCTTGCAGTTTCTTCTTTGTATCTTCTGACTCCTGTCCTGTGGCTTGTCTGCACCGCATCACTTCCTAGGGAGCAACCTCTGTTCTGCTCAAGTTGAGTGCTTCACTGGGACAAAGAGCCTGTGGGTCAGTGGCAGACACATCCCGGGAAGGTTCCGAAGGTTGTGAACCCTTCTTTACTTGAGTCACAAGGGTCCGGAGGTGACCACCGCGCTGCATCCCTGCGTGGAAACCCCGAGCATCCTTTGTGTGCAGGGGTGGGACTTTTGGGGATGGCATGGGTCGCACCGGTGGGCCTACTTGGGGAAGGCCACTTGGCCTCGACTACATTTGTCCACAAGTTCGCTACCACCGGGGTCTTTCTTCCCGCAGGCCTCGCTAGCCAGGCTCTCAGGCTTCAGTTCTGCGCCAGAAGCCCGTCCACATGTCATGCTCAATTCTTTCCAGGTGCCCCTGTGAATTTTTATCCTTTGGGAGAAGTGGGATACAGGGCGGAGGGGGAGGGGAAGTGGGTCTTGGGGTTTGGAGGGTCATGTGGAAGAAGGGAGCTTTTTGGCTTGCTTTGGCATGGAGATCACTCTGTTTCTCAACCTAACCTCTGACACTGGCCTAGTGTTCTCACTGGAAGACCCGTGAGATCTTGCAGGGGAAATTATGGATCCCCGGGAAACACGCGCGCGCACACACACACACACAGTCACACACACACACACACTCACACACGGACACGCACATGCACACATCTCAGAAACCACTTCTGAAGAACCACTCAACACCTTACCCGAAGGCTTACCCTAACCCGTACCCTAATCCTAACCCGTACACTAACACTAACCCGTACCCTAACACTTACGCTAACCTTAAACCGTTGTCATACCGTAACCTGTACCCTAAACCCCTTCCCTAACCCTAACACTAACCCTAACCCTAACCCTAACCCTTACCCGAAGCCTTACCCTAAACCGTACCCTCATCCTAACCCGTACACTAACACTAACCCGTACTCTAACACTTAACGCTAACCCTAAACCGTTGTCGTACACTAACCTGTACCCTAAACCGTACCCGTTCCCTAACCCTAACTCTAATCCTAACCGTCACCCGTACGCGTTCCCTAACCCTAACCCGTACCCGTACCCTAACAACTACCCTAACCGTACCCTAACACGTACGCTAACCCTAAACCGTTGTCATACCCTGATCTGTACCCTAAACCGTACCCGTTCCCTAACCCTAACCTTAAACGTAACCCTAAACCTTACCTGAAGCCTTACCCTAACCCGTACCCTAATTCTAACCCGTACACTAATACTAACCCGTACTCTAACACGTACGCTAACCCTAACCCGTTGTCGTACACTAACCTGCACCCTAAACCGTACCCGTTCCCTAACCCTAACCCTAACCCTAACATTAACACTAACGCTTACCCTAATCCTTACCCTAACCCGTACCATAATCCTAATCCGTACAGGAACACTAACCCGTATCCTAACACGTACGCTAACCCTAAACCGTTGTCGTACCCTAACCTGTACCATAAACCGTACCCGTTCCCTAACGCTAACCCTAACCATAACCATAACCATAACCCTAACCCTAACACTAACCCTAACCCAAACCCTAACACTAACCCTAACCCTAACCCCTAACCACAACCACAACCCCAACCGTAACCCTAACCCTAACCCTAACTAAAACCCTAACCCTACTACCTCTAACCCTAACCCTAACCCTAACCCTAACCCTAACCCTAACCCTAACCCTAACCCTATGATGCATTTCCAGGCAGAACCTCAAAACGAGGGATCAGGGCCTTTATCCAGAGCCGACTGGGATGTGTAGAGAGCAGAAAAAGGTCCAACGTAAAAGCTGAGAGGAACCTTTTATTCGGGGATCTTACTGAGGACTACAGACACGGCGACAGCCACTCACAAAGTGCTATGGAAAGGTTTTGAATTAGTACGGGAGGAAGGAGCCAGGCTATGTAGGAGTTTTCGTTGAATAAAAGAGGAAAAAATAGAAACATGTCGGGGAATACCAAAAGATTGCTGCTAATCACAAAGACAAAAAACAAAACAATGAAATAAACACAGCACCAGCACCACCACGAACAACAACAACAACAACAACAACAACAACAACAGCAACACCTCACCCAGAACATCTCAAGTCAGAGATTTGAGCGCTTTTCTAATCATGGGAAGACACAAGAGTCTTGGTCCATTGAAATCATTCCTAGGTGTGCATCTGAACTTTCCAGGACTACTATCCTGCTTTTCTCCATCTTGAATTGCCCTCGGGGGCCACCCTTGCGGGCAGAGGCAGTGTGTGAGTGCCGATGGCAGGGCCACAACCTTTGTTTACTGAAGAGGCTGGTGACATTTTGTGTCCGCAGATGCAAAGCAAAGCAGGCGGTCACCGTGGCGTGAGTGTTTAAGGATGTCATGCCCATATGCCACCCAGAGCCTGGCGCGAGACCAACGTGGAAGGTGATCGTGAGGCTCCTTACAGTTTCCTCAACGTTTCCTTTCTTTGCTCCTCTAAAGTCTTCCTAGGTGTGCAGAGCGAGCAGGAGGGAGCTCCAAGGGAAAGCACATCCACGTCCCAGGGATTTCGCACACGCTGAAGTATCTGGAGGACTCTTAGAATTGAGGAGTGGAGTGTCTGTTTGGGGCATTCTTGTAGGCCAAGCTGTCCCAGGAAGTAGGCCCACCTTTGAAATTGGTGAGAAAAAACAAACACACGAAAACATCCCGCGACCACAAAAGTCACCACCTTCCTGTCGGGTAGGGCCTAAGGGGGATCTTTCCCAGGCATGAAACATCAGGGCACATCGGACACTGATTTGGGGGAAATGCAGGGAGGAAGGAGGGCAGGGATTGGGAGCAGCACGTGGTGGAACCCCTACTCTCAGCATCGCTTCACACCCTTGCCTGTGTTCGCCAGGGCTTAATGTTACTGAAATCACTCGGGCTCGCGCACGCACGCCCCCACCACCCCGCACATGGTCACATTCAGGGCAGCACGCCTGCGCAGGCCCCCGCACTGGTGCCCACTCTGCCCGTCTCCGTGGACCCGACGGTTGCCCTACCTTCCTTGTTCCCTGTTCTTCCTCCTTGCCCTTTTCTGTTGCTATTTCCACTTCCCAGTTGGGCACTACAGCATCGCCAAACAGGCCTCTCCCTGGACACGCTTCTGCCCCTTGCCTGAGTGGCTGAGACTTAGCCTTGGCTGACGGCTCTTCCCTCAGGAAGCCCCAGGAGGCTTCGGCCGGTTCCATCTGCCAACTTGGGACACAGTGTGCCCTGGGGATCGCCTTCATGCTTCACCTCCATTATGGTTCTTTCTTTTGATTTCTGTTTGCTCTCCGCTTTCGGCTCCTGCCTTCCACTCAATGCCTTACTTTCAGTTCTTCCCTCTGGACAAAAGGCACGGCTGGGAGCGTGCCTGGGAAGCTCAACATGGCCAATACATGTACTTTCCCTGTGCAAGGGAAAATGCCCCCGTGGACTAGGAGAGTAAGGGGCATTCCCTCACAGCCATCCCTTAATTGCCATCGGGGATTACCTCACCCCTCTCGTGTCCCTTACCTCCCCTTAGTAACCTAGAGTTCCCAGGGTTCTACCTAACCTTTCCTGAGTGCCCTGAGTGCATCCCGAGGCTCTTTGGCCCTTTGCAGTGTACCCATGACATACTCAGGGTGTCAGAGGTGGCTCTACCTCTCCTTTTGCCTTCTGTAGGCCCGGCGGGCCCACTGCTGAGTCGGAGCCCTTGATGGCACTCAGGAGGAACCCCCACGCCGCCCCCGCCGCCATGCCCAGGTCAAGGGGCTGCCTGGTGGCCTGTCCTTTCGTCTGCCGGCAGCTTGTGTCTCCCTGTCACTCCCTGTGCATGTTGCAAAAGATACACAGTGAAGCGCCTCTGCACTGGATCCAGGGCATCGCTCGTGGTTGTCGTGGCGACGGTGGTGGAGGTGGTGGTGATGGTGACGGTGGTGGTGGTGGTGGTGGTCAGTTACTGCTTCCCTCTATTCCTTTCACTGTCTATTCTGAGCTGGCCTAGTGTCCTCAGCGTCCTCCTCGCACGTCTGCTCTTTCGTTAAGGGGGAGGCACGAGTGTAGGAGAAGGCAGTCGTGTGGTTCACTTCGGACTCTTCCCCTTCCTCCTCGACATCTTTTCCCTTCTCCAGCGGTGGAGGGCATTGTCACCCTCCGGGAAAACCCAGAAAACTAAACATCAACAAAACCAAACAAGATCTAGGAGTTACTTCGCAGTGAAACAGCATGACGAACTCGAGGCTTGCAAAATTATCTCTTGACTTTCCATTCGGTGCAGTTGTTCTCCTTATGGAAGCCCTTCAAGTCCAAACGTGAGCCAGCAGGGGCCTCCTCAAGTTGCACCCTGCTTGCCGTGGGTTCCCAATCCAATGGCGTGATCCGAACAGTGTACATTTCACTGTATTACTTACGAGCGGTCGCCTCCCTGTCCACAAGCCCAGGCAGGTTGGTGCTGGCCGCCGCTCAGAAGACCAGGCAATCAAGCACCCACAGCCGGATACCCACGGCAACACACGCCCACGGGCAGGCAAGCACCTTAGACAGGTGTGAGAGCATGGGCTCGAGTACACACACACACACAAACACACACACACACACACACACACACATACACACCCTATCTTCCTACCCCGCCACACACAGCACACCCTCACACAACCACAAACATACTGACACACGCTGTCACCTGTGCTTTCCTCTATACCCTCGCACCTGTCTCCCCCCCGCCCAACCCCAACCCCATCCCCTGACCACTGCAAATACTCTGAGAATGGCTGAAACACGCATTCCCAGAGGGGCTCTCAAAAAGGGACACGCAGCCACTCTGTGTTCCAGGTGATAGTCGTCGGTCAGCAGGTGGGCCCAAGCTGCCAGTGTAAACCTGAAACGTCCCTTGTTTAGCCAGATAAATGGGGTCTTCAAGTGGGAGCAGAGTCTGTGCCCATCCTCAAGAGAAGCAAGGCCCTGTGTGGGGCTCTGTGACTGGCCATGTTTGTTAGCCTTGCAAGGTTCCTGTGTGAGGGCAAGGCCAGCCCGCCCAGAGCCAGTCCTTGGCACCCCATGTTGGGGGCGCCTCCGGGTAGGGCCAGCCACTTCTGGCTGCACTGTTGGGCCAGCCCGAGGTGGTGGCCTCAAGCCGAAGCTCCGGGCCTTGAAAGGGAAGCGGAGTCCTGCAACAAAGTGACTTGCAAGCCAGCGGGGTTTTCGCCACCAGTAAGGTGGCTGCCACCTGGTCCAGGAGAAATCCTGTGATTTAGACACTCAGGCAATGTCACCCAGCCAGGTCGCTTGGTGTATCCTTTGCCTTTTACTTCTCCCAAGAGCAGGAGTCAAGAAAAAGGGGGTTGGAGGAAAGGAAGTGGAAAGGACTGCAGGGGGTCCAGCCTCGTGGCCAGTGGTCCTTTCGTCCTGTGCATTTGGTGGTCCGCGTGGGTGCCGGTGGGTGGTTGCTTTCTTTCCTTTTCTCTCCTCCTTCGTGGCACTGTCTGTGTTGGTTTGGTTTTGCTTTTGGTTTTACATTAGAAGGGGAGGAGAACCCAGGCCTGATGATGTAGTGGGGGCAGGGTTAGGCGCTTAGTTGGCCTGGATGGAGCTATACTGCCACCAAGCGGAGATGGTTTCGCTCAAAGCCAGTTACCAGGTCTCAAGGGATGGAGACAGCCACAGGGCTGGAAGCAACTGGCCCACTGGGGACGGCGCGGCGTGGGGCTGGGGTGGGTGTGTTGTCCTGAGGGTGCACATGGGCAGTGGGCTCCGGGCCGTGCCTTCATGTGTGCTCTCCGCGGAGGACTGGACCCTGGTTGTGCAGCTGGGCAAGGCCCTCAGAAACCCCAGGGGCAGCACGAGATGGCCGCCCCTGGGAGTGCCCGGTGCAAATGGCCCCGGCTCCAGGACCTCTAAGACCCTCAGCTTCCGGTGAGGAAGGGGGCCACGTGACCCCAGTGCGGCCGCAGGCAGGGCACCCCGGCACTCCCCAGCAGGGACACCGGAGGAAAAGTTGCAGAGTTGCTCTGGGCCCACCCCCAAAATGGCTGACGGGGGAAGCTCCGCTCCCTGGGCTGGACAGTCCGGGAACTGCCTGCTGTGTCCGGGGCCCCGAGAGCTCGTGATTTTCCCCATAGGGTCGCACTGGCGCGCACGGCGCCCTCACAGGCCTCTGAAACCCCGTGGAGGAGACCTCCTGCGCCTTGGGCAGAACCCATTCTGCCCAGCACAGCGTCGCTGTTCCCTGCGCAGGGCAGAAGACACAGCTCGGCTGCCTGGGCTTTTCACATAACGCATTCCGCCGGATGGCACTGTGGCTCCAGAAATGGCAGTCTCCCCTTTCCCTACCCCCACCGAGCCTTCCGCGCCTGCCTTTAACTTCCAAACAGTGGACGGTGTGTAGTGGTGGCTGTGAAACTGTTAGATCACCTTCCTCGTCCTCGTCCTCGTCCTCGTCCTCGTCCTCGTCCTCCTCCACCTCCTCCTCCTCCTCCTTCTCCCCATCATCATCATCATCATTATCATCATCATCAACAGCAGCAGCAGCAGCAGCCACAGAGGCACCAATATCCCATTATCCTCATCCCCATCCATAGTCCAGCTCACCGACCACCCATGTCACCTTCAGCTGGGCTCTTCACCAACTTGGCCACTTTCCACCAAACCCGCAAGTGTAGCTAGGCAGTTCTTGATTCCCTTGATGCCCTGGTTCACAGTGAACGCCGCTGTCGACGACACTGCAGAGATCCCACCAGTGAGCTTGCAGTTTCTTCTTTGTATCTTCTGACTCCTGTCCTGTGGCTTGTCTGCACCGCATCACTTCCTAGGGAGCAACCTCTGTTCTGCTCAAGTTGAGTGCTTCACTGGGACAAAGAGCCTGTGGGTCAGTGGCAGACACATCCCGGGAAGGTTCCGAAGGTTGTGAACCCTTCTTTACTTGAGTCACAAGGGTCCGGAGGTGACCACCGCGCTGCATCCCTGCGTGGAAACCCCGAGCATCCTTTGTGTGCAGGGGTGGGACTTTTGGGGATGGCATGGGTCGCACCGGTGGGCCTACTTGGGGAAGGCCACTTGGCCTCGACTACATTTGTCCACAAGTTCGCTACCACCGGGGTCTTTCTTCCCGCAGGCCTCGCTAGCCAGGCTCTCAGGCTTCAGTTCTGCGCCAGAAGCCCGTCCACATGTCATGCTCAATTCTTTCCAGGTGCCCCTGTGAATTTTTATCCTTTGGGAGAAGTGGGATACAGGGCGGAGGGGGAGGGGAAGTGGGTCTTGGGGTTTGGAGGGTCATGTGGAAGAAGGGAGCTTTTTGGCTTGCTTTGGCATGGAGATCACTCTGTTTCTCAACCTAACCTCTGACACTGGCCTAGTGTTCTCACTGGAAGACCCGTGAGATCTTGCAGGGGAAATTATGGATCCCCGGGAAACACGCGCGCGCACACACACACACACAGTCACACACACACACACACTCACACACGGACACGCACATGCACACATCTCAGAAACCACTTCTGAAGAACCACTCAACACCTTACCCGAAGGCTTACCCTAACCCGTACCCTAATCCTAACCCGTACACTAACACTAACCCGTACCCTAACACTTACGCTAACCTTAAACCGTTGTCATACCGTAACCTGTACCCTAAACCCCTTCCCTAACCCTAACACTAACCCTAACCCTAACCCTAACCCTTACCCGAAGCCTTACCCTAAACCGTACCCTCATCCTAACCCGTACACTAACACTAACCCGTACCCTAACACTTACGCTAACCCTAAACCGTTGTCGTACACTAACCTGTACCCTAAACCGTACCCGTTCCCTAACCCTAACTCTAATCCTAACCGTCACCCGTACGCGTTCCCTAACCCTAACCCGTACCCGTACCCTAACAACTACCCTAACCGTACCCTAACACGTACGCTAACCCTAAACCGTTGTCATACCCTGATCTGTACCCTAAACCGTACCCGTTCCCTAACCCTAACCTTAAACGTAACCCTAAACCTTACCTGAAGCCTTACCCTAACCCGTACCCTAATTCTAACCCGTACACTAATACTAACCCGTACTCTAACACGTACGCTAACCCTAACCCGTTGTCGTACACTAACCTGCACCCTAAACCGTACCCGTTCCCTAACCCTAACCCTAACCCTAACATTAACACTAACGCTTACCCTAATCCTTACCCTAACCCGTACCATAATCCTAATCCGTACAGGAACACTAACCCGTATCCTAACACGTACGCTAACCCTAAACCGTTGTCGTACCCTAACCTGTACCATAAACCGTACCCGTTCCCTAACGCTAACCCTAACCATAACCATAACCATAACCCTAACCCTAACACTAACCCTAACCCAAACCCTAACACTAACCCTAACCCTAACCCCTAACCACAACCACAACCCCAACCGTAACCCTAACCCTAACCCTAACTAAAACCCTAACCCTACTACCTCTAACCCTAACCCTAACCCTAACCCTAACCCTAACCCTAACCCTAACCCTAACCCTAACCCTATGATGCATTTCCAGGCAGAACCTCAAAACGAGGGATCAGGGCCTTTATCCAGAGCCGACTGGGATGTGTAGAGAGCAGAAAAAGGTCCAACGTAAAAGCTGAGAGGAACCTTTTATTCGGGGATCTTACTGAGGACTACAGACACGGCGACAGCCACTCACAAAGTGCTATGGAAAGGTTTTGAATTAGTACGGGAGGAAGGAGCCAGGCTATGTAGGAGTTTTCGTTGAATAAAAGAGGAAAAAATAGAAACATGTCGGGGAATACCAAAAGATTGCTGCTAATCACAAAGACAAAAAACAAAACAATGAAATAAACACAGCACCAGCACCACCACGAACAACAACAACAACAACAACAACAACAACAACAGCAACACCTCACCCAGAACATCTCAAGTCAGAGATTTGAGCGCTTTTCTAATCATGGGAAGACACAAGAGTCTTGGTCCATTGAAATCATTCCTAGGTGTGCATCTGAACTTTCCAGGACTACTATCCTGCTTTTCTCCATCTTGAATTGCCCTCGGGGGCCACCCTTGCGGGCAGAGGCAGTGTGTGAGTGCCGATGGCAGGGCCACAACCTTTGTTTACTGAAGAGGCTGGTGACATTTTGTGTCCGCAGATGCAAAGCAAAGCAGGCGGTCACCGTGGCGTGAGTGTTTAAGGATGTCATGCCCATATGCCACCCAGAGCCTGGCGCGAGACCAACGTGGAAGGTGATCGTGAGGCTCCTTACAGTTTCCTCAACGTTTCCTTTCTTTGCTCCTCTAAAGTCTTCCTAGGTGTGCAGAGCGAGCAGGAGGGAGCTCCAAGGGAAAGCACATCCACGTCCCAGGGATTTCGCACACGCTGAAGTATCTGGAGGACTCTTAGAATTGAGGAGTGGAGTGTCTGTTTGGGGCATTCTTGTAGGCCAAGCTGTCCCAGGAAGTAGGCCCACCTTTGAAATTGGTGAGAAAAAACAAACACACGAAAACATCCCGCGACCACAAAAGTCACCACCTTCCTGTCGGGTAGGGCCTAAGGGGGATCTTTCCCAGGCATGAAACATCAGGGCACATCGGACACTGATTTGGGGGAAATGCAGGGAGGAAGGAGGGCAGGGATTGGGAGCAGCACGTGGTGGAACCCCTACTCTCAGCATCGCTTCACACCCTTGCCTGTGTTCGCCAGGGCTTAATGTTACTGAAATCACTCGGGCTCGCGCACGCACGCCCCCACCACCCCGCACATGGTCACATTCAGGGCAGCACGCCTGCGCAGGCCCCCGCACTGGTGCCCACTCTGCCCGTCTCCGTGGACCCGACGGTTGCCCTACCTTCCTTGTTCCCTGTTCTTCCTCCTTGCCCTTTTCTGTTGCTATTTCCACTTCCCAGTTGGGCACTACAGCATCGCCAAACAGGCCTCTCCCTGGACACGCTTCTGCCCCTTGCCTGAGTGGCTGAGACTTAGCCTTGGCTGACGGCTCTTCCCTCAGGAAGCCCCAGGAGGCTTCGGCCGGTTCCATCTGCCAACTTGGGACACAGTGTGCCCTGGGGATCGCCTTCATGCTTCACCTCCATTATGGTTCTTTCTTTTGATTTCTGTTTGCTCTCCGCTTTCGGCTCCTGCCTTCCACTCAATGCCTTACTTTCAGTTCTTCCCTCTGGACAAAAGGCACGGCTGGGAGCGTGCCTGGGAAGCTCAACATGGCCAATACATGTACTTTCCCTGTGCAAGGGAAAATGCCCCCGTGGACTAGGAGAGTAAGGGGCATTCCCTCACAGCCATCCCTTAATTGCCATCGGGGATTACCTCACCCCTCTCGTGTCCCTTACCTCCCCTTAGTAACCTAGAGTTCCCAGGGTTCTACCTAACCTTTCCTGAGTGCCCTGAGTGCATCCCGAGGCTCTTTGGCCCTTTGCAGTGTACCCATGACATACTCAGGGTGTCAGAGGTGGCTCTACCTCTCCTTTTGCCTTCTGTAGGCCCGGCGGGCCCACTGCTGAGTCGGAGCCCTTGATGGCACTCAGGAGGAACCCCCACGCCGCCCCCGCCGCCATGCCCAGGTCAAGGGGCTGCCTGGTGGCCTGTCCTTTCGTCTGCCGGCAGCTTGTGTCTCCCTGTCACTCCCTGTGCATGTTGCAAAAGATACACAGTGAAGCGCCTCTGCACTGGATCCAGGGCATCGCTCGTGGTTGTCGTGGCGACGGTGGTGGAGGTGGTGGTGATGGTGACGGTGGTGGTGGTGGTGGTGGTCAGTTACTGCTTCCCTCTATTCCTTTCACTGTCTATTCTGAGCTGGCCTAGTGTCCTCAGCGTCCTCCTCGCACGTCTGCTCTTTCGTTAAGGGGGAGGCACGAGTGTAGGAGAAGGCAGTCGTGTGGTTCACTTCGGACTCTTCCCCTTCCTCCTCGACATCTTTTCCCTTCTCCAGCGGTGGAGGGCATTGTCACCCTCCGGGAAAACCCAGAAAACTAAACATCAACAAAACCAAACAAGATCTAGGAGTTACTTCGCAGTGAAACAGCATGACGAACTCGAGGCTTGCAAAATTATCTCTTGACTTTCCATTCGGTGCAGTTGTTCTCCTTATGGAAGCCCTTCAAGTCCAAACGTGAGCCAGCAGGGGCCTCCTCAAGTTGCACCCTGCTTGCCGTGGGTTCCCAATCCAATGGCGTGATCCGAACAGTGTACATTTCACTGTATTACTTACGAGCGGTCGCCTCCCTGTCCACAAGCCCAGGCAGGTTGGTGCTGGCCGCCGCTCAGAAGACCAGGCAATCAAGCACCCACAGCCGGATACCCACGGCAACACACGCCCACGGGCAGGCAAGCACCTTAGACAGGTGTGAGAGCATGGGCTCGAGTACACACACACACACAAACACACACACACACACACACACACATACACACCCTATCTTCCTACCCCGCCACACACAGCACACCCTCACACAACCACAAACATACTGACACACGCTGTCACCTGTGCTTTCCTCTATACCCTCGCACCTGTCTCCCCCCCGCCCAACCCCAACCCCATCCCCTGACCACTGCAAATACTCTGAGAATGGCTGAAACACGCATTCCCAGAGGGGCTCTCAAAAAGGGACACGCAGCCACTCTGTGTTCCAGGTGATAGTCGTCGGTCAGCAGGTGGGCCCAAGCTGCCAGTGTAAACCTGAAACGTCCCTTGTTTAGCCAGATAAATGGGGTCTTCAAGTGGGAGCAGAGTCTGTGCCCATCCTCAAGAGAAGCAAGGCCCTGTGTGGGGCTCTGTGACTGGCCATGTTTGTTAGCCTTGCAAGGTTCCTGTGTGAGGGCAAGGCCAGCCCGCCCAGAGCCAGTCCTTGGCACCCCATGTTGGGGGCGCCTCCGGGTAGGGCCAGCCACTTCTGGCTGCACTGTTGGGCCAGCCCGAGGTGGTGGCCTCAAGCCGAAGCTCCGGGCCTTGAAAGGGAAGCGGAGTCCTGCAACAAAGTGACTTGCAAGCCAGCGGGGTTTTCGCCACCAGTAAGGTGGCTGCCACCTGGTCCAGGAGAAATCCTGTGATTTAGACACTCAGGCAATGTCACCCAGCCAGGTCGCTTGGTGTATCCTTTGCCTTTTACTTCTCCCAAGAGCAGGAGTCAAGAAAAAGGGGGTTGGAGGAAAGGAAGTGGAAAGGACTGCAGGGGGTCCAGCCTCGTGGCCAGTGGTCCTTTCGTCCTGTGCATTTGGTGGTCCGCGTGGGTGCCGGTGGGTGGTTGCTTTCTTTCCTTTTCTCTCCTCCTTCGTGGCACTGTCTGTGTTGGTTTGGTTTTGCTTTTGGTTTTACATTAGAAGGGGAGGAGAACCCAGGCCTGATGATGTAGTGGGGGCAGGGTTAGGCGCTTAGTTGGCCTGGATGGAGCTATACTGCCACCAAGCGGAGATGGTTTCGCTCAAAGCCAGTAACCAGGTCTCAAGGGATGGAGACAGCCACAGGGCTGGAAGCAACGGGCCCAGTGGGGACGGCGCGGCGTGGGGCTGGGGTGGGTGTGTTGTCCTGAGGGTGCACATGGGCAGTGGGCTCCGGGCCGTGCCTTCATGTGTGCTCTCCGCGGAGGACTGGACCCTGGTTGTGCAGCTGGGCAAGGCCCTCAGAAACCCCAGGGGCAGCACGAGATGGCCGCCCCTGGGAGTGCCCGGTGCAAATGGCCCCGGCTCCAGGACCTCTAAGACCCTCAGCTTCCGGTGAGGAAGGGGGCCACGTGACCCCAGTGCGGCCGCAGGCAGGGCACCCCGGCACTCCCCAGCAGGGACACCGGAGGAAAAGTTGCAGAGTTGCTCTGGGCCCACCCCCAAAATGGCTGACGGGGGAAGCTCCGCTCCCTGGGCTGGACAGTCCGGGAACTGCCTGCTGTGTCCGGGGCCCCGAGAGCTCGTGATTTTCCCCATAGGGTCGCACTGGCGCGCACGGCGCCCTCACAGGCCTCTGAAACCCCGTGGAGGAGACCTCCTGCGCCTTGGGCAGAACCCATTCTGCCCAGCACAGCGTCGCTG
Organism: Lagenorhynchus albirostris; assembly: GCF_949774975.1. Classification (NCBI taxonomy): domain Eukaryota; kingdom Metazoa; phylum Chordata; class Mammalia; order Artiodactyla; family Delphinidae; genus Lagenorhynchus; species Lagenorhynchus albirostris. Next base: position 82,926,448 of record NC_083116.1, on the reverse strand, counting down.
TTCCCTGCGCAGGGCAGAAGACACAGCTCGGCTGCCTGGGCTTTTCACATAACGCATTCCGCCGGATGGCACTGTGGCTCCAGAAATGGCAGTCTCCCCTTTCCCTACCCCCACCGAGCCTTCCGCGCCTGCCTTTAACTTCCAAACAGTGGACGGTGTGTAGTGGTGGCTGTGAAACTGTTAGATCACCTTCCTCGTCCTCGTCCTCGTCCTCGTCCTCGTCCTCCTCCACCTCCGCCTCCTCCTCCTCCTCCTTCTCCCCATCATCATCATCATCATTATCATCATCATCAACAGCAGCAGCAGCAGCAGCCACAGAGGCACCAATATCCCATTATCCTCATCCCCATCCATAGTCCAGCTCACCGACCACCCATGTCACCTTCAGCTGGGCTCTTCACCAACTTGGCCACTTTCCACCAAACCCGCAAGTGTAGCTAGGCAGTTCTTGATTCCCTTGATGCCCTGGTTCACAGTGAACGCCGCTGTCGACGACACTGCAGAGATCCCACCAGTGAGCTTGCAGTTTCTTCTTTGTATCTTCTGACTCCTGTCCTGTGGCTTGTCTGCACCGCATCACTTCCTAGGGAGCAACCTCTGTTCTGCTCAAGTTGAGTGCTTCACTGGGACAAAGAGCCTGTGGGTCAGTGGCAGACACATCCCGGGAAGGTTCCGAAGGTTGTGAACCCTTCTTTACTTGAGTCACAAGGGTCCGGAGGTGACCACCGCGCTGCATCCCTGCGTGGAAACCCCGAGCATCCTTTGTGCGCAGGGGTGGGACTTTTGGGGATGGCATGGGTCGCACCGGTGGGCCTACTTGGGGAAGGCCACTTGGCCTCGACTACATTTGTCCACAAGTTCGCTACCACCGGGGTCTTTCTTCCCGCAGGCCTCGCTAGCCAGGCTCTCAGGCTTCAGTTCTGCGCCAGAAGCCCGTCCACATGTCATGCTCAATTCTTTCCAGGTGCCCCTGTGAATTTTTATCCTTTGGGAGAAGTGGGATACAGGGCGGAGGGGGAGGGGAAGTGGGTCTTGGGGTTTGGAGGGTCATGTGGAAGAAGGGAGCTTTTTGGCTTGCTTTGGCATGGAGATCACTCTGTTTCTCAACCTAACCTCTGACACTGGCCTAGTGTTCTCACTGGAAGACCCGTGAGATCTTGCAGGGGAAATTATGGATCCCCGGGAAACACGCGCGCGCACACACACACACACAGTCACACACACACACACACTCACACACGGACACGCACATGCACACATCTCAGAAACCACTTCTGAAGAACCACTCAACACCTTACCCGAAGGCTTACCCTAACCCGTACCCTAATCCTAACCCGTACACTAACACTAACCCGTACCCTAACACTTACGCTAACCTTAAACCGTTGTCATACCGTAACCTGTACCCTAAACCCCTTCCCTAACCCTAACACTAACCCTAACCCTAACCCTAACCCTTACCCGAAGCCTTACCCTAAACCGTACCCTCATCCTAACCCGTACACTAACACTAACCCGTACTCTAACACTTACGCTAACCCTAAACCGTTGTCGTACACTAACCTGTACCCTAAACCGTACCCGTTCCCTAACCCTAACTCTAATCCTAACCGTCACCCGTACGCGTTCCCTAACCCTAACCCGTACCCGTACCCTAACAACTACCCTAACCGTACCCTAACACGTACGCTAACCCTAAACCGTTGTCATACCCTGATCTGTACCCTAAACCGTACCCGTTCCCTAACCCTAACCTTAAACGTAACCCTAAACCTTACCTGAAGCCTTACCCTAACCCGTACCCTAATTCTAACCCGTACACTAATACTAACACGTACGCTAACCCTAACCCGTTGTCGTACACTAACCTGCACCCTAAACCGTACCCGTTCCCTAACCCTAACCCTAACCCTAACATTAACACTAACGCTTACCCTAATCCTTACCCTAACCCGTACCATAATCCTAATCCGTACAGTAACACTAACCCGTATCCTAACACGTACGCTAACCCTAAACCGTTGTCGTACCCTAACCTGTACCATAAACCGTACCCGTTCCCTAACCCTAACCCTAACCATAACCATAACCATAACCCTAACCCTAACACTAACCCTAACCCAAACCCTAACACTAACCCTAACCCTAACCCCTAACCACAACCACAACCCCAACCGTAACCCTAACCCTAACCCTAACCCTAACTAAAACCCTAACCCTACTACCTCTAACCCTAACCCTAAACCTAACCCTAAACCTAACCCCTAACCACAACACCAACACCAACCCCAACCGTAACCCTAACCCTAACCCTAACCCTAACCCTAACCCTAACCCTAACCCTAACCCTATGATGCATTTCCAGGCAGAACCTCAAAACGAGGGATCAGGGCCTTTATCCAGAGCCGACTGGGATGTGTAGAGAGCAGAAAAAGGTCCAACGTAAAAGCTGAGAGGAACCTTTTATTCGGGGATCTTACTGAGGACTACAGACACGGCGACAGCCACTCACAAAGTGCTATGGAAAGGTTTTGAATTAGTACGGGAGGAAGGAGCCAGGCTATGTAGGAGTTTTCGTTGAATAAAAGAGGAAAAAATAGAAACATGTCGGGGAATACCAAAAGATTGCTGCTAATCACAAAGACAAAAAACAAAACAACGAAATAAACACAGCACCAGCACCACCACGAACAACAACAACAACAACAACAACAACAACAACAACAGCAACACCTCACCCAGAACATCTCAAGTCAGAGATTTGAGCGCTTTTCTAATCATGGGAAGACACAAGAGTCTTGGTCCATTGAAATCATTCCTAGGTGTGCATCTGAACTTTCCAGGACTACTATCCTGCTTTTCTCCATCTTGAATTGCCCTCGGGGGCCACCCTTGCGGGCAGAGGCAGTGTGTGAGTGCCGATGGCAGGGCCACAACCTTTGTTTACTGAAGAGGCTGGTGACATTTTGTGTCCGCAGATGCAAAGCAAAGCAGGCGGTCACCGTGGCGTGAGTGTTTAAGGATGTCATGCCCATATGCCACCCAGAGCCTGGCGCGAGACCAACGTGGAAGGTGATCGTGAGGCTCCTTACAGTTTCCTCAACGTTTCCTTTCTTTGCTCCTCTAAAGTCTTCCTAGGTGTGCAGAGCGAGCAGGAGGGAGCTCCAAGGGAAAGCACATCCACGTCCCAGGGATTTCGCACACGCTGAAGTATCTGGAGGACTCTTAGAATTGAGGAGTGGAGTGTCTGTTTGGGGCATTCTTGTAGGCCAAGCTGTCCCAGGAAGTAGGCCCACCTTTGAAATTGGTGAGAAAAAACAAACACACGAAAACATCCCGCGACCACAAAAGTCACCACCTTCCTGTCGGGTAGGGCCTAAGGGGGATCTTTCCCAGGCATGAAACATCAGGGCACATCGGACACTGATTTGGGGGAAATGCAGGGAGGAAGGAGGGCAGGGATTGGGAGCAGCACGTGGTGGAACCCCTACTCTCAGCATCGCTTCACACCCTTGCCTGTGTTCGCCAGGGCTTAATGTTACTGAAATCACTCGGGCTCGCGCACGCACGCCCCCACCACCCCGCACATGGTCACATTCAGGGCAGCACGCCTGCGCAGGCCCCCGCACTGGTGCCCACTCTGCCCGTCTCCGTGGACCCGACGGTTGCCCTACCTTCCTTGTTCCCTGTTCTTCCTCCTTGCCCTTTTCTGTTGCTATTTCCACTTCCCAGTTGGGCACTACAGCATCGCCAAACAGGCCTCTCCCTGGACACGCTTCTGCCCCTTGCCTGAGTGGCTGAGACTTAGCCTTGGCTGACGGCTCTTCCCTCAGGAAGCCCCAGGAGGCTTCGGCCGGTTCCATCTGCCAACTTGGGACACAGTGTGCCCTGGGGATCGCCTTCATGCTTCACCTCCATTATGGTTCTTTCTTTTGATTTCTGTTTGCTCTCCGCTTTCGGCTCCTGCCTTCCACTCAATGCCTTACTTTCAGTTCTTCCCTCTGGACAAAAGGCACGGCTGGGAGCGTGCCTGGGAAGCTCAACATGGCCAATACATGTACTTTCCCTGTGCAAGGGAAAATGCCCCCGTGGACTAGGAGAGTAAGGGGCATTCCCTCACAGCCATCCCTTAATTGCCATCGGGGATTACCTCACCCCTCTCGTGTCCCTTACCTCCCCTTAGTAACCTAGAGTTCCCAGGGTTCTACCTAACCTTTCCTGAGTGCCCTGAGTGCATCCCGAGGCTCTTTGGCCCTTTGCAGTGTACCCATGACATACTCAGGGTGTCAGAGGTGGCTCTACCTCTCCTTTTGCCTTCTGTAGGCCCGGCGGGCCCACTGCTGAGTCGGAGCCCTTGATGGCACTCAGGAGGAACCCCCACGCCGCCCCCGCCGCCATGCCCAGGTCAAGGGGCTGCCTGGTGGCCTGTCCTTTCGTCTGCCGGCAGCTTGTGTCTCCCTGTCACTCCCTGTGCATGTTGCAAAAGATACACAGTGAAGCGCCTCTGCACTGGATCCAGGGCATCGCTCGTGGTTGTCGTGGCGACGGTGGTGGAGGTGGTGGTGATGGTGACGGTGGTGGTGGTGGTGGTGGTCAGTTACTGCTTCCCTCTATTCCTTTCACTGTCTATTCTGAGCTGGCCTAGTGTCCTCAGCGTCCTCCTCGCACGTCTGCTCTTTCGTTAAGGGGGAGGCACGAGTGTAGGAGAAGGCAGTCGTGTGGTTCACTTCGGACTCTTCCCCTTCCTCCTCGACATCTTTTCCCTTCTCCAGCGGTGGAGGGCATTGTCACCCTCCGGGAAAACCCAGAAAACTAAACATCAACAAAACCAAACAAGATCTAGGAGTTACTTCGCAGTGAAACAGCATGACGAACTCGAGGCTTGCAAAATTATCTCTTGACTTTCCATTCGGTGCAGTTGTTCTCCTTATGGAAGCCCTTCAAGTCCAAACGTGAGCCAGCAGGGGCCTCCTCAAGTTGCACCCTGCTTGCCGTGGGTTCCCAATCCAATGGCGTGATCCGAACAGTGTACATTTCACTGTATTACTTACGAGCGGTCGCCTCCCTGTCCACAAGCCCAGGCAGGTTGGTGCTGGCCGCCGCTCAGAAGACCAGGCAATCAAGCACCCACAGCCGGATACCCACGGCAACACACGCCCACGGGCAGGCAAGCACCTTAGACAGGTGTGAGAGCATGGGCTCGAGTACACACACACACACAAACACACACACACACACACACACACACACATACACACCCTATCTTCCTACCCCGCCACACACAGCACACCCTCACACAACCACAAACATACTGACACACGCTGTCACCTGTGCTTTCCTCTATACCCTCGCACCTGTCTCCCCCCCGCCCAACCCCAACCCCATCCCCTGACCACTGCAAATACTCTGAGAATGGCTGAAACACGCATTCCCAGAGGGGCTCTCAAAAAGGGACACGCAGCCACTCTGTGTTCCAGGTGATAGTCGTCGGTCAGCAGGTGGGCCCAAGCTGCCAGTGTAAACCTGAAACGTCCCTTGTTTAGCCAGATAAATGGGGTCTTCAAGTGGGAGCAGAGTCTGTGCCCATCCTCAAGAGAAGCAAGGCCCTGTGTGGGGCTCTGTGACTGGCCATGTTTGTTAGCCTTGCAAGGTTCCTGTGTGAGGGCAAGGCCAGCCCGCCCAGAGCCAGTCCTTGGCACCCCATGTTGGGGGCGCCTCCGGGTAGGGCCAGCCACTTCTGGCTGCACTGTTGGGCCAGCCCGAGGTGGTGGCCTCAAGCCGAAGCTCCGGGCCTTGAAAGGGAAGCGGAGTCCTGCAACAAAGTGACTTGCAAGCCAGCGGGGTTTTCGCCACCAGTAAGGTGGCTGCCACCTGGTCCAGGAGAAATCCTGTGATTTAGACACTCAGGCAATGTCACCCAGCCAGGTCGCTTGGTGTATCCTTTGCCTTTTACTTCTCCCAAGAGCAGGAGTCAAGAAAAAGGGGGTTGGAGGAAAGGAAGTGGAAAGGACTGCAGGGGGTCCAGCCTCGTGGCCAGTGGTCCTTTCGTCCTGTGCATTTGGTGGTCCGCGTGGGTGCCGGTGGGTGGTTGCTTTCTTTCCTTTTCTCTCCTCCTTCGTGGCACTGTCTGTGTTGGTTTGGTTTTGCTTTTGGTTTTACATTAGAAGGGGAGGAGAACCCAGGCCTGATGATGTAGTGGGGGCAGGGTTAGGCGCTTAGTTGGCCTGGATGGAGCTATACTGCCACCAAGCGGAGATGGTTTCGCTCAAAGCCAGTTACCAGGTCTCAAGGGATGGAGACAGCCACAGGGCTGGAAGCAACTGGCCCACTGGGGACGGCGCGGCGTGGGGCTGGGGTGGGTGTGTTGTCCTGAGGGTGCACATGGGCAGTGGGCTCCGGGCCGTGCCTTCATGTGTGCTCTCCGCGGAGGACTGGACCCTGGTTGTGCAGCTGGGCAAGGCCCTCAGAAACCCCAGGGGCAGCACGAGATGGCCGCCCCTGGGAGTGCCCGGTGCAAATGGCCCCGGCTCCAGGACCTCTAAGACCCTCAGCTTCCGGTGAGGAAGGGGGCCACGTGACCCCAGTGCGGCCGCAGGCAGGGCACCCCGGCACTCCCCAGCAGGGACACCGGAGGAAAAGTTGCAGAGTTGCTCTGGGCCCACCCCCAAAATGGCTGACGGGGGAAGCTCCGCTCCCTGGGCTGGACAGTCCGGGAACTGCCTGCTGTGTCCGGGGCCCCGAGAGCTCGTGATTTTCCCCATAGGGTCGCACTGGCGCGCACGGCGCCCTCACAGGCCTCTGAAACCCCGTGGAGGAGACCTCCTGCGCCTTGGGCAGAACCCATTCTGCCCAGCACAGCGTCGCTGTTTCCTGCGCAGGGCAGAAGACACAGCTCGGCTGCCTGGGCTTTTCACATAACGCATTCCGCCGGATGGCACTGTGGCTCCAGAAATGGCAGTCTCCCCTTTCCCTACCCCCACCGAGCCTTCCGCGCCTGCCTTTAACTTCCAAACAGTGGACGGTGTGTAGTGGTGGCTGTGAAACTGTTAGATCACCTTCCTCGTCCTCGTCCTCGTCCTCGTCCTCGTCCTCCTCCACCTCCTCCTCCTCCTCCTTCTCCCCATCATCATCATCATCATTATCATCATCATCAACAGCAGCAGCAGCAGCAGCCACAGAGGCACCAATATCCCATTATCCTCATCCCCATCCATAGTCCAGCTCACCGACCACCCATGTCACCTTCAGCTGGGCTCTTCACCAACTTGGCCACTTTCCACCAAACCCGCAAGTGTAGCTAGGCAGTTCTTGATTCCCTTGATGCCCTGGTTCACAGTGAACGCCGCTGTCGACGACACTGCAGAGATCCCACCAGTGAGCTTGCAGTTTCTTCTTTGTATCTTCTGACTCCTGTCCTGTGGCTTGTCTGCACCGCATCACTTCCTAGGGAGCAACCTCTGTTCTGCTCAAGTTGAGTGCTTCACTGGGACAAAGAGCCTGTGGGTCAGTGGCAGACACATCCCGGGAAGGTTCCGAAGGTTGTGAACCCTTCTTTACTTGAGTCACAAGGGTCCGGAGGTGACCACCGCGCTGCATCCCTGCGTGGAAACCCCGAGCATCCTTTGTGCGCAGGGGTGGGACTTTTGGGGATGGCATGGGTCGCACCGGTGGGCCTACTTGGGGAAGGCCACTTGGCCTCGACTACATTTGTCCACAAGTTCGCTACCACCGGGGTCTTTCTTCCCGCAGGCCTCGCTAGCCAGGCTCTCAGGCTTCAGTTCTGCGCCAGAAGCCCGTCCACATGTCATGCTCAATTCTTTCCAGGTGCCCCTGTGAATTTTTATCCTTTGGGAGAAGTGGGATACAGGGCGGAGGGGGAGGGGAAGTGGGTCTTGGGGTTTGGAGGGTCATGTGGAAGAAGGGAGCTTTTTGGCTTGCTTTGGCATGGAGATCACTCTGTTTCTCAACCTAACCTCTGACACTGGCCTAGTGTTCTCACTGGAAGACCCGTGAGATCTTGCAGGGGAAATTATGGATCCCCGGGAAACACGCGTGCGCACACACACACACACACAGTCACACACACACACACACACTCACACACGGACACGCACATGCACACATCTCAGAAACCACTTCTGAAGAACCACTCAACAACTTACCCGAAGGCTTACCCTAACCCGTACCCTAATCCTAACCCGTACACTAACACTAACCCGTACCCTAACACTTACGCTAACCTTAAACCGTTGTCGTACCTGTACCCTAAACCCCTTCCCTAACCCTAACACTAACCCTAACCCTAACCCTTACCCGAAGCCTTACCCTAAACCGTACCCTCATCCTAACCCGTACACTAACACTAACCCGTACCCTAACACTTACGCTAACCCTAAACCGTTGTCGTACACTAACCTGTACCCTAAACCGTACCCGTTCCCTAACCCTAACTCTAATCCTAACCGTCACCCGTACGCGTTCCCTAACCCTAACCCGTACCCGTACCCTAACAACTACCCTAACCGTACCCTAACACGTACGCTAACCCTAAACCGTTGTCATACCCTGATCTGTACCCTAAACCGTACCCGTTCCCTAACCCTAACCTTAAACGTAACCCTAAACCTTACCTGAAGCCTTACCCTAACCCGTACCCTAATTCTAACCCGTACACTAATACTAACCCGTACTCTAACACGTACGCTAACCCTAACCCGTTGTCGTACACTAACCTGCACCCTAAACCGTACCCGTTCCCTAACCCTAACCCTAACCCTAACATTAACACTAACGCTTACCCTAATCCTTACCCTAACCCGTACCATAATCCTAATCCGTACAGGAACACTAACCCGTATCCTAACACGTACGCTAACCCTAAACCGTTGTCGTACCCTAACCTGTACCATAAACCGTACCCGTTCCCTAACGCTAACCCTAACCATAACCATAACCATAACCCTAACCCTAACACTAACCCTAACCCAAACCCTAACACTAACCCTAACCCTAACCCCTAACCACAACCACAACCCCAACCGTAACCCTAACCCTAACCCTAACTAAAACCCTAACCCTACTACCTCTAACCCTAACCCTAACCCTAACCCTAACCCTAACCCTAACCCTAACCCTAACCCTATGATGCATTTCCAGGCAGAACCTCAAAACGAGGGATCAGGGCCTTTATCCAGAGCCGACTGGGATGTGTAGAGAGCAGAAAAAGGTCCAACGTAAAAGCTGAGAGGAACCTTTTATTCGGGGATCTTACTGAGGACTACAGACACGGCGACAGCCACTCACAAAGTGCTATGGAAAGGTTTTGAATTAGTACGGGAGGAAGGAGCCAGGCTATGTAGGAGTTTTCGTTGAATAAAAGAGGAAAAAATAGAAACATGTCGGGGAATACCAAAAGATTGCTGCTAATCACAAAGACAAAAAACAAAACAACGAAATAAACACAGCACCAGCACCACCACGAACAACAACAACAACAACAACAACAACAGCAACACCTCACCCAGAACATCTCAAGTCAGAGATTTGAGCGCTTTTCTAATCATGGGAAGACACAAGAGTCTTGGTCCATTGAAATCATTCCTAGGTGTGCATCTGAACTTTCCAGGACTACTATCCTGCTTTTCTCCATCTTGAATTGCCCTCGGGGGCCACCCTTGCGGGCAGAGGCAGTGTGTGAGTGCCGATGGCAGGGCCACAACCTTTGTTTACTGAAGAGGCTGGTGACATTTTGTGTCCGCAGATGCAAAGCAAAGCAGGCGGTCACCGTGGCGTGAGTGTTTAAGGATGTCATGCCCATATGCCACCCAGAGCCTGGCGCGAGACCAACGTGGAAGGTGATCGTGAGGCTCCTTACAGTTTCCTCAACGTTTCCTTTCTTTGCTCCTCTAAAGTCTTCCTAGGTGTGCAGAGCGAGCAGGAGGGAGCTCCAAGGGAAAGCACATCCACGTCCCAGGGATTTCGCACACGCTGAAGTATCTGGAGGACTCTTAGAATTGAGGAGTGGAGTGTCTGTTTGGGGCATTCTTGTAGGCCAAGCTGTCCCAGGAAGTAGGCCCACCTTTGAAATTGGTGAGAAAAAACAAACACACGAAAACATCCCGCGACCACAAAAGTCACCACCTTCCTGTCGGGTAGGGCCTAAGGGGGATCTTTCCCAGGCATGAAACATCAGGGCACATCGGACACTGATTTGGGGGAAATGCAGGGAGGAAGGAGGGCAGGGATTGGGAGCAGCACGTGGTGGAACCCCTACTCTCAGCATCGCTTCACACCCTTGCCTGTGTTCGCCAGGGCTTAATGTTACTGAAATCACTCGGGCTCGCGCACGCACGCCCCCACCACCCCGCACATGGTCACATTCAGGGCAGCACGCCTGCGCAGGCCCCCGCACTGGTGCCCACTCTGCCCGTCTCCGTGGACCCGACGGTTGCCCTACCTTCCTTGTTCCCTGTTCTTCCTCCTTGCCCTTTTCTGTTGCTATTTCCACTTCCCAGTTGGGCACTACAGCATCGCCAAACAGGCCTCTCCCTGGACACGCTTCTGCCCCTTGCCTGAGTGGCTGAGACTTAGCCTTGGCTGACGGCTCTTCCCTCAGGAAGCCCCAGGAGGCTTCGGCCGGTTCCATCTGCCAACTTGGGACACAGTGTGCCCTGGGGATCGCCTTCATGCTTCACCTCCATTATGGTTCTTTCTTTTGATTTCTGTTTGCTCTCCGCTTTCGGCTCCTGCCTTCCACTCAATGCCTTACTTTCAGTTCTTCCCTCTGGACAAAAGGCACGGCTGGGAGCGTGCCTGGGAAGCTCAACATGGCCAATACATGTACTTTCCCTGTGCAAGGGAAAATGCCCCCGTGGACTAGGAGAGTAAGGGGCATTCCCTCACAGCCATCCCTTAATTGCCATCGGGGATTACCTCACCCCTCTCGTGTCCCTTACCTCCCCTTAGTAACCTAGAGTTCCCAGGGTTCTACCTAACCTTTCCTGAGTGCCCTGAGTGCATCCCGAGGCTCTTTGGCCCTTTGCAGTGTACCCATGACATACTCAGGGTGTCAGAGGTGGCTCTACCTCTCCTTTTGCCTTCTGTAGGCCCGGCGGGCCCACTGCTGAGTCGGAGCCCTTGATGGCACTCAGGAGGAACCCCCACGCCGCCCCCGCCGCCATGCCCAGGTCAAGGGGCTGCCTGGTGGCCTGTCCTTTCGTCTGCCGGCAGCTTGTGTCTCCCTGTCACTCCCTGTGCATGTTGCAAAAGATACACAGTGAAGCGCCTCTGCACTGGATCCAGGGCATCGCTCGTGGTTGTCGTGGCGACGGTGGTGGAGGTGGTGGTGATGGTGACGGTGGTGGTGGTGGTGGTGGTCAGTTACTGCTTCCCTCTATTCCTTTCACTGTCTATTCTGAGCTGGCCTAGTGTCCTCAGCGTCCTCCTCGCACGTCTGCTCTTTCGTTAAGGGGGAGGCACGAGTGTAGGAGAAGGCAGTCGTGTGGTTCACTTCGGACTCTTCCCCTTCCTCCTCGACATCTTTTCCCTTCTCCAGCGGTGGAGGGCATTGTCACCCTCCGGGAAAACCCAGAAAACTAAACATCAACAAAACCAAACAAGATCTAGGAGTTACTTCGCAGTGAAACAGCATGACGAACTCGAGGCTTGCAAAATTATCTCTTGACTTTCCATTCGGTGCAGTTGTTCTCCTTATGGAAGCCCTTCAAGTCCAAACGTGAGCCAGCAGGGGCCTCCTCAAGTTGCACCCTGCTTGCCGTGGGTTCCCAATCCAATGGCGTGATCCGAACAGTGTACATTTCACTGTATTACTTACGAGCGGTCGCCTCCCTGTCCACAAGCCCAGGCAGGTTGGTGCTGGCCGCCGCTCAGAAGACCAGGCAATCAAGCACCCACAGCCGGATACCCACGGCAACACACGCCCACGGGCAGGCAAGCACCTTAGACAGGTGTGAGAGCATGGGCTCGAGTACACACACACACACAAACACACACACACACACACACACACACATACACACCCTATCTTCCTACCCCGCCACACACAGCACACCCTCACACAACCACAAACATACTGACACACGCTGTCACCTGTGCTTTCCTCTATACCCTCGCACCTGTCTCCCCCCCGCCCAACCCCAACCGCATCCCCTGACCACTGCAAATACTCTGAGAATGGCTGAAACACGCATTCCCAGAGGGGCTCTCAAAAAGGGACACGCAGCCACTCTGTGTTCCAGGTGATAGTCGTCGGTCAGCAGGTGGGCCCAAGCTGCCAGTGTAAACCTGAAACGTCCCTTGTTTAGCCAGATAAATGGGGTCTTCAAGTGGGAGCAGAGTCTGTGCCCATCCTCAAGAGAAGCAAGGCCCTGTGTGGGGCTCTGTGACTGGCCATGTTTGTTAGTCTTGCAAGGTTCCTGTGTGAGGGCAAGGCCAGCCCGCCCAGAGCCAGTCCTTGGCACCCCATGTTGGGGGCGCCTCCGGGTAGGGCCAGCCACTTCTGGCTGCACTGTTGGGCCAGCCCGAGGTGGTGGCCTCAAGCCGAAGCTCCGGGCCTTGAAAGGGAAGCGGAGTCCTGCAACAAAGTGACTTGCAAGCCAGCGGGGTTTTCGCCACCAGTAAGGTGGCTGCCACCTGGTCCAGGAGAAATCCTGTGATTTAGACACTCAGGCAATGTCACCCAGCCAGGTCGCTTGGTGTATCCTTTGCCTTTTACTTCTCCCAAGAGCAGGAGTCAAGAAAAAGGGGGTTGGAGGAAAGGAAGTGGAAAGGACTGCAGGGGGTCCAGCCTCGTGGCCAGTGGTCCTTTCGTCCTGTGCATTTGGTGGTCCGCGTGGGTGCCGGTGGGTGGTTGCTTTCTTTCCTTTTCTCTCCTCCTTCGTGGCACTGTCTGTGTTGGTTTGGTTTTGCTTTTGGTTTTACATTAGAAGGGGAGGAGAACCCAGGCCTGATGATGTAGTGGGGGCAGGGTTAGGCGCTTAGTTGGCCTGGATGGAGCTATACTGCCACCAAGCGGAGATGGTTTCGCTCAAAGCCAGTTACCAGGTCTCAAGGGATGGAGACAGCCACAGGGCTGGAAGCAACTGGCCCACTGGGGACGGCGCGGCGTGGGGCTGGGGTGGGTGTGTTGTCCTGAGGGTGCACATGGGCAGTGGGCTCCGGGCCGTGCCTTCATGTGTGCTCTCCGCGGAGGACTGGACCCTGGTTGTGCAGCTGGGCAAGGCCCTCAGAAACCCCAGGGGCAGCACGAGATGGCCGCCCCTGGGAGTGCCCGGTGCAAATGGCCCCGGCTCCAGGACCTCTAAGACCCTCAGCTTCCGGTGAGGAAGGGGGCCACGTGACCCCAGTGCGGCCGCAGGCAGGGCACCCCGGCACTCCCCAGCAGGGACACCGGAGGAAAAGTTGCAGAGTTGCTCTGGGCCCACCCCCAAAATGGCTGACGGGGGAAGCTCCGCTCCCTGGGCTGGACAGTCCGGGAACTGCCTGCTGTGTCCGGGGCCCCGAGAGCTCGTGATTTTCCCCATAGGGTCGCACTGGCGCGCACGGCGCCCTCACAGGCCTCTGAAACCCCGTGGAGGAGACCTCCTGCGCCTTGGGCAGAACCCATTCTGCCCAGCACAGCGTCGCTGTTCCCTGCGCAGGGCAGAAGACACAGCTCGGCTGCCTGGGCTTTTCACATAACGCATTCCGCCGGATGGCACTGTGGCTCCAGAAATGGCAGTCTCCCCTTTCCCTACCCCCACCGAGCCTTCCGCGCCTGCCTTTAACTTCCAAACAGTGGACGGTGTGTAGTGGTGGCTGTGAAACTGTTAGATCACCTTCCTCGTCCTCGTCCTCGTCCTCGTCCTCGTCCTCGTCCTCCTCCGCCTCCTCCTCCTCCTCCTTCTCCCCATCATCATCATCATCATTATCATCATCATCAACAGCAGCAGCAGCAGCAGCCACAGAGGCACCAATATCCCATTATCCTCATCCCCATCCATAGTCCAGCTCACCGACCACCCATGTCACCTTCAGCTGGGCTCTTCACCAACTTGGCCACTTTCCACCAAACCCGCAAGTGTAGCTAGGCAGTTCTTGATTCCCTTGATGCCCTGGTTCACAGTGAACGCCGCTGTCGACGACACTGCAGAGATCCCACCAGTGAGCTTGCAGTTTCTTCTTTGTATCTTCTGACTCCTGTCCTGTGGCTTGTCTGCACCGCATCACTTCCTAGGGAGCAACCTCTGTTCTGCTCAAGTTGAGTGCTTCACTGGGACAAAGAGCCTGTGGGTCAGTGGCAGACACATCCCGGGAAGGTTCCGAAGGTTGTGAACCCTTCTTTACTTGAGTCACAAGGGTCCGGAGGTGACCACCGCGCTGCATCCCTGCGTGGAAACCCCGAGCATCCTTTGTGCGCAGGGGTGGGACTTTTGGGGATGGCATGGGTCGCACCGGTGGGCCTACTTGGGGAAGGCCACTTGGCCTCGACTACATTTGTCCACAAGTTCGCTACCACCGGGGTCTTTCTTCCCGCAGGCCTCGCTAGCCAGGCTCTCAGGCTTCAGTTCTGCGCCAGAAGCCCGTCCACATGTCATGCTCAATTCTTTCCAGGTGCCCCTGTGAATTTTTATCCTTTGGGAGAAGTGGGATACAGGGCGGAGGGGGAGGGGAAGTGGGTCTTGGGGTTTGGAGGGTCATGTGGAAGAAGGGAGCTTTTTGGCTTGCTTTGGCATGGAGATCACTCTGTTTCTCAACCTAACCTCTGACACTGGCCTAGTGTTCTCACTGGAAGACCCGTGAGATCTTGCAGGGGAAATTATGGATCCCCGGGAAACACGCGCGCGCACACACACACACACAGTCACACACACACACACACTCACACACGGACACGCACATGCACACATCTCAGAAACCACTTCTGAAGAACCACTCAACACCTTACCCGAAGGCTTACCCTAACCCGTACCCTAATCCTAACCCGTACACTAACACTAACCCGTACCCTAACACTTACGCTAACCTTAAACCGTTGTCATACCGTAACCTGTACCCTAAACCCCTTCCCTAACCCTAACACTAACCCTAACCCTAACCCTAACCCTTACCCGAAGCCTTACCCTAAACCGTACCCTCATCCTAACCCGTACACTAACACTAACCCGTACTCTAACACTTACGCTAACCCTAAACCGTTGTCGTACACTAACCTGTACCCTAAACCGTACCCGTTCCCTAACCCTAACTCTAATCCTAACCGTCACCCGTACGCGTTCCCTAACCCTAACCCGTACCCGTACCCTAACAACTACCCTAACCGTACCCTAACACGTACGCTAACCCTAAACCGTTGTCATACCCTGATCTGTACCCTAAACCGTACCCGTTCCCTAACCCTAACCTTAAACGTAACCCTAAACCTTACCTGAAGCCTTACCCTAACCCGTACCCTAATTCTAACCCGTACACTAATACTAACACGTACGCTAACCCTAACCCGTTGTCGTACACTAACCTGCACCCTAAACCGTACCCGTTCCCTAACCCTAACCCTAACCCTAACATTAACACTAACGCTTACCCTAATCCTTACCCTAACCCGTACCATAATCCTAATCCGTACAGTAACACTAACCCGTATCCTAACACGTACGCTAACCCTAAACCGTTGTCGTACCCTAACCTGTACCATAAACCGTACCCGTTCCCTAACGCTAACCCTAACCATAACCATAACCATAACCCTAACCCTAACACTAACCCTAACCCAAACCCTAACACTAACCCTAACCCTAACCCCTAACCACAACCACAACCCCAACCGTAACCCTAACCCTAACTAAAACCCTAACCCTACTACCTCTAACCCTAACCCTAAACCTAACCCTAAACCTAACCCCTAACCACAACACCAACACCAACCCCAACCGTAACCCTAACCCTAACCCTAACCCTAACCCTAACCCTAACCCTAACCCTAACCCTATGATGCATTTCCAGGCAGAACCTCAAAACGAGGGATCAGGGCCTTTATCCAGAGCCGACTGGGATGTGTAGAGAGCAGAAAAAGGTCCAACGTAAAAGCTGAGAGGAACCTTTTATTCGGGGATCTTACTGAGGACTACAGACACGGCGACAGCCACTCACAAAGTGCTATGGAAAGGTTTTGAATTAGTACGGGAGGAAGGAGCCAGGCTATGTAGGAGTTTTCGTTGAATAAAAGAGGAAAAAATAGAAACATGTCGGGGAATACCAAAAGATTGCTGCTAATCACAAAGACAAAAAACAAAACAACGAAATAAACACAGCACCAGCACCACCACGAACAACAACAACAACAACAACAACAACAGCAACACCTCACCCAGAACATCTCAAGTCAGAGATTTGAGCGCTTTTCTAATCATGGGAAGACACAAGAGTCTTGGTCCATTGAAATCATTCCTAGGTGTGCATCTGAACTTTCCAGGACTACTATCCTGCTTTTCTCCATCTTGAATTGCCCTCGGGGGCCACCCTTGCGGGCAGAGGCAGTGTGTGAGTGCCGATGGCAGGGCCACAACCTTTGTTTACTGAAGAGGCTGGTGACATTTTGTGTCCGCAGATGCAAAGCAAAGCAGGCGGTCACCGTGGCGTGAGTGTTTAAGGATGTCATGCCCATATGCCACCCAGAGCCTGGCGCGAGACCAACGTGGAAGGTGATCGTGAGGCTCCTTACAGTTTCCTCAACGTTTCCTTTCTTTGCTCCTCTAAAGTCTTCCTAGGTGTGCAGAGCGAGCAGGAGGGAGCTCCAAGGGAAAGCACATCCACGTCCCAGGGATTTCGCACACGCTGAAGTATCTGGAGGACTCTTAGAATTGAGGAGTGGAGTGTCTGTTTGGGGCATTCTTGTAGGCCAAGCTGTCCCAGGAAGTAGGCCCACCTTTGAAATTGGTGAGAAAAAACAAACACACGAAAACATCCCGCGACCACAAAAGTCACCACCTTCCTGTCGGGTAGGGCCTAAGGGGGATCTTTCCCAGGCATGAAACATCAGGGCACATCGGACACTGATTTGGGGGAAATGCAGGGAGGAAGGAGGGCAGGGATTGGGAGCAGCACGTGGTGGAACCCCTACTCTCAGCATCGCTTCACACCCTTGCCTGTGTTCGCCAGGGCTTAATGTTACTGAAATCACTCGGGCTCGCGCACGCACGCCCCCACCACCCCGCACATGGTCACATTCAGGGCAGCACGCCTGCGCAGGCCCCCGCACTGGTGCCCACTCTGCCCGTCTCCGTGGACCCGACGGTTGCCCTACCTTCCTTGTTCCCTGTTCTTCCTCCTTGCCCTTTTCTGTTGCTATTTCCACTTCCCAGTTGGGCACTACAGCATCGCCAAACAGGCCTCTCCCTGGACACGCTTCTGCCCCTTGCCTGAGTGGCTGAGACTTAGCCTTGGCTGACGGCTCTTCCCTCAGGAAGCCCCAGGAGGCTTCGGCCGGTTCCATCTGCCAACTTGGGACACAGTGTGCCCTGGGGATCGCCTTCATGCTTCACCTCCATTATGGTTCTTTCTTTTGATTTCTGTTTGCTCTCCGCTTTCGGCTCCTGCCTTCCACTCAATGCCTTACTTTCAGTTCTTCCCTCTGGACAAAAGGCACGGCTGGGAGCGTGCCTGGGAAGCTCAACATGGCCAATACATGTACTTTCCCTGTGCAAGGGAAAATGCCCCCGTGGACTAGGAGAGTAAGGGGCATTCCCTCACAGCCATCCCTTAATTGCCATCGGGGATTACCTCACCCCTCTCGTGTCCCTTACCTCCCCTTAGTAACCTAGAGTTCCCAGGGTTCTACCTAACCTTTCCTGAGTGCCCTGAGTGCATCCCGAGGCTCTTTGGCCCTTTGCAGTGTACCCATGACATACTCAGGGTGTCAGAGGTGGCTCTACCTCTCCTTTTGCCTTCTGTAGGCCCGGCGGGCCCACTGCTGAGTCGGAGCCCTTGATGGCACTCAGGAGGAACCCCCACGCCGCCCCCGCCGCCATGCCCAGGTCAAGGGGCTGCCTGGTGGCCTGTCCTTTCGTCTGCCGGCAGCTTGTGTCTCCCTGTCACTCCCTGTGCATGTTGCAAAAGATACACAGTGAAGCGCCTCTGCACTGGATCCAGGGCATCGCTCGTGGTTGTCGTGGCGACGGTGGTGGAGGTGGTGGTGATGGTGACGGTGGTGGTGGTGGTGGTGGTCAGTTACTGCTTCCCTCTATTCCTTTCACTGTCTATTCTGAGCTGGCCTAGTGTCCTCAGCGTCCTCCTCGCACGTCTGCTCTTTCGTTAAGGGGGAGGCACGAGTGTAGGAGAAGGCAGTCGTGTGGTTCACTTCGGACTCTTCCCCTTCCTCCTCGACATCTTTTCCCTTCTCCAGCGGTGGAGGGCATTGTCACCCTCCGGGAAAACCCAGAAAACTAAACATCAACAAAACCAAACAAGATCTAGGAGTTACTTCGCAGTGAAACAGCATGACGAACTCGAGGCTTGCAAAATTATCTCTTGACTTTCCATTCGGTGCAGTTGTTCTCCTTATGGAAGCCCTTCAAGTCCAAACGTGAGCCAGCAGGGGCCTCCTCAAGTTGCACCCTGCTTGCCGTGGGTTCCCAATCCAATGGCGTGATCCGAACAGTGTACATTTCACTGTATTACTTACGAGCGGTCGCCTCCCTGTCCACAAGCCCAGGCAGGTTGGTGCTGGCCGCCGCTCAGAAGACCAGGCAATCAAGCACCCACAGCCGGATACCCACGGCAACACACGCCCACGGGCAGGCAAGCACCTTAGACAGGTGTGAGAGCATGGGCTCGAGTACACACACACACACAAACACACACACACACACACACACACACACATACACACCCTATCTTCCTACCCCGCCACACACAGCACACCCTCACACAACCACAAACATACTGACACACGCTGTCACCTGTGCTTTCCTCTATACCCTCGCACCTGTCTCCCCCCCGCCCAACCCCAACCCCATCCCCTGACCACTGCAAATACTCTGAGAATGGCTGAAACACGCATTCCCAGAGGGGCTCTCAAAAAGGGACACGCAGCCACTCTGTGTTCCAGGTGATAGTCGTCGGTCAGCAGGTGGGCCCAAGCTGCCAGTGTAAACCTGAAACGTCCCTTGTTTAGCCAGATAAATGGGGTCTTCAAGTGGGAGCAGAGTCTGTGCCCATCCTCAAGAGAAGCAAGGCCCTGTGTGGGGCTCTGTGACTGGCCATGTTTGTTAGCCTTGCAAGGTTCCTGTGTGAGGGCAAGGCCAGCCCGCCCAGAGCCAGTCCTTGGCACCCCATGTTGGGGGCGCCTCCGGGTAGGGCCAGCCACTTCTGGCTGCACTGTTGGGCCAGCCCGAGGTGGTGGCCTCAAGCCGAAGCTCCGGGCCTTGAAAGGGAAGCGGAGTCCTGCAACAAAGTGACTTGCAAGCCAGCGGGGTTTTCGCCACCAGTAAGGTGGCTGCCACCTGGTCCAGGAGAAATCCTGTGATTTAGACACTCAGGCAATGTCACCCAGCCAGGTCGCTTGGTGTATCCTTTGCCTTTTACTTCTCCCAAGAGCAGGAGTCAAGAAAAAGGGGGTTGGAGGAAAGGAAGTGGAAAGGACTGCAGGGGGTCCAGCCTCGTGGCCAGTGGTCCTTTCGTCCTGTGCATTTGGTGGTCCGCGTGGGTGCCGGTGGGTGGTTGCTTTCTTTCCTTTTCTCTCCTCCTTCGTGGCACTGTCTGTGTTGGTTTGGTTTTGCTTTTGGTTTTACATTAGAAGGGGAGGAGAACCCAGGCCTGATGATGTAGTGGGGGCAGGGTTAGGCGCTTAGTTGGCCTGGATGGAGCTATACTGCCACCAAGCGGAGATGGTTTCGCTCAAAGCCAGTTACCAGGTCTCAAGGGATGGAGACAGCCACAGGGCTGGAAGCAACTGGCCCACTGGGGACGGCGCGGCGTGGGGCTGGGGTGGGTGTGTTGTCCTGAGGGTGCACATGGGCAGTGGGCTCCGGGCCGTGCCTTCATGTGTGCTCTCCGCGGAGGACTGGACCCTGGTTGTGCAGCTGGGCAAGGCCCTCAGAAACCCCAGGGGCAGCACGAGATGGCCGCCCCTGGGAGTGCCCGGTGCAAATGGCCCCGGCTCCAGGACCTCTAAGACCCTCAGCTTCCGGTGAGGAAGGGGGCCACGTGACCCCAGTGCGGCCGCAGGCAGGGCACCCCGGCACTCCCCAGCAGGGACACCGGAGGAAAAGTTGCAGAGTTGCTCTGGGCCCACCCCCAAAATGGCTGACGGGGGAAGCTCCGCTCCCTGGGCTGGACAGTCCGGGAACTGCCTGCTGTGTCCGGGGCCCCGAGAGCTCGTGATTTTCCCCATAGGGTCGCACTGGCGCGCACGGCGCCCTCACAGGCCTCTGAAACCCCGTGGAGGAGACCTCCTGCGCCTTGGGCAGAACCCATTCTGCCCAGCACAGCGTCGCTGTTCCCTGCGCAGGGCAGAAGACACAGCTCGGCTGCCTGGGCTTTTCACATAACGCATTCCGCCGGATGGCACTGTGGCTCCAGAAATGGCAGTCTCCCCTTTCCCTACCCCCACCGAGCCTTCCGCGCCTGCCTTTAACTTCCAAACAGTGGACGGTGTGTAGTGGTGGCTGTGAAACTGTTAGATCACCTTCCTCGTCCTCGTCCTCGTCCTCGTCCTCGTCCTCGTCCTCCTCCACCTCCTCCTCCTCCTCCTTCTCCCCATCATCATCATCATCATTATCATCATCATCAACAGCAGCAGCAGCAGCAGCCACAGAGGCACCAATATCCCATTATCCTCATCCCCATCCATAGTCCAGCTCACCGACCACCCATGTCACCTTCAGCTGGGCTCTTCACCAACTTGGCCACTTTCCACCAAACCCGCAAGTGTAGCTAGGCAGTTCTTGATTCCCTTGATGCCCTGGTTCACAGTGAACGCCGCTGTCGACGACACTGCAGAGATCCCACCAGTGAGCTTGCAGTTTCTTCTTTGTATCTTCTGACTCCTGTCCTGTGGCTTGTCTGCACCGCATCACTTCCTAGGGAGCAACCTCTGTTCTGCTCAAGTTGAGTGCTTCACTGGGACAAAGAGCCTGTGGGTCAGTGGCAGACACATCCCTGGAAGGTTCCGAAGGTTGTGAACCCTTCTTTACTTGAGTCACAAGGGTCCGGAGGTGACCACCGCGCTGCATCCCTGCGTGGAAACCCCGAGCATCCTTTGTGCGCAGGGGTGGGACTTTTGGGGATGGCATGGGTCGCACCGGTGGGCCTACTTGGGGAAGGCCACTTGGCCTCGACTACATTTGTCCACAAGTTCGCTACCACCGGGGTCTTTCTTCCCGCAGGCCTCGCTAGCCAGGCTCTCAGGCTTCAGTTCTGCGCCAGAAGCCCGTCCACATGTCATGCTCAATTCTTTCCAGGTGCCCCTGTGAATTTTTATCCTTTGGGAGAAGTGGGATACAGGGCGGAGGGGGAGGGGAAGTGGGTCTTGGGGTTTGGAGGGTCATGTGGAAGAAGGGAGCTTTTTGGCTTGCTTTGGCATGGAGATCACTCTGTTTCTCAACCTAACCTCTGACACTGGCCTAGTGTTCTCACTGGAAGACCCGTGAGATCTTGCAGGGGAAATTATGGATCCCCGGGAAACACGCGCGCGCACACACACACACACAGTCACACACACACACACTCACACACGGACACGCACATGCACACATCTCAGAAACCACTTCTGAAGAACCACTCAACACCTTACCCGAAGGCTTACCCTAACCCGTACCCTAATCCTAACCCGTACACTAACACTAACCCGTACCCTAACACTTACGCTAACCTTAAACCGTTGTCGTACCTGTACCCTAAACCCCTTCCCTAACCCTAACACTAACCCTAACCCTAACCCTTACCCGAAGCCTTACCCTAAACCGTACCCTCATCCTAACCCGTACACTAACACTAACCCGTACCCTAACACTTACGCTAACCCTAAACCGTTGTCGTACACTAACCTGTACCCTAAACCGTACCCGTTCCCTAACCCTAACTCTAATCCTAACCGTCACCCGTACGCGTTCCCTAACCCTAACCCGTACCCGTACCCTAACAACTACCCTAACCGTACCCTAACACGTACGCTAACCCTAAACCGTTGTCATACCCTGATCTGTACCCTAAACCGTACCCGTTCCCTAACCCTAACCTTAAACGTAACCCTAAACCTTACCTGAAGCCTTACCCTAACCCGTACCCTAATTCTAACCCGTACACTAATACTAACCCGTACTCTAACACGTACGCTAACCCTAACCCGTTGTCGTACACTAACCTGCACCCTAAACCGTACCCGTTCCCTAACCCTAACCCTAACCCTAACATTAACACTAACGCTTACCCTAATCCTTACCCTAACCCGTACCATAATCCTAATCCGTACAGGAACACTAACCCGTATCCTAACACGTACGCTAACCCTAAACCGTTGTCGTACCCTAACCTGTACCATAAACCGTACCCGTTCCCTAACGCTAACCCTAACCATAACCATAACCATAACCCTAACCCTAACACTAACCCTAACCCAAACCCTAACACTAACCCTAACCCTAACCCCTAACCACAACCACAACCCCAACCGTAACCCTAACCCTAACCCTAACTAAAACCCTAACCCTACTACCTCTAACCCTAACCCTAACCCTAACCCTAACCCTAACCCTAACCCTAACCCTATGATGCATTTCCAGGCAGAACCTCAAAACGAGGGATCAGGGCCTTTATCCAGAGCCGACTGGGATGTGTAGAGAGCAGAAAAAGGTCCAACGTAAAAGCTGAGAGGAACCTTTTATTCGGGGATCTTACTGAGGACTACAGACACGGCGACAGCCACTCACAAAGTGCTATGGAAAGGTTTTGAATTAGTACGGGAGGAAGGAGCCAGGCTATGTAGGAGTTTTCGTTGAATAAAAGAGGAAAAAATAGAAACATGTCGGGGAATACCAAAAGATTGCTGCTAATCACAAAGACAAAAAACAAAACAATGAAATAAACACAGCACCAGCACCACCACGAACAACAACAACAACAACAACAACAACAACAACAGCAACACCTCACCCAGAACATCTCAAGTCAGAGATTTGAGCGCTTTTCTAATCATGGGAAGACACAAGAGTCTTGGTCCATTGAAATCATTCCTAGGTGTGCATCTGAACTTTCCAGGACTACTATCCTGCTTTTCTCCATCTTGAATTGCCCTCGGGGGCCACCCTTGCGGGCAGAGGCAGTGTGTGAGTGCCGATGGCAGGGCCACAACCTTTCTTTACTGAAGAGGCTGGTGACATTTTGTGTCCGCAGATGCAAAGCAAAGCAGGCGGTCACCGTGGCGTGAGTGTTTAAGGATGTCATGCCCATATGCCACCCAGAGCCTGGCGCGAGACCAACGTGGAAGGTGATCGTGAGGCTCCTTACAGTTTCCTCAACGTTTCCTTTCTTTGCTCCTCTAAAGTCTTCCTAGGTGTGCAGAGCGAGCAGGAGGGAGCTCCAAGGGAAAGCACATCCACGTCCCAGGGATTTCGCACACGCTGAAGTATCTGAAGGACTCTTAGAATTGAGGAGTGGAGTGTCTGTTTGGGGCATTCTTGTAGGCCAAGCTGTCCCAGGAAGTAGGCCCACCTTTGAAATTGGTGAGAAAAAACAAACACACGAAAACATCCCGCGACCACAAAAGTCACCACCTTCCTGTCGGGTAGGGCCTAAGGGGGATCTTTCCCAGGCATGAAACATCAGGGCACATCGGACACTGATTTGGGGGAAATGCAGGGAGGAAGGAGGGCAGGGATTGGGAGCAGCACGTGGTGGAACCCCTACTCTCAGCATCGCTTCACACCCTTGCCTGTGTTCGCCAGGGCTTAATGTTACTGAAATCACTCGGGCTCGCGCACGCACGCCCCCACCACCCCGCACATGGTCACATTCAGGGCAGCACGCCTGCGCAGGCCCCCGCACTGGTGCCCACTCTGCCCGTCTCCGTGGACCCGACGGTTGCCCTACCTTCCTTGTTCCCTGTTCTTCCTCCTTGCCCTTTTCTGTTGCTATTTCCACTTCCCAGTTGGGCACTACAGCATCGCCAAACAGGCCTCTCCCTGGACACGCTTCTGCCCCTTGCCTGAGTGGCTGAGACTTAGCCTTGGCTGACGGCTCTTCCCTCAGGAAGCCCCAGGAGGCTTCGGCCGGTTCCATCTGCCAACTTGGGACACAGTGTGCCCTGGGGATCGCCTTCATGCTTCACCTCCATTATGGTTCTTTCTTTTGATTTCTGTTTGCTCTCCGCTTTCGGCTCCTGCCTTCCACTCAATGCCTTACTTTCAGTTCTTCCCTCTGGACAAAAGGCACGGCTGGGAGCGTGCCTGGGAAGCTCAACATGGCCAATACATGTACTTTCCCTGTGCAAGGGAAAATGCCCCCGTGGACTAGGAGAGTAAGGGGCATTCCCTCACAGCCATCCCTTAATTGCCATCGGGGATTACCTCACCCCTCTCGTGTCCCTTACCTCCCCTTAGTAACCTAGAGTTCCCAGGGTTCTACCTAACCTTTCCTGAGTGCCCTGAGTGCATCCCGAGGCTCTTTGGCCCTTTGCAGTGTACCCATGACATACTCAGGGTGTCAGAGGTGGCTCTACCTCTCCTTTTGCCTTCTGTAGGCCCGGCGGGCCCACTGCTGAGTCGGAGCCCTTGATGGCACTCAGGAGGAACCCCCACGCCGCCCCCGCCGCCATGCCCAGGTCAAGGGGCTGCCTGGTGGCCTGTCCTTTCGTCTGCCGGCAGCTTGTGTCTCCCTGTCACTCCCTGTGCATGTTGCAAAAGATACACAGTGAAGCGCCTCTGCACTGGATCCAGGGCATCGCTCGTGGTTGTCGTGGCGACGGTGGTGGAGGTGGTGGTGATGGTGACGGTGGTGGTGGTGGTGGTGGTCAGTTACTGCTTCCCTCTATTCCTTTCACTGTCTATTCTGAGCTGGCCTAGTGTCCTCAGCGTCCTCCTCGCACGTCTGCTCTTTCGTTAAGGGGGAGGCACGAGTGTAGGAGAAGGCAGTCGTGTGGTTCACTTCGGACTCTTCCCCTTCCTCCTCGACATCTTTTCCCTTCTCCAGCGGTGGAGGGCATTGTCACCCTCCGGGAAAACCCAGAAAACTAAACATCAACAAAACCAAACAAGATCTAGGAGTTACTTCGCAGTGAAACAGCATGACGAACTCGAGGCTTGCAAAATTATCTCTTGACTTTCCATTCGGTGCAGTTGTTCTCCTTATGGAAGCCCTTCAAGTCCAAACGTGAGCCAGCAGGGGCCTCCTCAAGTTGCACCCTGCTTGCCGTGGGTTCCCAATCCAATGGCGTGATCCGAACAGTGTACATTTCACTGTATTACTTACGAGCGGTCGCCTCCCTGTCCACAAGCCCAGGCAGGTTGGTGCTGGCCGCCGCTCAGAAGACCAGGCAATCAAGCACCCACAGCCGGATACCCACGGCAACACACGCCCACGGGCAGGCAAGCACCTTAGACAGGTGTGAGAGCATGGGCTCGAGTACACACACACACACAAACACACACACACACACACACACACACATACACACCCTATCTTCCTACCCCGCCACACACAGCACACCCTCACACAACCACAAACATACTGACACACGCTGTCACCTGTGCTTTCCTCTATACCCTCGCACCTGTCTCCCCCCCGCCCAACCCCAACCCCATCCCCTGACCACTGCAAATACTCTGAGAATGGCTGAAACACGCATTCCCAGAGGGGCTCTCAAAAAGGGACACGCAGCCACTCTGTGTTCCAGGTGATAGTCGTCGGTCAGCAGGTGGGCCCAAGCTGCCAGTGTAAACCTGAAACGTCCCTTGTTTAGCCAGATAAATGGGGTCTTCAAGTGGGAGCAGAGTCTGTGCCCATCCTCAAGAGAAGCAAGGCCCTGTGTGGGGCTCTGTGACTGGCCATGTTTGTTAGCCTTGCAAGGTTCCTGTGTGAGGGCAAGGCCAGCCCGCCCAGAGCCAGTCCTTGGCACCCCATGTTGGGGGCGCCTCCGGGTAGGGCCAGCCACTTCTGGCTGCACTGTTGGGCCAGCCCGAGGTGGTGGCCTCAAGCCGAAGCTCCGGGCCTTGAAAGGGAAGCGGAGTCCTGCAACAAAGTGACTTGCAAGCCAGCGGGGTTTTCGCCACCAGTAAGGTGGCTGCCACCTGGTCCAGGAGAAATCCTGTGATTTAGACACTCAGGCAATGTCACCCAGCCAGGTCGCTTGGTGTATCCTTTGCCTTTTACTTCTCCCAAGAGCAGGAGTCAAGAAAAAGGGGGTTGGAGGAAAGGAAGTGGAAAGGACTGCAGGGGGTCCAG
The DNA here is from genome assembly GCF_949774975.1 of Lagenorhynchus albirostris. Lineage (NCBI taxonomy): Eukaryota > Metazoa > Chordata > Mammalia > Artiodactyla > Delphinidae > Lagenorhynchus > Lagenorhynchus albirostris. The sequence continues at coordinate 82,900,018 of NC_083116.1, read as the reverse complement.
CCTCGTGGCCAGTGGTCCTTTCGTCCTGTGCATTTGGTGGTCCGCGTGGGTGCCGGTGGGTGGTTGCTTTCTTTCCTTTTCTCTCCTCCTTCGTGGCACTGTCTGTGTTGGTTTGGTTTTGCTTTTGGTTTTACATTAGAAGGGGAGGAGAACCCAGGCCTGATGATGTAGTGGGGGCAGGGTTAGGCGCTTAGTTGGCCTGGATGGAGCTATACTGCCACCAAGCGGAGATGGTTTCGCTCAAAGCCAGTTACCAGGTCTCAAGGGATGGAGACAGCCACAGGGCTGGAAGCAACTGGCCCACTGGGGACGGCGCGGCGTGGGGCTGGGGTGGGTGTGTTGTCCTGAGGGTGCACATGGGCAGTGGGCTCCGGGCCGTGCCTTCATGTGTGCTCTCCGCGGAGGACTGGACCCTGGTTGTGCAGCTGGGCAAGGCCCTCAGAAACCCCAGGGGCAGCACGAGATGGCCGCCCCTGGGAGTGCCCGGTGCAAATGGCCCCGGCTCCAGGACCTCTAAGACCCTCAGCTTCCGGTGAGGAAGGGGGCCACGTGACCCCAGTGCGGCCGCAGGCAGGGCACCCCGGCACTCCCCAGCAGGGACACCGGAGGAAAAGTTGCAGAGTTGCTCTGGGCCCACCCCCAAAATGGCTGACGGGGGAAGCTCCGCTCCCTGGGCTGGACAGTCCGGGAACTGCCTGCTGTGTCCGGGGCCCCGAGAGCTCGTGATTTTCCCCATAGGGTCGCACTGGCGCGCACGGCGCCCTCACAGGCCTCTGAAACCCCGTGGAGGAGACCTCCTGCGCCTTGGGCAGAACCCATTCTGCCCAGCACAGCGTCGCTGTTCCCTGCGCAGGGCAGAAGACACAGCTCGGCTGCCTGGGCTTTTCACATAACGCATTCCGCCGGATGGCACTGTGGCTCCAGAAATGGCAGTCTCCCCTTTCCCTACCCCCACCGAGCCTTCCGCGCCTGCCTTTAACTTCCAAACAGTGGACGGTGTGTAGTGGTGGCTGTGAAACTGTTAGATCACCTTCCTCGTCCTCGTCCTCGTCCTCGTCCTCGTCCTCGTCCTCCTCCGCCTCCTCCTCCTCCTCCTTCTCCCCATCATCATCATCATCATTATCATCATCATCAACAGCAGCAGCAGCAGCAGCCACAGAGGCACCAATATCCCATTATCCTCATCCCCATCCATAGTCCAGCTCACCGACCACCCATGTCACCTTCAGCTGGGCTCTTCACCAACTTGGCCACTTTCCACCAAACCCGCAAGTGTAGCTAGGCAGTTCTTGATTCCCTTGATGCCCTGGTTCACAGTGAACGCCGCTGTCGACGACACTGCAGAGATCCCACCAGTGAGCTTGCAGTTTCTTCTTTGTATCTTCTGACTCCTGTCCTGTGGCTTGTCTGCACCGCATCACTTCCTAGGGAGCAACCTCTGTTCTGCTCAAGTTGAGTGCTTCACTGGGACAAAGAGCCTGTGGGTCAGTGGCAGACACATCCCGGGAAGGTTCCGAAGGTTGTGAACCCTTCTTTACTTGAGTCACAAGGGTCCGGAGGTGACCACCGCGCTGCATCCCTGCGTGGAAACCCCGAGCATCCTTTGTGTGCAGGGGTGGGACTTTTGGGGATGGCATGGGTCGCACCGGTGGGCCTACTTGGGGAAGGCCACTTGGCCTCGACTACATTTGTCCACAAGTTCGCTACCACCGGGGTCTTTCTTCCCGCAGGCCTCGCTAGCCAGGCTCTCAGGCTTCAGTTCTGCGCCAGAAGCCCGTCCACATGTCATGCTCAATTCTTTCCAGGTGCCCCTGTGAATTTTTATCCTTTGGGAGAAGTGGGATACAGGGCGGAGGGGGAGGGGAAGTGGGTCTTGGGGTTTGGAGGGTCATGTGGAAGAAGGGAGCTTTTTGGCTTGCTTTGGCATGGAGATCACTCTGTTTCTCAACCTAACCTCTGACACTGGCCTAGTGTTCTCACTGGAAGACCCGTGAGATCTTGCAGGGGAAATTATGGATCCCCGGGAAACACGCGCGCGCACACACACACACACAGTCACACACACACACACACTCACACACGGACACGCACATGCACACATCTCAGAAACCACTTCTGAAGAACCACTCAACACCTTACCCGAAGGCTTACCCTAACCCGTACCCTAATCCTAACCCGTACACTAACACTAACCCGTACCCTAACACTTACGCTAACCTTAAACCGTTGTCATACCGTAACCTGTACCCTAAACCCCTTCCCTAACCCTAACACTAACCCTAACCCTAACCCTAACCCTTACCCGAAGCCTTACCCTAAACCGTACCCTCATCCTAACCCGTACACTAACACTAACCCGTACTCTAACACTTAACGCTAACCCTAAACCGTTGTCGTACACTAACCTGTACCCTAAACCGTACCCGTTCCCTAACCCTAACTCTAATCCTAACCGTCACCCGTACGCGTTCCCTAACCCTAACCCGTACCCGTACCCTAACAACTACCCTAACCGTACCCTAACACGTACGCTAACCCTAAACCGTTGTCATACCCTGATCTGTACCCTAAACCGTACCCGTTCCCTAACCCTAACCTTAAACGTAACCCTAAACCTTACCTGAAGCCTTACCCTAACCCGTACCCTAATTCTAACCCGTACACTAATACTAACCCGTACTCTAACACGTACGCTAACCCTAACCCGTTGTCGTACACTAACCTGCACCCTAAACCGTACCCGTTCCCTAACCCTAACCCTAACCCTAACATTAACACTAACGCTTACCCTAATCCTTACCCTAACCCGTACCATAATCCTAATCCGTACAGGAACACTAACCCGTATCCTAACACGTACGCTAACCCTAAACCGTTGTCGTACCCTAACCTGTACCATAAACCGTACCCGTTCCCTAACGCTAACCCTAACCATAACCATAACCATAACCCTAACCCTAACACTAACCCTAACCCAAACCCTAACACTAACCCTAACCCTAACCCCTAACCACAACCACAACCCCAACCGTAACCCTAACCCTAACCCTAACTAAAACCCTAACCCTACTACCTCTAACCCTAACCCTAACCCTAACCCTAACCCTAACCCTAACCCTAACCCTAACCCTATGATGCATTTCCAGGCAGAACCTCAAAACGAGGGATCAGGGCCTTTATCCAGAGCCGACTGGGATGTGTAGAGAGCAGAAAAAGGTCCAACGTAAAAGCTGAGAGGAACCTTTTATTCGGGGATCTTACTGAGGACTACAGACACGGCGACAGCCACTCACAAAGTGCTATGGAAAGGTTTTGAATTAGTACGGGAGGAAGGAGCCAGGCTATGTAGGAGTTTTCGTTGAATAAAAGAGGAAAAAATAGAAACATGTCGGGGAATACCAAAAGATTGCTGCTAATCACAAAGACAAAAAACAAAACAATGAAATAAACACAGCACCAGCACCACCACGAACAACAACAACAACAACAACAACAACAACAACAGCAACACCTCACCCAGAACATCTCAAGTCAGAGATTTGAGCGCTTTTCTAATCATGGGAAGACACAAGAGTCTTGGTCCATTGAAATCATTCCTAGGTGTGCATCTGAACTTTCCAGGACTACTATCCTGCTTTTCTCCATCTTGAATTGCCCTCGGGGGCCACCCTTGCGGGCAGAGGCAGTGTGTGAGTGCCGATGGCAGGGCCACAACCTTTGTTTACTGAAGAGGCTGGTGACATTTTGTGTCCGCAGATGCAAAGCAAAGCAGGCGGTCACCGTGGCGTGAGTGTTTAAGGATGTCATGCCCATATGCCACCCAGAGCCTGGCGCGAGACCAACGTGGAAGGTGATCGTGAGGCTCCTTACAGTTTCCTCAACGTTTCCTTTCTTTGCTCCTCTAAAGTCTTCCTAGGTGTGCAGAGCGAGCAGGAGGGAGCTCCAAGGGAAAGCACATCCACGTCCCAGGGATTTCGCACACGCTGAAGTATCTGGAGGACTCTTAGAATTGAGGAGTGGAGTGTCTGTTTGGGGCATTCTTGTAGGCCAAGCTGTCCCAGGAAGTAGGCCCACCTTTGAAATTGGTGAGAAAAAACAAACACACGAAAACATCCCGCGACCACAAAAGTCACCACCTTCCTGTCGGGTAGGGCCTAAGGGGGATCTTTCCCAGGCATGAAACATCAGGGCACATCGGACACTGATTTGGGGGAAATGCAGGGAGGAAGGAGGGCAGGGATTGGGAGCAGCACGTGGTGGAACCCCTACTCTCAGCATCGCTTCACACCCTTGCCTGTGTTCGCCAGGGCTTAATGTTACTGAAATCACTCGGGCTCGCGCACGCACGCCCCCACCACCCCGCACATGGTCACATTCAGGGCAGCACGCCTGCGCAGGCCCCCGCACTGGTGCCCACTCTGCCCGTCTCCGTGGACCCGACGGTTGCCCTACCTTCCTTGTTCCCTGTTCTTCCTCCTTGCCCTTTTCTGTTGCTATTTCCACTTCCCAGTTGGGCACTACAGCATCGCCAAACAGGCCTCTCCCTGGACACGCTTCTGCCCCTTGCCTGAGTGGCTGAGACTTAGCCTTGGCTGACGGCTCTTCCCTCAGGAAGCCCCAGGAGGCTTCGGCCGGTTCCATCTGCCAACTTGGGACACAGTGTGCCCTGGGGATCGCCTTCATGCTTCACCTCCATTATGGTTCTTTCTTTTGATTTCTGTTTGCTCTCCGCTTTCGGCTCCTGCCTTCCACTCAATGCCTTACTTTCAGTTCTTCCCTCTGGACAAAAGGCACGGCTGGGAGCGTGCCTGGGAAGCTCAACATGGCCAATACATGTACTTTCCCTGTGCAAGGGAAAATGCCCCCGTGGACTAGGAGAGTAAGGGGCATTCCCTCACAGCCATCCCTTAATTGCCATCGGGGATTACCTCACCCCTCTCGTGTCCCTTACCTCCCCTTAGTAACCTAGAGTTCCCAGGGTTCTACCTAACCTTTCCTGAGTGCCCTGAGTGCATCCCGAGGCTCTTTGGCCCTTTGCAGTGTACCCATGACATACTCAGGGTGTCAGAGGTGGCTCTACCTCTCCTTTTGCCTTCTGTAGGCCCGGCGGGCCCACTGCTGAGTCGGAGCCCTTGATGGCACTCAGGAGGAACCCCCACGCCGCCCCCGCCGCCATGCCCAGGTCAAGGGGCTGCCTGGTGGCCTGTCCTTTCGTCTGCCGGCAGCTTGTGTCTCCCTGTCACTCCCTGTGCATGTTGCAAAAGATACACAGTGAAGCGCCTCTGCACTGGATCCAGGGCATCGCTCGTGGTTGTCGTGGCGACGGTGGTGGAGGTGGTGGTGATGGTGACGGTGGTGGTGGTGGTGGTGGTCAGTTACTGCTTCCCTCTATTCCTTTCACTGTCTATTCTGAGCTGGCCTAGTGTCCTCAGCGTCCTCCTCGCACGTCTGCTCTTTCGTTAAGGGGGAGGCACGAGTGTAGGAGAAGGCAGTCGTGTGGTTCACTTCGGACTCTTCCCCTTCCTCCTCGACATCTTTTCCCTTCTCCAGCGGTGGAGGGCATTGTCACCCTCCGGGAAAACCCAGAAAACTAAACATCAACAAAACCAAACAAGATCTAGGAGTTACTTCGCAGTGAAACAGCATGACGAACTCGAGGCTTGCAAAATTATCTCTTGACTTTCCATTCGGTGCAGTTGTTCTCCTTATGGAAGCCCTTCAAGTCCAAACGTGAGCCAGCAGGGGCCTCCTCAAGTTGCACCCTGCTTGCCGTGGGTTCCCAATCCAATGGCGTGATCCGAACAGTGTACATTTCACTGTATTACTTACGAGCGGTCGCCTCCCTGTCCACAAGCCCAGGCAGGTTGGTGCTGGCCGCCGCTCAGAAGACCAGGCAATCAAGCACCCACAGCCGGATACCCACGGCAACACACGCCCACGGGCAGGCAAGCACCTTAGACAGGTGTGAGAGCATGGGCTCGAGTACACACACACACACAAACACACACACACACACACACACACACATACACACCCTATCTTCCTACCCCGCCACACACAGCACACCCTCACACAACCACAAACATACTGACACACGCTGTCACCTGTGCTTTCCTCTATACCCTCGCACCTGTCTCCCCCCCGCCCAACCCCAACCCCATCCCCTGACCACTGCAAATACTCTGAGAATGGCTGAAACACGCATTCCCAGAGGGGCTCTCAAAAAGGGACACGCAGCCACTCTGTGTTCCAGGTGATAGTCGTCGGTCAGCAGGTGGGCCCAAGCTGCCAGTGTAAACCTGAAACGTCCCTTGTTTAGCCAGATAAATGGGGTCTTCAAGTGGGAGCAGAGTCTGTGCCCATCCTCAAGAGAAGCAAGGCCCTGTGTGGGGCTCTGTGACTGGCCATGTTTGTTAGCCTTGCAAGGTTCCTGTGTGAGGGCAAGGCCAGCCCGCCCAGAGCCAGTCCTTGGCACCCCATGTTGGGGGCGCCTCCGGGTAGGGCCAGCCACTTCTGGCTGCACTGTTGGGCCAGCCCGAGGTGGTGGCCTCAAGCCGAAGCTCCGGGCCTTGAAAGGGAAGCGGAGTCCTGCAACAAAGTGACTTGCAAGCCAGCGGGGTTTTCGCCACCAGTAAGGTGGCTGCCACCTGGTCCAGGAGAAATCCTGTGATTTAGACACTCAGGCAATGTCACCCAGCCAGGTCGCTTGGTGTATCCTTTGCCTTTTACTTCTCCCAAGAGCAGGAGTCAAGAAAAAGGGGGTTGGAGGAAAGGAAGTGGAAAGGACTGCAGGGGGTCCAGCCTCGTGGCCAGTGGTCCTTTCGTCCTGTGCATTTGGTGGTCCGCGTGGGTGCCGGTGGGTGGTTGCTTTCTTTCCTTTTCTCTCCTCCTTCGTGGCACTGTCTGTGTTGGTTTGGTTTTGCTTTTGGTTTTACATTAGAAGGGGAGGAGAACCCAGGCCTGATGATGTAGTGGGGGCAGGGTTAGGCGCTTAGTTGGCCTGGATGGAGCTATACTGCCACCAAGCGGAGATGGTTTCGCTCAAAGCCAGTTACCAGGTCTCAAGGGATGGAGACAGCCACAGGGCTGGAAGCAACTGGCCCACTGGGGACGGCGCGGCGTGGGGCTGGGGTGGGTGTGTTGTCCTGAGGGTGCACATGGGCAGTGGGCTCCGGGCCGTGCCTTCATGTGTGCTCTCCGCGGAGGACTGGACCCTGGTTGTGCAGCTGGGCAAGGCCCTCAGAAACCCCAGGGGCAGCACGAGATGGCCGCCCCTGGGAGTGCCCGGTGCAAATGGCCCCGGCTCCAGGACCTCTAAGACCCTCAGCTTCCGGTGAGGAAGGGGGCCACGTGACCCCAGTGCGGCCGCAGGCAGGGCACCCCGGCACTCCCCAGCAGGGACACCGGAGGAAAAGTTGCAGAGTTGCTCTGGGCCCACCCCCAAAATGGCTGACGGGGGAAGCTCCGCTCCCTGGGCTGGACAGTCCGGGAACTGCCTGCTGTGTCCGGGGCCCCGAGAGCTCGTGATTTTCCCCATAGGGTCGCACTGGCGCGCACGGCGCCCTCACAGGCCTCTGAAACCCCGTGGAGGAGACCTCCTGCGCCTTGGGCAGAACCCATTCTGCCCAGCACAGCGTCGCTGTTCCCTGCGCAGGGCAGAAGACACAGCTCGGCTGCCTGGGCTTTTCACATAACGCATTCCGCCGGATGGCACTGTGGCTCCAGAAATGGCAGTCTCCCCTTTCCCTACCCCCACCGAGCCTTCCGCGCCTGCCTTTAACTTCCAAACAGTGGACGGTGTGTAGTGGTGGCTGTGAAACTGTTAGATCACCTTCCTCGTCCTCGTCCTCGTCCTCGTCCTCGTCCTCGTCCTCCTCCACCTCCTCCTCCTCCTCCTTCTCCCCATCATCATCATCATCATTATCATCATCATCAACAGCAGCAGCAGCAGCAGCCACAGAGGCACCAATATCCCATTATCCTCATCCCCATCCATAGTCCAGCTCACCGACCACCCATGTCACCTTCAGCTGGGCTCTTCACCAACTTGGCCACTTTCCACCAAACCCGCAAGTGTAGCTAGGCAGTTCTTGATTCCCTTGATGCCCTGGTTCACAGTGAACGCCGCTGTCGACGACACTGCAGAGATCCCACCAGTGAGCTTGCAGTTTCTTCTTTGTATCTTCTGACTCCTGTCCTGTGGCTTGTCTGCACCGCATCACTTCCTAGGGAGCAACCTCTGTTCTGCTCAAGTTGAGTGCTTCACTGGGACAAAGAGCCTGTGGGTCAGTGGCAGACACATCCCGGGAAGGTTCCGAAGGTTGTGAACCCTTCTTTACTTGAGTCACAAGGGTCCGGAGGTGACCACCGCGCTGCATCCCTGCGTGGAAACCCCGAGCATCCTTTGTGCGCAGGGGTGGGACTTTTGGGGATGGCATGGGTCGCACCGGTGGGCCTACTTGGGGAAGGCCACTTGGCCTCGACTACATTTGTCCACAAGTTCGCTACCACCGGGGTCTTTCTTCCCGCAGGCCTCGCTAGCCAGGCTCTCAGGCTTCAGTTCTGCGCCAGAAGCCCGTCCACATGTCATGCTCAATTCTTTCCAGGTGCCCCTGTGAATTTTTATCCTTTGGGAGAAGTGGGATACAGGGCGGAGGGGGAGGGGAAGTGGGTCTTGGGGTTTGGAGGGTCATGTGGAAGAAGGGAGCTTTTTGGCTTGCTTTGGCATGGAGATCACTCTGTTTCTCAACCTAACCTCTGACACTGGCCTAGTGTTCTCACTGGAAGACCCGTGAGATCTTGCAGGGGAAATTATGGATCCCCGGGAAACACGCGCGCGCACACACACAGTCACACACACACACACACACACTCACACACGGACACGCACATGCACACATCTCAGAAACCACTTCTGAAGAACCACTCAACACCTTACCCGAAGGCTTACCCTAACCCGTACCCTAATCCTAACCCGTACACTAACACTAACCCGTACCCTAACACTTACGCTAACCTTAAACCGTTGTCGTACCTGTACCCTAAACCCCTTCCCTAACCCTAACACTAACCCTAACCCTAACCCTTACCCGAAGCCTTACCCTAAACCGTACCCTCATCCTAACCCGTACACTAACACTAACCCGTACCCTAACACTTACGCTAACCCTAAACCGTTGTCGTACACTAACCTGTACCCTAAACCGTACCCGTTCCCTAACCCTAACTCTAATCCTAACCGTCACCCGTACGCGTTCCCTAACCCTAACCCGTACCCGTACCCTAACAACTACCCTAACCGTACCCTAACACGTACGCTAACCCTAAACCGTTGTCATACCCTGATCTGTACCCTAAACCGTACCCGTTCCCTAACCCTAACCTTAAACGTAACCCTAAACCTTACCTGAAGCCTTACCCTAACCCGTACCCTAATTCTAACCCGTACACTAATACTAACCCGTACTCTAACACGTACGCTAACCCTAACCCGTTGTCGTACACTAACCTGCACCCTAAACCGTACCCGTTCCCTAACCCTAACCCTAACCCTAACATTAACACTAACGCTTACCCTAATCCTTACCCTAACCCGTACCATAATCCTAATCCGTACAGGAACACTAACCCGTATCCTAACACGTACGCTAACCCTAAACCGTTGTCGTACCCTAACCTGTACCATAAACCGTACCCGTTCCCTAACGCTAACCCTAACCATAACCATAACCATAACCCTAACCCTAACACTAACCCTAACCCAAACCCTAACTAAAACCCTAACCCTAACCCCTAACCACAACCACAACCCCAACCGTAACCCTAACCCTAACCCTAACTAAAACCCTAACCCTACTACCTCTAACCCTAACCCTAACCCTAACCCTAACCCTAACCCTAACCCTAACCCTAACCCTAACCCTAACCCTATGATGCATTTCCAGGCAGAACCTCAAAACGAGGGATCAGGGCCTTTATCCAGAGCCGACTGGGATGTGTAGAGAGCAGAAAAAGGTCCAACGTAAAAGCTGAGAGGAACCTTTTATTCGGGGATCTTACTGAGGACTACAGACACGGCGACAGCCACTCACAAAGTGCTATGGAAAGGTTTTGAATTAGTACGGGAGGAAGGAGCCAGGCTATGTAGGAGTTTTCGTTGAATAAAAGAGGAAAAAATAGAAACATGTCGGGGAATACCAAAAGATTGCTGCTAATCACAAAGACAAAAAACAAAACAATGAAATAAACACAGCACCAGCACCACCACGAACAACAACAACAACAACAACAACAACAACAACAGCAACACCTCACCCAGAACATCTCAAGTCAGAGATTTGAGCGCTTTTCTAATCATGGGAAGACACAAGAGTCTTGGTCCATTGAAATCATTCCTAGGTGTGCATCTGAACTTTCCAGGACTACTATCCTGCTTTTCTCCATCTTGAATTGCCCTCGGGGGCCACCCTTGCGGGCAGAGGCAGTGTGTGAGTGCCGATGGCAGGGCCACAACCTTTGTTTACTGAAGAGGCTGGTGACATTTTGTGTCCGCAGATGCAAAGCAAAGCAGGCGGTCACCGTGGCGTGAGTGTTTAAGGATGTCATGCCCATATGCCACCCAGAGCCTGGCGCGAGACCAACGTGGAAGGTGATCGTGAGGCTCCTTACAGTTTCCTCAACGTTTCCTTTCTTTGCTCCTCTAAAGTCTTCCTAGGTGTGCAGAGCGAGCAGGAGGGAGCTCCAAGGGAAAGCACATCCACGTCCCAGGGATTTCGCACACGCTGAAGTATCTGGAGGACTCTTAGAATTGAGGAGTGGAGTGTCTGTTTGGGGCATTCTTGTAGGCCAAGCTGTCCCAGGAAGTAGGCCCACCTTTGAAATTGGTGAGAAAAAACAAACACACGAAAACATCCCGCGACCACAAAAGTCACCACCTTCCTGTCGGGTAGGGCCTAAGGGGGATCTTTCCCAGGCATGAAACATCAGGGCACATCGGACACTGATTTGGGGGAAATGCAGGGAGGAAGGAGGGCAGGGATTGGGAGCAGCACGTGGTGGAACCCCTACTCTCAGCATCGCTTCACACCCTTGCCTGTGTTCGCCAGGGCTTAATGTTACTGAAATCACTCGGGCTCGCGCACGCACGCCCCCACCACCCCGCACATGGTCACATTCAGGGCAGCACGCCTGCGCAGGCCCCCGCACTGGTGCCCACTCTGCCCGTCTCCGTGGACCCGACGGTTGCCCTACCTTCCTTGTTCCCTGTTCTTCCTCCTTGCCCTTTTCTGTTGCTATTTCCACTTCCCAGTTGGGCACTACAGCATCGCCAAACAGGCCTCTCCCTGGACACGCTTCTGCCCCTTGCCTGAGTGGCTGAGACTTAGCCTTGGCTGACGGCTCTTCCCTCAGGAAGCCCCAGGAGGCTTCGGCCGGTTCCATCTGCCAACTTGGGACACAGTGTGCCCTGGGGATCGCCTTCATGCTTCACCTCCATTATGGTTCTTTCTTTTGATTTCTGTTTGCTCTCCGCTTTCGGCTCCTGCCTTCCACTCAATGCCTTACTTTCAGTTCTTCCCTCTGGACAAAAGGCACGGCTGGGAGCGTGCCTGGGAAGCTCAACATGGCCAATACATGTACTTTCCCTGTGCAAGGGAAAATGCCCCCGTGGACTAGGAGAGTAAGGGGCATTCCCTCACAGCCATCCCTTAATTGCCATCGGGGATTACCTCACCCCTCTCGTGTCCCTTACCTCCCCTTAGTAACCTAGAGTTCCCAGGGTTCTACCTAACCTTTCCTGAGTGCCCTGAGTGCATCCCGAGGCTCTTTGGCCCTTTGCAGTGTACCCATGACATACTCAGGGTGTCAGAGGTGGCTCTACCTCTCCTTTTGCCTTCTGTAGGCCCGGCGGGCCCACTGCTGAGTCGGAGCCCTTGATGGCACTCAGGAGGAACCCCCACGCCGCCCCCGCCGCCATGCCCAGGTCAAGGGGCTGCCTGGTGGCCTGTCCTTTCGTCTGCCGGCAGCTTGTGTCTCCCTGTCACTCCCTGTGCATGTTGCAAAAGATACACAGTGAAGCGCCTCTGCACTGGATCCAGGGCATCGCTCGTGGTTGTCGTGGCGACGGTGGTGGAGGTGGTGGTGATGGTGACGGTGGTGGTGGTGGTGGTGGTCAGTTACTGCTTCCCTCTATTCCTTTCACTGTCTATTCTGAGCTGGCCTAGTGTCCTCAGCGTCCTCCTCGCACGTCTGCTCTTTCGTTAAGGGGGAGGCACGAGTGTAGGAGAAGGCAGTCGTGTGGTTCACTTCGGACTCTTCCCCTTCCTCCTCGACATCTTTTCCCTTCTCCAGCGGTGGAGGGCATTGTCACCCTCCGGGAAAACCCAGAAAACTAAACATCAACAAAACCAAACAAGATCTAGGAGTTACTTCGCAGTGAAACAGCATGACGAACTCGAGGCTTGCAAAATTATCTCTTGACTTTCCATTCGGTGCAGTTGTTCTCCTTATGGAAGCCCTTCAAGTCCAAACGTGAGCCAGCAGGGGCCTCCTCAAGTTGCACCCTGCTTGCCGTGGGTTCCCAATCCAATGGCGTGATCCGAACAGTGTACATTTCACTGTATTACTTACGAGCGGTCGCCTCCCTGTCCACAAGCCCAGGCAGGTTGGTGCTGGCCGCCGCTCAGAAGACCAGGCAATCAAGCACCCACAGCCGGATACCCACGGCAACACACGCCCACGGGCAGGCAAGCACCTTAGACAGGTGTGAGAGCATGGGCTCGAGTACACACACACACACAAACACACACACACACACACACACACATACACACCCTATCTTCCTACCCCGCCACACACAGCACACCCTCACACAACCACAAACATACTGACACACGCTGTCACCTGTGCTTTCCTCTATACCCTCGCACCTGTCTCCCCCCCGCCCAACCCCAACCCCATCCCCTGACCACTGCAAATACTCTGAGAATGGCTGAAACACGCATTCCCAGAGGGGCTCTCAAAAAGGGACACGCAGCCACTCTGTGTTCCAGGTGATAGTCGTCGGTCAGCAGGTGGGCCCAAGCTGCCAGTGTAAACCTGAAACGTCCCTTGTTTAGCCAGATAAATGGGGTCTTCAAGTGGGAGCAGAGTCTGTGCCCATCCTCAAGAGAAGCAAGGCCCTGTGTGGGGCTCTGTGACTGGCCATGTTTGTTAGCCTTGCAAGGTTCCTGTGTGAGGGCAAGGCCAGCCCGCCCAGAGCCAGTCCTTGGCACCCCATGTTGGGGGCGCCTCCGGGTAGGGCCAGCCACTTCTGGCTGCACTGTTGGGCCAGCCCGAGGTGGTGGCCTCAAGCCGAAGCTCCGGGCCTTGAAAGGGAAGCGGAGTCCTGCAACAAAGTGACTTGCAAGCCAGCGGGGTTTTCGCCACCAGTAAGGTGGCTGCCACCTGGTCCAGGAGAAATCCTGTGATTTAGACACTCAGGCAATGTCACCCAGCCAGGTCGCTTGGTGTATCCTTTGCCTTTTACTTCTCCCAAGAGCAGGAGTCAAGAAAAAGGGGGTTGGAGGAAAGGAAGTGGAAAGGACTGCAGGGGGTCCAGCCTCGTGGCCAGTGGTCCTTTCGTCCTGTGCATTTGGTGGTCCGCGTGGGTGCCGGTGGGTGGTTGCTTTCTTTCCTTTTCTCTCCTCCTTCGTGGCACTGTCTGTGTTGGTTTGGTTTTGCTTTTGGTTTTACATTAGAAGGGGAGGAGAACCCAGGCCTGATGATGTAGTGGGGGCAGGGTTAGGCGCTTAGTTGGCCTGGATGGAGCTATACTGCCACCAAGCGGAGATGGTTTCGCTCAAAGCCAGTTACCAGGTCTCAAGGGATGGAGACAGCCACAGGGCTGGAAGCAACTGGCCCACTGGGGACGGCGCGGCGTGGGGCTGGGGTGGGTGTGTTGTCCTGAGGGTGCACATGGGCAGTGGGCTCCGGGCCGTGCCTTCATGTGTGCTCTCCGCGGAGGACTGGACCCTGGTTGTGCAGCTGGGCAAGGCCCTCAGAAACCCCAGGGGCAGCACGAGATGGCCGCCCCTGGGAGTGCCCGGTGCAAATGGCCCCGGCTCCAGGACCTCTAAGACCCTCAGCTTCCGGTGAGGAAGGGGGCCACGTGACCCCAGTGCGGCCGCAGGCAGGGCACCCCGGCACTCCCCAGCAGGGACACCGGAGGAAAAGTTGCAGAGTTGCTCTGGGCCCACCCCCAAAATGGCTGACGGGGGAAGCTCCGCTCCCTGGGCTGGACAGTCCGGGAACTGCCTGCTGTGTCCGGGGCCCCGAGAGCTCGTGATTTTCCCCATAGGGTCGCACTGGCGCGCACGGCGCCCTCACAGGCCTCTGAAACCCCGTGGAGGAGACCTCCTGCGCCTTGGGCAGAACCCATTCTGCCCAGCACAGCGTCGCTGTTCCCTGCGCAGGGCAGAAGACACAGCTCGGCTGCCTGGGCTTTTCACATAACGCATTCCGCCGGATGGCACTGTGGCTCCAGAAATGGCAGTCTCCCCTTTCCCTACCCCCACCGAGCCTTCCGCGCCTGCCTTTAACTTCCAAACAGTGGACGGTGTGTAGTGGTGGCTGTGAAACTGTTAGATCACCTTCCTCGTCCTCGTCCTCGTCCTCGTCCTCGTCCTCGTCCTCCTCCACCTCCTCCTCCTCCTCCTTCTCCCCATCATCATCATCATCATTATCATCATCATCAACAGCAGCAGCAGCAGCAGCCACAGAGGCACCAATATCCCATTATCCTCATCCCCATCCATAGTCCAGCTCACCGACCACCCATGTCACCTTCAGCTGGGCTCTTCACCAACTTGGCCACTTTCCACCAAACCCGCAAGTGTAGCTAGGCAGTTCTTGATTCCCTTGATGCCCTGGTTCACAGTGAACGCCGCTGTCGACGACACTGCAGAGATCCCACCAGTGAGCTTGCAGTTTCTTCTTTGTATCTTCTGACTCCTGTCCTGTGGCTTGTCTGCACCGCATCACTTCCTAGGGAGCAACCTCTGTTCTGCTCAAGTTGAGTGCTTCACTGGGACAAAGAGCCTGTGGGTCAGTGGCAGACACATCCCGGGAAGGTTCCGAAGGTTGTGAACCCTTCTTTACTTGAGTCACAAGGGTCCGGAGGTGACCACCGCGCTGCATCCCTGCGTGGAAACCCCGAGCATCCTTTGTGTGCAGGGGTGGGACTTTTGGGGATGGCATGGGTCGCACCGGTGGGCCTACTTGGGGAAGGCCACTTGGCCTCGACTACATTTGTCCACAAGTTCGCTACCACCGGGGTCTTTCTTCCCGCAGGCCTCGCTAGCCAGGCTCTCAGGCTTCAGTTCTGCGCCAGAAGCCCGTCCACATGTCATGCTCAATTCTTTCCAGGTGCCCCTGTGAATTTTTATCCTTTGGGAGAAGTGGGATACAGGGCGGAGGGGGAGGGGAAGTGGGTCTTGGGGTTTGGAGGGTCATGTGGAAGAAGGGAGCTTTTTGGCTTGCTTTGGCATGGAGATCACTCTGTTTCTCAACCTAACCTCTGACACTGGCCTAGTGTTCTCACTGGAAGACCCGTGAGATCTTGCAGGGGAAATTATGGATCCCCGGGAAACACGCGCGCGCACACACACACACACAGTCACACACACACACACACTCACACACGGACACGCACATGCACACATCTCAGAAACCACTTCTGAAGAACCACTCAACACCTTACCCGAAGGCTTACCCTAACCCGTACCCTAATCCTAACCCGTACACTAACACTAACCCGTACCCTAACACTTACGCTAACCTTAAACCGTTGTCATACCGTAACCTGTACCCTAAACCCCTTCCCTAACCCTAACACTAACCCTAACCCTAACCCTAACCCTTACCCGAAGCCTTACCCTAAACCGTACCCTCATCCTAACCCGTACACTAACACTAACCCGTACCCTAACACTTACGCTAACCCTAAACCGTTGTCGTACACTAACCTGTACCCTAAACCGTACCCGTTCCCTAACCCTAACTCTAATCCTAACCGTCACCCGTACGCGTTCCCTAACCCTAACCCGTACCCGTACCCTAACAACTACCCTAACCGTACCCTAACACGTACGCTAACCCTAAACCGTTGTCATACCCTGATCTGTACCCTAAACCGTACCCGTTCCCTAACCCTAACCTTAAACGTAACCCTAAACCTTACCTGAAGCCTTACCCTAACCCGTACCCTAATTCTAACCCGTACACTAATACTAACCCGTACTCTAACACGTACGCTAACCCTAACCCGTTGTCGTACACTAACCTGCACCCTAAACCGTACCCGTTCCCTAACCCTAACCCTAACCCTAACATTAACACTAACGCTTACCCTAATCCTTACCCTAACCCGTACCATAATCCTAATCCGTACAGGAACACTAACCCGTATCCTAACACGTACGCTAACCCTAAACCGTTGTCGTACCCTAACCTGTACCATAAACCGTACCCGTTCCCTAACGCTAACCCTAACCATAACCATAACCATAACCCTAACCCTAACACTAACCCTAACCCAAACCCTAACACTAACCCTAACCCTAACCCCTAACCACAACCACAACCCCAACCGTAACCCTAACCCTAACCCTAACTAAAACCCTAACCCTACTACCTCTAACCCTAACCCTAACCCTAACCCTAACCCTAACCCTAACCCTAACCCTAACCCTAACCCTATGATGCATTTCCAGGCAGAACCTCAAAACGAGGGATCAGGGCCTTTATCCAGAGCCGACTGGGATGTGTAGAGAGCAGAAAAAGGTCCAACGTAAAAGCTGAGAGGAACCTTTTATTCGGGGATCTTACTGAGGACTACAGACACGGCGACAGCCACTCACAAAGTGCTATGGAAAGGTTTTGAATTAGTACGGGAGGAAGGAGCCAGGCTATGTAGGAGTTTTCGTTGAATAAAAGAGGAAAAAATAGAAACATGTCGGGGAATACCAAAAGATTGCTGCTAATCACAAAGACAAAAAACAAAACAATGAAATAAACACAGCACCAGCACCACCACGAACAACAACAACAACAACAACAACAACAACAACAGCAACACCTCACCCAGAACATCTCAAGTCAGAGATTTGAGCGCTTTTCTAATCATGGGAAGACACAAGAGTCTTGGTCCATTGAAATCATTCCTAGGTGTGCATCTGAACTTTCCAGGACTACTATCCTGCTTTTCTCCATCTTGAATTGCCCTCGGGGGCCACCCTTGCGGGCAGAGGCAGTGTGTGAGTGCCGATGGCAGGGCCACAACCTTTGTTTACTGAAGAGGCTGGTGACATTTTGTGTCCGCAGATGCAAAGCAAAGCAGGCGGTCACCGTGGCGTGAGTGTTTAAGGATGTCATGCCCATATGCCACCCAGAGCCTGGCGCGAGACCAACGTGGAAGGTGATCGTGAGGCTCCTTACAGTTTCCTCAACGTTTCCTTTCTTTGCTCCTCTAAAGTCTTCCTAGGTGTGCAGAGCGAGCAGGAGGGAGCTCCAAGGGAAAGCACATCCACGTCCCAGGGATTTCGCACACGCTGAAGTATCTGGAGGACTCTTAGAATTGAGGAGTGGAGTGTCTGTTTGGGGCATTCTTGTAGGCCAAGCTGTCCCAGGAAGTAGGCCCACCTTTGAAATTGGTGAGAAAAAACAAACACACGAAAACATCCCGCGACCACAAAAGTCACCACCTTCCTGTCGGGTAGGGCCTAAGGGGGATCTTTCCCAGGCATGAAACATCAGGGCACATCGGACACTGATTTGGGGGAAATGCAGGGAGGAAGGAGGGCAGGGATTGGGAGCAGCACGTGGTGGAACCCCTACTCTCAGCATCGCTTCACACCCTTGCCTGTGTTCGCCAGGGCTTAATGTTACTGAAATCACTCGGGCTCGCGCACGCACGCCCCCACCACCCCGCACATGGTCACATTCAGGGCAGCACGCCTGCGCAGGCCCCCGCACTGGTGCCCACTCTGCCCGTCTCCGTGGACCCGACGGTTGCCCTACCTTCCTTGTTCCCTGTTCTTCCTCCTTGCCCTTTTCTGTTGCTATTTCCACTTCCCAGTTGGGCACTACAGCATCGCCAAACAGGCCTCTCCCTGGACACGCTTCTGCCCCTTGCCTGAGTGGCTGAGACTTAGCCTTGGCTGACGGCTCTTCCCTCAGGAAGCCCCAGGAGGCTTCGGCCGGTTCCATCTGCCAACTTGGGACACAGTGTGCCCTGGGGATCGCCTTCATGCTTCACCTCCATTATGGTTCTTTCTTTTGATTTCTGTTTGCTCTCCGCTTTCGGCTCCTGCCTTCCACTCAATGCCTTACTTTCAGTTCTTCCCTCTGGACAAAAGGCACGGCTGGGAGCGTGCCTGGGAAGCTCAACATGGCCAATACATGTACTTTCCCTGTGCAAGGGAAAATGCCCCCGTGGACTAGGAGAGTAAGGGGCATTCCCTCACAGCCATCCCTTAATTGCCATCGGGGATTACCTCACCCCTCTCGTGTCCCTTACCTCCCCTTAGTAACCTAGAGTTCCCAGGGTTCTACCTAACCTTTCCTGAGTGCCCTGAGTGCATCCCGAGGCTCTTTGGCCCTTTGCAGTGTACCCATGACATACTCAGGGTGTCAGAGGTGGCTCTACCTCTCCTTTTGCCTTCTGTAGGCCCGGCGGGCCCACTGCTGAGTCGGAGCCCTTGATGGCACTCAGGAGGAACCCCCACGCCGCCCCCGCCGCCATGCCCAGGTCAAGGGGCTGCCTGGTGGCCTGTCCTTTCGTCTGCCGGCAGCTTGTGTCTCCCTGTCACTCCCTGTGCATGTTGCAAAAGATACACAGTGAAGCGCCTCTGCACTGGATCCAGGGCATCGCTCGTGGTTGTCGTGGCGACGGTGGTGGAGGTGGTGGTGATGGTGACGGTGGTGGTGGTGGTGGTGGTCAGTTACTGCTTCCCTCTATTCCTTTCACTGTCTATTCTGAGCTGGCCTAGTGTCCTCAGCGTCCTCCTCGCACGTCTGCTCTTTCGTTAAGGGGGAGGCACGAGTGTAGGAGAAGGCAGTCGTGTGGTTCACTTCGGACTCTTCCCCTTCCTCCTCGACATCTTTTCCCTTCTCCAGCGGTGGAGGGCATTGTCACCCTCCGGGAAAACCCAGAAAACTAAACATCAACAAAACCAAACAAGATCTAGGAGTTACTTCGCAGTGAAACAGCATGACGAACTCGAGGCTTGCAAAATTATCTCTTGACTTTCCATTCGGTGCAGTTGTTCTCCTTATGGAAGCCCTTCAAGTCCAAACGTGAGCCAGCAGGGGCCTCCTCAAGTTGCACCCTGCTTGCCGTGGGTTCCCAATCCAATGGCGTGATCCGAACAGTGTACATTTCACTGTATTACTTACGAGCGGTCGCCTCCCTGTCCACAAGCCCAGGCAGGTTGGTGCTGGCCGCCGCTCAGAAGACCAGGCAATCAAGCACCCACAGCCGGATACCCACGGCAACACACGCCCACGGGCAGGCAAGCACCTTAGACAGGTGTGAGAGCATGGGCTCGAGTACACACACACACACAAACACACACACACACACACACACACATACACACCCTATCTTCCTACCCCGCCACACACAGCACACCCTCACACAACCACAAACATACTGACACACGCTGTCACCTGTGCTTTCCTCTATACCCTCGCACCTGTCTCCCCCCCGCCCAACCCCAACCCCATCCCCTGACCACTGCAAATACTCTGAGAATGGCTGAAACACGCATTCCCAGAGGGGCTCTCAAAAAGGGACACGCAGCCACTCTGTGTTCCAGGTGATAGTCGTCGGTCAGCAGGTGGGCCCAAGCTGCCAGTGTAAACCTGAAACGTCCCTTGTTTAGCCAGATAAATGGGGTCTTCAAGTGGGAGCAGAGTCTGTGCCCATCCTCAAGAGAAGCAAGGCCCTGTGTGGGGCTCTGTGACTGGCCATGTTTGTTAGCCTTGCAAGGTTCCTGTGTGAGGGCAAGGCCAGCCCGCCCAGAGCCAGTCCTTGGCACCCCATGTTGGGGGCGCCTCCGGGTAGGGCCAGCCACTTCTGGCTGCACTGTTGGGCCAGCCCGAGGTGGTGGCCTCAAGCCGAAGCTCCGGGCCTTGAAAGGGAAGCGGAGTCCTGCAACAAAGTGACTTGCAAGCCAGCGGGGTTTTCGCCACCAGTAAGGTGGCTGCCACCTGGTCCAGGAGAAATCCTGTGATTTAGACACTCAGGCAATGTCACCCAGCCAGGTCGCTTGGTGTATCCTTTGCCTTTTACTTCTCCCAAGAGCAGGAGTCAAGAAAAAGGGGGTTGGAGGAAAGGAAGTGGAAAGGACTGCAGGGGGTCCAGCCTCGTGGCCAGTGGTCCTTTCGTCCTGTGCATTTGGTGGTCCGCGTGGGTGCCGGTGGGTGGTTGCTTTCTTTCCTTTTCTCTCCTCCTTCGTGGCACTGTCTGTGTTGGTTTGGTTTTGCTTTTGGTTTTACATTAGAAGGGGAGGAGAACCCAGGCCTGATGATGTAGTGGGGGCAGGGTTAGGCGCTTAGTTGGCCTGGATGGAGCTATACTGCCACCAAGCGGAGATGGTTTCGCTCAAAGCCAGTTACCAGGTCTCAAGGGATGGAGACAGCCACAGGGCTGGAAGCAACTGGCCCACTGGGGACGGCGCGGCGTGGGGCTGGGGTGGGTGTGTTGTCCTGAGGGTGCACATGGGCAGTGGGCTCCGGGCCGTGCCTTCATGTGTGCTCTCCGCGGAGGACTGGACCCTGGTTGTGCAGCTGGGCAAGGCCCTCAGAAACCCCAGGGGCAGCACGAGATGGCCGCCCCTGGGAGTGCCCGGTGCAAATGGCCCCGGCTCCAGGACCTCTAAGACCCTCAGCTTCCGGTGAGGAAGGGGGCCACGTGACCCCAGTGCGGCCGCAGGCAGGGCACCCCGGCACTCCCCAGCAGGGACACCGGAGGAAAAGTTGCAGAGTTGCTCTGGGCCCACCCCCAAAATGGCTGACGGGGGAAGCTCCGCTCCCTGGGCTGGACAGTCCGGGAACTGCCTGCTGTGTCCGGGGCCCCGAGAGCTCGTGATTTTCCCCATAGGGTCGCACTGGCGCGCACGGCGCCCTCACAGGCCTCTGAAACCCCGTGGAGGAGACCTCCTGCGCCTTGGGCAGAACCCATTCTGCCCAGCACAGCGTCGCTGTTTCCTGCGCAGGGCAGAAGACACAGCTCGGCTGCCTGGGCTTTTCACATAACGCATTCCGCCGGATGGCACTGTGGCTCCAGAAATGGCAGTCTCCCCTTTCCCTACCCCCACCGAGCCTTCCGCGCCTGCCTTTAACTTCCAAACAGTGGACGGTGTGTAGTGGTGGCTGTGAAACTGTTAGATCACCTTCCTCGTCCTCGTCCTCGTCCTCGTCCTCGTCCTCGTCCTCGTCCTCCTCCACCTCCTCCTCCTCCTCCTTCTCCCCATCATCATCATCATCATTATCATCATCATCAACAGCAGCAGCAGCAGCAGCCACAGAGGCACCAATATCCCATTATCCTCATCCCCATCCATAGTCCAGCTCACCGACCACCCATGTCACCTTCAGCTGGGCTCTTCACCAACTTGGCCACTTTCCACCAAACCCGCAAGTGTAGCTAGGCAGTTCTTGATTCCCTTGATGCCCTGGTTCACAGTGAACGCCGCTGTCGACGACACTGCAGAGATCCCACCAGTGAGCTTGCAGTTTCTTCTTTGTATCTTCTGACTCCTGTCCTGTGGCTTGTCTGCACCGCATCACTTCCTAGGGAGCAACCTCTGTTCTGCTCAAGTTGAGTGCTTCACTGGGACAAAGAGCCTGTGGGTCAGTGGCAGACACATCCCGGGAAGGTTCCGAAGGTTGTGAACCCTTCTTTACTTGAGTCACAAGGGTCCGGAGGTGACCACCGCGCTGCATCCCTGCGTGGAAACCCCGAGCATCCTTTGTGCGCAGGGGTGGGACTTTTGGGGATGGCATGGGTCGCACCGGTGGGCCTACTTGGGGAAGGCCACTTGGCCTCGACTACATTTGTCCACAAGTTCGCTACCACCGGGGTCTTTCTTCCCGCAGGCCTCGCTAGCCAGGCTCTCAGGCTTCAGTTCTGCGCCAGAAGCCCGTCCACATGTCATGCTCAATTCTTTCCAGGTGCCCCTGTGAATTTTTATCCTTTGGGAGAAGTGGGATACAGGGCGGAGGGGGAGGGGAAGTGGGTCTTGGGGTTTGGAGGGTCATGTGGAAGAAGGGAGCTTTTTGGCTTGCTTTGGCATGGAGATCACTCTGTTTCTCAACCTAACCTCTGACACTGGCCTAGTGTTCTCACTGGAAGACCCGTGAGATCTTGCAGGGGAAATTATGGATCCCCGGGAAACACGCGCGCGCACACACACAGTCACACACACACACACACACACTCACACACGGACACGCACATGCACACATCTCAGAAACCACTTCTGAAGAACCACTCAACACCTTACCCGAAGGCTTACCCTAACCCGTACCCTAATCCTAACCCATACACTAACACTAACCCGTACCCTAACACTTACGCTAACCTTAAACCGTTGTCATACCGTAACCTGTACCCTAAACCCCTTCCCTAACCCTAACACTAACCCTAACCCTAACCCTTACCCGAAGCCTTACCCTAAACCGTACCCTCATCCTAACCCGTACACTAACACTAACCCGTACTCTAACACTTACGCTAACCCTAAACCGTTGTCGTACACTAACCTGTACCCTAAACCGTACCCGTTCCCTAACCCTAACTCTAATCCTAACCGTCACCCGTACGCGTTCCCTAACCCTAACCCGTACCCGTACCCTAACAACTACCCTAACCGTACCCTAACACGTACGCTAACCCTAAACCGTTGTCATACCCTGATCTGTACCCTAAACCGTACCCGTTCCCTAACCCTAACCTTAAACGTAACCCTAAACCTTACCTGAAGCCTTACCCTAACCCGTACCCTAATTCTAACCCGTACACTAATACTAACACGTACGCTAACCCTAACCCGTTGTCGTACACTAACCTGCACCCTAAACCGTACCCGTTCCCTAACCCTAACCCTAACCCTAACATTAACACTAACGCTTACCCTAATCCTTACCCTAACCCGTACCATAATCCTAATCCGTACAGTAACACTAACCCGTATCCTAACACGTACGCTAACCCTAAACCGTTGTCGTACCCTAACCTGTACCATAAACCGTACCCGTTCCCTAACGCTAACCCTAACCATAACCATAACCATAACCCTAACCCTAACACTAACCCTAACCCAAACCCTAACACTAACCCTAACCCTAACCCCTAACCACAACCACAACCCCAACCGTAACCCTAACCCTAACTAAAACCCTAACCCTACTACCTCTAACCCTAACCCTAAACCTAACCCTAAACCTAACCCCTAACCACAACACCAACACCAACCCCAACCGTAACCCTAACCCTAACCCTAACCCTAACCCTAACCCTAACCCTAACCCTAACCCTATGATGCATTTCCAGGCAGAACCTCAAAACGAGGGATCAGGGCCTTTATCCAGAGCCGACTGGGATGTGTAGAGAGCAGAAAAAGGTCCAACGTAAAAGCTGAGAGGAACCTTTTATTCGGGGATCTTACTGAGGACTACAGACACGGCGACAGTCACTCACAAAGTGCTATGGAAAGGTTTTGAATTAGTACGGGAGGAAGGAGCCAGGCTATGTAGGAGTTTTCGTTGAATAAAAGAGGAAAAAATAGAAACATGTCGGGGAATACCAAAAGATTGCTGCTAATCACAAAGACAAAAAACAAAACAACGAAATAAACACAGCACCAGCACCACCACGAACAACAACAACAACAACAACAACAACAACAACAACAGCAACACCTCACCCAGAACATCTCAAGTCAGAGATTTGAGCGCTTTTCTAATCATGGGAAGACACAAGAGTCTTGGTCCATTGAAATCATTCCTAGGTGTGCATCTGAACTTTCCAGGACTACTATCCTGCTTTTCTCCATCTTGAATTGCCCTCGGGGGCCACCCTTGCGGGCAGAGGCAGTGTGTGAGTGCCGATGGCAGGGCCACAACCTTTGTTTACTGAAGAGGCTGGTGACATTTTGTGTCCGCAGATGCAAAGCAAAGCAGGCGGTCACCGTGGCGTGAGTGTTTAAGGATGTCATGCCCATATGCCACCCAGAGCCTGGCGCGAGACCAACGTGGAAGGTGATCGTGAGGCTCCTTACAGTTTCCTCAACGTTTCCTTTCTTTGCTCCTCTAAAGTCTTCCTAGGTGTGCAGAGCGAGCAGGAGGGAGCTCCAAGGGAAAGCACATCCACGTCCCAGGGATTTCGCACACGCTGAAGTATCTGGAGGACTCTTAGAATTGAGGAGTGGAGTGTCTGTTTGGGGCATTCTTGTAGGCCAAGCTGTCCCAGGAAGTAGGCCCACCTTTGAAATTGGTGAGAAAAAACAAACACACGAAAACATCCCGCGACCACAAAAGTCACCACCTTCCTGTCGGGTAGGGCCTAAGGGGGATCTTTCCCAGGCATGAAACATCAGGGCACATCGGACACTGATTTGGGGGAAATGCAGGGAGGAAGGAGGGCAGGGATTGGGAGCAGCACGTGGTGGAACCCCTACTCTCAGCATCGCTTCACACCCTTGCCTGTGTTCGCCAGGGCTTAATGTTACTGAAATCACTCGGGCTCGCGCACGCACGCCCCCACCACCCCGCACATGGTCACATTCAGGGCAGCACGCCTGCGCAGGCCCCCGCACTGGTGCCCACTCTGCCCGTCTCCGTGGACCCGACGGTTGCCCTACCTTCCTTGTTCCCTGTTCTTCCTCCTTGCCCTTTTCTGTTGCTATTTCCACTTCCCAGTTGGGCACTACAGCATCGCCAAACAGGCCTCTCCCTGGACACGCTTCTGCCCCTTGCCTGAGTGGCTGAGACTTAGCCTTGGCTGACGGCTCTTCCCTCAGGAAGCCCCAGGAGGCTTCGGCCGGTTCCATCTGCCAACTTGGGACACAGTGTGCCCTGGGGATCGCCTTCATGCTTCACCTCCATTATGGTTCTTTCTTTTGATTTCTGTTTGCTCTCCGCTTTCGGCTCCTGCCTTCCACTCAATGCCTTACTTTCAGTTCTTCCCTCTGGACAAAAGGCACGGTTGGGAGCGTGCCTGGGAAGCTCAACATGGCCAATACATGTACTTTCCCTGTGCAAGGGAAAATGCCCCCGTGGACTAGGAGAGTAAGGGGCATTCCCTCACAGCCATCCCTTAATTGCCATCGGGGATTACCTCACCCCTCTCGTGTCCCTTACCTCCCCTTAGTAACCTAGAGTTCCCAGGGTTCTACCTAACCTTTCCTGAGTGCCCTGAGTGCATCCCGAGGCTCTTTGGCCCTTTGCAGTGTACCCATGACATACTCAGGGTGTCAGAGGTGGCTCTACCTCTCCTTTTGCCTTCTGTAGGCCCGGCGGGCCCACTGCTGAGTCGGAGCCCTTGATGGCACTCAGGAGGAACCCCCACGCCGCCCCCGCCGCCATGCCCAGGTCAAGGGGCTGCCTGGTGGCCTGTCCTTTCGTCTGCCGGCAGCTTGTGTCTCCCTGTCACTCCCTGTGCATGTTGCAAAAGATACACAGTGAAGCGCCTCTGCACTGGATCCAGGGCATCGCTCGTGGTTGTCGTGGCGACGGTGGTGGAGGTGGTGGTGATGGTGACGGTGGTGGTGGTGGTGGTGGTCAGTTACTGCTTCCCTCTATTCCTTTCACTGTCTATTCTGAGCTGGCCTAGTGTCCTCAGCGTCCTCCTCGCACGTCTGCTCTTTCGTTAAGGGGGAGGCACGAGTGTAGGAGAAGGCAGTCGTGTGGTTCACTTCGGACTCTTCCCCTTCCTCCTCGACATCTTTTCCCTTCTCCAGCGGTGGAGGGCATTGTCACCCTCCGGGAAAACCCAGAAAACTAAACATCAACAAAACCAAACAAGATCTAGGAGTTACTTCGCAGTGAAACAGCATGACGAACTCGAGGCTTGCAAAATTATCTCTTGACTTTCCATTCGGTGCAGTTGTTCTCCTTATGGAAGCCCTTCAAGTCCAAACGTGAGCCAGCAGGGGCCTCCTCAAGTTGCACCCTGCTTGCCGTGGGTTCCCAATCCAATGGCGTGATCCGAACAGTGTACATTTCACTGTATTACTTACGAGCGGTCGCCTCCCTGTCCACAAGCCCAGGCAGGTTGGTGCTGGCCGCCGCTCAGAAGACCAGGCAATCAAGCACCCACAGCCGGATACCCACGGCAACACACGCCCACGGGCAGGCAAGCACCTTAGACAGGTGTGAGAGCATGGGCTCGAGTACACACACACACACAAACACACACACACACACACACACACACATACACACCCTATCTTCCTACCCCGCCACACACAGCACACCCTCACACAACCACAAACATACTGACACACGCTGTCACCTGTGCTTTCCTCTATACCCTCGCACCTGTCTCCCCCCCGCCCAACCCCAACCCCATCCCCTGACCACTGCAAATACTCTGAGAATGGCTGAAACACGCATTCCCAGAGGGGCTCTCAAAAAGGGACACGCAGCCACTCTGTGTTCCAGGTGATAGTCGTCGGTCAGCAGGTGGGCCCAAGCTGCCAGTGTAAACCTGAAACGTCCCTTGTTTAGCCAGATAAATGGGGTCTTCAAGTGGGAGCAGAGTCTGTGCCCATCCTCAAGAGAAGCAAGGCCCTGTGTGGGGCTCTGTGACTGGCCATGTTTGTTAGCCTTGCAAGGTTCCTGTGTGAGGGCAAGGCCAGCCCGCCCAGAGCCAGTCCTTGGCACCCCATGTTGGGGGCGCCTCCGGGTAGGGCCAGCCACTTCTGGCTGCACTGTTGGGCCAGCCCGAGGTGGTGGCCTCAAGCCGAAGCTCCGGGCCTTGAAAGGGAAGCGGAGTCCTGCAACAAAGTGACTTGCAAGCCAGCGGGGTTTTCGCCACCAGTAAGGTGGCTGCCACCTGGTCCAGGAGAAATCCTGTGATTTAGACACTCAGGCAATGTCACCCAGCCAGGTCGCTTGGTGTATCCTTTGCCTTTTACTTCTCCCAAGAGCAGGAGTCAAGAAAAAGGGGGTTGGAGGAAAGGAAGTGGAAAGGACTGCAGGGGGTCCAGCCTCGTGGCCAGTGGTCCTTTCGTCCTGTGCATTTGGTGGTCCGCGTGGGTGCCGGTGGGTGGTTGCTTTCTTTCCTTTTCTCTCCTCCTTCGTGGCACTGTCTGTGTTGGTTTGGTTTTGCTTTTGGTTTTACATTAGAAGGGGAGGAGAACCCAGGCCTGATGATGTAGTGGGGGCAGGGTTAGGCGCTTAGTTGGCCTGGATGGAGCTATACTGCCACCAAGCGGAGATGGTTTCGCTCAAAGCCAGTTACCAGGTCTCAAGGGATGGAGACAGCCACAGGGCTGGAAGCAACTGGCCCAGTGGGGACGGCGCGGCGTGGGGCTGGGGTGGGTGTGTTGTCCTGAGGGTGCACATGGGCAGTGGGCTCCGGGCCGTGCCTTCATGTGTGCTCTCCGCGGAGGACTGGACCCTGGTTGTGCAGCTGGGCAAGGCCCTCAGAAACCCCAGGGGCAGCACGAGATGGCCGCCCCTGGGAGTGCCCGGTGCAAATGGCCCCGGCTCCAGGACCTCTAAGACCCTCAGCTTCCGGTGAGGAAGGGGGCCACGTGACCCCAGTGCGGCCGCAGGCAGGGCACCCCGGCACTCCCCAGCAGGGACACCGGAGGAAAAGTTGCAGAGTTGCTCTGGGCCCACCCCCAAAATGGCTGACGGGGGAAGCTCCGCTCCCTGGGCTGGACAGTCCGGGAACTGCCTGCTGTGTCCGGGGCCCCGAGAGCTCGTGATTTTCCCCATAGGGTCGCACTGGCGCGCACGGCGCCCTCACAGGCCTCTGAAACCCCGTGGAGGAGACCTCCTGCGCCTTGGGCAGAACCCATTCTGCCCAGCACAGCGTCGCTGTTCCCTGCGCAGGGCAGAAGACACAGCTCGGCTGCCTGGGCTTTTCACATAACGCATTCCGCCGGATGGCACTGTGGCTCCAGAAATGGCAGTCTCCCCTTTCCCTACCCCCACCGAGCCTTCCGCGCCTGCCTTTAACTTCCAAACAGTGGACGGTGTGTAGTGGTGGCTGTGAAACTGTTAGATCACCTTCCTCGTCCTCGTCCTCGTCCTCGTCCTCGTCCTCGTCCTCCTCCACCTCCTCCTCCTCCTCCTTCTCCCCATCATCATCATCATCATTATCATCATCATCAACAGCAGCAGCAGCAGCAGCCACAGAGGCACCAATATCCCATTATCCTCATCCCCATCCATAGTCCAGCTCACCGACCACCCATGTCACCTTCAGCTGGGCTCTTCACCAACTTGGCCACTTTCCACCAAACCCGCAAGTGTAGCTAGGCAGTTCTTGATTCCCTTGATGCCCTGGTTCACAGTGAACGCCGCTGTCGACGACACTGCAGAGATCCCACCAGTGAGCTTGCAGTTTCTTCTTTGTATCTTCTGACTCCTGTCCTGTGGCTTGTCTGCACCGCATCACTTCCTAGGGAGCAACCTCTGTTCTGCTCAAGTTGAGTGCTTCACTGGGACAAAGAGCCTGTGGGTCAGTGGCAGACACATCCCGGGAAGGTTCCGAAGGTTGTGAACCCTTCTTTACTTGAGTCACAAGGGTCCGGAGGTGACCACCGCGCTGCATCCCTGCGTGGAAACCCCGAGCATCCTTTGTGCGCAGGGGTGGGACTTTTGGGGATGGCATGGGTCGCACCGGTGGGCCTACTTGGGGAAGGCCACTTGGCCTCGACTACATTTGTCCACAAGTTCGCTACCACCGGGGTCTTTCTTCCCGCAGGCCTCGCTAGCCAGGCTCTCAGGCTTCAGTTCTGCGCCAGAAGCCCGTCCACATGTCATGCTCAATTCTTTCCAGGTGCCCCTGTGAATTTTTATCCTTTGGGAGAAGTGGGATACAGGGCGGAGGGGGAGGGGAAGTGGGTCTTGGGGTTTGGAGGGTCATGTGGAAGAAGGGAGCTTTTTGGCTTGCTTTGGCATGGAGATCACTCTGTTTCTCAACCTAACCTCTGACACTGGCCTAGTGTTCTCACTGGAAGACCCGTGAGATCTTGCAGGGGAAATTATGGATCCCCGGGAAACACGCGCGCGCACACACACAGTCACACACACACACACACACACTCACACACGGACACGCACATGCACACATCTCAGAAACCACTTCTGAAGAACCACTCAACACCTTACCCGAAGGCTTACCCTAACCCGTACCCTAATCCTAACCCGTACACTAACACTAACCCGTACCCTAACACTTACGCTAACCTTAAACCGTTGTCGTACCTGTACCCTAAACCCCTTCCCTAACCCTAACACTAACCCTAACCCTAACCCTTACCCGAAGCCTTACCCTAAACCGTACCCTCATCCTAACCCGTACACTAACACTAACCCGTACCCTAACACTTACGCTAACCCTAAACCGTTGTCGTACACTAACCTGTACCCTAAACCGTACCCGTTCCCTAACCCTAACTCTAATCCTAACC
The DNA here is from genome assembly GCF_949774975.1 of Lagenorhynchus albirostris. Lineage (NCBI taxonomy): Eukaryota > Metazoa > Chordata > Mammalia > Artiodactyla > Delphinidae > Lagenorhynchus > Lagenorhynchus albirostris. The sequence goes on along the minus strand of NC_083116.1, from coordinate 82,870,328 downwards.
GTCACCCGTACGCGTTCCCTAACCCTAACCCGTACCCGTACCCTAACAACTACCCTAACCGTACCCTAACACGTACGCTAACCCTAAACCGTTGTCATACCCTGATCTGTACCCTAAACCGTACCCGTTCCCTAACCCTAACCTTAAACGTAACCCTAAACCTTACCTGAAGCCTTACCCTAACCCGTACCCTAATTCTAACCCGTACACTAATACTAACCCGTACTCTAACACGTACGCTAACCCTAACCCGTTGTCGTACACTAACCTGCACCCTAAACCGTACCCGTTCCCTAACCCTAACCCTAACCCTAACATTAACACTAACGCTTACCCTAATCCTTACCCTAACCCGTACCATAATCCTAATCCGTACAGGAACACTAACCCGTATCCTAACACGTACGCTAACCCTAAACCGTTGTCGTACCCTAACCTGTACCATAAACCGTACCCGTTCCCTAACGCTAACCCTAACCATAACCATAACCATAACCCTAACCCTAACACTAACCCTAACCCAAACCCTAACACTAACCCCTAACCACAACCACAACCCCAACCGTAACCCTAACCCTAACCCTAACTAAAACCCTAACCCTACTACCTCTAACCCTAACCCTAACCCTAACCCTAACCCTAACCCTAACCCTAACCCTAACCCTAACCCTAACCCTATGATGCATTTCCAGGCAGAACCTCAAAACGAGGGATCAGGGCCTTTATCCAGAGCCGACTGGGATGTGTAGAGAGCAGAAAAAGGTCCAACGTAAAAGCTGAGAGGAACCTTTTATTCGGGGATCTTACTGAGGACTACAGACACGGCGACAGCCACTCACAAAGTGCTATGGAAAGGTTTTGAATTAGTACGGGAGGAAGGAGCCAGGCTATGTAGGAGTTTTCGTTGAATAAAAGAGGAAAAAATAGAAACATGTCGGGGAATACCAAAAGATTGCTGCTAATCACAAAGACAAAAAACAAAACAATGAAATAAACACAGCACCAGCACCACCACGAACAACAACAACAACAACAACAACAACAACAACAGCAACACCTCACCCAGAACATCTCAAGTCAGAGATTTGAGCGCTTTTCTAATCATGGGAAGACACAAGAGTCTTGGTCCATTGAAATCATTCCTAGGTGTGCATCTGAACTTTCCAGGACTACTATCCTGCTTTTCTCCATCTTGAATTGCCCTCGGGGGCCACCCTTGCGGGCAGAGGCAGTGTGTGAGTGCCGATGGCAGGGCCACAACCTTTGTTTACTGAAGAGGCTGGTGACATTTTGTGTCCGCAGATGCAAAGCAAAGCAGGCGGTCACCGTGGCGTGAGTGTTTAAGGATGTCATGCCCATATGCCACCCAGAGCCTGGCGCGAGACCAACGTGGAAGGTGATCGTGAGGCTCCTTACAGTTTCCTCAACGTTTCCTTTCTTTGCTCCTCTAAAGTCTTCCTAGGTGTGCAGAGCGAGCAGGAGGGAGCTCCAAGGGAAAGCACATCCACGTCCCAGGGATTTCGCACACGCTGAAGTATCTGGAGGACTCTTAGAATTGAGGAGTGGAGTGTCTGTTTGGGGCATTCTTGTAGGCCAAGCTGTCCCAGGAAGTAGGCCCACCTTTGAAATTGGTGAGAAAAAACAAACACACGAAAACATCCCGCGACCACAAAAGTCACCACCTTCCTGTCGGGTAGGGCCTAAGGGGGATCTTTCCCAGGCATGAAACATCAGGGCACATCGGACACTGATTTGGGGGAAATGCAGGGAGGAAGGAGGGCAGGGATTGGGAGCAGCACGTGGTGGAACCCCTACTCTCAGCATCGCTTCACACCCTTGCCTGTGTTCGCCAGGGCTTAATGTTACTGAAATCACTCGGGCTCGCGCACGCACGCCCCCACCACCCCGCACATGGTCACATTCAGGGCAGCACGCCTGCGCAGGCCCCCGCACTGGTGCCCACTCTGCCCGTCTCCGTGGACCCGACGGTTGCCCTACCTTCCTTGTTCCCTGTTCTTCCTCCTTGCCCTTTTCTGTTGCTATTTCCACTTCCCAGTTGGGCACTACAGCATCGCCAAACAGGCCTCTCCCTGGACACGCTTCTGCCCCTTGCCTGAGTGGCTGAGACTTAGCCTTGGCTGACGGCTCTTCCCTCAGGAAGCCCCAGGAGGCTTCGGCCGGTTCCATCTGCCAACTTGGGACACAGTGTGCCCTGGGGATCGCCTTCATGCTTCACCTCCATTATGGTTCTTTCTTTTGATTTCTGTTTGCTCTCCGCTTTCGGCTCCTGCCTTCCACTCAATGCCTTACTTTCAGTTCTTCCCTCTGGACAAAAGGCACGGCTGGGAGCGTGCCTGGGAAGCTCAACATGGCCAATACATGTACTTTCCCTGTGCAAGGGAAAATGCCCCCGTGGACTAGGAGAGTAAGGGGCATTCCCTCACAGCCATCCCTTAATTGCCATCGGGGATTACCTCACCCCTCTCGTGTCCCTTACCTCCCCTTAGTAACCTAGAGTTCCCAGGGTTCTACCTAACCTTTCCTGAGTGCCCTGAGTGCATCCCGAGGCTCTTTGGCCCTTTGCAGTGTACCCATGACATACTCAGGGTGTCAGAGGTGGCTCTACCTCTCCTTTTGCCTTCTGTAGGCCCGGCGGGCCCACTGCTGAGTCGGAGCCCTTGATGGCACTCAGGAGGAACCCCCACGCCGCCCCCGCCGCCATGCCCAGGTCAAGGGGCTGCCTGGTGGCCTGTCCTTTCGTCTGCCGGCAGCTTGTGTCTCCCTGTCACTCCCTGTGCATGTTGCAAAAGATACACAGTGAAGCGCCTCTGCACTGGATCCAGGGCATCGCTCGTGGTTGTCGTGGCGACGGTGGTGGAGGTGGTGGTGATGGTGACGGTGGTGGTGGTGGTGGTGGTCAGTTACTGCTTCCCTCTATTCCTTTCACTGTCTATTCTGAGCTGGCCTAGTGTCCTCAGCGTCCTCCTCGCACGTCTGCTCTTTCGTTAAGGGGGAGGCACGAGTGTAGGAGAAGGCAGTCGTGTGGTTCACTTCGGACTCTTCCCCTTCCTCCTCGACATCTTTTCCCTTCTCCAGCGGTGGAGGGCATTGTCACCCTCCGGGAAAACCCAGAAAACTAAACATCAACAAAACCAAACAAGATCTAGGAGTTACTTCGCAGTGAAACAGCATGACGAACTCGAGGCTTGCAAAATTATCTCTTGACTTTCCATTCGGTGCAGTTGTTCTCCTTATGGAAGCCCTTCAAGTCCAAACGTGAGCCAGCAGGGGCCTCCTCAAGTTGCACCCTGCTTGCCGTGGGTTCCCAATCCAATGGCGTGATCCGAACAGTGTACATTTCACTGTATTACTTACGAGCGGTCGCCTCCCTGTCCACAAGCCCAGGCAGGTTGGTGCTGGCCGCCGCTCAGAAGACCAGGCAATCAAGCACCCACAGCCGGATACCCACGGCAACACACGCCCACGGGCAGGCAAGCACCTTAGACAGGTGTGAGAGCATGGGCTCGAGTACACACACACACACAAACACACACACACACACACACACATACACACCCTATCTTCCTACCCCGCCACACACAGCACACCCTCACACAACCACAAACATACTGACACACGCTGTCACCTGTGCTTTCCTCTATACCCTCGCACCTGTCTCCCCCCCGCCCAACCCCAACCCCATCCCCTGACCACTGCAAATACTCTGAGAATGGCTGAAACACGCATTCCCAGAGGGGCTCTCAAAAAGGGACACGCAGCCACTCTGTGTTCCAGGTGATAGTCGTCGGTCAGCAGGTGGGCCCAAGCTGCCAGTGTAAACCTGAAACGTCCCTTGTTTAGCCAGATAAATGGGGTCTTCAAGTGGGAGCAGAGTCTGTGCCCATCCTCAAGAGAAGCAAGGCCCTGTGTGGGGCTCTGTGACTGGCCATGTTTGTTAGCCTTGCAAGGTTCCTGTGTGAGGGCAAGGCCAGCCCGCCCAGAGCCAGTCCTTGGCACCCCATGTTGGGGGCGCCTCCGGGTAGGGCCAGCCACTTCTGGCTGCACTGTTGGGCCAGCCCGAGGTGGTGGCCTCAAGCCGAAGCTCCGGGCCTTGAAAGGGAAGCGGAGTCCTGCAACAAAGTGACTTGCAAGCCAGCGGGGTTTTCGCCACCAGTAAGGTGGCTGCCACCTGGTCCAGGAGAAATCCTGTGATTTAGACACTCAGGCAATGTCACCCAGCCAGGTCGCTTGGTGTATCCTTTGCCTTTTACTTCTCCCAAGAGCAGGAGTCAAGAAAAAGGGGGTTGGAGGAAAGGAAGTGGAAAGGACTGCAGGGGGTCCAGCCTCGTGGCCAGTGGTCCTTTCGTCCTGTGCATTTGGTGGTCCGCGTGGGTGCCGGTGGGTGGTTGCTTTCTTTCCTTTTCTCTCCTCCTTCGTGGCACTGTCTGTGTTGGTTTGGTTTTGCTTTTGGTTTTACATTAGAAGGGGAGGAGAACCCAGGCCTGATGATGTAGTGGGGGCAGGGTTAGGCGCTTAGTTGGCCTGGATGGAGCTATACTGCCACCAAGCGGAGATGGTTTCGCTCAAAGCCAGTTACCAGGTCTCAAGGGATGGAGACAGCCACAGGGCTGGAAGCAACTGGCCCACTGGGGACGGCGCGGCGTGGGGCTGGGGTGGGTGTGTTGTCCTGAGGGTGCACATGGGCAGTGGGCTCCGGGCCGTGCCTTCATGTGTGCTCTCCGCGGAGGACTGGACCCTGGTTGTGCAGCTGGGCAAGGCCCTCAGAAACCCCAGGGGCAGCACGAGATGGCCGCCCCTGGGAGTGCCCGGTGCAAATGGCCCCGGCTCCAGGACCTCTAAGACCCTCAGCTTCCGGTGAGGAAGGGGGCCACGTGACCCCAGTGCGGCCGCAGGCAGGGCACCCCGGCACTCCCCAGCAGGGACACCGGAGGAAAAGTTGCAGAGTTGCTCTGGGCCCACCCCCAAAATGGCTGACGGGGGAAGCTCCGCTCCCTGGGCTGGACAGTCCGGGAACTGCCTGCTGTGTCCGGGGCCCCGAGAGCTCGTGATTTTCCCCATAGGGTCGCACTGGCGCGCACGGCGCCCTCACAGGCCTCTGAAACCCCGTGGAGGAGACCTCCTGCGCCTTGGGCAGAACCCATTCTGCCCAGCACAGCGTCGCTGTTTCCTGCGCAGGGCAGAAGACACAGCTCGGCTGCCTGGGCTTTTCACATAACGCATTCCGCCGGATGGCACTGTGGCTCCAGAAATGGCAGTCTCCCCTTTCCCTACCCCCACCGAGCCTTCCGCGCCTGCCTTTAACTTCCAAACAGTGGACGGTGTGTAGTGGTGGCTGTGAAACTGTTAGATCACCTTCCTCGTCCTCGTCCTCGTCCTCGTCCTCGTCCTCCTCCACCTCCTCCTCCTTCTCCCCATCATCATCATCATCATTATCATCATCATCAACAGCAGCAGCAGCAGCAGCCACAGAGGCACCAATATCCCATTATCCTCATCCCCATCCATAGTCCAGCTCACCGACCACCCATGTCACCTTCAGCTGGGCTCTTCACCAACTTGGCCACTTTCCACCAAACCCGCAAGTGTAGCTAGGCAGTTCTTGATTCCCTTGATGCCCTGGTTCACAGTGAACGCCGCTGTCGACGACACTGCAGAGATCCCACCAGTGAGCTTGCAGTTTCTTCTTTGTATCTTCTGACTCCTGTCCTGTGGCTTGTCTGCACCGCATCACTTCCTAGGGAGCAACCTCTGTTCTGCTCAAGTTGAGTGCTTCACTGGGACAAAGAGCCTGTGGGTCAGTGGCAGACACATCCCGGGAAGGTTCCGAAGGTTGTGAACCCTTCTTTACTTGAGTCACAAGGGTCCGGAGGTGACCACCGCGCTGCATCCCTGCGTGGAAACCCCGAGCATCCTTTGTGCGCAGGGGTGGGACTTTTGGGGATGGCATGGGTCGCACCGGTGGGCCTACTTGGGGAAGGCCACTTGGCCTCGACTACATTTGTCCACAAGTTCGCTACCACCGGGGTCTTTCTTCCCGCAGGCCTCGCTAGCCAGGCTCTCAGGCTTCAGTTCTGCGCCAGAAGCCCGTCCACATGTCATGCTCAATTCTTTCCAGGTGCCCCTGTGAATTTTTATCCTTTGGGAGAAGTGGGATACAGGGCGGAGGGGGAGGGGAAGTGGGTCTTGGGGTTTGGAGGGTCATGTGGAAGAAGGGAGCTTTTTGGCTTGCTTTGGCATGGAGATCACTCTGTTTCTCAACCTAACCTCTGACACTGGCTTAGTGTTCTCACTGGAAGACCCGTGAGATCTTGCAGGGGAAATTATGGATCCCCGGGAAACACGCGCGCGCACACACACACACACAGTCACACACACACACACACTCACACACGGACACGCACATGCACACATCTCAGAAACCACTTCTGAAGAACCACTCAACACCTTACCCGAAGGCTTACCCTAACCCGTACCCTAATCCTAACCCGTACACTAACACTAACCCGTACCCTAACACTTACGCTAACCTTAAACCGTTGTCGTACCTGTACCCTAAACCCCTTCCCTAACCCTAACACTAACCCTAACCCTAACCCTTACCCGAAGCCTTACCCTAAACCGTACCCTCATCCTAACCCGTACACTAACACTAACCCGTACCCTAACACTTACGCTAACCCTAAACCGTTGTCGTACACTAACCTGTACCCTAAACCGTACCCGTTCCCTAACCCTAACTCTAATCCTAACCGTCACCCGTACGCGTTCCCTAACCCTAACCCGTACCCGTACCCTAACAACTACCCTAACCGTACCCTAACACGTACGCTAACCCTAAACCGTTGTCATACCCTGATCTGTACCCTAAACCGTACCCGTTCCCTAACCCTAACCTTAAACGTAACCCTAAACCTTACCTGAAGCCTTACCCTAACCCGTACCCTAATTCTAACCCGTACACTAATACTAACCCGTACTCTAACACGTACGCTAACCCTAACCCGTTGTCGTACACTAACCTGCACCCTAAACCGTACCCGTTCCCTAACCCTAACCCTAACCCTAACATTAACACTAACGCTTACCCTAATCCTTACCCTAACCCGTACCATAATCCTAATCCGTACAGGAACACTAACCCGTATCCTAACACGTACGCTAACCCTAAACCGTTGTCGTACCCTAACCTGTACCATAAACCGTACCCGTTCCCTAACGCTAACCCTAACCATAACCATAACCATAACCCTAACCCTAACACTAACCCTAACCCAAACCCTAACACTAACCCTAACCCTAACCCCTAACCACAACCACAACCCCAACCGTAACCCTAACCCTAACCCTAACTAAAACCCTAACCCTACTACCTCTAACCCTAACCCTAACCCTAACCCTAACCCTAACCCTAACCCTAACCCTAACCCTAACCCTAACCCTATGATGCATTTCCAGGCAGAACCTCAAAACGAGGGATCAGGGCCTTTATCCAGAGCCGACTGGGATGTGTAGAGAGCAGAAAAAGGTCCAACGTAAAAGCTGAGAGGAACCTTTTATTCGGGGATCTTACTGAGGACTACAGACACGGCGACAGCCACTCACAAAGTGCTATGGAAAGGTTTTGAATTAGTACGGGAGGAAGGAGCCAGGCTATGTAGGAGTTTTCGTTGAATAAAAGAGGAAAAAATAGAAACATGTCGGGGAATACCAAAAGATTGCTGCTAATCACAAAGACAAAAAACAAAACAATGAAATAAACACAGCACCAGCACCACCACGAACAACAACAACAACAACAACAACAACAACAACAGCAACACCTCACCCAGAACATCTCAAGTCAGAGATTTGAGCGCTTTTCTAATCATGGGAAGACACAAGAGTCTTGGTCCATTGAAATCATTCCTAGGTGTGCATCTGAACTTTCCAGGACTACTATCCTGCTTTTCTCCATCTTGAATTGCCCTCGGGGGCCACCCTTGCGGGCAGAGGCAGTGTGTGAGTGCCGATGGCAGGGCCACAACCTTTGTTTACTGAAGAGGCTGGTGACATTTTGTGTCCGCAGATGCAAAGCAAAGCAGGCGGTCACCGTGGCGTGAGTGTTTAAGGATGTCATGCCCATATGCCACCCAGAGCCTGGCGCGAGACCAACGTGGAAGGTGATCGTGAGGCTCCTTACAGTTTCCTCAACGTTTCCTTTCTTTGCTCCTCTAAAGTCTTCCTAGGTGTGCAGAGCGAGCAGGAGGGAGCTCCAAGGGAAAGCACATCCACGTCCCAGGGATTTCGCACACGCTGAAGTATCTGAAGGACTCTTAGAATTGAGGAGTGGAGTGTCTGTTTGGGGCATTCTTGTAGGCCAAGCTGTCCCAGGAAGTAGGCCCACCTTTGAAATTGGTGAGAAAAAACAAACACACGAAAACATCCCGCGACCACAAAAGTCACCACCTTCCTGTCGGGTAGGGCCTAAGGGGGATCTTTCCCAGGCATGAAACATCAGGGCACATCGGACACTGATTTGGGGGAAATGCAGGGAGGAAGGAGGGCAGGGATTGGGAGCAGCACGTGGTGGAACCCCTACTCTCAGCATCGCTTCACACCCTTGCCTGTGTTCGCCAGGGCTTAATGTTACTGAAATCACTCGGGCTCGCGCACGCACGCCCCCACCACCCCGCACATGGTCACATTCAGGGCAGCACGCCTGCGCAGGCCCCCGCACTGGTGCCCACTCTGCCCGTCTCCGTGGACCCGACGGTTGCCCTACCTTCCTTGTTCCCTGTTCTTCCTCCTTGCCCTTTTCTGTTGCTATTTCCACTTCCCAGTTGGGCACTACAGCATCGCCAAACAGGCCTCTCCCTGGACACGCTTCTGCCCCTTGCCTGAGTGGCTGAGACTTAGCCTTGGCTGACGGCTCTTCCCTCAGGAAGCCCCAGGAGGCTTCGGCCGGTTCCATCTGCCAACTTGGGACACAGTGTGCCCTGGGGATCGCCTTCATGCTTCACCTCCATTATGGTTCTTTCTTTTGATTTCTGTTTGCTCTCCGCTTTCGGCTCCTGCCTTCCACTCAATGCCTTACTTTCAGTTCTTCCCTCTGGACAAAAGGCACGGCTGGGAGCGTGCCTGGGAAGCTCAACATGGCCAATACATGTACTTTCCCTGTGCAAGGGAAAATGCCCCCGTGGACTAGGAGAGTAAGGGGCATTCCCTCACAGCCATCCCTTAATTGCCATCGGGGATTACCTCACCCCTCTCGTGTCCCTTACCTCCCCTTAGTAACCTAGAGTTCCCAGGGTTCTACCTAACCTTTCCTGAGTGCCCTGAGTGCATCCCGAGGCTCTTTGGCCCTTTGCAGTGTACCCATGACATACTCAGGGTGTCAGAGGTGGCTCTACCTCTCCTTTTGCCTTCTGTAGGCCCGGCGGGCCCACTGCTGAGTCGGAGCCCTTGATGGCACTCAGGAGGAACCCCCACGCCGCCCCCGCCGCCATGCCCAGGTCAAGGGGCTGCCTGGTGGCCTGTCCTTTCGTCTGCCGGCAGCTTGTGTCTCCCTGTCACTCCCTGTGCATGTTGCAAAAGATACACAGTGAAGCGCCTCTGCACTGGATCCAGGGCATCGCTCGTGGTTGTCGTGGCGACGGTGGTGGAGGTGGTGGTGATGGTGACGGTGGTGGTGGTGGTGGTGGTCAGTTACTGCTTCCCTCTATTCCTTTCACTGTCTATTCTGAGCTGGCCTAGTGTCCTCAGCGTCCTCCTCGCACGTCTGCTCTTTCGTTAAGGGGGAGGCACGAGTGTAGGAGAAGGCAGTCGTGTGGTTCACTTCGGACTCTTCCCCTTCCTCCTCGACATCTTTTCCCTTCTCCAGCGGTGGAGGGCATTGTCACCCTCCGGGAAAACCCAGAAAACTAAACATCAACAAAACCAAACAAGATCTAGGAGTTACTTCGCAGTGAAACAGCATGACGAACTCGAGGCTTGCAAAATTATCTCTTGACTTTCCATTCGGTGCAGTTGTTCTCCTTATGGAAGCCCTTCAAGTCCAAACGTGAGCCAGCAGGGGCCTCCTCAAGTTGCACCCTGCTTGCCGTGGGTTCCCAATCCAATGGCGTGATCCGAACAGTGTACATTTCACTGTATTACTTACGAGCGGTCGCCTCCCTGTCCACAAGCCCAGGCAGGTTGGTGCTGGCCGCCGCTCAGAAGACCAGGCAATCAAGCACCCACAGCCGGATACCCACGGCAACACACGCCCACGGGCAGGCAAGCACCTTAGACAGGTGTGAGAGCATGGGCTCGAGTACACACACACACACACAGACACACACACACACACACACACACACACATACACACCCTATCTTCCTACCCCGCCACACACAGCACACCCTCACACAACCACAAACATACTGACACACGCTGTCACCTGTGCTTTCCTCTATACCCTCGCACCTGTCTCCCCCCCGCCCAACCCCAACCCCATCCCCTGACCACTGCAAATACTCTGAGAATGGCTGAAACACGCATTCCCAGAGGGGCTCTCAAAAAGGGACACGCAGCCACTCTGTGTTCCAGGTGATAGTCGTCGGTCAGCAGGTGGGCCCAAGCTGCCAGTGTAAACCTGAAACGTCCCTTGTTTAGCCAGATAAATGGGGTCTTCAAGTGGGAGCAGAGTCTGTGCCCATCCTCAAGAGAAGCAAGGCCCTGTGTGGGGCTCTGTGACTGGCCATGTTTGTTAGCCTTGCAAGGTTCCTGTGTGAGGGCAAGGCCAGCCCGCCCAGAGCCAGTCCTTGGCACCCCATGTTGGGGGCGCCTCCGGGTAGGGCCAGCCACTTCTGGCTGCACTGTTGGGCCAGCCCGAGGTGGTGGCCTCAAGCCGAAGCTCCGGGCCTTGAAAGGGAAGCGGAGTCCTGCAACAAAGTGACTTGCAAGCCAGCGGGGTTTTCGCCACCAGTAAGGTGGCTGCCACCTGGTCCAGGAGAAATCCTGTGATTTAGACACTCAGGCAATGTCACCCAGCCAGGTCGCTTGGTGTATCCTTTGCCTTTTACTTCTCCCAAGAGCAGGAGTCAAGAAAAAGGGGGTTGGAGGAAAGGAAGTGGAAAGGACTGCAGGGGGTCCAGCCTCGTGGCCAGTGGTCCTTTCGTCCTGTGCATTTGGTGGTCCGCGTGGGTGCCGGTGGGTGGTTGCTTTCTTTCCTTTTCTCTCCTCCTTCGTGGCACTGTCTGTGTTGGTTTGGTTTTGCTTTTGGTTTTACATTAGAAGGGGAGGAGAACCCAGGCCTGATGATGTAGTGGGGGCAGGGTTAGGCGCTTAGTTGGCCTGGATGGAGCTATACTGCCACCAAGCGGAGATGGTTTCGCTCAAAGCCAGTTACCAGGTCTCAAGGGATGGAGACAGCCACAGGGCTGGAAGCAACTGGCCCAGTGGGGACGGCGCGGCGTGGGGCTGGGGTGGGTGTGTTGTCCTGAGGGTGCACATGGGCAGTGGGCTCCGGGCCGTGCCTTCATGTGTGCTCTCCGCGGAGGACTGGACCCTGGTTGTGCAGCTGGGCAAGGCCCTCAGAAACCCCAGGGGCAGCACGAGATGGCCGCCCCTGGGAGTGCCCGGTGCAAATGGCCCCGGCTCCAGGACCTCTAAGACCCTCAGCTTCCGGTGAGGAAGGGGGCCACGTGACCCCAGTGCGGCCGCAGGCAGGGCACCCCGGCACTCCCCAGCAGGGACACCGGAGGAAAAGTTGCAGAGTTGCTCTGGGCCCACCCCCAAAATGGCTGACGGGGGAAGCTCCGCTCCCTGGGCTGGACAGTCCGGGAACTGCCTGCTGTGTCCGGGGCCCCGAGAGCTCGTGATTTTCCCCATAGGGTCGCACTGGCGCGCACGGCGCCCTCACAGGCCTCTGAAACCCCGTGGAGGAGACCTCCTGCGCCTTGGGCAGAACCCATTCTGCCCAGCACAGCGTCGCTGTTCCCTGCGCAGGGCAGAAGACACAGCTCGGCTGCCTGGGCTTTTCACATAACGCATTCCGCCGGATGGCACTGTGGCTCCAGAAATGGCAGTCTCCCCTTTCCCTACCCCCACCGAGCCTTCCGCGCCTGCCTTTAACTTCCAAACAGTGGACGGTGTGTAGTGGTGGCTGTGAAACTGTTAGATCACCTTCCTCGTCCTCGTCCTCGTCCTCGTCCTCGTCCTCGTCCTCCTCCACCTCCTCCTCCTCCTCCTTCTCCCCATCATCATCATCATCATTATCATCATCATCAACAGCAGCAGCAGCAGCAGCCACAGAGGCACCAATATCCCATTATCCTCATCCCCATCCATAGTCCAGCTCACCGACCACCCATGTCACCTTCAGCTGGGCTCTTCACCAACTTGGCCACTTTCCACCAAACCCGCAAGTGTAGCTAGGCAGTTCTTGATTCCCTTGATGCCCTGGTTCACAGTGAACGCCGCTGTCGACGACACTGCAGAGATCCCACCAGTGAGCTTGCAGTTTCTTCTTTGTATCTTCTGACTCCTGTCCTGTGGCTTGTCTGCACCGCATCACTTCCTAGGGAGCAACCTCTGTTCTGCTCAAGTTGAGTGCTTCACTGGGACAAAGAGCCTGTGGGTCAGTGGCAGACACATCCCGGGAAGGTTCCGAAGGTTGTGAACCCTTCTTTACTTGAGTCACAAGGGTCCGGAGGTGACCACCGCGCTGCATCCCTGCGTGGAAACCCCGAGCATCCTTTGTGCGCAGGGGTGGGACTTTTGGGGATGGCATGGGTCGCACCGGTGGGCCTACTTGGGGAAGGCCACTTGGCCTCGACTACATTTGTCCACAAGTTCGCTACCACCGGGGTCTTTCTTCCCGCAGGCCTCGCTAGCCAGGCTCTCAGGCTTCAGTTCTGCGCCAGAAGCCCGTCCACATGTCATGCTCAATTCTTTCCAGGTGCCCCTGTGAATTTTTATCCTTTGGGAGAAGTGGGATACAGGGCGGAGGGGGAGGGGAAGTGGGTCTTGGGGTTTGGAGGGTCATGTGGAAGAAGGGAGCTTTTTGGCTTGCTTTGGCATGGAGATCACTCTGTTTCTCAACCTAACCTCTGACACTGGCCTAGTGTTCTCACTGGAAGACCCGTGAGATCTTGCAGGGGAAATTATGGATCCCCGGGAAACACGCGCGCGCACACACACACACACACACAGTCACACACACACACACACACTCACACACGGACACGCACATGCACACATCTCAGAAACCACTTCTGAAGAACCACTCAACACCTTACCCGAAGGCTTACCCTAACCCGTACCCTAATCCTAACCCGTACACTAACACTAACCCGTACCCTAACACTTACGCTAACCTTAAACCGTTGTCGTACCTGTACCCTAAACCCCTTCCCTAACCCTAACACTAACCCTAACCCTAACCCTTACCCGAAGCCTTACCCTAAACCGTACCCTCATCCTAACCCGTACACTAACACTAACCCGTACCCTAACACTTACGCTAACCCTAAACCGTTGTCGTACACTAACCTGTACCCTAAACCGTACCCGTTCCCTAACCCTAACTCTAATCCTAACCGTCACCCGTACGCGTTCCCTAACCCTAACCCGTACCCGTACCCTAACAACTACCCTAACCGTACCCTAACACGTACGCTAACCCTAAACCGTTGTCATACCCTGATCTGTACCCTAAACCGTACCCGTTCCCTAACCCTAACCTTAAACGTAACCCTAAACCTTACCTGAAGCCTTACCCTAACCCGTACCCTAATTCTAACCCGTACACTAATACTAACCCGTACTCTAACACGTACGCTAACCCTAACCCGTTGTCGTACACTAACCTGCACCCTAAACCGTACCCGTTCCCTAACCCTAACCCTAACCCTAACATTAACACTAACGCTTACCCTAATCCTTACCCTAACCCGTACCATAATCCTAATCCGTACAGGAACACTAACCCGTATCCTAACACGTACGCTAACCCTAAACCGTTGTCGTACCCTAACCTGTACCATAAACCGTACCCGTTCCCTAACGCTAACCCTAACCATAACCATAACCATAACCCTAACCCTAACACTAACCCTAACCCAAACCCTAACACTAACCCTAACCCTAACCCCTAACCACAACCACAACCCCAACCGTAACCCTAACCCTAACCCTAACTAAAACCCTAACCCTACTACCTCTAACCCTAACCCTAACCCTAACCCTAACCCTAACCCTAACCCTAACCCTAACCCTAACCCTAACCCTATGATGCATTTCCAGGCAGAACCTCAAAACGAGGGATCAGGGCCTTTATCCAGAGCCGACTGGGATGTGTAGAGAGCAGAAAAAGGTCCAACGTAAAAGCTGAGAGGAACCTTTTATTCGGGGATCTTACTGAGGACTACAGACACGGCGACAGCCACTCACAAAGTGCTATGGAAAGGTTTTGAATTAGTACGGGAGGAAGGAGCCAGGCTATGTAGGAGTTTTCGTTGAATAAAAGAGGAAAAAATAGAAACATGTCGGGGAATACCAAAAGATTGCTGCTAATCACAAAGACAAAAAACAAAACAATGAAATAAACACAGCACCAGCACCACCACGAACAACAACAACAACAACAACAACAACAACAACAGCAACACCTCACCCAGAACATCTCAAGTCAGAGATTTGAGCGCTTTTCTAATCATGGGAAGACACAAGAGTCTTGGTCCATTGAAATCATTCCTAGGTGTGCATCTGAACTTTCCAGGACTACTATCCTGCTTTTCTCCATCTTGAATTGCCCTCGGGGGCCACCCTTGCGGGCAGAGGCAGTGTGTGAGTGCCGATGGCAGGGCCACAACCTTTGTTTACTGAAGAGGCTGGTGACATTTTGTGTCCGCAGATGCAAAGCAGAGCAGGCGGTCACCGTGGCGTGAGTGTTTAAGGATGTCATGCCCATATGCCACCCAGAGCCTGGCGCGAGACCAACGTGGAAGGTGATCGTGAGGCTCCTTACAGTTTCCTCAACGTTTCCTTTCTTTGCTCCTCTAAAGTCTTCCTAGGTGTGCAGAGCGAGCAGGAGGGAGCTCCAAGGGAAAGCACATCCACGTCCCAGGGATTTCGCACACGCTGAAGTATCTGGAGGACTCTTAGAATTGAGGAGTGGAGTGTCTGTTTGGGGCATTCTTGTAGGCCAAGCTGTCCCAGGAAGTAGGCCCACCTTTGAAATTGGTGAGAAAAAACAAACACACGAAAACATCCCGCGACCACAAAAGTCACCACCTTCCTGTCGGGTAGGGCCTAAGGGGGATCTTTCCCAGGCATGAAACATCAGGGCACATCGGACACTGATTTGGGGGAAATGCAGGGAGGAAGGAGGGCAGGGATTGGGAGCAGCACGTGGTGGAACCCCTACTCTCAGCATCGCTTCACACCCTTGCCTGTGTTCGCCAGGGCTTAATGTTACTGAAATCACTCGGGCTCGCGCACGCACGCCCCCACCACCCCGCACATGGTCACATTCAGGGCAGCACGCCTGCGCAGGCCCCCGCACTGGTGCCCACTCTGCCCGTCTCCGTGGACCCGACGGTTGCCCTACCTTCCTTGTTCCCTGTTCTTCCTCCTTGCCCTTTTCTGTTGCTATTTCCACTTCCCAGTTGGGCACTACAGCATCGCCAAACAGGCCTCTCCCTGGACACGCTTCTGCCCCTTGCCTGAGTGGCTGAGACTTAGCCTTGGCTGACGGCTCTTCCCTCAGGAAGCCCCAGGAGGCTTCGGCCGGTTCCATCTGCCAACTTGGGACACAGTGTGCCCTGGGGATCGCCTTCATGCTTCACCTCCATTATGGTTCTTTCTTTTGATTTCTGTTTGCTCTCCGCTTTCGGCTCCTGCCTTCCACTCAATGCCTTACTTTCAGTTCTTCCCTCTGGACAAAAGGCACGGCTGGGAGCGTGCCTGGGAAGCTCAACATGGCCAATACATGTACTTTCCCTGTGCAAGGGAAAATGCCCCCGTGGACTAGGAGAGTAAGGGGCATTCCCTCACAGCCATCCCTTAATTGCCATCGGGGATTACCTCACCCCTCTCGTGTCCCTTACCTCCCCTTAGTAACCTAGAGTTCCCAGGGTTCTACCTAACCTTTCCTGAGTGCCCTGAGTGCATCCCGAGGCTCTTTGGCCCTTTGCAGTGTACCCATGACATACTCAGGGTGTCAGAGGTGGCTCTACCTCTCCTTTTGCCTTCTGTAGGCCCGGCGGGCCCACTGCTGAGTCGGAGCCCTTGATGGCACTCAGGAGGAACCCCCACGCCGCCCCCGCCGCCATGCCCAGGTCAAGGGGCTGCCTGGTGGCCTGTCCTTTCGTCTGCCGGCAGCTTGTGTCTCCCTGTCACTCCCTGTGCATGTTGCAAAAGATACACAGTGAAGCGCCTCTGCACTGGATCCAGGGCATCGCTCGTGGTTGTCGTGGCGACGGTGGTGGAGGTGGTGGTGATGGTGACGGTGGTGGTGGTGGTGGTGGTCAGTTACTGCTTCCCTCTATTCCTTTCACTGTCTATTCTGAGCTGGCCTAGTGTCCTCAGCGTCCTCCTCGCACGTCTGCTCTTTCGTTAAGGGGGAGGCACGAGTGTAGGAGAAGGCAGTCGTGTGGTTCACTTCGGACTCTTCCCCTTCCTCCTCGACATCTTTTCCCTTCTCCAGCGGTGGAGGGCATTGTCACCCTCCGGGAAAACCCAGAAAACTAAACATCAACAAAACCAAACAAGATCTAGGAGTTACTTCGCAGTGAAACAGCATGACGAACTCGAGGCTTGCAAAATTATCTCTTGACTTTCCATTCGGTGCAGTTGTTCTCCTTATGGAAGCCCTTCAAGTCCAAACGTGAGCCAGCAGGGGCCTCCTCAAGTTGCACCCTGCTTGCCGTGGGTTCCCAATCCAATGGCGTGATCCGAACAGTGTACATTTCACTGTATTACTTACGAGCGGTCGCCTCCCTGTCCACAAGCCCAGGCAGGTTGGTGCTGGCCGCCGCTCAGAAGACCAGGCAATCAAGCACCCACAGCCGGATACCCACGGCAACACACGCCCACGGGCAGGCAAGCACCTTAGACAGGTGTGAGAGCATGGGCTCGAGTACACACACACACACAAACACACACACACACACACACACACATACACACCCTATCTTCCTACCCCGCCACACACAGCACACCCTCACACAACCACAAACATACTGACACACGCTGTCACCTGTGCTTTCCTCTATACCCTCGCACCTGTCTCCCCCCCGCCCAACCCCAACCCCATCCCCTGACCACTGCAAATACTCTGAGAATGGCTGAAACACGCATTCCCAGAGGGGCTCTCAAAAAGGGACACGCAGCCACTCTGTGTTCCAGGTGATAGTCGTCGGTCAGCAGGTGGGCCCAAGCTGCCAGTGTAAACCTGAAACGTCCCTTGTTTAGCCAGATAAATGGGGTCTTCAAGTGGGAGCAGAGTCTGTGCCCATCCTCAAGAGAAGCAAGGCCCTGTGTGGGGCTCTGTGACTGGCCATGTTTGTTAGCCTTGCAAGGTTCCTGTGTGAGGGCAAGGCCAGCCCGCCCAGAGCCAGTCCTTGGCACCCCATGTTGGGGGCGCCTCCGGGTAGGGCCAGCCACTTCTGGCTGCACTGTTGGGCCAGCCCGAGGTGGTGGCCTCAAGCCGAAGCTCCGGGCCTTGAAAGGGAAGCGGAGTCCTGCAACAAAGTGACTTGCAAGCCAGCGGGGTTTTCGCCACCAGTAAGGTGGCTGCCACCTGGTCCAGGAGAAATCCTGTGATTTAGACACTCAGGCAATGTCACCCAGCCAGGTCGCTTGGTGTATCCTTTGCCTTTTACTTCTCCCAAGAGCAGGAGTCAAGAAAAAGGGGGTTGGAGGAAAGGAAGTGGAAAGGACTGCAGGGGGTCCAGCCTCGTGGCCAGTGGTCCTTTCGTCCTGTGCATTTGGTGGTCCGCGTGGGTGCCGGTGGGTGGTTGCTTTCTTTCCTTTTCTCTCCTCCTTCGTGGCACTGTCTGTGTTGGTTTGGTTTTGCTTTTGGTTTTACATTAGAAGGGGAGGAGAACCCAGGCCTGATGATGTAGTGGGGGCAGGGTTAGGCGCTTAGTTGGCCTGGATGGAGCTATACTGCCACCAAGCGGAGATGGTTTCGCTCAAAGCCAGTTACCAGGTCTCAAGGGATGGAGACAGCCACAGGGCTGGAAGCAACTGGCCCAGTGGGGACGGCGCGGCGTGGGGCTGGGGTGGGTGTGTTGTCCTGAGGGTGCACATGGGCAGTGGGCTCCGGGCCGTGCCTTCATGTGTGCTCTCCGCGGAGGACTGGACCCTGGTTGTGCAGCTGGGCAAGGCCCTCAGAAACCCCAGGGGCAGCACGAGATGGCCGCCCCTGGGAGTGCCCGGTGCAAATGGCCCCGGCTCCAGGACCTCTAAGACCCTCAGCTTCCGGTGAGGAAGGGGGCCACGTGACCCCAGTGCGGCCGCAGGCAGGGCACCCCGGCACTCCCCAGCAGGGACACCGGAGGAAAAGTTGCAGAGTTGCTCTGGGCCCACCCCCAAAATGGCTGACGGGGGAAGCTCCGCTCCCTGGGCTGGACAGTCCGGGAACTGCCTGCTGTGTCCGGGGCCCCGAGAGCTCGTGATTTTCCCCATAGGGTCGCACTGGCGCGCACGGCGCCCTCACAGGCCTCTGAAACCCCGTGGAGGAGACCTCCTGCGCCTTGGGCAGAACCCATTCTGCCCAGCACAGCGTCGCTGTTCCCTGCGCAGGGCAGAAGACACAGCTCGGCTGCCTGGGCTTTTCACATAACGCATTCCGCCGGATGGCACTGTGGCTCCAGAAATGGCAGTCTCCCCTTTCCCTACCCCCACCGAGCCTTCCGCGCCTGCCTTTAACTTCCAAACAGTGGACGGTGTGTAGTGGTGGCTGTGAAACTGTTAGATCACCTTCCTCGTCCTCGTCCTCGTCCTCGTCCTCGTCCTCGTCCTCCTCCACCTCCTCCTCCTCCTCCTTCTCCCCATCATCATCATCATCATTATCATCATCATCAACAGCAGCAGCAGCAGCAGCCACAGAGGCACCAATATCCCATTATCCTCATCCCCATCCATAGTCCAGCTCACCGACCACCCATGTCACCTTCAGCTGGGCTCTTCACCAACTTGGCCACTTTCCACCAAACCCGCAAGTGTAGCTAGGCAGTTCTTGATTCCCTTGATGCCCTGGTTCACAGTGAACGCCGCTGTCGACGACACTGCAGAGATCCCACCAGTGAGCTTGCAGTTTCTTCTTTGTATCTTCTGACTCCTGTCCTGTGGCTTGTCTGCACCGCATCACTTCCTAGGGAGCAACCTCTGTTCTGCTCAAGTTGAGTGCTTCACTGGGACAAAGAGCCTGTGGGTCAGTGGCAGACACATCCCGGGAAGGTTCCGAAGGTTGTGAACCCTTCTTTACTTGAGTCACAAGGGTCCGGAGGTGACCACCGCGCTGCATCCCTGCGTGGAAACCCCGAGCATCCTTTGTGCGCAGGGGTGGGACTTTTGGGGATGGCATGGGTCGCACCGGTGGGCCTACTTGGGGAAGGCCACTTGGCCTCGACTACATTTGTCCACAAGTTCGCTACCACCGGGGTCTTTCTTCCCGCAGGCCTCGCTAGCCAGGCTCTCAGGCTTCAGTTCTGCGCCAGAAGCCCGTCCACATGTCATGCTCAATTCTTTCCAGGTGCCCCTGTGAATTTTTATCCTTTGGGAGAAGTGGGATACAGGGCGGAGGGGGAGGGGAAGTGGGTCTTGGGGTTTGGAGG
Source organism: Lagenorhynchus albirostris (assembly GCF_949774975.1). NCBI lineage: Eukaryota > Metazoa > Chordata > Mammalia > Artiodactyla > Delphinidae > Lagenorhynchus > Lagenorhynchus albirostris. The sequence continues at coordinate 82,850,502 of NC_083116.1, read as the reverse complement.
GTCATGTGGAAGAAGGGAGCTTTTTGGCTTGCTTTGGCATGGAGATCACTCTGTTTCTCAACCTAACCTCTGACACTGGCCTAGTGTTCTCACTGGAAGACCCGTGAGATCTTGCAGGGGAAATTATGGATCCCCGGGAAACACGCGCGCGCACACACACACACACAGTCACACACACACACACACTCACACACGGACACGCACATGCACACATCTCAGAAACCACTTCTGAAGAACCACTCAACACCTTACCCGAAGGCTTACCCTAACCCGTACCCTAATCCTAACCCGTACACTAACACTAACCCGTACCCTAACACTTACGCTAACCTTAAACCGTTGTCGTACCTGTACCCTAAACCCCTTCCCTAACCCTAACACTAACCCTAACCCTAACCCTTACCCGAAGCCTTACCCTAAACCGTACCCTCATCCTAACCCGTACACTAACACTAACCCGTACCCTAACACTTACGCTAACCCTAAACCGTTGTCGTACACTAACCTGTACCCTAAACCGTACCCGTTCCCTAACCCTAACTCTAATCCTAACCGTCACCCGTACGCGTTCCCTAACCCTAACCCGTACCCGTACCCTAACAACTACCCTAACCGTACCCTAACACGTACGCTAACCCTAAACCGTTGTCATACCCTGATCTGTACCCTAAACCGTACCCGTTCCCTAACCCTAACCTTAAACGTAACCCTAAACCTTACCTGAAGCCTTACCCTAACCCGTACCCTAATTCTAACCCGTACACTAATACTAACCCGTACTCTAACACGTACGCTAACCCTAACCCGTTGTCGTACACTAACCTGCACCCTAAACCGTACCCGTTCCCTAACCCTAACCCTAACCCTAACATTAACACTAACGCTTACCCTAATCCTTACCCTAACCCGTACCATAATCCTAATCCGTACAGGAACACTAACCCGTATCCTAACACGTACGCTAACCCTAAACCGTTGTCGTACCCTAACCTGTACCATAAACCGTACCCGTTCCCTAACGCTAACCCTAACCCTAACCATAACCATAACCCTAACCCTAACCATATCCATAACCCTAACCCTAACACTAACCCTAACCCAAACCCTAACACTAACCCTAACCCTAACCCCTAACCACAACCACAACCCCAACCGTAACCCTAACCCTAACCCTAACTAAAACCCTAACCCTACTACCTCTAACCCTAACCCTAACCCTAACCCTAAACCTAACCCCTAACCACAACACCAACACCAACCCTATGATGCATTTCCAGGCAGAACCTCAAAACGAGGGATCAGGGCCTTTATCCAGAGCCGACTGGGATGTGTAGAGAGCAGAAAAAGGTCCAACGTAAAAGCTGAGAGGAACCTTCTATTCGGGGATCTTACTGAGGACTACAGACACGGCGACAGCCACTCACAAAGTGCTATGGAAAGGTTTTGAATTAGTACGGGAGGAAGGAGCCAGGCTATGTAGGAGTTTTCGTTGAATAAAAGAGGAAAAAATAGAAACATGTCGGGGAATACCAAAAGATTGCTGCTAATCACAAAGACAAAAAACAAAACAATGAAATAAACACAGCACCAGCACCACCACGAACAACAACAACAACAACAACAACAACAGCAACACCTCACCCAGAACATCTCAAGTCAGAGATTTGAGCGCTTTTCTAATCATGGGAAGACACAAGAGTCTTGGTCCATTGAAATCATTCCTAGGTGTGCATCTGAACTTTCCAGGACTACTATCCTGCTTTTCTCCATCTTGAATTGCCCTCGGGGACCACCCTTGGGGGCAGAGGCAGTGTGTGAGTGCCGATGGCAGGGCCACAACCTTTGTTTACTGAAGAGGCTGGTGACATTTTGTGTCCGCAGATGCAAAGCAAAGCAGGCGGTCACCGTGGCGTGAGTGTTTAAGGATGTCATGCCCATATGCCACCCAGAGCCTGGCGCGAGACCAATGTGGAAGGTGAGCGTGAGGCTCCTTACAGTTTCCTCAACGTTTCCTTTCTTTGCTCCTCTAAAGTCTTCCTAGGTGTGCAGAGCGAGCAGGAGGGAGCTCCAAGGGAAAGCACATCCACGTCCCAGGGATTTCGCACAGGCTGAAGTATCTGGAGGACTCTTAGAATTGAGGAGTGGAGTGTCTGTTTGGGGCATTCTTGTAGGCCAAGCTGTCCCAGGAAGTAGGCCCACCTTTGAAATTGGTGAGAAAAAACAAACACACGAAAACATCCCGCGACCACAAAAGTCACCACCTTCCTGTCGGGTAGGGCCTAAGGGGGATCTTTCCCAGGCATGAAACATCAGGGCACATCGGACACTGATTTGGGGGAAATGCAGGGAGGAAGGAGGGCAGGGATTGGGAGCAGCACGTGGTGGAACCCCTACTCTCAGCATCGCTTCACACCCTTGCCTGTGTTCGCCAGGGCTTAATGTTACTGAAATCACTCGGGCTCGCGCACGCACGCCCCCACCACCCCGCACATGGTCACATGCAGGGCAGCACGCCTGCGCAGGCCCCCGCACTGGTACCCACTCTGCCCGTCTCCGTGGACCCGACGGTTGCCCTACCTTCCTTGTTCCCTGTTCTTCCTCCTTGCCCTTTTCTGTTGCTATTTCCACTTCCCAGTTGGGCACTACAGCATCGCCAAACAGGCCTCTCCCTGGACACGCTTCTGCCCCTTGCCTGAGTGGCTGAGACTTAGCCTTGGCTGACGGCTCTTCCCTCAGGAAGCCCCAGGAGGCTTCGGCCGGTTCCATCTGCCAACTTGGGACACAGTGTGCCCTGGGGATCGCCTTCATGCTTCACCTCCATTATGGTTCTTTCTTTTGATTTCTGTTTGCTCTCCGCTTTCGGCTCCTGCCTTCCACTCAATGCCTTACTTTCAGTTCTTCCCTCTGGACAAAAGGCACGGTTGGGAGCGTGCCTGGGAAGCTCAACATGGCCAATACATGTACTTTCCCTGTGCAAGGGAAAATGCCCCCGTGGACTAGGAGAGTAAGGGGCATTCCCTCACAGCCATCCCTTAATTGCCATCGGGGATTACCTCACCCCTCTCGTGTCCCTTACCTCCCCTTAGTAACCTAGAGTTCCCAGGGTTCTACCTAACCTTTCCTGAGTGCCCTGAGTGCATCCCGAGGCTCTTTGGCCCTTTGCAGTGTACCCATGACATACTCAGGGTGTCAGAGGTGGCTCTACCTCTCCTTTTGCCTTCTGTAGGCCCGGCGGGCCCACTGCTGAGTCGGAGCCCTTGATGGCACTCAGGAGGAACCCCCACGCCGCCCCCGCCGCCATGCCCAGGTCAAGGGGCTGCCTGGTGGCCTGTCCTTTCGTCTGCCGGCAGCTTGTGTCTCCCTGTCACTCCCTGTGCATGTTGCAAAAGATACACAGTGAAGCGCCTCTGCACTGGATCCAGGGCATCGCTCGTGGTTGTCGTGGCGACGGTGGTGGAGGTGGTGGTGATGGTGACGGTGGTGGTGGTGGTGGTGGTCAGTTACTGCTTCCCTCTATTCCTTTCACTGTCTATTCTGAGCTGGCCTAGTGTCCTCAGCGTCCTCCTCGCACGTCTGCTCTTTCGTTAAGGGGGAGGCACGAGTGTAGGAGAAGGCAGTTGTGTGGTTCACTTCGGACTCTTCCCCTTCCTCCTCGACATCTTTTCCCTTCTCCAGCGGTGGAGGGCATTGTCACCCTCCGGGAAAACCCAGAAAACTAAACATCAACAAAACCAAACAAGATCTAGGAGTTACTTCGCAGTGAAACAGCATGACGAACTCGAGGCTTGCAAAATTATCTCTTGACTTTCCATTCGGTGCAGTTGTTCTCCTTATGGAAGCCCTTCAAGTCCAAACGTGAGCCAGCAGGGGCCTCCTCAAGTTGCACCCTGCTTGCCGTGGGTTCCCAATCCAATGGCGTGATCCGAACAGTGTACATTTCACTGTATTACTTACGAGCGGTCGCCTCCCTGTCCACAAGCCCAGGCAGGTTGGTGCTGGCCGCCGCTCAGAAGACCAGGCAATCAAGCACCCACAGCCGGATACCCACGGCAACACATGCCCACGGGCAGGCAAGCACCTTAGACAGGTGTGAGAGCATGGGCTCGAGTACACACACACACACAGACAAACACACACACACGCACGCACACACACACACACCCCCTATCTTCCTACCCCGCCACACACAGCACACCCTCACACAACCACAAACATACTGACACACGCTGTCACCTGTGCTTTCCTCTATACCCTCGCACCTGTCTCCCCCCCGCCCAACCCCAACCGCATCCCCTGACCACTGCAAATACTCTGAGAATGGCTGAAACACGCATTCCCAGAGGGGCTCTCAAAAAGGGACACGCAGCCACTCTGTGTTCCAGGTGATAGTCGTCGGTCAGCAGGTGGGCCCAAGCTGCCAGTGTAAACCTGAAACGTCCCTTGTTTAGCCAGATAAATGGGGTCTTCAAGTGGGAGCAGAGTCTGTGCCCATCCTCAAGAGAAGCAAGGCCCTGTGTGGGGCTCTGTGACTGGCCATGTTTGTTAGCCTTGCAAGGTTCCTGTGTGAGGGCAAGGCCAGCCCGCCCAGAGCCAGTCCTTGGCACCCCATGTTGGGGGCGCCTCCGGGTAGGGCCAGCCACTTCTGGCTGCACTGTTGGGCCAGCCCGAGGTGGTGGCCTCAAGCCGAAGCTCCGGGCCTTGAAAGGGAAGCGGAGTCCTGCAACAAAGTGACTTGCAAGCCAGCGGGGTTTTCGCCACCAGTAAGGTGGCTGCCACCTGGTCCAGGAGAAATCCTGTGATTTAGACACTCAGGCAATGTCACCCAGCCAGGTCGCTTGGTGTATCCTTTGCCTTTTACTTCTCCCAAGAGCAGGAGTCAAGAAAAAGGGGGTTGGAGGAAAGGAAGTGGAAAGGACTGCAGGGGGTCCAGCCTCGTGGCCAGTGGTCCTTTCGTCCTGTGCATTTGGTGGTCCGCGTGGGTGCCGGTGGGTGGTTGCTTTCTTTCCTTTTCTCTCCTCCTTCGTGGCACTGTCTGTGTTGGTTTGGTTTTGCTTTTGGTTTTACATTAGAAGGGGAGGAGAACCCAGGCCTGATGATGTAGTGGGGGCAGGGTTAGGCGCTTAGTTGGCCTGGATGGAGCTATACTGCCACCAAGCGGAGATGGTTTCGCTCAAAGCCAGTAACCAGGTCTCAAGGGATGGAGACAGCCACAGGGCTGGAAGCAACGGGCCCAGTGGGGACGGCGCGGCGTGGGGCTGGGGTGGGTGTGTTGTCCTGAGGGTGCACATGGGCAGTGGGCTCCGGGCCGTGCCTTCATGTGTGCTCTCGGCGGGGGACTGGACCCTGGTTGTGCAGCTGGGCAAGGCCCTCAGAAACCCCAGGGGCAGCACGAGATGGCCGCCCCTGGGAGTGCCCGGTGCAAATGGCCCCGACTCCAGGACCTCTAAGACCCTCAGCTTCCGGTGAGGAAGGGGGCTACGTGACTCCAGTGCGGCCGCAGGCAGGGCACCCCGGCACTCCCCAGCAGGGACACCGGAGGAAAAGTTGCAGAGTTGCTCTGGGCCCACCCCCAAAATGGCTGACGGGGGAAGCTCCGCTCCCTGGGCTGGACAGTCCGGGAACTGCCTGCTGTGTCCGGGGCCCCGAGGGCTCGTGATTTTCCCCATAGGGTCGCACTGGCGCGCACGGCGCCCTCACAGGCCTCTGAAACCCCGTGGAGGAGACCTCCTGCGCCTTGGGCAGAACCCATTCTGCCCAGCACAGCGTCGCTGTTTCCTGCGCAGGGCAGAAGACACAGCTCGGCTGCCTGGGCTTTTCACATAACGCATTCCGCCGGATGGCACTGTGGCTCCAGAAATGGCAGTCTCCCCTTTCCCTACCCCCACCGAGCCTTCCGCGCCTGCCTTTAACTTCCAAACAGTGGACGGTGTGTAGTGGTGGCTGTGAAACTGTTAGATCACCTTCCTCGTCCTCGTCCTCGTCCTCGTCCTCGTCCTCGTCCTCGTCCTCCTCCACCTCCTCCTCCTCCTCCTTCTCCCCATCATCATCATCATCATTATCATCATCATCAACAGCAGCAGCAGCAGCAGCCACAGAGGCACCAATATCCCATTATCCTCATCCCCATCCATAGTCCAGCTCACCGACCACCCATGTCACCTTCAGCTGGGCTCTTCACCAACTTGGCCACTTTCCACCAAACCCGCAAGTGTAGCTAGGCAGTTCTTGATTCCCTTGATGCCCTGGTTCACAGTGAACGCCGCTGTCGACGACACTGCAGAGATAGCACCAGTGAGCTTGCAGTTTCTTCTTTGTATCTTCTGACTCCTGTCCTGTGGCTTGTCTGCACCGCATCACTTCCTAGGGAGCAACCTCTGTTCTGCTCAAGTTGAGTGCTTCACTGGGACAAAGAGCCTGTGGGTCAGTGGCAGACACATCCCGGGAAGGTTCCGAAGGTTGTGAACCCTTCTTTACTTGAGTCACAAGGGTCCGGAGGTGACCACCGCGCTGCATCCCTGCGTGGAAACCCCGAGCATCCTTTGTGCGCAGGGGTGGGACTTTTGGGGATGGCATGGGTCGCACCGGTGGGCCTACTTGGGGAAGGCCACTTGGCCTCGACTACATTTGTCCACAAGTTCGCTACCACCGGGGTCTTTCTTCCCGCAGGCCTCGCTAGCCAGGCTCTCAGGCTTCAGTTCTGCGCCAGAAGCCCGTCCACATGTCATGCTCAATTCTTTCCAGGTGCCCCTGTGAATTTTTATCCTTTGGGAGAAGTGGGATACAGGGCGGAGGGGGAGGGGAAGTGGGTCTTGGGGTTTGGAGGGTCATGTGGAAGAAGGGAGCTTTTTGGCTTGCTTTGGCATGGAGATCACTCTGTTTCTCAACCTAACCTCTGACACTGGCCTAGTGTTCTCACTGGAAGACCCGTGAGATCTTGCAGGGGAAATTATGGATCCTCGGGAAACACGCGCGCGCGCACACACACACACACACAGTCACACACACACACACACTTACACACGGACACGCACATGCACACATCTCAGAAACCACTTCTGAAAAACCACTCAACACCTTACCCGAAGGCTTACCCTAACCCGTACCCTAATCCTAACCCGTACACTAACACTAACCCGTACCCTAACACTTACGCTAACCTTAAACCGTTGTCGTACCTGTACCCTAAACCCCTTCCCTAACCCTAACACTAACCCTAACCCTAACCCTTACCCGAAGCCTTACCCTAAACCGTACCCTCATCCTAACCCGTACACTAACACTAACCCGTACCCTAACACTTACGCTAACCCTAAACCGTTGTCGTACACTAACCTGTACCCTAAACCGTACCCGTTCCCTAACCCTAACTCTAATCCTAACCGTCACCCGTACGCGTTCCCTAACCCTAACCCGTACCCGTACCCTAACAACTACCCTAACCGTACCCTAACACGTACGCTAACCCTAAACCGTTGTCATACCCTGATCTGTACCCTAAACCGTACCCGTTCCCTAACCCTAACCTTAAACGTAACCCTAAACCTTACCTGAAGCCTTACCCTAACCCGTACCCTAATTCTAACCCGTACACTAATACTAACCCGTACTCTAACACGTACGCTAACCATAACCCGTTGTCGTACACTAACCTGCACCCTAAACCGTACCCGTTCCCTAACCCTAACCCTAACCCTAACATTAACACTAACGCTTACCCTAATCCTTACCCTAACCCGTACCATAATCCTAATCCGTACAGTAACACTAACCCGTATCCTAACACGTACGCTAACCCTAAACCGTTGTCGTACCCTAACCTGTACCATAAACCGTACCCGTTCCCTAACGCTAACCCTAACCCTAACCATAACCATAACCCTAACCCTAACCATATCCATAACCCTAACCCTAACACTAACCCTAACCCAAACCCTAACACTAACCCTAACCCTAACCCCTAACCACAACCACAACCCCAACCGTAACCCTAACCCTAACCCTAACTAAAACCCTAACCCTACTACCTCTAACCCTAACCCTAACCCTAACCCTAAACCTAACCCCTAACCACAACACCAACACCAACCCTATGATGCATTTCCAGGCAGAACCTCAAAACGAGGGATCAGGGCCTTTATCCAGAGCCGACTGGGATGTGTAGAGAGCAGAAAAAGGTCCAACGTAAAAGCTGAGAGGAACCTTCTATTCGGGGATCTTACTGAGGACTACAGACACGGCGACAGCCACTCACAAAGTGCTATGGAAAGGTTTTGAATTAGTACGGGAGGAAGGAGCCAGGCTATGTAGGAGTTTTCGTTGAATAAAAGAGGAAAAAATAGAAACATGTCAGGGAATACCAAAAGATTGCTGCTAATCACAAAGACAAAAAACAAAACAATGAAATAAACACAGCACCAGCACCACCACGAACAACAACAACAACAACAACAACAACAGCAACACCTCACCCAGAACATCTCAAGTCAGAGATTTGAGCGCTTTTCTAATCATGGGAAGACACAAGAGTCTTGGTCCATTGAAATCATTCCTAGGTGTGCATCTGAACTTTCCAGGACTACTATCCTGCTTTTCTCCATCTTGAATTGCCCTCGGGGACCACCCTTGGGGGCAGAGGCAGTGTGTGAGTGCCGATGGCAGGGCCACAACCTTTGTTTACTGAAGAGGCTGGTGACATTTTGTGTCCGCAGATGCAAAGCAAAGCAGGCGGTCACCGTGGCGTGAGTGTTTAAGGATGTCATGCCCATATGCCACCCAGAGCCTGGCGCGAGACCAATGTGGAAGGTGATCGTGAGGCTCCTTACAGTTTCCTCAACGTTTCCTTTCTTTGCTCCTCTAAAGTCTTCCTAGGTGTGCAGAGCGAGCAGGCGGGAGCTCCAAGGGAAAGCACATCCACGTCCCAGGGATTTCGCACACGCTGAAGTATCTGGAGGACTCTTAGAATTGAGGAGTGGAGTGTCTGTTTGGGACATTCTTGTAGGCCAAGCTGTCCCAGGAAGTAGGCCCACCTTTGAAATTGGTGAGAAAAAACAAACACACGAAAACATCCCGCGACCACAAAAGTCACCACCTTCCTGTCGGGTAGGGCCTAAGGGGGATCTTTCCCAGGCATGAAACATCAGGGCACATCGGACACTGATTTGGGGGAAATGCAGGGAGGAAGGAGGGCAGGGATTGGGAGCAGCACGTGGTGGAACCCCTACTCTCAGCATCGCTTCACACCCTTGCCTGTGTTCGCCAGGGCTTAATGTTACTGAAATCACTCGGGCTCGCGCACGCACGCCCCCACCACCCCGCACATGGTCACATGCAGGGCAGCACGCCTGCGCAGGCCCCCGCACTGGTACCCACTCTGCCCGTCTCCGTGGACCCGACGGTTGCCCTACCTTCCTTGTTCCCTGTTCTTCCTCCTTGCCCTTTTCTGTTGCTATTTCCACTTCCCAGTTGGGCACTACAGCATCGCCAAACAGGCCTCTCCCTGGACACGCTTCTGCCCCTTGCCTGAGTGGCTGAGACTTAGCCTTGGCTGACGGCTCTTCCCTCAGGAAGCCCCAGGAGGCTTCGGCCGGTTCCATCTGCCAACTTGGGACACAGTGTGCCCTGGGGATCGCCTTCATGCTTCACCTCCATTATGGTTCTTTCTTTTGATTTCTGTTTGCTCTCCGCTTTCGGCTCCTGCCTTCCACTCAATGCCTTACTTTCAGTTCTTCCCTCTGGACAAAAGGCACGGTTGGGAGCGTGCCTGGGAAGCTCAACATGGCCAATACATGTACTTTCCCTGTGCAAGGGAAAATGCCCCCGTGGACTAGGAGAGTAAGGGGCATTCCCTCACAGCCATCCCTTAATTGCCATCGGGGATTACCTCACCCCTCTCGTGTCCCTTACCTCCCCTTAGTAACCTAGAGTTCCCAGGGTTCTACCTAACCTTTCCTGAGTGCCCTGAGTGCATCCCGAGGCTCTTTGGCCCTTTGCAGTGTACCCATGACATACTCAGGGTGTCAGAGGTGGCTCTACCTCTCCTTTTGCCTTCTGTAGGCCCGGCGGGCCCACTGCTGAGTCGGAGCCCTTGATGGCACTCAGGAGGAACCCCCACGCCGCCCCCGCCGCCATGCCCAGGTCAAGGGGCTGCCTGGTGGCCTGTCCTTTCGTCTGCCGGCAGCTTGTGTCTCCCTGTCACTCCCTGTGCATGTTGCAAAAGATACACAGTGAAGCGCCTCTGCACTGGATCCAGGGCATCGCTCGTGGTTGTCGTGGCGACGGTGGTGGAGGTGGTGGTGATGGTGACGGTGGTGGTGGTGGTGGTGGTCAGTTACTGCTTCCCTCTATTCCTTTCACTGTCTATTCTGAGCTGGCCTAGTGTCCTCAGCGTCCTCCTCGCACGTCTGCTCTTTCGTTAAGGGGGAGGCACGAGTGTAGGAGAAGGCAGTCGTGTGGTTCACTTCGGACTCTTCCCCTTCCTCCTCGACATCTTTTCCCTTCTCCAGCGGTGGAGGGCATTGTCACCCTCCGGGAAAACCCAGAAAACTAAACATCAACAAAACCAAACAAGATCTAGGAGTTACTTCGCAGTGAAACAGCATGACGAACTCGAGGCTTGCAAAATTATCTCTTGACTTTCCATTCGGTGCAGTTGTTCTCCTTATGGAAGCCCTTCAAGTCCAAACGTGAGCCAGCAGGGGCCTCCTCAAGTTGCACCCTGCTTGCCGTGGGTTCCCAATCCAATGGCGTGATCCGAACAGTGTACATTTCACTGTATTACTTACGAGCGGTCGCCTCCCTGTCCACAAGCCCAGGCAGGTTGGTGCTGGCCGCCGCTCAGAAGACCAGGCAATCAAGCACCCACAGCCGGATACCCACGGCAACACATGCCCACGGGCAGGCAAGCACCTTAGACAGGTGTGAGAGCATGGGCTCGAGTACACACACACACACAGACAAACACACACACACGCACGCACACACACACACACCCCCTATCTTCCTACCCCGCCACACACAGCACACCCTCACACAACCACAAACATACTGACACACGCTGTCACCTGTGCTTTCCTCTATACCCTCGCACCTGTCTCCCCCCCGCCCAACCCCAACCGCATCCCCTGACCACTGCAAATACTCTGAGAATGGCTGAAACACGCATTCCCAGAGGGGCTCTCAAAAAGGGACACGCAGCCACTCTGTGTTCCAGGTGATAGTCGTCGGTGGGCCCCGACGACTTGGGCCCCGTCAGCAGGTGGGCCCAAGCTGCCAGTGTAAACCTGAAACGTCCCTTGTTTAGCCAGATAAATGGGGTCTTCAAGTGGGAGCAGAGTCTGTGCCCATCCTCAAGAGAAGCAAGGCCCTGTGTGGGGCTCTGTGACTGGCCATGTTTGTTAGCCTTGCAAGGTTCCTGTGTGAGGGCAAGGCCAGCCCGCCCAGAGCCAGTCCTTGGCACCCCATGTTGGGGGCGCCTCCGGGTAGGGCCAGCCACTTCTGGCTGCACTGTTGGGCCAGCCCGAGGTGGTGGCCTCAAGCCGAAGCTCCGGGCCTTGAAAGGGAAGCGGAGTCCTGCAACAAAGTGACTTGCAAGCCAGCGGGGTTTTCGCCACCAGTAAGGTGGCTGCCACCTGGTCCAGGAGAAATCCTGTGATTTAGACACTCAGGCAATGTCACCCAGCCAGGTCGCTTGGTGTATCCTTTGCCTTTTACTTCTCCCAAGAGCAGGAGTCAAGAAAAAGGGGGTTGGAGGAAAGGAAGTGGAAAGGACTGCAGGGGGTCCAGCCTCGTGGCCAGTGGTCCTTTCGTCCTGTGCATTTGGTGGTCCGCGTGGGTGCCGGTGGGTGGTTGCTTTCTTTCCTTTTCTCTCCTCCTTCGTGGCACTGTCTGTGTTGGTTTGGTTTTGCTTTTGGTTTTACATTAGAAGGGGAGGAGAACCCAGGCCTGATGATGTAGTGGGGGCAGGGTTAGGCGCTTAGTTGGCCTGGATGGAGCTATACTGCCACCAAGCGGAGATGGTTTCGCTCAAAGCCAGTTACCAGGTCTCAAGGGATGGAGACAGCCACAGGGCTGGAAGCAACTGGCCCAGTGGGGACGGCGCGGCGTGGGGCTGGGGTGGGTGTGTTGTCCTGAGGGTGCACATGGGCAGTGGGCTCCGGGCCGTGCCTTCATGTGTGCTCTCCGCGGAGGACTGGACCCTGGTTGTGCAGCTGGGCAAGGCCCTCAGAAACCCCAGGGGCAGCACGAGATGGCCGCCCCTGGGAGTGCCCGGTGCAAATGGCCCCGGCTCCAGGACCTCTAAGACCCTCAGCTTCCGGTGAGGAAGGGGGCCACGTGACCCCAGTGCGGCCGCAGGCAGGGCACCCCGGCACTCCCCAGCAGGGACACCGGAGGAAAAGTTGCAGAGTTGCTCTGGGCCCACCCCCAAAATGGCTGACGGGGGAAGCTCCGCTCCCTGGGCTGGACAGTCCGGGAACTGCCTGCTGTGTCCGGGGCCCCGAGAGCTCGTGATTTTCCCCATAGGGTCGCACTGGCGCGCACGGCGCCCTCACAGGCCTCTGAAACCCCGTGGAGGAGACCTCCTGCGCCTTGGGCAGAACCCATTCTGCCCAGCACAGCGTCGCTGTTCCCTGCGCAGGGCAGAAGACACAGCTCGGCTGCCTGGGCTTTTCACATAACGCATTCCGCCGGATGGCACTGTGGCTCCAGAAATGGCAGTCTCCCCTTTCCCTACCCCCACCGAGCCTTCCGCGCCTGCCTTTAACTTCCAAACAGTGGACGGTGTGTAGTGGTGGCTGTGAAACTGTTAGATCACCTTCCTCGTCCTCGTCCTCGTCCTCGTCCTCGTCCTCGTCCTCCTCCACCTCCTCCTCCTCCTCCTTCTCCCCATCATCATCATCATCATTATCATCATCATCAACAGCAGCAGCAGCAGCAGCCACAGAGGCACCAATATCCCATTATCCTCATCCCCATCCATAGTCCAGCTCACCGACCACCCATGTCACCTTCAGCTGGGCTCTTCACCAACTTGGCCACTTTCCACCAAACCCGCAAGTGTAGCTAGGCAGTTCTTGATTCCCTTGATGCCCTGGTTCACAGTGAACGCCGCTGTCGACGACACTGCAGAGATCCCACCAGTGAGCTTGCAGTTTCTTCTTTGTATCTTCTGACTCCTGTCCTGTGGCTTGTCTGCACCGCATCACTTCCTAGGGAGCAACCTCTGTTCTGCTCAAGTTGAGTGCTTCACTGGGACAAAGAGCCTGTGGGTCAGTGGCAGACACATCCCGGGAAGGTTCCGAAGGTTGTGAACCCTTCTTTACTTGAGTCACAAGGGTCCGGAGGTGACCACCGCGCTGCATCCCTGCGTGGAAACCCCGAGCATCCTTTGTGCGCAGGGGTGGGACTTTTGGGGATGGCATGGGTCGCACCGGTGGGCCTACTTGGGGAAGGCCACTTGGCCTCGACTACATTTGTCCACAAGTTCGCTACCACCGGGGTCTTTCTTCCCGCAGGCCTCGCTAGCCAGGCTCTCAGGCTTCAGTTCTGCGCCAGAAGCCCGTCCACATGTCATGCTCAATTCTTTCCAGGTGCCCCTGTGAATTTTTATCCTTTGGGAGAAGTGGGATACAGGGCGGAGGGGGAGGGGAAGTGGGTCTTGGGGTTTGGAGGGTCATGTGGAAGAAGGGAGCTTTTTGGCTTGCTTTGGCATGGAGATCACTCTGTTTCTCAACCTAACCTCTGACACTGGCCTAGTGTTCTCACTGGAAGACCCGTGAGATCTTGCAGGGGAAATTATGGATCCCCGGGAAACACGCGCGCGCACACACACACACACAGTCACACACACACACACACTCACACACGGACACGCACATGCACACATCTCAGAAACCACTTCTGAAGAACCACTCAACACCTTACCCGAAGGCTTACCCTAACCCGTACCCTAATCCTAACCCGTACACTAACACTAACCCGTACCCTAACACTTACGCTAACCTTAAACCGTTGTCGTACCTGTACCCTAAACCCCTTCCCTAACCCTAACACTAACCCTAACCCTAACCCTTACCCGAAGCCTTACCCTAAACCGTACCCTCATCCTAACCCGTACACTAACACTAACCCGTACCCTAACACTTACGCTAACCCTAAACCGTTGTCGTACACTAACCTGTACCCTAAACCGTACCCGTTCCCTAACCCTAACTCTAATCCTAACCGTCACCCGTACGCGTTCCCTAACCCTAACCCGTACCCGTACCCTAACAACTACCCTAACCGTACCCTAACACGTACGCTAACCCTAAACCGTTGTCATACCCTGATCTGTACCCTAAACCGTACCCGTTCCCTAACCCTAACCTTAAACGTAACCCTAAACCTTACCTGAAGCCTTACCCTAACCCGTACCCTAATTCTAACCCGTACACTAATACTAACCCGTACTCTAACACGTACGCTAACCCTAACCCGTTGTCGTACACTAACCTGCACCCTAAACCGTACCCGTTCCCTAACCCTAACCCTAACCCTAACATTAACACTAACGCTTACCCTAATCCTTACCCTAACCCGTACCATAATCCTAATCCGTACAGGAACACTAACCCGTATCCTAACACGTACGCTAACCCTAAACCGTTGTCGTACCCTAACCTGTACCATAAACCGTACCCGTTCCCTAACGCTAACCCTAACCCTAACCATAACCATAACCCTAACCCTAACCATATCCATAACCCTAACCCTAACACTAACCCTAACCCAAACCCTAACACTAACCCTAACCCTAACCCCTAACCACAACCACAACCCCAACCGTAACCCTAACCCTAACCCTAACTAAAACCCTAACCCTACTACCTCTAACCCTAACCCTAACCCTAACCCTAAACCTAACCCCTAACCACAACACCAACACCAACCCTATGATGCATTTCCAGGCAGAACCTCAAAACGAGGGATCAGGGCCTTTATCCAGAGCCGACTGGGATGTGTAGAGAGCAGAAAAAGGTCCAACGTAAAAGCTGAGAGGAACCTTCTATTCGGGGATCTTACTGAGGACTACAGACACGGCGACAGCCACTCACAAAGTGCTATGGAAAGGTTTTGAATTAGTACGGGAGGAAGGAGCCAGGCTATGTAGGAGTTTTCGTTGAATAAAAGAGGAAAAAATAGAAACATGTCGGGGAATACCAAAAGATTGCTGCTAATCACAAAGACAAAAAACAAAACAATGAAATAAACACAGCACCAGCACCACCACGAACAACAACAACAACAACAACAACAACAGCAACACCTCACCCAGAACATCTCAAGTCAGAGATTTGAGCGCTTTTCTAATCATGGGAAGACACAAGAGTCTTGGTCCATTGAAATCATTCCTAGGTGTGCATCTGAACTTTCCAGGACTACTATCCTGCTTTTCTCCATCTTGAATTGCCCTCGGGGACCACCCTTGGGGGCAGAGGCAGTGTGTGAGTGCCGATGGCAGGGCCACAACCTTTGTTTACTGAAGAGGCTGGTGACATTTTGTGTCCGCAGATGCAAAGCAAAGCAGGCGGTCACCGTGGCGTGAGTGTTTAAGGATGTCATGCCCATATGCCACCCAGAGCCTGGCGCGAGACCAATGTGGAAGGTGAGCGTGAGGCTCCTTACAGTTTCCTCAACGTTTCCTTTCTTTGCTCCTCTAAAGTCTTCCTAGGTGTGCAGAGCGAGCAGGAGGGAGCTCCAAGGGAAAGCACATCCACGTCCCAGGGATTTCGCACAGGCTGAAGTATCTGGAGGACTCTTAGAATTGAGGAGTGGAGTGTCTGTTTGGGGCATTCTTGTAGGCCAAGCTGTCCCAGGAAGTAGGCCCACCTTTGAAATTGGTGAGAAAAAACAAACACACGAAAACATCCCGCGACCACAAAAGTCACCACCTTCCTGTCGGGTAGGGCCTAAGGGGGATCTTTCCCAGGCATGAAACATCAGGGCACATCGGACACTGATTTGGGGGAAATGCAGGGAGGAAGGAGGGCAGGGATTGGGAGCAGCACGTGGTGGAACCCCTACTCTCAGCATCGCTTCACACCCTTGCCTGTGTTCGCCAGGGCTTAATGTTACTGAAATCACTCGGGCTCGCGCACGCACGCCCCCACCACCCCGCACATGGTCACATGCAGGGCAGCACGCCTGCGCAGGCCCCCGCACTGGTACCCACTCTGCCCGTCTCCGTGGACCCGACGGTTGCCCTACCTTCCTTGTTCCCTGTTCTTCCTCCTTGCCCTTTTCTGTTGCTATTTCCACTTCCCAGTTGGGCACTACAGCATCGCCAAACAGGCCTCTCCCTGGACACGCTTCTGCCCCTTGCCTGAGTGGCTGAGACTTAGCCTTGGCTGACGGCTCTTCCCTCAGGAAGCCCCAGGAGGCTTCGGCCGGTTCCATCTGCCAACTTGGGACACAGTGTGCCCTGGGGATCGCCTTCATGCTTCACCTCCATTATGGTTCTTTCTTTTGATTTCTGTTTGCTCTCCGCTTTCGGCTCCTGCCTTCCACTCAATGCCTTACTTTCAGTTCTTCCCTCTGGACAAAAGGCACGGTTGGGAGCGTGCCTGGGAAGCTCAACATGGCCAATACATGTACTTTCCCTGTGCAAGGGAAAATGCCCCCGTGGACTAGGAGAGTAAGGGGCATTCCCTCACAGCCATCCCTTAATTGCCATCGGGGATTACCTCACCCCTCTCGTGTCCCTTACCTCCCCTTAGTAACCTAGAGTTCCCAGGGTTCTACCTAACCTTTCCTGAGTGCCCTGAGTGCATCCCGAGGCTCTTTGGCCCTTTGCAGTGTACCCATGACATACTCAGGGTGTCAGAGGTGGCTCTACCTCTCCTTTTGCCTTCTGTAGGCCCGGCGGGCCCACTGCTGAGTCGGAGCCCTTGATGGCACTCAGGAGGAACCCCCACGCCGCCCCCGCCGCCATGCCCAGGTCAAGGGGCTGCCTGGTGGCCTGTCCTTTCGTCTGCCGGCAGCTTGTGTCTCCCTGTCACTCCCTGTGCATGTTGCAAAAGATACACAGTGAAGCGCCTCTGCACTGGATCCAGGGCATCGCTCGTGGTTGTCGTGGCGACGGTGGTGGAGGTGGTGGTGATGGTGACGGTGGTGGTGGTGGTGGTGGTCAGTTACTGCTTCCCTCTATTCCTTTCACTGTCTATTCTGAGCTGGCCTAGTGTCCTCAGCGTCCTCCTCGCACGTCTGCTCTTTCGTTAAGGGGGAGGCACGAGTGTAGGAGAAGGCAGTCGTGTGGTTCACTTCGGACTCTTCCCCTTCCTCCTCGACATCTTTTCCCTTCTCCAGCGGTGGAGGGCATTGTCACCCTCCGGGAAAACCCAGAAAACTAAACATCAACAAAACCAAACAAGATCTAGGAGTTACTTCGCAGTGAAACAGCATGACGAACTCGAGGCTTGCAAAATTATCTCTTGACTTTCCATTCGGTGCAGTTGTTCTCCTTATGGAAGCCCTTCAAGTCCAAACGTGAGCCAGCAGGGGCCTCCTCAAGTTGCACCCTGCTTGCCGTGGGTTCCCAATCCAATGGCGTGATCCGAACAGTGTACATTTCACTGTATTACTTACGAGCGGTCGCCTCCCTGTCCACAAGCCCAGGCAGGTTGGTGCTGGCCGCCGCTCAGAAGACCAGGCAATCAAGCACCCACAGCCGGATACCCACGGCAACACACGCCCACGGGCAGGCAAGCACCTTAGACAGGTGTGAGAGCATGGGCTCGAGTACACACACACACACAAACACACACACACACACACACACACACATACACACCCTATCTTCCTACCCCGCCACACACAGCACACCCTCACACAACCACAAACATACTGACACACGCTGTCACCTGTGCTTTCCTCTATACCCTCGCACCTGTCTCCCCCCCGCCCAACCCCAACCCCATCCCCTGACCACTGCAAATACTCTGAGAATGGCTGAAACACGCATTCCCAGAGGGGCTCTCAAAAAGGGACACGCAGCCACTCTGTGTTCCAGGTGATAGTCGTCGGTCAGCAGGTGGGCCCAAGCTGCCAGTGTAAACCTGAAACGTCCCTTGTTTAGCCAGATAAATGGGGTCTTCAAGTGGGAGCAGAGTCTGTGCCCATCCTCAAGAGAAGCAAGGCCCTGTGTGGGGCTCTGTGACTGGCCATGTTTGTTAGCCTTGCAAGGTTCCTGTGTGAGGGCAAGGCCAGCCCGCCCAGAGCCAGTCCTTGGCACCCCATGTTGGGGGCGCCTCCGGGTAGGGCCAGCCACTTCTGGCTGCACTGTTGGGCCAGCCCGAGGTGGTGGCCTCAAGCCGAAGCTCCGGGCCTTGAAAGGGAAGCGGAGTCCTGCAACAAAGTGACTTGCAAGCCAGCGGGGTTTTCGCCACCAGTAAGGTGGCTGCCACCTGGTCCAGGAGAAATCCTGTGATTTAGACACTCAGGCAATGTCACCCAGCCAGGTCGCTTGGTGTATCCTTTGCCTTTTACTTCTCCCAAGAGCAGGAGTCAAGAAAAAGGGGGTTGGAGGAAAGGAAGTGGAAAGGACTGCAGGGGGTCCAGCCTCGTGGCCAGTGGTCCTTTCGTCCTGTGCATTTGGTGGTCCGCGTGGGTGCCGGTGGGTGGTTGCTTTCTTTCCTTTTCTCTCCTCCTTCGTGGCACTGTCTGTGTTGGTTTGGTTTTGCTTTTGGTTTTACATTAGAAGGGGAGGAGAACCCAGGCCTGATGATGTAGTGGGGGCAGGGTTAGGCGCTTAGTTGGCCTGGATGGAGCTATACTGCCACCAAGCGGAGATGGTTTCGCTCAAAGCCAGTTACCAGGTCTCAAGGGATGGAGACAGCCACAGGGCTGGAAGCAACGGGCCCAGTGGGGACGGCGCGGCGTGGGGCTGGGGTGGGTGTGTTGTCCTGAGGGTGCACATGGGCAGTGGGCTCCGGGCCGTGCCTTCATGTGTGCTCTCCGCGGAGGACTGGACCCTGGTTGTGCAGCTGGGCAAGGCCCTCAGAAACCCCAGGGGCAGCACGAGATGGCCGCCCCTGGGAGTGCCCGGTGCAAATGGCCCCGGCTCCAGGACCTCTAAGACCCTCAGCTTCCGGTGAGGAAGGGGGCCACGTGACCCCAGTGCGGCCGCAGGCAGGGCACCCCGGCACTCCCCAGCAGGGACACCGGAGGAAAAGTTGCAGAGTTGCTCTGGGCCCACCCCCAAAATGGCTGACGGGGGAAGCTCCGCTCCCTGGGCTGGACAGTCCGGGAACTGCCTGCTGTGTCCGGGGCCCCGAGAGCTCGTGATTTTCCCCATAGGGTCGCACTGGCGCGCACGGCGCCCTCACAGGCCTCTGAAACCCCGTGGAGGAGACCTCCTGCTCCTTGGGCAGAACCCATTCTGCCCAGCACAGCGTCGCTGTTCCCTGCGCAGGGCAGAAGACACAGCTCGGCTGCCTGGGCTTTTCACATAACGCATTCCGCCGGATGGCACTGTGGCTCCAGAAATGGCAGTCTCCCCTTTCCCTACCCCCACCGAGCCTTCCGCGCCTGCCTTTAACTTCCAAACAGTGGACGGTGTGTAGTGGTGGCTGTGAAACTGTTAGATCACCTTCCTCGTCCTCGTCCTCGTCCTCGTCCTCGTCCTCGTCCTCCTCCGCCTCCTCCTCCTCCTCCTTCTCCCCATCAT
Organism: Lagenorhynchus albirostris; assembly: GCF_949774975.1. Taxonomy (NCBI): domain Eukaryota; kingdom Metazoa; phylum Chordata; class Mammalia; order Artiodactyla; family Delphinidae; genus Lagenorhynchus; species Lagenorhynchus albirostris. The sequence goes on along the minus strand of NC_083116.1, from coordinate 82,830,800 downwards.
CATCATCATCATTATCATCATCATCAACAGCAGCAGCAGCAGCAGCCACAGAGGCACCAATATCCCATTATCCTCATCCCCATCCATAGTCCAGCTCACCGACCACCCATGTCACCTTCAGCTGGGCTCTTCACCAACTTGGCCACTTTCCACCAAACCCGCAAGTGTAGCTAGGCAGTTCTTGATTCCCTTGATGCCCTGGTTCACAGTGAACGCCGCTGTCGACGACACTGCAGAGATAGCACCAGTGAGCTTGCAGTTTCTTCTTTGTATCTTCTGACTCCTGTCCTGTGGCTTGTCTGCACCGCATCACTTCCTAGGGAGCAACCTCTGTTCTGCTCAAGTTGAGTGCTTCACTGGGACAAAGAGCCTGTGGGTCAGTGGCAGACACATCCCGGGAAGGTTCCGAAGGTTGTGAACCCTTCTTTACTTGAGTCACAAGGGTCCGGAGGTGACCACCGCGCTGCATCCCTGCGTGGAAACCCCGAGCATCCTTTGTGCGCAGGGGTGGGACTTTTGGGGATGGCATGGGTCGCACCGGTGGGCCTACTTGGGGAAGGCCACTTGGCCTCGACTACATTTGTCCACAAGTTCGCTACCACCGGGGTCTTTCTTCCCGCAGGCCTCGCTAGCCAGGCTCTCAGGCTTCAGTTCTGCGCCAGAAGCCCGTCCACATGTCATGCTCAATTCTTTCCAGGTGCCCCTGTGAATTTTTATCCTTTGGGAGAAGTGGGATACAGGGCGGAGGGGGAGGGGAAGTGGGTCTTGGGGTTTGGAGGGTCATGTGGAAGAAGGGAGCTTTTTGGCTTGCTTTGGCATGGAGATCACTCTGTTTCTCAACCTAACCTCTGACACTGGCCTAGTGTTCTCACTGGAAGACCCGTGAGATCTTGCAGGGGAAATTATGGATCCTCGGGAAACACGCGCGCGCGCACACACACACACACACAGTCACACACACACACACACTTACACACGGACACGCACATGCACACATCTCAGAAACCACTTCTGAAAAACCACTCAACACCTTACCCGAAGGCTTACCCTAACCCGTACCCTAATCCTAACCCGTACACTAACACTAACCCGTACCCTAACACTTACGCTAACCTTAAACCGTTGTCGTACCTGTACCCTAAACCCCTTCCCTAACCCTAACACTAACCCTAACCCTAACCCTTACCCGAAGCCTTACCCTAAACCGTACCCTCATCCTAACCCGTACACTAACACTAACCCGTACCCTAACACTTACGCTAACCCTAAACCGTTGTCGTACACTAACCTGTACCCTAAACCGTACCCGTTCCCTAACCCTAACTCTAATCCTAACCGTCACCCGTACGCGTTCCCTAACCCTAACCCGTACCCGTACCCTAACAACTACCCTAACCGTACCCTAACACGTACGCTAACCCTAAACCGTTGTCATACCCTGATCTGTACCCTAAACCGTACCCGTTCCCTAACCCTAACCTTAAACGTAACCCTAAACCTTACCTGAAGCCTTACCCTAACCCGTACCCTAATTCTAACCCGTACACTAATACTAACCCGTACTCTAACACGTACGCTAACCCTAACCCGTTGTCGTACACTAACCTGCACCCTAAACCGTACCCGTTCCCTAACCCTAACCCTAACCCTAACATTAACACTAACGCTTACCCTAATCCTTACCCTAACCCGTACCATAATCCTAATCCGTACAGTAACACTAACCCGTATCCTAACACGTACGCTAACCCTAAACCGTTGTCGTACCCTAACCTGTACCATAAACCGTACCCGTTCCCTAACGCTAACCCTAACCCTAACCATAACCATAACCCTAACCCTAACCCCTAACCACAACCACAACCCCAACCGTAACCCTAACCCTAACCCTAACTAAAACCCTAACCCTACTACCTCTAACCCTAACCCTAACCCTAACCCTAAACCTAACCCCTAACCACAACACCAACACCAACCCTATGATGCATTTCCAGGCAGAACCTCAAAACGAGGGATCAGGGCCTTTATCCAGAGCCGACTGGGATGTGTAGAGAGCAGAAAAAGGTCCAACGTAAAAGCTGAGAGGAACCTTTTATTCGGGGATCTTACTGAGGACTACAGACACGGCGACAGCCACTCACAAAGTGCTATGGAAAGGTTTTGAATTAGTACGGGAGGAAGGAGCCAGGCTATGTAGGAGTTTTCGTTGAATAAAAGAGGAAAAAATAGAAACATGTCAGGGAATACCAAAAGATTGCTGCTAATCACAAAGACAAAAAACAAAACAATGAAATAAACACAGCACCAGCACCACCACGAACAACAACAACAACAACAACAACAACAGCAACACCTCACCCAGAACATCTCAAGTCAGAGATTTGAGCGCTTTTCTAATCATGGGAAGACACAAGAGTCTTGGTCCATTGAAATCATTCCTAGGTGTGCATCTGAACTTTCCAGGACTACTATCCTGCTTTTCTCCATCTTGAATTGCCCTCGGGGGCCACCCTTGGGGGCAGAGGCAGTGTGTGAGTGCCGATGGCAGGGCCACAACCTTTGTTTACTGAAGAGGCTGGTGACATTTTGTGTCCGCAGATGCAAAGCAAAGCAGGCGGTCACCGTGGCGTGAGTGTTTAAGGATGTCATGCCCATATGCCACCCAGAGCCTGGCGCGAGACCAACGTGGAAGGTGATCGTGAGGCTCCTTACAGTTTCCTCAACGTTTCCTTTCTTTGCTCCTCTAAAGTCTTCCTAGGTGTGCAGAGCGAGCAGGAGGGAGCTCCAAGGGAAAGCACATCCACGTCCCAGGGATTTCGCACACGCTGAAGTATCTGGAGGACTCTTAGAATTGAGGAGTGGAGTGTCTGTTTGGGGCATTCTTGTAGGCCAAGCTGTCCCAGGAAGTAGGCCCACCTTTGAAATTGGTGAGAAAAAACAAACACACGAAAACATCCCGCGACCACAAAAGTCACCACCTTCCTGTCGGGTAGGGCCTAAGGGGGATCTTTCCCAGGCATGAAACATCAGGGCACATCGGACACTGATTTGGGGGAAATGCAGGGAGGAAGGAGGGCAGGGATTGGGAGCAGCACGTGGTGGAACCCCTACTCTCAGCATCGCTTCACACCCTTGCCTGTGTTCGCCAGGGCTTAATGTTACTGAAATCACTCGGGCTCGCGCACGCACGCCCCCACCACCCCGCACATGGTCACATGCAGGGCAGCACGCCTGCGCAGGCCCCCGCACTGGTACCCACTCTGCCCGTCTCCGTGGACCCGACGGTTGCCCTACCTTCCTTGTTCCCTGTTCTTCCTCCTTGCCCTTTTCTGTTGCTATTTCCACTTCCCAGTTGGGCACTACAGCATCGCCAAACAGGCCTCTCCCTGGACACGCTTCTGCCCCTTGCCTGAGTGGCTGAGACTTAGCCTTGGCTGACGGCTCTTCCCTCAGGAAGCCCCAGGAGGCTTCGGCCGGTTCCATCTGCCAACTTGGGACACAGTGTGCCCTGGGGATCGCCTTCATGCTTCACCTCCATTATGGTTCTTTCTTTTGATTTCTGTTTGCTCTCCGCTTTCGGCTCCTGCCTTCCACTCAATGCCTTACTTTCAGTTCTTCCCTCTGGACAAAAGGCACGGTTGGGAGCGTGCCTGGGAAGCTCAACATGGCCAATACATGTACTTTCCCTGTGCAAGGGAAAATGCCCCCGTGGACTAGGAGAGTAAGGGGCATTCCCTCACAGCCATCCCTTAATTGCCATCGGGGATTACCTCACCCCTCTCGTGTCCCTTACCTCCCCTTAGTAACCTAGAGTTCCCAGGGTTCTACCTAACCTTTCCTGAGTGCCCTGAGTGCATCCCGAGGCTCTTTGGCCCTTTGCAGTGTACCCATGACATACTCAGGGTGTCAGAGGTGGCTCTACCTCTCCTTTTGCCTTCTGTAGGCCCGGCGGGCCCACTGCTGAGTCGGAGCCCTTGATGGCACTCAGGAGGAACCCCCACGCCGCCCCCGCCGCCATGCCCAGGTCAAGGGGCTGCCTGGTGGCCTGTCCTTTCGTCTGCCGGCAGCTTGTGTCTCCCTGTCACTCCCTGTGCATGTTGCAAAAGATACACAGTGAAGCGCCTCTGCACTGGATCCAGGGCATCGCTCGTGGTTGTCGTGGCGACGGTGGTGGAGGTGGTGGTGATGGTGACGGTGGTGGTGGTGGTGGTGGTCAGTTACTGCTTCCCTCTATTCCTTTCACTGTCTATTCTGAGCTGGCCTAGTGTCCTCAGCGTCCTCCTCGCACGTCTGCTCTTTCGTTAAGGGGGAGGCACGAGTGTAGGAGAAGGCAGTCGTGTGGTTCACTTCGGACTCTTCCCCTTCCTCCTCGACATCTTTTCCCTTCTCCAGCGGTGGAGGGCATTGTCACCCTCCGGGAAAACCCAGAAAACTAAACATCAACAAAACCAAACAAGATCTAGGAGTTACTTCGCAGTGAAACAGCATGACGAACTCGAGGCTTGCAAAATTATCTCTTGACTTTCCATTCGGTGCAGTTGTTCTCCTTATGGAAGCCCTTCAAGTCCAAACGTGAGCCAGCAGGGGCCTCCTCAAGTTGCACCCTGCTTGCCGTGGGTTCCCAATCCAATGGCGTGATCCGAACAGTGTACATTTCACTGTATTACTTACGAGCGGTCGCCTCCCTGTCCACAAGCCCAGGCAGGTTGGTGCTGGCCGCCGCTCAGAAGACCAGGCAATCAAGCACCCACAGCCGGATACCCACGGCAACACATGCCCACGGGCAGGCAAGCACCTTAGACAGGTGTGAGAGCATGGGCTCGAGTACACACACACACACAGACAAACACACACACACGCACGCACACACACACACACCCCCTATCTTCCTACCCCGCCACACACAGCACACCCTCACACAACCACAAACATACTGACACACGCTGTCACCTGTGCTTTCCTCTATACCCTCGCACCTGTCTCCCCCCCGCCCAACCCCAACCGCATCCCCTGACCACTGCAAATACTCTGAGAATGGCTGAAACACGCATTCCCAGAGGGGCTCTCAAAAAGGGACACGCAGCCACTCTGTGTTCCAGGTGATAGTCGTCGGTCAGCAGGTGGGCCCAAGCTGCCAGTGTAAACCTGAAACGTCCCTTGTTTAGCCAGATAAATGGGGTCTTCAAGTGGGAGCAGAGTCTGTGCCCATCCTCAAGAGAAGCAAGGCCCTGTGTGGGGCTCTGTGACTGGCCATGTTTGTTAGCCTTGCAAGGTTCCTGTGTGAGGGCAAGGCCAGCCCGCCCAGAGCCAGTCCTTGGCACCCCATGTTGGGGGCGCCTCCGGGTAGGGCCAGCCACTTCTGGCTGCACTGTTGGGCCAGCCCGAGGTGGTGGCCTCAAGCCGAAGCTCCGGGCCTTGAAAGGGAAGCGGAGTCCTGCAACAAAGTGACTTGCAAGCCAGCGGGGTTTTCGCCACCAGTAAGGTGGCTGCCACCTGGTCCAGGAGAAATCCTGTGATTTAGACACTCAGGCAATGTCACCCAGCCAGGTCGCTTGGTGTATCCTTTGCCTTTTACTTCTCCCAAGAGCAGGAGTCAAGAAAAAGGGGGTTGGAGGAAAGGAAGTGGAAAGGACTGCAGGGGGTCCAGCCTCGTGGCCAGTGGTCCTTTCGTCCTGTGCATTTGGTGGTCCGCGTGGGTGCCGGTGGGTGGTTGCTTTCTTTCCTTTTCTCTCCTCCTTCGTGGCACTGTCTGTGTTGGTTTGGTTTTGCTTTTGGTTTTACATTAGAAGGGGAGGAGAACCCAGGCCTGATGATGTAGTGGGGGCAGGGTTAGGCGCTTAGTTGGCCTGGATGGAGCTATACTGCCACCAAGCGGAGATGGTTTCGCTCAAAGCCAGTAACCAGGTCTCAAGGGATGGAGACAGCCACAGGGCTGGAAGCAACGGGCCCAGTGGGGACGGCGCGGCGTGGGGCTGGGGTGGGTGTGTTGTCCTGAGGGTGCACATGGGCAGTGGGCTCCGGGCCGTGCCTTCATGTGTGCTCTCGGCGGGGGACTGGACCCTGGTTGTGCAGCTGGGCAAGGCCCTCAGAAACCCCAGGGGCAGCACGAGATGGCCGCCCCTGGGAGTGCCCGGTGCAAATGGCCCCGACTCCAGGACCTCTAAGACCCTCAGCTTCCGGTGAGGAAGGGGGCTACGTGACTCCAGTGCGGCCGCAGGCAGGGCACCCCGGCACTCCCCAGCAGGGACACCGGAGGAAAAGTTGCAGAGTTGCTCTGGGCCCACCCCCAAAATGGCTGACGGGGGAAGCTCCGCTCCCTGGGCTGGACAGTCCGGGAACTGCCTGCTGTGTCCGGGGCCCCGAGGGCTCGTGATTTTCCCCATAGGGTCGCACTGGCGCGCACGGCGCCCTCACAGGCCTCTGAAACCCCGTGGAGGAGACCTCCTGCGCCTTGGGCAGAACCCATTCTGCCCAGCACAGCGTCGCTGTTTCCTGCGCAGGGCAGAAGACACAGCTCGGCTGCCTGGGCTTTTCACATAACGCATTCCGCCGGATGGCACTGTGGCTCCAGAAATGGCAGTCTCCCCTTTCCCTACCCCCACCGAGCCTTCCGCGCCTGCCTTTAACTTCCAAACAGTGGACGGTGTGTAGTGGTGGCTGTGAAACTGTTAGATCACCTTCCTCGTCCTCGTCCTCGTCCTCGTCCTCGTCCTCGTCCTCGTCCTCCTCCACCTCCTCCTCCTCCTCCTTCTCCCCATCATCATCATCATCATTATCATCATCATCAACAGCAGCAGCAGCAGCAGCCACAGAGGCACCAATATCCCATTATCCTCATCCCCATCCATAGTCCAGCTCACCGACCACCCATGTCACCTTCAGCTGGGCTCTTCACCAACTTGGCCACTTTCCACCAAACCCGCAAGTGTAGCTAGGCAGTTCTTGATTCCCTTGATGCCCTGGTTCACAGTGAACGCCGCTGTCGACGACACTGCAGAGATAGCACCAGTGAGCTTGCAGTTTCTTCTTTGTATCTTCTGACTCCTGTCCTGTGGCTTGTCTGCACCGCATCACTTCCTAGGGAGCAACCTCTGTTCTGCTCAAGTTGAGTGCTTCACTGGGACAAAGAGCCTGTGGGTCAGTGGCAGACACATCCCGGGAAGGTTCCGAAGGTTGTGAACCCTTCTTTACTTGAGTCACAAGGGTCCGGAGGTGACCACCGCGCTGCATCCCTGCGTGGAAACCCCGAGCATCCTTTGTGCGCAGGGGTGGGACTTTTGGGGATGGCATGGGTCGCACCGGTGGGCCTACTTGGGGAAGGCCACTTGGCCTCGACTACATTTGTCCACAAGTTCGCTACCACCGGGGTCTTTCTTCCCGCAGGCCTCGCTAGCCAGGCTCTCAGGCTTCAGTTCTGCGCCAGAAGCCCGTCCACATGTCATGCTCAATTCTTTCCAGGTGCCCCTGTGAATTTTTATCCTTTGGGAGAAGTGGGATACAGGGCGGAGGGGGAGGGGAAGTGGGTCTTGGGGTTTGGAGGGTCATGTGGAAGAAGGGAGCTTTTTGGCTTGCTTTGGCATGGAGATCACTCTGTTTCTCAACCTAACCTCTGACACTGGCCTAGTGTTCTCACTGGAAGACCCGTGAGATCTTGCAGGGGAAATTATGGATCCTCGGGAAACACGCGCGCGCGCACACACACACACACACAGTCACACACACACACACACTTACACACGGACACGCACATGCACACATCTCAGAAACCACTTCTGAAAAACCACTCAACACCTTACCCGAAGGCTTACCCTAACCCGTACCCTAATCCTAACCCGTACACTAACACTAACCCGTACCCTAACACTTACGCTAACCTTAAACCGTTGTCGTACCTGTACCCTAAACCCCTTCCCTAACCCTAACACTAACCCTAACCCTAACCCTTACCCGAAGCCTTACCCTAAACCGTACCCTCATCCTAACCCGTACACTAACACTAACCCGTACCCTAACACTTACGCTAACCCTAAACCGTTGTCGTACACTAACCTGTACCCTAAACCGTACCCGTTCCCTAACCCTAACTCTAATCCTAACCGTCACCCGTACGCGTTCCCTAACCCTAACCCGTACCCGTACCCTAACAACTACCCTAACCGTACCCTAACACGTACGCTAACCCTAAACCGTTGTCATACCCTGATCTGTACCCTAAACCGTACCCGTTCCCTAACCCTAACCTTAAACGTAACCCTAAACCTTACCTGAAGCCTTACCCTAACCCGTACCCTAATTCTAACCCGTACACTAATACTAACCCGTACTCTAACACGTACGCTAACCATAACCCGTTGTCGTACACTAACCTGCACCCTAAACCGTACCCGTTCCCTAACCCTAACCCTAACCCTAACATTAACACTAACGCTTACCCTAATCCTTACCCTAACCCGTACCATAATCCTAATCCGTACAGTAACACTAACCCGTATCCTAACACGTACGCTAACCCTAAACCGTTGTCGTACCCTAACCTGTACCATAAACCGTACCCGTTCCCTAACGCTAACCCTAACCCTAACCATAACCATAACCCTAACCCTAACCATATCCATAACCCTAACCCTAACACTAACCCTAACCCAAACCCTAACACTAACCCTAACCCTAACCCCTAACCACAACCACAACCCCAACCGTAACCCTAACCCTAACCCTAACTAAAACCCTAACCCTACTACCTCTAACCCTAACCCTAACCCTAACCCTAAACCTAACCCCTAACCACAACACCAACACCAACCCTATGATGCATTTCCAGGCAGAACCTCAAAACGAGGGATCAGGGCCTTTATCCAGAGCCGACTGGGATGTGTAGAGAGCAGAAAAAGGTCCAACGTAAAAGCTGAGAGGAACCTTCTATTCGGGGATCTTACTGAGGACTACAGACACGGCGACAGCCACTCACAAAGTGCTATGGAAAGGTTTTGAATTAGTACGGGAGGAAGGAGCCAGGCTATGTAGGAGTTTTCGTTGAATAAAAGAGGAAAAAATAGAAACATGTCAGGGAATACCAAAAGATTGCTGCTAATCACAAAGACAAAAAACAAAACAATGAAATAAACACAGCACCAGCACCACCACGAACAACAACAACAACAACAACAACAACAGCAACACCTCACCCAGAACATCTCAAGTCAGAGATTTGAGCGCTTTTCTAATCATGGGAAGACACAAGAGTCTTGGTCCATTGAAATCATTCCTAGGTGTGCATCTGAACTTTCCAGGACTACTATCCTGCTTTTCTCCATCTTGAATTGCCCTCGGGGACCACCCTTGGGGGCAGAGGCAGTGTGTGAGTGCCGATGGCAGGGCCACAACCTTTGTTTACTGAAGAGGCTGGTGACATTTTGTGTCCGCAGATGCAAAGCAAAGCAGGCGGTCACCGTGGCGTGAGTGTTTAAGGATGTCATGCCCATATGCCACCCAGAGCCTGGCGCGAGACCAACGTGGAAGGTGATCGTGAGGCTCCTTACAGTTTCCTCAACGTTTCCTTTCTTTGCTCCTCTAAAGTCTTCCTAGGTGTGCAGAGCGAGCAGGAGGGAGCTCCAAGGGAAAGCACATCCACGTCCCAGGGATTTCGCACACGCTGAAGTATCTGGAGGACTCTTAGAATTGAGGAGTGGAGTGTCTGTTTGGGGCATTCTTGTAGGCCAAGCTGTCCCAGGAAGTAGGCCCACCTTTGAAATTGGTGAGAAAAAACAAACACACGAAAACATCCCGCGACCACAAAAGTCACCACCTTCCTGTCGGGTAGGGCCTAAGGGGGATCTTTCCCAGGCATGAAACATCAGGGCACATCGGACACTGATTTGGGGGAAATGCAGGGAGGAAGGAGGGCAGGGATTGGGAGCAGCACGTGGTGGAACCCCTACTCTCAGCATCGCTTCACACCCTTGCCTGTGTTCGCCAGGGCTTAATGTTACTGAAATCACTCGGGCTCGCGCACGCACGCCCCCACCACCCCGCACATGGTCACATGCAGGGCAGCACGCCTGCGCAGGCCCCCGCACTGGTACCCACTCTGCCCGTCTCCGTGGACCCGACGGTTGCCCTACCTTCCTTGTTCCCTGTTCTTCCTCCTTGCCCTTTTCTGTTGCTATTTCCACTTCCCAGTTGGGCACTACAGCATCGCCAAACAGGCCTCTCCCTGGACACGCTTCTGCCCCTTGCCTGAGTGGCTGAGACTTAGCCTTGGCTGACGGCTCTTCCCTCAGGAAGCCCCAGGAGGCTTCGGCCGGTTCCATCTGCCAACTTGGGACACAGTGTGCCCTGGGGATCGCCTTCATGCTTCACCTCCATTATGGTTCTTTCTTTTGATTTCTGTTTGCTCTCCGCTTTCGGCTCCTGCCTTCCACTCAATGCCTTACTTTCAGTTCTTCCCTCTGGACAAAAGGCACGGTTGGGAGCGTGCCTGGGAAGCTCAACATGGCCAATACATGTACTTTCCCTGTGCAAGGGAAAATGCCCCCGTGGACTAGGAGAGTAAGGGGCATTCCCTCACAGCCATCCCTTAATTGCCATCGGGGATTACCTCACCCCTCTCGTGTCCCTTACCTCCCCTTAGTAACCTAGAGTTCCCAGGGTTCTACCTAACCTTTCCTGAGTGCCCTGAGTGCATCCCGAGGCTCTTTGGCCCTTTGCAGTGTACCCATGACATACTCAGGGTGTCAGAGGTGGCTCTACCTCTCCTTTTGCCTTCTGTAGGCCCGGCGGGCCCACTGCTGAGTCGGAGCCCTTGATGGCACTCAGGAGGAACCCCCACGCCGCCCCCGCCGCCATGCCCAGGTCAAGGGGCTGCCTGGTGGCCTGTCCTTTCGTCTGCCGGCAGCTTGTGTCTCCCTGTCACTCCCTGTGCATGTTGCAAAAGATACACAGTGAAGCGCCTCTGCACTGGATCCAGGGCATCGCTCGTGGTTGTCGTGGCGACGGTGGTGGAGGTGGTGGTGATGGTGACGGTGGTGGTGGTGGTGGTGGTCAGTTACTGCTTCCCTCTATTCCTTTCACTGTCTATTCTGAGCTGGCCTAGTGTCCTCAGCGTCCTCCTCGCACGTCTGCTCTTTCGTTAAGGGGGAGGCACGAGTGTAGGAGAAGGCAGTCGTGTGGTTCACTTCGGACTCTTCCCCTTCCTCCTCGACATCTTTTCCCTTCTCCAGCGGTGGAGGGCATTGTCACCCTCCGGGAAAACCCAGAAAACTAAACATCAACAAAACCAAACAAGATCTAGGAGTTACTTCGCAGTGAAACAGCATGACGAACTCGAGGCTTGCAAAATTATCTCTTGACTTTCCATTCGGTGCAGTTGTTCTCCTTATGGAAGCCCTTCAAGTCCAAACGTGAGCCAGCAGGGGCCTCCTCAAGTTGCACCCTGCTTGCCGTGGGTTCCCAATCCAATGGCGTGATCCGAACAGTGTACATTTCACTGTATTACTTACGAGCGGTCGCCTCCCTGTCCACAAGCCCAGGCAGGTTGGTGCTGGCCGCCGCTCAGAAGACCAGGCAATCAAGCACCCACAGCCGGATACCCACGGCAACACATGCCCACGGGCAGGCAAGCACCTTAGACAGGTGTGAGAGCATGGGCTCGAGTACACACACACACACAGACAAACACACACACACGCACGCACACACACACACACCCCCTATCTTCCTACCCCGCCACACACAGCACACCCTCACACAACCACAAACATACTGACACACGCTGTCACCTGTGCTTTCCTCTATACCCTCGCACCTGTCTCCCCCCCGCCCAACCCCAACCGCATCCCCTGACCACTGCAAATACTCTGAGAATGGCTGAAACACGCATTCCCAGAGGGGCTCTCAAAAAGGGACACGCAGCCACTCTGTGTTCCAGGTGATAGTCGTCGGTCAGCAGGTGGGCCCAAGCTGCCAGTGTAAACCTGAAACGTCCCTTGTTTAGCCAGATAAATGGGGTCTTCAAGTGGGAGCAGAGTCTGTGCCCATCCTCAAGAGAAGCAAGGCCCTGTGTGGGGCTCTGTGACTGGCCATGTTTGTTAGCCTTGCAAGGTTCCTGTGTGAGGGCAAGGCCAGCCCGCCCAGAGCCAGTCCTTGGCACCCCATGTTGGGGGCGCCTCCGGGTAGGGCCAGCCACTTCTGGCTGCACTGTTGGGCCAGCCCGAGGTGGTGGCCTCAAGCCGAAGCTCCGGGCCTTGAAAGGGAAGCGGAGTCCTGCAACAAAGTGACTTGCAAGCCAGCGGGGTTTTCGCCACCAGTAAGGTGGCTGCCACCTGGTCCAGGAGAAATCCTGTGATTTAGACACTCAGGCAATGTCACCCAGCCAGGTCGCTTGGTGTATCCTTTGCCTTTTACTTCTCCCAAGAGCAGGAGTCAAGAAAAAGGGGGTTGGAGGAAAGGAAGTGGAAAGGACTGCAGGGGGTCCAGCCTCGTGGCCAGTGGTCCTTTCGTCCTGTGCATTTGGTGGTCCGCGTGGGTGCCGGTGGGTGGTTGCTTTCTTTCCTTTTCTCTCCTCCTTCGTGGCACTGTCTGTGTTGGTTTGGTTTTGCTTTTGGTTTTACATTAGAAGGGGAGGAGAACCCAGGCCTGATGATGTAGTGGGGGCAGGGTTAGGCGCTTAGTTGGCCTGGATGGAGCTATACTGCCACCAAGCGGAGATGGTTTCGCTCAAAGCCAGTAACCAGGTCTCAAGGGATGGAGACAGCCACAGGGCTGGAAGCAACGGGCCCAGTGGGGACGGCGCGGCGTGGGGCTGGGGTGGGTGTGTTGTCCTGAGGGTGCACATGGGCAGTGGGCTCCGGGCCGTGCCTTCATGTGTGCTCTCCGCGGAGGACTGGACCCTGGTTGTGCAGCTGGGCAAGGCCCTCAGAAACCCCAGGGGCAGCACGAGATGGCCGCCCCTGGGAGTGCCCGGTGCAAATGGCCCCGGCTCCAGGACCTCTAAGACCCTCAGCTTCCGGTGAGGAAGGGGGCCACGTGACCCCAGTGCGGCCGCAGGCAGGGCACCCCGGCACTCCCCAGCAGGGACACCGGAGGAAAAGTTGCAGAGTTGCTCTGGGCCCACCCCCAAAATGGCTGACGGGGGAAGCTCCGCTCCCTGGGCTGGACAGTCCGGGAACTGCCTGCTGTGTCCGGGGCCCCGAGAGCTCGTGATTTTCCCCATAGGGTCGCACTGGCGCGCACGGCGCCCTCACAGGCCTCTGAAACCCCGTGGAGGAGACCTCCTGCTCCTTGGGCAGAACCCATTCTGCCCAGCACAGCGTCGCTGTTCCCTGCGCAGGGCAGAAGACACAGCTCGGCTGCCTGGGCTTTTCACATAACGCATTCCGCCGGATGGCACTGTGGCTCCAGAAATGGCAGTCTCCCCTTTCCCTACCCCCACCGAGCCTTCCGCGCCTGCCTTTAACTTCCAAACAGTGGACGGTGTGTAGTGGTGGCTGTGAAACTGTTAGATCACCTTCCTCGTCCTCGTCCTCGTCCTCGTCCTCGTCCTCGTCCTCCTCCGCCTCCTCCTCCTCCTCCTTCTCCCCATCATCATCATCATCATTATCATCATCATCAACAGCAGCAGCAGCAGCAGCCACAGAGGCACCAATATCCCATTATCCTCATCCCCATCCATAGTCCAGCTCACCGACCACCCATGTCACCTTCAGCTGGGCTCTTCACCAACTTGGCCACTTTCCACCAAACCCGCAAGTGTAGCTAGGCAGTTCTTGATTCCCTTGATGCCCTGGTTCACAGTGAACGCCGCTGTCGACGACACTGCAGAGATCCCACCAGTGAGCTTGCAGTTTCTTCTTTGTATCTTCTGACTCCTGTCCTGTGGCTTGTCTGCACCGCATCACTTCCTAGGGAGCAACCTCTGTTCTGCTCAAGTTGAGTGCTTCACTGGGACAAAGAGCCTGTGGGTCAGTGGCAGACACATCCCGGGAAGGTTCCGAAGGTTGTGAACCCTTCTTTACTTGAGTCACAAGGGTCCGGAGGTGACCACCGCGCTGCATCCCTGCGTGGAAACCCCGAGCATCCTTTGTGCGCAGGGGTGGGACTTTTGGGGATGGCATGGGTCGCACCGGTGGGCCTACTTGGGGAAGGCCACTTGGCCTCGACTACATTTGTCCACAAGTTCGCTACCACCGGGGTCTTTCTTCCCGCAGGCCTCGCTAGCCAGGCTCTCAGGCTTCAGTTCTGCGCCAGAAGCCCGTCCACATGTCATGCTCAATTCTTTCCAGGTGCCCCTGTGAATTTTTATCCTTTGGGAGAAGTGGGATACAGGGCGGAGGGGGAGGGGAAGTGGGTCTTGGGGTTTGGAGGGTCATGTGGAAGAAGGGAGCTTTTTGGCTTGCTTTGGCATGGAGATCACTCTGTTTCTCAACCTAACCTCTGACACTGGCCTAGTGTTCTCACTGGAAGACCCGTGAGATCTTGCAGGGGGAATTATGGATCCCCGGGAAACACGCGCGCGCACACACACACACACACAGTCACACACACACACACACACACACTCACACACGGACACGCACATGCACACATCTCAGAAACCACTTCTGAAGAACCACTCAACACCTTACCCGAAGGCTTACCCTAACCCGTACCCTAATCCTAACCCGTACACTAACACTAACCCGTACCCTAACACTTACGCTAACCTTAAACCGTTGTCGTACCTGTACCCTAAACCCCTTCCCTAACCCTAACACTAACCCTAACCCTAACCCTTACCCGAAGCCTTACCCTAAACCGTACCCTCATCCTAACCCGTACACTAACACTAACCCGTACCCTAACACTTACGCTAACCCTAAACCGTTGTCGTACACTAACCTGTACCCTAAACCGTACCCGTTCCCTAACCCTAACTCTAATCCTAACCGTCACCCGTACGCGTTCCCTAACCCTAACCCGTACCCGTACCCTAACAACTACCCTAACCGTACCCTAACACGTACGCTAACCCTAAACCGTTGTCATACCCTGATCTGTACCCTAAACCGTACCCGTTCCCTAACCCTAACCTTAAACGTAACCCTAAACCTTATCTGAAGCCTTACCCTAACCCGTACCCTAATTCTAACCCGTACACTAATACTAACCCGTACTCTAACACGTACGCTAACCCTAACCCGTTGTCGTACACTAACCTGCACCCTAAACCGTACCCGTTCCCTAACCCTAACCCTAACCCTAACATTAACACTAACGCTTACCCTAATCCTTACCCTAACCCGTACCATAATCCTAATCCGTACAGTAACACTAACCCGTATCCTAACACGTACGCTAACCCTAAACCGTTGTCGTACCCTAACCTGTACCATAAACCGTACCCGTTCCCTAACGCTAACCCTAACCATAACCATAACCATAACCCTAACCCTAACACTAACCCTAACCCAAACCCTAACACTAACCCTAACCCTAACCCCTAACCACAACCACAACCCCAACCGTAACCCTAACCCTAACCCTAACTAAAACCCTAACCCTACTACCTCTAACCCTAACCCTAAACCTAACCCTAAACCTAACCCCTAACCACAACACCAACACCAACCCCAACCATAACCCTAACCCTAACCCTAACCCTAACCCTAACCCTAACCCTAACCCTAACCCTATGATGAATTTCCAGGCAGAACCTCAAATCGAGGGATCAGGGCCTTTATCCAGAGCCGACTGGGATGTGTAGAGAGCAGAAAAAGGTCCAACGTAAAAGCTGAGAGGAACCTTTTATTCGGGGATCTTACTGAGGACTACAGACACGGCGACAGCCACTCACAAAGTGCTATGGAAAGGTTTTGAATTAGTACGGGAGGAAGGAGCCAGGCTATGTAGGAGTTTTCGTTGAATAAAAGAGGAAAAAATAGAAACATGTCGGGGAATACCAAAAGATTGCTGCTAATCACAAAGACAAAAAACAAAACAATGAAATAAACACAGCACCAGCACCACCACGAACAACAACAACAACAACAACAACAACAGCAACACCTCACCCAGAACATCTCAAGTCAGAGATTTGAGCGCTTTTCTAATCATGGGAAGACACAAGAGTCTTGGTCCATTGAAATCATTCCTAGGTGTGCATCTGAACTTTCCAGGACTACTATCCTGCTTTTCTCCATCTTGAATTGCCCTCGGGGGCCACCCTTGGGGGCAGAGGCAGTGTGTGAGTGCCGATGGCAGGGCCACAACCTTTGTTTACTGAAGAGGCTGGTGACATTTTGTGTCCGCAGATGCAAAGCAAAGCAGGCGGTCACCGTGGCGTGAGTGTTTAAGGATGTCATGCCCATATGCCACCCAGAGCCTGGCGCGAGACCAATGTGGAAGGTGAGCGTGAGGCTCCTTACAGTTTCCTCAACGTTTCCTTTCTTTGCTCCTCTAAAGTCTTCCTAGGTGTGCAGAGCGAGCAGGAGGGAGCTCCAAGGGAAAGCACATCCACGTCCCAGGGATTTCGCACAGGCTGAAGTATCTGGAGGACTCTTAGAATTGAGGAGTGGAGTGTCTGTTTGGGGCATTCTTGTAGGCCAAGCTGTCCCAGGAAGTAGGCCCACCTTTGAAATTGGTGAGAAAAAACAAACACACGAAAACATCCCGCGACCACAAAAGTCACCACCTTCCTGTCGGGTAGGGCCTAAGGGGGATCTTTCCCAGGCATGAAACATCAGGGCACATCGGACACTGATTTGGGGGAAATGCAGGGAGGAAGGAGGGCAGGGATTGGGAGCAGCACGTGGTGGAACCCCTACTCTCAGCATCGCTTCACACCCTTGCCTGTGTTCGCCAGGGCTTAATGTTACTGAAATCACTCGGGCTCGCGCACGCACGCCCCCACCACCCCGCACATGGTCACATGCAGGGCAGCACGCCTGCGCAGGCCCCCGCACTGGTACCCACTCTGCCCGTCTCCGTGGACCCGACGGTTGCCCTACCTTCCTTGTTCCCTGTTCTTCCTCCTTGCCCTTTTCTGTTGCTATTTCCACTTCCCAGTTGGGCACTACAGCATCGCCAAACAGGCCTCTCCCTGGACACGCTTCTGCCCCTTGCCTGAGTGGCTGAGACTTAGCCTTGGCTGACGGCTCTTCCCTCAGGAAGCCCCAGGAGGCTTCGGCCGGTTCCATCTGCCAACTTGGGACACAGTGTGCCCTGGGGATCGCCTTCATGCTTCACCTCCATTATGGTTCTTTCTTTTGATTTCTGTTTGCTCTCCGCTTTCGGCTCCTGCCTTCCACTCAATGCCTTACTTTCAGTTCTTCCCTCTGGACAAAAGGCACGGTTGGGAGCGTGCCTGGGAAGCTCAACATGGCCAATACATGTACTTTCCCTGTGCAAGGGAAAATGCCCCCGTGGACTAGGAGAGTAAGGGGCATTCCCTCACAGCCATCCCTTAATTGCCATCGGGGATTACCTCACCCCTCTCGTGTCCCTTACCTCCCCTTAGTAACCTAGAGTTCCCAGGGTTCTACCTAACCTTTCCTGAGTGCCCTGAGTGCATCCCGAGGCTCTTTGGCCCTTTGCAGTGTACCCATGACATACTCAGGGTGTCAGAGGTGGCTCTACCTCTCCTTTTGCCTTCTGTAGGCCCGGCGGGCCCACTGCTGAGTCGGAGCCCTTGATGGCACTCAGGAGGAACCCCCACGCCGCCCCCGCCGCCATGCCCAGGTCAAGGGGCTGCCTGGTGGCCTGTCCTTTCGTCTGCCGGCAGCTTGTGTCTCCCTGTCACTCCCTGTGCATGTTGCAAAAGATACACAGTGAAGCGCCTCTGCACTGGATCCAGGGCATCGCTCGTGGTTGTCGTGGCGACGGTGGTGGAGGTGGTGGTGATGGTGACGGTGGTGGTGGTGGTGGTGGTCAGTTACTGCTTCCCTCTATTCCTTTCACTGTCTATTCTGAGCTGGCCTAGTGTCCTCAGCGTCCTCCTCGCACGTCTGCTCTTTCGTTAAGGGGGAGGCACGAGTGTAGGAGAAGGCAGTCGTGTGGTTCACTTCGGACTCTTCCCCTTCCTCCTCGACATCTTTTCCCTTCTCCAGCGGTGGAGGGCATTGTCACCCTCCGGGAAAACCCAGAAAACTAAACATCAACAAAACCAAACAAGATCTAGGAGTTACTTCGCAGTGAAACAGCATGACGAACTCGAGGCTTGCAAAATTATCTCTTGACTTTCCATTCGGTGCAGTTGTTCTCCTTATGGAAGCCCTTCAAGTCCAAACGTGAGCCAGCAGGGGCCTCCTCAAGTTGCACCCTGCTTGCCGTGGGTTCCCAATCCAATGGCGTGATCCGAACAGTGTACATTTCACTGTATTACTTACGAGCGGTCGCCTCCCTGTCCACAAGCCCAGGCAGGTTGGTGCTGGCCGCCGCTCAGAAGACCAGGCAATCAAGCACCCACAGCCGGATACCCACGGCAACACACGCCCACGGGCAGGCAAGCACCTTAGACAGGTGTGAGAGCATGGGCTCGAGTACACACACACACACAAACACACACACACACACACACACACACACACATACACACCCTATCTTCCTACCCCGCCACACACAGCACACCCTCACACAACCACAAACATACTGACACACGCTGTCACCTGTGCTTTCCTCTATACCCTCGCACCTGTCTCCCCCCCGCCCAACCCCAACCCCATCCCCTGACCACTGCAAATACTCTGAGAATGGCTGAAACATGCATTCCCAGAGGGGCTCTCAAAAAGGGACACGCAGCCACTCTGTGTTCCAGGTGATAGTCGTCGGTCAGCAGGTGGGCCCAAGCTGCCAGTGTAAACCTGAAACGTCCCTTGTTTAGCCAGATAAATGGGGTCTTCAAGTGGGAGCAGAGTCTGTGCCCATCCTCAAGAGAAGCAAGGCCCTGTGTGGGGCTCTGTGACTGGCCATGTTTGTTAGCCTTGCAAGGTTCCTGTGTGAGGGCAAGGCCAGCCCGCCCAGAGCCAGTCCTTGGCACCCCATGTTGGGGGCGCCTCCGGGTAGGGCCAGCCACTTCTGGCTGCACTGTTGGGCCAGCCCGAGGTGGTGGCCTCAAGCCGAAGCTCCGGGCCTTGAAAGGGAAGCGGAGTCCTGCAACAAAGTGACTTGCAAGCCAGCGGGGTTTTCGCCACCAGTAAGGTGGCTGCCACCTGGTCCAGGAGAAATCCTGTGATTTAGACACTCAGGCAATGTCACCCAGCCAGGTCGCTTGGTGTATCCTTTGCCTTTTACTTCTCCCAAGAGCAGGAGTCAAGAAAAAGGGGGTTGGAGGAAAGGAAGTGGAAAGGACTGCAGGGGGTCCAGCCTCGTGGCCAGTGGTCCTTTCGTCCTGTGCATTTGGTGGTCCGCGTGGGTGCCGGTGGGTGGTTGCTTTCTTTCCTTTTCTCTCCTCCTTCGTGGCACTGTCTGTGTTGGTTTGGTTTTGCTTTTGGTTTTACATTAGAAGGGGAGGAGAACCCAGGCCTGATGATGTAGTGGGGGCAGGGTTAGGCGCTTAGTTGGCCTGGATGGAGCTATACTGCCACCAAGCGGAGATGGTTTCGCTCAAAGCCAGTTACCAGGTCTCAAGGGATGGAGACAGCCACAGGGCTGGAAGCAACGGGCCCAGTGGGGACGGCGCGGCGTGGGGCTGGGGTGGGTGTGTTGTCCTGAGGGTGCACATGGGCAGTGGGCTCCGGGCCGTGCCTTCATGTGTGCTCTCCGCGGAGGACTGGACCCTGGTTGTGCAGCTGGGCAAGGCCCTCAGAAACCCCAGGGGCAGCACGAGATGGCCGCCCCTGGGAGTGCCCGGTGCAAATGGCCCCGGCTCCAGGACCTCTAAGACCCTCAGCTTCCGGTGAGGAAGGGGGCCACGTGACCCCAGTGCGGCCGCAGGCAGGGCACCCCGGCACTCCCCAGCAGGGACACCGGAGGAAAAGTTGCAGAGTTGCTCTGGGCCCACCCCCAAAATGGCTGACGGGGGAAGCTCCGCTCCCTGGGCTGGACAGTCCGGGAACTGCCTGCTGTGTCCGGGGCCCCGAGAGCTCGTGATTTTCCCCATAGGGTCGCACTGGCGCGCACGGCGCCCTCACAGGCCTCTGAAACCCCGTGGAGGAGACCTCCTGCGCCTTGGGCAGAACCCATTCTGCCCAGCACAGCGTCGCTGTTCCCTGCGCAGGGCAGAAGACACAGCTCGGCTGCCTGGGCTTTTCACATAACGCATTCCGCCGGATGGCACTGTGGCTCCAGAAATGGCAGTCTCCCCTTTCCCTACCCCCACCGAGCCTTCCGCGCCTGCCTTTAACTTCCAAACAGTGGACGGTGTGTAGTGGTGGCTGTGAAACTGTTAGATCACCTTCCTCGTCCTCGTCCTCGTCCTCGTCCTCGTCCTCGTCCTCCTCCGCCTCCTCCTCCTCCTCCTTCTCCCCATCATCATCATCATCATTATCATCATCATCAACAGCAGCAGCAGCAGCAGCCACAGAGGCACCAATATCCCATTATCCTCATCCCCATCCATAGTCCAGCTCACCGACCACCCATGTCACCTTCAGCTGGGCTCTTCACCAACTTGGCCACTTTCCACCAAACCCGCAAGTGTAGCTAGGCAGTTCTTGATTCCCTTGATGCCCTGGTTCACAGTGAACGCCGCTGTCGACGACACTGCAGAGATCCCACCAGTGAGCTTGCAGTTTCTTCTTTGTATCTTCTGACTCCTGTCCTGTGGCTTGTCTGCACCGCATCACTTCCTAGGGAGCAACCTCTGTTCTGCTCAAGTTGAGTGCTTCACTGGGACAAAGAGCCTGTGGGTCAGTGGCAGACACATCCCGGGAAGGTTCCGAAGGTTGTGAACCCTTCTTTACTTGAGTCACAAGGGTCCGGAGGTGACCACCGCGCTGCATCCCTGCGTGGAAACCCCGAGCATCCTTTGTGCGCAGGGGTGGGACTTTTGGGGATGGCATGGGTCGCACCGGTGGGCCTACTTGGGGAAGGCCACTTGGCCTCGACTACATTTGTCCACAAGTTCGCTACCACCGGGGTCTTTCTTCCCGCAGGCCTCGCTAGCCAGGCTCTCAGGCTTCAGTTCTGCGCCAGAAGCCCGTCCACATGTCATGCTCAATTCTTTCCAGGTGCCCCTGTGAATTTTTATCCTTTGGGAGAAGTGGGATACAGGGCGGAGGGGGAGGGGAAGTGGGTCTTGGGGTTTGGAGGGTCATGTGGAAGAAGGGAGCTTTTTGGCTTGCTTTGGCATGGAGATCACTCTGTTTCTCAACCTAACCTCTGACACTGGCCTAGTGTTCTCACTGGAAGACCCGTGAGATCTTGCAGGGGAAATTATGGATCCCCGGGAAACACGCGCGCGCACACACACACACACAGTCACACACACACACACACTCACACACGGACACGCACATGCACACATCTCAGAAACCACTTCTGAAGAACCACTCAACACCTTACCCGAAGGCTTACCCTAACCCGTACCCTAATCCTAACCCGTACACTAACACTAACCCGTACCCTAACACTTACGCTAACCTTAAACCGTTGTCGTACCTGTACCCTAAACCCCTTCCCTAACCCTAACACTAACCCTAACCCTAACCCTTACCCGAAGCCTTACCCTAAACCGTACCCTCATCCTAACCCGTACACTAACACTAACCCGTACCCTAACACTTACGCTAACCCTAAACCGTTGTCGTACACTAACCTGTACCCTAAACCGTACCCGTTCCCTAACCCTAACTCTAATCCTAACCGTCACCCGTACGCGTTCCCTAACCCTAACCCGTACCCGTACCCTAACAACTACCCTAACCGTACCCTAACACGTACGCTAACCCTAAACCGTTGTCATACCCTGATCTGTACCCTAAACCGTACCCGTTCCCTAACCCTAACCTTAAACGTAACCCTAAACCTTATCTGAAGCCTTACCCTAACCCGTACCCTAATTCTAACCCGTACACTAATACTAACCCGTACTCTAACACGTACGCTAACCCTAACCTGTTGTCGTACACTAACCTGCACCCTAAACCGTACCCGTTCCCTAACCCTAACCCTAACCCTAACATTAACACTAACGCTTACCCTAATCCTTACCCTAACCCGTACCATAATCCTAATCCGTACAGTAACACTAACCCGTATCCTAACACGTACGCTAACCCTAAACCGTTGTCGTACCCTAACCTGTACCATAAACCGTACCCGTTCCCTAACGCTAACCCTAACCATAACCATAACCATAACCCTAACCCTAACACTAACCCTAACCCAAACCCTAACACTAACCCTAACCCTAACCCCTAACCACAACCACAACCCCAACCGTAACCCTAACCCTAACCCTAACTAAAACCCTAACCCTACTACCTCTAACCCTAACCCTAAACCTAACCCTAAACCTAACCCCTAACCACAACACCAACACCAACCCCAACCGTAACCCTAACCCTAACCCTAACCCTAACCCTAACCCTAACCCTAACCCTAACCCTATGATGCATTTCCAGGCAGAACCTCAAATCGAGGGATCAGGGCCTTTATCCAGAGCCGACTGGGATGTGTAGAGAGCAGAAAAAGGTCCAACGTAAAAGCTGAGAGGAACCTTTTATTCGGGGATCTTACTGAGGACTACAGACACGGCGACAGCCACTCACAAAGTGCTATGGAAAGGTTTTGAATTAGTACGGGAGGAAGGAGCCAGGCTATGTAGGAGTTTTCGTTGAATAAAAGAGGAAAAAATAGAAACATGTCGGGGAATACCAAAAGATTGCTGCTAATCACAAAGACAAAAAACAAAACAATGAAATAAACACAGCACCAGCACCACCACGAACAACAACAACAACAACAACAACAACAGCAACACCTCACCCAGAACATCTCAAGTCAGAGATTTGAGCGCTTTTCTAATCATGGGAAGACACAAGAGTCTTGGTCCATTGAAATCATTCCTAGGTGTGCATCTGAACTTTCCAGGACTACTATCCTGCTTTTCTCCATCTTGAATTGCCCTCGGGGGCCACCCTTGGGGGCAGAGGCAGTGTGTGAGTGCCGATGGCAGGGCCACAACCTTTGTTTACTGAAGAGGCTGGTGACATTTTGTGTCCGCAGATGCAAAGCAAAGCAGGCGGTCACCGTGGCGTGAGTGTTTAAGGATGTCATGCCCATATGCCACCCAGAGCCTGGCGCGAGACCAATGTGGAAGGTGAGCGTGAGGCTCCTTACAGTTTCCTCAACGTTTCCTTTCTTTGCTCCTCTAAAGTCTTCCTAGGTGTGCAGAGCGAGCAGGCGGGAGCTCCAAGGGAAAGCACATCCACGTCCCAGGGATTTCGCACACGCTGAAGTATCTGGAGGACTCTTAGAATTGAGGAGTGGAGTGTCTGTTTGGGACATTCTTGTAGGCCAAGCTGTCCCAGGAAGTAGGCCCACCTTTGAAATTGGTGAGAAAAAACAAACACACGAAAACATCCCGCGACCACAAAAGTCACCACCTTCCTGTCGGGTAGGGCCTAAGGGGGATCTTTCCCAGGCATGAAACATCAGGGCACATCGGACACTGATTTGGGGGAAATGCAGGGAGGAAGGAGGGCAGGGATTGGGAGCAGCACGTGGTGGAACCCCTACTCTCAGCATCGCTTCACACCCTTGCCTGTGTTCGCCAGGGCTTAATGTTACTGAAATCACTCGGGCTCGCGCACGCACGCCCCCACCACCCCGCACATGGTCACATGCAGGGCAGCACGCCTGCGCAGGCCCCCGCACTGGTACCCACTCTGCCCGTCTCCGTGGACCCGACGGTTGCCCTACCTTCCTTGTTCCCTGTTCTTCCTCCTTGCCCTTTTCTGTTGCTATTTCCACTTCCCAGTTGGGCACTACAGCATCGCCAAACAGGCCTCTCCCTGGACACGCTTCTGCCCCTTGCCTGAGTGGCTGAGACTTAGCCTTGGCTGACGGCTCTTCCCTCAGGAAGCCCCAGGAGGCTTCGGCCGGTTCCATCTGCCAACTTGGGACACAGTGTGCCCTGGGGATCGCCTTCATGCTTCACCTCCATTATGGTTCTTTCTTTTGATTTCTGTTTGCTCTCCGCTTTCGGCTCCTGCCTTCCACTCAATGCCTTACTTTCAGTTCTTCCCTCTGGACAAAAGGCACGGTTGGGAGCGTGCCTGGGAAGCTCAACATGGCCAATACATGTACTTTCCCTGTGCAAGGGAAAATGCCCCCGTGGACTAGGAGAGTAAGGGGCATTCCCTCACAGCCATCCCTTAATTGCCATCGGGGATTACCTCACCCCTCTCGTGTCCCTTACCTCCCCTTAGTAACCTAGAGTTCCCAGGGTTCTACCTAACCTTTCCTGAGTGCCCTGAGTGCATCCCGAGGCTCTTTGGCCCTTTGCAGTGTACCCATGACATACTCAGGGTGTCAGAGGTGGCTCTACCTCTCCTTTTGCCTTCTGTAGGCCCGGCGGGCCCACTGCTGAGTCGGAGCCCTTGATGGCACTCAGGAGGAACCCCCACGCCGCCCCCGCCGCCATGCCCAGGTCAAGGGGCTGCCTGGTGGCCTGTCCTTTCGTCTGCCGGCAGCTTGTGTCTCCCTGTCACTCCCTGTGCATGTTGCAAAAGATACACAGTGAAGCGCCTCTGCACTGGATCCAGGGCATCGCTCGTGGTTGTCGTGGCGACGGTGGTGGAGGTGGTGGTGATGGTGACGGTGGTGGTGGTGGTGGTGGTCAGTTACTGCTTCCCTCTATTCCTTTCACTGTCTATTCTGAGCTGGCCTAGTGTCCTCAGCATCCTCCTCGCACGTCTGCTCTTTCGTTAAGGGGGAGGCACGAGTGTAGGAGAAGGCAGTCGTGTGGTTCACTTCGGACTCTTCCCCTTCCTCCTCGACATCTTTTCCCTTCTCCAGCGGTGGAGGGCATTGTCACCCTCCGGGAAAACCCAGAAAACTAAACATCAACAAAACCAAACAAGATCTAGGAGTTACTTCGCAGTGAAACAGCATGACGAACTCGAGGCTTGCAAAATTATCTCTTGACTTTCCATTCGGTGCAGTTGTTCTCCTTATGGAAGCCCTTCAAGTCCAAACGTGAGCCAGCAGGGGCCTCCTCAAGTTGCACCCTGCTTGCCGTGGGTTCCCAATCCAATGGCGTGATCCGAACAGTGTACATTTCACTGTATTACTTACGAGCGGTCGCCTCCCTGTCCACAAGCCCAGGCAGGTTGGTGCTGGCCGCCGCTCAGAAGACCAGGCAATCAAGCACCCACAGCCGGATACCCACGGCAACACATGCCCACGGGCAGGCAAGCACCTTAGACAGGTGTGAGAGCATGGGCTCGAGTACACACACACACACAGACAAACACACACACGCACGCACACACACACACACCCCCTATCTTCCTACCCCGCCACACACAGCACACCCTCACACAACCACAAACATACTGACACACGCTGTCACCTGTGCTTTCCTCTATACCCTCGCACCTGTCTCCCCCCCGCCCAACCCCAACCGCATCCCCTGACCACTGCAAATACTCTGAGAATGGCTGAAACACGCATTCCCAGAGGGGCTCTCAAAAAGGGACACGCAGCCACTCTGTGTTCCAGGTGATAGTCGTCGGTGGGCCCCGACGACTTGGGCCCCGTCAGCAGGTGGGCCCAAGCTGCCAGTGTAAACCTGAAACGTCCCTTGTTTAGCCAGATAAATGGGGTCTTCAAGTGGGAGCAGAGTCTGTGCCCATCCTCAAGAGAAGCAAGGCCCTGTGTGGGGCTCTGTGACTGGCCATGTTTGTTAGCCTTGCAAGGTTCCTGTGTGAGGGCAAGGCCAGCCCGCCCAGAGCCAGTCCTTGGCACCCCATGTTGGGGGCGCCTCCGGGTAGGGCCAGCCACTTCTGGCTGCACTGTTGGGCCAGCCCGAGGTGGTGGCCTCAAGCCGAAGCTCCGGGCCTTGAAAGGGAAGCGGAGTCCTGCAACAAAGTGACTTGCAAGCCAGCGGGGTTTTCGCCACCAGTAAGGTGGCTGCCACCTGGTCCAGGAGAAATCCTGTGATTTAGACACTCAGGCAATGTCACCCAGCCAGGTCGCTTGGTGTATCCTTTGCCTTTTACTTCTCCCAAGAGCAGGAGTCAAGAAAAAGGGGGTTGGAGGAAAGGAAGTGGAAAGGACTGCAGGGGGTCCAGCCTCGTGGCCAGTGGTCCTTTCGTCCTGTGCATTTGGTGGTCCGCGTGGGTGCCGGTGGGTGGTTGCTTTCTTTCCTTTTCTCTCCTCCTTCGTGGCACTGTCTGTGTTGGTTTGGTTTTGCTTTTGGTTTTACATTAGAAGGGGAGGAGAACCCAGGCCTGATGATGTAGTGGGGGCAGGGTTAGGCGCTTAGTTGGCCTGGATGGAGCTATACTGCCACCAAGCGGAGATGGTTTCGCTCAAAGCCAGTTACCAGGTCTCAAGGGATGGAGACAGCCACAGGGCTGGAAGCAACGGGCCCAGTGGGGACGGCGCGGCGTGGGGCTGGGGTGGGTGTGTTGTCCTGAGGGTGCACATGGGCAGTGGGCTCCGGGCCGTGCCTTCATGTGTGCTCTCCGCGGAGGACTGGACCCTGGTTGTGCAGCTGGGCAAGGCCCTCAGAAACCCCAGGGGCAGCACGAGATGGCCGCCCCTGGGAGTGCCCGGTGCAAATGGCCCCGGCTCCAGGACCTCTAAGACCCTCAGCTTCCGGTGAGGAAGGGGGCCACGTGACCCCAGTGCGGCCGCAGGCAGGGCACCCCGGCACTCCCCAGCAGGGACACCGGAGGAAAAGTTGCAGAGTTGCTCTGGGCCCACCCCCAAAATGGCTGACGGGGGAAGCTCCGCTCCCTGGGCTGGACAGTCCGGGAACTGCCTGCTGCGTCCGGGGCCCCGAGGGCTCATGATTTTCCACACAGGGTCGCACTGGCGCGCACGGCGCCCTCACAGGCCTCTGAAACGCCGTGGAGGAGACCTCCTGCTCCTTGGGCAGAACCCATTCTGCCCAGCACAGCGTCGCTGTTCCCTGCGCAGGGCAGAAGACACAGCTCGGCTGCCTGGGCTTTTCACATAACGCATTCCGCCGGATGGCACTGTGGCTCCAGAAATGGCAGTCTCCCCTTTCCCTACCCCCACCGAGCCTTCCGCGCCTGCCTTTAACTTCCAAACAGTGGACGGTGTGTAGTGGTGGCTGTGAAACTGTTAGATCACCTTCCTCGTCCTCGTCCTCGTCCTCGTCCTCGTCCTCGTCCTCCTCCACCTCCTCCTCCTCCTCCTTCTCCCCATCATCATCATCATCATTATCATCATCATCAACAGCAGCAGCAGCAGCAGCCACAGAGGCACCAATATCCCATTATCCTCATCCCCATCCATAGTCCAGCTCACCGACCACCCATGTCACCTTCAGCTGGGCTCTTCACCAACTTGGCCACTTTCCACCAAACCCGCAAGTGTAGCTAGGCAGTTCTTGATTCCCTTGATGCCCTGGTTCACAGTGAACGCCGCTGTCGACGACACTGCAGAGATAGCACCAGTGAGCTTGCAGTTTCTTCTTTGTATCTTCTGACTCCTGTCCTGTGGCTTGTCTGCACCGCATCACTTCCTAGGGAGCAACCTCTGTTCTGCTCAAGTTGAGTGCTTCACTGGGACAAAGATCCTGTGGGTCAGTGGCAGACACATCCCGGGAAGGTTCCGAAGGTTGTGAACGCTTCTTTACTTGAGTCACAAGGGTCCGGAGGTGACCACCGCGCTGCATCCCTGCGTGGAAACCCCGAGCATCCTTTGTGCGCAGGGGTGGGACTTTTGGGGATGGCATGGGTCGCACCGGTGGGCCTACTTGGGGAAGGCCACTTGGCCTCGACTACATTTGTCCACAAGTTCGCTACCACCGGGGTCTTTCTTCCCGCAGGCCTCGCTAGCCAGGCTCTCAGGCTTCAGTTCTGCGCCAGAAGCCCGTCCACATGTCATGCTCAATTCTTTCCAGGTGCCCCTGTGAATTTTTATCCTTTGGGAGAAGTGGGATACAGGGCGGAGGGGGAGGGGAAGTGGGTCTTGGGGTTTGGAGGGTCATGTGGAAGAAGGGAGCTTTTTGGCTTGCTTTGGCATGGAGATCACTCTGTTTCTCAACCTAACCTCTGACACTGGCCTAGTGTTCTCACTGGAAGACCCGTGAGATCTTGCAGGGGAAATTATGGATCCCCGGGAAACAGGCGCGCGCACACACACACACACACAGTCACACACACACACACTCACACACGGACACGCACATGCACACATCTCAGAAACCACTTCTGAAGAACCACTCAACACCTTACCCGAAGGCTTACCCTAACCCGTACCCTAATCCTAACCCGTACACTAACACTAACCCGTACCCTAACACTTACGCTAACCTTAAACCGTTGTCGTACAGTAACCTGTACCCGAAACCCTAACCCTAACCCTAACCCTAACCCTAACCCTTACCCGAAGCCTTACCCTAAACCGTACCCTCATCCTAACCCGTACACTAACACTAACCCGTACCCTAACACTTACGCTAACCCTAAACCATTGTCGTACACTAACCTGTACCCTAAACCGTACCCGTTCCCTAACCCTAACTCTAACCCTAACCGTCACACGTACGCGTTCCGTAACCATAACCCTCACCCGTACCCGTACCCTAACAACTACCCAAACCCGTTGTCATACCCTAACCTGTACCCTAAACCGTACCCGTTCCCTAACCCTAACCTTAAACGTAACCCTAAACCTTACCTGAAGCCTTACCCTAACCGGTTCCGTAATTCTAACCCATACACTAATACTAACACGTACTCTAACACGTACGCTAACCCTAACCCGTTGTCGTACACTAACCTGCACCCTAAACCGTACCCGTTCCCTAACCCTAACCCTATCCCTAACATTAACGCTAACGCTTACCCTAATCCTTACCCTAACCCGAACCATAATCCTAATCCGTACAGGAACACTAACCCGTATCCTAACACGTACGCTAACCCTAAACCGTTGTCATACCCTAACCTGTACCATAAACCGTACCCGTTCCCTAACCCTAACCCTAACCATAACCATAAACCTAACTCTATCCCTAACCCTAACACTAACCCTAACTCTAACCCTAACCCTAACCCCTAACCCTAACTAAAACCCTAACCTTACCTCTAACCCTAACCCTAACCCTAAATCTAAACCTAACCCCTAACCACAACACCAACACCAACCCCAACCTTAACCCTAACCCTAACCCTAACCCTAACCCTAACCCTAATCCTAACCCTAACCCTAACCCTAACCCTAACCCTAACCCTAACCCTATGATGCATTTCCAGGCAGAGCCTCAAAACGAGGAATCAGGGCCTTTATCCGGAGCCGACTGGGATGTGTAGAGAGAAGAAAAAGGTACAACGTAAAAGCTGAGAGGAACCTTTTATTCGGGGATCTTACTGAGGACTACAGACACGGCGACAGCCACTCACAAAGTGCTATGGAAAGGTTTTGAATTAGTACGGGAGGAAGGAGCCAGGCTATGTAGGAGTTTTCGTTGAATAAAAGAGGAAAAAATAGAAACATGTCGGGGAATACCAAAAGATTGCTGCTAATCACAAAGACAAAAAACAATACAATGAAATAAACACAGCACCAGCACCACCACGAACAACAACAACAACAACAACAACAACAGCAACACCTCACCCAGAACATCTCAAGTCAGAGATTTGAGCGCTTTTCTAATCATGGGAAGACACAAGAGTCTTGGTCCATTGAAATCATTCCTAGGTATGCATCTGAACTTTCCAGGACTACTATCCTGCTTTTCTCCATCTTGAATTGCCCTCGGGGGCCACCCTTGGGGGCAGAGGCAGTGTGTGAGTGCCGATGGCAGGGCCACAACCTTTGTTTACTGAAGAGGCTGGTGACATTTTGTGTCCGCAGATGCAAAGCAAAGCAGGCGGTCACCGTGGCGTGAGTGTTTAAGGATGTCATGCCCATATGCCACCCAGAGCCTGGCGCGAGACCAATGTGGAAGGTGATCGTGAGGCTCCTTACAGTTTCCTCAACGTTTCCTTTCTTTGCTCCTCTAAAGTCTTCCTAGGTGTGCAGAGCGAGCAGGCGGGAGCTCCAAGGGAAAGCACATCCACGTCCCAGGGATTTCGCACACGCTGAAGTATCTGGAGGACTCTTAGAATTGAGGAGTGGAGTGTCTGTTTGGGACATTCTTGTAGGCCAAGCTGTCCCAGGAAGTAGGCCCACCTTTGAAATTGGTGAGAAAAAACAAACACACGAAAACATCCCGCGACCACAAAAGTCACCACCTTCCTGTCGGGTAGGGCCTAAGGGGGATCTTTCCCAGGCATGAAACATCAGGGCACATCGGACACTGATTTGGGGGAAATGCAGGGAGGAAGGAGGGCAGGGATTGGGAGCAGCACGTGGTGGAACCCCTACTCTCAGCATCGCTTCACACCCTTGCCTGTGTTCGCCAGGGCTTAATGTTACTGAAATCACTCGGGCTCGCGCACGCACGCCCCCACCACCCCGCACATGGTCACATGCAGGGCAGCACGCCTGCGCAGGCCCCCGCACTGGTACCCACTCTGCCCGTCTCCGTGGACCCGACGGTTGCCCTACCTTCCTTGTTCCCTGTTCTTCCTCCTTGCCCTTTTCTGTTGCTATTTCCACTTCCCAGTTGGGCACTACAGCATCGCCAAACAGGCCTCTCCCTGGACACGCTTCTGCCCCTTGCCTGAGTGGCTGAGACTTAGCCTTGGCTGACGGCTCTTCCCTCAGGAAGCCCCAGGAGGCTTCGGCCGGTTCCATCTGCCAACTTGGGACACAGTGTGCCCTGGGGATCGCCTTCATGCTTCACCTCCATTATGGTTCTTTCTTTTGATTTCTGTTTGCTCTCCGCTTTCGGCTCCTGCCTTCCACTCAATGCCTTACTTTCAGTTCTTCCCTCTGGACAAAAGGCACGGTTGGGAGCGTGCCTGGGAAGCTCAACATGGCCAATACATGTACTTTCCCTGTGCAAGGGAAAATGCCCCCGTGGACTAGGAGAGTAAGGGGCATTCCCTCACAGCCATCCCTTAATTGCCATCGGGGATTACCTCACCCCTCTCGTGTCCCTTACCTCCCCTTAGTAACCTAGAGTTCCCAGGGTTCTACCTAACCTTTCCTGAGTGCCCTGAGTGCATCCCGAGGCTCTTTGGCCCTTTGCAGTGTACCCATGACATACTCAGGGTGTCAGAGGTGGCTCTACCTCTCCTTTTGCCTTCTGTAGGCCCGGCGGGCCCACTGCTGAGTCGGAGCCCTTGATGGCACTCAGGAGGAACCCCCACGCCGCCCCCGCCGCCATGCCCAGGTCAAGGGGCTGCCTGGTGGCCTGTCCTTTCGTCTGCCGGCAGCTTGTGTCTCCCTGTCACTCCCTGTGCATGTTGCAAAAGATACACAGTGAAGCGCCTCTGCACTGGATCCAGGGCATCGCTCGTGGTTGTCGTGGCGACGGTGGTGGAGGTGGTGGTGATGGTGACGGTGGTGGTGGTGGTGGTGGTCAGTTACTGCTTCCCTCTATTCCTTTCACTGTCTATTCTGAGCTGGCCTAGTGTCCTCAGCGTCCTCCTCGCACGTCTGCTCTTTCGTTAAGGGGGAGGCACGAGTGTAGGAGAAGGCAGTCGTGTGGTTCACTTCGGACTCTTCCCCTTCCTCCTCGACATCTTTTCCCTTCTCCAGCGGTGGAGGGCATTGTCACCCTCCGGGAAAACCCAGAAAACTAAACATCAACAAAACCAAACAAGATCTAGGAGTTACTTCGCAGTGAAACAGCATGACGAACTCGAGGCTTGCAAAATTATCTCTTGACTTTCCATTCGGTGCAGTTGTTCTCCTTATGGAAGCCCTTCAAGTCCAAACGTGAGCCAGCAGGGGCCTCCTCAAGTTGCACCCTGCTTGCCGTGGGTTCCCAATCCAATGGCGTGATCCGAACAGTGTACATTTCACTGTATTACTTACGAGCGGTCGCCTCCCTGTCCACAAGCCCAGGCAGGTTGGTGCTGGCCGCCGCTCAGAAGACCAGGCAATCAAGCACCCACAGCCGGATACCCACGGCAACACATGCCCACGGGCAGGCAAGCACCTTAGACAGGTGTGAGAGCATGGGCTCGAGTACACACACACACACAGACAAACACACACACACGCACGCACACACACACACACCCCCTATCT
This sequence comes from Lagenorhynchus albirostris, assembly GCF_949774975.1. Classification (NCBI taxonomy): domain Eukaryota; kingdom Metazoa; phylum Chordata; class Mammalia; order Artiodactyla; family Delphinidae; genus Lagenorhynchus; species Lagenorhynchus albirostris. The sequence goes on along the minus strand of NC_083116.1, from coordinate 82,798,535 downwards.
TCCTACCCCGCCACACACAGCACACCCTCACACAACCACAAACATACTGACACACGCTGTCACCTGTGCTTTCCTCTATACCCTCGCACCTGTCTCCCCCCCGCCCAACCCCAACCGCATCCCCTGACCACTGCAAATACTCTGAGAATGGCTGAAACACGCATTCCCAGAGGGGCTCTCAAAAAGGGACACGCAGCCACTCTGTGTTCCAGGTGATAGTCGTCGGTGGGCCCCGACGACTTGGGCCCCGTCAGCAGGTGGGCCCAAGCTGCCAGTGTAAACCTGAAACGTCCCTTGTTTAGCCAGATAAATGGGGTCTTCAAGTGGGAGCAGAGTCTGTGCCCATCCTCAAGAGAAGCAAGGCCCTGTGTGGGGCTCTGTGACTGGCCATGTTTGTTAGCCTTGCAAGGTTCCTGTGTGAGGGCAAGGCCAGCCCGCCCAGAGCCAGTCCTTGGCACCCCATGTTGGGGGCGCCTCCGGGTAGGGCCAGCCACTTCTGGCTGCACTGTTGGGCCAGCCCGAGGTGGTGGCCTCAAGCCGAAGCTCCGGGCCTTGAAAGGGAAGCGGAGTCCTGCAACAAAGTGACTTGCAAGCCAGCGGGGTTTTCGCCACCAGTAAGGTGGCTGCCACCTGGTCCAGGAGAAATCCTGTGATTTAGACACTCAGGCAATGTCACCCAGCCAGGTCGCTTGGTGTATCCTTTGCCTTTTACTTCTCCCAAGAGCAGGAGTCAAGAAAAAGGGGGTTGGAGGAAAGGAAGTGGAAAGGACTGCAGGGGGTCCAGCCTCGTGGCCAGTGGTCCTTTCGTCCTGTGCATTTGGTGGTCCGCGTGGGTGCCGGTGGGTGGTTGCTTTCTTTCCTTTTCTCTCCTCCTTCGTGGCACTGTCTGTGTTGGTTTGGTTTTGCTTTTGGTTTTACATTAGAAGGGGAGGAGAACCCAGGCCTGATGATGTAGTGGGGGCAGGGTTAGGCGCTTAGTTGGCCTGGATGGAGCTATACTGCCACCAAGCGGAGATGGTTTCGCTCAAAGCCAGTTACCAGGTCTCAAGGGATGGAGACAGCCACAGGGCTGGAAGCAACGGGCCCAGTGGGGACGGCGCGGCGTGGGGCTGGGGTGGGTGTGTTGTCCTGAGGGTGCACATGGGCAGTGGGCTCCGGGCCGTGCCTTCATGTGTGCTCTCCGCGGAGGACTGGACCCTGGTTGTGCAGCTGGGCAAGGCCCTCAGAAACCCCAGGGGCAGCACGAGATGGCCGCCCCTGGGAGTGCCCGGTGCAAATGGCCCCGGCTCCAGGACCTCTAAGACCCTCAGCTTCCGGTGAGGAAGGGGGCCACGTGACCCCAGTGCGGCCGCAGGCAGGGCACCCCGGCACTCCCCAGCAGGGACACCGGAGGAAAAGTTGCAGAGTTGCTCTGGGCCCACCCCCAAAATGGCTGACGGGGGAAGCTCCGCTCCCTGGGCTGGACAGTCCGGGAACTGCCTGCTGTGTCCGGGGCCCCGAGGGCTCGTGATTTTCCCCATAGGGTCGCACTGGCGCGCACGGCGCCCTCACAGGCCTCTGAAACCCCGTGGAGGAGACCTCCTGCGCCTTGGGCAGAACCCATTCTGCCCAGCACAGCGTCGCTGTTTCCTGCGCAGGGCAGAAGACACAGCTCGGCTGCCTGGGCTTTTCACATAACGCATTCCGCCGGATGGCACTGTGGCTCCAGAAATGGCAGTCTCCCCTTTCCCTACCCCCACCGAGCCTTCCGCGCCTGCCTTTAACTTCCAAACAGTGGACGGTGTGTAGTGGTGGCTGTGAAACTGTTAGATCACCTTCCTCGTCCTCGTCCTCGTCCTCGTCCTCGTCCTCCTCCACCTCCTCCTCCTCCTCCTTCTCCCCATCATCATCATCATCATTATCATCATCATCAACAGCAGCAGCAGCAGCAGCCACAGAGGCACCAATATCCCATTATCCTCATCCCCATCCATAGTCCAGCTCACCGACCACCCATGTCACCTTCAGCTGGGCTCTTCACCAACTTGGCCACTTTCCACCAAACCCGCAAGTGTAGCTAGGCAGTTCTTGATTCCCTTGATGCCCTGGTTCACAGTGAACGCCGCTGTCGACGACACTGCAGAGATCCCACCAGTGAGCTTGCAGTTTCTTCTTTGTATCTTCTGACTCCTGTCCTGTGGCTTGTCTGCACCGCATCACTTCCTAGGGAGCAACCTCTGTTCTGCTCAAGTTGAGTGCTTCACTGGGACAAAGAGCCTGTGGGTCAGTGGCAGGCACATCCCGGGAAGGTTCCGAAGGTTGTGAACGCTTCTTTACTTGAGTCACAAGGGTCCGGAGGTGACCACTGCGCTGCATCCCTGCGTGGAAACCCCGAGCATCCTTTGAGCGCAGGGGTGGGACTTTTGGGGATGGCATGGGTCGCACCGGTGGGCCTACTTGGGGAAGGCCACTTGGCCTCGACTACATTTGTCCACAAGTTCGCTACCACCGGGGTCTTTCTTCCCGCAGGCCTCGCTAGCCAGGCTCTCAGGCTTCAGTTCTGCGCCAGAAGCCCGTCCACATGTCATGCTCAATTCTTTCCAGGTGCCCCTGTGAATTTTTATCCTTTGGGAGAAGGTGGAATACAGGGCGGAGGGGGAGGGGAAGTGGGTCTTGGGGTTTGGAGGGTCATGTGGAAGAAGGGAGCTTTTTGGCTTGCTTTGGCATGGAGATCACTCTGCTTCTCAACCTAACCTCTGACACTGGCCTAGTGTTCTCACTGGAAGACCCGTTAGATCTTGTAGGGGAAATTATGGATCCCCGGGAAACTCGCGTGCGTGCGCACACACACACACACACACACACACACACACACACACACACACACATGGACAAGCACATGCACACATCTCAGAAACCGCTTCTGAAGAACCACTCAACACCTTACCCGAAGGCTTACCCTAACCCGTACCCTAATCCTAACCCGTACACTAACACTAACCCGTACCCTAACACTTACGCTAACCCTAAACCGTTGTCGTACACTAACCTGTACCCTAAACCGTACCCGTTCCCTAACCCTAACTCTAACCCTAACAGTCAGCCGTACGCGTTCCGTAACCAAAACCCTAACCCGTACCCTAACCCTAACAACTACCCTAACCCGTACCCTAACACGCTAACCCTAAACCGTTGTCATACCCTAACCTGTACCCTAAACCGTACCCGTTCCCTAACCCTAACCTTAAACGTAACCCTAAACCTTACCTGAAGCCTTACCCTAACCCGTACCCTAATTCTAACCCATACACTAATACTAACCCGTACTCTAACACGTACGCTAACCCTAACCCGTTGTCGTACACTAACCTGCACCCTAAACCGTACCCGTTCCCTAACCCTAACCCAACATTAACACTAACGCTTACCCTAATCCTTAACCTAACCCGAACCATAATCCTAATCCGTACAGTATCACTAACCCGTATCCTATCACGTACGCTAACCCTAAACCGTTGTCGTACCCTAACCTGTACCATAAACTGTACCCGTTCCCTCACCCTAACTATAACCATAAATATAAACCTAACTCTATCCCTAACCCTAACAGTAACCTTAACACTAACCCTAACCCTAACCCCTAAGCCTAACTAAAACCCTAACCATACCTCTAATCCAAACCCTAAACCTAACCGTAAACCTAACCCCTAACCACAACACCAACACCAACCCCAACCCCAAACTGCTATGGAAAGATTCTGAATTAGTACGGGAGGAATCACCCAGGCTATTTAGGAATATTCGTTGAATAAAAGAGGAAAAAATAGAAACATGTCTGGAATACCAAATGATTGCTTCTAATCACAAAGACAAAAAACAAAACGATGAAATCAACAGAGCACCATCACCACCAGCACTAGCGCCACCACCACCACCACCAACAACAACAAAACCTCACCCAGTCATCTCAAGTCAGAGATTTGAGCGCTTTTTTAATTATGGGAAGATACAAGAGTCTTGGTCCATAAAATCATTCCTAGGTATGCATCTGAACTTTCCAGCGCTCGTATCCTGCTTTTCTGCATCCTGAATTGCCCTCTAGGGCCACAATTGGGGGCAGAGGCAGTGTGTGAGTGCTGATGGCAGGGTGACAACCTTTGTTTACTGAAGAGGCTGGTGACATTTTGTGTCCGCAGATGCAAAGCAAAGCAGGCAGTCACCGTGGCCTGAGGGTTGAAGGATGTCATGCCCATGCCACCCAGAGCCAGGAGCTAGACCAGTGTGGAAGTTGACCGTGAGCCGCTTTACAGTTTCCTCAATGTTTCCTTTCTTTGCTCCTCTAAAGTCTTCCCAGGTGTGTAGAGCAAGCAGGAGGGAGCTCTCAAGGAAAGCACATCCACGTCCCAGGGATTTCGCACACGCTGAAGTATCTGAAGGACTCTTAGAATTGAGGAGTGGAGTGTCTGTTTGGGACATTCTTGTAGGCCAAGCTGTCCCAGGAAATAAGGCCCACCTTTGAAATTGGTGAGAAAAACAAACACGCGGAAAACATCCCGCGACAACAAAAGTCACCACCGTCCTGTCGGGTAGGGCTTAAGGGGGATCTTTTCCAGGCATGAAACATCAGGGCACATCGGGCACCAATTTGGGGAAAATGCAGGGAGGAAGGAGCGAAGGGATTGGAAACAGCAAGTGGTGGAATCCCTACTCTCAGCATCGCTTCACACCTTTCCTGTGTTCGCCAGGTCTGCCCGTCTCCGTGGACCCGAAGGTTGCCCTACTTTCCTTGTTCCCTGTTCTTCCTCCTTGCCCTTTTCTGTTGCTATTTCCACTTCCCAGTTGGGAACTACAGCATCGCCAAACAGGCCTCTCCCTGGACACGCTTCTGCCCCTTGCCTGAGTGGCTGAGACTTAGCCTTGGCTGACGGCTCTTCCCTCAGGAAGCCCCAGGAGGCTTCGGCCGGTTCCGTCTGCCAACTTGGGACACAGTGTGCCCTGGGGATCGTATCTTGGGGCACAGTGTCTTGGGGATCACCTTCATGCTTCACCTGCAATATCGTTCTTTCTTTTGATGACAGTTTGCATTCCACTTTCGGCTGCTGCCTTCCAATCAATGCCTTAGTTTCAGTTCTTCCCTCTGGACAAAAGGCACGGTTGGGTGCGTGCCTGGGAAGCTCAACCTTGGCAATACATGTACTTTCCCTTTGCAAGGGAAAATGCCCCCGTGGACTCGGAGGGTAAGGGGCATTCCCTCACAGCCACCCCTTATTTGCCATCGGAGATTACCACCCCCCTCTCGTGTCCCTTACCTCCCCTTAGTAACCTAGAGTTCCCAGGGTTCTACCTAACCTTTCCTGAGTGCCCTGAGTGCATCCCGAGGCTCTTTGGCCCTTTGCAGTGTACCCATGACATACTCAGGGTGTCAGAGGTGGCTCTACCTCTCCTTTTGCCTTCTGTAGGCCCGGCGGGCCTACTGCTGAGCCGGAGCCCTTGATGGCACTCAGGAGGGACCCCCACCCCGCCCCCGCCGCCATGCCCAGTTTAAGGGGCTGCCTGGTGGCCTGTCCTTTGGTCTCCTGGTAGCTTGTGTCTCCCTGTCACTCCCTGTGCATGTTGCAAAAGATACACTGTGAATGCCCCTGTACTGGATCTATGGCCAGGCTGGTGGTTGTCGTGGCGATGGTGCTGGAGTTGTTGGGGATGGGGACGGTGGTGGTGGTGGTGGTGGTGGTCAGTTACTGCTTCCCTCTATTCCTTTCACTGTCTATTCTGAGCTGGCCTAGTGTCCTCAGCGTCCCCTCTCACATGTCTGCTCTTTGGTTAAGGGGGAGGGACAAATGTAGGAGAAGGCAGTCGTGTGGTTCACTTCGGACTCTTCCCCTTCCTCCTCGACATCTTTTCCCTTTTCCAGCGGTGGAGGGCATTGTCACCCTCCGGGAAAACCCAGAAAACTAAACATCAACAAAACCAAACAAGATCTAGGTGTTACTTCACAGTGAAACAGCATGACGAACTCGAGGCTTGCAAAATTATCTCTTGACTTTCCATTCGGTGCAGTTGTTCTCTTTATGGAAGCCCTTCAAGTCCAAACGTGAGCCAGCAGGGGCCTCCTCAAGTTGCCCCCTGCTTGCCGTTAGTTCCCAATCCAATGGCGTGATCCGAACAGTGTAGATTTCACTGTATTACTTACGAGTGGTCGCCTCCCTGTCCACAAGCCCAGGCAGGTTGGTGCTGGCCGCCACTCAGAAGACCAGGCAATCAAGCACCCACAGCCGGATACCCACGGCAACACATGCCCACGGGCAGGCAAGCACCTTAGACAGCTGTGAGAGCTTGGACTCGAGTACACACACACACACAGACAAACACACACACACACACAAACACTCACACACACACACACACACACACACACACACACACACACACCCTATCTTCCTACCCCACCACACAGCACACCCTCACACAGCCACAAACATACTGACACGCTGTCACCTGTGTTTTCCTATATACCCTCGCACCTGTCTCCCCGACCCGACCCCATCCCCTGCCAGCAGCAAGTACTCTGAGAATGGCTGAAACACGCATTCCCAGAGAGGCTCTCAAAAAGGGACACGCAGCCATTCTGTGTTCCAGGTGATAGTCGTCGGTCAGCAGGTGGACCCAAGCTGCCAGTGTAAACCTGAAACGTCCCTTGTTTAGCCAGATAAATGGGGTCTCCAAGTGGGAGCAGAGTCTGTGCCCATCCTCAAGAGAAGCAAGGCCCTGTGTGGGGCTCTGTGACTGGCGATGTTTGTTAGCCTTGCAAGGTTCCTGTGTGAGGGCAAGGCCAGCCCGCCCAGAGCCAGTCCTTGGCACCCCATGTTGGGGGCGCCTCCGGGTTGGGCCAGCCACTTCTGGCTGCACTGTTGGGCCAGCCCGAGGTGGTGGCCTCAAGCTGAATCTCCTGGCCTTGAAAGGGTAGCCGAGTCCTGCAACAAAGTGACTTGCAAGCCAGAGAGGTTTTCGCCACCAGTATGGTGGCTGCCACCTGGCCCAGGAGAAATCCTGTGATTTAGACACTCAGGCAATGTCACCCAGCCAGGTCGCTTGGTGTATACTTTGCCTTTTAGTTCTGCCACGATGAGGAGTCAAGAAAAATGGGGTTGGAGGAAAGGAAGTGGAAAGGACTGCAGGGCGTCTAGCCTCGTGGCCAGTGGTCTTTTCTTCCTGTGCATTTGGTGGTCCACGTGTGTGCCTGTGAGTGGCTGCTTTATTTCCTTTAATCTCCTTTATGGGACTGTGTTGGTTTGGTTTTGCTTTTGGTTTTACATTAGAAGGGGAGGAGAACCCAGGTCTGATGATGTAGTGGGGGCAGGGTTAGACGCTTAGTTGGCATTGATGGAGCCATACTGCCACCTTGCGGTGATGGTTTCGCTCAAAGCCAGTTACCAGGTCTCAAGGGATGGAGACAGCCACAGGGCTGGAAGCAACTGGCCCAGTGGGGACAGCACCGGGTGTGGCTGGGGCTGGTGTGTTTTTCTGAGGGTTCACATGATTAATGGGCTCCGGGCCGTGCCTTCATATGTGCTCTCCGCCGGAGACTGAACGCTGGTTCTGCAGCTGGACAAGGCACTCAGTAACCCCAAGGGCACCACGAGATGGCCGCCCTTGGGATTGCACGGTTTAAATGGCCCCGGCCCCAGAACAGCTAAAACTCCCAGGTCCCTGTGAGGGAGGGGTCACGTGACTACAGTGCGGCCGCAGGCAGGGCACCAGCCCTCCCCAGCAGGGACACCCGAGGAGAAGTTGCAGAACTGCTCTGGGCCCACCCCCAAAATGGCTGACGGGGGAATCTCCGTTCCCTGCGTTGGACAGTCTGGGAGCTGTCTGCTGTGTCCGGGGCCCCGAGAGCTCATGATTTTCCCCACAGGGTCGCACTGGCGCGCACGGCGCCCTCACAGGCCTCTGAAACGCCGTGGAGGAGACCTCCTGCGCCTTGGGCAGAACCCATTCTGCCCAGCACAGCCTCGCGGTTCCCTGCGCAGGGCAGAAGACACAGCTCGGCTGCCTGGGCTTTTCACATAACGCATTCCGCCGGATGGCACTGTGGCTCCAGAAATGGCAGTCTCCCCTTTCCCTACCCCCACCGAGCCTTCCGCGCCTGCCTTTAGCTTCCAAACAGTGGACGGTGTGTAGTAGTTGCTGTGAAACTATTAGATCACCTTCCTCCTCCTCCTCCTCCTCCTCCTCCTCCTCCTCGTCCTTCTCCACATCATCATCATCATCATCATCATTATCATCATCATCAACAGCAGTAGCAGCAGCAGCGACAGAGGCACCAATATCCCATTATCCTCTTCCCCAACCATAGACCAGCTCACAAACCACCCATCTCACCTTCAGCTGGGCTCTTCACCAACTTGGCCACTTTCCACCAAACCCGCAAGTGTAGCTAGGCAGTTCTTGATTCCCTTGATGCCCTGGTTCACAGTGAACGTCGCTGTCGACGACACTGCAGAAATCCCACCAGTGAGCTTGCAGTTTCTTCTTTGTATCTTCTGACTCCTGTCCTGTGGCTTGTCTGCACCGCATCACTTCCTAGGGAGCAACCTCTGTTCTGCTCAAGTTGAGTGCTTCACTGGGACAAAGAGCCTGTGGGTCAGTGGCAGGCACATCCCGGGAAGGTTCCGAAGGTTGTGAACCCTTATTTACTTGAGTCACAAGGGTCCGGAAGTGACCACTGCGCTGCATCCCTGCGTGGAAACCCCGAGCATCCTTTGTGCGCAGGGGTGGGACTTTGGGGATGGCATGGGTCGCACTGGTGGGCCTACTTGGGGCAGGCCACTTGGCGTTGACTACTTTTGTCCACAAGTTCCCTACCACCGTGGTTTTTTTTCTTGCAGGCCTTGCTAGTCAGGGTCTCAGTCTTCAGTTCTGCACCAAAAGCCCGTCCACACGTCATGCTCAATAATTTCCAGATGTCCCTGTGAACTTTTATCCTTTGGGAGAAGGTGGAATACAGGGCGGAGGGGGAGGGGAAGTGGGTCTTGGGGTTTGGAGGATCATGTGGAAGAAGGGAACTTTTTGGGTTTGTTTGGCATGGAGATCTCTCTGCTTCTCAGACTAACCCCTGACACTAGCCTAGTGTTCTCCCCGGAAGACCCGTGAGATCTTGCAGGGGAAATTATGGATCTCGGTAAACACACACACACACACAGTCACCCACACACTCACACAGGGACATGCACACATCTCAGAAACCACTTCTGAAGAACCACTCAACACCTTACCCGAAGGTTTACCCTCACCCGTAACCTATTCCTACCCCGTACACTAACACTAACCCGTACGCTAACACTTATGTTAACCGTAAACCGTTGTCGTACCCTAACCTGTACAGTAAACGGTATCCGTACCCTAACTCTAACCCTATCCCCTATCCTACCCGTACCCGTTCACCTACGCTAAACCTAAACCATTGTCGTTCCCTACTCGTACCCTAAACCATACCCATTCCCGAACGCTAACTCTAACCGTAACCCTAACCGTAACCCTTACCTGAAGCCTTACCCTAACCGGTACCCTAATCCTAACCCGTACACTAACACTAACCGGTACGCTAACATGTACGCTAACCCTAAACCGTTGTCGTACACTAACCTGTACCCTAAACCTTTACTGCTCCCTAACCCTACCCCTAATCCTAACCCTTACCTGAAGCCTTACCCTAATCGGTACCCTTACCCTAACCCTAACCCTAAACCTTACTCGAAGCCTTACCCTAACTCGTACCCTAATCCTAACCCGTACACTAACACTAACCCTTACCCTAACACGTTCGCTAACCATAAACTGTTGTCATACTCTAACCTGTACTCTAAACGTACCCATTCGTTAACCATAACCCTAACCCTAACCGTAACCCTAACCCTAAACCTTACCCGAAGCCTTACAGTAACCCGTACCATAATCCTAACTCGTACACTAATACTAACCATTACCGTAACATGTACGCTAACCCTAAACCGTTGTTGTACCCTAACCTGTATCCTAAACTGTACCTGTTCCCTAACCCTAACCCTAACCGTTTGATGTATTTCCAGGCAGAGCCTCAAAACAAGGGATCAGGGCCATTATGCAGAGCCGCCTGGGATGTGTAGAGAGAAGAAAATGGTACAACGTAAAAGCTGAGAGGAACCTTTTATTTGGGGATCTTACTGAGGACTACAGACACGGTGACAGCCACTCACAAACTGCTATGGAAAGCTTCTGAATTAGTACGGGAGGAAGGAGTCAGGCTATGTAGGAGTTTTCGTTGAATAAAAGAGGAAAAAATAGAAACATGTTGGGTAATACCAAAAGACTGCTGCTAATCACAAAGAGAAAACGCAAAACGATGAAATCAGCAGAGCACGAGCACCACCAGCACCAGCGCCACCACCACCACCACCACCACCAACAACAAAACCTCACCCAGACATCTCAAGTCAGAGATTTGAGCGCTTTTCTAATTATGGGAAGATTCAAGAGTCTTGGTCCATTGAAAACATTTCTAGGTATGCATGTGAACTTTCTAGCGCTCGTATCCTGCTTTTCTCCATGCTGAATTGCCCTCGAGGGCCACACTTGGGGACAGCTGCAGTGTCTAGGGCTGATGGCAGGGCCACAACCTTTGTTTACTGAAGAGGCTGGTGACGTTTTGTGTCCTCAGATGCAAAGGAAAGCAGGCGGTCACCGTGGCCTGAGTGTTTAAGGATGTCATGTCCATATGCCACCCAGAGCCTGGCGCGAGACCAATGTGGAAGGTGATCGTGAGGCTCCTTACAGCTTCCCCAATGTTTCCTTTCTTTGCTCCTCTAAAGTCTTCCCAGGTGTGTAGAGCGAGCATGAGGGAGCTCCCAAGGAAAGCACATCCACGTCCCAGGGATTTCGCACACGCTGAAGTATCTGAAGGACTCTTAGAATTGAGGAGTGGAGTGTCTGTTTGGGACATTCATGTAGGCCAAGCTGTCCCAGGAAGTAGGCCCACCTTTGAAACTGCTGAGAAAAACAAACACACGGAAAACATCCCGCGACCACAAAAGTCACCACCGTCCTGTCGGGTAGGGCCTAAGGGGGATCTTTCCCAGGCATGAAACATCAGGGCACATCAGCCACTGATTTGGGGAAAATGCAGGGAGAAAGGAGGGCAGGATTGAGAGCAGTAAGTGGTGGAATCCCTACTCTCAGCATCGCTGCACACCTTTGTCTGTGTTTGCCAGGGCTTAATGTTACTGATATCACTCGGGCTCGCACACACACGCCCCCACCATCGCGCACATGGTCACATTCAGGGCAGCACGCCTGCGCAGGCCCCCGCACTGGTACCCACTCTGCCCGTCTCCGTGGACCCGACGGTTGCCCTACCTTCCTTGTTCCCTGTTCTTCCTCCTTGCCCTTTTCTGTTGCTATTTCCACTTCCCAGTTGGGCACTACAGCATCGCCAAACAGGCCTCTCCCTGGACACGCTTCTGCCCCTTGCCTGAGTGGCTGAGACTTAGCCTTGGCTGACGGCTCTTCCCTCAGGAAGCCCCAGGAGGCTTCGGCCGGTTCCATCTGCCAACTTGGGACACAGTGCCCTGGGGATTGCGTTCATGCTTCACCTCCATTATGGTTCTTTCTTTTGATTTCAGTATGCTCTCCACTTTTGGCTCGTGCCTTCCAGTCAATGCCTTACTTTCAGTTCTTCTCTCTGGACAAAAGGCACGGTTGGGTGCATGCCTGGGAAGCTCAAGGTGTCCAATACATATATTTTCCCTGTGGAACGGAAAATGACCCCGTGGACTCGGTGGGCAAGGTGCATTCCCTCACAGCCATCCTTTATTTGCCATTGGAGATTACCACACCCCTCTCGTGTCTCTTACCTCCCCCTATTAACCTAGAGTTCCCAGTGTTCTACCTAATCTTTCCGTGTCGTGAGTGCATCCCGGGGCTCTTTGGCCCTTTGCAGTGTACCCATGACATACTCAGGGCGTCAGAAGGTGGCTCTGCCTCTCCTTTTGCCTTCTGTATGCCTTGCATGCCTACTTCTGAGTCGGAGCCTTTGATGGCACTCAGGAGGGACCAGCCCCCTCCACCCTGCCCAGGCCAAGGTGTTGCCTGGTGTTGTGTCCTTTGGTCTCCCGGTATCTTGTGTTTCCCTCTCCCTCCCTGTTCATGTTGCGAAAGATACACAGTGAATTGCCCCTTCACTGGTTCTACGGCAACGATAGTGGTGTTCGTGGCGATGGTGCTGGAGGTGGTGGTGATGGTGATGGTAGTGGTGGTGGTGGTCAGTTTCTGCTCCCCTCTATTCCTTTCACTGTCTATTCTGTGCTGGCCTAGTGTTCTCAGTGTCCTCACACGTCTGCTGTTTGTTTAAGGGGGAGGCACAAGTGTAGGAGAAGGCAGTCGGGTGGTTCAGTTTGGACTCCCCTTCCTCCTCTACATCTTTTCCCTTATCCAGTGGTAGAGGTCATTGTCATCCTGCAGACAAACCCAGAAAACTGAACATCAACAAAACCAAAGAAGATCCAGGAGTTATTTTACAATGATACAGCATGATGAACTCAAGTCTTGTAAAATTATCTCTTGACTTTCCATTCCGTGCAGTTGTTCTCCTTATGGAAGCCCTTTAAGTTCAAACGTGAGCCAGCAGGGGCCTCCTGAAGTTGCTCCTGCTTGCAGTTGTTTCCCAATCCAATGGCGTGATCCGAACAGTGTACATTTCACTGTATTACTTACGGGCGGTCGCCTCCCTGTCCACAAGCCCAGGCAGGTTGGTGCTGGCCGCCGCTCAGAAGACCAGGCAATCAGGCTCCCACAGCCGGATACACACAGGAACGCATGCCCACGGGCAGGCAATCACCTTTGACAGGTGTGAGAGCATGTGCTCGAGCTCTCACGCAGACAGAGACACACACACACACACACACACACACACACACACAGAGTCACACACACACACACCCTCTCTTCCTACGCCAGCTCACAGAGCACAACCTCACACAACGACAAACATACTGACACATGCTGTCACCTGTGCTTTCCTATATACCCTCGCACCAGTCTCCCCGACCCCACCCCCACCCCTTGCCTGCAGCAAGTACTCTGAGAATGGCTGAAACATGCATTCCCTTAGGGCTCTCAAAAAGGGACATGCAGCCATTCTGTGTTCCACGAAATAGTCGTCTGTCAGCTGGTGGGCCCAATCTGCCAGTGTAAACCTGAATCTTCCCTTGTTTAGCCAGATAAATGGGTTCTGCAAGTGGGAGCATGGTCTGTGCCCATCCTCCAGAGCATCACGGCCTTGTGTGGGGCCCTGTGACTAGGCGATGTTTGTTGGCCTTCCAAGTTTCCTGTGTTAGGGCAAGTCTAGCCTGCCCAGCGTCAGTCTTTGCCACTGCCTTTTGGGGGAACGTCCAGGATGGACATCCACTTCTGCCTGCTGTGTTGGGCGAGACCAAGTTGGTGGCCTCAAGCTGAAGCTCCAGGCCTTGAAAGGGAAGCGGAGTTCTGCAACAAAGTGACTTGCAAGCCAGTGTGGTTTTCGCCACAAGCATGGTGGCCGCCACCTGTTCTAGGAGAAATCCTGTGATTTAAACCCTTAGGCAAAGTCAGCCAGCCAGGTCGCTTGGTATAACGTTCGCCTTTACTTCTCCCAAGAGCAGGAGTAAAAAAAGGGGGGTTGGAGGAAAGGAAGTGGAAAGGACTGCATGGTATCCAGCCTCGTGGCCAGTGGTCCTTTCGTCCTGTGCATTTGGTGCTCCATGTGGGTGCCGGTGGGTGGCTGCTTTCTTTCCTTTTCTCTCCTCCTTCAAGGGACTGTCTGTGTTGGTTTGCTTTTGCTTTTGATTTTACCTATGAAGGGGAGGATGTCGAAGTCCTGATGGTGTCGTCGTGGCAGGGTTAGGCGCTTAGTTGGCATTGATGATTCCATACTGCCACCAAGGGGAGATGGTTTTAGTCACAGTCAGTTACCAAGTCTCAGGGGATGGAGACAGACACAGAGCTGGAAGGAACTTGCCCAGTGGGGACGTCGGGGGATGGTGGTTCTGTCGTGTGCTGTCCTATGGTGCACGTGGCCAGTGGTTTCCTGGCCTTTCCTTCTTCTGTGTTCTCTGCGGGAGACCTGACCCTGGATCCACAGCTTGCGAAGCCGCTCAGAAATCCCAGGGCCAGCCCGAGATATCTGACCCTGGCAGTGCCAAGTGCAACTGGACCCGACCTCAGAACCTCTAAGCCCCTCAGCTCCCTGTGAGGAAAGGGACCACTTGATACCTGTGCAGCTGCAGACAGGGCACCCCGGCACTCTCCAGCAGTAACGGCGGAGGAAAATTTGCAGAATTCCTCTGGACCCACCCCCAAAATTGGTGACAGGGTAAGCTGTGCTCCCTGGGCAGATCTCTCCGTTAGCTGCCTGCTGTGTCCGGGGCTCCCAGAGCTTCTTCTTTTCCTCCAGGGTCCCACTGGCAGGCACGGGGCCTTCTAAGCCCTCTGCAATCCCATGGTGGTGACTTCCTACACATTGGACATAGCACAGGAGATGCAGCACAGCCCCGCTGATCCCTACAGAGGGCAGAAGATAGGTCTCTGCTGCCTGGGCTTTTCATATAACACATTCCGTGGGATGGTACTGTGGCTCCAGAAATGGCAGTCACCCCTTTCCTTGCCCCTAACAATCCTTCCTGGGCTACCTTTAGCTTCCAGACAGTGGACGGCGTGGAGTGGAGGTGGGGAAACAATCAAATCACTTTCCTCCTCCTACTTCTTCTCCCCATCATAATCATCATCAACATCATCATCAACAGCTGCAGGACCAGCAGTAGCAACAGCAACAGCAGCAGCCACAGACGAACCAGTATCCCAATATCCTCATCACCAACAATAATCCAGCTCACAGAGCACCCATCTCAACTTCAGCTGCGCCCCTCACCAACTTTAACTCTTTGGGCCAAACCCGCAAGTGTAGCTAGGCAGTTCTTGACTCTCTAGTTGCTTTGGTTCACTGTGAATTCTTACAACGACCCTGCAGAAATCCAAGGAGTGGGCTTGCAATTTCTTCTTTGCATCTTCAGACTCCTCCTGGCTTGTTGCTTGTCTGCACCGCATCTCTTCCTACAGAGCAACGTCTGTTCTTTTGAAATTGAATGCTTCACTGGGACAAAGATCCAGTGGTTCAGTGTCAGGCATATCTCGGGGAGGTCCCGAAGGTTGTGAACCATTCTGTACAGGAGTCACAAGTGTTCGGAACAGGCCACCAGGCTGCCTCCCTCCGTGGAACTCCTGATTACTCCTTTGTGCCCTGGGGTGGGACTTTTGGGGATGGGATGTGTCGCACCGGTGGGCCTACTTCGGGAAGGCCACTTGGCCTCCCATACATTTGTCCGCCGGTTCGCCACCACCGGTTTATTTTTGCCCGAAAGCCTCACTAGCCATGCTCTCAGTCTTCAATTATACACCAGGAGCCCGTCCACATGTCGTGCTCAATTTTTCCAGGTGCTCCCGTGAATTTTTGTCCTTGGGGAGAGGGTGGAGTTTAGGGAGGAGGGGTAGGGGTGCTGAGGCTTGGGGTTTGTAGGGTCATGTGTCAGACGGGAGCTTGGTCGGTTGGTTTGGCATGGAGATCTCTCTGCTTCTCACCCTAACCCTTGACAGTAGCCTACTGTTCACCCTGGAAGACCCGTGAGATCTTGCAGGAGAAATTATGGATCCCCCTTAAACACACACACACACACACTCACGCAGTCACACGGACACGCACACACACACATGCACATATCTCACAAACCACTTCTGCAGAACGACTGAACACCTTAAGGGAATGATGCCTTTCCAGGCAGATGCTCGAAACGAGGGATCAGGGCCTTTATCCAGAGAAGCCTGGGATACGTGGAGGGAAGAAAAAGGCACATTGTAAAAGCTGAGAGGTACCTTTTACTCGGGACCTTAGTGAGGACTACAGCCAGGGCCACAGCCACTCAGATAGCTCAGAAGTAAGGTTCTGAAGAAGTAAGAGTAGAAGGAGCCACGCCATTTAGGAGCTTTTGTTGAAAAATGGAGGAAAAAATAGAAACATGTCGGGGAATATCAAAAGATTGCTGCTAGTCACAAAAACAAAACAATGAAACAAACACACCACTACCACCACCACCAACTACAACAACAAAACCACACCCAGACATCTCAAGTCAGAGATTTGATCACTTTTCTAAGTATGGAAGATGGACTAATCTGGGCCCATTGAAATCATTCCTAGGTATGCATCTGAACTGTCCAGTGCCAGTATCCTGCTTTTCTCCTTCTTTATGGCCCTTGGGGGCCACCTTTGGGGCAGCTGCAGTGTCTGAGGGCTGATGTCAGGGCGACAACCTTTGTTTACTGAAAAGGCCGGTGACATTTTTTGTCCGAAGATGCAAAGGAATGCAGGTGGTCACCGTGGCGGAGTGTTTAAGGATGTCATGCCCTTGCCACTCAGAGCCTGGAGCAAAACCAATGTGGAAGGTGATCTTGAGGCTCTTTACAGTTTCCTCAACATTTCCTTTCTTTGCTCCTCTAAAGTCTTCCTAGGTGTGTAGACCGAACATCAGGGAACTCCAAAGGAAAGCACATCCACGTCCCTGGGATTTTCCACACTCTGAAGTATCTTAAGGACTCTTAGAATTGAGGCATGGAGTGACTGTTTCAGACATTCTTGTAGGCCAAACTGTCCCAGGAAATAGGCCAACCCTTGAAATTTGTGAGAAAAACCAAACACATGAAAAACATCCCGGGAAAACAAAAGTCACCACCTTCCTGTCAGATAGGGCCTAAGGGGATCTTTCCCAGGCATTAAACATCAGAGAACATCAGGCACTTACTTGGGGAAAATGCAGGGAGAAAAGAGGCAGGGATTGGGGCTAGCAAATGGTGGATTCCCTACTCTCAGCATTGCTTCACACCTTTCCCTGTGTTCACCAAGTCGTAACGTTACTGAACTCACTCGGGCACGCACACACCCCCCCGCACCCTTCCACCCAGTGTTACATTCAGGAAAGCACACCTGCGCAGGGCCCCACACTTGCACCCACTGTGCCATTCTCAGTGGGCCAGATGGTTGCCCTTCCTTCCTTTTTCCCTGTTCTTCCTCCTTGCCCCCTACTGTCTTTCCACTTCCCAGTTGGGTACTTCAGCATCGCAAAACAGGCCTCTCTCTGTACAGGGTTCAGCCCCTTGCCTGAATGGCTGAGACTTTACCTTGGCTGATGTTTCTTCTTTTAAGAGGCCACAAGAGGCCATATCGCTTTCCTTCCTTGTTCCTTTTTGTTCCCTCTTCCAGCTATTAAGCCACTATTGTAGCCCTTTTGGGATCTTTGTGGAATATCAGAAGGTAAAGATATGGGATTGCTGTTGCAGTCATCAGGTACAGTTGTTACCCACTATGGTATGACCTGATATTTCAGGATGAGGAAAAATAGGATACTAGCCCTAGATATGTAAGATCTGTGTCAAGTGTAAGATTTCAAAGAGCCCAGACTCTCGCATCTTCCCCACATGGAAAATCCCTAAATTCCTTAACTTGTGATATCTGCTTTTCTTTACTTCAGAATAATGTTTTGATTTTTTTGCTACCTCATCTTTTTTGGAAAAACTTCTGTATATTTTTTCTCCATCCTTATCCCTAGGAGTAGCTCCTCAGAGCTATGTGAAAAGCTGTCTCCAAGCTTCAGTCCTCAGAAAATTTGCCATATAAAGCATCCTCAACTTTTATGTGTGCATTGTTTTCAGTTTGTACAATTAGAGGTGATTCTGGAAATATTGATCTTTTTGTTAATTTTAATTTATTATTTTCTGTTGGAGTATATTTGATTTACAATGCTCTATTAGTTTCAGGCTCACTGGAAAGTGGTTTAGTTATACATATACATGTATCAATTCTTTTCAGATTATTTTCTCATATAGTTTCTTACAGAATATTGAATAGAGTTCTCTATGATATGCAGTAGGTCCTTATTATCTATTTTATATAGTAGTGTTTATATATCAATCCGAAACTCATAATTTATCCCTTTCTCCCATGTCTCCTCTTTGGTAACCATAAGTCTGTTTTCAGCGTCTGTGAGTCTGTTTCTGCTTTGTAAATAAGTTCATTTGTATCATTTTTTTTAAGAATCCACATTATAAGTCATATCATATGATATTTGTCTTCCTCTGTCTGACTTCATCTCGTATGATAATCTCTTGTTCCATCCAAGTTCCTGCAAGTGGCATTATTTCATTCTTTGTATGGCTGAGTAATATTCCATTGCATATATGTACCACATCTTCTTTATCCATTCCTCTGTCAATGGACATTTAGGTTGCTTCCATGACTTGACTATTGTAAATGGTGCTGCAGTGAACATGGGGTACATGTATCATTTTAAAGTATGGTTTTCTCCAGATATATGCCCAGGATTGGGATTGCTGGATCACATGGTAGCTCTATTTTTAAGTTTTTAAGGAACCCCCATAATGTTCTCCATAGTGGTTGTATCAAGTTACAGTGTAGGAGGTTTCCCTTCCATACCCTCTCCTGCATTTATCGTTTTTAGAAGTTTGATGATGGTCATTTTGCCCAGTGTGAAGTGATACCTTATTGTAGTTTTGATTTGTATTTCTCTAGTATTTAGCAATGTTGTGCATCTTTTCATGTGCTTTTTGGACATCTGTATGTCTTTTTTGGAGAAATGTCTATTTAGATCTTCTGCTCATTTTGTGATTGAGTTTTTTTTTTATGGTATTGAGCTACATGAGCTTTTTGTATATTTTGTGGATTAATCCCTTTTTGGTCACTTCGTTTGCAGATATTTTGTCCAATTTTGTGGGTTGTCTTTTTAGTTTGTTTATGATTTCCTTTGCTGTGCAAAAGCTTTTGAGTTTAGTTAGATCCCATTTGTTTCCTTTTATTTTTATTTCCATTACTCTAGGAGGTCGATCAGAGAGGATCTTGCTTCGATTTATGTCTAAGTGTGTTTTGCCTATGTTTGCTTCCTAGAGTTTACAGTATCTGGCTTTACCTTTAGGTCTTTAAACCATTTTGAGTTTATTTTTCTGAATCCTGTTAAAGAATGTTCTACTTTCATTCCTTTACTTGTAACCCTCCAGTTTTCCCAGCACCATTTATTGAAGAGATTGTCTTTTACCCATTGTATAGTTTTGCTCCTTTGTCATAGCTTAATTGACCATAGGTGTGTGGGTTTATTTCTGGGCTTTCTATCCTGTTCCATTGACCTATATTGTTGTTTTTCTGCCAGTACCATACTGTTTAGATGACTGTAGCTTTCTAGTATAGTCTGAAGTCAGTGTGCCTGATTCCTCATGCTCTGTTTCTCTTTCTCAATATTGCTTTGGCTATCAGAGGTCTTTCGTGTCTTTATACAAATTTTAAGATTTTTTGTTCTAGTTCTTGAAAAATGCCATTCGTAATTTGATAGGGATTGCATTGAATCTGCAGATTGCATTGTGTAGTATAGTCATTTTGACTATATTGATTCTTCTAATCAAAGAACATGGTATATGTTTCCATCTGTTTATGTCATCTTCAATTTCTTTCATCAGCATTTTATTGTTTTTGGAGTACAGTTCTTTTGTGTCTTTAGGTAAGTTTTTTCCTACATATTTTATTCTTTTTGATGCAGTGGTAAATGGGATTGTTTCTTTAATTTCTCTTTCTGATCTTTTGTTGTTAGTGTATAGAAATGCAAGAGATTTCTGTGTATTAACTCTGTATCCTATAATATCACCAAATTCATTGATGAACTCTGGTAGTTTTCTGGTAGCATCTTTAGGATTTTCTATGTATAGTATGTGATCTGCAAACAGTGACAGTTGTACTTCTTTTCTAATTTGGATTCCTTTTATTTATTTTTCTTCTCTGATTGCCGTGGCTATGACTTCCAATGTTATGTTGAATAAAAGTATTGAGAGTGGACATTTTTATCTTCATCCTGATCTTAGAGGAAATGCTTTCAGCCTTTCACCTTTGAGAATCTATTAGCTGTGGGTTTGGCCTTTATTATGTTGAGGTAGGTTCCCTCTACGCTCACTTCTGGAGAGTTTTTAATCATAAATGGGTGTTGAATTTTGTCAAAAGCTGTTTTTTGCATCTATTGAGATGATCACATGTTTTTTATTCTTCAACTTGTTGATGTGATGTATCACACTGATTGATTTGTGGATAGATTTGTGGATATATATTGATTTGTGGATATACTGAAAAATCCTTGCATCCCTGGGGAAAATCCCACTTGATCTTCATGTATGATCCTTTTAATGTGTTTCTGGATTTGGTTTGCTAGTGTTTTATTGAGGGTTTTTGCATCTATGTTCATTAGTGATATTGACCTGTAATTTTTTTTTTCTGTGGTACCTTTGGTTTTGGTATCCGGGTGATGGTGACCTCATAGAATGTGTTTGAGTGTGTATTTTTCTCTGCAGAATTTTGGAATAGTTTCAGAAGGATAGGTGTTACCTCCTTTCTAAATGTTTGATAGAATTTGCCTGTGAAGCCATCTGGTCCTGGACTTTTGTTTGTTGGAAGTTTTAAAATCACAGTTTCAATTTCAGTACTTGTGATTGGTCTATTCATATTTTGTAATTTTTCCTGGTTCAGTCTTGGAAGGTTGTACCTTTCTAAGAATTTGTCAATTTCTTCTGGGTTGTCTACTTGTTGGCATGGAGTTGCTTGTAGTAGTCTCTTAATGATCCTTTTTATTTCTGTGGTGTCCATTGTAACTTTTTCTTTTCTTTTTCTAATTTTATTGATTTGAGCCTTCTCCCTTTTTTTCTTGATGAGTGTGACTAGAGGTTTATCAATTTTATGTTTTCAGAGAACCAGGTTTTAGTTTCTTGCTCTTTTCTATAGTTCTCTTCATCTCTATTCCATTTATATCTGCTCTGATCTTTATGATTTACTTCCTTCTACTAACTTTGTGTTCTGTTTGTTCTTCTTTTTCTTTACGTGTAATGTTAGGTTATTTATTTGGGATTTTTTGTGTGGAAACACCGATCATTTGTCACCATTTAATCAGTTATCACTTTCCTTATTGGCAAAATATCCAACCGATTTTCACAAAAATCACAGAGAAACTTACTTTAAAATTCAATTAGAATCCTCGATCATCTCTTCCCAGAATTAATCTATAAGTAAAGCAACCCTTCTTTATAAAGCAATAAAAGAAGTTTACAAGGTTGAAATTCTCATTATTCCTTGCACTTGCTCCTGTAACTCTTTTAATTTACAGGTGAGATAACCTAAGAGCTGAGGTTTGAAGTTTGTTTAGGACCTGTAAGCTGTTAACAACATTGTTATTCCTATAATTTGTAATCTTCATACATTACTATAAACTTTAGTTCATTCTTACTGGAAGTAAGTGCTTTACCATAATGGATTTATGCAGTATATGCTTTACTATTCTAGCTGATGAAGGTACCCAATAGCTTTTTGCCTTAACTTCAGAGGAAAAACAATTCTCCTGGACAGTAATACCTCAGAGTTATACTGAGAGTCCTTATTTCGCACACATCTTGTTGGCTGTTCTGGAAGACATATAGTTCCTTAGAGGCTATACTTTGTTTTAATATGTAGATGATTTGCTTCTTTGCTTTCTTTCTCAAGCCTCCTCACAGAAAGACAGCATCCACTTGCTAAAGCTTTTAACCTTAAAGTGTCATAATGCTGCCAAAGAAAAGTTGTGGTGTTCCCAAACCCAGGTTTGGGAAAGCTATCTGAAAGCCTGCCTCTGGGGATTGAAGTCCTCAGAAAGGGCTTCTGATGTCAGAAGAAGGGCTCCAGCTAGATCCAGATAGACTTTATGGTGTCCTAATTTTTCCAAAACCCCAAACTAAGCACCACCACCTAGGTTTTCTCTGGTTAGTTATTGCTGATATTGGATTACAATTTCTCTTATGGCCAAACCACCATAAATTTTACTCAAAAATAACAACCTCGACCCAATTTTATAGGAGAACTAGATCATGAAGCTTTCAAGGCCTAAAAGTAGAATTTGATGAACCCACCTAAACTTGGGCATCGCAATTTTCATATTCCATTTTCCTTTTTGTATATGAAAAGGTAGTGAATTCCCTTGGGGTACTCACCTATGAACAGAGGATCCACCGTAGATGCATAGAGTATTATAGCCAGCATCTGGATCTTGTGGCACAGGGATACCTCTTTTGTATTAGAGTCATTACAGTCACTGCTTTTTTGGCTAAGGTCAATGAGGAAACTGTGTATTCCTCTTTAACCTTTTTTGTACCTCTTGCAGCAGAAGTTCTCCTGAAATCTAATCAGACTCAATATTTCTCAGGTAGCTGCTTCACCTCCTTTGAAGTCCTTTTGTTACCTGCCCTTCACATAACTCTTTTACATTGTAGGAACCTTAATCCAGTTATTCTTCTCCCGTACATCACCAATGTATTCCTTCACAACTATTTAACACTGATGGTCCACTTCCTGACTCCTCATAATGTTTGACAGGAAATTCCATTGGGTAAAAATAACTTCCTATTGTTCACCAATAGTTCTTATTTAAAAGGTGACAATGGCAAATACTGTGCTGGGTACGCCATTAAAACTCCTTTTGTTGTTCTTGAGGCAGCATCTTTACCTATGATTACTTCATGCCAATAAGCTAAATTATACCCTCTTACTTGGACTTGTACTTTAGCCAAGGATAAAACTGCCAAAATTTATACTGATAATAGATATGCTTTCAGAGTAGCTTATGATTTTGAAATGTTATGTAAACGATGCGGCTTTCTTGCTTCTTGTGAATATATCATTAAAAATGGCCCTTATGTTCAGGTATCGTTGAATGCAATTCTTTAACCTGCTGCTTTAGCTATTACTAAGATTCAGGGTCATTCTAAACCTGACACTCTGGACCTAAGGGAAATCACCTTGCTGATATTGTCACTGAATTGGTCGACAAGACCTACGCCAGGGTCCTAGGCTGGGATGAGACTCCCTGTCTTGGCCAGGAAGGTTCTTGTTCTGATAAGATTCGCCCAGCCAATAATGAAACTAATGCTGAGAATGGAACATCACAAGCTTTATTCAATGGACAAAGAATGGAGAAACAGGAACCTAGTTCACAAATCAACTTCTCAAACCAATTTGGGCTGAGACCAAAATATATAGAAGGGTGGGGGTAAAAGGGAGGGAACTGGAAAGAGTGGGAGGAATATTTATGAGTTATCCGAGAACAGGGGTGTAGTTTGGACCGGGAGCTGATGCAGCTCTCCTTTTCAGTCCTTCTATGGGCTTTTCCAGTTGTTGTCATGGTAATAGTCAACTGTCATGGAGCTGGTGGGTGTGTCATTTAGCATGCTAATGCACTGAATAAGCATAAGATGAGGCTCAAGTTCTACTGGAAGTTAAATCCTCCATCATCTTGGGCCTAGTTTGTTCTACCAGTTCTTGTTTTTTTCTCTTTGCATCTTCCTCCTGAAACTTCGATAAGAGTAATTTGTTTTTATTTGAGAGAGGGACAGTGGTATGATTCTGGAGCAATAGCCTTGGTAACAATATTTCTGCATGGAATACTGCCCTTAAAGGGAACAACAGCAGCCAAACCTCCAAAGGGGTATTACCTCAAATGATAATTTAGAAAAACTCGCTAGAGAGGCCCAAAAATTATCCTCAGAAAAGGAAAAACAAGATTGGAAATGCAAAAACTGTTGGCTTGATAAAAAGCAAAAGCTCTAGTTTGGACCAAATAGCAACCCAGTCCTACTAGAGACTAAAATTCCCACTGCTCACCACTGTACCTGCATTAAACCATTGATCAACTGACAAAATTATAGCCTTCATGAACCCTGGCTGTCCCTGCAGATACCCTGGTGACCTGAAAGTAAAGGTTTCCCAGAACTGAAGCAAATGACATTTGATGAGACAGCTTTCCCAAGAAAGCTGTAATTTGTAATCCTCATACATTACTATTAACTTCAGTTCATTCTTACTAGAAGTAAATTATTTACCATAATAGATTTATGCAGTATATTCTTTACTATTCCAGCTGAGGAAGGTACCCAATAGCTTTTTGCCTTCACTTCATAGGAAAAACAATTCTTCTGGACAGTAATGCCTCAGGGTTATACTGAGAGTCCTTATTTCTCACACATCTTGTTGGCTGTTCTGGAAGACATAAAGTTCTAAACACCAGGCCAAGCTGATTCACTTTGTTATACAGCAGAAACTAACACACTGTTGTAGAGCAATTATACTCCAATAAAGATGTTAAAAAAATAAATAAACACCAGGCCTGTTGGAAACATGTCACCAATTCTTTGATGATGCCATAATGTTTCAGGTGATCTCCAATGTCTAGGATTTTGCTAAATATGGACTTTAGATAAAAATGTCTGGTGTTCTCTCTCCTACCCCTCCTTGTCACTCAAATGTGACCTTAATAGGTTTCCAGTCAGCACTTTCCCTCTGATGTGAGACACTACACCCAGGAAAGGTCTTTTCTGACATTAAGGGACAAAAAGCTGCTGAAACTAGAAAACTCAACTCTTGATCAGTGATGCTTTCAGAGAAAGATCTTGATCAAAAGGGGAAATGTAAAAAATTAGTAAACAGAAACCCCAATTAAATAGAGTTGGGTGACCATAAGGGAGACCTCTCACACCCTACGATGATAGCAGAGCCCAACAGGAAGAAGAAAGACCCCCCTTTGCTCCTGGCAAGGTCTCAGCCGATGAAAATTCAAGGGCTCTTTGTTTACTGTAGCCATCCCAACTTCCATTTCCTCTCTATAAAAGCATTTTCCTTCCCTTGCCATGCAGGAAAGTGCATGTGGATCATCATGGTTGCAGTCTCTGAACTGCTATTCTCTGGTGGTCTTGAATAAATCTATCTTTGTTAGAGAGATATTGGCAGTCTGTTTCAGGTCAACTGCATCAATATATGAATGAACAAAGAAGGTATAATACATATACAATAGAATACTATTCAGCCATAAATAAAAATGAAATCTTGCCACTTGAGATAATACAGATGGACCTTGAGGACATTATGCTAAGTAAAATAATTCAGAAAGGGAAAGAAAAATATCATACAATCTTACCTATATGTGGAATGTAAGAAAAAACAACAAAGAAGAAGAAGCTCATAGAGAACAGATTGGTGGTTGCCAGAGGTGGAGGGTGGGTTATGTGGGTGAAGGGAGTACAAAGGTACAAACATTCAAATATAAAACAAGTCATGGGGATGTAAAGTACATCATTATGACTACAGTTAATAGTACTTGATTGCATATTTGAAAGTTGTTAACAGGGTAGATCTTAAAAGTCCTCATCACAAGACAAAAAATGTAGCTATGCATTCTGATTGATGTTAATTAGACTTCTTGTCATGAGCATTTCAAAATATTTACAAATATTGAATCATTCTTTTGTAAATCTGAAACTAATGTAATGTTATATGTCAATTATATCATAATTAAAAGTAAAGGGAAGGAAAAAATTTTTTAATATATAAATTGTGACATCAACAACATAAAATGTGGCGTTAAGGTGAGAAGATGTGGAAACCTCTTATATGGAATTGTTGTTAAGTTCTTATCAGTTTAAAATAGACTATTATAGCTGTAAGACATATTATGAAAGCTACAAGGTAACCAGAAAGCTAAAACTTATAGTATAGTATAGTATAGTATAAAACCTATAAACCAATAGATACACAAAAGACAAAGAGAAAAGAATCAAACCATACTCTTACAAAAATTATCAATTCACAAAGGAGATGGCAAGAGAGGAACAAAGGAACTACAAAAGAATCAGAAAACAATTTAAAAATTACAAAGTAATTCCTTAGCTACCAGTAATTACTTTCAATGTAAATAGTTTAAATTCTTCAATCAAAATCTTAGAATGGCTGAGTGGGTAAAAATGTGAGACTCAAGTATTTGCTGCTACAGAACTCTCTTAAGGTTTAAGGAAATGCAAAGACTAAAAGTGAAGGTATGAGGAAGATATTCCATGCAAATGAACACCAATAGAGATAAGGATCGATTTACTTATATCAGATAAAATACAGTTTAAGTAAAAGCTGTGAAAAGAGACAAATGCTACCATATAATAATAAAAAATATTAATTCATCAAGAGGGTATAATAACTGTAAACATATATTCATTCAACTTTGGAGTACCTAAATATATTAAATATCTATTAACAGAGCAGAAGGCAAAATTAGACAGCAATGCAATAATAGTAAGGTGCTTCAATACTCCACTTTCAATAATGGATGGATAATCCAGACAGAAAGTTAACATGAAAATAAGGGATCTGAAGTATACATTAGACTAAATGGACCTAGAAGACACATAGGAACATTCCATCCCATAGCAGCAGAACACACAAGGAACATTCTCAAGGATGGATGATATATTATTCACAAAGTAAGTTTTAAAAAATTTATAAAGACTGAAGTCATATCAGGTATGTTTTCCAACCACAATATTATGAAATTATAAATCAATAACAGGAGGAAAGCAAGAGTATTCATCAATATGTCAAAAGTAAACAATAGACTCCTAAAAAATCAATGGATAAAAGAAAAAATAAAAAGAGAGATGAAAAGTATTGAGAAGAAAATAGAAACGCAACATACTAAAACTTATGGGATTCAGCAATAGCAGTTCTATGAGGAAAGTTATAGTGATAAACAATTACATTAAGAAAAAGAAAGATCTCAAGAGAACTAACCTTACATCTCAAGGAACAAGCAAAAGAACAGACTAAGACCAAGGTTAGCAGAATAAAAGAAATAATAAACATTTGAGCTGTAATAGCAGCTACCTTATAACAATAAAATAGAAAGGTAACAGAAAAGATTAATGAATATAACAACTTATTTTTTAAAAGAAAAAGAAATTAACAAAATTTTAGCTAAACTGACTGAGACAAAAAGAATAATCAAATAAAATAAATGAAACTGGAGATATTACAACTGATATAGTAGAAATACATAAGAAACTAGTATGAAAAATTATATGCCAAGACTTTAGATAACATAGAAAAATGGATATATTACCAGGAACATGCAACATACCAAGACTGAATCATAAAGAAATATAAAATATGAACAAACAAATAATGGGTAAGAAGATTGAATCGATAATAAAAAAGCTTCCAGCAAGGAAAGCCCCAGGATCTGATAACTCAATAGTGTTTTTTTTCTTAATTTTTTAAAAAATTAAATTAATTTATTTATTTGTTTTTATTTTTGGCTGTGTTGAGTCTTTGTTGTTGCATGTGGGCCTTCTCTAGTTGTGGAGAGCAGGGGCTTATCTTGTTGCGGCACATGGGCTGTAGGCACATGGTCTTCAGTAGTTGTGGCATGCGGGCTTAGTTGCTCCGTGCCATATGGGATCTTTCCAGGCCAGGGATCGAACCCATGTCCCCTGCATTGATAGGCAGATTCTTTTTTTTTTTGTGGTACACGGGCCTCTCACTGTTGTGGCCTCTCCCGTTGCAGAGCACAGGCTCCAGATGCACAGGCTCAGCGGCCATGGCTCACGGGCCTAGCTGCTCCATGGCATGTGGGATCTTCCCGGACCGGGGCACAAACCCGTGTCCCCTGCATCAGCAGGCGGACTCTCAACCACTGCATCACCAGGGAAGCCCGACAGGTGGATTCTTAACCACTGCACCACCAGGGAAGCCCCTCAATAGTGATTTTTATCAAACTTTTAGAAAGTTGGTAATGTCAATTCTTATCAAACTCATCCAAAAAATTAAAGAGGAGTGAACACTTACAAACTCATTTTTGGAGGCCACAATTATTTTAATACCAAAGCCATTTTAAGTAACTACAAGAAATGAAAATTTCAGGTCAAAATCACTGAAGAACATAGATGGAAATATCCTCAAGGTAATACTAGCAAAATGAATTCAACATCACATAAAATGGATTACACACTATTATCTAGTGGGATTTATCCCTGGGATGCAAAGATATTTTATTATATGAAAATGAGTCAATATAATATATCACATTAGTAGAATGAAGGTTAAAAATCACGATCATCTCAATAGATGCGGGAAAAGCATTTAACAAAATTCAACATCTTTTGTGATAAAAATTCTCAACAAATTACATATAGAAGGGGGGTTACCTCAACCTAATAAAAACCATGTATGACAACCCCACAGCTAACATCATACTCAATGGTGAAAATTAAATGTTTTCAATGAGCAACAAGACAAGGGTGCTCATTCCCACCACTTCTATTCAACATACTACTGGAAATCTTAGTCACCACAGTTAGGAAAGAGAAAGAAATCAAAGACAACCAAATAAGAAATGAAGAAGTAAAATTATCTTTGTTTGCAGATGACATAGTCTTATATGTAAGAAGTCCTAAAATTTCCACCAGAAAACTATTAGGTCTAATAAACAAATTCAGTAAGGTTGCAGGATATAAAGTCAAATACTAAAATCAGTTGCATTTATATACCTTTACATTGAACTTCCTGAAAGAGAAGTTAAGAAAACAATTCAGTTTATAATAATATCAAAAGCTCTAAAATACTTAGGAATAAATTTTACCAAGTATGTGGAACTTGTACACTGAAAATTATGACACTGGTAAAAGAAATTGAAGATGACACAAATAAGTAGAACAATATCCAATTTTCTTCTATTGGAAAAATGCATATTGTTTAAATGTCCACAGTATTCAAAGCAATGTACTGTTTCAATGTAATTCCTATAAAAATCCCAATAGCATTATTACAGAAATAGAAAGTACTACCCTAAAACTTATGTGGAATCACAAAAGAACCTCAATAGTCAAAATAAGGTTGAGAAAGAAGAATAAGGCTAGTGGGATCACAGTTCCTGAGTTTAAATTATATTACACAGCTATAGTCATCAAAACAGTATGGCAGTGACAAAAAATAGGCACCTACACCAGTGGAACGGAATAAAGAACCCAGAAATAAGCCCATGTATATACAGTCAATTGAGCTTTGACAAGGATGCCAAGAACACACACAGAGAAAGCATAATCTCTTCAATAAATGATGTTGTTAAAACTGGACATCCACATTCAAAAGAATGAAACTGGACTCCTATCTTAAAGCACTCACAAATATTAACTCAAAATGGATTTAAGATGTAAATGTAAGACCTTAAACTGTAAAACTTCTGAAAGAAAATACAGGTAAAAATTTCTTGACATTAGTCTTGACAGAGATTGTTTTTTTGGATAAGACACCAAAAGCAAAGGCAAAACATTAAAATAAACAAATGGGAGTACATCAAACTAAAAATTTTCTGCATGGCAAAGGAAACCATCAATAAATTGAAAAGGCAATTTATGGAATAGAAGAAAATATTTGCAAACCATAAGTCTGATAAGTTAATATCCAAAAAATATAAGGAACTCATAAAAGTCAATATCAAAGAAACAAAAAAAAATCTGCTGTAACTTTGGCAAGGGACATGAATAGACATTTTTCTAAAGAAGACATACATATGGCTAAGATGAAAAGATGCTCAACATCACTAATAGTCAGGGAAATGCAAATCAAAACCAAAATGACATATTACACCACACCTGTTAGGATGGCTATTATCAAAAAAGATGAGAGATAATGAATGTTGGTGAGGATATGGAGAGAAGGGAACACTTCTGCACTGTTGGTGAGAGTGTAAATTGACATTCTCCTTTATATGTTTGGTAGAATTCACTAGTGAAACCATATTATCCAAGGCTTTTCTTTTTGGTAATTTTGTGATTACTGATTCAACCTCCTTACCTATTATTGGTCTATTCATATATTCTATTTCTTCATGATTCAGGCTAGATAATTTGTATGTTTCTAGTAATTAATTATTTCCTCTGGGTTCTTCTATTTGTTGGCACATGAATATTTATAGTTGTCTCTTACGATCCTTTGTATTTCTGTGACATCTGTTGTAATGTCTCCTCTTTTCTGACTTTACTGATTTAGATCTCTCTTTTTCTCTTAGGCTATCTACTGGTGTATCAATTTGTTTATTTTTTCAAAAGCCAGCTCTTAGTTTCATTAATCTTTTCTATTGCTTTCTGGTCTTCATTTTATTTGTTTCTACTCTGATATTTGTTTTGTCCTACCTCCTGCTAACTTTGTGCTCAGTTTGTTATTCTTTTCCTCCTTCCATGAGGTGTAAATTTAGGTTGGTTTCTGAGATCTTTATTCTTTCCTTTTTAAATTGAGATATAATTGATGTATAAAATATTAATTTTAGGTGTAAAACCTAATGATTTGATATGGGTAGATATTGTAAAATGATTGCCACAATAAATTTAGTTAAAATCCATCACCACATATCATTACAATTTTTTTCTTGTGAACTTTTAATATCTAGTCTCTTAGTAACTTTCAAATATACCATACAGTATTGTCACCTATAGCCATTGTGTGTACATTATATTACTAAGACTTATTTATGGTAAAACTGGAAGTTTGCATGTTTTGACCACTTTAACCACTTTTGCTGCCCCCCAACCTCTACCTCTGGCAATCACCAAACTCTTTTCTGTGTCTATGAGTTTGATTTTTTGTGGATTTCATGTATAAGTGAAATCAAACAATTCATGTTTTTGTAAGTCTGAATTATGTCATTTAGCATAATGAATGCCCTCCAATTTCATCCATGTTGTTGAAAATGGTAAAATTTCCTTCTTTTTGTTGGGTGAAAACATATTCCATTGTATATAAATAAAACATTTTCTTTATCCATTCATCTGTCAGTGGGCACTTAGTTTGTTTCCACATCTTCACTATTATAAATAGTGTTGCAGTTAACATGGGGGTGCAGATACCTTTTGGTATTAGTGTTTTTCTTTTCATCAGATAACTATCCAGGAGAAGAATAGCTGGATTGTATGGTAGTTCTATTTTTAATTTTTTTTAAAGAACAGCTATATTGTTCTCAATGATTTCTTCATTGTCCCATTGGTTTTTAGTAGTATGTTGTTTAGTCTCCACGTGTTTGTGCTTTTCCCATTTTTCTTCCTGTAATTGATTTCTAGTTTCATACCAGTGTGATCAGAAAAAATCCTTGATATAATTTCTGTCTTCTTACATTTGTTGAGACTTGTATTGTGGCCTAGCATACGATCTATCCTGGAGAATGTTCCATGTACATTTGAAAAGAATGTGTATTGTGGTGTTTTTGAGTGGAATGTCTTGTAGATATCTGTTAAGTCAAACTGGTTTACTGTGTCATTTAAGACCACTGTGGCCTTATTGACATTTTTATCTGGATCACCTCTCCATTTATGTAAGTGGGTGTTAAAGTTCCCTATTATTATTCCATTTTTGTCATTTTCTCCTTTTATTTCTGTTAATATTTGCTTTATATATTTAGGTGCTCCTGTATTGGGTGCATATATGTTAACAAGTGTAATATCCTCTTCCTCTACTGACCCCTTTATCATTATATAGTGTCCTTCTTTGTCTTTTGTTATAGACTTTGTTTCAAAGTCTATTTTGTCTGATATGAGTATTGCTACCCTTGTCATTTCCATTTGCATGAAATATCTTTTTCCATCCCCTCACTTTCAGTCTGTGTATGTCTTTAGTTCTGAAGTGAGTCTTTTGTAAGCAGCATATAGATGTCTTGTTTTTATATCTAATCAGCCACGTGTGTCTCTTGACTGGAGCATTTAGTCCATTAACAATTAAAATAACTATTGATAGTTATGTACTTATTGCCATTTTGTTATATATTTTCCAGTTGTTTCCGTAGTTCTCCCCTGTTTTTTCTTCTTTTAGTTTCTTACCCTGTAGTTTGATGATTTTCTTTAGTGTTATGCTTGTGTTCCTTTCTCACTTGTTTTTTTGTATCTATCATAGGTTTTTGATTTGTGGTTACCATAGGGTTCATATGTGTTGACCTATAACTATATCTACTTATTTTACATGACAAAAATAGTATTTATTGGAAACCAGAAGCAAATACCATATGCAGTGTTAAATGCAATTCTACGAAAAACAGAAATAAGACAAGGAAACATATTACAAGCATCCTGGAGATTTTAGGCAATGTAATAAGGCAAGAAATTATAAGAAATTCAATGAGTAACAACAACACCAACATTTACATAGTGCCACACACTGTACTAAATTCATTATGTGAGATGAGAAAACAGGCATGGAGTTTAAGTAACTTGTTCAAAGTTACAAAGCTTCTAAGTGGCAAAGCTAGGATTTGAATCTCAGTGATCTGGTGCCAGGACATGTGCTTTTAATACATTATCAGATACTGTTGCTCAGGTGTTAGAAGAGAAAGGTTATTATTTGCAAAAAATATACTTACATAACTTTTAAAAATCCAAAAGAATGAAATTAAACAAAAAGCCTATTAGAAGGGACAAGTGTCAGTAAGATGCTTGTATAAGACAAACATGCAAACATCACCAGCTTCCCTTTTTTTTTTTACAACTTTATTGGAGTATAATTGCTTTACAATAGTGTGCTAGTTTCTGCTTTATCACAAAGTGAATAAGTTATACATATACATATGTTCCCATATGTCTTCCCTCTTGCATTTACCTCCCGCCCACCCTCCCTATCCCACCCCTATAGGTGGTCACAAAGCACTGAGCTGATCTCCCTGTGCTATACGGCTGCTTCCCACTAGCTATCTATTTTACGTTTGGTAGTGTGTATATGTCCGTGCCACTCTCTCGCTTTGTAACAGCTTACAATTCCCACTCCCAATATCCTCAAGTCCATTCTCTAGTAGGTCTGTGCTGTTATTCCTGTCTTACCCCTAGGTTCTTCATGATATTATTATTATTTTTTTTAACATCTTTATTGGAGTATAATTGCTTTACAATGGTATGTTAGCTTCAGCTTCACAACAAAATGAATCAGTTATATACATACATATATTCCCATATCTCTTCCCGCTTGCATCTCCCTCCCTCCCACCCTCCCTATCCCACCCCTCCAGGCGGTCACAAAGCACCGAGCTGATCTCCCTGTGCTATGCGGCTGCTTCCCACTAGCTATTTACCTTACGTTTGGTAGTGTATATATGTCCATGCCTCTTTATCGCTTTGTCACCGTTTACCCTTCCCCCTCCCCATAACCTCAAGTCCATTCTCTAGTAAGTCTGTGTCTTTATTCCTGTTTCACCCCTAGGTTTTTCATGACATTTTTTTTAAATTCCATATATATGTGTTAGCATACGGTATTTGTCTTTCTCTTTCTGAATTCCTTCACTCCGTATGACAAACTCTAGGTCTATCCACCTCATTACAAATAGCTCAATTTCGTTTCTTTTTATGGCTGAGTAATATTCCATTGTATATATGTGCCACATCTTCTTTATCCATTCATCTGATAATGGACACTTAGGTTGTTTCCATCTCCGGGCTATTGTAAATAGAGCTGCAATGAACATTTTGGTACATGCCACTTTTTTTTTTTACATCTTTATTGGGGTATAATTGCTTTACAATGGTGTGTTAGTTTCTGCTTTGTAACAAAGTGAATCAGTCATACATAAACATATGTTCCCATATGTCTTCCCTGTTGCGTCTCCCTCCCTCCCACCCTCCCCATCCCACCCCTCCAGGCTGTCACAAAGCACCGAGCCAATATCCCTGTGCCATGCGGCTGCTTCCCACTAGCTATCTACCTTACTGCGTTTGTTAGTGTGTATATGCCCATGACTCTCTCTCGCCCTGTCACAGCTCACCCTTCCCCCTCCTCATAACCTCAAGCCCGTTCTCTAAGAGGTCTGCGTCTTTATTCCTGCTTTACCCCTAGGTTTTTCATGACATTTTTTTTTCTTAAATTCCATATATATGTGTTAGCATACGGTATTTGTCTCTCTCTTTCTAACTTACTTCAGTCTGTATGACAGACTCTAGGTCTATCCACCTCATTACAAATAGCTCAATTTCGTTTCTTTTTATGGCTGAGTAATATTCCATTGTATATATGTGCCACATCTTCTTTATCCATTCATCCGATGACGGGCACTTAGGTTGTTTCCATCTCCGGGCTATTGTAAATAGAGCTGCAATGAACATTTTGGTACATGACTCTTTTTGAATTATGGTTTTCTCAGGGTATATGCCCAGTAGTGGGATTGCTGGGTCATATGGTAGGTCTATTTGTAGCTTTTTAAGGAACCTCCATACTGTTCTCCACAGTGGCTGTATCAATTTACATTCCCACCAACAGTGTAAGAGGGTTCCCTTTTCTCCACACCCTCTCCAGCATTTATTGTTTCTAGAGTTTTTGATGATGGCCATTCTGACTGGTGTGAGATGATATCTCATTGTAGTTTTGATTTGCATTTCTCTAATGATTAGTGATGTTGAGCATTCTTTCATGTGTTTGTTGGCAGTCTGTATATCTTCTTTGGAGAAATGTCTATTTAGGTCTTCTGCCCATTTTTGGATTGGGTTGTTTGTTTTCTTGTTATTGAGCTGCATGAGCTGCTTGTAAATTTTGGAGATTAATCCTTTGTCGGTTGCTTCATTTGCAAATATTTTCTCCCATTCTGAGGGTTGTCTTTTGGTCTTGTTTATGGTTTCCTTTGCTGGGCAAAAGCTTTGAAGTTTCATTAGGTCCCATTTGTTTATTTTTGTTTTTATTCCCATTACTCTAGGAGGTGGGTCAGAAAGGATCTTGCTTTGATTTATGTCATAGAGTGTTCTGCCTATGTTTTCCTCTAAGAGTTTGATAGTTTCTCTCCTTACATTTAGGTCTTTAATCCATTTTGAGCTTATTTTTGTGTATGGTGTTAGGGAGTGATCTAATCTCATACTTTTACATGTACCTGTCCAGTTTTCCCAGCACCACTTATTGAAGAGGCTGTCCTTTCTCCATTGTACATTACTGCCACCTTTATCAAAGATAAGGTGTCCATATGTGCATGGGTTTATCTCTGGGCTTTCTATCCTGTTCCATTGATCTATCTTTCTGTTTTTGTGCCAGTACCATACCGCATGACACTTTTTGAATTTTGGTTTTCTCAGGGTATATGCCCAATAGTGGGATTGCTGGGTCATATGGTAATTCTATTTGTAGTTTCTTAAGGAACCTCCATACTGTTCTCCATACTGGCTGTACCAATTCACATTCCAACCAGCAGTGCAAGAGTGTACCCTTTTCTCCACACCCTCTGCAGCATTTATTGTTTCTAGATGTATTGATGATGGCCATTCTGACTGGTGTGAGATGATATCTCATTGTAGTTTAGATTTACATTTCTCTTTTTTTTTTTAACATCTTTATTGGAGTATAATTGCTTTACAATTGTATGTTAGTTTCAGCTTCACAACAAAATGAATCAGTTATATATATACATATATTCCCATATCTCTTCCCGCTTGCGTCTCCCTCCCTCCCACCCTCCCTATCCCACCCCTCCAGGCGGTCACAAAGCACCGAGCTGATCTCCCTGTGCTATGCGGCTGCTTCCCACTAGCTAGCTACCTTACTTTTGGTAGTGTATATATGTCCATGCCTCTTTATCGCTTTGTCACCGTTTACCCTTCCCCCTCCCCATAGCCTCAAGTCCATTCTCTAGTAAGTCTGTGTCTTTATTCCTGTTTCACCCCTAGGTTTTTCATGACATTTTTTTTAATTCCATATATATGTGTTAGCATACGGTATTTGTCTCTCTCTTTCTGACTTACTTCACTCTGTATGACAGACTCTAGGTCTATCCACCTCATTACAAATAGCTCAATTTCGTCTCCTTTTATGGCTGAGTAATATTCCATTGTATATATGTGCCACATCTTCTTTATCCATTCATCCGATGATGGACACTTAGGTTGTTTCCATCTCTGGGCTATTGTAAATAGAGCTGCAAAAAACATTTTGGTACATGACTCTTTTTGAATTATGGTTTTCTCAGGGTATATGCCCAGTAGTAGGATTGCTGGGTCATATGGTAATTCTATTTGTAGTTTCTTAAGGAACCTCCATACTGTTCTCCATACTGGCTGTATCAATTCACATTCCAACCAGCAGTGCAAGAGTGTACCCTTTTCTCCACACCCTCTGCAGCATTTATTGTTTCTAGATGTATTGATGATGGCCATTCTGACTGGTGTGAGATGATATCTCATTGTAGTTTAGATTTGCATTTCTCTAATGATTAATGATGTTGAGCATTCTTTCATGTGTTTGTTGGCAGTCTGTATATCTTCTTTGGAAAAATGTCTATTTGGGTCTTCTGCCCATTTTTGGATTGGGTTGTTTGTTTTTTTGATATTGAGCTGCCTGAGCTGCTTATAAATTTTGGAGATTAATCCTTTGTCAGTTGCTTCATTTGCAAATATTTTCTACCATTCTGAGGGTTGTCTTTTGGTCTGGTTTATGGTTTCCTTTGCTGTGCAAAAGCTTTGAAGTTTCATTAGGTCCCATTTGTTTATTTTTGTTTTTATTTCCATTTCTCTAGAAGGGGTGTCAGAAAGGATCTTGCTGTGATTTATGTCATAGAGTGTTCTGCCTATGTTTTCCTCTAAGAGTTTGATAGTTTCTCTCCTTACATTTAGGTCGTTAATCCATTTTGAGCTTATTTTTGTGTATGGTGTTAGGGAGTGATCTAATCTCATACTTTTACATGTACCAGTCCAGCTTTCCCAGCACCACTTATTGAAGAGGCTGTCCTTTCTCCACTGTACATTCCTGCCTCCTTTATCAAAGATAAGGTGACCATATGTGCATGGGTTTATCTCTGGGCTTTCTATCCTGTTCCATTGATCTATCTTTCTGTTTTTGTGCCAGTACCATACTGTCTTGATTATTGTAGATTTGTAGCATAATCTGAAGTCTGGGAGCCTGATTCCTCCAGCTCCATTTATCGTTCTCAAGATTGCTTTGGCTATTCAGGGTCTTTTGTGTTTCCATACAAATTGTGAAATTTTTTGTTCTAGTTCTGTGAAAAATGCCAGTGGTAGTTTGATATGGATTGCATTGAATCTGTAGATTGCTTTGGGTAGTAGAGTTATTTTCCAAATGTTGATTCTTCCTATCAAGCAACAGGGTATATCTCTCCATCTATTTGTATCATCTTTAATTTCTTTCATCAGTGTCTTACAATTTTCTGCATACAGGTCTTTTGTCTCCTTAGGTAGGTTTATTCCTAGATTTTTTATTCTTTTTGTTGCAATGGTAAATGGGAGTGTTTTCTGATTTCACTTTCAGATTTTTCATCCTTAGTGTATAGGAATGCCAGAGATTTCTGTGCCTTAATTTTGTATCCTGCTACTTTACCAAATTCACTGATTAGCTCTAGAAGTTTTTTGATAACATCTTTAGGATTCTCTATGTATAGTATCATGTCATCTGCAAACAGCGAGAGCTTTACTTCTTCTTTTCCAATTTGGATTCCTTTTATTTCCTTTTCTTCTCTGATGGCTGTGGCTAAAACTTCCAATACTATGTTCAATAAGAGTGGTGAGAGTTTGCAACCTTGTCTTATTCCTGATCTTATGGAAATGCGTTCAGTTTTCCACCATTGAGGATGATGTTGGCTGTTGTTTTGTCATATATGGCCTTTATTATGTTGAGGAAAATTCCTTCTATACCTACTTTCCGCAGGGTTTCTATCATAAATCGGTGTTGAATTTTGTCGAAAGCTTTCTCTGCATTGATTCGAGTATATTGAAGAATCCTTGAATTCCTGGAATAAACCCCACTTGGTCATGGTGTATTATCCTTTTAATATGCTGTTGGATTCTGTTTGGTAGTATTGTGTTGAGGATTTTTTTTTCTTACATCTTTATTGGAGGATAATTGCTTTACAATGGTGTGTTAGTTTCTGCTGTATAACAAAGTAAATCAGTTATACATATACATATGTTCCCATATCTCTTCCCTCTTGCATCTCTCTCCCTCCCACCCTCCATATCCCACCCCTCCAGGCGGTCACAAAGAACAAGCTAATCTCCCTGTGCTATGCGGCTACTTCCCACTAGCTGTCTACCTTATGTTTGTTAGTGTATATATGTCCATGCCTCTCTCTCGCTTTGTCACAGCTTACACTTCGCCCTCCCCATATCCTCACATCCTTTCTCTAGTAGGTCTGTGTCTTTATTTCTGTCTCACCCCTAGTTTCTTCATGACATTTTTTTCTTAAATTCCATATATATGTGTTAGCGTACAGTATTTATCTTTCTCTTTCTGACTTACTTCACTCTGTATGGCAGACTCTAGGTCTATCCACCTCATTACAAATAGCTCAATTTCGTTTCTTTTTATGGCTGATTAATAATCCATTGTATATATGTGCCACATCTTCTTTACCCATTCTTCCGATGATAGACATTTAGGTTTTTTCCATGTCTGGGCTGTTGTAAATAGAGCAGGTGTCAACATTTTGGTACATGACTCTTTTTGAATTATGGTTTTCTCAGGGTATACGCCCAGTAGTGGGATTGCTGGGTCATATGGTAGGTCTATTTGTAGTTTTTTAAGGAACAGCCATACTGTTCTCCACAGTGTCTCTACCAATTCACATTCCCACCAGCAGTGCAAGAATGAACCTTTTCTCCACACCCTCTCCAGCATTTATTTTTTCTAAACTTTTTGATGATGGCCATTTTGACTGGTGTGAGATGACATCTTATTGTAGTTTGGATTTGCATTTCTCTAATGATTAATGATTTTGAGCATTCTTTCATGTCTTTGTTGGCAGTCTGTATATCTTCTTTGGAGAAATGTCTATTTAGGTCTTCTGCCCGTTTTTGGATTTTGTTGTTTGTTTTTTTTGTTATTGAGCTGAATGTGCTGCTTATGAATTTTGGAGATTAATCCTTTGTCAGTTGCTTCATTTGCAAATATTTTCTCCTTTTCTGATGGTTGCCTTTGGTCTTATTCATGGTTTCCTTGGCTGTGCAAAAGCTTTGAAGTTTCGTTAGGTCCCATTTGTTCAATTTAATTTTTTTTTCCATTTCTCTAGGAGGTGGGTCAAAAAGGATCTTGCTGTGATTTATGTAATAGAGCATTCTGCCTATGTTTTTGTCTAAGAGTTTGATAGTTTCTGGCCTTACGTTTAGGTCTTTAATCCACTTTTTTTTTTTTTTGTAGCTTGATTTTCTACCTCTTTTTTTTTTTTTTTTACATCTTTATTGGGGTATAATTGCTTTACAATGGTGTGTTAGTTTCTGCTTTATAACAAAGTGAATCAGTCATACATAAACATATGTTCCCATATGTCTTCCCTGTTGCGTCTCCCTCCCTCCCACCCTCCCCATCCCACCCCTCCAGGCTGTCACAAAGCACCGAGCCAATATCCCTGTGCCATGCGGCTGCTTCCCACTAGCTATCTACCTTACTGCGTTTGTTAGTGTGTATATGCCCATGACTCTCTCTCGCCCTGTCACAGCTCACCCTTCCCCCTCCCCATAACCTCAAGTCCGTTCGCTAAGAGGTCTGCGTCTTTATTCCTGCTTTACCCCTAGGTTTTTCATGACATTTTTTTTTCTTAAATTCCATATATATGTGTTAGCATACGGTATTTGTCTCTCTCTTTCTGACTTACTTCACTCTGTATGACAGACTCTAGGTCTATCCACCTCATTACAAATAGCTCAATTTCGTTTCTTTTTATGGCTGAGTAATATTCCATTGTATATATGTGCCACATCTTCTTTATCCATTCATCCGATGACGGGCACTTAGGTTGTTTCCATCTCCGGGCTATTGTAAATAGAGCTGCAATGAACATTTTGGTACATGTCTCTTTTTGAATTATGGTTTTCTCAGGGTATATGCCCAGTAGTGGGATTGCTGGGTCATATGGTAGGTCTATTTGTAGCTTTTTAAGGAACCTCCATACTGTTCTCCACAGTGGCTGTATCAATTTACATTCCCACCAACAGTGTAAGAGGGTTCCCTTTTCTCCACACCCTCTCCAGCATTTATTGTTTCTAGAGTTTTTGATGATGGCCATTCTGACTGGTGTGAGACGATATCTCATTGTAGTTTTGATTTGCATTTCTCTAATGATTAGTGATGTTGAGCATTCTTTCATGTGTTTGTTGGCAGTCTGTATATCTTCTTTGCAGAAATGTCTATTTAGGTCTTCTGCCCATTTTTGGATTGGGTTGTTTGTTTTCTTGTTATTGAGCTGCATGAGCTGCTTGTAAATTTTGGAGATTAATCCTTTGTCAGTTGCTTCATTTGCAAATATTTTCTCCTTTTCTGATGGTTGCCTTTGGTCTTATTCATGGTTTCCTTGGCTGTGCAAAAGCTTTGAAGTTTCGTTAGGTCCCATTTGTTCAATTTAATTTTTTTTTCCATTTCTCTAGGAGGTGGGTCAAAAAGGATCTTGCTGTGATTTATGTAATAGAGCATTCTGCCTATGTTTTTGTCTAAGAGTTTGATAGTTTCTGGCCTTACGTTTAGGTCTTTAATCCACTTTGACATTATTTTTCTGTATGGTGTTATGGAGTGATCTAATCTCATACTTTTACATGTCCCTGTCCACTTTTCCCAACAGCACTTATTGAAGAGTCTGTCCTTTGTCCACTGTACCTACCTGACTCCTTATCAAAGATAAGGTGACCATATGTGTGTAGGTTTATCTCTGGGCTTTCTATCCTGTTCCTTTGATCTATCTTTCTGTTTTTGTGCCAGTACCATACTCTCTTGATTACTGTAGCTTTGTAGTATAGTCTGAAGTCAGGGAGCCTGATTCCTCCAGCTCCGTTTCTCATTCTCAAGATTGCTTTGGCTATTCAGGGTCTTTTGTGTTTCCATATCAAGTGTGAAATTTTTTGTTCTAGTTCTGTGAAAAATGCCAGTGGTCGTTTGATAGGGATTGCATTGAATCTGTAGATTGCTTTGGGTAGTAGAGTCATTTTCACAATGTTGATTCTTCCAATCCAAGAACATGGTATATCTCTGCATCTCTTTGTATCATCTTTAATTTCTTTCATCAGTGTCTTATAATTTTCTGCATACAGGTCTTTTGTCTCCTTAGGTAGGTTTATTCCTAGATATTTTATTCTTTTTGTTGTAATGGCAAATGGGAGTGTTTTCTTGATTT
The DNA here is from genome assembly GCF_949774975.1 of Lagenorhynchus albirostris. Taxonomy (NCBI): domain Eukaryota; kingdom Metazoa; phylum Chordata; class Mammalia; order Artiodactyla; family Delphinidae; genus Lagenorhynchus; species Lagenorhynchus albirostris. The sequence continues at coordinate 82,757,505 of NC_083116.1, read as the reverse complement.
TACTTTCAGATTTCTCATCATTTATGTACAGGTATGACAAAGATTTCTGCGCTTTAATTTTGTATTCTGCTACATTACCAAATTCATTGATTAGTTTTCTGGTAGCATCTTTAGGATTCTCTATGTATAGTATCATGTCATCTGCAAACAGTGACAGCTTTACTTCTTCTTTTCCAATTTGGATTCATTTTATTTTATTTTCTTCTCTGATTGCTGCGGCTAAAGCTTCCAAAACTATGTAGACTTAGAGTGGTGAGAGTGGGCTACCTTGTCTTTTTCCTGATCTTAGTGGAAATGCTTTCAGGTTTTCACCATTGAGGATGATGTTGGCTGTGGGTTTGTCATATATGGCCTTTATTATGTTGAGGAAAGTTCCCTCTATGCCTACTTTCTGCAGGGTGTTTATCATAAATGGGTGTTGAATTTTGTCCAAAGCTTTCTCTGCATCTATTGAGATGATCATATGGTTTTCCTCCTTCAATATGTTAATATGGTGTATCACGTTGTTTGATTTGTATAAATTGAAGAGGCCTTGCATTCCTGGAAGAAACCCTACTTGATCAGGGTGTAGGATCCTTTTAATGTGCTGTTGGATTCTGTTTACTAATATTTTGTTGAGGATTTTTGCATCTATGTTCATCAGTGACATTGGCCTGTAGTATTCCTTCCATGTGACATCGTTGTCTGGTTTTGTTATCAAGGTGATGGTGGCCTTGCTATATTTTGGCGGAGTTTGAGAAGGTAGCTGTTTTCCAAATGTTTGATAGAATTAGCCAGTGAAGCCTTCTGGTCCTGGGCTTTTGTTTGTTGGAAGATTTTTAATCAGAGTTTCAAATTCAGTGCTTGTGATTGGTCTGTTCATATTTTCTATTTCTTCCTGATTAAGTCTTGGCATGTTGTGCTTTTCTCAGAATTTGTCCATTTCTTCTAGGTTGTGCACTTTACTCACATAGAGTTGCTTGTAGTAATCTCTCATGATCTTTTGTGCTTCTGCAGTGTCAGTTGTTACTTCTTTTTCATTTCTAATTCTATTGATTTGAGTCTTCTCCCTTTTTTCCTTGATGAATCTGGCTAATGGTTTATCAATTTTGTTTATCCTCTCAAAGAACCAGCTTTTAGTTTTATTGATCTTTGCTGTCATTTCCTTCATTTCTTTATCATTCATTTATGATCTGATGTTTATGATTTCTTTCCTTCTGCTAACTTTGGGTTTTTTTTGTTCTTCTTTCTCTATTTACTTTAGGTGCAAGGCTAGGTTGTTTCTTCCAGATATTTCCTGTTTCTTAAGGTAGGATTGTATTGCTATAAACTTCCCTCTTAGAACTGCTTTTGCTGCATCCTATAGGTTTGGGTCATCGTGTCTCCATTGTCATTTGTTTCTAGGTGTTTTTTAAATTTCCTGTTTGATTTGTTCAGTGATCACTTCGTTATTAAGTAGTGTATTGTTTAGCCTCCATGTGTTTGTATTTTTTACAAATCTTTTCCTGTAATTGATATCTAGTCTCATAGCATTTTGGTCAGAAAAGATACTCGATACAATTTCAATTTTCTTAAATTTACCAAGGCTTGATTTGTGACCCACGATATGATCTGTCCTGGAGAATGTCCCATGAGCAGTTGAGAAAAATGATATTTCTGTTGTCTTTGGATAGAATGTCGTATAAATATCAATTAAGTCCATCTTGTTTACTGGATCATTTAAAGCTTGTGTTTCCTTATTTATTTTCATTTTGGATGATCTGTCCATTGGTGAAAGTGGGATGTTAAAATTCCCTACTATGTATGGGTTGCTGTCGATTGCCCCTTTTATGGCTGTTAGTATTTGCCTTATGTATTGAGGTGCTCTTATGTTGGGTTCATAAATATTTACAATTGTTATGCCTTTTTCTTGGATCAATCCCTTGATCATTATGTAGTGTCCTTCTTTGTCTCTTCTAATAGTCTTTATTTTAAAGTCTATTTTTTCTCATATGAGAATTCCTACTCCAGCTTTCTTTTGGTTTCCATTTGCATGGAATATGTTTTCACATCCCCTTACTTGAATTTCCTATGTGTCTCTACGTCTGAAGAGGGCCTCTTGTAGACAGCATATATATGGGTCTGCTTTTTGTATCCATTCAGCCAATCTGTTGCTTTTGGTGGGAACATTTAGTCCATTTACATTTAAGGTAATTATCGATATGTATGTTCCTATTCCCATTTTCTTAATTGTTTTTGGTTCGTTATTGTAGGTCTTCTCCTTCTCTTGTGTTTCTTGCCTAGAGAAGTTCATATGGCATTTGTTGTAAAGGTGGTTTGATAGTGCTGAAGTCTCTCAGCTTTTGCTTGTCTGTAAAGTTTTTAATTTCTCCATCAAATCTGAATGAGATCTTTGCTGGGTAGAGTAATCCTTGTTGCAGGTTTTTCTCCTTCATCACTTTAAATATGTCCTGCCACTCCCTTCTGCCTTGCAGGGTTTCTGCTGAAGGATCCGCTGTTAATCTTATGGGGATTCCCTTTTGTGTTTATTTGCTGTTTTTCCCTTGCTGCTTTTAATATGTTTTCTTTGTATTTAATTTTCAACAGCTAGGGGGCTTCCGGGAAGATGGCAGAAGAGTAAGACGTGGAGATCACTTTTCTCCCCATAGATACACCAAAAATACATCTACACGTGGAACAGCTCCTACAGAACACCTACTGAATGCTGGCAGAAGATCTCAGACCTCCCAAAAGGCAAGAACCCCCCACATACCTGGGTAGGGCAAAAGAAAAAAGAATAAACAGAGACAAAAGGATAGGGACGGGACCTGCACCAGTGGGAGGGAGCTGTGAAGGAGCAAAGGTTTCCACACACTAGGAAGCCCCTTCATGGGCGGAGACTGCGGGTGGTGGAGGGGGAATGCTTTGGAGCCACGGAGGAGAGCACAGCAACAGGGGTGTGGAGGGCAAAGTGGAGAGATTCCCACAGAGAGGATCAGGGCCGACCGGCATCACCAGCTCGAGAGGCTTGTCTGCTCACCCGACGGGGTGGGCGGGCCTGGGAGTTGAGGCTTGGGCTTAGGGCGGGAGAAGATTGGGGTTGGCGGGATGAACACAGCCTGCAGGGGGTTAGTGCACCATGGCTAGCCAGGAGCAAGTCCAGGAAAAGGTCTGCAGCTGCAGAAGAAGCAAAAGACTTTTGCTTCCCTCTTTGTTTCCTGGTGCGAGAGGAGAGGGGATTAAGAGCACTGCTTAAAGAAGCTCCAGAGACGGGCACGAGGCGCGACTAAAAGCACAGACACCAGAGACCAGCATGACACGCTAAGGCTGCTGCTGTCACCACCAAGAAGCCTGTGTGCGAACACAGGTTACTGTACACCCCCCTTCCGGGTAGTCTGTCCAGCCCACCACTGCCAGGGTCCCAGGATCCAGGGATAATTTCTCCTGGAGAATGCACATCACACCTCAGGCTGGTGCACCGTCTTGCCGTCCTCTGCCATCACAGGCTCGCCCAGCACTCCGTGCCCCTCCCTCCCCCAGCCTGAGTGAGCCAGAGGCCCTGAATCAGCGTCTCCTTTAACTCTGTCCAGTCTGAGCGAAGAAGAGACGCCCTCCAGTGCCCTACACGCAGAGGCGGGGCCAAATCCGTAGCTGAGCCCCTGGGGCATGTGAGAACAAAGAAGAGATAGGGAAATCTCCCCCAGCAGCCTCAGAAGCAGTGGATTAAAGCGCCACAATCAACTTGATGTCTGTGGAATACATGAATAGAAAACGAATCATCACAAATTGATGAGGTGGACTTTGAGAGCAAGATTTATGCTGTATAGCCTTGCCTCCACCATTTGCCCTAGGGTTGTAACCATCCGTTTTTTTTCTAAATTTTTCTTAATAATTTTTTTATTTTAATAACTTTATTATATTTTATCTTACTTTATGTTATTTTACTTTATCTTCTTTCTTTCTTTCTTTCTTTCTTTCCTTTTTCCTTCCTTCCTTCCCTGCTTCCTTCTTTCCTTCCTTCCTCCCTCCCTCCCTCCCTCCTTTCATTCTTTCTTTTTTCTTTCTTTCTCTCTCTCTCTTCCTTCCTTCCTTCCTTCTTTCCTTCCTTCCTTCCTTTCTTGCTTCCTTCCTTTCTTTCTTTTTCTACTTTTTCTCCCTTTTCTTCTGAGCCATGTGGATGAAAGTCTCTTGGTGCTGCAGCTAGGAGTCAGTGCTGTGCCTCTGAGATGGGAGACCCATCTTCAGGACACTGGTCCACAAAAGACCTCCCAGTGCAACATAATATCAGATGGCAAAAATCTCCCAGAGATCTCCATCACAACACCAGCACCCAGCTTCACTCAACAACGAGCAACCTACAGTGCTGGACATCCTATGCCAAACAACTACCAAGAGAGGAACACAACCCCACCCATTAGCAGAGAGGCTGCCTAAAATCTTAATAAGTCCACACACACCCCAAAACATAACAGAAGATGTGGACCTGCCCACCAGAAAGACAAGATCCAGCATCATCCACAAGAACACAGGCACTAGTATCCTCCCCATGAAGCCTACACAACCCACTGAACCAACACTAGCCACTGGGGACAGACAACAAAATCAATGGGAACTATGAGCCTGCAGCCTGCAAAAAGGAGACCCCAAACACAGTAAGATAAGCGAAATGAGAAGACAAAAAAAAAAAAACACAGCAGATGAAGAAGCAAGATAAAAACCCACCAGACCTAACAAATGAAGAGGAAATAGGCAGTCTACCTGAAAAAGAATTCAGAATAATGATAGTAAAGATGATACAAAATCTTGGAAATAGAATGGACAAAATGCAAGAAACATTTAACAAGGACCTAGAAGAACTAAAGATGAAACAAACAACGATGAACAACACAATAAATGAAATTAAAAATACTCTAGATGGGATCAATAGCAAAATAACTGAGGCAGAAGAATGGATAAGTGACCCGGAATATAAAATAGTGGTAATAAGTACTGCAGAGCAGAATAAAGAAAAAAGAATGAAAAGAACTGAGGACAGTCTCAGAGACTTCTGGGACAACATTAAACGCACCAACATTCTAATTATAGGGGTTCCAGAAGAAGAAGAGGAAAACAAAGGGACTGAGAAGATATTGGAATAGATTACAGTTGAAAACTTCCCTCATATGGGAAAGGAAATAGTTAATCAAGTCAAGGAAGCACAGAGAGTCCCATACAGGATAAATACAAGGAGAAATACGCCAAGACACATATTAATCAAATTGTCAAAATTTAAATACAAAGAAAACATATTAAAAGCAGCAAGGGAAAACAAAAATAACACACCAGGGAATCCCCATAATGTTAACAGCTGATCCTTCAGCAGAAACTCTGCAAGCCAGAAGGGACTGGCAGGACATATTTAAAGTGATGAAGGAGAAAAACCTGCAACCAAGATTACTCTACCCAGCAAGGATCTCATTTAGATTTGATGGAGAAATTAAAACCTTTACAGACAAGCAAAAGCTGAGACAGTTCATCACCACCAAACCAGCTTTACAACACTGCTAAAGGAACTTCTCTAGGCAAGAAGCACAAAAGAAGGAAAAGACTTACAATAACGAACCCAAAACAATTAGGAAAATGGGAATAGGAGCATACATATTTACTTTAAATGTAAATGGACTAAATGCTCCCACCAAAAGACACAGATTGGCTGAATGGATATAAGAGCAAGACCCATATATTTGCTGTCTACAAGAGATGGATTTCAGAACTAGAGACACATACAGACTGAAAGTAAGGGGATGTGAAAACATATTCCATGCAAATGGAAACCAAAAGAAAGCTGGAGTAGCAATTCTCTATCAGACAAAATAGCCTTTAAAATAAAGACTATTAGAAGAGACAAAGAAGGACACTACATAATGATCAAGGGATCGATCCAAGAAGAAGATGTAACAATTGTAAATATTTATGCACCCAACATAGGAGCACCTCAATACATAAGGCAAATACTAACAGCCATAAAAGGGGCAATCGACAGTAACCCATACATAGTAGGGAATTTTAACATCCCACTTTCACCCATGGACAGATCATCCAAAACGAAAATAAATAAGGAAACACAAGCTTTAAGTGATACATTAAACAAGATGGACTTAATTGATATTTATAGGACATTCCATCCAGAAACAACAGAATACACATTTTTCTCAACTGCTCATGGAAAATTCTCCAGGATTGATATCTTGGGTCACAAGTCAAGCCTTGGTTAATTTAAGAAAATTGAAATTGTTTGAAGTATCTTTTCCAACCACAATGCAATGAGACTAGATATCAATTATAGGAGAAGATCTGTAAAAAATACAAACACATGGGAGGTTAAACTGTACACTACTTAATAACGAGCTGATCACTGAAGAAATAAAAGAGGAAATCAAAAAGTACCTAGAAAAAAATGACAATGGAGACAAGACGACCCAAAATCTATGGGATGCACCAAAAGCAATTTTAAGAGGGAAGTTTATAGCAATACAATCCTACCTTAAGAAACAGGAAATATCTGGAAGAAACAACCTAAGCTTGCACCTAAAGCAATTAGAGAATGAAGAACGAAAAAAAACTAAAGTTAGCAGAAGGAAAGAAATCATAAAAATCAGATCAGAAATAAATGAAAAAGAAATGAAGGAAAGGATAGCAAAGATAAATAAAACTAAAAGCTGCTTCCTTGAGAGGAGAAAGAAAATTGATATACCATTAGGCGGACTCATCAAGAAAAAAGGGAGAAGACTCAAATCAATAGAATTAGAAATGAAAAAGGAGAAGTAACAAGTGACACTGCAGAAATACAAAAGATCATGAGAGATTACTACAAGCAACTCTATGTGAATAAAATGCACAACCTGGAAGAAATGGACAAATTCTTAAAAAAGCACAACCTGCAAAGACTGAATCAGGAAGAAATAGAAAATATGAACAGACCAATCAAAAGCACTGAAATTGAAACTGTGATTAAAACTCTTCCAACAGAGAAAAGCCCAGGACCAGAAGGCTTCACAGGCAAATTCTATCAAACATTTAGAGAAGAGCTAACACCTATCCTACTCAAACTCTTCCAAAATATAGCAGACAGAGGAACACTCCCAAACTCATTCTACGAGGCCAACATCACCTTGATACCAAAAACAGACAAGGAAGTCACAAAGAAAGAAAACTATAGGCCAATATCACTGATGAACATAGATGTAAAAATCCTCAACAAAATACTAACAAACAGATTCGAACAGCACATTAAAAGGATCATACACCATGAGCAAGTCCGGTTTATTCTAGGAATGCAAGGATTCCTCAATATACGCAAAACAATCAGTGTGATAAACCATATTAACAAATTGAAGGAGAAGAAACATATGATCATCTCAATAGATGCAGAGAAAGATTTCAACAAAATTCAACACCCATTAATGATAAAAACCCTGCAGAAAATAGGCATAGAGGGAACTTTCCTCAACATAATAAAGGCCATATATGACAAACGCACAGCCAACATTGTACTCAATGGTGAAAACCTGAAAGCATTTCCACTAAGATCAGGAACAAGACAAGTTTGCCCACTCTCACCACTCTTATTCAATATAGTTTTGGAAGTTTTAGCCACAGCAATCAGAAAAGCAATGGAAATGAAATGAATCCAAATCAGAAAAGAAGAAGTAAAGCTGTCACTGTTGGCAGATGACATGATATTATACATAGAGAATCCTAAAGATGCTACCAGAAAACTACTAGAGCTAATCAATGAATTTGATAAACAAGCAGGATACAAAATTAATGCACAGAAATCTATGGCATTCCTATACACTAATGATGAAAAATCTGGAAGTGAAATCAAGAAAACATTCCCATTTCCCATTGCAACAAAAAGAATACAATATCTAGGAATAAACCTACCTAAGGGGACAAAAGACCTGTATGCAGAAAATTATAAGACACTGATGAAAGAAATTAAAGATGGTAGAAATAGATGGAGAGATATACCATGTTCTTGGATTGGAAGAATCAACAATGTGAAAATAACTCTATTACCCAAAGCAATCTACAGATTCAATGTAATCCCTAGCAAATTACCACTGGTATTTTTCACAGAAGTAGAACAAAAATTTGACAATATGCATGGAAACACAAAAGACCCCGAATAGCCAAAGCAATCTTGAGAATGAAAAACGGATCTGGAGGAATCAGGCTCCCTGACTTCAGACTATGCTACAAAGCTACAGTAATCAAGACAGTATGGTACTGGCACACAAACAGAAAGATAGATCAATGGAACAGGATAGAAGGCCCAGAGATAAATCCAGGCACATATGGTCACCTTATCTTTGATAAAGTAGACAGGAATGTACAGTCGAGAAAGGACAGCCTCTTCAATAAATGGTTCTGGGCAAACTGGACAGGTACATGTAGGAGTATGAGATTAGAACACTCCCTAACACCATACACAAAATAAGCTCACAGTGGATTAAAGACCTAAATATAAGGCCGGAAACTATCAAATTCTTAGAGGAAATCATAGGCAGAACACTGTATGACATAAATCACAGCAAGGTTCTTTTTGACCCACATCCTAGAGAAATGGAAATAAAAACAAAAATAAAGAAGTGGGACTTAATGAAACTTCAAAGCTTTTGCACAGCAAAGGAAACCATAAGCAAGGCCAAAAGACAACCCTCAGAATGGGAGAAAATATTTGCAAATGAAGCAACTGACAAAGGATTAATCTCCAAAATTTATAATCAGCTCATGCAGCTCAATATCAAAAATCAAACAACCCAATCCAAAAATGGGCAGAAGACCTAAATACACATTCCTCCAAAGAAGATATCCAGACTGCCAACAGGCACATGAAAGAATGCTCGACTCTATTAATCATTAAAGAAATGCAAATCAAAACTACAATGAGATATCATCTCACACCAGTCAGAATGGCCATCATCAAAAACTCTAGAAACAATAAATGCTGCAGAGGCTGTGGAGAAAAATTGCACTGTCGGTGGGAATGTAAATTGATACAGCCACTGTGGAGAACAGTGTGGAGATTACTTAAAAAACTACAAATAGAACTACAAATGACCCAGCAATCCCACTACTGGGCATATACCCTGAGAAAAGCATAATTGAAAAAGAATCATGTACCAAAATGTTCATTGCAGCTCTATTTACAATAGCCCAGAGATGGAAACAACCTAAGTGTCCATCATCGGATGAATGGATAAAGAAGGTGTGGCACATATATACAATGGAATATTACTCAGCCGTAAAAAGAAATGAAATTGAGCTATTTGTAATGAGGTGGATAGACCTAGAGTCTGTCATACAGAGTGACGTACGTAAGAAAGAGAAAGATAAATACCGTATGCTAACACATATATATGGAATTTAAGGAAAAAAAAGGTCATGAAGAACCTAGGGGTAAAGCAGGAATAAAGACGCAGACCTCCTAGAGAACGGACTTGAGGTTATGGGGAGGGGGAAGGGTGAGCTGTGACAGGGCGAGAGAGAGTCATGGGCATATACACACTAACAAATGTAGTAAGGTAGATAGCTAGTGGGAAGCAGCCGCATGGCACAGGGATATTGGCTCGGTGCTTTGTGACAGCCTGGAGGGGTGGGACAGGGAGGGTGGGAGGGAGGGAGATGCAAGAGGGAAGACATATGGGAACATATGTTTATGTATGACTGATTCACTTTGTTATACAGCAGAAACTAACACACCATTGTAAAGCAATTATACCCCAATAAAGATGTTAAAAAAAACATATATATGGAATTTAAGAAAAAAATGTCATGAAGAACCTAAAGGTAAGACAGGAATAAAGACACAGACCTACTAGAGAATGGACTTTTGGATATGGGGAGGGGGAAGGGTAAGCTGTGACAAAGCGAGAGAGAGGCATGGACGTATATACACTACCAAACGTAAGGTAGAAAGCTAGTGGGAAGCAGCCGTATATCACAGGGAGATCAGCTCCGTGCTTTGTGACTGCCTGGAGGGGTGGGATAGGGAGGGTGGGAGGGAGGGAGATGCAACAGGGAGAGATATGGGAACATATGTATATGTATAACTGATTGACTTTGTTATAAAACAGAAACTAACACACCATTGTAAAGTAATTATACTCCAATAGAGATGTTAAAATTTTTTTTTTGTGACAGTGTGATTAATATGTGTCATGGTATATTTGTCCTTGGATTTATCCTGTATGGGATTCTTTGTGCTTCCTGGACTTGAATAACTATTTCCTTTCCCATGTTAGGGAAGTTTTCAACTATAATCTCTTCAAATATTTGCTCAGTCCCTTTTTTTTTCCCTTCTTCTTCTGGAACCTCAATAATTCGAATGTTGTTGCATTTAATGTGGTCCCAGAGGTCTCTGAGACTGTCTTCAGTTCTTTTCATTCTTTTTTCTTTATTCTGCTCTTCAGTAGTTATTTCCACTATTTTATCTTCCAGGTCACTTATCCGTTCTTCTGCTTCAGTTATTCTGCTACTGATCCCATCTAGAGTATTGTTAATTTCATTTATTGTGTTGTTCATCGTTGCTTGTTTCATGTTTAGTTCTTCTTGTCCTTGTTAAATGTTTCTTGCATTTTGTCTATTCTCTTTCGAAGATTTTGTATCATCTTTACTATCATTATTCTGAATTCTTTTTCAGGTAGACTGCCTATTTCCTCTTCATTTATTAGATCTGCTGAGTTTTTATCTTGCTCCTTCATGTGCTGTGTGTTTTTTTGTCTTCTCATTTTGCTTATTTTACTGTGTTTGGGGTCTCCCTTTTTCAGGCTGCAGATTCATAGCTCCCCTTGTTTTTGGTGTCTGTCTCTGGTGGCTGAAGTTGGTTCAGTGAGTTGTGTAGGTTTCCTGGTGGAGCGGACTAGTGCCTGTGTTCTTGTGGATGAGGCTGGATCTTGTGTTTCTCGTGGGCAGGTCCACGTCTGATGGTGTGTTTTGGGTTGTCTGTGGACTTATTATGATTTTAGGCAGCCTCTCTGTTAATGGGTGAGGTTGTGTTCCTGTCTTTCTAGGTGTTTGGCATATGGTGTCCAGCACTGTAGCTTGCTGGTCATTGAGTGAAGCTGGGTGCTGGTGTTGAGATGGAGAATTCTGGGAGAGTTTCGCTGTTTGATATTATGTGGAGCTGGGAGGGCTCTTGTGGACCAGTGTCCTGAAGTTGGCTCTCCCACCTCAGAGGCAAAGCACTGACTGCTGGCTGCAGTACCAAGAGCCTTTCATCCATACGGCTCAGAGTAAAAGGGAAAATAAGTAGAAAGAAAGAATGAACGAAAGGAAGAAATAAAGAAAGAAAGGAGGGAGGGAGGAAGAGAGGGAGGAAGGATGGAAGGAAGGAAGGAGTTAACGAAGGAAAGAAAGAAGATAAAGTAAAATAAATATAAAGTAAAATAAAATAATTAAAATAAAAAATAATTATTAAGAAAATTTTTTTTTCTCAAAGGAAAAAAAAAAAACAAAAGAAAAAAGTGTCCACCTCCTCAATTTGTTGTCTATTCATGTATTGTACAGATGCAGGAAACATCAAGTTGATTGTGGAGCTTTAATCCGTTGCTTCTGATGCTGCTGGGAGTGATTTCCCTTTCTCTTCTTTGTTCTCACAGCTGCTGGGGCTCAGCTTTGGATTTGGCCCTGCCTCTGCATGTAAGTCTCTGGAGGGCGTCTGTTCTTTGCTCAGACAGGACGGGGTAAAGGAGCAGCTGCTTCGCGGACTCTTGCTCACTCAGGTCGGGGGTAGGGAAGGTATGGAGTGCGGGGCGAGCCATCGGCGGCAGAGGCCGGCGTGACGTTGCACAAGCCTGAGGCGCACCGTGCGTTCTCCCGGGGAGGTTGTCCCTGGATCCCGGGACCCTGGCAGTGGCGGGCTGCACAGGCTTCCCGGAAGGGGGGTGTGGATAGTGACCTGTGTTCACACACAGGCTTCTTGGTGGCAGCAGCAGCAGCCCTAGCATCTCATGCCCCTTTCTGGGGTCCGCACGTTTAGCTGCTGCTCGCGCCTGTCTCTGGAGCTCCTTTTAGCAGCGATCTTAATCCCCTATCCTCGTGCACCAGGAAACAAAGAGGGAAGAAGAAGTCTCTTGCCTCTTCGGCAGGGCCAGACTTTTTCTCGGACTCCCTCCCGGCTAGCTGTGGTGCACTAACCCCCTTCAGACTGTGTTCATGCTGCCCACCCCAGTCCTCTCCCTGTGCTCCGACCGAAGCCCAAGCCTCAAGTCCCAGTCCTGCCCACCCCGGCAGGTGAGCAGACAGGCCTCTCTGCCTGGTGAGTGCCGGTCGGCCCTGATCCTCTGTGAGGGAATCTCTCCTCTTTGCCATCCGCACCCCTGTTGCTGTGCTCTCCTCCATGGCTCCAAAACTTTTCCTCTCTGCCACCCGCAGTCTCCGTCTGTGAAGGGGCTTCCTAGTGTGTGGAAACCTTTCCTCTTTCACAGCTCCCTCCCACTGGTGCAGGTCCCATCCCTATCCTTTTGTCTCTGTTTATTCCTTTTTCTTTTGCCCTACCCAGGTACATGGGGACTTTCTTGCCTTTTGGGAGGTCTGAGGTCTTCTGCCAGCATTCACTATGTGGTCTGTAGGAGTTGCTTCACGTGTAGATGTATTTCTGGTGTATCCGTGGGGAGGAGGGTGATCCCCGAGTCATACTCTTCTGCCATCTTCCCCTCGTTCCCATCTACAGTATTTTTAATTTCATTTATTGTGTTGTTTATTGTTGCTTGTTTCATCTTTAGTTCTTCTCGGACCTTGTTAAATGTTTCTTGCATTTTGTCTATTCTATTTCCAAGATTTTGAATCATCTTTACTATCATTATTCTGAATTATTTTTCAGGTAGACTGTGTATTTCCTTTTCATTTGTTAGGACTGGTAGGTTTTTTTCTTGCTCCTTCATTTGTTTTGTGTGTTTCTGTCTTCTCATTTTACTTATCTTACTGTGTTTGGGGTCTCCTTGTAGCAGGCTGCAGGTTCATAGTTCCCGTTGTTTTCGGTGTATGTCCCCAGTGGCTAAAATTGGGTCAGTGTGTTGTGTAGGTTTCCTGGTGGAGGGGACTAGTGGCTGTGTTCTGGTGGATGAGGCTAGAACTTGGCTTTCTGGTGAGCATGTCCACGTCTGGTGGTGTGTTTTGGGGTGTCTGTGGCCTTATTATGATTTTGGGTAGACTCTCTGCTAATGGGTGGGGTTGTGTTACTGTCTTGCTAGTTGTTTGGCATAGGGTGTCCAGCACTGTAGCTTGCTGGTCGTTGAGTGAAGCTGGGTCTTGGTGTTGACATGGAGATCTCTGGGAGAGTTTCACCATTTAATATTACATGGAGCTGGGAGGTCGATTGTGGACCAATGTCGTGAAGTTGGCTCTCCCACGTCAGAGGGATGGCACGGACTCCTGGCTGCAGCACCAACAGCCTTTCATCCACAAGGCTCAGAATAAAAGGGAGAAAAAGTAGAGTGAAAGAAAGAAAGAAAGAGGATAAAATATAATAAAGTAAAATAAAATAACGTTATCAAAATAAAAATTAAAAAATACTAAAAAAATTTTTTTAAAAACAAGAAAAAAAATGTATGGACAGAACCGTAGGAGAAATGGTGAAAGAAAAGCTATACAGACAAAATCTCATACAGAAGCATACACACTCACCAAAAGAGGAAAAAGAGAAAAAATAATAAATGTAGCTCTCAAAGTACACCACCTCAATTTGGGATGATTCGTTGTCTATTCAGGTATTCCACAGATGCAGGGCACATCAAGTTGATTGTGGAGATTTAATCTGCTGCTCCTGAGGCTGCTGGGAGAGATTTCCCTTACACTTCTTTTTTCCCACGCTCCTTGGTTTCAGCTTTGGATTTGGCTCTGCCTCTGCGTGTAGGTTGCCTGAGGGCGTCTGTTCTTTGCTCAGACAGGACGGGGTTAAAGGAGCAGCTGATTTGGAGCTCTGGCTCACTCAGTTAGGGGGAGGGTGGGGGACGGATGCAGGGCAAGCCTGCGGCTGCAGATGCCAGCAGGTTGTTGCTGCTGCCTAAGGCACGCCTTGTGGTCTCCCGGGGAAGTTGTGCCTGCATCTCGGGAACCTGGCAGTAGTGGGCTGCACAGGTGCCACAGAAGGGAGGTGTGGATAGTGACCTGTGCTCGCACACAGGTTTCTTGTTGGTGGAAGCAGCAGCCTTAGCGTGTCATGCCCATGTCTCTGGTCCGCACTGATAGCCGCGGCTCGTGCCCATCTTAAAGCAGTGCTCTTAATCCTCTCTCCTTGCGCACCAGGAAACAAAGAAGGTAGTAAAAGTCTCTTGCATCTTTGGCAGCTCCAGACCTTTTCCCAGGCTCCCTCCCGGCTAGCCATGGCGCACTAACCCCTTCAGGCTGTGCTCATGCCACCAACTCCAGTCCTCTACCTGCGATCTGACTGAAGCCCAGGTCTCAGCTCCCAGCCCTTGCCCGCCCTGGCTGGTGAGCAGACAAGCCTCTCGGGCTGATGAGTGCTGGTTGGCACCAATCCTATGTGTGGGAATCTCTCCACTTTGCCATCCACACCTGTGTTGTTGTGCTCTCCTACATGGCTCCGTAGCGTCCCCTCCCCGCCACTTGCAGTCTCCACTGCGAAGGGGCTTCATAGTATGCTGTGCTCTCCTTCACGGCTCCCTCCTACCGGTGCAGGTTCCATCCCTATTCTTTTGTCTCTGTTTATTCTTTTTTCTTTTGCTCTATCCAGGTACGTGGGGAGTTTCTTGCCTTATGGGAAGTTGGAAGTCTTCTGCCAGCATTCAGTGGGTGTTCTATAGGAGTTGTTCCACGTGTAGATGTATTTCTGATGTATGTGTGTGGAGCAAGGTGATCTCTGCGTCTCACTTTTCTGCCATATTCCCCCTCTCTCGCTCAAGTGGGGTTTACTCCAGGAATGCAAGGATTCTTCAATATATGCAAATCAATCAACATGATATACCATATTAACAAATTGAAGGAGAAAAAGCATATGATCATCCCAATAGATGCAGAGAGAGCTACTGACAAAATTCAACACCCTTTAATGATAAAAACCCTGCAGAAAGTAGGCATAAAGGGAACTTTCCTCAACATAATAAAGGCCATATATCACAAACCCACAGCCAACGTCATCCTCAATGGTAAAAACTGAAAGCATTTCCATTAAGATCAGGAACAAGACAAGGTTGCCCACTCTCATCACTCTTATTCAACATAGTTTTGGAAGTTTTAGCCACAGCAATCAGAGGAGAAAAAGAAATAAAAGGAATCCAAATCTGTAAAAGAAGAAGTAAATCTGTCACTGCTGGCAGATGGCATGACACTATACTTAGAAAATCCTAAAGATGCTACCAGAAAACTACTAGAGCTAATCAATGAATTAGGTAAAGAAGCAGGACACACAATTACTGTGCAGAAATCTCCGGCATTCCTATACCCTAATGATGAAAAATCTGAAAGTGAAATTAAGAAAACACTCCCATTTACCACTGCAACAAAAAGAATAAAATATCTAGGTATAAACCTACCTAAGGAGACAAAAGACGTGTATGCAGAAAATTATAAGACATTGGTGAAAGAAACTAAAGATGATACAAATAGATGGAGAGATATACCATGTTCCTGGATTGGAGGAATCAACATTGTGAAAATGACTCTATTACCCAAAGCAATCTACAGATTCAATGCAATCCATATCAAACTACCACTGGCATTTTTCACAGAACTAGAACAAAAAATTTCACAATTTGTATGGAAACACAAAAGACCCCGAATAGCCAAAGCAATCTTGAGAACGAAAATGGGAGCTGGAGGAATCAGGCTCACTGACTTCAGACTATACTACAAAGCTACAGTAATCAAGACAGTATGGTACTGGCACAAAAACAGGAATATAGATCAATGGAACAGGATAGAAAGCCCAGAGATAAACCCATGCACATATGGTGACCTTATCTTTGATAAAGGAGGCAGGAATATACAGTGGAGAAAAGACAGCCTCTTCAATAAGTGGTGCTGGGAAAATTGGATAGGTACATGTGAAATTATGAGATTAGAACACTCCCTAACACCATACACAAAAATAAGCTCAAAATGGATTAAAGACCTAAATCTAAGGCCAGACAGTATCAAACTCTTAGAGGAAAACATAGGCAGAACACTCTATGACATAAATCACAGCAAGATCCTTTTTGACCCACCTCCTAGAGAAATGGAAATAAAAACAAACATAAACAAATCAGACCTAATGAAACTTCAAAGCTTTTGCACGGCAAAGGAAACCATAAACAAGACCAAAAGAGAACACTCAGAATGGGAGAAAATATTTGCAAATGAAGCAACTGACAAAGGATTAATCTCCAATATTTATAAGCAGCTCATGCAGCTCAATAAGAAAAAAACAAACAACCCAATCCAAAAATGGGCAGAAGACCTAAATAGACATTTCTCCAAAGAAGATATACAGATTGACAATAAACACATGAAAGAATGCTCGACTCTATTAATCATTAGAGAAATGCAAATCAAAACTACAATGAGATATCATCTCACACCGGTCAGAATGGCCATCATCAAAAAATGTAGAAACAATAAATTCTGGAGAGGGTGTGGAGAAAAGGGAACACTCTTGCACTGTTGGTGGGAATGTAAATTGATACAGACACTATGGAGAACAGTATGGAGGTTCCTTAAAAAACTACAAATAGAACTACCGTATGACCCAGCAATCCCATTACTGGGCGTATACCCTGAGAAAACCATAATTCAAAAAGAGTCATGTACCAAAATATTCATTGCAGCTCTGTTTACAATAGCCTGGAGATGGAAACAACCTAAGTGTCCATCATCGGATGAATGGATAAAGAATATGTGGCACATATATACAATGGAATATTACTGAGCCATAAAAAGAAACAAAATTGAGCTGTTTGTAATGAGGTGGATGGACCTAGACTCTGTCATACAGGCTGAAGTAAGTCAGTAAGAGAAAGGCAAATACCGTATTCTAACACATATAATGGAATTTAAGAAAAAAAATGTCATGAAGTACCTAGGGGTAAGACAGGAATAACGACACTGACCTAGTAGAGAATGGACTTGAGGATATGGGGAGGGAGAGGGGTAAGCTGTGACAAAGCGAGGGAAAGGCATGGACATATATACACTACCAAACATAAAATAGATAGCTAGTTGGAAGCAGCCGCATAGCACATGGAGATCAGCTTAGTGCAATGTGACTACCTAGAGCGGTGGGATAGGGAGCGTGGGAGGGAGGGAGATGCAAGAGGGAAGAGATATGGGAACATATGCATATGTATAACTGATTCACTTTGTTATAAAGCAGCAACTAACAGACCACTGTAAAGCAATTATACTCCAATAAAGATGTAAAAAGAAAAAAAGAGTCATGTACCAAAATGTTCATGGCATCTCTATTTAAAAAGCCAGGACATGGAAGCAACCTAAGTGTCCATGAATGGATGAATGGGTATAGAAGATGTGGCACATATATACAATGGAATATTACTCAGTCATTAAAAGACACGAAATTGAGTTTTTTGTAGTGAGGTGGATAGACCTAGAGTCTGTCATACAGAGTGAAGTAAGTCAGAAGGAGAAAAAGAAATACCGTATGCTAACACATATATATGGAATCTAAGGAGAAAAAAAAGATCATGAAGTACCAGGGGTAAGACGGGAATAAAGACACAGACCTACTAGAGCATAGACTTGAGGATATGGGGAGAGGGAAGGGTAAGCTGTGACAAAGTGAGAGAGTGTCATGGACATATATACACTACCAAACGTAAAACAGATAGCTAGTGGGAAGCAGTCGCATAGCACAGGGAGATCAGCTAGGTGGTTTGTGACCACCTCGAGGGGTGGGATAGGGAGGGTGGGAGGGAGCGAGACACAAGAGGGAAGAGATATGGGAACATATGTATATGTATAACTGATTCACTTTGTTATAAAGCAGAAACTAACACACCATTGTTGCAATTATACTCCAATAAAGATGTTAGAATAAACAAAAACCCAGAGTTAGTAGAGGGAAAGAAATCATAAAGATCAGAGCATAAATAAGTGAAATAGAATTGAAGAAAATAATTAAAAAGATCAATAAACCTAAGAGCTGGTTCTTTGATAAAATAATTGAAGATGACAAAGCTTTATCCATACTCACCATGAAAAAAAGGGAGAGGACTAAAATTAGACATGAAAAAGGAGGTGTTACAACTGATACTGCAGAAATAGAAAAGATCATAAGAGATTACTGTAAGCAACTCTATGCCAATGAAATGGACAACCTGGAAGAAAGGACAAATTCTTAGAAAGGTACAACGTTCCATGACTGAACCAGGAAGAAATAGAAAATATGAACAGATGAATCACAAGTAATAAAATTGAAACTGGGATTAAATATATTCCAACCAACAAAAGTCCAGGCTTCACAGGTGAATTCTATGAAACATTTAGAGAAATGCTAACACCTATCTTTCTCAATCTCTTCCAATTAATTGCAGAGGGAGGAACACTCCTGAACTCATTCTCGGAGGCCACCTTTACCCTGATACCAAACCCAAACAAAGATATCACAAAAAAGGGAAATTACAGTCCAATATCACTGATGAAGTTAGATGCAAAAATCCTTAACAAAATGCTAGCAAACAGAATCCAACAACAAATTAAAAGCATCATACAGCATGATCAAGTAGGATTTATCCCAGGAATGCAAGGATTCTTCTATATATGCAATTGAGTCAGTGTGATACACCATATTAACAAATTGAAGAATAAAACCCGTTTTATCATCTCAATAGATGCAGAAAAAGCTTTTGACAAAATTCAACACTGATTTATGATTTTAAAAATTCTCTGAAAAGTGGGATAGAGGGAACATAACTCTACATAATAAAGTCCATACATGACAAACCCACAGCAAACATTGTCAATGGTGAAAAACTGAAAGCATTTCCTCTAAAATCAGGAAAAATACAAGGGTGTCCACTCTCACCACTCTTATTCAACATAGTTTTTGAAATCCTAGCCACAACAGCCAGTGAAGAAAAAGAAATAAAAGGGATCTAAATAGGAAAAGAAGAAGTAAAATTGTCATTGTTTGTAGATGTCATGATACAATACATAGAAAATCCTACAGATGCTACCAGAAAACTACTAGAGCTCATCAGTGAATCTGGTAAAGTTAAAGGGTGCAAAGTTAATACACAGAAATCTCTTGCATTCCTATACGCTAACAACAAAGTATCTGAAATAGAAATCATGGAACCATTGGGCTTCCAAGATGGCAGAGGAGTAGGAGGACGTGCAATTCATCTGTCTCCATGCATGCATCAAGAATACACCTTCAGATGCAACGATTCTCACAGAACACTTGTGAAACACTAGCGTAAGACCTTGGACACTTGAAAGGACTATAAAGATCCCTGCATAACTGGGTAGGACAAAAGAAAGAAGAGAGGAGGAGGAGAGCAAGGAGGACAGGACCTGCACCCCGGTCATGGGGAGCTGAAGCAGGGGAGAGATTCCCACATCTGGGGAATCTCCCTCACTGATGGGGAAATCAGTTGTGACAGCAGAGATGCATTTGAGGCTGTTGGAGGAGGGTAAAGCAACCAATCCGTTGTATACAGGAGAGAGTGAAAACTATACAGATGATCTGTAATCATCCTGGACGGGGACATGTATCCACCAGTGCACACAGGGGCTGGGAGCTGGAGCATGGGTATCAGAGAGCAAATCCAGGGTGACGACTGCTGTTGGCTGTGGGAAGAGGGGCTGCAGGGAGAGGAGGGAGGAAATCCACATCAGGGAATGCCTATGTAAGAAAACTTGACTGCCATGGAAGCAGGGCACTACTGCTGAGTCACAATCAGGGTGTGGAGCTATCATTGTAACCTCTCTTTCCACACACACTGGTGCCTGCTGCCAGGAAATAGAAAAAGCCCTGCCAGGGCTGACCCTCATGAGCCTGCTACTGGGCACTAGAAAAGGTTCCCACTAGGGCCATATCTCTTGCGCCCATGGTTGCAGGCTTTTCTGTGCACCTGGCACCACTGGAGCCTCCTGTGATCCAAGCAGCCTTGCCACATCCTCACCATGTTCTCACTTCAGAAGACCCAAGAGCTCCAGGACAGCCTCAGGAGCAGACTCCTGTGGGTGGATCACATGCAGAGGTGGGGGATAAAACTGCAGCTGAGCCCTAGGGACAGGGCAAAAAAGGAAAAGAATAAAAAATTTTTCTATCAGTTGCACAAGCTCCAAATTAAATCCCCACAATCAGCTAGGTAGCCCGTGCATCTGTGGAATATCTGTATGGACAATGAGTGTTCCCACAAATGAAAATGGTCTAGCTCTGGCAGCTGGGGAAAACACACTCAGGAGTGGGGCCAGATCAGAGTGTGAGCTGTCCCCACAGGGCCTACAGTATGTCCAGAGACCAGCCTAAAGGCACTGGAGGGGCTTCTGTGGAGGCAGAGGTGGGCTGTGGCTAATGGTGGAGGCAAGGACACTGACAGTTGAGACCCAATGAAAACATTATTACTATTATTTTCATTAGGTTTTGATTCCTTCTATTGTTGGTTCTGCTTTTTGTTTTGTTTTGGTTCTTTCTTGTTGCTGTTGTTTATTTTTATATTTATTTTTACTTAGCCTTTGGGGTTATTTTAACATACTTTATATTTTTGTATATTTCTATTTTACTTTGCTTTTCTGTTGTTCTGTGTTCTTTCTTCTAATATATTTTTAAATTTCTATTTTTATTTTACTCTTCTTTTGTTCTGTGTTTTTTCCTTTTTATCTCTTTTAATCATTCTGGTCTGTTTTCTTTGCTTTACTGTTTTTTTTTAAACATTTTTATTGGAGTATAATTGATTTACAATTGTGTGTTAGATTCTGCTTTATAACAAACTGAATCAGTTATACATATACATATGTTCCCATATCTCTTCCCTCTTCTGTTTCCCTCCCTCTCACCCTCCCTACCCCACCCCTCTAGGTGGTCACAAAGCACCGAGCTGATCTCCCTGTGCTATGTGGCTGCTTCCCACTAGCTATCTATTTTATGTTTGGTAGTGTATATATATCCATGCCACTCTCTCACTTTGTAACATTTTACCCTTCCCCCATCCATATTCTCAAGTCCATGCTCTAGTAGGTTTTTGTCTTTATTCCTGTCTTACCCCTAGGTTCTTCATGACATTCTTTTTTCTTAGATTCCATATATATGTGTTAGCATATGGTATTTGTTGTTCTCCTTCTGACTTACTTCACTCTGTATGACAGACTCTAGGTCTATCCACCTCACTACAAATAACTCAATTTCGTTTCTTTTTATGGCTGAGTAATATTCCATTGTATATATGTGCCACATCTTCTTTATCCATTCATCTGTTGATGGACACTTAGGTTGCTTCCATGTCCTGGCTATTGTAAATAGAGCTGCAATGAACATTTTGGTACATGACTCTTTTTGAATTATGGTTTTCGCAGGGTATATGCCCTGTAGTGGGATTGCTGGGTTGTACAGTTGTTCTATGTGTAGTTTTTTAAGGAACCTCCATACTGTTCTCCATAGTGGCTGTATCAATTTACATTCCCAACAATAGTGCAAGAGTGTTCCCTTTTCTCCACACTCTCTCCAGCATTTATTTTTTCTAGATTTTTTTGATGATGGCCAGTCTGACTGGTGTGAGATGATATCTCATTGTAGATTTGATTTGAAATTCTCTAATGATCAATGATGTTGAGCATTCTTTCATGTGTTTGATCGCAATCCATATATCTTCTTTGGAGCAATGTCTATTTAGGTCTTCTGCCCATTTTTGGATTGGGTTGTTTGTTATTCCATATTGAGCTGCATGAGGTGCTTGTAAATTTTAGAGATTAATCCTTTGTCAGTTGCTTCATTTCCCAATATTTTCTCTCACTCTGAGAGTTGTCCTCTTCTTTATGGTTCTTTTTGCTGTGCAAAAGCTTTTAAGTTTCATTAGGTTCCATTTGTTTATTTTTGTTTTTATCTCCACCTCTAGGAGGTGGGTCAAAAAGTGACTTACTGTGGTTTATGTCATAGAGTGTTCTGCCTAGGTTTTCCTCAAACAGTTTCATAGTGTCTGGCCTTATATTTATGTCTTTAATCCATTTTGAGTTTATTTGTGTGTATGGTGTTAGAGAGTGTTCTAATTCCATTATTTTACATGTAGCTGTCCAGTTTTCTCAGCACCACTTATTGAAGAGGCTGTCTTTTCTCCACTGTATATTCTTGCCTCCTTTATCAAAATAAGGGGACCATATGTGCATGGGTTTATCTCTGGGCTCCTGTTCCATTGATCTATATTCCTGTTTTTGTGCCAGTTCCATACTGTCTTTTTTTTTAACATCTTTATTGGAGTATAATTGTTTTACAATGGTGTGTTAGTTTCTGCTTTATAACAAAGTGAATCATTTATACATATACATATGTTCCCATATCTCTTCCCTCTTGCATCTCCCTTCCTACCATATGACCCAGCAATCCCACTACTGGGCATATACCCTGAGAAAACCAAAATTCAAAAAGAGTCATGTATCAAAATGTTCACTGCAGCTCTAATTACAATAGCTAGGACATGGAAGCAACCTAAGTGGCCATCAACAGATGAATGGATAAAGAAGATGTGGCACATATATACAATGGGGTATTACTCAGTCATAAAAAGAAACAAAATTGAGTTATTTGTAGTGAGGTGGATGGGCCTAGAGTTTGTCATACAGAAAGAAGTAAGTCAGAAAGAGAAAAAAAATACCGTATGCTATCACATATATATGGAATCTAAGAAAAAAAAAAGGTCATGAAGGACCTAGGGGTAAGATGGGAATAAAGACAGAGACCTACTAGAGCATGAACTTGAGGACATGGGGAGAGGTAAGGGTAAACTGTTACAAAGTGAGAGAGTGGCATGTATATATATACACTACCAAACGTAAAATAGATAGCTAGTGGGAAGTAGCTGCATAGCACAGGGAGATCAGCTAGGTGGTTTGTGACCACCTAGACGGGTGGGATAGGGAGGGTGGGAGGGAGGGAGATGCAAGAGGGAAGAGATATGGGAACATATGTATATGTATAACTGATTCACTTTGTTATAAAGCAGACACTACCACACCATTGTAAAGTTATTATACTCCAATAAAGATGTTAAAAAAAACTTACGAAAAACCCTCAAAATTGAGGAGTAAAAAATAAAAGATTTTAAAACAATCCAGTCCCACAAAAGGGGAAAAAACATATACATTTCACGGAACAGGACAGAGATGGGAAATAAGGGCATGAAAACTGTTCAACACCATTAATCATTAAGGAAATGGAAATTAAAACCACAATGAAATATCACAACATACCTATCAGAGAATGGCTAAAATAAAAAATAACGACACGGGGCTTCCCTGGAGGCGCAGTGGTTGAGAGTCCGCCTACCGAGGCAGGGGACACGGGTTCGTGCCCCGGACCGGGAAGATCCCACATGCCACGGAGCGGCTGGGCCCGTGAGCCATGGCCGCTGAGCCTGCGCATCTGGAGCCTGTGCTCCACAATGGGAGAGGCCACAACAGTGAGAGGCCCGCGTACAGCAAAAAAAAAAAAAACGACAGGACTTCCCTGGTGGCGCAGTGATTAAGAATCTGCCTGCCAATGCAGGGGACACTGGTTCCAGCCCTGTCTGGGAAGATCCCACATCCTGTGGAGCAGCTATGCCCGTGCACCACATCTACTGAGCCTGTGCTCTAGAGACCATGAGCCTAGAGCCCGCGCTCTGCAACAAGAAAAGCCAACACAATTAGAATCCCATGCACCACAATGAAGAGTAGCCCTTGCTCACTGCAGCTAGAGAAAGCCCGGGGAGCAATGAAGACCCAACACAACCAAAACATAAATAATAAAAATAAAATAAATTAATTAAAAAAATAACAACATCAAATGCTGGTGTGGCTGTGGAGTAATGAGATCACTCACACATTACTGGTGGGAATGTAAAATGGTACAAACGTCAAATAGTACAAATGGTGTGGAAGTTTCTCAAAAATTTAAAACATAAATTACCATATGACCCAGCAATAGTAATAAAGACCTATGTTCGTCAAAAACCTGTAGAGGAATGTTTATAGCAGCTTTATCTGTAATAGCGAACAACTAGAAAACTACCAAGTTGTCATTCAACAGGTACATGTTTAAACAAATTGTAGTACATCCATACCATGGAATAATACATATCAATAAAAATGAACAGACTGTTGATATTGAATATTCTGCAGAGAATTATGCTGAGTGAAAAAAAGCCAATACTAAATGACTGCACACTGTATGATTTCACTTATACGAGTCTTAAAATGACAAAATTATAGAGATAGAAACTAGATTAATGGTTGCTAGTGGTTAAGAAATGAATGGGAATAAGAGAAAAGTGTATGTAGGTATTACAGGGCAACATAGGGACCCTTGCGGTGGTGTAAACATTAATTAGCCTGACTGTATCAATGTCATTATCCTGGTTGTGATATATTGATACAGATTCACAAGATATCATCATTGTTGGAAACTAGGTAAAGGGGAAAAGCAATCTTTCTATATTATTTCTCACTACTTTATGAGAATCTACAATTACTTCAAAGTAAAATGTTTAAATTTTTAAAAAGCCAACAAACTAATTAATCACCACTGGACCAAAAAAATTGGCAGAAGACCTAAAGAGACATTTCTCCAAAGAAGTTATACACATTGCCAAAAAACACATGGAATGATGCTCACCGTCACTAATTAGAGAAATGCAAATCAAAACTACAATTAGGTATCACCTCACACCAGGCCGAATGGCCATCATCAAAAAGCCTACAAACAATAAATGCTCAAGAGGGTGTGGAGAAAAGGGATCCCTCTTGCACTGTTGGTGGGAATGTAAATTGATACTGCCACTATGGAGAACAGTATGGAGGTTCCTTAGAAAGCTAAAAATAAAACTACCATACGACTCAGTAATCCCACTAGTGGGTATATTCCCCGAGAAACCCATAATTCAAAAAGAGTCATGTACCACATGTTCATTGCAACTCTATTTCCAATAGCTAGGACATGGAAGCAACATAAGCTACCACCGACAGATCAATGGATAAAGAATATGTGGAACATATATACAATGGAATATTACTCAGCCATAAAAAGAAATGAAATTGAGTTATTTGAAGTGAGGTGGGTGGACTTAGAGTCTTTCATACAGAGTGAAGTAAGTCAGAAAGGGAAAAACAAATACCGTATGCTAACACATATATATGAAATCTAAAAAAAAAAAATTGGTTCTGAATAACCTAGGGGAAGGAAAGGAATAAAGATGTTGATGTAGAGAATGGACTTCAGGACACCGGAAAGGGGAAGTGTAAGCTGGGATGAAGTGAGAGAGTGGCATGTACTCATATATACTCCCAAATGTAAAACAGATAGCTAGTTAGAAGCAGCTGCATAGCACAGGGAGATCAGCTCGGTGCTTTGTGACCACCTAGAGGGGTGGGATAGGGAGGGTGGGAGGGAGATGCAAATGGGAGGAGATATATGGATATATGTATAGGTAATTCACTCTGTTATAAAGCAGAAACTGACACACCATTGTAAAGCAATTATACTCCAGTAAAGATGTTAAAAAAATCTACAATAATAAATGTTGGAGAGGGTGTGGAGAAAAGGGAACTCTCTTGCATTGTTGTTTGGTATGTAAGTTGATACAGCCACTATGGAGAACAGTATGCAAGTTCCTTAAAAACTAAAAATAGAACTACCATATGAACCAGCAATCCCACTACTGGGCAGAAACCGTAATTCAAAAAGAGTCATGTACCACAATGTTCATTGCAGCACTATTTACAATAGCCAGGACATGGAAGCAACCTAAGTGTCCATCGACAGATGAATTGATAAGGAAGATGTTGCTCGTATATACAATGCAATATTACTCATCCATAAAAGGAAATGAAATTGAGTTACTTGTAGTGAGGTGGATGAACCTAGAGTCTGTCATACAGAGTGAAGTAAGTCAGAAAGAGAAAAACAAATACCATATGCTAACACATATATATGGAATCTAAAAAAATAATGGTTCTGAAGGACCTAGGGGCAGGACTGGAATAAAGATGGAGACGTAGATTATGGACTTGAGGACACGGGGAAGGGGAAGGGTAAGCTGGGACAAAGTGAGAGAGTGTCATTGACCTATATACACTACAAAATGTAAAATAGATAGCTAGTGGGAAGCAGCTGCATAACAGGGAGATCAGCTCTGGTGCTTTGTGACCAACTAGAGAGGTGGGATAGGACGGGTGGGAGGGAGGCACAAGAGAGAGAGGATATGGGGATATATGTATACATATAGCTGATTCACTTTCTTATACAGCAGAAACTAACACAACATTGTAAAACAATTATCCTCCAATAAAGATGTTAAAAAAAAAGAAGAAAAAACAAATATCGTATGCTAAAAAAAATCATACGGAATCTTAAAAAAATGGTGGTGATGAAGCTTGGTGCAGGATAGGAATAAAGACACAGAGGTATAAAATGCCTGGAGGACACCGGGAGGGGGAAGGGAAAGCTGGGACGAAGCAAAAGAGTAGAATTGACATATATACACTACCAAATGTAAAATAGAAAGCTAGTGGGAATCAGCTGCAAAGCACAGGGAGATCAGCCGGTGCTTTGTTACCACCTAGAGGGGTGGGATAGGGAGGGTGGGAGGGAGGCACAAAAGAGAAGGTATATGTGGATATATGTATACATATAGCTGATTCACTTTGTTATACAGCAGAAACTAACACAACATTGTTATGCAATTATAGTCCAATAAACATGTAAAAAAAAAGATATTCCCATGTAAGTGGAAACCAAAAGAAAGCAGAAATAGCTATACTTATATCAGACAAAATAGTGTTTAAGCCAAAAATGGTAACAAGAGACAAAGCATATTATTATATAATGATAAAGGGTTCATTTATTAAGAAGATATAAAAATCATCAATATATATACACACAACTTTAGAGCACTTGAATATATTAAGTAGATACTAATTTAATGTGAAGGGAGAAATAGACATCTACATAATAATAGTAAGGGACTTCAATACCCTACTTTCATCAATGGCTAGATGATCCAGATTGAAAACCAACAAGGAAACAATTTACTTGAATCATGCATTAGACCAAATGGACCTGAAAGACATTTATAGAACATTCTATCTAATACAAGAATACACATTCTCTAGTGCACATGGAACATTTTCCAGGGTAGGCTATTTGATTGGATACAAAACAAGTCTTAGCAAATGTAATAAGATGAAGTCATACCAACTATCTTTTCTGACCACAATGATGTGAAACTAGAAATCAACACAAGAGAAAAGCTGGAAAATATACGAATATGTGGAAATTAAGCAACTCGTTGAACAACCAATGGGTCAATGAGAAAATCAACAGTTAAATTTTAAAAGAATCTTGATACAAATAAAATGAAATCACAAAACACCTGTTGTAAGAAATGCTGAAAAAGCAGTTTTTAGAGGAAGGTTTATAGTGATAAATTCATATATTAAGGAAATAAATCTCAAATAAACAACTTTAAATAATAAGGAACTAGCGGGGCTTCCCTGGTGGTGCAGTGGTTGAGAGTCCGCCTGCCGATGCAGGGGACACGGGTTCGTGCCCCGGTCCGGGAAGATCCCACATGCCGCGGAGCTGCTGGGCCCGTGAGCCATGGCCACTGAGCCTGCGCGTCTGGAGCCTGTGCTCCGCAATGGGAGAGGCCACAACAGTGAGAGGCCCGTGTACCGCAAAAAAAATAAAAAATAATAAGGAACTAGGAAAAGAAGAACAAGATACGACCAAAGTTAGCAGAAGGAAGGAAATTAATGAAGATCAGGGAAGATATAAATGAAATAGAGACCAGAAAAACAAGGTAAAAGATCAAGGAAACTAAGCTGGTTTTTCAAAAAGATAAGCAAACTGATAAACCTTTAGGGAGACTGGAGCAAGAGGTTTAGGGGGATGTCAAGAGCCCAGAGTCTGAGTTCCAACTCCATAGCCGATTGGCTGTGGGATCTAGGAGCCTTGCTACTTCCCTTCTAAATTTATTCTCATAGGAAAAGGGAGGCAAACTTCTGGTTTCACAGAGGTGCTGGCAGTATCATCTGAAACAATGGTCATAAGATCATTATTGTCCCCTCAGCTCTCTCCCTCTCCAGTGCTTCTGTAGACCATCAGGGCAATTTTCTTTCTTCTTGTTTTCAGAGGAAAAGACTCAGAGCCAGTACCACCTTCCTTAGCTAACCAGTTAGTCCAAAAACATGTCCTGATGTTCCAGAAGGAACTTTGGCTGTGCTGGTCAATGTCTATGATATGAAGAGGAATCAGACCACTATTGCTCCTGCAAAGCTCACAGAGAAGATATCATTCTGGGGTGACAAGAGGTTATGGTAAATACTGTAACAGAAGGATGGAGGTTATGTGAGTATAAAGGAGGGAGCAATGTACTATGCTGGGGCATTAAGGAAAGACTTCAGGTGTTTAAGTAAGTCCTGAATAATTGAGCATATTTTCACCCAGTAGAGGAGGTGCATTCCAGGCAGGAGGAACAGCAAGTCAAGTCAAGAGACTTGAAACAACTTGGAATGTTGAAGGAAATGATCTGCAGCATAAGGAGCAGGAAATAGTATTCAATAATGCAGGAGTAGTAAATAGTCAAGTTGGAAAGGGATAAAGGAGTCAGGTCATGAAGGGACTTGGATGCCAAGCTGAAATTCTTCATTCCAGGTGAATTATGTAATATTGTCATGTAATTCAGTGGCCTCATTTGTCATGAAAATTATAAATTGCATTTCTTTCATTCTGTGAAGCCATTTACATTGAGGCATTATAAATTTCAGATGGAATACTGATCCAGTAAAATTCATTCCAATACCTGCCTTTCCTTGTCCAGGGTGATAATTTTCAAAATAGTTAACCTTGGGATACCTGTTCTTTTCCCACCCCACAGCTGATGGTACTCATGTGTGCAGCACATTCACATTTTAGTGAATAAAGGGAAGAACGAGGGCAAGAGAAAAGAAATATGAGGACTGGAAGATTGTGAGGCTCTCAATTCTTCCTTCAGCTATCCTGCAATTCCTCAATTCCTCCTTCTCTTCGTATGTAGAATGAAATCTCATCAGAAGTAGTCACAATCTCACTCAGGGGAACTGATGCAATCCCAAGTATATGAGGTTTTAGAAAGGAGTGGGCCAAGAATGATATGAATTATTATATGAGTGAATGAGTATGACAGTGTGTGCACAATGATTTGTCTTCTTCAGTGTTTAAGCAAGGGAGATCTTATAGTCAAGGATTATATCCACGAGAATCAACAAATATCCATGGAAATCAGTAGCTTCAGTAGACCTGGGTGGGTGGGATGGGTGAGGGCTCTGCAAGGGCATTACTATGCCAGTGCGTGGCGTGACTACTGAGAACCATGCTGAGGTCATGTTCATCAGAAATATTCTGTGTTCCATACTAAATACTGGTAGATACACCCAAATCACTGAATTATAGCATCTGGGTTTGGCTGTGTGTATATAACATAATAGAATCTCAGATGAACAAGGGCTTTCTTTCCGTGGCCCTAACTTCTTTCTTTGTGCTTAGTTAACTGAGCTTTGAGCTAGGCTTTTGCTGCCTACCTCCTTGATCTCCCTTTGACTAAAACACTCTCTTCTGTGACACTTACCCCATCTACTCCATTTGCTTTCTGCTGTATTGTAGGATAAAAAGAGATTTTAAAAATAAACCTTTTTCCTTCTAGATGTTTGCTGTTAGTCTGCTGGTCTCATTCATAACATTGGTGTGGGTGTCAGGAAACCACATCATCCCTCAAAACCTTTCTAGCTTTAGAGGTATCTTAGAAAGGAAGGAGTTGAGGATGCTCAAACTGGTGGACACATTACTTTGATACAATGAAAAGAATGTCATGGTGGTGTGCAGTTTTATTCAAAGGAGCTGAGAAGCAAAAAAAAAATCATCTTGGAGATGACATTTGAGATGGAATGTGAATAATTTGTCAGAAAGAGATTTAGTGTGTAGGTACGTGGCTAAGAAGGAAGGACTTCCATGATACCACACTTTTCATTTAACTCCTACCTCGTAGTCTCTTTTACTTGTGTCTCCTCATCTCCCAAACCTCTTTGTGGCCCAGGGCTCTGCCCATGATCATATGCTCTTCTCTATGCACACTCATTGCCTACGGTGATCTTGTATACTCCCATGTCTTTAAATACCATTTATACACAGAACCTCCCAAATTTATGTATTCAGCTCAGTGAGACCTCTCTTCTGAACTGCAGACTCATATATTCAATAACTGCTCAACATCTCCATTTAGATACCCTAAAAACACCTCAAACTCAATTTTTCCGAAACTGAATTTCTAATGTTCCCTCTACATCCATCCAAACCATAGCCTTCTTCATCTCTGTTGATGGCTACTCCATTCTTCCAGTTGTTTAGTCCAAGAATATTGGAGCCATCCATGACTCCTCTATTTCTCTCACCTTCCACTTCCAATTGGTGAGAAAATCCTGGGGCTTTTCCTTCAAAATATATCCAAGATTCAAATTCTTACCACCTCCATTACCTTTCAGATATTGTCAGCTCACATCTGCATTCCCACAATACCCTAACTAGTTTCACTGATTCCATACTTTTCCCTCTATAGTCTGCACTCAAAACATCAGAGAGATACTTTAAAAAAGCATGACAGGTCAACTATCTGCTCAAAATCTGCAATGGCTCTGTGGACATGGAGATGCAACACCCAGGTTCCTTTTCATTGACACACTTATTACCCCAGCTTCAGCTGTCATCCCTGTTTAAGGACTGCATTAGCTGCAGAGAGCAGCCTTGTCCAAGGTCATGTCCTTTCCCAGGGTAGCCTATATTCAGTGATTGATCAGTGTATGCGTTTGTGGCTGACACTGTCATTGAGTATCAGAGCTTGACTTCTCCCTTGTTGCTTCTTCCTCTTCCCCATTTCCTCCATAGATATTGACCCCAAAGGCATTGCTTAATAAATTTTCTGAAGTATTAACTTTGTTTTACATCTGCTTCCTGGGGAACTCAACCTGTGACAGGCTCCTCACTTCATACAGAGTTCCTACAATGCATTACAGGGCCTTATATGATTTAGTCCCTTATTACCTCTCTGACGTCACCTATGTCGATCACCCTCACTTTTGTAGCTATAGACAAAGTAGCCTCCTTGGTCTCTGAACATGCCAATAACACACCTACCTTAGGGCCTTTCCTCTAGCAGTTCCTTTTACCATGAATGCTCTCTCTAGCTACATGCTTGGCTAACTCCTTCACATCATAACTTTGCTCAAATATCACCTTCCCCATGAAATCTATCCTAATCTCCCTATTTAATATTGCATCCCACCACTCCTCTCACCTCTTACCCTTTTCTAATTTTCTTTTTGTTCAAACAGAACAAATTTTTCAAAATGTCACTTTCTGACATCCCATATAATTTATTTACTTATTATTTTTATTGTTTATTGCCAGCTTCCTCTTGTCTGCATGTAAGCTCCATGAGAACAGAGATCATTGACTGTTTTATTTACTGAAATATTCCAAGTTCCTAGTTACAGTGCTTGGAAAAAAATAGATACTAAATAAATTTGTTGAATGAATGTAGTAGATTTAAGAGTAGGAACAAAGTATGTGTTGAGAGAAGGTGGTAGAGATGAAAGAATAGGAAGACCACAGCTGTAAATCACTTTGATTTCTCCCTTGGTGCTCTTGCTTTTTTCCCATTTCTTTAGGCAAATGTTAGTAAAAATAATAATTATTGATAGAACAGCACTTGGCATCAGGAGACCTAGGTTCATGTCCAGTATTGTTACTAGTTGTGTGACCCTTGCATCTATATTTATTTATTTATTTATTTATTTACTTATTTATTTATTTTTAACATCTTTATTGTAGTATAATTGCTTTACAATTTTGTGTTAGTTTTTTCTGTATAACAAAGTGAATCAGCTATATGTATACATATATCCCCATAACCTCTCCCTCTCGCGCCTCCCTCTCACCCTCCCTATCCCAACCCTCTAGGTGGTCACAAAGCAGCGAGCTGATCTCCCTGTGCTATGCAGCTGCTTCCCACTAGTTATCTATTTTACATCTATGACCCTTGTATCCTTTTTCTCTCTAAGCTTGATTTCCTAATCTGTAAAATGGAAATAGTAACACTTAGTTCCCAGTATGCTGTGAAGATTAAGATATGCCTGGCACATACTAGGTGTTCAATAAATGTTTTTTGCCATTCCACCACCCTCCAAAGATGAATGATATAAACTAAATGGCTGAAATGTAGTGTGTATTTGAAACTGTAACCACAAAAATAGGTGTACACATTCACTACATTATGTATGGGCTTCAACTTTAACTCTGTGCTGTGGATCTGCATCATAAATTTGGGGTTGGGGAAGAAATCTGCCCCGTTTCCATTTATTCATTGACTTTTTAGCCCCTTTACTTCATCTCCAGGATCAGGGTAACAATTGAAATAATGCACAGACATGATGTCTGTAATGTTCTTTGACCTCCACAAAGAGACAAAAATACCAGAAAACAA
The DNA here is from genome assembly GCF_949774975.1 of Lagenorhynchus albirostris. NCBI lineage: Eukaryota > Metazoa > Chordata > Mammalia > Artiodactyla > Delphinidae > Lagenorhynchus > Lagenorhynchus albirostris. Next base: position 82,724,839 of record NC_083116.1, on the reverse strand, counting down.
CAGTAACATAGTTAGTCGGCTGTATAGAACAGTAGAGAAAAATCATGAACCATAGGTCTCAGTATTAAACATATGACTGCATTAATAACCATGAATAAATGATTTCAGCTATCCTAGCCTTTCAACTTGTTTTTATTTCTAGATCATTCCTCCTTCAAACTGTTGCATGGGCTAGCTTCTCATCATTCAGTTATCTGTTCAAATATCCACTCAGACCTTTTTCTGACAAGCTCTAGCTGAAATAGCTCCCTTATTTCAGTTACTTTCTATCCCATTGCTTTATCGTCATACAAGTTATCACTCCCAGAAATTATATAGGTTATTTGTCTACATCTTTGTTGTCTTTCTCCCACTATGAGAATCTAAGCTTGCTAAAAGTATGGACCTTATCTATCTCCTTCTTTACTGTTAGCCAAGTCCAACAAAAAGCATTTGAATAAATGAGTGATTGAATCTACAAAATAGAATAAATCCCTGCCCTCCTAACCATCCAGGAATGCTATGAAGATTTATCAGCTCTCTGGGAAAGTTCTTAGTAGGAAAGGAAGGAGCTATACACATCTAAAGAATTATTTAAAGTCACATTTCAGTAATAGAATTTCTGGACTATATTCACTAGTTAAATGTCACTGGACATTGCTAAATATAAATGTTTACTAAAAGAATGTGGGCTGTAGCCTCTTGGAAACTAGATGGAATTCATTTTTATTAAGTACCCGCACTGCACTATTATATGCTAAGAATATAGCTTCTCATTTACTTCTCAATAGAACCGAGTAAGGTAAGGATTATTACCTGCAATAGTAGGCTTAAAAAGATTAAGTCACTAGAGCCGAATCACAGAGCTAGTGGAGCCTGGAATTATGCCCATTCTATTGATCTCATTGTTTCTCCTACTCTATACTCTTTTGGATCCCTCAGATCTAGGCTTCTTAGGCAAAGTTCAAGCATACTATATCCATAGTGGAAACTGGCCTATCTGAAAACAGCGAGGAAAGAAAATGGAGGTTTCTTACCTTAGTTACTGGTTGTCTGAAATCCTAGTTGAAAGAGACCTGAGAATCTGGAAACTTGTAGGATTAGAAAAGCCAAATTCCTTATCTCAAACTAAGCTTTGTGAGAGCAATGGCAAGGAGACAGACTTACAAGGAAATAAGATTGGGGTCAAGAAAATCCTAATTTCCTAGACCAATGTTTCCTAATCAGTATTGATGATAATAATAAGAATCACTTGGAATGTCTGGTCGAGGTTTTCCAGGTCCCCCTATTCCCCTGCCAAGAGATTTTGATTTATTAAAACTAAGGCAAGGTTCAGGAGCTTATATTTTAGCAAGCAGCTGATGTAAATTTATTATCAGGTAATTTAAGGAAATAACGATTCTGGCCTCACTCGATTGACACCTACAAGTTAGTGATTCTCATTATGGGATCCCAGGACCAGAAGTATCAGTCTCCTGTGTGAACTTGTTAGAATACATAAATCCTTGGACCCCACACTAGACTTACTGAATCAGAATTTCTGTTGGTGGGCCCCAACAATCTGTAGTTTAACAATCTCTTCAGGTGATTCTAACATGTGCTAAAGTTTGAGAACTACCATATTAAAGGGACTCCAATCCTGGCCAACAACAGCAAATACTCATTATTTAAACCCAGAACAACTCCTAGACACAAGAAATGGCATAAGATGAAGCAGAGAGTTAAAGCTGTTCATCCCCAAGAAAGTGCATCCACCCAAGATATGTCTCCAAGGGAGACCCTCTTAGAGAACAAAAAAGAGGCTGGCTGACCAGAGGACTCATTCTACTGCTAGGGCAGAGTCCTTGTCTAACAGATTATGAAATATGCTTTGAACCAGAAACTACTGTGTATTGCTTCCTGTTTCCTCCCTTCTTTCAAATGGTAGTTTTTATTATATTCCTCTGGTTATTTCTTCACAATTGTATATGGGGTATGTTGGAGTGAAGGTTAGTTTGTAATTTAACTACAGGTGACAAGACTGCTAGGATGATGGATCTGAAGATGTCTGCAGATCAACTAGAGATCCTAAACTTAATGTTAAATGTAGTAACTGGATAAGACTTTAGGTTTTTCCCCTTTGAAGACATAAATTTACTACATGTAGGTGTGAACATTTTTGAAAGTGGATATGTGGGAAGAAAGGTGTTCATGGATGCTCACTACCCAAAGGAAGAAGCTATACTAGACATTTGTGATTGGTTCATGGCATTCACTCCTCATGCTCTTGATTTCACTAGGAATCCATTTGGTTCTAGGGAGATATATTTTAGGGTTTAGGGATGGAACACATGCCCTGGCTAAGCCAATCAGTGCATTTCATCCATGAGACTTCAGTGGTCTAGGTATGTGACCTAAGCCAGTTCAGAATGCATCACAGGACATAGGTTATTTAACTTTCTCTAGACTGGAACTGCTGTGGCCTGGACCTGCTGGTCTAATTTTGCTACCATGAGGAAAGGCAGCCTGAGAATGTAACTGAAATACTGAAGAGGGAAACTCATAACCAATCACAGACACTGAGCCTGAGCCCCAATCAAACTGTGCCTGAAGCCCATCTAACTTTTGGATTATTTTAGTTACATGAGTCAATAATGCTTGGTAACTGTTTAAACATGTTTAACAGGGGTTTCTTGTTATATGCAGAAAAGCATTCTGTCATAAAGGCAAACAAATTTGCATATGGCAGTAGATGTCAGTGTAAGTTGGAATAAAAAAATGATTGTTCATTTCAATTTTGAATAACTGATTATAGTACCTTAACTTTTTCCACAGCTTCAATTTATAGTTGATTCCCCCTTTAAATTCCCTCAACAAAAATATACTGGCCTCAAGGAATTCCTTCCACAAAATCGATCATGTTTACATACATTTCACATTCTACTAGTCAGAAAAATTTACCTGGCAGAAATTGTTGGTTTTCAGGGACATGTAAGTTTTCATTAAACTAGGTTGGGGTATGGAAGTCCGAATTAATCATACCTCCTTCCCTTACAGATTCTGAACCAACTAAAAAATATACACAGTAATCAAAGAGGGATTAAAATACCAGCTTTAATATATTGTTAAATGAAAAAGAAAAATTCATAACAGCATGTATAGTATGCCACAATTTGTATAAAAATCTGATACACACATATATAATATACTTGTAAATACATGGATTATCTCCGGAAAAATACATAGTAACTGGTAAGAGTGGTTATCTTTGGAAATTGGCGCTGAGGTCAGGGGTGGGAAAAAAGGAAGGAGACTTACTTTATACTGTATATCCTTTTGTACTGTTTGATTTTTACCAGAGGTGTGTGTTTTTGTCCAAAAATGATTTATAAGTTAAAAATTTTTAAAGAATAAAAATAGATACCAGCTTTATTGCTGATAGGTCTGGACTGGAGAACACGTTTTGGACCTAAGCCTGAAATGAACTTTTACCCCAAGTGTAAAGACAATGGATCCCCCACCCCAGAGGGTGAGAGACGTCTACAGATTAGATGTTTATCCAGCCATGTAGTGAAGGACTGTAGTTTTTTCCATATCTTTCTGTGAGCAATGAGCTCAAGAGCCAAGAGGGCCCTAAGTTGCATATCCATAATAACCTTTTCTCAAGTTCACCAAGTTATTTCTCCTCCCATTTGGGAGATGGGTAGAAATTTTCTGCCAAATATTTTTGAGAGGCACAAGTCCTTTTGTTTCTTGGCCAGGAACATGGAGAGAGGCAGAGGATAGATCCTAGCATACCATTGGACATTTCTGTCCACATTGTCAACACCCAAGACAAACAGGGCTTGGCTGTCCTTTCGGGGAAGACCAGCAGTATCTTAGGAATGTCCTGCTCCCTCTTGTGTAAGACTGGTGAGCAGTTCTGCTTTTGCCCCAGAAGGCTCTGAAATAAGTCAAACTAAAACAGTAATTAAATTAACTCTAAGGCTACATTACACCCCAGGTTGAAAATTCACTCACTATTTTATCCCCAATTTATAATTATGTCCAGCCACATTATCTGACATAGCTTAAAAGATTATACAATAAGCCCTAAAGGTAGCATTAAAATACTACAAATAATACAATATCAACAACATAATGAAAATGCCTTAATTTGAACTGTATGAAAATCACACCAACTATTAAACTCCAAGGGAAAAATGAATGCCCCCAATTAAATTTCTATTTTAAAGTCCAAAGGAATTAAAGTCCAAAATTCTGCCTTCCCCAATTTCTTGGTTTTTCTGATGTCAGCCATACAGATCTCACAAAGATGTCTGGACAGATATGGGGTTCCTTCATCAGCTGTAGCCTGGGCTGTCTTCCTCTTGATTTGGTGTAGTTCCTTCAGAACTTCAGGAGTTGAATTAATCTAACCCCACAATTGCATGTCATACATATATGTCATACATTAAGAGTCCACAGGGTCAACAGGACATAAGATTATCACAGTGTCAGCCTCACATCCAAAAACTTAGCAAGCACACTAATCCTCAGCCTCTAAAACAGATATCTCAAGCAAATTTATGTCCCCAGGACTTAGTAAATAGGGTAATACAGACCCACATTGCTGTTGTCAATCAAATATCTGAGCAGAGACTTAGTGGCATCAAAAGGAAGAAACATAGACAGAGAAAACATGGGAGAAGAGAACACTTTCTTGGTTTCATCCTCAGCAGGATGCCAGTCTGTCTGTGCCAGTAGTCTGGACTCCATGACCTGTGAACTTAAACTAATTTGGAAGATATTTCCCAAGTGGTTGATTGTACTGGCATGAGTCCCAGCCCCAAATATGCAGAAGTCCATGGCCTGTCTGTTATTGCTAATGGAGCTTCTATCAGAAACCCAATGAGAATGCATTGGCTTTGGCCGGGTGCTTCTCTCCAAAACCCTGCTTATTTTTCAACATTTTCTTTCCTAGTTAACTTTCCAAAGTTAACCTTCACTAATGCCTTCAATAATGGAAGGTACAAGGCCCACTCCATTACTTATTTTTCTGCTGAAGTAGGACTCATCCTTATCTGCACATGAGTTTCTTAGGTCCAGCCAAGAAACAGGATAAAGTTGAAAAACAAAACACTAACAAATATCTATTAGATTTCTATCTACAAATGACAGCATTAAAAACATCATTAAGCACTTAGAAAATCATTAAGTCTATTGATCATCTAGCACTGATTCTAATCTCTGTGTTCCTCAGTCCTATTAGGACACCAGAATAAATGAGCTCACCAGTTCCTACAAGGAAGCAAAGCCTATTTTCAGCTTTTCTTAGTTCTAGCAAGTGCATTGCCCACCTCATATGCTGGGACTCAGAAGTCTTCTAAGAATCAAATGAAAACCTAATTTAAAATTTTTCAAAGCGTCCTTCTTGGTATAGGAAAGAAATCTGTATCTCAGCCTGATTCCAGATTTTTGCTCCTTTATATTGAGGTCCTAGACAGATCTGCCAACCCTTGCCAAACCTGGCCTTTATCCTGTGACTGAGGACTAGAGCTACAGCCCGGCCTAATGCTCTATTGGGCTGGCAAAGCCCAATTGTGCTAAAGTCTGCCTGCACAGCCTTTGTCTGTAAAAACCCACTCCTTGTCTGCAGGTACCAGCCAGAGCTATTGTAGACAACAGAAATCCTAATGCCATTAATGACCAACCGCGATTTCTCCACTTGCGGTTTGGTTCCCAAATGCTTGCCCTCTTAACAATTTTGTAAGGTTTCTCAGCCTATGCTTATGTACTAAAGTGCAAAATAATTACCCTCTTGATTTCCAAACCAAGTTTAGTAATAGGTACAAGAATCAGAAATGGAACAAAATATTAGCCTTACTTTCATTATAGTTAGAATTTAAAATGCAACTTAGACAGAAGACCAAAATAAGCTTCCCATTCCTCCCCATATTAGACTTTTGAAGGGGAGGGGTTGAATTGCAAAGACACTAACCCAGCCAGCCCTAAGGGGAGGGTTGAATTGCAAAGAAATTTATCCAGCCAGCCACATTGCATATCTCAGGAAGCTTCACACTTCAGTGAGTGCAGATTGTCCAAATGCCCAAAAGAATGAGGCAAGAGGTGTTCAGCTACCTTTAGCCTATTAACACCACCCAAGATAAAAATATGGGCCGATGGATGTCAGACTTTACCCCTCTCACTAATTAGCTAAGTCAATCATTCTTCTGTGGGGAGGAACCGGTAAAACGGTTGGAGATAAAGGCAAAAGGTTTCTTCAAAAAATGTCTGAGAGGGTGGAAGTTCCAATTTTTTGCCAGGCAAAAGTGTGAAAAAGGGGGAGAATATGGTTCTTACAAACTGTAAAGCAATCCAGACTTCTTGTGTGTTCAGATTTTACAAACAGTCTCACATATTTGGCAAATTTCAAAATGACCTCTAAGATGTTTTTACCAAATCATAGACATAGATATGGAAATCATCATCAAATTTGATGAAGTACACAGAGGGTTTTGCTTCCACCTGATGAATGACCATGCCAGTTCTCTTGGAGCCATCCTCCTTGGCATATTCCACCTGTTTGCCTACTAGGCTGTCTATGACTTCTCCTGGCTCCCTCTCTGCAAGAGGAGAATCATTGGAATCTGGAAGGATGTGTAGGTCACCATCTTTATAATCATCTAAGAGCTGGTACATATATAATACAGGATCTTTCTCATAGGTAATGTAAAACCATGTGTTCATGACAGGTGCCTGAGCTAAGACCATCCCCCTCCATTCATTTTTGGAACCTTCCTCTGTCTCAAAAATATGTTCCACTGCTTTGCCAATCATAATTTCTATCAAGTGTGTATCACTGATTCTAGATGATGCAACTCTATTAGGAAGGATTTCAAGTGATGACACTCTTTCATCTCTATGAAGTTCCAATCCATAAACACAGTCAAATCCATCATATTTGATAAGATACAGAGAGGGATTTACAGGTACCTGATCCAGAACGGTTCCCTTCCACTGTGTTAGAGGTTCATCTCCATCTTTCCATCCGTGCCGAATTCTGCAGCCTACGATGTTCCTCCGATGCTGGGAGGTGGGTCTGCTCCTATGCTTCTTGTGTGCAGCCTTTCTCTTCATCACGGTCACAGACACACTGGCATGTCCTGCGCCTGTCCTGGACCGCTGCCCTGCAGCTGCTTTTCCGAGCGGGGTCTTCATGCCTGCGCGGAGCACAGTAGCAAGGAGGACCAAGAAAGGAAATCAAGAAAAAATAAATTCAATGCATGACACGATGAACTTTTTCTCCTAATTAGTACATTCTGTGCACCCACGCCTAAGTTTTTCCCGAAAGCTATGCGGAAAGGCTGGAAATCAAGGCATTCTGGCTGCGTGCCTGCAGTAACCTTCCTCCCCAGCTAGTTCAGGCTATGGTAGCGTGAAGGAGTTGCGGTTACAGTCAAAGAAATAGGGGGCACCCCCCCCATTCCTCCCGCCCTGCGTCCAACACTGTCCAGGCCAGGGGACACAGATTCCCCCAGGCCGGGGATAGCGGGCCTCGCGTGCCCAAATCGGGCACCTCGCTGCTGCCTCCGCGGTGAGCCTGTGTCAAAGGAGGACCAGCAGACGACGAGCCAGGTGCTTGCAAGAGCTGAAAGGAAGGATCCTTAGGAGAAGAGCGTGTCAAGTGGGCTGCTGGACAGGCAAACAGGATGGCGGCAGTGTCTCCAGCACTCGGCTCGCGGGCCCTCCGCTCCCTGTTGGCAGCAGCAGCCCCTCTGCCACATCAGGTTCCCACCAGCCGCTGCAGTCGCCGCAGTCTCCTCCCTCTTTTCCGTATACCACAGCTTCCGGCCAGGAGAGAGGCCTCCCCTTCCTGCCCAGCAAATCACCCGCCCACCGGCCCCCCCCACCCCGCCCCCGCACCTCGCCCGCCAACTCTCTTGTCCGCCCCTGCCCTGGGCCTGGGAGGCGCTCTTTGGTTCCTTGCCCCGCCCCTTTCCCAAAATCTGGAGCCGCCTGACCAACAAATCCCCTCCCCAATCGCCTTGCGCCCCCTCTTCAGTTCTGGGCCCCCAGTCTCCCCACCCCCACCCTTATCCTTACCTCAGTACCCCTGATCCATCTGCTTTTCATCCTCCAGGAATTTGCCCTTTCCTTTCCCCTTGTAATTCTGGAGTTATTCTTTATATACAGAAAACTGTCTTTTCTGTCATTTAAGGGAATTTGAGGTAGGAGAGAAATGCACTAGTGCTCAGTCTGCCATCTTGACCCAATCTCTCGGTAATTTTTACTGACTTGTACTCCCGGACTTGTTGAGGATAATTTTTTTTTTCTTTTTCACTGATTGCACAGGAATTGTATGGGCAATGTGGGCACGGTGTACAGTTTAGCAAATTGACATGAAGAAGAAAATAATCAACTATAAACCCACCTCCCATTCCACAAGGCTCATAGTCAAATATTAACACTTTCCATTGCCTTGCTAATACGCTCTTACAAAGCTGGGATAATTTTGCATATGCATTTTCATGGCATGCCCTTTTCCATATAGAATAAGTGTTTAATCAGGTTATGAGATAGTGTCTGAAACATGATTTATAGTGGCTTCACTAAAATCAGCACAAGGATATTTTCACAGTTTAACCATTCCTTCCCACCTTCACATGTTTAGTTTTTTTTTTATTTATTTTATTAAAAATTTTTTTAACATGTTTAGTTTTTTAAAAAAATACTTATAAAATGATGCTTGCATATGAATGATTAATCTGTTCTTTTGAACAGAATAATCTAGACGCAAACTTATAATGAAAACAATTATTACAGTTATAACAAGAAATTAGTATCTCAACACTGTGAGATCATAAATCTATGGAGAAAGACTTATATTAGAAGAGATTCAAACATTTTTGTTTTGTTTCATTACAGCCATGGTAGTGGGTGTGACGTAATATCTCATTATGGTGTTATTTTTTTTTACATCATTTTTTCCTTAACATCTTTATTGGGGTATAATTGCTTTACAATGGTGTGTTAGTTTCTGCTTTATAACAAAGTGAATCAGTTACACATATACATATGTTCCCATATCTCTTCCCTCTTATGTCTCCCTCCCTCCCAACCTCCCTATCCCAACCCTCTCGGTGGTCACAAAGCACCGAGCTGAACTCCCGGTGCTATAGGGCTGTTTCCAACTACCTATCTATTTTAAGTATGGCAGTGTATATATGTCCATGCCACTCTCTCACTTTGTCAAAGCTTACCCTTCCCACTCCCCATTTCCTCTAGTCCATTCTGTAGTAGATCTGTGTCTTTATTCCCATCTTACCCCTAGGTTCTTCATGACTTTATTTTTTTACATCTTTATTGGAGTATAATTGCTTTACAATGGTGTGCTAGTTTCTGCTTTATAACAAAGTGAATCAGTTATACATATACAAATGTTCCCATATCTCTGCCATCTTGCATCTCCCTCCCTCCGACCCTCCCTATCCCACCCCTCTAGGTGGTCACAAAGCACCAAGCCGATCTCCCTGTGCTATATGGCTGCTTCCCACTAGCTATCTATTTTACGTTTGATAGTGTGTATATGTCAATGCCACTCTCTCGCGTTGTCACAGCTTACCCTTCCCCCCCCCATATCCACAAGTCCATTTTCTAGTAGTCTGTGTCTTTATTCCTGTCTTACTGCTAGGTTCTTCATGACATTTTTTTCTTAAATTCCATATATATGTGTTAGCATACGGTATTTGTCTTTCTCTTCTCACTTACTTCACTCTGTATGACAGACTCTAGGTCCATCCACCTCACGACAAATAGATCAATTTTGTTTCTTTGTATGGCTAATATTCCATTGTATACATGTGCCACATTTTCTTTTTTTTTACATATTTATTGCGGTATAAATGTTTCACAATGGTGTGTTAGTTTCTGCTTTATAACAAAGTGAATCAGTTATACATACACATATGTTCCCATATCTCTTCCTTCTTGCGTCTCCCTCCCTCCCACCCTCCTTAACCCACCCCACCAGGCGGTCGCAAAGCACCGAGCTGATCTCCCTGTGCTATGCGGTTGCTTCCCACTAGCTATCTACCTTACGTTTGGTAGTGTATATATGTCCATGCCTCTCTCCCGCTTTGTCACAACTCACCCTTCCCCCTCCCTATATCCTCAAGTCCGTTTTCTAGTAGGTCTGTGTCCTTATTCCTTTCTTACCCCTAGGTTATTCATGACATTTTTTTCTTAAATTCCATATATATGTGTTAGCATACGGTATTTGTCTTTCTCTTTCTGACTTACTTCACTCTGTATGGCAGACTCTGGGTCTATCCACCTCATTACAAATAGCTCAATTTCATTTCTTTTTATGGCTGTGTAATATTCCATTGTAAATATGTGCCACATCTTCTTTATCCATTCATCCGATGATGGACACTTAGGTTGCTTCCATGTCCTGGCTATTGTAAATAGAGCTGCAATGAACATTTTGGTACATTACTCTTTTAGAATTATGGTTTTCTCAGGGTATATGCCCAGTAGTGGGATTGCTGGGTCATACGGTAGTTCTATTTGTAGTTTTTTAAGGAACCTCCATACTGTTCTCCATAGTGGCTGTACCAATTCATATTCCCACCAGCAGTGCAAGACTGTCCCCTTTTCTCCACGCCCTCTCAGGCATTTATTGTTTCTAGATTTTTTTGATGATGGCCATTCTGACCAGTGTGAGATGATATCTCGTTCTAGTTTTGATTGGCATTTCTCTAATTCCTAAGGATATTGAGCATTCTTACATGTGTTTGTTGGCAGCCTGTATATCTTCTTTAGAAAAATTTCTATTTAGGTCTTGTGCCCTTTTTGGAGTGGATTATTTGCTTTTTGCTAATGAGCTGCATGAGCTGCTTGTAAATTTTGGAGATTAATCCTTTGTCAGGTGCTTCATTTGCAAATATTTTCTACCATTCTGAGGGTTGTCTTTTGGTCTTGTATTTTTTTTTTCGGTACGCGACCCTCTCACTGCTGTGGCCTCTCTCGTTGCAGAGCACAGCCTCTGGACGCACAGGCTCAGCGGCCATGGCTCATGGGCCCAGCCGCTCCACGATATGTGGGATCTTCATGGACTGGGGCACAAACCCGTGTCCCCTGCATAGGAAGGCGGACTCTCAACAACTGTGCCACAGGGAAGCCCTTTTGGTCTTGTTTATGATTTCCTTTGCTGTGAAAAAGCTTTGAAGTTTCATTAGGTCTCATTGCTTTATTTTTGTTTTTATTGCCATTTGTCTAGGATGTGGGTCAAGAAGGATCTTGCTATGAATTATGTCATAGAGTGTTCTGCCTATGTTTTCCTCTAAGAGTTTGATAGTTTCTGGCCTTACATTTAGGTCTTTGATCCATTTTGAGCTTATTTTTGTGTATGGTGTTAGAGAGTAATCTAATTTCATACTTTTATATGTACCTGTCCAGTTCTTCCAGCACCACTCACTGAAGAGGCTGTCCTTTCTCCACTGTGCATTCCTGCCTCCTTTATCAAAGATAAGATGACCATATGTGCATGGGTTTATCTCTGAGCTTTCTGTCCTGTTCCATTGATCTATATTCCTGTTTTTGTGCGAGTACCATACTGTCTTGATTACTGTAGCTTTGTAGTATAGTCTGAAGCCAGGGAGCCTGATTCCTCCAGCTCCATTTTTCATTCTCATGATTGCTTTGGCTATTCAGGGTGTTTTGTGTTTCCATACAAATTGTGAAATTTTTTTGTTCCAGTTCTGTGAAAAATGCCAGTGGTAGTTTGATAGAGATTGCATTGAATCTGTAGATTGCTTTGGGTAGTAGAGTCATTTATACAATGTTGATCATTCCAATCCAAGAACATGGTATATTTCTCCATCTATTTGTATCATCTTTAATTTCTTTCATCAGTATCTTATAATTTTCTGCATACATGTCTTTTGTCTCCTTAGGTAGGTTTACTCCTAGGTATTTTATTCTTTTTGTTGCAATGGTAAATGAGAGTGTTTTCTTGAATTCACTTTCAGATTTTTCATCATTAGGGTATAGGAATGCCGGAGATTTCTGTGCATTAATTTTGAATCCTGCTACTTTACCAAATTCATTGATTAGCTCTAGTAGTTTTCTGGTAGCATCTTTAGGATTCTCTATGTAGAGTACCATGTCATCTGCAAACAGTGACAGCTTTACTTCTTCTTTTCCGATTTGGATTCCTTTTATTTCCTTTTCTTCTCTGATTGCTATGGCTAAAACTTCCAGAACTATGTTGAATAAGAATGGTGAGAGTGGGCAACCTTGTCTTGTTCCTGATCTTAGTGGAAATGCTTTCAGTTTTTCACCATTGAGGATGATGTTGGCTGTGGGTTTCTTATATATGGCCTTTATTATGTTGTGGAAGTTTCCCTCTATGCCTACTTTCTGCAGGGTCTTTATCATAAATGGGTGTTGAATTTTGTTGAAAGCTTTCTCAGCATCTATTTAGATGAGCATATGGTTTTCATCCTTAGGTTTTTTAATATGGTGTATCACGTTGATTGATTTGCGTATATTGAAGAATCCTTGCATTCCTGGAATAAACCCCACTTGATCATGGTGTAGGATCCTTTTAATGTGCTGTTGGATTCTGTTTGCTAGTATTTTGTTGAGGATTTTTGCATCTATGTTCATCAGTGATATTGGCCTGTAGTTTTCTTTCTTTGTGACATCCTTGTCTGTTTTTGGTATCAGGGTGATGGTGGCCTCATAGAATGATAGGGAGTGTTCCTCCCTCTGCTATATTTTGGAAGACTTTGAGAAGGATAGGTGTTAGATCTTCTCTAAATATTTGATAGAATTCACCTGTGAAGCCATCTGGTCCTGGGCTTTTGTTTGCTGGAAGATTTTAAATCACAGTTTCAATTTCAGTGCTTGTGATTGATCTGTTCATATTTTCTATTTCTTCTTGATTCAGTCTTGGCAGGTTGTTCATTTCTAAGAATTTGTCCATTTCTTCCAGATTGTCCTTTTTATTGGCATAGAGTTGCTTGTAGTAATCTCTCATGATCTTTTTTATTTCTGCAGTGTCATTTGTTACTTCTCCTTTTTCATTTCTAATTCTATTGATTTGAGTCTTCTCCATTTTTTTCTTGATGAGTCTGATTAATGGTTTATCTATTTCGTTTATCTTCTCAAAGAACCAGCTTTTTAAATTGCTCTTTGCTATCATTTCCTTCATTTATTTTTCATTTATTTCCGATCTGATTTTTATGATTTCTTTCCTTCTGCTAACGTGTGGGTTATTTTATTCTTATTTCTCTAATTGCTGTAGGTGCAATGTTAGGTTGTTTATTCAAGATGTTTCCTGTTTCTTAAGGTAGGATTGCATTGCTATAAATTTCCCTCTTAGAACTGCTATTGCTGCATCCCATAGGTTCCGGGTCGTCGTGTCTGCATTGTCATTTATTTCTAGGTATTTTTTGTTTTCCTCTGTGATCACCTCGTTATTAAATAGTGTATTGTTTAGCCTCCATGTGTTTGTATTTTTTACAGATCTTTTCCTGTACTTGATATCTAGTCTCACAGCATTGTGGTTGGAAAAGAGACTGGATACAATTTCAATTTTCTTAAATTTACCAAGGCTTGATTTGTGACCCAAGGTATGATCTATCCTGGAGAATCTTCCATGAGCACTTGAGAAAAATGTGTATTCTGTAGTTTTTGGATTGAATGTCCTATAAATATCAATTAAGTACATCTTTTTTAATGTACCATTTAAAGCTTGTGTTTCCTTATTTATTTTCATTTTGGATGATCTGTCCATTCGTGAAAGTGGGGTGTTAAATTCCCCTACTATGAATGTGTTACTGTTGACTTCCCCTTTTATGGCTGTTAGTTTTTACCTTATGTTTTGAGGTGCTTCTGTGTTGGGTGCATAAATATTTACAATTTTTATATCTTCTTCTTGGATTGATCTCTTGATCACTATGTAGTGTCCTTATTTGTCTCTTCTAATAGTCTTTATTTTAAAGTCTATTTTGTCCAATATGAGAATTGCTACCCCAGGTCTCTTTTGGTTTACATTTGCATGGAATATCTTTTTCAATCCCCTCACTTTGAGTCTGTATGTGTCTCTAGGTCTGAAGTGGGTCTCTTGTAGACAGCATATATATGGGTCTTGTTTTTGTATCCATTCAGCCAGTCTGTATCTTTTGGTGGGAGCATTTAATCCATTTACATTTAAGGTAATTTTCAACATGTATGTTCCTATTCCCATTTTCTTATTTGTCTTGGCTTTGTTATTGTAGGTCTTTTCCTTCTCTTGTGTTTCTTGCCTAGAGAAGATCCTTTAGCATTTGTCGTAAAGCTGGTTTGGTGGTGCTGAACTCTCTCAACTTTTGTTTGTCTGTAAAGGTTTTAATTTCTCCATCAAATCTGAATCAGATCCTTGCTGGGTAGAATAATCTTAGTTGTAGGTTTTTCTCCTTCATCACTTTAAATATATCTTGCCAGTCCTGTCTGACTTGAAGAGTTTGTGCTGAAACATCAGTTGTTAAACTTATGGGGATTCCCTTGTGTGTTATTTGTTGTTTATCCCTTGCTGCTTTTTCAAAATTAATTTATTTTTTACATCTTTATTGAAGTATAATTGCTTTACAATGGTGTGTTAGTTTGGCTTTATAACAAAGTGAATCAATTATACATATACATATGTTCCCATATTTCCTCCCTCCTGCATCTCCCTCCCTCGCACCCTCCCTATCACACCCCTCCAGGTAGTCACAAAGCACTGAGCTGATCTCCCTGTGCTATGCGGCTGCTTCCAAGTAAATATCTACCTTATGTTTGGTAGTGTATATATGTCCATGCGTCCCTCTTGCTTTGTCGAACCTTCTCCTTCCCCCTCCCCATATCCTCAAGTCCATTCTCTAGTAGGTCTGTTTCTTTATTCTTGTCTCACCCTTAGGTTCTTCATGACATTTTATCCCCTAAATTCCATATATATGTTTTAGCATATGGTATTTGTTTTTCTCTTTCTGACTTACTTCACTCTGTATGACAGACTCTAGGTCAATACCCCTCATTACAAATAGCTCAATTTCGTTTTATTTTAAGGCTGAGTAATATTCCATTGTATATATGTCCCACATCTTCTTTATCCATTCATCCAATGATAGACGCTTAGGTTGTCTCTAGGCTATTGTAAATAGAGCTGCAATGAACATTTTGGTACATTACTCTTTTAGAATTATGGTTTTCTCAGGGTATATGCCCAGTAGTGGGATTGCTGGGTCATACGGTAGTTCTATTTGTAGTTTTTTAAGGAACCTCCTTACTGTTCTTCTTAGTGGCCATACCAATTCACATCCACACCAGCAGTGCAAGAGTGTTCCCTCTTCTCCACTCCCTCTCCAGAATTTATTGTTTCTAGATTTTTTGATGATGGCCTTTCTGACTGGTGTGAGATGATATCTCATTGTAGTTTTGATTTGCATTTATCTAATGATTAATGATGTTGAGCACTCTTTCGTGCGTTTGTTGGCAGTTTGTGTATCTTCTTTGGAGAAATGTCTATTTAGGTCTTCTGCCCATTTTTGGATTGGGTTGTTTGTTTTTTTGTTATAGAGCTTCTTATAAATTTTCAAGATTAATCCTTTTTCCATTGTTTCATTTGCAAATATTTTCTCCCATTCTGAAGTTGTATTTTCATCTTTTTCATGGTTTCCCTTGCTGTGCAAAAGCTTTGCTGTTTCATTAGGTCCCTTTCGTTTATTTTTGTTTTTATTTCCATTTGTCTAGGAAGTGGGTCAAAAAGGATCTTGCTGTGATTTATGTCATAGTGAGTTTTGCCTATGTTTTCCTCTAAGAGTTTGAAAGTTTCTTGCCTTAAATTTAGGGCTTTTATTCAGTTTGAGCTTATTTTTGTGTCTGGTGTTAGGGAGTGATCTAATCTCATACTTTTACATTTACCTGTCCAGTTTTCCGAGCACCACTTATTGAAGAGGCTGTCCTTTCTCCTGTGTACCTTCCTGCCTCCTTAATCAAAGATAAGGTGACCATATGTGCGTGGGTTTATCTCTGGGCTTTCTATCCTCTTCCATTAATCTATCTTTCTGTTTTTGTGCCATACTGTCTTGATTACTGTAGCTTTGTAGTGTAGTCTGAAGACAGTGAGCCTGATTTTTCCAGCTCCGTTTGTTGTTCTCAAGACTGCTTTGGCTATCCGGGGTCTTTTGTGTTTCCATACAAATTGTGAAATTTTTTGTTCCAGTTTTGTGAAAAATGCCAGTGGTATTTTGATAGGGATTGCATTGAATCTGTAGATTGCTTTGGGTAGTAGATTCATTTTCAAAATATTGATTCTTCCAATCCAAGAATATGGTATATCTCTCCATCTATTTGTATCCTCTTTAATTTCATTCATCAGTGTCTTATCATTTTCTGCATACAGGTCTTTTCTCTCCTTAGGTAAGTTTATTAAAGATATTTTATTCTTTTTGTTGAAATGGTAAATGGGAGTTTTTTCTTGAATTCACTTCCAGATTTTTCATCATTAGTGTATAGCAGTGTCAGAGATTTCTGTGCATTAATTTTGTATCCTGCTCCATTACCAAATTCACTGATTAGCTCTAGAAGGTTTCTAGTAGTATCTTTAGGATTCTCGATGTATAGTATCATGTCATCTGCAAAGAGTGACAGCTTTACTTTTTCTTTTCTGATTTGTATTCCTTTTATTTCACTTTCTTCTCTGATTGCTGTGGCTAAAACTTCCAAAACTCTATTGAATAAGAGTTGTGAGAGTGGGCAACCTTGTCTTATTCCTGATCTTAGTGAAAATGCTTTCAATTTTTCACCATTGAGGACAATGTTGGCTGTGGGTTTGTCATATATTGCCTTTATTATGTTGTGGAAAGTTCCCTCTATGCTTATTTTCTGTAGGGTTTTTATCATAAATGGGTGTTGAATTTTTCCAAAGCTTTCTCTGCATCTATTGAGATGATCGTATGGTTTTCCTCCTTCAATTAGTTAATATGTTGTATCACGTTGTTTGATTTGTGTAAATTGAAGAGGCCTTGCATTCCTGGAAGAAACCCCACTTGATCAGGGTGTAGGATCCTTTTAATGTGCTGTTGGATTCTGTTTGCTAGTATTTTGTGGAGGATTTTTCCATCCATGTTCATCAGTGATATTGGCCTGTAGTTTTCTTTCTTTGTGACATCCTTGTCTGGTTTTGGTATCAAGGTGATGGTGGCCTCATAGAATGAGTTTTGGAGTGTTCCTTCCTTTGCTATATTTTGGAAGAGCTTGAGAAGGATAGCTGTTAGCTCTTCTCTAAATGTTTGATAGAGTTTGCCTGGGAAGCCATCTGGTCCTGGGATTTTGTTTGTTGGAAGATTTTTAATCACAGTTTCAATTTCAGTGCTTGTGTTTGGTCTGCTCATATTTTCTCTTTCTTCCTGATTCAGTCTTGTCCGGTTGTGCATTTCTAAGAATTTGGCCATTTCTTCCCGTTTGTCCATTTTATTGGCATAGGGTTGCTTGTAGTAATCTCTCATGATCTTTTGTAGTTCTGCAGTGTCAGTTGTTACTTCTCCTTTTTCATTTCTAATTCTATTGATTTGAGTCTTCTCCATTTTTTTCTTGATGAATATGGCTAATGATTTATCAATTTTGTTTATCTTCTCAATGAACTAGTTTTTAGTTTTATTGATCTTAGCTATCGTTTCCTTCATTTCTTTTTAATTTATTTCTGATCTGATTTTTATGATTTCTTTCCTTCTGCTAACTTTGGGTTTTTTGTTCTTCTTTCTCTAATTGCTTTAGGTGCAAGGTTAGGTTGTTTATTTGAGATGTTTCCTGTTTCTTAAGGGAGCATTGTATTGCTACCAACGTCCCTCTTAGAACTGCATTTGCTGCATCCCATACGTTTTGGGTCGTTGTGTATACATTGTCATTTGTTTCTAGGTATTTTTAAATTTCCTCTTTGATTTCTTCAGTGATCACTTCGTTATTAAGTAGTATATTGTTTAGCCTCAATGTGTTTGCATTTTTTACAAATTTTTTCCTGTAATTGTTATCTAGTCTCATAGCGTTGTGGTCGGAAATGATACTTGATACTGTTTCAGTTTTCTTAAATTTACCAAGGCTTGATTTGTGGCCCATGATTTCATTTCTCCCGGAGAATGTTCCATGAGCACTTGAGAAAAATGTGTATTCTCTGGTTTTTGGATGGAATGTCCTATAAATATCAATTAAGTCCATCTTGTTTTATGTATCATGTAAAGCTTGTGTTTCCTTATTTATTTTCATTTTGGATGATCTGTCCATTCGTGAAAGTGGGTTGTTAAAGTCCCCGACTATGGATGTGTTGCTGTCGATTTCCCCTTTCATGGCTGTTAGTATTTGCCTTATATATTGAGGTGCTTCTATGTTGAGTGCATAAATATTTACAATTGTTATATCTTCTTCTTGGATGGATCCCTTGATCATTATGTAGTGTCCTTCTTTGTCTCTTCTAATAGTCTTTATTTAAAGTCTATTTTGTCTGATATGAGAATTGCTACTCCAGCTTTCTTTTGGTTTCCATTTGCATGGAGTATGTTTTTCTATCCCCTTACTTTCAGTCTGTATGTGTCTCTAGGTCTGAAGTTGGTCTCTTGTAGACAGCATATATATGGGTCTTGTTTTTGTATCCAATCAGCCAGTCTGTGTCTTTTGCTGGGAGCATTTAGTCCACTTACATTTAAGGTAATTATCATTATGTATGTTCCTTTTCCCATTTTCTGAATTGTATTGGGTTCGTTATTGTAGCTGTTTTCCTTCTGTTGTGTTTCTTGCCTAGAGAAGTTCCTTTAGCAGTTGTTGTAAAGCTGGTTTGGTGGTGATGAACTCTCTCAGCTTTTGCTTGTCTGTAAAGGTTGTAATTTCTCCATCAATTCTGAATGAGGTCCTTGCTGGGTAGAGTTATCTTGGTAGGTTTTTCTCCTTCATTGCTTTAAATATGTCCTGCCAGTCCCTTCTGGCTTGCAGAGTTTCTGCTGAAAGATTAGCTGTTAACCTTATGGGGATTCTCTTGTGTGTTATTTGTTGTTTTTCCCTTGCTGCTTTTAATATGCTTTCTTTGTATTTAAATTTTGATAGTTTGATTAATATGTGTCTTGGCGTATTTCTCCTTGTATTTATCCTGTATGGGACTCTCTGTGCTTCCTTGACTTGATTAACTATTTCCTTTCCCATATGAGGGAAGTTTTCATCTATAATCTCTTCAAATATTTTCTCAGTCCCTTTCTTTTTCTCTTCTTCTTCTGGAACCCCTATAATTAGAATGTTGGTGCGTGTAATGTTGTCCCAGAAGTCTCTGAGACTGTCCTCAGTTCTTTTCATTCTTTTTTCTTTATTCTGCTCTGCAGTACTTATTACCACTATTCTATATTCCGGGTCACTTATCCATTCTTCTGCCTCAGTTATTTTGCTATTGATCCCATCTAGAGTATTTTTTTTTCTATTTTTATTTTTTTTATTTTTTTTATTTTTTATTTTTTATTTTTTTACATCTTTATTGGGGTATAATTGCTTTACAATGGTGTGTTAGTTTCTGCTTTATAACAAAGTGAATCAGTCATACATAAACATATGTTCCCATATGTCTTCCCTGTTGCGTCTCCCTCCCTCCCACCCTCCCCATCCCACCCCTCCAGGCTGTCACAAAGCACCGAGCCAATATCCCTGTGCCATGCGGCTGCTTCCCACTAGCTATCTACCTTACTGCGTTTGTTAGTGTGTATATGCCCATGACTCTCTCTCGCCCTGTCACAGCTCACCCTTCCCCCTCCCCATAACCTCAAGTCCGTTCTCTAAGAGGTCTGCGTCTTTATTCCTGCTTTACCCCTAGGTTTTTCATGACATTTTCCCCTTAAATTCCATATATATGTGTTAGCATATGGTATTTGTCTCTCTCTTTCTGACTTACTTCACTCTGTATGACAGACTCTAGGTCTATCCACCTCATTACAAATAGCTCAATTTCGTTTCTTTTTATGGCTGAGTAATATTCCATTGTATATATGTGCCACATCTTCTTTATCCATTCATCCGATGACGGGCACTTAGGTTGTTTCCATCTCCGGGCTATTGTAAATAGAGCTGCAATGAACATTTTGGTACATGTCTCTTTTTGAATTATGGTTTTCTCAGGGTATATGCCCAGTAGTGGGATTGCTGGGTCATATGGTAGTTCTATTTGTAGCTTTTTAAGGAACCTCCATACTGTTCTCCACAGTGGCTGTATCAATTTACATTCCCACCAACAGTGTAAGAGGGTTCCCTTTTCTCCACACCCTCTCCAGCATTTATTGTTTCTAGAGTTTTTGATGATGGCCATTCTGACTGGTGTGAGATGATATCTCATTGTAGTTTTGATTTGCATTTCTCTAATGATTAGTGATGTTGAGCATTCTTTCATGTGTTTGTTGGCAGTCTGTATATCTTCTTTGGAGAAATGTCTATTTAGGTCTTCTGCCCATTTTTGGATTGGGTTGTTTGTTTTCTTGTTATTGAGCTGCATGAGCTGCTTGTAAATTTTGGAGATTAATCCTTTGTCGGTTGCTTCATTTGCAAATATTTTCTCCCATTCTGAGGGTTGTCTTTTGGTCTTGTTTATGGTTTCCTTTGCTGGGCAAAAGCTTTGAAGTTTCATTAGGTCCCATTTGTTTATTTTTGTTTTTATTCCCATTACTCTAGGAGGTGGGTCAGAAAGGATCTTGCTTTGATTTATGTCATAGAGTGTTCTGCCTATGTTTTCCTCTAAGAGTTTGATAGTTTCTCTCCTTACATTTAGGTCTTTAATCCATTTTGAGCTTATTTTTGTGTATGGTTTTAGGGAGTGATCTAATCTCATACTTTTACATGTACCTGTCCAGTTTTCCCAGCACCACTTATTGAAGAGGCTGTCCTTTCTCTATTGTACATTACTGCCACCTTTATCAAAGATAAGGTGTCCATATGTGCATGGGTTTATCTCTGGGCTTTCTATCCTGTTCCATTGATCTATCTTTCTGTTTTTGTGCCAGTACCATACCGTCTTGATGACTGTAGCTTTGTAGTATAGTCTGAAGTCAGGGAGCCTGATTCCTCCAGTTCCTTCTTTCGTTCTCAAGATTGCTTTGGCTATTCGGGGTCTTTTGTGTTTCCATACAAATTGCGAAATTTTTTGTTCTAGTTCTGTGAAAAATGCCAGTGGTAGTTTGATAGGGATTGCATTGAATCTATAGATTGCTTTGGGTAGTAGAGTCATTTTCACAATGTTGATTCTTCCAATCCAAGAACATGGTATATCTCTCCATCTATTTATATCATCTTTAATTTCTTTCATCAGTGTCTTATAATTTTCTGCATACAGGTCTTTTGTCTCCTTAGGTAGGTTTATTCCTAGATATTTTATTCTTTTTGTTGCAATGGTAAATGGGAGTGTTTTCTTGATTTCACTTTCAGATTTTTCATCATTAGTATATAGGAATGCCAGAGATTTCTGTGCATTAATTTTGTATCCTGCCACTTTACCAAATTCATTGATTAGCTCTAGTAGTTTTCTGGTAGCATCTTTAGGATTCTCTATGTATAGGATCATGTCATCTGCAAACAGTGACAGCTTTACTTCTTCTTTTCCGATTTGGATTCCTTTTATTTCCTTTTCTTCTCTGATTGCTGTGGCTAAAACTTCCAAAACTATGTTGAATAATAGTGGTGAGAGTGGGCAACCTTGTCTTGTTCCTGATCTTAGTGGAAATGCTTTCAGTTTTTCACCATTGAGGATGATGTTTGCTGTGGGCTTGTCATATATGACCTTTATTATGTTGAGGAAAATTCCCTCTATGGTTACTTTCTGCAGGGTTTTTATCATAAATGGGTGTTGAATTTTGTCAAAAGCTTTCTCTGCATCTATTGAGATGATCATATGGTTTTTCTCCTTCAATTTGTTAATATGGTTTATCACATTGATAGATTTGCGTATATTGAAGAATCCTTGCATTCCTGGAATAAACCCCACTTGACCATGGTGTATGATCCTTTTAATGTGCTGTTGGATTCTGTTTGCTAGTATTTTGTTGAGGATTTTTGCGTCTATGTTCATCAGTGATATTGGCCTGTAGTTTTCTTTCTTTGTGACATCCTTGTCTGGTTTTGGTATCAAGGTGATGGTGGCCTCGTAGAAGGAGTTAGGGAGTGGTCCTCCCTCTGCTATATTTTGGAAGAGTTTGAGAAGGATAGGTGTTAGCTCTTCTCTAAATGTTTGATAGAATTCGCCTGTGAAGCCATCTGGTCCTGGGCTTTTCTTTGTTGGAAGATTTTTAATCACAGTTTCAATTTCAGTGCTTGTGATTGGTCTGTTCATATTTTCTATTTCTTCCTGATTCAGTCTTGGCAGGTTGTGCATTTCTAAGAATTTGTCCATTTCTTCCAGATTGTCCATTTTATTGGCATAGAGTTGCTTGTAGTAATCTCTCATGATCTCTTTTATCTCTGCAGTGTCAGTTGTTACCTCTCCTTTTTCATTTCTAATTCTATTGATTTGAGTCTTCTCCCTTTTTTTCTTGATGAGTCTGGCTAGTGGTTTATCTATTTTGTTTATCTTCTCAAAGAACCAGCTTTTAGTTTTATTGATCTTTGCTATTGTTTCCTTCATTTCTTTTTCATTTATTTCTGATCTGATTTTTATGATTTCTTTCCTTCTGCTAGCTTTGGGGTTTTTTTGTTCTTCTTTCTCTAATTGCTTGGGGTGCAAGGTTAGGTTTTTTATTCGAGATGTTTCCTGCTTCTTAAGGTGGGCTTGTATTGCTATAAACTTCCCCCTTAGAACTGCTTTTGCTGCATCCCACAGGTTTTGGGTCGTTGTATCTCCATTGTCATTTGTTTCTAGGTATTTTTTGATTTCCTCTTTGATTTCTTCAGTGATCTCTTCATTATTAAGTAGTGTATTGTTTAGCCTCCATGTGTTTGTGTTTTTTACAGACCTTTTCCTGTAATTGATATCTAGTCTCATGGCGTTGTGGTCAGAAAAGATACTTGATACAATTTCAATTTTCTTAAATTTACCAAGGCTTGATTTGTGACCTAAGATATGATCTATCCTGGAGAATGTTCCATGAGCACTTGAGAAAAATGTGTATTCTGTTGTTTTTGGATGGAGTGTCCTATAAATATCAATTAAGTCCATCTTGTTTAATGTATCATTTAAAGCTTGTGTTTCCTTATTTATTTTCGTTTTGGATGATCTGTCCATGGGTGAAAGTGGGGTGTTTAAGTCCCCTACTATGAATGTGTTACTGTCGATTTCCCCTTTTATGGCTGTTAGTATTTGCCTAATGTATTGAGGTGCTCCTATGTTGGGTGCATAAATATTTACAATTGTTATATCTTCTTCTTGGATGGATCCCTGATCATTATGTAGTGTCCTTCTTTGTCTCTTTTAATAGTCCTTAATTTAAAGTCTATTTTGTCTGATATGAGAATTGCTACTCCAGCTTTCTTTTGGCTTCCATTTGCATGGAATATCTTTTTCCATCCCCTTACTTTCAGTCTGTATGTGTCTCTAGGTCTGAAGTGGGTCTCTTGTAGACAGCATATATAAGGGTCTTGTTTTTGTATCCATTCAGCTAATCTGTGTCTTTTGGTGGGAGCATTTAGTCCATTTACATTTCAGGTAATTATCGATATGTATGTTCCTATTCCCATTTTCTAAATTGTTTTGGGTTCGTTATTATAGGTCTTTTCCTTCTCTTGTGTTTCTTGCCTAGAGAAGATCCTTTAGCATTTGTTGTAAAGCTGGTTTGGTGGTGCTGAACTCTCTCAGCTTTTGCTTGTCTGTAAAGGTTTTAATTTCTCCATCAAATCTGAATGAGATCCTTGCTGGGTAGAGTAGTCTTGGCTGCATGTTTTTCTCCTTCATCACTTTCAGTATGTCCTGCCACTCCCTTCTGGCTTGTAGGGTTTCTGCTGAGAGATCAGCTGTTAACCTTATGGGGATTCCCTTGTGTGTTATTTGTTGTTTTTCCCTTGCTGCTTTTAATATGCTTTCTTTGTATTTAATTTTTGACAGTTTGATTAATATGTGTCGTGGCGTATTTCTCCTTGTATTTATCTTGTATGGGACTCTCTGTGCTTCCTGGACTTGATTAACTATTTCCTTTCCCATATTAGGGAAGTTTTCAACTATAATCTCTTCAAATATTTTCTCAGTCCCTTTCTTTTTCTCTTCTTATTCTGGAACCCCTATAATTCGAATGTTGGTGCGTTTAATGTTGTCCCAGAGGTCTCTGAGACTGTCCTCAGTTCTTTTCATTCTTTTTTCTTTATTCTGCTCTGCAGTAGTTATTTCCACTATTTTATCTTCCAGGTCACTTATCCGTTCTTCTGCCTCAGTTATTCTGCTATTGATCCCATCTAGAGTAC
Organism: Lagenorhynchus albirostris; assembly: GCF_949774975.1. Classification (NCBI taxonomy): domain Eukaryota; kingdom Metazoa; phylum Chordata; class Mammalia; order Artiodactyla; family Delphinidae; genus Lagenorhynchus; species Lagenorhynchus albirostris. The sequence continues at coordinate 82,700,470 of NC_083116.1, read as the reverse complement.
TTTTAATTTCATTTATTGTGTTGTTCATCGTTGCTTGTTTCATCTTTAGTTCTTCTAGGTCCTTGTTAACTGATTCTTGCATTTTGTCCAATCTATTGTCCATTCTATCTCCAAGATTTCGGATCAACCTTACTATCATTATTCTGAATTCTCTTTCAGGTAGACTGCCTATTTCCTCTTCATTTGTTAGGTCTGGTGCATTTTTATCTTGCTCCTTTATCTGCTGTGTGTTTTTCTGTCTTCTCATTTTGCTTATCTTACTGTGTTTGGGGTCTCCTTTTTGCAGGCTGCAGGTTTGTAGTTCCTCCTGTTTTTGGTGTCTGTCTCCAGTGGCTAAGGTTGGTTCAGTGGGTTGTGTAGGCTTCCTGGTGGAGGGGGCTAGTGCCTGTGTTGTGGTGGATGAGGCTGGATCTTGTCTCTATAGTGGGCAGGTTCACGTCTGGTGGTGTGTTTGGGGGCGTCTGTGGCCTTATTATGATTTTAGGCAGCTTCTCTGCTAATGGGTGGTGTTGTGTTCCTGTTTTGCTAGTTGTTTGGCATAGGTTTTCCAGCACTGTGGCTTGCTGGTCGTTGAGTGAAGCTGGGTGCTGGTGTTAAGATGAAGGTCTCTGGGAGATTTTCGCCGTTTGATATTATGTGGAGCTGGGAGGTCTCTTGTTGATCAGTGTCCTGAAGTTGGCTGTCCTACCTCAGAGGCAGAGCCCTGCCTCCTGGCTGGAGCACCAAAAGCTTTTCATCCACAGGCTCAGGATAAAAGGGAGAAAAAGTAGAGGGAATTAGTAGAAGTATGAGGAAAGAAAGAAGGAAAGGAGGGTAGGAAGGAAGGAAGAAAGAAAGAAAGAAGCAAAGAAGGCAAGAAGGCAAGAAGGAAAGAAAGGAGGGAGGGAGGGAGGGAGGAAGGAAGGAAGGAGGGAAAGAAGGAAAAAAGACAGAAAGAAAGAAGATACAGTAAAAATAAAATAAAGTATAATAAAGTTATTGAATTAAAAACTTCTTATTTAGAAAAAAAAAAAAAGGGACGGAAAGAACCTTAGGACAAATGTTGGAAGCAAAGCTATACAGACAAAATCTTACACAGAAGCATACACATACACCCTCACTAAAAGAGGTAAATGGGGAAAAATCCTAAATCTTGCTGTCAGAGACCACCTCCTCAATTTGGGATGATTCGTTGTCTAAAGGAGGGAAGGAAGGACGGAAAGAAAGAAAGAAAGAACGAAGGTAAAGTATAATAAGGTTATTAAAATTAATTATTAAGAAAAAAAATTAAAAAAAAAACATGGACGGATAGAACCCTAGGACAAATGGTGGAAGCAAGACTATACAGACAAGATCTCACATAGAAGCATACACATACACATTCACAAAAAGAGGAAAGGGGAAAAAATCATAGATCTTGCTCCTAAAGTCCACTTCCTTAATTTGGGATGATTGGTTGTCTATTCAGGTATTCCACAGATGCAGGGTACATCAAGTTGATTGTGGAGCTTTAATCTGCTGCTTCTGAGGCTGCTGGGAGAGATTTCCCTTTCTCTTCTTTGTTCTCACAGCTCCCAGGGCTAAGCTTTGGATTTGGCCCTGCCACTGCGTGTAGATCGCTGGAGGGCGTCTGTTTTTTGCTCAGACAGAATGGGGTTAAAAGAGCCGCTGATTGGGGGCTCTGGCGCACTCAGGCCGGCGGGGAGGGAGGGGCACGGAGTGCGGGGCGGGCCTGCGGTGGCAAAGGCCGGCGTGACTTTGCACCAGCCTGAGGCGCGCTGTGCGCTCTCCCGGGGAAGTTGTCCCTGGATCCCGGGAACCCGGCAGTGGCGGGCTGCACAGGCTCCGCGGAAGAGGGGTGTGAATAGTGACCTGTGCTCGCACACAGGCCCCTCGGTGGCGGCAGCAGCAGCCTTAACGTCTCCCGCCCGCCTCTGGGGTCCGCGCTTTTAGCCGCGGCTTGCGCCCGTCTCTGGATTCCGCGCTTTCAGCCGCGGCTCGCGCCCGTCTCTGAATTCCGCGCTTTCAGCCGCAGCTCGCCCCGTCTCTGGGGTCCGCGCTTTCAGCCGCGGCTCGCGCCCGTCTCTGGGGTTCGCGCTTTTAGCCGCGGCTCGCGCCCGTCTCTGGAGTTCCTTTAGGCAGCGTTCTTAAACCCCTCTCCTCACGCCCCAGGAAACAAAGAGGGAAGGAAAAGTCTCCTGCCTCTTCTGCAGGTGCAGGCTTTTCCCCGGACTCCCTCCCGGCTAGCTGTGGTGCACTAACCCCTTCAGGCTATGTTCAAGCCGCCAACCCCAGTCCTCTCCCTGCGCTCCGGCCTCAGCTCGCAGCCCCGCCCGCCCCGGCGGGTGAGCAGACAAGCCTCTCGGGCTGGTGAGTGCCGGTCGGCACCGATCCTCTGTGCGGGAATATCCCCGCTTTGCCCTCCGCACCCCTGTGGCTGTGCTCTCCTCCGCAGCTTCGAAGCTCCCCCCTCCGCCTCCCGCAGTCTCTGCCCGCGAAGGGGCTTCCTAGAGTGTGGAAACTTTTCCTCCTTCACCGCTCCCTCCCACTGGTGCAGGTGCCGTCCCTATTCTTTTGTCTCTGTTTTTTCTTTTGCCCTACCCAGGTACGTGGGGAGTTTCTTGCCTTTTGGGAGGTCTGAGGTCTTCTGCCAGCCTTCAGTAGGTGTTCTGTAGGAGTTGTTCCACGTGTAGATGTATTTCTGGTGTATCTGTGGGGAGGAAGGTGATCTCCGCGTCTTACTCTTCCGCCATCTTCCTAGAGTATTTTTAATTTCATTTATTGTGTTGTTCTTCGTTGCTTGTTTCATCTTTCGTTCTTCTTGGTCCTTGTTAAATGTTTCTTGCATTTTCTCTATTTTATTTCCAAGATTTTGGATCATCTTTGCTATCATTATTCTGTATTCTTTTTCAGGTAGACTGCCTATTTCCTCTTCATTTTTTAGGTCTGGTGGGTTTTTATCTTGCTCCTTCCTCTGCTGTGTTTTTTCTGTCTTCTCATTTTGCTTACCTTACTGTGTTTGGGTCTCCTTCTTGACGGCTGCAGGTTTGTAGTTCCCATTGTTTTTGGTTTCTGTCCCCAGTGGCTAAAGTTGGTTCAGTGTGTTGTGTAGGTTTCCTGGTGGAGGGGACTATTGCCTGTGTTCTGGTGGATGGGGCTGGATTTTGTGTTTCTGGTGGGCAGGTCCACGTCTGGTGGTGTGTTTTGGTGTGTCTGTGGACTTTTTTTTATCATTTTAGGCAGCCTCTCTGCTAATGGGTGGGGTTGTGTTCCTGTCTTGCTAGCTGTTTGGCGTAGGGTCTCCAGCACTGTAGCTTGCTGGTCGTTGAGTGAAGGTGGGTGTTGGTGTTGAGATAGAGGTCTTTGGGAGATTTTCACCATTTGATATCATGTGGAGCTGGGATGTCTATTGTGGACCAGTATCCTGATGTTGGCTCTCCCACCTCAGAAGCACAGCCCTGACTGCTGGCTGCAGCACCAAGAGCCTTTCATCCACATGGGTCAGAATGAAAGGGAGAAAATGTAGAAAGAAAGAAAGAAGGAGGATAAAATAAAATATAATAAGTTTATTAAAATAAAAAAATAATTATTACGAATAATATTTTTTTGAAAAATAAAAAAAAATCGGAGAGATCGAACTCTAGGACAAACGGTGAAAGCAAAGCTATACAGACAAAATCTCACACAGAAGCATACAGATACACACTCACAAAAAGAGGAAAATGAGAAAAAATAATACATCTTGCTCTCAAAGTCCGCCTCCTCAATTTGGGATGATTCGTTGTCTATTCAGGTATTCCTCAGATGCAGGGTACATCAAGTGGATTGTGGATATTTAATCCGCTGTTCCTGAGGCTGCTGGGAGAAATTTCCCTTTCTCTTCTTTGTTCTCACAGCTCCCGTGTTTCAGCTTTGGATTTGCCCCCACCTCTGCGTGTAGGTCGCTGGAGGGTGTCTGTTCTTCACTCAGACAGGACGGTGTTAAAGGAGCTGCTGATTCGGGGGCTCCAGCTCACTCAGGCTGGGGGGAGGGAGGGGTACGGAGTGCAGGGCAAGCCTGCCGTGGCAGAGGCCAGCATGAGGTTGCATCAGCCTGAGGCGCCTCCTGTGTTCTCTGGGGAAATTGTCCCTCGATCCTGAGACCCTGGCAGTGGCGGGATGCACAGATTCCCCAGAAGGGCCTTGTGGAGAGTGACCTGTGCTCACACACAGGCTTCTTGGTGGTGGCAGCAGCTGCCTGTGCGTCTCATGCTCAACTCCGTGGTCCCCACTATTATCCGCGGCTCGCGTCCGTCTTTGGTGGTCCTTTAAGCAGCACTCCCCCCTCCTCTTGCACCAGGAAACAAAGAGGGAAGAAGAAGTCTCTTGCCTCTTCGGTAGGTCCAGACTTTTCCCCAGACTCCTTCCCGGCTAGCCGTGGTGCACTAACCCCTTCAGGCTGTGTTCTCGCCACCAGTCCTCTCCCTACGCTCCGACCGAAGCCCAATCCTCAGCTCCCAGCCCACCCCCGCCCCGGCGGGTGAACAGACAAGCCTCTTGGCTTGGCGAGAGCTGGTCGGCACCGATCCTCTGTGCGGGAATCTCTCCCCTTTGCCCTCCGCACCCCTGTTGCTGTGCTCTCTTCCACGGCTCCAAAGCTCCCCCGCTCAGCCACCTGCAGTTTCTGCCCATGAAGGGGATTCCTAGTGTGTGGAAACCTTTCCTCCTTCACTTCTCCTTCCCAGTGGTGCAGGTCCCATCCCTATTCTTTTGTCTCTGTTTATTCTTTTTTCTTTTGCCCTACCCAGGTACGTGGGGAGTTTCTTGCCTTTTGGTCTGAGGTCTTCTGCCAGCGTTCAGTAGGTGTTCTTCTGTAGGAGTTGTTCCACGTGTAGATGTATTTCTGATGTATCTGTGGGGAGGAGGGTGATCTCCGTGTCTTTGTCTTCCGCCATCATCCCCCTCTCTCCTAAGTATTCTTTATAAATTCTGTATGAGTAACCCCTATCAGATATATTATTTGAAAATATTTTCTCCCATTCACTGGATTGTCTTTTCAGTTTTTCTTCAAAAATTGAAGTTTAATTGATTTACAATATTTTACAATATTTACAATATTATATTAGTTTCAGGTGTACAACATAATGAATCAATATAAATATATATTTTTTGCAGTATGCGGGCCTCTCACTGTTGTGGCCTCTCCCGTTGTGGAGCACAGGCTCCGGACATGCAGGCTCAGCAGCCATGCCTCACGGATCCCGCCGCTCTGCGGCATGTGGGATCTTCTCGGTCTGGGGCACGAACATGTGTCCCCTGCATCGGCAGGTGGACTCTCAACCACTGCGCCACCAGGGAAGCCCTGAATTAATATTTTTATACATTGTATTGCATTAGAGTTATCACAAGGTAATGGCTGTATATCCCTGTGTTGTACAATATATCTCATTGCTTATTTATTTTATACATAGTAGTTAGTATCTCAACTCCCTACCCTTATCTTGCCACTCCCATTTTCCTTCTCCCCTTTGGTAGCCACAACTTTGTTCTCTGTATCTGTACGTCTGTTTCTGTTTTGTTATATTCGTTCATTTTTTTTATGTATTAGATTCCATATACAAGTGATAACATAGAGTATTTGTGTTTGACTTATTTCACAAAGCATAATAACCTCTAGATCCATACAAGTTGCTGCAAATGGCACAAATAGCAGAATTTTATTCTTTTTTAATGGCTGAGTAATGTTCCCTTGTGTGTGTGTGTGTATACACACCACACACACACACACACACACACATATATATACACACACACACCACATCTTTTTTTATGGTTAGGTGTAGTTACTGTTGTTTTTCTTGGTTTTTTTTTTTTGTGATATGTGGGCCTCTCACTTCTGTGGCCTCTCCCGTTGCCAAGCACAGGCTCCAGATGCACAGGCTCAGTGGCCATGGCTCACTGGCCCAGTCGCTCCGCGGCATGTGGGATCTTCCTGGACCGGGACAAGCACCCATGTCCCCTGCATCAGCAGGCGGGCTCTCAACCACTGTGCCACCAGGGAAGCCCATGTGTGGTTACTTTTAATTTTTAACAATTTTTTATTGAAATACAGTTAATTCACAATAGGGTGCTACTTTCAAGTCACATCAAGGTGACCCAGTCAAACACACAGGTGCATAAATATGTACACTCTTTTTTCACATTCTCCTCCATTACAGGTTACCATAAGACCTTGAGTATAGTTCCCTATGCTATACAGTAGGTCCTTGTTGGTTATCTGTTTTATATACAGTATTGCATGTATTTTAATCCCAAACTCCTAATTTATCCCTTCCCCCTCTCCTTTGGTAACCATAAGTTCGTTTTCCATGTCTGTGGGTCTATTTCTGTTTTGCAAATAAGCTTATTTGCATAATTATTTTAAATTCCACATATAAAGGATATCATATGATATCTTTGTCTGGTTTACTTCACTTAGTGTGATAATCTCTAGGTCCATGCATGTTGCTGCAAATGGCATTATTTCATTTTTTAATGGCTGAGTAACTTTCCATTGTATATATGTACCACAACTTCTTTACTCATTCATCTGTCGGTGGACATTAGTTTGCTTCCATGTCTTGGCTATTGGAAACAGTGTTGCAAAGAATATTGGGGTGCATGTGTCTTTTCGAACCATGTTTTTCTCTGTATATATGCCCAGGAGTAGGATTGCTGGATCATATGTTAGCTCTATTTTTAGTTTCTTAAGGAAACTCCTACTGTTCTCCATAGAGGCTGTACCAATTTACATTCCAACCAATGGTGCAGAAGGGTTCCCTTTTCTCCACACCCTCTCCAATATTTATCATTTGTAGACTTTTTCATGATGGCCATTCTGATTGGTGTAAGGGGATATATCATTCTAGTTTTGATTTGCATTTCTCTAATAATAAGTGATGTAGAGCATCTTTTCATGTGCCTCTTGGCCATCTGTATGTCTTCTTTGGAGAAATGCCCATTTAGGTATTCTGCCCATTTTTTGATTGGGGTATTTGGTTTTTGGATATTAGGCTGCATATGCTGTTTGTAAATTTTGGAGATTAATCCCTTGTGGGTTGCATCATTTTCAAATACTCTCTCCCATTCTGTGGATTGTCTTTTCATTTTTTTTATAGTTTTCTTTGCTGTACAAAAGCTTTTAAGGTTAATTAAGTCCCATTTGTTTATTTTGTTTTTATTTCCATTACTCTAGGAGTTGGATCAAAAAAGATATTGCTGTGGTTTATGTCAAAGAGTGTTCTGCCTATATTTTCCTCTAATCGTTTTATAGTATCTTGCCTTACATTTAGGTCTTTAATCCATTTGAGTTAGTTTTGTGTATGGCATTAAATAATGTTCTAATTTCACTTTTTTACATGTAGCTGTAAAGTTTTTCCAGAACCACTTATTGAAGAGACTTTTTTTCCTGCATTGCATATACTTGCCTCCTTTGTCAAAGATAAGTTGACCATAAGTGTGACCATAGGTGTGTGCATATATCTCTGGGTTTTCTATCCTGTTCCATTGATCTATATTTCTGTTTTTGTGCCAGTACCATATTGTCTTGATTACTGTAGATTTGTAGTATAGTCTGATTCCTCTAGGTCCATTTTTGTTTCCTTTTTTTTTTCCATTTTTGTTTCTTAAGATTGCTTTGGCTATTTGGGGTGTTTTGTATCTGCATACAAATTTTAAGATTTTTTTTAGTTCTGTGAAAAATGCCATTGATAATTTGATAAGATTTGCATTGAATCTGTAGATTGCTTTTGGTAGTATTGTCATTTTGAAAATATTGATTCTTCCAATCCAAGAACATGGCATATCTTTCTGTTTGTGTCATCTTCAATTTCTTTCATCAGTATTTTATAGTTTTTGGAGAACAGGTCTTTTGCCTCCTTAGGTAGGTTTATTTCTAGGTATTTTATTCTTTTTGATCCAGTGGTAAACGGAAGGGTTTCTTTAATTTCTCTTTCTGATCTTTTGTTGTTAGTGTATAGAAATGCATAGTTTTCTGTATATTAATTTTGTATCCTGAAACTTTACCAAATTCATTGATGAGCTCTAGTATTTTTCTGGTAGCATCTTTAGGATTTTCTATGTATAGTATCATGTCATCTGCAAACAGTGAGAGCTTTACTTCTTTTCCAATTTGGATTGCCTTTATTTCTTTTTCTTCTCTGATTCCTGTGGCTAGGGTTTCCAAAACTATGTTGAATAAAACTGGCGAGAGTGGACATCCTTGTCTTTTTCCTGATCTTAGAGGAAATGCTTCCAGCTTTTCATTATTGAGTATAATGCTAGCTGTAGGTTTGTCATATATGGCCTTTATTCTGTTGAGTTATGTTCTCTGTATGCCCACTTTCTGGAGAGTTGTTATCATAAAAGGGTTGTTGAAATCTGTCAAAAGTTTTTCTCTGCATCTATTGAGATGATCATATGCTTTTTATTCTTCAATTTGTTGATGCAGTGTATCACACGGATTGAGTTGCAGATATTGAAAAATCCTTGTACCACTGGGATAAATCCCACTTGATCATGGTGTATGATGCTTTGATTGTAATGATAGATTCGGTTTGCTAGTATTCTGTTGAAGATCCTGCATCTATGGTCACCTGTTATATTGGCATGTAATTTTCTTTTTTTGTGATATCTTTTTCTGGTTTTGGTATCAGGGTGATTGTGGCCGCATAGAATAAGATTGGGAGTGTTCCTTCCTCTGCAATATGTTTGGAATAGTTTCAGAAGGATAGTTGTTAACTCATCTCTCAATGTTTGATAGAATTCACCTGTGAAGCCAACAGGTCCTGGACTTTTGTTTTTTGGAAGTTTTTATTTCTTAATTTTATTTATTTATTTATTGCACTCATAGGTCTTTATTTGTTTATTCATTTATTGTTCCCCTCCATTAGAAGGTAACCTCAGTGAAGGCAGGACCTTTTCTGTCTTGCTGACTGTATTTTCGAAGCCTATGACACTGCCTGTAGTAGGGGTGTATAGGCGTTTAATGAGTGAACAATAAGTGGGGTCTCTCCATCAGTCTGAGTAATTTAGATGATTATGTTGGTATCATTAGTCATGATTATGTATACACCCAAGATACATTTTTACTATTTACTTTGCAACTTCTGGTAACTCTTTCCATCAATCTAATTTATATTCCTCCCAATCATCTCCCTCCCTTGCACAAATTTACTGACTCTACAGTGTGTGCTTCAAAAAACAATATTGCTTTATTACTACCAGCAGGAGTGACCTGCATGGGGTGGTGGGTGCACTGGGCTCAGGGTATGTGTGGTCTATGAGGGGTAGATGATAATTGGGAGGCTGAAGAAAAGGGAATGGAGCTGGAGGCCAGGCCCAAAGGCTCCTCCAATTTACTTCTGGGAAGAGCTAGACTTAATAAAGGAGTCATGGCAAGCTAGAGCGAGGCCGCCAATAAGATTAAGAAATTCTTGGAAATCTAGCTGTACATCAGAGTCGAGGTCCAGCTTCTTCATCATGCGGTCAAGGACACCAGGGTCCTTCTTGTTCTTTGTGAAGACACCCAGCTCTGTATTCATGAAGATAAGTAACTCGGCCTTGGAGAATTTGCTGTTGTTACCGTCCCTTCCAGCAGGCTTTTGGAAAACAGCAATCAGAGACTCGATGCACCGTTCAGTCTCTGTAGGGCTGGATATTTTTGCCATGTTTGGAGAGGAGCAAAGCACAGGGCTGCAAGCGAGGAGCAGCGAGGTGAGCACTCTTGGAAGATTTTCAATCCCAGTTTCAATTTTAGTGCTTGTGATTGGTCTGTTTTTATTTTTTTCCTGGTTCAGTCTTGGGAGATTGTACATTTCTAAGAATTTGTCTGTTTATCTAGGTTGTCCATTTTATTGGCCTATATTTGCTTGTAGCAGTCTCTAACAATCCTTTGGATTTTTGTGGTGTCCCTTGTAAGTTCTCCTTTTTCATTTCTAATTTTATTGATTTGAGCCCTCTCCCTTTTTTTCTTGATGAGTCTGACTAAAGCTTTGTCAGTTTTATTTATCTTTTCAAAGAACCATCTTTTGGTTTCATTATCTTTGCTATTGTTTTCTTCATCTCTATTTTGTTTATTTCTGCTCTAATCTTTATGATTTCTTTCCTTCTACTAACTTTGTGAGGATTTTTTGTTTTTCTTTCTCTAATTGCTTTAGGTGTAAGGTTAGGCTGTTCATTTGAGATTTTGGATGTAGGGTATCTTTTTTGGTAGGGTCTAGCATTTTTCTGTAGGTGGTAGTTCAGTAGTTAGTTGTGATTGTGGTGTTTCTTTAAGGGTTGAGCCCATGTCCTTCTACTCTGCCATCCTCTCTCCACCAGTGATCTCATGTCATTTTGATTATTGTAGCTTTGTAGTATAGTCTGAAGTCAGCAAGGGTGAATATTTCTTGCTTTGTTCTTTTTTCTCAAGATTGCTTTGATAATTCAGGTCTATTGTGATTCCATATAAATTTTAGAATTATTTGCTCTACTTCTTTAAAAAGTGACATAGGTATTTTGAAAGGGATTGCATTAAATCTGCAGATTGCCCTATGTATTATGGACATTTTAACAATAAAATTTCCTCATATCCATGACTAAGGGATATCTTTACATTTCTTTGTGTCAGCTTTAATTTCCTTCATCAATATTTTAAACTTTTTCACAGTATAAGTCTTTCACTCTCTTGGGTGTGCTTAATCCTAAGTTTATCAATGTTATTTTAAAAGGGACTTTTTTCTTGCTTTCTTTCTCTTTGTGATAGTTCACTATTACTGTATAGAAAAACAACAGATATATGTATATCAATCCTGTATCCTGTAACTTTAGGGAATTCATTTATTAGTTTTGTTTGTATGTGGAGGCTTTATCCATATATAGTATCATGTGATATGCAAATAGTGAGTTTTACTTTTTCCCTTACAATTTGGATGCTTTCTTTTCTTTTACTTCTCTGATTGCTGTGGCTAGGCCTTCCACTGTAATGTTAAATATAAATGGTGAGAGAGGGCATCCTTCTCTTATTGCTGATTTTATAGGAAAGTCTTCCATCTCTTCACTCTTGAGTATGATGTTAGCTGTGGGTTAGTCATAAATGACCTTTATTATGTTGAGGTATGTTCCCTGTACAACAAATTTCATGAGCATTTTTATGATGAATAGATGTTCAATTTTGTCAAATGCCTTTTTTTGCATTGATTGAGTTTATCATGTTATTTTTATCCTTCTTTTTTTAATGTGTTGTTTCTCACTGATTGATGTGTGGCTATTGAACCATCTTACATCCCTGGAATAAATCTCACTTGATCATGGTGTATGACCCGTTTTTCATATTGTTGAATTCGGTTTGCTAATATTTCGTCAAGGAGTTTTGCATCTCTATCCATCAGAGATATTGCACTGTAAGTTTATTTTTTTGTAGTACCTTTTTATCTGGTTTTGGTATGAGGGTAATGTTGGCCTCGTAGAATGAAGTTGGGAGTGTTTAATCCTCTTCAACTTTTTGGAATATTTTGAGAAGGATACATATTAGGTTTTCTGTATATATTTTCTAGACCTCCCCTGTGAAATGGACTGGTCCTGGGTTTTGTTTGTTGGGAGTTTTTTAAAATTACAAATTCAATTTCACTACTAGTGATTTGTCTCTTTAGATTATCTATTTCTTCCTGATTCAGTCTTAGAAGGTTGTATCTTTCTGGGCATTTACGCATTTCTTCTAGATTGTCCTGTTCGTTGGTATATAACTGTACAATTCTCCTATGATTTTCTGTATCTCTGTAATATCTGTTCTTATTTCTCCTCTTTTATTTCTATTCTGTTTATATAGGCTCTCTCTTTTTTTCCTAAAGAGCTTGGCTAATAATTTAAAAAGATACAGGCATCCCAATATTCATTGCAACACTATTTACAATAGCCAAGGCATGGAAACAACCTAAATGTCCATCAACAGACGAATGGATAAAAAAGGTGTGGTATATAAAAAAAATATACGATGGATATTACTCAGCCACAAAAAAATCGAAATAATGACATTTTCAGTAACATGGATGTGCCTATAGATTATCATACTTAAGTGAAGTAAGCCAGACAGAGAAAGACAAATATCATAATGATATCACTTATATGTGGAAACTAAAAAAATTAAAAGCAGAAATATATAAAGCAGAAATAGACACAGAGACATACAAAACAAACTTATGGTTACCAAATGGAAAGGGGGGAGGGAAAAATTAGGAGCTAGTGATTAACGTATACACACTACTATATATAAAATATATAACCAACAAGGACCTACCCTACAGCACAGGTAACTATTTTATGTTTTGTAATAACCTACAAGGGAAAGAATCTGAAAAAAATATATATACATAACAGAATCACTTTGCTTTATCATAAAACAATATTGTAAATCAACTATACTTCAATTAAAAAAAACAGCTCTTGGTTTCACTGATTTTCTATTGTTTTTTGATTTCTATATTGTTTAATTCCTCTCTGATTTTTATACCTATTTATAATTTTATTTACATAGCAACCTGTTCATCATAATAACTGATGTAAAAATGCAATATTTAAAATGAAATGGGCCATAATCTCACTACCTACATATAACTACTTTTATTTTTTTAATTTTTTAATTATTATTTTTTAACATCTTTATTGCAGTATAATTGCTTTACAATGGTGTGTTAGTTTCTGCTTTATAACAAAGTGAATCAGTTATACATAAACATATGTCCCCATATCTCTTCCCTCTTGCATCTCCCTCCCTCCCACCCTCCCTATCCCACCCATCTAGGTGATCACAAAGCACGGAGATGATCTCCTTGTGCTATGCGGCTGCTTCCCACTAGTTATCTATTTTAAGTTTGGTAGTGTATATATGTCCATACCACTGTCTTACTTTGTCCCAGCTTACACTTCCCCCTACCCGTATCCTCTAGTCCATTCCCTAGTAGGTCTGCAGCTTTATTCCTATGTTGTCCCTAGGTTCTTCATGACCATTTTTTTCCTTAGATTCCATATATATGTGTTAGCATATGGTATTTATTTTTCTCCTTCTGAATTACTTCACTGTGTATGACAGTCTCTAGGTCCATCCACCTCACTACAAATAACTCAGTTTCATTCTTTTTTATGGCTGAGTAATATTCCATTGTATATATGTGCCACATCTTCTTTATCCAGTCATCTGTTGATGGACACTTAAGTTGCGTCCATGTTCTGGCTATTGTAAATATAGCTGCAATGAACATTTTGGTACATGACTCTTTTTGAATTATGGTTTTCTCAGGTTATATGCCCAGTAGTGGGATTGCTGGGTCGTATGGTAGTTCTATTTTTAGTTTTCTAAGGAACCTCCACACTGTTCTCCATAGTGGCTGTATCAATTTACATTCCCACCAACAGTGCAAGAGGGTTCCCTTTTCTCCACACCCTCTCCAGCATTTATTATTTCTAGATTTTTGGATGATGGCCTTTCTGACCAGTGTGAGATAATATCTCATTGTAGTATTGATTTGCATTTCTCTAATGATTAATGATGCTGAGCATTCTTTCATGTGTTTCTTGGCAATCTGTATATCTTCTTTAGAGAAATGTCTAGTTAGTTCTTCTGCCAATTTTTGGATTAGGGTTTTTTTTTTTAAATATTGATCTGCATGAGTTGCTTGTATGTTTTGGAGATTAATCCTTTGTCAGTTGCTTCATTGGCAAATATTTCTCTGATTCTGAGTGTTGTCTTTTCATCTTGTTTATGGTTTACTTTGCTGTGCAAAAGCTTTTAAGTTTCATTAGGTCCCATTTGTATATTTTTGTTTTAATTTGCATTTCACTAGGAGGTGGGTAAAAAAGTATCTTGTTGTGATTTATGTCAGAGTGCTCTGCTTATGTTTTTTTTTTTTTTTTTTCGGTATGCGGGTCTCTCACTGTTGTGGCATCTCCCGTTGCGGAGCACAGGCTCCGGACGCGCAGGCCCAGCGGCCATGGCTCACGGGACCAGCCGCTCCACGGCACGCGGGATCCTCCCGGACCGGGGCACGAACCCGTGTCCCCTGCATCGGCAGGCAGACTCCCAACCACTGTGCCACCAGGGAAGCCCTGCTTATGTTTTCCTTTAACAGTTTGATGGTGTCTGGCCTTACATTTAGGTCTTTAATTGACTTTCAGTTTATTTTTGTGTACGATGTTAGGGAGTGTGCTAATTTCATTTGTTTACATGTAGCTGTCCAGTTTTCCAAGCACAACTTATTGAAGAGGCTGTCTTTTCTCCACTGCATATTACTGCCTACATTATCAAAGATAAGGTGACCATATGTGTGTGGTTTTACCTCTGGGCTTTCTATCCTGTTCCATTGATCTATTTTTCTGTTTTTGTGCCAGTACCATACTGCCTTGATTACTGTAGCTTTGTAGTATAGTCTGAAGTCAGGGAGCCTGATTCATCCAGCTCCGTTTTTGTTTCTCAAGATTTCTTTGGCTATTTGTGGTCTTTTGTGTTTCCATACAAATTGTGAAATTATTTGATCTAGTTCTGTGAAAAATACCAGTGGTAGATTGATAGGGATTGCTTTGAATCTGTAGATTGCTCTGGGTAGCAGAGTCATTTTCACAATGTTGATTCTTCCAATCCAGGAACATGGTATATCTCTCCATCTGTTTGTATCACCTTCAATTTCTTTCATCAGTGTCTCACAATTTTCTGCATACAGGTCTCTTGTCTCCTTAGGTAGGTTTATTCCTAGATATTTTATTCTTTTTGTTGCAATGGTAAATGGGAGTGTTTCCTTGATTTCAATTTCAGATTTTTCATCATTAGTGTATAGGAATGCAAGAGATTTCTGTGCATTAATTTTTTTATCCTTCTACTTTACCAAATTCATTGATTAGCTCTAGTAGTTTTCTGGTAGCATCTTTAGGATTCTCGACGTATAGTATCATGTCATCTGCAAACAGTGACAGCTTTACTTCTTCTTTTCCGATTTGGATTCCTTTTATTTCTTTTTCTTCTCTGATTTCTGTGACTAAAACTTCCAAAACTATGTTGAATGAGTGGTGAGAGTGTGCAACCTTGTCCAGTTCCTGATCTGAGTGGAAATGTTTTCAGTTTTTCATCACTGAGGATTATGTTGACTTTGGGTTTGTCATATATGGTCTTTGTTATGTTGAGGAAAATTCCCTCTATGGTTACTTTCTGGAGGGTTATTATCATAAATCGGTGTTGAATTTTGTCGAAAGCTTTCGTTGTATCTATTGAGATGATCATGTGGTTTTTCTCCTTCAATTTTTTAGTATGGTGTATCACGTTGATTGATTTGTGTAAATTGAAGAATCCTTGCATTCCTGGAATAAACCCCACTTGATCATAGTGTATGATCCTTTAAATGTGCTGTCGGACTCTGTTTGCTAGTATTTTGTTGAGGATTTTTGCATCTATTTTCATCAGTGAGATTGGCCTGTAGTTTTCTTTCTTTGTGACATCATTGTATGGTTTTGGTATCAGAGTGATGGTGGCATTGTAGAATGAGTTTGGGAGTGTTCCTCCCTCTTCTATATTTGGAAGAGTTTGAGAAGAATAGGTGTCAGCTCTTCTCTAAATGTTTGAAAGAATTCACCTGTGAAGCCATCTGGTCCTGGGCTTTTGTTTGTTGGAAGATTTTTAATCACAGTTTCAATTTCAGTGCTTGCGATTGGTCTGTTCATATTTTCTATTTCTTCCTGATTCAGTCTTTGCAGGTTGTGCATTTCTAAGAATTTGTCCCTTTCTCCCAGGTTGTACATTTGACTGGCATATAGTTGCTTGTAGTAATCTCTCATGATCCTTTGTATATCTGCAGTGTCAGTTGTTACTTCTCCTTTTTCATTTCTAATTTTACAGATTAGAGTCTTCTCCCTTTTTTTCTTGATAAGTCTGGCTAATGGTTTATCAATTTTGTGTATCTTCTCAAAGAAGCAGCTTTTAGTTTTATTGATGTTTGCTATCATTTCCTTCATTTCTTTTTCATATGATCTTTATGATTATTTTCCTTCTGCTAACTTTGGTGTTCTTTTGTTCTTCTTTCTCTAATTGCTTTAGGTGTAAGGTTAGGTTTTTTATTTGAGATGATTCTTGTTCTTAAGGTAGGCTTGTAAAGTTATAAACTTCCCTCTTAGAAAAGCTTTTGCTGCATCGAATAGGTTTTGGGTTGTTGTGTTTTCATTGTCATTTGTTTCTAGGTACTTTTTGATTTCCTCTTTGATTTCTTCAGTGGTCTCTTGGTTATTAAGTACGGTGTTGTTTAACCTCCATGTGTTTGTATTTCTTAACGACATTTTCCAGTAAATGATATCTTGTCTCATAGCATTCTTCTCAGAAAAGATACTTGATATGATTTCAATTTTTAAAAATTTACCAAGGCTTGATTTGTGACCCAAGATATGATCTATCCTGGAGAATGTTCCATGAGCACTTGAGAAGAATGTTTATTATGTTGGTTTTGGATGGAATGTCCTATAAATATCAGTTAATTCCATCTTATTTAATGTATCATTTAAAGCTTGTGTTTCCTTATTTATTTTCATTTTGGATGATTTGTTCATTGGTGAAAGTGGGTTGTTAAAGTCCCCTACTATGAATGTGTTACTGTCAATTTCCCTTTTTATGGCTGTTAGTATTTGCCTTATGTATTGAAGTGTTCCTATGTTGGGTGCATAAATATTTACAATTGTTATGTCTTCTTGGATTGATCCTTTGATCATTATGTAGTGTCCTTCTTTGTCTCTTGTAATAGTCTTTGTTTTACAGTCTATTTTTTCTGATATGAGAATTGCTACTCCAGCTTTCTTTTGTTTTCCATTTGCATGGATATCTTTTTCCATCCCCTCACTTTCAGTCTGTATGTGTCCCTAGGTCTGAAGTCGGTCTCTTGTAGACAGCATATATACGGATCTTGTTTTTGCATCCATTCAGCCAGTCTATGTCTTTTGGTTGGAGCACTTAATCCATTTACTTTTAAGGTAATTATTGATATGTATGTTCCTACTACCATTTTCTTAATTATTTTGGGTTTATTATTGTCAGTCTTTCCCTTCTCTTGTGTTTCCTGCCTAGAGAAGTTCCTTTAGTATTTGCTCTAAAGATGGTTTGGTGGTGCTATATTCTCTTATCTTTTGCTTCTCTGTAAATCTTTTAATTTCTCCATCAAATCTGAATGAGATCCTTGCTGGGCAGAATAATCTTGGTTGTAGATTTTTCTCCTTCATCACTTTAAATATGTCCTGCCACTCCCCTCTGACTTGCAGAGTTTCTTCTGAATGTTCAGCTGTTAACCTTATGGGGATTCCCTTATGTGTTACTTCTCATTTTCCCTTTCTGCTTTTAATATTTTTTCTTGTATTTAATTTTTGATAGTTTGATTAATATGTGTCTTGGTGTGTTTCTCGGATTTATCCTGTATGGACCTCTGTGTTTCCTGGACTTGATTAACTGTTTCCCTTCTCATATTAGGGAAGTTTTCAACTCTAATCTCTCCAAATATTTTCTCAGTTCCTTTCTTTCTTTCTTCTTCTTCTGGGACCCCTACAATTCGAATGTTGGTGCGTTTAATGTTGTCCCAGAGGTCTCTGAGCCTGTCCTCAATTCTTTTCAATTTTTTTCTTTATTCTGCTTTGCAGTAGTTATTTCCACTATTTTGTCTTCCAGGTCACTTATCCGTTCTTCTGCCTCAGTTATCTGCTAGTGATCTCTTGTACAGAATTTTTTTTTGCAGTCCCAGTGTTCTTGTTTTATTAACATATTTTTTTCTTTTTTTTTTTACACACACACACTGTATTTTATTTTTACAAGAAATAAATAAACTGTAAGCAAGCATTGTAATGGATGATCACAACAAAGGCAACAATGATTGCAATTACCAAACATGAAACACACTCATACTATGTCACAATATTGACATTCAGTCCAGTAATCCTCCACTGTAACAGCTCCTTTACTTTGCAGTTAAAACTGATTTGTATACTTTTTGCCTCTGAGTCCTTGTGGAATTTTTTTTTTTGAAACAGAAAGTCATAAAGATTATAGTTATCCTCATCAGGTCACTGAGTCCCATGTAATTAATTTTTTTATTTTGATCTTTGTTAGCACTTTTATGAATTCATCAGTTTTCCATTAGAGTTCTGAAAATGCTTATTCAAGCAGTTCAGCTGTATAGTCAGTTACCAGAAACCTGTACTTGTCAGAGCATTTTCCATGATTTCCTTGAAGATGAAACCCTTTTATAGGAACATTTTTGCAAAAGCATCCGAGTACACCCAGAACTGTCTGTAAATGACAAAAGGCTTAAAAATGAGCACGGGTAAAGATTCGATGAAAGTTCGTAATAATGCAATTGACAAGGATATTTAGTTATTTCTGAGATATACATTTTAAAGTAATAACTAGAATTATGTCTTATAACATTATACCAGAACATATAAGATTTCTAGAAATTTCATGTAATGTCTGAAACATTTATATTAACATATTACCCTACAAATAACCCAAAAAAGTTTACTAGTAGTTGTTTTTTTTGTTTGTATTTCTATACTGCAGGTCCTTATTAGTGATCAATTTCATACACATCAGTGTATATATGTCAATCCCAATTGCCCAACTCAGCACACCACCATCCCCACCTCACCGCAGTTTCCCTGCTTGGTGTCCACATGTTTGTTCTCTACATCTGTGTCTCAACTTCTTCCCTGCAAACTGGTTCGTCTGTACCATTTTTATAGGTTCCACATACACACGCTAATATACGATATTTGTTTTTCTCTTTCTGTCTTACTTCACTCCGTATGACAGTCTTTAGATCCATCCACGTCTCAACAAATTACTCAGTTTCGTTCCTTCTCATGGCTGAGTAATACTCCATTATATATATGTACCACAACTTCTTTATCCATTCATCTGTCAGTGGGGGTTTAGGTTGCTTCCATGACCTGGCTATTGTGAATAGTGTTGTGGTGAACATTGGGGTGCATGTGTCTTTTTGAATTATGGTTTTCTCTGGGTATATGCCCAGTAGTGGGATTGCTGGATGATATGATAAATCTATTATTAGTTTTTTAAGGAACCTCCATACTGTTCTCCATAGTGGCTGTATCAATTTACTTTCCTGCCAACAGTTCAAGAGGGTTCCCTTTTCTCCACACCCTCTCCAGTATTTGTTGTTTGTAGATTTTCTGATGATGCCCATTCTAACTCGTGTGAGGTGATACCTCATTGTAGTTTTGATCTGCATTTCTCTAATAATTAGTGATGTTGAGCAGCTTTTCATGCGCTTCTTGGGCATCTGTATGTCTTCTGTGGAGAAATGCCTATTTAGGTCTTCTGCCCATTTTTGGATTGGGTTGTTTGTTTCTTTAATATTGAGCTGCATGAGCTTTTTATATATTTTGGCAATTAATCCTTTGTCCATTGATTCATTTGCAAATATTTTCTCCCATTCCGAGGGTTGTCTTTTCGTCTTGTTTATGGTTTCCTTTGCTGTGCAAAAGCTTTTAAGTTTCATTATGTCCCATATGTTTATTTTTTTTATTCCCATTACTCTAGGAGGTGGATCAAAAAAGATCTTGCTGTGATTTATGTGAAAGAGTGTTCTTTCTATGTCTTCCTTGAAGAGATTTATAGTGTAGCATCTTACATTTAGGTGTCAAATCCATTTGAGTTTATTTTTGTGTATCATGTTAGTGAGTGTTCTAATTTCGTTCTTTTACATGTAGCTTTCCAGTTTTCCCAGCACCACTTATTGAAGAGACTGTCTTTTCTCCAATGAATATCTTTGCCTCCTTTGTCATACATTAGTTGACCATACATGCGTCGGTTTATCTGTGGGCTTTCTATCTTGTTCCATTGATCTATGTTTCTGTTTTTGCTCCAGTACCATATTGTCTTGATTGCTGTAGTGCTGTACTATAGTCTGAAATCAGGGAGTCTGATTCCTCCAGCTCCGTTTTTTTCTTCAAGACTGCTTTGGCTATTCGGGGTCTTTTCTGCCTCCATCCAAATTTTAAGATGATTAGTTCTAGTTCCGTAAAAAATGCCATTGGTAATTTGATAGGGATTGCATTGAATCTGTAAATTGCTTTGGATAGTAGAATCTTTTCCACAATATTGATTCTTCCAATCCAAGAACATGGTATATCTCTCCATCTGTTGGTATCATCTTTAATTTGTTTCATCAGTGTCTTATAGTTTTCTGCATACAGGTCTTTTGTCTCCCTAGGTGGGTTTATTCCTATGTATTTTATTCTTTTTGTTGCAGTGGTAAATGGGAATGTTTCCATAATTTCTCCTTCAGATTTTTCATCATTAGTGTATAGGAATGCAAGAGATTTCTGTGCATTAATTTTGTATCCTGCAAGTTTATGAAAATCATTGATTACCTCTATTAGTTTTCTGGTGACATTTTTAGGATTCCCTATGTATAGCATCATGCCTCCTGCAAACAGTGAAACTTTTACGGCTTCCTTTCTAATTTGTATTCCTTTTATTTCTTTTTCTTCTCTGATTGCCATGGCTTGGACTTCCAAAACTATGTCGAATGATAGTGGTGAGTGTGGACATCCTTGTGTCATTCCTGATATTAGAGGAAATGCTTTCAATTTTTCTCCATTGAGAATGATGTTTGCTGTGGGTTTGTCATATATGGCCTTTTCCATGTTGAGGTAGGTTCACTCTATGCCCACTTTCTGGAGAGTTTTTATCAAAAATGAGTGCTGAATTTTGTCAAAAGCTTTTTCTGCATCTATTGAGACGATCATATGGTTTTTCTTCTTCAATTTGTTAATATGGTGTATATCATTGATTGATTTGCATATATTGAAGAATCCTTGCATCCCTGGGATAAATCCCACTTGATCATGGTGTTTGATCCTTTTAATGTGTTGTTGGATTCTGTTTGCTAGTATTTTGTTGAGAATTTTTGCATCTACATTCATCAGTGATATTGGTCTGTAATTTTCTTTTTTGGTAGTATTTTTTCTGGTTTTGGTATCAGGGTGATGGGGCCTCATAGAATGAGTTTGGGAGTGCTACTTCCTCTGAAACTTTTTGGAAGAGTTTGAGAAGGATATGTGTTAGCTGTTCTCTAAATGTTTGATAGAATTCACCTGTGAAGCCATCTGGCCCTAGACTTTTGTTTGTTGGAAGATTTTTAATCACAGTTTCAATTTTATTTCTTGTTATTGGTCTGGTCATATTTTCTGTTTCTTCCTGATTCAGTCTTGGAAGGTTATACCTTTCTAAGAATTTGTCCATTTTGTCCAGGTTGTCCATTTTACTGGCATAGAGTTGCTTATTGTAGTCTCTTAGGTTGCTTTGTATTTCTGTGGTGTTTGTTGTAACTTCTCATTTTTCATTTCTAATTTTATTGAGTTGAGTCCTCTCCCTCCTTTTCTTGGTGAGTCTGGCTAATGGTTTATCAATTTTGTTTATCTTCTCAAAGAACCAGCTTTCAGTTTTATTGATCTTTGCTATTGTTTTCTTTGTTTCTATTTCATTTATTTCCGCTCTGATCTTTATGATTTCTTTCCTTCTCCTAACTTTGGGTTTTGTCTTTTCTTCTTTCTCTAGTTCCTTTAGGTGTAAGGTTTGATTGTTTGTTTAAGATTTTTTTTGTTTCTTGAGGTAGGCTTGTATAGACTATAAACTTGTTGGGTGCATATGTATTTATCATTGTTATATATTCTTCTTGGATAGATCCCTTGATCATTATTTAGTGTCCTTCCTTGTCTCTTGTAACATTCTTAATGTTAACGTCTATTTTATCTGATATGAGTATAGCTATTCCAGCTTTCTTTTGATTTCCATTTGCATGGAATATCTTTTTCCATCCCCTCACTTTCAGTGTGTATGTGTCTCTATGTCTGAAGTGGGTCTCTTGTAGACAGCATATATATGGGTCTTGTTTTTGTATCTATTCAGCAAGACTGTGCCTTTTGATTGGAGCACTTAATCCATTCACGTTTAAGTTAGTTATCTATATGTATGTTCCTGTGACTATTTTCTTAATTGTTTTGGGTTGTGTTTGTAGGTCCTTTTCTTCTTTTGTGTTTCCCACTTAGAGAAGTTCCTTTAGCATTTGTTTTAGAGCTGGTTTGGTGGTGCTGAATTCTCTTAGCTTTTGCTTGTCCATAAAGCTTTTGATTTCTCCATTGAATCTGAATGAGATCCTTGCTGGGTAGAGTAATCTTGATTGTAGGTTCTTCCCTTTCATCACTTTAAGTATATCATGCCACTCCCTTCTGGCTTGTAGAGTTTCTGCTGAGAAATCAGCTGTTAACCTTATGGGAGTTGCCTTGTATATTATTTGTCATTTTCCCTTGCTGCTTTCAATAATTTTTCTTTGTCTTTAATTTTTGCTAATTTGATTACTATGTGTCTCGGTGTGTTTCTTCTTGGGTTTATCTGGTATGGGACTCGCTGGGCTTCCTGGACTTTGGTGGCTATTTCCTTTCCCAGGTTAGGGAATTTTTTTACTATAATCTCTTCAAATATTTTCTCAGGTCCTTTCTCTCTCTCTTCTCCTTCTGGGACCCGTATAATGCGAATGTTGTTCTGTTTAATGTTGTCCCAGAGGTCCCTTAGGCTGTATTCATTTCTTTTCATTCTTTTTTCTTTATTCTGTTCTGCAGCAGTGAATTCCACCATTCTGTCTTCCAGGTCACTTCTCCGTTCTTCTGCTCAGTTATTCTGCTATTGATTCCTTCTAGTGTAGTTTTCATTTCAGTTATTGTATTGTTCATCTCTGTTTGTTCATTCTTTAATTCTTCTAGGTCCTTGTTACACATTTCTTGCATCTTCTTGATCTTTGCCTGCATTCTTTTTCCTAGGTCCTAGATCATCTTCACTATCATTATTCTGAATTCTTTTCCTGGAAGTTTGCCTATCTCTACTTAATTTAGGTGTTTTTCTGAGGTTTTATCTTGTTCCTTCATGTGGTACATAGCCCTCTGCCTTTTTGTCTTGTCTATCTTTCTGTGAATGTGGTTTTTGTTCCACAGACTGCAGGATTGTAGTTCTTCTTGTTTCTGTCTGCCCTCTGGTGGATGAGGCTATCTAAGAGGTTGATGGGAGGGACTGGTGGTGGATAGAGCTGACTGTTGCTCTGGTGGGCAGAGGTTAGTAAAACTTTAATCCACTTGACTGTTGATAGGTGGGGCTAGGTTCCCTCCCTGTTCGTTCTTTGGCCTGAGGCAACCCAACACTGGAGCCTACCTGGGCTCTTTGGTGGGGCTAATGACAGACTCTGGGAGGGCTCACGCCAAGGTGTACTTCCCAGAACTTCTGCTGCCAGTGTCCTTGTCCCCATGGTGAACCACAACTCCCACCCCCCACCTCTGCATGAGACCCTCCAACACTAGCAGGTAGGTCTGGTGCAGCCTCCCCTGAGATCACTGCTCCTTCCCCTGGGTCCCAATGCACACACTGCTTAGTGTGTGCCCTCCAAGAGTGGAGTCTCGGTTTCCTCCAGTCCTGTCAAAGTCCTGCAATCAATTCCCACTAGGCTTCAAAGTCTGATTCTCTAGAAATTCCTCCTTCCGTTGCCGGACTCCCAGGCTGAGAAGCCTGACATGGGGCTCAGGACCTTCACTCCAGGGGGGACACTTCTGTTGTATAAGTGATCTCTAGTCTGTGAGTCACCCACCCAGCAGTTATGGGATTTGATTTTATTGTGATTACGCCCCTCCTACCATCTCATTTTGGCTTCTCCTTTGTCTTTGGATGTGGGGTATCTTTCTTGGTGAGTTCCAGTGTCCTCCTGTCAATGATTGTCCAGCAGCTAGTTGTGATTCTGGTGTTCTCACAGGAGGGAGTGAGAGCATGTCTTTCTACTCCGCATCTTGGTTCCTCTCTCTTCACTAGAGAATTTTAAATTTCATTTATTGTGTTGTTCATCTCTGTTTCTTTGCTCTTTAGTTCTTCTATGTCCTTGTTAAACGTTTTTAAAATTTTCTCCATTCTATTTCCAAGATTTTGGATCATCTTTGCTATCATTATTCTGAATTATTTTCCAAGTAGACTGCCTATTTCCTCTTCATTTGTTAGGTCTGGTGGGTATTTGCCTTGCTACTTCATCTGCTGCGTGCTTCTCCGTCTTCTCATTTTGCTTAACTCTACTGTGTTTGGGGTCTGCATTTTGCAGGCTGCACGTTCGTAGTTTCTGTTGTTTTTGGTGTCTGTCCCCAGTGGCTAAGGTTGGTTCAGTGGGATGTGTAGGTTTCCTGGTGGAGGGGACTAGTGCCTCTTTTCTGGTGGATGAGGCTAGATATTGTCTTTCTGCTGGGCAGGACCACGTCTGGTGGTGTGTTTTGGGGCATCTGTGGCCTTATTATTATTTTAGGCAGCCTCTGTGCTAATAGATGGGTTGTGTTCCTGTATTGCTAGTTGTTTGGCATAGGGTGTCCTGCAGTGTAGCTTGTTGGTCATTGAGTGGAGATGGTCTGGACGGTGAGATGGAGATCTCGGAGATTATCAGTGATTGATATTATGTGGAGCTGGGAGGTCTCTTGTGGACCAGTGTCCTGAACTTGGCTCTCCCACCTCAGTGGCACCGCCCTGACGCAGGGCTGGAGCACTAAGTATCTGTCCTCCACACAGCTTTTGCACCGACCTAGTCTTGAAGCTCTCGCCACTGCTCCTCAAGCCGGTGCCCATCCTCTCTGATTTTTCTTATTTCCTTTCTTCTGCTGACTTTAGGCTTTGATTGTTCTTGGTATTTTTTAACATCTTTATTGGAGTATAATTGCTTTACAATGGTGTGTTAGTTTCAGCTTTATAACAAAGTGAATCAGTTATACATATACATATATCCCCATATCTCTTCCCTCTTGCTTCTCCCTCCCTCCCACTCTCCCTATCCAAACCCTTTATGTGTTCACATACCACAGAGCTGATCTCCCTCTGCTATACAGCTGCTTCTCACTAGCTATCTATTTTAAATTTGGTAATGTATATATGTCCAAGCCACTCTCTCACTTTGTCCCAGCTTAACATTCCCCCTTCCAGTATCCTCAACTCAATTCTCCAGTAGGTCTGTATTTTTTTAACATCTTTATTGGAGTATAATTGCTTTACAATGGTGTGTTAGTTTCAGCTTTATAACAAAGTGAATCAGTTATTCGTATATATATGTTCCCATATCTCTTCCCTCTTGTGTCTCCCTCTCTCCCACACTCCTTATCCCACCCCTCTAGGTGGTCACAAACCACTGAGCTGATCTCCCTCTGCTATGCGGCTGCTTCCCACTAGCTATCTATTTTACGTTTGGTAGTGTATATATGTCCATGCCACTCTCTCACTTTGTCACAGCTTACCGTTCCCCCTCCCCATATCCTCAAGTCCATTCTCTAGCAGGTCTGTGTCTTTATTCCCGTCTTACCCCTAGGTTATTCATGACCTTTTTTTTCTTCTTAGGTTCCATATATATGTGTTAGCATACAGTGTTTGTTTTTCTCTTTCTTACTTACTTCACTCTGTATGATAGACTCTAGTTCCATCCACCTCAATACAAATAACTCAATTTCATTTTATTTTTTTAAGATGTTGGGGGTAGGAATTAATTAATTTATTTATTTTTGCTGTGTTGGGTCTTTGTTTCTGGATGAGGGCTTTCTCTAGTTGTGGGAAACAGGGGCCACTCTTCATCGCAGTTTGCGGGCCTCTCACTATCACAGCCTCTCTTGTTGTGGAGCACAGGCTCCAGATTCTCAGGCTCACTAGTTGTGGCTCACAGGCCTAGTTACCCCGCAGAATGTGGAATCTTCCCAGACCAGGGCTCAAACCCATGACGCCTGCATTAACAGGCAGATTATCAACTACTGGGCGACCAGGGAAGCCCTCGTTTCTTTTTATGGCTCGTAATATTCTATTGTATATATGTGCAATATCTTCTTTATCCATTCATCTGTTGATGGACAGTTAGGTTGCTTCCACGTCCTGGCTATGGTAAATAAGGCTGCAATGAATATATTGGTACATGACTCTTTTTGAATTATGGCTTTCTCATGATATATGCCCAGTAGTGGGGTTGCTGGGTCATATGGTAGTTCTATGTGTAGTTTTTTAAGGAACCTCCATACTGTTCTCCATAGTGGCTGTATCAATTTACATTCCCACCAACAGTGCAAGAGTTATCCCTTTTCTCCACACCCTCTCCAGCATTTATTGTTTCTAGATTTTTTGATGACCGCCATTCTGACAGGTGTGAGATGATATCTCATTGTAGATTTGGTTAGTTTTTCTCTAATGATTAATGATGCTGAGCATTGTTTCATGTATTTGCTGGCAATCTGTATACCTTCTTGGGAGAAATGTCTATTTAGGTCTTATGCCCATTTTTAGATTGGGTTGTTTGGTTTTTTGATATTGAACTGCATGTGCTGCTTTTAAATTTTGGAAATTAATCCTTTGTCAGTTGCTTCATTTGCAAATATTTTCTCCCATTCTGAGGGTTGTCTTTTGGTCTTCCTTATGGTTTCCTTTGCTGTGCAAGCTTTAAGTCTCATTAGGTCCTATTTGTTAATATTTGTTTTTATTTCCATTTCTCTAGGAGGAGGGTCAAAAAAGATATTGCTGTGATTTATGCCATAGAGTATTCTGCCTATGTTTTCTCCTAAGAGTTTAATTGTTTCTGGACTTACATTTAGGTCTTCAATCCATTTTGAGTTTATTCTTGTGTATGGTGTTAGGGAGTGTTGTAATTTCAGTCTTTTACAGCTAGCTGTCCATTTCCCAGCACCACTTATTGAAGAGGCTGTCTTTTCTGCACTGCATGTTCTTACCTCCTCTGTCAAAGGTAAGGTGACCATATGTGCGTGGGTTTAAGTTTGGGCTTTCTATCCTGTTCCATTGATCTATATTTCTGTTTTTGTGCCAGTACCATACTGTCTTGATTACTGTAGCTTTGTAGTATAGTCTGAAGTCAGGGAGCCTGATTCCTCCAGCTTCGTTTTTCTTTCTCAACAATGGTTGGCTATTCGCCGTCTTTTGAGTTTCCATGCAAATTGTGAAAAAAGTTTTTCTAGTTCTGTGAAAAATTCCAGTGGTAATATGATAGGGATTGCATTGAATCTTCAAATTGCTTTGGATTGTATACTCATTTTCACAATGTTGATACTTCCAATCCAAGAACATGGTATATCTCTCCATCTATTTGTATCATCTTTAATTTCTTTCATCAGTGTCATAATTTTCTGCATACAGGTCTTTTGTCTCCTTAGGTAGGTTTATTCCTAGATATTTTATTCTTTTTGTTGTAATGGCAAATGGGAGTGTTTTCTTGATTTTACTTTCAGATTTTTCATCATTAGTGTATAGGAATGCAAGAAATTTCTGTACATTAATATTGTATCCTACTACTTTACCAAATTCGTTGATTATCGCTAGTAGTATTCTGCTAGAATCTTTACAATTCTCTATGCACAGAATCATGTCATCTGCAAACAATGACAGGTTACTTCTTTTCTGACTTGAATTCTTTTTATTTCTTTTCCTTCTCTGATTGCTGTGGCGAAAACTTCCAAAACTATGTTGAATAATAGTGGTGAGACTGGGCAACCTTGTCTTGTTTATGATCTTAGTGGAAATGGTTTCAGTTTTTCACCATTGAGGAGGATGTTGGCTGTGGGTTTGTCATATATGGCCTTTATTATGTTGAGGTAAGTTCCCTCTTTGCCTGCTTTCTTTTTCTTTTCACAAAAAAATTTCTTAGAACAAAAAATCTATTAGAATAAACCAACTTAGCAAAATTTGTTTGCAGAATATGAACTCAAAATACACGCATCACTCGCATATCTGTACATCAACAATGAAGAATCTGAAAAAGTTTGCCTTCTTTCTTGAGTGCTTTTATCATAAATGTGTGTTGATTCACAGAATTAATATTGTCAAAAGGTTTCTCTGCATCTATTGAGATGACCATATGGTTTTTCTCCTTCAATTTGTTAATATGGTGTATCACATTGATTGATTTGCGTATATTGAAGAACCCTAGCATTCCTGGGATAAACCCCACTTGATCATTGTGTATGATCCCTTTCATGTGCTGTTGGATTCTGTTTGCTACTATTTTATTGGGAAATTTTGCATCTATGCTCATCAGTGATATTGGCCTGTAGTTTTCTTTCTTTGTGACATCTTTGTCTGGCTTTGATATCAGATGGATAGTGGCCTCGTAGAATGCGTTTGGGCGTGTTCCTCCCTCTACTATATTTTGGAAAAGTTTGAGAAGGATAGGTGTCAGCTCTTCTCTAAATGTTTGATAGAATTGGCATGTGAAGCCATCTGGTCCTGGGAATGTGTGTGTTTGAAGATTCTTAATCACAGTTTCAATTTCAGTGCTTGTGATTGCTGTGTTCATATATTCTATTTCTTCCTGGTTCTGTCTCAGAGGGCTGTTCATTTCTACGAATTTGTCTTTTTCTTCCAGGTTGTCCATTTTACTCGCATATAGTTGCTTGTAGTAATCTGTCATAATCCTAGGTATTTTTGCAGTGTCACATCTTACTTCTCCTTTTTCATTTCTAGTTCCATGGATTTGAATAATCTCCCTTTATTTCTTGATGAGTCTGGCTAATGGTTTATCATTTTGTTTATCTTCTCAAGGAATTATCTTTCAGTTTTATTGATCTTTGTTATCATTTCCTTCATTTCTTTTTCATTTATTCCTGATCTGATCATTATGATTTCCTTCCTTGTGCTAACTCTGGGTTTCGTTTTTCTTCCTTCTGTAATTGCTTTAGGTGTAAGGTTAGGTTGCTTATTTGAGATATCTCTCTTTTTTTTTTTACATCTTTATTGAAGTATAATTGCCTTACAATGGTGTGTTAGTTTCTGCTTTACAACAAAGTGAATCAGTTATACATATACATATGTTCCCATAACTCTTCCCTCTTGCGTTTCCCCCACACACACACTCCCTATCCCACCCCTCTAGTTGGTCACAACGCACCAAGCTGACCTCCCTGTGCTATGCGGCTGCTTCCCAGTAGCTATCTATTTTACATTTGGTAGTGTATATATGTCCATGCCACTCTCTCATTTGGTCACAGCTTACCCTCCCCCCTCCCCTTATCCTCAAGTCCATTCTCAAGTAGGTCGGTGTCTTTATTCCTGTCTCACTCCTAGGTTTTTCATGACATTTTTTTAAATCCCATATATATGTTTTATCATACGGTATTTGTCTTTCTCTTTCTGACTTACTTCACTCTGTATGACAGACTTTAGGTCCATTCACCTCATTACAAATAGCTCAATTTCGTTTCTTTTTATGGCTGAGTAATATTCCATTGTATATATGTGCCACATCTTCTTTGCCCATTCATCCGATGATGGACAGTTAGGTTGTTTCATTTCCGGGCTATTGTAAGTAGAGCTGCAATGAACATTTTGGTACATGACTCTTTTTGAATTATGGTTTTCTCAGGGTATATGCCCAGTAGTGGGACTGCTGGGTCATATGGTAGAGGTACTTGAAGTTATTTGTTTTTTTTTTACGTCTTTCTGGAGTAAAATTGCTTTAAAATGGTGTGCAAGTTCCTCTCTGTAACAAAGTTAATCAGCTATACATATACATATACATATGTCCCCATATCTCCTCCCTCTTGCGTCTCCCTCCCACGCACCCTCACTATGCCACACCTCCAGGCAGACACAAAGGACGGAGCTGATCTCCCTGTGCTATGCGGCTGCTTCCCACTAGCTATCTACCTTATATTTGGTAGTGTATATATGTCCATGGCTCTATCTCACTTTACCACAGCTTAACCATCCCCCTCCCCATATCCTCAAGTCCATTCTCTGGTAGGTTTGTGTCTTTATTCCTGTCTTACCCCTAGGCTCTTTATAACAATTTTTTCTTAAAATCCATGTATATGTGTTAGCATATGGTATTTGTCTTTCTCTTTCTGACTTACTTCACTCTGTATGACAGACTCTTGGTCCATCGACCTCATTAAAAAGACCTCAATTTCATTTCTTTTTATGGCTGAATAATATTCCATTGTATACATCTGCTATATCTTCTTTAGGCATTCATCCAATGACGCACACTTAGGTTGTTTCCATCTCAAGGGTATTGTAAATAGAGCTGCAATGAACATTTTGTTACATGACTCTTTTGGAATTATGGTTTTCTCAGGGTATATGCTCAGTAGTGGGATTGCTGGGTTATATGGTAGTTTTATTTGTAGTTTTTTAAGGAATCTCCATATGGTTCTACATAGTGGCTGTACCAATTCACATTCCCACCAGCAGTGCAAGAGTGTTCCCTTTTCTCCACAGTCTCTCCAGAATTTATGGTTTCTAGATTTTTTTTCCTTTCTTTTTTTTTTAACATCTTTATTGGGGTATAATTGCTTTACAATGGTGTGTTAGTTTCTGCTTTATAACAAAGTGAATCAGTTATACATATACATATGTTCCCATATCTCTTCCCTCTTGCGTCTCCCTCCCTCCCACCCTCCCTATCCCACCCCTCCAGGCGGCCAAAAAACACTGAGCCGATATCCCTGTGCCATGTGGCTGCTTCCCACTAGCTATCTACCTTACGTTTATTAGTGTGTATATGTCCATGACTCTCTCTCGCCCTGTCACAGCTCGCCCTTCCCCCTCCCCATACCCTCAAGTCCGTTCTCCAGTAGGTCTGTGTCTTTCTTCCTGTCTTACCCCTAGGTTCTTCATGACATTTTTTTCTTCTTAAATTCCATATATATGTGTTAGCATACGGTATTTGTCTTTTTCTTTCTGACTTACTTCACTCTGTATGACAGACTCTAGGTCTATCCACCTCATTACAAATAGCTCAATTTCGTTTCTTTTTATAGCTGAGTAATATTCCATTGTATATATGTGTCACATCTTCTTTATCCATTCATCCGATGATGGACACTTAGGTTGCTTCCATCTCCGGGCTATTGTAAATAGAGCTGAAATGAACATTTTGGTACATGATTCTTTTTGAATTTTGGTTTTCTCGGGGTATCTGCCCAGTAGTCGGATTGCTGGGTCATATGGTAGTTTTATTTGTAGTTTTTTAAGGAACCTCCATACTGTTCTCCATAGTGGCTGAACCAATTCATATTCCCACCAGCAGTGCAAGAGTGTTCCCTTTTCTCTACACCCTCTCCAGCATTTATTGTCTGTAGATTTTTTAATGATGGCCATTCTGACTGGTGTGAGATGATATCTCATTGTAGTTTAGATTTGCATTTCTCTAATGATTAATGATGTTGAGCATTCTTTCATGTGTTTGTTGGCAGTCTGTATATCTTCTTTGGAGAAATGTCTATTTAGGTCTTGTGCCCATTTTTGGATTGGATTACTTGTTTTTTGCTAATGAGCTGCATGAGCTCCTTGTAAATTTTGGAGATTAATCCTTTGTCAGTTGCTTCATTTGGAAATATTTTCTACCATTCTGAGGGATGTCTTTTGGTCTTGTTTATGGCTTCCTTTGCTGTGCAAAAGCTTTTAAGTTTCATTAGGTCCCATTTGTTTATTTTTGTTTTTATTTCCATTACTCTAGGAGGTGGGTCAGAAAGGATCTTGCTGTGATTTATGTCATAGAGTGTTCTGCCTATGTTTTCCTCTAAGAGTTTGATAGTTTCTCTCCTTACATTTAGGTCTTTAATCCATTTTGAACTTATTTTTTGTATGCTGTTAGGGAGTGATCTAATCTCATACTTTTACATGTATCTGTCCAGTTTTCCCAGCACCACTTATTGAAGAGGCTGTCCTTTCTCCACTGTACATTCCTGCCACCTTTGTCAAAGATAAGGTGTCCATATGTGCGTGGGTTTATCTCTGCGTTTTCTATCCTGTTCCATTGATCTATCTTTCTGTTTTTGTGCCAGTACCATACTGTCTTGATTCCTGTAGCTTTGTAGTATAGTCTGAAGTCAGGGAGGCTGATTCCTCCAGCTCCTTTTTCGTTCTCAAGATTGCTTTGGCTATTCGGAGTCTTTTGTGTTTCCGTAAAAATTGTGAAAATTTTCTTGTAGTTCTGTGAAAAATGCCAGTGATAGTTTGATAGGGATTGCATTGAATCTATTGATTGCTTTGGGTAGTAGAGTCATTTTCACAATGTTGATTCTTCCAATCCAAGAACATGTTATATCTCTCCATCTATTTGTATCATCTTTAATTTCTTTCATCAGTGTCTTATAATTTTCTGCATAGAGGTCTTTTGTCTCCTTAGCTAGGTTTATTCCTAGATATTTTATTCTTTTTGTTGCAATGGTAAATGGGAGTGTTTTCTTGATTTCAGTTTCAGATTTTTCATCATTAGTATATAGGAATGTCAGAGATTTCTGTGAATTAATTTTGTATCCTACTAGTTGACCAAATTCATTGATTAGCTCTAGTAGTTTTCTGGTAGCATCTTTAGGATTCTCTATGTATAGGATCATGTCATCTGCAAACAGTGACAGCTTTACTTCTTCTTTTCCGATTTGGATTCCTTTTATTTCCTTTTCTTCTCTGATTTCTGTGGCTAAAACTTCCAAAACTATGTTGAATAACAGTGGTGAGAGTGGGCAACCTTGTCCTGTTCCTGATCTTAGTGGAAATACTTTTAGTTTTTCACCTTTGAGGATGATGTTGGCTGTGGGCTTGTCATATATGGCCTTTATTATACTGAGGAGAGTTCGCTCTTTGCCTACTTTCCGCAGGGTTTTTATCATAAATGGGTGTTGAAATTTGTCAAAAGCTTTCTCTGCATCTATTGAGATGATCATATGTTTTCTCCTTCAGTTTGTTAATATGGTTTATCACATTGATAGATTTGCGTTTATTGAAGAATCCTTACATTTCTGGAATACACTCCACTTGATCACAGTGTATGATCCTTTTAATGTGCTGTTGGATTCTGTTTGCTAGTATTTTGTTGAGGATTTTTACATCTATATTCATCAGTGATATTGGCCTATAGTTTTCTCTCTTTGTGACATCATTGTCTGGTTTCGGTATCAAGGTGATGGTGGCCTCGTAGAAGGAATTTGGGAGTGTTCCTCCCTCTGCTATATTTTGGAAGAGTTTGAGAAGGATAGGTGTGAGCTCTTCTCTAAATGTTTGATAGAATTCGCCTGTGAAGCCATCTGGTCCTGGTCTTTTGTTTGTTGGGGATTTTTAATCACAGTTTCAATTTCAGTGCTTTTGATTGGTCTGTTCATATTTTCTATTTCTTCCTGATTCAGTCTTGGCAGGTTGTGCATTTCTATGAATTTTTCCATTTCTTCCAGATTGTCCATTTTATTGACATAGAGTTGCTTGTAGTAATCTCTCATGATCTTCTTTATTTCTGCAGTGTCAGTTGTTACGTCTCCTTTTTCATTTCTAATTCTATTGATTTGAGTCTTCTCCCTTTTTTTCTTGATGAGTCTGGCTAGTGGTTTATCTATTTTGTTTATCTTCTCAAAGAACCAGCTTTTAGTTTTATTGATCTTTGTTATTGTTTCCTTCATTTCTTTTTCATTTATTTCCAATCTGATTTTTATGATTTCTTTCCTTCTGCTAGCTTTGGGGTTTTTTTTGTTCTTCTTTCTCTAATTGCTTGAGGTGCAAGGTTAGGTTGTTTATTCGAGATGTTTCCTGCTTCTTAAGGTGGGCTTGTATTGCTATAAACTTCCCCCTTAGAACTGCTTTTGCTGCATCCCGTAGGTTTTGGGTCGTTGTGTCTCCATTGTCATTTGTTTCTAGGTATTTTTTGATTTCGTCTTTGATTTCTTCAGTGATCACTTCATTATTAAGTAGTGTATTGTTTAGCCTCCATGTGTTTGTATTTTTTACAGATCTTTTCCTGTAATTCATATCTAGTCTCATGGCATTGTGATCGGAAAAGGTACTTGATACAATTTCAATTTTCTTAAATTTTCCAAGGCTTGATTTGTGCCCCAAGATATGATCTATCCTGGAGAATGTTCCATGAGCACTTGAGAAAAATGTGTATTGTGTTGTTTTTGGATGGAGTGTCCTATAAATATCAATTAAGTCCATCTTGTTTAATGTATCATTTAAAGCTTGTGTTTCCTTATTTATTTTCATTTTGGATGATCTGTCTATGAGTGAAAGTAGGGTGTTAAAGTCCCCTACTCTGATTGTGTTACTGTCGATTTCCCCTTTTATGGCTGTTAATATTTGCCTTATGTATTGAGTTGCTCCTATGTTGGGTGCATAAATATTTACAATTGTTATATTTTCTTCTTGGATCGATCCCTTGATCATTATGTAGTGTCCTTCATTGTCTCTTCTAATAGTCTTTATTTTAAAGTCTATTTTGTCTGATATGAGAATTGCTACTCCAGCTTTCTTTTGGTTTCCATTTGCATGGAATATCTTTTTCCATCCCCTTACTTTCAGTCTGTATGTGTCTCTAGATCTGAAGTGCGTCTCTTGTAGACAGCATATATAAGAATCTTGTTTTTGTATCCATTCAGCTAATCTGTGTCTTTTGGTGGGAACATTTAGTCCATTTACATTTAAGGCAATTATCGATATGTATGTTCCTATTCCCATTTTCTTAATTGTTTTGGGTTCTATATTATAGGCCTTTTCCTTCTCTTGTGTTTCTTGTCTAGAGAAGTTCCTTTAGCATTTGTTGTAAAGCTGGTTTGGTGGTGCTGAACTCTCTCAGCTTTTGCTTGCCTGTAAAGGTTTTAATTTCTCCATCAAATCTGAATGAGATCCTTGCTGGGTAGAGTAGTCTTGGTTGCAGGTTCTTCTCCTTCATCACTTTCAGTATGTCCTGCCATTCCCTTCTGACTTGCAGGTTTTCTGCTGAGAGATCAGCTGTTAACCTTATGGGGATTCCCTTGTGTGTTATTTGTTGTTTTTCCCTTGCTGCTTTCTCTGTATTTTTTTTTCATGGTATGCGGGCCTCTCACTGTTGTGGCCTCTCCCGTTGCAGAGCACAGGCTCCGGATGCACAGGCTCAGCGGCCATGGCTCACAGGCCCAGCTGCTCTGCACCATGTGGGATCTTCCCAGACCAGGGTACGAACCCATGTCCCCTGCATCGGCAGGCGGACTCTCAACCACTGCACCACCAGGGAAGCCCTGTATTTAATTTTTGACAGTTTGATTAATATGTGTGTTGGCATATTTCTCCTTGTATTTATCCTGTATGGGACTCTCTGTGCTTCCTGGACTTGATTAACTATTTCCTTTCCCATAGTAGGGAAGTTTTCAACTATAATCTCTTCAAATATTTTCTCAGTCCCTTTCTTTTACTCTTTTTCTTCTGGAACCGCTATAATTCGAATGTTGGTGCATTTAATGTTGTCCCAGAGGTGTCTGAGACTGTCCTCAGTTTTTTTCATTCTTTTTTCTTTATTCTGCTCTGCAGTAGTAATTTCCACTATTTTATCTTCCAGGTCACTTATCCATTCTTCTGCCTCAGTTATTCTGTTATTGATCCCATCTAGAGTATTTTTAATTTCATTTATTGTGTTGTTCATCATTGTTTGTTTCATCTTTAGTTCTTCTAGGTCCTTTTTATATGTTTCTTGCATATTGTCTATTCTATTTCCAAGATATTAGATCACCTTTACTATCATTATTCTGAATTCTTTTTCAAGCAGACTGCCTATTTCCTCTTCATTTGTTAGATCTTTTCGGTTTTTGTCTTGCTTCTTCATCTGCTGTGTGTTTTTCTGTCTTCTCATTTTGCTTATCTTACTGTGCTTCAGGTCTCCTTTTTTCAGGCTGCATGTTTGTATTTCCTGTTGTTTTTGGTGTCTCTCCCCAGCGACTAAGGTTGGTTCAGTGGTTTGTGTAGGCTTCCCGGTGGAGAGACTAGTGCCTGTGTTCTGGTGGATGAGGCTGGATCTTTTCTTTCTGGTGGGCAGCTCCACGTCTGGTGGTGTGTTTTGGGGTGTCTGTGGACTTATTATGATTTTAGGCAGCCTCTCTGATAATCGGTGGTGTTGTGTTCCTGTCTTGCTAGTTGTTTGGCATAGGGTGTCTAGCACTGTATCTTGCTGGTCATTGAGTGAAGCTGGGTGCTGGTGTTGAGATGGAGATCTCTGGGAGTTTTTCACCGTTTGATATTATGTGTACCTGAGAGGTCTTTTGTGGACCAGTGTCCTGAATATGGCTCTCCCACCTCAGGGGCACAGCACTGACTACCAGCTGCAGGACCAAGAGCATTTCATCCACGTGGCTCAGAATAAAAGGGGGAAAAAGTAGAAAGAAAGAATTAGTAGAAGTAGAAAGAAGGAAAGAAAGAAGAAAGAAAGGAGGGAGGTAGGGATGGAGGGAGGAAGGAAAGAAGGAAGGAGGGAAGGAAGAAAAAAAGAAAGAAAGAACATAAAGTAAAATAAAATAAAGTAAGATAAAATATAATAAATTTATTAAAATAAAAATAATTATTAAGAAAGAAAATTTTTAAAAAAACGGATGGATAGAACCCTAGGACTAATGGCGGCAGCAAAGCTATACAGAAAAAATCTCACACAGAAGGATACACATACACACTCACAGAAAGAGGAAAAAATCATAAATCTGGCTCTCAAAGTCCACCTCCTCAATTTGGGATAATTCGTTGTCTATTCATGTATTCCACAGATGCAGGGTACATCAAGTTAATTGTGGAGCTTTAATCCGCTGCTTCTGAGGCTGCTGGGAGAGATTTCCCTTTCTCTTCTTTTTTCTCACAGCTCCCAGGGGCTCAGCTTTGGATTTGGCCCCGCCTCTGCATGTAGGTCGCCGGTGGACGTCTGTGTGCTCAGACAGGACGGGGTTCAAGGAGCAGCTGCTTTGGGGACTCTGGCTCACTCAGGCCGTGGGGAAGGAGGGGCAAGGAGTGCGGGGCAAGCCTGCGGCGGCAGAGGCCAGCGTGACGTTTCACCAACCTGAGGCGCGCCGTGCATTCTCCCGGGGAAGTTGGCCCTGGATCCCGGGACCCTGGCAGTGGCGGGCTGAACAGGCTCCCTGGAAGGGGGGTGTGGATAGTGACCTGTGTGAGCACACAGGCTTCTTGGTGGCGGCAGCAGCAGCCTTAGCGTCTCATGCACGTCTCTGGGGTCCGTGCTGATAGCCTCGGCTCACGTCCATCTCTGGAGCTCCTTTAAGCAATGCTCTTAATCCCCTGTCCTCTCTCACGAGGATACAAAGAAGGAAGAAAAAGTCTCTTGCCTCTTCAGCAGGTCCAGACTTTCCCCAGCACTCACTCCTGGCTAGCCGTAGTGCACTAACCCCCTTCAGGCTTTGTTCAGGCCGCCAACCCCAGTCCTCTCCCTGCGCTCTTACTGAAGCCCGAGCCTCAGCTCACAGCCCCGCCCGCCCAGGCGGGTGAGCAGACAAGCCTCTCGGGCTGGTGAGTGCTGGTCGGCACCGATTCGCTGTGGGCGAACCTCTCCGCTTTGCTCTCCACAACCCTGTCACTGCACTCTCATCCACGGCTCCGAAGCTTACCCCTCCACCACCCGCAGTCTCCGCCCATGAAGGGGCTTCCTAGTGTGTGGAAACATTTCCTCCTTCACAGCACCCTCCCGCTGGTGCAGGTCCCTTCTCTTTTCTTTTGTCTCTGTTTATTCTTTTTTCTTTTGCCCTACCCAGGTACGTGGGGGAGTTTCTTGCTTTTTGGGAGGTCTGAGGTCTTCTGCCAGCGTTCAGTAGGTGTTCTGTAGGAGTTGTTCGACGTATAGATGTTTTTCTGGTGTATCAGTGGGTAGGAAATTGATCTCCGCGTCTTATTCTTCCGCCATCTTCCCCTTCTCCCCCAATGGGTGTGTTTTCTTAATTTCACTTTCAGAGTTTTCATCATTAGTGTATAGGAATGCAAGAGATTTCTGTGCATTAATTTTGTATTCTGCTACTTTACCAAGCTCTAGTAGTTTTCTGGTAGCATCTTTAGGATTCGGTATGTATACTATTATGTAATCTGCAAACAGTAACAGCTTTACTTCTTCTTTTCCGATTTGAATTCCTTTTATTTCCTTTTCTTTTCTGATTACTGTGTCTAAAAATTCCAAAACTATATTGAATAAGAGTGGTGAGAGTGGGCAACCTTGTCTTGTTCCTGATCTTAGTGGGAATGGTTTCCATTTTTTACCATGGAGGATGATGATGGCTGTGGGTTTGTCATATATGGCCCTTATTCTGTTGAGGAACGTTCCCTCTATGCCTACTTTCTGGACGGTTTTTATCATAAATGGGTGTTGAATTTTGTCAAAACTTTCTCTGCGTCGATTGAGATGATCATATGGTATTTATCCTTCAATTTGTTAGCATAGTGTATCACTTTGATTGATTTGGGTATATTGAAGAATCCTTGCATTCCTGGAATAAACCCCACTTGCTCATGGTGTATGATCCTTTTAATGTGCTGTTGGATTCTGTTTGGTGGTATATTGTTGAGGATTTTTGCATCTATGTTCATCAGTGATATTGGTCTGTAGTTTTCTTTCTTTGTGACATCCTTGTCTGGTTTTGGTATCAGGGTGATGGTGGCCTTGTAGAATGAGTTTGTGAGTGTTCCTCCCTCTGCTATATTTTGGAAGAGTTTGAGGAGGATAGGTGTTAGCTCTTCTCTAAATGTTTGATAGAATTCGCCTGTGAAGCCATCTGGTCCTGGGCTTTTGTTTGTTTTAATATTTTAATCACAATTTGAATTTCAGTGCTTGTGATTGGTCTGTTCATATTTTCTATTTCTTCCTGATTCAGTCTTGGCAGGTTGTGCATTTCTAAGAATTTGTCCATTTCTTCCAGGTTGTCCATTTTATTGGCATAGATTTGCTTGTAGTAATCTCCCATGATCTTTTGTATTTGTGCAGTGTCACTTGTTACTTCTCCTTTTTCATTTCTAATTCTATTGATTTGAGTCTTCTCCTTTTTTTTCTTGATGAGTCTGGCTAATGATGTATTAATTTTGTTTATCTTCTCAAAGAACTAGCTTTTAATTTTATTGAATTTTGCTATCATTTCCTCATTATTTTTCATTTATTTCTGATCTGATCTTTATGATTTTTTTCCTTGTAGTAACTTGCGGTTTTTTTGTTCTTCTTTCTCTAATTTATTTAGGTGC
This sequence comes from Lagenorhynchus albirostris, assembly GCF_949774975.1. Lineage (NCBI taxonomy): Eukaryota > Metazoa > Chordata > Mammalia > Artiodactyla > Delphinidae > Lagenorhynchus > Lagenorhynchus albirostris. The sequence goes on along the minus strand of NC_083116.1, from coordinate 82,661,457 downwards.
ACGTGTAGGTTGTTTATTTGAGATATTTCCTGTTTTTTAAGGTAGGATTGTATTGTTATAAACTTCCTTCTTAGAACTGCTTTGGCTGCATCCCATAGGTTTGGGGTTGTCATGTCTCCATTGTCATTTGTTTCTAGGTTTTTTTTTATTTTCTCTTGGATTGCTTCAGTGATCACATCGTTATTAAGTAATGTATTGTTTAGCCTCCATATGTTTGTGTTTTTTACAGATCTTTTCTTGTAATTGATATCTAGTCTCATAGCATTGTGGTTGGAAAAGGCACTTGATTCAACTTCAATTTTCTTAAATTAACCAAGGCTAGATTTGTGACCCAATATAGGATGTAACCTGGAAAATGTTCCATCAGCACTTGAGAAAAATGTGTATTCTGCTGTTTTTGGATGGAATTACCCATAAATATCAATTAAGTCCATCTTGTTTAATGTATCATTTAAAGTTTGTGTTTCCTTATTTATTTTCATTTTGGATGATCTGTCCACTGGTGAAAGTGGGGAGTTAAAGTCCCCAAATACAAATGTGTTACTGTCGATTTCCCCTTTTGTGGACATTAGTATTTGCCTTATGTATTGAGGTGCTCCTATGTTGGGTGCATAAATATTTACAATTGTTATATCTTCTTCTTGGATCGATCCCTTGATCATTATGTAGTGTCCTTCATTGTCTCTTCTAATAGTCTTTCTTTTAAAGTCTATTTTCTCTGATATAAGAATTGCTACTCCAGCTTTCTTTTGGTTTCCATTTGCATGGAATATCTTTTTCCATCCCCTTACTTTCAGTCTGTATGTGTCTCTAGGTCTGAAGTGGGTCTCTTGTAGACAGCATATATATGGGTCTTGTTTTTGTATCCATTCAGCCAATCTGTGTCTTTTGGTGGGAGCATTTAGTCCATTTACATTTAAGGTAATTATCGATATGTATGTTCCTATTCCCATTTTCTTAATTGTTTTGGTTTCATTACTGTAGGTCTTTTCCTTCTCTTGCCTAGAGAAGTTCCTTTAGCATTTGTTGTAAAGCTGGTTTGGTGATGCGGAACTCCCAGCCTTTGCTTGTCTGTAAAGGTTTTAACTTCTCCATCAATTCTGAATGAGATCCTTGCTGGGTAGAGTAACTTGGTTGTAGGTTTTTCTCCTTCATCACTTCAAATATGTCCTGCCAGTCCCTTCTGACTTGCAGAGTTTCTGCTGAACGATCAGCTGTTTACCTTATGGGGATTCCCTTGTGTGTTATTTTTGTTTTTCCCTTGTTGCTTTTAATATGTTTTCTTTGTATTTTATTTTTGACTGTTTGATTAATATGTGTCTTGGCATGTTTCACCTTGGATTTATCCTATATTGGACCCTCTGTGCTTCCTGGACTTGATTAACTATTTCTTTTCCCATATTAGAGCAATTTTCAACTATAATCTCTTCAAATATTTTCTGAGTCCATTTCTTTTTCTCTTCTTTTTCTGGGACCCCTATAATTTGAATGTTGGTGCATTTAATATTGTCCCAGAGGTATCTGAGACTGTCCTCAATTGTTTTCATTCCTTTTTCTTTATTCTGCTCTGCAGTAGTTATTTCCATTATTTTATATTCCAGGTCACTTATCCATCCTTCTGCCTAGTTATTCTGCTGTTGATCCTTTTAGAGACTTTTAAATTTCATTTATTGTGTTGTTCATCATTGTTTGCTTGCACTATAGTTCTTCTAGTTCCTTATTAAACGTTTCTTGTATTTTCTCCATTCTATATCCAAGATTTTGGATCATCTTTCCTATCATTATTCTGAATTCTTTTTCAGGTACACTGCCTATTTCCTCTTCATTTGTTAGGTCTGGTGGGTTTTTCCTTGCTCCTTCATCTGCTGTGTGTTTCTCTCTCTTCTCATTTTGCTTGACTTACTGTGTTTGGGATCTCCTTCTCACACGCTGCAGGTGTGTAGTTCCCATTGTTTTTGGTATATGTCCCCAGTTGCTAAGTATGGTTCAGTGGGCTGTGTAGGCTCCCTGGTGGAGGGGACCTTTGCCTGTGTTCTGGTGGATGAGGCTGGTTCCTGTCTTTCTTGCAGGCAGATCCAAATCTGATGGTGTGTTTTGGAATGTCTGTGACCTTATAATGATTATCAGCAGCCTCTCCGTTAATGGCTGAGGTTGTGTGGATCTCTTGCTTTTTTTAGGCATAGGGTGTCCATTACTGTAGGATGCTGTTCGTTGAGTGGATCTGCGTCTTGGCACTGAGATGGACATCTCTGTGAGATTTTCGCCATTTTTTCTTACATGGAGCTGGGAGGCCTTTTGTGGACCATTGTCCTGAACTTGGCTGTCCCACCTCAGAGGTAAAGCCCTGATGCCTGGCTGAAGCACCAAGAGCCTGTCATCCACATGGCTCAGAATAAAAGGGAGAGGGGAGGAGCTTCAAGATGGCGGAAGAGTAAGATGCGGAGATCACCTTCCTCCCCACAGATACATAAGAAATACATCTACATGTGGAGCAGCTCCTACAGATCATCTACTGAAAACTGGCAGAAGACCTCAGACCTCCCAAAAGTCAAGAAGCTCCACACATACCTGGGTAGGGCAAATGAAAAAAGAACTAAAGACAAAGAATAGTGATGGGACCTGCACCAGTAGGAGGGAGCTATGAATGAGGAAATGTTCCACACACTAGGAAGCCCCTTTGCAGGGGGTGACTGTGTTTGGCGGCAGAGGGAGCTTCAGAGCCATGGAGGAGAGTGCAGCATCAGGGGTGCAGATGCAAATGGAGAGATTCCCACACAGAGCATTGGTGCTGACCAGCACTCACTAGCCCGAGAGTCTTTTCTGCTCACCTGCCGGGACGCGTGGGGACTGGGAGCTGAGGCATTGTCTTCGGAGTTCGGATCCCAGGGAGAGCACTGGGGTTAGCTGTGTGAACACAGCCTGAAGGGGGCTAGTTCACCACAGCTAGCTAGGAGGGAGTCCGGGGAAAAGACTGGAGCTGATGAAGAGACAAGAGACATTTTCTTGCTTCTTTGTTTCATCGTGCATGAGGAGACGGGATTAAGAACACCACTTAAAGGCCCTCCAGAGACAGGCACGAGGTGCGTCTATCAGCATGGGCCCCAGAGATGGGCATGAGAGGTTAAGGCTGCTGCAGCAGGCACCCAAAATCCTGTGTGCAAGCACAGGTCACTGTCCACCTCTGCCCTCCCGGGAATCTTTGCAGCCTGCCACTGCCAGGTCCCATGAAGCAGGGACAATTTACCCAGGAGAGCGCACGGTGAGCCTCAGACTGGTGCAACGTCATGTCGGGCTCTGCCGCCACAGGCTCCCCCCACATCCGTACCCCTCCTCCCCCCAGGCTGAGTGAGCCAGAGTCCCCGAATCAGCTTTAACCCCGTCCTGTATTAGCGAAGAACAGATGGCCTCAGATGACCTACATGCAGAGGCGGGGTCAAATACAAAGCTGAATCCAGGAGCTGTGCGAAAAAAGAAGAGAAAGGGAAATTTCTCCCAGCACCCCCAAGAGCAGTGGATTAAATCTCCACAGTCAACTTGATGTATCCTGCATCTGTGGAATACCTGAATAGACAATGACTCATAACAAACTGACGAGGTGGACTTTGGGAGCAGCGATCTATATATATTTTATCCTTTTTCTCTTTTTCTGAGTGTGTATGTGTATGCTTCTGTGTGTGATTTTGTCTGTGTAGCTTTGCTTTAACCATTTGCTTTAGGGTTCTGTCTGTCCATTTTTTTTTAACTACTTAAAAGTTTTTTTTCTTAATAATTGTTTGTTCATTTTTATATTAATGACTTTATTTTATTTTACTTTATATTATTTTATCTTCTTCTCTCTTTCTTTTCTCCCTTTTATTCTGAGCCATGTGGAGGACAGGCTCTTGGCACTCAGGCCAGTCATCAGGGCTGTGCCACTGAGGTGGGAGAACGAAGTTCAGGACACTAGTCCACAAAAGACCTCCCAGCTCCATGTAAAAATCTCCCAGAGATCTCCATCTCAATGACAAGACCCAGCTTCACTCAATGACCAGCAAGCTACAGTGCTGGACACGCTATGCCAAACAACTAGCAAGATAGGAACAAAATGCCACCCATTAGCAGAGAGGCTGCCTAAAACCATAATAAGGCCACAGACACCCCAAAACACACCAACAGACGTGGACCTGCCCTCCAGAAAACAAGATCCAGCCTTATCCAACAGAACACAGGCAAGTGTCCCTGCCACCAGGAAGCCTACACAACCCATTTAACCAACCAACTTTAGCCACTGGGGACAGACACCAAAAACAACGGGCACTACGAAACTGCAGCATGCGAAAAGGAGACCACAAACACATTAATTTAAGCAAAATGAGAAGGCAGAAAAACACAGCAGATGAAGGAACAAGGAAAAACCGACCAGACCTAACAAATGAAGAGGAAATAGGCAGTCTACCTGAAAAAGAATTCAGAATAATGATAGTAAAGATATCCAAAATCTTGGAAATAGAACGGAGAAAATACAAGAAACTTTTAATTAAGACCTAGAAGAAATAAAGAGCAAAAAAGCAATGATGAACAACACAAAAAAATGAAATTAAGAATTCTCTAGAAGGGATCAATAGCAGAATAACTGAGGCAGAAGAACGGATAAGTGACCTGGAAGATAAAATAGTGGAAATAAGTACTGCAGAGCAGAATAAAGAAAAAAGAATGAAAAGAACTGAGGACAGTTTCAGAGACCTCTGGGACAATATTAAATGCACCACCATTTGAATTATAGGGGTCCCAGAAGAAGAAGAGAAAAAGAAAGTGACTGAGAAAATATTTGAAGAGATTATAGTTGAAAACTTCCCTAATATGGGAAAGGAAATAATTAATCAAGTCCAGGAAGCACAGAGAGTCCCATACAGGTTAAATCCAAAGAAAAACATGCCAAGACACATATTAATCAAACTATCAAAAATTAAATACAAAGAAAACATATTAATATCAGCTAGGGAATAGCAAGAAGTAACACATAAGGGAATCCCCATAAGGTTAACAGCTGATCTTTCAGCAGACACTCTGCAAGCCAGAGGGGACTGGCAGGACATATTTAAAATGATGAAGGAGAAAAACCTACAAACAAGATCACTCTAACCAGCAAGAATCTCATTCAGATTTGATGGTGAAATTAAAAGCTTACAGACAATCAAACGCTAAGAAAATTCAGCACCACCAAACCAGCTTTACAACAAATGCTAAAGTACCTTTTCCAGGCAGGAAACACAAGAGAAGGAAAAGACCTATAATAATAAACTGAAAACAATTAAGAAAATGGGAATAGAAACATACATATCGATAATTACCTTAAATGTAAGTGGATAAAATGCTCCAAGCAAAGGACACAGACTTGCTGAATGGATACAAAAACAAGACCAGTATATGTGCTGTCTATGAGAGACACACTTCAGACCTAGGGACACATACAGACTGAAAGTGAGGGGATGGAAAAAGATATTCCATGCAAATTTGAATCAAAAGAAAGCTGGAGTAGCAATTCTCATATCAGACAAAATAGACTTTAAAATAAAGACTATTAGAAAAGACAAAGAAGGACACTACATAATGATCAAAGGATCGATCCAAGAAGAAGATATAACAATTGTAAATATTTATGCACCCAATATAGGAGCACGTCAATACATAAGGCAAATACTAACATCCATAAAAGGGGAAATCGAGAGTATAAAAATCATAGTATGGGACTTTAACACACCACTTTCACTAATGGACAGATCATCCAAAATGAAAAAAAATAAGGAAACACAAGCTTTAAATGATACGTTAAGCAAGATGGACTTAATTGATATTATAGGACATTCTAACCAAAAAAAAAAAACAAAACAAAACAGAATACACATTCTTCTAAAGTGCTCATGGAACATTCTCCAGGATAGATCATATCTTGGGTGACAAATCAAGCCTTGGTAAACTTACGAAAATTGATATCATATCAAGCACCTTTTCCAACCACAGCGCTGTGAGAATAGATATCAGTTACAGGAAAACATCTGTAAGAAATACAAGCAAATGGAGGCTAAACAACACACAGACCTACTAATCAATGGACTTGAGAATATGGGAAGGGGTAAGCTGTGACAAAGTGAGACATTTTCATGGACATATATACACTACCAAATGTAAAATAGTTACTTGGTGGGAAGCAGCCGCATAGCACAGGGATATCAGCTCAGTGGTTTTGGACCACCTAGAGGGGTGGGATCAGAAGAGTGGTAGGGAGGGAGACAAAAGAGGGAAAAGAAATGGGAACATATGTATATGTATAACTGATTCACTTTGTTATAAAGCAGAAACTAATACACCATTGTAAAGCAATTATACTTCAATAAAGATGTAAAAAAAAACTTACAAAAATAAAAATAAAAAGTTGTTATGTGTAGGTAGTGAGGTTAAAGACAATTTAATTGAAAGTATTGCATATTTTTACATCAATTGTTATGATGACCAGATTCCTATGTAAATAAAATTATAAATAGCTATACAAAAAATATTTTAAAAAGAATAAGAAAAACACACTACATAATAATCAAGAGATCACTGAAAAAATCAAAGAGGAAATCAAAAAAAACATAGAAACAAATGACAGTGAACAGAAAACAACCCAAAACCTATGGGATGCAGCAAAAGTAGTTCTAAGAGGGAAGTTTGTACCTATACAAGCCTACCTTAAGAAACAAGAAACATCTAAAATAACCTAACCATACACTTAAAGCAATTAGAGAAAGAGGAACAAAATATCCCCAAAGTTAGCAGAAGGAAAGAAACATAAAGATCAGATCCGAAATAAATGAAAAAGAAATGAAGGAAATGATAGCAAAAATCAGTCAAACTAAAACTGGTTCTTTGAGAAGATACACAAAATTGATAAACCATTAGCCAGACTTATCAAGAAAAAAAGGGAGAAGACTCAAATCTATAGAATTAGAAATGAAAAAGGAGAAGTAACAACTGACACTGCAGAAATACAAAAGATCATGGGAGAAGACTACAAGCAACTCTATGCCAATAAAATGGACAAACTGGAAGAAATGGACAAATTCTTAGAAATGCTCAACCTTCTGAGACTGAAACAGGAAGAAATAGAAAATATGAACAGAAAAATCACTAGCACTGAAATAGAAACTGTGATTTAAAATGTTGCAACAAACAAAAGCCCAGGACCAGATGCCTTCACAGGAGAATTCTATCAAACATTTAGAGAAGAGCTAATACGTATCCTTCTCAAACTCTTCCAAAATATAGCAGAGGGAGGAACACTCCCAAACTCATTCTACGAGGCCACCATCACCCTGATACCAAAAACAGACAAGGATGTCACAAAGAAAGAAAACTACAGACCAATATCACTGATGAACATAGATGCAAAAATCTTCAACAAAATAGTAGCAAACAAAATCCAACATAACATTACAAGGATCATAAACCATGATCAAGTGGGGTTTATTCCAGGAATGCAAGGATTTTTCAATATACGCAAATCAATCAACGTGATACACTATGCTAACAAATTGAAGGATAAATACCGTATGATGATCTCAATCGATGCAGAGAAAGCTTTCTACAAAATTCAACACCAATTTATGATAAAAACCCTGCAGAAAGTAGGCATACAGGGAAATTTTCTCAACATAATAAAGGCCATATATGACAACCCCACAGTCAACATCATCCTCAATGGTGAAAAACTGAAACCATTTCCTCTAAGATCAAGAACAAGACAAAGTTATCTGCTCTTACCACTATTATTCAACATAGTTTTGGAAGTTTTAGCCAGAGCATCAGAGGAGAAAAAAAATAAAAGAACTCTATATTGGAAAAAAAGAAGTAAAGTTGTCACTATGTGCAGGTGACATGATATTATGCATAGAGAATCCTAAAGATGTTACCAGAAAGCTACTAGAGCTAATCAATGAATTTGGTAAAGTGGCAGGATATAAAATTAATGCTCAGAAATCTCTTACATTCCTATACTCTAATGATGAAAAATCTGAAAGTGATATTAAGAAAACTCTCCCATTTACCATTAAACCAAAATGAATAAAATATCTAGGAATAAACATACCTAAGGAGACTAAAGACTTGTATAAAGAAAATTATAAGACACTGGTGAAAGAAATTAAAGATGATACAAATAGATAGAGAGATATACCATGATCTTGGATTGGGAGAGTCAACATTGTGAAAATTACTATACTACCCAAAGGAATCTACAGATTCTATGCAATCCCTATCAAACTACCACTGGCATTTTTCACAGAACTACAAGAAAGTTTTCACAATTTGTATGGAAACACAAAAGACCCTGCATAGCCAAAGCAATCTTGAGAACGAAAAAAGGAGCTGGAGGAATGAGGCTCCCTGACTTCAGGCTATACTACAGTAATCAGGACAACATGGTACTACAACAAAAACAGAAATACAGATCAAGGGAACAGCATAGAAAGCCCAGAGATAAACCCACGCACATATGGTCACCTTTTCTTTGAGAAAGGATGCAAGAATATACAATGGCAAAAAGACAGCCTCTTCAATAAGTGGTGTTGGGAAAACTGGACAGCTACTTTTAAAAGAATTATGTTAGAATAATTCCTAACACCATACACAAAAATAAACTCAAAATGGATTAAATACCCATATGTAACGGCAGACACTATAAAACCCTTAGAGGAAAACATACAAAGAACACCCTGCGACATATATCACAGCATGATCCTTTTCGACCTACCTCCTAGAGAAATGGAAATTAAAACAAAAATAAGTAAATGGGACATACTGAAACTTAAAAGATTTTCCACAACAAAGGAAACCATAAACAAGATGAAAAGACAGCCCTCAGAATGGGAGAAAATATTTGCAAGTGAAGCACTGAAAAAGCATTAATCTCCAAAATATACAAGTAGCTCAGTATAAAAAAAACAAACAACAACAAAAAATTGCTAAAATAGGCAGAAGACCTAAATAGACATTTCTCCAAAAGGATATTCATATTGACAACAAACACATGAAAGGATGCTCAACATCACTAATCATTAGAGAAATGCAAATCAGAAGTACAATGAGATATCATCTCACACCGGTCAGAATGGCCATCATCAAAAAAATCTACAAACAATAAATACTAGAGAGGGTGTGGAGAAAACGGAACCCTCTTGCACTGTTAGTGGGAATTTAAATTGATACAGCCCCTATGGACAACAGTATGGAGGTTCCTTAAAAAACTAAAAATAGAACTACCATACAACCCAGCAATCTCACTACTGGGCATATACCCTGAGATAACCATAATTCAAAAAGAGTCATGTACCAAAATGTTCATGGCAGCTCTATTTACAATAGCCAGGACATGGAAGCAACGTAAGTGTCCATCAACAGAGGAATGGATAAAGAAGATGTGGCACATATATATATATAATGGAATATTACTCAGCCATAAAAAGAAACGAAATTGAGTTATTTGTAGTGAGGTGGATGGACTTTGAGTCTGTCATACAGAGTGAAGTAAGTCAGAAAGAGAAAAATAAATACCGTATTCTAACACATATATATGGAATTTAAGAAAAGAAAACAAAGGTCATGTAGCACCTAGGGGTAAGGCGGGAATAAGGACACAGACCTACTAGAGAATGGACTTGAGGATATGGGGAGGGAGAAGGGTAAGCTGTGACAAAGTGATAGAGTGCATGGACATATATCCATTACCAAACATAAAATAGATAGCTAGTGGGAAGCAGCCGCATCGCACATGGAGGTCAGCTCGCTGGTTTGTGACCACCTAGAGGGTGGGATATGGAGGGTGGGAGGGAGGGAGACGCATGAGGGAAGAGATATGGGAACATGTGTATATGTATAGCTGATTCACTTTGTTATAATGCAGAAACTAACACATCATTGTAAAGCAATTATACTCCAATAAAGATTTCAAAAAATGCTTCATTTTCAAGAAGATTCATAGAAAGAACTTTTTGACAAGTACGGGTTTCTGATAGCTTTCAGATCATGCCACTTAGCTCCATAAGAAATTGAAGAATTCTAGTGTAAACCCTGATGGTTTCATAAACTGTTAGCACAGGATTAATTACATAGCACTCAGTGAGTGAATGAATACTGTTACAATTTTATGTTTTTTGTCTAATATATTACTAGCTTTTAGTATTTTTCCCCAGATATAAAGAAGCATTTCCCATTAAGCTAATTATGATGTATAGCAACTTGGTAAATTATACTTTTGTGAGTAGAATTGAAGCATTTATCTTTTCTCTCTGCCTGTCCCCTCCAGAATTTGGAAACTTTTAGTGAGTGTCCTTATTTTTATGGCAATATAGTTATTTGCCTGTGTTTAGTAAGAATCTCTTCTCCTTATAAGAGGACTCAGTTGAAAATATGCGTTATGTTACCATGGCTTTGACTGAAATGTCATATATGGAAAATACATAAAATCAAGTGTGACCAGACAACTTCAAAGAGCTAAGGTGGACATTATGGAGTCACGAAGCCCCTTTGAAAGACAACAAGATCCTTTGCTGACAGGGTTCCCAGCAGCCTTTCCAAGTGAGTAAGGAAGTGCACTTTCTAACAAGTGCAGGGACCTCAAGATATTTTGGATGCCTACAAGAAAGTAATTTGCCTAAATCTGTAGATATGACAAACACAATCTGATGACACATCCTTGGCATTACTTTCCTGGACTTGAGACAATTTTTAAAAGTTCAAATTGAAATTCTTTATGAAAATTTCCACACAGCCAATTCAAAGGAGCCTTTAGGATCAATTAACCAGACTTATTTTGCACAAAACTTTGTCTTAATTTGCTAGATTTGGTTAAAATTAGGATAATCTAGAGACGAAAAATTATGTTTCGATAATATACCTTTGTGGATACTGAGGTTTTGTATATACTGAGGTTTTGTATTTATCATCTACATCCAAGATGTCTTCTTGTTGCTATGTTACATTATTGTAAGTTTAACTGAATTATTAAAAGGATATCCTGAGCTTGTTTCTGAAGTTGATCACAGTCTCTCTTTGGATGATGATCAGATGCCCCATGACGTACAACAAGGGGATTATGCATACTGGAAAAGGCATCATTTAAAGAACTAGCCCTCTAACCTAGATGAAAGAACCATTATCAGGTATTCTTAATAAACTCCTACACAGTGAAACTGAAGGAAATTGACTCTTGAATTCATATTTTCATTTAAGACAGCCTTTTAAATTGTACTGGTATATAGAAAGGATTTCTGACTTCAAATGAAACCCACATCAGGATGATAAGTAAATGACAACAGTAGACAGGTGACTCAAGAATCCGGGCCAGGCCTGTAAGACTTATCCTACTAATTCAATGTGAACTGTTTTCCAAATGTTTATCTCCTTATCAAAAGTATAATTTATTGTATTACTTCTAGCTATACTTTTGCTTCAGTGTTCAGGGGAAAGAGAAAATTCTCTAGTGAAGTTATCACAGAGTATAACTACTCATAACATGTAACACTTTTTGCTTTAAGTCCACTGCTAAAAGCACATGTACAATGTTTGTGTGACAATTCAGTATAACTAATAAAATGTATAGCATATAAAATGTTTCCCCAGGGCTTGCCTGGTGGCGCAGTGGTTGGGAGTCCGCCTGCCGATGCAGGGGACGCGGTTTCGTACCCTGGTCTGGGAGGATCCCACGTGCCGCGGAGTGGCTGGGCCCGTGGGCCGTGGCCGTGGCCGCTGGGCCTGCACGTCCGGAGCCTGTGCTCCGCAGTGGGAGGAGCCACAATGGTGAGAGACCCGCATACCGCAAAAAAAAAGTTTCCCCATCAGCATGTCTCTGTGTTAGTTTACTATGTCTGATTAGTTTTCCCCAACGTGGATAACTATATATATGTATATCCTAGGAGGGGAGATCAATATGGCAGAGTAAGAAGATGTGAAGCTTACCTCCCCCAACAAACACATCAAAAATACTTCTACATGTGGAGCAATTCACACAAAAATCTAACTGGAAACTGGCAGAAGAACTCCTATACAACCAAGGCTGCAAAAATGTTTCCCATGTAACTGGGTAGAACTGGGGGAAAAAAGCATAAGGTCAGGATCTGTGCCCCTGGGCAGAGTCTAAAAGGAAAAGAAAGATTGCATGAGCAGACTCTCACCCTGGGGAGTGAACCACAGTCCCAGGGCCTTATGTGGAATAGACAAGCCCCCTTTGCTGCTGGAAGAACCACTGGGACAGACAGAAGGACTGAGAAGCCTAGATTCCACTCATGAGGAGTGCGTAGGTGCTGGCTTGCCAACAGACAGGGCAGATGGAGAGAGTTCTGCACTGGCAACTGCTGCCTCAGCACGCTCCCCAATCTGAGCTGACAAACACCCCGACTCTGTTCACTCAACACCACAGTTTGACATGGGATATAGGGAAGTGAGGTCCTGACAAAAAACTTGATCTAGTGACACAAAGATACCCAGGGTGTCTGGGGAGTAGTCTGGATGAAGCAGCAGCAGCCATTTCTGGTGAATACTCAAACAGCACCACAGAGGTAGCCCTGATCTGTGAAGGCAACACAGCCACTTGAGCCCCCATGACCAACAAGCTGTGATCCCCATTCCCAGCCTAGTGAATTCTCTGGGTCTACCAACTCCACATCACAGCCTGGCACTGGATATGGGGCAGAAAGTTCCTTTGGGGCGGCAGATCTGAGACTGGTTCTCCAAACTCCTCACCTGGCTTCCTTGTAAATAAACCCTTTCTTTGCTGCAAACTTGAGCATCCCAGCATTTTGGCTTGCTATGTGTCAGGCAAACAAACTTGATTTGATAACTTTGGTGGGAAAAGTGGATATTCACATGCGAAGAACGAAGTAGGATCCTTATCTTACACCATATACAAAAATGAACACCCTGGTGGTGCAGTGGTTGGGAATCCGCCTGCCAATGAACAAGACACGGGTTCGAGCCCTGGTCCAGGAAGATCCCACATGCCACGGAGCAACTAAGCCCATGTGCCACAACTACTGAGCCTGCACTCTAGAGCCCGTGAGCCACAACTACTGAGCCCACGTACAGCAACTACTGAAGCCCATGTGACTAGAGTCCGTGCCCCGCAACAAGAGAAGCCACCACAATGAGAAGCCCGTGCACTGCAACAAAGAGTAGACCCTGCTCTCTGTAGCTAGAGAAAGCCCGTGCCCAGCAGCAAAGATCCAACGCAGCCAAAAATAAATAAATAAATATTTTTAAAAGTTAGAACTAAAACTATGAAACTCTTAGAAGAAAATAAAGGGTAAACAATTCATGAAACTTGATTTGGAAATGATTTTTTTTTACTGAAGTATAGTTGCATAATATTATACAAGTTATAAGTGTACAAAATTGTGATTCACAATTTTAAAGGCTATACTCCATTTATAGTTATTATAAAATATTTGCTATATTCTCTGTGTTGTAAAATATATTCTTGTAGCTTTTTTTTACCTAATAGTTTGTACCTCTTAAACCCCTACCCTTATATTTAGTAATGATTTCTTGAATATGACACCAAAATTGAAGGCTACAAAAGTAAAGATAGATAAATTTGAAAACATCAAAAACTTTTTAAAAAATGTGTATCAAATGACCCAATCAAGAGTTGGAAAAGGTAACCGATAGAATAGTAACCGATAGAATGGAAGAGACTATTTTCAACTTATATACTGATAGTTAATATTCACACCGAATAAAGAACTTCTACAACTCAACAACAACAAACCCAATTAAAAAAAAATGGACAAAGGACTTGCATAGATATTACTTCAAAGATGTACAAAATGGCCAATAGGTATATAGAAAGATGCTCAACTTCACTAATCATCAGCAAAACACAAATTATAACCACAATAAGATATCATCTCATTCCCACTGGGATGGCGTGTATAAAGCAAACAAACCAAAAAATAACAAGTGTTGCTGAGAATGTGGAGAAATAAGAACCATTGTGCATTGTTGGTGAGAATTGTAGAAGGATGGAGCCTCTATTGAAAATGATACGGCAATTTCTCAAAAATTTAAAAATACAATTTGCATATGATTCAGTAATTCCATTTCTGGGTATATAGCCAAAACAATGAATGCAGGATGTTGAAGCAATATTTACACACCCATATTCATAGCAGCATTATTCATGATAGCCAAATGGTGAAAGTAACACAAATGTCCATTGGTGGATTAATAGATAAACAATATGTGATATATATATACTATGATGCAATATTATCCACCCTTGAAAATGAAGGAAATTCTAATACATACAACATGGATGAACCTTAAGGACATTATGCTAAATGAGATGTGCCAGAGAAAAAGGTCAAATATTGTATGATTCCATTTGTACTACTTACCCAGAATAGTCAGATTCATAGAAACAGAAAGTAGAACGGTGGTTGACAGGGGCTAGGGGGAGGGAGGAATGGGGATTTATTGCTTAATGGGTATGGAGTTTCAGATTGGGAAGATTAAAATTTCTGAGGGTGGATGGTGGTGATAGTTGCACAACAGTGTAAATGTATTTAATGCCACTAAACTCAACTCTGTACTTAAAAATGGGTAAAAAGATGTTATGTTTATTTTACCACAGCAAAGAGGTGATCTTTAAAAGGTATTGTCTCTAGTGACATCACTCAGATGGCCAGGTAGGAAGCAACTGACTTTCCTTCCTCCCACATATGCACTGATTATACAGCTATACATGGATCAAGTTCCTCTGAGAAAAATCCAGAACCTAGTTGGCTGACTCCTATGCATTGTGCACTTGAGAAAATACCTACAATGAAATGGATAGGAGAGGCTGAGCCAAACTCTTGTTATGAAGCCCATTTCTGGCAGTGTCTTAGGAGTCAACTCTCAACTTCTTGCTTATCTCTACAGAGTTAGGGGTTTCACCACACATCTAGTACCTTAACTTTTATGGCTGCCACTGAAGGATGGGTCCCTAAATCTCCTAGCTCAGATAGACAACAGGGCTTGCATTCACAGACCTTACAGGGCCATAGCAAAAGAAGAAGCAGTTTACAAAATGGTGCATAAGCACTCCCACAGCTATATCACCTAGGCTCAGCACACAGAAATCAGGCAAAGATGACCATCCCATAGTTACTCCATAGTAGGGGTTTGACAGCATACTTTTACAGCCTGAGAGGCTAGTTTCTAATCAGCCTATATGTGGGAGCAGACTGAGAGTCTCCTGGGATCCTGAAAGAACTTATGGGCACATCCCCTCCATCTCCTTATGGCTTGCTTGAACAGTAAAACCAATTCTCCAGATTTGACCTAGAAAGAACTTGTCCACACATTGAGCACTCCAACTGTTGATGCTGCCACTTGAGTAACAGGCTGCCAAATCACCTAGGTCTGGACTCTGATAGGGCTTGGCATTCACAAGTCACACAGTACCACTCTGGGCACACAAGCACTCCCAGAGACTATTCCCTCTGGGTAAGCACAGGGTCACTAGGAAAAAGCATCCAATTCCTGGATTCACAATGATAGAGACTAGACTGCATATCTAATGTCCTGAATTTCCCAGCTGCTACTTGAAGTTTGGCTTACAATTAACCTCCCTATAAAAGAACTGAGGGACCATAAAATTAGCAGTCCACTGGGAGTCTGAACAAACATGTGGGCCTTTCCAATGCCTTTGGGACACTGATGGATCTTGTAACCCTTTAATCTACTGGGAGCCACTAAGAAAAAGGATGGAAGCTTGAAAAATCACAAAGGTTTACAAGGCAACCAGGAGCTCCAGCCAGGCTCATTGCTGATTTTCATCCAGTACACAAGGCCAGTCTGTTTGAGGTAATGCACAGACCAACACAAAGAGTCAAGGAAAGCAAAGAAAGAAAGGTATATGTTCTAAGCCAAAGAACAACATAAATCTCCAGGAGCCAACCTTAATAAGAAGGAGATAAGTGACTTCCCAAACAAATAGTTTAAAATAATGGTAATAAAGATGTTCATTGCGGTCAGGAGAGCAATGCGTGAAAAAGTGAAAATTACAACAGAGAAATACATTTTTTAAATTACCAAACATAAAACACTGAGTTAAGAAATACAATTACCAAACTGAAAAATTGAATATACAAGTTCAACAGCACACAAGATTAAGCAGAAGAAAAGATCATCAACCTTGAATCCAGGGCAGTGGACATCACATAGTAAAAGCAGCAAAAAGAAAAACCAATGAAAGAGAAGCAGGATAACATAAAGGAGTTTTGGGACACCTTCAGGCAGACCAATATATAAATTATAGTATCCCAGAAGAATAATAAGAGAGAGAAAATGGCAGAAGGCTTATTAAAAGTAATAATAGGTGAAATCTTCCAAAACCCAAAGGAAAAAATAGATATCCAGAATGAGGAAATCCAAGGAACACCAAATAAGAAGAAGACAGAGACAAACATGAAGACACATTTTAACTAAACTGTAAAATGTTTTTAAAAAGAGAGAGGGAGAAATCTAAAAGCAGCAAGAGAAAAGCACATTTTCATCCCCATACAACTCTCAGTGGATTTTTCAACAGAAACCTTGTAGTCCAGAGGGAGAGAAAGGATAAATTCAAGGTACTAAAAGAAAAATACTGCCAACTAAGAACACTCTACACAGAAACTCTGTATTTCAGAAATGAAGAGAGATAATAAGATTCCCTGATCTAAAAAAAAAAAAAAGCTGAAGGAGTATATCACCACTAGACTACTCTTACAATGATTGTTACAGGGAGTTCTTCAAGCAGAAACAAAATGTTGCTAATTAGTGACATGAAAACATATGAAAGGATAAAACTCACTGGTAAATGTAAATATATAATAAACGAAATCACTCCCATATTGTAATGATGGTTCACAAATCACTCAACTTAGTATAAAGGATAAAAGACAAAAGGACTAGAATAATTTACCATAAGTGTGTGGGTTTATTTCTGGGCTTTCTATCCCATTCCACTGATCTTTATTTCTGTTTTTGTGCCAGTACAATACTGTTTTGAGTAATGTAGATTTGTGGTATAGTCTGAAGACAGGGTGTGTGGTTTCTCCAGCTTTGAAGAAGACAATCTTGAGAAAGATGATGGAGCTTAAGGAATCAGACTCCCTGAATTCAGACTAAACTACAAAGCTACAGTAATCAAAATAGTATGGTATTGGGACAAAAACAGACACATAGATCAATAAAACAGAATAGAGAGCCCAGAAATAAACCCACGCACTTATGATCAATTAATCTACAACAAAGGAGACAAACATATACAGTGGAGAAAAGATGGCCTCTTCAATAAACGGTACTGGAAAAACTGAACAGCTACATGCATAAAACTTAAATTAGAACATTATCTAATGTACAAAAATATACATATTAAAAAATGGATCAAAGACCAAAATGTAAGATGGGATGCTATAAATCTCCTAGAGGAAAATATAGGTGAGACACTCTTTGACATAAATCACAGCCATAATTTTATTTGTTGGATCAATCTCCTAAAGTAAAGGAAATAAACTAAAGGAAATAAAAGCAAAAATAAACAAATGGGACCTGATAAACTTAGAAGTTTTGCACAGCGAAGGAAATTATCAATCAAAACAAAATACAAGCTACTGAATGGGTGAAAATATTAGCAAATGATAGGACTCATAAGCGGTTGATAACCAAAATATATAAATAGGTCATACAACTTAACATCAAGGAGGGGAGACGGGGAAGATGGCAGAAGAGTAAGATGTGGACATCACCTTCCTCCCAACAGATACATCAGAAATACATCTACAGGTGGAACAACTCCTACAGAACACCTACTGAACGCTGGCAGAAGACAGACTTCCCAAAAGGCAACAAACACCCCATGTACCCGGGTAGGGCCAAAGAAAAAAGAATAAACAGAGACAAAAGAATAGGGACGGGACCTGCATCAGTGGCAGGGAGCCGTGAAGGAGGAAAGGTTTCAAAAACTAGAAGCCACTTTGTGGGCGGAGACTGCAGGTGGCGGAAGGGAGGGAAGCTTCGAAGTCGCGGAGGAGAGCACGGCAACAGGGGTGCAGAGGGCAAAGCGGAAAGATTTCCGCACAGAGGATCAGTGCTGACCAGCACTCACCAGTCTGAGAGGTTTGTCTGCTCACCCACCAGGGCAGGCGGGGTTGGGAGCTGAGGCTCAAGCTTCGGTAGGAGCTCAGGGAGAGGACTGGTGGCGTGAACACAGCCTGAAGGGGTTAGTGCACCACGGCTAGCCGGGAGGGGGTTCGAGAAAAATTCAGGACCTGCCAAAGAGGCAAGAGACTTTTTCTTCCCTCTTTGTTTCCTGGTGCGTGAGGAGAGAGGATTAAGAGCACAGCATAAAGGCGCTCCAGAGATGGGTGTGAGCCGCGGCTAACAGCGTGGACCCCAGAGGTGGGCCTGAGACGCTAAGACTGCTGCTGCCACCTCCAAGAAGCCTGTGTGTGAGCACAAGTCACTCTCCACACCACCCTCCCGGGGAGCCTATGCAGCCGCCACTGCCAGGGTCCCGGGATCCAGGGAAATCTACCCTGGGAGAACGCACGGCCTGCCTCAGACTGGCTCAAAATCATGCCGGCCTCTGCCGCCACAGGCTCACCCCGCACTTTGTACCCTACCTCCCCACGGCCTAAGTGAGCCAGAGCCCTTGAAGCAGCGGCTCCTTTAACCACGTCCTGTCTGAGCGAAGAACAGATGACCTCTGGCGACCCACACGCAGAGGCGAGACCAAATTCAAAGCTGAACACCAGGAGCTGTGCAAACAAAGAAGAGAAAGGGAAATCTCTCCCAGCAGCCTCAAGAGCAGCGCATTAAATCTCCACAATCAACTTGCTGTACCCTGGATCTCTGGAATACCTGAATAGACAACGAATCATCCCAAATTGAGGAGGTGGACTTTGAGAGCAAGATTTATTATATTTTCCCCTTTTCCACTTTTTGTGAGTATGTATGTGTATGCTTCTGTGGGAGATTTTGTCTGTATAGCTTTGCTTTCACCATTTTTCCTAGGGTTCTATACGTCCGTTTTTTTGTTTTGTTTTCTTTTCTTCTGTTTATTTTTTTACTTAAAATATTTTTCTTAATAATTATTTTTTTAATTTTAATAACTTTTTTCATTTTACCTTATATTCTTTTGATTTATCCTCTTTCTTTCTTTCTTTCTACATTTTCTGCCTTTCATTCTGAGCCGGGTGGATGAAAGGCTCTTGGTGCTGCATCCAGGAGTCAGTGCTCTGCCTCTGAGGTGGGAGAGCGAACTTCAGGACACTGGTCCACAAGAGACCTCCTAGCTCCACATAATATCAAATGGCAAAAATCTCCCAGAGATCTCCATCTCAACACCAACAACCAGCTTCACTCAACGACCAGCAAGTTACAGTGCTGGACACCCTATGCCAAACAACAAGCAAGACAGGAACACAATCCCACCCATTAGCAGATAGGCTACCTAAAATCATAAGTCCACAGACACCCCAAAACACACCAACAGATGTGGACATACCCTCCAGAAAGACAAGATCCAGTCTCAACAACCAGAACACAGGCACTAGTTCCCTCCAAAAGGAAGCCCACACAACCCACTGAGCCAACTATAGCCACTGGAGACAGAACCAAAAACAACGGGAACTACGAACCTGCACCCTGCAAAAAGGAGACCCCAAACACAGTAAGATAAGCAAAATGAGAAGGCAGAAAAACACACAGCAGAAGAAGGAGCAAGATAAAAACCCACCAGACCTAACAAATGAAGAGGAAATAGGCAGTCTACCTGAAAAAGAATTCAGGAAAATGATAGTAAAGATGATCCAATATCTTGGAAATAGAATAGAGAAAATGCCAAAAACATTTAACAAGGACCTAGAAGAACTAAAGAACTAAAGAACTAAAGCAACAATGAAAAACACAATAAATGAAATTAAAAATACTCTAGAAGGAATAAATAGCAGAATAACTGAGGCAGAAGAATGGATAAGTGACCTGGAAGATAAAATAGTGGAAATGACTACTGCAGAGCAGAATAAAGAAAAAAGAATTAAAAGAACTGAGGACAGTCTCAGAGACTTATGGGACAACATTAAATGCTCTAACATTCGAATTGTAGGGGTTCCAGAAGAAGAAGAGAAAAAGAAAGGGATTGAGAAAATATTTGAAGAGATTATAGATGAAAACTTCCATAATATGAAAAAGGAAATAGATAATCAACTCCAGGAAGCAGAAAGAGTCCCATACAGGGTAAATCGAAGAAGAAATATGCCAAGACACATATTAATCAAACTGTCAAAAATTAAATACAAAGAAAACATATTAAAAGCAGCAAGGGAAAAACAACAAATAACACAAAAGGGAATCCCTGTAAGGTTAACAACTGATCTTTCAGCAGAAACTCTGCAAACCAGAAGGGACTGGCAGGACATATTTAAAGTGATGAAGGAGAAAAACCTACAACAAAGATTACTCTACCCAGCAAGGATCTCATTCAGATTTGATGGAGAAATTAAAAACTTTACAGACAAGCAAAAGCTGACAGAATTCAGCACCATGAAACCAGCTTTACAGCAAATGCTAAAGAATCTTCTCTAGGCAAGAAACACAAGAGAAGAAAAAGACCTACAATAACAAACCAAAAGCAGTTAAGAAAATGGGAATACGAACATACATATCGATAATTACTTTAAATGTAAATGGATTAAATGCTCCCACGAAAAGACACAGACTGGCTGAATGGATACAAAAACAAGACCCATAGATATGCTGTAAAAATAGACCCACTTCACACCTAGAGACACATACAGACTGAAAGTGAGGGTATGGAAAAATTTATTCCTTGCCAAAGGAAACCAAAAGAAAGATGGAGTAGCAATACTCATATCAGAGAAAATAGACTTTAAAATAAAGATTATTAGAGGAGACAAAAAGGACACTACACAATGATCAAGGGATTGATCCAAGAAATAGATATAACAATTGTAAATATTTATGCACCCAAAATTTGAGTACCTCAATACATATGGCAAATACTAATAGCCATAAAAAGGGAAGTCGACAGTAACACATTTATAGTAGGGGACTTTAACACCCCACTTTCACCAATGGACAGATCATCCAAAATGAAAATAAATAAGGAAAAACAAGCTTTAAGTGATACATTAAACAAGATGAACTTAATTGACATTTTTAGGACATTCCATCCAAAACCAACAGAACACACATTTTTCTCAAGTGCTCATTGAACATTCTCCAGGATAGATCATATTTTGGGTCACAAATCAAGCCTTGGTACATTTAAGAAAATTGAAATTGTATCAAGTATCTTTTCCGACAACAATACTATGAAACTAGATATCAAGTACAGGAAAAGTTCTGTAAAAAATACAAACACAGGGAGGCTAAACAATACACTACTTAATAACGAAGTGATCACTGAAGAAATCAAAGAGGAAATCGGAAATTACCTAGAAACAAATGACAATGAAGACACGACGACCAAAAACCTATGGGATGCAGCAAAAACAGTTCTAACAGGAAACTTTATAGCAATACAATCCTACCTTAAGAAACAGGAAACAGGGCTTCCCTCGGGGTGCAGTGGTGGAGAGGCTGCCTGCCAATGCAGGGGACACAGGTTCGTGCCCCAATCCAGGAAGATCACACATGCCACAGAGCAGCTGGGCCCGTGAGACACGGCCGCTGAGCTTACGATTCTGGAGCCTGTGCCCCGCAATGGGAGAGGCCACAACAGTGAGAGACCCAAGTACCAAAAAAAAAAAAAGAAAGAAAAGAAACAGGAAACATCTCGAATAAACAACCTAAATTTACCCATAAAGCAATTAGAGAAAGAAGAACAAAAAACCCACAAAGTTAGCAGAAAGAAAGAAACCATAAACATCAGAGCAGAAATAAATGAAAAAGCAACGAAGGATACGATAGCGAAGATCAATAAAATTATAAGCTGGTTCTTTGAGAAGATAAACAAAATTGATAAATCATTAGCCAGACACATCAAGAAAAAAGGGAGAAGACTCAAATCAATAGAATTAGAAATGAAAAAGGAGAAGTAACAACTGACACGGCAGAAACACAAAAGATGATGAGAGGGGCTTCCCTGGTGGTGCAGTGGTTGAGAGTCCACCTGCCAATGCAGGGGACACGGGATCATGCCCCAGTCTGGGAGGATCCCACATGCCGCGGAGTGGCTGGGCCCATGAGTCATGGCCGCTGAGCCTGCATGTCTGGAGCCTGTGCTCTGAAACGAGAGAGGCCACAACAGTGAGAGGCCCACGTACCACAAAAAAAAGAAAAAAGACAGAGATAATGAGAGATTACTACAAGCAACCCTATGCCAAAAAAATGGACAACCTGGAAGAAATGGACAAATTCTTAGAAATGCACAACCTGCCAAGACTCAATCAGGAAGAAATGGAAAATATGAATACAATGATCACAAGCACTGAAATTGAAACTGTGATTAAAAATCTTCCAACAAAAAAAGACCAGGACCAGATGGCTTCAGAGTCGAATTCTTTCAAACATTTAGAGAACAGCCAACACCTATCCTTCTCAAAATCTTCCAAAATATAGCAGAGGG
The DNA here is from genome assembly GCF_949774975.1 of Lagenorhynchus albirostris. NCBI lineage: Eukaryota > Metazoa > Chordata > Mammalia > Artiodactyla > Delphinidae > Lagenorhynchus > Lagenorhynchus albirostris. The sequence continues at coordinate 82,638,827 of NC_083116.1, read as the reverse complement.
AGGAACACTCCCAACCTCATTCTATGAGGCCACTATCACACTGATATGAAAACAAGACAAGGATGTCACAAAGAAAGAAAACTACAGGCCAATATCACTGAAAAAAAGGATGCAGAAGTCCTCAACAAAATACTAGCAAAGAGAATCCAATAGCACATTAAAAGGATCACACAACATGATCAAGTGGGGTTTATTCCAAGAATGCAAGGATTCTTCAATATACACAAATCAAACATTGTGATACACCATATTAACAAATTGTAGGAGAAAAAGCATATGGCCATCTCAATAGATGCAGAGAAGCATTTGACAAAATTCAATGCTGATTTATGATAAAAACCCTGCAGAAAGCAGGCACAGAGGGAACTTTCCTCAACATAATAAAGGCTATATATGACAAACCCACATTCAACATTGTCCTCAATGGTGAAAAAGTGAAAGCATTTCCACTAAGATCAGGAACAAGACAAGGTTGCCCACTCTCACCACTCTTACACAACGTAGTTCTGGAAGTCTTAGCCACAGCAATCAGAGAAGAAAAAGAAATAAAAGGAATCCAAACCGGAAAAGAAGAAGTAAAGCTGTCACTGTTTCAAGATAACATGATGCTATACATCGAGAATCCTAAAGATGATACCAGAAAACTACTGGAGCTAATCAATGAATTTGGTAAAGTAGCAGGATACAGAATTAATGCACAGAAATTTCTGGCATTCCAATACACTAATGATAAAATATCTGAAAGTGAAATCAAGGAAACACTCCCATTTACCACTACAACAAAAAGAATAATACATCTAGGAATAAACCTACCTAATGAGACAAAAGACCTGTATGCAGAAAATTATAACACACTGATGAAAGAAATTAAACATGATAGAAATAGATGGAGAGATATACCATGTTCTTGGATTGGAAGAATCAACATTGTGAAAATGACTTGATTACCCAAAGCAATCTACAGATTAAATGCAAACCCTATCAGACTACCACTGGCATTTTTCACAGAAGTAGAACAAAAAATTGACAATTTGTATGGAAAGGGAAAAGACCCTGAACAGCCAAAGCAATATAGAGAACGAAAAATTGAGCTGGAGGAATCAGGCTCCCTGACGTCAGAGTGTACTACAAAGCTACAGTAATCAAGACAGTATGGTACTGGCACAAACAGAAAGATAGATAAATGGAACAGGACAGAAAGTGAAGAGATAAACCCACTCACATATTTCTCATTGATAAAGGTGGCAGGAATGTACAGTGGAGAAAGGACAGCCTCTTCAATAAGTGGTGCTGGGAAAACTGGACAGATACATTTAAAAGTATGAGATTAGATCACTCCCTAACACCATACACAAACATAAGCTCAAAACGGATTAAAGACCTAAATGTAAGGCCAAAAGCTATCAAACTCTTAGAGGAAAACATAGGCAGAACACTCTATGACACAAATCACAGCAAGATCCTTTTGACCCACCTCCCAGAGAAATGGAAATAAAAAGAAAAATAAACAAATGGGACCTAATGAAACTTCAAAGCTTTTGCCCAGCAAAGGAAACCATAAACAAGAACAAAAGACAACCCTCAGAATGGGAGAAAATATTTGCAAATGAAGCAACTGACAAAATGATTAATCTCCAATATTTAAAAGCAGGGCATGCAGCTCGATAACAAAAAAACAAACAACCCAATCCAAAAATGGGGAGAAGGCCTAAATAGACATTTCTCCATAGAAGATATACAGACTGCCAACAAACACATGAAAGAATGCTCAACATCATTAATCATTAGAGAAATGCAAATCAAAACTACAATGAGATATCATCTCACACCAGTCAGAATGGCCATCATCAAAAAATCTTGAAACAATAAATGCTGGAGAGGGCTTGGAGAAAAGGAACACTCTTGCACTGCTGGTGGGAATTTGAATTGGTACAGCCACTATGGAGAACAGTATGGAGGTTCCTTAAAAAACTACAAATAGAACTACCATATGACCCAGCAATCCCACTACTGGGCATATATCCTGAAAAAACCCAAATTCAAAAAGAGTCATGTACCAAAATGTTCATTGCAGCTCTATTTACAATAGCCCAGTGATGGAAACAACCTCGGTGCCCATCATTGGATGAAAGGATAAAGAAGATGTGGCACATATATACAATGGAATATTACTCAGCCATAAAAAGAAAAGAAATTGAGCTATTTGTAATGAGGTGGATAGACCTAGAGTCTGTCATACAGAGTGAAGTAAGTAAGAAAGAGAAAGACAAATACCATATGCTAACACATATATGTGGAATTTAAGAAAAACAAACTGTCATGAAGTACCTAGGGCTAAGACAGGAATAAAGGCACAGACCTACTAGAGAATGGGCTTGAGGAAATGGGGAGGGGAAGGGAAAGCTGTGAGAAAGCGAGAGAGTGACATGGACATATATACACTACCAAACGTAAAATAGATATCTAGTGGGAAGCAACCTCATACCACATGGAGATCAGCTCGGTGCTTTCTGACCACCTAGAACGGTGGGATAGGGAGGATGGGAGGGAGGGAGACACAAAAGGGAAGAGATTTTGGAACATATATATAAGTATAACTGATTGACTTTGTTATAAAGCAGAAACTAACGTACCATTGTAAAGCAATTATACTCCAATAAACATGTAAAACAAACAAACAAACAAGGCCCTACATATGCTGTCTACGAAAGACCCACTTCAGACCTAGGGACACATTCATGTTGAAAGTAAGGGGATGGAAAATGATATTCCGTGTAAATGGAAATCAAAAGAAAGCTGGAGTAGCAATTCTCATATCAGACAAAATAGACCTTAAAATAAAGACTATTACAAGAGACAAAGAAGGAGACTACAAAATGATCAAGGGATCGATCCGAGAAATAGATATAACAACTGTAAATATTTATGTATGTAACATAGGAGCACCTCAATATATAAGGCAAATACTAACAGCCATAAAAGGGGAAATCGACAGTAACACAATCAGAGTAGTGGACCTTAACATCCCACTTTCACAAATGGACAGATCAAACAAAATGAAAATAAATAAGGAAACACAAGCTTTAAATGATACATTAAACAAGATGGACTTAATTGATATTTATAGGACATTCCATACAAAAATAAGAGAATACACATTTTTCTCAAGTGTTCATTGGAACATTCTCCAGGATAGATCATATCTTGGGTCACAAATAAAGAATTAGTCAATTTAAGAAAACTGAAATTGAAATCAAGTATCTTTTCTGACCACAATGCTATGAGACTAGATATCAATTACAGGAAAAGATCGGTAAAAAATACAAACACATGGAGGCTAAACAATACACTACTTAATAACGAAGTGATCACTGAAGTAATCAAAGAGGAAATAAAAAAGTACCTAGAAACAAATTACAATGGAGACACGACCATCCAAAATCTATTGGATGCATCAAAAGCAGTTCTAGAGACTTCCGGGAAGATGGCGGAAGAGTAAGATGTGGAGATCACCTTCCTCCCCACAGATACACCAGAAATACATCTACACGTGGAACAACTCCTACAGAACTCCTACTGAACGCTGGCAGAAGACCTCAGACCCCCCAAAAGGCAAGAAACTCCCCCATGTACCTGGGTAGGGCAAAAGAAAAAAAATAAACAGAGACAAAAGGATAGGGACAGGACCTGCACCAGTGGGAGGGAGCCGTGAAGGAGGAAAGGTTTCCACACACTAGGAAGCCCCTTCACGGGCGGAGACTGCGGGTGGCGGAGTGGGGGAGCTTTGGAGCCACGGAGGAGAGCACAGCAACAGGAGTGCGGAGGGCAAAGCAGAGAGATTCCCGCACAGAGGATCAGGGCCGACCGGCACTCACCAGCCCAAGAGGATTGTCTGCTCCCCGGCCGGAGCGGGCGGGGCTGGGAGCTGAGGCTTGGGTTTCGGAAGGAGCGCAGGGAGAGGACTAGTGTTGGCTGCGTGAACACAGCCTGCAGGGGGTTAGTACGCCACGGCTGGCCGGGAGGGAGTCCGGGAAAAAGTCTGGACCTAACGAAGAGGCAAGAGACTTTATTCCCTCTTTATTTCCTGGTGCACGACGAGAGGGGATTAAGAACGCTGCTTAAAGGAGCTCCAGAGACGGGCGCGAGTTGCGGCTAAAAGCGGGGACCCCAGAGGCAGACATGAGACGCTAAGGCTGGTGCTGCTGCCACCAAGAAACCTGTGTGCGAGCACAGGTCACTATCCACACCCCCCTTCCGAGGAGACTGTGCAGCCCACTACTGCCAGGGTCCCGGGATCCAGGGACAACTCCCCGGGGAGAATGCTTGGTGCACCTCAGGGTGGGGCAACGTCACGCTGGCCTCTGCCGCCGCAGGCTCACCCTTCACTCCGTGACCCTCCCTACCCCCGGCCTGAGTGAGCCAGAGCCTCCGAATCAGCGGCTCCTTTAACCCCGTCCTGTCTGAGCAAAGAACAGACGCCCTCAGGTGACCTACACATACAGGTGTGGCCAAATCCAAAGCTGAGCACCTGGGAGCTGTGAGAACAAAGAAGAGAAAGGGAAATCTTTCCCAGCAGCCGCAGAAGCATCGGATTAGAGCTCCACAATCAACTTGATGTACCCTGCAGCTGTGGAATACATGAATAGACAATGAATCATCCCAAAGAAAGGAGGTGGACTTTGAGAGCAAGATTTATTATTTTATCCCCTTTTCCTTTTTGTGTGAGTGTGTATGTGTATGCTTGTGTGTGAGATTTTGTCTGTATAGCTTTGCTTCCACCATTTATCAGAGGGTTCTATCTGTCCGTTTTTTTTTAAATTTTTCTCTTAATAATTACTTTTTATTTTAATAACTGTATTTTATTTTACTTTATCTTCGTTCTTTCTTTCCTTCCTTCCCTCCTTTAGACAACGAATCATCCCAAATTGAGGAGGTGGACTTTGACACCAAGATTTATGATTTTTTCTTCTTTTTGTGAGTGTGTGTGTGTATGCTTCTGTGTGAGATTTTGTCTGTATAGCTTTGCTTCCACCATTTGTTCCAGGGTTCTAACCATCCATTTTTTTTGTTTTTTGGGTTTTTTCCTCTTAATAATTACTTTTTCATTTTATTACCTTTATTATATTTTATCTTACTTTATTTTATTTTACTTTATCATCTTTCTTTCTTTTTTCCTTCCTTCCCTCCTTACTTCCTTGCTCCCTCCCTCCCTCCCTACTTTCTTTCTTTCTTTCTTTCTTTTTACTTCTACTAATTTTTCTTTCTACTTTTTCTCCCTTTTATTCTGAGCCGTGTGGATGAAAGGCTCTTGGTGCTGCAGCCAGGAGTTAGTGCTGAGCCTCTGAGGTGGGAGAGCCAACTTCAGGACACTGGTCCAGAAGAGACCTCCCAGCTGCACATAATATCAAACAGCGAAAATTTCCCAGAGATCTCCATCTCAAACCAGCACCCAGCTTCACTCAATGACCAGCAAGCTACAGTGCTGGACATCCTATGTCAAACAACTAGCAAGACAGTAACACAACCCCACCCATTAGCAGCGAGGCTGCCCAAAATATACTAAGTCGGCAGACACCCCAAAACACACCACCAGAAGCGGACCTGCCCACCAGAAAGACAAGATATGGCCTCATACACCAGAAAACAGGCACAAGTCCCCTCCACCAGGAAGCCTACACAACCCATTGAACCAACCTCAGCCACTGCGGACAGACACCAAAAACAGCAACTACGAACCTGCAGCCTGCAAAAAGGAGACACCAAACACAGTAAGATAAGCAAAATGAGAAGACAGAAAAACACACAGCAGATGAAGGAGCAAGCTAAAAACCCACCAGACCTAACAAATGAAGAGGAAATAGGCAGTCTACTTGAAAAAGAATTCAGAATAATGATAGAAAAGATGATGCAAAATCCTGGAAATAGAATAGACAAAAATGCAAGAAACATTTAACAAGGATCTACAAGAACTAAAGATGAAACAAACAATGATGAACAACACAATAAATGAAATTAAAAATACTCTAGATGGGATCAATAGCAGAATAACTGAGGCAGAAGAACGGATAAGTGACCTGGAAGATAAAATAGTGGAAATAACTACTGCAGAGCAGAATAAAGAAAAAAGAATGAAAAGAACTGAGGACAGTCTCAGAGACCTCTGGGACAATATTAAATGCAACAACATTCGAATTATAGGGGTTCCAGAAGAAGAGAAAAAGAAAGGGACTGAGAAAATATTTGAAGAGATTATAGTTGAAAACATCCCTAATATGGGAAAGGAAATAGTTAATCAATTCCAGGAAGCACAGACAGTCCATACAGGATAAATCAAAGGAGAAATACGCCAAGACACATATTAATCAAACTGTCAAAAATTAAATACAAAGAAAACATATTAAAAGCAGCAAGGGAAAAACAACAAATAACACACAAGCGAATCTGCATAAGGTTAACAGCTGATCTTTCAGCAGAAACTCTGCAAGCCAAAAGGGAGTGGCAGGATATACTGAAAGTGATGAAGGAGAAAAACCTGCAACCAAGATTACTCTACCCAGCAATAATCTCATTCAGATTTGATGGAGAAAATAAAAACTTTACAGACAAGCAAAAGCTGAGAGAGTTCAGCACCACCAAACCAGATCTACAACAATTGCTAAAGGAACTTCTCTAGGCAAGAAACACAAAAGAAGGAAAAGACCTACAGTAATGAACCCAAAACAATTAAGAAAATGGGAATAGGAACATACATATCGATAATTACCTTAAATGTAAATGGACTAGATGCTCCCACCAAAAGCAACAGATTGGCTGAATGGATACAAAAACAAGACGCATATATTTGCTGTCTACAAGAGACCCACTTCAGACCTAGAAACACATACAGACATAAGTAAGGGGATGGAAAAATATATTTCATGCAAATGGAAACCAAAAGAAAGCTGGAGTAGCAATTCTCATATCAGACAAAATAGACATTAAAATAAAGACTATTAGAAGAGACAAAGAAGGACACTACATAATGATCAAGGGATCGATCCAAGAAGAAGATATAGCAATTGTAAATATTTATGCACCCAACATAGGAGCACCTCAATACATAAGGCAAATACTAACAGCCATAAAAGGGAAAATTGACAGTAACACATTCAGAGTAGGGGACTTTAACACTCCACTTTCACCCATGGACAGATCATCCAAAATGTAAATAAATAAGGAAACACGAGCTTTAAATGATACATTAAACAAAATGGATTTAATTGATATTTATAGGACACTCCATCCAAAAACAACAGAATACACATTTTTCTCAAGTGCTCATGGAACATTCTCCAGGGTAGATCATATCTTGGGTAACAAATAAAGCCTTGGTAAATTTAAGAAAATCGAAATTGTATCAAGTATGTTTTCTGACCACAATGCCATGAGACTAGATATCAATTACAGGAAAAGATCTGTAAAAACTACAAACACATGGAGGCTAAACAATACACTACTTAATAATGAAGTGATCACTGAAGAAATCAAAGAGGAAATAAAAAATACCTAGAAACAAATGACAATGGAGGCACAACAACTGTAAACATATGGGATGCAGCAAAAGCCATTCTAAGGGGGAAGTTTATAGCGATACAAGTCCACCTTAAGAAGCAAGAAACATCTCGAATAAACAACCTAAACTTGCACCTCAAGCAATTAGAGAAAGAAGAACAAAAAAAACCCAAAGCTGGCAGATGGAAAGAAATAATAAAAATCAGATCAGAAATAAATGAAAAAGAAATGAAGGGAACAATAGCAAATATCAATAAAACGAAAATCTGGTTCTTTGAGAAGGTAAACAAAACAGATAAACCACTACCCAGACTCATCAAGCAAAGAAGGGAGAAGACTCAAATCAATAGAGTTAGAAATGAAAAAGGAGAAGTAACAACCGACAGTGCAGAAATAAAAAAGATCATGAGAGATTACTACAAGCAACTCTATGCCAGTAAAATGGAAAATCTGGAAGAAATGGACAAATTCTTAGAAATACACAACCTGGCAAAACTGAATCAGGAAAAAATAGAAAATATGAACAGACCAATCACAAGCACTGAAATTGAAACTGTGATTAAAAATCTTCCAACAAACAAAAGCCCAGGACCAGATGGCTTCACAGGCGAATTCTATCAAACATTTAGAGAAGAGCTAAAACCTATCCTTCTCAAAATCTTCCAAAATATAACGGAGGGATGAACACACCCAAATTACTTCTACGAGGCCACCATCACCTTGATATCAAAACCAGACAAGGATGTCACAAAGAAAGAAAACTACAGACCAATATCACTGATGAACATAGATGCAAAAATCCTCAACAAAATACTAGCAAACAGAATCCAACAGCACATTAAAAGGATCATACACCATGAGCAAGTGGGGTTTATTCCAGGAATGCAAGGATTCTTCAATATACGCAAATCAATCAATGTGATAAATCATATGAACAAATTAAAGAGAAAAACCATTTGATATCTCAATAGATGCAGAGAAAGCTTTTGACAAAATTCAACACCCATTTATGATAAAAACCCTGCAGAAAGTAGGCATAGAGGGAACTTTCCTCAACATAATAAAGGCCATATATGACAAGCCCACAGCAAACATCATCCTCAATGGTGAAAAACTGAAAGCATTTCCACTAAGATCAGGAACAAGACAAGGTTGCCCACTCTCACCACTCTTATTCAACATAGTTTTGGAAGTTTTAGCCACAGAAATCAGAGAAGAAAAGGAAATAAAAGGCATCCAAATCGGAAAAGAAGTAAAGCTGTCACTGTTTGCACATGACATGATACTATAAATAGAGAATCCTAAAGATTCTACCAGAAAACGACTACAGCTAACCAATGAATTTAGTAAAGTAGCAGGATGCAAAATTAATGCACAGAAATCTCTGGCTTTCCTATATACTAATGATGAAAAATCTGAAAGTGAAATAAAAAAAAACATTCCCATTTACCACTGCAACAAAAAGAATAAAATATCTAGGAATAAACCTACCTAAGGAGACAAAAGACCTCTATGCAGAAAATTATAAGACACTGTTGAAAGAAATTAAAGATGATACAAATAGATGGAGAGATATACCATGTTCTTGGATTGGAAGAATCAACATTCTGAAAATGATTCTACTACCCAAAGCAATCTACAGATTCAATGAAATCCCTATCAAGCTACCACTGGCATTTTTCACAGAACTAGAACAAAAAGTTTCACAATTTGTATGTAAACGTAAAAGATCCCGAAGAGCCAAAGCAATCTTGAGAACGAAAAATGGAGCTGGAGGAATCAGGCTCCCTGACTTCAGACTATACTACAAAGCTACAGTAATCAAGACAGTATGGTATTGGCACAAAAACAGAAAGATAGATCAATGGAACAGGATAGAAAGCCCAGAGATAAATCCAGGCACATATGGTCACCTTATCTTTGATAAAGGTGGCAGGAATGTACAGTGGAGAAAGGACAGCCTCTACAAAAATTGGTGCTGGGAAAACTGGACAGATACATGTAAAAGTATGAGATTAGATCAATCCCTCCCTAACACCAGACACAAAAATAAGCTCAATACGCATTAAAGACCTAAATGTAAGGCCAGAAACTATCAAACTCTTAGAGGAAAACATAGGCAGAACACTCTATGATATAAATCACAGCAAGATCCTTTCTGACCAACCTGCTAGAGAAATGGAAATAAAAACAAAAATAAACAAAAGGGACCCAGTGAAACTTCAAAGATTTTGCACAGCACAGGAAACCGTAAACAAGACCAAAAGACAACCCTCAGAATGGGAGGAAATATTTGCAAATGAAGCAAATGACAAAGGATTCATTTCCAAAATTTACAAGCAGCTCATGCAGCTCAATAACAAAAAAACAAACAACCCAATCCGAAAATGGGCAGAAGACCTAAATAGACATTTCCCCAAAGAAGATATACAGACTGACAACCAACACACAAAAGAATGCTCAACATCATTAATCACTAGAGAAATGCAAATCAACACTACAATGAGATATCATCTCACACCAGTCAGAATGGCCATCATCGAAAAATCGAGAAACAGTAAATGCTGCAGAGGGTGTAGACAAAAGGGAACACACTGTTGCACTGCTGGTGGGAATGTGAATTGGTACAGCCAGTATGGAGAGCAGTGTGGAGGTTCCTTATAAAACTACAAATAGAACTACCATATGACCCAGCAATCCCACTACTGGGCAGATACCCTGAGAAAACCAAAATTCAAAAAGAGTCATGTACCAAAATGTTCATTGCAGCACTATTTACAATAGCCTGGAGATGGAAACAACCTAAGTGTCCATTTTCATATGAATGGATAAAGAATATGTGGCACATGTATACAATGGAATATTACTCAGCCATAAAAAGAAACGGAATTGAGCTATTTGTAATGAGGTGGATAACCTAGAGTCTGTCATACAGAGTGAAGTAAGTCAGAAAGAAAAAGACAAATACCGTATGCTAACACATATATATGGAATTTAAGAAAAAGAATATCATGAAGAACCTAGGGGTAAGACAGGAATAAAGACACAGACCTACTGGAGAATGGACTTGAGGATATGGGGAGGGGGAAGGATGAGCTTTGACAGGGCGCGAGATAGTCTTGGACATATATACACTAACAAACTTATGGTAGATAGCTAGTGGGAAGCAGCCGCATGGCACAGGGATATTGGCTCGGTGCTTCATGACCGCCTGGAGGGCTGGGACAGGGAGCGTACGAGGGAGGGAGATGCAAGAGGGAAGAGATCTGGGAATATATGTATATGTATAACTGATTCACTTTGTTATAAAGCAGAAACTAACACACCATTGTAAAGCAATTATACCCCAATAAAGATGTAAAAAAATTAAAAAAAATAAATAAACAAATGGGACCTCATGAAACGTCAAAGTTTATGCACAGCAAAGGAAACCATAAACAAGACCAAAAGATAACCCTCAGAATGGGAGAAAATATTTGCAAATGAAGCAACTGACAAAGGATTAATTCCCTAAATTTACAAGCAGCTCATGCAGCTCAATAACAAAAAAACAAACAACCCAATCCAAAAATGGACAGAAGACCTAAATAGACATTTTTCCAAAGAATATACACAGACTGCCAACAAACACACGAAGTAATGCTCAACATCATTAATCAATAGAGAGATGCTAATCAAAACAACAATGAGATATCATCTCACACCAGTCAGAATGACCATCATCAAAAAATCTAGAAGCAATAAATCCTGGAGAGGTTGTGAAGGAAAGGGAACACTCTTGCACTGCTGGTGGGAATGTGAATTGGTACAGCCAGTATGGAGAACAGTATGGAGGTTCCTTAAAAATCTACAAATCGGGCTTCCCTGGTGGCGCAGTGGTTGAGAGTCCACCTGCCGATGCAGGGGACACAGGTTCGTGCCCTGGTCCGTAAGGATCCCACATGCTGTGGAGCAGCTGGGCCCATGAGCCATGGCCGCTGAGCCTGCACATCCGGAGCCTGTACTCCGCAAGGGGAGAGGCCACAATATTGGGAGGCCCGCGAACACACACACACACACACAAATCTACAAATAGAACTACGATATGACCCAGCATATCCACTAATGGGCATATACCCTGAGAAAAGCATAATTCAAAGAGTCATGTACCAAAATGTTCATTGCAGCTCTGCTAACAATAGCCCAGAGATGGAAACAACCTAAGTGCCCATCTGCAGAAGAATGGATAAAGAAGATGTGGCACATGTATACAATGGAATATTACTCAGCCATAAAAAGAAACAAAATTGAGCTATTTGTAATGAGGTGGATAGACATAGAGTCTGTCATACAGGGTGAAGTAAGTCAGAAAGAGAAAGACAAATACCGTATGCTAACACATATATATGGAATTTAAGAAAAAAAATTGTCACGAAGAACCTAAGGGTAAGACAGGAATAAAGACACAGACCTACCAGAGAATGGACTTGAGGATATGGGGAGGGGGAAGGGTGAGTTGTGACAAAGAAAGAGAGAGGCATGGACATATATTCACTAACAAACATAAGGTAGATAGCTAGTGGGAAGCAGCCACATAGCACAGGGATATCAACTCGGTGCTTTGTGACCGTCTGGAGGGGTGGGATAGGGAGGGTGGGAAGGAGGGAGACGCAAGATGGAAGAGATATGGGAACATATGTATATGTATAACTGATTCACTTTGTTATAAAGCAGAAACTAACACACCATGGTAAAGCAATTATACACCAATAAAAATGCTAAAAAAAAAGGAAAGGAAATTGAGCTGTTTGTAATGAGGTGGATAGACCTAGAGTCTACCATACAGAGTGAAGTAAGTCAAAAAGAGAAAGACAAATACCATATGCTAACACATATATATGGAAATTACGGAAAAATATGTCCTGAAGAACCTAGGTGTAAGACAGGAATAAAGACAATGACCTACTAGAGAACGATCTTGAGGATATGGGGAGGGGGAAAGGTGAGCTGTGACAAAGCGAGAGAGATGCATGGACATATATACGGTACCAAAGATAAGGTAGATAGCTAGTGGGAAGCAGCCGCATAGCACAAGGAGATCAGCTCGGTGCTTTGTGACCGCCTGGAGGGGTGGGATAGGGAGGGTGGGAGGGAGGGAAACGCAGGAGGGAAGAGATATGGGAACGTATGTATAGGTAAAACTGATTCCCTTTGTTATAAAGCAGAATCTAACACAACATTGTAAAGCAATTATATCCCAATAAAGATGTTAAAAAAATAAATTTCAAAAAAAAAGAAATGAAGGAAAGGATAGCAAAGATTAATAAAACTAAAAGCTGGTTCTTTGAGAAGATAAACAGAATTGATAAACTATTAGCCAGACTCACCAAGAAAAGAAGGGAGAAGACTCAAATCAATAGAAATAGAATTGAAAAAGGAGAAGTAACAGCTGACACAGCAGAAATACAAAAGATCATGAGAGATTACTACAAGCAACTCTATTCAAATAAAATAGACAACCTGGAAGAAATGGACAAATTCGTAGAAATGCACAACCTGCCAAGACTGAATCTGAAAGAAATAGAAAATATGAACAGACCAATCACAAGCACTGAAATTGAAACTGTGATTAAAAATCTTCCAACCAACAAAAGCCCAGGACCAGATGGCTTCACAGGCGAATTCTGTCAAACATTTAGAGAAGAGCTAACACGTATCCTTCTCAAACTCTTTCATAACATAGCAGAGGGAGGAGCACTCCCAAACTCGTTCTACGAGGCCACCATCACCTTGATACCAAAACCAGACAAGGATGTCACAAAGAAAGAAAACTACAGACCAATATCACTGATGAACATAGATGCAAAAATCCTCAACAAAATACTAGCAAACAGAATCCAACAGCACATTAAAAGGATCATACACCATGAGCAAGTGGGGTTTATTCCAGGAATGCAAGGATTCTTCAATATACGCAAATCAATCAATGTGATAAATCATATGAACAAATTAAAGAGAAAAACCATTTGATATCTCAATAGATGCAGAGAAAGCTTCTGACAAAATTCAATACCCATTTATGATAAAAACCCTGCAGAAAGTAGGCATAGAGGGAACTTTCCTCAACATAATAAAGGCCATATATGACAAGCCCACAGCCAACATCATCCTCAATGGTGAAAAACTGAAAGCGTTTCCATTAAGATTAGGAACAAGACAAGATTGTCCAGTCTAACCACTCTTATTCAACGATAGTTTTTGAAGTTTTAACCACAACAATCAGAGAATAAAAGGAAATAAAAGGAATCCAAATAGGAAAAGAAGAAGTAAAGCTGTCACTGTTTGCAGATGACATGATAATATACAGAGAGAATCCTAAAGATGCTACCAGTAAACTACTAGAGCTGATCAATTAATGTAGTAAAGTAGCAGGATACAAAATTAATGCACAGAAATATGTGGCATTCATATATATTAATGATGAAAAATCTGAAAGTGAAATCAAGGAAACACTCTCATTTATCATTGCAACAAGAAGAATAAAATATCTAGGAATAAACCTACCTAGGGAGACAAAAGACCCGTATGCAGAGAATTATAAGACACTGATGAGAGAAATAGATGGAGAGACATACCATGTTCTTGCATTGGAAGAATCAACATTGTGAAAAATACTGTACCACCCAAAGCAATCTACAGATTCAGTGCAATCCATATCAAACTTCCTCTGGCATTTTTCACAGAACTAGAACAAAAAATGTCACAATTTGTATGGAAACACAAAGATGTTGAATAGCCAATGCAATCTTGAGAACAAATAACGGAGCTGGAGGATTCAGGCTCCCTGGCTTCAGATTATACTGCAAAGCTACAGTAATCATGACAGTATGGTACTGGAACAAAAACAGAAAGATAGATCAATGGAACAGGATAGAAATGCCAGAGATAAACCCACGCACATATGGTCACCTTATCTTTGATAAAGGAGGCAGGAATGTACAGTGGAGAAAGGACAGCTTCTTCAATAAGTGGTGCTGGGAAAAGTGGACACATACATGTAAAAGTATGAGATTAGATCACTCCCTAACACCATACACAAAAATAAGCTCAAAATGGATTAACGACCTAAATGTAAGGCCAGAAACTATCAAAGTCTTAGAGGAAATCATAGGCAGAACACTCTATGACATAAATCACAGCAAGATCCTTTCTGACCCACCTCCTAGAGAAATGGATATAAAAACAAAAATAAACAAATGGGACCTAATGAAGCTTCAAACCTTTTGCACAGAAAAGGAAACCATAAAAGAGAGCAAAAGACAACCTTCGGAATGGAAGAAATTTTTGCAAATAAAGCAACTGAAAATGGATTAATGTCCAAATTTATAAGCAGCCCATGCAGCTCAATAACAAAGAAACAAACAACCCAATACAAAAATGTGCAGAAGACCTAAATAGACATTTCTGCAAAGAAGATATATGGACTGCCAACAAACACATGAAATAATGCTCAATGTCATTAATCATTAGAGAAATGCAAACCAAAACTACAATGAGATATCATATCACACCAGTCAGAATGGCCATCATCAAAAAATCTAGAAACAATAAATCTGGAGAGGATGTGGAGAAAAGGGAACACTCTTGCACTGCTGGTGGGAATGTGAATTGGTTCAGGCACTATGGAGACCAGTATGGAGGTTCCTTAAAAAACTACAAATAGAAAGACCCTATGACCTAGCAATCCCACTACTGGGCATATGCCCTGAGAAAACCATAATTCAAAAGGAGTCATGTACCAAAATATTCATTGCAGCTCTATTTACAATAGGCAGGAGATGGAAACAACCGAAGTGTCCATCATCGGATGAATGGATAAAGAAGTGTGGCACATATATACAATGGAATACTACTCAGCCATTAAAATAAACGAAATTGAGCTGTTTGTAATGTGGTGCATAGACCAAGAGTCTGTCATACAGAGTGAAGTAAGTCAGAAAGAGAAAGACAAATGAAGAATGCAAACACATATGTATGGAATTTAAGATAAAACTATCATGAAGAACCTAAGTGTAAGACAGGAATAAAGACAGAGACCTACTAGAGAATGGACTTGAGTATATGAGGAGGGGGAAGAGTAAGCTGCACAAAGCGAGAGAGAGGCTTTGACATATATGCATTACCAAACGTACGGTAGATAGCTATGAGAAGCAGCCGCATAGCACAGGGAGATCAGCTCAGTGCTTTGTGACCACCTAGAGGGGTTGCATAGGTAGAGTTGGAGGGAAGGAGATGCAAGAAAGAAGAGATATGGGAACATATGTATATGTATAACTGATTCACTTTGTTATAAAGCAGAAACTAACACACAATTGTAAAGCAATTATACTGTAATAATGATTTAAAAAAACACTTCCATTTACCATTGCAACAAAAATAATAAAATATCTTGGAATAACCCTACCTAAGAAGAAAAAAGACCTCTATACAGAAAATTATAAGACACTGATGAAAGAACTAAGATGATACAAATAGATGGAGAGATTTACCATGTTCTTGGATTGGAAGAATCAACATTGTGAAAATGACTCTACTACCGAAAGCAATCTGCATATTGAATGCAATCCCTATCAAACTGCCACTGCCATTTTTCACAGAACTAGAACAAATATTTTCACAATTTGTATGGAAACAAAAAGACTCCGAATAGCCAAGGCAATCTGGAGACTGAAACACAGAGCTGGAAGAATCAGGCTCCCTGACTTCAGATTATACCACAAAGTTACAGTAATGAAGACAGTTTGGTACTGGCACAAAAGCAGAAATATAGGTCAGTAGAACAGGATAGAGAGCCGAGAGATATACCCACGCACATGTGGTCGCCTTATCTTTGATAAAAGAGGCAGGAAAGTACAGTGGAGAAAGGACAGCCTTTTCAATAATTGGTGCTGGGAACACTGGACATGTACATGTAAAAGTATGAGATTAGAACACTCCCTAACACCATATACAGAAAAAAGCTCAAAATGGGCTAAAGACCTAAATGTAAGGCCAAAAACTATCAAACTTTTAGAGGAAAACATTGGCAGAACACTCTATGACATATATCACAGCAAGATCCATTTTGACCCACCTCCTACAGAAATGGAAATAAAAACAGAAATAAACAAATGGACCTAGTGAAACTTAAAGGCTTTTGCTCAGCAAAGGAAATCATAAACAAGACCAAAAGAAAACCCTCAGAATGGGAGAAAATATTAGCAAATGAAGCAACTGACAAAGGATTAATCTCTACGATTTACAAGCAGCTCATGCAACTCAATAACAAAAAAAACCCAACAATCCAATCCAATTATGGCAGAACACTCAAATAGACATTTCTCCAAAGAAGATATACAGATTGCCAGCAAACACATGAAAGAATGCTCAACATCATTAATCATTAGAGAAATGCAAATCAAAACTACAGTGAGATATCATCTCACACCAGTCAGAATGGCCATCATCAAAAAATCTAGAAACAATAAATGCTGGAGAGGGTGTGGAGAAAAGGGAACACTCTTGCACTGCCGGTGGGAATGTGAATTGGTACAGCCACTATGGAGAACAGTATGGAGGTTCCTTAAAAAACTACAAATAGAACTACCATATGACCCAGCAATCCCACTATTGGGCATATACCCTGAGGAAACCATAATTCTAGAAGAGTCATGTACCAAAATGTTCATTGCAGCTCTATTTACAATAGCCAGGAGATGGAAGCAACCTAAGTGTCCATCATCGGATGAATGGATAAAGAAGATGTGGCACATATATACAATGGAATATTACTCAGCCATTAAAAGAAACGAAATTGAGCTATTTGTAGTGAGGTGAATGGACCTAGCGTCTGTCATACAGAGTGAAGTCAGAAAGAGAAAGGCAAATACTGTATGCTAACACATATATATGGAATTTAAGAAAAAAATGTCATGAAAAACCTTGGTGTAAGATAGGAATAAAGACACAGACCTACTAGAGAGTGGACTTAAGGATATGGGGAGGGGGATGTGTAAGCTGTGACCAAGTGAGAGAGTGGCATGGACATATATACACTGCCAAACATAAAATAGATAGTTAGTGGGAAGCAGCCTCATAGCACAGAGAGATCAGCTCGGTGCTTTGTGACCACCTAGAGAGGTGGGATAGGGAGTGTGGGAGGGAGGGAGACGCAAGAGGGAAGAGATATGGGAACATATGTATATGTATAACTGATTCACTTTGTTATAAAGCAGAAACTAACGTACCATTGTAAAGCAATTATACTCCAATAAAGATGTAAAAAAAATGGATTAAAGACCTAAATGTAAGTCCAGATACTATAGAACTTTTAGAGGAAAACATAGGCAGAACACTCTATGATATAAATCACAGCAAGATCCTTTTTGACCCACCTCCTAGAAAAATTTGAATAAAGGCAAAGTCAACAATTGGGACCTAATCAAAGTTGAAAGCTTTTGCACAGCAAAGGAAACCATAAATAAGAGGAATAGACAACCCTAAGTATGGGAGAAAATATTTGCAAATGAAGCAACTGACAAAGGAGTAATCTCCAAAATTTACAAGCAGCACATGCCGCTCATTATCAAAAGAACAAACAAGCCAATCCAAAAGTGGGCAGAATACGTAAATAGATGTTTCTCCTAAGATATACAGATTGCCAACAAACTCATGAAAGAATGCTTAACATCATTAATCATTAGAGTAATGTAACTCACAACTGCAATGAGATATCATCTCACACCTGTCAGAATGGCCATCATCAAAATATCTAAAAACAATAAATGCTGGTTACGGAGTGGATAAAAGGGAACTCTCTTGCATGTCTGGTGGGAATATAATTTGATACAGCCACTATGGACAACAGTATGGAGATTCCTTAAAAAACTACAAATATAACTACCGTATTACCTAGCGATTCCACTACTGGGCATATACCCCGAGAAACCATAATTCAAAAAGAGTCATGTACCACAATATTCATTACAGCTCTGTTTACAGGAATCAGGACATGGAAAAAACCTAACTGTCCTTTGACAGATGAATGAATAAAGAAGATTTGGCACATATATACAATGCAATATTACTGAGCCATGAAAAGAAACAAAACTGAGTTATTTGTAGTGACGTGGATGGACCTAGAGTCTGTCATACAGAGTGAAGTAAGTCAGAAAGAGAAAAACAAATACCATATTCTAACTCATATATATGGAAAGTAAAAAAGTAATAAAAAAAAGAAATTGTCATGAAGAACCTAGGGGCAAGACGGGAATAAAGATGGAGACCTACTACAGAATGGATTTGAGCACACAGTTAGTGGGAAGGGTAAGCTGGGACAAAGTGAGAGAGTGGCATGGGTATATATACACTACCAAATGTAAAATAGATCGCTAGTGGGAAGCAGCCACATAGCATAGGTAGATCAGCTCGGTGCTTTGTGACCACCTAGAGAGGTGGGATAGGGATGGTGGAAGGGAGGGAGACGCAAGAGGGGAAAGATATGGGGTATATGTATATGTATAATGGATTTACTTTGTTATAAAGGAGAAACTAACACACCATTGTAATGCAATTATAGTCCAATAAAGATGTTTAAGAAAAAAACAAACTGCTTTTGCTGCATCACATAGGTTTTGGGCCCTCCTGTTTTCATTGTCGTTTGATTCTAGGTATTTTTTGATTTCATATTTGATTTCTTCAGCGATCTCTTGCTTATTTTTTAGTGTGTTGTTTGGCCTCCATGTATGTGTATTTTTTACAGGTTTTTTTGTCTCTAATTTATATCTGGTTTCAAAGCATTGTGGTCAGAAAATATACTTGATCCAATTTTAATTTTCTTAAATTTATGGAGTCTTGATTTGTTACCCATGATATGATCTATGCTGGAGAATGTTCCATGAGCACTTGAGAAGAAAGTGTGTATTCTTTTGTTTTTGAATGGAATGTACTATAAAAATCAATTAAGTCCATCTTGTTTAATGTGTTGTTTAAAGTTTGTTTCCTTATTTATTTTTAGTTGGGATGATCTGTCCATTGGTGATAGTTGGGTGTTAAAGTTCCATACTATTTTTGTGTTACTGTTGATTTCTCCCTTTATGACTGTTAGCATTTGCCTTATGTATTGAGGTGCTCCTATGTTGAGTGCATATACATTTACAATTGTTTTATCTTCTTCTTGGATAATCCCTTGATCATTATGTAGTGTCTTTCTTTGTGTCTTGTAATAGTCTTTATTTTAAAGTCTATTTTGTCTGACATGAGAATAGGTACTCCAGTTTTCTTCTGATTTCCACTTGCATGGAATATCTTTTCCCATCCCATCACTTTCAGTCTGCATCTGTCCCTAGGTCTGAAGTGGGTCTCTTGTAGACAACATATATATGGGTGTTTTTTTTTTTTTGTATCCATTCAGCCAGTCTATGTCTGTTGGTTGGAGCATTTAATCCATTTACATTTAAGGTAGTTATCGATATGTGTGTTCATATTATGATTTTGTTAATTGTTTTGTGTTTGTCATTGTAGGTCTCCTCCTTCTCTTGGGTTTCCTGCCTACAGCAGTCCCTTTAGCATTTTTTTGTAAAGCTGTTTTGTGGTGCTGAATTCCCTTGATGTTTGCTTATTTGTAAAATTTTAATTTCTGCATTGAATCTGAATGAGATCTTTGCTGGGTAGGGTAATCTTAGTTGTAGTTTTTTCCCTTTCATCACTTTAAATATGTCCTGCCACTGCCTTCTGGCTTGCAGAGTTTCTGCTGAATGTTCAGCTGTTAACCTTATGTGGGTTCCCTTTTATGTTATTTGTTGCTTTTCCGTTGTTGATTTTAATATTTTTTCTTTGTATTTAATTTTTGATAGTTTGATTAATATGTGGTTTGGCATGTTTCTCCTTGGATATATCCTGTATGTGCCTCTCTGCTCTTCCTGACTTGACTGACTATTTCCTTTCCCTTATTAGGGAAGTTTTCAACTATAATCTCTTGAAATATTTTCTCAGTCCCTTTCTTTTTCTCTTCTTCTTCTGGGACCCCTATCATTCGAATGTTGTTGCATTTAATGTTACCCCAGTGGTCTCTGAGACTGTCCTCAATTCTTTTCATTCTGTTTTCTTTATTCTGGTCTGCAGTAGTTATTTCCACTATTTTATCTTCCAAGTCACTTATCCATTCTTCTGCTTCAGTTATTCTGCTATTGATTCCTTCTAGATCATTTTTAATTTCATTTATTGTGTTGTTCATCATTGTTTGTTTGCTCTTTAGTTCTTCTAGTTCCTTGTTAAACATTTCTTTTGTTTACTCCATTTTATTTCCAATATTTTGGATCATCTTTATTATCAGTAGTCTGAATTCTTATTCAGGTAAAATGCCTATTTTCTCTTCATTTGTTTGGTGTGGTGGGTTTTTACCTTGCTCCTTCATCTGCTGCATATATCTCTGTCTTCTCATTTTGTTTAACTTACTGTGTTTGTGGTCTCCTTTTCAAAATCTGCAGGTTCGTAGTTTCCCTTGTTTTAGGTGTCTTCCCCCAGTGGGTAAGGTTGGTCCAGTGGCTTGTGGTATAGGCTTCTTTGTGGAGGGCAATGGTGTCTTTGTTCTGGTGGGTGGGGCTGGATCTTGTCTTTCTAGTGGGCAGTTTTATGTCTTGTGGTGTGTTTTGGGGTGCCTGCGAACATAGTATTGCAGCATAGTATGTAGGTAGTGGGCAATCTCTCTGCTAATTGGTAGGGTTATGTTCCTGTCTTGTTAGTTGTTTGGCATGGGGCATCCAGTGCTGGACCTTGCTGGCTGCTGGGTGGAGCTGTGTCTTGTTTGACGTGGAGATCTCTGGGAGAGCTCTCACCGATTGTCATTATGTGGGGCTGGGAGGTCTCTGGTGGTCCAAAGTCC
Organism: Lagenorhynchus albirostris; assembly: GCF_949774975.1. NCBI lineage: Eukaryota > Metazoa > Chordata > Mammalia > Artiodactyla > Delphinidae > Lagenorhynchus > Lagenorhynchus albirostris. The sequence continues at coordinate 82,617,376 of NC_083116.1, read as the reverse complement.
TTAACTTGGCTCTCCCTGACACCAGGCCGGAGCACCAAGACCCCATCAGCAGCACAGCTATTTCAGAGTTCCAAGAACTACTGGGTTGTCACTTACTGTAACATGGTCTGGATTCAAGACTGTGTGTGCGAGGGTGCCATTTTCACTCTCAACATTAAGCATGTCATGGGGTTTTCAGTCTGTGGCTCTGCATATTGGAAACACAGCTGTCGCTGGTTGAGCATCTTTTATACATCATTTGCTATTTCCAAGCCTCACACAACCCTATTGTTTTTGCTCCCTTATGCCTTTCCTTTAAAATCAGAGGACTGATGAACTGTTAAGCTTTTTGGAAATGTTGCTAGCAGGGAAGTATGTCCATTTGCGACATCAGAGTTGATCTGAGGCTTCTTGTCTCCCTTGTATATTATTTGTTTCTTTATCCTTGATGTTTTTAATATTCTCTCTTTGACTTTCACTTTTGTCATTTCAATTATAATGTGTCTTGGTTTTTTCCACTTAGTTCAAACCTGTCTGGGACTCCCTGAGCTTCCTGGATTTGAGTTACTCTTTCATTTTCCAGGTTAGGGAGGTTTCCAGCTAGTATGTCTTCAAATATTTTCTCAGGCTCTTTCTCTCTCTCTTTTCTTTCTGGGACCCCTATAATGAAAATATTAGTGCACTTGATGTTTTTCCAGAAGTCTCTTAACATGCCCGTAATTTCTTTTCATTCTTTTCTTCTTTTTTTCTGATTCTTTCTAGTGTATTTTTCATTTGGTTACTGTATTCTTCATCTCTGTTTGGTTGTTCTTTATATTTTGTCTTTGTTAAAAACTTCTAACTTCTTGCTTTGTGCATCCAGCCTTCTCCTGAGTTCTTTGATCATCTTTCTGATCACTACCCTGAACTCTTTCCCAGGTAGATTGTCTATCTGCACTTCAGTTAGTTTTTCTTCTGGGTTTGTTTTCTTATTCCTTCATGTAGAACATAGTACTCTGCACTTCTTTTTGTCTAAGTTACTATTTGTATTTTTAAGTATGTGGTGTGTTAGTTATGTTTTTTGACTTTGGAGAAATTGCCTCTTTAGGAGATGTCCTATGCACCCCAGCAGTTTACTTCCCCTCTTGTCACTCACCTATATGCTCAAAGTGTCCCCTGTAAGAGGGCTGCATAGGTCCCTCTGTTGTGGCAGGCTTACTGTCTGCACAGTCCAGAAGGCTTGGTTGGCCCCTAACCTGATTGGTTGCCAGGCCTTGCCTTATGTTGTTGCTGTTTCAGAGCCTGATCTTGAGGAGGCTTTCTGCAGAACCCTAGGGAGTTCTTGTGCTAGTGCTGGCTCCTTGGTGTGTGGATTCTGTGTTCTGAAGACTCCAGGGTTGTTGCCTGCCCACTGGCAGGTAAAGTCACATCCTTGGGTTAGTGCTGGACTACTGGCACACAGAGCTCATCCTGGAGTCTGGCTGCAGGACCTAGGAATCCCAGAGCTTGTTTCAGATAGCTGGTATTGGGGGTGGTTCCTAACATCGTTAGGTATGTTGTCTGGGGTGTCCTCAAGCTTGTGTTGGACTGCTAGTGTCAGTGCCAAGGTCCACCTGGTCCCAGGGTAGGTCTGGCCTCTGTGGGCGGCCTGGGTTTGTAGGCTGCCGTATCATGGTTTTCTTGCATCTGGAATCTGCCCCCTGGTCGGTGAGGCTGTTCTAGGGGCTCATGCAGGGTTCCTGGAGGGCAGGGATGTTGTCTGCCCACTGGTTAGTGGAGCTGGGTCTTGATCCTCTGGTGGGCATGGCTATGCCTAGGGATGTGTCTAGAGGCAGCTGTGGGCCCAGTAATTCTTTAGGAAGCCTGTCTGCTGATGGTTTGGACTGTGTTCTTGCCCTTTTAGTTGGGTGGCCTGAGGTGTCCCAGCACTGGCACTTACAGGCTGTTGGGTGGGGCCAGGTCTTGGGGCTAATGAGCTAGAGGCAGGATCCCAAAGTGGCAGCATCTAGCAGCAGTTTTCATGTGGTAGAATGTTCCCAAATATGACTACACCAGTGTCTATGTCCCCAGGGTATGCCAGAGCTACCCTCTCCTCCTGCCTCTCCAGGAGACTCTCCAATACCAGCAGGTAGGTCTGGCCCAGGCTCTTATCAAATTACTGCTTTTGCCCTGAGTCTTGGTGTATTTGAGGTTTGTGTGTACCCTTTAAGAGTAAAGTCTCTATTTCTCCTATTCCTGTGTGATTCCTGAAATTAAGCCCCACTGGCCTGCTCTGTGGGCTTGTCTTCCTGGTGCAGGACGCCCTGGGCTGGGGAACCTGCCATGAGGCTTAGAACTCTCATCCTGTGGGAGAACCTCTGCAATATAACTATTCTTCATTTTGTAGGTCACCCATCCAGGGGTGTGGACTTGATTATATTGCAAGTCCACCCCTCCTACCTGTCTCCTTTTCTTCCTTCTTTATGTTTTTACTTGTAGAATATCTTCTCTGGTAGGTTCCAGTCTTTTTCATTCATGGTTGTTCTGCAAATATTTGTGATTTTGGTGGGTTTGTGAGAGGAGGTGAACTCAGGGTCTTTATACTCCACCATCTTGGCCAGTGTCCTCCTATGAATATTTTAAAAATAGCTGATTTATGTCTTTAAGTCCAATCTTTGCCCTTCCTCAGGGACAGTTTATACCGATTGCTCTTTTTCTTGTATATGGTATATACCTTCTTATTTCTTACATGCTTTGTATTTTTGTTTGAGAACTGGACATTTAAAATAACATAATATGGCAATGTTAGAATTATGTTTCTCCCCCCATCCCCAAGGTTTGTTTTATTGCTGTTCGTTATAATAGTTGTTGTTTGTTTCATGACTTTTCTGAACTAATTCTGTAATATTTGTACTTTTTCATGTATATCTATTGAGGTCTCAAATTCAATGAGCTTAGCAGTCAACAAGTAATCTGTCAACAAATAATCTGATTAAACTTTAATCACTTGTTACCAATAAGTCTTCCAGTCACTTTGTGTATGTTGGCATATATAGAACCAGGTAGTTTACCACTTTGCATTAGCCTTCACTTACTGCTTTCAGAGAGCCTAAATGTCCACCATAAATGAGAGTTTAGGGGAATAATGTCTTTCCTGATTATGCACAAAGCCCTACACATGAAGGTGGCTTTCCATATCCCCAGGAATATGTCAGAGATTTTCAAAGCCCCTAAGGACACTTCATTCCTCATTTATTTTATTTAGTCTACTGTTTGCCTCAAACTGTTATCCATTGACTCAGGCAGTTGTGCTCTTAAAACATTGAACAAATGCTCTCCCCGCCTCCCCAGAAGCTATTAGTATTGGATAAGTTTGAGTGAGGTAGAATAAAAACAAGTCTTTTGATTGACATCTTCAATGGAACCACCAAACAAGTCAAATTATGTCTTTTGGGGGGAAGCTCCAGCCTCATTCTGCTCTTTCCGATACTCAGAATGTGGCCTGTTGTTGTTCAAGGTACTGAGGACTGGAAACTGGGAGATTAGATTGGGATAATTTATAATACCATGAAGCTCACTGTTCTTACTGAGATTCATTTATTTTTCTTAACAAAATATTCCCTGGGTTGCTGCAAGCCTTTGATTAATTTCCAGAGCTCTCAAAATGTTGATTCTGATAACTTTTTCTGATATTGCCTTTATATACAGGCAAACTTTTGGAGGTGCTTACTTTGCCATTTCATGGATGCCTTTACTATTAACCTCCTTTTATTGTGATAAAATTTATAGAACATAAAATTTGCCTTTTAATCATTGTTAACTTACTGTCTCTCTGAATTTGCCTATTCAGATAATCCTTACAAATGAAGTCATATAGTATTTGTCCTTTACTGTCTGGCTTTTTTCACTTAGCACAGCTTTTTTATGGTTCATCATCATTGTAGCATCTATTAGAACTTTATTCCATTTTCTTACTGAGTAATATTCTATTGTAAGTATATATTATATATCTTAGTCAATTTAGGTTGCTATAACAAAATACCATAAAGTGTGTGTCATATAAGCACCAGAAACTTATTTCTTACAGTTTTGCAGGCTGGAAGTCCAAGAAACTGAGCATGGAACTCAGCATGGTTGGATTCTGGTGAGGGCCCTTTTCTAGGTCAATTATTTTCATTCATATGTTTTTCATATGTTATTATGCTTTTAGTATATGGTTATATCTACAAAAAAGACATCATTGTCTTGAATGTTTTAAAAATTTTATTAATGTTGGCTATCTGCAAACAGGCAGATGTTGCTTCCCTTTGTTATTGATTCCAATTGGATAGTCATCAGTCCCAGAGACTTAAATCTCAAAGGGGTCATTATAGTTGTGGGGCCCCAAAGGTAGAGAGTATGACACAGGTTGTTGGACAATATCCACAGCAGAATGTTGTTTTGGGCCACAATTAAAGATGCTAATTTGTGAGTACCTGATATAAAGAACCAAATACGATGTCCAAGTAATCACAGTTTTCAATATCCAGAGGATCCAGTTAGCTGCTGAGCTTCCTTTTTGGTGGGGAGGGGGTTTAAAAAGGCAAGTTTTCTTTGACTGTTTGAAGGACTGAATATTATAAATCTGCCCACATACTACTGAGAAACATTACTTAGTAAGCAGACTCTTGAATTTTGTTGGGGATTTTCAGCCACTCTTTCTGGCCTGGGCAGTTGAAACTAAGGCTTCTGACTATCAACCATCAGGATATCAAGTATATAGTGAAAAGTTTGGAAATCAGAGTGTAGAAGCACTTGTTCTAAATTCTGACCTATCCAAGTTTGGCAAACATCAGTGGAGTTTAAGTAACCCTGAAGAAGTACAAGAAACATATATTGGAGACCTTTTCATGTGAATGCTAAAAGTCTTGATCCTCAGATGTCAGTAGTACGGGAAAGAAGGTGTTGTCAACATTTAAAAGTGTACCATGTACCATTAGTCTGTGTAATGGATTCAACTACAGTCACATTGTCTGCAACAGCTGAGAGTATAGCAGAAACAAGTGAATTTGACAATAACCCTCTCTAAGGCTGCAGCTTTTTTGCACATGGCTGTCCTTGAACTTCTTACCACCTAAGCTTCCTTCAATTCTTTAAATCTGTACTGTGATTTTTTTTCCTCTTGGGATTCTCTGCACCCAGAAGGGAACAGGGAGGTTGGTGGGAGAATGATTTATGCACCTTACTAATACTCCTCTACATGTGGCTGAATTTCATCTGGCACTTATGGGGCAGAGAAATACAAATATCTGTTCCCACTATATATTCAGATTAGAGGTAACAACTATAGTGCACTGAATTGGCCCAAAAGGTTTCACTCAGAAGGTCATACTGGCTTCCTTTTCCCACCTTCCTTTCCCACCAGCCCAATCCCCATTAGCTCATTTTTATGCCATTTTCTTCCAGCGATCTGGGTAAAATAGTGACTTGAGCATCCATATCTAACAGGCCCACAGAAGTTTGACACTTTCCCTTTGCCAAAATTTCCCATCATACTCAGACAGGTGCATATGACCTTTGACCTCATTGGGGACAGGGAGCCCTCAGCTCTCATCCTGCAACTACTTCCCCAATTCCACCTCATTAAAAGATTAAGGACTATTTATGCATAATTGATTTGTACATTCACCATCAATTCTCATAAATTACCCTCAAATTCCATTAACTGGCTCGTGAGGTCCTCATTCTTCCTCTTACAGAAAGCCATGTCTCTGTCAGCTTTTATCCTCATCGCTACAAGTATCAAGAAGATTGAAGATTATGAAATTTTACCATATTTGTGAGCTAACAAGTTACCAGCCACAGTTTCTTGGGTGCCAGTAGAACATATGAGACTTTTGGTCAGAGACAAAGGATAGTTTATTATTCACAGTAATAAAAATAGCCTGAATATCAGTGTTTTTACCCTATAAGCCTGAGTCCCACTTCCTACAGAGTTATGAAGAATGGTTACATGACACATACATATAAGGTAAGTTGAATTACAAAGGAGGAAACATCAGTTTGGGAACCTCAAACTTTTATATGGAGCAGTAAGCATCCCTTTCCTTTGCTCTTGAAAGAGACATTATCTTTATTATATTGGAGTAAGCGTTCCTGCCCTTTGTCTCAGAGGAAATCACTATCTTCCAAAGACTCTAAGCAATCCTGCTTTTTACTTCAGAGAGAGAGATACTATGTCTATCTTCCAAAGCTGTTCACCACTCAAACATCTTTCAAAAGACACCTCAAAAGAAAGAATTCTCAGTGTTTTACTTGCCATATGTACAGTAACATGTGAGACACACACAGAATTGCCTTCCAACAATATATAAACATGAAATTGCTGGAAATATGCTGGCTTCTATCTAGGCTATCACTAGATAATGGCAAATTTCTCTCTGACAAATGCTCACCTAGAGTGTATAGGATCTCCCACTTGTTTAACTGGTCAATATGTATTTTCAAACTTCACATGTGTAGCTGATCTAATGTGTGTGAGATCATGTTACTTTAATTTTCATTTCCCTAGTTACTGATGAGACTCATATAGTTAACAAATGTTTATTAAACACTTACGTTATGCCAGATACTATTCTAAGGAAGAAAACTCATGCACTTTCAGGGTTTACATTCTGGTAGGGAAACAATAAACATATTAACTAAGTAAACTATGTAGTATGTTAGAAGATGACATATTATGGACAAGATTAAGGTAATGAGCAGCAGATCAAGGTAATGTATATTTGTTGACTGTGATCTATTTGAATTCCCTATTCATATATTTACCCAGTGTTCTATGGACTCTATTATTTTCTCACTGAATATATTTTTCTTTAATTCATTTTGACTATCACAGTTTGTAACCTTATCACATTGACTCCACTTGGTATATGATGATTTTTTATATTTGGGGCTTGCATATTTTAAAATAAACATATCAAACTTTCCCTTCATTACTTGCGCATATTTTGCCTGTAAAATAAATCTTTCCCATTTACATAGGGAAAAAAACACTCACTTTCATCTTATACTAAAATTTTTATAAGTATTACCTTCTAAATTTAAGCATTAACATTTTTCCATTTTCCTTTTGTGTGTAGGATGCGTTGAAGGGATTTATGCTTTTTTTTTGCCATATGGGAAACAGATTAATGGAGCACCATTTATTGAATAAAATGTCTTTTCATCATTCATCTGAAATATCACCTCTATTATGACATAAGTTTCCTATATGTAAATCTATTTTTAGGTCTCTACTCTGTTTCATTGGTATATTTTATCTTCCTTTTCCCAAACTTGACCACAAACAGATAACACTCCAGACTTTCCAGAATGATCCTGTGAAAAATATAAAACAAATCATATCCAGCCTCTGCTGAAAATACTCGAATGACTCCTCCCCACACTCACTGTAAAAGTCAAATTCCATTATAGACCCTCCAAGGCTCCAAGCTATCTGCTTCTCCCAGATCCACATCACCTCTCTGAACTCACTTCCTGATATTCTCTACCTTGCTAACTCAGCTCCAGCCATGCTGGTATCCTCAGTGTTCCTTGAACATGCCAGGCCTACTTCTGCCTTGGGACCTCAGCACGTGCTGTCCCTGCTAATTGGAATCCTCATTCCCCAGACAGCCACAGGGTCAGCTCTCTCACTGCCTTCAGGTCTTCACGCAAAATCCAGGCTCTCAGTGAGGCCATCTCTTCAACTTCCTCCCTGGAATTTCAGTCCCCCTGTTCATTTTTTCCTTCTTAACACTTATCACTTTGAAACTACTTTATATTTTACTTATTGCCTCTTGGATACTGTCTGTCTCCCACACTAATATGAAAGTTCCATGAAGATAAGATTATTTATTTGTTTCTTTTGTTTATAACCATATCATAAGGACCTGTGTCTAGAACACTGCCTGGCAGAGAGACCACCTGAACTAAGTATTGGTGAGATGAAGATAGAGCAAATAAATTAAAAAGCAAATGGGGTTAAAGTAAGCCAAAGTGGGGTTAGGCAGTTTTCCCTGGGTCTAGCCCCAAAACTACCAATGCAAGTGCTTCCAGGAGACAACTGGGCATTTTATTAGAGCGAAGAAGGCCAACTTGGGGTGTGGCCCCACTGAGAGAGCATTCTGAGTCTAAAATGGCTGAGCCCTTCCTCAGAGCCAGCTGTTTGTATCCTTATTGGAATGTGGGCCCTAATCCTTGGTCTATTGATTTTGTTTTTATTTTTTCAGGTAAGCCAGAAATGTGGATTTTTGAAATGTGAAATCCCCCAAATGTCTAAGTAGCTAATTTTAAAATGGAGAATGATAAAAACATGACGATCAAGCAAAATATGACAGCGGGCTGAAATTGGCCAATGAGTGGCCTGCAGGTGTTTGCTAGGCTGAATTATGTGCTGTATGAAAGAAAACTTATCCCTGTTCTGGTGAGGTGGGCTTGCCTTGTGTAATTCTTGAGACAAACAGCTTCAGGCCATGTTGGGTGGAGAGAATGAACTGGAATTACCAACTTCTATCAACTCCTGGAAGCTCCCTGCCTCCACACCTCCCTGCTATGCCTGGAGTTAAGGAAACCTGGGCAGTGGGTAGTCACCAGAACTGTTTCTTTGAGGGTAGGGGTATATTTCAGTGAAGTGTGGAGTGGGAAAACCAGAGAGAGGGTTTTGAAGGAAACTTCCACAGCTGGACCAGGGAAAGGAAAGAAGGAGAGAAGGACAAAGACCCATGTGTTGGGACATTGTACCTCTGAGGGAATTTATTGGGGGTTACAACACCCTCTCCCCACCAACCACCTATGTGGTACCATACAGTCGGAGGACTTAGTTATACAAAGTCACAACTCCCTGCCCAACTGCGCATGCCATCTATCTCACCAGGAAATAGAACTGCACAAATTTCCATCACAGCTCCCCGTGTGCGTGAAGTGGGCAAGACTGGTCAGGAGGTACCTGTGAAATGCCAGTAGCCAATGGCTTTGTTGGGATATAACCAGAATGGGGCTTCTGGAGGCAGCAGACCTCCATCTGGTGAAGCATTGGGTGAAGTCACCTGTGATTTCAGGCAACTGCTGAAAGAAGCATGGACAGTCAAGTATTCCCCACACCCGGGAGAGAAACATTAAGCTCAATCCTCTGATGCCCCTCCTCTGTAAGGAGGCCAGGTATAGTCCAGGAGGAGGAAGAACAGTGAGGAGAGTGCTGTACCTGGGTTTAGCAAGTTTCCATTTTTCTGGATAAAATGCTTTCCAAATGCAAGGTGGCACATCTCTTAAGTTCTGAGCACCCCACTGACCTGTTCCCCTCAAGAATCGTTTATTCAGTGTAGGCGAAGGGAACCAAGACCTTCAGGTCTGAGATTTACTGGTCTTGGGTCCTCTGGAAAATACGAGGAAGCTGCCCACAGGCCCCTGCTTATGGAGTGCCATGTTAGTGTGTTTAGGCTGAGGGTTTGGGTTCTGCTCAGCGGGTGTGGCATGAACTCCCTGATATTATAAAAGGCTTTTAGGTATAAACTTGGCTCCTGCTTAACTCTTGAGACATTCCTGTCAAAATGTCCTAGGGAAGCTCCAATCCACCTGGTTTCTTTGACAGTTGCCACCTTCTTTGGGCACAGAGCTAGGGAGGGCAATTTGGATACTGCCAGAAGTCCTATTTTTCCTTGGGTCTTCCCATCTCTCATGGATCCTACTCCCCATATCTTGTTGTCTGTATTCTCACTCCCTCTGTCAGTCTTTCATCTTAGAATTCCTCTTTCCTCGATGTCCCTACCCTTCTGGCCCCTCACTCATGCATAGAACTCCATTTGAGTATCCTTTTAGCCTCTCCCCAGATCTCTGCCAACTTCATCTTTCTCTCCCTTGCTCTGGATCTCTTCTAAACGTCCTTGTGTCCCTCTCTACTCAATTTTATTCTGTCTGTTTTCCTCTAAGCCTCAAGATCTCACTCTCCCTCTGTTATTCTTCACCCCCTCCCAGTTGTGTGCCTCCCCCTCTTAGGTCATCCCGCCCCGCTAGGGAGCCTCTCCATTTTTGACCCCTCCCCACCTCCTGCTAAGCAGCCACCTCCCCTTCTCCCTTCCCCCACAGCTCATCTCTAGTTCCTTCTCCTCCTCCCTCCCTAGACCAGACCAGCTAAGTCCTATTCCATTTTTAGATGACTGATTATGATACTAGCTGATCTTTATTCACAGTCTGAATTTACAGCTGTTCCTTCCTTTCATGCCCCATCCACCAAACACACCCAAATGTTTCAACATGACAAATTCCTTACACACAGCGTGTCATGGCCACATAAATTTGTATTTTTCAGGAGAAAACAACAGTTATGCTGGCAAAGATGTCAGATTAACAGGGACCCTAAAGTTTTCAATACACTGAAAAGTAACATTATTTTGCATGTCTACAAAGTACACATTTGTTTTCACAAATGTGGCAAAGTTTACCCTAACAGTTAGGACTTTTTCACCAAATCATAGACATAGATATGGAAATCATCATCAAACTTGATGAAATACACAGAGGGTTTGGCTTCCACTTGGTGAATGACCATGCTGATCCGTTTGGAGCCATCTTCTTTGGTATATTCCACATGTTTACCTATCAGGCCATCTACAACTCCTCCTGGCTCCCTCTCTGCTGGAGGAGACTCACCGGACTCTGGCATGATACGGAGGTCTCCTTCTTTATAATCATCTAGAAGCTGGTACATGTACAAGACAGGATCTTTCTCATAGGTAATATAAAACCAGGCTTTCATGATAGGTGCTTGGGCCAAGACCATTCCTCTCCATTCATCCTTAGAACCATGCTCACCCTCAAACATATGTTCCACAGCTTTACCAATTATGGTATTTGCAAGGTTTGCATCACTGACTTGAGATGATGCCACCCTGTCAGAAAGAATTTTAAGAGACAAAACTCTTTCATCTCTGTGAAGTTCCAGTCCATAGACACAGTCAATTCCATCATATTTCACCAGATAAAGAGAAGGATTTATAGGCACCTGATCCAGAACGGTTCCTTTCCACTGGGTGATGCTCTCATTGCCTTCCTTCCATCCGTGTGAAATTCTGCAGCCCACGATTTTCCTGCGGGGCTGGGAGGAAGGTCTGCCTCTCTGCTTCTTTTGAGAAGTCTTTTTCTTCCTCATACTTTCAGACCCTTTGTGGCCATCGACAATTTCCCTGGTTTGCTGCCCTGCAGCTGCCTTTTTGTGAGGGGTCTTCATACCTGCAGGGGGAGGAAGAGGCTAGGGAGAAACATTTAGTGTACTATAGTGTGAGGTTTTTTTCTCTGCATTGCAAATTCCCTGGGCACCAGGTATATGTATTACAGCCCAAGTTATTCATGTGTGCAGCAGGGATGCTGGCTATCAAAATGCTATTCGATGCTTGCCAACATTGTCCTCCCTCCAAACTTATTTGGCTGTGCTGGAGGGTTGGAGTGGTGATGGTTTTGGTGGTTGAGGCCCCAGCATGAGGGAGCAGGCTCCTTTGGCTAATGCCTTATCCTGTTAGCATACTGCGGTCCCCACACCAGACACAGATATTCACCGTTTATTAGCTCCCACCCTGTCTCTCCATTTGCACTTACATAGTCTCCTTTTCCCCTGCTCATTGTCGTCTGCTCTTCATCTGTTTTGCCTCCCATCCCCATGGCTTCTGCTTGTTGTTCACCTCTCCTTCGTATCTCTTCCTGGTCATCTCCATTTTGCTGTTGGGTGCCCAGAACAAATCTATTTCTCTTTCTGGGGCCACCTTTGTATACCATCCAGGTGCTCTTTGGCTCCCCCTACCCCCACCCTCCCGTCCCCAAATCACCCTTGTCAGTCTCCCTCATCTCCTGTCCCAGCACACACCCCAATCTTCCCTCCTGGCATCCACCAACCCTCATCCTCCGATTCTCTAGTCCAGCGCCCACCTCCCCAATTCCGGGGATCGCAGGCCTCACGTGTCCAAATCGGACACCTCACTGCTGCCTCCGCTGTGAACCCGTGGTGAAAGAGAATCAGCAGGCGACGAGTTCGGAGTTTGCAAGAGCTGGGAGGGGAGGATCCTTAGGCGACGAGCGTGTCTAGGAGGACAGCAGGCCAGGAGAAAAGGATGGCAGCAGTGTCTCCAACACCGGGCTCGCGGGCCCTCCACCTCCTTGTTGGCGGTGACGGCCCCTCTGCCACATCGGGATCCCAGAAGCCGCTGCCGCAGCCGCAGTCTCCTCCCTCTTACCACCGTCGCGCAGCTTCCTGCCAGGAGAGAGGCCTCCCCTTCCTGCCAAACACTGCCACCCTCCCCGCCCCCGCCACTCTCAAGCCCACCTCTGCCCTGGGTCTGGGAGGAGTTTCTATCTCCCGCCCCCACCCCCTTTCCAAAATCTGGAGCCGCCTTTCCTTGCCCACAACTCCCCACCCCGACTGCTTTGCCCCCACTCTCAAGTTCAGGGCCCCCGTTTTCCCCATCCCTACCCCACCCCCACCTCAGTGTCCCTGCCCCATCTGCTTTCCATCTTCCAAGAATTCCCCTTTTCTTTTCCCCCTGTGCCCTTCGGATGTTATTCTCTATATACGGAAACCTGCCTTTCCTGCCATTTAAAGGGATTTGAGGTAGGACAGGAGAAATGCGCTTGTGCTTCGTCTGCCATCTTGACACAATCCAAGTAATTTTTACTGTCTGGTCATTTTCAGACTTTACTTCTTGAAGATTTTTTATTCCTTTTCTTCTTTTTTCTTTTTCACAGATTGCAAAAGAATTGCATGCACAATGTGGACACTGTAAAATTCAGAAAATTCACTTGAAGAAAATAATCCACCCTAAATCCACTGTAAATCTCATTCCGTAGGGCTTCAAGCAAAATATGAACACTCATTATTTCCCTAACCTTTTTTCTAAAATCTCTTAGAAATCTGTGGTCATTTTGCAAACTCAGGTCTTAATAATTCTTTGTAGCATCATTTTTATGGTATTTTGAAATACAGTGTATACAGCAATATTACAAGTACTAAATACTCTCCATTAAAATTTTTACTTGTTTTTATTGAAGCATTTTAAAATAAAATATTATCAATAAAATGTAATCCTTTATTCTATAACCCTGATCCTATTCCCTTCCTCCTCTCTAACGCTAACAATCATCATTCAAATTTTGCATATCCTAACCCTCTTTATATTTATATTCATACATATATTATTTACAAATGGATATTATTCATTTTGTTTTCCATAATTATTTTTAAAAATTTCATTATGAAGGATAATTAATTACTCTATACTGTGAGGGAAAGAGAATCATTCTCTTTCAATGGACCACACCTGATATTTCTGGAAGGTGGCTCTGAGTCCTTATGACCCAGGTATATATATATACTGTGCAACTGATAAGAATATGACATCTCTACACTTTGTAAAACTAACCAATCATGTACTTAAACAACCTTATTTAGCAATTCCTTTTTAAAGTGTATGTATATGTCCACTCACATATATTCAAGAAAATGTTTGTTTTTTTTCTTAAAAAAACCTTTTAAGCAAGCCTGAAATAGAACTCTGATAAGTCTTGTAATCTAACTTGTTTCAGCTTTATTCTGAACATAAGTTTAAACATGTGTATGTTATTTTTCTGCATCTTGCTTTTATTACTCAATATTTTGTTTTTATTTATTTATTTATTTTTTTTTTAGGGAGAATTTTTATTTATTTATTTTAACATCTTTATTGGGGTATAATTGCTTTACAATGGTGTGTTAGTTTCTGCTTTATAACAAAGTGAATCAGTTATACATATACATATGTTCCCATATGTCTTCCCTCTTGCGTCTCCCTCCCTCCCACCCTCCCTATCCCACCCCTCCAGGCTGTCACAAAGCTCCGAGCCAATACCCCTGTGCCATGCGGCTGCTTCCCACTAGCTATCTACCTTACTACGTTTGCTAGTGTGTATATGTCCATGACCCTCTATCACCCTGTCACAGCTCACCCTTGCCCCTCCCCATAACCTCAAGTCTGTTCTCTAGTAGGTCTCCGTCTTTATTCCTGCCTTACCACTAGGTTCTTCATGACATTTTTTTTCTTAAATTCCATATATATGTGTTAGCATACGGTATTTGTCTTTTTCTTTCTGACTTAATTCACTCTGTATGACAGACTCTAGGTCTATCCATCTCATTACAAATAGCTCAATTTCGTTTCTTTATATGGCTGAGTAATATTCCATTGTATATATGTGCCACATCTTCTTTATCCATGCATCCGATGATGGGCACTTAGGTTGTTTCCATCTCCGGGCTACTGTAAATAGAGCTGCAATGAACATTTTGGTACATGACTCTTTTTAAATTATGGTTTTCTCAGGGTATATGCCCAGTAGTGGGATTGCTGGGTCATATGGTAGTTCTATTTGTAGTTTTTTAAGGAACCTCCTTACTGTTCTCCATAGTGGCTGAACCAATTCACATTCCCACCAGCAGTGCAAGAGTGTTCCCTTTTCTCCACACCCTCTCTAGCATTTATTGTTTCTAGATTTTTTGATGATGGCCATTCTGACTGGTGTGAGATGATATCTCATTGTAGTTTTGATTTGCATTTCTCTAATGATTAATGATGTTGAGCATTCTTTCATGTGTTTGTTGGCAGTCTGTATATCTTCTTTGGAGAAATATCTATTTAGGTCTTCTGCCTATTTTTGGATTGGGTTGTTTGCTTTTTTGTTATTGAGCTGCATGAGCTGCTTGTAAATTTTGGAGATTAATCCTTTGTCGGTTGCTTCATTTGCAAATATTTTCTCCCATTCTGAGGGTTGTCTTTTGGTCTTGTTTATGGTTTCCTTTGCTGGGCAAAAGCTTTGAAGTTTCATTAGGTCCCATTTGTTTATTTTTGTTTTTATTTCCATTACTCTAGGAGGTGGGTCAGAAAGGATCTTGCTGTGATTTATGTCATAGAGTGTTCTGCCTATGTTTTCCTCTAAGAGTTTGATAGTTTCTGGCCTTACACTTAGGTCTTTAATCCATTTTGAGCTTATTTTTGTGTATGGTGTTAGGGAGTGATCTAATCTCATACTTTTATATGTACCTGTCCAGTTTTCCCAGCACCACTTATTGAAGAGGCTGTCCTTTCTCCACTGTACATTCCTGCCACCTTTATCAAAGATAACGTGTCCATATGTGCATGGGTTTATCTCTGGGCTTTCTATCCTGTTCCATTGATCTATATTTCTGTTTTTGTGCCAGTACCATACTGCCTTGATTACTGTAGCTTTGTAGTACAGTCTGAAGTCAGGGAGCCTGATTCCTCCAGCTCCTTTTTTCGTTCTCAAGATTGCTTTGGCTATTCGGGGTCTTTTGTGTTTCCATACAAATTGTGAAATTTTTTGTTCTTGTTCTGTGAAAAATGCCAGTGGTAGTTTGATAGGGATTGCATTGAATCTATAGATTGCTTTGGGTAGTAGAGTCATTTTCACAATGTTGATTCTTCCAATCCAAGAACATGGTATATCTCTCCATCTATTTGTATCATCTTTAATTTCTTTCATCAGTGTCTTATAATTTTCTGCATACAGGTCTTTTGTCTCCTTAGGTAGGTTTATTCCTAAGTATTTTATTCTTTTTGTTGCAATGGTAAATGGGAGTGTTTTCTTGATTTCACTTTCAGATTTTTCATCATTAGTATATAGGAATGCCAGAGATTTCTGTGCATTAATTTTGTATCCTGCCACTTTACCAAATTCATTGATTAGCTCTAGTAGTTTTCTGGTAGCATCTTTAGGATTCTCTATGTATAGGATCATGTCATCTGCAAACAGTGACAGCTTTACTTCTTCTTTTCCGATTTGGATTCCTTTTATTTCCTTTTCTTCTCTGATTGCTGTGGCTAAAACTTCCAAAACTATGTTGAGTAAGAGTGGTGAGAGTGGGCAACCTTGTCTTGTTCCTGATCTTAGTGGAAATGCTTTCAGTTTTTCACCATTGAGGATGATGTTTGCTGTGGGCTTGTCATATATGGCCTTTATTATGTTGAGGAAAGTTCCCTCTATGCCTACTTTCTGCAGGGTTTTTATCATAAATCAGTGTTGAATTTTGTCAAAAGCTTTCTCTGCATCTATTGAGATGATCATATGGTTTTTCTCCTTCAATTTGTTAATATGGTTTATCACATTGATAGATTTGCGTATATTGAAGAATCCTTGCATTTCTGGAATAAATCCCACTTGATCATGGTGTAGGATCCTTTTAATGTGCTGTTGGATTCTGTTTGCTAGTATTTTGTTGAGGATTTTTGCATCTATGTTCATCAGTGATATTGGCCTGTAGTTTTCTTTCTTTGTTTAAAGTAAAAAAAACGGACGGATAGCACCCTCGGACAAATGGTGGAAGCAAAGCTATACAGACAAAATCTCACACAGAAGCATACACATACACACTCACAAAAAAAGGATAAGGGGAAAAAATCATAAATCTTGCTCTCAAAGTCCACCTCCTCAATTTGGGATGATTCGTTGTCTATTCATACATTCCACAGATGCAGGGTACTTCAGATTGATTGTGAAGCTTTAATCCGCTGCTTTTGAGGCTGCTGGGAGAGATTTCCCTTTCTCTTCTTTGTTCTCACAGCTCCCAGGGGCTCAGCTTTGGATTTGGCCCAGCCTCTGCGTGTAGGTCGCTGGAGGACGTCTGTGTTTCGCTCAGACAGGACGGGGTTAAAGGAGCAGCTGATTCGGGGGCTCTGGCTCACTCAGGCCTGGGGTAGGGAGGGGCACGGAATGTGGGGCGAGCCTGCGGCGGCAGAGGCCGGCGTGACGTTGCACCAGCCTCAGGCGCAGTGTGCGTTCTCCCTGGGGAGTTGTACCTGGTTCACGGGACCCTGGCAGTGGCGTGCTGCACAGGCTCCCGGGCGGGGAGGTGTGGATAGTGACCTGTGCTCGCACACAGGCTTCTTGGTGGCAGCATCAGCAGCCTTAGCGTCTCATACCTGTCTCTGGGGTCCGCACTTTTAGCCGCAGCTCGCGCCTGTCTCTTGAGCTCCTTTAAGCAGCGTTCTTAATCCCCTCTCCTCGCGCACCAGGAAACAAAGAGGGAAAAAAAAGTTTCTTGCCTCTTCGGTGGGTCCAGAGTTTTCCCCGGACTCCCTTCCGGCCAGCCGTGGCACACTAACCCCTTGCAGGCTGTGTTCACGCTGCCAACCCCAGTCTTCTCCCAGCGCTCTGACCGAAGCCGGAGCATCAGCTCCCAGCTCCGCCCGCTCCCGCAGGCGAGCAGACAAGCCTTTCGGGCTGGTGAGTGCTGGTCAGCACCGATCCTCTGTGCGGGAATCTCTCCACTTTGCCCCCCGCACCACTGTTACTGTGCTCTCCTCCGCGGCTCCGAAGCTTTCCCCCTCCACCACCCGCAGTCTCCGCCCGCGAAGGTGCTTGCTAGTGTGTGGAAACCTTTCCTCCTTCACAGCTCCCTCCCACTGGTGCAGGTCCTGTCCCTATCCTTTTGTCTCTGTTTATTCTTTTTTCTTTTGCCCTACCCAGGTACGTGGGGGTTTCTTGCTTTTTTGAGGTCTGAGGTCTTCTGCCAGCGTTCAGTAGATGTTCTGTAGGAGTTGTTCCACGTGTAGATGTATTTCTGGTGTATCAAGCATAGACGGAGGACAAGCCTCAGCAGCCCTCTGCACGGGGAGGTGCTTGTGAGCCCTCCGTGATCTTGTTTCTTAATAGCCAGATCACATACATCAGACAAAACCTATAACGGCTCCTCATTTCACTCATAAGAAAAGTCAAAGTACTTAGGGTTTCTTACAAGACTATACATGGTCCAACTCTTTTTTCCCTACTCTGTTATCTTTCTGATAACACTACCACTCTCACTACCATGATGCTGAAGTATATAAAGTTTCTGTGTTCATAGGTCAGAATACATTGAATATCAGCAATTCCAAAAGGTTCAAACTATCATCTAACTGTGCTCCTTCCACACTGGAATCATTGGTACTCCTTGAACAAACAAAATGTTCTCTTACATTCAGGCTGTTGTGTTTGCATTCCTTCTCATTTAATGTCCTTTTTCACTATCTTAATTTCTCTACTCATCATAGTCACAATGAGAGCCACATTGAGGACTTCGTTTAAAATTCTTGTCTCAATGCTCCGAATCCTTTTTATTTTGCTCGACTCTTTCTCACACTATTTGTACTAATTAATATATGCTTACTTCTTCTACAAATACCATCCAAACCTTAGTAGTGCAATATAAAAAATAATTTCTTACACGTGAAACAGTACAATGCAGGCATTTCTGGTCAGTAGGCAGCTTTCCTAGAATTGGTAATTCAGAGAACAAAGCACCTTGATCTCTTCAAACCTAGCCATTTTCTCTGACTTCATGATCCTCAGCCAGATCTTATCCAGCTGGCCATCAAACAAAGAATGAGAAAGAGTTTACTAGAGTGGTGCTGTCTAATAGAAATATTAAGATAAGTCATATGTGCAAGGGAGCCAAGAATACTCAATGGAGAAAAGATTGTCTCTTCAATAAATTGTGCTTGGAAAACTGGATATTCACATGCGAAAGAATGAAAATGAACCCCTATCTTACACTATTAATAAAAATTAACTCAAAATGGATTAATGACTTAAATGAGACATGTGAAGCCATAAAATTTCTAGAAGAAAACACAGGGAGAAACTTCCTTGACATCAGTCTTGGCAATGATGTTTTTGGATATGACACCCAAAGCACAAGCAGCAAAAACAAAAATCAAGTGGGACTACATCAAACTAAAAATTTGCACAATAAAAGTAACAGACAACAAAATGAAAAGGCAACCTACAGAATGGGAATAAATATTTGCAAACCACATATCTGATAAAGGGTTAATCTCCAAAATATATAAGGAACTCATACAACTCAATAACAAACAAACAAACAAACACCACAATCCAATTTAAAAAGTGGGCAAAGGAGTTGAACAGACATTTTTCCAAAGAAGATCTTCAAATGGCTAATAGGTACATGAAAAATTGCTCAACATCACTAATCAGGGAAATGCAAATCAAAACCAAAATGAGGTGTCACCTCATACCTGTTACAATACTTATTATCAAAAACAGAAGAGATAACAAGTGCTGGCAAGGATGTGGAGAAAGGGGAACATTTGTATAATGTTGATGGGAATGTAAATTGCTATAACCACTATGGATAATGGAGGTTCCTCAAAAAATTAAAACTAGAACTATCATACACGCCAGCTATTACACTTCTGGGTATATATTTAAGGGACGAAAACAAGTTGTCAGAGAGATATATCATTCCTGTGTTTATTGTAACATTATTCAAAATAGCCTAGTAATGAAAACGGTCTAAGTGTTCATCAACAGATGAATGTGCAGCTATGAAAAGAGGAAATCCTGGCATTTACATCAAAAAGGATGGACCTTGAGGACATTATACTAAGTTAAAAAAAGAAAAATACTGTGTGATTTCACTAATACATGGAATCTAAGAAAGACAAACTCATAGAAACAGAGAACAGATTGGCAGTTGCCGGGGTGAGAGATGGGAGGTGAGGAGTGGGGGAAATGGGTGAAGGTGGTCAAAGTGTACAAACTTCCAGTTATAAAATGAATAAGTTCTGGGGATTTAATGTACAGCATGGTACCTAGAGTTAAAAATATTGTATGCATATCTGAGAGTTGCTGAAGTAGATTTGAAAAGTTCTCACCACATACATAAAACGCTGTAACTATGTGAGGTTATGAATGTGTTAACAAACTACTGCGGTAATTATTTTGCAATATGTGCATATATGAATTCACTACACTGTACACCTTAACTTATACAATGTTATATGTCAATTCCATATCAACAAAGCCAGAAAAAAGGATGAGTCATATATGTATTTTTTAAAACATCTTTATTGGAGTATAATTGCTTTACAATGGTGTGTTAGTTTCTGCTTTATAACAAAGTGAATCAGCTACACATATACATATGTTCCCATAACTCTTTCCTCTTTCATCTCCCTCCCACACAACCTCCCTATCCCAGCCCTCTATGTGTTCACAAAGCACCGAGATGATCTCCCTGTGCAATGTGGCTGCTTCCCAATAGCTATATATGTTATATTTGGTAGTGTATATATGCACATGCCCCTCTCTCTCTTTGTCACAGCTCAGCCTTCCCCCTCTCCATGTCCTCAAGTCTATTCCCTAATAGGTCTGTGTCTTCATTTCCACCTTGCCCCTAAGTTCTTCATGACAATTTTTTTCTTTTGATTCCATATATATGTGTTAGCATATGGTATTTGTTTTTCTCTTTCTAAATTACTTCACTCTGTATGAAAGACTCTAGGTCCATCCACCTCACTACAAATAACTCAATTTAATTCCTTTTTATGGCTGAGTAATATTCCATTGTATATATGTGCCACACCTTCTTTATCCATTCATCTGTTGACGGACACTTAGGTTGCTTCCATGTCCTGGCTATGGTAAATAGGGCTGCAATGAATATTGTGGTACATGACTCTTTTTGAATTATGGTTTTCTCAGGGTATATGCCCAGTAGTGGGATTGCTGGGTCGTATGGTATTTCTATTCTTAGTTTTTTAAGGAAAGTCCATTCTGTTCTCCATAGTGGCTGTATCAATTTACAATCCCGCCAATAGTGCAAGAGGGTTCCCTTTTCTCCACACCCTCTCCAGCATTTACTGTTCATAGATTTTTTGATGATGGCCATTCTGACTGGTGTGCGATGATATCCCATTGTAGTTTTGATTTGCATTTCTCTAATGATTAATGATGTTGAGCATTGTTTCACGTGCTGGTTGGCAAGCTGTATATCTTCTTTGGAGAAATGTCTATTTAGGTCTTCTGCCCGTTTTTGGATTGGGTTGTTTGTTTTTTTGATACTGAGCTGTATGAGTTGCTTGTATGTTTTGGAGATTAATCCTTTGTCAGTTGCTTCATTTGCAAATATTTTCTCCCATTCTGAGGGTTGCCTTTTCATCTTGTTTCTGGTGTCCTTTACTGTGAAAAAGCTTTTAAATTTCATTAGGTCCCATTTTATAATTTTTGTTTTTATTTCCATTTCTCTAGGAGGTGGGTCAAAAAGTTCTTGCAGTGATTTATGACATAGAGTGTTTGGCCTATGTGTTCCTCTAAGAGTTTGACAGTGTCTGGCCATACATTTAGGTCTTTAAACCATTTTGAACTTATTTTTGTGTATGGTGTTAGGGAGTGTTCTAATCTCATACTTTTACATGTACCTGTCCAGTTTTCCCAGCACCATTTATTGAAGGGGCTGTCTTTTCTCCACTGTATATTTTTGCATCCTTTATCAAAGATAAGTTGACCATATGTGCGTGGGTTTATCTCTGGGCTTTCTATCCTTTTCCATTGATCTATATTTCTGTTTTGGTGCCAGTACCATGCTGTCTTGATTACTGTAGCTTTTTATTATAACCATATGATCATCTCAATAGATGCAGAGAAAGCTTTTGACAAAATTCAACACCCATTTATGATAAAAGCTCTCCAGAGAGTAGGCACAGTGGGAACTTACCTCAACATAATAAAGGCCATATATGACAAGCCCACAGCAAACATCGTCCTCAATGGTGAAAAGCTGAAATCATTTCCATTAAGATCAGTAACAAGAAAAGATTGCCCACTCTCACCATTCTTATTCAACATAGTTTTGGAAGTTTTAGCGACAGCAATCAGAGATGAAAAAGAAATAAAAGGAATCCCCATTGGAAAGAAGAAGTAATGTTGTCACTGTTTGTAGATGACATGATACTATACACAGAGAATCCTAAAGATGCTACCAGAAAACTACTAGAGCTAATCGATGAATTTGGTAAAGTAGCAGGATACAAAATTAAGGCACAGAAATCTCTTGCATTCCTATACACTAATGATGAAAAATCTGAAAGAGAAATTAAGGAAACACTCCCATTTACCATTGCAACAAAAAGAATAAAATATCTAGGAATAAACCTACCTAAGGAGACAAAAGACCTGTAAGCAGAAAATTATGTCACTGATGAAATAAATTAAAGATGATAGAAATAAATGGAGAGATATACTACGTTCTTGGATTGGAAGAATCAACATCGTGAAAATGACTCTACTACCCAAAGCAATCTACAGATTCAATGCAATCCCTATCAAAATACCACTGGCATATTTTCACAGAACTAGAAGGGAAAATTTCACAATTTGTATGGAAACACAAAAGAGCCCGAATAGCCAAAGCAATCTTGAGAAAGAAAAATGGAGCTGGAGGAATCAGGCTTCCTGACTTCAGACACATATGTATTTTAAAATTTGTCAATTATCACATTAAAAAGCGAAAGGAAATATGTAAAAAGTAATTTTAGTAATGCACTTTACCCAACATGCTCCTAAAATGATAACTTCACCATACAATCAATATAAAGATTATTAATGAGATAGTTAAATTTATTTTCATACAAAGTCTTCAGAATCTAGCGTGTATGTTGCACTTACAGCACATCTCAATTCAGACTATCCATTTTCCATGTGCTCAATAGCCATATGTGGCTAAAGACAATCATACTGGATGGCATAGTTCTAGCCATTTATGGGGTAGGCCTTTAAATTGTACCTATAATTTTTACCAAAATTCCATATGGCCAGAACTCAAAGTCCAAATCTTACTGGAAGGGATTTAGGAAATGCAAATTAGCTAAAAACTCCAGAAAAAGAGGAGAAAAACCTGTACTGATGAGCATAACAACATCTGTCACAGTATTAAGTAGGGCAAAATATTGAATCCTTCATAGTTCTTGAGAGAGGTGTATTTTTCTCTCCCATTTATTTACTTATTCAAACATTTATTAACAGTATGGACTCAGATATTTATTGAATTATCTGGGTAGTAACTAAGTACCATATTTATATTACTGTTCAATTTTTTTCCACTGTGACAATTGGGAACATGTTCAGGTTGATTCTTGTGTTCTTACTTCCTTATCCAGAAGTCAGAAACCTGGGTCCCATTATCTGCAATATAGTATTTGTTCAACCTGTTCCACATGTAAAGTAGTTTCAGAATTTCTAATCTATGCCCATGTAAGAAACAAGTTTACCAACTTACCAATTTAAATACAGTGTTGGTGTTAGTGTACAGTTCTCTTTGTCTCTAGCCTCACTATCAGATAAGATAGTTTTCCAAAGTCAATAATTACAGAGTCACTTTTCTTCCCCATCCCTTTCAGTGTGCTTATGGCATTCATTTGTAATATAGTTGCATTCATTTGTCTCTGTCTGTATCTTTCGTTCTCCTGATATTCTAGTTGTTTTATTTCAGTTTGCATACAGTAAAGTTTTTTCTTTTTGGTGTACAGTTTTAAGAGTTTGACAAATGCATGAAATATGTCCATTATCATAGTACCACAAAGAACAGTTCCACCAACTTTAAAATTTTCTTCATATTGTCTCTTTGTAATCAACACCTTCTCTCACGTCCAATCACTGGCAACCACTCGTCCCTATATTCTTTACCTTTTCCACAAGGTCTTTGTAAACAGAATCATACATTATGTAGCATTTGGGGTCTGGCTTCTTTCACTTAGCAAAATATACTTAAGTTTGATTCATGATATATGTGAATCAGTAGTTCATTCCTTTTATTTCTGAGTAGTATTCCATCATATGGATATATCACAGTTTGTTTATTCATTTACATTTTGATGGGCATTTGAGTTATTTCCAGTTGTTGGCATTTAGGAATAAAGGTGTTATAAACATCTGAGTGCAGGGTTTTTTTTTGTGGATATTAGTTTTTTGGTTTTTTTTACTTGGCTAAATAGATAGGATTGGGGTTGTTGTATTGTGTGGTAAGTGTATATTTAACTGCATAAAAAACAGCTTATGAAGTTTTCCAACGTAGCTTTATCATTTTGCATCCCTACCAGCAAAGTACAAGAGTTTCATTCGGTCTGCATCCTCATCAGCATTTGGTATTGTCAGAATTTCTTATTTTAACCACATTCATAGGTGTGCAGTGACCAGCTGCATTGTGGTCTTAATTTTTGTATTTCCCTAATGATTAATAATGGTGAATATCTTTTCATAAGTTTATTTGTCATTGTTATATTTTCTTTCGTAAAGTGTCTTGTCTGAATATTTGCCTTTTTAAATACTAGGTTTTTGTGTTCTCATTGTAGTTTTGAGAGTTTTTATCTATGTGATTTGTAAATATTTTTCTCCCTGTTTGTGGCTAATCCTTTCCATCTCTTTTAAGTGTTCTTCAAAGAGCAAAAGTTTTTAATTATAATGAAGTCCAATTAATTTTTTTCTTTTATGGATTGTGTTTTTGGTTTTATATCTAAAACTCTTTGTCAAACCAAGGCAGATTTTCTCCAGTGTTTTCTTCTGTAAGTTTTAGAGTTTTACATTTTACATTTAGATCTATGACCCATTTTGAGTTAACTTTTGTTTAAGGTATAAGACATGTGCTGAGGTTCTTTTTTTTTCTTTTTTTGCATATGGTTGTCTAGTTTTTCAGCACCATTTGTTAAAAAGACTCTCCATTCTTCATTGAATTGCTTTTGTCCCTTTTTTCAAAAATCAATTGATTACATTTGTGTGCATCTATTTTGGCCATTTCTATACTGTTTCATTGAACAAGTTTTCTAACTTTTCACTAGCAACCAACTCATTTTCCCAACCTTACTAAAATATGATTGACTAAAGCATGGTACATGTGCAATGTGATTTTTTAAAGGTGTCCAATGTAATGTTCTAATAGTCACATACATTATGGAGTGATTAACTACATTCATGTCAATTAGCACATCCATCACCTCACATATTTCCCATTTTTTTGTAAAAACTCAGTCTTTTGATTATAGAGCTTCAGAATAAGTCTAGAAATCAGTGTGACTCCTTAAATGTTATTATTTTTTTCTTTTCTTTTTACACACTTGTTTGACTATTTTAGTTACTTTGTCTTTCTATACAAATTTTATAACAGACTTGTTGATATCTACAAAAATATTGATGGATTTTGCTCAATCTGTAGATTAAACTATGAAGGACTGAATATCCTAACACTATTAGTATTCAAATCCATGATCAAGATGTATCTCTACATTTACTTAGGTCTTTGATTTCCTTTTTTAATTAGAGTATAATTGCTTTACAATGTTGTGTTAGTTTCTGCTGTACACCGAAGTGAATTAGTTATATGTATACATATATCCCCTCCCTCTTGAACCTCCCCCAACCCCCATCCCAGCCATCTAGGTCATCACAGAGCTCTGAGCTGAGCTCCTGTGTGCTATACAGCAGGTTCCTACAATTTTACACGTGGTAGTGTATATATGTCAATCCTAATCCCACAATTCATCCCACCCTCCCCTTCACCCCCCATATCCACATGTCCATTCTCTACATCTGCATCTCTATTCCTGCCCTACAAATAGGTTCATCTGTACCAGTTTTTTAGATTCTACATATATGCATTCATATATGATATTTGTTTTTCTCTTTCTGACTTACTTCATAAAACTCTCTGTTCATTGACAAGGATTGTCCATGTAGAAAATCCCAAAGTACCTGCAAAAGAGCTCCTGGAACTAATAAATGAGTTTAGCAAATTTGCAAGATATAGAGTCAATATAAAAAAATGAATGGTATTTCTATATACGAACGACAAACATTTGGAATATGATATTGTAAAACAATTACATTTATACTATCACCCAAAAGTGCAGTACTTAGAAATAAATCTAGTAAAATATGCGCAGGTCTTTGATTTTTTCATCAGTGTTTTGTAGTTTTCTGCATACAAATCCTGCATTTGGCCTTTACCACCATAATAGTCCTCATTGTACAGGTCAGGGAACCAATATAGGGATTCCCCCCAGCTACTGTATATGTCTATTCCAAATATACATTTCAGAATTGGGGAAATAACTAGAGGATGGGTGTGAGGCCCCCATGGCCCCACTGTGAGATAAATCTGTGCTGAAGCTCCATTGATCACCTGACCTCTAAAAGTCCCTACTTAATCTAGTGGACCAGTGACATTTTAGTGCCAGTTCAGAGTCAGTGTCTCATAGTCTTCAAAAGATCCAGTTATTTTCTTTCCCCCAATGCACAATTTCCCTGGTAAAAGATCGTAAGTCACATTATGGAAGGCAGGGAGAAAGATTAACAGCATAAATTTTTAGATCAAAGTCCTTCCACAAGGGGTTCTGACCTCCCTTTCACTCAAGGGGTTTGGCTCTGTAAACTGGCTCAAATCTGGGAACAATTAAGGGGCTTTGACTCATGATTCAAGTTAGATTTTTGTTTTCTTTAACCTCGAAGTTTTCTGCTTATACAGATCTAAGTAAGAGTTTAGTAGACTTCCTATCTATTTCACCTCTAGGAACATTATGATCAACTAACCAATGCCATAGATTTTTGTGAGTCAGACAATTCTGATTGCTGTTTTGACACTGCTGTTTATTATGGTAATGACACCCACCTTGCTTTTGGCAGTTGAGTGCTGCTACTTTGCCCTGTCATCCAGGTATCTAATTACTCCCATTGCATTTATGTTTCTCAATTTAGTGACTGCAGTTCCCAGAGACCTCTTCAAGAATGCCAGGGCTCTCTTCACAAATTTTTTCTGACAGTCGTGGTGAAAGGTATGACTTCTGGACTTTCTCAGCATGGGTGAGAATTTTTAAGAGACAAATTCACTCTAACATTCTAATCTTACTAAACTTTTTATTTCAGTTATTTAAAAATGTTTTACACAATTTTAAATGTTACTTTTCATTTAGTTATTACAAAATATTGGCCACCTTCCCTGTGCTGTTCAATACATCCTTGAGGCTATCTTGTACCCAACAGTTTGTGCCTCCCACTCCCTCACCACCATATTGCCCCTTCCCCAACTGGTAACCATTAGTTTGTTCTCTATATATGTGACTGCTTCTTTTTTGTTATAAAAAGTGGTTTGTTTTATGTTTTAGATTCCACATATAACTATGGAATACAGTATTTGTCTTTCCCTGTCTGACTTATTTCATTAAGCATAATGACCTCCAAGTCCATCCATGTTGCTGCAAATGGCAAAATTTCACTCTTTTTATGGCAGAGTACTATTCCACTGTGTGTGTGTATGTATATATATATCACAATTTCTTTATCCATTCATATGTTGATGGACACTTAAGTTGTTTCCCTAATCCTAAATTTTTCATTGAAATACAGTTGATTTACAGTGTTGTGTTAGTTTCAAGTGTAGAGCAAAGTGAATCAGTTATATATATCCACTCGCTTTAGATTCTTTTCCCATATAGGTCATTACAGAGTAGACTTCACTGTGCTACACAGTGGGTCCTTATTAGTTATCTATTTTGAATATAGTAGTGTGGGTCTTTATTAGTTATCTATTTTATATATAATAGTGTGTATATGTCAATCTAAATATCCCAATTTATCCCTACAACTCTTTCGTCCCTGCTAACCAGGGACGAAACCACAGATGTTTTCTACATCTGTGATTCTATTATTGTTTTGTAAATAAGTTCATTTGTACTTTTTTTTTAGATTCCACATATAAGCATTATTATATGACATTTGTCTTTCTCTGTCTGACTTACTTCACTCAGTGTGGCAATTTCTAGGTCGATCCATTTGTTGCAAATGGGATTATTTCATTCTTTTTTATGAGTGAGTATTGTATATATATACCACATGTTCTTTATCCACTCCTCACTCCTCTGTCAATGGATATTTCGGTTGCTTCCATGTCTTGGCTACTGTAAAGAGTGCTGCAATGAACATTAGGGTGCATGTATATTTTATTTCTTTTTTTAATGGTCAAATGCTTTCTTAATGAGCTATGTTTGATTAATTCATTTGTTCCACTAGAAGAGAGTTGGCACTATAAGGAAATTAGGAGAGAAAATGTCTATATTATCAAAGCTTGTATCATTCCCTACCATTGTCCCTTCTATGATACATAAGGATCCTTCATTATGTGTACAATTAAGTATTAACAAAATAATTCAGAGTCTAAGAAGAATGGTTTCTATTATATTACCGCACTTCATGTATCAGAAAATTTCTATTGTTCTCTTTAATTTTTTTGTTAACATCTTTATTGGAGTATAATTGCTTTACTATGATGTGTTAGTTTCTGCTTTATAACAAAGTGAATCAGCAGTACATATACATAAATCCCCATATCTCCTCTCTCTTGCGTATCCTTCTCACCCTCCCTATCCCACCCCTCTAGGTGAACAAAAAGCATCGAGCTGATCTCCCTGTTCTATGTGGCTGCTTCCCACTAGCTATCTATTTTACATTTGGTAGTGTATATATGTCAATGCCACTCTCTCACTTCGTCACAGCTTACCCTTCGCCCTCCCCTTGTCCTCAAGTCCATTCTCTATGTCTGCGTCTTTATTCCTGTTCTGCCCTTAGATTCTTCAGACTATTGTTTTTTTAGATTCCATAAAAATGTGTTGGCATACGGTATTTGTTTTTCTCTTTCTGACTTACTTCACTCTGTATGAGAGTCTCTATGTCCATCCACCTCACTACAAAAACTCATATTCGTTTCTTTTTATGACTGAGTAATATTCCACTGTATATATGTGCCACTTAATCTTTATCCATTCATCTGTCAATGGACACTTAGGTTGCTTCCATGTCCTAGCTATTGTAAATAGAGCTGCAATGAACATTGTGGTACATGACTCATTTTTCTTTTCCCCCATGGTTTCACAACACTTGTTCATTCTTCTTTTTTTTTAACATATTTATTGGAATATAATTGCTTTACAATGGTGTGTTAGTTTCTGCTTTATAACAAAGTGAATCAGCTATACATCCACATATATTCCCAAATCTCCTCCCTCTTGCATCTACCCCCCATCCTCCCTATCCCACCCCTATAGGTGGTCACAAAGCATGGAGCTGATCTCCCGGTGCTAAGCGGCTGCTTCCTACTAGCTATCTTTTTTACATTTGGTAGTGTATATATGTCCATGCCACTTTCTCACTTAATCCCAGCTTACCCTCCCCCCCCCGTGTCCTCAAGTCCGTTCTCTGTCTATTTTTTTTAGATTCCATATACATGTGTTAGCATACGTATTTGTTTTCTCTATTGTAAATAGAGCGATGGACATTGTGGTACATGATTCTTTATGAATTATGGTTTTCTCAGGGTATATGCCCAGTAGTAGGATTGCTGGGTGGTATGGTAGCTCTATTTTTAGTTTTTTAAGGAACCTCCATACTGTTCTCCATAGTGGCTGTAACAATTTACATTCCCACCAACAATGCAAGAGGGTTCACTTTTCTCCACAACCTCTCCAGCATTTATTGTTTGTAAATCTTTTGATAATGGCCATTCTGACTGGTGTGAGGTGATACCTCATTGTAGTTTTGATTTGCATTTCTCTAATGATTAGTGATGTTGAACATCCATTCATGTGTTTGTTGGCAATCTGTATATTTTCTTTGGAGAAATGTCTATTTAGATCTTCTGCCCATTTTTGGATTAGTTTTTTTTTTTTTTGGATATTGAGCTGCATGAGCTGCTTGTATATTTTGGAGGTTAATCCTTTTTCAGTTGCTGCATTTGCAAATATTTTCTCCCATTCCCCTAAAATGCATTGTCTTTTTGTCTTCTTTATGGTTTCCTTTGCTGTGCAAAAGCTTTTAAGTTTCATTAGGTCTCATTTGTTTATTTTTGTTTTTATTTCCATTCCTCTAGGAGGTGGGTCAAAAAGGATCTTAAAAAGGGTCTTGCTGTGATTTATATCATAAAGCAAACAATGTTTTTTTTAAACATCCTTATTGGAGTATAATTGCTTTATAATGGTGTGTTAGTTTCTGCTTTACAAGAAAGTGAATCAGTTATACATATGTTCCCATATCCTTCCCTCTTCTGTCTCCCTCCCTCCCACCCTCCCTATCCCACTACTGTAAGTGGTCACAAAGCACCGAGCTGATCTCCCTGTGCTATGCATCTGCTTCCACTAGCTGTCCATTTTACGTTTGGTAGTATATATATGTACATGTCACTCTCTCACTTCGTCACAGCTTACCCTTCCCCTCCCCATACCCTAAGTCCATTCTGTAGTAGGTCGGTGTCTTTCTTCCCGTCTTGCCCCTAGGTTCTTCATGATCATTTTTTAAATTTTAGATTCCATATATATGTGTTAGCATATGGTATTTGTTTTTCTCTTTCTGACTTACTTCGCAGACTCTAGGTCCATCCACCTCACTACAAATGACAGACTCTAGGTCCATCCACCTCATTACAAATAACTCAATTTCGTTTCTTTGTACAGCTGAGTAATACTCCATTGTATATATGTGCCATATCTTCTTTATCCATTCATCTGTTGATGGACAGTTAGGTTGATTCCACGTCCTGGCTATTGTAAATAGAGGTGCAATGAACATTTTGGTACATGACTCTTTTTTTTTGTTTTTTAATTATAGCTTTGTCTGCATTTTAACCATTTTAAGTGTACAATTCAGTGGCATTAAATACATTCATAATGTTGTGCAGCCATCTCCACCATCCATCTCAAGAAAATTTTCATCATCCCAGATAGAAAGTCTGTACCCATTAAACAACAATTCCCCATCCCTCCTTCTCCCCAGCCCTTGCTAACTGCTGTTCTACTTTTTGTATCTATGAATTTGCCTATTATAGATACCTCATATAAGTGGAATCATACAATATTTGTCCTTTTGTGCCTGGCTTATTTTATTTAGCATAATATATTATTTAATAAATTTATTTATTAATTTATATTAATTTTTGGCTCCATTGGGTCTTCACTGCTGCATGTGGGATTTCCCTAGTTGCAGAGAGTGGGGGCTACTCTTTGTTGTGGTACATGGGCTTCTCATTGTGGTGGCTCCTCTTGTTGCAGAGTACGGGGTCTAAGTGCGTGGGCTTCAGTAGTTGTGGTTTGCGGGCTTCAGTAGTTGTGGCTCGAGGGTTCTAGGGCTCAGGCTTAGTAGTTGTGGTCCATGGGCTTAGCTGTTCTGTGGTACGTGAGATCATGCCAGACCAGGGCTTGAACCCATGTCCCCTGAATTAGCAGGCGGATTCTTTTTTTTTCTTTTATATGTTTATTGGAGTATAATTGCTTTACAATGGTGTGTTAGTTTCTGCTTTATAACAAAGTGAAGCAGTTATACATATACGTATGTTCCCATATCTCTTCCCTCTTGCGTCTCCCTCCCTCCCACCCTCCCTATCCCACCCCTCTATGTGGTCACAAAGCACTGAGCTGATCTACCTGTGCTATGTGGCTGCTTCCCACTAGCTATTTTACGTTTGATAGCGTATATATGTCGAGGGCTCTCTCTCGCTTTGTCACAGCTTACCATTCCCCCTCCCCATATCCTCAAGTCAATTCTCTACTAGGTTTGAGTCTTTATTCCTGTCTTACCCCTAGGTTCTTCATGACATTTTTTCCTTAAATTCCATACATATGTGTTAGCAGACGGTATTTGTCTTTCTCTTTCTAACTTACTTCACTGTGTATGACAGACTCTAGGTCTATCCACCTCATTACAAATAACTCAATTTTGTTTATTTTTAAGGCTGAGTAATATTCCATTCTATATATGTGCCACATCTTCTTTATCCATTCATCCGATGATGGACTCTTAGGTCGTTTCCATCTCCGAGCTATTGTAAATAGAGCTGCAAAAAACATTTTGGTACATGACTATTTTGAATTATGGTTTTCTCAGGGTATATGCCCAGTAGTGGGATTGCTGGGTCATATGATAGTTCCATTTGCAGTTTTTTAAGGAACCTCCATACTGTTCTCCATAGTGACTGTACCAATTCACATTCCCACCAGCAGTGAAAGTGTGTTCCCCTTTCTCCACACCCTCTCCAGCATTTATTGTTCCTAGATTTTTTGATGATGGCCATTCTGACCGGTGTGAGATGATATCTCATTGTAGTTTTGATCTGCATTTCCCTAATGATTAATGATGTTGAGAATTCTTTCATGTGTTTGTTGACAGTCTGTATATCTTCTTTGAAGAAATGTCTATTTAGGTCTTCTGTCCATTTTTGGATTGCATTGTTGGTTTTTTTGTTATTGAGCTGAATGAGCAGCTTGTAAATTTTGGAGATTAATCTTTGTCAGTTGTTTCATTTGCAAATAGTTTCTCCCATTCTGAGGGATGTCTTTTGGTCTTGTTTATGGTTTCCTTTGCTGTGCAAAAGCTTTGAAGTTTCATTAGGTCCTTTTTTTTTTCTTTGCGGTACGTGGGCCTCTCACTGTTGTGGCCTCTCCCATTGCGGAGCACAGGCTCCAGACACGCAGGCCCAGCAGCCATGGCTCAAGGGCCCAGCCACTCCGCAGCATGTGGGATTTCCCCAGACCGGGCCACGACCCCATGTTCAGTGCATCGGCAGACGGACTCTCAACCACTGTGCCACCAGGGAAGCCCCAGGTCCCATTTTTTAATTTTTGTTTTTATTTGCATTTCTCTAGGAGATGGGACAAAAAGAATCGTTCTGGGATATATGTTATAGAGTGTTCTACCTATGTTTTCCTCTAAGTGTTTGATAGTTTCTGGACTTACATTTAGGTCTTTAATCCATTTTGAGCTTATTTTGTGCATGGTGTTGGGAGTGATCTAATCTCATACTTTTACATGTACCTGTCCAGTTTTCCCAGCACCACTTATTGAAGAGGCTGTCCTTTCTCCACTGTACATTCCTGCCTCCTTTATCAAAGATAAGGTGACCATATGTGCGTGGGTTTATCTCCGGGATTATTATCCTGTTACATTGATCTATCTTTCTGTTTTTGTGCCAGTACCATACTGTCTTGATTACTGTAGCTTTGTAGTATGGTCTGAAGTCAGGGAGCCTGATTCCTCCAGCTCCATTTTTTGTTCTCAAGATTGCTTTGGCTCTTCAGGATCTTTTACGTTTACATACAAATTGTGAAACTTTTTGTTCTAGTTCTGTGAAAAATGCCAGTGGTAGCTTGATAGGGATTTCATTGAATCTGTAGATTGCTTTGGGTAGTAGAATCATTTTCACAATGTTGATTCTTCCAATCCAAGAACATGTTATACCTCTCCATCTATTTGTATCACTCTTAATTCCTATCATCAGTGTCTTATAATTTTCTGCATACAGGTCATTTGTCCACTTAGGTAGGTTTAGCCCTAGATGTTTTATTCTTTCTGCTGCAATGGTAAATGCAAATGTTTCTTGAACTCACTTCCAGATTTTTCATCATTAGTGTATAGGAATTCCAGAGAATTCTGAGCATTAATTTTGTATCCTGGTAATTTACCAAATACATTGATCAGCTCTAGTAGTTTTCTGGTAGCATCTTTAGGATTCCATATGTATAGGATCATGGCATCTGCAAACAGTGACAGCTTTACTTCTTCTTTTCCGATTTGGATTCCTTTTATTTCCTTTTCTTCTCTGATTGCTATGGCTAAAACTTACAAAACTATGTTGAATAAGAGTTGTGAGAATGGGCAACCTTGTCTTGTTCCTGATCTTAGTGGAAATGCTTTCAATTTTCCCAATTGAGGACGATGTTGGCTGTGGGTTTGTCATATATGGCCTTTATTATGTTGAGGAAAGTTCCCTCTATGCCTACTTTCTGCAGGATTTTTATCATAAATGGGTGTTGAAATTTGTCGAAAGCTTTCTCTGCATCTATTGAGATGACCATATGGTTTTTTCCCTTCCATTTGTTAATATGGTACATCGCATTGTTTGATTTGCATATATTGAAGAATCCTTGCATTCCAGGAATAAACCCCACTTGATCATGGTGTATGATCCTTTTAATGTGCTGTTGGATTCTGTTTGCTAGTATCTTGTTGAGGATTTTTGCATCTATGTTTATCAGTGATACTGGCCTATAGTTTTCTTTCTTTGTGACATCCTTGTCTGGTTTTGGTATCAGGGTGATGGTGGCTTCGTAGAATGAGTTTGGGAGTTTTCCTCCTTCTGCTATATTTTGGAAGAGTTTGAGAAGGAGAGGTGTCAACTCTTCTCTAAATGTTTGATAGAATTCGCCTGTGAAGCCATCTGGTCCTGGGCTTTTGTTTGTTGGAAGATTTTTAATCACAGGCTCAATTTCAGTGCTTGTGATTCATCTGTTCATATTTTCTATTTCTTCCTGATTCAGTCTTGGCAGGTTTTGCCTTTCTAAGTATTTGTCCATTTCTTCCACGTTGTCCATTTTATTGGCATACAGTTGCTGGTAGTAATATCTCTTGATCTTTTGTATTTCTGCAGTGTCAGTTGTTACTTCTCCTTTTGCTTTTCTAATTCTATTGATTTGAGTCTTCTCCATTTTTTTTGATGAGTCTGGCTAATGGTTTATCTATTTTTTTATCTTCTCAAAGAACCAACTTTTAGTTTTATTGATCTGTGCTATCATTTCCCTCATTTCCCTTTTTCGTTTATTTCTTATCTGATTTCTATGATTTCTTTCCTTCTGCTAACTTTGGGGTTTTTTTTTGTTCTTTTTTTCTAATTGCTTTAGGTGCAAGGTTAGGTTGTTTATTTGAGATGTTTCCTGTTTCTTAAGGTAGGATTGTATTGCTATAAACGTCCCTCTTGGAACTGCTTTTCCTGCATCCCATAGGTTTTGGGTCGTCCAGTCTCCATTGTCATTTGTTTCTAGGTATTTTTTGATTTCCTCTTTGATTTCTTCAGTTATCACTTCGTTATTAAGTAGTGTATTGTTTAGCCTCCATGTGTTTGTATTTTTTACAGATCTTTTCCTGTAATTGATATCTAGTCGGAAAAGTTACTTGATACAGTTGCAATTTTCTTAAATTTACCAAGGCTTGATTTGTGACCCAAGGTATGATCTATCCTGGAGAATGTTTCATGAGCACTTGAGAAAAATGTGTATTCTGTTGTTTGTGGATGGAATGTCCTATAAATATCAATTAAGTACATCTTGTTTAATGTATGATTTAAAGCTTGTGTTTCCTTATTTATTTTCATTTTGTTTGATCTGTCCATTTGTGAAAGTGGGATGTTAAGGTCCGCTACTCTGATTGTGTTACTGTCGATTTCCCCTTTTATGGCTGTTAGTATTTGCCTTATGTATTGAGGTGCTCCTATGTTATGTACATAAATATTTACAGTTGTTATATCTTCTTCTTGGATCGATCACTTTATCATTATGTAGTGTTCTTCTTTGTCTCTTCTAAAACTCTGTATTTTAAAGTCTATTTTGTCTGATATGAGAAATGGTACACCAGCTTTCTTTTGGTTTCCATTTGCATGGAATATCTTTTTTGATCCCCTCACTTTAAGGCTGTATGTGTCTCTAGTCTCTAGGTCTGAGGTCGGTTTCTTGTAGACAGCATATATATGGGTCTTGTTTTTGTATCCATTCAGCCACTCTGTGTCTTTTGGTGGGAGCATTAATCCATTTACATTTAAGAAATTTATTGCTATGTATGTTCCTATTCCCATTTTCATAATTGTTTTCAGTTTGTTATTATACGTCTTTTCCTTCTCTTGTGTTTCTTGCCCAGAGTAGATCCTTTTGCATTTGTTGTAAAGCTGGTTTCGTGCTGAAAAACTCTCTCAGCTTTTGTTTGTCTGTAAAGTTTTTAATTTTTCTTTAAAGATGATACAAATAGATGGAGAGATATACCATGTTCTTGGATTGGAAGAATCAATATTGTGAAAATGACTCTATTACCCAAAGCAATCTACTGATTGAATGCAATCCCTATGAAACTACCACTGGAATTTTTCACAGGAGTAGAACAAAAAATTTCACAATTTGTATTGAAACACAAAAGACCCCGAATGGCCAAAGCAGTCTTGAAAAAGATAAATGGAGCTGGAGGAATCAGGCTCCCTGACTTCAGACCATACTACAAAGCTACAGTAATCAAGACAGTATGGTACTGTCACAAAAACAGAAAGATAGATCAATGGAACAGGATAGAAAGCCCAGAGATAAACCCATGCACATATGGCCACCTTATCTTTGATGAAGGGGGCAGAAATGTACAGTGGAGAAAGGACAACCTCTTCAATAAGTGGTGCTGGGAAAACTGGACAGATACATGTAAAAGTATGAGATTAGATCACTCCCAAACACCATACAAAGAAAATATGCTCAAAATGGATTAAAGACCTAAATGTAAGTCCAGAAACTATCAAACTCTTAGAGGAAAATTTAGGCAGAACACTCTATGACATAAATGACATAAAGATCCTTTGTGACCCACCTCCTAGAGAAATGGAAATAAAACAAAACAGAACAAAAAAACAAATGGGACCTAATGAAACTTCAAAGCTTTGGACAGCAAATGAAACCATAAACAAGACCAAAAGACAACCGTCAGAATGGGAGAAAATATTTGCAAAGGAAGCAACTGACAAGGGATTAATCTCCAAAATTTATAAGCAGCTCATACACCTTAATAACAAACAAACAACCCCGTGCAAAAATGGGCAGAAGACCTAAAGAGTCATTTATCCAAAGAAGATATACAGACTGCCAACTAACACATGAAAGAATGCTCAACATCAGTAATCATTAGAGAAATGCATATCAAAACTACAATGAGATATCATCTCACACCAGTCAGAATGGCCATCATCAAAAAATCTAGAAACTATAAATGCTGGAGCGGGTGTGGAGAAAAGGGAACACTCTTGCACTGCTTGTGGGAATGTAAACTGATACAGCCACTGTGGAGAATAGTATGGAGTTTCCTTATAAAACTACAAATAGAACTACCATATGACCTAGCATCCCTCTACTGGGCATATACCCTGAGAAAACCAGTATTCAAAAAGAGTCATGTAGCAAAATGTTCATTGCAGCTCTATTTACAATAGCCAGGACATGGAAACAACCTAAGTGTCCATCATGGGATGAATGGAAAATGAAGGTGTGGCACATATATGCAATGGAATATTACTCAGCCATAAAAAGAAACGAAATTGAGCTATTTTTAATGAGGTGGATAGACGTAGAGTCTGTCATACAGCATGAAGGAAGTCAGACAGAGAGAGACAAATACCATATGCTAACACATATATATGGAATTTAGAAAAAAAATGTCATGAAGTACCTAGGGGTAAAACAGGAATAAAGACAGAGACCTACTATAGAATGGACTTGAGGATATGGGGAGGGGAAGGGTAAGCTGTGACAAAGCGAGAAAGGGGCATGGACATATATACACTACCAAATGTAAGGTAAATAGCTAGTGGGAAGCAGCCACATAGCACAGGGAGATCAGGTCGGTGCTTTGTCACCATCTGGAGGGGTGGGATAGGAAGGGTGAGGCAGGAGATGCAAGAGGGAAGAGATATGGGAACATATGTAAAAAAGAAAGTTTTTAATTTCTCCATCAAATCTGAATGAGATCCTTGCTGGGTAGAGTAATCTTGGTTGCAGGTATTTCTCCTTCATCACATTAAATATGTCCTGCCACTCCCTTCTGGCTTGCAGAGTTTCTGCTGAATGATTAGCTGTTAACCTAATGGAGATTCCCTTGTGTGTTATTTTTCCCTTGCTGCTTTTAATGTTTTCTTTGTATTTAATTTTTGACAGTTTGATTAATATGTGTCTTCGTGTGTTTTTACTTCGATTTATCCTGTATGGGACTCTCTGTGCTTTCTGGACTTGATTAATTATTTCCTTTCCCATATTAGGGAAGTTTTCAACCATAATTTCTTCAAATATTTTCTCAGTCCCTTTCTTTTTTTCTTCTTCTTCTGGAACCCTATAATTCAAATGTTGGTGCGTTTAATGTTGTCCCAGAAGTCTCTGAGACTGTCCTCAGTTCTTTTCATTCTTTTTTCTTTATTCTGCTCTGCAGTACTTATTTCCACTATTTTATCTTCCAGGTCACTTATCCGTTCTTCTGCCTCAGTTATTCTGCTATTGATCCCATCCACAGTATTTTTAATTTCAATATTGTGCTGTTCATTGTTGCTTGTTTCATCTTTATTTCTTCTAGGTCCTTGTTACATGTTTCTTGCATTTACTCTATTCTATTTCCAAGGTTTTGAATCATCTTTATTATCATTATTCTGAATTCTTTTTCAGGTAGACTGCCTATTTACTCTTCTTTTGTTAGGTCTGGTGGGTTTTTGTGTTGCTCCTTCATCTGCTGTTTGTTTTTCTGTCTTCTCATTTTGCTTATGTTACTGTGTTTGTGGTCTCCTTTTTGCAGGCTGCACGTTCGTAGTTCCCGTTGTTTTTGGTGTCTGTCTCCAGTGGCTAAAGTTGGTTCAATGGTTTGTGTAGGCTTCCTGGTGGAGGGGACTAGTTTGTGTGTTCTGGTGGATGAGTCTGGATCTCGTCTTTCTCATGGGCAGGTCCATGTCTGGTGGTGTGTTTTGGGGTGTCTGTGGACTTATTATGATTTTAGGCAGCCACTCTGCTAATGGGTGGGGTTGTGTTCCTGTCTTGCTAGTTGTTTGGCATAGAGTGTCCTGCACTGTAGCTTGTTGGTCGTTGAGTGAAGCTGGGTGTTGGTTTCGAGACAGAGGTCTCTGGGAGATTTTTGCCATTTGATATTACATGGAGCTGGGAAGTCTCTTGTGGACCAGTGCCCTTAAGTTGGCTCTCCCAACTCAGAGGCACAGCACTGACTGCTGGCTGCAGTACCAAGAGCCTTTCATCCACATGGGTTGGATTAAAAGGGGAAAAATTAGAAAAAAATGAAAGAAAGAGAATAAAATAAAGTAAGGTAAAATAAAGTTATTAAAATATAAAAAATAATTATTAAGTAAAAATTTTTTAAAAAAGTAAAAAACAAGGATGGATAGAACCCTAGGACAAATGGCGAAAGCAAAGCTATACAGACAAAATCTCACACAGAAACATATACATACACACTCACAAAAAGAGGAAAAGGGGAAAAATAATACATCTTGCTCTCAAAGTCCGCCTCCTCAATTTGGGATGATTCGTTGTCTATTCATGTATTCCACAGATGCAGGGTACATCAAGTTGATTGTCGAGATTTAATCCGCTGCTCCTGAGGCTACTGGGATAGATTTCCCTTTCTCTTCTTTGTTCACACTGCTCCCGGGGTTCAGCTTTGGATTTGGCCCCGCCTCTGCGTTTAGGTCGCTGGGGGACATCTGTTCTTCTCTCAGACAAGACCGGGTTAATCGAGCCGCTGTTTCAGGGGCTGTGGCTCACTCAGGCCTGCGGGAGAGAGGAGCACGATATGGGGCGAGCCTGCGGTGGCAGAGCCTGGCGAGACGTTGCACCAGCCTGAGGCGCTCCATGCTTTCTTCCTGGGAAGTTGTCCCTGGATCTCGGGACCCTCGCAGTGCCGGGCTGCATAGGCTCCCCGGGAGGGTGGTGTGGAGAGTGACCTGTGCTCGCTCACAGGTTTCTTCATGGTGGCAGCAGCAGCCTTAGTGTCTCATGCCCGTCTCTGTGGTCCGCACTGTTAGCCGCGGCTCACACCTGTCTCTGGAGCTCCTTTAAACAGTGCTCTTAATCCCCTCTCCTCACACACCAGGAATCGAAGAGGGAAGAAAAAGTCTCTTGCCTCTTCGGCAGGTGAAGCCTTTTCCCCGGACTCCCTCATGGCTATCCATGGTGCACTAACCCCTTCAGGCTGTGTTCACACCGCCAGTCCTCTCTCTGCGCTCCAACCGAATTCTGAGCCTCAGCTCCCAGCCCGGCCCGCCCCGGCGGGTGAGCAGAAAAGCCTCTCGGCCTGGTGAGTGCTGGTCGGCATCAATCCTCTGTGTGGGAATCTGTCCGCTTTGCCCTCTCCACCCCTGTTGCTGCACTCTCCCCCGCGGCACTGAGTCTACCCCACTCCGCCACCCGCATTCTCCGCCTGCGAAGGGGCTTCTAGTGTGTTGAAACCTTTCCTGCTTCACGGCTGCCTCCCGTCCCTATTCTTTTGTCTCTGTTTATTCTTTTTTCTTTTGCCTTACCCAGTTACGTGGGGAGTTTCTTGCCTTTTGCGAGGTCTAAGGTCTTCTGCCAGCATTCAGTAGGTGTTCTGTAAGAGTTGTTCCATGTGTAGATGTATTTCTGGTGTATCTGTGGGGAGGAAGGTGCTCTCTGCGTGTTACTCTTCTGCCATCTTCCCCCTCTCTCCACATGATTCTTTTTGAATTATGTTTTTCTCAGGTTATATGCCCAGTAGTGGGATTCCTGGGTCGTATGGTAGTTCTACTTTTAGTTTTTTGAGGAACCTCCATACTGTTCTCCATAGTGGCTGTATCAATTTACATCCCCTCCAAAGTGCAAGAGGGTTGCCTTTTCTCCACCCCCTCTCCAGCATTTATTGTTTGTAGATTTTTTGATAATGGCCATTCTGACTGGTGTGATATGATATCTCACTGTAGTTTCGATTTGCATTTCTCTAATGATTAAGGATATTGAGCATTATTTCATGAAACACTGATCTTTTAGCCATCTATAGTTTTTCCTTTTCCAGAATATATATTTGGAATCATACAGTACGTAGCCTTTGAGTTGACTGCTTCTACTTAGCAATACTTATTTATGAGTTCTCTATGCACTTCCTTGGTTTAAAATCTCATTTTTTTGTAGTTATTAGTAATATTTCATTTAACGAATACCATAGTTTTTGTTTTGTTTTGATTTGTTTTTGATCATACTGTGCATGGCTTGCAGGTTCTTCGTTCCTCAACCAGGGATTGAACCCAAACTCTCCGCTGTGAAAGCATGGGGTTCTAACTACTGGACTTCCAGGGAGTTCCCCATAGTTTTCTCTTTTTGTTTTAGAAATCATTCACCTTCTGAAAGGGATCTTGGTTATTTTAAATTTGGGGCAATTTTGAATACAGCTGCTATGTAGGTTTTTGTGTGTTCGGAAGTTTTAAACTCATTTAGGTACCTACCCGGAAGTGCAATTGCTGGATTGTATTGTAAGAGTATGTTTAGTTTTGTAAGAGACTGTTAAACTGTCTTCCAAAGTGGTTGTACTCTTTTGTATTTCCACAAGTAATAAATGAGTGTGCCGGTTGTTCCACATTCTCAACAACATTTGGTGTTGTCAGCCTTTTGGCTTTTGCGTATTCTAATAGATGTGTAGTAGTATCTTACTGTTGTTTAAATTTACATTTTTCTAGTGACACATGATGTGGAATGTCATTTCATTTGCTTATTTGCCATCTCTATATCTTCTTTAGTGAGGACTCTGGTCAGATGTTTCACCCGTTTTTCATCTGTGTTGTCTTGTTTAGTTTTAATAGATTTTTGCATATTTTGGACACAAATTATTTATCAGATATGTCTTTGCAAATATTTTCTCCCAGTCTGTGGCTTATCTTCTCATTCTTTTAAGAGTGTAATTGGCACAGCAAAAGTTTGAAATTTTAAGGAAGTCCAGCTTACCTATTTTTCTTATATGGATCTTGCCTTTGATGTTGTATCAAAAAACTTTCTGTCAAACCCAAGGTTATCTAGATTTTCACCTATGTTTTATTTCAGAATTTTAAGAATTTTGCATTTTACACTTAGGTCTGATATCCATTTTGAGTTAATTTTTGTGGAAAGCATACGATCATTGTCCATATTCATTTTTTAACATGTGAATGCCCAGTTGTTCCAGCTCTATTTGTTTAAAGAATATTCTTTTTCCAGTGTATTGCCTTTGATCTTTTGTCAAACATCAGTTGACTATAGTTTTGTGTGTGTATTTCTGAGTTTTCTATTCTGCTCCATTGATTAATTTGTCTATTCTTTCACCAATATTACACTGTCTTTTTATAACTTTATCTTGTTGTCAGAAAGGGTCAGTTCTAAAACTTTAAATTTTTTTTCAATTTTTCATTGGCTAATATGGGTTTTTGTCTTTCTAAACATTAGAATCCTTTAAAAAATATATCCACAAAGTAATTTGCTGGGATTTTGATTGGCATTGTGAATCTATAGATGAAGTTGGGAAGAACTGACATCTTAACATATTGAACCTTCTTTTCCATGAACAATTTCCTCATATAGCTCTTGCACATAATTTGATAGATTTATGACAAATTTTTTTGGTATTAATGTTATGGTGTTGTGCTTTTAGTTTCTATTTCCAATTATTCTTTCATGGTATATAAGAAAACAAAATTTTTTGTATATTAAATCCCTGTATCCTGCAACCTACTATAATAATTCATTAGTTCAAGAATGTTATTTTTTATTATCATTCTTAGGCATTTTCTACATAGCTATGTAACCTGAAAAAAACATGGTTATATTTCTACGCAAAATGTGTATCTTTATTTTGCCCTGCTTCTCTTATTTCATTAGATAAGATTTCCAGTACAATGTTGACTAAGAATGATGAAAGGGAGGGAGGAGCTTCAAGATGGCAGAAGAGTAAGACGCGGAGATCACCTTCCTCCCCACAAATACATAAGAAATATATCTACATGTGGGAAAACTCCTAAAGAATACCTACTGAATGCTGGCAGAAGACCTCAGACCTCCCCAAAGGCAAGAAACTCCCCACGCACCTGGGTAGGGTAAAAGAAAAAACAGAGACAAAGAATAAGGACAGGACCTGCACCAGTGGGAGGGAGCTGTGAAGGAGGAAAGGTTTCCACACACTAGGAACCCCTACGCAGGTGGAGACTGCAGTTGGCGGAAGGTGGAGCTTCAGAGCCATGGAGGAGAGCACAGCAACAGGGGTGCAGAGGGCAAAGTGGAGAGATTCCCGCACAGAGGATCGGTGCCGACCAGCACTCACCAGCTGAGAGGCTTGTCTGCTCACCCGCCGGGAGGGGTGGGGGCTGGGAGCTGAGACTCGGACTTCAGAGGTTGGATCCCAGGAAGAGGACTGGGGTTGGCTACGTGAACACAGCCTGAAGAGGCTAGTGCGTCACAGCTTGCCGGGAGGGAGTCTGGGAAAAAGTCTGGAGTTGCCAAAGAGACAGGAGACTTATTTTTGCATCTTTGTTTCATGATGTAAGAGGAGAGGGAATTAAGAGTGCTGCTTAAATGAGCTCCAGAGATGGGCGGAGCCGCGGCTATCAGCGCTTACCACAGAGCCGGGCATGGGATGCTAAGGCTGCTGCTGCCTCCACCAAGAAGCCTGTGTGCAAGCACAGGTCACTCTCCAAACTTCCCCTCCCGGGAGCCTGTGCAGCCCACCACTGCCAGGGTCCCGTGATCCAGGGAAAACTGCCCCGGAAGAACGCATGGCAAACTTCAGGTTGTTGCAATGTCACGCAGGGGCTCTGCCGCCACAGGCTCGCCCCTCATTCGTACCCCTCCCTCCCCCAGTCTGAGTGAGCCAGAGCCCCCGAATCAGCTTCTCCTTAAACTCCGGCGACCTACATGCAGAAGCGGGTCCAAATCCAAATCTGAAACCC
The DNA here is from genome assembly GCF_949774975.1 of Lagenorhynchus albirostris. Taxonomy (NCBI): domain Eukaryota; kingdom Metazoa; phylum Chordata; class Mammalia; order Artiodactyla; family Delphinidae; genus Lagenorhynchus; species Lagenorhynchus albirostris. Next base: position 82,574,091 of record NC_083116.1, on the reverse strand, counting down.
GGGAGCTCTGTGAACAAAGAAGAGAAAGGAAAATTTCTCCCAGCAGCCTCAGGAGAAGCATATTAAATGTCCACAATCAACCTGATGTACGCTGCATCTGTGAAATACCTGAATAGATAACAAACCATCCCAAATTGAGGGGGTGGACTTTGGGAGCAACAATATATATGTTTTCCCCCCTTTTTCTCTCTTTGTGAGTGTGTATGTGTAAGCTTCTGTGTGTTATTGTCACTGTATAGCTTTGCTTGTATCATTTGTCCTAGGATTCTGTCTGTCCATTTTTGCTTCTTTGTTTTTATTATTTAAAAAATTTTTATTAATACTTATATTTTATTTTAATAACTTTATTTTATTTATTTAATTTTATCTTCCTCTTTCTTTCTTTCTTTTCTCCCTTTTATTCTGAACCATGTGGAGGACAGTCTCTTGGTACTCCAGCCAGGCATCAGGACTGTGCCACTGAGGTGGGAGGGCCAAGTTCAGAAAACTGGTATGCAAGAGACGTCCCAGCTCCACGTAATATCAAATGGTGAAAATCTCCCAGCGATCTCCATCTCAACACCAAGACCCAGCTCCACTCAGTGACAAGCAAGCTACAGTGCAGGACACCCTATGCAAATAGCTAGCAAGACAGGAACACAACACCATCCTTTAGCACAGAGGCTGCCTAAAATCATAATGAGGCCACAGACACCAAAAAACACACCACCAGACGTTGACCTGCCCACCAGAAAGACAAGTTCCAGCCTCATCCACCATAACACAGACACTACTCACCTCCACCAGGAAGCCTACACAACCCACTGAGCCAACCTTAGCCACTGGGGACAGACACCAAAAACAACAGGAACTACGAACCTGCACCCTGTGCAAAGGAGACCCCAAACACAGTAAGTTATGCAAAATGAGAAGACAGAGAAACACACAGCAGATGAAGGAGCAAGGCAAAACCCCACCAGACCTAACAAATAAAAAGGAAATCAGCAGTCTACCTGAAAAAGAATTCAGAAAAATGAGAGTAAAGATGATACAAATTCTTGGAAATAGAATGGAGAAAATACAAGACACGTTTAACAAAGACCTAGAAGAACTAACGAGCAAACAGAGTTGAGTAACAAAATAAATGAAATTAAAAATTCTCTAGAAGAGATCAATAGCAGAATAACTGAGGCAGAAGAACGGATAAGTGAAATGCAAGATAAAATAGTGGAAATAACTATGGCAGAGAAGAATAAAGAAAAAGGAATGAAGAGAATTGAGGACAGTCTCAGAGACCTCTGGAGCACCATTAAACACACCACCAATCGAATTCAAGGGGTCCCAGAAGAAGAGAAAAAGAAGGGACTGAGAAAATATTTGAACAGATTATAGTTGAAAACTTCCCTAATATGGGAAAGGCAATAGTTAATCAAGTTCAGGAAGCACAGAGAGTCCCATAGAAGATAAATCCAAGCAGAAACACGCCAAGACACATATTAATCAAACTATCAAAAATTAAATACAAAGAACAAATATTAAAAGCAGCAAGGGAAAAACAACAAATAACACATAAGGGAATCCCCATAAGGTTAACAGCTGATCTTTCAGCAGACACTCTGCAAGCCAGAAGGGAGTGGTAGGACATATTTAAAGTGATGTAAGAGAAAAATCTACAACCAAGTATACTCTATCCAGCAATGATCTCATTCAGATCCGACAGAGAAATTAAAAGCTTAACAGACAACAAAAGCTAAGAGAATTCAGCACTACCAAACCTGCTTTACAGCAAATACTAAAGGAACTTCTCCAGGCGGGAAACACAAGAGAAGGAAAAGACCTACAATAATAAACCCAAAGCAATTAAGAAAATGTTAGTAGGAACATACATATCAATAATTACCTTAAATGTAAATGGATTAAATGCTCCAACCAAAAGACATAGACTGGCTGAATGGATACAAAAATAAGACCCGTATATATGCTGTCTGCAAGAGACCCACTTCAGACGTACGGACACATACAGACTGAAAGTGAGGGTATGGAAAAAGATATTCCATGCAAGTGGAAATGAAAAGAAAGCTGGACTAGCAATTCTCATATCAGACAAAATAGACTTTAAAACAAAGACTATTATTACAAGAGACAAAGAAGGACACTACATAATGATCAAAGGATCAAGCCAAGAAGAATATATAACAATTTAAAATACTTATTCACCCAACATAGGAGTACCTCAATACATTAGGCAAATACTAACACCCATAAAAGTGGAAATCGACAGTAACATATTCATAGTAGGGGACTTTAACACTCAACTTTCACCAATGGACAGATCATCCAAAATGAAAATAAATAAGGAAACAAAAGCTTTACATGGTACATTAAACAAGATTGACTGAATTGATATTTATAGGACATTCCATCTAAAACCAACAGAACACACATTCTTCTCAAGTGCTCATGGAACTTTCTCCAGGATAGATTATATCTTGGGTCACAAATCAATCCTTGGTAAATTTAAGAAAATTGAAATCTTATCAAGTATCTTTCCCGACAACAATACCATGAGACTAGATATCAATTAGAGGAAAAAATCTGTAAGAAATACAAACACATGGAGCCTAAACAGCACACTACTTAATAACCAAGAGATCACTGAAGACATCAAACAGGAAATCAAAAAATACCTAGAAACAAATGACAATGAAAACACAATGACCTGAAACCTATGGGATGCAGCAAAACCAGTTCTAAGAGGGAAGTTTATAACAATACAATCCTACCTTAAGGAACAAAAAACATCTCAAATAAACAACCTAACCTTGCACCTAAAGCAGTTAGAGAAAGAAGAACAAAAATCCCCAAAGTTAGCAGAAGGAAAGAAATCATAAATATCAGATGAGATATAAATGAAAAAGAAATAAACGATAGCAAAGATGAATAAAACTAAAAGCTGGTTCTTTGAGAAAATAAACAAAATTGATAAACAATTAGCGAGACTTACCAAGAAAAAAGGGAGAAGACTCAAATCAATAGAATTAGAAATGAAAAACGAGAAGTAACTACTGACACTGCAGAAATACAAAAGATCATGAGAGATTACTACAAGCAACTATATGCCAATAAAATGGATACCCTGTTAGAAATGGACAAATTCTTAGAAATGCACAACCTTTCAAGACTGAAGCAGGAAGAAATAGAAAATATGAACAGACCAATCGCAAGCACTGAAATTGAAACTGTGATTAAAAATCTTCCAATAAACTAAAGCCCAGGGCCTGATGCCTTCACAGGCGAATTCTATCAAACATTTAGAGAAGAGCTAACACCTATCCTTCTCAAACTCTTCCAAAATATAGCAGAGGGAGGAACACTCCCAAACTCATTCTCCGAGGCCACCATCACCCTGATACCAAAACCACACAAAGATGTCACAAAGAAAGAAAACTATAGGCCAATATCACTGATGAACATAGATGCAAAAATCCTCAACAAAATGCTAGCAAACAGAATCCAACAGCACATTAAAAGGATCATACACCCTGATCAAGTGGTGTTTATTCCAAGAATGCAAGGATTCTTCAGTATACGCAAATCAATCAACGTGATACACCGTATTAAGAAATTGAAGGAGAAAAACAATTTGATCATCTGAATAGAGGCAGAGAAAACGTCGATAAAATTCAACACCCATTAACATAAAAACCCTCCAGAAAGTAGGTGTAGAGGGAACTTTCCTCAACATAATTAAGGCCATATATGACAAACCCACAGCCAACATCATTGTCAATGGTGAAAAAGTGAAAACATTTCCACTAAGATCAGTAACAAGACAAGGTTGCCCACTCTCACTACTATTATTCAACATAGTTTTGAAGTTTTAGCCACAGCAATCAGAGAAGAAAAGAAGTAAAAGGAATCCAAATTGGAAAAGAAGAAATAAAGCTGTCACTGTTTGCAGATGACATGATACTATACATAGAGAATACTAAAGATTGTAACAGAAAACTACTAGAGCTAATCAATGAATTTGGTAAAGTTGCAGGATACAAAATGAATGCACAGAAATCTCTGTCATTCCTATACACTAATGATGAAATATCTGAAAGTGAATTCAGGAAAACACTCCCATTTACCATTGGAACAGAAAGAATGAAATATCTAGGAATAAACCTACCTAAGGAGACAAAAGACCTGTATGCAGAAAATTATAAGACACTGATGAAAGAAATTAAAGATGATACAAATAGATGGAGAGATATACCATGTCCTTGGATTGGAAGAATCAACATTGCAAAAATGACTCTACGACCCAAAGAAATCTACAGATTGAGTTTAATCCCTGTAATTACCAATGACATTTTTCACACAAGATACCATATTTTGTATGATGTTTATTCTTTTAAATTTGTTAAGGCATATTATGGATCAGGGTGTATCTTATTATTGTGAACATTTCATGTGAGGTTTGAAAAAAAGTGTTTTCTGTTGTTGTTCGATATTTTTAAAACAAATGTCAACTGGATCCAACTGAGAAAATGTGCTATTCAGTTCAACTATATCCTTGCTGATTTTCTGCTTGCTGGATCTGTCAATTATTGATATAAGGTGTTCAAGTCTCAAAGTATAATATCGAGTTCATGCATTTCTTCTTGAAAGTTTCCATTTTTGCCTCGTGCCTTTTCATCTCTTTCGTTAGGTGTATACACATATAGGATTCAATAATTGATATCCTTATATACACTACCAAATGTAAAATAGACAGCTAGTGGGAGGCAGCCACATAGCACAGGGACATCAGCTCGGTGCTTTGTGACCACCTAGAAGGGTGGAATAAAGAGGGTGAGAGGGAGGGAGACGCAAGAAGGAAGAGATATGGTGATATATGTATATGTATAACTGATTCACTTTGTTATAAAACAGAAACTAACACATCATTGTAAAGCAATTATACTCCAATAAAGATGTTAAAAACTTGATGTCTTTATCATACGTAATAGCTCTTTATCCCTAACATTTTTTCTATTTCTGAGGTTAGCTTTGCTTGAAATTCATATAGCAAATCCATCTTTCTTTCTTTTTCCCAAGGATTTATTGAAGTAAAATTGATACATAAATTGTATATATTTAAGATGCACAACCTGACCGTTTAATACACATTATGAGATGATTACCACACACAAGAAAATCAACACATCCATTGCCTTACATACTTACCATTATTTATCTATTCATTTACTTATTCATGTTTTGAGAGAAAACATAAGATCTATTCTCTTAGCAAATTATGAGTATACAATTCAGAATTATTATCTCTAGTCATCATATTTTTAATTAGGTCTCCATAATTTTTTCATTTTGTAGTTGAAAATATTTATGCTTTGACCAATATGTGCTCATTTTTCTCACCTCACCCAGCACCTGGCAAACCACCATTCTACTTTTGAGTTCTTTAAGTTTGACTATCCTGGATTTCACATTAAAAGAGATCATACAATATTTGTCTTTCTGTGTCTTGCTTATTTTGCTTAGGATAAGTGGTCACAGTTTATTAAAACTGTTACAAATGGCAACATTTTCTTCTCTTATGTCTGAAGAAGATTCCATTGTATATATAAATCACATTTTCTTTAATATCCATTGAGAGATACTTAGGATGTTTTCATATCTTAGCCACTGAGAATAATGTCACGATAAATACGGAATGCAGTTATTTTTTGAGACAGTGATTTAATTTTCTTTGGATATATATACAAAAATTGAAATCCCTGGACCATATGGTAGTTCAATTTTTTTTTACTGAAGTATATTTAATTTACAATAATGTGTTAGTTTCTGGTATATCATAAGGCTATTCATATATTTTTTCAGATTACATTCCATTATAGGTTATTAGAAGATATTTAATATTATTTCCTATGTTACACAGTTAATCACTGTTGTTTACATATTTTATGTATAGTAGTTTCTCTCTCTTAATACCATACTCCTAATTTATCCCTACCCACCCTTCTTTTCTCCTTTGGTGACCAAAAGTTTTTTTTTTTTCCTATGTCTACGAGTCTGTTTCTGTTTTTTTTGTTTGTTTGTTTGTTTTGTTTTTTTTTGCGGTACGCAGGCCTCTCACTGTTGTGGCCTCTCCCATTGCGGAGCACACGCTCCGGACACGCAGGCTCAGTGACCATGGCTCACGAGCCCAGCCACTCTGTGGCATGTGGGATCTTCCTGGACCGGGGCACGAACCTGTGTCCCCTGCATTGGCAGGCGGACTCTCAACCACTGCGCCACCAGGGAAGCCCCTGTTTCTGTTTTTAATATAGATTCATTTGTATTATTTTTTAGATTCCACATATAAGTGATATAATATTTGCCTTTCTCTTTCTGATTTAATTCACTTAGTATGATATTCTCTAGGTCCATTCATATTTCTGCAAATAGTAATATTTTATTCTTTTTTATGGCTGAGTAATATTCCATTGTATATCTATACCACACCTTCTTAAACAAATCATTGGTTGGTGAGCATTTTTTCTGGACATATACCCTGGAGTGGGATTGCTGGGTAGCTCTATTTTTAGTTTTTTAAGGAACCTCCATATTGTTTTCCATGGGGGCTACATAAATTTACATTCCTAACAGCAGTGCAAAAAGGTTCTCTTTTCTCCCCAACATTGTCAGCATTTATTATTTGTAGACTTTTCAATGATTGCCATTTTGATTAGTGCTAGGTGATACCTCATTGTGACTTTGATTTGAATTTCTCTAATAATTAGTGATGTTAAATACCTCTTAATTTTGTGGTATCACACAAATTTTTAAATTATTTAAGTTCTGTGAAAAATGCTATTGGTATTTTGATAGGGATTGCATTGAATCTGCAGATTGCTTTGGGTAGTATGGTCATTTTGACAATATTAATTCTTCCAACGCATGAGCATGGTATACCTTTCCATTTATTTGTATTGTTTTCAATTTCTTTCATAGTGTCTTGTAATTTTCTGAGTATAGGTCTTTCACCTCCTTGATTAAATTTATTCTTAGTTATTTTATTCTTTTTGATGCAATTGTAAATAGAATTGTTTTCTTAATTTTGTTTTCTAACACTCTGTTATTAGGGTATAGAAACACAAGAAATTTATGTATATCTTGATTTTGTAGCCTGAAACATTACTGAATTAATTTATTAGTTCTAATAGGTTTTTGGTGGAATCATTGGAGTTTTCTATATATAGTATCATGTCATCTGCAAAGAGTTACAGTTTTACTCTTTCAAATTTTCATGTCTTTTATCTCTTTTCTTCCCCTGTCTGATTGCTGTATCTATGACTTCTAGTAGTACGTTGAATAAATATGGTGATAGTGGGCACCATGGTATTGTAACAGACCTTAAAATGAAAGCTTTCAGCTCTTCATAATTTAGTATTGTGTTAGCTGTAGATTTGTCATGTATGACCTTTATTATCTTGAGGTACATTTCTTCTATACCCACTTTATTGAGGGTTTTTATTATAAATGTTTGTTGAATCTTGTCTAATGCTTTTCCTGCATCCATTGAGATAGGCATATGATTTTTTAAACATCTTTATTGGGGTACAATTGCTTTACAATGGTGTGTTAGTTTCTGCTTTATAACAAAGTGAATCAGTTATACATATACATATGTACCCATATCTCTTCCCTCTTGCGTCTCCCTCCCTCCCACCCTCCCTATCCCACCCCTCCAGGCTGTCACAAAGCACCGAGCCAATATCCCTGTGCCATGTGGCTGCTTCCCACTAGCTATCTACCTTACTACGTTTGTTAGTGTGTATATGTCCATGACTCTCTCTCGCCCTGTCACAACTCACCCTTGCCCTTCCCCATAAACTCAAGTCCGTTCTCTAGGAGGTCTGCGTCTTTATTCCTTCCTTACCCCTAGGTTCTTCATGACATTTTTTTTTCTTAAATTCCATATATATGTGTTAGCATACGGTATTTGTCTTTTTCTTTCTGAATTACTTCACTCTGTATGACAGACTCTAGGTCTATCCACCTCATTACAAATAGCTCAATTTTGTTTCTTTTTAAGGCTGAGTAATATTCCATTGTATATATGTGCCACATCTTCTTTATCCATGCATCCGATGATGGGCACTTAGGTTGTTTCCATCTCCAGGCTATTGTAAATAGAGCTGCAATGAACATTTTGGTACATGACTCTTTTTGAATTTCGGTCTTCTCAGGGTATATGACCAGTAGTGAGATTGCTGGGTCATATGGTAGTTCTATTTGTAGTTTTTTAAGGAACCTCCTTACTGTTCTCCATAGTGGCTGAACCAATTCACATTCCCACCAGCAGTGCAAGAGTGTTCCCTTTTCTCCACACCCTCTCCAGCATTTATTCTTTCTAAATTTTTTGATGATGGCCATTCTGACTGGTGTGAGATGATATCTCATTGTAGTTTTGATTTGCATTTCTCTAATGATTAATGATGTTGAGCATTCTTTCATGTGTTTGTTGGCAGTCTGTATATCTTCTTTGGAGAAATGTCTATTTAGGTCTTCTGCCCATTTTTGGATTGGGTTGTTTGTTTTCTTGTTATTGAGCCGCATGAGCTGCTTGTAAATTTTGGAGATTAATCCTTTGTCAGTTGCTTCATTTGCAAATATTTTCTCCCATTCTGAGGGTTGTCTTTTGGTCTTGTTTATGGTTTCCTTTGCTGTGCAAAAGCTTTGAAGTTTCATTAGGTCCCATTTGTTTATTTTTGTTTTTATTTCCATTACTCTAGGAGGTAGGTCAGAAAGGATCTTGCTGTGATTTATGTCATAGAGTGTTCTGCCTATATTTTCCTCTAAGAGTTTGATAGTTTCTGACCTTACATTTAGGTCTTTAATCCATTTTGAGCTTATTTTTGTGTATGGTGTTAGGGAGTGATCTAATCTCATACTTTTATATGTACCTGTCCAGTTTTCCCAGCACCACTTATTGAAGAGGCTGTCCTTTCTCCACTGTACATTACTGCCACCTTTATCAAAGATAAGGTGTCCATATGTGCATGGGTTTATCTCTGGGCTTTCTATCCTGTTCCATTGATCTATCTTTCTGTTTTTGTGCCAGTACCATACCGTCTTGATAAATGTAGCTTTGTAGTATAGTCTGAAGTCAGGGAGCCTGATTCCTCCAGTTCCTTCTTTCGTTCTCAAGATTGCTTTGGCTATTCGGGGTCTTTTGTGTTTCCATACAAATTGCAAAATTTTTTGTTCTTGTTCTGTGAAAAATGCCAGTGGTAGTTTGATAGGGATTGCATTGAATCTATAGATTGCTTTGGGTAGTAGAGTCATTTTCACAATGTTGATTCTTCCAATCCAAGAACATGGTGTGTCTCTCCATCTAATAGTATCATCTTTAATTTCTTTCATCAGTGTCTTATAATTTTCTGCATACAGGCCTTTTGTCTCCTTAGGTAGGTTTATTCCTAGATATTTTATTCTTTTTGTTGCAATGGTAAATGGGAGTGTTTTCTTGATTTCAGTTTCAGATTTTTCATCATTAGTATATAGGAATGCCAGAGATTTCTGTGCATTAATTTTGTATCCTGCCACTTTACCAAATTCATTGATTAGCTCTAGTAGTTTTCCGGTAGCATTTTTAGGGTTCTCTATGTATAGGATCATGTCATCTACAAACAGTGACAGCTTTACTTCTTTTCCGATTTGGATTCCTTTTATTTCCTTTTCTTCTCTGATTGCTGTGGCTGAAACTTCCAAAACTATGTTAAATAAGAGTGGTGAGAGTGGGCAACCTTGTCTTGTTCCTGATATTAGTGGAAATGCTTTCAGTTTTTCACCATTGAGGATGATGTTTGCTGTGGGCTTGTCATATATGGCCTTTATTATGTTGAGGAAAGTTCCCTCTATGCCTACTTTCTGCAGGGTTTTTATCATACATCGGTGTTGAATTTTGTCAAAAGCTTTCTCTGCATCTATTGAGATGATCATATGGTTTTTCTCCTTCAGTTTGTTAATATGGTTTATCACATTGATAGATTTGCGTATATTGAAGAATCCTTGCATTCCTGGAATAAACCCCACTTGCTCATGGTGTATGATCCTTTTAATGTGCTGTTGGATTCTGTTTGCTAGTATTTTGTTGAGGATTTTTGCATCTATGTTCATCAGTGATATTGGCCTGTAGTTTTCTTTCTTTGTGACATCCTTGTCTGGTTTTGGTATCAAGGTGATGGTGGCCTCGTAGAAGGAGTTTGGGAGTGGTCCTCCCTCTGCTATATTTTGGAAGAGTTTGAGAAAGATAGGTGTTAGCTCTTCTCTAAATGTTTGATAGAATTCGCCTGTGAAGCCATCTGGTCCTGGGCTTTTCTTTGTTGGAAGATTTTTAATCACAGTTTCAATTTCAGTACTTGTGATTGGTCTGTTCATATTTTCTATTTCTTCCTGATTCAGTCTTGGCAGGTTGTGCAATTCTAAGAATTTTTCCATTTCTTCCAGATTGTCCATTTTATTGGCATAGAGTTGCGTGTAGTAATCTCTCATGATCTCTTTTATTTCTGCAGTGTCAGTTGTTACCTCTCCTTTTTCATTTCTAATTCTATTGATTTGAGTCTTCTCCCTTTTTTTCTTGATGAGTCTGGCTAGTGGTTTATCTATTTTGTTTATCTTCTCAAGAACCAGCTTTTAGTTTTATTGATCTTTGCTATTGTTTCCTTCATTTCTTTTTCATTTATTTCTGATCTGATTTTTATGATTTCTTTCCTTCTGCTAGCTTTGGGGTTTTTTTGTTCTTCTTTCTCTAATTGCTTGAGGTGCAAGGTTAGGTTGTTTATTCGAGATGTTTCCTGCTTCTTAAGGTGGGCTTGTATTGCTATAAACTTCCCCCTTAGAACTGCTTTTGCTGCATCCCACAGGTTTGGGGTCGTTGTGTCTCCATTGTCATTTGTTTCTAGGTATTTTTTGATTTCCTCTTTGATCTCTTCAGTGATCACTTCATTATTAAGTAGCGTATTGTTTAGCCTCCATGTGTTTGTATTTTCTACAGATCTTTTCCTGTAATTGATATCTAGTCTCATGGCGTTGTGGTCAGAAAACATACTTGATACAATTTCAATTTTCTTAAATTTACCAAGGCTTGATTTGTGACCTAAGATATGATCTATCCTGGAGAATGTTCCATGAGCACTTGAGAAAAATGTGTATTGTGTTGTTTTTGGATGGAGTGTCCTATAAATATCAATTAAGTCCATCTTTTTTAATGTATCATTTAAAGCTTGTGTTTCCTTATTTATTTTCGTTTTGGATGATCTGTCCATGGGTGAAAGTGGGGTGTTAAAGTCCCCTACTATGAATGTGTTACTGTCAATTTCCCCTTTTATGGCTGTTAGTATTTGCCTTATGTATTGAGGTGCTCCTATGTTGGGTGCATAAATATTTACAATTGTTATATCTTCTTCTTGGATCGATCCCCTGATCATTATGTAGTGTCCTTCTTTGTCTCTTTTAATAGTCCTTATTTTAAAGTCTATTTTGTCTGATATGAGAATTGCTACTCCAGCTTTCTTTTGGTTTCCATTTGCATGGAATATCTTTTTCCATCCCCTTACTTTCAGTCTGTATGTGTCTCTAGGTCTGAAGTGCGTCTCTTGTAGACAGCATATATAAGGGTCTTGGTTTTGTATCCATTCAGCTAATCTGTGTCTTTTGGTGGGAGCATTTAGTCCATTTACATTTAAGGTAATTATCGATATGTATGTTCCTATTCCCATTTTCTAAATTGTTTTGGGTTCGTTATTATAGGTCTTTTCCTTCTCTTGTGTTTCTTGCCTAGAGAAGATCCTTTAGCATTTGTTGTAAAGCTGGTTTGGTGGTGCTGAACTCTCTCAGCTTTTGCTTGTCTGTAAAGGTTTTAATTTCTCCATCAAATCTGAATGAGATCCTTGCTGGGTAGAGTAGTCTTGGCTGCAGGTTTTTCTCCTTCATCACTTTCAGTATGTCCTGCCACTCCCTTCTGGCTTGTAGGGTTTCTGCTGAGAGATCAGCTGTTAACCTTATGGGGATTCCCTTGTGTGTTATTTGTTGTTTTTCCCTTGCTGCTTTTAATATGCTTTCTTTGTATTTAATTTTTGACAGTTTGATTAATATGTGTCTTGGCATATTTCTCCTTGTATTTATCCTGTATGGGACTCTCTGTGCTTCCTGGACTTGATTAACTATTTCCTTTCCCATATTAGGGAAGTTTTCAACTATAATCTCTTCAAATATTTTCTCAGTCCCTTTCTTTTTCTCTTCTTCTTCTGGAATCCCTATAATTCGAATGTTGGTGCATTTAATGTTGTCCCAGAGGTCTCTGAGACTGTCCTCAGTTCTTTTCATTCTTTTTTCTTTATTCTGCTCTGCAGTAGTTATTTCCACTAGTTTATCTTCCAGGTCACTTATCCATTCTTCTGCCTCAGTTATTCTGCTATTGATCCCATCTAGAGTACTTTTAATTTCATTTATTGTGTTGTTCATCGTTGCTTATTTCATCTTTAGTTCTTCTAGGTCCTTGTTAACTGATTCTTGCATTTTGTCCATTCTATTGTCCATTCTATCTCCAAGATTTCGGATCAACCTTACTATCATTATTCTGAATTCTTTTTCAGGTAGACTGCCTATTTCCTCTTCATTTGTTAGGTCTGGTGCATTTTTATCTTGCTCCTTATCTGCTGTGTGTTTTTCTGTCTTCTCATTTTGGTTATCTTACTGTGTTTGGTGTCTCCTTTTTGCAGGCTGCAGGTTCGTAGTTCCTCCTGTTTTTGGTGTCTGTCTCCAGTGGCTAAGGTTGGTTCAGTGGGTTGTGTAGGCTTCCTGGTGGAGGGGACTAGTGCCTGTGTTGTGGTAGATGAGGCTGGATCTTGTCTCTCTAGTGGGCAGGTTCACGTCTGGTGGTGTGTTTTGGGGTGTCTGTGGCCTTATTATGATTTTAGGCAGCCTCTCTGCTAATGGGTTGGGTTGTGTTCCTGTTTTGCTAGTTGTTTGGCATAGGTTTTCCAGCACTGTGGCTTGCTGGTCGTTGAGTGAAGCTGGGTGCTGGTGTTAAGATGGAGGTCTCTGGGAGATTTTCGCCGTTTGATATTATGTGGAGCTGGGAGGTCTCTTGTTGACCAGTGTCCTGAAGTTGGCTCTCCTACCTCAGAGGCAGAGCCCTGCCTCCTGGCTGGAGCACCAAGAGCTTTTCATCCACATGGCTCAGGATAAAAGGGAGAAAAAGTAGAGGGAATTAGTAGAAGTATGAGGAAAGAAAGAAGGAAAGGAGGGTAGGAAGGAAGGAAGAAAGAAAGAAAGAAGGAAAGAAGGCAAGAAGGAAAGAAAGGAGGGAGGGAGGGAGGAAGGAAGGAAAGAGGGAAAGAAGGAAAAAAGACAGAAAGAAAGAAGATACAGTAAAAATAAAATAAAGTATACTAAAGTTATTGAATTAAAAAATTCTTATTTAGAAAAAAAAAAAAAAGGGACGGATAGAACCTTAGGACAAATGTTGGAAGCAAAGCTATACTGACAAAATCTTACACAGAAGCATACACATACACCCTCACTATAAGAGGTAAATGGGGAAAAATCATAAATCTTGCTGTCAGAGACCACCTCCTCAATTTGGGATGATTCGTTGTCTAAAGGAGGGAAGGAAGGAAGGAAAAAAGAAAGAAAGAAAGAAAGAACGAAGGTAAAGTATAATAACGTTATTAAAATTAATTATTAAGAAAAAAATTTTAAAAAAAAACATGGACGGATAGAACCCTAGGACAAATGGTGGAAGCAAGACTATACAGACAAGATCTCACACAGAAGCATACACATACACATTCACAAAAAGAGGAAAAGGGAAAAAATCATAGATCTTGCTCCTAAAGTCCACTTCCTTAATTTGGGATGATTGGTTGTCTATTCAGGTATTCCATAGATGCAGGGTATATCAAGTTGATTGTGGAGCTTTAATCCGCTGCTTCTGAGGCTGCTGGGAGAAATTTCCCTTTCTCTTCTTTGTTCTCACAGCTCACAGGGCTCAGCTTTGGATTTGGCCCTGCCACTGCGTGTAGGTCGCTGGAGGGCGTCTGTTTTTTGCTCAGACAGGATGGGGTTAAAAGAGCCGCTGATTCAGGGGCTCTGGCGCACTCAGGCCGGCGGGGAGGGAGGGGCACGGAGTGCGGGGCAGGCCTGTGGTGGCAAAGGCCGGCGTGACTTTGCACCAGCCTGAGGCACGCTGTGCGTTCTCCCGGGGTAGTTGTCCCTGGATCCCGGGAACCTGGCAGTGGCGGGCTGCACAGGCTCCGCGGAAGAGGGGTGTGGAGAGTGACCTGTGCTCGCACACAGGCCCCTTGGTGGCGGCAGCAGCAGCCTTAACGTCTCCCGCCCGCCTCTGGGGTCCGCGCTTTTAGCTGCGGTTTACGCCCGTCTCTGGATTCTGCGCTTTCAGCCGCGGCTTGTGCCCGTCTCTGGGGTCCGCGCTTTCAGCCGCGGCTCGCGCCCGTCTCTGGGGTTCGTGCTTTTAGCCGCGGCTCGCGCCCGTCTCTGGAGTTCCTTTAAGCAGCGTTCTTAAACCCTTCTCCTCACACCCCAGGAAACAAAGAGAGAAGGAAAAGTCTCCTGCCTCTTCGGTAGGTGCAGACTTTTCCCCGGACTCCCTCCCGGCTAGCTGTGCTGCACTAACCCCTTCAGGCTATGTTCAAGCAGCCAACCCCAGTCCTCTCCCTGCGCTCTGTCCGAAACCGAAACCCGAGCCTCAGAGCCTCAGCTCGCAGCCCCACCCGCCCCGGCGGGTGAGCAGACAAGCCTCTCGGGCTGGTGAGTGCCGGTCGGCACCAATCCTCTGTGCGGGAATCTCCCCGCTTTGCCCTCCGCACCCATTGCTGTGTACTCCTCCGCGGCTTTGAAGCTCCCCCCTCCGCCTCCCGCAGTCTCCGCCCGCGAAGGGGCTTCCTAGTGTGTGGAAACTTTTCCTCCTTCACAGCTCCCTCCCACTGGTGCAGGTGCCGTCCCTATTCTTTTGTCTCTGTTTTTTCTTTTTTTCTTTTGCCCTACCCAGGTACGTGGGGAGTTTCTTGCCTTTTGGGAGGTCTGAGGTCTTCTGCCAGCCTTCAGTAGGTGTTCTGTAGGAGCTGTTCCACGTGTAGATGTATTTCTGGTGTATCTGTGGGGAGGAAGGTGATCTCCGCGTCTTACTCTTCCACCATCTTCTGCCTTCTCCTCAGGCATATGATTTTTATCCTTCGTTTTTTTAGTGTGGTATATCACATTTGATTTGTGGGTGTTGAACCATTCTTATATCTCTGGTATAAATCCCACTTGATCATGATGTATAAACAAGGCAAATGTATTGTTGTCTTTGGTTTGTTAATATTTTGTTGAGGATTTTTGCATTTATATTTATCACAGATATTTTGATGGACAGATATTTTCGTTTTTGTGTGTGCTTCCTTATATGATTTTCATATCAGGGTAATGTTGACCTTGTAAAATGAGTCAGAATCCTTCTGTCATCAACTTTTTGGAAGAGTTTGAGAAGTATATGTATTAAATCTTCTTTGAATGTTTACTAGAAATTACCTTGAAACCATCTGGTCCTGAACTTTTATTTACAAGGAAGTTTTTCTGTTTCAATCTCCTTACTAGTGATTGATCTATCTAGATTTTCTGTTACTTTATAATTCAGTCTTGGAAGGTTGTATGATTTTAAGAATTATTCATTTTATTTCTAGAAAGTCTAATTTGTTGGCATATAATAATTCATATTAGTATCTTATAATCCTTTGTATTTCTGTGGTGTCCATTATAACTTCTCTTCTTTCATTTCATATTATGTTTGAGTCTTGTCTTCTTTTTCTTAGTAATCTGGCTAAGTAATCTGGTTTGTTAATTTTGCTTATCTCTTAAAAGAACCAGCTTGAACTTTCACCTATCTTTTCTATTTTATTCTTACTCTCTATTTCATTTATTTCTACTCTAATTTTTACTATTTCTTCCTTCTAATGACTTTGGCTGCCTCCTTTTTCTAGTTCATTTACATGTAAGTTTATATTGTTTATTTGATATTCTTCTTGTCTCTTGAGGTAGGCCAATATTACTATAAACATCCTTCTTATTACCACTTTTGCTGCATCCAACAGATTTTGCTCTATTTTCATTTGTAACTATTTTTTGTTTCTCCATTGAGTTCTTAGTTGACTCAATAGTTGTTTAGTAGAATGTTGTTCAGTCTCCACATGTTTGTAATTTCCCTATATTTCTTCTTGTAGTTGATTTCTATTTTCATGCCACTGTGATCACAAAAGGTGTTGATATGATATTAATCTTCTTAAATGTATTGACTTGTTTTGTGTTCCAACATGTAGTTTATCCTTGCAAAATGTTCCATGTGTACTTGAAGAATGTGTTCTGCTGCATTTGAGTAAAATGTTCTGTACAAATCTAGCAAATACATCTGGTCTAATATTTCATTTAAGGTTATGTTTCCTTGACTTTCTGTGTAAGTGTTCTATCCACTTATGTAAACAGGGTGTTAAAATTTCTTACTATTATTATGTTGCTGTCAATTTCTCCATTTACATATCTTAATAATTGTTTTATAAATTTTGGTGCTCCTATGTTAGGTGCATATGTATTAATCACTATTATGTCTTCTTTTTTAAAATTAATTTTCATTGGAGTATAGTTGTTTTACAATGTTGTGTTAGTTTCTACTGTACAACAAAATGAATCAGCTACACATATACATATATCCCCTCTCTTTTGGGTTTTCTATTATGTCTTCTTAAAAATTGTCCCCTTTATCATTATATAATGCCTATTTTGTCTCTTGAAAACTTTTTTGGCTTGAAGTCAATTTTTTTTATGATATGAATATGGCTACACCTGCTTTCTTCTGGCTGCCATGTGTTTGGAGTATTATCATCCATGCCTTCTCTTTGAGCCTAAATTTGTCTTTAGAGCTGAGATGGGTCTCCTGGAGACAGAACACAATTGAGTCTTGGTTTGAAATCCAACCCACCACTCTGTGTCTTTTTATTGGTTAATTCAATTCATTTATATTTTGGGTGATTGTTGACAGATGATGACTTACTACTGCCTTTTATTTTTCTGGTTGCTCTATATCTCCATTGTTGTTCTTTCTTGTGTTTCTGTCCCCCATTGTGGTTTTCTGTTTTTCTATGAAGTTTTTCTTAGTTTCTTCTTTTCTTAATGTTCTGTGACTTTGTTCTAGATTTATGTTTTATGGTTACCATGAGGTTTATATAAAACGTCTTTTAGATAAGCACGCTGATAGTATCTTACCCTCATTTGCCAATACAGGTTTTGTCCTCTTCCTCTTACACTTCTCCTTTTTTTGTCACAAGTTATCCCTTTTTATGTTGTGAGTTTGTTACCAAATTAAAGTAGCTATAATTATTTTTACTGCTTTTTTCTCTTTAATTTTTATGCTATTATAAACTGTTTAAAACCTTATTCTGATATAAAGTTGCAATTGTCTGTCCATATATCAAAGATTGTCTGTCCATATATCAAAGACTGTCTGTCCATATATCAAAGATGTCTGTCCATATATCAAATCTACTCAAAGATTCTGTCCATATATCACCTTACTCAAAGTTTTGTCTACACTTGACTTTTTTGTTTTGGTAAATAAGCTTCTTCAATATTTCCTGTAAGCAGTTTAGTGGTGATGTATTTCCTCAGCATTTGTTTGTCTGGAAAAGCCTTTATTTCTCCTTCATATCCAAAGGAAAACTTTGTTGGATAGAGTATTCTTAGCTGACAGTTTTAAAAATTTTTATTAAAATATGGTTGATTTACAATATTCTGATGGTTACAGATGTATAGCTAAGTGATGCAATAAAACAGATATATATATAGATAGATAGATAGATATAGATATATTCTTTTATTACATTCTCCTCCAATATAGGTTATTATAAGATATTGTGTATCATTCCCTGTGATATACAGTAGGTCCTTGTTGATTATTTTATATACAGTAGTGTGTTTTGTAAATAAGTTCATTTGTATAATTTTTTTAGGTTCCACGTATAACCAATATCATATGATATATGTCTTTGCCTGATTTAATTCACTTAATACAGTAATCTCCAGGTCCATCCATGTTGCAGCAAATGGCATTATTTCATTCTTTTTAATAGCCGAGTAATATTGCATTGTATATATTCTTCTTTATCCATTCTTCTGTTGATGGACATTTAGGTTGCTTCCATGTCTTGGCTGTTGTAAACAGCACTGCAGTGAACACTGGGGTGCATGTATCCTTTCAAACCATGTTTTTCTCCAGATGTATGCGAAGGAGTGGGATTGATAGATCATATGGTAGCTCTATTCTTAGTTTCTTAAGAAACCTCCATACTGTTTTCCATAATGGCTGTATCAATTTACATTCCCACAAACAGTGTAGGAAGATTCCATTTTCTCTACACCCTCTCCAGCATTTATTATTGTAGACTTTTTGATACTGACCATTTTGACCAGTGTGAGGTGATAGCTCATTGTAGTTTTATTTTAATCTTTATTGGAGTATAATTGCTTTACAATGGTATGTTAGTTTCTGCGTTACAACAAAGTGAATCAGTTATACATATACATATGCTCAAATATTTCTGCCCTCTTGTGTCTACATCCCTCCAACTCTCCCTATTCCACCCATCTAGGTAGTCACAAAGAACCGAGCTGATCTCCCTGTGCTATGCGACTGCTTCCCACTAGCTATCTATTTTACGTTTGGCAGTGTATATATATATATATATATGCCACTCTCTCGTTTTGTCACAGCTTACGCTTCCCCAACCCAATATCCTCAAGTCGATTCTCTAGAAGGTCTGGGTCTTTATTCCTGTCTTACCCCTAGGTTCTTCATGACATTTTTGTTCTTAAATTCCATATATATGTGTTAGCATATGGCATTTGTCTTTATCTTTCTGACTTACTTTTCTCTGTATGACAGACTCTAGGTCCATCCACCTCATTACAAATAGCTCAATTTAGTTTCTTTTTATGGCTGAGTAATATTCCATTGTATATATATGCCACATCTTCTTTATCCATTCATCTGATGATGGACACTTAAGTTGTTTCCATCTCCGGGCTATTGTAAATAGAGCTGCAAGGAACATTTTGGTACATGACTCTTTTTGAATTATGGTTTTCTCAGGGTATCTGCCCAGTAGTGGGATTGCTGGGTCATACGGTAGTTCTATTTGTAGTTTTTTAAGGAACCTCCATACTGTTCTCCATAGTGGCTGTATCAATTCACATTCCCACTAGCAGTGAAAGAGTGTTCACTTTTATCCATACCCTCCCCAGCATTTATTGTTTCTAGATGTTTTGATGATGGCCATTCTGACAAGTATGAGATGATATCCCATTGTAGTTTTGATTTGCATTTCTCTAATGATTAATGATGTTGAGCATTCTTCCATGTGTTTGTTGGCAGTCTATATATCTTCTTTGGAGAAATGTCTATTTAGGTCTTCTGCCCAATTTTGGATTGGATTGTTTGTTTTTTTGTTATTGAGCTAAATGAGCTGCTTATAAATTTTAGAGATTAATCCTTTGTCATTTGCTTCATTTACAAATATTTTCTCCCATTCTGAGGGTTGTCTTTTGGTCTTGTTTATGGTTTCCTTTGCTGTGCAAAAGCTTTGCAGTTTCATTAGGTCCCATTTGTTTATTTTTGTTTTTATTTCCATTTCTCTAGGAGGTGGGTCAAAAAGAATCTTGCTGTGATTTATGTCATCGAGTGTTCTGCCTATATTTTCCTCTAAGAGTTTGATAGTTTCTGACCTTACATTTAGGTCTTTAATCCATTTTGAGCTTATTTTTGTGTATGGTGTTAGGAAGTGATCCAATCTCATACTTATACATGTACCTGTCCAGTTTTATCAGCACCGCTTATTGAAGAGGCTGTCCATTCTCCACTGTACTTTCCTGCCTCCTTTATCAAAGATAAGGTGTCCATATGTGCATGGGTTTATCTCTGGGCTTTCTATCCTGTTCCATTGATCTATCTTTCTGTTTTTGTGCCAGTACCATACTGTCTTGATTACTGTAGCTTCACAGTATAGTCTGATCAGGGAGCCTGATTCCTCCAACTCCGTTTTTCTTTCTCAAGATAACGTTGGCTATTCAAGGTCTTTTGTGTTTCCATACAAATTGTGAATTTTTTTCTTCCAGTTCTGTGAAAAATGCCAGTGGTAGTTTGATAGGGATTGCATTGAATCTGTAGATTGCTTTGAGTAGTAGAGGCATTTTCACAATGTTGATTCTTCCTATCCAAGAACATGGTATATCTCTCCATCTACTTGTCTCATCTTTAATTACCTTCATCAGTGTCTTATAATTTTCTGCATAGAGGTCTTTTGTCTCCTTATGTAGGTTTATTCCTGGATATTTTACTTTTTGTTGCAATGGTAAATGGGAGTGTTTTCTTGATTTCAATTTCAGATTTTTCATCATTAGTATATAGGAATGCCAGAGACTTCTGTGCATTAATTTTGTATCCTGCTACTTTACCAAATTCATTGATTAACTCTAGTATTTTTCTGGTAGCATCTTTAGGATTCTCTATGTATAGTATCATGTCACCAGAAACAGTGACAGCTTTACTTCTTCTTTTCCAATTTGGATTCCTTTTATTTCCTTTTCTTCTCTGATTGCTGTGGCAAAAATTTCCAAATCTATGTTGAATAAGAGTGGGCAACCTTGTCTTTTTCCTGATCTTTGTTGGAATAGGTTCAGTTTTTCACCATTGAGCATGAGGTTGGCTGTGGGTTTGTCATATATGGCCTTTATTATGTTGAGGAAAGTTCCCTCTATGCCTACTTTCTGCAGGGTTTGTATCATAAATGGGTGTTGAATTATGTCAAAAGCTTTCTATGCATCTATTGAGATGATCATATGGTTTTTCTCCTTCAATTTGTTAATATGGTGTTTCATGTTGATTGATTTGCTTGTATTGAAGAATCCTTGCATTCCTGGAATAAACCCCACTTGATCACGGTATATGATCCTTTTAATTACTGTTGAACTCTGTTTGCTAGTATTTTGTTGAGGATTTCTGCATCTATGATCATCAGTGATATTGTCCTGTAATTTTCTTTCTTTGTGACATCCTTGTCTGTTTTTGGTATCAGGGTGATAGAGGTCTGGTAGAATGAGTTTGGGAGTGTTCCTCCCTCTGCTATATTTTGGAAGAGTTTGAGAAGGATAGGTGTTAGCTCTTCTCTAAATGTTTGATAGAATTCGGCTGTGAAGCCATATGCTCCTGGGATTTATTTTTTGGAAGATTTTTAATCACAGTTTCAATTTCAGTGCTTGTGATTTGTCTGTACATATGTTGTATTTAGCCCTGATTCAGTCTTGGCAGGTTGTGTATTTCCAGAATTTTCCCATTTCTTCCAGGTTGCCCATTTTACTGGCATTGAGTTGCTTGTGGTAATCTCTCATGATCTTTTGTATTTCTTTATTATGGTATAATTGCTTTACAATGGTGTGTTACGTTCTCCTTTATAACAAAGTGAATCAGTTATACATATACATATGTTCCCATATCTCTTCCCTCTTGCATCTCCCTCCTTCCCAAACTCCATATCCCCCCCTTCCAGGTGGTCACAAAGCACCGAGCTGATCTCCCTGTGCTATGCGGCTGCTTCCCACTAGCTATCTATTTTACGTTTGGTAGTGTATATACGTCCATGCCTCTGTCTCACTTTGTCACAACTCACAATTCCCCCTCCCCATATCTTCAAGTCCATTCTCCAGTAGGTCTGTGTCTTTATTCCTGTCTTACTCCTAGGTTCTTCATGACATTATTTTTTAATCCATATGTATGTGTTAGCATACGGTATTTGTCTTTCTCTTTCTGACTTACTTCGCTCTGTATGACAGACTCTAGGTCTATCTAACTCATTAAAAATAGTTCAATTTTGCTTCTTTTTACGGCTAAGTAATATTCCATTGTATATATGTGCCACATCTTCTTTATCCATTCATCCGATGATGGCCACTTAGGTTGTTTCCATCTCCGGGCTATTGTAAATAGAGCTGCAATGAACATTTTGGTACATGACACTTTTTGAATTATGGTTTTCTCAGGGTATATTCCCAGTAGTGGGATTGCTGGGTCATATGGTAGTTCTATTTGTAGTTTTTAAGTAACCTCGATACTGTTCTCCATAGTGGCTGTACCACTTCACATTCCCACCAGCAGTGCAAGAGTGTTCCCTTTTCTCTACGCCCTCTCCAGCATTTATTGTTTTTAGATATTTTGATGATGGCCATTCTGACTGGTGTGAGATGATATATCATTGTAATTTTGATTTGCATTTCTTTAATGACTAGTGATGTTGAGTATTCCTTCATGTGTTTGTTGGTCGTCTGTATATCTTCTTTGGAGAAATGTCTATTTCGGCCTTCTGCCCATTTTTGGATTGGGTTGTTTGTTTTTTGTTATTGAGCTGCATGAGCTGCTTGTAAATTTTGGAAATTAATTCTTTGTCAGTTGCTTCATTTGCAAATATTTTCTCCCATTCTGCGGGTTCTCTTTGGGTCTTGTTTATGGTTTCCTTTGCTGTGCAAAACCTTGAAGTTTCATTAGGTCTCATTTGTTTATTTTTATTTCCATTTCTCTAGGAGGGGGGTCAAAATGGATCTTGCTGTGATTTATGTCATAGAGTGTTCTGCCTATGTTTTCCTCTAAGAGTTTGATAGTTTCTGGCATTATATTTAAGTCTTTAATCCATTTAGATCTTATTTTTGTGTATGGTGTTAGGGCGTGATCTAATGTCATACTTTTACATGTACCTGTGCAATTTTCCCAGCACCACTCATTGAAGAGGCTGTCCTTTCTCCACTCTACACTCCTGCCTCCTTTATCAAAGATAAGGTGACCATATATGCGTGGGTTTATCTCTGGGCTTTCTATCCTGTTCCATTGATTTGTCTTTCTGTTTTTGTGCCAGTACCATACTGTCTTGATTACTGTAGCTTTGTAGAATAGTCTGAAGTCAGGGAGCATGACTCCTCCAGCTCTGTTTTTCGTTCTCAACATTGCTTAGGCTATTCGGGGTCTTTTGTGTTTCCACACAAATTGTGAAACTTTTTGTTCTAGTTCTGTGAAAAATGCCAGTAGTAGTTTGATAGGAATAGCACTGAATCTGTAGATTGCTTTGGATAGTAGAGTCATTTTCACAATATTGATTCTTCCAATCCAAGAACATGGTGTGTCTCTCCATCTAATAGTATCATCTTTAATTTCTTTCATCAGTGTCTTATAATTTTCTGTATACAGGTCTTTTGTCTCCTTCGGTAGATTTATTCCTAGATATTGTATTCTTTTCGTTGCAATGGTAAATGGGAGTGTTTTCTTGATTTCACTTTCAGATTTTTCACCATTAGTGTACAGGAATGCCAGAGATTTCTGTGCATTAATTTTGTATCCCACAACGTTACCGAATTGATTGATTAGCTCTAGTAGTTTTCTGGTAGCATCTTTAGGATTCTCTATGTATAGGATCATGTTATCTGCAAACAGTGACAGCCTTATTCTCCTTTTCTGATTTGGATTTTTTTATTTCCTTTTCTTCTCTGATTGCTATGGCTAAAACTTACAAAACTATGTTGAATAAGAGTTGTGAGAATGGGCAACCTTGTCTTGTTCCTGATCTTAGTGGAAATGCTTTCAATTTTCCCAACTGAGGACGAGGTTGGCTGTGGGTTTGTCATATATGGCCTTTATTATGTTGAGGAAAGTTTTCTCTATGCCTACTTTCTGCAGGGTTTTTATCCTAAATGGGTGTTGAATTTTGTCAAAAGCTTTCCCTGTGTCTATTGAGATGATCATATGGATTTTCTCCTTCAGTTTTTTAATATGGTGTATCACTCTCCTCCATGGCTCTGAAGATACCCCCCTCCACCACCCACTGTCTCTGCCCACGAAGGGGTTTCCTAGTGTGTGGAAACCTTTCCTCCTTCACAGCTCCCTCCCACTGGTGCAGGTCCCATCCCTATCCTTTTGTCTCTGTTTATTCTTTTTTCTTTTGCCCTACCCGGGTACTTGGGGACATTCTTGCTTTTTGGGAGGTCTGAGGTCTTCTGCCAGCTTTCAGTAGGAGTTCTGTAGGAGTTGTTCCACGTGTAGATGTATTTCTGGCTTATCTGTGGAGAAGAAGGTGATCTCTGCATCTTACTCTTCTGCCATCTTCCCCCCGTCCTCCTCATTGTAGTTTTTATTTGCATTTCTCTGATAATGAGCCATGTTGATCATCTTTTTTTTTTTTATTGTGGTATGCGGGACTCTCCCGTTGCGGAGCACAGGCACTGGACGTGCAGGCTCAGCAGCCATGGCTCACAGGCCCAGCAGCTCCACTGCATGTGGGATCTTCCCTGACCGGGGCACGATCCCGTGTCCCCTGCATTGGCAGGTGGACTCTCAAGCACGGCACCACCAGGGTAGCCCTGTTGAGCATCTTTTCATGTGCTTTTGCCATCTGTATGTCTTCTTTGGAGAAATGTCTTTTTAGATCATCTGCCCATTTTTTGATTGAGTTGTTAGTTTTTTTGATATTGAGCAGTATATGATGTTTGTATAATTTGGAGATTAATCACTTGTCAGTCATGTCATCTGCAAATAGTTTCCTCCCAATAGTAGGTTTTTGATTTGTTTTGTTTATGGTTTCCTTTGCTATGCAAAAGGTTGTAGGTTTAATTAGGTCCCTTTTCCTTATTTTTCTTTTTATTTCCATTACTCTAGGAGACAGATGCAAAAAGATATTGATGTTATTTATGCCAGAGTGTTCTGCCTATGTTTTCCTCTAGTATTTTTATAATTTCCAGTTTTACATTTAAATCTTTAATTCATTTTGAATTTATTTTTGTGTATGGTGTTAAAGAATATTCTAGTTTTAATTTTCTCCATGTAGCTCTCCAGTTTTCCTAGCACCACCTATTGAAGAGTCTATCTTTTCTCCAATGTATATTCTTACCTCTTCTATCATAGATTAATTGACCACATGTGTATGGGTTTATTTCTGGGCTTTCTATGCTGTTCCTTTGACATGTGTGGTTTTTTTTGCAGGTATCATACTGTTTTGATTATTGTAGCTTTGTAGTATATTCTGAAATCAGTGAGCCTGATTCCTCCAGCTACATTTTTCTTTCTCAAAATTGCATTGACTATTCAGGGTCTTCCGTGTTTCCATACAAATTTTAAAAACTTTTTGTTCTAGATCTGCAAAAATGCCATTTGTAATTGATAGGGTTTGCATTGAATATCTAGACTGCCTTAGGTAGCGTAGTCATGTTGACAATATTGATTATTCCAATCCAAGAACATGGTATATCTTTCCATATGTTTCTGCCATCTTCAACTTCTTTCATCAGCATCTTATAGTTTAAAGAGTACAGGTTTTTTATCTTGTTGCATAGGTTTATTTATAGATATTTTGTTCTTTTTGATGCAATGGTAAATGTGATTGTTTTGAATTTGTGTTTCGGATCTTTCATTGTTAGTGTATAGAAATGCAACAGATTTCTGTGTAATTTTGTATCCTGCAACTTTATAGAATTCATTGATGATCTCTAGTAGTTTTCTAGTAGCATCTTTAGGATTTTCTGTGCACAGTATCATGTCATCTGCAAACAGCGACAATTTTACTTCTTTTTTTCCAATTTGGATTTTTAATTTATTTTTCTTTTCTGATTGCCATGGGTAGGACTTCCAAAATTATATTGAATAAAAGTGGATAAAGTGGGGAATTCTCTGGCTGTCCAGTGGTTAGAACTCAGAGCCTTCACTGCCGTGGATCCAGGTTCAATCCCTGGTCAGGGAACTAAGATCCCACAAGACACTCAGTGCTTCCCAAAAAAAAGAAAAACATAGGGAGAGTGGACATGTTGTCTTATTCCTGATCTTAGAGGAAATGCTTTCACATTTTCACCATTGGCTATGAGTATGATGTTAGCTGTAGGTTTGTCATATATGACCTTTATTATGTTGAGGTATGTTTCCTCTGTGCCCACATTCTGGAGAGTTCTTATCATAAACTGTGTTGAATTTTTTCCAAAAGCTTTTCCTACATCTATTGAGATGGTCATATGGTTATTATTTTCAGTTTGTTAATGTGATGTACCACACTGATTGATTTGAAGATACTGAAAAATCCTTGCATCCCTCGGATAAATCCCTCTTCGTCATGGAGTGTGATCCTTTTAATATATTGTTGGATTCACTTTTGCTTCTATATTTTTGAGGAGTTTGAAATCTACGTTCAGTGATATTAGCCAGTAATTTTCTTTTTGTGTGATATCTTTGTCTGGTTTTGTTATCAGGGTGATAGTGGCCTCATAGAATGAGTTTGGGGTTGTTCCTTTCTCTGAAATTTTTTGGAAGAGTTTCAGAAGGATAGGTGTTAACTCTTCTCTAAATGTTTGAAAGAATTTGCCTGTGAATCCAAGTGGTCCTGGACTTTTCTTTGTTGAGAGTTTTTCAATCCCATTTTTAATTTCAGTACTTGTGTCTGGTCTGTTCATATTTTCTATGTTTTCCTGATTCAGTCTTGGGAGATTGTACCTTTCTAAGAATTTGTCCATTTCTTCTAGGTTGTCCATTGTATTGGCATATATTTGCTTGTAATAGTTTCTCATGATCCTTTGTATTTCTGTGGTGTCTTTTGTAACTTCTTAGTTTTTAATTTCTAATTTTTTGATTTGGGGCCCCTCCCTTTTTTTTTTTTTTTTGGATGAGTCTGCCTAAAGGTTTATCATTTTTGTTTATCTTTTCAAAGAATCAGCTTTCTTTCCTTCTACTAACTTTGGGTTTTTTGTTCTTCTTTCTCTAGTTGCTTTAGGTGTAAGTTTAGGTTGTTTATATGAGCTTTTTCTTGTTTCCTGAGGTGAGATTGTATTGCTATAAACTACACTCTTAGAACTGCTTTTGCTGTGTCCCATAGATTTGGATCATTGTGCTTTTATTTTCTTTTGTCTCAAGTATTTTTTGTTTTTCTCTGTGATTTCTTCAGTGTTCCATTTGTTGTTTAGTAGCATATTGTTAACCTCCATGTGTTTGTATTTTTTAGTTTTTTTTCTTGTAGTTTCGTTGTGGTTGGACATGTTGCTTCATATGATTTCAATTTTCTTAAATATACCAAGACTTGCTTTGGGGCACAGCATGTGATCAATTCTTGAGAATGTTCCATGTGCACCTGAGAAGAATGTTTATTCTTCTCCTTTTGAATGGAATGTTCTATAATATCAATTAACTCCATCTGCTCTAATGTGCCATTTGAGGCCTGTGCTTCCATGTTGATTTTCTTTCTGGATGATCTGTCCTTTGATGTAAGTTGGATGTTAAGGTTCCCCACTATTATTGTGTTACTGTCAATTTCTCCTTTCATGGCTGTTAGTATTTGCCTTATATATTGAGGTGCTCCTATGTTGAGTGCATATACATTTACAATTGTTATATCTTCTTGGATTGATCCCTTGATCATTATGTAGTGTCCTTCTTTGTCTCTTGTAACAGTCTTTATTTTAATGTCTCTTTTGTCTGATATGAGTATTGCTATTCCAGCTCTCCTTTGATTTCCATTTTCATGAAATACCTGTTTCCATTCCTTCACTTTCAGTCTGTATTTTTCTCTACATCTGAAATGGGTCTCTTGTAGACACCACATATAATAGTTTTGTTTTTTGTATCTTTTCAGCCAGTCTATGTCTCTTTGTTGGAATATTTAATCCATTTACATTTAAGGTAATTATCTATATGTGTGTTTTTATTCCCATTTTGTTAATTGTTTTGGTTTGTTTTCATAGGTCTTTTTCTTCCCTTACTCTTTTGTTCTCTTCTCTTTTTATTTGATGACTAACTTTAGTGTTATGTTTGGATTGCTTATTCTTTTGTGTATGTGAATCTATTGTACATTTTTAGTTTGCCTTTCCCATGAGGTTTTGGTATAGCAGTCTATCTGTATACATGATTGTTTAATGTTACTGATCCCTTATTTCAAATGCATTTTAAATATACTGCATTTGTACTCTCTTACTCTCATGATTAATGGTTTAGCTATCATATTAATGTATGGAGGATTTCCTACCTTTACTATATGTTTACCTTACTGGTGAGCTTTTCCATTTCATTATTTTCTTGTTACTTATTATGACATTTTTTTTCTGTTAGAGAAGATCCTTTAGCATTTGTTGTAAAGATGATTTGATGGTGCTGAATTCTTTTAGTTCTTACTTGTCTGTGAGGCTTTTCATTTCTCTGCCAAATCTGAATGAGATCCTTGCTGAATAGAGTATTATTGGTTGTAGGTTTTTCCTTCTCATCACTTTAAATATATCATGCCACTTCCTTCTGGCTTGCAGAGTTTCTGCTGAAAAATCAGATGGTAATTATATGGGGTTCCCTTGTTTGTTATTTATTGCTTTTTGGTCATTTACTTTAATATTTTCTCTTTTTAATTTTTGTCAATTTACTATGTGTCTTGGCATGTTCCTCCTTGGTGTGATCCTGTGTGGAACTCTCTGTCCTTTCTGGACTTGAGTGACTGCTTCTTTTCCCATGTTAGGGAAGTTTTTACCTATTACAGCTTCAAATATTTTCTCAGGCCCTTTCTCTCTTCCCTTCTGTGGCCTCTATAAGGCAAATGTTGTTGCATTTGATGTTGTCTCATTGGTCTCTTAAACTGTCCTCTTTCTTTTTAAATTCTTTTTTTCTTTATTTTTTTCCATGGCAGTGATTTCTACCTCTCTATCTTCCAGCTAACTTATCCATTCTTCTACCTCATTTATTCTGCTACTCATTCCTTCTAGTGTATTTTTCATTTCAGATGTTTTACTCTTCAGCTGTGTTTGGTTGTACATTACATTTTACAGCTCTCTGTTAAAAACTTCTTGTACCTTTATCCTAGGGTATTATCTGTTTTTTGTAATTCAAATATTTTTTCTTAATAATAATTTTTTATTTTAATAACTTTATGTATATTATCTTACTTTACTTTATTTTCTTTTATCTTCTTTCTTTCTTTCTTTCCACGTTTTCTCCCTTTTATTCTGAGTCGTGTGGATGAAAGACTCTTGGTACTGCAGCAAGGAGACAGTGCTGTGCTTCTGAGGTGGGAGAGACAACTTCAGGACCCTGGTCCACAAGACACCTCCCAGATCAACGTAATATCAAATGGTGAAAATCTCCAAGGGATCTCCATCTCTACACCAACACCCAGCTCAACTCAACGACCCACAAGCTACAGTGCAGGACATCCTATGCCAAACAATTACCAAGACAGGAACACAAACCCACCCATTAGAAGAGAGGCTGCCTAAAATCATAATAAGTCCACAGACACCCCAAAACACACCACGAGACTTGGACATGCCAGGCAGAAAAACAAGATCCAGACTCATCTATCAGAAAACAAGCACTAGTCCCCTCAAGCAGGAACCCTACACAAGCCACTGGACCAACTTTAGCCACTGGGGATGGACACCAAAAAGAACGGGAACTAAGAATCTGCAGTCTGCGAAAATGAGACCACAAACACAGTATGATAGTCAGAATGAGAAGACAGCAAAACACACAGCAGATGAAGGAGCAAAATAAAAACCCAACAGACCTAACAAATGAAGAGGAAATAGGGAGTCTACCCAAAAAAGAATTCAGAATAATGATAGTAAAGATGATCCAAAACCTTGGAAATAGAATAGAGTAAATGCAAGAAACACTTAACAAGAACCTAGAAGACCTAAACATGAAGGAAGCAACAATGAACAAAACAATAAATGAACTTAAAAATGTTCTAGATGGGATCAAGAGTAGAATAAATGAGGCAGAACTGATAAATGACCTGGATGATAAAACAGTGGAAGTAACTACTGCAGAGCAGAATAAAGAAAAGAGAATGAAAAGAACTGAGGACAGTCGCAGAGACTTCTGGGGCAACATTAAACACACCAATATTTGAATCATAAGGGTTCCAGAAGAAGAAGAGAAAAAGAAAGGGACTGAGAAAATATTTGAAGAGATTATAGTTGAAAACTTTCCTAATATGGGAAAAGAAATACTTATTCAAGTCCAGGAAGCACAGAGAGTCCCATACAGGGCAAATCCAAGGAGAAACATGCCAAGACACATATTAATCAAACTGTCAAAAATTAAATACAAAGAAAATATATTAAAAGCAGCAAGGGAAAAACAACAAATAACACACAAGGGAATCTCCATATGGTTAACAGCTGATGTTACAGCAGAAATTCTGCAAGTCAGAAGGGACAGGGAGGACATATTTAAAGTGATGATGGAGAAAAACTAACAACCAATATTACTCTACCAGCAAGGATCTCCTTCAGATTTGATGGAGAAATTAAAAACTTTACAGAAAAGCAAAAGCTGAGAGAGTTCAGCACCACCAAACCAGCATTACAAGAAAGGCTAAAGGATCTTCTCTAGGCAAGAAACACAAGAGAAGGAAAAGATCTACAATAACAAACCCAAAATAATTAAGAAAATGCTAATAGGAACATACATATCGATAACTACATGAAATGTAAATGGGCTAAATGCTCCCACAAAAAGACACAGACTGGTGGACTGGATAAAAACACAAAACCCACATATACACGGTGTACAAGAGACCCACTTCAGACCTACAGACACATACAGAATGAAAGTGAGGGGATGGAAAAAGATATTCCATGCAAATGGAAACCAAAAGAAAGTTGCAGTAGCAATTCTCATATCAGACAAAATAGACTTTAAAATAAAGACTCTTAGAATCAACAAAGAATGACATTACATAATGATCAAGAGATCAAGCCAAGAAGATATAACAATTGGAAATATTTATGCACCCAACATAGGAGCACCTCCACACATAAGGCAAATACTTACAGCCATAAAAGGGAAACTCTACAGTAACACAATCATAGTAGGGAACATTAAAACCCCACTTTCACCATGGACAGATGATCCAAAATGAAAATAAATAAGGAAACACAAGCTTTAAATAATACATTAAACAAGATGGACTTAATTGATATTTATAGGACACTCCATCGAAAAACAACAGAATACACATTTTTCTCCAGTGCTCATGAAACGTTCTCCAGGAGAGATCATATCTTGTGTCACAAATCAAGTCTTGGCAAATTTAAGAAAATTGAAATTGTATCAAGTATCTTTTCTGACCACGCCATAAGACTGGATATCAATTACAGGAAAACACCTGTAAAAAATACAAACACATGGAGGCTAAGGAATACACTATTTGATAACGAAGTGATCACTGTAGAAATCAAAGAGGAAATAAAAGAATCCCTAGAAACAAATGACAATGCAGACACGACGACCCAAAACCTATGGGATGCAGCAAAAGCAGTTCTAAGAGGAAAGTTTATAGCAATAAAAGCCCACCTTAAGAAACAGGAAACATCTCGAATAAACAGCCTAACTTTGCACCTAAAGAAATTAGAGAAAGAAGAACAAAAAAACCCCAAAGTTAGCAGAAGGAAAGAAATCATAAAAATCAGATCAGAAATAAATGAAAAGGAAATGAAGGAAAAAATAGCAAAGATCAATAAAACTAAAAGCTGGTTCTTTGAGAAGATTAAAAAAATAGATAAACCATTAGCCAGACTCATCAAGAAAAAAAGGGAGAAGACTCAAATCAATAAAATTAGAAATGAAAAAGGAGAAGTAACAACTGACACTGCAGAAATACAAAAGATCATGAGAGATTACTACAAGCAACTCTATGTCATATATAAAGGGAAATGCAAATCAAAACTACAATGAGATATCATCTCACAACAGTCAGAATGGCCATCATCAAAAAATCTAGAAACAATAAATGCTGGAGAGGGTGTGGAGAAAAGGGAACACTCTTGCACTGCTGGTGGGAATGTGAATTGGTTCAGCCACTATGGAGAACAGTATGGAGGTTCCTTAAAAAACTACAAATAGAACTACCCTATGACCCAGCAATCCCACTACTGGGCATATGCCGTGAGAAAACCAAAATTCAAAAAGAGTCATGTACCAAAATGTTCATTGCAGCTCTATTTACAATAGCCCAGAGATGGAAACAACCTAAGTGCCCATCATCGGATGAATGGATAAAGAAGATGTGGCACATATATACAATGGAATATTACTCAGCCTTAAAAAGAAACGAAATTGAGCTATTTGTAATGAGATGGATAGACCTAGAGTCTGTCATACAGAGTGAAGTGAGTCAGAAAGAAAAAGACAAATACCATGTGCTAACACATATATATGGAATTTAAGAAAAAAAATGTCATGAACCTAGGGATAAGACAGGAATAAAGACGCAGACCTACTGGAGAACGGACTTGAGGATATGGGGAGGGGGAAGGGTGAGCTGTGACAGGGCGAGAGAGAGTCATGGACATATACACACTAACAAACGTAGTAAGGTAGATAGCTAGTGGGAAGCAGCCGCATGGCACAGGGATATTGGCTCGGTGCTTTGTGACAGCCTTGAGGGGTGGGATAGGGAGGGTAGGAGGGAGGGAGATGCAAGAGGGAAGACATATGGGAACATATGTATATGTATAACTGATTCACTTTGTTATAAAGCAGAAACTAACACACCATTGTAAAGCAATTATACCCCAATAAAGATGTTAAAAAAAAAAAACAAAACTAGAACAAGAGCCAGAAAACCTGAGTTTTAAACAAGCTCAGTGTTGCCTTTATCAATTTTGCCACTACCCAGAGCAAATGAGAACAAATGAGATAAATTTACTTCAGTCTCTGAACTAGATGATTTCCATGTGTCTTGTTGAGCTCCAATAATTCAGAATCCCAAGGTTAGCTGCCATTTGACCTGCTTATTAATTTTGATAATTACTGGATTCTCCTTTCCTCCTTTTTCTAATAGTTCTCAAAATCTACGTAAACAAGTTTCCCACCCAGGGACCCCATGCCCATCGCTGAGAAAGACCTCTAGCTTTGGATTCATAAGTTTCTTTATTCTTTCTTCATTCTTTCTCTTCAACTCTGACCATAACCTCTCAGTCTTAGCTATGAAAGGGAATGCAACCTTTCATAAGGCTGGGCCTGGGCATTCCTATAGTCTGAAAGTTGTCATACTATGGCTGTCTTAAATAAAATTTCAAAATATTTCTAAAAAAAAAAACTACAATGCGATATAATCTCACAACAGTCAGAAGAGCCATCATCAAAAAATCTAGAAACAATAAATGCTGGAGAGGGTGTAGAGAAAAGGGAACACTCTTGCACTGCTGGTGGGAATGTGAAGTGGTACAGCCACTATGGAGAACAGTATGGGGGTTTCCTAAAAACTACAAATAGAACTACCATATGACCCAGCAATCCCACTACTGGACATATACCCTGAGAAAACCATAATTCAAAGACAATCATGTACCAAAATGTTCATTGCAGCGATATTTACACTAGCCCAGAGATGGAAACAACCTAAGTGCCCATAATTGGGTGAATGGGTAAAGAAGATGTGGCACATATATACAATGGAATATTACTGAGCCATAAAAAGAAATGAAATTGAGCTATTTGTAATGAGGTGGATAGACCTAGAGTCTGTCATACAGAGTGAAGTAAGTCAGAAAGAGAAAGACAAATACTGTATGCTAACACATATATATGGAATTTAAGAAAAAAAGTGTCATGAAGAACCTAGGAGTAAGACAGGAATAAAGACACAGACCTACTGCAGAATGGACTTGAGGATATGGGGAGGGGGAAGGGTGAGCTGTGACAAAGTGAGAGAGAGGCATGGACATATATACACTACCAAATGTAAGGTATATAACTAGTGGGAAGCAGATGCATATCACAGGGATATCAGCTTGGTGCTTTGTGACACACTGGAGGGGTGGGATAGGGAGGGTGGGAGGGAGGAAGATGCAAGACGGAAGAGATATGAGAACATATGTATATGTATAACTGATTCACTTTGTTATAAAGCAGAAAATAACATACCATTGTAAAGCAAATATACCCCAATAAAGATGCTAAAAAAAAAAGAGAAAAAGGGAGAAGCCTCTAATCAATAGAATTAGAAATAAAAAACGAGAAGTAACAACTGACACTGCAGAAATACAAAAGATCATGAGAGATTACTACAAGCAACTCTATGCCAATAAAATGGACAACCGGGAAGAAATGGACAAATTCTTAGAAATGAACAACCTGCAAAGACTAAATCAGAAAGAAATAGAAAATATGAACAGACCAATCACAAACACTGAAATTGAAACTGTGATTAAAAATCTTCCAACAAACAAAACCCAAGGACAAGATGGCTTCACACGAGAATTTTATCAAACATTTAGAGACGAGCTAACACCTGTCCTTCTCAAACTTTTCCAAAATATAGCAGAGGGAGGAACACTCCCAAACTTATTCTACGAGGTCACCATCACCTTGATACAAAAACAAGACAAGGATGTCACAAAGAAAGAAAACTACAGGCCAATATCACTGATGAACATAGATGCAAAATCCTCAACAGAATACTAGTAAACAGAATCCAACAGCACATTAATAGGATCATACACAATGATCAAGTGGGGTTTATTCCAGGAATGCACGGATTCTTCAATATACGCAAATCAATCAATGTGATAAACCATATTAACAAATTGAAGGATAAAAACCATATGATCATCTCAATAGATGCAGAGAAAACTTTTGACAAAACTCAACACTGATTTATGAAAAAAGTCTGCAGAAAGTACGCATAGGGGGAACTTTCCTCCACATAATAAAGGCCATATACGACAAACCCACAGCCAACATCATCTTTAATGGTGAAAAACTGAAAAGCATTTTCACTAAGATCAGGAAGAAGACAAGGTTGCCCACTCTCACCACTCTTATTCAACATAGTTTTGGAAGGTTTAGCAACAGCAATCAAAGAAGAAAAGGAAATAAAAGGAATCCAAATTGGAAAAGAAGATGTAAAGCTGTCACTGTTTGCAGATGACATGATGCTATACATAGAGAATCCTAAAGGTGCTATCAGAAAACTACTAGAGCTAATCAATGAATTTGGTAAAGTTGCAGGATACAAAATTAACGTACAGAAATCTCTTGCATTCCTATACACTAATGATGAAAAATCTGAAAGTGAAATCAAGAAAACACTCCCATTTACCATTGCAACAAAAGAATAAAATATCTAGGAATAAACCTACCTAAGGAGACAAAAGACCTGTATGCAGAAAATTATAAGACACTGATGAAAAAATTAAAGATGATACAAATCCTTGGAGAGTTATACCATGTTCTTGGATTGGAAGAATTAACATTGTGAAAATGACTCTACTACCCAAAGCAATCTACACATTCAATGCAGTCCCTATCAAACTACCAGTGGCATTTTTAACAGAACTGGAACCAAAAATGTCACAATTTGTATGGAAACACAAAAGACCCCAAATAGCCGAAGCAATATTGAGAACTAAAAATGGAGATGGAAGAATCAGGCTCCCTGACTTCAGACTATACTACAAAGCTACAGTAATCAAGGCAGAATGGTACTGGCACAAAAGTAGAAAGATAGATCAATGGAACAGGATTGAAAGCTCAGAGGTAATCCCATGCACATATGGTCATCTTAACTTTGATAAAGGAGGCAGGAATGTACAGTGGAGAAAGGACAGCCTCTTCAAAAAGTGGTGCTGTGAAAAGTGGACAGGTACATGTAAAAGTATGAGATTAGATCACTCCCTAATACCATACACAAAAATAAGCTCAAAATGGATTAAACACCTAAATGTAAGTCCAGATACTATCAAACTCTTAGAGGAAAACATAGGCAGAACACTCTATGACATAAATCACAGCAAGATCCTTTTTGACACACCTCCTAGAGAAATGGAAATAAAAATAAACAAATGGGACCTAATGAAACTGGAAAGCTTTTGCACAGCAAAGGAAGCATTAAACAAGACCAAAAGACAACCCTTAGAATGGGAGAAAATATTTGCAAATGAATCAACTGACAAAATATTAATCTCCCAAATTTATAAGCAGCTCATGCAGCTCAATACAGAAAAACAAACAATCCAATCCAAAAATGGGCAGAAGACCTAAATAGACATTTCTCCAAAAAAGATATATAGACTGCCAACAAACACATGAAAGAATGCTCAACATCATTAATCTGAGAAGTGCAAATCAAAACTACAATGAGATATCACCTCACACCATTCAGAATGGCCATCCTCACAAAATCTAGAAACAATAAATGCTGGAGAGGGTGTGGAGAAAAGGGAACACTCTTGCACTGCTGGTGGGAATGTGAATTGGTACAGCCACTATGGAGAACAGTATGGAGGTTCCTTAAAAAACTACAAATAGAACTACCATATGACCCAGCAATCCCACTACTGGGCATATACCCTGAGAAAACCATAATTCAAAAAGAGTCATGTACCAAAATGTTCATTGCAGCTCTATTTACAATAGCCCAGAGATGGAAACAACCTAAGTGCCCATCATCGGATGAATGGATAAAGAAGATGTGGCACATATATACAATGGAATATTACTCAGCCATAAAAAGAAACGAAATTGAGCTATTTGTAATGAGGTGGATAGACCTAGAGTCTGTCATACAGAGTGAAGTAAGTCAGAAAGAGAAAGACAAATACCGTATGCTAACACATATATATGGAATTTAAGAAAAAGAAAAAAAATGTCATGAAGAACCTAGGGGTAAGACAGGAATAAAGACGCAGACCTACTGGAGAACGGACTTGAGGATATGTGGAGGGGGAGGGGAGAGCTGTGACAAAGCGAGAGAGAGGTATGGACATATATACACTACCAAACGTAAGGTAGATAGCTAGTGGGAAGCTGACTCATAGCACAGGGATATTGGCTCGGTGCTTTGTGACCGCCTGGAGGGGTGGGATAGGGAGGGTGGGAAGGACGGAGACACAAGAGGGAAGAGATTTGGGGACATATGTATATGTATAACTGATTCATTTTGTTACAAAGCAGAAACTAACACACCATTGTAAAGCAATTATACCCCGTAAAGATATTAAACAAGAAAATTCTTACGAAGCTACATTAATGACACACACACAAAAAAAAAATACAATGACTCTTTATTTAAGTGGGGAAGCGTGGAAGAGTGGCATGAAGGGAACTAGCTTTTATTAAATTCCTACCATGTTCTAAAAAAATGTTAAAAAAGAACTAGAAGAACTAAAGCAGAAGCCAGCAACGGTATCAACACAATAAATGATATTAAAAATAGTCTAGATGGGATTAATAGCAGAATAACTGAGGCAGAAGAATGGATAAGTGACCTGGAAGATAAAATAGTGGAAATAACAACTGCAGAGCAGAATAAAGAAAAGAGAATGCAACGAACTGAGGACAGTCCCAGAGACCGCTGGGACAGCATTAAACTCACCAACATTCAAATGATAGGGTTCGCAGATGAAGAGGAGAAAAAGAAAGGGACTGAGAAAATATTTGAAGAGATTATAGTTGAAAACTTCCCTAATATGGGAAAGGAAATAGTTAATCAAGTCCAGGAAGCACAGAGAGTGCCATACAGGATAAATCCAAGGAGAAATACGCGAAGACACATGTTAATCAAACTGTCAAAAATTAAACACAAAGAAAACATATTAAAAGCAGCAAGGGAAAAACAACAAATAACACACAAGGGAATCCCCATAAGGTTAACAGCTGATCTTTCAGCAGAAATTCTGCAAGCCAGAAGGGACTGGCAGGACATATTTAAAGTGATGATGGAGAAAAACCTGCAACCAAGATTACTCTACCCAGCAAGGATCTCATTCAGATTTGATGGAGAAATTAAAACCTTTACAGACAAGCAAAAGCTGACAGAGTTCAGCAACAAAAAACCAGCTTTACAACAAATGCTAAAGGAACTTCTCTAGGCAAGAAACACAAGAGGAGGAAAATACCTACAATAACAAACCCAAAACAATTAAGAAATGAGAATAGGAACATACATATCCATAATTACCTAAATGTAAATGGACTAAATGCTCCCACCAAAGACACAGATTGGCTGAATGGATGCAAAAACGAGACCCATACATATGCTGTCTACAAGAGACCCACTTCAGACCTAGAGGCACATACAAACTGAAAGTAAGGGTATGGAAAAAGATATTCCATGCAAATGGAAACTAAAAGAAAGCTGGAGTTGCAATTCTCATATCAGACAAAATAGATTTCAAAATAAAGACTACTACAAGAGACAAAGAAGAACACTACATAATGATCAAGGGATTGATCCAAGAAGAAGATATAACAATTGTAAATATCTATGCACCCAACATAGGAACACTTCAATACATAAGACAAATACTAACAGCCATAAAAGGGGAAATCAAAAGTAACATATTCATAGTAGGGGTGTTTAACACCGCACTTTCAACAATGGAGAGATCATCCAAAATGAAAATAACTAAGGAAACACAAGCTTTAAATGATACATTAAACAAGATGGACTTAATTGATATTTATAGGATACTCCATCCAAAAACAACAGAGTACAGATTTTTCTCAAGTGCTTATGGAACATTCTCCAGGATAAAGTATACCTTGGGTCACAAATCAAGCCTTTGTAAATTTACAAAAAATGAAATTTTATCAACTATGTTTTCTGAGCACAATGCTATGAGACTAGATATCAAGTACAGGAAAATTCTGTAAAAAATACAAACACATGGAGGCTAAACAATACACTACTTAATAACGAAGTCATCACAAGAAATCAAAGAGGAAATAAAAAATACCTAGAAACAAATGACAATGGAGACATGACGACCATCGGATGCAGCTAAAGCAGTTCATTGTAAACCAATTATACTCCAATAAAGATGTAAAAAACTAAAAAAAGAGTGGTGAGAGTGGGCAACCTTGTCTTGTTCCTGATCTTAGTGGAAATGGTTTCAGGTTTTCACCTTTGAGGACGATTAACATCGTTTTTTGATACAAGCTCTCAACAAAGTGGGCATAGAGGGAACATATCTCAACATAATAAAGGCCATATATGACAAGCCCACATCTAACATCATACTCAATAGTGAAAAGCTGAAAGCATTTCCTCTAAGATCAGGAACAAGACAAGCATGCTCACTCTGGCCACTTTTATTCAACGTGGTATTTGAAGTCCTAGAAACAACAATCAGATAAGAAAAAGAAATAAAAGCCATCCAAATTGAATAGGAAAAATTAAAACTCTCACTGCTTGTAGATAACATGATACTATACATAGAAAATCCTAAAGACACCACCAGAAAACTACTAGAGCTCATCAGTGAATTTGGTAATATTGTAGGATAGAAAATTAATATTCAAAATTCTATTGCATTTCTATACACTATTAATGTATTATCGGAAAAAGAAATTAAGGAAACAATGCCATTTACCACCACAACAAAAAGAATAAAATACCTAGGAATATACCTACCTAAACAGATAAAAGACTTGTAACAGATGGAAAGATATACAGTGTCTTTGGACTGGAAGAATTAATATTGTTGAATTGACCATAATACTGAATGCAATCAATAGGTTTAATGCAATCCCTATCAAAATATCAATGGCTTTTTTCACAGAACTAGATCAAACAGTTTTGAAATTATATGGAAACCCAAAAGACCTTGAGTAGCCAAAAGAATCTTGAGAAAAAAGAATAGAGTTGGAGGAATCATGCTTCCTGATTTCAAACTATATTACAAAGCTACTGTAATCAATGCAGTGTGTTATTGGCACAACATCAGATGTACAAATCAATAGAACAGATTAGAAAGCCCAGAAATAAATTCACATACTTATGATAAATTAATCTATGACAAAGGAAGAAAGATAATATAATGGTAAAAGACATTTGTGCTGGGAAATTGTTGCTGGGAAAACTGGACAGCTACATGTAAAACAATGAAATTAGAATGTTCTATAATATCATATACAAAAATAAACACAAAATACATTAAAGACCTAAATGTAAGACCAGAAACCATAAAGCTCCTAGAAAAAAACATAGACAGAGCACTCTTTGACATAAATCATAGCAATATTTTTTGGATCTGTCTCCTTAAGCAAAGGAAATAAAAGCAAAAATAAACAAATTGGACCTAATTATTCTTAAAAGCTTTTCCATAGCAAAGAAAACCATCAATGCAATGAAAAGACAACATACTGAATATGAGAAAATATTTGCAAATGATATGACCAATTTGGGTTAATGCCAAAAATATGTAACTAGCTCATACAAACCAACATCAAAAAAAACCCCTAAATTATAATAGGCAGAAGACTTGAATAGACATTTATACAAAGAGGACATGCAAATGGCCAACAGGCATGTGACAAGATGTGCAACATTACTAATCATCAAGGAAATGCAAATCAAAACCACAGTGAGATATCATCTCACACCTGTCAAAATAGCTATCATCAAAATGTCTACAAATAGCAGTTGGAGATAATGTGGAGAAAGAGAACTCTCACACACTGTTGGTGGGAATGTAAGTTGGTTTAGCCATTGTGGAAAACAGTATGGCAGTTTCTCAAATACTAAAAATAGAACTGCCATTTGACCCAGCAATTCCACTTCTGGGTATATGTTGTATAAAAATGAAAACACTAATTCTGAAAGATACATGCACCCCAATGTTCATAGCAGCAGTATTTACAATTGCCAAGATATGAAAGCAATCTAAGTGTCCATTAACAGATCAATGGATAAGGAAAATATTATATATATATATATATATATATATATATATACACACACAATGGAATACTACTCAGGCATAAGAAAGAATGAAATCTTGCCATTCGCAACAACATCGATGGACTTAGGGGGATAATGCTAAGTGAAGTAAGTGAGATAGAGAAAGACAAATACTGTATAATATCACTTATATGTGGAATCTAAAAAATATAACAAACTAGTGAAGATAAAAATGGATGTAAAGCAATTATACCCCAAATGTAAAGCAATTATACCCCAATAAAGATGTTAAAAAAATTAATAAAGTTATAAAAACCACACAAAAAAAAAGGAAACAGAGACACAGATATAGAGAAAAAAATCTATTGGTTACCAGTGGGGAGAGGGAAGTTTGGAGGGGCAATACAGTGGTAGGCTATTAAGAGGTAGAAACTATTATGCATAAAGTAAGCTACTAGAATATATGGTACAACACAGGGAATATAGGCAACATTTTATAATAACTATAAGTGGAGTATAACCTTTAAAAATTGTGAATCACTAATTGTACTCCTGTGACTTACATAATGTTGTACGTCAACTATATTTCAATAAAAAATGAATGAAGAAATGATACAGGGTACGATATGGATGAATCTGGAAAACATTATGCTAATTGAAAAAGTCCAGTTACAAAAGACCATGTACTATATGATTCAATTTATACGAAATGTTCAAGATTGATAAATCTATAGGAACAGAAAGCAGATTAGTAGTTTCTTAAGGCTGGGAATTTGGGAGAATCGGAGGGTTGATAGATAAAGGGTACAGATTTCTTTGTGAGGAAATAAATATGTTCCAAATTGACGGTGATTATGGTTGCACATATCTCTGTATATACTAAAAAGGTTTGCATTATATACATTAAATTGGTGAATTTTATGGTATGTAAATTATACCTGAATAAAACTGTTTAAAAAATAATAAGTGCTTATGTATGGTAGGGAGCATGGATAGTCCATAAATACAGTTGATGCTTTAACAGCACTGGGGTTGGGGGTGCTGATCTTCCACACTTTCAAAAATAAGCATACAACTCATAATCGACCCTCCATATACCCAGTTCCTCCATATTCACTGTTCCATATCCGTGCATTTAACCAACTGCAGATCTTGTAGTACTGTAATATTTACTATTGAAAAAAATTTGCCTATAAGTGGATCCATGCAGTTCAAACCCGTGTTGCTCAGGGTTAACTATATGTTTACTATCAGGCCATTTCTGAGTGGCTTTCATGATGCAAGGTGCACCATGGCCAATAAAACTGGTCCAGAAAGGTAAAAATATAACACATTAGCTTCAAGGACCATAATGTTGTGTTCAGAGTTTGTTGATTGGATTTGAACAGCAACACCATTAATCTGAAGAATTGTCAGCAGTGGTGAGGTACAGCTAATTACCCCTGTAGGAGGAAGAAATCTGTTGTGCCAATGTTCTAGCTATGGGTAGGGCAAAGTTTCATGGGATGTGGTCACTTTCACTGTGAAATCAGATTTGGAAAATCACGTGTCAGGCATGCAGTGGTATCCTCTGCTTCAGAAAGAGTCCTAAAAATGTGTTGCCATGTCCAATACAGTTCATGCAATCCAGTCAGCAATCATAGCAATCTATGTGGTGCATGCTCAGTCAACAGTTTGACTTAGATCTCATAAGAAAATGGTCTCTTAGTGTGGTCTCTGAGAGTGACTCAGAGAGTTTAAACAGCAGCAGCAATTTGTTTCCAAAATTTGTTTCTCAAAATCTTCTTTTTGAGATTAAACTGATATACAGAACTCTGTAAGTTTAAGGTGTAGAACATAATGAATCAAATTACATACACTGTGAAATGGTTACCACAATAGATTTAGTAACATCCACGACATCATATTAATTTAAAAACAAGATAAAAATTTTTTCCTGTGATGACAACTCTTAGAACTTTCAAATATACCAAATAGCAGTGTTAACTAATGTACTCATGTTGTACATTACATTCCCAGTACTTATTCATCTTATAACTGGAGTTTGTACATATTGACCATTCGCTCTCATATTATAACCTCACTCCTCACCTCCCACATTTGGTAGTCACAAATCTGATCTCTGTTAATGAGTTGGTTTGTGTGTGTTTTAGATTTCACAAATAAGTGAGATTGTACAGTATGTCTTCCTCTAACTATTTTCACTTAGCATAATTCTCTCAAGTTCCATCCATGTTGTCACAAATGGAAGGATTTCTTTCTTTTTATGGATGAATAATACTCCATTGCGTATATATTCTGTCAATGGACACTTAGGTTCTTTTCATGTCTTGACTATTAGACATAATGCTGTTACAAACATTAGAGTGCAGATATCACTTCAAACATAGTGCTCTCTTTTTTAATGTATGTATAAACAAAAGTGGAATTGCCAGATCATATGACAGTACTATTTTAATCTTTTTAACAGCTTTATTGGAGTATAAGTGCTTCAAAATATTGTGTTAGTTTCTGCTGTATAACAAAGTGAACCAGCTATACGTATACATATATCCCCATATACCCTCCCTCTTGCGCCTCCCTCCCACGCTCACTATCCCACCCCTCCAGGTGGTGACAAAGCATCAAACTGATCCCCCTGTGCTTTGCGGCTGCTCCCCACTAGCTAACTATTTTACATTTCGTAGTGTGTATGTGTCAATGCTACTCTCTCACTTCGTCCAAGCACACCATTCCCCCTCCCCCTGACCTCTACGTCTGCAGCTTTATTCCTGCCCTACCCCTAGGATCATCAGAACCATTGTTGTTTTTTTTTTAGATTCCATATATATGTGTCAGTATATGGTATATGTTTTTCTCTTTCTGACTTACTTCACTATGTATGACAGACTCTAGGTTCATCCAACTCACTACAAATAACTCAATTTTGTTTCTTTTTAAGGCTGAATAATATTCCATTATATATATGTGCCACATTTCCTTTATCCATTCGTCTGTCGATGGACACTTAGGTTGCTTTCATGTCTTGGGTATTGTAAAGAGTGCTGCAATGCACATCGTGGTACATGTATGTTTTTTTTTAACATCTTTATTGGAGTATAATTCCTTTACAGTGGTATGTCAGTTTCTGTTTATAAAAAAGTGAATCAGCTATACATATACATATATC
Source organism: Lagenorhynchus albirostris (assembly GCF_949774975.1). Taxonomy (NCBI): domain Eukaryota; kingdom Metazoa; phylum Chordata; class Mammalia; order Artiodactyla; family Delphinidae; genus Lagenorhynchus; species Lagenorhynchus albirostris. The sequence goes on along the minus strand of NC_083116.1, from coordinate 82,530,177 downwards.
CCCATATCTCCTCCCTCTTGTATGTCCCTCCCACTCTCCTTAGCACACCCCTCTAGGTGGTAACAAAGCACCGAGTTGATCACCTGGTGCTATGCAGCTACTTCCCACTAGCTATCTATTTTATATTTGGGAGTATAAATAAGTCCATGCCACTCTCTCACTTCATCTCAGCTTACCTGTGTCTTCAAGTCCTCAAGTCCATTCTCTACGTCTGTGTCTTTATTCCTGTCCTGCTCCTAGGTTCTTCAGAAACATTATTTTTTTAGATTCCATATATATGTGTTAGCACATGGTATTTAATTTTCTCTTTCTGACTTACTTCACTCTGTATGACAGTCTCTAAGTCCATCAACCTCACTAAAAATAACTCAATTTTGTTTCTTTTTATGGTTGGGTAATATATCATTGCATATATGTGGCACATATTCATTATCCATTCATCTGTCAATGGACTCTTAGTGTGCTTCCATGTCCTGGATATCGTAAATAGAGCAGCAATGAACATTGTGGTACATGACTCTTTTTGAATTATGGTTATCTCAAGGTATATGCCCAGTAGTGGGATTGCTGTGTCGTATGGTAGTTCTATTTTTAGATTTCAAGGAACTTCCATACTGTTATCTATAGTGGCTGTATCAATTTACATTCCCACCATTAGTATAAGAAGGTTCCCTTTTCTCCACACCCTCTCCAGCATTTATTATTGGTAGATTTTTTGATGATGACCATTCTGACTGGTGTGAGCTGATACCTACCTCATTGTAGTTTTGACTTGCATTTCTCTAATGATTAGTGACGTTGAGCATCCTTTCAAGTATTTGTTGCCAATCTGTATACCTTCTTGGAGAAACGTCTATTTAGTTCTTCTGCCAATTATTGGTTTGGGTTGTTTGTTTTTTAATATTGAGCTGCATGAGCTGCTTGTAAAATTTAGAGATTAATCACTTGTTAGTTGCTTCATTGGCAAATATTTTCTCCCATTCTGAGGGTTGTCTTTTGGTCTTGTTTATCATTTCCTTTGCTGTGCAGAAGCTTTTAAGTTTCATTAAGTCCCAATTGTTTATTTTTGTTTTTATTTCCATTTTTCTGGAGGTGGGTCAAAAAGGATCTTGCTGTGATTTATGTCATAGAGTGTTCTGCCTATGTTTTCCCCTAAGAGTTTTATAGTGTCTGGACTTACATTTAGGTTTTTAATCCATTTTGAATTTATTTTTGTATATGGTGTTAGGGAGTGTTCTAATTTCATTCTTTTACATGTACCTGTACTGTTTTCCCAGCACCACTTATTGAAGAGGCTGTCTTTTCTCCATTTTATATTCTTGCCTTCTTTATCAAAAATAAGGTGACATTACGTGTGTGGGTTTATCTCTGGGCTTTCTATCCTGTTCCATTAATCTATATTTCTGTTTTTGGCCAGTACCATACTCTCTTGATTACTGTACATTTGCACTATTTTCTGAAGTCAGGGAGACTGATCCTCTAGCTCCATTTTTCTTTCTCAGGATTGCTTCAGCTATCTGGGGGGCTTTTGTGTTTCCATACAAGTTCTGAAATTTTTTATTCTAGTTCTGTGAAAAATGCCATTGTTATTTTGATAGGGATTGCATTGAATCTGTAGATTGCTTTGGTTAGTATAGTCATGTTCACAGTATTGATTCTTCCAATCCAAGAACATGGTGTACCTCTCCATCTGCTTGTATCATCTTTAATTTCTTTCATCAGTGTCTAATAGTTTTCTGCATACAGATCTTTTGTCTCCATAGGTTTATTCCCAGATATTTTATTGTTTTTGTTGCAATGGTAAATTGGAGTGTTTTGTTAATTTCACTTTCACATTTTTCATCATTAGTGTATAGGAATGCAAGGGATTTCTGTGCATTAATTTTGTATCCTACTACTTTACCAAATTCATTGATTAGCTCTAGTAGTTTTCTGGTAGCATCTTTAGGATTCTCAATGTATAATATCATGTCATCTGCAAACAGTGGCAGCTTTACTTCTTATTTTCTGATTTGGATTCCCTTTATTTCTTTTTCTTTTCTGATTGCTGTTGCTAAACCTTACAAAACTATGTTGAATAATAGTGGTGAGAGTGGGTAACCTTGTCTTGTTCCTGATCTTAGTAGAAATGATTTCAGTGTTTCACCATTGAGGACAACGTTGGCTGTGCGTTTGTCATATATGGCCTTTATTATGTTGAGGAAAGTTCCCTCTATGCCTACTTTCTCGAGGGCATTTATCACAAATAGATGTTGAATTTTGTCGAATGCTTTTCTGCATCTATTGACATATGGGTTTCTCCTTCAATTTGTTAATGTAGTTTATGACATTGATTGATTTCCATATATTGAAGAATCATTGAATTCCAGGGATATACCCCAGTTGCTCATGGTGTATGATTTTTTTTAACAAAATTTACATTGGCTTTTACTTTAAGAATTATCTATAACAAAATTATTGATATATAAATTATATGAAATATAAAATTATTTTCATAAAATTTTATAGTATATGCTCTATTATATTTATATATTATATAATATAAATTATTTCTAGATATTATGATATGTATATATCATAACATAAAGCTTATACACTTTATTATTTATTGTATATGCATATATATTTTTCGGTTGCATTGGGTCTTCTTTGCTGCATGCAGGCTTTCTCTATTTGTGGTGAGTGGGAACTACACTATGTTGTGGTCTGTACTCTTCTCATTTGAGTGGCATCTCTTGTTGTAGAGCACGGGTTCTAGGCACGCAGGCTTCAGTAGTGGTGGTATGCCAGCTGTATAGCCCAGACTCCGTAGTTGTGGCCCAGGGGCTTAATTGCTCTGAGGCTTGTGGGATATTCCCAGAGCAGGGATCGAACACTTGTCCCCTGCATTAGCAGGCAGAATCTTTTTTTTTTTTAACATCTTTATTGGAGTATAATTGCTTTAAAATGGTGTGTTACTTTCTGATTTATAACAGAATGAATCACTTATACATATACATATATCCCCATATCTACTCACTCTTGTGTCTCCCTCCCACACTCTTTATCCAACCCCTCTAGGTGATCACAAAGCACTGAGCTTATCATCCTGTGCTATGCGGCTGCTTCCCACCAACTATGTATTTTACATTTGGTAGTATATATAAGTACTTGCCATTCTCTCACGTTGTCCGTGCTTACCATACCCCACCCTATGTCCTCAAGTCCATTCTCTACGTCTGCGTCTTTACTCCTCGACTGCCCCTAGCTTCTTCAAAACCCTTTTTTTTTCTTTGTAGATTCCATACATGTGTATTAGCATAAGGTATTTTTTGTTCTCTTTCTGACTTACTTCACTCTGTATGAGAATATAGGTCCCGCCACCTCAATACGAATAACTCAATTTCATTTTTTTATGGCTGAGTAATATTCCATTGTATATATGTGCCACATTTTCTTTATTCATTTGTCGATGGACACTTAGGTTGCTTCCATGTCCTGGCTTTTGTAAATAGAGCTGCAATAAACTTCGTAGTAGAAGAATCTTTACGAATTAAGATTTTCTCAGGGTATATGCCCAGTAGTAGGATTACTGGGTCGTATGGTACTTCTATTTTTAGATTTTAAAGGAACCTTCATTCTGTTCTCCATAGTGGCTGTATCAATTTACATTCCCACCAAAAGTGCAAGAGGGTTCCCTTTTCTCCACACCCTCTCTAGGAGTTATTGTTTGTAGATTTTTTGATGATGTCCATTCTGACCAGTGTGAGATGATACCTCATTGTAGTTTTGAATTGCATTTCTCTAGTGATAGTGATGTTGAGCATCCTTTCATGTGTTTGTTGGCAATCTGTATATCTTCTTGGGGAATTGTTTGTTTAGGTCTTCTGCCCATTTTCTGATTGGGTTGTTTGGTTTTTTGATATTGAGCTCCAGAACTGCTTGTAAATTTTGGAGATTAATCATTTGTCATTTGCTTCATTTGCAAATATTTTCTCCCATTCTCAGGGTTGTCTTTTCATCTTGTTTATGGTTTCCTTTGCTGTGCAAAAGTTTTTAAGTTACATTAGGTCCCATTTATTTATTTCTGGTTTTATTTCCATTTCTCTAGGAGGTGGGTCAAAAAGGATTTTGCTGTGATTTATGTCATAGAGTGTTCTGCCTATGTTTTCCCCTAAGATTTTTACAGTGTCTGGCCTTACATTTAGGCCTTTAATCCATTTTGAGTTTATTTTTGTGTATGGTGTTATGGAATGTTCTAATTTCATTCCTTTACATGCAGCGGTCCAGTTTTCCTAGCACCACTTTTTGAAGAGGCTGTCTTTTCTACATCGCATATTTTGGTCTCCTTTATCGATACTAAGGTGACCATATGTGTGTGGGTTTATCTCTGGGCTTTCTATCCTGTTCCATTAGTCTATAGTTCTGTTTTTGGCCAGTACCATTCTCTCTTGTTTACTGTAGCTTTGTAGTATAGTCTGAAGTAAAGGAGCTTGATTCCTCTTGGTCCGTTTTTCTTTCTCAAGATTGCTTTGCCTATTCGAGGTCTTTGTGTTTCCATACAAATTGTGAAACATTTTGCTCTAGTTCTGTGAAAAATGCCATAGGTAGTTTGATAGGGATTGCATTGAATCTCCAGATTGCTTTGGGTAGTATATGCATTTCCACAGTGTTGATTCTTCCAATCCAAGAACAAGGTATATCTCTCCATCTGTCTCTATTTCCTTTAACTTCTTTCATCAGTGTCTTAAAGTTTTCTGCATACAAGTCTTTTGTCTCCTCAGGAAGGTTTTTTCCTAGGTATTTTATTCTTTTTGTTGCAATGGTAAATGGGAGTGTTTCCTTAATTTTACTTTCAGATTTTTCATCATTAGTGTATAAGAATGCAAGTCACTTCTGTGCATTAATCTTGTAACCTGCTACTTACCAAATTCATTGAATAGCTCTAGTAGTTTTCTGGTAACATCTTTAGGATTTTCTATGTATAGTATCATGTCACCTGCAAACAGTGACAGCTTTACTTCTTTTCCGATTTGGATTCCTTTTATTTCTTTCTCGTCTCTGATTGCTGGGGCTAAAACTTCCAAAAATATTTGAATAATAGTGGTGAGAGTGAGCAACCTTGTCTTGTTCCTGATATTAGTGGAAATGGTTTCAATTTTTCACCATTGAGAATGAGGTTTGCTGTGGGCTAATCATATGTGGTCCTTATTTATTTATTTTTAAATATCTTTATTGGAGTATAATTGCTTTACAATGGTGTGTTAGTTTCTGCTTTATAACAAAGTGAATCAGTTGTACATATATATATATATATATATATATATATATATATATATATATATATGTCCCCATATGTCTTTCCTCTTGCATCTCCCTCCCTGCCACCCTCCCTATTTTACCCCTCTGGGTGGTCACGAAGCACCGAGCTCATCTCCCTGTGCTATGCAGCTGTTTCTCACTAGCTATCTATTTTACGTTTGGTAGTGTAAGTCAGAAAGAGAATGCCTTCTGACTTACATATAGGTGTATGTAATACATATAGGTGTATGTATTATGTATGTAATACATATAGGTGTATGCTAACACACCTATATAGAAAAAAAGAAAACGTTCTAAAGAACCTAGGGGCAAGACGGGAATAAAAACATAAACCTACCAGCGAATGGACTTGAGGATACGGGGAGGGGGAAGGGTAAGCTGGGGTAAAGTGAGAGAGTGACATGGATATATATATGGTCTTTATTATGTTGAGGTAATTTCCCTCTATGCCCACTTTCTGGAGGGTTTTATAATAAATGGGTGTTGAATTTTGTCAAAAGTTTTCTCTGCATCTATTGAGATAATCATAAGGTTTTTATCCTTCAAGTTGTTAATATGGTGTATCACAGTGATTGATTTGCCTATATTGAAAATTTATATCATTCGTGGGATAAACTCCACCTGATCATGATGTATGATCCTTTTAATGTGCTTTTGGATTCTATTTGCTAGTATTTTGTTGAGGATTTTTGCATCTATGTTCATCAGTGGTATTGGCCTGTAGTTTTCTCTCTTTTTGACATCTTTGTCTGGTTTTGGTGTCAGGGTGATGGTGGCTTTCTTTAATGAGTTTGGGAGTGTTCTTCCCTCTACGTTATTTTGGAAGAATTTGAGAAATATAGGTGTTAGCTCTTCTCTAAATGTCTGATAGATTTCACCTGTGAAGCCATCTGTCCTTGGCTTTTGTTTGTTGGAAGATTTTTAATGAGTCTCAATTTCAGTGCTTGAGATTGGTCTGTTTATATGTTCTATTTCTTCCTGGTTCAATCTTGGAAGGTTGTGCTTTTCTATGAATTTGTTAATTTCTTCCAGGTTGTCCATTTTATTGGCATATAGTTGCTTGTAGTAATCTCTCATGATCTTTTGTATTTCTGCAGTGTCAGTTGTTACATCTCCTTTTTCATTTCTAATTCTATAGATTTGAGTCTTCTCCCTTTTTTTAATGAGTCTGGCTAATGGTTATCAATGTTGTTTATCTTCTCAAAGGACCAGCTTTTGGTTTTATTGTTCTTTCCTATTTTTTCCTTCATTTCTTTTTCACTTATTTCTGATCTCATCTTTATGATTTCTTTCCTTCTGCTAACTTTGGGGGTTCTTTCTCTACTTCCTTTAGGTGAAAGGATAGTTTGTTGATTTGAGATTTTTTTTTGTTTCTTGAGGTTGGATTGTATTGCTATAAACTTCTCTCTTAGTACTGCTTTTGCTGCATCCCATAGGTTTTACATCGTCATGTATTCATTGTCACATTTTTCTAGGTATTTTTTGATTTCCTCAGTGATCTCTTGTTTACTAGGTAGTGTATATTTTAGTCCCCTTGTTTTTGTATTTTTTACAGATTTTTTTCCTGTAATTGATATCTAGTCTCATAGCATTGTGGTCAGAAAAGATACTTGATGCGATTTCAATTTTCTTAAATTTACCAAGGCTTTATTTGTGATGCAAGATATGATCTATCTTAGAGAATATTCCATAAGCACTTGAGAAGAAAGTATATTCTGTTGAATGTATATTCAGAAAGTATATTCTGTTGAATGGAATGTCCTATAAATATCAGTTAAGTCCATCATGATTAGTGTATCATTTAAAGCTTGTGTTTCCTTATTTATTTTCATTTTGGTTGATCTGTCCATTGGTGAAAGTGAAGTGTTAAAATCCCCTACTATGATTGTGTTACTGTCGATTTCCCCTTTTATGGCTGTTAGCATTGGCCTTATGTATTGAGGTGCTCCTCTGTTGGGTGCATAAATATTTTAAATTGTTATATCTTCTTCTTGGATTGGTCTTTTGATGGTTATGTAGTGTCCTTCTGTGTCTCTTGTAACAGTCTTTATCTTAATGTTTATTTTGTCTGACAATTGCCATTCCATCTTTCTTTTGATTTCCACTTGCATGGAACATCTTTTTCCATCCCTTCACTTTTAGTCTGTATGTGTCTCTAGGTCTGAAGTGTGTCTCTTCTAGACAGAATATGTATGGGTCTTGTTTTTGTATCCATTCATCCAGTCTGTGTTTTTTGGTGGGAACGTTTAATCCATTTTCATTTAAGGTAATTATCAATATGTATGCTCTTTCATAATTGTTTTGGTTTTGTTATTGTAGGTCTTTTATTTCTCTTTTGTTTCTGGCCTAGAGAATTTCCTTTAGCATTTGTTATAAACCTGGTTTGGTGGTGCTGAATTGTCTTAGCTTTTGTTTCTATGTAAAGATTTTCATTTCTCCATCAAATCTGTATGAGATCATTTCTGGGTAAAGTGATCTTGGTTGTAGTTTTTTCCTCTTCATCACTTTAAATATGTCTTGACACTCCCTTCTGGCTTGCAGAGTTTCTGCTGAAAGATCAGCTTTTAACTTTATGGGGATTCCCTTGTATGTTATTTGTTGTTTTTCCATTGCTGCTTTTTATATTTTTTCTTAGCATTTAATTTTGGATAGTTTGATTAATGTGTCTTGGCATGTTTCCCCTTGGATTTATCCTGTATGGGACTCTCTGTGCTCCCTGGAGTTGACTGACTATTTCCTTTCTCATATTAGGGAAATTTTCTTCTATAATCCCTTTGAATATTTTTTCAGTCCCTTTCTTTTTCTCTTCTTCTCCTGGGACCCATATCATTCGAATGTTGGTGCATTTATTGTTGTCCCAGAAGTCTCTAAGTCTGTCCTTAATTATTTTCATTCTGTTTTCTTTATTCTGCTCTGCAGTAGTTATTTCCAGTATTTTATCTTCCAGGTCACTTCTCCGTTCTTTTGCCTCAGTTATTCTGCTATTGATTCCTTTTTGAGAATTTTAAATTTCATGTATTGTGTTGTTCATCATTGTTTGTTTGCTCTTCAGTTCTTCTAGGTCTTTGTTAAACGTTTCTTGTAGTTTCTCCATTCTATTTCCTAGATTTTGGATCATCTTTGCTCTCATTACTCTGAATTGTTTTTCAGGTAGACTGCTTATTTCTTTTGGTTTTTGTTTGTTTGTTTGTTTTTTGCTATCATGGGTTTTTACCTTGCTCCTTCATCTGCTGCATATTTCTCTATCTTCTCATTTTATTAACTTATTGTGTTTTGGAGTTCTGCTTTTTACAGGCTGCAGGTTTTAATTCTCATTATTTTTGGTGTCTTCCCTCAGTTGGTGAAGTTGGTTCAGTGGTTTCTGTAGGCTTCCTTGTGGAAGGGACTGTTGCCTGTGTTCTGAAGTGTAGGGTTGTATCATGTCATTCTGATGTGCAGGGCCACTTCCAGTGGTGTATTTTGGGGTGTCTGTGAAGTTAGTATGATTTTAGGCAGCCTCTCTGCTTATGGTTGTGGTTGTATTCCTGTCTTGCTAGTTGGTTATCATGAGGCATCCAGCACTGGAGCTTGCTCGCCATTGGGTGAAGCTGGGTCTTAGTGTTGAAATGGAGATCTGTGGGAAAGCTCTCACTGATTGATATTACATGTGGCCAGGAGGTCTCTGGTGGTCCCATGTCCTTCACTCATCTGTCCCACCTCAGGAGTTCAGGCCTGACACCCAGCTGAAGCACCAAGACCCTGCCAGCCTCACGGCTCACAAGAAAAGGAAGAAAACAATGAAAAACAACAAACAAACAAATGAACAGATAGAACCCAAAAGCAAATGATAAACACAAAACTAAACAGACAGAATCACACAAAGAAACATACACACACACTCTTAAAAAGAAAACAAACAAGAAAACAAAAAGACACCAAAAAAAATCAGTCAAAACCCTAGGACAAATGGTAAAAGCAAACCTAAACAGACAATATTACACAAAGAATCATACACATACACACTCACAAAAAGAGAAAAAAGGAAGGAAAAAAATTTTAAATATAAAAAATTATAATATAAAAAATAAGAAATAAAAAATAAATAAAGAAGAGAACAATCATCCAATAAACAAACCCACCAATGATAAGAAGCACTAAAAACTAAACTCATATATAAACATAGAAACCAGAAGCAAATCAGGCAGAGAAAGCAATCCCTAAGTCTACAGTGTTTCCAAAGTCCATGCCTCAATTTTGGGAACCATTGTTGTCTATTCAGCTATTCCACAGATGCAGGGTTCATCAAGTTGTTTGTGGGGATTTAATCCTGTGCTCCAGAGGCCACATGGAGAAATTTCCCTTTCTCTTCCATGTTTGCTTGGCTTCTAGGTTTTAGCTTTAGTTTTGGCCCCTCCTCTGCATGTATGCCGCCCTCAGGCATCTCATCCCCACCCAGACAGGAAGGGGTTAAATCTGCAGCTGATTAGGGATCTCTTGCTCACTCAGGCTAGGGAGAGGGAGGGGTATGGTAGTCATAATTGGAATGCGGGGCAAGACTGTGGTGGCAGAGGCTTGTGTGACATTGCAACACCCTGAGGTGTGCCATGTGTTCTCTCAAGGAAGTTATTCCTGGATAGCGGGACCCTGTCTGTGACATGCTTCACAGGCTCCCAGGGGGATGTGGGTAGTGACCTGTGCTTGCACACAGGATTCATGGTGGCAGCAGCGACTGTGTTAGCCTTTTGTGCCCATCTCAGGCTTCCAAGCTGATAGCTGTGGCTCATGCCCATCTTTGGAGCTTGCTTAGGTGGTGTCTAGATATATGTGGGCAAATAGAGCAGGAATCCCCTTTCATCGTGCACCCTAAAACAATGGTCTTTTGCCTCCTTGGGTGGCCCATACATTTTCTCTGACTCCCGCCTGGCTAGCTGTGACACACTAGTCCACTTCAGGCAGTTTTCACACAGCCAACCCCAGTCATCTCCCTGGGATCTGACCTCCAAAGCCCGAGCATCAGCTCTCAGCTCACACCCACCCCAGTGGTTGAGCAGACAAGTGTCTCAGTTTGGTAAGTTTTGGTCTGCACCAATCCTCTGTGTGAAATCTCTCTGCTTTTCCATCTGCACACCTGTTGCTTCACTCTTCTCCATGGCTCCGAAGCATCCCCCCCAGCCAGCAACCATCCCCACCAGTGAAGTGGCTCCCTAGTGTGTGGAAGCTTTTCCTCCTTCACAGTTCCCTCCCAGAGGTGCAGGTCCCGTCCCTATTCTTTTCTTTTTCTATGGTCTTTTTTCTTTTGCCCTACCCAGGTACGTGGGGATTTTCTTGCCTTTTAGGAAGTCTGAGGACTTCTGTCAGCATTAAGTAGGTGTTCTGTAGGAGTTGTTCTACATGTAGATGTATTTTTGATGTATTTGTGGGGAGGAAGGTTATCTCCACATCTTATTTCCCCACCATCTTGAAGGTCTCCCCACTACTTTAATTTTTAAAGAACTTGGATACTGTTTTCAATACTGACTGTACCAATTTACAATGCCATCAACAGTGCTGAAGGATTTCCTTTTCTCTACATTCTCATCAGCATTTGTCATCTCCTACATTTGATGAAAGCCACTATAACTGGTCTCACTGTGGTTCTGATTTACATTTCTCTAATGATTAATATGATATGTAGCACCTTTTCATGTAACTCTTAGTCATTTGTATATCTTCTTTTCAAAATTGTCTATTCCAGTCCTATGTCATTTTTTAAGTGAATTTTTTTTGCTATTAATCTATGACTTATTTATATAATTTGGATTTTAACCCCTTATCAGATATAAAAATAATTTTTCCTATTAAATATATTATATTTTTATTTTGTTGAATGTTTCTTCTGCTGTGAAGAATCATTTTAGTTTGATGCAGTCTCACTTATTAATGTTTAATTTGTTCCTTATGTGTTAGATCCAAAAATATTTTGCCAAAACCTATGTCAAGGTGATTTTTTATCTATGCTTTCTTCTAGGAATTTTATGGTTTCCATTCATACATTTAAGTCTTTAATCCATTTTGAGTTAATTTTTTTGTGTGGTGTAAGGTAGGGATCTAGCTTATTATTTTACATGCAAATATACAGTTTTCCCGGAAGCATTTATTGACAAGACTATCTTTTCTCCATTGAGTATTCTTGGCTACTTTGTTAAAGATAAGTTGACAATATATGCTTGGGTTTATTTCTGGGATCTCCATTTTGTTCAATTGGTCTATGTGTCTGTTTTTATGCCAGTATCAAATTTATTTGATTACCATAGATATATAATGCAGCATGTAATCAGGAAGTGTGATGTCTCCTACTTTGTTCTTTCTCAGGAGTGCTTTGGCTGTCCAGTGTCTTTTTGGCTCCATATAAATTTTAGGATTTATTTTTACTTCTGTAAAAAATGCCATTGGAATCTTGGGGGATCTTGGTAGGGATTTCATTGAAACTAAAGACAGCTATGGGTAGTATGGACATTTTAACAATATTAATTCTTAATCCATGAACATGGGATACCATTCCATTTTTTGTATATTCTTTGTTTCCTTCATCAGTGTCTTGTGGTTTTCAGTGCAGAGATTTTTCATAACATTGGTTAAATTTGTTGCTAAATATTTTATTGTTTTTCATGCAATTATAATTACAACAATTTTCTTTATTTTCAGATAATTTGTTGTTAATCTATAGAAATGCACTGATTTTTGTATGTTAATTTTGTATACTGCAACTTTAATAAAGTTATTGATTAGACCTTACGGTTTTTGGTGGAATCTTCAGGATTATATATATATGTATTATGTCATCTGCAAGTTGAGAAAATTTTACTTATTACCTTCCAATTCTGATGTGTTCTATTTCTTTTTCTTGCCTGATTGCTGTATCTAGGACTTCCAATATTGTGTTGAATAGGAGTGGTAAGAGTGAGTATACTTGTCTTTTTCCTGATCTTGGAGGAGAAACTTTCAAACTGTCCCTACTGAGTACGATGTTAGCTGAGAGCTTGTCATTTGTGATCTTTATTATGTTAAGGTATGTTCCTTTGATAACTAATTTGTTAAGAGGTTTTTTTAATCATGAAAGAATGCTGAATTTTGTCAAATTTTTCATCTCTTGACATGATCATAAGATTTTTTCTTTTATTCTATCATGGATACGTATCACATTTGGAGGACCCTCAACATGGTGGAGGAGTAAGACGTGGAGATCACCTTCCTCCCCACAAAAGCATCAAAAATACATCTACATGTGGAACAACTCATACAAAATGCCTAATGAATGCTGGCAGAAGACCTCAGACTTCCCAAAAGGCAAGAAACTCCCCACATAACTGGGTAGGGCAAGAAAAAACAGAGACAAAAGAATAGAGATGGGACCTGCATCTCTGGGAAGGACCTGGAAAGGAGGAAATGTTTCCACACATTAGGAAGCCCCTTCACTGGTGGAGACAGTGGGTGGGAGGGGGGGAAACTTTGGAGTCACAGAGGAGAGCACAGCAACAGGGGTGCAGAGGGCAAAATGGAGAGATTCCCGCACAGAAGATCTGTGCCAACCAGCACTCACCAGCCTGAGAGGACTTTTCTGCTCACCCACTGGGGCAGGTGGGGGCTGGGAGCTGAGGAGTTCAGATCCCTGGGACAGGACTGGGGTTGACTGTGTGAACACAGACTGAAAGGGGCTAGAGCGCCACAGCCAACAGGGAGAGATTCCAGGAATAAGTCTGCAACTGACTAGGAGTCAAGAGACCATGGTTTCATGGTGCATGAGGAGAGGAAATTCAGAACACCACCTAAACAAGCTTTAGAGTCGGGCGTGAGCCACGGCTATCAGCACAGACACCAGAGATGGTCATGAAACACTAAGGCTGCTGCTGCTGCCACCAAGAATCCTGTGTGCAAGCACAGGTCACTATCCACACCTCCCCTCCCAGGAGGCTGTGCAGCACACCACTTCCAGGGTCCCTTGATCCAGGGACAATATCACAGGGAGAACACCTGGCAAACCTCAGGCTGTTGTAACATCACGTTGGCCTCTGCCACCGCAGGCTCGCCCCACATTGCATACCCTTCTTTCTGCACAATCTGAGTGAACCAGAGCCCACAATCAGCTGCTCCTTTAACCCCCTCCTCTCTGGGAGAAGAACAGATGCCAGACGGTGACCTAAATGCAGAGGTAGGGCCAGATCCAAAGCAGAACACCAGAAGCTGCATGAACAAAGAAGAGAAAGGGAAATTTCTTCATGCAGCCTCAGGAACAGAAGATTAAATCTCCACAGTCAACTTGATGTACACTGCATCTGTGAAATGCCTGAATAGACAATGAATCATCCCAAAACTGAGACAGTTAACTTTGGGAGCAACTGTAAACTTGGGGTTTGTTCTATGTGAATGACTAGTTTCTGATTTTTACCCATATCTTAGTATAGTTTTTAGCACTTGTTATTATTGATGGATTTGTTTATTGGTTTGGTTTCTGTCTTCCTTATTTTATTACTTTTTAAATTTTAATAATATTTTTTAAAAATTTATTTTAATAACAGTTTAATTTAATTTTATTATTTTATTTTACTTTATTTATTTTTCTTTATTGTTTTTCTCCCTTTTCTTCTGAGCTGTGTAGCTGAGAGGGTCTCAGTGCTCCGGCCAGCTGTCAATTCTGTGTCTCTGAGGTGGGAAAGCAGAGTTCAGGACATTGAACCACCAGAGACTTACCAGTCCCAGGTAATACCAATCAGCAAGAGCTGTCCCAGAGATCTCCCACTCAATGGTATGACTCAGCTCCACTCAACGACCAGCAAGCTCCAGTGCTAGAAACCCATGCCAAACAATTAACAAGACAAGGACACAACCCCAATGATTAGCAGAGAGCCTCCCAAAAATGATAATAAGTTCACAGACACCCCGAAACACACCACCGGATGTAGTCGTGCCTACTAGAAAGACAAGATACAGCCTCATCCACCAGAACACAGGCACAAGTCCCCACCACCAAGAAGCATAAACAACCAACTGAACAAAACTTACCCACTGGGGACAGATACCAAAACAACGGGAATTATGAACCTGCAGCCTGTGAAAAGGAGAACACAAACACTGTAAGATAAGCAAAAGGAGAAGACAGAGAAATATGCAGCAGGTGAAGAAGCAAGTAAAAACCCACCACACCAAACAAATGAAAAGGAAATAGGCAGTCTACCTGAAAAAGAATTCAGAGTAATGATAGTAAAGGTGATTCAAAGTCTTGGAAATAGAATGGAGAAAATAAAAGAAATGTTTAACAAAGAATTAGAAGAACTAAAGAGCAAACAAATAATGATGAACAACAAAATTAATGAAATTAAAAATTTTCCAGAAGGGATCAATAGTAGAATAACTGAGGCAGAAGAACGGATAAGTGACCTGGAAGATAAAATAATGGAAATAATAACTGCAGAGCTGAAAAAAGAATGAAAAGAATTAAGGACAGCCTCAGAGACCTCTGGGAAAACATTAACCATAACAACATTAGAATTATAGGGGCCCCAGAAGAAGAAGAGAAAAAGAAAGGGACTGTGAAAATATTTGAAGAGATTATAGTTGAAAACTTGCCTTATAAGGGAAAGGAAATAGTCAATCAAGTCCTGGAAGCACAGAGGCCCATACAGGATAAATCCAAGGATAAACACTCCAAAATGCATATTAATCAAACTAAAAAAAATTAAATACAAAGAAAAAATATAAAAAGCAGCAAGGGAAAATCAACACATAACATGAAAGGGAACCCCCATAAGGTTAACAGCTGATCTTTCAGCCTAAAATTTGAAAGCCAGAAGGGAGTGTCAGGACATATTTGAAGTGATGAAAGGGAAATACCTACAACCAAGATTACTCTACCCAGCAAGGATCTCATTCAGATTTGATGGAGAAATTAAAACATTACAGACAAGCAACAGCTAAGAGAATTCATCACCAACAAACAAGCTTTAAAAAAAATGATAAAGGAACTTCTCTAGATAGGAAAAAGGAGAGAAGGAAAATACCTATAGCAACAAACCCAAAACAAGAAAATGGTAATAGGAACATACATATCGGTCATTACCTTAAATGTAAATGAATTAAATGATCGAACAAAAAGACATAGACTGGCTGAATGCATACAAAACCAAGACCCCTATATATGCTGTCTACAAGAGACCCACTTCATATGTAGGGACATATACAGACTGAACCTGAGGAGATAGCAAAAGATTTCATGTAAATGGAAATCAAAAGAAAGCTGCAGTAGCAATTCTCATATCACACAAAATAGGCTTTATTTTCTTTTAATTTTTTTTACTTCTTTATTGTAGAATAATTGCTTTACATTGGTGTGTTACTTTCTGCATTATAACAAAGTGAATCAGCTATACATATACGTATGTCCCAATATCTCTTCTCTCTTGCATCTCCCTCCCTCCAACCCTCCTGATCCCACCCTTCCAGGTGGTCACAAAGCACCGAGCTTATCACACAGTGCTATGTGGCTGCTTCCCACTAGCTATCAGTTTTATATTTGGTAGTATATATATATGTCCATGCCACTATCTCACTTTGTCCCAGCTTACCCTTCCCCCTCCCCGTGTCCTCAAGTCCATTCTCTAGTACATCTGCGTCTTTATCTCATCCAGCCCCTAAGTTCTTCATGAATTTTTTTTCTTACATTCCATATATATCTGTTACCATACAGTGTTTGTTTTTCTCTTTCTGACTTGCTTCACTCTGTATGACAGACTCTAGGTCCATACACCTCACTACAAATAACTCAATTTCATTTCTTTTTATGGCTGAGTAATATTCCATTGTATATATGTGCCACATATTCTTTATCCATTCATCTGTTGATGGACACTTAGGAGGCTTCCGTGTCCTGGTTATTGTAAATAGAGCTGCAATGAACATTGTGCTATGTGACTCTTTTTGAATTTTGGTTTTCTCAGGATATGTCCAGTAGTGGGATTGCTGGGTCATATGGTAGTTCAATCTGTAGTTTTTTAAGGAACCTCCATATGGTTCTCCATAGTGGCTGTATCAATTTACATTCCCATCAGCAGTGCAAGAGTGTTCCATTTTCTCCACAACCTCTCCAGCACTTATTGTTTCTAGATTTTTGATGATGGCCATTCTGACTGGTGTGAGATGATATCTCATTGTAGTTTTGATTTGCATTTCTCTAATGATTAATGATGTTGAGCATTCTTTCATGCGTTTGTTGGCAATCTGTATATCTTCTTGGGAGAAATGTCTATTTAGGTCTTCTGTCCATTTTTGGATTGGGTTGTTTGTTCTTTCTTATTGAGCTGCATGAGCTGCTTGTAAAGTTTGGAGATTAATGCTTTGTCAGTTGCTACACTGGCAAATATTTTCTCCCATTCTGAGGGTTCTATTTTCGTGTTGTTTATGGTTTCATTTGCTATACAACAGCTTTTAAGTTTCATTAGGTCCCATTTGTTTATTTTTGTTTTTATTTCCATTTCCTTATAAGGTGGGTCAAAAAGGATCTTGATGTGATTTATTTCATAGAGTGTACTGACTATGTTTTACCCTAAGAGTTTTATAGTGTCTGACCTTACATTTACGTCTTTAATCCATTTTGAGTTGATTTTGTGTATTGTGTTAGGGAGTGTTCTAATATCATTCTTTTACATGTAGCTCTCCAGTATTCCAGGCACCACTTATTGAAGAGACTGTCATTTCTACATTGCATATTCTTGCATCTGTTATCAAATATAAGGTGACCATATATGTGTGGGATTATCGCTGGGCTTTCTCTCCTGTTCCACTGATCTATATTTCTGTTTTTGTCCCAGTACCATACTGTCTTGATTACTGTAGCTTTGTAGTATAATCTGAAGTCAGGGAGCCTGATTCTTTCAGCTCTGTTTTTTGTTCTCAACATTGCTTTGGCTATTTGGGGTCTTTTTTGTTCCCATACAAATTGTGATTTTTTTTGTTCTAGTTCTGTGAAAAATGCCAGTGGTAGTTTGATAGGGATTGCATTGAATCTGTAGATGGCTTTGGGTAGTAGAGTCATTTTCACAATGTTGATTCTTCCAATCCAAGAGCAAGGTATATCTCTCCATCTATTTGTTTCATCTTTAATTTATTTCATCAGTGTCTTATAATTTTCTGCATACAGGTCTTTTGTCTCCTTAGATAGGTTTATTCCCAGATATTTTTGTTGCAATGGTAAATGGGAGTGTTTTCTTGATTTCACTTTCAGATTTTTCACCATTAGTGTATAGGAATGCAAGAGCTTTCTGTGCATTAATTTTGTATCCTGCTACTTTACCAAATTCATTGATTAGCGCTAGTAATTTTCTGGTAGTGTCTTTAGGATTCTCTATGTATAGTATCATGTCATCTGCAAACAGTGACAGCTTTACTTCTTCTTTTCCAATTTGGATTCCTTTTATTTCTTTTTCTTCTCTGATTGCTGTGGCTAAAACTTCCAAAACAATGTTGAATAATAGTGGTGACAGTGGGCAACTTTGTCTTGTTCCTGACCTTAGTGGAAATGCTTTCAGTTTTTCACTATTGAGGATGATGTTGGCTGTGGGTTTGTCATATATGGCCTTCATTATGTTGAGGTAAGTTCCCTCTTTGCCTATCTTCTGGAGGGTACAATATAGACTTTAATATAAAGACTATTACGAGAGACAAAGAAGGACACTACATCATGATCATGGGATCAATCCAAGAAGAAGATATAAAAATTGTAAATTTTTTGCACCCAACATAGGAGCCCCTCAATACATAAGGCAAATGCTAACCACCATAAAAGGGGAAATTGAAAGTAACACAATCATAGTAGGGGGCTATAACGCCCCACTTTCACCAATGGACAGATCATCAAAAATGAAAGTAAGTAAGGAAACACAGGTTTTAAAAGACAACTTGGAGCAGAGAGACAATTGGCATTTATCAGACATTCCATCCAAAAACAAGAGAATACATTTTCTCTCAAGTGCTCATGCAATATTCTCCAGGATAAATCATATCTTGGGTCACAAATCAGGCCTTGGTAAATTTAAGAAAATTGCAATCTTATCAAATATCTTTTCTGACCACAATGCTATGAGACTAGATATCAATTAGAGAGAAAATAACTACAATAAATACAAACACATGGAGGCTAAACAATATGCTACTAAATAACCAAGTGATCACTGAAGAAATCAACAGCAAAATCAAAAAATACCTAGAATCAAATGACAATGAAATAACGATGACCCACATCCTATGAGATGCAGCAAAAGCAGTTCTAAGAGGGAAGTTTATAGCAATAGAATACTACCTGAAGATACAGGAACCATCTCAAATAAACAACCCACACTTACACCTAAAGCAATTAGGGAAAAAAGGACAAACCCCCCCAAAGTTAGCATGAGGAAAGAAATCATAAATATCATATGAGAAATAAATGGAAAAGAAATGAAGAAAATTATAGCAAAGATCAATAAAACTAAAAGCTGGTTCTTTGAGAAGATAACTAAAACTGATAAACCTTTAGCCAGAGTCATCAAGAATAGAAGGGAAAAGACTCAAATCAACAAAATTACAAATGATAAAGGAGAAGTAACAACTGACACTGCAGAAATACAGTGCATCATGAGAGAGTTTTCAAGGAACTCTATGCCAATGAAATTGACAACCTGGAAGTAACGGACACATTCATAGAAAAACACAACCTTCCAAGACGGAAACAGAAAGAAATAGAAAATATAAATAGACAAATCACAAGCACTGAAATTAAAAATCTTCCAACAAACAAAAGCTCAGGACCAGATCACTTTACAGACGAATTCTATCAAATATTTAGAGAACAGCTAACATGCATCCTTCTCAAACTCTTCCAAAATAATGCAGAGGGAGGAACACTCCCAAAATTATTCTACGAGGCCACCATCACCCTGATACCAAAACCAGACAAAGATGTCATAAGAAAAGAAAATTACAGGCCAGTATCCCTGATCAACATAGATGCAAAAATCCTCAACACAATACTAGGAAACAGAATCCAATAGCACATTAAAAGTATCATACACCATGATCAAGTGGGGTTTATCCCAGGAATGCAAGGATTCTTCAATATATGCAAATCAATCAATGTGATACACTATATTAACAAAGTGAAGGATAAAAACCATATGGTCATCTCAATAGATGCAGAAAAAAACTGTTGACAGAGTTCAGCACCCATTTTGGATAAAACCCTCCAGAAACTAGGCATACAGGGAACTTACCTCAACAAAATAAAGGCCATATATGACAAACCCACAGCCAACATCACTCTCAATGGTGAAAAACTGAAACTATTTGCACGAAGATCAGGAAGAAGGGAAGGTTGCCCACTCTCATCACTATTACTCAACGTAGTTTTGGAATTTTTCGCCACAGCAATCAGAGAATAAAAAGGAATAAGAGGAGTCCAAATCATAAAAGAAGCATAAAACTCTCACTGTTTGCAGATGACATGATGTTATACATAGAGCAACCTAAGGATGCTAGCAGAAAACTAGTAGAGCTCATCAATGAATTTGGTAAAGTAGTAGGATACAAAATTAATGCATAGAAATCTCTTGTATTCTTTTACAGTAATTATGAAAAATGTGAAAGAGACAATAAGGGAACACTCTGATTTACCACTGCAACAAAAAGAATGAAATACCTAGGAATACACATACCTAAGGAGTCAAAAGACCTGTATGCAGAAAAAATAAGACACTGATGAAAGAAATTAAAGATGATACAAATAGATGGAGTGATGTACCATGTTTTAGGGGTGGATGAATCAATATTTTGAAAATAACTGTAGTACCCAAAGCAATCTACACGTTCAGTGGAGTCCCTATCAAACAATGGCTATTTTCACAGAACTAGAACAAAAAATTTCACAATTTGTATGGAAAAACAAAAGACCCTGAATAGCCAAAGCAATCTATAGAAAGGAAAACGGAGTTGGAGAAATCAGGCTCCCTGACTTCAGAGTATGCCACAAAGCTACAATAATCAAGACAGTATGGGGTTTCCCCGATGGTGCAATGGTTGAGAGTCTGCCTGCTGATGCAGGGGACACGGGTTCATGCCCCAGTCCAGGAAGATCCCACATGCCATGGAGCGGCTAGGCCCGTGAGCCATGGCTGCTGAGCCTGTGCATCCGGAGCCTGTGCTCCACAAGGGGAGAGGCCACAACAGCAGTGAGAGGCCCGCATACCACAAAAAAAAAAAAGACAATATGGTACTGGCACAAAAAAAGAAATATAGATCAATGGAACAGGATAGAAAACCCAGCGATAAACCCACGCACATATGGTCAACTCATCTCTGAGAAAGTAGGCAAGGATACACATTGGAGAAATAACACTATCTTGAATAAGCGTTGTTGAGAAAACTGAACAGCTACATTTAAAAGAATGAAATTAGAACACTTCCTTACGCCATACACAAAAATAAATGCAAAATGGGTTAAAGATCTATATGCAAGGCCAGACACTATCAAAGTCTTAGATTAAAAAATAGTCAGAACACTCTATGTCATAAATCATAGCAAGATCTTTTTTAACCCACTTACTAGAGAAATGAAAATAAAAACAAAAATAAACAAATGGCAGCTAGTGAAACTTAAAAGCTTTTGCACAGCAAAGGAAACCATAAACAAAAGGAAAAGACAACCCTCAGAATGGGAGAAAATATTTGCAAACGAAGGAACTGATAAAGGATTAATCTCCAAAATATACAAGCCGCTCATGCAGCTCAATATCAAAAAAACAACAACCCAATCAAAAAATGGGCAGGAGACCTAAACAGACATTTCTCCAAGAAGATATACATATTGCCAACAAACACAGGAAAGGATGCTCAACATCACTAATAATTAGAGAAATGGAAATCAAAACTACAGTGAGGTATTACCTAACACCAGTCAGAATGGCCATCATCAAAAATTCTACAAACAATAAATGCTGGAGAGGGTGTGGAGAAAATGGAACCCTCTTGCACTGTTAGTGAGAATGTAAATTGATACAGCCAGTATGGAGAATAGAACGGATGTTCCTCAAAAAACTAAAAATAGACGTACCATATCACTCAGCATTGCCACTTCTGGCTATATGCCCTGAGAAAACCATAATTCAAATAATGACATGTATCACAATGTACATTTCATCACTATTTACTGTACTTAGGACACGAAAGCAAACTGTCGGTCGACAGATGAGTGGATCAAGAAGATGTTGCACACATATACAAGGGAATATTAGTCAGCCATAAAAGGAAACAAAATTGAGTTATTTGCAGTGATTTGGATGTCCCTAGGGTCTGTCATATAGAGTGATTTAGTCAGAAAGAGAAAAATAAAACACCGTATGCTCACATATATATATGGAATCTTAAAAAGAAGATGGTTCTGAGGAATCTTGGGCCAGGACAGGAATAAAGACACAGACGTAGAGAATGGACTTGAGGACATGGGGTTGGGGAATTGTAAGCTGGGACGA
This sequence comes from Lagenorhynchus albirostris, assembly GCF_949774975.1. Taxonomy (NCBI): domain Eukaryota; kingdom Metazoa; phylum Chordata; class Mammalia; order Artiodactyla; family Delphinidae; genus Lagenorhynchus; species Lagenorhynchus albirostris. Next base: position 82,508,368 of record NC_083116.1, on the reverse strand, counting down.
AGTAAGAGAGTGGCATAGACATATATACGCTATAAAATGTAAAATAGATAGCAAGTGGGAAGAAGCTATGTAGAATAAGGAGATCATCTTGGTGCTTTGTGACCACCTAGGGAGGTGGCATAAGGCTAGTGGAGGCAGACACAAGAGGGAGGGGATATGGGTATATATGTATACACATAGCTGATTCACTTTGTTATACAGCAGCAACTAACACAACAACGTAAAGCAATTATACTCCAATAAAGTTGTTAAAAATGTCATTGCATCCTGAGAATAAATCCCAGTTGATCATGGTGAATAGTTCTAATATACAGCTAAATTCAATTTGCTCATAATTTATTTAAAGTTTTGCATCTATATTCTTCTGGTATATTGGCCTGTACTTTTCGTTTCTTGTAATATCCTTTTCTGCTTTGATATGAGGGTAATACTGGCCTCATGAAATGAATTTGTGAGTGTTCCCTCTTTTGGATTTTTTGGAAGATTTTGAGAAGTATTGGCAATATCATTAAACGTTTGGTAAAATTCACTAGTTTAGTCATCTTGCCCTGAATTACTTTTCATTGAAAGAATTTTTAAAAATATTTTATTGGAGTATAATTGCTTTACAATGGTGTGTTAGTTTCTGCTTTATAACAAAGTGAATCAGTTATACATATATATGTTCTCATATCTCTTCCCTCTTACATCTCCCTCCCTCCCACCCTCCTTATCCCACCCCTCTAGGTGGTCACAAACCACCGAGCTGATCTCTCTGTGCTATGTGGCTGCTTCTCACTAGCTATCTATTGTACATTTGGTAGGGTATATATGTCCATGCCACTCTCTCACTTTGTCACAGCTCACCCTTCCCCCACCCCATATCCTCAAGTCCATGCTCTAGTAGGTCTGTGTCTTTATTCCTGTCTTACCCCTAGGTACTTCATGACCTTTTTAAAAAATCAATATATATATGTGTGTTAGCATACGTTATTTGTTTTTCTCTTTCTGACTTACTTCACTCTGTATGACAGACTCTAGGTCCATCCACCTCACTACAAATGACTCAATTTCGTTTATTTTTATGGCTAATATTCCATTGTACATAAGTGCCACATATTCTTTATCCATTCATCTGTTTATGGACACTTAGGTTGCTTCCATGTCCTGGCTATTGTAAATAGAGCTGCAATGAATATTTTGGTACATGACTGTTTTTGAATTATGTTTTTCTCAGGGTATATGCCCAATAGTGGGATTGCTGGGTCATATGGTAGTTCAATTTGTAGCTTTTTAAGGAACCTCCATACTGTTTGCCACAGTGGCTGTATCAATTTACATTCCCACCAGCAGTGCAAGAGGGTTCCCTTTTCTCCACACCCTCTCCAGCATTTATTGTTTCTAGATTTTTTGATGATGGCCATTCTGACTGGTGTGAGATGAAATCTCATTGTAGTTTTGATTTGCATTTCTCTAATGATTAATGATGTTAAGCATTCTTTCATGTGTTTGTTGGCAATCTGTATATCTTCTTTGGAGAAATGTCTGTTTAGGTCTTCTGCCCATTTTTGAATTGGGTTGTTTGATTTTTTGATATTGAGCTGCATGAGCTGCTTGTAAATTTTGGAGATTAATCTTTTGTCAGTTGCTTCATTGGCAAATATTTTCGCCCATCCTGAGGGTTGTCTTTTGGTCTTGTTTGTGGTTTCCTTTTTTTGTGCAAAAGCTTTAAGTTTCATTAGGTCACATTTGTTTACTTTGTTTTTATTTCCATTTCTCTAGGAAGTGGGTCAAAAGGATCTTGCTGTGATTTATGTCATAGAGTGTTCTGCCTATTTTTTCCTCAAAGAGTTTGATAGTGTCTGGCCTTACATTTAGGTCTTTAAACCATTTTCAGTTTATCTTTGTCTATGGTGTTAGGGAGTTTTCTAATTTCATACTTTTATGTGTACCTGTCCAGTTTTCCCAGCACCACTTATTGAAGAGGCTCTCTTTTCTCCACTGTATATTCTTGCCTCTTTATCAAAGATAAGGTGACCATATGTGCTGGGGTTTATCTCTGGGCTTTCTACCCTGTTCCATACTGTCTTGATTACTGTTGCTTTGTAGTATAGTCTGAAATCTGGGAGACTGATTCCTCCAACTCCATTTTTTGTTTTGAAGATTGATTTAGCTATTCGGGGTCTTTTGCGTTTGCATACAAATTGTGAAAATTTTTGTTCTGGTTCTGTGAGAAAGGCCAGTGGTAGTTTGATAGGGATTGCACTGAATCTATAGATTGCTTTGGGAAGTAAAGTCATTTCCACAATGTTGATGGCTCAAATTCAAGAACATGGTATATCTCTCCATCTATTTGTATCATCTTTAATTTCTTTCATCAGTGTCTTATAATTTTCTGCATACAGATCTTTTGTCTCCTTTGGTAGGTTTATTCCTAGATATTTTATTCTTTTTGTTGCAATGGTAAATGGGAGTGTTTTCTTAATTTCACTTTCAGAATTTTCATCATTAGTGTGTAGGAATGCTCGAGATTTCTGTGCATTAATTTTGTATTCTGCTACTTTTCCAAATTCATTGATTAACTGTAGTAGTTTTCTGGTAGCATCTTCAGGATTCTCTATGTATAGTATCATGTCATCTGCAAACAGTGACAGCTTTACTTCTTCTGTTCCCATTAGGATTCCTTTTATTTAATTTTCTTCTCTGATTGCCGTGGCTAAAATTCCCAAATCTGTGTTGAATAAGAGTGGTGAGAGTGGTTAACCTTTTTTTGTTCCTGATCGTAGGGGAGATGTTTTCAGTTTTCCACCATTGAGGACGATATTGTCTGTGGGTTTGTCATATAAGGCCAGGATTATGTTGAGCAAAGTTCCCTCTATGCCTACTTTCTGCAGGGTTTTTATCATAAATGGGTGTTGAATTTTGTTGAAAGCTTTCTCTGCCTCGATTGAGATGATCATGTTTTTTCTCCAGCAATTTGTTAACATGGTGTATCACATTGATTGATTTGTGTATATTGAAGAATCCTTGCATTCCTGGGATAAACCCCACTTGATCATGGTGTATGATCCTTTAATGTGCTGTTGGATTCTGTTTGCTAGTATTTTGTTTCTAGGTATTTTTTGATTTCCTCTTTGATTTCTTCAGTGATTTCTTGGTTACTAAGTATTGTATTGTTTAGCCTCCATGTGCTTGTAGTTTTTACAGATTTTTTCTTTTCATTGATAGCTAGTATCATAGTGTTGTATTTGGAAAAGATACTTGTTATGATTTCTATTTTGTTAAATATACCAATGCTTTATTTGTGACCCAAGATATGATCTATCCTGGAGAATGTTCCATGAGCAATTGAGAAAAATGTGCATTCTGTTGTTTTGGAAGGAATGTGCTATAAACAGCAATTAAGTACATCTTGTTTAATGTATCATTTAAATTTGTGTTTCCTTATTTATTTTCATTTTGGATGATCTGTCCATTGGTGAAAGTGCGGTGTTAAAGTCCCCTACTATGAATGTGTTACTGTCGATTTCCCCTTTTATGGCTGTTAGTATTTGCCTTATGTATTGAGGTGCTCCTATGTTGAGTGCATAAATATTTACAATTGCTATATCTTCTCCTTGGATCAATCCCTTGATCATTATGTAGTGTCCTTCTTTGTCTCTTGTAATGGTCTTTATTTTAAAGTCTATTTTGTCTGATATGAGAAATGCTACTGCAGCTTTCTTTTGATTTCCATTTGCATGGAATATCTTTTTTCATCCCCTCACATTCAGTCTGTATGTGTCCCTAGGTGTGAAGTTGGTCTCTTGTAGACAGCATATATTTGGGTCTTGTTTTTGTATCCATTCAGCCAGTCTCTGTCTTTTGGTTTGATCATTTAATCCAATTACATTTCAGTTAGTTATCAATATGTATGTTCCTACTTCCATTTTCTTAACTGTTTGGGATTTGTTATTGTAGGTCTTTTCCTTCTCTTGTGTTTCCTGCCTACAGAAGTTCCTTTAGCATTTGTTGTAAAGTTGGTTTGGTGGTGCTGAATTCTCTTAAATTTTTCTTGTCTGTAAAGGTGTTAATTTCTCCATCAAATCTTAATGAGATCCTTTCTGAGTAGAGTAATCTTGGTTGTACGTTTTTCTCCTTCATCACTGTAAATATATCCTGCCACTTACTTCTGGCTTGCAGACTTTCTGCTGAAATATCAGCCGTTAACCTTATGGGGATTCACTTGTGTGTTATTTGTTGTTTTCCCCTTCCTGCCTTTAATATTTTTTCTTTGTATTTAATTTTTGATAGTTTGATTAATATGTGTCTTGTCGTGTTTCTCCTTGGATTTCACCTCTATGGGACTCTCTATGCTTCCTGGTCTTGATTAAATATTTCCTTTCCCATATTAGGGAAATTTTCAACTCTAATCACTTCCAATATTTTCTCAGTCCCTTTCTTTTTCTCTTCTTCTTCTGTGACCCCTATAATTCGAATGTTGGTGCGTTTAATGTTGTCCCAGAGGTCTCTGAGACTGTCCTCAGTTCTTTTCATTCTCTTTTCTTTATTCTGCTCTACGGTAGTTATTTCCACTATTTTATCTTCCAGGTCACTTATCTTTTCTTCTGCCTCAGTTATTCTGCTATTGTTCATTTGTAGAGAATTTTAAAATTCATTTATTGTGCTTTTCATCATTGTTTGTTTGCCCTTTAGTTCTTCTAGGTCCTTGTTAAAATGTTTGTTGTTTTTTCTCTATTGTATTTCCAAGATTTTGGATCATCTTTACTATCACTATTCTGAATTCTTTTTCTGGTAGCCTGCCTATTTCCTCTACATTTGTTAGGTCTGGTGGGTTTTTACCTTGCTCCTTCATCTGCTGTGTGTTTTTCTGTATTCTCATTTTGCTTAACTTACTGTGTTTGGGGTCTCCATTTGCAGGCTGCAGGTTCACATTTCCCCTTGTTTTTGGTGTCTCTCCCCAGTGGCTAAGTTTTGTTCAGTGGGTTGCATCAGCTTCCTGTGGAGAGGACTAGTGCCTGTGTTCTGGTGGATGAGTCTGGATCTTGTCTTCCTGGTGGGCAGGTACATGTCTGTTGATGTGTTTTGGGGTGTCTCAAACCTTATTACAATTTTAGGCAGCCTCTCTGCTAATGGATGGGGTTGTGTTCCTGTCTTGCTTGTTTTTGGCCATGGGGTGTCCAGCACTGTAGCTTGCTCTTCATTGAGTCAAACTGGGTCTTGGCGTTGACATGGAGATGTCTGGGAGATTTTTGCCATTTGATATTATGTGGAGCTGGGCGGTATCTTGTGGACCAGTGCCCTGAAGTTGTTTCTCCCACCTCAGAGGCACAGCCCTTGTGCCAGGCTGCAACACCAAGGGCCTTTCAGCCACATGGCTCAGAATAAAAGGGAGAAAAATAGAAAGAAAGGAAAAAAGAAGATAAAATAATGTAAAATAAAGTCATTAAAGTAAAAAATGAAAAATAGTAACGAGGAAAAAATTTAAACATAAAAAAAACAAGAACAAAAAGAAACAAACAAGCAGAAAATTGGGTGGACAGAACCCTAGGACAAATGGTAAAAGCAAATCTATACAGACAAAATCACACACAGAAACATACACATACACAGTGACAAAAAAAGAAAAAGGGAACAAAAATATATATCTTTCTCCCAACGTCCACCTCCTTAATTTGGGATGATTCATTGCCTATTCAGGTATTCCACAGATGCACGGTACATCACGTTGACTGTGGAGATTTAATCCGCTGCTCCTGAGGCTGCTGGGAGAAACTTCCCTTTCTCTTCTTTGCTCGCACAACTCGTGTGGTTCAGCTTTGGATTGGGACCCGCCTCTGCATGTAGGTTACCTGAGGGCGTCTGTTCTTCACTCAGACAGGACGGGGTTAAAGGAGCAGCTGATTTGGGGGCTCTGGCTCACTCAGACTGGGCGGAGGGAGGGGTATGGATGCAGGGTGAACCTGTGGTGGCAGAGCCCAGCATGTCATTGTATCAGCCTAGGGTGCACCTTGTGTTCTCCCGGGGAATTTGTCCCTGGATCACGGGACCCTGGCAGAGGTGGTTTCACAGGCTCCCAGGAGGGGAGGTGTTGAGAGTGACCTGTGCTCACACTCAGGCTTCTCGGTGGTGGCAGTAGCAGCCTTAGTGTCCCATGCCCGTCTCTGGTGTCCGTGCTGAAAGCTGCTGCTCACACCCATCTCTGGAGCTCTTTGAAGTGGTCCTCTGTATCCCCTCTCCTCGTGCACCAGGAAATAAAGAGCCAAGAAAAAGTCTCTTGCCTCTTTGGCAGCTCCAGACACTTTCCTGGACTCCCTTCTTGCTAGCTGTGGCACATTAGTCCCTTCAGGCTGTGTTCACGTAGCCAACCCCAGTCGTCTCTCTGGGATCCCACCTCTGAAGCCCGAGTGTCATCTCTCAGCCCCTGCCCGCCCTGGCTGGTGAGCAGACAAGCTTCATGGGCTGGTGAGTGGTGGTCGGCACCATTCCTCTGTGCAGGAATCTCTCTGCTTTGCCCTCCACACCCCTGTTGCTGTCCTCTCCTCCGGGGCTCTGAAGCTCCCCCACTCCGCCACCCACAGCCTCCACCCGTGAAGGGGCTTCCTAGTGTGTGGAAACCTTTCCTCCTTAACAGCTCCCTCCCAGTGGTGCAGGTCCTGTCCCTATTCTTTTGTCTCTGTTTATTCTTTTTTCTTTTGCCCTACCCAGGTACATGGGGGAATTTCTTGCCTTTTGGGAGGTCTGAGTTTTTCTGCCAGTGTTCAGTAGGTGTTTTGTAGGAGCTGCTCCACATGTAGATGTATTCCTGATGTATTTGTGAGGAGGAAGATGATCTCTGCATCTTACTCTTCCGCCATCTTGAAGCTCTTCCCATTGGAAGACTTTTGATTATTGGTTCAATTTCCTTAGTAATAATTGTTTTATTCAGATTTTTATTTCTTCCTGATTGTGTCTTGGTAAATTGCTTGAAGATTGCTTGCAAGAATTTTTCCATTTCTTCTAGTTTGTTCAATTTGTTGTTGTAGTTGTTCATAGTAGCTTCTTTCAAATCTTGTATTTCTTGCTATTAGTTGTAATGTCTCCTCTTTTTTTTTTAATTTTGTTGTCTAGTGTCCTCTATATTTTTTCTTTTGTCAGTCTATCTAAAGTTTTGTCAATTTTGTTTAGCTTTTCAAAGAATCAACTTCTATTTTTGTTAATATTTTCTACTGTTTTTGTTTCCTCTTTTACTTATTTCTGCTCTGATATTTATTATTTTCTTCCTTCTGCTAACTATGGGCTCAGTTTGCTCTTTTTCTAGTTCCTTGTGGCATAGATTTATGTTGTTTATATGAGATCTTTCTTGTTTCTTAATGTAGACATTTATTGCTGTGAACTTCCCTCTTGAGCTGCTTTTGCTGCATCTCATAATTTTGAGTATGTTGTGTTTTAATTTTCCTTTGTCTCTAGATATTTTTAAATTTCCCCTTTAATTTATTCTTTGATTCACTGGTTGTTCAGGAGATTGTTGTTTAATTTGTATATATTTTTATGTTTTTTGGTTTTCCTCATATTTGTGATTTCTAGTTTCATAATGTTGTGATCAGAGGAAATTCTTGGTATAATTTCAATCTTGTTGAACTTGCTAGACTTGTCTTGTGGTCTAATATGTGATTTACCCTAGAAAATGTTCCATGTGTGCTTGAGAAAAATGTCTATTCTGCTGTTGTTGGAACGAATGTTGTATGTATGGCTATTACCTCCAGTTGATCTATGGTTTTCTTCATATCCATTGTTTCCTTATTGATTTTCATTCTGGATGATTTATCCATTGTCGAGAGGAGGTATTAAATTCCTCAACTATTATTGTATAGCTTTTAATATCTCTTTTGATCCCTGTTAGCTTTTGCTTTATATATTTATGTGCTCCAATGTTTGGTTCATAAATGTTAACAACTGTGATATCTTCTTGAAAGACTGACACCCTTATTCTTGGAGAAGGTCATTAAGAGGACATGAGCATTGATTGACCCACAAGGTAGACTCAGATATCAGAGGCTCCTTACTCCAACTCTGTCATTTGAAATGTATATTCCGCCCACTGTTCTCACACTAGGAGACATTTCAAAGGTGCAGCCTTGAGAGAGTAATGTTTTGTTGAGGACATCTGGATTGTATATATGACTGAACCCTATTAAGATCTCTATATAAACTTTTAAGATTTTGGTGCACAGGTATGGAGATCTACTAATCTTGCAGCCATGCAGGACAAGCCTCATATATAAGTTCACTTGTTATTAAATCTGCTACCTACCAATCTGGAGTGGTCTTCCTTTTTCTTCAGCCTCTCCTTGCCCTCTCTGTATAGGGGCCAGTTTTGAATTTTACCTGGGTAATTTCTGAGGATGTGAACCAACAATTGGTGAACGAGTCAGGAAACTGAAACTATGGGTTTTGGGAAAGAGGCGTCTGTGGTGGAAGTACCAAGTTGGTTATCAACCTCTATGTGGGGATGAATGACCTGCATTTTTGATGCTTGTGAATATGGGTAAGCCCCAAAATGTCAGTTTATTTAATGCATTATGGAACTGTGCATCACACACTGTGGCAAAGGAGGAAAGTGAATGGCTGCTGTAGTGGACTGGCCTCCACTGTGGACAGTTTGGCTGGCCACTAATGCCCAACTAGATGCTGAGGCTCCAGTTAGAGAGTTGTAAGAAGAGTTGAGGATAGAGAAGGAGGTGTGGTTGTTCACTATTCTGCCAGATTCAGGGTGAGCCGACAAAGTGGGATAGCAACAAATTAAGTTGGAGACCTTAGCATGCTGTTTTGCAAAGCTAGGAGGGTGCAGTCTGCTGTGGCTTAAGGTCTGAGTGCTCGTGAGAAAGCCTGATTGCAACACTAGGAGTCAGACTCCCTGGGAAAGTGATGGGAGGAAACAGCAAGATGCTGTGGTGATTAACGGTGAAACGTATGAAATGCCTCATGCCATCAGATCCCTAATACAGAGGAAAGCAAAAGCACAACAACTCCAACCAGTAATGCAGCCCCCAATTCAAGAAACATTCATGATAAGAGAATATATGTACACTGAGCTTATTGATATAGCTGCTAATTTCCAAAAAAAGGCCAGGGATAATATCCAGGCATGGATAGTGAAGTATAGGGTATGGCAGGTGATGGCATTCCTCTGACTAGGCAGGAGGCAGAGAAAATGAACAACATTACCACCCACCCTGCCCACCATGCAGCACCTGTATGGCACTCAGGGAGTTCAAGGGACTCACTCCCTTATAGGTTGGATTATTGTAGCCTGCAGGGAAGCTTGGCCCAATGAGGGGAATCTTTTGGGCATGTGGGATCCTGAAAGTCTATAGAGGATTTAAAACAAATTCTTAGGGAGTTGGAAATCAGATAGGCCATCTATGCCTCTGTCTTTGAAGGTCCTTATTGAGCCATATTCACTGCAGAAATGCAAGCCAAGATACTCCAGTCCTCCTCCAGTACCTGGTATGGCATACTGATATCCAGGCTGAGCCCAGTCATAGGACAAAACATTTATGATTCGGGGCAGTCCACTGTTGATCTGAGGGACAATGAAAAATCCCAGGAATGCGTAGGGCCTGTGGGAGAGATCTGGGACAGAAATGGAACTCATTAAGCTGATATAACAATATAAAAATTAGCTGTTAAGGATCTGGTAAGAATAACCTGCAAGCAAATGTGGTTTGACATAATTGCAATTAGGATCCCACCTGAAAAGATAGGTTGGCAACCCAACACTGTATTGCCCAGCCTGCAAAGCATTAAAACCTGAACAACAGTTCAGACCTGCCCCACCTGCCCCTACCATCCCTATTATCCCACCTGCTCCAGCAGAGGCCTCAGGAATACAGTCTTATTTGTGGTAAGTGCCTCCCGCACACTGGGTATAGGATGCAGGCCAATACTGCCTCCAAGTGAGGGCTGTTGGGGGCAACTGGAGGCCCATGTTGAGCCCACTATTGACTGTGCGCCAAAAAACAAACACAAGGTGACAGATTTGGGTGATACTGGGGCCAAGTATACTCTAATATGTGGTAATCCTCAGAAGAAGTTTTCTGGCCCCCTCAACACCACTGAGTGTTAAGGAGGGCAAATGGTTGTAGTCAGGGAGGTACCTTTGATACTGAGAACTGGGCATTCTCCCGTATGAGAATATAAGGTTTTTATCTTTCTCATACCAGAGAACATACTGATATTCTACATGGTCAAACTCTGTAAATCTTTATCAGTGAATTCTGCCTCCAATTAACAGTAATCAAACCAGTGCTGAGGGGGAAATATCAACCGGGAACCAGAGAAGAGTGGTAACTGTCAAACAATAAAAATTGCCCGGGGGGCATAAAGAAATAGAAGAGATTATCGAAGGACTGCATTGAGTGAGTATTGTACACCCTGTCCATAGTGCTTTCAACAGCCAGATATATTTGTTTTTTTTAAAAAAAGGGCCAGATGGCTCATGGAAGATGACCATGGACTACTGAGAAATGAACAAGGTGGCTGTCCCCAACATTGCCACTATTTTAGATATGTTGGCTATGGTTCTATGAGTGTACCATGCTCTACTGGACTTCGCAAATGCTTTTATTCAGTATACCTCTGGCTGCTGAGTCACAAGATCAATTTGTCTTCGCATGGGAGAGACAACAATGGACCTTTCAAGAGATGGTAGCCCAAGATTTTTCCCTGTTCTCCTTCCCCACATCTGTAAAATGGGATTATTACATTGATAATATAACATTAACATGTGAAGAATTGCATCTGCTGCAAGACACTCTGCAGACTTCGCTGGAACATCTGCAAGCAAGAAGATAGACAGTGAACCTGCAGAAAATTTAAAGCCCAGGCTCCACCATAAAGTTTCAGGGAGCTGTATGGTCAGATAAGATGTGTATTATCTGAGAAGCTGTGATTGACAAGTTGAAAACTTTTCCAACTCCTAAGAATGTGAATGAGGTGCAAGCTTTTGTAGGGATTTAGGGGTTTTGGAGGACTTTTATTCCTCACCTGGCACACTGCCTCTGTCTTTTATACCTCCTAGTGAAGAAAGAGTATGTGTAGAGCATGTGTGGGACTGGAGATCAGAGCAGCAAGCCACCTTTGAGAAGGCACAAATACTAGTGAAGCAGATTAAAGCTCTGGGCATCTCCCAAGTAGGGTTAGTGTTTGAATTAGCTGTATCTGTGACTCTGGAAGTCACAGGTTAGTCACTGCAGCAGAGACAACAGAAGGAGAGAGTACCCCTAAGATTTTGGCCCCAGCTCTCAAAGGGGGAAGAAACTTGATATATGCACATATAGCAACAGCTCCTAGCAGTGTATGTAGCTCTCCTCCAGGTACAACCTCTCATAAAGGAACAGCAAATATGCCTTGGTTTTTGTGAACACTGTGTCTGACCTAACCCAAGTTTTCCCCTCTCACCATGCAAACCAGGCTGACATCATTAGGGAATTAGAGAAGCTGAGTACCACGTAAAGATACCCTCACTGACCCTCAGGGGTCACATTTCAAAGGTCATGATGTGCAAGACTGAGCAAAAGAGCATGACATTGAATGGAGGTTTCATATCCCCTCTAACCTGCAAGCAGCAGGGTTAGTAGAAAGGAAGAATGAAATTAAAGTAGCAGATTAAATTACTAACAGGAAATATAACCTTGGCCGGGTAGATTAAAGTATTATCCCAAGCTTTAACACATTAGAATGATCAAACAGTAGGGCCTATTGCCCCATATGCCAGACTGGGAACCCCTGCTCAGATGCCCAATACTGTAAAGGTATTGAAATCACAGGAGATAGCTATTGCCCCAACACTTACCATGGGTCAAATGTGCTATGCTGCTAAGAACACCAAGCCTCATCATGCCTGGGAAAGTTGTTATCTACTGGAATTCACAATAGGATGTTCCATCAGGATGGGTAAATTTATGTGACCCCCCGCGTGAGGAGAAACTACTCAATCTGCACTGGGATCTCTTTGTCCTGCTGCAAGCTGGACATGTTGAAATGCACTATGCCTATAATGGAACATGAACCATTGAAAGAGGGGAGAAGGTGACAGTCCTGGTCTGGCATATCCCATGCCCCAGTCATGTCTTCACACCTCACAGTGCTGGATCCCTTGGCCAACATGCATGGTATGCATAACCAGGCCAAATTCCTAAAGCTTCAGCCACATTAACATCAAGGATTAGGCTACAAATACATAGTCTTTCCTTGGTATCTGCAGGGGAATTTGTTCCAGGACCCCAGGGAATACCTAACTCCACAAATGCTCAAGCACCTTATATAAAATGTTGTAGTAAGTCAGCCCTTTGCATTTGAGGATGTAGAACCCATGAATATGGAGGGCTGACTATAACTTTTAACAGAAGGGGAAGAACTTTCCATACAGTATATGCCTTTTCAACCTTACAGTTCTGCTGCTTCTGTGGTTTCCAGTCACAGGATGGACACATGAAGAGAAAATACCTTCCTACAGTGGGCCCACTCATACGCTCAGCAAAGGAATTGATCCACTATTGGGTATGCGGGCAGCCACCTGTCTCTAACCCATCAGGATAGCCATGTGGGGTATCAGCATTCCAGGGAAGGAATTGGAAGGCACTAAAGGAGTGCATTAAGAAAGAACAAGCTAGGACTTGTATCCTCTCTTTATTTTTTTAACATCTTTATGGGAGTATAATTGCTTTACAATGTTGTGTTAGTTTCTGCTGTATAACAAACTGAATCAGCTATATGCATACATATATCTCCATAACTTCTCCCTCTTTCATCTCCCTCCCACCCTCCTTATCCCACCCCTCTAGGTGGTCACAAAGCACTGAGCTGATCTCCCTGTGTTATGCGGCTACTTCCCACTAACTATTTTACATTTGGTAGTGTATATATGTCAGTGCCACTCTCTCACTTCGTCCCAGCTTACACTTTCCCCCCACCATGTCTTCAAGTCCATTCTCTATGTCTGCGTCTTTATTCCTGTCCTCCCCTCAGGTTCTTCAGAACATTTATTTTTGATTCCATATATATGTGTTAGCATACAGTATTTGTTTTTCTCTTTCTGACTTACTTCACTCTGTATGACAGTCTCTATGTCCATCCACCTCACTACAAATAACTCAATTTTGTTTCTTTTTATGGGTGACTAATATTCCATTGAATATATGTGCCACATCTTCTTTATCCATTCATCTGTCATTGGACCTTAGGTTGTTTCCATGTCCTGGCTATTGCAAATAGTGCTGCAATGAACATTGTGGTACATGACTCTTTTTGAATTATGGTTTTCTCAGGGTATATGCCCAGTAGTGGGATTGCTGGGTCATATGGTAGTTCTATTTTTAGTATTTTAAGGAAACTCCATACTGTTCTCCATAGTGGCTGGATCAATTTACATTCCCACCAACAGTGCAAAAGGGTTTCCTTTTCTCCACACCCTCTCCAGCATTTATTGTTTGTAGATTTTTGGATGATGGCCATTCTGACTGGAGTTATGTGATACCTCATTGTAGGTTTGATTTACATTTCTCTAATGATTAGTGATGTTGAGCATCCTTTCATGTGTTTGTTGGCAATCTATATATCTTCTTTGAAGAAATGTCTGTTTAGGTCTTCTGCCCATTTTTTGATTGGGTTGTTTGTTTTTTTAATACTGAGCTGCATGAGCTGCTTGTATATTTTGGAGATTAATGCTTTGTCAGTTGCTTCATTTGCAAATATTTTCTCCCATTCTGAGGGCTGTCTTTTCATCTTTTTATGGTTCCCTTTGCTGTGCAAAAGCTTTTCTGAGGGCTCTCAGAGTGTTCTGCGTATGTTTTCCTCTAAGAGATACTGTTTGTTTTTATCTTTCAAACTAGAGTTGTAAATGAAGTACGGACCACCATTACCATATTAGATAATCTAACTTTTACTCTATATTTACGATTACCATTAATTTTTTCACTACTTTATTATGTCTGTGTGATCTTAATAAATGCCCTTTTACTTACACTCAAAGGAATCCCTTTAGCATTCCTTGTAAGGCAGGTCTTGTGGTGATGAAATCCCTCAGCTTTTGTTTGTTTGGGAATGTCATTATCTCACATTCATTTCTGAAGAACTTCTTGCCTGGTAAAGAATTCTTTGTTGATAGTTTTTCTTTTAATATTTGAATATGTCATCCCATTCTCTCCTGACCTTAAAAGTTTCTGCTAAGAAATCCACCCACAGTCTTTGGGGGGGTTCCCTTATGTATAACTTATCTCTTTTCTCTTCTTCCAAAAAAATTCTTTGTCTTCAGTTTTAACAATTTAATTATCATATGTCTCAGTGTAGCTCTATTCAAGTTCAACCTATTTGGGGCCTTTTCGGCCTCATAAATCTGGATGTCCATTTCTCTCCCCAGGTTTAGAAAGCTTTAGCCATTATCCTTTTTAATATCCTTTTTGTCCCTTTATTTTTCTCTTTTCCTTGTGGAATTCCCATAATGTGGACATTGTTTCTTTTGTCTGTGTCCCATAAGTCACACCAGATTTCTTCACTTTTATATTCTTTTTTCTTTTTGCTCTTCTGACTGAATAATTTCAAAAGTTCTGCCTTTTAGGTCACTGATTCTTTCTTTTGCATGTTCAAGTCTGCTTTTGAAGCTCTCTATTGAATTCCTCATTTCTGTCATTTATTTTTGAGCTCTAGGTTTTCTGTTTTTTTAGTAGTGTCTATTTCTTTGTTGAACTTCTCATTTTGTTCATTGTTTTCTTAATTTCATTTATTTGTTTGTGTATTTTTGTAGTTCATTAAACTTCTTTATGAGATTTATTCTGAATTTTTTTTACTTGATAGTTCATAAATCTCCATTTCTTGGAAATAAAAACAAAAATATACAAATGAGACCTAATGAAACGTAAAAGCTTTTGCACAGCAAAGGAAACCATAAACAAGATGCAAAGACAACCCTCAGAATGGGAGAAAATATTTGCAAATGAAGCAACTGACAAAGATTAATCTCCAAAATATACAAGCAGCTCATGCAGCTCAGTATTAAAAAAACAAACAACCCAATCAAAAATGCACAGAAGACCTAAACAGACATTTCTCTAAAGAAGATATACAGATTACCAACAAACATATGAAAAAATGTTCAACATCATGAATCATTAGAGAAATGCAAATCAAAACTACAATGAGGTATCACCTCACACCAGTCAGAATGGCCATCATCAAAAAATCTACAAACAGTAAATACTGGAGAGGGTGTAGAGAAAAGGGAACCTTCTTTCACTGTTGGTGGGAATGTAAATTGATACACCTACTATGGAAAACAGTATGAAGTTTCCTTAAAATACTAAAAATAGAACTACCATATGACCCAGCAATCCCACTACTGGGCATATACCCTGAGAAAACCATAATTCAAAAAGAGTCATGTAGTACAATGCTCACTGCAGCACTATTTACAATAGTCAGGACATGGAAGCAACCTAAGGTCCAACGACAGATGAATGGATAAAGAAGATATGACACATATATACAATGGAATATTAGTCACCCATAAAAAGAACCGAAAGTGAGTTATTTGCAGTGAGGTAGATGGACCTAGAGTCTGTCATACAGAGTGAAGTAAGTTAGAAAGAGAAAAACTAATACTGAATGCTAACACATATATATGGAATCTAAAAAAAAAGTTATGAAAAACCTAGGGGCAGGAAAAGAATAAAGATACAGATGTAGAGAATGGACTTGAGGACACAGGGAGGGGGAAATGTAAGCTGGGATGAAATGAGAGAGTAGCATTGACATACATCTAGTATGTAGAATAGTATCATACATTTGGTAGTATTTACTACTAAATGTAAAATGGATGACTAGTGGGAAGCAGCTGCATAGCAGAGGGAGATCAGCTCGGTGCTTTGTGACCACCTAGAGGGGTGGATAGGGAGGGTGGGAGGGAGACGTAAGAGGGAGGGGATATGGGGATATATGTATAAGTATAGCTGATTCAGTTTGTTATACAGCAGAAACTAAGACAACATTGTAAAGCAATTATACTCCAATAAAGATGTTTTTTAAAAGTCTCCATTTCTTTAAGTCAGTTACTGGAGATTTATTAGTTTTCTTTGGTGTTGTCATGTTTTTCTGATTGTTTGCGATCCTTGATTCCTTTTGTTGGTATCTGTGTGTTTGAGTTAGCAGTCTCCTCTTTTAGATTTTATAGGTTCTCTTTGAAAGAGACAGTTCTCCTGTCAGTTCAGTTTGGGTTTCTGTATATATATCTGTGGTAATGACCTTGGGCAGGTGGGGCTTGCTACCAAGATCTGTTTTTGGGTGAGCCCACTGCCAAGCTCTGACGACAAGACAGGGTGATGCTGATTGAGAAAAGTTGTATATGAACTCTGGCTTGATTAACTGTCTAAGCAAGGCTGTAGGCTGGGCTCTGCAGTTGCCTGGGTTCTCTGCTCAGGCTTCCTAGATCAACAGGACTGAGTACTATACTCAGTAGTAGGTGGGGTTATGAAGTAGTTTCCCTGCCTGCTGTGGCAGCTGAACAGGCTCCAGGTTCTGCATGGCTCATTGTTTGGGAACCTGAATTAGGCAAGACTGTGCACTGAATTCCCAGGCCAGACATGGCCACCAGTTTTGCTCTGAAGTTGGGGAAAATCACAGGCTGTGGTCTCTGTTCAACTGCAACCAAAAGCAGGGCTGTTGGATGGGCTAGAGAGCTTCCTGTGTGCTCTGTTATGTTCCCTTGCTGGGAAGACTGAATGCTGTATTCAACAGTGGGTGGGGCTATGAATTTGTTTTCCTGCCTGGGCAGAGTGGGAGAACTAGCTCCAAAGCCAGCAAGACTCTTTGTTTGTGGTCTTGACTCAAGCTGACCCATGCCCCAATTCCCTGGCTGAACTGAGACACTGACTGTTCTCTGTGGATGCTCAGCTCTGCCTGCTGTGTTCTCTGATCAAGCGTTGCTGGGCTACCCAGCATTCCAGGTGTTCTGGCCAGGCTTTCTTTTTGGGTGGGGCTGGGAGTTACATTCAGCAGCATGTGGGGCTATGAATTAGCTCCTCTGCCAGATGGTGCAGGGAAGCTGGCTCCAAGAAGCCTCCCAGGTGCTCCCACTTATTCTTCCTGGTCAGGGAATGGCCAGGAGCTACACTCAATCATGGGCTGGGCTATGACTATCTCCCTACCTGGGCAGACGGCGGGCAGAGCTCCAGATCCTGCAAGGCTCTTTGTTTGAGAGCTTCAATCAAGCAGTCCTGCACCCAGCCAAGTTCCCTGGTCAGACTGCACTACAGTGTTTTCTGCAGATGAGAAAAGCTGCTTGCCGGGACGATTACATGGGTGCTATGGGAGGAAATCAGTCTGCCAAGACCCATGTGCTGGTTGTTGCAAGCCCCCCTCCTTCTCCATCACAACTAGATTCTCAGTGGCCAAGCCACACACATTCCTCCACAATCCCTGTGAGGCAAGACCGGAGTGGGGACAACCAAGAAGCAACTCATAACGCTGGGACCTGGATGCCTAACCTGGGCTCTCTTTCTCTCCGGAGGAACTGTAGTCTTGGTGAGATCTCTCAGTGTGGTGCAGTGCCAGCCTGGGGGACTGGCAATGCAGTCAGCATGTACCCACTCTTAATCTTCTAGTGTGGACTGTTTTGATCTCTGTGGTACAGGAGGGGTTCTTCAGTTTCATCCCATGTTCTATTATTTTCTCAGTGGTGTTTTGTCCATGACTAGTTGTTCTTCTTGTGAATGGGAGTGAAGTTAGGACAATCGGTCACCATCTTGGTAATATCACTCCTCTGATTCCATGGTTTGAAGCCTCATAGAGGCATGTATTTAGTCTGCAAGTCTGTAACTTTCCATGTGAGAGACCAAACAACTAGGCTATTGTCAAAATGTTGAGTCATTAAAAATAGGACAAACTTCATCTAGGGGAGTATTACAAAGACCTGTGAAAATGCCCTTGAGTCTGGACACTGAGGAGTGTGACCACCATCTGCTTTCAATTCTGCTGAGCTGGTAGTGAGATTGAACATATGTAGCAGCACAGCAGACACCCAACATGTTTCAGCTTATCCAAACCATCAGTGAACCAGGCCTAGGGATTTAGTTGAACCTCTAAATGAATAAAGGCCTCAGCCAGTAGTTTTACTTCAGGTGGCAGAGTGGTTGATAGAGTTTCCCTGAAGGTGTAATAACCACTTCTTCACGTAAAGTCCATATGCCGTCAGGGTGAGGCCAGGTAAAGGGAACAAGAGGCTAGAGAGACACAAGGCCTCCATGGTTTAGTTGTTCAGTTTTGAAAATAGATGCTTTTCAATAGGGATATATCTAACATACATATATAACATACATATCAAGGAGAAGATGAGTCCAAAGTCCCAAGGCACATCTTCAGGCAGAGAATGTTCCCCCTTGCCAGAGACTCCAGTTGTAAAATCATCAGTTACAGAGCATTAAATCTCAAATTGGTCAGTATGAATATAGGGCCCTAAAGATATAAAGCATGACACAGCTTGCTGGACAGTTTCCATAGCAGAATGTTGTTTTGGGCCCCACTCAAAAGATGCTAATTTATGGGTTAGCTAATATAAAGGACAAAGCAGAATGCCCAAACAATCACAAACTGTTTCCAATATCCGAGAGATCCAGCTTGGTGACAGACCTCCTTTTTAGTGGTGGGGGACTGAATAGACAACAAATTTTCCTTGACTGCCTAAGGACTCAGTATCGTGAATCTGTCTGCAAAGTCCTAAGAAACATTACTAGGCAAGCAGCCAACTGAATTTTGTTGAAGATTTTCAGCCACTCTTCCTAGGAAATTTATCATAATACCACAACCAACACAAAACTGAAGCTTCTGAAGGTCAGCCGTCAGGACATCATGTATATAGGTGAAAACTTTACAAATCAGAGTCTATAAGCACTTACACTAATTTCTGACCTATCTGATTTTCACAAATGGCAATGAAGTTTAGGTAACCCAGAGGAATACTACAAAACATGTATGAGATGCCCTGTCACATAAATGTGAACAGATCTTGATCCTCAGGTGCCAGTAGTATGGGAAAGAAGGTGCTGCCAATGTTCAAAATAGTGTGTGTAATGGATTCAGTTAGAGTCACATTGTATGCAATTGCTGAGACTATAGAAGAAACAATTGAATTTATTTGACAATAATCCACTATAAGCCTCCAGCACTTCTTAAACTTTTACACTGGGCATACATGGCTGTTCTGTAGAGATCCTGCATTTCTTTCTTCCCCTGCTTCCTTTAAGTATTTAATCAGGGCTGTAAATATCTTTATTCCTCCTGGGATTCTATACTCTTTGTGTGAAACCACCCAGGATGATCCAGAGCGGCTGGTGGCAGAGCAATTCATGTTTCCCACTTAATACTTCTCTACATGTGGCTGTTTCATCTAGCACTTATGGGACAGGAAAATACAAACATCTTTTCCTACTATATGTTTAGATGTGGAGGTAACACCGAGATTGCAAAAAATTGGCCCCAAATGTTTCATTCACAAGGTCATATTCAAGTTTTTCCTATTCTAAAGCTGGCCAAAACCTACGTCCCAAATCTGGATGCTGTTCCCCTCCACGGGTCCTGTAGAATAGTGACTTGGGCATCCATATCTAACAGAGCCATAAAAGTTTGATTCTCTCCCTTCACCAAAATTCTCCAGCCTACTCAGATGAATGCATTTGGCATCTGATCTCCATTGGGGACAGAGAGGACTCATTGTCATCTCTAATTATTTTTCTACGTATAGCAGCTGTGGTTGAGTAGCCCAGCTGTTTACATTCTTCATTTACAATCATTATCTGTCCAGTGCTCTCATCTCCCAAGCCAGCTACCAAAAGTTCTAAGGCTTCTCGTTTGTGCCTGGGGTGCTTGTGATTTCCTTCCTTTAACCTGGGTCATTGTGTGTTTCTGTCACTATTATCTGAAAGGATACAAAAACTTTTGCTTACCTAGGATCAATCTTAGTACTATTTGTTACAATGTAGTGGGCCTGAGGTTAATAACCAGATTAAGGAGGAAGTTGTCTCACCAGGAGTTGAATTATCAAGAAATAATGCATGATTCCAGCTTGTCTTTGAAGCTACTTCCTGGTATTCATCCTGCAACAATTTCCTCAATTCCTCCTTGTTAACAGTTTATTATTCACAGCAACAGCCATAGTCAGACTGATAAGCAGTTTTACTGAATCCCTGAGTCCCACTTAACACAGGGTGATAGGAAGTGGGCATGGGACACATGTATACACAGTAGATTGCATTAGAGGAAAGGAAACTAGTTTAATTAACTTAATCTTTTATAATGGGCAGTGAACATGCCTTCCTCTTGTTCTGGAAGGAGACATTATATTTATTATATTGCAGTAAGCATTCCTGCTCATTGCTACAGAGGGAACCACTATCCCATCTCACAAAGATGTTTGTTATTCCAACATCCTTGAAAGGAATGTGGCAAACCAAAACCATTCATTACCTTGCTTGCAAAATGTACAGAGATCCGTACAATACTGTCCTCCAACAATGTATAACAGTAAAATTGTTGGAAATATGCCATCTTCAAACTCACTAGGTAATGACAAACTTATCTCCAACTGAACTCCCACCAACAGTGGATGGGATCTCCCACTTTTCATCTGGATGACAACAAATATTTTTGAACTTCAACATGCTGTTCATCTGATGCATATAAAAGCGTATGTGATTTCAATTTCCATTTTTCTGATTCCTAGTGAGACATAAAGCCAAGATATATTTACTAAGCAACTACCACGTGCTAGATATTATTTTAAGTATCTGTGATACCTCAGTGAAAAAAAAAAGGAAGGAAAATCAAATACTTATGGACCTTATATTCTGTCAAGGAGAAAAAATTAACTATAGTTTATTTAGTTATTAACTAAATAAACTATATAGCATGTTAGAAGATATGTGGATGGAAAGGATAGAGTAAGGTAATGGGGAGCAGATTAAGATAATGCAGGCTTACTGACCATATGATCTCCTATTTTGGAAATGTCTGTTCATAATTTTTGCTAAGTTCTCTATGGGCTGTTTGTTTTATTCTTATTGAAAATATTTTTATTTATTTCTTGTATTTTCACTATCCAAGTTAGTAGCCTAATCTTATTTTGTCCCACTTTGTATAGCATGATTTTTTCAAATTAGGGGATTCATATTTTAATATAATATTTATCAAAATTTCCATCAAAATCTGTCAATTTTTTAGTTTTAAAATAAATTTTCACCAATTCCATTGGAAAAAATACATTCTATTCAATTTTATTTTAAAATTTTATAAATGCTATTTCCTAAATTGAATATTAACTTTTTAATCATTTGGAATTTATTTTGTATGCAACGTATGATGAAGGGAATGGAGTGTATTTACTAGCATATGGAAAATAGATTAATACTGCACGGTTTATTGAATAAAATGTCTTTTCTCATTCATCTGAAATGTCACCTCTATTATGATTTCAGTTTCTTATATTCAAATCTCTTTCTAGGTCTCTCCTCTGTTTCACTGAAATATTTGATGTTCCTTTCTCCCTCCTTGTACCCCATTACAGACTATACTCCAGAGTCACCAGTGATCCTGTTAAAATATGAGACAAATCATGCTGTGCTTCTGCTGAAAATACACGAATGACTCCCCATCACACACAGTGTAAAAGTCAAATTCCATTCTAGGCCCTCTGAGTCTCCTAGCTATCAGCTTCTCCCAGATCCCCATCACTTCTCTGAACTCACTTCCTGAAATTCTCTACCTTGCTCACTCAGCTCCAAGCTATATGCTTCTCCCAGATCCACATCATCTCTCTGAACTCACTTTCTGATATTCTCTACCTTGCTCATTTGCTCACTCAGCTCCAGCCATGCTGGTATCCTCAGTGTTCCTTGAAATGCCAGGCCTACTTCTGCGTTGGGACCTCAGCACTTGCTGTCCCACTACTGGGAATGCTCCTTCCGCAGACAGACACAGGGCCACTTCTCTCATTGCCTTCAGGTCTTTACGCAATAACCAGGCTCTCTGTGAGGCCCTCTGTTCAGCCTCCTCCCTGGAATTTCAGCCCCCCTGTTCTTTGCTTTATTTTTTCCTTCTTAACACTTATCACTTTGAAAATACTTTATATTTTACTTATTGTCTCTTGGATACTGTCTGTCTCCCACACTAATATGAAAGTTCCATGAAGATAAGATTATTTATTTCTTTTGCTTATAACCATATCATAAGGACCTGTGTCTAGAAGACTGCCTGGCAGAGAGACCACCTGAACTAAGTATTGGTGAGATGAAGATAGAGCAAATAAATTAAAAAGCAAATGGGGTTAAAGTAAGCCAAAGGGGGGCTAGGCAGTTTTCCCTGGGTCTAGCCCCAAAACTACCAATGCAAGTGCCTCCAGGAGACAACTGGGCATTTTATTAGAGCGAAGCAGGCCAACTGGGGGTGTGGCCCCATTGAGAGAGCATTCTGAGTCTAAAATGGCTGAGCCCTTCCTCAGAGCCAGCTGCTTGTATCCTTGTTGGAATGTGGGCCCTAATCCTTGGTCTATTGTTTTTGTTTTTATTTTTTCAGGTAAGCCAGAAATGTGGATTTTTGAAATGTGAAATCCCCCAAATGTCTAAGTAGCTAATTTTAAAATGGAGAATGATAAAAACATGACGATCAAGCAAAATATGACAGCGGGCTGAAATTGGCCCATGAGTGGCCTGCAGGTGTTTGCTAGACTGAATTATGTGCTGTATGAAAGAAAACTTATCCCTGTTCTGGTGAGGTGGGCTTGCCTTGTGTAATTCTCGAGGCAAACAGTTTCAGGCTGTGTTGGGTGGAGAGAATGAACTGGAATTACCAAATTCTTTCAACTCCTGGAAGCTCCCTGCCTCTCCCTCTCCCTGCTATGCCTGGAGTTAAGGAAACCTGGGCATTGGGTAGTCACCAGAACTGTTTCTTTGAGGGTAGGGGTATATTTCAGTGAAGTGTGGAGTGGGAAAACCAGAGAGAGGGTTTTGAAGGAAACTTCCACAGCTGGACCAGGGAAAGGAAAGAAGGAGAGAAGGACAAAGACTCATGTGTTGGGACATTGTATCTCTGAGGGAATTTATTGGGGGTTACAACACCCTCTCCCCACCAACCACCTATGTGGTACCATACAGTCGAAGGACTTAGTTATACAAAGTCACAACTCCCCGCCCAACTGCGCATGCCATCTATCTCACCTGGAAATAGAGCTGCACAAATTTCCATCACAGCTCCCCGTGTGCATGAAGTGGGCAAGACAGGTCAGGAGGTACCTGTGAAAGGCCAGTAGCCACTGGCTTTGTCGGGATATAGCCAGAATGGGGCTTCTAGAGGCAGCAGACCTCCATCTGGTGAAGCACTGGGTGGAGCCACCTGTGGTTTTAGGCAACTGCTGAAAGAAGCATGGACAGTCAAGTATTCCCCACACCCGAGAGAGAAACATTAAGCTCAGTGCTCCGATGCCCCTCCTCTGTAAGGAGGCCAGGTATAATCCAGGAGGGGGAAGAACAGTGAGGAGAGTGCTGTACCTGGGTTTAGCAAGTTTCCATTTTTCTGGATAAAATGCTTTCCAAATGCAAGGTGGCACATCTCTTAAGTTCTGAGCACCCCACTTACCTGGTCCCCTTAAGAATCGTTTATTCAGTGTAGGCGAAGGGAACCAAGGCCTTCAGGTCTGAGATTTACTGCTCTTGGGTCCTCTGGAAAATACGAGGAAGCTGCCCACAGGCCCCTGCTTATGGAGTGCCATGTTAGTGTGTTTAGGCTGAGGGTTTGGGTTCTGCTCAGCGGGTGTGGCATGAACTCCCTGATATTATAAAAGGCTTTTAGGTATAAACTTGGCTCCTGCTTAACTCTTGAGACATTCCTGTCAAAATGTCCTAGGGAAGCTCCAATCCACCTGGTTTCTTTGACAGTTGCCACCTTCTTTGGGCACAGAGCTAGGGAGGGCAATTTGGATACTGCCAGAAGTCCTATTTTTCCTTGGGTCTTCCCATCTCTCATGGATCCTACTCCCCATATCTTGTTGTCTGTATTCTCACTCCCTCTGTCAGTCTTTCATCTTAGAATTCCTCTTTCCTCGATGTCCCTCCCCTTCTGGCCCCTCACTCATGCATAGAACTCCATTTGAGTATCCTTTTAGCCTCTCCCCAGATCTCTGCCAACTTCATCTTTCTCTCCCTTGCTCTGGATCTCTTCTAAACGTTCTTGTGTCCCTCTCTACTCAATTTTATTCTGTCTGTTTTCCTCTAAGCCTCAAGATCTCACTCTCCCTCTGTTATTCTTCACCCCCTCCCAGTTGTGTGCCTCCCCCTCTTAGGTCATCCCGCCCCGCTAGGGAGCCTCTCCATTTTTGACCCCTCCCCACCTCCTGCTAAGCAGCCACCTCCCCTTCTCCCTTCCCCCACAGCTCATCTCTAGTTCCTTCTCCTCCCCCCTCCCTAGACCAGACCAGCTAAGTCCTATTCCATTTTTAGATGACTGATTATGATACTAGCTGAACTTTATTCACAGCCTGAATTTACAGCTGTTCCTTCCTTTCATGCCCTAGCCACCAAACACACCCAATCATTTCAACATGACAAATTCCTTACACACAGCATGTCATGGCCACATAAATTTGTATTTTTCAGGACAAAACAACAGTTATGCTGGCAAAGATGTCAGATTAACAGGGACCCTAAAACTTTCAATACACTGAAAAGTAACATTATTTTGCATGTCTACAAAGTACACATTTGTTTTCACAAATGTGGCAAAGTTTACCCTAACAGTTAGGACTTTTTCACCAAATCATAGACATAGATATGGAAATCATCATCAAACTTGATGAAATACACAGAGGGTTTGGCTTCCACTTGGTGAATGACCATGCCGATCCGTTTGGAGCCATCTTCTTTGGTATATTCCACATGTTTACCTATCAGGCCATCTACAACTCCTCCTGGCTCCCTCTCTGCTGGAGGAGACTCACCGGACTCTGGCATGATACGGAGGTCTCCTTCTTTATAATCATCTAGAAGCTGGTACATGTACAAGACAGGATCTTTCTCATAGGTAATATAAAACCAGGCTTTCATGATAGGTGCTTGGGCCAAGACCATTCCTCTCCATTCATCCTTAGAACCATGCTCACCCTCAAACATATGTTCCACAGCTTTACCAATTATGGTATTTGCAAGGTTTGCATCACTGACTTGAGATGATGCCACCCTGTCAGAAAGAATTTTAAGAGACAAAACTCTTTCATCTCTGTGAAGTTCCAGTCCATAGACACAGTCAATTCCATCATATTTCACCAGATAAAGAGAAGGATTTATAGGCACCTGATCCAGAACGGTTCCTTTCCACTGGGTGATGGGCTCATCGCCTTCCTTCCATCCGTGTGAAATCCTGCAGCCCACGATGTTCCTGCGGGGCTGGGACGAAGGTCTGCCTCTCTGTTTCTTTTGGGAGGCTTTTCTCTTTGTCATGTTTGCAGACCCAGTGGCCCGTCCTGCAACTGCCCTGGTTTGTTGCCCTTCGGCCTCCTGCGAGTTGGGGGTTTTCATGTCTGCAAGGAGGAGGAGAGAAGAGAAGAGAGGAACATTCAATATGCCATAAGGTGAAGTTCTCCCGACAGCGTCGTCTCCATGTACCCTGCGCCAGCGCCTAAAATTTCCCCATGAGCCTGGCAGCAATGCTGGAAATCCTGGCTGTGTGCCTGAAAGGGCTCTCCCTTCTAGGTTCCTTGAGGTTGCGGGAGAAGGCGGCAGCGGCAGTGGTGCTGCCTGGGGTTAGGAGCTCTGCAGGAGGGGGCGGGCTACCTCCTTGTTCAGAGACCCCAGCCTCCGTCACCCGCCACTGGTGCCCACTCTCAATCCCCTGCAAAACCCCTGTCCCTCCACCGCCCTGACCCGCATGCACTGTCCTCCTGCTCTGAGCACCCCAGTCTGCTACCCACACGCCCCCGTCCACCCCCACTCTCTTTCTTGGCCCCCAGCGCCCTCGCCTCTCCGTGCTCACCTTCAATGTCTTGCCTGATTCCTTACGCTATTCCCCTTTCCTACTGCCCATTGCACTCCCCCTTCCCACCCCGGCGCCCGCCTCCACCCCTTATCTCCTGCAGGAGTCCATCCCATCCCCCTTCTCCATCCCAGCGCCCACCAATGGCCTTGCCTTGCCTGGCGTCCACCGCCCCGGATCTCGGGCTTCACGTGTGCAAATCGGGCACCTCGCAGCTTCCTTTGCGGTGAGCCTGCGTCCAAGAAGGATCCGCAGGCTCCGGAGGAGCCGGGTGTTTGCAAGAGCTGGAAGGGGAGGATCCTTAGGCGACGAGCGTGTTTAGGAGGGCGGCGGAGCTGGCGAGTAGGATGGCGGCCGTGTCTTCAGCACTCTGCTCTCGGGCCCTCCGCCTCCCCCTTGGTGGTGGCAGCCCCTCTGCCACATGGGGCTCCCACCAGCCGCTACTGGTGCAGTAGTCTCCTCCCTCTTTCCGTAGCGCAGCTTCCTGCCAGGAGAGAGGCCTCCCCTTCCTGCCAAACACTGCCTGCCCCACCGCAACTCTCAAGCCCACCAGTGCTTTGAGCATGGGTGGTGCTCCTCGTTTCCCGATCCCGCCCCCTTCCCAAATCTGGAGCAGCTGGGCCTACAATCCTCCACCCTTTTGCCCCCTCCTCTCTCCCCCCTCCCTTTCAGGGCCCTTTGGCTCCTGTGCTCACCTCCACCTCCACCCTGTCAGTGGCCCTGCTCCATCTGCTTTCCACCTCCCAGGAATGTGTTTCTTTCTTTTTCCCAGTGCCCTTATGTATTTATTCTTTATACATAAATATGCCTTTCCTGTCATTTACAGGAATTTGTGGTAGGAAGGGAGAAATGTGCTCAGTCTGCCATCTTGACCCAATCTCTGTGTAATCTTTCCTTACTGGTCATTACTGGACTTTACTTCTTAAGGATTTCCCCCCTTTTCTTCTTCTTTTACTTTTACTCTATTGCAAATGAATTCCTTCCACAATGTTAACACTGTGTAAATTTCGGAAAATTGATAGGAAGAAAACAATCAACTGCAATTCTAGCTCCCATTCCCTAGGGCTCCCAGCAATATATTAATACTCGTTATTTGTCTTGCCATTTTCTAGGCTCTTACAAAACTGGGATCATTTTGCATAGGCAAGTTAATGCCCTGATTTTTTCCATATAGAGTATGCATCTTCTAAGGATATTAAACATTTTGAAAACTATTATTTCTCTTATTCGTTAATCAAATATTTATTGAGTACCTACTACATATATGGCCTTTGGTCCATAAAACTCAGTTTTACAGGGACCACAATTTAACTTTTCTGCCATTATTGAACATTGGGATTATGTTTCCACAATAACTGGTAATTTGATCTACTTATCAGAAAAGATAGCTTCAGGAAAAAAATAAGTTTATAAGAAACAATTAGGTAAAATGATGGTTTTATAATTCGTTGCAGAAGTATTCTTTAAGGAAGGCTAGAATGACTTTACAAAATTGAGGAAAATTTTACACTGAATTTATTCTAATATCAACAGATCTATTAAAATGCAAAATGCAGCAAAATAATACAGAAGAAAAAGCAACTGAGCAAACCAAAACCCAGTGAACAACCTGAATGTTTAATAGTTACGTATAGTATCTGAATCAGATGATGGGTTAAATGTTAACAGAGCAGCTAAGATTAAAACAATAAAATAATTACTAAAAGGGAGAGAACATCAATAAAAAATTTTGATTCAATGATCAAAGTATAAAAATGTTAATATCGAGTGTGAAAAAAGAATTTCACATCTAGAGCTGATGCAAATAAAAGTTCATACAATTTTTTATGGATAGCAAATTACAGGTATGCTTTAGTTTGTGGGAGAGTTTATTTAGTTCTGGCTAACTTTTATCCCTAGGATTTTACCCTTGGAGTCCCAAGCAAAAGTGAAGGAGTTTTACCGGGGCTCTGGACTCCAATTTCTGTATCCTTAGCTTCAACAAGAAGTCATAACCTCTCCTGTTCTAAGCCTTTCAGCAGTTCCCTCTAAAGTGGTTACATTTCCTCAAGGGAAAAACATCCACCAAATTCACTGT
Source organism: Lagenorhynchus albirostris (assembly GCF_949774975.1). Lineage (NCBI taxonomy): Eukaryota > Metazoa > Chordata > Mammalia > Artiodactyla > Delphinidae > Lagenorhynchus > Lagenorhynchus albirostris. The sequence goes on along the minus strand of NC_083116.1, from coordinate 82,480,269 downwards.
CTTTTGGACCTGTTCTCTCATATATCTTGGCTTGGTAATTATTTCCTATCTTCTTAGTTCTCAGATACCTTTGAGTTTATTGTTTTAACTTCATCCAGCTTTGATTGTTTAATTAATGAGAAAGATTTTTGAACTGCTTAGTCTATCACTAAAATCCAAAACTCTATATTTATTAAAAAATATGTGTTCAACTATTTGTAATAGCTCCAAACTGGAAATCACCGAAATTTCCATCAACAGTGGACTGCATATGTTGTAGTATATTCATTCATACAATGGAATATCATACAGGATTGAGAATGAGCAAACTACAACTACATGCAACAACTTGAATGAATCTCACGAATATGTTGAAAAAAAAGAAGACAACAAAAGGCCACACATTTTCTTTCCAATTTATTCAAATTTCAAAAATTGTAAATAGTCTATGGCCTTAAAATTTTTTAAAGCAGTTATTCTTGCAAAGATATTTTCCAAATAGATAGTGGCAATTCATATTTCATCGGTAATTGATGAAAGAACACAATGGAGACATTTTTGAACATGTGTAAATGGCAAGAATGGTTCATATGGTTGATGGGCAGCAAAATGTATTGAATTGGAGCATCACGTGGTATTGCAGCCTAGCATTCAATCACACCTCTTCTGATAATAGTGTGCCCATTTTCCTCTTGGGAACAACCTAAGTCTGCCCTTTCAGAGAACTGAAATACTGTCAGAGTGATTGTTTTAAGACTAGCCACCCCACCTAGTCAGAGCCAATGAGGCACAATGATATTTTGCACAAACTCCTGGGTATGAAGTAAGTGATCTTGTCCACTGGACATGAGTTAAGCTGAGAGGATAAGAAGATCAAGCTGCTCTATTCACCTTATCATCATCTGGAGACAGAGGACAAAGCAGCACAGAGAAGAGATCACAGCCAAGGTAAGCAAAAGAGGGAGACTGTTGTCCTAGTGACACATTCTGTACCTGTAGGTGGTCATGGCCACTGACTTCTCAATATTCATCCCACTCTAAAAGGTTACTCTAAGCTAATTGTGATAATGTTATTCCCCCTGCAAGTGATTGGCTTAGCATTTGGCATATGATCTAATCTTGGCCAATTAAGTATGATGATATATGTTGGGGTACTTCTGAAAGAAACTTATTCGTAAGGGAAACAGAAAATGATGTTTCCTTTTCTTCTTTAGGGTGATGCTATTTCTGTATATGACCCTTGGAATCTGTGTAACCAGCCTGAGGGCAAAACCAGCACATTGAATATGGCAGAGGAGGAAATGAGAATACTCTGAGCCCTTTGATCATTTCATTTAGCTGCTGATCATACCATTCCTGGAGTCCTAGTTGTGACTCCAAGTTATGAGATAAGAAACTTCTTTATAGGTACAGCAGTTTGAGTCTGGGTTTTCTAATACTTGAAATGGAAGGTATCTGAAATGGCAAAGAGTCTGTTTAATAAATGTATGTGCATCTGTGCTTTATACATAAAAATACACACATACATAAAAAATAGCAAGGCTTATGTAGGGTTAAGAATAAATGAAATTTGAAGATAGAAGTTAAATTTAAAATTCACAAACTGTTAACATGTAACAACTGTATTTGTTGAGTGACTTTTAATAGAATTTATTTACTTATATAAATTATAATGTATAAAATCTATGAATTGCAACTTAGCAATTTATATACATAAGTGTAATCAAAATTTTTAAATAATTCAAAACCTATTTTTCTAGCCAAAGCAAAACAACTGAAATTTTTAATTTCTTAAAAGTTATTTTCAGTGAATTCAACTTTTAACTTTTGCTTGATATGAGAAAATAAGTTTTAACTAGCTGCTAGATATTCATTCATATATCACTGACATTTTTTTCATCATTTTTTTCTTTTCATCATTTGACATAATAAATGATGTGCTAAATAACTTTTGTAGAATTAAATAAATACTATTTTTATTTAATTCTCAAAGCCCAAGTCATATACAAGGACATAGAGGACAAAATATAAAGGCCTTCAATGGCAGCCAATAGGCACACATAGGTCACTTCACAGGATATGACTTCAGGAATGAGCAATGAATTGAAAGCCCTCCAATCACAGCCATTATTTTTGCTAGGATTTTGTAACACTGATCTTGCATATATTTTGTATATTTCTATGTACTCAATGTCAATGTTGCTCATGCTATGTCTAAGAAAACCCAGTGAGAGTAATTAAATTCTAAGGAATAAGATTTTGAGCTTTGGAAGGCCACAAACCATTGTAATAGCCAAGATTTTTTTCACCCCCCCCATACCAAGGATCAATTTTCTCCCCTTTGGGGGCAATGTCTTCCTGGCTGAGAATGCATGATCTAGGGCTTGCAGGGTAAAGCAAGAAGATTGGGTTATATATCAACTGCAATAGGAAGCCTTTGGAGAGTTTTAAGCAAGAAGGTGATATAATCCCATTTATATTTTAAAAGATCACTCCAGCTATTATGTGGAGATTTGAAAGGACAGCAAGGAAATCTTCATTCCCAACACCCAATTTAATCAACTTAAGGCCTTATCTTCTATTCTAAATCCTTTAGTTACTGAGATAACACATTTCTCTCCCCAGCTGCCAAAGCATCATGTCATGTGCTTACTGCTTTTGTTTTCAGTTATTTCTTCATCGTTGGCCCTTGGGGATTTGTTTCACAACCTTTAAAGTTCAGCTATATATTTAAAAGGAGACCTGTCATATTTTTAAAAATAAATTTATTTATTTTATTTATTTATTTTTGGCTGTGTTGGGTCTTCGTTGCTGCACATGGGCTTTCTCTAGTTGTGGTGAGCGGGGGCTACTCTTCGTTGCGGTGCGCAGGCTTCTCATTGCGGTGGTTTCTCTTGTTGCAGAGCATGGGCTCTAGGCACACGGGCTTCAGTAGTTGTGGCTCGAGGGCTCTAGAGCACAGGCTCAGTAGTTGTGGCGCACGGGGCTTAGTTGCTCCGCGGCATGTGGGACCTTCCCGGATCAGGGCTCGAACCCGTGTCCTGTGCATTGGTAGGCGGATTCTTAACCACTGCGCCACCAGGGAAGCCCGATCTGTCATATTTTATCCAACATTTTAAAGTGATTTAGCAAAAGAGTTTTCCTCTACCTACATTTTACTCTTTTAAGCCAGTGAGTTTATTAGCCACTCTTTTGGTCAACTAGTGGTGTACTTCTCTTCCTTCATGATGGATACAAGAAGATTATAGGGGAGCCAGAGGAGTCATGCCCACTTCGTGAGGGCCCTCCTTCAATATCTACTGTTTTTTTCTTTAAGGAGTGAACTAGGCAGTTCATGGCTTACTTCAGAATCCTCTCAAATTGATTTGAGGGGATATGGGGATATATGTATATGTATAGCTGATTCACTTTTTGATACAGCAGAAACTAACAAACCATTGTAAAGCAATTATATTCCAATAAAGATGTCGAAAAAAAATGACATTAAAGCCACACTGAAAATATTAATCCTTTAAACTATAACACATTGCAAATTGTGCCCAGGTATGTTGTACAACATATTAACTGCACAATGTAAGAAACAGTGGGTGAAATGGGTGAAAGGGGTCAAAAGGTACAAACTTCCAGCTATAAAATAAATGTCATATAGACATAATGTACAGCAAGGTGACTATAATTAATAATACTGTGTTGCATATTGAAAGCTGCTAAGAGAGTAGAGCTTAAAAATTCTCATCACAAGAAAAAAATAGTAACTATGAATGGTGATGGATATTAACTAGACTACTAAAATCATTTTGTAATATATACAAAATCAAATCATTATATTGCACACTTGAAACTAAATAATGTTATATGCCAATTATATGCTTCAATAAAATGAAATATTTTTTGAAAATAAAAATAATTTTTGAAAAAGAGATTTCATTTTGTTTCTTCTATCAAGTACTATGTATAGTGGTTGTCAACTAGGACCCTCATTCCCCTGGCTTCATATCTCCCAGTGACTTCTTTAACTGGTGAGATTAAGAGGTTGGACATGTCAGAAAACTTTTGCATTGTTTTTTGTATTTATCTCTTTTAGGCACAATCTAATTTATTTAAAACATAGAGAAAACTTTGTGGGCCAGTGGCACCTGTAGTTATATCCAGCTTTGCCTGTGACAGGATGAAGTATGAGGAAATACTTGTGTCCTGAGAGCTAAGTATGTCCTCCAATCCATCTTTTATCAATTATAAAGGAGATATTTTGACCTCTATTTGTGTCATTATTTTGCCTGTCTCTCAAATGGTTACAAACTTGCATGGAGAAAAAGGGCTTTAATTATTGGTCCTTTGGAACCTCAACCAAAAAATTATGATGAGCTGTGGCACAATTTCATTCTGGAAGGGAAGGAACAACCATTATAGGTATGCCATGACCTGACCTTACTTCTTCAAGATAAATACAGGACCTGGGTCATTAGGGGATGTACTGTCATATCTAAGACATGAAAGGAAACTTTTGCCGTTCCAAAGCGGCACTTTGTAGTTGTCTCCTGGGGGAAAGGGTTGGGAGAATCTGACAATATTCCTTTAAATGTAATACATGCCCAAACCAAGACTGATTGTATGATCCCATAACTGATAATTAATCACTAATATCATACCTACCTCCATTTTAACCCAGAAAGGACAATATCATTTGGGCTAGGGCAAGGGGGATGGAATGTGATCTAGGCAATGCACTTAAAACAATTCTACATTAGTAAATGCATCTATACAAATAAGAAAGTTTAAGACCTGCCCAAAACCAGCCTCCTTTTAAATAACTAATTATGTTAAATTCTGTACTAACTGATTTAAACCCATGATAAACTCTGTTTGGGGTACCTGCTGCTGTTATCATGATAGCAACTTTTACTTCTTACCTGTTTCCAATAGAAGGAGAAGGGAACATTCCAAGGAGGTGAAGCAACAGTAGGAATGTATACAGGTTTTCTTGGTCAGTTTCTCAATCTCACTTCATCAGAATTATACACTCAGTCTAAGGAAGGAAGAGCCCAAATGCTTCATCTGTATTTTCATTTGGGAAATTGTGTGTCTCAAGGATATTAGCAAGCCTAGCATTGTAACTGACACCTCTCTTCCACCAAATATCTTGTCTAAGGACAAATCAGGCAAGATACACTGCAAAATATAGACAGAATTAGACCAATTTCACATTGCACTCACTGCTGCCAGAGTGGTTTAAACCATCATATCTGTTACCTGGATTATTGGAATAGTCCCGAATTGATCTCCTGTTTTCCATCTTTGTGCCCCATTACAGACTATACTCCAGAGTCTCCAGTGATCCTGTTAAAATATGAGACAAATCATGTTGTGCTTATGCTGAAAATACTCGAATGGCTCCCCATCACACACAGTGTAAAAGTCAAATTCCATTCTAGGCCCTCCGAGGCTCCAAGCTATATGCTTCTCCCAGATCCACATCACCTCTCTGAACTCACTTTCTGATATTCTCTACCTTGCTCACTCAGCTCCAGCCATGCTGGTATCCTCAGTGTTCCTTAAACATGCCAGGCCTACTCCTGCCTTGGGACCTCAGCACTTGCTGTCCTGCTACCTGGAATGCTCCGTCCCCAGACAGCCACAGGGCCAGTTCTCTCATTGCCTTCAGATATTTACACAAAAACCAGGCTCTCAGTGAGGCCCTCTGTTCAGCCTCCTCCCTGGAATTTAAGTCTCCCTGTTCTTTGCTTTATTTTTTCCTTCCTAACTCTCATCACTTGGAAAATACTTTATATTTTACTTATTGTCTCTTGGCTACTGTCTGTCTCCCACACTAATATGAAAGTTCCATGAAGATAAGATTATTTATTTGTTTATAACCATATCATAAGGACCTGTGTCTAGAAGACTGCCTGGCAGAGAGACCACCTGAACTAAGTATTGGTGATATGAAAATAGAGCAAATAAATTAAAAAGCAAGTTGGGTTAAAGTAAGCCAAAGAGGGGCTAGGCAGTTTTCCCTGGGTCTAGCCCCAAAACTACCAATGCAAGTGCCTCCAGGAGACAACTGGGCATTTTATTAGAGCGAAGCAGGCCAACTGGGGGTGTGGCCCCATTGAGAGAGCATTCTGAGTCTAAAATGGCTGAGCCCTTCCTCAGAGCCAGCTGCTTGTATCATTGTTGGAATGTGGGCCCTAATCCTTGGTCTATTGTTTTTGTTTTTATTTTTTCAGGTAAGCCAGAAATGTGGATTTTTGAAATGTGAAATCCCCCAAATGTCTAAGTAGCTAATTTTAAAATGAAGAATGATAAAAACATGACGATCAAGCAAAATATGACAGTGGGCTGAAATTGGCCCATGAGTGGCCTGCAGGTGTTTGCTAGACTGAATTATGTGCTGTATAAAAGAAAACTTATCCCTGTTCTGGTGAGGTGGGCTTGCCTTGTGTAATTCTTGAGGCAAACAACTTCAGGCCGTGTTGGGTAGAGAGAATGAACTGGAATTACCAACTTCTTTCAACTCTTGGAAGTTCCCTGCCTCCCTCTTTCCCTGCTATGCCTGGAGTTAAGGAAACCTGGGCATTGGGTAGTCACCAGAACTGTTTCTTTGAGGGTAGGGGTATATTTCAGTGAAGTGTGGAGTGGGAAAACCAGAGAGAGGGTTTTGAAGGAAACTTCCACAGCTGGACCAGGGAAAGGAAAGAAGGAGAGAAGGACAAAGACCCATGTGTTGGGACATTGTATCTCTGAGGGAACTTATTGGGGGTTACAACACCCTCTCCCCACCAACCACCTATGTGGTACGATACAGTCGAAGGACTTAGTTATACAAAGTCACAACTCCCCACCCAACTGCTCATGCCATCTATCTCACCTGGAAATAGAGCTGCACAAATTTCCATCACAGCTCCCCGTGTGCGTGAAGTGGGCAAGACAGGTCAGAAGGTACCTGTGAAAGGCCAGTAGCCACTGGCTTTGTCGGGATATAGCCAGAATGGGGCATCTGGAGGCAGCAGACCTCCATCTGGTGAAGCACTGGGTGGAGCCACCTGTGGTTTTAGGCAACTGCTGAAAGAAGCATGGACAGTCAAGTATTCCCCACACCCGAGAGAGAAACAATGAGCTCAATCCTCTGATGCCCCTCCTCTGTAAGGAGGCCAGGTATAGTCCAGGAGGAGGAAGAACAGTGAGGAGAGTGCTGTACCTGGGTTTAGCAAGTTTCCATTTTCCTGATAAAATGCTTTCCAAATGCAAGGTGGCACATCTCTTAAGTTCTGAGCACCCCACTGACCTGTTCCCCACAAGAATCGTTTATTCAGTGTAGGCGAAGGGAACCAAGGCCTTCAGGTCTGAGATTTACTGCTCTTGGGTCCTCTGGAAAATACGAGGAAGCTGCCCACAGGCCCCTGCTTATGGAGTGCCATGTTAGTGTGTTTAGGCTGAGGGTTTGGGTTCTGCTCAGCGGGTGTGGCATGAACTCCCTGATATTATAAAAGGCTTTTAGGTATAAACTTGGCTCCTGCTTAACTCTTGAGACATTCCTGTCAAAATGTCCTAGGGAAGCTCCAATCCACCTGGTTTCTTTGACAGTTGCCACCTTCTTTGGGCACAGAGCTAGGGAGGGCAATTTGGATACTGCCAGAAGTCCTATTTTTCCTTGGGTCTTCCCATCTTTCATGGATCCTACTCCCCATATCTTGTTGTCTGTATTCTCACTCCCTCTGTCAGTCTTTCATCTTAGAATTCCTCTTTCCTCGATGTCCCTCCCCTTCTGGCCCCTCACTCATGCATAGAACTCCATTTGAGTATCCTTTTAGCCTCTCCCCAGATCTCTGCCAACTTCATCTTTCTCTCCCTTGCTCTGGATCTCTTCTAAACGTCCTTGTGTCCCTCTCTACTCAATTTTATTCTGTCTGTTTTCCTCTAAGCCTCAAGATCTCACTCTCCCTCTGTTATTCTTCACCCCCTCCCAGTTGTGTGCCTCCCCCTCTTAGGTCATCCCGCCCCGCTAGGGAGCCTCTCCATTTTTGACCCCTCCCCACCTCCTGCTAAGCAGCCACCTCCCCTTCTCCCTTCCCCCACAGCTCATCTCTAGTTCCTTCTCCTCCCCCCTCCCTAGACCAGACCAGCTAAGTCCTATTCCATTTTTAGATGACTGATTATGATACTAGCTGAACTTTATTCACAGCCTGAATTTACAGCTGTTCCTTCCTTTCATGCCCTAGCCACCAAACACACCCAATCATTTCAACATGACAAATTCCTTACACACAGCATGTCATGGCCACATAAATTTGTATTTTTCAGGACAAAACAACAGTTATGCTGGCAAAGATGTCGGATTAACAGGGACCCTAAAACTTTCAATACACTGAAAAGTAACATTATTTTGCATGTCTACAAAGTACACATTTGTTTTCACAAATGTGGCAAAGTTTACCCTAACAGTTAGGACTTTTTCACCAAATCATAGACATAGATATGGAAATCATCATCAAACTTGATGAAATACACAGAGGGTTTGGCTTCCACTTGGTGAATGACCATGCCGATCCGTTTGGAGCCATCTTCTTTGGTATATTCCACATGTTTACCTATCAGGCCATCTACAACTCCTCCTGGCTCCCTCTCTGCTGGAGGAGACTCACCGGACTCTGGCATGATACGGAGGTCTCCTTCTTTATAATCATCTAGAAGCTGGTACATGTACAAGACAGGATCTTTCTCATAGGTAATATAAAACCAGGCTTTCATGATAGGTGCTTGGGCCAAGACCATTCCTCTCCATTCATCCTTAGAACCATGCTCACCCTCAAACATATGTTCCACAGCTTTACCAATTATGGTATTTGCAAGGTTTGCATCACTGACTTGAGATGATGCCACCCTGTCAGAAAGAATTTTAAGAGACAAAACTCTTTCATCTCTGTGAAGTTCCAGTCCATAGACACAGTCAATTCCATCATATTTCACCAGATAAAGAGAAGGATTTATAGGCACCTGATCCAGAACGGTTCCTTTCCACTGGGTGATGGGCTCATCGCCTTCCTTCCATCCGTGTGAAATCCTGCAGCCCACGATGTTCCTGCGGGGCTGGGACGAAGGTCTGCCTCTCTGTTTCTTTTGGGAGGCTTTTCTCTTTGTCATGTTTGCAGACCCAGTGGCCCGTCCTGCAACTGCCCTGGTTTGTTGCCCTTCGGCCTCCTGCGAGTTGGGGGTTTTCATGTCTGCAAGGAGGAGGAGAGAAGAGAAGAGAGGAACATTCAATATGCCATAAGGTGAAGTTCTCCCGACAGCGTCGTCTCCATGTACCCTGCGCCAGCGCCTAAAATTTCCCCATGAGCCTGGCAGCAATGCTGGAAATCCTGGCTGTGTGCCTGAAAGGGCTCTCCCTTCTAGGTTCCTTGAGGTTGCGGGAGAAGGCGGCAGCGGCAGTGGTGCTGCCTGGGGTTAGGAGCTCTGCAGGAGGGGGCGGGCTACCTCCTTGTTCAGAGACCCCAGCCTCCGTCACCCGCCACTGGTGCCCACTCTCAATCCCCTGCAAAACCCCTGTCCCTCCACCGCCCTGACCCGCATGCACTGTCCTCCTGCTCTGAGCACCCCAGTCTGCTACCCACACGCCCCCGTCCACCCCCACTCTCTTTCTTGGCCCCCAGCGCCCTCGCCTCTCCGTGCTCACCTTCAATGTCTTGCCTGATTCCTTACGCTATTCCCCTTTCCTACTGCCCATTGCACTCCCCCTTCCCACCCCGGCGCCCGCCTCCACCCCTTATCTCCTGCAGGAGTCCATCCCATCCCCCTTCTCCATCCCAGCGCCCACCAATGGCCTTGCCTTGCCTGGCGTCCACCGCCCCGGATCTCGGGCTTCACGTGTGCAAATCGGGCACCTCGCAGCTTCCTTTGCGGTGAGCCTGCGTCCAAGAAGGATCCGCAGGCTCCGGAGGAGCCGGGTGTTTGCAAGAGCTGGAAGGGGAGGATCCTTAGGCGGCGAGGTGTTTAGTAGGTCGGGGGCGGGGGGTGGTAGGCGAGGAGGATGGCGATGGGCGGTGTCTTCAGCGCTGGGCTCAAGGGCCCTCTGCCTCCTTGTTTGTGGTGGTTGCCTCTCTGGCACATGGGTCTCCCACCAGCCGCTACTGATGCAGTAGTCTCCTCCCTCTTTCTGCATAGGACTAGGCTCTTAGTTTCCTGTTAGTGAAGAGGCCTCCCCTTCCTCCTAAACCCTATGCGGCCAGCCTCCATTGCCCTGGAGCCACTCCTAGGCCGCTCCTCTCCTTTCCAAAATTTAGATCTCTGGAAACTCTAGGTGGTCTTTTCCTCTGCAGGTACTTCCCACCTCCACCCTCTCAGGCTCTCTAGCTCCACCCCTCAGCTGCCCTGCTTGGGTGCCTCTTAATTTTTCACAGGTTCTTCATATTTTTTGCACACACAAGTTCACACAAAACATATATGGATACAGAAATCCTTTATATTCATACACAAATATATTTATGTGCATACATATTTTTCTGTATATTTCTGATATTCATATTCACATATGTAATCCTAAATACACACCTCTTCCCAATCACATAACACACAGGCATATTTTTGGGTATACGACTACACAGAAATACATATAATAAGAATTTCTCCAACGCATGTGTAGGCTCTTTTAGATTTGGAGACTTAGCTTGGAGAAACAGTGAGTTATTTTAAGCTTAAAGAGTTTTTTTTTTGTGTGACTCCAATTTGTAACAAATATTATCTAGTTTTGCATAAAGTGACATTTATTTTGTATCTTGTTTGTATCCTTTTTGTTACTTATAGTTTTTTTCCACCATATCGCGTAATTCTTTAAAATATCACTATTATGGTGTTATATCAGTAGGAAAGCAATCTCAAACTGATTTAAAATAACAGTAATTTATTGGGTAATTATTTGAATAATCTTATAGATGTCAGATTGGGCTTAATCTAAGTGCTCACTGTTATGGGCTGAATCGTTTCCCCTGCAAATTCGTATGTAGAAGTCTTAGCCCCCAATACCTCAGAATGTGAATGTATTTGGGCGTAGTGTCTTTAAAGTGGTATTTATAGTGAAATGGGGTTGCATGGGTAGGCTTTAATGTAATATAACTTGTGTCCTTATAAGAAGAGGTGATCAGAATGCAGACATACCTGGAAGAGCAACCATGTGAAAATAGAGAAGATGGCTATCTGGAACGCCAAGGAAAGTGGCCTCAGAAAAGAGTCAACCCTGCCGACACCTTGATCTTGGACTCATAGCCTGCAGAACTGGGAGAAAATAAATTTGTTTTGTTTAAGCCACTGAATCTGTGGTACTTTTTTATGACAGCCCTAATAAATGAATGTATTCAATGCTGTCACCAGAAACCTACTTTTGTTCCATCTTCTATTTTCTCTGTGTTGTCAGTTTCATTCTGAAGCTTATGTTACAATATGGCTGTCAGCAACTTTGGGAGTTATATGCTCCCTTATTCATATCCAGTGACAAAGAAAACCTTTTTAGAGCAACTTTTGATCAAAATTTTGCTTTACTTTGATTGGGAACTTCATAGGTCATTTGCCTGTCCTTATACTATGACCAAAGACAATGCTGTGTCCACTTATTTTAGTTTCACTTTATATACTTATTTCAGAAACAATTACATTAACAAAGTGAATCTGTTTGAATAATTGGCTCATGCTAATCAAGTGCCGCTCCCGAAGTTGGGGTTGGGGTCAATCCCACAAAAATTGCATAGGTCCTATACAATGAAGGAGGATTGAAATGGATACTGGAGTAATCAATAATGTCCCCAGAAATTCGACGTTATTACTTTGAAAGACAATCTAAAAGTTTTTATTATTCTAAAATTTGTGTTTCTCTGACACTACTCTTAGATCTATACAACTGCCAAGTAATTGCAGATTTGTTCATATTTCTTTGATGAGGTAGTAATAATTTATCCCCTTTCAAAAATTTTATTCCTAAATTTTTGTAACTTGTTGGTATATTTACATCATCCCCTGTTGTTGAGTTTCGTTTATTGAAAATCTTTCACGGAGAATCAAACGAGCCTCTTTTACAGTTATCCTTTCATATTCATGGTTTTGAATTATCTGACCCCATAAGGGTAACCAGTAGGGTAAGACTAGTATGTTAAATGTTCCAAGGCATCAAAGTTCACTCTGTACTTAGAAACCAACACAAATATCCTCTCCTGAAAACACAGCTTTCTGATTTCCTTTTGTTGAGGGTCACCGTCTTCAAGGGAATCTGGAATAACTAACAAGTCCTAACCGACCTACCTTCTTGGGAATTAAAGTTGATGCAGGAAGAACTTGATAATAGTCCCACTAAGTATCTACAGGAAGGACTTTGGTGTTGTCCTAGAAAATATTTCTCCAGTGCCACTACAGCTGGAAACTATGTAGTGTGCAGGAATGGTCCCTTAAATATCACTGAGGTATTACATTTCCCAACTGTTTTCACTTATCCCACCTTGTGCTTTATCCAAACTACAAAGCTTTTAAGGCCAAATATATTTCTTATATGCTATCTTTTCTTTCATCTTGGCCTTATCTATTCATTTCTCAAACTGACTCCCACATCTTGCCAGTTGCCTTTGAGATCCCATTGACCACAACTTTCAGGTTTCTTGTCCTCCTTTAAAACAGTTATTACACCTCAGATTCACCCAGAAAATCTCAAAACTGACTGCACTTTCTTCATTTTCCATGTATTAACTTGACCATACATCTATTAACAAATTCTGGTTAAATTCCTTGAGCTGAACATTTATAATTGGATTGTATGGAGCTGTGGTACAAACTCAATCTCGAAGAAAGCAAGGACCATTCCACATCTAAGGTTTTTGGTCACTGGCCTAGCACTCTACTTTCTTTTTTTTTTGTTTTGTGGTACGCGGGCCTCTCACTGTTGTGGCCTCTCCCGTTGAGGAGCACAGGCTCTGGACGCGCAGGCTCAGCGGCCATGGCTCACGGACCCAGCCGCTGCGCGGCATGTGGGATCTTCCTGGACTGGGGCACGAACCTGTGTCCCCTGCATCAGCAGGCGGACTCTCAACCACTGCACCACCAGGAAAGCCCAGCACTCTACTTTTAAAACACAAGATTTTAGGCAGCACAGTTACAGTGATCTTTAAGAAAGGGGGAAAGTTATTGATGCCCCCAACTTCCATTTCCTTGTCATATCATATTGAGTTCCTCACTTTCCTTGGTTTGCTGCACTGGGGAATAATGGCAACTTCTCACTATGACTGACACCCAGTAGAGTTGTCCATCTAAAGACTGACTTGAGCTGGGACTACTGGCCTGGCTGTGATAATTGAGCAGTCTATTCAGAAGTCCCATTGAAAGAATGTGTAGCCACTTTATGTGGGTTTGTGGACTTTCTCATCAGGGTTCAGTTTCTTACAAAGCTACTTCTCACGATGAAGCTATGACAGGAAAGTACTATCCAAGACAGTATCAATGTTCTTTTTATTTATACATGTGGCCGACACTACATAGACTTCTAATACTCCAGCTTTTTGTTGGGGTGAATGACTCAATGGCTAAAAGTTACAGAAGAGGGGGACATTCTAGAGCTATTCTTTACATATATCTCTAGTTTAAGCTGTGAAGAAAAGGTTGAGTGTTTTTGATGATAATTCTTTAACTCTGATGCATGAAAAACACAGGGCTGATTGACTCCATTATTCTAGATGTATATATATATATTACCTCTTCTTAGATCCTAACTCACATTGACCCATCCCACTGTGACTTGGGAAATGGGTTGTGCTATGGACTGAATTGTGTCCCCCCCCAAATTTATACATTGAGGCCCTAACTCCTGATGTGATGATATTTGGAGATGGGGCCTCTAGGAGATGATATGGGTTAGATAAGGTTACATGGGTGGGGCCTTCATGATAGGATTAGCAAACTTATAAGAAGGGGAAGAGACACTAATGCTCTGTCTATACAATGTAAGGACACAGCAAGAAGGTGTTCTTCTGCAAGCACCTTGATCTTGGATTTCCAGTCTCTAAAATTGTGAGAAGTAAATTTTTGTTGTTTAAGCCACCCAGTCTATGGTATTTTGTTATGGCAGCCCAAGCAGACTAATACATGTTGTGACCTTGGCAGTGAGCCTTGAGCAATTTTCCCTCCAGGTCAACACCTACCCCTTTCCTACACATGTACATCTGCCCTGGATCTTACTCTCTTTCAAACAACAAATTTATTTAAATCCTGCACTAACTGATAACTCCTTGTCAAACTCACATTTGTACTTAACTCCCACTGTTGGAAGTACTGGGGGTGGGGGTCTCAGTGTATTAAAACCCTTTTCCCCCTCAATTGTAGGCTATTCCTTGACTTCTATGGCAACAACACAATTGTCTTTGATTTCTGTCTTCTGAGCAGATAAGAGCTTTAGCGCAAACAGAACCTAAGCATTACAGTTCATCCTAATGAGTATAAATAATTCAGTGTACCATGTGCAAGAGTTGGGATGGTGAGCTTTGTGTAACCACACCCCAATTTTTGGGACACTTCAGTTGAATTCAGGGCTTCAGAACTTCTGGATTCTGCAGAAGGAAGAAAAGGCGTTTCTATGGGTTATTGTATAGAGGTAGGGGCATTCACCTACTTTGGGAGCTTTGGCCCAGTGAAATCAATTTCTCAAGAAACAAACTCAGAAGTATTTGGCAACAGGTCAGAGTGGACCTCCTGTATTGGTACCCATAGACTCTGAAGGGCTTCTGGGGAGATTAAGATCAATAGACAGCATCACAGTCTCAGCCAGAGGAGGATCCCCATAGGCCTTGGACCCATAGGTCCATTTCAATAGGGTTTGCCTGTGATGTCAGAGACTCTACAGGAAAATGATAGTAGCATATCAACTCAACTGTTAGGGGTGCCACTGACTCTAGTCTTCCTACAAGTATTGTTAGCAGCAAGTATGTGAAAGTGATTGTGGTCTATACAGATAGAATTTCAAAGAAATAAAAAGGTTTCTTATTCTTCCTTGGTATTCTAAAGCCATTGGAAAATCCCTTTAAGGGTTACTTTGGCCCTAGATAAGATCTTTGTAATTTCCTCCAGTGCTTATATTCTAAGAGTTCATTTTATTTCATCTGTTAATTATAAAGCAAATTGTTTAAAATGATAAGTTAAATTGTGAATTGACAAGTATTCAAGGGTAATGAGTTTAAACGGTTATTAGAAAAGATTTCATTGAGCTAATGTGACAATAACTGCATATATTGGGATTTCTAATTAAAATATGTTCTTATACAATAATTGCCTACATTGTGATCCTTGTTAAAATAATTGTAAAAATAATCATAAAATAAGAAATAATTGCCTAAAGTAGTTTAAATTGCTTTTTGAAGTACATTCAAAATATTTATAAATGACTGGCTCCCCTTGGAGCTGCACTATAGAATCTTTCCCTAAGTGATAATAGTTAATGCCCTAGTCCTAGACTCCAGATTGTACAGCCTAAGCCTTCCTAGAACTCAAACTTTAATGTGTCTATGAATGGTCTAGGGGTATTATTAAAATGAAGATTCTGATTAAGTACATCTGAAGTAGGGCCTGAGATTCTGTATTTCTAACAAGTTCCCAGGTGATGCCCATGCTGCTGGTACACAGACTACACTTTGAGAAGCAAGGGGTAAAATTTCCATTAAGTAACTTCTTGGCCAAACAAAACTGGGGTAGAATACCTCCTAAGGAGCCTCAGTTAATGAGGCTTTTCTTTTCTCAGTATGAAACGAAGACAGTTCTGGGAACTATAAAAAACTAGAAGAGCTTATTACCTGTGTTTTTCTAATGACTGTACCAACATCTAGGATACTAATATGCTTTATTTTATAAAACTCAACATATTATTTGAGGACATAAGTTGTAGGTGTGGTAGATATCTACAAATGAAATTCACTAAGCTTGAATATATTGCTTCAAAAATTTTGTCTCATGTGTCCACAAGGAGTATTCTGAAATACTAATGTACCCACTCACAACTTTTAGGGTGATATCTAAATGTTTTCATTACAAATGTATGTAATTGCAAAGGATATAACTTCCTTTGTACTGTTACTGCTGAAATTTTTAAATGAGATTGTTACATTGCTCTTTTAAGTGGATCCAATGAAATAAAATACTATAACTATTTGACATCTGCCATCATCCATTTTTTAAAAATGCACATATTTTAATATTGGAAATTTAAAATAATTTTTTGAACTTGAATAGAAATTTTATATTTTACATATAAATTTATATATTTATATTTATAAATTTATATATTTATAAATTTATATGTATATATCCTATATTCATCACAAAATTTTATCCTAATATATATTTTCATGCATAAACATTTTTACACTCTGGTATTGCTTTTCAATAGAAACATATATACATGTTGAAGTTAAAAGTTTTTAAAATTCCCCAGTGATCAAAAGAGACTGAGTTAAATTTTTCTTCCAGATTGAATTATTAAAATTATTGTTAGTATACAAATACTTACAATAGCATAAATGTATAATAAATATACATCATTAAAGAAAAAGATAAACATTTAGTGGAAAAGCATCTCCAATGCAGTCTGTGCTTATTTTTCCCCACGCAATTAGTTTGTATGCTCATTAATGAATATTATTTATTTCTAGAATGAGACAAAATTCAGAACCAATACTAGATCTATTTCTCATTTGTATAAATCTAAGTGCAGGGAATACTTCTTTACATAAACACATAGATGGGACCAAAAGGAATTTTGATATAACAATACCACTCAATACTCTAAATTCTAAGCTACATGACAAAAAACACAGTAATGATTCATAAAAATTACTTTTTAAAAAATATATCAGTGGGACAACTTAAGGGCTTCCTTTGATGTCGTTGAAAGCAGTTAATTGTAAACCGCCTGACTTGCAAAAGTATTTGTTATACACTCATTAGAGTCAGTCACAGTCTCAACAAATAAAGATTTTTTTTAACATCTTTATTGGGGTATAATTGCTTTACAATGGTGTGTTAGTTTCTGCTTTATAACAAAGTGAATCAGTTATACATATACATATGTTCCCATATGTCTTCCCTCTTCCGTCTCCCTCCCTCCTACCCTCCCTATCCCACCCCTCCAGGCTGTCACAAAGCACCAAGCCAATATCCCTGTGCCATGCGGCTGCTTCCCACTAGCTATCTACCTTACTACGTTTGCTAGTATGTATATGTCCATGACTCTCTCTCGCCCTGTCACAGCTCACCCTTCCCCCTCCCCATAACCTCAAGTCCGTTCTCTAGGAGGTCTGCGTCTTTATTCCTGCCTTACCCCTAGGTTCTTCATGACATTTTTTTTCTTAAATTCCATATATATGTGTTAGCATATGGTATTTGTCTTTTTCTTTCTGACTTACTTCACTCTGTATGACAGACTCTAGGTCTATCCACCTCATTACAAATAGCTCAATTTCGTTTCTTTTTATGGCTGAGTAATATTCCATTGTATATATGTGCCACATCTTCTTTATCCATTCATCCGATGACGGGCACTTAGGTTGTTTCCATCTCCGGGCTATTGTAAATAGAGCTGCAATGAACATTTTGGTACATGACTCTTTTTGAATTTTGGTTTTCTCAGGGTATATGCCCAGTAGTGGGATTGCTGGGTCATATGGTAGTTCTATTTGTAGCTTTTTAAGGAACCTCCATACTGTTCTCCATAGTGCCTGAACCAATTCACATTCCCACCAGCAGTGCAAGAGTGTTCCCTTTTCTCCACACCCTCTGCAGCATTTATTGTTTCTAGATTTTTTGATGATGGCCATTCTGACTGGTGTGAGATGATATCTCATTGTAGTTTTGATTTCCATTTCTCTAATGAATAATGATGTTGAGCATTCTTTCATGTGTTTGTTGGCAGTCTGTATATCTTCTTTGGAGAAATGTCTATTTAGGTCTTCTGCCCATTTTTGGATTGGGTTGTTTGTTTTTTTGTTATTGAGCTGCATGAGCTGCTTGTAAATTTTGGAGATTAATCCTTTGTCGGTTGCTTCATTTGCAAATATTTTCTCCCATTCTGAGGGTTGTCTTTTGGTCTTGTTTATGGTTTCCTTTGCTGTGCAAAAGCTTTGAAGTTTCATTAGGTCCCATTTGCTTATTTTTGTTTTTATTTCCATTACTCTAGGAGGTGGGTCAGAAAGGATCTTGCTGTGATTTATGTCATAGGGTGTTCTGCCTATGTTTTCCTCTAAGAGTTTGATAGTTTCTAGCCTTACATTTAGGTCTTTAATCCATTTGGAGCTTATTTTTGTGTGTGGTGTTAGGGAGTGATCTAATCTCATACTTTTACATGTATCTGTCCAGTATTCCCAGCACCACTTATTGAAGAGGCTGTCCTTTCTCCACTGAACATTCCTGCCACCTTTGTCAAAGATAAGGTGTCCATATGTGCGTGGGTTTATCTCTGGGCTTCCTATCCTTTCCATTGATCTATATTTCTGTTTTTGTGCCAGTACCATGTTTTCTTGATTACTGTAGCTTTGTAGGATAGTCTGAAGCCAGGGGGCCTGATTCCTCCAGATCCTTTATTTGTTCTCAAGATTGCTTTGGCTATTCGGAGTCTTTTGTGTTTCCATACAAGTTGCGAAATTTTTTGTTCTAGTTCCGAGAAAATTGTCAGTGGTAGTTTGATAGGGATTTCATTGAATCTATAGATTGCTTTGGGTAGTAGAGCCATTTTCACAATGTTGAATCTTCCAATCCAAGAACATGGTATATCTCTCCATCTATTTGTATCATCTTTAATTTCTTTCATCAGTCTCTTATAATTTTCTGCATACAGGTCTTTTGTCTCCTTAGGTAGGTTTATTCCTAGATATTTTATTCTTTTTGTTGCAATGGTAAATGGGAGTGTTTCCTTGATTTCAATTTCAGATTTTTCATCATTAGTATATAGGAATGCAAGAGATTTCTGCACATTAATTTTGTATCCTGCCACTTTACCAAATTCATTGATTAGCTCTAGTAGTTTTCTGGTAACATCTTTAGGATTCTCTATGTATAGTATCATGTCATCTGCAAATAGTGACAGCTTTACTTCTTCTTTTCCGATTTGGATACCTTTTATTTCCTTTTCTTCTCTGATTTCTGTGGCTAAAACTTCCAAAACTATGTTGAATAAGAGTGGTGAGAGTGGGCAACCTTGTCTTGTTCCTGATCTTAGTGGAAATGCTTTCAGTTTTTCACCCTTGAGGATGATGTTTGCTGTGGGCTTGTCATATATGGCCTTTATTATGTTGAGGAAAGTTCCCTCTATGCCTACTTTCTGCAGGGTTTTTATCATAAATGGGTGTTGAATTTTGTCAAAAGCTTTCTCTGCATCTATTGAGATAATCATATGGTTTTTCTCCTTCAGGTTTTTAATATGGTTTATCACATTGATAGATTTGTGTATATTGAAGAATCCTTGCATTCCTGGAATAAATCCCACTTGATCATGGTGTATGATCCTTTTAATGTGCTGTTGGATTCTGTTTGCTAGTATTTTGTTGAGGGTTTTTACATCTATGTTCATCAGTGATATTGGCCTGTAGTTTTCTTTCTTTGTGACATCCTTGCCTGGTTTTGGTATCAAGGTGATGGTGGCCTCGTGGAAGGAATTTGGGAGTGTTCCTCCCTCTGCTATATTTTGGAAGAGTTTGAGAAGGATAGGTGTTAGCTCTTCTCTAAATGTTTGATAGAATTCGCCTGTGAAGCCATCTGGTCCTGGGCTTTTCTTTGTTGGAAGATTTTAAATCACAGTTTCAATTTCAGTGCTTGTGATTGGTCTGTTCATATTTTCTACTTCTTCCTGGTTCAGTCTTGGCAGGTTGTGCATTTCTAAGAATTTGTCCATTTCTTCCAGATTGTCCATTTTATTGGCATAGAGTTGCTTGTAGTAATCTCTCATGATCTTTTTTATTTCTGCAGTGTCAGTTGTTACTTCTCCTTTTTCATTTCTAATTCTATTGATTTGAGTCTTCTCCCTTATTTTCTTGATGAGTCTGGCTAGTAGTTTATCTATTTTGTTTATCTTCTCAAAGAACCAGCTTTTAGTTTTATTGATCTTTGTTATTGTTTCCTTCATTTCTTTTTCATTTATTTCTGATCTGATTTTTATGATTTCTTTCCTTTTGCTAACTTTGGGGTTTTTTTGTTCTTCTTTCTCTAACTGCTTGAGGTGCAAGGTTAGGTTGTTTATTCGAGATGTTTCCTGCTTCTTAAGGTGGGCTTGTATTGCTATAAACTTCCCCCTTAGAACTGCTTTTGCTGCATCCCACAGGTTTTGGGTCGTTGTGTCTCCATTGTCATTTGTTTCCAGGTATTTCTTGATTTCCTCTTTGATTTCTTCAGTGATCACTTCATTATTAAGTAGTGTATTGTTTAGCCTCCATGTGTTTGTATTTTTTACAGAACTTTTCCTGTAATTGATATCTAGTCTCACGGCGTTGTTGTCGGAAAAGATACTTGATACAATTCCAATTTTCTTAAATTTACCAAGGCTTGATTTGTGACCCAAGATACGATCTGTCCTGGAGAATGTTCCATGAGCACTTGAGAAAAATGTGTATTCTGTTGTCTTTGCATGGAGTGTCCTATAAATATCAAGTCCATCTTGTTTAATGTATCATTTAAAGCTTGTGTTTCCTTATTTATTTTCGTTTTGGATGATCTGTCCATGGGTGAAAGTGGGGTGTTAAAGTCCCCTACTATGAATGTGTTACTGTCGATTTCCCTTTTTATGGCTGTTAGTATTTGCCTTATGTATTGAAGTGCTCCTATGTTGGGTGCATAAATATTTACAATTGTTGTTCTTCTTCTTGAATCGATCCCTTGATCATGATGTAGTGTCCTTCTTTGTCTCTTCTAATAGTCCTTATTTTAAAGTCTATTTTGTCTGATATGACAATTGCTACTGCAGCTTTCTTTTGGTTTCCATTTGCATGGAATATCTTTTTCCATACCCTTACTTTCAGTCTGTATGTGTCTCTAGGTCTGAAGTGGGTCTCTTGTAGACAGCATATATAAGGGTCTTGTTTTTCTATCCATTCAGCCAATCTGTGTCTTTTGGTGGGAGCATTTAGTCCATTTACATTTAAGGTAATTATCGATATGTATGTTTCTATTCCCATTTTCTAAATTGTTTTGGGTTCGTTATTATAGGTCTTTTCCTTCTCTTTTTTTCTTGTCTAGAGAAGTTCCTTTCGCATTTTTTGTAAAGCTGGTTTGGTGGTGCTGTACTCTCTCAGCTTTTGCTTGTCTGTAAAGGTTTTAATTTCTCCATCAAATCTGAATGAGATCCTTGCTGGGTAGAGTAGTGTTGGTTGCAGGTTTTTCTCCTTCATCACTTTCAGTATGTCCTGCCACTCCCTTCTGGCTTGTAGGGTTTCTGCTGAGAGATCAGCTGTTAACCTTATGGGGATTCCCTTGTGTGTAATTTGTTGTTTTTCCCTTGCTACTTTTAATATGCTTCCTTTGTTTAATTTTTGGCAGTTTGATTAATATGTGTCTTGGCATATTTCTCCTTGTATTTATCCTGTATGGGACTCTCTGTGCTTCCTGGACTTGATTAATTATTTCCTTTCCCATATTAGGGAAGTTTTCAACTATAACCTCTTCAAATATTTTCTCAGTCCCTTTCTTTTTCTCTTCTTCTTCTGGAACCCTTATAAGTCGAATGTTGGTGCTTTTAATGTTGTCCCAGTGGTCTCTGAGAGTGTCCTCAGTTCTTTGCATTCTTTTTTCTTTATTCTGCTCTGCAGTACTTATTTCCACTATTTTATCTTCCAGGTCACTTATCCGGTTTTCTGCCTCAGTTATTCTGCTATTGATCCCATCTAGAGTACTTTTAATTTCATTTATTGTGTTGTTCATCATTGCTTGTTTCATCTTTATTTCCTCTAGTTCCTTGTTAACTGTTTCTTGCATTTTGTCCATTCTATTTCCAAGATTTCGGATCATCCTTACTATCATTATTCTGAATTCTTTTTCAGGTAGACTGCCTATTTCCTCTTCATTTGTCAGGTCTGGTGCATTTTTGTCTTGCTCCTTTATCTGCTGTGTGTTTTTCTGTCTTCTCATTTTGCTTATCTTACTGTGTTTGGGGTCTCCTCTTTGCAGACGGCAGGTTTGTAGTTCCTGCTGCTTTTGATGTCTGTCTCCAGTGGCTAAGGTTGGTTCAGTGGGTTGTGTAGGCTTCCTGGTGGAGGGGACTAGTGCCTGTGTTTTGGTGGATGAGGCTGGATCTTGTCTCTCTAGTGGGCAGGTTCACGTCTGGTGGTGTGTTTTGGGGTGTCTGTGGCCTTATTATGATTTTAGGCAGCCTCTCTGCTACTGGGTGGGGTTGTGTTCCTGTTTTGCTAGTTGTTTGGCATAGGTTTTCCAGCACTGTAGCTTACTGGTCGTTGAGTGAAGCTGGGTGCTGGTGTTAAGATGGAGGTCTCTGGGAGATTTTCGCCATTTGATATTATGTGGATTGGGAGGTCTCTTGTTGACCAGTGTCCTGAAGTTGGCTCTCCTACCTCAGAGGCAGAGCCCTGACTCCTGGCTGGAGCACCAAGAGCCTTTCATCCACATGGCTCAAAATAAAAGGGAGAAAAAGTAGAGAGAATTAGTAGAAGTATGAAGAAAGAAAGAAAGAAAGGAGGGAAGGAAGGAAGGAAGAAAGAAAGAAAGAAAGAAAGAAACAAAGAAGGAAAGAAAGGAGGGAGGGAGGGCGGAAGGGAGGAAGGAGGGAAAGAAGGAAAAAAGGCAGAAAGAAAGAAGATACAGTAAAATAAAATAAAGTATAATAAAGTTATTGAATTAAAAAATACTTATTTAGAAAAAAAAAAGGGACGGATAGAACCTTAGGACAAATGTTGGAAGCAAACGTATTCAGACCAAATCTTACACAGAAGCATACACATACACCCTCACAAAAAGAGGTAAAGGGGAAAAAATCATAAATCTTGTTCTCAGAGACCACCTCCTCAATTTGGGATGATTCGTTGTCTAAAGGAGGGAAGGAAGGAAGGAAAGAAAGAAAGAACGAAGGTAAAGTATAATAAAGTTATTAAAATTAAAATTAATTATTAAGAAAAAAATTTTTTAAAAAACCATGGACGGATAGAACCCTAGGACAAATGGTGGAAGCAAAACTATACAGACAAGATCTCACACAGAAGCATACACATACACATTCACAAAAAGAGGAAAAGGAGAAAAAATCATAGATCTTGCTCTTGAAGCCCACCTCCTCAATTTGGGATGACTCGTTGTCTATTCATGTATTCCACAGATGCAGGTACATCAAGTTGATTGTGGAGCTTTAATCCGCTGTTTCTGAGGCTGCTGGGATTGATTTCCCTTTCTCTTCTTTGTTCTCACAGCTCACAGGGGCTCAGCTTTGGATTTCGCCCTGCCTCTGCGTGTAGGTCCCTGGAGGGCGTCTGTTTTTTGCTCAGACAGGACGGGGTTAAAGGAGCCGCTGATTCGGGGGCTCTGGCTCACTCAGGCCGGGGGGGAGGGAGGGGCACTGCGTGCGGGGCGGGCCTGTGGCGGCAGAGGCCGGCATGACGTTGCACCAGCCTGAGGCCCACCGTGCGTTCTCCCAGGGAAGTTGTCCCTGTATCCCGGGAACCTGGCAGTGGCGGGCTGCACAGGCTCTGCAGAAGAGTGGTGTGGAGAGTGACCTGTGCTCGCACACAGGCCCCTTGGTGGCGGCAGCAGCAGCCTTAGCGTCTCCCGCCCGTCCCTGGGCTCCGTGCTTTTAGCCGTGGCTCGCGCCCGTCTCTGGAGTTCGCACTTTTAGCTGCGGCTCGCGCCCGTCTCTGGAGCTCCTTTAAGCAGCGCTCTTAAACCCCTCTCCTCGTGCACCAGGAAACAAAGAGGGAAGAAAAAGTCTCCTGTCTCTTCGGCAGGTGCAGACTTTTCCCTGGACTCCCTCCCGGCTAGCCGTGGTGCACTAACCCCTTCAGGCTATGTTCAAGCCGCCAACCCCAGTCCTCTCCCTGTGCCAAGAAATATAATTTTAGAGCATTTCTGTCACCACAGAAAGATCCTGATGGACATTTGCAGTCACGTCCCTTTCCCAGTCCAAGCCCCAAACAATTACTAACAATTCTGCCTCTATAAAATTTCATTTTCTGAACATTTCATCTAAGTGGAATAAAATAATTTTGGACAGTTTTCATCTGGCTTTTATGTAGCAGACTATTTTAGAAGTTTATATATGTTGTAGCATCTATCATTACATAACTCTTCTTCATAACAGAATGGCAGTTCATTGTGCAGATATACCACACTTCTTTTATCCATTTACAAATAGAGTTGAATATTTGTGCTGTTTTCAATTTTTGGCTATTATGAGCTAAACACATAGAAATATTTGTGTGGAAATATATCCATTTCTCTTGAGTACATGCCTAGGTGTGGAAATGTTGGGTCATGTGGTAGATCAATGATTGACTTTTTTAGAAAATGTCAATTTGGTACTCATCGCGATTTTATTTATTATTATTATTATTATTATTATTATTATTATTTTGCAGTACGCGGGCCTCTCTGTTGTGGCCTCTCCCATTGCAGAGCAGAGGCTCCTGACGTGCAATCTCAGCGAAATGGCTCATGGGACCAGCCGCTACACGGCATGTGGGATCTTCCCGACCAGGGCACGAATCCGTGTCCCCTGCATCGGCAGGCATACTCTCAACCACTGCACCAACAGGGAAGCCCTACTTTTATTTTTTTAACAACTTTATTGGAGTATAATTGCTTTACAATGGTGTGTTAGTTTCTGCTATATAACAGAGTGAGTCAGTTATACATATACATATGTTCCCATATCTCTTCCTTCTTGCATCTCCCTCCCTCGACCCTCCCTATCCCAACCCTCTAGATGGTCAAAACCCACCGAGCTGAAATCCCTGTGCCATGCGGCTGCTTCCCACTAGCTATCTATTTTACGTTTCGTAGTGTATATATGTCCATGCCACTCTATCACTTTGTCACAGCTTACCCTTCCCCCTCCCCATATTCTCAAGTTTATTCTCTAGTAGGTCTGTGTCTTTATTCCCGTCTTACCCCTAAGTTCTTCATGACTATTTTTTTCTCCTTAGATTCCATATATATGTGTTAGCATACAGTGTTTGTTTTTCTCTTCCTGACTTACTTCACTCTGTATGACAGCGTCTATGTCCATCCACCTCACTACAAATAACTTAATTTCGTTTCTTTTTATGGCTGAGTAATATTTCATCGTATATATGTGCCGTATATTCTTTATCAATTCATCTGATGATAGACATTTAGGTTGCTTCCATGTTCTGGCTATTGTAAATAGAGCTGCAATGAACATTTTGGCACATGACTCTTTTTGAATTATGGTTTTCTCAGGGTATATGCCCAGTAGTGGGATTGCTAGGTCATATGGTAGTTCTATTTGTAGTTTCTTAAGAAACGTCCATAGTGTTTTCCATAGTGGCTGTATCAATTTACATTCCCATCAGCAGTGCAAGAGTGTTCCATTTTCTCCACAACCTCTCCAGCACTTATTGTTTCTAGATTTTTGATGATGGCCATTCTGACTGGTGTGAGATGATATCTCATTGTAGTTTTGATTTGCATTTCTCTAATGATTAATGATGTTGAGCATTCTTTCATGCGTTTGTTGGCAATCTGTATATCTTCTTGGGAGAAATGTCTATTTAGGTCTTCTGTCCATTTTTGGATTGGGTTGTTTGTTCTTTCTTATTGAGCTGCATGAGCTGCTTGTAAATTTTGGAGATTAATCCTTTGTCGGTTGCTTCATTTGCAAATATTTTCTCCCATTTTGAGGGTTGTCTTTTGATCTTGTTTATGGTTTACTTTGCTGTGCAAAAGCTTTGAAGTTTCATTAGGTCCCATTTGTTTATTTTTGTTTTTATTTCCATTTCTCTAGGAGGTGAGTCCAAAAGGGTCTTGCTGTGATTGATGTCATAGAGTGTTTTGCCTATGTTTTCCACTAGGAGTTTGATAGTTTCTGGCCTTACATTTAGATACTTAATCCACTTTGAGCTGATTTTTGTGTATGGTGTTAGGGAGTGTTCTAATCTCATACTTTTACATATACCTGCCCAGTTTTCCCAGCACCATTTATTGAAGAGGCTGTCTTTTCTCCACTGTATATTCTTGCCTGCTTTATCAAAGATAAGGTGACCATATGTGTGTGGGTTTATCTCTCGGCTTTCTGTCCTGTTCCATTGATTTATATTACTCTTTTTTTTCCAGTACCATACTGTCATGATTACTGTAGCTTTGTAGGATAGTCTGAAGTCAGGGAGACTGATTCCTCCAGCTGCATTTTTCATTCCCAATATTGCTTTTGATCTTCAGGGTCTTTTGTGTTTCCATACAAATTATGAAATTTTTTGTTCTACTTCTGTGAAAAATGCCAGTGGTAATTTGATAGGGATTGCATTCAATCTGTAGATTGTTTTGTGTAGTAGAGTCATTTTCACAATGTTGATTCTTCCAATCCAATAACATGGCATATGTCTCCATCGATTTGTATCATCTTTAATTTCTTTCATCAGTGTCTTATAATTATCTGCATACAGGTCTTTTGTCTTCTTAGGTAGGTTTATTCCTAGATATTTTATTCCTTTGGTTGCAGTTGTAAATGGGAGTGTTTTCTTAATTTCACTTTCAGATTTTTCATCATTAGTGTATAAGAATGCAAGAGATTTCTGTGCATTAATTTTGTATCCTGCTACTTTACCAAATTCATTGATTAGCCCCAGTAGTCTTCTGGTAGCATCTTTGGGATTCTCTATGTATAGCATCATGGCATCTGCAAACAGTGAGAACTTTACTTCTTCTTTTCCGATTTGGATTCCTTTTATTTCCTTTTTTTCTCTGATTGCTGTGGCTAAAACTTCCAAAACTATGTTGAATAAGAGAGGTGAGAGTGGGCAAACTTGTCTTTTTCCTGATCTTAGTGGACATGCTTTCAGTTTTTCACCATTTAGGATGATGTTGCCTGTGGGTTTGTCATATATGGCCTTCATTATATTGAGGAAAGTTCGCTCTCTGCCTACTTTCTGCAGGGTTTTTATCATAAATGGGTGTTGAATTTTGTCGAAAGCTTTCTCTGCATCTATTGAGATGATCATATGGTTTTTCTCATTCAATTTGCTAATATGGTGTATTACGTTGTTTGATTTGTATATATTGAAGAATCCTTGCATTCCTGGAAAAAACCCAACTTGATCATGTTGTATGATCCTTTTAATGCACTGTTGGATTCTGTTTGCTAGTATTTTGTTGAGGATTTTTGCATCTATGTTCATCAGTGATATTGGCCTACAGTTTTCCTTCTTTGTGACATCTTTGTCTGGTTTTGGTATCAGGGAGATAGTGGCCTCGCAGAATGAGTTTGGGAATGTTCCTCCCTCTGCTATATTTTGGAAGATTTTGAGAAGGATACGTGTTTGCTCTTCTCCAAATGTTTGATGGAATTCGCTTGTGAAGCCATCTGGTACTGGGCATTTGTTTGTTTGAAGATTTTTAATCACAGTTTCAATTTCAGTGCCTGTGATTGGTCTGTTTATATATATATATATATTTTGCTGTATGTGGGCCTCTCACTGTTGTTGCCTCTCCCGTTGTGGAGCACAGGCTCCGGACGCACAGGCTCAGCGGCCATGGCTCACGGGCCAAGCCGCTCCATGGCATGTGGGATCTTCCCAGACCGGGGCATGAGCCTGTGTCCCCTGCATCGGCAGGCGGACTCTCAACCACTGTGCCACCAGGGAAGCCCTGGTCTGTTCATATTTTCTATTTCTTCCTGGTTCAGTCTCGGCAGGTTGTGCATTGCTAAGGATTTGTCCATTTCTTCCATGTTGTCCATTTTATTGGCATAGAGTTGCTTGTAGTAATCTCTCATGATCTTTAATATTTCTGCAGTGTCACTTGTTACTACTTCTTTTTGTATTCTAATTGTATTGAGTTGTGTCTTGTCTCTTTTTTTCTTGATGAGCCTGGCTAATGGTTTAACAATTTTGTTTATCTCTTCAAAGAACCTGCTTTTAGTTTTATCGATCTTTGCTATCATTTCTTCATTTCTTTTTCATTTATTTCTGATGTGATATTTATGATTTCTTTTCCTCTGCAAAGTTGGGGTTTTTTTGTTCTTCTTTCCCTAATTTCTTTAGGTGGAAGGTTAGGTTGTTTATTTGAGACGTTTCCTGCTTCTTAGGGTAGGATTGTATTGATATATACTTCCCTCTTTGAACTGCTTTTGCTGCATCTCATAGGTTTTGGGTCATCCTGTCTCACTTGTTATTTGTTTCTAGGTATTTTTTGATATCCTCTTTAATTTCTTCAGTGATCACTTCGTTATAAAGTAGTGTATTGTTTAGCCTCCATGTGTTTGTATTTTTACAGATGTTTTCCTCTAATTGATATCAGTCTCATAGCATTGAGGTCGGAAAAGATACTTGCTACAATTTCAGTTTTCTTAAATTTACCAAGGCTTAATTTGTGACCCAAGATATGATCTATCCTGGAGAATGTTCCATGAGCACTTGAGAAAAATGTGTATTCTGTTGTTTTCGGATGGAATGTCCTATAAATATCAATTAACTCCACCTTGTTTAATGTATCATTTATAGCTTGTGTTTCCTTATTTATTTTCATTTTGGATGATCTATTCATTGGTGAAAGTGGGGTGTTAAAGTCCCCTAATATGAATATGTTACTGTCGATTTCCCCTTTTATGGCTGTTAGTATTAGACTTATGTATTGAGGTGCTCCTATATTGTGTGCATAAATATTTACAATTGTTATATCTTCTTCTTGGATCTATCCTTTGATCATTATGTAGTGTCCTCCTTTGTCTCTTTTAATAGCTTTTATTTTAAAGTTTATTTTGTCTGATATGAGAATTGCTACTCCAGCTTTCTTTTTATTTCCATTTGCATGGAATATCTTTTTCCATCCCTTCGCTTTCAGTCTGTAGGTTCCCTAGCTCTGAAGTGGATCTCTTGTAGAGAGCATATATATGGGTCGTGTTTCTGTATCCATTCAGTCAGTCCTTGTCTTTTGGTGGGAGCATTTAATCCATTTACTTTTAAGGTAATTATCAATATGTATGTTCCTATTCCCATTTTATTAATAGTTTTGGTTTTTTTTTATTGTAGGTGTTTTCCTTCTCTTGTGTTTCTTACCTAGAGAAGTTCCTTTAGCATTTGTTGTAAAGCTGGTTTGGTGTTGCTGAACTCAGTCAGCTTTTGCTTGTCTGTAAATGTTTTAATTTCTCCATCAAATCTGAATGAGATCCTTGCTGGGTAGAGTAATCTGGTTTCCAGGTTTTTCTCCTTCATCACTTTAAATATGTCCTGCCAGTCCCTTCTGGCTTGCAGAGTTCTGCTGTATGTTCAGCTGTTAACCTTATAGGGATTCCCTTGTGTGTTATTTGTTGATTTTCCCTTGCTGCTTTTAATATGTTTTCTTTGTATTTAATTTTGACAGTTTGATTAATATATGTCTTGGCATGTTTCTCCTTGGATTTATCCTGTATGGGGCTCCCTGTGCTTCCTCTACTTGATTAAGTATTTCCTTTCCCGTATTAGGGATGTTTTCAACTATAATATCTTCAAATATTTTCTCATCCCTTTCTTTTTCTCTTCTTCTTCTGGGACCCTTATAATTCGAATGTTGGTGCATTAAATGTTGTCCCAGAGATCTCTGAGACTGTCCTCAGTTCTTTTCAATCTTTTTTCTTTATTCTGCTCTTCAGTAGTTATTTCCACTATTTTATCTTCCAGGTCACTTATCCGTTCTTCTGCCTCAGTTATTCTGCTATTGATCCCATCTACAGTATTTTTAATTTCATTTACTGTGTTGTTCATCATTGCTTGTTTCCTCTTTAGTTCTTCTAGGTCCTTGTTAAATGTTTCTGACATTTTCTGTATTCTATTTCCAAGATTTTGGATCATCTTGACTATCATTATTCTGGATTCTTTTTCAAGTAGACTGCCTATTTCTTCCTCATTTGTTAGGGCTAGTGGGTTTTTATCTTGATCCTTCATTGGTTGTCTGTTTTTCTGTCTTCTCATTTTGCTTATCTTCCTGTGTTTGGGGTTTCCTTTTTGCAGTCTGCAGGTTCGTATTTCCCGTTGCTTTTGGTGTCTGTCCCCAGTTGCTAAAGTTGGTTTAGTGGGTTGTGTAGGCTTCCTGGTGGAGGGTACTAGTGCCTGTGTTCTGGTGGATGAGGCTGCATCTTGTCTTTCTGGTCGGCAGGTCCACATCTGGTGGTGCGTTTTGGGGTGTCTGTGCCCTTGTTATTATTTTAGGCAGCCTCTCCGCTAATGGGTGGGGTTGTGTTTCTGTCTTGCTTGTTGTTTGGCATAAGGTGTCCAGCAATGTAGCTTTCTGGTCATTGAGTGAATCTGGGTCTTGGTGTTGAGATGGAGATCTCTGGGAGATTTTCATCATTTGATATTATGTGGAGCTTGGAGGTCTCTTGTGGACCAGTGTCTGGAAGTTTGTTCCCCCTGCTCAAAGGCACAGCACTGACTCCTGGCTTCAGCACCAAGAGCGCATCCTCCACACGGCTCAGAATAATAGGGATAAAATGTTGAAAGAAAGAAATAAAAATCATAAAATAAAATAAAGTTTTTAAAATAAAAAATAAAACAATTGTTAAGAAAAATATTTGTTTTAAAGTGAAAAAAAACAACAAAACTGAGAAACAAACAAACAGAAAATGGATAGACAGAGCCCTAGGACAAATGGTGAAAGCAAAGCTATACAGACAAAATCTCACACAGAAGCATGTACATAGACACTCACAAAAAGGGGAAAAGGGGAAAAAATAATATATCTTTCTCCCGAAGTCCACCTCCTCAATTTGGGATGATTCATTGTCTATTCAGGTGTTCCACAGATGCAGAGTACATCTAGTTGAGTGTGAAGCGTTAATCCGCTTCTCCTGAGGCTGCTGGTAGAGATTTCCCTTTCTCTTCTTTTTTCGCACACTTCCCGGGGTTCAGCTTTGGATTTAGCTCCACCTCTGTGTGTAGGTTGCCAGAGGGCATGTGTTCTTCATTCAGATAGGATGGGGTTAGAGGAGCATCTGATTTGGGGGCTCTGTCTCACTCAGACCAGGGTGAGGGAGGGGCACGGAGTGCAGGGCGAGCCTGTGGTGGCAGAGCCCAGTGCCACGTTGCACCAGCCTGAGGTGTGCGAGTGTTCCCCAGGGGAAGTTGTCCCTGGATCACGGGACCCTGGCAGTGGCGGGCTGCACAGGCTCCCGGGAGGGGAGGTGTGTATAGTGACTTGTGCTCGCACACAGGCTTGTTGGTGGTGGCAGCCGCGGCCTTAGCGTCTCATGCCCATCTCTGGGGTGCGCACTGTTAGCCGCGGTTCCCGCCTGTCTCTGGAGCTCCTTTAAGCAGCGCTCTTAATCCCCTCTCTTTGTGCACCAGGAAACAAAGAGGCAAGAAAAAGTCTCTTGCCTCTTCTGCAGGTCCATACTTTTTCCTGGACTCCCTCCCGGCTAGCCTTTGTGCACTAACCCCTTCAGGGTGTGTTCACGCCGCCAGTCCTCTCCCTGCAATCCGACCGAAGCCTGAACCTCAGGTCCCAGCCCCCGCCCACCCCAGCGGTGAGTAGACAAGCCTCTCGGGCTGGTGAGTGCTTGTCGGCACCCATCCTGTGTGCGGGAATCTCTCCGGTTTGCCCTCCACACCCCTGTTGTTGTGCTCTCCTCCACGACTCCAAAGATTTCCCCCCTCATCGTGATTTTGGTTTGCATTTTCCTAATGGCTAATGATGTTGAATGCTATTTCCAAGGCTTATTGGCCATTCACATATTGTCTCTGGTAAAATTTACTTCAAAATCGTCTGCTGATTATTCCACTATATGATTTGACAACAATTTCAATTATTAATTAATTTTTTATTGAGGTATAATTGACACAAAACATTATATTAGTTTCAGGTATACAGCATGATGATTTGATATTTATATACATTGTAATGGTAAAATGATTACTTTCCATAATAACTCTGGTTAACATCCATCATCCTATTTTATATATATAATACATATTATATATATATATATATATATCACATCTTTTATCCATTAATTTGTCAGTAGACACAGATTGCTTTCATATATTGGCTATTGTAAACAATGCTGCAATGAACATGGGAATCCTTATATCTTTCTGACATTGTGTTTTTGCTTTGTTCTAAGAAGTGGAATTGCTGGGTTATATGGTGTTTCTATTTTTAGTTTTTTTTTTTTAATAAAACCTCTATACTGCTTTCCATGTGGCTGTACCAATTTACATTCCCTCTAACAGTGCAGAAGGGTTCCCTTTTCTCTACATCCTCACCAACACTTGTTATTTTTTGTCTTCTTGATAATAGCCATTCTGACAGGTTTGAGGTGATATCTCACTGTGGTTTTGAATTGCATTTCCCTGATAAGTAGTAATGTTGAGCATCTTTCCTTGTACTTGTTGACCATCTGTACACCATCATTGGTAAAATGATTACTCAGACCCTGTGTCCATTTCTCTCTCTCTTCCTTTTTTTTTTTTTTACTTTCTTCATTTTTTTAAAACATCATTTTTGGAGTATAATTGCTTTACAATGTTGTGTTAGTTTCTGCTGTACAACAAAGTGAATTAGCTATATGTATACATATATCCCCATATCCCCTCCCTCTTATGTCTGCCTCCCACCCTCCGTATCCTAACCCTCTAAGTGGTCACAAAGCACCGAGTTGATTCCCCTGTGTGATGCAGCTGCTTCCCACTAGCTATCTATTTTATATTTGGTAGTGTATATACGTCAATGCTACTATCTTACTTCATCCCAGCTTACACTTCTCCCTCCCTTTGTCCTCAAGTCCATTCTCTATGTCTGTGTCTTTATTCCTGTCCTGCCCCTAGGTTTGTCAGAACCGTTTTTTTTTAGATTCCATATATATGTGTTAGCATACGGTATTTGTTTTTCTTTTTCTGACTTACTTCACTCTGTATGACAGTCTCTATGTCCATCCACCGCACTACAAATAACTCAATTTTGTTTCTTTTTATGGCTGAGTAATATTCCATTGTATATATGTGCCACATCTTCTTTATCCAGTCATCTGTTGATGGACACTTAGGTTACTTCCATGCTCTAGCTATTGTAAATAGTGCTGCAATGAACATTGTGGTACATGACTCTTGTTGAATTATGGTTCTCTCAGGGTATATGCCCAGTAATGCAATTGCTAGGTCATATGATAGTTCTATTTTTAGTTTTTAAAAGAATCTCCAAAATGTTCTCCATTGTTTTGTTTTCTTGCTACTGAATTATATGAGTTCTTCATATGTTTTGGATATTAACCCTTTTATTATATATATATGATTTGCAAATATTTTCTCACATTTGTTAAGTTGCCTTTTGCATTTTGTTGATGGTTTAACAATTTTTAAGTGACTCAACTTTATTCAGCATTTTGAAAGTGTCCAAGATAATTTCCAAAGATTCAGCACTATATTTTTGAGTTGGTTTCATACACAGTTTTATTATATAAAACAATAAGTAAAGACGGAAGATATAGAAGTTGAAAACAACATACAGGTGACTCATGGAAGGCATATAATTCAATTTGTGGGAAAAGAAGTATCTTGACCATACTAAAGCACAGCTTAGGAGCTATAAACATCAGGAAATATGTTAAGGACAGATCATTTAAGACAACCTCTTCTGTAAATTCAGGATGTTTTACCTTAAGAGTCATGACTACCAGCATATCAAGGAACTCCTATTGAAATCTTGAGAAATCTTGCCATAGCTAAGATCACTTTGTCTCAATTTTCTGTTAAACATTGTCACTGCCAATTCACACATCCTGTTCCAGCAGTAGTCTAATATCTATACTACTTTAAGTTTTTCTCCCCTAACCTAGTTTGCACTGTTTCACTCCCTCTCACATCTTTCATTTGTTTTTCTTGGAAATCTATTTTATGATCAACAAATTCCACAGTATCCTTTAGTTCTTCTGTAACTATTCTGTCTACCTTATATTTTAACTGACGCCTGACTCTTACTTGGAGATATCATAACTTCTAGCATTTTATTCAAGTTTAAACATTTTTACTATTAGATTTGATAAATGCAAAATTTTCAAAATGCTATGAGAACTTCTAAACTTCAATTACTTCAATTGCTGTTCTATGTATGGATGGGCCAGCAGTAACTTGTGGACCACACTTTGAGTAGCATTGGGTTATCACATATGTGGAATCTAAAAAATAAAACAAACAAATGTATATAGCAAAACAGAAATGGACCCACAGATATGAAAATAAATTAGTGGTTACCAGTAGGGAGAGGAAGGAGGAGGCACAATATAGGGGTATGGGATTAAGAGATGTAACTACTATGTACAAAACAGATAAGGAACAAGGATATATTGTATAGCACAGGGAATTATAGCCATTATCTTGTAACAACTTATAATGGAGTATAAACTATTAGTAAAAATACTGAATCACTATGCTGTGCATCTGAAATGAATATATTGGAAATAAACTGTACTTCAATAAAAAATAAAAATAAACAAATTTAAAACTTCACTTTTAGAATTTTGTAATAATTATAGATTCACTGGAAGTTGCAGAGAACTGTACCAAAGTGTCACATTCATTCTTCACTCAGACTCGCCTAATGTTAAAATTTTGACAGAGTGATGTCCCCAAAATGACAACACAGGTTATTCTCAACTTTTATCCGCTTCACAAGAAGGACAACTAACAACTATTCAGGGACAACATTTCACAGAAAACACTAGGGGTGAAACTGAAGCTCTTACTTGCATCACAGAAACCAAGACAGACCACATGAGAAGGGTCAGAGGAGTGGCCACATGTTAATGGCATTACCCTCTCCTAGGCCAGTACAATTTCACAATGAGAGGCCTCTCCTGAGCACATGGACCTCAGTGACAGAGATCCCATGGTAGACATCCAGCTAATCGAGCATTGTAGGTCACTTCGTGGGAGCCCCAACTCAAATTTCTCTTCATGGGGATCATGGGGTAATCCACAGTTTTTTGTTTTTGTTTTTTGCCTATCACAATTACAATTGATCACAATTTTCTGCTTCTCAATGCCATCATCTATGAACTGAGGATGATACTTATAATCCCTAAGATGACTCTGAAACTGAAGAATAGTGATGCCAATGGAAAATACTACTTTTATTTTTTTAATTCTTTATTAGAGTATAATTCCTTTACAATGCTGTGTTAGTTTCTGCTTTATAAAAAAGTGAATAAGTTATACATATGTTCCCATATCTCTCCCTCTTGCATCTCCCGCCCTCCCACCCTCCCTATCCCACCCCTCCAGGTGGTCACAAAGCACAGAGCTGATCTCCCTGTGCCATGCGGCTGCTTCCCACTAGCTATCTACCTTACGTGTGGTAGTGTATATATATATCCATGCCTCTCTCGTTCTTTGCACAGATTACACTTCCCCCTCCCTATATACTCAAGTCCATTCGCAAGTAAACTGTGTCTTTATTCCTGGCTTAACCCTAGGTTCTTCATGACATTTTTTAAAAAATTCGATATATATGTGTTAGCATATGGTATTTATCTTTCTCTTTCTGACTTACTTCACTCTGCATGACAGACTCTAGGTCTATCCACCTCATCACAAATAGCTCAGTTTCGTTTCTTTTTATGGCTGACTAATATTCCATTGCATATATGTGACACATCTTTTTTTTCCATTCACCTGATGATGGACACATAGGTTGTTTCCATGTCAAGGATATTGTAAATAGAGTTGCAATGAACATTTTGGTACATGACTATTTTGGAATCATGGTCGTCTCACGGTATATGATCAATAGTGGGATTGCTGGGTCATATGGTAGCTCTATATGTAGTATCTTAACGAACCTCCATACTGTTCTCCATAGTGGCTGAACCAATTCATATTCCCACCAGCAGTGCAAGAGTGTTCCCTTTTCTCCACACCCTCTCCAGCATTTATTGTTTCTAGATTTTTTTGATGATGGCCATTCTGACTGGTGTGAGATGATATCTCATTGTAGTTTTGATTTGCATTTCTCTAATGATTAATGATGTTGAGCATTCTTTCATGTGTTTGTTGGCAGTCTGTATATCTTCTTCGGAGAAATGTCTATTTAGGTCTTGCGCCCATTTTTGGATTGGGTTTTTTGTTTTATTGTTACTGAGCTGCATGAGCTGCTTATAAATTTTGGAGATTAATCTTTGTCAGTTTCTTCATTTGCAAATATTCTCTCCCATTCTGAGGGTTGTCTTTTGGTCTTGATTATGGTTTCCTTTGCTGTGCAAACGCTTTGAAGGTTCATTAGGTCCCATTTTTTATATTTGTTTTTATTTCCATTTCTCTAGGAGGTGGGTCAAAAAGGATCTTGCTGTGATTTATGTAATAGAGTGTTCTGCCTGTGTTTTCCTGTAAGGGTTTTAATGGTCTCTGGCCTTACATTTAGGTCTTTAATCCATTTTGAGCTTATTTTTGTGTATGGTGTTAGGGAGTGATCTAATCTCATACTTTTACATGTACCTGTCCAGTTTTCCCAGCAACACTTATTGAAGTGGCAGTCTTTCTCCACTGTACATTTTTTCTGTCTTTATCAAAGATAAGGTGACCATATGTGCGTGGGTTTATCTCTGGGCTTTCTATCCTGTTCCATTGATCTATCTTTCTGTTTTTGTGCCAGTACCATACTTTCTTGATTACTGTAGCTTTGTAGTATAGTCTGAAGTCAGGTAACCTGATTCCTCCAGCTCCATTTTTCGTTCTCAAGATTGCTTTAGCTATTCAGGATCTTTTGTGTTCCCATACAAATTGAGAAATTTTTTGTTCTAGTTCTGTGAAAAATGCCAGTGGTAGTTTGATAGGGATTGCATTGAATCTGTAGATTGCTTTGGGTACTAGAGTCATTTTCACAATGTTGATTCTTCCAATCCAAGAACATTGTATATCTCTCCATCTATTTGTATCATCTTTAATTTCTTTCATCAGTGTCATAATTTTCTGCATACAGGTCTTTTGTCTCCTTAGGTAGATTTATTCCTAGATATTTTATTCTTTTTGTTGCAATGGTAAATGGGAGTGTTTTGTTGATTTCACTTTCAGATTATTCATCATTAGTGTATAGGAATGCAAGAGATTTCTGTGCATTAATTTTGTATCCTGCTACATTACCAAATTCATTGACTAGCTCTAGCAGTTTTCTGGTAGCATCTTTAGGATTCTCTTTATAATATCATGTCATCTGCAAACTGTGATAGGTTTACTTCTTCTTTTCCGATTTGGATTCCTTTTATTTCCTTTTCTTCTCTGATTGCTGTGGCTAAAACTTCCAAAACTATGTTGAATAAGAGTGCTGAGAATGGACAACCTTGTCTTGTTCCTGATCTCAGTGGAAATGCTTTCAGTTTTTCCTCATTGAGGACGATGTTGGCTGTGGGTTTGTCATATATGGCCTTTATTATGTGGAGTAAAGTACCCTCTATGCCTACTTTCTGCAGGGATTTTATCATAAATAGGTGTTGAATTTTGTCAAAAGATTTCCCTGGATCTATTGAGATGATCATATGGTTTTTCTCCTATTTGTTTATATGGTTTATCACATTGATTGATTTGTGTATATTGAAGAATCCTTGCATTCCTGGAATAAACCACACTTGATCATGCTATATGATCCTTTTAATGTGCTGTTGGGTTCTGTTTGCTAGTATTTTGTTGAGGATTTTTGCATCTATGTTCATCAGTGATATTGGCCTGTAGTTTTCTTTCTTTGTGACATCCTTGTCTGGTTTTGGTATCAAGGTGATGGTGACCTCACAGAATGAGTTTGGGAGTATTCCTCCCTCTGCTATATTTTGGAAGAGTTTGAGAAGGATAGGTGTTAGTTCTTCTATAAATGTTTGATAGAATTCGCCTGCGAAGCCATCTGGTCCTGGGCTTTTGTTTGTTGGAAGATTTTTAATCACAGTTTCAACTTCAGTGCTTGTGATTGGTCTGTTCATATTTTCTATTTCTTCCTGATTCAGTCTTGGCAGGTTGTGCATTTCTAAGAATTTCTCCATTTCTTCCAGGTTGTCCATTTTATTGGCATAGAGTTGCTTGTAGTAATCTCTCATGATCCTTTGTATTTCTGCAGTGTCAGTTGTTACTTCTCCTTTTTCATTTCTAATTCTATTGATTTGAGTCTTCTCCCTTTTTTTCTTGATGAGTCTGGCTAATGGTTTATCAATTTTGTTTATCTTCTCAAAGAACCAGCTTGTAGTTTTATTGATATTTGCTATCGTTTCCTTCATTTCTTTTTCCTTTATTTCTGATCAGATTTTTATGATTTTTTTCCGTCTGCTAACTTTGGGGTTTTTTTTTTGTTGTTCTTCTTCTTTCTGTAATTGTTTTAGGTGCCAAGTTAGGTTGTTTATTCGAGATGTTTCCTGTTTCTTAACGTAAGATTGTATTGCTATAAACTTCCCTCTTAGAACTGCTTTTGCTGCATTCTATAGGTATTGGGTCGTCGTGTCTCCATTGTCATTTGTTTCTTGGTACTTTTTGATTTCCTCTTTTATTTATTCAGTGATTACTTCGTTATTAAGTAGTGTATTGTTTAGCCTCCACGTGTTTGTATTTTTTACCGATCTTTTCCTATAATTCATATCTAGTCTCATAGCGTGGTCAGAAAAGATACTTGAAACAATTTCAATTTTCTTAAATTAACCAGGGCTTGATTTGTGACCAAAGATATGAACTATCCTGGAGAATGTTCCATGAGCCCTTGAGAAAAATTTGTATTCTGTTATTTTTGGATGGAATGTCCTATAAATATTGATTATGTCCATCTTTTTAATGTATAATTTAAAGCTTGTGTTTCCTTTTTTATTTTCATTTTGGATGATCTGTTCATTGGTGAAATTGGGGTGCTATAGTTCCCTACTATGAATGTGTTACTGTCGATTTCCCCTTTTATGGCTGTTAGTATTTGCCTTATGTATTGAGGTGATCCTATGCTGGGTGCATAAATATTTACAATTGTTATATCTTCTTCTTGGATCGATCCCTTGATCATTATGTAGTTTCCTTCTTTGTCTCTTTTAATAGTCTTTATTTTACAGTTTATTTTGTCTGATATGAGTATTGCTACACCAGCTTTCTTTTGGTTTCCATTTGCATGGAATATATTTTTCCATCTCCTTACTTTCAGTCTGTATGTGTCTCTAGGTCTGAAGTGGGTCTCTTGTTGACAGCATATATATGGGTCTTGTTTTTGTACCCATTCAGCCAATCTGTGTCTTTTGGTGGGAGCATTTAATCCATTTACATTTAAGGTAATTATCTATATGTATGTTCCTTTTCCTATTTTCTTAATTGTTTTGGGTTGGTTATTTTATGTCTTTCCCTTCTCTTGTGTTTCTTGCCTAGAGAAATTCCTTTGGCATCTGTTGTAAAGCTGGTTTGGTGGTGCTGAACTCTCCCAGCCTTTGCTTGTCTGTAAATGTTTTAATTTCTCCATCAAACATGAATGAGATCCTTGCTGGGTAGAGTAATCGTGGTTACAGGCTTTTCTCCTTCATCACTTTAAATATCCTGCCACTCCTTTCTGCCTTGCAGAGTTTCTGCTGAAAGATCAGCTGTTAACCTTATGGGGATTCCCTTGTGTGCTATTTGTTGTTTTTCCCTTGCTGATTTTAATATGTTTTCTTTGTATTTAATTTTTGACAGTTTGATTAATACATGTCTTGGCGTATTTCTCCTTCAATTTATCCTGTATGGCACTCTCTGTGCTTCCTGGACTTGATTAATTATTTCCTTTCCCATATAAGGGAAGTTTCAACTATAATCTCTTCAAATATTTTCTCAGTCCCTTTCTTTTTCTCTTCTTCATCTGGGACCCTTATAATTCAAATGTTGTTGCATTAAATGTTGTCCCAGTGGTCTCTGAGACTGTCCTCAGTTCTTTTCATTCTTTTTTCTTTATTCTGCTCTGCAGTAGTTATTTCCACTATTTTATCTTCCAGGTCACTTATCCGTTCTTCTGCCTCTTTTAATCTGCTATTGATCCCATCTAGAGTATTTTTAATTTCATTTATTGTGTTGCTCATTGTTGCTTGTTTCATCTTTAGTTCTTCTATGTCCTTGTTAATTATTTCTTGCGTTTTGTCTATTCTATTTCCAAGAATTTGGATAACCTTTACTATCATTATTCTGAATTCTCTTTCAGGTAGACTGCCTATTACCTCTTCATTTGTTAGGTCTGGTGGGTTTTTATCTTGCTCCTTCATCTGCTGTGCGATTTTCTGTCTTCTCAGTTTGCTTATCTTACTGGGTTTGGTGTCTCCTTTCTGCAGGCTGCATGTTCGTAGTTCCCATAGTTTTTGGTCTCTGTCCACAGTGGCTAAGTTTGGTTCAGTGGATTGGGGAGGCATCCTGGTGGAGGGAACTAGTGCCTGTGTTCTGTTGGATGAGGCTCCATCTTGTTTTCTGGTGGGCAGTCCATGTCTGGTGGTGTGTTTTGGGGGTGTTTGTAGACTTATTATGATTTTAGGCAACCTCTCTGCAAATGGGTGGGTTTGTGTTTCTCCCTTGCTAATTGTTTCACCTAGGATGTCCAGCACTGTAGCTTGCTGGTCGTTGAGTGAACCTGGGTGCTGGTGTTGAGGTGGAGATCTCTGGGAGATTTTCGCCATATGATATTATGTGGAGCTGTGAGGTCTCTTGTGGAGCAGTGTT
Source organism: Lagenorhynchus albirostris (assembly GCF_949774975.1). NCBI lineage: Eukaryota > Metazoa > Chordata > Mammalia > Artiodactyla > Delphinidae > Lagenorhynchus > Lagenorhynchus albirostris. Next base: position 82,439,473 of record NC_083116.1, on the reverse strand, counting down.
CTGAAGGTGGCTGTCCCACCTCAGAAGCATAGCACTGACTCCTGGCTGCAGCACCAAGAGCCTTTCATCCACACAGCTCAGAATAAAGGGTAGAAAAAGTAGAAAGAAAGAATTAGCAGAGGACAAGGGGAAGACGGCTGAACAGTAAGACACGGAGATCACTTTCCTCCCCACAGGTACACCAGAATTACATCTACACGTGAAACAACTCCTACAGAACACCTACTGAATGCTGGCAGAAGACCTCAGACTTCCCCAATGGCAAGAAATTCCCCACGTACCTGGGTAGGGCAAAAGAAAAAAGAATAAACAGACACAAAATGATAGGGAAGGGACCTGCACCAGTGGGAGGGAGCTGTGAAGGAGCAAAGGTTTTCTCACAGTAGGAAGCCGCTTCGCGGGTGGAGTCTGTGGGTGGCGGAGGGGAAAGCTTCAGATCCGTGGAGGAGCATACAGCAACAGGTGTGCAGAGGGCGAAGTGGAGAGATTCCCGCATAGAGGATCAGTGCCGACCGGCACTCACAAGCCCGAGAAGCTTGTCTGCTGACACGTAGGGGTGGGCAGGGCTGGGAGTTGAGGCTCGGACTTCAGACTGAGCATAGGGAGAGGACTGAGGTTGGCTGTGTGAACACAGCTTTCAGGGGCTTAATGCACCAGAGCTAGCCGGGAGGGAGTCCGGAGAAATGTCTGGACCTGCTGAAGAGGCAAGAGACTTTTCTTCCCTCTTTTTTTCCTCGTGCGTGAGGAGAGGGGATTAAAAGCACTGCTTAAAGTAGCTCCAGAGACGGGCATGAGCCGCGGGTAACAGTGCGGACCCCAGAGACGGGCATGAGATGCTAAGGCTGCTGTTGCCACCTCCAAGAAGCCTGTGTGCGAGCACAGGTCACTATCCACACCCGATTCCGGGGAGCCTGTGCAGCTCGCCACTGCCAGGGTCCCGGGATCCAGGGACAACTTCCCCAGGAGAGTGCACGGCACGTCTCAGATTGGTGCAACGTCACGCCGGCCTCGGCCACCAGAGGTGCGCCCTGCACCCCGTACCCCTCCCTCCCGCCTGCCTGAGTGATCCGGAGTCCCCAAAGCAGCTGCGCCTTTAACCCCGTCCTGTCTGTGAGAAGAACAGATGCTCTCAGGCGACCTACATGCAGAAGCGGGGACAAATCCGAAGCTGACACCCGGGAGCTGTGAGAACAGAGAAGAGAAAGGGAAATCTCTCCCAGCATCCTCAGAAGAAGCGGATTAAAGCTCCAAAATCAACTTCATGTACCCTGCATCTGTGGAATATAAGAATACAAAACGAATCATCCCAAATTGAGGAGTTGGACTTTGAGAGCAAGATTTCGTATTTTTTCCAATTTTCCTCTTTTTGTGTGTGTATTTGTATGTTTCTGTGTGAGATTTTGCCTGTATAGCTTTGTTTCCACCACTTGTCTTAGGGTTCTATCTGTCCATTTTCTTTTCCTTTAAAAAATAGTTTTCTTAATAATTATTTTTTAATAACATTAATATTATTATTTTTTTCCGGTACATGGGCCTCTCACTGTTGTGGATTCTCCCATCATGGAGCACAGGATTCGGACACACAGGCTCAGCAGCCATGGCTCATGGGCTTAGCCGCTCCACGGCATGTGGGATCTTCCAGGACTGGGGCACGAACCCATGTCCCCTGCATCGGCAACCACTGCGCCATGAGGGAAACCCAATAACATTATTTTATTTTGTTTTATTTTATTTTATTTTATTTTATCTTATTTTATCTTCTTTCTTTCTTTCTTTCTTTCTTTCCTTCCCTCCTTCCTTCCTTCCTTCCTTCCTTTATTCCTCCCTCCCTCCCTCCTTCCCTTCTTCCTCCCTTCCTTCTTTCCTTGCTTCCTATATACCTTCCTTCCTTCTTTCCTTCCTAACTTCCTGCCTTTCTTTCTTTCTTTCCTTCTACTTTTTCTCCCTTTTATTCTGAGCCGTGTGGATAAAAGGCTGTTGGTGCTACAGCCAGGAGTCCAGGTTGTGCCTCTGAGGTGGGAGAGAAAACTTCAGGACACTGGACCACAAGAGAGCTCCCAACTCCACATAATATCAAATGGCGAAAATCTCCAAGAGATCTACATCTCAACACCAGCACCCAGCTTCACTCAACGACCAGCAAGCTACAGTGTGACACCCTATGCAAACAACTAGCAAAACAGGAACACAATCCCACCAATTGCAGAGAGGCTGTGTAAAATAAAAATAAGTCCACAGACACCCCAAAACACACCATCACACGTGGACCTGCCCAGCAGAAAGACAAGATTCCACCTCACCCACCAGAACACAGGCACTAGTCCCCTCCACAAGGAAGCCTACACAACCCACTGAACCAGCCTTAGCCACTGGGGACAGACACCAAAAACAAGGGGAACTACGAACCTGCAGCCTGCAAAAAGGAGACCACAAACACAGTAAGATAAGCAAAATGAGAAGACAGAAAAACACACAGCAGATGAAGGAGTGAAATAAAAACCCACCAGACCTAACAAATGAAGGAGTAATAGGCTGTTTACTGGAAAAAGAATTCCGAATAATGATAGTAAAGGTGATCCAAAATCTTGGAACTAGAATAGAAAAACTGCAGGAAACATTTAACAAGGACCTAAAGTATTAATATGAAACAAGCAATGATGAACAACACAATAAATGAAATTTAAAATACTCTAAATGGGATCAATAGCAGAATAACTGAGGCAGAAGAACGGAGAAGTGACCTGGAACATAAAATAGTGGAAATAACTACTGCAGAGCCAATTAAAGAAAAAACACTGAAAAGAACTGAGGACAGTCTCAGAGACCTTGGGGACAAGATTAAATGCACCAACATTTGACTTATAGGGGTTCCAGAAGAAGAAGGGAAAAAGAAACGGACTGAGAAAATATTTGAAGAGATTATAGTTGAAAACTTCCCTAATATGGGAAAGGAAATAGTTAATCAAATCCAGGAAGCACAGAGACTCCCATACAGTGTAAATCCAAGGACAAATATGCCAAGACATATATTAATCAAACTGTCAAAAATTAAGTACAAAGAAAACATATAAAAGCAGCAAAGGAAAAACAACATATAACATACAAGGGAATCCCCATAAGGTTAACAGCTGATCTTTCTGCAGAAACTCTGCAAGCCAGAATGGAATGGTAGGACATATTTAAAGTAATGAAGGAGAAAAACCTGCAACCATGATTACTCGACCCAGCAAGAATCTCATTCAGATATGATGGAGAAATTAAAACATTTACAGACAAGCAAAAGCTGAGAGAGTTCTGCACCACCAAACCAACTTTACAACAAATTCTAAAGGAATTTCTCTAGGCAAGAAAAAAAAGAGAAGGAAAAGACCTACCATAATGAACCAAAAAATTAAGATAAGGGGAACAGGAACATACATATCGATAATTACCTTAAATGTAGATGGCCTATATACTCCCACCAAAAGACAGAGATCGGCAGTATGGATACAAAAACAAGACTCATATATATGCTGTCAACAAGAGACCCATTTCAGACCTAAAGGGAGTGGAAAAAAATTCCATGCAAATGGAAATCAAGAGAAAGTTAGAGTAGCACTTCTCATATCAGACAAAATAGACTTTAAAATAAAGATGATTAGAAGAGACAAAGAAGGACACTACATAATGATCAAGGGATCGTTCCAAGAAGAAGATATAAGAAATGTAAATATTTATGCATCCAATATAGGAGCACCTCAATACATAAGGCCAATACTAACAGCCAAAAAAGGGGAAATTGACAATAACACATTCATAGCAGGGGACTTTAACACCCAACTTTCACCAATGGACAGATCATACAACATGCAAATAAATAAGGAACCCCAAGCTTTAAATGATACATTAAACAAGATCGACTTAATCGATATTTATAGGACATTCCATCCAAATAGAACAGAATACACATTTTTCTCAAGTGCTCATGGAACATTCTCCAGGATAGATCATATCTTGAGTCACAAATCAAACCTTGGTAAATTTAAGAAAATTGAAATTATATCAAGTATCTTTTCCGACCACAACGCTATGAGACTAGATATCAATTACAGGAAAAGATCTGTAAAAAATACAAACACATGGAGGCTAAACAATACACTACTTAATAATGAAGTGATCACTGAAGAAATCAAAGAGGAAATCAAAAAATACCTAGAAACAAATGACAATGGAGACACAACGACCCCAAACCTGTGGGATGCAGCAAAAGCAGTTCTAAGGGGGAAGTTTATAGCAATACAAGCCCACCTTAAGAAGCAGGAAACATCTCGAATAAACAACCTAACCTTGCACCTCAAGCAATTAGAGAAAGAAGAACAAAAAAACCCCAAAGCTAGCAGAAGGAAAGAAATCATAAAAATCAGATCAGAAATAAATGAAAAAGAAATGAAGGAAACAATAGCAAAGATCAATAAAACTAAAAGCTGGTTCTTTGAGAAGATAAACAAAATAGATAAACCACTAGCCAGACTCATCAAGAAAAAAAGGGAGAAGACTCAAATCAATAGAATTAGAAATGAAAAAGGAGACGTAACAACTGACACTGTAGAAATAAAAGAGATCATGAGAGATTACTACAAGCAACTCTATGCCAATAAAATGGACAATCTGGAAGAAATGGAAAAATTCTTAGATATGCACAACCTGCCAAGACTGAATCAGGAAGAAATAGAAAATATGAACAGACCAATCACAAGCACTGAAATTGAAACTGTGATTAAAAATCTTCCAACAAAGAAAAGCCCAGGACCAGATGGCTTCACAGGCGAATTCTATCAAACATTTAGAGAAGAGCTAACACCTATCTTTCTCAAACTCTTCCAAAATATAGCAGAGGGAGGAACACTCCCAAACTCCTTCTATGAGGCCACCATCACCTTGATACCAAAACCAGGCAAGGATGTCAGAAAGAAAGAAAACTACAGGCCAATATCACTGATGAACATAGATGCAAAAATCCTCAACAAAATACTAGCAAACAGAATCCAACAGCACATTAAAAGGATCATACACCATGATCAAGTGGGGTTTATTCCAGAAATGCAAGGATTCTTCAATATACGCAAATCTATCAATGTGATAAACCATATTAACAAACTGAAGGAGAAAAACCATATGATCATCTCAATAGATGCAGAGAAAGCTTTTGACAAAATTCAACACCCATTTATGATAAAAACCCTGCAGAAAGTAGGCATAGAGGGAACTTTCCTCAACATAATAAAGGCCATATATGACAAGCCCACAGCAAACATCATCCTCAATGGTGAAAAACTGAAAGCATTTCCACTAAGATCAGGAACAAGACAAGGTTGCCCACTCTCACCACTCTTATTTAACATAGTTTTGGAAGTTTTAGCCACAGCAATCAGAGAAGAAAAGGAAATGAAAGGAATCCAAATCGGAAAAGAAGAAGTAAAGCTGTCACTGTTTGTAGATGACATGATCCTATACATAGAGAACCCTAAAAATGCTACCAGAAAACTCTAGAGCTAATCAATGAATTTGGTAAAGTGGCAGGATACAAAATTAATGCACAGAAATCTCTGGCATTCCTATATACTAATGATGAAAAATTTGAAAGTGAAATCAACAAAAAACTCCCATTTACCATTGCAACAAAAAGAATAAAATATCTAGGAATAAACCTACCTAAGGAGACAAAAGACCTGTATGCAGAAAATTATAAGACACTGATGAAAGAAATTAAAGATGATACAAATAGATGGAGAGATATACCATGTTCTTGGATTGGAAGAATCAACATTGTGAAAATGACTCTACTACCCAAAGCAATCTATAGATTCAATGCAATCCCTATCAAACTACCACTGGCATTTTTCACAGAACTAGAACAAAAAATTTCACAATTTGTATGGAAACACAAAAGACCCCGAATAGCCAAAGCAATCTTGAGAACGAAAGAAGGAACTGGAGGAATCAGGCTCCCTGACTTCAGACCATACTACAAAGCTACAGTTATCAAGATGGTATGGTACTGGCACAAAAACAGAAAGATAGATCAATGGAACAGGATAGAAAGCCCAGAGATAACCCCATCCACATATGGACACCTTATCTTTGATAAAGGTGGCAGTAATGTACAGTGGAGAAAGGACAGCCTCTTCAATAAGTGGTGCTGGGAAAACTGGACAGGTACATATAAAAGTATGAGATTAGATCACTCCCTAACACCATACACAAAAATAAGCTCAAAATGGATTAAAGACCTAAATGTAAGGTCAGAAACTATCAAACTCTTAGAGGAGAACATAGGCAGAACACTCTATGACATAAATCACAGCAAGATCCTTTCTGACCCACCTCCTAGAGTAATGGAAATAAAAACGAAAATAAGCAAATGGGACCTAATGAAACTTCAAAGCTTTTGCACAGCAAAGGAAACCATAAACAAGACCAAAAGACAACCCTCAGAATGGGAGAAAATATTTGCAAATGAAGCAACTGACAAAGGATTAATCTCCAAAATTTACAAGCAGCTCATGCAGCTCAATAGCAAGAAAACAAACAACACAATCCAAAAATGGGCAGAAGACCTAAATAGACATTTCTCCAAAGAAGATATACAGACTGCCAACAAACACATGAAAGAATGCTCAACATCATTAATCATTAGAGAAATGCAAATCAAAACTACAATGAGATATCATCTCACACCAGTCAGAATGGCCATCATCAAAAAATGTAGAAACAATAAATGCTGGAGAGGGTGTAGAGAAAAGGGAACACTCTTGCACTGCTGGTGGGAATATGAATTGGTTCAGCCACTATGGAGAACAGTATGGAGGTTCCTTAAAAAACTACAAAGAGAACTACCATAAGACCCAGCAATCCCACTACTGGGCATATACCCTGAGAAAACCGAAATTCAAAAAGAGTCATGTACCACAATGTTCATTGCAGCTCTATTTACAGTAGCCCAGAGATGGAAACAACCTAAGTGCCCATCATCGGATGAATGGATAAAGAAGATGTGGCACATATATACAATGGAATATTACTCAGCCATAAAAAGAAACGAAATTGAGCTATTTGTAATGAGATGGATAGACCTAGAGTCTGTCATACAGAGTGAAGTAAGTCAGAAAGAAAAAGACAAATACCGTATGCTAACACATATATATGGAATTTAAGAAAAAAAATGTCATGAAGAACCTAGGGGTAATGCAGGAATAAAGACGCAGACCTCCTAGAGAACGGACTTGAGGTTATGGGGAGGGGGAAGGGTGAGCTGTGACAGGGCGAGAGAGAGTCATGGACATATACACACTAGCAAACGTAGTAAGGTAGATAGCTAGTGGGAAGCAGCCGCATGGCACAGGGATATTGGCTCGGTGCTTTGTGACAGCCTGGAGGGGTGGGATAGGGAGGGTAGGAGGGAGGGAGATGCAAGAGGGAAGAGATATGGGAACATATGTATATGTGTAGCTGATTCACTTTGTTATAAAGCAGAAACTAACACACCATTGTAAAGCAATTGTACCCCAATAAAGATGTTAAAAAAATAAAAAATAAAAAAAAAGAATCATGTACCAAAATGTTCATTGCAGCTCTGTTTACAATAGCCCGAAGATGGAAACATCCTAAGTGTCCACCATCAGATGAATGGCTAAAGAAGATGTGGCATACATATACAGTGGAATATTTCAGCCATAAAAAGAAACGAAATTGAGCTATTTGTAGTGAGGTGGATAGACTTAGAGTCTGTCATACAGAGTGAAGTATGTCAGAAAGAGAAAGAAAAATACTGTATGCTAACACATATATATGGAATTTAAGAAAAAAAACTGTCATGAAGAACCTAGGGGTAAAACAGTAATAAAGACACAGCCCTACTAGAGGATGCACTTGATGATATGGGAAGGGAGAAGCGTAAGCTGTGACAAAGCGAGAGAGTTGCATGGACATATATACACTACCAATCGTAAGATAGATAGCTAGTGGGAAGCAGCCACAAAGCACAGAGTGATCAGCTCGGTGCTTTGTGACCACCTTGAAAAGTGGGATTGGAATGGTGAAAGGGGAGAAGATGCAAGAGTGAAGAGATATGGAGACATATGTATATGTATAACTGATTCTGTTTGTTGTAAAGCAGAAACTAACACACCTTTGTGGAGCAATTATACTCCAATAAAGATGTAAAAAAAAAAAAACTACAAATAGAACTACCATATGCCCCAGCAATCCCACTACTGGGCATAAACCCTGAGAAAACCATAATTCAAAAAGAGTCATGTACCAAAATGTTCATTGCAGCTCTATTTGGACTTGAGGATATGGGGAGGGGGAAGGGTGAGCTGTAACAAAGGGAGAGAGAGACATGGACATATATACACTACCAATGGTAAGGTAGATTGCTAGTGGGAAGAAGTCGCATAGCACAGGGAGATCAGCCCGGTGCTTTGTGACCACCTAGAGGAGTGGAATAGGGAGGGTGGGAGGGTGGGAGACGCAAGACTGAAGAGATATGGAGACATATGTACATGTATAACTGATTCACTTTGTTATGAAACAGAAACTAACACACCATTGTAAAGTAATTATACTCCAATAAACATGCAGAAGAAAAAATTTTAAAAATTAAAAAATGAAGAAAAAGAATTAGTAGAAAGAAAGAAAGAAAGAAGGAAAGAAAAATAGATAAAGATAAATAAAGTAAATTAAAATATAACAGTTATTAAAATTAAAAATATTTATTAAGAAAAGAATTCAAAACAAACAAAAAGCAAGGACAGATAGAACCCTAGGACAAATGGTGGAAGCAAAGCTATGCAGAAAAAAATCTCACACAGAAGCATACACATACACTCTCACAAAAAGAGGAAAAGGGGAAAAAATAACAAACCTTGCTCTCAAAGTCCACCTCCTCAATTTGGGATGATTCAGTGTCTAAAGGACGGAAGGAAGGAAGGAAAGAAGGAAGGAAGGAAGGAAAGAAAGAAAGAAAAGAAAGAAAGAAAGAAAGAAAGAAAGAAAGAAAGAAAGAAAGAAAGAAAGAAAGAAAGAAAGAAAGAAAGAAAGAAAGAAGGAAAGAAGGAAAGAAGGAAAGAAGGAAAGAAGGAAAGAAGGAAAGAAAGAAAGAAAGAAAGAAAGAGGAGATAAAGTAAAATACAATAAAGTTATTAGAATATTAGAATAATTATTAAGGAAAAATATTAAACAAGAAAACGGACGGATAGAACATACATAGATACATATACACTCACAAAAAGAGGAAAAGGGGAAGAATTCATAAATCTTGCTCTCAAAGTCCACCTCCTTAATTTGGGATGATTCATTGTCTATTCATGTATTCCACAGATGCAGCGTACATCAAGTCCGCTGTTTCTGAGGCTGCTGTGTGAGATTTCCCTTTCTCTTCTTTGTTCGCACAGCTCCTGGTGTTCAGCTTTGGATTTGGCCTCGCCTCTGCGTGTAGGTCGCTGGAGGGTGTCTCTTCTTCACTCAGACAGGACAGGGTTAAAGGAGCAGCTGCTTCAGAGACTCTGGCTCACTGAGGCTGGGGGGAGGGAGGGGCATGGAGTGCGGGGTGAGCCTGTGGCGGCACAGGCCGGCGTGACCTTGCACCAGCCTGATATGCGCCATGCGTTCTCCCGGGGAAGTTGTCCCTGGATCCCGGGACCGTGGCAGTGGCGGGCTGCACAGGCTCCCCGGAAGCGGGGTGTGGATAGTGACCTGTGCTCGCACCCAGACTTCTTGGTGGCAGCAGCAGCAGCCTTAGCCATGCATGTCTCTGGGGTCCGCACTTTTAGCTGCCGTTCTCGCCCGTCTCTGGAACTCCTTTAAGCAGCGCTCTTAATCCCCTCTCCTTGCGCACCAGGAAACAAAGAGGGAAGAAAAATCTGTTGCCTCTTCAGCAGGTCCAGACTTTTCCCCGGACTCCCTCCTTGCTAGCCGTGGTGCACTAACCCCCTGTAGGCTGTGTTCACGCCGCCATCGCCAGTCCTCTCCCTGCCTTCTGACCGAAGCCCGAGCCTCAGCTCCCAGCCCCGCCTGCTCCGGCGGGTGAGCAGACAAGCCTCTCGTGCTGGTGAGTGCCGTTAGACACCGATCCTCTGTGAGGTTATCTCTCCGCTTTGCCCTCAGCACTCCTCAATCCGCAGGTCTTGACCACTGGGAATCTGATTGTCATGGAAAAGGGGGAGGGGCTTACAAGTACCCAGATCTTGGCAGACCCAGCTCCTATCTGAAACACCCAAGTAGTAATTAAAACCAGCAGCTTTTCTCATCTGCAGAGCCAAGATCGTGGTGCAGTCTGATCAGATAACTCATAGGGATGCAGATGTGATTTGATCCAGGTCCTCAAACAAAGAAATTTGCTAGACCTGGAGTGTGGTTGCCTCCCCTTTGCCCAGGCAAAGGAGCTGAATCAAAGACCCAATCAATGATGAGTGTAGTCCCATATTTCTCCCAACAGAAAAAAAAAAGAAAACTTACTGGAAACACCTGAGAAGCTGCTTGGAGCTGACCTTCCAGTTCCACCCAGGCAAGGGAGATAATTCAAATCCCCATGCACTGCTGAGTGTAGCTCCTGGCCGTACCTCACCAGGAAGCCTGGCTGGAATACAAAAAAGCTGCATATCCCAGCAATTCTTGAGCCAAGAGTCTGGCATACAGAGATGTTTATATTACAGAGCAAAGCTTGTAACTCCTTTCAACCAGGGAACTTGGGGCATGAGTCAATTTGAGTTAACTCTATAAAAAATGACCTTTTCTAAGCTTGGAGCAAGTTCTTCTCTGCCAGGATGGATATCTAATACATATCCATTTCCATTGCTGAGTACAGCCCTCATGCAGTCCAAATAGGGAACCCAACCAGAGCACACAGAAAGCTGTATAGTCCATCTTCAAGCTCTGTTTATGATGGCACTTGAACAGAGAGCACAACCTGTGGCTTTCCTCATCTGCAAAGCAAAATCTGTGGACCTGACAGGCCTGGTAATTCAATACCCAACCTTGCCTAATTCAGTCCCACCTGCAACTGATCCATCTTCATGGGATCTTCTTGGGACATGTTCTGCTGCTTCACCAGGGCAGGGAAACTAATTCAAATCCCCAACTACTGCTGAGAATATTATCCAGTCCTGACTATCTAGGAAGCTTAACCAGAGAACATAGGCAACCACAGAGCCCATCTAACAGCCTAATGTGTCCAAGGAACCAAGCCAGCAGTCCTATCCAACTATTCTCAGCCAGTGGCATCATCCCCAATCACAGAGCATGGGTAGTCCCTTCAACAAAAAATAGACCCTGTTAGCAACCAAATGATCTTACCAACAGACATATCCAGAAACCCAAACAAATATTACTGTTGAAGAACTGCCTGTGCCAAATCAAACCTGTAATATATGGAAGAGAAGACCACTTACCCAAATATGCAGATACCAACAGACGTAATCAAGGATCATGAAAAATCAAATACAGATGACACCATCAAATGAAACTAATAAAACTCCAATAACTGACCCTAAAGAAATGGAGATTTATGAACTGTCAAAAACTTCAGAATAACCCTCTTAATGAATTTTAGTGAACTACAAGAACACACAGAGAGACAACTAAGTGTAATTAGAAAAACAATGCATGAATAAAATAAGTTCAACAAATAATAGAAACCATAAAAAATCAAGAAATCCTAAGCTGAAAAATGAGCGACTGAACTGAAGAATTCAATAGATAACTTCAAAACCAAACTCTACCATGCTGGAGAAAGAATCAATGACTTAGAAGACAGACCATTTGAAATGACCCTTTCAGAGAAGGAGAAAGAAAAAAAGAATTAAAAATAGAAAAAAAAAGCCTATAGGACACAAATAAAAGAAGCAATAAAAACATTATGGGAATTCCAGAAGGAAAAGAGAAAGAAAAAGGGAAAGAAAGCATATTAAAAACAATAATGGTTGGAAACTTTCAAAACCTGGGGAGAGACATGGACATCCAGATACATGAGGCCCTAAGGACCCCAAATAGGTTGAAGCTAAATAGTGCTACACCAAGACACATTACAATTAAATTGTCAAAAGTAAAAGACAAAGTTAGAATTTTTAATGAAACAAGAGAAAAGAGATAAATTACAAGGGAACTCCCATAAGAATATGGACAAATTCCTCAAAAACAACTTTTCTAGCCAGGGGAAAATGCATTGATATATTCAAAATATTGAAAGAAAAGACTGTTAACCCAGAACTCTATACTAAGCAAAGGTCCTTCAGAAATGGAGAAATACTTTCACAGAAAACAAAAGCTGAAGGTGTTCACAACTAGACCTACCTTAAAAAATGCATGGAATTTGTGGAGTGGAACAAAAAGGATGCTAATTAAAATTATAAAAATACATGAAGGTGGCATAAAGCTCAGTGGTAATGATAAATACATAGTCAAAGTTACATTCTGTAACACCATAATGGTGGTGCAAAATTCAATACAACTCTAGTATAAAAGCTAAAAAGCAAACATATTAAAATAACCAAAGCTGCAATAATATGTTATTGAATACACAATATAAAATATGCAATATCCTAAAATGTGAGAGGGAGGAGAAGTAAGGGTATAAAGTTCTGGAATGTAATCAAAGTTAAGTTTTTATCAGTTTAAAATTGGCTGTTATAATTTGAAAGTACATTATGTAAGCCTCATGGTAACGACAAGGGGAAAACCTATAGTAGTTACACAAAAGAACATGGTAAATAAATGAAAGCATACTGGTACCAAAAGACATCAAAGGACACACAAGAAAGAGCAGGATAAGAGGAAAGAAAACATGGACCTACAAGATAGTCACAAAATAGTAAACAAAATGACAACAGTAAGTCCTTACCTATCAAAAATTACTTTAAATGTAAATGGATTAAATTCTACAATCAAAAGGCATATTATGGCTAAAGAGATTTTATTTTAAAACCAATATTTTATAATACACTGCCTACAAGAGATTTATTTTGGTCTTAAAACATACATGAACTGAGGAGGAAGAGTTGGAAAAAGATATTTCAAGGAAAGTGTAACCATAAAAGCAGGGGTAGTTACACATTTACCATGCAAGTTAGACTTTAAATTAAAAATGGTCAAAAAAGACAGAGGGTAATTATATAATGATAAAGAGATCAATCTATCAATAATATATAACAACTGTAGGTATTTATACATCCAATATTGGAGAACCTAAATGTATAAAGCAAATCTAACACAGCTAAAGGAAGAAATAAACAAACACATTAATAGTTGAAACTTTAATTCAAAAATGGATAGATCATCCAGACTGAGAATCAATATGGCAAGAGGAGAATTGACCAGCACTATAGACCAAATAGACCTAACAGAAATACATAGAACATTTTATCCAACAGCAGAAAGTACATTATTCTCAAGCACAGATGGAACATTTAATAGGATATATTTTATTTTACACCACAAAACAAGTCTCAGCAAATTAAAGAAAACTGAAGTCATACCAAATCTCTTCTCTGATCACAATTGTATGAAAGTAGAAATCAATAACAAGAGGAAAACTCACAAATACATGGGAATTAAACAACACTCTCCTGAAAAACTACTGGATTAAAGAAGATATTAAAGGGGAAAGTTTAAAGTTATGCTGAAGCAATAGAAAAATGGAAACACAACATGCCAATACATATGTAACAAAAGCAGTTCGAGGTGGAAGGTTCATAGCAAAAAACACCTACATGAAGATACAAACAAACAAATGTCACATAATCTAACTCCATGCCACAAAGAGCTAGAAAAATAAAAACAAACTGAGCCCAAAGTTAATAAGAGGAAGGATATAGTAAAGATCAGTAGAGAAATAAATGAAATAGAGAACAGAAAAACAATAGAAAAGATTAACAACACTAAGAGTTGGTTCATTGAAAATATAAACAAATTCGACAAACTATTATTTAGACTAACCAAGGAAAAAAGAGAATCCAAATCAACAAAATGATAAATGAAAAAGGAGACATTACAACTGACACCATAGAAATACAAAGGATCATAACAGGCAACTATAAACGACTATACACCAACGTATTGTACAACCTAGAAAAACATGAGAAAATTCTTAGAAGTATACAACCTATTAAGGCTTAATCACGAAGAAATAGGAAATCTAAACAGACAAATTAGTAGTTAGGAAATTTAATCAGAAATCAAATATCCCTCCACGAAGAGAAGCCCAGGACCAGATAGCTTCACTTTTGAATTTTACCAAACATTTAAAGAAGAATTAGGGAGAGCTGCAACATGGCAGAACAGTAAGACACAGAAATCACCTTCCTCCCCATAAATACATCAGCAATACATATACATGTGGAAAAACTCCTACAGAACACCTACTGAATGCTGGCAGAAGACCTTGCCAAAAGGCAAGAAACTCTCCATGTACCTGGGTAGGGCAAAAGAAAAAATAAAAAACAGAGACAAAAGAATAGGGAAGGGACCTGCACCAGTGGGAAGGAGCTGTGAAGGAGGAAAGGTTTCCACACAGTAGGAAGCCCCCTCATGGGCGGAGACTGTGGGTGGTGGAGGGGGGAACCTTCGGAGCCACGGAGGAGAGGGCAGCAACAGGGTTGTGGAGGGCAAAGAAGAGAGATTCCCGCACAGAGGGTCCATGCCAACCTGCCCTCAACAGACCGAGAGGCTTGTCTGCTCACCTGCTGGGATGGGTGGGGGTTGGAGGCTGAGGCTCAGGCTTCGGTCGGATCCCAGGGAGAGGACTGGGGTTGGCTCTGTGAACACAGCCTGAAGGGGGCTATTGTGCCACAGCTAGCTTGGAGTGAGTCCGGGAAAAAGTCTTGAGCTGCTGAAGAAGAAAGAGACTTTTTCTTGCCTCTTTGTTTCCTGGTGCGCGAGGAGAGGGGATAAGAGCATCAATTAAAGAAGCTCTAGAGACGGGCGCGAGCCATGGCTAGCAGCACAGACTGCAGAGACGGGCATGAGACACCAAGGCTGATGCTGCAGCCACCAAGAAGCCTGAGTGCAAGCACAGGTCACTCTCCACACCTCCCATTCTGGGAGACTGTGCAGCCCGCCACTGCCAGGGCCCTGTGATCCAGGGACAACTTCCCCGGGAGAATGCGCGGCGTGCCTCATGCTGGTGCAATGTCATGTCGGCCTCTGTGGCCACAGGCTGGACCCGCATCCATAACCCTCCCTTCCCCTGACCTGAGTGAGCCACAGCCCACAAATCAGCTGCTACCTTAAACCCGCCCTGTCTGAGCGAAGAAGAGACGCCCTCAGGGGACCTATACGCAGAGGTGTATCCCAATCCAAAGCTGAACACTGGGAGGTGTGCAAACAAACAAGAGAATGGGAAATCTCTCCCAGAAGCCTCAGGAGTAGTGGTTTAAATCTGCAAAATCAACTTGATGTACCCTGCATCTGTGGAATACCTGAGTAGAGAGCGAATCATCCCAAACTGAGGAGGCAGACTTTGGGAGCAACTATATATATATTTTTTTTTTCCTTTCCTCTTTTTGTGAGTGTGTAGGTGTATGCTTCTGTGTGTGATTGTGTATGTATAACTTTGCTTTTACCACTTGTCCTACAGTTCTGTCTGTCCTTTTTATTTTTTTACTTAAAAATTGTTTTTCTTAATAATTATTTTTTATTTTAATATATTTTATTTCACTTTACATTATTTTAATTTCTTCTTTCTTTCTTTCTTTTTTGCCTCCCTTTTATTCTGAACCGTATGGAGGACAGGCTCTTGCTGCTCCAGCCAGGCATAAGGGCTGTGCCACTGAGGTGGGAGAGCCAAGTTCAGGACACTGGTCCACAAGAGACCACGCAGCTCCACATAATATCAAAAGGCAAAAATCTCCCAGAGATCTCCATCTCAATGCCTAGACCCAGCTTCACTCAACTACCAGCAAGCTACAGTGCTGGACACCCTATGCCAAACAACTCACAAGACAGGAACACAACCCCATCCATTAGCAGAGAGGCTGTCTAAAATCATAATAAGGCCACAGACAACTCAAAACACACCACCAGACGTGTAACTGCACACCAGACAGACAAGATCCAGCCTCATCCACCAGAACACAGGCACTACTTCCCTCCACCAGGAAGCCTATACAACACACTGAACCAAACTTAGCCACTGGGGACAGACACCAAAAACAATGGGAACTACTAACCTGCACCGTGCAAAAAGGAGACCCCAAACACAGTAAGTTAAGCAAAATGAAAATAAAGAGAAACACACAGCAGATGAAGGAGCAAGGCAAAAACCAACCCGACCTAATGAGTGAAGAGGAAATAATCAGTTGACCAGAAAAAAATTCAGAATAATGATAGTAAAGATGATCCAAAATCTTGGAAATAGAATGAAGAAAATACAAGAAACCTTTAACAAGCACCTAGAAAAACTAAAGTGCAAAAAAACAATGATGAACAACACAATAAATGAAATTTAAAATTCTCTAGAAGGGATCAAGAGTGGAATGACTGAGGCAGAAGAATGAATAAGTGACCTAGAACATAAAATAGTGGAAATAACTACTGCAGAGCAGAATAAAGAAAAAAGAATGAAAAGAACTGAGGACAGTCTCAGAGACCTCTGGGATGACATTAAATGCACCAACATTCGAATTATAGGGGTCCCAGAAGAAGAAGAGAAAAAGAAAGGGACTGAGAAAATATTTGAAGAGATTATAGTTGAAAACTTCCCTAAGATGGGAAAGGAAATAGTTAATCAAGTCCAGGAAGCACAGAGTGTCCCATACAGGATACATCCACGGAGAAACACGCCAAGACACATATTAATCAAATTATCAAAAGTTAAATATAAAGAACAAATATTAAGCGCAAGAAGGGAAAACTACAAATAACATAAAAGGGAATCCCCATAAGGTTAACAGCTGATCTTTCAGCAGGAACTCTGCAAGCCAGAAGGGAGTGGCAGTATATATTTGAAGAGAATGAAGGAGAAAAACCTACTAGCATGATTACTCTACCCAGCAATGATCGCATTCAGATTTGACGGAGAAATTAAAACCTTTACAGACAAGCAAAAGCTAAGAGAATTCAGCATCACCAAACAGCTTTGCAACAAATGCTAAAGGAACTTCTCTAGGCAGGAAACACAAGAGATGGAAAAGACCTACAATAATAATGCAAAACATTTAAGAAAATGGTAATAGAAACATACATGTAGATAATTACCTTAAATGTAAATGGATTAATGCTCCAAACAAAAGACATAGATTGGCTGAAGGGATACAAAAACAAGACCTGAATATATGCTGTTGACAGGAGACCCACTTCAGACCTGGGACAATACAAACTGAAAGTGAGGGTATGGAGAAAGATATTCCATGCAAATGGAAATCAAAAGAAAGCTGCAGTAGCAATTCTCATATCAGACAAAATAGACTTTAAAACAAAGATTATTACAAGAGACAAAGAAAGACACTACATCATGATCAGTGGATCAATCAAAGAAGATATAACAGTGGCAAATATTTATGCACCCAACATAGGAGCACCTTAATACATGAGGCAAATACTAACTGCCATTAAAGGGGAAATCAACAGTAACACAACCAGAGTATGGGTCTTTAACACCCCACTTTCACCAATGGTCAGATCATCCAAAATGAAAATAAATAAGGAAACACAAGCTTTAAATGATACATAAAACAAGATGGACATAATCGATATTTATAGGACATTCCACCGAAAAACAACAAAATACACTTTCTTCACACGTGCTCATGGAACATTCTCCAGGATAGACCATATCTTGGGTCACAAATCAAGCCTTGGGAGATTTAAGAAAATTGAAATGCTATCAAGTACTTTTCTGACAACAACGCTATGAGACTATATATCGATTACAGGAAAAATTCTGTAAGAAATACAAACACATGGAGGCTAAACAACACACTAATTACTAACCAAGAGATCACTGAAGAAATCAAAGAGGAAATCAAAAAATACCTACAAACAAATGACAATGAAAACACGATGACCAAAAACCTATGGGATGCAGCAAAAGCAATTCTAACAGGGAAGTTCATAGCAATACAATCCTACCTTAAAAAACAAGAAACATCTCCAATAAACAACCTAACTGTACACCTAAAGCAATTAGAGAAAGTAGAACAAAAAAATCATAAAGATTAGATCAGAAATAAATGAAAAAGAAATAAAGGAAACGATAGCAAAGATCTATAAAACTAAAAGCTGGTTCTTTGAGAAGATAAACAAAATTGATAAACCATTAGCCAGACTTATCAAGAAAAAATGAGAGGAGATGCAATTCAATAGCATTAGAAATGAAAAGGAGAAGTAACAAGTGACACTACAGAAATACAAAGGAGCATGAGAGATTACTGCAAGCAACTATATGTGAATAATATGGACAACCTGGTAGAAATGGACAAATTCTTAGAAACGCACAACGTTCTGAGACTGAACCAGGAAGAAATAGAAAATATGAACAGACGAATAACAAGCACTGAAATTGAAACTTTGATTAAAAATCTTCCAGAAAACAAAAGTGCAGGACCACTTGGCTTCACATGAGAATTCTATCAAATATTTACAGAAGAGCTAACACCTACACTTCTCAAATGCTTCCAAAATATAGCAGATGGAGGAACACAGCCAAACTCATTCTACGAGGCCACAATCACTCTGATATCAACACCACACAAACATGTCACAAAGAAAGAAAACTACAGGCCAATATCACTGATGAACATAGACGCAAAAATTCTCAACAGAATACTAGCAAACAGAATACAACAGTACACTAAAAAGATCATACACCATGATCAAGTGGGGTTTATCCCAGGAATGCAAGGATTGTTCAATATACGCAAATCAATCAACTTGATACACCATATTAACAAATTGAAGGAGAAAAATCATATGATCATCTCAATCGATGCAGATAAAGCTTTCAAAAAATTCAACACTCATTTATGATAAAAATCCTTCAGAAAGTAGGCATAGAGGGAACTTCCCTCAACATAATAAAGGCCATATATGACAAACACACAGCCAACATTGTCCTCAACGGTGAAAAAGTGAAACCTTTTCCACTGAGATCAGGAACAAGACAAGGTTTCCCACTCTCATCACTCTTATTCAACATAGTTTTGGAAGTTTTAGCCACAGCAATCAGAGAAGAAAAAGAAATAAAAGGAATCCAAATTGGAAAACAAGAATTAAAGCTGTCATTGTTTGCACATGACGTGATACTATGCATAGAGAATCCTAAAGTTGCTACCAGAAACCTACTAGATCTAATCAATGAATTTGATAAAGTAGCACAATACAAAATTAATGCACTGAAATCTCTTGCATTCCTATACACTAATGATGAAAAATCTGAAAGTGAAATTAAGAAAACACTCTCAGTACCTTTGCAACAAAAAGAGTAAAATATCTAGGAATAAACCTACCTAAGGAGAAAAATAACATGTATGCAGAAAATTATAAGACCCTGATGAAAGAAATTAAAGATGATACAAATATATGGATAGATATACCATGTTCTTGGATTGGAAGAATCAACATTGTGAAACTGACTCTACTACGCAAAGCAATCTACAGATTCAATGCAATCCCTATCAAATTACCAGTGGCATTTTTCACAGAACTAGAACAAAAAATTTCACAATTTGTATGGAAACACAAAAGACCCCGAATAGCCAAAGCAATCTTGAGAAAGAAAATGGAGCTGGAGGAATCAGGCTCCTCCACTTCAAACTATAGTACAAAGATACTGTAATCAAGACAGTATGGTACTGGCACAGAAACAGAAATATAGATCAACAGAACAGGATAGAAACCCAGAGATAGACCCACGCACATATGGTCACCTTGTGTTTGATAAAGGAGGCAAGCATATACAGTGGAGATAAGAGAGCATCTTCAATAAGTGGTGCTTGGGAAACTGGGCAGCTACATGTAAAAGAATGAAATTAGAACACTCCCTAACATCATACACAAAAATAAACTCAAAATGGATTAAAGACCTAAATGTAAGGCTACACACCATTAAACTCTTAGAGGAAAACATAGGCCGAACTCCGTATGACATAAATCACCGCAAGGTTCTTTTTGACCCACTTCCTAGAGAAATGGAAATAAAAACAAAAATAAACAAATGGGACCTAATGATACGTAAAAGCTTTTGTACAACAAAGGAAACCAAAAACAATACGAAAAGACAGCTGTCAGAATGGGAGAAAATATTTGCCAATGAAGCAACTAACAAAGGATTAATCTCCAAAATTTACAAGCAGCTCATGCAGCTCAATAACAAAAAACAAAAAGCCCAATCCAGACATGGGCAGAAGACCTAGATAGACATTTCTCCAAAGAAGATATACTGATTGCCAACTGACACATGAAAGAATGCTCAGCATCATTAATCATTAGAAAAATTCAAATCAAAACTACAATGAGATATCACCTCACACTGGTCAGAATGGCCATCAACAAAAAATCTACAAACAATAAATGCTGGAGAGGGTGTGGAGAAAAGTGAACCCTCTTGCACTGTTGGTGGGAATGTCAATTGATACAGCCACTCTGGAGAACAGTATGGAGGTTCCTTAAGAAACTAAAAATAGAACTACCATATGACCCATCAATCCCACTACTGGGCATATACCCTGAGAAAACCATAGTTCAAAAAGAGTCATGTAGGGCTTCCCTGGTGGCTCAGTGGTTGAAAGTCCACCTGCCGATGCAGGTGATGCGGGTTCATGCCCCAGTCTGGGAAGATCCCACATGCCGCGGAGCGGCTGGGCCCGTGAGCCATGGCCGCTGAGCCTGCGCATCCAGAGCCTGGCAATGGGAGAGGCCACAACAGTGAGAGGCCCGCATACTGCAAAAAAAAAAAAAAAAAAACAGAGTCATGTACCAAAATGTTGATTGCAGCTCAATTTACAATAGCCAGGACACGGAAGCAGTTGAGGTGTCCATCAACAGATGAATGGATAAAGAAAATGTGGCACATATATACTATGGATTATTACTCAGCCATGAATATGAACGAAACTGTGTAATTTGTAGTGAGGTGGATGGGCATAGGGACTGTCATACAGAGTGAAGTAAGTCAGAAAGAGAAAAACAAATACCGTATGCTAACACATATGTATTGAATCTAAAAAAAAAAAAGAGAGAGAGAGAAAATGATTAGAAGAGCCTACCGGCAAGATGGGAATAAAGATGCAGACTTACTACAGAATGGACTTGAGGATATGGGGAGGGGAAGTGTAAGCGGGGACAAAGTGAGAGAGTGGCATGGACATATATACACTACCAAATGTAAAACTGATAGCTAGTGGGAATCAGCCGCAGAGCACTGAGCCATCAGCTCGGTGCTTTGTGACCACACAGAGGGGTGGTATAGGTAGGGTGGGAGGGAAGGAGATTGTAGAGAGAAAGGATATGGGCACCTATGTATATGTATAACTGATTCACTTTGTTATAAAGCAGAAATTAACACACAATTGTAAAGCAATTATACTCCAATAAAAATGTTAAAAAAATAAAAATAAATAAAATTTAAAAAATAGAATTAATGCTCATCATTCTCAAACTGTTACAAAATATTGAAGAAAGGAATACTTCCAAACTCAATCTAGAATGCCAACATTACCCTGATACAAAAGCCAGTACTATAAGCCAAAAATCTTGATGAATACATGCAATAATTCTCAATAAGATACTAGTAAACTGAATGCAGTAGCACAGTAAAAAGATTATTTACCTTCACCATGTGGCATTTATCCCTTGGTTGTAAGGAAGCTTCAGCATATACAAATCAAACAATGTTATATATCATGTTAATAGAATGAAAGAAAAAAATCATATAATCCTTTCAATAGATGCAGAAAAAGCATTTGAGATAATTCAACATCTCTTCATTATAAAAACTTAAATTAGGTATAGAAGGAACCTAAGTTACATTTGACAAACTTACAGCTAACATCAAATGC
The DNA here is from genome assembly GCF_949774975.1 of Lagenorhynchus albirostris. NCBI lineage: Eukaryota > Metazoa > Chordata > Mammalia > Artiodactyla > Delphinidae > Lagenorhynchus > Lagenorhynchus albirostris. Next base: position 82,417,445 of record NC_083116.1, on the reverse strand, counting down.
AACTGCAAATTGTATTAAATTTTTCCTCTTGGATCAGGAATAAGACAAGAGTGCCCACCTACTCCACTCCTATTCAACTTAATACTCAGAACCCTAGCTAGAGCAATCAGGCAAGAAGAAATATAAAGCATCAGAATGGAAAACGAAGAAATACAATTGTTCTTATTTGCAGGTAACATGATTTTATGGATACAAATGCTTAGATTCCACCAAGAAATGATTAGATCTAATCAGTGAGTTCAGTAATGTTGTAGGGTACAAAATAAACATGGAAACATTAATAATGTTTTTATACTCTAACAGAAATTTTCTGAAAAAGAAATAAAGAAAAAGATCCTATTTATAATAGCATCAAAAATGATAAAATATTTAGGAATAAATATAAACAAGGAGGTGAAAAATTTCTACACTGCAAAACACAAGAGCTTAAAGAAATCAAAGAAGATATAAATATTTGGGATGGTATTGTTATTTATGCATTGGAAGAGTTGATATTGTAAAAATGTCCATACTCCCCAAATCAATCTATAGATTCAATAAAATTCCAATCAAGATTCCAATGGCATTTTTTGCACAAGTAGAAAAAGTCCTGAAATTTATATGGAGACAAAAAGACTCCAAATGGCAAAGCAATCCTGAGAAGAAAAACAAACCAAGAGACATCACACTTCTTGATTTCAAGTTATATTTTGAAGCTATAGTTAAAAAAAACAGTGTGGTGCTGACATAAAAGTAGACACATAGACCCATAAAACAAAATCAAGAGCCCAGAAATAAGACCATTGCATATATAGTCAACTAATATTTGACAAGGGAGCCAGGAATACTCAATGGAGAAAAGACAGACTCTTCTATAGATGGTGTCAATTAAATAGATGTAAAATATTTATTTTTATATATCATATTTTACATAATATATATCATGTGTTATATACATAATATATTATATATACATATACATATTATAATTTATATATTGTGTTGTATAATATATATAAATGTCAATTTTATCTCAATAAAACTGAGAAACAATCTTGAATATGTATGGCACAATATATATTTGTAACTATGAAATTCGCATTGATAAAATCCATCAAATTTAATCAAATTTTATCAGTTATATACATGCATACATTTTTGTGTGTTTGTAACTCTATAATTTGGTTACATATGTAGCTTTGTTTACCACCATTACATCAAAGTATTTAACTGTACCATCTCAACAATACTCTCTCTTTTAGCCCTTGCAATGAATCACACTCACTGCCTCCCTTTACTGACTTCAAGGGATTTAGGGGATGATCAAAGAAAAATATGTAATCATGAGGTGGTAGCAGCATTCAACAAACTCTATTTAGGTGATCCTTTGGCAAGTGTGCCTAGAAGTATGGAAAGAAGATTGGGATTGTGGAGGCGATAAATATGGGAACTCCTTGGGGACAGGGAAACCAAAAAGGAGCTTACATGTCTAAGTGATATTGCTCAGCATCCCAGTGAGGAGTCTCTGGGTCAGAGGACAGCAGTATCTTGAGGTCTCTATAGCTCCAAAGTTCATATATCAATGGCTAATAGATGTTGGGTGCAGTTTGTGGGTTATGCAAAACAGGCAGGTTCTAAATGGTTAAAGTCTGCTAATTTGGGCTCTCTTTAAAGCAAATGGAGAGGGAGATCAAGATCGCAGAATACGAGAATGTGGAGATATGTCCCCCCATGAACACATCAAAAATGCATCTACACATGGAACAATTTAGGAAACTAAATGGAAACTGTCAGAAGGACTCCTGTACAACCAAGGCTGTAAGAAAGATACACATATAATTGCATAGAAAGGGAAGAAAGGCAACAGGTCAGGACTTGAACCCCTGTGGGGAGACTCAGAGGAAAAAGGAGATCACATATGTAGACAGAGTCCTGGGATCCTATGCATAGGAGACAAGCCCCTGTGGCTGCTTGAAGAACTGCTAGCAGAGATAGAAAGCCTGAAAAAGCCTCGACTTGACTCATGAGGTGTGCACGAGCGCTGAATTTTATCCCCAGGCAGGGAGAAGAGGGGTCTCTTCTAGTGGCTGCCACCTCACAGCATTCACCAGTCTAAGCTGAGTGAATGCCCTGGCACTGTTCACTCCATGCCACACTTTGGCACTGGATCTAGGACAGCCAAGGCCCAATCAACGGACTTAGAGGCAACTCAGGAGCTTAAGGCCTATCCCAGGTGGGGTGGCAGCAGACATTGTTGGTGATCACTCAAGAGGTGCCCCAGAAGCAGCCCAGACCTTTGATGGCATCATGGATGCCAGATTTCAGTGACCACCTCACTGCATGCCCCAGCCAAAGGCCTGTGAACACTCCAGCCCAAAACCCTTTATGCCAGAGCCTATCACTAGATCTGAAGTGGCTACAAAAGGGGAAGAGATGCAACAGTGGGCTGCATATGAGAAGCAGACATCTATAGAGGCAGAGCGAGAGAAATCTGTAAGCACATGAGCCCAAATTGCTGCAGTACTCCTTTCCTTTGGGGCAAAGTTCTCAGTATAGGGAGATGGGAAAACACAAATTTAAAGGGAAAAAAGTAAACTTTAGCAACTTGGGATCAGACTCCACCCCTGACAGGGCAGTGTCAGCCACTGAGCAGAGAGAAAGTCCCACCTCACAACACATGTAGGCTCTAGATCCTCCAACAAATGTCACACCCATTACCAAGGTGAGGGCTGCCAGCACACCTTGAAGAAAGATATAACTGGCACCCAAATCAAATCAAGCTCTCTCATCAAAAACATTTGGCGGGCTTCCCTGGTGGTGCAGTGGTTGAGAGTCCGCCTGCCAATGCAGGGGACACGGGTTTGTGCCCCAGTCCGGGAAGATCCCACGTGCCACGGAGCGGCTGGGTCCGTGGGCCATGGCCGCTGTGCCTGCGCGTCCAGAGCCTGTGCTCTGCAACGGGAGAGGTCACAACCATGAGAGGCCCGCGTACCGCAAAAAAAAAAAAAAAAAAAAGAAGCATTTGGCACAGGCAGACTTTATAGGGAAGCTCCCACATAAGAACACCACTTCAAGACCACAACAGGTAAATCTTTTACTTAAATTCATAGAGACAGGGAAAGTTAGGTAAATTAAAAAGCAGAGGAAATACTGTCAATTCAAATAACGAGAGAAACCCTATAAAAAATAGTGAAATAGAAATAAGCAATCTACCAGATACAGAAGTTAAAACATTGGTAATTAAAATGCTAACTGAATTACGGAAAATAATTGATCTAAACACATCAATTTAACAAGGAACTAGAAAATATAAAGAAGACCTAATCAAAAATATATAATTTAATGCCTGAGATTAAAAACACTAGAAGTTATGAATAGCAGACTAAATGACACAAAGGAACTCATAAATGATCTGGAAGATAGAATAAGAAAATCACCTATCAGAACAGCAGAAAGAAAGACAAATGAAAAAAAAAATGAGTGCAACATATGTGATCTCTGGGGTAACATCACATGTCAAGAATAGGATACAGGGGTTCCAGAAGTAGAAGAGAGAAAAGTATGTATTTGAAGAGTTTGTGGCTGAAAACTTCCCAAACCTAAAAAAGGAAACCGATATGCAGGTACAAGAAACACAGAGAGTCCCAAAGAAGATGAACCCAAAGAGACCCATACCAAGATATATCACAACTAAAATGTCAAAATAAGCAAAAATGGGAAAAGAACAAACAAGTGGAGACTAAACAACATGGTATTAAAAACAAGTGGGTCAATGATGAAATCAAAGAGGAAATCAGGAAATACCTCCAGAAAAAAGGAAAAAGAAACATTCTCAAATCAATCAATGTGATGCATCACATTAACCAAATAGTAAAAATTACATGATCACCTCAATAGGTTCAGAAAAAGCATTTGACATAATTCACATCCATTTATTTAAAAAAAAGTAATTGAATGGGTACAGAGGAAACGTATCTCACCAGGATAAAGTCCATTTATGAAAAAACACACAGCCAACATCATACTCACTGGTAAATGCTCAAAGCGTTCCTGCTAAATTCAGGAACCAGACAAGAATGCCCACTCTCACCACTTCTATTTAACATAGTATTGTAAGTCCTAACCACAACAATTAGACAAAAAAAAAAAAAAGAAAGAAAGAAAATGTGTCCAAATTGGAAAGGAAGAGGTAAAACTGTCACTATTTGCAGATCACGGGATACTTTATGCATAAAACACTAAATTCTCCACACCAAAACTATTAGAAAAAATAAATTAATTCAGCAAAGTTACATAATGCATGATTAACATACAGAAATCTGTTGCTTTTCTACACACTAATGAACTATCAAAAAGAGAAAATTTTAAAGTCTTCTTTAAAATTACATCAAAGGGGGAAGACGAGGGGAAGATGGTGGAAGAGCAAGACACGGAGATCACCTTCCTCCCCACAGATACACCAGAAATACATCTACACGTGGAATAACTCCTACAGAACACCTACTGAATGCTGGCAGAAGACTTCAGACCTCCCAAAAGGCAAGAAATTCCCCACGTACCTGGGTAGGGCAAAAGAAAAAAGAATAAACAGAGACAAAAGGATAGGGACGGAACCTGCACCAGTGGGAGGGAGCTGTGAAGGAGGAAAGGTTTCCACACAATAGGAAGCCCCTTCACGGGTGGAGGCTGTGGGTGGCGGAGGGGGAACTCTTTGGAGCCGCGGAGGAGAGCACAGCAACAGGAATGCGGAAGGCAAAGCGGACAGATTCCCTCACAGAGGATCGGTGCCGACCGGTACACACGAGGCTGAGAGGCTTGTCTGCTGACACGTAGGGGCAGGCGGGGCTGGGAGCAGAGGCTCGGGCTTCGGTCTGAGAGCAGGGAAAGGACTGAGGTTGGGAGCATGAACACAGCCTGCAGGGGGTTGTGCACCACGGCTAGCTGGGAGGGAGTCTGGGGAAAACTCGGGAGCTGCCGAAGAGGCAAGAAACTTTTTCTTCCCTCTTTGTTTCCTGGTGCCCGAGGAGAGGGGATTAAGAGCACTGCTTAAAGGAGCTCCAGAGACGGGCGCGAGCCGCGGCTAAATGCGCGGACCCCAGAGACGGGCAAGAGACGCTAAGGCTGCTGCTTCTGCCACCAAGAAGCCTGTGTGCCAGTACAGGTCACACTCCACACCATCCAGAGAGATTGTGCAGCCCGCCACTGCCAGGGTCCCGGGATCCTGGGACAACTTCCCCGAGTGAACGCACGGTGCCCCTCAGGCTGGTGCAACGTCATGCTGGCCTCTGCCGCCACAGGCTCGCCCCGCACTCCGTGCCCCTCCGTTCCCAGCGGCCTGAGTGAGCCAGAGTCCCCAAAGCAGCTGCTCCTTTAACCCCGAACTCTCTGAGCGAAGAACAGGCGCCCTCCGGCGACCTACACACAGAGGCAGGGCCAAATCCAAAGCTGAGCCCCTGGGAGCTGTGAGAACAAAGAAGAGAAAGGGAAATCTCTCCAAGAAGCATCAGCAGGAGCGGATGAAAGCTCCACAATCAACTTGATGTACCCTGCATCTGTGGAATGAATACATGAATAGACAACAAATCATCCCAAATTGAGGAGGTGGACTATGAGAGCAACATTTATGATTTTTTCCCCTTTTCCTCTTTTTGTGAGTGTGTATGTGTATGCTTCTGTGTAAGATTTTGTCTGTATAGCTTTGTTTCCACCATTTGTCCTAGGGTTCTATCTGTCTGTCTTCTTTACTTTGTTTTTTTCTTAATAATTATTTTTTATTTTAATAATTTTGTTTTATTTTATTTTATCTTCTTTCTTTCTTTCCTTCCTTCCCTCTTTTAGACAACGAATCATCCCAAATTGAGGAGATGGACTTTGAAAGCAGGATTTATGATTTTTTCCCCTTAACCTCTTTTTTTTAAAAATCTTTATTGCAGTATAATTGCTTTACAGTGGTGTGTTAGTTTCTGCTTTACAACAAAATGAATCAGTTATACATATACATATGTATATGTATGTCTCCCTCCCTCCCACACTCCCTATCCCACCCCTCCAGGCGGTCACAAAGCACCGAGCTGATCTCCCTCTGCTATGCAGCTGCTTCCCACTAGCTATCGACCTTACGTTTGGTAGTGTGTATATGTCCATGCCTCTCTCACGCGCTTTGTCACAGCTTAACCTTCCCCCTCCCCATATCCTCAACTCAATCCTCTAGCAGGTCTGTCTCTTTATTCCTGTCTTACCACTAGGTTGTTCATGACATTTTTTTCCTTATATTCCATATATATGTGTTAGCATACGGTATTTGTCTTTATCTTTCTGACTTACTTCACTCTGTATGACAGACTCTAGGTCTATCCACCTCATTACAAATAGCTCAATTTCGTTTCTTTTTATGGCTGAGTAATATTCCATTGTATGTATGTGACATATCTTCTTTATCCATTCATCCGATGATGGGCACTTAGGTTGTTTCCATCTCTGGGCTACTGTAAATAGAGCTGCAATGAACATTTTGGTACATGACTCTTTTTGAATTATGGTTTTCTCAGGGTATATGACCAATTATGGGATTGCTGGGTCATATGGCAGTTCTATTTTTAGTTTTTTAAGGAACCTCCATAGTGGCTGAACCAATTCACATTCCCACCAGCAGTGCAAGAGTGTTCCCTTTTCTCCACACCCTCTCCAGCATTTATAGTTTCTAGATTTATTGTTGATGGCCATTCTGATTGGTGTGAGATGATATCTCATTGTAGTTTTGATTTGCATTTCTATAATGATTAATGATGTTGAGCATTCTTTCGTGTGTTTGTTGGCAGTCCGTATATCTTCTTTGGAGAAATTTTAATTTTTGTCTTCTGCCCGTTTTTGGATTGGGTTGTTCGTTTTTTTGTTATTGAGCTGCATGAGCTGCTTATAAATTTGTCAGTTGCTTCATTGGCAAATATTTATTTCCATTCACAGGGTTGTCTTTTGATCTTTTTTATAGTGTCCTTTGCTGTGGAAAAGCTTTGAAGTTTCATTAGGTCCCATTTTTTTTTACTTCCATTTCTCTAGGTTTCCCACCAGTCAACAAGGATCTTGCTGTGATTTATGTCATAGAGTGTTCTCCCTATGTTTTTCTCTATGAGTTTGATAGTTTCTGGCATTGCATTTAGGTCTTAATCCATTTTGAGCTTATTTTTGTGTATGCTGTTAGGGAGTGATCTAATCTCATACTTTTACATGTACCTGTCCAGTTTTCCCAGCACCACTTATTGAATAGGCTGTCCTTTCTCCCCTGTACATTCCTGCCTCCTTTATCAAAGATAAGGTGACCATATGTGCATGGGTTTATCTCTGGGCTTTCTATCCTGTGTCATTGATCTATCTTTCTGTTTTTGTGCCAGTACCATACGGTCTTGACTACTGTAGCTTTGTAGTATAGTCTGAATACAGGGAGCCTGATTCCTCCAACTCCGTTTTTTGTTCTCAAGATTCGTTTGGCTATTCAGGGTCTTTTGTGTTTCCATAGAAATTGTGAATTTTTTTGTTCTAGTCTGTGAAAAATGCCAGTGGTAGTTTGATACGTATTGCATTGAATCTGTAGATTGCTTTGGGTAGTAGAGTCATTTTCGCATTTTGAATTCTTCCAATCCAAAAACATGGTATATCTCTCCATCTATTTGTATCATCTTTAATTTCTTTCATCAGTGTCTTAAAATTTTCTACAAACAGGTCTTTTGTCTCCTTAGGTAGGTTTATTCCTAGATATTTTATTCTTTTTGTTGCAATGGTAAATGGGAGTGTTTTTCTTGATTTCTCATTGAGTTTTTTCATCATTAGTGTATAAGAATGCCAGAGGTCTCTGTGCATTAATTTTGTATCCTGCTACTTTACCAAATTCATTGATTAGCTCCAGTAGTTTTCTGGTAGCATGTTTCGGATTCTCTATGTACAGTATGATGTCATCTGCAAACAGTGACATGTTTACTTCTTCTTTTTTGATTTGGATTCCTTTTATTTCCTTTTCTTCTATGATTGCTGTGGCTAAACTTCCAAAACTATGTTGAATAAGAGTGGTGAGAGTGGGCAACCTTGTCTTGTTCCTGATCTTAGTGGAAATGCTTTCAGTTTTTCACCATTGAGGATGATGTTGGCTGTGGGTTTGTCATATATGACCTTTATTATGTTGAGGAAAGTTCCCTCTTTGCCTACTTTCTGCAGGGTTTTTATCATAAATGGGTGTTGAATTTTGTAAAAAGCTTTCTCTGCATCTATTGAAATGATCGTACGGTTTTCCTCCTTCAATTTGTAAATATGATGTATCACATTGATTGATTTGCATATATTGAAGAATCCTTGCATTCCTGGAATACACCCCACCTGATCACGGTGTATGATCCTTTTAATGTGCTGTTGGCTTCTGTTTGCTAGTATTTTGTTGAGGATTTTTGCACCTGTGTTCATCAGTGATATTGGGCTGTAGTGTTCTTTCTTTCTGACATCCTTGTCTGGTTTTGGTATCAAGGTGATGGTGGCCTCGTAGAATGAATTTGGGAGTGTTCCTCCCTCTGCTATATTTTGGAAGAGTTTGAGAAGTATAGGTGTTAGCTCTTCTCAAGTATTTGAAAGAATTCGCCTGTGAAGCCATCTGGTCCTGGACTTTTGTTTGTTGGAAGATTTTTAATCACAGTTTCAATTTCAGTGCTTGTGATTGGTCTGTTCATATTTTCTATTTTTTCCTGATTCAGTCTTGGCAGGTTGTGTATTTCTATGAATTTGTCCATTTCTTCCAGGTTATCCATTTTATTGGCATAGTGTTGCTTGTAGTAACCTCTCATGATCTTTTGTATTTCTGCAGTGTCAGTTGTTACTTGTCCTTTTTCATTTCTAATTCTACTGATTTGAGTCTTCTCCTTTTTTTTCTTGATGAGGCTGGCTAATGGTTTATCAATTTTGTTTATCTTCTCAAAGAACCAGCTTTTAGCTTTATTGATCTTTGCTATCATTTCCTTCATTTCTTTTGCATTTATTTCTGATCTGATCTTTATGATTTCTTTCCTTCTGATAACTTTGGGATTTTCTTTGTTCTTCTTTCTCTAATTACTTTTGGTGTAAGGTTAGGTTTTTTATTTGACTTGTTTCATGTTTCTTAAGGTAGGATTTTATTGCTATAAACTTCCCTCTTAGAACTGCTTTTGCTACATCCCATAGGTTTTGGCATATGTGTCTCCATTTTCATTTGTTTTTAGGTATATTTTGATTTCATCTTTAATTTCTTCAGCGATCACTTCGTTATTAAGTAGTGTATTGTTTACCCTCCATGTGTTTGTATTTTTTACAGATCTTTTCCTGTAATTGATATCTAGTCTCATAGCATTGTTGTCAGAAAAGATACTTGATACAATTTCAATTTCCTTAAATTTACCAAGGCTTCATTTTTTTTTTTTTTTTTTTTTTTTGCGGTACGCGGGTCTCTCACTGTTGCGGCCTCTCCCGTTGCAGAGCACAGGCTCCGGACACGCAGGCTCAGAGGCCATGGCTCACGGGCCCAGCCGCTCCGCGGCATGTGGGATCTTCCCAGACTGGGGCACGAACCCATGTCCCCTGCATCAGCAGGCGGACTCCCAACCACTGTGCCACTAGGGAAGCCCCCAAGGCTTCATTTTTGACCCAAGATATGATCTATACTGGAGAATGTTCCATGGGCACTTGAGAAAAATGTGTATTCTGTGGTTTTTGGATGGAATGTCTTATAAATATCAATTAAATCCATGTCGTTTAATGTATCATTTAAAGCTTGTGTTTCCTTATTTATTCTCATTTTGAATGATCTGTCCATTGGTGAAAGTGTGGTGTGAAAGTCCCCTACTATGAATGTGTTACTGTCGATTTCCCCTTTTATGGCTGTTAGTATTTGCCTTATGTATTGAGGTGCTCCTATGTTGGGTGCATAAATATTTATAATTGTTATATCTTCTTCTTGGATCGATCCCTTGATCATTATGTAGTGTCCTTCTTTGTCTCTTCTAATAGTGTTTATTTTAAAGTCTATTTTGTCTGATATGAGAATTGCTACTCCAGCTTTCTTTTGGTTTCCATTTGCATGGAATATTTTTTCCATCCCCTTACTTTCAGTCTGTATGTGTCTCTAGGTTTGAAGCGGGTCTCTTGTAGGCAACATATATATGGGTCTTGTTTTTGTATCCATTCAGCCAATGTGTGTCTTTTGGTGGAAGCATTTAGTCCATTTACATTTAAGGCAATTATCGATATGTATGTTCCTATTCCCATTTTCTTAATAGTTTTGGTTTGTTATTGTAGGTCATTTCCTTCTCTTGTGTTTCTTGCCTATAGAAGTTCCTTTAGCATTTGTTGTGAAGTTGGTTTGGTGGTGCTGAACTCTCTCAGCTTTTGCTTGTCTGTAAAGGTTTTAATTTCTCCATCAAATCTGAATGAGATCTTTGCTGGGTAGAATAATCTTGTTTGCAGGTTTTTCTCCTTCTCACTTAAATATGTCCTGCCAGTCCCTTCTGGCTTGCAGAGTTTCTGCTGAAAGATCAGCTGTTAACCTTAAGGGGATTCCCTTGTGTATTATTTGTTGTTTTTCCCTTGCTGCTTTAATATGTTTTCTTTGTGTTTAATTTTTGACAGTTTGATTAATATAGGTCTTAGCGTATTTTCCTTGGATTTATCCTCTATGGGACTCTCTGTGCTTCCTGGATTTGATTAACTATTTCCTTTCTCATATTAGGGATGTTTTCAACTATAATATCTTCAAATATTTTCTCAATCCCTTTCTTTGTTTTTTCTTCTGGAACCCCTATAATTTGAATGTTGTTTTGTTTAATGTTGTCCCAGAGATCTCTGAGACTGTCTTCAGTTCTTTTCATTCTTTTTTATTTTTTCTGCTGTGCAGTAGTTATTTCCACTATTTTATCTTACAGGTCACTTATCTGTTCTTCTGCCCCCAGTTATTCTGCTCTTCATCCCATCTACAGTATTTTTAATTTCATTTATTGTGTGTTCATCTTTGTTTGTTTCATCTTTAGTTCTTATAGATCCTTGTTAAATTTTCTTGCATTTTGTCTATTCCATTTCCAAGATTTTGGATCACCTTTACTATCATTATTCTGAATTGTTTTTCAAGTTGACTGCTTATTTCCTCTTCATTTGTTAGATCTGGTGAGGTTTTTTTCTTGCTCTTTCATCTGCTGCATGTGTTTCTGTTCTAATTATGCTTATGTTACTGTTTTTGGTGTCTCCTTTTTGCAGGCTGCAGGTTCATAGTTCCTGTTGTTTTTCGTGTATGTCCCCAGTGGCTCAGGCTGGTTCAGTGGGTTGTGTAGGCTTCCTGGTGGAGGGGACTAGTGCCTGTGTTCTGGTGGATGAGATGGAATCTTGTCTTTCGCTGGGCAGGTCCACGTGTGATGGTGTGTTTGGGGGTGTCTGTGGACTTACTATGATTTTAGGCAGATTCTCTGCTAATGGGTGGGTTTGTGTTCCTATCTTGCTAGTTGTTTGGCAGAGGGTGTCCAAACTGTGGCTTGGTGTTCATTGACTGAAGCTGAGTGCTGGATTTGAGTTGGAGATCTCTGGGATATTTTCACCATTTGATATTATGTGGAATTGAGAGGTGTCTTGTGGACCAGTGTCCTGAAGTTAGCTCTCCCACCTTAGAGTCACATCACTGACTCATGGCTGCAGCAACAAAAGTCTTTCAGCCACACGGCTCAGATTAAAAGGGATAAAATGTAGGAAGAAAGAATTAGTAGAAGTAGAAGGAAAGAGAGAAAGAAAGAAAGAAAGAGAGAAGGAAAGAAGGAAAGAAAGAAAGAAAGAAAGGAGGGAAGGAGGGATCGAGGGAGGGAAGAAGGAAGGAAGGAAAGAGGGAAGGAAGTAAAAAAAGAAAGAAAGAAGATAAGGTAAAACAAAATAAAGTACTATAAAATGTAATAAAGTTATTAAAATAAATCAATTATTAAGAAAAAAAGAGGTGGATAGAAGCCTAGGACAAATGTTGGAAGCAAAGCTATACAGACAAAATCTCACACAGAAGCATACATAGGGCTTCCCTCGTGGTTCAGTGGTTGAGAGTCCGCCTGCCGATTTAGGGGACATGGGTTCGTGCCCCAGTCCAGGAAGATCCCACATGCTGTGGAGCGGCTGGGCCCGTGAGCCATGGACGCTGAGCCTGCGCATCCGGAGCCTGTGCTCCACAATGGGAGAGGCCACAACAGTGAGAGGCCCACGTACCACACACACACACACACAAAAAAAGCATACACATACACACTCACAGAAAGGAAAAGGGGAAAAAATCATAAATCTTGCTCTCAAAGTCCACCTCCTCAATTTGGGATGATTCGTTGTCTAAAGGAGAGAAGGAAGGAAAGAAAGAAAGGAAGAGAGAAGATAAAGTATAATACAATAGTTATTAAAATAAAAAATAAGTATTATGAAGAAAAAATCAAAAAATGGACAGAGAGAACCGTAGGACAAATGGTGGAAACAAAGCTCTATAGACAGAATATCACACAGAAGCACACACAAACACACTCACAAAAAGTGGAAAAAGGGAAAATTTTTAAAATGTTGCTCTCAAAGTCCACCTCCTCAATTTGGGATGATTCGTTGTCTTTTCATGTATTCCACAGACGCAGGGTACATCAAGTTGATTGTGGAGGTTTAATCCGCTGCTGCTGAGGCTGCTGGGAGAGATTTCCCTTTCTCTTCTTTATTCTCACAGCTCTCAGGGGCTCATCTTTGGATTTGGCCCCGCCTCTGTGTGTAGGTGGCCGGAGGGCGTCTGTTCTTCACTCAGAAAGGACGGGTTTAAAGGAGCAGCTGCTTCCGGGACACTGGCTCACTCAGGCCAGTGGGGAAGGAGGGGCTCCGAGTGCGGGATTTGCCTGTGGCAGCAGAGGCCGGCGTGACGTTGCATCAGCCTGAGGGGCACCGTGCGTTCACTTGGGGAAGTTGTCCCAGGATCCCGGGACCCTGGCAGTGGCAGGCTGCACAGGCTCCCCGGAAGGGGTGTGTGGATAGTGACCTGTGCTCGCACACATGCTTCTTGGTGACAGCAGCAGCAGACTTAGCATCTCATGCCCGTCTCTGGTGTCCATGCTTTTAGCCGTGGCTCACGCCCGTCTCTGGAGCTCCTTTAAGCAATGCTCTTCATCCCCTCTCCTCGCGCACCAGGAAACAAAGAGGGAAGAAAAACTCTCTTGCCTCTTTGGCAGGTCCAGATATTTCCCCAGGCTCCCTCCCAGCTAGCTGTGGTGTACTAACCCCCTGCAAGCTGTGTTCATGCCACCAACACCTGTCCTCTCCCTGTGCCAGAGCCTCAGCACCCTGCCCCGCCCACCCTGGCAGGTGAGCAGACAAGCTTCTTGGGCTGGTGAATGCCGGTTGGCACCGATCTTCTGTGTGGGAATCTCTCTGCTTTTCCCTCCACACCCCTTTTGCTGTGCTCTCCTTCAGGGTCCGAAGCTTTCCCTCTCTGCCACCCACAGTCTCCACCTGCGAACGGGCTTCCTAGTGTGTGGAAACCTTTTCTCCTTCACAGCTCCCTCCCACTGGTGCAGGTCCCATCCCTATCCTTTTGTCTCTATTTATTCTATTTTCTTTTGCCCTACCCAGGTACGTGGGGAGTTTCTTGCCTTTTGGGAAGTCTGAGGTCTTCTGCCAGCATTCAGTAGGTGTTCTGTAGGAGTTGTTCCACTTGTAGAATTTCCGGTGTATCTGTGGGGAGGAAGTTGATCTCTGCGTCTTACTCTTCTGACATCTTCCCGCCCCCTCTTCCTCTTTTTCTGAGTGTTTATGTGTATGCTTCTGTGTGAGCATTTTTCTGTATAACTTTGCTTCAACCATTTGTCCTAGGGTTCTATCCATCCATTTATTTTTTCTTTTTTTGTAACTATATTTTATTTTAATAACTTTATTATATTTTATCTTACTTTATTTTACTTTATCTTTTAATTCTTTCTTTTTTTCCTTCCTTCCTCCCTCCCTCTTTCCCTCCCTCCCTCCTTTCTTTCTTTCATTCTTTCTTTCTTTCAACTTCTTCTAATTCTTTCATTCTACATTTTCTCCATTTTATTCTGAGCTGTGTGGATGAAAGGCTCTTGGTGCTGCAGCCAGGAGTCAGTGCTGTGCCCCTGAGGTGGGAGAGCCAACTTCAGGACCCTGGTCCACAACAGACTTCCCAGCTCCACATAATATCAAACAGCGAAAATCTCACAGAGATCTCCATCTCAGCTCCAACACCCAGCTTCAGTCAATGAACAGCAAGCTACTGTGCTGCACACCCTATGCCAAACAACTAGCAAGACAAGAACACAACCCCAGCCATTAGCAGAGAGGCTGCGTAAAATCATAATAAGTCCACAGACACCCCAGAACACACCATCACACGTGGACCTGCCCAGCAGAAAGACAAGATCCAGCCTCATCCACCAGAACACAGCCACTAGTCCCCTCCACCAGGAAGCCTACACAACCCACTGAACCAAGCTTAGCCACTGGGGACAGACACCAAAAACAACGGGAATTACGAACCAGCAGCCTACAAGAAGGAGACACTGAACACAGTAAGATAAGCAAAATGAGAAGACAGAAAAACATACAGCAGATGAAGGAGCAAGATAAAAACCCACCAGACCTAAAAAATGAAGAGGAAATAGGCAGTCTACCTGAAAAAGAATTCAGAATAATGATAGTAAAGGTGATCCAAAATCTTGGAAATAGAATAGACAAAATGAAAGGAACATTTAAAAAGGACCTAGAAGAAATAAAGATGAAACAAACAAAGATGAACAACAAAATAAATGAAAGTAAAAATACTCTACATAGGATCAATAGCAGAAAAAGTGAGGCAGAAGAACGGATAAGTGACCTGGAAGATAAAAGAGTGGAAATAACTCTTGCAGAGTGGAATAAAGAAAACAGAATGAAAAGAACAGAGGACAGTCTCAGAGACCTCTGGGACAACATTAAAAACACTAACATTCGAATTATAGCGGTTCCAGAAGAAGAAGAGAAAAAGAAAGGGACTGAGAAAATATTTGAAGAGATTACAGTTGAGAACTTCCCTTATATGGGAAAGGAAATAGTTAATCAAGTCCAGGAAGCACAGAGAGTCCCATACATGATAAATCCAAGGAGAAATATGCCAAGGCACATATTAATCAAACTGTTAAAAATTAAATACAAAGAAAACGTATTAAAAGCAGCAAGGGAAAAACAACAAATAACACACAAGGGAATCCCCATAAGGATAACAGCTGATCTTTCAGCAGAATCTCTGCAAGCCAGAAGAGACTGGCAGGACATTTTTAAAGTGATGAAGGAGAAAAATCTGCAACCAAGATTACTCTACCCAGCAAGGATCTCATTCAGATTTGATTTAGAAATTAAAACCTTTACAGACAAGCAAAAGCTGAGAGAGTTCAGCACCACAAAACAGGCTTTACAACAATTTCTAAAGGAACTTCTTTAGGTAAGAAATATTAAGGAAGGAAATGACCTACAATAACGAACACAAAACAATTTAGAAAATGGGAATAGGAACATACATATCGATAATTACCTTAAAAGATAATAGACTAAATGCTCCCACCAAAAGACATAGATTGGCTGAATGGATATAAAAACAAGACCCATATATATGTTGTCTACAAGAGACCCACTTCAGACCTAGAGACACATACAGACTGAAAGTAAGGGGATGGAAAAAGATATTCCATGCAAATGGAAACCAAAAGAAAGCTGGAGTAGCAATTCTCATATCAGACAAAATAAACTTTAATATACAGACTATTAGAAGAGACAAAGAAGGACACTACATAATGATCAAGGTATCGATCTAAGAAGAAGATATAACAATTATAAATATTTATGCACCCAACATAGGAGCACCTCAATACATAAGGCAAATACTAACAGCCATAAAAGGGGAAATCGACAGTAACACATTCATAGTAGGGGACTTTAACACCCCACTTTCACCAATGGACAGATCATCAAAAATGAAAATAAATATGGTAACACAAGCTTTAAATGATACATTAAAAAAGATGGACTTAATACATATTTATAGGACATTCTATCCAAAAACAACAGAATACACATTTTTCTCAAGTGCTCTTGGAGTATTCTCCAGGATAGATCATATCTTGGGTCACAAATCAAGCCTTGGTAAATTTAAGAAAATTGAAATTGTATCAAGTATCTTTTCTGACCACAGCGCTATGAGACTAGATATCAATTACAGGAAAATATCTGTAAAAAATACAAACATATGGAGGCTAAACAATGCACTACATAATAACGAAGTGATCACTGAGGAAATCAAAGAGGAAATAAAAAAATACCTAGAAAGAAATGACAATGGAGACACGATGACCCAAAATTTTTGGCATGCAGCAAAAGCAGTTCTAAGACTGAAGTTTATAGGAATACAATCCTATGTTAAGAAACAAGAAACATCTCGAATAAACAACCTAACTTTGCACCGAAAGCAATTAGAGAAAGAAGAACAAAAAAACCCCAAAGTTAGCAGAAGGAAAGAATTCATAAAAATCAGATCAGAAATAAATGAAAGAGAAATGAAGGAAACAATAGCAAATATCAATAAAACTACAAGCTGGTTCTTTAAGAAGATAAACATTATTAATTAAACATTAGCCAGACTCATCAAGAAAAATGGTAGAAGACTCAAATCAATAGAATTAGAAAAGAAAATGGAGAACTAACAACTGACACTGCAGAAATACAAAAGATCAAGAGATATTACTACAAGCAACTCTATGCCAATAAAATGGACAATCTGGAAGAAATGGAGAAATTCTTATAAAGGCACAACCTGCCAAGACTGAATAAAGAAGAAATGCGAAATATGAACACACGAATCACAAGCACTGAAATTAAAACTGTGATTAAAAATCTTCCAACAAAAAAAGGCCAGGGCCAGATGGCTTCACAGGCGAATTCTATCAAACATTTAGAGAAGAGCTAACACCTATCCTTCTCAGATTCTTCCAAAATATAGTAGAGGGAGGAACACTCCAAAACTCATTCCATGAGACCACCATCACCTTGATACTAAAACCAGGCAAGGATGTCACAAAGAAAGAAAACTACAGGCCAATATCACTGATGAAAATAGATGCAAAAACTTCAACAAAATACTAGCAAACAGAATCCAACAGCATATTCAAAGGATAATACACCACGATCAAGGGGGGTATATTCCAGGAATGCAAGGATTCTTCAACATACGCAAATCAATCAATGTGATACACCATATTAACGAAATGAAGGAGAAAAATCACATGATCATCTCAATGGATGCAGAGAAACTTTCGACAATATTCAACACCCATTGATGATAAAAACCCTTCAGAAAGTAGGCATAGAGGGAACTTTCCACAACATAAAAAAGGCCATATATGACAAACCCACAGCCAACATCGTCCTCAATGGTGAAAAGCTGAAAGCATTTCCACTAAGATCAGTAACAAGACAAGTTTGCCCAGTCTCATTAGTCTTATTCAACATAGTTTTGGAAGTTTTAACCACAGCAGTCAGAGCAGAAAAGGAAATAAAAGGAATCCAAATCAGAAAAGAAGTAAAGCTGTCACTGTTTGCACATGACATGATACTATACATAGACAATCCTAAAGATGCTATGGGAAAACTACTACAGTTAATCAATGAATTTGGAAAAGTAGCAGAATACAAAATTAATGCACAGAAATTTCGAGCATTCCTACACACTAATGATGAAAATTCTGAAAGTGAAATTAAGAAAACACTCCCATTTACCATTACAACAAAAAGAATAAAATATCTAGGAATAAACCTACCAAAGGAGACAAAAGACCTGTATGCAGAAAATTATAAGACACTGATGAAAGAAATTAAAGATGATACAAATAGATGGAGAGATATACCATGTTCTTGGATTGGAAGAATCAACATTGTGAAAATGACTCTACTACCCAAAGCAATCTATAGATTCAATGCAATCCCTATCAAACTACCACTGGCATTTTTCACAGAACTAGAAGAAAAAAATTCACAAATTGTATGGAAACACAAAAGACCCCGAATAGCCAAAGCAATCTTGAGAACGAAAAACAGAGCTGGAGGAATCAGGCTCCCTGACTTCAGACTACAAAGCTACAGTAATCAAGACCGTATGGTACTGGCACAAAAACAGAAAAGTAGATCAATGGAACAGGATAGAAAGCCCAGAGATAAACCCACACATATATGGACACCTTATGTTTGATAAAGGAGACAGGAATATACAGTGGAGAAAGGACAGCCTCTTCAATAAGCGGTGCTGGGGAAACTGGACAGGTACATGTAAAAGTATGAGATTAGATCACTCCTTAACACCATACACAAAAATAAGCTTAAAATGGATTAAAGAACTAAATGTAATGCCAGAAACTATCAAACTGTTAGAGGAAAACATAGGCGGAACGTTCTATAACATAAATGACAGGAAGATCCTTTTTGACCCACCTCCTAGAGAAATGGAAATAAAAACAAAAATAAACAAACGGGACCTAATGAAACTTCAAAGCTTTTGCACAACAAAGGAAACCATAAACAAGACCAAAAGAGAACCCTCAGAAGGGGAGAAAATATTTGGAAATGAAGCAACTGGCAAAGGATTAATCTCCAAAATTTATAAGCAGCTCATGCAGCTCAATAACAAAAAAACGAACAACCCAATCCAAAAACGGGCAGAAGACCTTAATAGACATTTCTCCAAAGAAGATATACAGACCACGAACAAACACATGAAAGAATGCTCAACATCATTAATCATTAGAGAAATGCAAATCAAAACTACAATGAGATATCATCTCACACCAGTCAGAATGGCCATCATCAAAACATCTTGAAACAATAAATGCTAGAGAGGGTGTGGAGAAAAGGGAACACTCTTGGACTGCTGGTGGAATGTGAATTGGTACAGCCATTATGGAGAACAGTATGGAGGTTCCTTAAAAATATACAAATAGAACTACCATATGACCCAGCAATCCCACTACTGGGCATATACCCTGAGAAAACCAAAATTCAAAAAGAGTCATGTACCAAAATGTTCATTACAGCTCTATTTACAATAGCCCGGAGATGGAAACAACCTAAGTGCCCATCATCAGATGAATGGATAAAGAAGATATGGCATATATATACAATGGAATATTACTCAGCCATAAAAAGAAACGAAATTGAGCTATTTATAATGAGGTGGATAGACCTAGAGTCTGTCATACAGAGTGAAGTAAGTCAGAAAGAGAAAGACAAATACCGTATGCTAACACATATATACGGAATTTAAGAAAAAAAATGTCATGAAGAACCTAGGGGTAAGGCAGGAATTAAGATGCAGACCTCTTAGAGAACGGACTTGAGGTTATGGGGAGGGGGAAGGGTGAGCTGTGACAGGGCGAGAGAGAGTCATGGGCATATACACACTAACAAACGTAGTAAGGTAGATAGCTAGTGGGAAGCAGCCGCATGGCACAGGGATATTGGCTCGGTGCTTTGTGACAGCCTGGAGGGGTGGGATAGGGAGGGTGGGAGGGAGGGAGACGCAAGAGGGAAGACATATGGGAACATATGTTTATGTATGACTGATTCACTTTGTTATAAAGCAGAAACTAACACACCATTGTAAAGCAATTATACCCCAATAAAGATGTTAAAAAAAATCACAGGAAAAAACCTGTAAAAAATACAAACACTTGGAGGTGAAATATTACACTACATAATAATCAAAAGATCACTGAAGAAATCAAAGAGGAAATTTAAAAATACACAGAAGCGAATGACAAGGAAAACATGATGACACAAAACCTATGGGATGCAGCAAAAGCAGTTCTAAGAGGGAAGTTTATAGCAGTACCATCCTACCTCAAGAAACAAGAAACATCAAAAAAAAAAAAGAAACCTAATGTTACATTTAAAGCAATTAGAAGCAGAAGAACGAAAAAAAAAAACCATACTTAGCAGAAGGCAAGAAATCATAAAGATCAGATCAGAGAGAAATGAAAAAGAAATTAAGGAAACAATATCAAAGATCAATAAAACTAAAAGCTGGTTCTTTGAAAAGATAAACAAAATTGATAAACCGTTAGCCAGACTCATCAAGAAAATAAAGGAGAAGACTCAAATCACTAGAATTATAAATGAAAAGGGAGAAGTAATGACTGACACTGCAAAAATACAAAGGACCATGTTAGATTACTACAAGCAATTATATACCAATAAAATGGACAACCTGGAAGAAATGGACAAATTCTTAGAAAAGCACAACGTTCTGAGACTGAACCAGGAAGAAATAGAAAATATGAATAGACAAATCACAAACACTGAAATTGAAACTGTGATTAAAAACCTTCCAACAAATAAAGGCCCAGGACCAGATGGCTTCACAGGTGAATTCTGTCAAACATTTATAGAAGAGTTAACACCTATCCTTCTCAAACTCTTCCAAAACATAGCAAAGAGAGGAACACTCCCAAACTCATACTGCGAGGTTGCCATCACCCTGATACCAAAACCAGAAAAAGATGTCACAAAGAAAGAAAACTATAGGCCAATATCACTGATGAACATAGATGCAAATATCTTCAACACAGTACTAGCAAACAGAATCTAATAGCACATTAAAATGGTCATACACCATGATCAAGTGGGGTTTATCCCAGGAATGCAAGGATTGTTCAATATAAACAAATCAATCAATGTGATGAACCATACTAACAAATTGAAGTAAAAGAATGATATGATCAGCTCGATAGATGCAGAAAAATCTTTCGACAAAATTCAACACCCATTTATGATAAAAACCCTCCAGAAAGTAGGCATAAAGGGAAATTACTTAGACATAATAAAGGCCATATATGACAACCCCACAGCCCTCACAATTCTCAATGGTGAAAAAGTGAAACCATTTCCTCTAAGATCATGAAGAAGACAAGGTTGTCCACTCTCACCACTATTATTCAACATAGTTTTGGAAGTTTTAGCCACAGCAATCAGAGAGGAAAAAGAAATCAAAGAAATTCAAATTGGAAAAGCAGAAATAAATCTCTCACTGTTTGGAGATGACATGATATTATACATAGAGAATCCTAAAGATACTACTAGAAAACCTTTAGAGCTAATCAATGAATTTGGTAAAGTAGCAGGATACAAAATTAATGCACAGAAATCTCTTGCATTCCTATACACTAATGATGAAAAATCTGAAAGTGAAATTAAGAAAACAGTCCCATTTACCACTGCAACAAACGGAATGAAATATCTAGGAATAAACCTACCTAGGGAGACAAAAGACCTGTATGCAGAAAACTATAAGATACTGATGAAAGGAATTAAATGTGACACAAAGAGATGGAGAGATATACCATGTTTTTGGACTGGAAGAATCAATACTGTGAAAATTGTTACACTAACCAAAGGAATCTACAGTTTCAATGCAATCCTTATCAAACAATCAATGGTATTTTTCACAGAACTAGAACAAAAAATTGCACAATTTGTATAGAAACAAAAAAGATCCTGAATAACCAAAGCAATCTTGAGAAAGAAAAACGGAGCTGGAGGAATCAGGCTCCCTGTCTTCAGACTATACTACAAAGCTACAGTAATAAAGAAAGTATGGTACTGGCAGGAAAGCAGACATATAGATCAATGGAACAGGATAGAGAGCCGAGAGATAAATCCACGCACATATTGTCACTTTACTTTTGATAAAGGAGGCAAGAATATACAATGGAAAAAGACAGGTTCTTCAATATTTGGTGCTAGGAAAACTGGAGAGCTACATATAAAAGAATGAAATTAGAACTCTCCCTAATGCCATGCACAAAAATAAGGTCAAAATGGATTAAAGACCTAAATTAAGGGCAGACACTATTAAACTCTTAGAGTTAAAATTAGGCAGAACCCTCTATGACATAAATTACAGCAAGATCCTTTTTGACCCATGTCCTAGAGAGATGGAAATAAAAAGAAAAACAAAAAAAATGGGACCTAATGAAACTTAAAAGCCTTTGCACAGCAATAACTATAAACAGGATGAAAAGACAACCCTCAGAATGGGAGAAAATATTTGAGAATGAAGCAACTGACAAAGGATTAATCTCCAACACTTACAAGCAGCTCATGCAGCTCAATATCAAAGAAACAATCAACCCAAGCCAAAAATGGGCAGAAGAACTAAATAGAGATTTCTCCAAAGAAGATATATAGATTGCCAACCAACAGATGAAAGAATGCTCAACATCATTAATCATTAGAGGAACGAAAATCAAAAGTACAATGAGGTATCACCTCACACCAGTCAGAATGGCCATCACCAAAATATCTATAGACAATAAATCCTGGAGGAGGTGTGGGGAAAAGGGAACCCTTTTGCACTGTTGGTGGTAATGTAAATTAATACAGCTATTATGGAGAACAGTGCTTCCTTAGATTTCCTTAAAATCTAAAAATAGAACTACCATATGAGCCAGCAATCCCACTACTGGGTGTATACATTGAGGAAACCATAATTCAAAAAGTGTCATGTACCCCAATGTTCATTGCACCTCTATTTACATTAGCCAGGATATGGAAGCAACCTAAGTGTTCATCGACAGATGAATGGATAAAGAAAATGTGGCACATATATACAATGGGATATTACTCAGCCATAAAAAGAAAGGAAATCGAGTTATTTGTAGTGAGGTGGATGGACCTAGCATCTGTCATGCAGAGTGAAGTAAGTCAGAAAGAGAAAGACAAATACCGTATGCTAACACATATATATGGAATGAAAAAATAAATGGTTCTGAAGAACCTAGTGGCAAGACAGGAATAAATATGCAGGTGTAGAGAATGGACTTGAGGACATGGGGAGGGGGAATGGTTAGCTGGAACGAAGTGAGAGTGTGACTTGTACTTATATATACTACCAAATATAAAATAGATAGCTAGTGGGAAGCAGCCACATAGCACAGAGAGATCAGCTTGGTATTTTGTGACCACCTACAGAGGTGAGATAGGGAGTGTGGGAAGGAGATGGAAGAGTGAGGATATATGTGGATATATGTATATTTATAACTGATTCACTTTGTTATAAAGTAGAAACTAACACACCATTGTAAAACATTTATACTCCAATACAGATATTTTTAAAAAGTAATAAAATAAAGACTATTACAAGAGATAAAGAAGGACACCTTTTAATGATCAAGTGCTCAATCCAAAAAGAAGATATAACAACTATAAATATATATGCACCCACGATAGGAGCACCTCAATACATAAAGCAAATACTAATAGCCATAAAAGGAGAAATTGACAGGGACACAATAATAGTGTGGTATTTTAACACCCCACTCTCATCAATGACATACCTTCCAGACAGAAAATCAACAGGCCTTATATGATACATTGGACAAGATGGACTTAATTGATATTTATAGAACACTCCATTCAAAAACATCTGAATAGACTTTCTTCCCAAGTGCCCATGTAACATTCTCCAGGACAGATTACGTCATGGGCCACAAATCAAGCCTTGGTAAACTTAAGAAAATTGAAACCATATTGAGCATCCTTTCTGACCACAATGGTATTCGATTAGAAATCAATTACAGGAAAATAACTGTAAAAAACATAGTAACGTGGAAGCTCAACTATATTTTACTAAATGTACAATGGATCACTGAAGATATCAAAGAATAAATCAAAAAATACCTAGAGACACATGAGAATGAAAACATAATGAACCAAAACTTATGGGACACAGCAAAAGCAGTTCTAAGAGGGAAGTTTATAGCAATACAGTCTTATCTCAGGAAAGAAGAAAAACCTGACCTGACACATAAAGCAACTAGAGAAAGAAGAATAAGCAAAACTCAATGTTAGTATAAGGAAATAAATCAGAAAAATCAGTGTAGAAATACGTGAAATAGAGACTAAGAAAACAACAGAAAGTATCAATGAAAGTCACCCGGTTCTTTGAAATGATAAATAAAATTGATAAACTCTTTAGGAAGACTCATCAAGAAAAAAAGGGAGTGTGTCCAAACCAATAAAATTAGAAAGAAAAAAGAAGTTACAACTGACATCACAAAAATACAAAAAATTAAGAGACTACTACAAACAACTATGCACCAATAAAATGGATAGCCTAAAAGAAATGGACATATTATTTGAAAGGTAAAACATTCCAAGACTGAACTAGGAAGAAATAGAAAATGTGAACAGAAAAGTCACAAGTAGGGCTTCCCTGGTGGCACAGTGATTGAGAGTCCGCCTGCTGATACAGGGGACACGGGTTCGTGCCCTGGTCCAGGAAGATCCCACATGCCACGGAGCAGCTGGGCCCGTGAGCCATGGCTGCTGGGCCTGCAAGTCTGGAGCTTATGCTCTGCAATGGTAGAGGCCACAACAGTGAGAGGCCCACGTACCCCCCCTCCAAAAAAAAAAGAAAAGAAAAGTCACAAGTACTGAAATTGAAACTGATTTAAAAGCTTTTAAAAAATGAAAGTCCAGGAGTAGATGGCTTCACAGGTGAATTTTATCAAATATTTAGAGAACTGTTAACATCTATTGTTCTGAAACTCTTCCAAAAACTTACAGAGAAAGGAAACTCCCAAACTCATTCTATGAATCCAGCATTGCCCTGATACAAAACCAAACAGATACCACAAAACAAGCAATTTACAGGCTAATATCACAGATGAACTTAGATGCAAAAATCCTCAGCAAGATACTAACAAACCAAAATTAAGGAAACAATCCCATTTACCAAAGCATCAAAAAGAATAAAATACCTAAGAATAAACCTACCTAAGGAGACAAAAGCCCTGTACTCTGAAAACTGTAAGAGGCTGATGAAAGTAATCGAATATGACACAAACAGACAGAAAGATATACCTTGTTCTTGGATTGGAAGAATCAATATTTTCAAAATGACTATACTCCTCATGGTAATATACAGATTCAATGAAACCCTTACAAAACTAGCAATGGCATTTTTCACAGAACTAGAACAAAATAATTTTAACATTTGTAAGGAATCACAAAAGATCCCAAATATCGAAAGCAATCCTGAGAAAGAAAAATGGGCCTGGAGGAATGAGGCTCCCTGACTTCAGACTATGCTACAAAGCTACAGTAATCAATACAGTATGGTACTGTGCAAAAAAACAAATATAGATTAATGGAACAGGATAGAAAGCCCAGAAATAAACCCATGCACCTATGGTCTATTAATCTATGACAAAGTAGGCAAGAATATACAGTGGAGAAAAGACAGCCTCTTCAACAACTGGTGCTGGGAAAACTGGACAGCTACATGTAAAAGAAAGAACTTAGAAAATTCTCTATCACCATACACAAAAACAAACACAAAATAGATCAAAGACCTAAATGTAAAGATGGATAATAAAAAACTCTCCAAGGAAAACATAGGCAGAACACACTTTGACATAAATTGCAGCAAGATCTTTTTTGACTCACTTCCTAGAGTAATGAAAATAAAAACAAAAATTAAAAAATGGAACCTCATTAAATTTAAAAGCTTTTGCACAAGAAAGGAAAACATAATGAAAATACAACCTACAAAATTGGAGAAAATAGTTGCCAACAAAGCAACTGACAAGAGATTAATCTCCAGAATATATAAACAGCTCATGCAGCTCTAAGTCAAAAAAAAAAAAAAAAACAGTCCAATAAAAAATGGGCAGAAGTTCCAACTTAAATAGACATTTCTCCAGGGAAGAAATACAGATGTCCAAAAAGCAAATGAAAAGATGTTCAACATCATGAACTATCAGAGAAATGTAAATCAAAATTACATTGAGGTACAACTTAACACCGGTCAGAATGGCCATCATCAAAATGTCTACAAACAATAAATGCTGGAAGACCTACTAGAGAATGGACTTGAGGACATGGGGAGGAGGAAGGGTAAGCTGGGACAAAGTGAGTGAGTGGTAGTGTATATATGGACATATATATACTACCAAATGTAAAATAGATAGCTAGTGGGAAGCAGTCGCACAGCACAGGGACATCAGCTTGGTGCTTTTTGACCAGCTAGAAGGGTGGGATAGGGAGGGTGGGAGGGAGGGAGGTGCAACAGAAAAGAGATATGGGGATATATATATATGTATAACTGATTCACTTTGTTATAAAGCAGAAACTAACACACCATTATAAAGCAATTATACTCCAATAAAAATGTCAAAAGAAAATGCTGGAGAGGATGTAGAGAAAATGGAATCCTCCTACACTCTTGGTCGGAATATAAATTGTCAAAATCAGTAAAGAGAAAAGTAAGGAGGTTCCTTAAAAAAACTAAAAATTGAAGTGCTATATGATCCAGCTATCCCACTCCTGGCATATATCTAAGAAAAGAATAATTCAAAAAGATACATGCACCTTAATATTCATTGCAGCACTGTTTACAATAGCGAAGACATGGAAGCAACCAGAATGTCCATCGACAGATGAATGGATAAAGAAGATGTGGTACATATATACAATGGAATATTACTCAGCCATAAAAAAGAATAAAATAATGACATTTGCAGCAACATGGATGGGCCTAGAGGTTATCATACTAAGTGAAATAAGGCAGAGAAAAGCAGTTATCATATTATGTCACCCAAATGTGGAATCGAATTTTTAAAAAGGATATAAATGAACTTATTTACAAAACACAAACAGATTCACAGATTTCAAGCCCAAACTTGTGGTTACCAAAGGGGAAATGTGGAGGGGAGGAATAAATTAGGAACTTGCGATTAACATACACACTACTATATATAAAATATATAACCAACAAGGACCTACGGTATAGCACATGGAACTCTACTCTGTATTAACCTATATGGGAAAGAAGTCTGATGAAGAATGCATATATGTATTTTTATAACATTATGCTGTACACCTGAAACTACTGTAAGACTGTAAATCTACTCTATTCCAATAAAATTTTAAAAAAAACAGAAAATGATAATAACGGAGTGCTATGAACAACTCTAAACACATAATTTTGACATGTGGTGAAAAAGACTACTTACTCAAAAAACAGACTACTACCACTCTCTAAATATGAAATAGGTAATTTGAATAACTCTATAATTTAAGATTTAATCAACATTATATTTAAGAAATTCCCTCATAATGAAGTGATCACTGAAGAAATCAAAGAGGAAATAAAAAAATACCTAGAACCAAATGACAATGGAGACAAGATGACCCAAAACTTATGGGATGCAGCAAAATCAGTTCTAAGAGGGAAGTTTACAGCAATACAAGCCCACCTTAAGAAACAGGAAACATCTCGAATAAACAACCTAACCTTGCACCTAAAGCAATTAGAGAAAGAAGAACAAAAAAACCCCAAAGTTAGCAGAAGGAAAGAAATCATAAAAATCAGATCAGAAATAAAAGAAAAAGAAATGAAGGAGACAATAGCAAAGATCAATAAAGCTAAAAGCTGGTTCTTTGAGAAGATAAACAAAATAGATAAGCCATTAGCCAGACTCATCAAGAAAAAAAAGGAGAAGACTCAAATCAATAGAATTAGAAATGAAAAAGGAGAAGTAAAAACTGACACCGCAGAAATACAAAAGATCATGAGAGATTACTACAAGCAACTCTATGCCAATAAAACGGACAACCTGCAAGAAATGGAGAAATTCTTAGAAATGCACAAACTGCCAAGACTGAATCAGGAAGAAATAGAAAATATGAACAGACCAATCACAAGCACTGAAATTGAAACTGTGATTAAAAATTTTCCAACAAACAAAAGCCCAGGACCAGATGGCTTCATAGGCAAATTCTATCAAACATTTAGAGAAAAGCTAACACCTATCCTTCTCAAACTCTTCCAAAATATAGCAGAGGGAGGAACACTCCCAAATTCCTTCTACGAGGCCACCATCACCCTGATACCAAAAACAGACAAGGATGTCACAAAGAAAGAAAACTACAGGCCAATATCACTGATGAACATAAATGCAAAAATCCTCAACAAAATACTAGCAAACGGAATCCAACAGCACATTAAAAGGATCACATACCATGACCAAGTGGGGTTTATTCCACGAATGCAAGGATTCTTCAATATACGCAAATCTATCAATGTGATAAACCACATTAACAAATTGAAGGAGAAAAACCGTATGATCATCTCAATAGATGCAGAGAAAGCTTTTGACAAAATTCAACACCGATTTATGATAAAATCCCTGCAGAAAGTAGGCATAGAGGGAACTTTCCTCAACATAATAAAGGCCATATATGACAAACCCACAGCCAACATCGTCCGCAATGCTGAAAAACTGAAAGCATTTTCACTAGGATCATGAACAACAAGGTTGCCCACACTCACCACTCTTATTCAATATAGTTTTGGAAGTTTTAGCCACAGCAATCAGAGAAGAAATGGAAATAAAAGGAATCCAAATCGGAAAAGAAGAAGTAAAGCTGTCACTGTTTGCAGATGACACGATACTATACCTAGAGAATCCTAAAGATGCTACCAGAAAACAACTAGAGTTAATCAATGAATTTGGTAAAATTGCAGGATACAAAATGAATGCACAGAAATCTATGGCATTCCTATACAATAATGATGAAAAATCTGAAAGTGAAATCAAGAAAACCCTCCCATTTACCACTGCAACAAAAGGAATAAAATATCTAGGAATAAACCTACCTAAGGAGACAAAAGACCTGTATGCAGAAAATTATAAGACACTGATGAAAGAAATTAAAGATGATACAAATAGATGGAGAGATATACCATGTTCTTGGATTGGAAGAATCAACATTGTGAAAATGACTCTACTACCCAAAGCAATCTACAGATCAATGCAATCCCTATCAAACTACCACTGGCATTTTTCACAGAACTAGAACAAAAAATTTCGCAATTTGTATGGAAACACAAAAGACCCCGAATAGCCAAAGCAATCTTGAGAACGAAAGAAGGAACTGGAGGAATCAGGCTCCCTGACTTCAGACTATACTACAAAGCTACAGTCATCAAGACGGTATGGTACTGGCACAAAAACAGAAAGATAGATCAATGGAACAGGATAGAAAGCCCAGAGATAAACCCATGCACATATGGACACCTTATCTTTGATAAAGGTGGCAGTAATGTACAATGGAGAAAGGACAGCCTCTTCAATAAGTGGTGCTGGGAAAACTGGACAAGTACATGTAAAAGTATGAGATTAGATCACTCCCTAACACCATACACAAAAATAAGCTCAAAATGGATTAAAGACCTAAATGTAAGGCCAGAAACTATCAAACTCTTAGAGGAAAACATAGGCAGAACACTCTATGACATAAATCAAAGCAAGATCCTTTCTGACCCACCTCCTAGAGTAATGGGAATAAAAACAAAAATAAACAAATGGGACCTAATGAAACTTCAAAGCTTTTGCACAGCAAAGGAAACCATAAACAAGACCAAAAGACAACCCTCAGAATGGGAGAAAATATTTGCAAATGAAGCAACCGACAAAGGATTAATCTCCAAAATTTACAAGCAGCTCATGCAGCTCAATAACAAGAAAACAAACAACCCAATCCAAAAATGGGCAGAAGACCTAAGTAGACATTTCACCAAAGAACATATACAGACTGCCAACAAACATATGAAAGAATGCTCAACATCATTAATCATTAGGGAAATGCAAATCAAAACTACAATGAGATATCATCTCACACCCGTCAGAATGGCCATCATCAAAAAATCTAGAAACGATAAATGCTGGAGAGGGTGTGGAGTTAAGGGAACACTCCTGCACTGCTGGTGGGAATGTGAATTGGTACAGCCACTATGGAGAACAGTATGGAGGTTCCTTAAAAAACTACAAATAGAACTACCATATGACCCAGCAATCCCACTACTGGGCATATACCCTGAGAAAACCATAATTCAAAAAGAGTCATGTACCAAAATGTTCATTGCAGCTCTATTTACAGTAGTCCAGAGATGGAAACAACCTAAGTGCCAATCATCAGATGAATGGATAAAGAAGATGTGTCACATATATACAACGGAATATTACTCAGCCATAAAAAGAAACGAAATTGAGCTATTTGTAATGAGGTGGATAGACCTAGAATCTGTCATACAGAGTGAAGTAAGTCAGAAAGAGAAAGACAAATACCGTATGCTAACACATATATATGGAATCTAAGAAAAAAATGTCATGAAGAAACTAGGGGTAAGACAGGAATAAAGACACAGACCTACTGGAGAACGGACTTGAGGATATGGGGAGGGGGAACGGTGAGCTGTGAGAAAGCGAGAGAGAAGCATGGACACATATACAGTACCAAAAGTAAGGTGGATAGCTAGTGGGAAGCAGCCGCATAGCACAGAGATATCAGCTCGGTGCTTTGTGACCGTCTGGAGGGGTGGAGTAGGGATGGTGGGAGGGAGGGATACGCAAGAGAGAAGAGATATGGGAACATATGTATATGTATAACTGATTCACTTTGTTATATAGCAGAAACTAACACACCATGTAAAGCAATTATACCCCAAAAAAGATGTTAAAAAAAAAAGCAATTCCTAAATGAATCTCCAGGCCCAGATGATTTCAATGGAGAATTATTTAATAAAAACATCTTTAAAGAAAATTAACACCTATTATATACCATCTTTTTTAGAAAATAGAAGAAAAGGCAACAGTTCTTAATAGATGTATTAATGTATTTTTACTCTTATACCAAATCCAAATAAAGACAGATGAATGAAGAAAACTGCAGAACTATATCTCTTGTGAATACAAATATCTTTAATATATTATTAACAAATAGAACTCAGCAATATATAAAATATTTATAAACCATGACCATGTGGAGTTTACTCTGGAGATCCAAGGCTAGTTAAATATTTGAAATCAATAAACTATTCCACCATATTAGCAATAAAATTCATGACCCTATCTATCAATGTATAAAAAATTTGACAAAATTCAACACCTATTCATGATAACACTCAGAAAAATCGGAATAGAGGGGAAGTTATCGTTGGTAAAGACTATTTAAATAGCATAGGGTTAGCATTATAATGATATATTATATATATACCAATACATAAAGGTAAAAGTCTGAGTGTTTCTCCCCTAAGATCAGGAACAAGACAAGAATTTCTGTTCTCACGACTTATATTAAATATAGTGCTGGAATTTCTAGCCAATGCAATAAGGCACATTTAAAGAAAATTCATAAAGATCAGAAAAGGAATAATATAACTACCCATAGTTGAGATTACATGATTGTCTGGTTAGAAAATCTATATTAATTAATTAGAATTAATTTTAAACACTTTGTAGCAGTAGTAAGTGATTTCATCAAGGTCGTTTTTATTTGTATGTATTAGGAATGAGCAAACATGTGGAAACTGAAATTTAAAATATAATACAATTTACAATCACTCTAAAAATGAAATAGTTGTAAATATAACAAAAAAATACTGGAGTTGTTTGCTGAAAACTACAGAATGCTGATGAAATCAAGAATGATCAAGATAAATGGAGTGATAAGCCACATTCATTGATTGCAAGACTCAACATAGTAAAGATGTGAATTCTCTCCAAATGAGTATACATATTTAACAAAATTGCTGTCAAAATTCCAGCAAGAATTTTTATAGGTGTAGATAAAGTTATTCTAAAAGTTATGTGGAAAGGCCAATGAATAAGAATAGAGTAAAAGTTTTTGTAAATGATGAATAAAATGTGAAGAATGTATACTTAATTTCATGACACTATATAGCTCTTATAATCAGGACTGTGTGATATTTGTGGAAGGATAGAAACATAGACTAATGGAACAGGGCAGAAAACCCAGAAATAGACACACACATATACCAAACTGATTTTTTAAATAAGGTATAAAAGCAATTCAATGGAGGAAAAAGAGGATTTTTAACAAATGGTGCTGGAGGGGGTTGCACCAGAGGCCAGTAAATGAAACTTGACTTAAATCTAACTCCTAAAAATTAATTTTAAATGGATCAGGAACTTAAACATAAAACTATAAAATCTTAGAATAAAAAAGGAGAAAGTCTTTAAGATCTAGGGTTCATCAAAGAGTTCTTGATATTGACACCAAAAACATGTTCCATAAAAGGAAAAAAATGATAAATTGGATCAAATGAACATTAAAAACTTTTGTTCTGTGAAAGAATCTGTAAAGAGGATGAAAGATAAGCTACAGATATCACATGTACAACAAAGAGCTAGTGTCTGGGTTATATGTAGAAATCTTAATACTCAACAGTTTAAAAAATCCAATTAGAAATTGAACTAAAGACATGAAGAGAATTTTCACTGAAAAGAATATACAGATGGAATTTAAGCACATGAAACATCATTAATCATTAGGAACATGCAAATTTAAACCAAAATAAGATATAAGTACACACCTATTGGAGTGGCTAAAATAAAAAATAGTGACAATAAATGCTGGTGAGAAACTGGATCACTTATATATTGTTGATGAGAATATAAAATTGTACAGTCACTGTGGAAAACAATTTGGAAGTTCCATAAAAACTTAAAAGGCATGTACCATACGACACAGCAATTGCACTCCTGAGCATTTATCCCAGAGAAAGTAACATTTAAATTGACATCAAAACCCCTACATGAGTGTTCACAGAAGCTTAATTCATAATAGCCCAAAATTGTATACAACACAGATATCCTTCAATAGGAAAATAGTTAAACAAACTTTTGCCCATCTATATCACGGAATGCTATTCAACAGTGAAAAACAATGAACTATTGATACACACAACAACCTGGACTAATCTTCAGTGAATTATGCTGAGTGAAAGTAGTCAATCCCTGTTAGTTACAATACTGTACGATTTATTTTATATAACATTCATGAAATGACAAAATTATAGAAATGGAGAACAAATTAGTGGTTTTCATGGGTCATGATGGGGATTGGGCAGGATGTAAGTGGGTGTTGCTATAAAAAGACAACCTAAGAGATCCTTGTGGTGATGGAAATACTCTCTATCAATGCCCAGTATGCTGATCATGACATTGTTCTATAATTTGGACGATGTTATCACTGGGGAAAACTGGGAAGATGGTACTTGGCTTTTCTCTGTACTATTGCATGCAACTGCAGGTGAATCTTCAATTATCTCAAAATTAAAAGTTTAATTAAAAAATATATGGGGGGCGGAGGGGAAGATGGTGGAAGAGAAAGACACAGAGATCACCTTCCTCCCCACAGATACACCAGAAATACATCTACACGTGCAGCAACTCCTACAGAACACCTACTGAATGCTGGCAGAAGACCTCAGACCTCCCAAAAGCCTCAGAAGCAGCAGACTAAAGCTCCACAATCAACTTGATGTACCCTGCATCTCTGGAATACATGAATAGACAACGAATCATCCCAAATTGAGGAGGTGGACTTTGGGCGCAAGATATATTATTTTGTCACCTTCTCCTCTTTTTGTGAGTGTGTATGTGTATGCTTCTGTGTGAGATTTTGTCTGTATAGCTTTCCTGACACCATTTGTCCTAGGGTTCTATCCGTCCTTTTTTTAAAAAAATTTTTTTCTTAATAATTAATAACTTTATTATACTTTACCTTCTTTCTTTCTTTCTTTTTCTTTCTTTCTTTCTTTCTTTCTTTCTTTCTTTCTTTCTTTCCTTCCTTCCTTCCTTCCTTCCCTCCTTTAGACAACGAATCATCCCAAATTGAGGAGGTGGACTTTGAGAGCAAGATTTATGATTTTTTCCCCTTTACCTCTTTTTGTGAGTGTGTATGTGTATGCTTCTGTGTAAGATTTTGTCTGTATAGCTTTGCTTCCACCATTTGTACTAAGGTTCTATCCGTCCCTTTTTTTTCTAAATAATAATTTTTTATTTTAATAACTTTATTATACTTTATTTTATTTTACTGTATCTTCTTTCTTTCTTTTTTCCTTCCTTCCTTCCTCCCTTCATTCCTTCCTCCATTCCTCCCTCCCTCCCTCCTTTCTTTCCTTCTTTTCTTCTTTCCTTAATTGCTTCCTTCCCTCCTTTCTCTCTCTGTCTTTCTTTCTTTCTTTATTACGTTCTTCTTACTTCTAATAATTCTTTCTCTCTATTTTTTTCTCCCTTTTATTCTGAGCCATGTCTATGAAAGGCTCTTGGTGCTCCAGCCAGGAGTCAGTGCTGTACTTCTGAGGTGGGAGAGCGAACATCAGGACACTGGTCAACAAGAGACCTCGCAGCTCCACATAATATCAAATGACGAAACTCTCCCAGAGATCTCCATCTCAACACCAGCACCAAGCTTCACTCAATGACCAGCAAGCTATTAAAATCATAAGTCCACAGACACCCCAAAACACACCAACAGACGTGGACCTGCCCACTAGAGAGGCAATATCCAACCTCATCCACCAGAACACAGGCACAAGTCCCCTCCACCAGGAAGCCTACACAACCCACTGAACCAACCTTAGCCACTGGAGACAGACATCAAAAACAACGGGAACTACGAACCTGCAACCTGCAAAAAGGAGACCCCAAACACAGTAAGATAAGGAAAATGAGAAGACAGTAAAACACACAGCAGATGAAGGAGCAAGATAAAAACGCACCAGACCTAACAAATGAAGAGGAAATAGGCAGTCTACCTGAAAAAGAATTCAGAATAATGATAGTAAAGGTGATCCAAAATCGTGGAAATAGAATGGACAAAATGCAAGAAACATTTAACAAGGACCTGGAAGAACTGAAGATGAAACAAACAATGATGAAAAACACAAAAATGAAATGAAAAAGACTCTACATGGGATCAATACCAGAATAACTGAGGCAGAAGAATGGATAAGTGACCTGGAAGATAAACTAGTGGAAATAACTACTGCAGAGCAGAATAAAGAAAAAAGAATGAAAAGAACTGAGGACAGTCTCAGAGACCTCTGGGACAACATTAAACACACCAACATTCGAATTATAGGGTTCCATAGAAGAAAAGAAAAAGAAAGGGACTGAGAAAATATGTGAAGAGATTATAGTTGAAAACTTCCCTGATATGGGAAAGGAAATAGTTAATCAAGTCCAGGAAGCACAGAGAGTCCATACAGGATAAATACAAGGAGAAATACACCAAGACACAAATTAATCAAACTGTCAAAAATTAAATACAAAGAAAGCATATTAAAAGCAACAAGGGGAGGGAGGACCACTCCCTAACTCCTTCTACGAGGCCACCATCACCTTGATACCAAAACCAGACAAGGATGTCACAAAGAAAGAAAACTACAGGCCAATATCACTGATGAACATAGATGCAAAAATCCTCAACAAAATACTAGCAAACAGAATCCAACAGCACATTAAAAGGATCATACACCATGATCAAGTGGGGTTTATTCCAGGAATGCAAGGATTCTTCAATATACGCAAATCTATCAATGTGATAAACCATATTAACAAATTGAAGGAGAAAAACCATATGATCATCTCAATAGATGCAGAGAAAGCTTTTGACAAAATTCAACACCCATTTATGATAAAAACCCTGCAGAAAGTAGGCATAGAGGGAACTTTCCTCAACATAATAAAGGCCATATATGACAAGCCCACAGCCAACATCATCCTCAATGGTGAAAAACTGAAAGCATTTCCACTAAGATCAGGAACAAGACAAGGTTGCCCACTCTCACCACTATTATTCAACATTGTTTTGGAAGTTTTAGCCACAGCAATCAGAGAAGAAAAGGAAATAAAAGGAATCCAAATCGGAAAAGAAGAAGTAAAGCTGTCACTGTTTGCAGATGACATGATCCTATACATAGAGAACCCTAAAGATGCTACCAGAAAACTACTAGAGCTAATCAATGAATTTGGTAAAGTGGCAGGATACAAAATTAATGCACAGAAATCTCTGGCATTCCTATATACTAATGATGAAAAATCTGAAAGTGAAATCAAGAAAACACTCCCATTTACCATTGCAACAAAAAGAATAAAATATCTAGGAATAAACCTACCTAGGGAGACAAAAGACCTGTATGCAGAAAATTATAAGACACTGATGAAAGAAATTAAAGATGATATAAATAGATGGAGAGATATACCATGTTCTTGGATTGGAAGAATCAACATTGTGAAAATGACTCTACTACCCAAAGCAATCTATAGATTCAATGCAATCCCTATCAAACTACCACTGGCATTTTTCACAGAAGTAGAACAAAAAATTTCACAATTTGTATGGAAACACAAAAGACCCCGAATAGCCAAAGCAATCTTGAGAACGAAAGAAGGAACTGGAGGAATCAGGCTCCCTGACTTCAGACTATACTACAAAGCTACAGTCATCAAGACGGTATGGTACTGGCACAAAAACAGAAAGATAGATCAATGGAACAGGATAGAAAGCCCAGAGATAAACCCATGCACATATGGACACCTTATCTTTGATAAAGGTGGCAGTAATGTACAATGGAGAAAGGACAGCCTCTTCAATAAGTGGTGCTGGGAAAACTGGACAAGTACATGTAAAAGTATGAGATTAGATCACTCCCTAACACCATACACAAAAATAAGCTCAAAATGGATTAAAGACCTAAATGTAAGGCCAGAAACTATCAAACTCTTAGAGGAAAACATAGGCAGAACACTCTATGACATAAATCAAAGCAAGATCCTTTCTGACCCACCTCCTAGAGTAATGGGAATAAAAACAAAAATAAACAAATGGGACCTAATGAAACTTCAAAGCTTTTGCACAGCAAAGGAAACCATAAACAAGACCAAAAGACAACCCTCAGAATGGGAGAAAATATTTGCAAATGAAGCAACCGACAAAGGATTAATCTCCAAAATTTACAAGCAGCTCATGCAGCTCAATAACAAGAAAACAAACAACCCAATCCAAAAATGGGCAGAAGACCTAAATAGACATTTCTCCAAAGAAGATATACAGACTGCCAACAAACACATGAAAGAATGCTCAACATCACTAATCATTAGAGAAATGCAAATCAAAACTACAATGAGATATCATCTCACACCAGTCAGAATGGCCATCATCAAAAAATCTAGAAACAATAAATGCTGGAGAGGGTGTGGAGAAAAGGGAACCCTCTTACACTGTTGGTGGGAATGTAAATTGATACAGCCACTGTGGAGAACAGTATGGAGGTTCCTTAAAAAGCTACAAATAGAACTACCATATGACCCAGCAATCCCACTACTGGGCATATACCCTGAGAAAACCATAATTCAAAAAGAGTCATGTACCAAAATGTTCATTGCAGCTCTATTTACAATAGCCCGGAGATGGAAACAACCTAAATGCCCGTCATCGGATGAATGGATAAAGAAGATGTGGCACATATATACAGTGGAATATTACTCAGCCATAAAAAGAAACGAAATTGAGCTATTTGTAATGAGGTGGATAGACCTAGAGTCTGTCATACAGAGTGAAGTAAGTCAGAAAGAGAGAGACAAATACCGTATGCTAACACATATATATGGAATTTAAGAAAAAAAAATGTCATGAAAAACCTAGGGGTAAAGCAGGAATAAAGACGCAGACCTCTTAGAGAACGGACTTGAGGTTATGGGGAGGGGGAAGGGTGAGCTGTGACAGGGCGAGAGAGAGTCATGGGCATATACACACTAACAAACGTAGTAAGGTACATAGCTAGTGGGAAGCAGCTGCATGGCACAGGGATATTGGCTCGGTGCTTTGTGACAGCCTGGAGGGGTGGGATGGGGAGGGTGGGAGGGAGGGAGACGCAACAGGGAAGACATATGGGAACATATGTTTATGTATGACTGATTCACTTTGTTATAAAGCAGAAACTAACACACCATTGTAAAGCAATTATACCCCAATAAAGATGTAAAAAAATAATAATAAAATAAAAAAAATAAATAAACTTTGGGCTTCCCTGGTGGTGTAGTGGTTGAGTGTCTGCCTGCTGATGCAGGGGACACGGGTTCGTGCCCCGGTCCAGGAAGATCCCACATGCTGTGGAACGGCTGGGCCCATGAGCCATGGTCACTGAGCCTGTGCGTCCGGAGCCTGTGCTCTGCAATGGGACAGGCCACAACAGTGACAGGCCCGCGTACCGCATAAAAA
This sequence comes from Lagenorhynchus albirostris, assembly GCF_949774975.1. Classification (NCBI taxonomy): domain Eukaryota; kingdom Metazoa; phylum Chordata; class Mammalia; order Artiodactyla; family Delphinidae; genus Lagenorhynchus; species Lagenorhynchus albirostris. The sequence goes on along the minus strand of NC_083116.1, from coordinate 82,379,291 downwards.
TAATAAAAATAAAAATAAACGTTAAAACATATTTAAAAGACTGACCATATGAAGGCTTCCTGAACATGTGATGGGAGTACATTTGGTTACAGACATTTGGAAACAGTTGGGCAGTTTCTTTTAAAATTAAACATATACTTACCATATTGCTACTCTTAAGATTTTAACTAAAAGACATGAAAGCATAGTTTCACACAAAGACTTGTACATCAATATTAATAGCAGTTTTATATGTAATAGTCAAGAACTGACAACATCCCAAATAGCCATACAAAGAAACACTACACAACAAGAAAAAAAAATGTTCATTGCTTTAAATAAGAGCATGAAAAAAATCTCAAAATAATTACGTTGAGTTAAAATAGACAAAACGAGTGTATGGTGTATGATTCTATTTATATAAAGTTCAATAAAATTCAAACTACTTTATAGTGAGAGAAAGCAGATCAGTGGTTGCCTAGGTGTAGGGATGGGGAGGTGTAGAGAGGAAAGCACTAAAAAGGGGTATAAAGAAATTTTGGAGGTGATCAACATGGTCACTCTTATGATTGTGGTTAGGGCTTCATGAACATTTACGTATGGATTGTCTTTATTTTATTTATTTATATATGTATTTATTTATTTAATTTTTAAAATTGAAGCATAGTTGATTTACAAAGTTGTGTTAGTTTCAGGTGTATAGAAAAGTGATTCAGTTTTATATATATATATATATATATATATATATACATATATACATATATATATATGTGTGTATATATTACTTTTCAGATTCTTTTCCCTTATAGGTTGTTATAAAATATTGAGTATAGCTCCCTGTGCTACACAGTAGGTTCTTGTTGGTTATTTCATATATAGTAGTGTGCATATGTTAGCGCCAAACCCCTAATTTGTCCCTCCTCCCTTTCCTCTTTGGTAACCATAAGTTTGTTTTCTATGTCTGTGGGTCTATTTCTGTTTTGTACATAAGTACATTTGTATCATTTTTTTTGTAGATTCCACATATAATTGATATCAAATGATATTTGTCTTTGTTTGGCTTACTTCACTCAGTATGAGTATCTCTGGGTCATCCATGTTGCTGCAAATGGCATTATTTCATTCTTTTATATGGCTGAGTAATATTCCATCATATATATGTACCACATCTTTACCCATTCATCTGTTGATGGACATTTAGGTTGCTTCCATGTCTTGGCTATGGTAAATAGTGCTGTAATGAACATTGGGGTGCATGTGTCTTTTTGAATTATGGTTTTCTCTGGATATATGCCCAGGAGTGGGATTGCAGGATCATATGGTAGCTCTATTTTTAGAATTTTTAGGGAACTTACATACTGTTCTCCATAGTGGCTGTACCAATTTACTTTCCCAGCAACAGTGCAGGAAGGCTCCTTTTTCTGAACACCCTCTACAGCATTTATTATTTGTAGAAATTTAATGATGGCCATTCTAACCAGTGTGAGGTGATACCTCTTGTAGTTTTTGATTTGCATTTGTCTAACAATTAGTGATATTGAGTGCCTTTTTTTTTTGTCTCTTGGCCATCTGTATGTCTTCTTTGGAGGAATGCTTATTTAGGTCTTCTACCCATTTTTCAAATTATTTATTTATTTGCTATTTATCTGCATGAGCTGTTTTTATATTTTGGAGATTAATCCCTTGCCAGTCATATCATTTGCAAATATTTTCTCCCATTCTGTAGGTTGTCTTTTCATTTTGTTTATGGTTTCCTTTGCTGTGCAAGAAGCTTTTAAGTTTAATTAGGTCCCATTTGTTTATTTTTGTTTTTATTTCCATTACTCAAGGAGATGGATCCAAAAAGATATCACTGTGATTTATGTCAAAGAGTGTTCTGACTATGTTTTCCTCCAGGAGTTTTATAGTATCTGGTCTTACATTTAGGTCATTAATCCATTTAGACTTCATTTTTGTGTGTGGTGTTAGAAGATGTTCTAATTTCATTCTTTTACTTGTAGCGGTCCAGTTTTCCCAGTACCACTTATTGAAGAGACTGTCTTTTCTCCACTGTATATCCTTGTCTCCTTTGTCATAGATTAATTGACCACAGGTGTGTGGGTGTATTTCTGGGCTTTCTATCCTGTTCCATTTATCTATATTTCTTGGTTGTAGGTTTTTTCTTTTTATCACTTTAAATATATTGTGCCACCCTCTTCTGGCCTGCAGACTTACTGCTGAAAAATCAGCTGATAACGTTATGGGGATTCCATTGTATATTATTCGTTGCTTTTCCCTTGCTGCTTTTAATATTTTCTCTTTGTCTTTAATTTTTTCAATTTGATTACTTTATGTCTCGGTGTTTTACTCCTTGGGTTAATGCTGCCTGGGACTCTCTGTGCTTCCTGGACTTGGGTGACTATTTCCTTTCCCATGTTATGGAAGTTTTCATCTATGATCATTTCAAATACGTTTTCTCAGGACCTTTCTCTATCTCTTCTCTTCCTGGGACCCCTATAATGCAAATGGTGGAGGATTTGACATTGTTCCAGAGGTCTCTTAAACTGTTCTCATTTCTCATCATCCTTTTCTCATTTATTCTGTGTTGCGGCAGTGATTTCCACCACTCTGTCTTCCAGCTCACTTATCTGTTCTTCTGCCTCGTTTATACTGCTATTGATTCCTTCTGGTGTATTTTTCATTTTACTTATTGTGTTCATCAATTTTGTTTGCTTATTCTTTATATTTTGTAACTCTTTGTTGAAAACTTCTTGTAACTTCTCTCTCTGTGCATCCATTCTTTTCCCAAGTTCTTGGATCATCATTATGATCATTACTCTGGACTGTTTCTCCAGTAGATTGCCTATCTCCATGTCACTTGGCTGTTCTTCTGGGGTTTTATCTTGCTCTTCCATCTTGAACATCTTCATCTGCTGTCTCATTTTGTCTAAATTTCTATTTGTATTTTTATGTAAGTGGAAGATTAGTTATGTTTCTTGACATTGGTGAAGTGGTCCTATATAGGGGATGTCCTATGTGTCCCAGCAGTACACTGCCCCCTCGTCACCCAAGGGCCAGGGACCAGATGGCCTGAGGTTAGGTTCTGACCTGTATTTGTGTCCTTGGATCTTCAGGCTGCTGGAACATAGTTTTCGTGCTTCTGGTGTCTGCCCCTTGGTGGGTGAAGTGTGTCTGGTGGCTTGTGCAGGTTTCTTGGTGGAAGGGTCCAGTGCCTGCACACAGGTGGGTGGAGTTGGTTCTTGGCCTTCTGGTGTGCAGGGTTTTGTTAAGGGGTGTGTCTAAAGGTGGCTGTAGGCTCAGGAAGTCCTTCGGCAGCCTGTCTTCTGATGGGTTGTGTTGTGTTCCTGTCCTGTCAGTTGTTTGGCCTGAGGAGTCCCAGCAGTGGCACTTTCAGGCTATTGGGTGGGGCCAGGTCTAGGTACTAATTACCCAAGCAAGATGTCTGCCTCCAGCAAGAGTTCAAGTAGATGAACACTCCCTAATACTTCCACCACCAGCTTTTACGACCCTAGAGAGAACCACAGCCACCCACTGCCTCCCCAGGAGCCCCTCAAGACCAGTAGGTAGGTCTGGGCCAGGACCCTATGAAGTCACTGCATTTGCCCTGAGTCCCAGTGCACATGAGACCTTGTGTGCACCCTCCAAGAGTGGAGTCTCTGTTTCTCCCATTCCTAAGGAGGTCCTGCAATGAAGCAATACTGGCCTTCAAAGTCAAATGCTCTGGGAGCTCCTCTTCTTGATGCCAGACCCCCAGGCTGGGGAGACTGAGAGAATTTCTGTGATATAATCATTTTCCTGTTTGTGGGTCACCTACCTGGGGTGTTTGGTATTTGATTATATTGCGACTGCTCCCCTCCTACCAGTCCATTGGGTATCTTCTTTATGTCTTTTGTTGTAGAAGATAATTTTTGGTAGGTGCCAGTCTTTTTATTGGTGGTTGGTCAGCAGTTAGTTGTGATTTTGGTGTTCTAATGAGACGAGGTGAGCTCAAGGTCCTTTTACTCTGCCATATTTCCTCAAATCCCTTAGAGATTTGAAATAAAGTTAAAAATTAAAAAAATAAAGTTAAAAGTAAACTTTAAGGAATGTAAAAACATGTTTGGAGTCAAAGAACCTTCAAATAATTTAAGGCCTGCAAAGCACTTGTCAACTTATTAGCCAATTAGCTTTCCTCTAAAGTGAATAAAAAATCAAAATAGTCAAGATTTTTTCTATTTATATTAATGTGATGTTGTTATTTTGCATTCTCAGTCATATTTTACAAATATAAATAAATAAATACACTATAAATACACTTTTTTTCTTCAGTATTAGCAATGTGCATCTCAAGTACGGTCCTGATTTTCAGTTTGATGGTCCAGGAGCCTGTCCGATTCTGATGTGAACCACTTGTAGGCACAATTATGGGTCAGAAATCTGATATTTAAGGAACACTCTGGACTAGGAACCTGCTTTTGGGAAAATGTAAAAGCGATGAGCAGTTATTGCAAATATCACTTGATAAGTCAACTACTCAAACACACTAACTGGGTTCTGTTACCAGAAAATTTCAACCAATTTCTGTCCTCAGCTCTTTTTCCCAATACCTCTTCAACCCTTGAGACCCCACTCTAAGGTTGCATACCAGCCCAGAGTAGACTTGGGGAAGTGCTTCTTTCTTGGAAAGGTAAGTCATGTGCAAAAGTTGCTGAGACAAAATGCAGCCAGTGGTTGGGAACAATCCTCAGCCTGGGCATGGAGAGCCTGGGAGATGCTAGGAGGAAGAAAACATTTATTTTAGCATTTTTTAGCAATAAAGTATTTTTTATTTAAGGTATGTATATTTTTGAAGGCATAATGCTATTGCACACGTAATAGACTACAGTATAGCGTAAACATAACTTTTATAAGCACTGGGAAACCAACAAATTCGTGTGACTCACTTTATTAATATTTGCTTTATTGTGGTAGTCTGGAACAGAACCTGCAATAACTCCAAGGTACACCTGTATATGGTAAGTACAGGTTTGCTCCCTGTTGTGTCAAAGATGGTCAGTGGCAGCTCTAGTCTCAGTAAAATTGTCATACATTACTCTGGAGATTCACTATATGAGTCCACTGGGCCTTGAAGCAAGCATGTTATGTCTGCATGTGCGGGATAAATGATATGAAAACCAGTGACCCTCCTGCTGAGCAGGCTACAAGGAAAAGATTTCTTTTGACCAAAGTAGCAATCTGGCTTGTGAACCTCTTTTCACTCTAGGCCCTGCCCTCTGTGCTGAGCCTGAGTCCAAACTTTACCTCACAGAGAACTCAAATCCAAAGCCCAGACCCATGTGAGGCTGTCTAACTGTGGTGTGGGGCCCTGGGGAGCAAACTCCTAAAAGAGGGATGAGGGAGGTGAGGACAACAGTGAAATGAACAGAAGTTGAAAATAAATGTGGATAGATGGCGATATCATTTTTTTTTCTTCCCATCGTCACCAGTTCACGAGTGAAATATAGCATGTATCGTTCTGAGAAGCTAAACCATCGTCAGGATATGAAGAGGGTTAAACTTCCAACAGATAAGGAAGACAGAGGGTCAGGTCCTCAATGTTCCCTGCTGAGCAGATAACTAGGACAGTCCCTCTCAGCGATGTCCTCTGTTGGCAGACAGTGAAAATTTTTCCAGAGGAGCACTCAGGCCATCAGTCCCTGGTTCATTTTCTGGTCCCAGAGAGATCCTCTCTAGGGAGAGGATTGCCCCCATGAGTACTTTTCTTGAGATTAAATTCCTCTGAGCCAGTCAGAATGCGCCAAGCTTGCAGATGGCAGAGAATCGGGACCTGGGTGAAGTCTTGGAGTGGCCATGCAATCCCTGAGTGTGGTTTGGGGTGTTTGTAGTAAGAAGAAAGGGAGAGTGAATAAAAACTCTCTCACCCATACAATTCTTGAGGGGAAACTGGAGCTTAATGTAAGGAAGCCTGGGCATCCTCAGAAACTGTATTATATTCTGAGAACAGATGCAGGGCATGGGGAAGGTTTCTGTGGTTAAGCAGTTGTCAAGTTCGCCCAAAGCAGAGCTGGCCCCCAGGAGTAAAGACAGGGTGTACCCTGGCACCGTCCTCTCTTCTCTCAGTTGAACCAGGGAGAAACAACTACGTGAATTTTCAGGAACTACTAAAACTCAGCTCTTGCTCTGCATCCTCAGCCAGAGCACAGCAGGTTGAAGCGAGGGACAAAGCGAATAAGAATGTATCCTTGAGCGGTTACACAGCAGAGGGACTCTTACTCTTTTGCTGGGGTTCAGGAGTGGGGTCATTCTGGTTGTCAGTGGGAAGATGTGAGCCTTGATGGGTCCCTCCCAGCCTATGCCTCGTGGGGAGCTCCCAAGTTCAACTTCCTCCTGCAGGGAGAGACACAGCAGCTGCAGCTACACAGCCCACCTTCAGAAACGACAGACTAGAGGTGTGTTATCTCCACAAAACCTGGTTCTCAGTGATTTCTACGAAGTGAGACTGCCTGCTTGGATGCCTGGTGGTGACAGCTTCCCAAGTGGCAGGCCTAGAGAGCTGCTCCTCTTGTTAGTGAGCAGGTTTCAGATTTCACATTTGTGTCTCATCATTGTCAGGGTGGCAGTTAAGAGAGCCCGGGCAGCAGGTCCAACCAGCATTTAAAGGATAAACTTGCTGTTCATATTCAGGTCCTCCTGTTCAAGATCTCAGGGTGCCGGGGATAGGAGGCCAGCCCAGTCCTGCGTGAGAACAGAAGGCTGTGGGTTAATTTGTCTTGTGTGGCTTCTGAACAGAAGTGAATATGCTTTATACATTGGAAGTACTAGGAAGAGAGTACAAGATTCCAAGGATGAGCAACTATTATTAGAAAAAATAATAATTATTAAAAAAAGTATTTTTCCTCTGGATTTAGTGGTATCTTATTCTATCTATTGAATATGGACACACTGAAGGAAAAAGTTTTAAAAAAATTAAATTGTCTCTCCTTCCCAGTATAAGATGCCAGTCCAACCACTGAAGAATAGATCATTTGTCACTTAGGAATGGCAAAATTATGTGCCATTTTCCCCCATCAATTTTTGTCCATTTTGGAGTCTAAAGGCCATCGAGAAAAGTGCAATTAAAGCACTCAAATTGCCACCACTGGTAAACACGTACACTTTGTAAGACTAACACAGGAATCTTTTGCCCTGCTCCTCCATGGACAGGGCTCTGATAAGCATGGCTTTAAATGGAATCCAAGCATATTCATCTTGGTAGGTACAGCTACCAAGAGAGTAGAGCAACATTTCAGGTATAAACTAGTCTATTCCTGAGGAGATCATGTGATATTCACACTCATGGTGGAAGATTCCTGAGGAGAACATGTGATATGCACACTCATGGTGAAAGAGGCAATCTCACCACACACCAAGGCTCTCCTTGCAGGTAGAGCAGACAAGCCCTGGGTAGGACCAGAATGCGGAGTTCACAGGCTCTCTGCCCTACCCCCATGACACCCTTTTGTGCCAGAGCCTGGGTTTTGCAGCAAAACTCATTTCAGGCCAGGGAACCGTGGGTCCAACAAGAATTGTAAGCAGTCTATTAAAACTCTGGAAGTGGCCAGTCCTGCTGCTTTAATCATTAATTCACCAGAGAAACAATATGATGATAGATAGGGTACCTACCATTCATGCAAGGTAACAATAGAAGGGACCCTCCTAAACTGATAAAGGATATGAAGCCAGTTGTTAATGTTCTCCCTGTTCTAAATTCACCCTTTAATATATTCTCTCTGATAATGGATGAATTACCTTAAGCATCTCTCCTTCAAAGTGATCAAAATGTTACTGAAGGAGAAAGTGGCTCTCCTGTGACTTCTGGCTGTCAGAAGTGTGGGTGTAAGGATATCCTAGGTGCTCGGCCCCAAGCATGTACCCAGAACAACTGTCCTATCGAGTGTAGCCTGGTCATTGGCTTTCTGTGGCCTTCTTCATAGGGACATTCTGTGCTCCAAGCCAGCCACCTACCCGCTGATTTCCTCTAATTGATTGCTCTCCCGACCCACCCCACCTCACCACTAACGTTACCTCCTGTACTTCTCCCAAGGCTGCAGCCCTTACAACACCAAGGCCCTCCGGATCCTATGTATAGGACATTGTTAGCCCCAGGCCTCCAACCCCACCAGGACCCTTGCTCCTACTACACGTCTACATGCTGGCCACCAGCAGTGGCTTGTCCACACTGATGTGCTCCAGAGGGTACCTTCCTGCTTACCTTGCAACTGTAGACCAGCTGTGGTTTTGCAGACCTGCTCTGGCGCTGGCAAACCAGAAAACTTCTCTGCCATCCAGTAGGTTCTCCTACACCTTCTCCAATGAGGTGTGACCTCCAGTCTTGGGGAGGGACCTGCATTCCAAGTTTGTCTTTCCTTGGGTATGCTCCCTCAGGCCCAGGATACCATATAGAGTTTTCCTATATCTTATATATTCTACATTTGTCATAGTTTAATAATTCTTTATGTTAAACATTATGCTTCACTTTATGTTAAAATTCCCCTGTCCACTGTGTACTTTCCATATCCTGATTGGATCCAGATTGCTACAGAACACAACACCTACAGCAAATATCATTCCTGGAATTACTGAAAGCCTTCTTTTGAGAGCTGCATCAAGTAAGAATGTCCACTAACACCCAGAAAGAGTAGTAAGGGGAAAAAGAAGGAATAAAATGCTCGGAAAGGAAGAAGTAAGACTGGCATTGTTTGCAGATGACATGATTGTGTACACTATATTCTACAGGTATTTTCAAATTGGTAGAATCAATAAAAGAGTTTAGATAGCTGTTTGTAGGATAAAATATCAATATACAGAAGCCAATTGTATTCTATTTACCAGCAACAAATTTACAAAATGAACATTTCAAAGGCAGTATTTGCAAAATATGAAGTACCTAGGATAAAATGTCCTCTTATAGGAAAAATATGAAGTATTATTGGGACACATTAAGGAAGTTCTTATTAAAAGGAGAGATAGACCATATCTATTCAATAACATTCCATATTATTGACAAGGAGTCAAATCTAAAAGTTCAACGCAATCTTAATTAGAACCTCAAACAAGATTTTGGTTGAAACTTTTCTGATGAATTGATAATATAAGTGGAGTTGAGACAGGCCAAAAATAACCTAGACATTCTTGAAGAACAAGGCAGAATTGAGTGGCCTTATCCAAAGATCAGAATTGTTTATAGATCTGTAGTAATTAATATTGATATGTGGTATTTAAAATGGACAGATAAATAGAGCCATGGTACTTAATAGAGAGTAAACAAACTAGCCCATACATAGGTAGATGCGTGATTTATGACACATGTGGCACTGCAAATCAAGAGTAAAAGGGCAGACTTTTCAATAAGTGGTTCACTGAGACAATCAGATATCCACATGAAGAAAAAAAATGAAACCCTACTGAACACTATACACAAACATCACTTGTAGGTGGATTATGACCTAACTGTGAAAGGCAAAACCACAAATATTTCAGAAGGAAATATAGAGAATATTTTCATTGCCCCAGGGCAGGGACAGATTTCTTGAAACAGAAAAGCACTAACCACAAGGAAAAGAATGATAAATTTGACTATGTTATAATTAAGTATGTTATAACTAAGATTTGTTCACAAAGCACGGCATAAAGCAAGAGAAAATACAAACAACAAAGCAAAGGACTATTTTGGCCACACATATAACCACCAATGGACTGGTATTTAAAACACATAAAAAACTCATTGGATCAGTAAAGACAAGATGGAAAATAGAATAGAAAAATGGTGAAAGAGTTGAACATGAACAGGCTTTTCACAGAAGAGAAAATCCAAGAGGTTCATAAACATGAGAATGTGCCCAAACTTAGTAGTGGTAAAAAACAGTAAATTAAATTCTGGCAATACTTGGTGTAGATGAAGATGTGCAGGAGCAGGAACTCTCTGTGTTACTGGTGGGATTGTAAATTGGTACAACCACTATAGAAAACAATTTGGCATCGTGTAGAAAAGCTGAAGATACGCATACTCTGTGGGCCAGTGATTCTGTTCTTGCATGTATACCCAAGAGACTTTTAAACATGAGTCCCATGAAAAATGTCCAAGAATGTTCATTGTACCATTGTTCATAATAAAAAGCTAAAAACAACCCTGGATGAACCCAGTGTTCATCCAGTGTAGAATGAAATAATCATATCATAATCACTTTGCTAAAATCATGCACTGGAATGCTAGTCAACAATGGAGACAAAAGATCTACAGCTACTAGGAACAACATGATGAGTCTCTCAAATAAATATGATACACAGTGAAAGAGGCAGGCCATAAAAGGGAGCATGCAGCATGGTTCTGTTGATATAACTTCATATAAACTGTATTGTTTAGGGATGCATACAAAAGTTGTAAAGTCATATTAAAAAAAAAGCACTGAAATGATTATCACAAAGTCAAGATAACGACTATATCTATAGGGGAGGGTATGGTTTGTGATTGAGAGGAATACGGTGGATGTATTCTGGAAGGCTGGCAATGGTCTATTTCTTGACCTTCGTCCTGGTTACACGGGTGTTTGCTTTTATAAATTATCTAAACCTGGCAGATATATTTTATGCATTCCTCTATACCTCAGATTTGAAAAAAATGTTTCCTCCAAAAAATGTAATAGAAAGAAAAATATGTGATGTAGAAATTTTGATGAGGCTTGAATTGTTATGGATGAAAAACTTGATCTTTTAATCAAGAGATCAGCAAGTGTCCATTATCATTAAAAGAGGGGAAAGAAGGGATTACTTAAACTATAGGTATCCCATAATCTAGTCATCACTCTAAACCTTTCTCTTGCCAGATTAATTCACCCTGTATTTATATCAATTCCCAACTCACTGATGACAGACAAATTGAAGGATCATCATCAACATTAATAAGATCATTAGGCATCATAGGCCAAATACATTACAGTGAGACTAGGCCACCACACTTAAATGCAAGCAGGCACATTGGGGCTATTGGGCATGCAAAAGGCATCTGTGCCTTGTTCTCAGGAGAGTCCACTGCAGTAACTTAGGGTTTAACCTTATCACATTTAACTAGTACTCTTGTCCAGAGACCTCCGTGTGCTGGAGAATCTAGAGTAAGCTGAAGAATGTCCTCATCATGCTGTGAGATTGGACATAAAATTTACCATGGTGCAACCAATGGTGGAAGAGCAGAGTTGGTTTAGGTTGTGTACCTTATAGGGAGAACCCAGGAGTGGGTTGGGTTCTCCAGATTTCAATATAAATTGTTTCATCCTCCAGGCTTTGCATTTCTAGGCTGAACAGTGCTAATCTGCTTCGGCCCCACCTCTTACTCAATCTAGTCTCTGCACCAGCAGGACAAAAAATTTAACTATGCGACAAATTTTCCTAAAGACATTGCTCAAGACAGTTCTGGATATGGAAGCTTTCCAGGAAATTTTTTTAAAAGACAACCTTTTCAGTAGGAATTGGTGGCACTATGGTTGTTTAATCTTGACACATAGCGTATTCTCTCAGGAATTTTCTGTCATCCATTAATCCAGCCATCCATCCAGTAAACAATGTTTAATACAGGATAAGTGCTAACCACCATGTTTAGCACTGGGAGGGGCTGGGGGTGTGTTTATTTTGGTACATAAATCGGTAGTGAGGTACCGATTTATGTTGCATTTAGCAGATAGATAGCTAAGGTATTCATTCCAGCACCATTTCCCCTGTATCTGGGAAGACCTCCTTGATTTCCTACTAATATTAACTGTGGAACTTATTTATGTATACGAGGCTCTGCCCCTGGGCTTTCTATTCTGTTCTAGACACCCAGTACCAGAATATTTAAATCACGGTGGCGTTAAACACGTTTTAATATCTGATAGGGCCAGTTTCTGCGCATTGCACTTTTTTTTTTTTTTTTCCTTTCAGGAACGTGTTCGGGCCCGCGGCAGGGGGCGGGGTCGCGCCTCCTCCGCGATTCTGGTTCCAGCGGAGCCTCATGGACGCGGAGATGGAAATCCCGAGGCTGCTCCCGGCTCGCGGGTCGCGACAGGGCGGCGGCGCTGGCAGCCCCGGGGGCGGCGGCCGGATCCACGGAGGTCCTGACCCGCGGGCCGGCCAGGCCCCCGCGCGCCGCCTCCTGCTGCTCCGGGGCCCCCAAGATGGCGGGCCGGGGCGGCAGCGTGAGGTGGCCCGCGCGGCCTCCCCGGGCCCGGGCCCTAGCCCGTTGGTGCCGAGGCCCGATCACGCTGGCGGCGGCGGCGGCGGCGGCGGCGGCGGCGGCGACGATGGCGATGACTTCTTCCTGGTGCTGCTGGACCCGGTGGGTGGAGACGTAGATTCCACGGGCGCCAGCCAGGCCGCAGGGCCCCTATGGAGGGAGGAGGCCGGGCTGGGCCCACGGTTCCATGGGCACGAAAGCGGCGCGAACCCCGAGGGCCGCCCTGCGCTGGGCCCCAGCTCCCTGTCCGCTATCCGCGCCCCAGTCCCGGCCCTGGCCCCGATTCCCGCCCCAGTCCTGGGCCCCGCCGCGGCCTTCGCGGGCACCGTCACCATTCACAAACAAAACCTGCTGTTGCGCTTCGAGAACGGCTTCCTCACCCTGGCCACGCCCCCGCCGCCAGCCTGGGCGCCTGGGGTCGCCCCTGCCCCGCAGCCCGGGGGTCTGATCGCCCCGCAAGCGGGGATCCCGCACGCCGCGCAGCCTGGGGACTGTCCCGAGCTGCTGCCCGACCTCCTGCTGGCCGAGCGGGCCGAACCCGCGCCCGCCCCAGCGCCCGAGGAGGAGGCGGAGGGCCCGGTTGCTGCTGAGAGTCCCCGCGGGCCGCTAGGCCCGGGCCAGGGCGTGGTGCTGTACCTGTGTCCTGAGGCGCAGTGCGGACAAACCTTTGCCAAGAAGCACCAACTGAAGGTGCACCTGCTGACGCACAGCAGCAGCCAGGGCCAGCGGCCCTTCAAGTGCCCCCTGGGCGGTTGCGGCTGGACCTTCACCACCTCGTACAAGCTCAAGAGGCACCTGCAGTCACACGACAAACTGAGGCCGTTTGGCTGCCCGGCAGAGGGCTGTGGCAAGAGCTTCACCACGGTGTATAACCTCAAAGCACACATGAAGGGCCATGAGCAGGAGAACTCATTCAAATGCGAGGTGTGTGAGGAGACCTTCCCCACGCAGGCCAAACTCAGCGCCCACCAGCGCAGCCACTTCGAGCCTGAGAGACCCTACCAGTGCGCATTTTCGGGCTGCAAGAAGACGTTTATCACAGTGAGTGCCCTGTTTTCCCATAACCGCGCCCACTTCAGGGAACAGGAACTCTTTTCCTGCTCCTTTCCTGGCTGCAGCAAACAGTACGACAAGGCTTGTAGGTTGAAAATTCACCTTCGGAGCCACACTGGTGAGAGACCTTTCCTTTGTGACTTTGAGGGCTGTGGCTGGAACTTCACCAGCATGTCCAAACTCCTTAGGCACAAAAGGAAGCACGACGATGACCGGAGGTTCATGTGTCCTGTAGAAGGCTGTGGGAAATCTTTCACGAGGGCCGAACATCTGAAAGGCCACAGCATAACCCACCTGGGCACAAAGCCTTTTGTGTGCCCCGTGGAAGGCTGCTGTGCCAGGTTCTCTGCTCGCAGTAGTCTCTACATTCACTCCAAAAAACACTTGCAGGATGTGGACACTTGGAAAAGCCGATGCCCAGTCTCCACTTGTAATAAACTCTTCACATCCAAGCACAGCATGAAGACCCACATGGCCAAAAGGCACAACCTGCGCCAGGATCTCTTAGCTCAGCTAGGAGCTGCAAATTCTCTTACGCCCAGCAGTGAACTTACCAGCCAGGGGCAGAATGACCTCAGTGATGCAGAGCTTGTGTCTCTCTTCTCTGATGTGCCCAGTAATAGTTCTGCTGCAGTATTGGACACCGCATTGGTGAACTCTGGGATCTTGACTATTGATGTGGCTTCTGTGAACTCAACTCTGGCAGGGAAACTCCCTGTTAATAATAATAATAATTCCTTAGGGCAGGCGGTGGACCCTCAGACCTTGATGGCCACCAGTGACCTTCCTCAAAGTCTGGATACCTCACTCTTCTTTGGAACGACAGCCGCTGGTTTTCAGCAGAGTCCCTTAGATACAGATGATGTCTCAAGTGTAAGTGCGGGGCCGTTGGGATCTCTGAGCTCTTTGGCTGTGAAAACCTCGAGTCAAGAGCCCCAAGCTTTGACCCCCAGCAGTAAGCTAACAGTAGACACAGATGCTCTGACTCCTTCGAGCACCCTTTGTGAAAACAATGTCTCGGAACTACTGCCGCCAACCAAAACGGAATGGAACGTACATCCTGACTCTGACTTCTTTGGACAGGAGGAAGAAACCCAGTTTGCATTCTCCAATCCTGCAGGAAACCATGGGTCTCAGAAAGAAACAGATCTTATCACAGTGACTGGCAGCTCATTTTTGGTATGAACTAAACTCTATCCATTCCTTGCCACATGGCTTACTTTTATTGATGACACTCAATTTTAAGAGTATTCTGGACTAAATGTTTAAATGCAGTCATTTCTTATAGGTTTGAAAAAGAACAGAGCCCTGGGCTACAAGTTTGGAGATTTAAATTCTGATCTTGAGTCTGGAACTGACAGGTTGTGTGACCCTGAGCAAGTCACTTATCCTATCTGAGCCTTAATTTCCTTATTTATAAAATGAAGTGGTTTGAATAGATTGTTTCTAAGGTCTTTTCAACTGTATGATTCCTTGATAATATGCTTCTTTCCTTGAAAAAAATTAGGACATTTTTCAGTGATGTTGCATGTGCTTTTCTTCAAACATGCATAAACTACACATAATAGTAGAATGAACATTCATGTATATGACACCCAACTTCAGCTATTGTCAATTCATGTACATTTTTGTTTATATAATCTCCATTCTCACCCTCTCCCAGTATTATTTTGAAATAAATACCAGATATCACATCATTTCAACCATAAATATGCAGTATATGTTTCTATAAAGCATGGGCTCTTTTGGAAAAATCTTCAGTTCCATTATCATACTTAAAGTTAACAGTAGTTCTTTGATACTGTCAGGGTTCCAACTTATAATTGTCTCATAAATGCTATTTGTTTTAATATTTTTAACAATTAGAATCCCAGTAAGCCTCTTAACTGTCTTTTTAATCTGTATGTTACCCTGTTGTCCTTTTTCTTGCAATTTTATTCATTGAAGAAAGGAAGTTGTTTCACATGTAGCATTTGCCACAGTCTTAAGTTTTGATAATTACATCCCTGTGGTGTTAAGTTCCCCTACCCTCTGTTTCCTTAATTTGGTAGTTGGATCTAGAGACTTGATCAGAATGGAAATATGATTTTGGGGATAGGAATGTTTCATATGTCGTGTTGTGTTCTTTTAGCAGGTGGCACATAATGTCTGGTTTTCTCTCTTGTGATATTTGCAGCTGCTGGTGATTGGTGCATTAATTCATGATTACCTGTGCTTCTGATATCATGAATTGTTCTTGTAGAGTTACTATTAATGGAGGAAGAAATGCTGTTGAAGGCATGTATAAAAGTTTGTTAGAAATATTATTCAATGCCAAAATAGTTTCTTAAAGGTAGAACTAACAAGAAAAGAAAAAAGTAGCAAAAAATGTTTTGACTCTGCTCCCCATTTATCTTCCACACCTCTTTTAATGATGGGAGGCTTTGCTGTTGTAGAAATTGTCAGCCAGGACTTTGACATGAAACAGACCCATGGTCAAATTCATGTTGGATAAGTGGCCTTGAATAAATTAATTTCACTAAGCCTCAGTTTCTTAGCTGTCAAAGGATCATAGCAATGCACACACATAGCTAACACACCTGAGACTTTTAATCTTTTCCTGTTTTTAATATGTAAAGAAAAATACTATGTGCTTTGACATATTTTGATGAATTTATGTAATCCTTTTACCATCTCAATCCTTCCTACTGTAAAGAGGAAATTGGGATAATTTAATCCTGTTCATGTCCAGACAAGGTTTGTGAGAGTTAGGGTGTAGCAAGATAGGGAATCTCTTTATTCCCTCCACTGAATTATTTCCCCCCAGGAATTTCTGTGGCTAATGCCAGGAGTGGAAATATTGCTCACAGGTATATCTGCATCCCTGTTCATTAGACCAATTTGTCACCATCTTTGCTCTGATTCCAGAGTTAGACTTTGCTGTAACTGCAGAGTCTGCTGTTGCAAGAAACTGATAATGGAGTAGAGAAGGTTTCCTACTCTCTGTGGTCTGGAGAGCTCATTGTTTGCATTTTCCCAGAGTTGGAAGGAAAGATTGAAGCTGAATATTGTGTGAAATGTCTGTCTTATATGAGTGTAGCATTTTGAATTTTGTGGAACATCTTCACAACTGTTGTTCAGAGCAACCCTATGTGGTAGTTTTGGCAAAGTTTGTTCTGTGGCTCATGGCATTTTAGCAAATGCACATTCTAAATGGACTTTGGCTAGTGACTGACAGTTCTATATATATCAATAACTTAAAACAAAGAAGATAAATTATTTTCACCTCTCACTTCCCACCCATCCAACTTTCATGATTTATCCCTGTGTCATAACTAGCTGCTGTTTTCCACTTTAATTGGTTTCTGTTACTTTCTGTTTACTTTCTCCCCAGTCCACTCCCATGTATGTGCATTCCAGCCCTTACCATGCCTTACTTTTTATTTTTTAATGGATAGATCTCTTCCTGCTACTATTCCTCAGATCTCCTCATAGCCCATTTTCTTCCAATGATAACATTTGCTGAGTGTACACTGCAGTTGTGTGTATAGTAAGAAGTTATTTTCTGAGCTTAGATAATACTGTGTGTATATATGACTCAGATGGCAAAAGACATTATTTTCTATATTGTTCAGATGAGAAGTAGATTTCTGTTTTATTATTTCCATTTTTTAAGAGTTTTTGCCAAGGAGTTCAGCTAAAACTCGTGTTTGCTGTAGTGTACTAGCCCAGTAGTGTTTGCATGTGAATGCCTATGGATGACAGTTATTGTAGCTCTTTGGCAGTGCACTAAAAACTTGTCACTTTGAAATGTTTATGTACTGTGTGTATGGGGGTATACACACACATACACACACATATATTTTTAAAGTGGTTTTATTCATTTAGTGATAAACAAAAACTAGGCATACTTTTGTAAATCAGAGAAATGCTCAGAATTTCATTGTGTCTACACATTCAATTGTTTTCTGTCTTTGCTTTGGAAATATTTGTATTCATAAAGCACATTTCAAAAATATTGTCACTCATTAAGGCCTCTTAGATTGAGCACTGTTTTTCATGTCTGGCAGTTAACGTGCGTCGAGGATTGAAATAAACACACAAGTAGCGAACATCAAATAAATTACTTAAACATGAAGAGAATTTATACTGTGACTTCTTTCTTGAATTCTTTAAACCAGCTTCCGTCCAATAAAAAATCATTAACTATATTTTTTTCTACTCATTGCTTGAATTTTCAAAGGACAAATGTTACTTATCTCATGGATTCACAGGATTTCATTGAACAAATTTGTTCAAATTATTCCTCTTTCAACTCCATTTTCCAGAAAAATGGTGAAACTTTTTATACTTTCAAGGTACGAAGTTAAACTTCTGTTGATGGTGGTTTAAAATTGCCATCACTCCTTTTGAATAATTGTACATGTTTTAATTTAATCCTATTTCCTTTCTGCTTCTCCTCAGTCGTTGGTTTATTTAAAAATCTTGCCAATTGGAAGCATAATAACACGAAGGCTTAAAAAGAAGTTTCTTTCCGGATACTCTGTTGACCATGTTGATCATAAGTTCAAAATATATTGGCCTTGGCATTTTTACCAAGTAGTATAATTAATATAAATCAATACTGAGTAGCAGGAGTTAATTATGGGTAGATTATTAAGTTTATTTTTCTCTTTATGTTCTTATCCAGGAGACATATGAGAAGGCAGGCAGGAGCAGGCAGGAATAGAATCGTCAAAGTCCAATATCTCTGGAGATCTGTGTGAAATTGGCTTTTGACTCCTTAGCCAGAGTCACTTCTGTCACTAGAGAAAATTGTGAGGCAAGTGGTGGCATAAAAACCTAGTCATGAGAACCCCTATTATAGTCTTTCCATTTTATAATTCCCCTGTCCACTAAAAGAGATAACCCTAGAAGGAGTGGAAGAAAAAAAAGTGAAAAATTAAAGAAGGAGCATGAATAACTCTCCAGGAATTATGCTGTATTTAATGGTAAATTTGATAGAAATCCTACATTGTCAACTAAAATAATTTTTCATTCTTATTAATTGCTGACATTTAAAAATATATAAAACCCTTAATTGTCAATTTTTCTAAAGAAAACATCCTAACAGTATTTTAAAAGGAAGCATACAGTGATCTAATAGCACCAACAATCTCTGAGTCCCTTAATACCATCCTTTATACTTATTTACCAAGGTACCAATCAGCCGTTATGTACTGAGCATGTAATCTGTGAAGCAGTCTCAGGTATTACACCTAGGTATACTTCATTAATCCATTAACCAGTGTTTTACCTCTTATGTACCACTTATGTGACAGGTATTGTCCTTATGTTCAAAGACATCATCTAGATGGGAAACTATTAAAACCAATGTATTGCAGAATTCTAAGAGGTACTTTATAGATTTTACTAGAGTAAAAGTTATTTTCTGTGAGTGGACATAATTTTGATAAGGGTAAATCAATTAACAGAATATCATCAAATATTTATTTCATTATAATATTTCATTTAATGTATGAACATTAGAACAAAATTATTCTAAACTATAATTTTGACAGGTATCTTAGATTTGATAAAGTATAGCAAAAAATATGAAAATCAAGTATGAAGTAGGCTTTATTTTGATTCATTTCTAGATTACAGTCTTTGATTTGAGATGTGTAGAAGTGATTCTAGAGATTTTATACTTTGTCATTTTATCAATGAGAAAAAATATTAAAGCCTACGCTTTTTGTATGTGAAATTTATTTTCCTATTATACGACATAATCGCAAAATTTACTTTCTCCTATAGATACACTAGCTGGAACGAAGGATATGGTAATTAATTTCATGCAACATATGAGGCTGAGAGTTAGACTTTAACATGAAGGAACCTAAAAGTTCACCAATGCTCTGGATTGGGGGTGGAAGTGTCCAAGTAAACAAGCAAGCATGCAGTTTGATTTCTAGGTAAGAGACAGCAGCTTAACACTTTCTGTTACAGAATAGCAAAATAAAACTTTCTTATGATAATCAATTTTGTGTCTAAGACGTAGAAAAACCAGGAAAGTTAACAAAAAAAACAAGGTTTCAGATATTCTGCTTATAGCATAATTGTAAAAGAATGCCATTTATTTTAAACAGAATTAACCTCCCTCTTCTGTTAACAATGTGGAGTGGGAAGTTACCTTCAGGGTGAGATTTGGTTCACATGACAGAAGGAAACTGGCCACCTGTCTGCTTGGAAATTGGCCAGAACAGAGAACCCTGGAACCCTGGAAAGTCCAGTGAATGTAGCAGCAGCAGTTCATCCCAGGCTGGTTCCAACTTTAGTGATGCCACACCGAGTCCTTTACTGTCAAAAGTACCTGCATCAGTTAGGTGACACGTACTACAGTCAAACCTTAACACTTGCTACTTCTAACAAGATTTAGCATTTTCCCCTTAAATTCACATATTTTGTGGCTTCCTGGCACTAGTTATTAATTATTTAGTTATAACTTTAACAATGATTCAGTCAGAATCATAATTGTTAAAATTATGTTAAATTTTAACAAGCCTCATAATTGTTAAAAAGCAAGTGTCAATATTTAGTATTTTATCTCCATTTAAAAATTGTTTTGACTAAATTAGTTTTTTCACACAGGGCATGTTTTCCAACATTATTTGAGTATGTCTCAACCATCTTTGTATGTTGGCAGCAATAAAACTTAGAGATCTGTTAGGATAAATATTTAGAATTATGGCTGCTTTGAAAATGGAAAAAGTTAGGCTGGCTTCCTCGCTTTCATAGATCAGTGATAGAGCTCTTGGAAAAGTTGAGGAGTAAGACAGTAAGTAATCTTGTAGCTAAGATCAACATCATAGGGAAAAAAAGCTATTTGAGTCTATCATTTAAAATTATCCATTTATATTTATCAAGTTTTCTGCTGAATATAATCTTACATGTTTTATGAACATATAGAAGCCTATTTTTTAAAACTCCATCTAAACCATTGTCATTAATTTAGACGTAAAAAAATTGACTAACTAGTATTTTATTTTTATGAAGGGCATTTTATAGAACTTAAAACATAGGAATCCAAATACAAAATATACACAGTCCTTAAATATAATAATACTTCATAATATTTATTTGGAAGACATTTCTGACTATGATTCATAATATATTCTGTTGCAACCACAACAAAAATATTTCATAAAGGTGAAATATAACGGGTTTGCAGCTAACATTGAACTAACTTTCCATACCATAATAATGGTAGTAATAAAGAGCATTGAAATTTACTTGCAAAGGTTGAAAAATATGATACACTATGGTTAGAAAAAAAATGAAAGAACATTTTTACAATTGAGTCACGTGTTTTTTACTTTCTTAAAAGTCTTTGATCAACAATGCCTGGATAGATATTTCAGCCACACTTTTTTTTTTAACATCTTTATTGGGGTATAATTGCTTTACAATGGTGTGTTAGTTTCTGGTTTATAACAAAGTGAATCAGTTATACATATACATATGTTCCCATATCTCTTCCCTCTTGTGTCTCCCTCCCTCCCACCCTCCCTATCCCACCCCTCCAGGTGGTCACAAAACACCGAGCTGATCTCCCTCAGCCACACTTTTTGTACAATACTATTTTCTGTATTTTCCAGTTACAGATAACAATATAAAGCCATAAAATAGACAGTAGTACAGAATTTAATGATTGTCTCTTTAATACTAGTTGCATAAAGAATCATCCAGAATACAAAGCAACCAATGAAGAGAGCAGTTTCCTTAATTTAGACCCTCATATGAAATGCCAAAATATAGTCAAATTAGATGTTTATTATTTTACTTGACATTCTTAGTAGATGGTGCTTTCCACAAGAAATACTATGTAAAGGAGTTCTTTTCCCCTTACAATGGCTATTTGAACCAGATCCTTTTACTTATTCGGAGTTTGTTGATTATTCTTTTCAGTATACTGCCTATATGTAAACATTTTTGAAACTATATGTTTTTATTATTTCTTGTTCTATTTTATTTCAAGCAACCACATAGCATTTCATATATTTTTTCATTTATAGGATGTATATTTAAATATGTTTATTGAAGTATAACATGTGCAGAAAAGCACCCAAATATGAATGTATAGCTTGATGAATTTTCACAAACATGAAAAAAAGAACTATGTAAACACCACCATGCTCAAGAAACAGAATCCTACCAGCTCCTCAGCTACGCCTCTTAGATCCTCTCCCTTTCAAAGTTCCCACTTTTCCCCAATGATAACCACTATATTATACATATAGTTGTTCTGATATTATAGATTACTAATATTCTTCTAATATTCTAATATTATAGATTCTTCTAATATTATAGATTATTTGCCTATTTTATAAATTTATATAAATTGAACTATATAGTAAATATTATTCTGTGCCTGAATTCATTTGCTCAACATTATGTTTGTGAGATTCATTCGTGTTATTCAGTGTAGCAGTTCATTTTATTTTCTATATAGAATCACATGCTATGCATCCAAAAGTTGATGGGCATTTGGATTGTTTCTAGATTTTGGCTACTTCAAATAATGCTATTCTTGTGTATATATTTCAGTGCACTTGCATATAGATTTCTGTTAGTTAAATACGTAGGAGTAGAATGGTAAGATCATATGATAGCATGTGTTTAAAATTCATTAGTTTCCCAAAATAGTTTATAAACATAGTGTGTAAGAGTTCCAGTTGCTTCATTCCTTGACAACCACTGGTATTTTCAACTTAAAAAAAACATTAGCCATTCTGATTGGTTGTCTAGTAGTACTTCATTTTGTTCTTAAATTTGCATCTCTCTGATGACTAATGAGCTTGAAATATTTTATTGGATATTTGGACATCTTCTTTTGTAAGTACCTGTTCCAGTCTTATGCTTATTTAAGTGAGTGTTTTGTCTTTTTTTCTTACTGATTTTTAGGAGTTCTTTATATGTTCAAGACAAAAGCACTTATTGGTTGAATATATGGCAAAGATATTATCCTTCTCTTTTCCGTCTTGTAAATAATGTCTTTAGATGAAGAGAAGTTTTAATTTTAATGTAGTCCAGTTTTACAGTGTTTTGCTTTGTGCTTTTTGTCCTTAATAACACTGTTGCATACCGCAAGATTATGAAGATATTCTATGTTACTACTTTCTAAAAACTTTTTTTTCTTATCACATTTATATCCATAATCTACCTGGAATTAATTTTTGCAAATGGCCTAAGGTAAGCTGCAACAATATTCAGTTTTTCTCCATTTGGATATCCAGTTTACTCTGACTCATTTATTAAAAACACTACCCTGTCATCATTGTTCTGCAGTGCCCATTTTGTCGCATATATTGTGTCTATAAATGTTTGAGTCTGTTTCTGTGCTATTTTGTTCCATCTGTGTTTGTCCTTGCACCAGTACTACATAGTCTTACATAGTTTAGTTTTATAATAAGCTTTAATATTCGGTAGTGTAAATTTCCCCCTTTGTTCTTCTTTCAGATTATCTTCACCATTGTGGGCCCTTTGCCTTTTCATATGCACTTAGAATCAGCTTGTCAATTTTCACAACAAAAGTGCTTGGATTTTATTTGGGATTCAATATCAAGTCTTCTAATCCTTAAACATGGCATATTCCCTCCATTTAGGTTTTTAAAGTTTCCATATATATATACATATATATTTCTGTGTAGAGATTTGTATGAATCTGAATGACTCTAAAGCCCCTTTTTCTCCTATTACAGTATATTATTTGGTTTTGACACATGTCAATATTAACTCTTTTTTTCACAATTTCTTTTACCTTTTTTTACATTCTTTGATTCAAATCCATAGCTTCAAGACCATTTGTGAAATTGTGTTTATTTGGTGTTTTGATTAGAATTTTTCCAAAGTTTTGGTTAAATGCTGAATAACAATGAACACTTTGCCTATTTTTCTGAATATATCTGTTAATGTATTTAAATATCCAATTCATATTTTGTGGAAATAATTTTGATAAACTATTGATACTTTTTACACATCTTTCTAGTCCTTTTTTCCTTTTTTTATGGAATATAGTGTTTGACAAAGTAAGTCTTCCCTAAATCTGTAGATGATATTAATAAGATGTATGTAAGTTCCTTTTCACTTGAAATTTTCATATGCTACATTACATTTAAGGAAAATGTGGTCTTGAAGATGTGAGCAAAGATTCTGGCATAATCATTCTCTTTGTGTAACAATACAACGATTCCTTAAACTGGAAGACCTGATTTTTTTTTTTTTTTTTGCGTTACGTGGGCCTCTCACTGTCGTGGCCTCTCCCGTTGCGGAGCACAGGCTCCGGACACGCAGGCTCCGAGGCCATGGCTCACGGGCCTAGCCGCTCCGCGGCATGTGGGATTTTCCCGGACCGGGGCACGAACCCGTGTCCCCTGCACTGGCAGGCAGACTCTCAACCACTGCGCCACCAGGGAAGCCCAAGACCTGATTTTTATTGTGATGTTTTTTAATTTTCGGAAATAGCAGTGCTTCTTGTTTAAATGTAATGAGAGAGAATTGTTTACAAGTGTGTTCTAAGTGGTATATTGAAATAAAATTATTACATAAAATATTATTAACTAAAGCATGTTCAGAAAAACTCCATTTTCATCCTACTCTGTATAACCTTGGAATGTATGGCCAAGACACCTGGCTGTTCTATAATCTACATTCTAATCTTAGGGAATATCTCAGGATGTTTGCTATATAAATAAACCAAAGAAACATAACTGTTTTCCTGTTTTAAGTATTCAGATTAATAGTTACCTCTTTCCTTTGTTAGAAGATTGTAGCATTCTGGGCTTTCCCAGGCTCCTGGTTAAAGATGAATAAAGTAGACATATTTAGCATCTTAGATTTTAGCCAAGATAAATGACTGCTGAATTAATCAAATTTCATTTAAATGAAAGCTCAGTGTTTACTAAACTTCTACCCATTTAATTATTATCAACTAATGTCCAATAGATTCTTTTGCATATATTATTTTTACCAGTTAAAATATGTAATTCTTTAATATTTTCTACTTTTCAACATTATCATTTTAACATACATTAATTCTTTAGAATAGGCCACATTTCTACCATCTGTTACAATGCAGATTTTAGCGAGTACCTGAAGTCAATAGTTTGTACTTTTTGTCCTGGAATGTTCAGAAACAAATATGATCGTGTGTACAAACATAAAGAGTGAAAGAATAAAAATTTGGAGCCAAAATACATTTAACTTTATTTGTTAGATTAGCTGAAAAGATTTTAGGCTCCATCAAATGAGCTTGAATAAATACCAGTACTGACATAATGGAATGATTCTATGATATATATATTGAGAATATCTGTATACAAGTTTACCCAATTTTTCTGTAATTCTGAATATTTTTACCAACTTAACTTTTTGAAATAATGAGTTCTTTGAATTAATACATTTTTGTTTTGCCTTGCCAGTGTCATTTATCTAAGCCCAGATGTTCCACAGATACCTCAAATTAGCATGTGCAAAATGAACGTGTCCTACTCAAATATTTTTATTTTATTTAATGTATATTAATTATGTCTCCCAGTTGACCAAGCCAAAAATCTGTACATTACCATTGCCTGACTTCCTCTCCATCTACCCACACAGTCAGTCATCACCATGTTCTGTTACTTAACATCATAACCATTTCTAGAAAGTGTCCATAATTCTTCATGCTTAATGCCATATTCTTGAGTCAATATACTATTTTCCTTAGGCTGGATTCCTACTATACATTCTTAACCTGTGTCACTGACTCCAAATTCTCCTTGCAATTCATTTATTTTCACAAAGCAGTTAGAATTACCTTACTGAAGCATAAATCTGCTTTGGTCACTGATTAGCCCTGATTAGCCAGCCTCCTTCAGTTTCTTCCTGTTAGTCTTGGAATAAAGTTCAAATTTCTTATGTCTCCAGTTTCTACTTCTTTTTCTTTTTTTTTTTTTTTTGCAGTACGCGGACCTCTCACTGTTGTGGCCTCTCCCGTTGCGGAGCACAGGCTCCGGACGCGCAGGCTCAGCGGCCATGGCTCACGGGCCCAGCCGCTCCGTGGCCTGTGGGATCTTCCCAGACCGGGGCACAAACCCGTGTTCCCTGCATCGGCAGGCAGACTCTCAATCACTATGCCACCAGGGAAGCCCTCCAGTTTCTACTTCTTGCCCTTCGAATATAATCCTGCCACACTGAACGAACTTCTTTCATTTCTTGGAATTGGAATGAACTTCTTTCATTTCTGGAGATATATATATGTGTGTGTGTGTGTGTGTGTGTGTGTGTGTGTGTATGTATCTATGTAATATGTAATATATATGTAATTATATATATATATCACTGAACCATAATACTATAGCTTTCATCACACTATATCATATAATTGTCTTCCTAAAGCATAAGCTCCCTGAGAGGAAGGATTGTGCTAATCTTCTTCACAACTATAATCCTAGTGCCTCAGAAAGCTGTGCATTGAGTGAATATTACCTATAGGTTACATATTAGCACCCTACCTACTGTCTTGGCAACTAGACTAATTTTTCTAAAAGACAAGACACTATTTAATTCTCCTAAATTAAAACTACCTTTATGTAAAACAGTGGAGTTTCCTCCATAAAAATTATGTGCAATATTTTATTAAAATATTAACTAGAAATGTGAAGATTTTCACAAAAGAAAGCTAACTCTTTGAAGGTTAGACTTTGAAGTCTCTCATATAATCCTGTAAAATAAAATGTAGAAATGTATCACATTTTAGTGGGCCTTTGTCATCTATGCTACGTAATTATTTTTTTTTAAATTAGCACTTTTATGAGAGGATTAAGTGAGAAATATATGTAGGAAATTCTGTGTGCATTCTGTGTGTGTGTGTGTGTGTGTGTGTGTGTGTGTGTGTGTGTGTGATGATTCAGGCCATATTTAGAACAAAACAGTATAATTTGGAGGATATTCCATAGGAAATATTGAGGAAAAGACAAGAAATACCAATATTTGAAATATTCCAGTTTCATTTATTTCAAAGGTTAATGTATGTACGTATCTAGGATTTTTGTTTAATAATTGTTTATTCCCCATCCCTCATAAACCAGAAGTTAATAAATCCACTACCTTTAAAGAAAGTATTAGACTTCTGGTTTTAACTCTAACATGTAAAGAGATTTGAAGTCATCACTACCATCCTTATGACAAAAAAATTTGAACAACCTGAATATCAGCTACTTTTCTTGGACCCGTCAGAGAATTGAGTTCACAGGGAAAATTACCTCCCTGAAATGTGGAGAGGCAGGTGAATACAGAAAATCACATAACTGTTTACCTGCAACAGAATACCTGTTCATCTGTTAGAGCAAAAAACTGGTAGGAAGGCTTAATTATTTATAATAACAAATGCTGGAGGCTGAGTATGGACTAGCTTGAGAGTGAGAAACCCCTGGGGACTGCAGTATTAGTGGGGCTCCCACATTTTTGTGGGTTTTACCTTCAGGAAGCCCACCAGGTTCTCACAGTAAAGAATCATGAAAATTACCCTTATGGAAATGCTAGAGAAAGGGGAATAAGAACAATTTTGAAATATGCACACCTTACCAATGGTATAAAAACAGAATTACAGCTTAAAGAGCTTGAAGATGCAAATTCTATCTAAGGAGAAATTATTGTAGATGACCAAGGTCAGCAGGAGAGACAAAATGATACTAGAGGAATTTGAAAAATCTGGCACATAAAGTAGCAGCACACATTAAACACAGTCTAACTCTTGGCCAAATTAACATAAAACCTCACAATAAAGACTTTTTCCTCAGTTACTCAATAAATCATGTCTAGCATTCAACAAAAAATTACAAGGCATGCAAAAAGGCAAGAAAAAGCAGTCTGAAGATAAAAATCAAGCATCACAAGCAGACTTATTTTAAAAAGAAGTATAATTGATATGCTAAGAGAAGTGATAAAATGGAATCATAAAATATTCAATTAAAACTAGGAAAGGAAGAGAAGTAGGGAGATAAATTAAAAAACAAAGAGCAATTGCAAAGAGTAGAAAACAGAAACATGGAAGATATTAATCAAACCATAACAATAATTCTTCTAAATGCAAAAAAGACTTAGTTTGTCTTAGTGGATTTATATTTAAAATATAAAACAACACACCCAACAATAGTTGTTGACAGGAAACACACTTTAAATACAAAGATTCAGATGGGTTTAAAGTAAAGCAATGGAGAAAGATACTTCATACTAACACTATTTTAAAAATCTAGTAGCTGTATTAGACAAAGCAACCTTCACAACAAGGAAACATCAGGATAATGAGGGGCACTACATAATGATAAAGGAATCAATTATATGACAAGACAAAACAATCATAAATATGTATGCACCTAACAACAAATGATCAAAATACATGAAGCAAAAATGGATAAAACTGAAAGGATAAATGGATAAATCCACTATTACAGGCCGGAATTCAACACCCTTCTAACAGTAATTAATCAGTCAAACAGACAGAAAATCAAAAAGGATAAAGTTGGCCTGGCCAGCACTACCAAATCCACTTGGTCTAATTGACATTTACAGACTATTCCATCCATCAATAGCATAATACACATTTTTCTCAAGCTCACATGGAATATTCACCAAGACAGATGGCATTATAAGCCATGAAACACAATTTAGTAAATAGAAAAGAAGAAAAATCATACAACCTATGTTCTCAGACCATGATGGAATGAAACTAGAGATCCTTAGAAAAAGGATAGCTAGAAAATCCCAAAATATTTGGAGATTAAGCAGCACATGAGTAAAAGAAAAATTCTCAAGATAAATTATAATTTCCTAAAAATGGACACAAAGATGCAACATCAAAATCTGTGGCATGCAATTAAAGCAATGCATTGAGAAAAATTTATATAGCATTAGGTACATATATTAGAAAAGAACGATCTAAAATCAATAATATAAGTGTCTACTAACTTTCTTTAGTAAGCTAGAGAAAGAAGAGCAATTTAAGTCTAATACAAGTAGAAGAAAAGAAAGGATTCTAATTGGGTCAGGAACCAATAAAATTGAAAACTGGAAAGCAATATGCTAAAATCAATAAAACAAAAAGCTGATTCTTTGAGAAGATCAATAAAATTGATAAACAACTAGCCAGGCTAACTAAGAAAAATAGAAAAGGCATAAATTACCATTATCCGAAATGAAAGAGGGGTCATCACTACTGTTACCACAGAAATTATAAGGATAAGAAGGAATACTATCAACAATTCTATGCCTACAAATTTTAAAACTCAGATAAAATGGACAAATCTTTGAAAGATGGATAAGTATCAAAACTCACAATAGAAAAATAGATAATCTGAATAGGCTTATGTTTATTAAAGAAACTGGATCAGTAACCTTAAAAAATCACCAGTGACAGATGGTTTCACTAGAGAATTCAACCAAAAGTATAAAGGAGAAATGAGAGGGCCTAAAGCAAGCAACACTCCAAGAGCAATGAGTACACCTAATGCCCAAATCTTGGTTTCTAATACCATTCTCCAATAAAGGGAGATAGGAAACATTGAAGAAATATCTGATTCTAAGATTGAAACAGGAAATATATAAGCCAAACCTGGAGAATCTTATAATTCCAGAAAATAAGGGAGTGATCATCAAAAAAACAAATCCCACATTGATTGATGTATGTCAAAGGGACAAAGGAGCCAACTGAAAGAGCTCCTAATGACTAAACCTGGAACAATTTGAGCAACAAAAAAAATAAAGTAATAATTAATTTTAACCTAGAGTATAAAACAAATACCCATGAGTTCATTCTCATACACATAAACAAATAATTGATGAATGATTAAATAAATGAATGAATGAATGTGGAGGAAAGACATCTGTCACACGGCAAAATTCCAAATAATTCAAGCAGATACTCTACTCTCAAGGTGGGGGAACACAACTCCTCACTTCTTTAGCGTGGGCTGTGCAGAGTGACTTCCTTCCAAAGAGTATAAAAAGGGGAAGAAAAAAGTGACTTAATAATGAAGAAGCCTAGCAAACCCTTCTTCATCTAGCTGATCAAGATTAATACCAACAGTCCTAAATCATGTTAATAGTATTCACCCATGATCCGATGTGTTGAAAGTGGAATTACCTCTGTGATATTCCTCCCTCAAACCCATAATATAATCATGAGAAAAAACATCAAATCCTAATTGATGATCATTCTACACAATACCTAATCAATACTCCTCAAAACTGTCAAGGTAATCAAAAACAAGAAAAGTTTGGGCAATTGGCAGGTCAAGAACAGCCTAAGGAGACATAACTGCTAAATGTAATGTATCTAGGGAAGTATCCTTAAATAGGATCAGCACATTAGGTAAAAAATAAGGGAATCTGAATAAACTATGAACTTAATTAATAATAATATGTCAGTATTGGTTCATTAATTGTAACAAATGCACCATAATAATATATTAATAAAAAGGTACTGGGAAAATAGGTGAGGAATATATGGAAAATCTTTTACTAACTTCTCAATTATTCTGTAAATCTAAAATTGCTCTGAAGAAACAATATCTATTTAACAAAGTAAACATCTTAGCTTATTTGATGCTCCTGAACGCAAATTCTTTTGAACAGTAGCTCTGTTTCTCTAAGGCAGTGTTTTCCCAAACTTTGCTGATTATCTAAATCACCCAGGGCCACTTACTAAAAATAGTTATTCCAAGGTCTCACACTTGGAGTTTCTGGAGGTCTAAGAGCCTGAGAATTGGTATTTTAAACAGGCACCCCGTCATGATTCTCATGAGAGGTACAGTTGAGAATTACTACTCTCTCTAGAAGATTGTTTACACTGAGGGCAAGAGATATTAATAGCTTGGTCCAATATCACACAGCTTTGGCCACTGGGGAAACTCAGAGCACCTTAATCTTATACTGATACCTTCTGTTCAAATTCAGAACTACAGGCAGTACTTCAGAAGAAAGGTAACATAATGGAGCAACTAGATAGAAACAGTTATAATAAATGTTAAGACACTTCTCTCAATTCAACACTAAAATTAATTTTTGGAGAAGATTTTCTATAATAAAAGCAAATTTAACCATATATTATACAATCACACCACATATCTGGGAAGATGAATCTGAAAGGCCAATATTGAGATATATTGTAGTAAAATTATTTGATTTTAAAAGATAAGAAATAAAAAAGGGAGAGAAGACAAGATGGAGAAATAGGAAGACCCTGAAATCACCTCCTCCCACGGACACACCAACATTACAGCTACTTAAACAGAGCAACTATCTATGAGAATGACCTAGTAGAAAACATTTTCCTCAACTAAAGACAGGGAACCACAATGAAACTGGTGGGAAGAGCAGAGATGGGGTATAGTCAGGACCCACACTCCTGGGTGACCTACAAATGGGAGGAATATCACAATCATAGTCGTCCTTCCCAAAGAGCAAGGAGTCCAAGTTCCACATCGTGCTCCTTAGCCTAGGGGTCTTGCACCAGGAAGACAACCCCCAGAATGTCTGGCTTTGAAACTCAAGAGGGCTTATATTTGAGATAGCTGGAGGTCTATAGAAGACAGACACTAAACTCTTAAAGAGAGCATGCAAAATCTCACATGCTCTGAGTGCCAATGCTGAGGCAGTAATTTGGAAAGACCCTAGGTCAGACTACTTGCTGATCTTGGAGAACCTCCCAGAGAGGCAGAAGGTAACTGAGACTATGCCTGGTGGCAAAGACATTGGCAGCAGCCATTTTGGGAAGCTCATTCAACTACAATAACACTGGTGCTGGAAAGCACCATTTTGGGATCTTCCCTCTCACCTACTAGTGTAGGAACACAGCCTTGCCTACCAGTGACTGCTACTATCCTTGGGCCACCCTGAACCATGCAGACAACCATGCAGGGACCTGAGCCACTGGGCTGCACAAACAACTATGTTAGGATCTGGCCCTGCCTTTCTAGCACTAGCTCTGAGTCACCTAGGACCACACAGAAAGCCAGGCAGGAAATTGGCCCTCTCCACCAGCAGGCCAGCACCAGACTCATGCCCCCCTTGGCCGTGTGTGGACCTGGCTGGCCACCAGCAGGGTGGCAACAAAGTTGTTCCCCACCATGCAGCCAATGATGCCGAAAGCCTACCCAACTTCCAGTGGGCCCACAGCAACTGCAGGAGGCATGACATTGCAGTCAACCAGGCCAGGGGATAGAACCACCTACCAATGCACCCACAGTAGCAGGCCTCACCACAACAAAAGGGCACATGCAAGATTGGTTAACTTGGTAGAGTAAAAAGATTCTGAGTTTACCTCCTCTCACAAACACAAAATTCACAACTATCAGCAGAACAACCATCCATGAATAAGACAAAAACCTACCAGAAAAAATCTTCTACAACTAAAGACATAAGGAAGAAACCACAAAGAGATGGGTAAGAGGGGAAGACTCAATCAATTCCCATATCCCAGGGTGAGTGACCCACAAACTAGAGAATAATTATAGTGTAGAGCTCCCCCCATAGCAGTGAGAGTTCTGAAGCACATGTGGGGCTCCCCAGCCTGGGGATCCTGCACCAGTAAAATGAGCTCCCAGAGAATTTGGTCTTAAAGGACAGTGGGCTTAATTTTGGAAGTCCCAAAGGACTGGAGGAAATAGAGATTTCACTCTTAAAGGGCACACACAAAATCTCACCCAGGGCAAAGGCAGTACTTTGATAGGATCCTGGGCCTGACCTACCTGTTGATCTTGGAGAGACCCCCAGAGAGGTGGGGGGTGTTGGCTAGGGCTCACCCTGAGGACATAGACACTGGTGGAAGCCATATTTGGGAGCTTTCTACCTTGTGTACACTGCTGCTAGCAGCAGCAATCATGGGATCATCCCACTAGCTCATTAGTGCCAAAACCTAACCCCACCCAACAGCCTTCACACACAAATGCTGGGACACCTCAGGCCAAATAACTAACTGGGTGGGAACACATCCCCACCCATCACCAGGTAGGCTGTCTAAAGCTTTCTGAGCCCACAGCCATCTCTAGACACACCTCTAGACAGAGCCCTGCTCAACAGAGGGCTAAGACACATTTCCACCCATCAATGGGCAGGCACTGGCCCTGCCCACCAGGAAGTGTGCACTAGCCCTTAGACCAGCCACAGACAACAGGGGCCAGACACCAGATGCAAGAAAACCACAATCCTGCAGCCTGTCAATCCAGCCTACCAACATCAGGCCAGACCCTACCTGGGCCTGGGCCTACCCACTAGCTGGCCAACACCAACTTCAGGTTACCCTGGACCCATACCCAACTTTGTCAAGAACTGCCACCCCCCAGCAATCTGACACAAGTTCTGGGATCTCTGGGACCTATGGCCAGACCCCAGGATATGGCTCTGCCTACCAGTAGCCCCACACTAACCCCAGAACCTGGCTCCACCCAACAGTGAGGAAGAAAGAGCCCTGGAGTCTTCTGGACCTTGACTCCTCCCACAAGTGAACCAGCGCTAGCCCCAGGGCCCCTTAGGGTTCTGCAGCCAGCCAACTCATGACTAGGCCATGCCAACCAAAAGCCAGCAGCATCTGCACAAAGAAGGACCTGGCAACCAATTGGGTTAGGGGCCAAAGAAGCCTACCAGACAACCCACATACTCAGCCCACCACAACTGAAGTATCCTTGCAGCCCTCTTAAGGGGAATTCCTAGAGCATATAGCTTGGGTGATAAGAGGGGAGTGCACTGCTGGGACACATAGGACATCTACAGAAGACCACTTTTCCAAGGTTAAGAAATGTAACTAACCTACTACATACATTAAAATACAATTAGCAACTTATATAATATGAGGGAGCAGAGTACCATGTTCTAGATGAAGAAACAAATAAAACCCCAGAAAAAGAACCACAGCAAGTGGAGATAGGCAATCTACACAATAAAGAGTACAGAGTAATGATTGTAAAAATGACAAAAGAACTTGGGAGAAGAATGTATGTACACAGCGAGAAGTTAGAAGTTTTTAACAGAGTTAGAAAATATAAAAAACAACCAAACAGAGAGAGAATACTATACTTGAAATTGGAAAAAAAAAAAAGAACATAGGAAGGAATCAACAATAAGCTAAATAATACAGAGGGATAGATCACTGAGCTGAAGACAGAGTAGTGGAAATCACTTCCCTTGAATGGAAAAGAAAAGAAGAATGAAAAGAAATGAGGACAGTTTAAGAGACCTCTGGGACAATATCAAGCACACTAATATTCATATTATAGTTGTTGGAGAAGGAGAGGAGAGAGAGAAAGAAGTTGAGAACATATTTGAGAACATAATAGTTGAAAAGTTTCCTAACCTGGGAAAAGAAACAGACATTCAAGTCCAGGAAGCACAGAGAGTCTCATGAAGTATTAATGCAAAGAAGGACACACCGAGACACATAATAATTAAAATGACAAAAATTAAAAATAAAGAAAGAATATTAAAAGCATCAAGGGAAAAGTAATAAACAACATACAAGGGAAGTCCCATAAAATTATCAGTTGATACCTCAACAGAAACTCTGCAGGACAGAAGGAAATTGCATGATATACTTAAAGTGATGAAAAGGAAAAACATACAACCAAGAATACTTTGCCAAACAAGCCTCTTGTTCAGATTTGATGGGAGATCAAAAGCTTTACAGACAAGCAAAATCTAAAAGAGTTCAGCACCATCAAACCAGCATAAGAGCAAATGTTAAAGGAATTTCTCCAGGCAAAAAATAAAAGGATGCAAGTAGAAATAAGAGAATTAGGATATGAAAATCTCCCTGGTAAAGGCAAACAAAAAATAAAGGTAGGAAATAATACACACACAAAGCTAATAGGAAGCTTAAAGACAGAGGTAGTAAAATCATCTGTATCTACAATAGACAATTAAGTGATACACAGAAAAATTAGATGTAAAATAAAATATGAAAAACATTAATCATGAGGAGAGAAGAATACAAAATGCAGGATTTAGAAAAAATTTTTTTGAAGTAGAGTTGATTTACAATGTTGTGCCAATCTCTACTGTACAGCAAAGTGACTCAGTTATACACATATATACATTCTCTTTTTAGTATTCTTCCCATTATGGTTTATCCCTGGAAATTGGATATAGTTCCTTGTGCTACACAGTAGGACCTTGTTTATCAATTTTAAAGGTAATACTTTGCATCTACCAATCCCAAACTCCCATTCCATCCCTCCATCCACCCCCACTTGGCAGCCACAATTCTATTTCTGTGAGTCTATTTCTCTTTTGTAGATAGGTTCATTTGTGCCATATTTTAGATTACACAAATAAGTGATATCATATGGTGTATGTCTTTGTCTGACTTCACTTAGTATGATAATCTCTTGTTGCATCCATGTTGCTGCAAACGGCATTATTTTGTTCTTTTTTATGGCTGAGTAGTATTCCATTGTATATATGTACCATGTCTTCTTTATCCATTCATCTGTCAATGAACATTTAACTTGTTTCCATGTTTTGGCTATTGTGAATAGTGCTGCTATGAACATAGGGGTGTATGTATCTTTTGGAATTATAGTTTTGCCTGGGTATGTGCCCAGGAGTGGGATTGCTGGATCATGTGGTAATTCTATTTTTCATTTACTGAGGAACTTCCATACTGTTTTCCATAGTGGCTGTACCAACTTACATTCCCACGAACAGTGTAGGAGGGTTCCCTTTTCTCCACACTTTTCTCCCTATAAAAAGTCTATTTATAGACTTTTTAATGATGGCTATTCACAAATGCAGGATTTTTAGAATGCATTAGCTATTAAGTGACATATATATATATATATATATATACACACACACACATATAGAGAGAGAGAGAGACAGCTATGTATAAACCTCATGGAACCACAAACCAAAAATATATGCAGAAAAAAGAAAAATCAATCCAAACATAACACTAATGATAGTCATCAAATCCAAAGAGAAGAGAACAAAAGAAGAAGAGAGCAAAAAAGTCCTACAAAAACAACAAAAAACAAATTAACAAAATGGCAAAAAGAACATACATATTGATAATTACTTTAAATGCAAATGGACTAAATACTCCAACCAAAACAACACAAAATGGGCAGAAGATCTAAATAGATCAGAGGTGTAGGAGAGTTCCTTTTTCTCCACACCCACTCATGAAAGTGAAGGGATGGGAAAAAAGTGCTCCATGCAAATAGAAATCAAAAGAAAGCTGAAGTAGCAATATTTATATCAGACAAAATAGACTTTAAAATAAAGACTCTTACAAATGATAAAGAAGGGCACTACGTAATGACCAGGGGATTAATCCAAGAAAAAGATATAACAGTTATAAATATATATGTACCCAATGTAGGCACACCTAAGCATATAAGGCAAATATGAATGGACATAACAGAAGAAATCAACAGTAACACAATAATACCAGGGGACTTTAACAGCCCACTTACATCAATGGATATATAATCCACACAAAAATTCAATAAGAAAACACTGGCCTTAAATGTAACATTAGACCAGATGTACTAAATTGATACATCTAGAGCATTCCATCCAAAAGCAGCAGGAAACACATTGTTTCCTTTTTATTTTATTTTATTTTTAAAATTTTATTGGAGTATAGTTTATTTACAATCTTGTGTTAGTTTCCGGTGTACACTGCAGTGATTCAGTTACACATATACATATATTGATTCTTTTCTAATATAGGTTATCACAGAATATTGAATCAAATTCTCTGTGCTATAGAGTAGATCCTTGTTTATTTTATATATAGTAGTGTATGTTAATCCTAAGCTCCTAATGTATCCCTCCCCCCCCACTTTTCCCCATGGTAACCATAAGTTTGTTTCAAAATCTGTGCATCTGTTTCTGTTTTGTAAACTAGTACACTTACACCATTTTTGAAAATTAGATTCCACACATGAGTGATATAATATATTTGTCTTTCTCTGACTTCACTTAGTATGACAATCTCTAAGTTCATCCATGTTGCTGCAAAAGGCATTATTTCATTTTTTTAAAGGCTGAGTAATATTTCATTGTATATATGTACCACATCTTCTTTATCAATTCATCTGTCGATGGACATTCAAGTTGCTTCCATGACCTGGCTGTTGTAAATAGTGCTGCAATGAGCAATGCATATAAGCTTTTTGAATTATGGTTTTCTTCAGATATATTCCCAGGAGTGCGATTGCTGGATCATATATTAATTCTATTTTTAGTTTTTTTAAGGAAGCTCCATACTGTTCTCCATAGTGATTGTACCAATTTACATTCCCAACAAGAGTGTAGGAGGGTTCACTTTTCTCCACACCATCTCCAGCAATTATTTTTTGTAGACTTTTGGATGTTGGCCATTCTGACTAGTGTGAGGTGATACCTCATTGTAGTTTGATTTGCATTTCTCTAATAATTAGTGATGTTGAGCATATTTTCATGAGCTCTTTGGTCATCTGTATGTCTTCTTTGGAGAAATGTCTATTAGATCTTTTGTCCAGTTTTTTTTTTTTTGTCCAGTTTTTGATTGGGTTTATTTTTTAAATTTTGAGCCACATGAGCTGTTCGTAAAATTTATACTCAAGCCTTGCTGACCTTCAAAGCCAAACTCTCTATGGGGTTCCTCTTCTAAAGGCCAGACCCTCAGGCTGGGAAGCCTGGCGTGGAACTCAGAACTCTCACCCTTGTGAGATAACCTCTCTGATATAATCATTTTCCAGTGTGTGGGTTGCCCACATGGAGGGTATAGGGCTTGATTATGTCTTGAAAATATTCCTCCTATAATCTTGTTGTGATGTCTTCTTTATCTTTGAATATAATTCTTTTTCAGTAGGTTCCAGTCTTTTCTGTCAATATTTGTTCAGCTGTTAGTTGTGATATTGCTGTTTTCAAGTGCAGAGGGGAGCTCAAGTCCTTGTACTCTTCCATCTTGTCCAGAATCAGGGGCCTGCTTTTAGTTGGGATGCTTGCTGCCTCTTTTCTCAGCATGGGATTGACCGTATTCCCTTGATACAGGCTGTGCAGGTGTGGCGGTCCTTGTGTGCTCCTGGGATGGAGCTCATAGGTCTTGTAGCAGCAGCTGAAGCCAGTTCTCTCTGATGACAGTGGATGCAGAGCTTGTGACATGCTCGAGCGTCTCAAAGGGGCAGCAGAAAACACATTGTTTTCCAGTGCACATGGAATGGTCACCAGGATGGATCACACAATGGGCCACAAAACAAGCCTTGGTAAATTCATGAAATTTGAAATCATATCAAATGTCTTTTCTGGCCACAACACTATAAGACTAGAAATAGACTACATGAAAAAAATTGCAAAAAAACACAACATGTGGAGGCTAAATAATAGGCTACTAAACAACAAATGGATTACCAAAGAAATAAAAGAGGAAATCAAAAATTACCTAGAGACAGATGACATTGAAAATATGATTATCCAAAACCTATGGAACACAGGAAAAGCAGTTCAAAGAGGGAAGTTTATAGCAATACAAACTTAACTCAGAAAACAAGAAAAATCTCAAATAAACAACTTAACCTTATACATAAAGCAACTAGAGAAAGAAGAACAAACAAAACCCAAAGTGAGTACAAGGAAAGAAATAATAAATATCTTGCAGAAATAAATGAAATAGAGACAAAGAAAACAATAGAAAATATCAATGAAACTACAACATGGTTCTTTGAAAAGATAAACGTAATTGATAAACCTATACCTAAACTCACCAAGAAAAAAAGGGAGAGGCCACACATCAATAAAACAAGAAATGGAAAAGAAAAAGTTACAACTGATAAGATAGAAATACAAAGGCTCATAACAGAGTACTATGAACAAATATATGCCAATGAAAGGGTCAACCTAGA
Source organism: Lagenorhynchus albirostris (assembly GCF_949774975.1). Classification (NCBI taxonomy): domain Eukaryota; kingdom Metazoa; phylum Chordata; class Mammalia; order Artiodactyla; family Delphinidae; genus Lagenorhynchus; species Lagenorhynchus albirostris. Next base: position 82,341,155 of record NC_083116.1, on the reverse strand, counting down.
AGGAATGGACAAATTCTTAGAAAGGTACAATCTCTCAAGACTGAACAAGGAAGAAATAGAAAATATGAACAGACCAATTACCAGTACTTAGATTGAATCAGCAATTTAAAAACTCCCAACAATCAAAAGTTCAGGACCACATGGCTTCACAGGTGAATTCTACCAAGCCCTTAGAGAAGAGGTAATATCTATGTTTCAAAAACTACTCCAAAATATTTCAGAGGAAGGAACATGTCCAAACTCATTCTATGGGGCAGGATCACCCTGATATCAAAACCAGATGAGCATATCACAAAAAAAGAAAATTACAGGCCAATATCACCGATGAACATAGATGCAAAAATCCTCAACAAAATAACTAGTAAACAGAATCCAATAATATATTAAAAGGATCATACACCAAGATGAACTGGGATTTATCCCAGGGATGCAAGGATTCTTCAATATCCACAAATCAATCAGTGTGATACACCACATTAAAAAATTGAAGAATAAAAATCATACAATCATATTAATAGATGCAGGAAAAGCCTTTCATAAAGTTCAACATCAATTTATGATAAAAACTCTCCAGAGTGGGCATGCAAGGACCAAAACTCAACATAATAAAAGTCATATATGACATGTCCACAGTTAATTCAGCAGTGAAAAGCTGAAACAATTTTTCCTAATATCAGGAGCAAAACAAGGATGCCCACTCTTGCCACTTTTATTCAACATAGTTTTGGAAGTGCTAGCCATAACAATTAGAAAAGAAAAAGAAATAATAAGAATCCAAATTGGAAAAGAATAAGTAAAATTGTCACTGTTCGCAGATGACATGACACTCTACATAGAAAATCTTAAAGATGTTACAAGAAAACTACTAGAGCTCATCATTGAATTCAGTAAAGTTGCAGGATACAAAATTAATACACAATAACCTGTTGCATTTCTATACCCTAACAACAGAAGATCAGAAAGGGAAATTAAAGAAATAATATCATTTTACCATCACATCAAGGAGAATAAGATACCTACAAATAAACTTTCTGAAGGAGTTAAAAAATCTGTACTCAGAAAAATATAAGATACTGTTGAAAGAAATTGAAGATGATACAAACATATGGAATGATATACTGTGCTCTTGATTGGAAGAATTAATATTGTTAAAATGACCATACTACCATACTAAATAAGGGAATCTACAGATTCAATGCAATCCTTTTCAAAATACCAATGATATTTTTCACAGAATAAGAAAAAATAAATTTTAAATTTGTATGGCATCAAAACAACAAAAAACAGAATGGCCAAAGCAACCTTGAGAAAAAAGAAGAGCTGGAGGAGTCACACTCCCTGACCTGAGACTATACTAAAACACATAGTAATCAAAACATATAGCACTCGCACTAAAATGGACACATAGATTAATAGAAGAGAATAGACATCCCAGAAATAAACCACACTTTTTTTTTTTTTGCCGTACATGGGCCTCTCACTGTTGTGGTCTCTCGCATTGAGTAGCACAGGCTCCGGACGCGTAGGCTCAGTGGCCGTGACTCACGGGCCCAGCTGCTACGCAGCATATGGGATCCTCCCAGACCGGGGCACGAGTCCATCAGCGGCAGACTCTCAACCACTGTGCCACCAGGGAAGCCCAAACCACACTTTTATGGTAAATTCATCTATGATAAATAAGGCAAGTGTATACAATGGAGAAAAGACAGTGTTTCAAGAAGTGGTGCTGGGAAAACTGGACAGTTAAGTGTAAAAGAATGAAATTAGATTGTTCTCTAACACCATAAATAAAAATAAACTCAAAAAGCATTAAAGACATAAATGTAAGCTCAGATAACATAATACTCCTACAGGAAAACTAGGCAGAACATTCTTTGACATAAATCATGGCAATATTTCTTTGGAGTTATCTGCTATAATCAAGTCAATAAAAGAAAAATTAGCAAATGGGACCTAATTAAACTTAAAAGCTTTTGCACAGCAAAGGAAACAATCAATAAAATGAAAAGACAACCTAATGAATGGGAGAAAATATTTACAAATGATATGACTGATAAGGGGTTAATATCAAATATATATAAAGAACTCATACAGCTCAGTGTCAAAAAAAATAAACAAAGGAAAAACCTGATTGAAAAATGGGCAGAAGAACTGAATAGACATTTCTCCAAAGAGGAAATGCAGATGGTTAACAGTCACATGAAAAGATGCTCAACATCAGTAATTATGAAGGAAATGCAAATAAAAAACACAATGAGATATCACCTCACACCAGTCAGAATGGCTAACATCAACAATAACACAAACAACAGCTGTTGGCTAGGATGCGGAGAAAAGGGAACCCTCACTCACACTGTTGGTGTGAATTAAACTGGTGCAGCCATTGTGGAAACATTATGGAGTTTTCTTGAAAAACTAAAAATAAACCTAACATATGACCCAGGAATTCCATCCTGGGTATATATGTGAAAAAAAAGCCCACAATAATATGAAAATATACATGCACGCCAATGTTCAAAGCAATTGGGAAGAAATGGAAGCAACCTAAATGTCCATCAACAGATGAATGAATAGGGTTAAGATGGTGGAATAAGAGGACCTGGAGTTCACCTCTCCCCACAAGTACATCAAGAATATATCTACAGCAGACCTTCAAGATGGCAGAGGAGTAAGATGTGGAGATCACCTTCCTCCCCACAAATCCATCAAAAAAATACATCTACATGTAGAACAACTCCTACAGAACACCAACTAAACACTGGCAGAAGACCTCAGACTTCCCAAAAGGCAAGAAATTCCCCACGTACTTGGGTAGGGCAAAAGAAAAAAGAAAAAACAGAGACAAAAGAATAGGGACGGGACCTGCACCTCTGGGAGGTAGCTGTGAAGGAAGAAAAGTTTCCACACACTAAGAAGCCCCTTCACTTGTGGAAACAGGGGGTGGGTGGGGGGAAGCTTCAGCCATGGAGGAGAGAGCAGCAACAGGGGTGCAGAGGGCAAAGCCGAGAGAGTCCCGCACAGAGGATCCCTGCCAACCAGCATTCACCAGCCTGAGACGCTTGTCTACTCACACGCTGTGGAGTTGGGGGCTGAGAGCTGAGGCTTAGGCTTCGGAGGTCAGATCCCAGAGAGAGGACTGGGGTTGGCTGCATGAACACAGTCTGAAGGGGGCTAGTGCACCACAACTAGCCAGGTGGGAGTCCGGGAAAATGTCTGGAACTGCCTAAGAAGCAAGAGACCATTGTTTCAGGGTGCACGAGGAGAGGGGATTTAGAACACTGCCTAAACCAGCTCCAGAGATGGGTGCAAGCCACAGCTATCAGCACGGATATCAGAGACAGGCATGAAATGTAAAGGCTGCTGCTACAGCTACCAAGAAGCCTGTGTGCAAGCACAGGTCACTACCCACACCACCCCTCCTGGGAGCCTGTGCAGCCCACCACTACCAGGGTCCCGTGATCCAGGGACAAGTTCCCCAGAGGAACACACAGCACACCTCAGGCTGTTGCAACATCACGCCGGCCTCTGCCACCTCAGGCTAGCCCCACATTCCATAACCCTCCCTCCACCCGGCCTGAGGGAGACAGATCCCCCTAATCAGCTGCTCCTTTAACCCCCTCAGGTCGGGGTGAACAACAGACACCAGCGGGCGACCTACATGCAGATGTGGGACCAAACCCAAAGCTGAACCCCAGGAGTTGTGCGAAAAAGAAGAGAAAGAGAAATTTCTCTGTGCACCCTCAGGAACAGAGAGTTAAATCTCCACAATCAACTTGATGTACCCTGCATCTGTGGAATACCTGAATAGACAATGAATAATCCCAAAATTGAAGCAGTGGACTTTGGGAGCAGCTGTAGAATTAGGGTTTGCTTTCTGAATCAATTTGTTTCTGATTGTATATTTATCTTAGTTTTGTATTTAGAGAAAGGACAGACAAAACACAAAATTAGTAGAAAGAAAGAAATTATAAAAATCAGAGTGGAAATAACTAGAGACTAAAGAAAGACAATAGAAAAGTTCAATGGAAATAACAGTTGATTCTTTGAAAATATGGATAAAGTTGACAAAGTTTTAGACAGACTCATCAAGAAAATAAAGAGGGGTCTAATTAAATAAAATCAGAAATTGAAGAGGAGACGTTGCAACCAAACTACAGAAATATAATGGATCATGTGAGATTATTATGAACAATTTGTGCTATTAAAATAGACAACCTAGAGGAAATAGATACATTACTAGAAAAGTTCAATCTCCAAAAACGGAATCAGAAAGAAATAGAAAATATGAACACATTTATTACTACTAATAAAATTAAATCAGTTATGACAAAACTCCCAACAAAAAGTCCAGGAACAGATGATTTCACAGGTGAATTCTACCAAACATTTTTTAACACCTATCCTTCCCAAATTATTACAAAAATTTGAAGAAGGAAAGAACACTTTTAAACTCATTCTATGAGGCTAGCATTACCCTGATACCAAACCCATAAACAGACACAATAAAAAACTGAAGACCAATACCTCTGATGCACATAGATGCAAAACCCTCACAAAACATTAGCACACTAAAATAACAATACAGTAAAAAGCTCATACAACATGATCAAGTGGGATTTATTTCAGTGGTGGAAGAATGGTTCATGTCCACAAATCAATCAATGTGATATACCAAATTAAAAAATTAAGAATAAAAACCATATGATTATCTTAATAGATGTAGAAACTGCTTTGGACAAAATTCAACATCATTTATGATAAAAATTCTCAACAGAGTGGGTATAGAAAACATGTAACTCAACATAATGCAGGCAATATATGACAAATCAACAGCTAACATCATACTCAATGGTAAAAAGCTGAGAGCATTTCCTCTCAGATCAGGAACAAGACAAGAATGTCCACACTCTCCACTTTTCTTCAACATATTTGGAAGTCCTAGCCCCCACTTTTTTCAACATTGTATTGGAAGTCCTAGACACAGCAATCAGGTAAGATACATAAATAAAAGAAATCCAAGTTGGAAAGGAAGAAGTAAAATTGTCACTATTTTCAGATGACACGATACTGTACACAGAAAATTCTAAAAGACACTACCAACAAAATCTGAAAACTAATAAATGAATTTGATAAAGTTGTAGGATACAAAATTGATATACAATATCTGTCGTGTAGCTATACACTATAACTAATTATCAGAAAGAGAAATTAAGAAAACAATCCCATCTCCAACTGCATCAAAAAGAATAAAATACCTAGGAATAACTTTAATTGAAGATATAAAAGAATTGTACTCTGAAAACTATAATATGTTGATGAAAGAAATTAAAGACAACAAAAGTAAGAGGAAAGGTAAATTGTGTTCATGGATTGGGATAAATAATATTGTTAAAAATGACAATACTACCCAAAGCAATCTACAGATTTGGTGCAATCCTTATCAAATTATCAAAGACATTTTTCACAGAGCTAGAACAAATAATTCTAAAATTTGTATGGTGTCACAAAATAATGCAACTATCCAAAGCAATCTAAAGAAAGAACAAAGCTGGAGGTATCAGGCTCTCTGATTTCAAACTATACTACAAAGCTAGAGTACTCAAAATAGTATGTACTTGCACAGAAGCAGACACACAGGTCAGTGGAACAGAATAGAGTGCCCAGAAATAATTAATTAATGGTTAATTAATCTATGACATAGGAGTCAAGAATATTCAATGGGGAAAAAGCCACTTCAATAAATTCTGTGGGGGAAAACTGGACAGCTACTTGCAAAGGAATCATAGCAGACTACTTTCTCACACAACATATATTAAAAATTAAGGAATTGAGGACCTAAATATAAGACCTAAAACCACAAAACTCCTAGAAGAAAACATAGAGAATACACTCTTTTACATTATTCTCAGCAAATATTTTTAGATCAGTCTCCTCAGACAAGGGAAACAAAAGCAAAAACAAGCAAATGGGACTATATCAAACTAAAATCTTTTGCCCAGCCAGTGACACTATCCAAAAAAAGAAAATGCAGCCTACTGAATATGAGAAGATATTTGCAAACAATATATCTGACAAGGAGTTAATATCCAAAATACACAAACAACTCATGCAACTCAACATCTAAAACCAAACAACCTGATTTAAAAATGGGCATAGCACAGGGAGATCAGCTTGCTGCTTTGTGACCATGTAGAGGGGTGGGATAGGGAGAGTGGAAGGGAACAAAAAGAGGGAGGGGATATGGGGATATATGTATAGCTGATTCACTTTGTTATGCAGCAGCAACTAACACAACAATGTAAAGCAATTATACTTCAATAAAGATGTTTTAAAAAATGGGCAGAAGACATGAATAATCATTTTTCCAAAGAAGACATGCAGATGGCCAACAGACATATGAAAAGATGCTCATTATCACTAATCACAGGGAAATGCAAATAAAAACCATTATGAGATCTCACTTATCACCATGGCTTTTATTAAAAAGATAAGAAATAGCAAGTGTTGGCAGGGATGCGGAGAAAAGGGAACACTTTTACAGTATTAATGGGAATGTAAATTGGTGCAGTATGGAGGTTTCTCAAAAAATTAAGATAGAACTGCAATATTATCCAGCGGTTTCAATTCTGGATATTTACACAAAGAAAACAAAACAAGAATTCAAAAAGACATAGGCACTCCAATGTTCATTGCAGCATTATTTACAATAGCCAAATATGGAAGCAGTCTCAGTGTCCAAAATGAAATCTTACCATTTGAGGAACATGGATGGATCTAGAGGGTATTATGCTAAGGGAATTCAGTCAGAGGAAGACATATACTGTATTATCTCCCTTACATATGGAATCTAAAAAAACAAAAACAAAACAGACTATGATACAGAGAGAAAGCTATGGTTGCTAGAAGTGCATGGGGTGAGGGAGCAAAATAGGTGAAGGGGATTAAGAGGTACAAACCTCCAATTATATATAAAAAAAAAAAGTAAGCCACTGGGTGTTAGTATACAGCATAAGAAATATGATCACTAAGATTGTAATAACATTACAAGGGGGCAGATGGTTATTAGACTTATGGTAATCATTCCATAATATATGCATATGTCAAATCACTATGTAGTCCACCTGAAACTAACATAATATTACATGTCACCTATCTTTTTAAAAAAGAAAAGAAAAAAATTACTTTGGGCATATAATCCAAAAGACCAAGTCACTAATAAAGGAAAAAAAACTCAGGATAGTGTTATCTTTATGATAGCAATACTTTATGTCAGAAAACAGTGAGGTAAAATCATGGATACTTAGAAAAAAATGTAATCCACGGGTTTTATATCTACCTAAATTTATCTTCAAGTATAATGGTATTAACAATTACAAAATTTAAAGATATCAAAATTTTGTTCCTATGATCACTTATTGAAAAAGTTACCAGGGAATGAGCTTTATAATGTTACTGACTGACAAAACATCACCTTAAGGACTAGTGGAGAGTCATACACACACACACACACACACACACACACACACACACACACACACACATACACACATATATATTTGCATTTATTTGTTTTGACATTATTAGAGGATAATTGAAGGACACTGAGCTTTACATATTAATGTGCACAATTTGATCTGTTTTGACATATGTATATACCTATGAAACCATCACTAAATTTAGTATAACAAACATTTCTACCACAGTCAAATGTTTTCTTGTACCTCTTTGTAATCTCTTCCTTCCTCCATCCCCATCCTCAAGCAAGGAGTGATCTGTCTGTCTTATAGGCTTATATGTAGAGATCTTGAGTTTTAAGAATTTTTTTTTTTAATTCTTACCTCTACTACATGTTGGATTACACTAATGGATTCCCTATTATTGAATTATGTTTACATTTCATAATAAACTCATTTAATAAGATAATTTTTAAATTATATTTTTATGCTTTAAATTTTACTCATTTTTATTATTTCCTCTGACTTGAGTTTATTTCATTATAATTTTTTCCATCATGTTAAGAAATAAACATGCAATAACATGGATGAATCTCAAAATCATTACAACGAAAGAAGCCAGGAAAAAAGAATATATTCAATATAATTTTATTTATACAAAATTCTTGAATGTGCAAATTAACTTATAGTGATCAATCATTAGTAGTGTCCAACATCTCAAAAGCCCACTGTAGTGCATGGACAGAACCAACACAAGATTAAATTTGTTTTTCTTCTACACTTATCAGCCAGTACATGGGGCCTGCATTATCTTTTAGAAAATCCAAATCATAAGGAAATTTTCTCTCTTCTTAAGAAAAATTCAGAATACTGCATTATTTCCAGGAATATATATTCCATACCCCACTTCAAAAATTTATTCTATCCCATAAGAAATTTCAGTTTTTGAATTGACCTTTGTCCCTTTTAAACTCATCACAGAGTACAAAAAGTTTTTTCTTAATTTAGTACAGATATTAATTCCTTCCCAATTTCTCATGCTATATTTAGGTTCAAGCAAAAAATAACATGACTCTAATTCCATGAAGTAATTTGTATACATATCACTAACTTCAATACTGAAAAATTATCTCATGAAACTGAAAGAAAAACCACAACACCAAAAAAACATGCTGCCATTCACTAGTGCCCAGGATGTTTTTTCCTATTTAAATTGATAATTATATTACATTTGAGATAATATTGTGTATACATACTAACATATACCCAAATATTAACAGTATGCATTTATGCAACATATGACTCAGGTAATTTTTACAGACTGACCACTTAAAAAAGTAGCTTTTCTACCTTTCTCTGTTACTGTTGACTTGATGTTATTTCTATTTAAAAATGCATTATTGCTGGGGCTTCCCTGGTGGCACAGTGGTTGAGAGTCCGCCTGCCGATACAGGGGACATGGGCTCGTGCCCCGATCCAGGAAGATCCCACATGTCATGGAGCGGCTAGGCCCGTGAGCCATGGCCACTGAGCCTGCATGTCCAGAGCCTGTGCTCCGCGACGAGAGAGGCCCCAACAGTGAAAGGCCTGCGAACTGAAAGAAAAAAAAAGGCATTATTGCCATCAAAATGGCTTTTTAATTGAAGTATAGTTAAATTACAATGTTATATTAGTTTAAGGCTTGCAACATATTGATTCGATATTTTTTAAAGACTTAATTTTATTTATTTATTTTTGTCTGCATTGGGTCTTTTTTGCTGTGCATAGGCTTTCTCTAGTTGTGGCAAGTTGGGGCTACTCTTTGTTGTGGTGTGCAGCTCCTCCTTGTGGTGGCTTCTCTTGTGGGGTGCAGGTTCTAGGTGCACAGGCTTCAGTAGTTGTGGCACATGGGCTCAGTAGTTGTGCCCAGTTGATGGGCACTTGGGCTGTTTCTATGTCTTGTTTATGGTAAATAGTGCTGCTATGAACATTGGGGTTCATGTATCTTTAAGAATTAGTCTTTGGGTTTTTTCTGGCTATAGGCCCAGGAGTGGAATTGCTGGATCATATGGTAGTTCTACCTTTACCTTTAGGTAGAATTTTGTTTGCAGGGAGTTTTTTTTTTTTTCTTTAAATTACAGGTTCTATTTATCTTCTCATGATTGGTCTGTTCAAATTATCTCTTTCTTCTTGGCTCAGTTTTAGCAGGCTTTTTGTTTCTAGAATCTTATCCATTTCTTCCACATTATCCAATCAGTTGGCATATAAATGTTCATAGTATTCTCTTATTTTTTTTTGTATTTCTGTGGTATCAATTGTTATTTCTCCTCTTTTATTCGTATTTTGTTTATTTGGGTCCTCTCTTTATTCTTCTTGGTGAGCCTGGCTATAAGTTTTTCCATTTTTTATATCTTTACAAAACAGCAGCTCTTTGGGTTTTTGTTTTTGTTTTTGTTTTTGTTTTTTTGCTTTATGCAGGCCTCTCGTGTTGTGGCCTCTCCCGTTGCGGAGCACAGGCTCCAGATGCACAGGCACAGTGGCCATGGCTCATGGGTCCAGCCACTCAGCGGCATGTTGGATCTTCCTGGACTGGGGCATAAACCCATGTCCCCTGTATAGGCAGGTGGACTCTCAACCACTGTGCCACCAGGGAAGCCCTCAAAACAGCAGCTCTTTATTTTATTTGCTATTTTTATCTCTAGCTTATTTACTCTCTGATCTTTATTATTTCCTTCCTTCTGCTGACTTTGAGTTTTGTTTGTTCTTTTTTCTAATTCTTTTAGGTGATAGTTTAGGATGTTTATTTGAGTTTTTTATTTGTTTGTTTTTTCTCATGAGGAATACATATATCATTATGAAATTCCATCATAGAACTACTTTTGCCACATCCCATAAGTTTTGCAAGGTTGTATTTTCATTTTTGTTTGTCTTGAGGTATTTTCTGATATTTTCTTTGATTTCATCATTGACGCAATGGTTTTTTGTTTTTTGGTTTTTTTTTGTAGCATGTAGCTTGGTCTCTATACAATTATTTTTAATTTTTTTTTAATTTTGGCTGTGTTGGGTCTTCGTTCCTTCATTTCTTTGTTGGCTTTCTCTAGTAGGGTTGAGCGGGGGCTACTCTTCATTGTGGTGCACGAGCTTCTCATTGCAGTGGCTTCTCTTGTTCTGGAGCACAGGCTCTAGGCATGTGGGCTTCAGTAGTTGTTGTACACAGGCTCAGTAGTTGTGGCTCATGGGCTCTAGAGTGGAGGCTCAGTAATTGTGGTGCATGGGCTTAGTTGTTTTGTGGCATGTGGGATCTTCCCAGACCAGGGATCAAACCCACTTCCCCTGCATTGTCAGGCAGATTCTTAACCACTGTGTCACCAGGGAAGTCCCTCTGTACGATTATTGTTTTCACATTTTTCTGTCTGGGTGATTTCTAGTTTCACACCATTGTGGAATGAGAAGATGCTTAAAATAACTTCCATCCCCTTCAATTTGTTGAGGCTTGTTTTGTGACCTAGTATATGGTTTATCCTACAGAGTATTCCATATGCACTTGAAAAGAAGGTATATATATATATATATATATATATGTAGTGTTCTGCAGATATCAATTAACTTCAACCGTTCTATTGTGTCATGTAGGACCTCTTTGCCTTATTATTTTTCCTGACTTCCTGATCTGTCCATTGATGTCAGTGGGTTGTTAAAGTATACTACTATTATTGTTAATTTCTCCCTTTATATCTGTTTGTATTTGTTTTATATATTTATGTAATCTTATACTGGGTGCATATATTTTTTTGAATTTTATTTTGTTTATATTTTTATACAACAGGTTCTTGCTAGTTATCAATTTTATACATATTAGTGTATATGTCAATCCCAATCTCCCAATTCATCACACCACCACCACCACCACCACCCCCGCCACTTTCCCCCCTTGGTGTCCATATGTTTGTTCTCTGCATCAGTGTCTCAATTTCTGCTCTGCACTGGTTCATATGTACAATTTTTCTAAGCTCCACATATATGCATTAACATATGATATTTGTTTTTCCCTTTCTGACTTACTTCACGCTGTATGACAGTCTCTAGATCCATCCACGTCTCTAAAAATGACCCAATTTCGTTCCTTTTAATGGCTGAGTAATATTCCATTGTATATATGAACCACATCTTCTTTATCCATTAATCTGTTGATGGGCATTTAGGTTGCTTCCATGTCCTGGCGATTGTAATTAGTGCTGCAATGAACATTGGGGTGCATGTGTCTTTTTGAATTATGGTTTTCTCAGGGTATATGCCCAGTAGTGGGATTGCTGGGTCATATGGTAATTCTATTTTTAGTTTTTTAAGGAACCTCCATACTGTTCTCCATAGTGGCTGTATCAATTTACATTCCCACCAACAGTGCAAAGAGTTCCCTTTTCTCCACACCCTCTCCAGCATTTGTTGTTTGTAGATTTTCTGATGATGCCCATTCTAACTGGTGTGAGGTGATACCACATTGTAATTTTGATTTGCATTTCTCTAATAATTAGTGATGTTGAGCAGCTTTTCATGTGCTTCTTGGCCATCTGTATGTCTTCTTTGGAGAAATGTCTATTTAGGTCTTCTTTCCAGTTTTGGATTGGGGTTTTTGTTTTTTTAATATTGAACTGCATGAGCTGTTTATATATTTTGGAGATTAATCCTTTGTCTGTTGATTTGTTTGCAAATATTTTCTCCCATTCTGAGGATTGACTTTTCGTCTTGTTTGTAGTTTTCTTTGCTGTGCAAAAACTTTTAAGTTTCATTAGGTCCCATTTGTTTACTTTTGTCTTTATTTCCATTACTCTAGGAGGTGGATCAAAAAAGATCTTGTTGTGATTTATGTCAAAGAGTGTTCTTCCTATGTTTTCCTCTAAGAGATTTATAGTGTCTAGTCTTACATTTAGGTCTCTAATCCATTATGAGTTTATTTTTGTGTATGGTGTTAGGGAGTGTTCTAATTTCGTTCTTTTACTTGTAGCAGTCCAGTTTTCCCAGTGCCACTTATTGAAGAGGCTGTCTTTTCTCCATTGTATATCCTTGCCTCCTTTGTCATAGATTAGTTGACCACAGGTGTGTGGGCTTATCTCTGGGCTTTCTATCCTGTTCCATTTATCTATATTTATGTTTTTGTGTTAGTACCATATTGTCTTGATTACTGGAGCTTTGTAGTATAGTCTGACGTCCGGGAGCCTGATTTCTCCAGCTCTATATTTTTCCCTCATGACTGCTTTGGCTATTTTGGGTCTTTTGTTTCTGTATACAAATTTTAATATATTTTGTTCTAGTTCTGGTAAAAAATGCCATTGATAATTTGATAGATGTTGTATTGATTCTGTAGATTGCTTTGGGTAGTAGAGTCATTTGCACAATATTGATTCTTCCAATCCAAGAACATGGTATATCTCTCCATCTGTTTGTTTCATCTTTAATTTCTTTCAGCAATATCTTATAGTTTTCTGCATATTGGTCCTTTGTCTACCTTGGTAGGTTTAATCCTAAGTATTTTATTCTTTTTGCTGCAGTGGTAAATGGGAGTGTTTCCTTAATTTCTCTTTCAGATTTTTCGTCATTAATATATAGGAATGTTAGAGATTTCTGTGCATTAATTTTGTACCCTGCAACTTTACAAAATTCATTGATTAGCTCTAGTAGTTTTCTGGTGGCATGTTTAGGATTCTCTATATATAGTATAATGTCACCTGCAAACAGTGACAGTTTTACTTCTTCTTTTCCAATTTGGATTCCTTTTATTTCTTTTTCTTCTCTGATTGCCATGGCTAGGACTTCCAAAACTATGTTGAATAATACTGGTGAGAGTTGACGTCCTTACCTTGTTCCTGATCTTAGAGGAAATACTTTCAGTTTTTCACCATTGAGAATGATGTGTCCTGTGGGTTTGTCTTATATGGCCTTTATTATGTTGAGGTAGGTTCCCTCTATGCCTACTTTCTGGAGACTGTTTATCATAAATGGGTGCTGAACATTGTCAAAAGCTTCTTCTGCATCTACTGAGATGATCATATGTTTTTTCTTCTTCAATTTGTTAATATGGTGTATCACATTGATTGATTTGCATATATTGAAGAATCCTTGCATACCTGGGATAAATCCCACTTGATCATGGTGTATGATCCTTTAAATGTGCTGTTGGATTCTGTTTGGTAGTATTTTGTTGAGGATTTTTCCGTCTATATTCATGAGTGATATTGGTCTGCAATTTTCTTTTTTTGTAGTATCTTTGTCTTGTTTTGGTATCAGGGTGATGATGGCCTCATAGAACGAGTTTGGGAGTGTTCCTTCCTTGGCAGTGTTTTGGAAGAGTTTCAGAAGGATTGGTGTTAGCTCTTCTCTAAATGCCTAATAGAATTCACCTGTGAAGCCATCTGGTCCTGGACTTTTGTTTGTTGGAAGAGTTTTAATCACAGTTTCAATTTCATTACTTGTGATTCATCTGTTCATATTTTCTATTTCTTCCTGGTCCTCGAAATTTTTGTCTTTCTAAGAATTAATCCATTTCTTCCAAGTTATCTATTTTATTGGCAGAGAGTTGCTTGTAGTCGTCTCTTAGGATGCTTTGTATTTCTGCAGTGTCTGCTGTAACTTCTCCTTTTTCATTTCTAATTTTATTGATTTGAGTCCTCTCCCTCTTTTTCTTGATGAGTCTGGCTAATGGTTTATCAATTTTGTTTATCTTCTCAAAGAACCAGCTTTTAGTTTTATCAATCTTTGCTACTGTTTTCTTAGTTTCTATTTCATTTATTTCTTCTTTGCTCTTTATGATTTCTTTCCTTCTACTAAGTTTGGGTTTTGTTTGTTCTTTCTCTAGTTCTTTTAGGTGTGAGGTTTGATTGTTTATTTGAGATGTTTGTTGTTTCTTGAGGTAGGATTGTATTGCTACAAACTTCCCTCTTAGAACTGATTTTGCTGCATCCCATAGGTTTTGGATCATTGTGTTTTCATTGTCATTTGTCTCTAGGTATTTTTTTATTTCCTCTTTGAGTTTTTCAGTGATCTTTTGGTTATTTAGTAACGTATTGTTTAGCATCCATGTCTTCATTTCTTTTCATTCTTTTTTCTTTATTCTGCTCTGCAGTAATTATTTCCACTGTTTTATCTTCCAGGTCACTTATCCGTTCTTCTGCCTCAGTTATTCTGCTATTGATTCCTTCTAGTGTATTTTTCATTTCAGTTATTGTATTGTTCATCTCTGTTTGTGTGTTCTTTAATTCTTCTAGTTCTTTGTTAAACATTTCTTGCATCTTCTCGATCTTTGACTCCACCTTTTCGAGGTCCTGGATCATCTTCACTATCACTCTTCTAGATTCTTTTTCTGGAAGGTTGCCTATCTCCACTTCTTTTAGTTGTTTTTCTGTGGTTTTATCTTGTTCCTTCATCTGGTACATAGCCCTCTGCCTTTTCATCTTGCCTATCTTTCTGTGAATGTGGTTTTTGTTCCACAAGGTACAGGATTGTAGTTCTTTTTACTTCTTCCATCTGCCCTCTGGTGGATGAAGCTATCTAATGGGCTTGTGCCAGTTTCCTGATGGGAGCGACTGGTGGTGGGAAGAGCTGGCTTTTGCTCTGGTGTGCAGAGCTCAGTAAAACTTTAATCTGCTTGTCTGCTAATGGGTGGGGCTGGGTTCCCTTCTTGTTGGTTGTTTGGCCTGAGATTATCCAACACTGGAGCCTACCTGGGCTCTTTGTTGGGGCTAATGGCAGACTTGGGAGGGCTCATGCCCAGGAGTACTTCCCAGAACTTTTGCTGCCAGTGTCTTTGCCCTCACAGTGAGAAACAGCCACCCCCCACGTCTGCAGGAGATCCTCCAACACTAGCAAGTAGGTCTGGTTCAGTCTCCTATGGGGTCACTGCTCCTTCCCCTGTGTCCCAATGTGCACCCTACTTTATGTGTGCCCTCCAGGAATGGAGTCTCTTTTCCCCCAAGTCCTGTTGAAGTCCTACAATCAAATCCCGCTAGCTTTCAAAGTCTGATTCTCTAGGAATTCCTCCTCCTGTTGCTGGACCCCCAGGTTGGGCAGCCTGACGTGGGGCTCTGAATCTTCACTCCAGTGGGTGGACCTCTCTGCTATAAGTGTTCTCCAGTTTGTGAGTCACCCACCCACCAGTTATGGAATTTGATTTTATTGTGATTGTGCCCCTCCTACCATCTCATTGTGGCTTTTCCTTTGTATTTGGATGTGGGGTATCTTTTTCCATGAGTTCCAGTGTCTTCCTGTCAATGACTGTTCAGAAGTTTGCTGTGATTCCAGTGCTCTCGCAAGAGGAAGTCTTTACTGGGTGCATATACGTTGATGAGTGTAATATCCTCTTCTAATATTGATCTCTTTCTCATTATAAAATGCCCTTTTTGTCTTTCTATATGAACTTTGTTTTAAAGTAAATTTGTCTGAAATAGGTAGTGGTACCCCTGTTTTCTTGTCATTTCCATTTGCATAATATATCTTTTCTCATCCTCTCCCTTTTAGTCTGTGTGCATCTTTTACCCTAAAGTGAGTCTTTTGTAGGCAGCATATTGTAGGTTCTTGTTTTCTAATCCAATCTGCCACTCTATGTCTTTTGAATGGAGCATTTAGTCCATTGACCTGTAAAGTAATTATTTATAGGTGTGTCCTTATTGCCATTTTATTCCTTGTTTTCCAGGATTTTTTTTTTGTAGTTGTTCTTTGCTCACTTTTTCTTCCTTTTGTATTTTCCTTTTGTGGTTTGATGATTTTCCTTTGTAGTACACTTGAGTTCTTTTCTTTCTGTTTTTTGTGAATCTATTATATGTTTTTGATTGTTTTTGTATGTTTTTGATTGTGGTTACCATGGAGTTCAAGTATGTTGACCAATAACTATATATATTTGCATTAAATTGATAGTCATTCAAATTCAAACACATTCTAAAAGTCCAATATTTTTATACTCTCGTCCCCTAAATTGTGTGATATTCAAGTACTGGAAACATAGGGAAAATCCAGTTAATAAAATGTATTGAAAAGAATTAAAGTGATAATAACTATTAAGTGCCAGACATTCTGATAAATGATCTGTATTATGTCATATATTCTCACACCTACACCTCTCCACACAGTGTGGCTGGCACTCACTGTATAATTCTGAAGGAGAAGGGCAGCAAGAATGATATTTGGTAAAATACTAGGGAATATGCACAGAAAGCAGATCAGAGTCTGCAGACCAGGGAGACCACACATTTGAGCTGTAGTACCACCTTAAAGAAAACAAATTGGCTCTCAGCACTGGCCTCGTGCATTATAGGAATAAGAGAAAGACATATAAGCTTCAGAATACTCTCATAAGAGGAAGCAAGAACTGTGGAGAAATTTTATCCATACAAGGCCTTATAAAGCCTCAAAATCTATAGAAGGGCTGGAAAAAGCTATTTATATGCAAAAGGAAGTTGGTGAGAAATGGAGGAGGAGATAGATACTTCAAAAAAGAAAACAGCAATTAAAATTTCTAAAAAATGTGAAAAAGCAAAGAAACATGACCAAAAGATTAAAACAAACTTCCAGTGACCAAAACAAAAATATAGAGATCTACAATTTACTCAATAAAGAATTGGAAATACAAGTTTTATGTAAACTGCAGAGTTTTGAGAAAACACAGAAATGCAATTCAAGAAAATCAGGAACACAATGCGTACTGAAAATAAAACTTTCAAAAAAGACGTTAAATCATAAAAATAATCAAATAGAAGTTCTGGAGCTCAAGAATTCAATGAACATGATCAGAAATGCAGTTGAAAGAATCAACATTAGAACACATCAAAAAGAACAAAGAATCGGTGAGCTAGAAATCAAAACCTGGAAATAACCCAGTTAGAAGACATGAAAAGAAAAAAGAATGAAAAAGAGTGAAGAAATCCTGTGTAATCTATGGCACACCATTACAAGAATCTAAATCATTGGTGTTTCAGAGGAGAAAAGAAAGACAAAGGCTGAAAAAAAGCTTATTTGAAGAAATAATGGTTGAGAATTTCTTAAATCTGGGGAGAGATTTGGACAGCCATGTTCATGTAGCTACAATTTTATTATGTCTTTGAGATGATAGTTTTTGACTGAAATAATAAAACTGTCAAAAATAAAAGACAAAGAGAGACCTTAAAGCAGGAAAAGAGGGGCTTCCGGGTAGATGGTGGAAGAGTAAGATGCAGAGATCACCTTCCTCCCCACAGACACACCAGAAATGCATCTACACGTGGAACAACTCCTACAGAACACCTAGGGAACGCTGGCAGAAGACCTCAGACCTCCCAAAAGGGAAGAAACCCCCCACATACCTGGGTAGGGCAAAAGAAAAAAGAATAAACAGAGAAAAAAGGATAGGGACAGGACTAGCACCAGTGGGAGGGAGCTGTGAAGGAGGAAAGTTTCCAAACACTAGGAAGTCCCTTCACGGGTGGAGACTGCAGGTGGCGGAGGGGGAAAGCTTCAGAGCTACGGAGGTGAGCACAGTAAGAGGGGTGCGGGGGGCAAAGCAGAGAGATTCCCGCACAGAGGATCGGTGCCGACCGGCACTCACCAGCCCGAGAGGACTGTCTGCTCCCCACCGGGGCAGGCTGGGCTGGGAGCTGAGGCTCGGGCTTCTGTCAGAGACAGGGAGAGGACTGGGTTTGGCAGCGTGAAAACAGCCTGCAGGGGGTTAGTGCGCCACGGGTGGCCAGGATGGAGTCCGGGGGAAAGTCTGGAGCTGCCGAAGAGGCAAGAGACTTTTTCTTCCCTCTTTGTTTCCTGGTGCTCAAGGAGAGGGGATTAAGAATGCTGCTTAAAGGAGCTCCAGAGACGGGTGCGAGCCGCAGCTAAAAGAGCGGACCCCAGAAACAGGCATGAGACGCTAAGGCTGCTGCTGCCGCCACCAAGAAGCCTGTGTGCGATCACAGGTCACTATCCACACCCCTCTTCCGGAGAGCCTGTGCAGCCCGCTACTGCCATGGTTCCGGGAACCAGGGACAAATTTCCCGGGAGAATGCACGGCACGCCTCAGGCTGGTGCAACGTCACGCCGGCCTCTGCCCCTGCAGACTTGCCCCGCACTCCGTGCCCCTCCCTTCCCCCCGGCCCGACTGATGCAGAGCCCCCGAATCAGCTGTTCCTTTAACCCCATCCTGTCTGAACAAAAAGCAGATGCCCTCCGGTGACCTATACACAGAGGCAGGTCCAAATCCAAAACTGAGCCCCTGGGAGCTGTGAGAACAAAGAAGAGAAAGGGAAATCTCTCCCAGCACCTTCAGAAGCAGCAGATTAAAGCTCCACAATCAATTTGATGTACCTGCATCTGTGGAATACATGAAGAGACAACAAATCATCCCAAATTAAGGAGGTGGACTTTAAGAGCAAGATTTATGATTTTTTCTCCTTTTCCTTTTTTTGTGAGTTTGTATGTCTATGCTTCTGTGTGAGATTTTGTCTGCATAGCTTTGTTTACACCATTTGTCCGAGGGTTCTATCTGTCCATTTTTTTTAAAAAAAATTTTCATAATAATTACTTTTTATTTTAATAACTTTATTTTATTTTACTTTATCTTCGTTCTTTCTTACATTTCTTCACTCCTTTAGACAACAAATCGTCACAAATAGAGGACTTGGACTTTGAGAGCAAGATTTATGATATTTCCCCCTTTTCCTCTTTTTGTGAGTGTGTATGTGTATGCTTCTGTGTGAGATTTTGTCTGTACAGCTTTGCTTCTACCTTTTGTCCTAGGGCTTTATCCGTCAGACTTTTTTAAAAAATTTTTTCTCTTTTTTTAGCTTAATAATTATTTTTTATTTTAATAACTTTATTATATTTTATCTTACTTTATTTTATTGTACTTTAACTTCATTCTTTCTTTTTCTCCTTCCTTCCCTCCTTCCTTCCTTCCTCCCTTCCCCCTCCCTCCCTCCTTCCCTGCCTCCTTTCTTTCTATTTCTACTAATTCTTTCTTTCTACTTTTTCTGCCTTTTATTCTGAGCCGTGTGGATAAAAGGCTCTTGGTGCTCCAGCCAGGAGTCAGGGCTCTGCCTGTGATGTGGGAGAGCCAACTTCAGGACACTGGTCCACAAGAGACCACCCAGCTCCACATAATATCAAACGGTGAAAATCTCCCAGAGATCTCCATCTCAACACCAGCACCCAATTCACCCAACGACCAGCAAGCTACAGTGCTGAACATCCTATGCCAAACAACTAGCAAGACAGAAACACAACCCCACCCATTAGCAGAGAGGTTGCCTAAAATCATAATAAGGCCACAGACACCCCAAAACACACCACCAGTCGTGGACCTGCCCACTATAGAGACAAGATGCAGCCTCATCTACCAGAACACAGGTACTAGTCCCCTCCACCAGGAAACCTACACAACACACTGAACCATCCTTAGCCACTGTGGACAGACACCAAAAACAACGGGGACTATGAACCTGCAGCGTACAAAAATAGGACCCCAAACACAGTAAGATAAGCAAAATGAGAAGACAGAAAAACACACAGCAGATGAAGGAGCAAGATAAAAACCCACCAGACCTAACAAATGAAGAGGAAATAGGCAGTCTACCTAAAAAACAATTCAGAATAATGATACTAAAGATGATCCCAAATCATGGAAATACAATAGACAAGATGCAAGAAACAATTAACAAGGACCTAGAAGAACTAAAGATGAAACAAACAATGATGAACAACACAATAAAAGAAATGAAAAATACTCTAGAAGGGATCAATAGCAGAATAACTGAGGCAGAAGAACGGATAAGTGACCTGGAAGATAAACTAGTGGAAATAACTACTGCAGAGCAGAATAAAGAAAAAAGAATGAAAAGAACTGAGGACAGTCTCAGAGACCTCTGGGACAACATTAAACGCACCAACATTCGAATTATAGGGATTCCAGAAGAAGAAGAGAAAAAGAAAGGGACTGAGAAAATATTTGAAGAGATTATAGTTGAAAACTTCCCTAATATGGGAAAGGAAATAGTTAATCAAGTCCAGGAAGCACAGAGAGTCCCATACAGGATAAATACAAGGAGAAATACGCCAAGACACATATTAATCAAACTGTCAAAAATTAAATACAAAGAAAGCATATTAAAAGCAGCAAGGGAAAAACAACAAATAACACATAAGGGAATCCCCATAAGGTTAACAGCTGATCTCTTAGCAGAAACCCTACAAGCCAGAAGGGAGTGGCAGGACATACTGAAAGTGATGAAGGAGAAAAACCTGCAGCCAAGACTACTCTACCCAGCAAGGATCTCATTCAGATTTGATGGAGAAATTAAAACCTTTACAGACAAGCAAAAGCTGAGAGAGTTCAGCACCACCAAACCAGCTTTACAACAAATGCTAAAGTATCTTCTCTAGGCAAGAAACACAAGAGAAGGAAAAGACCTATAATAATGAACCCAAAACAATTTAGAAAATGGGAAAAGGAACATACATATCGATAATTACCTTAAATGTAAATGGACTAAATGCTCCCACCAAAAGACACAGATTAGCTGAATGGATACAAAAACAAGACCCTTATATATGCTGTCTACAAGAGACCCACTTCAGTCCTAGAGACACATACAGACTGAAAGTAAGGGGATGGAAAAAGATATTCCATGCAAATGGAAACCAAAAGAAAGCTGGAGTAGCAATTCTCATATCAGACAAAATAGACTTTAAAATAAGGACTATTAAAAGAGACAAAGAAGGACACTACATAATGATCAAGGGATCGATCCAAGAAGAAGATATAACAATTGTAAATAGTTATGCACCCAACATAGGAGCACCTCAATACATAAGGCAAATACTAACAGCCATAAAAGGGGAAATCGACAGTAACACATTCATAGTAGGGGACTTAAACACCCCACTTTCACCCAGGGACAGATCATCCAAAATGAAAATAAATAAGGAAACACAAGCTTTAAATGATAGATTAAACAAGATGGACTTAATTGATATTTATAGGACACTCCATCCAAAAACAACAGAATACACATTTTTCTCAAGTGCTCATGGAACATTCTCCAGGATAGATCATATCGTAGGTCACAAATCAAGCCTTGGTAAATTTAAGAAAATTGAAATTGTATCAAGTATGTTTTCTGACCACAACGCCATGAGACTAGATATCAATTACAGGAAAAGATCTGTAAAAAATACAAACACATGGAGGCTAAACAATACACTACTTAATAATGAAGTGATCACTGAAGAAATCAAACAGGAAATCAAAAAATACCTAGAAACAAATGACAGTGGAGACACAACGACCCAAAACCTGTGGGATGCAGCAAAATCAGTTCTAAGAGGGAAGTTTATAGCAATACAAGCCCACCTTAAGAAGCAGGAAACATCTCGAATAAACAACCTAACCTTGCATCTCAAGCAATTAGAGAAAGAAGAACAAAAAAAACTGAAAGCTAGCAGAAGGAAAGAAATCATAAAAATCAGATCAGAAATAAATGAAAAAGAAATGAAGGAAACAATAGCAAAGATCAATAAAACTAAAAGCTGGTTCTTTGAGAAGATAAACAAAATAGATAAACCACTAGCCAGACTCATCAAGAAAAAAAGGGAGAAGACTCAAATCAATAGAATTAGAAATGAAAAAGGAGAGGTAACAACTGACACTGCAGAGATAAAAGAGATCATGAGAGATTACTACAAGCAACTCTATGCCAATAAAATGGACAATCTGGAAGAAATGGAAAAATTCTTAGAAATGCACAACTGCCAAGACTGAATCAGGAAGAAATAGAAAATATGAACAGACCAATCACAAGCACTGAAATTGAAACTGTGATTAAAAATCTTCCAACAAAGAAAAGCCCAGGACCAGATGGCTTCACAGGCGAATTCTATCAAACATTTAGAGAAGAGCTAACACCTATCCTTCTCAAACTCTTCCAAAATATAGCAGAGGGAGGAACACTCCCAAACTCCTTCTATGAGGCCACCATCACCTTGATACCAAAACCAGACAAGGATGTCAGAAAGAAAGAAAACTACAGGCCAATATCACTGATGAACATAGATGCAAAAATCCTCAACAAAATACTAGCAAACAGAATCCAACAGCACATTAAAAGGATCATACACCATGATCAAGTGGGGTTTATTCCAGGAATGCAAGGATTCTTCAATATACGCAAATCTATCAATGTGATAAACCATATTAACAAACTGAAGGAGAAAAACCATATGATCATCTCAATAGATGCAGAGAAAGCTTTCGACAAAATTCAACACCCATTTATGATAAAAACCCTGCAGAAAGTAGGCATAGAGGGAACTTTCCTCAACATAATAAAGGCCATATATGACAAGCCCACAGCCAACATCATCCTCAATGGTGAAAAACTGAAAGCATTTCCACTAAGATCAGGAACAAGACAAGGTTGCCCACTCTCACCACTATTATTCAACATAGTTTTGGAAGTTTTAGCCACAGCAATCAGAGAAGAAAAGGAAATAAAAGGAATCCAAATCGGAAAAGAAGAAGTAAAGCTGTCACTGTTTGCAGATGACATGATCCTATACATAGAGAACCCTAAAAATGCTACCAGAAAACTACTAGAGCTAATCAATGAATTTGGTAAAGTGGCAGGATACAAAATTAATGCACAGAAATCTCTGGCATTCCTATATACTAATGATGAAAAATCTGAAAGTGAAATCAAGAAAACACTCCCATTTACCATTGCAACAAAAAGAATAAAATATCTAGGAATAAACCTACCTAAGGAGACAAAAGACCTGTATGCAGAAAATTATAAGACACTGATGAAAGAAATTAAAGATGATACAAATAGATGGAGAGATATACCATGTTCTTGGATTGGAAGAATCAACATTGTGAAAATGACTCTACAACCGAAAGCAATCTATAGATTCAATGCAATCCCTATCAAACTACCACTGGCATTTTTCACAGAACTAGAAAAAAAAATTTCGCAATTTGTATGGAAACACAAAAGACCCCGAATAGCCAAAGCAATCTTGAGAACAAAAGAAGGAACTGGAGGAATCAGGCTCCCTGACTTCAGACTATACTACAAAGCTACAGTTATCAAGACGGTATGGTACTGGCACAAAAACAGAAAGATAGATCAATGGAACAGGATAGAAAGCCCAGAGATAAACCCATGCACATATGGACAACTTATCTTTGATAAAGGTGGCAGTAATGTACAGTGGAGAAAGGACAGCCTCTTCAATAAGTGGTGCTGGGAAAACTGGATAGGTACATATAAAAGTATGAGATTAGATCACTCCCTAACACCATACACAAAAATAAGCTCAAAATGGATTAAAGGCCTAAATGTAAGGCCAGAAACTATCAAACTCTTAGAGGAAAACATAGGCAGAACACTCTATGACATAAATCACAGCAAGATCCTTTCTGACCCACCTCCTAGAGTAATGGAAATAAAAACAACAATAAACAAATGGGACCTAATGAAACTTCAAAGCTTTTGCACAGCAAAGGAAACCATAAACAAGACCAAAAGACAACCCTCAGAATGGGAGAAAATATTTGCAAATGAAGCAACCGACAAAGGATTAATCTCCAAAATTTACAAGCAGCTCATGCAGCTCAATAATAAAAAAACAAACAACCCAATACAAAAATGGGCAGAAGACCTAAAGAGACATTTCTCCAAAGAAGATATACAGACTGCCAACAAACACATGAAAGAATGCTCAACATCATTAATCATTAGAGAAATACAAATCAAAACTACAATGAGATATCATCTCACACCAGTCAGAATGGCCATCATCAAAATATCTAGAAACAATAAATGCTGGAGAGGGTGTGGAGAAAAGGGAACACTCTTGCACTGCTGGTGGGAATGTGAATTGGTTCAGCCACTATGGAGAACAGTATGGAGGTTCCTTAAAAAACTACAAATAGAATTACCATATGACCCAGCAATCCCACTACTGGGCATATACCCTGAGGAAACCAAAATTCAAAAAGAGACATGTACCAAAATGTTCATTGCAGCTCTATTTACAATAGCCCGGAGATGGAAACAACCTAAGTGCCCGTCATCGGATGAATGGATAAAGAAGATGTGGCACATATATACAATGGAATATTACTCAGCCATAAAAAGAAACGAAATTGAGCTATTTGTAATGAGGTGGATAGACCTAGAGTCTGTCATACAGAGTGAAGTAATTCAGAAAGAAAAAGACAAATACCGTATGCTAACACATATATGGAATTTAAGAAAAAAATGTCATGAAGAACCTAGGGGTAAGGCAGGAATAAAGACACAGACCTCCTAGAGAACGGACTTGAGGTTATGGGGAGGGGGAAGGGTGAGCTGTGACAGGGCGAGAGAGAGTCATGGACATATACACAATAACACACGTAGTAAGGTCGATAGCTAGAGGGAAGCAGCCGCATGACACAGGGATATTGGCTCGGTGCTTTGTGACAGCCTGGAGGGGTGGGATAGGGAGGGTGGGAAGGAGGGAGACGCAAGAGGGAAGACATATGGGAACATATGTTTATGTATGACTGATTCACTTTGTTATAAAGCAGAAACTAACACACCATTGTAAAGCAACTATACCCCAATAAAGATGTTAAAAAAAAAAAGACACATGAACCCCAATGTTCATTGCAGCACTATTTACAATAGCCAGGACATGAAGCAACCTAAATGCCCATCGACAGATGAATGGATAAAGAAGATGTGGTAAATATATACAATGGAATATTACTCAGTCATAAAAGGAACGAAATTGGGTCATGTGTAGACACGTGGATGGATCTAGAGACTGTCATACAGAGTGAACTAAGTCAGAAAAAGAGAAACAAATATCGTATATTAACGCATATAAGTGGAACCTAGAAAAATGATACAGATGAACTGGTTTGCAGGGCAGAAATTGAGACACAGACGTAGTGAACAAACGTATGGACACCAACGGGAAAGTGGCAGGGGGCGGGTGGTGGTGCTGTGATGAATTGGGAGATTGGGATTGACATATATACACTAATATGTATAAAATGAATAACTAATGAGAACCTGCTGTATAAAAAAATAAAATAAAATTCAAAAAAAATAAAAAAATAAATTAAAAGAAAAAAAAAAGAAACGAAATTGAGCTATTTGTAATGAGGTGGATAGACCTAGAGTCTGTCATACAGACTGAAGTAAGTCAGAAAAAAAAGACAAATACCGTATGCTAACACATATATATGGAATTTAAGGAAAAAAATGTCATGAAGAACCTAGGGGTAAGGCAGGAATAAAGACGCAGACCTACTAGAGAACGGACTTGAGGTTATGGGGAGGGGGAAGTGTGAGCTGTGACAGGGCGAGAGAGAGTCATGGGCATATACACACTAACAAACGTAGTAAGGTACATAGCTAGTGGGAAGCAGCTGCATGGCACAGGGATATTGGCTCGGTGCTTTGTGACAGCCTGGAGGGGTGGGATAGGGAGGGTGGGAGGGAGGGAGACGCAAGAGGGAAGACATATGGGAACATATGTATATGTATATCTGATTCACTTTGTTATAAAGCAGAAACTAACACACCATTTTAAAGCAATTATACCCCAATAACGATGTTTAAAAAATTTTTTTTAATTTCTCTTTCTGGTATTTTGTTGTTAGTGTATAGAAATGAGACAGATTTCTGTATATGAATTTTGTATCCTGCATTTTACTGAATTAATTGATGTAATTTAGTAGTTTTCTGGTGGCCTTTTTTGGATTTTTCTCTGTATAGTGTCATGTCATCAGCAAATAGTGACAGTTTGGGGCTCCCCTGGTGGTGCAGTGGTTGAGAGTCCGCCTGCTAATGCGGGGGACGCGGGTTGGTGCCCCAGTCTGGGAGGATCCCACATGCTGCGGAGTGGCTGGGCCTGTGAGCCATGGCTGCTGAGCCTGCGCATCCGGAGCCTGTGCTCCACAATGGGAGAGGCCACAGCAGTGAGAGGCCCGCGTACTGCAAAAAAAAAAAAAAAAAAAAGTGACAGTTTTACTTCTTCCTTTCCAATTTAAATTCCATTTATGTCTTTTTCTGCTCTGATTGCTGTGGCTAGGACTTCCAAAACTATGTTGAATAAAAGTGGTGAGAGTGGACATCCTTGTCTTTTTCCTGATCTTAAAGAAAATGCTTTCATCTTTTCACCATTGAGTATGATATTAGATGTGGGTTTGTGATATATGGCCTTTACAATTTCAAGGTATGTTCCCTCTATGACCACTTTCTGGAGAGCTTTTATCATAAATGGATGTTGAATTTTGTTGAAAGGTTTCTCCACATATATTGAGATGATCACATAGTTTTTATTCTTCAATTTTTTAATTTGGTGTATCATATGGATTTATTTGTGAATATTGAAAAATCCTTGCATCCCTGGGATAAATCCCACTTGACCACTGTGTATGTGCCCTTTAATATATTGTTGGATTCCGTTTGTTAGTATTTGTTGAGGATTTTTTCATCTATATTCATCAGTGCTATTGACCTGTAATTTTCTTATTTTGTGATATTTTCATCTGGTTTTGTCATGAGGGTGATGGTGGGCTCAGAGAATTGGTTTGAAAGTGTTCCATCCTCTGCAATTGTTTTCAACAGTTGCAGATGTGTAGGTGCTAACTCTTCTCTAAATATTTGGTAGAATTCACCCATGAAGCCATCTCATCCTGGGCTTTTAGTTGTTGGGAGTTTTAAAATTACTGATTCAATTTCACTACTGATAATTAGTCTGTTCATATTTTCTACTTCTTTCTGGTTCAGCCTTGGGAGATTGAACCTATCTAATAGTTTTTCCATTTTCTCTAAGTTGTCCATTTTATTGGCACATAGTTGTTCATAGCAATCTCTTAAGGCCCTTCTTATTTCTGTGGTGTTGCTTGTAACTTCTTTTTCATTTCTGATTTTATTGATTTGGGCCTTTTCCCTTTTCTTCCTGGTGAGTCTGGCTAATATTTATCAATTTTGTATATCTTTTCAGATAACCAGCTTTTAGTGTTATTGATTTTTTCATTGTTTTTTAGTCTCTCACTTATTTCTGCTCTGATCTTTATGATTTCTTTCTTTCTACCTACTTTGGGTTTTGTTTGTTCTTGTTTCTCTAGTGACTTTAGGTATAAGGAAAGTTTGTTTATTTGAGATTTTTCTTGTTCCCTGAGGTAAGCTTATATCACTATAAACTTCCCTCTTAGAACTGCTTTTGCTGTGTCCCACAGGTTTTGGATCATCATATTTTCCTTTTCATTTGTCTCTAGGTATTTTTTATTTCCTCTTTGATTTCTTCAGTGTTCCATTGGTTTTTAAGTAGCATATTTTTTAGCCTCCACGTGTTTGTGTTTTTTGCAGTTTTATTCTTGTAGTTGATTTCTAGTCTCATACCATTGCAGTTGGGAAGGATGCTTGATATAATTTACATTTTCTTAAATTTACTGATGCTAGTTTTGTGGTCTAGCATGTGATCCATCCTGGAGAATGTTCCATGGGCACTTGAAAAGAATGCATATTCTTCTGATTGAGAATGGGATACTATCTATCTATCTATCTATAAATCAATTAAGTCAATTTGGTCTAATGTGTTATTTAAGGCCAATGTTTCCTTCCTTATTGATTTTCTTTCTGAATGATCTGTCCATCTAATGTAAGTGAGGTGTTAAAGTCCCCTTATTATTGTGTTACTGTATATTTCTCCTTTTATGTCTGTTAATATTTGCCTTATATTTTGAGGTGCTCCTATATTGGATGCATATATATTCACAATTATTGTATCTTCCTTTTTGATTGATCCCTTGATGATTTTGTAGTGTTCTTCTTTATCTCTTCTAACAGTCTTTATTTTAAAGTTTACTTCGTGTGATATAAGTATTGCTATTCGACTTTCTTTCGGTTTCCATTTGCATGGAATAACTTTTCTCATCCCCTCACTTTCAGTCTGTATTTGTCTCTAGATTCGAAGTGAGTCTCTTGTAGGCAACATATGTATGGGTCTTGTTTTTGTATCCAGTCAGCCACTCTATGTATTTTGGCTAGAGCATTTAGTCTGCTTACATTTAAGGTAATAATTGATATATATGTTCTTACTGACACTGTGTTAATTGATTTGGATTTGTTTTTGCAGGTCTTTTTTTCCCATCTTTTATTCTCTTTTATTGGGATTTGATTATTATCTTTAGTGTTATGTTTGTTTCCCTCTTCCTTTTTTGTGTGTATATCTATTATAGATTTTTGTTTTGCAATATATTGGGTTGGCCAAACTATATATACATATATATATATGATTAAGTTGCTGATCTCTTAATTTCAAATGCATGTAATAAACCCTGCATTGTTACTGTCCTCTTTTCACTATTACTGTTTTTGATATCATAAATTACAACTAACTGTTTTGAGTATCTCTTAACTGCTTATTGTGGATATTGATTTTACTACTTTTGTCTTTTAACCTCTGTATTAGCATTGTGTGGATGATTTTCTACCTTTATTGTATTTTTGCCTTTACTGGTGAGATTTTTCATTTCATAATTTTCTTGTTTATTGCTGTGAACTTTTTGGGGCCTAGAAAAATTCCTTTAACATTTGTTGTAAAGTTGGTTTATTGGTGCTGAACTCTTTTAGCTTTTGCTTGTGTGTAAAAGTTATGATTTCTCCATCAAGTCTGAATGAGGATCTTGCTGGGTAGTATATTCTTGGTTGTAGGTTTTTCCCTTTCATCACTTTAAATATATTGTGTCACTTCCTTCTGGCCTGCAGAGTTTCTGCTGGAAAATCTGCTGATAGCATTATGGAACTTCCCTTGTATGCTATTTGTTGCTTTTCCCTTGTTGCTTTTATTATTTTCTCTTTCATTTTTGTCATTTTGATTGCAATGTGTCTTGGTGTGTTCCTTTTTGGCTTAAGCACTCTCTATGCTTCCTGGATTTGGGTGACTGTTTCCTTTCCCAGGTTAGGGAAGTTTTTAACTATTATGTCCTCACATATTTTCTCAGGACCTTTCCTTCTTCTCCTTCTGGGACCCCTATAATTCCAATATAGTAATGTTGTCCCAGAGGCCTTTTAAACTGTCCTCATTTCATTTCATTCTTTTTTCTGATCAGTGGCAGTGCTTTCCTCTATTCTGTCTTCCAGCTCACTGATCCATTCCTCCATATCATTTGTCATACTATTAATTTCTTCTATTGTATTTTTCATGTCAGTTATTGCATTCTTCATCTTTGTTCTTTATGTTTTCTAACTCTCTGTTAAAGCTTCTAACTTACTGTCTCTGCACATCCATTTCTCCCCCCAACTTCTTTGATCATCTTTATGATCATTACTCTAAACTCTTTCTTGGGTAGATTGCCTATCTCCACTTGGCATAGTTCTTCTTCTGAGGTTTTATCTTATTCCTTCATCTGGAACATATTTCTCTGCTGCCTTATCTTGTCTAAGTTGCTATTTGTATTTTTATGTATGTGGTAGATAGTTATGTTTCTCGATCATGGAGAAGTGGTCTTCTATATGAGATGTTCTATATGTCCCAGCAGTGCACTTCCCTCTCATCACCCAAGTTATATTCTCTAGGGATTCCCCCTAAGAGTGCTGTGTGGGTCTTTCTGTTCTGGCAAGCTGACTATGGAAGTGGTTAGCTAGGCTTTGTTGGCCCTTAGTCCAGTTGGTTGCCAGGTCCTGCCTCATGTGGATGCTGCTGGCTGTTGTTTAGTGAAGAGTGGTCACAAGGCGGCTGGTTGCAGAATCCTACATGGCCCTGTGGCTAGTGAGGCTCAATAGTGAGTGGAGTCATGGTCCCAAAGACTCTGGGGTTGTTCCTGCACCACTGACAGGTGAAGCAATGTCCTGGGATTAGTCCTGGACTACTGGAAGGGAAAGCCATTTCTTGGAGTCTGGCTGCAAGGCCCAAGGATCTCAGAGCACTTTTCAGATGGTTGGAGGCAGGGGGCTGGTCTCTGACAAAGTTCTGTATGGGATTTCGTGTGTCCCACTGATTGTGTTGGTCTGCTAGTTGGCAGGGTCTGGTCCCAGTTTGGTCCAAGAGTAGGGTCTGGCCTGTGGTGGGCAGGCTGGGTACCCAGGCTGTGGGATCATAATTTTTTGTTTTGGTGTCTGCTCCCTAGTGGGTGTGGCTGACCTAGGGGCTAGTGCAGGCTTCCTGGAAATAAGGGCTTTTGCTTGCCCACTGGCGGGTAGAGCTGGTTTTTGGCCCTCTTTTGGGCAGGGCTGTGTCTAGGGGCATGTCTAGTGGTGAATGTGGGCTCAGGAATTCTTTAAGCAGCCTGTCTGCTGATAGGTGGGGTTGTGTACCTGCCCAGTTAAGGTTTTGACCTGAGGCGTCCCAGCAGTGGTGCCTATAGGCTGTTGGGTGGGGCCAAGTCTTTTCTTTAATAAACCGAAATGGAAGTCACCAACAGCAGTTTTAATTTAGTTGAATGTTTCCAAATATGGCTGCCACCAGTCTATGTCCCTAGGGTGAGCTTCATCTGTTCCCTGACTCTCCAGGAGCCTTTCCAACACCAACAGGTAGGTTTGGTCCAGGATCCTATCAAATTACTGCTTTTGACATGGGTTCCAGTGTGCAGAAGCTTCTGTGTGCACCCTTTAAGAGTGAAATCTCTATTTCCCCCATTCTTTGGGGCTTCTCATATTAAGCCCCACTGGCCTTCAAAGCCAAATCTTTTGGGGGCTCATCTTCCTAATGCAGGACCCTGGGCTGGGGATCCTGATTTGGGGTTCAGAACTCTCACTCCTCTGGGAGAGCCATTGAAATATAAGTACACTCCAGGTTGTGGGTCACACACACAGGGGGTATGTGATTTGATTATATCACATTTCCACCCCTCTTATTTGTCTCATTGTGGTTCCTTCTTTATACCTTTAGTTGTAGAAGATCTTTTCTAGTAGTTTCCAGTCTCTTTTGTCAATTGTTGTTCTGCAGATAGTTGTGGTTTTGTTTGCTTATGAGAGGAAGTGAGCTCAGGGTCTTTCTGCTCCACCCTTGGCCACTGTTCTAGGCAACAACTTTTGAAAACTAGCCAATATACACTCTCAATAGTGTTCTAGAAAAGGCACTCCCCTTTCACTGGAATCCCAATTGAACTCTGATTTAAGAACAGCCTGGTTTTCACCTGGGACTCCGTTTGTATCTGCCAGATGAATGTGATGAGTTTGCTCTCAAATTCTGTCTATAACCATTCTTCTCTCATCCCCAGCAGGCATTATATTCGTGAGAATGTGTATGTCTGCTCATGAGGAGTACTGCATGACAAAAATGGAAGTGAACAGCTCAGTCATGCAAAGGCAGTCCTCTCTGACAGAGGAATTACTGTTCTCCCAATTGAACAAATCTGAAGTTAAAAGAGATCATGCATCCATAGATAACTGACTGGCTAGCTATATGCATTGAGGCTCCCTATGGGATATCAGCTTAATGGAAATTGTGCTGCTCAAGGGGTGGTTCCCAGACCAAATTCAATACACTGGCATATCCTAGGCAGTGATTCCAAACCACGTCCCTGTGTCCTAAAGGGGAATTCAGGGAGAATCACTGTTCCCCATATAAGGGAACAGGCCAGATCTCTTGGGACATTTCCTATGTCATGACTGTGAGAACACAGGTAAGAGTTAGACATGCCAGTGTACCTGATGGCAGTGCAGGGATGGAAGGAAGCAAAGAGGAGGAGGCTGCAAATGTAGTTTCATAGGCAAAGCCAGAGACAGATTTAAAGCTTTAAGTAACATGCCTTTATCTCTATCTTCCAACTTTCCCTCTTGCAATACAGGATTTCCCTCTGGTTACCTCTTGCTATTTGTACCATAAAATGGCAGCCATTCTGTTTCTTTTCATCTTGGTCCATGACACCTGTATATATAGGAATTCATCATCCTTTCCTGCTTTTTTACAAAATGATTCTAGCTGTAAAATGGTATAGTAATTTAGTGAGCAATTTAGAGACCACCACTCTTTCAACCCCAACATGTACTGAGAGCATACAGTATTGCAATAAAATATCATATTTTTCTTAGTCATAGGTTCTTATCTGTACTCTGACCATTTATTTAAGATGCATCCCAAGGGAATCTCTTTGGGATAGATGAAGTTTTTCCCATTTATAAGATGAAAGTACAAAGAGAACACAAGAAGCACAAACAAAGGCAAACAAAGCACAACAAAGGCAAGCAAAAGCAAACAAATGCAAATGAACAAGTTCACAAATCAGGTGGAAGTCCAACAACTATTGCCTTCTCCAATATGGAATCCCACACAAATACAAAACAAACTTGCTTATTCCAGAGAGGAAAAGCTCAAAGAGAAGGAAAGGGAGTTTGCAGGTGTACACATCAGAGTGATTCATCCTATGTCAGAAGTCAAGCCAGTCATCTACTCACAGAGGTTTGTCCATTCTTTGTACAAACAGCCAGGCTCTAGGGCAGCTGGTGCCACTCCAGGCAATTAAAGAGAAAGTTCTCAGAACAAATGGCCCTGGCTGCTGATAGGGAATTCCCACCCCCACCCCGGCTCATTGGAGCCAGCTGGCCACAAGCAGTCAGATCCTGGCTGGTACACCAAATTTTGTACCCAAGTCTAAATTCATAACATTCATCACATGAAGACCAACACATCCAGAGACAAGGTACTGTGACAAGGAAAAGTGACTTTATTCAGGAAACCAGAAAAGTGAGAAGATTAATGTCTTAAAGAATTTTATTGCTTAGGTTAGAATTCAAGCTTCTTTTACACTAAGAAAATGTGGAAGTGGAAGGAGCTGAGGTCAGCAGGAGACAGCTGCAAACAGCTGCATGCCAGCCCTAGTCCAAGGGAGGTTACAAAAGATCTTTGTTCTTAGTCAGTTGACTTTGGTTGATGTTAATCTGACCTGGTCATGATGTTCCTGAAGAACTCAATAACACAAATGTTATTTTGTTGTTGTTGTTCGTGTTCCTTATCACCAAAGGGCAAGTAGCTTTCCTTTAAAAGGAGCTTATTACAAAAACCCCAAGCTGCAGCAAAATTTCTTCAGTGAGTAATGTGGCTATAGGCTGAACTAGCATGACTAGCAAAGGCAAGTAATAATAGAAAACAAAGATTAGAAATAAAGTATGTTCAATATGGAGTTAGAGTTGTTCTTCCCTGTTACAATATGAGGGAAGATTATAGCAATAAGTACCTACATTTGGGGTTTCCCTGGTGGTGCAGTGGTTAAGAATCTGTCTGCCAATACAGGGGACATGAGTTTGAGCCCTGGTCCGGGAAGATCCTACATGCAAGGGAGCAACTAAGCCCATGCACCACAACTACTGAGCCTGAGCTCTAGAGCCCACAAGCCACAACTACTGGATCCCACATGCCTAGAGCCCATACTCCACAACAAGAGAAGGCACCGCAATGAGAAGCCTGTGCACCACAATGAAGAGAAGGCACTGCAATGAGAAGCCTGTGCACCCACTTGCCACAACTAGAGAAAGCCCGCACACAGCAACAAAGACCCAACACAGCCAAAAATAAATAAATAAATAGATAGATAAATAAATATCTACATTAAGGAATAAAAAAGATCTCAAATAACCCCCCTAAATTAACATCTCAAGGAACTAGAAAAAAGACTAAACTAAGTCCAAAGTTAGTAACTCAAAGGAAAAAATCAGAGCAGAAATAAATGAAATAGAGACCAGAAAGCAATAGAAAGGATGAATAAAACTTTTACTTTTACTTTCCAGAAAAGTTGCTTTTTTGAAAAGTAAAAAAATTATAGACAAATCTTTAGGTAAACTCATCAAGAAAAAAAGGAGAAGACTCAAAAAACATAAAATAAAATTGGCTGGTGAGATGCTGGAGTAGAAGGACATGAGCTCACCCTTTATTACAAAAGCACCAAAATCACAACTTACTGCTGAACAGCCACTGACAAAAAGCAAAAACAACACTGGAACCTACCAAAAAGGGTTCCCTACTCCCAAAGGCAAAGAAGAATCCACAACAAGTTGGTAGGAGGATCACAATCATGATAAAATCAAATCTCATACTTGCTGGGTGGGTGACACACAAACTGGAAAATAATTATACAAGAGAAGTTCTGCCACAGAAGTGACAGTCCTGAGCCTCATGTCAGGCTTCCCAGCCTGGGCATCTGACACCAGGGGGAGGAGTTCCCAGGGAATCTGGCTTTGAAAGTCAGCAGGATTTGATGGCAGAAATTCCACAGGACTGAAGGGGAAAGAAACTCCACTCTCAGAGGGTGCACACAAGGCCCCATGTGAACAAGGACCCAGGGAAAAAAGCAGTGACCTCATAAAAGATTGGGCCACACCTACATGCTAGTATTGGAGGGTCACCTGCAGAGGTGGGGAGTGGCTGTGGATCACGGCTGGGACAAAGACATTGACAGTGGCAGTTATGCAGAGTACTCCTTGGTGTGAGCCCTCCAAGGGGCCTCCATTTACTTCCCAAGACCTAGCTGCATCCAAAAGTCTGTAGATTCCAGCGCTGGGATGCCTCAGGCTAAACAACCAACAGGACGGAAACACAGCCCCACCCATCAGCAGACTGGGCAGTAAAACTCTTTCTGAGCACAGCCCTGCCCACCAGAGGGGCAAGATGCAGCTCCACCCACCAGTAGGCAACAATCCTCCCACCAGGAAGCCAGCACAAGCCACATAGACAGCTTCACCTACCAGAGCGCAGACAGCAGAAGGAAGAAGAACTACAATCCTGCAGCCTGTGGAACAGAAACCACAATCACAGAAAGGAAGACAAAATGAGACAGCAGAGGAATATGTCCCAGATGAAGGATCAACCCAAGAAGAACAACTAAGTGACGTGGAAATAGACAATCTACTAGGAAAAGAATTCAGAGTAATGATACTGAAGCTGATCCAAGATCTCAGAAAAGAATGGAGGCACAGATGGAGAGGATGCAACAAATGTTTAACAAAGAGCTAGAAGAACTAAGAAACAAACAGACATGAACAATACAATAACTGAAATGAAAAATACACTAGAATAAATCAATAGCAGAGTAACTGAGGCAGAAGAAAGGTTAAGTGATCTGGAAGACAGAATGGTGAAACTCACTGCCACAGAACAGATTAAAGAAAAAAGAATGAAAATAATTGAAAACAGTCTAAGCGACCTCTGGGAAGACATTAAATGCACCAACATTCACATTATAAGAGTCCCAGAAGGAGAAGAGAGAGAGAAAGAACCTGAGAAAATATTTGAAGAGATAATAACTGAAACTTCCCAAACATAGGAAGGAAAACAGTTATCCAATCCAGGAAATGCAGAGAATCCCAGGCATAAACTCAAGGAGGAAGAAGCCAAGAAACATAGTAAGAAAACTGATAACAATTAAAGACAAAAAATATTAAAAGCAACAAGGGAAAAGGAACAAATAACATACAAGGGAACTCCAATAAGGCTATCAGCTGATTCCTCAGCAGAAACTCTGCAGGCCAGAAGGGAGTGGCATGATATATTTAAAGTGATGAAAGGGAAGAACATACAACCAAGAATAATCTATCCAGCAAGTGTCTTATTCAGATTTGATGGAGAAATTGAAAACTTTACAGACAAGTGAAAGCTAACAGAATTCAGTACCAACTGACCAGCTTGGCAACAAATGCTAAAGGAAGGCTTCTAAGTGAAAAAGAAAAAGCCACTACTAGAAACAGGAAATTTTCCAATGGAAAAGCTCACCAGTAAATGCACATATAAAGTGAATGTAGAAAATCATCTGCACAAAAAAATGACATCAAAATCAGTCACTGTGTGAAGAGGAGAGCAGAAATGTAGGATATTGTCAATGCATTTAAAATTAAAGGACCAGCTACTTAAAATAATCTTGTTTATATATAGACTGCTATATCAAAACCTCATGATAACTGCAAATCAAAAATCTACAATACATACACACAGAAAAAAGAAAAAGGAAGCCAAACACAACACTAAAGTTGGTCATCAAATGACAAAAGACCAAAAGAGGAAGGGAAGAAAAAAAGTGACAAAAACAAATCCAAAACAAGTAAGAAAATGGCAATAGGAATATACATATCTATAATTACCTGAAATGTAAATGAATTAAAAGATATAGACTGGCTGGATGGATACAAAAAACAAGACCTGTGTATATGCTGTCTACAAGATACCCATTTCAGATCTAGGAACACATACAGACTGAAAGTTTAGGGATGGAAAATAGTACTCCATGCAAATGGAAATCAAAAGGAAGCTGGAGTAGCAATACATATATCAGATGAAATCGGTTTTAAAATAAAGACTGTTACAAGAAACAAAGAAGGACACTACGAAATGATCAAGGGAACAATCCAAGAAGAAGAGAAAACAATTGTAAATATATAAGCAACAAACATAGGAGCACACCAGTATATAAGGCAAACACTTACAGCCTTAAAAGGAGAAATTAACAGTAACACAATAATAGTAGGGGCCTTTAACACTAAACTTTCATCAATGGACAGATCATCAAGACAGTAGATCAATAAGGAAACACAGGCCTTAAATGACACATTAGACCAGATCAACTTAACTGATATTCACAGAGCATTCCATTCAACAGCAGCAGAATATAAATTCTTCTCAAATGCAGATGGAACATTCCCCAGGATTGATCACATTCTGGGCCACAAAGCAAGCCTTGATAAATTTAAGAAAATTGAAATCATATCAAGCGTCTTTTCCAACCACGACATTATGAGATTAGATAACTACTAGAAAAAACTGTAAGAAACACAAACACAAGGAGGGAAAACTATATGCTACTAAACAACCAATGGATGACTGAAGAAATCAAAGAGGAAATTAAAAATACCTACCGACAAATGAAAATGAAAGCACAATGATCCAAAATCTATGGGACACGTAAAAATATGTTCTCAGAGGGTAGTTTATAGCAATACAATCTTACCTTAAGAAATGAGAAAAATCACAAATAAACAACCTAACCTTACACCTAAAGCAGCTAGAGAAAGAAGCACAAACAAAACCTAAAATTTTTATAAAGAAAGAAATCATAAAAATCAGAGCAGAAATAAATAAAATAGAAATAAAGAAAGAAAAGATTGATGAAATAAAAGCTGATTCTTGAAAAGATAAACAAAATTGATAAACCTTTAGCCTGAGTGATCAAGAAAAAAACAGAGAGGGCTCCAATCGATAAGATTGGAAATGAAAAAGGAGAAGATAATATGGACACCACAGAAATACAAAGGATAAGAGACTACTACAAGCAACTATATGTCAATAAAATGGAAACCTTGGAAGAAATGCACGAATTCTTAGAAAGGTACAATCTCCCAAGACTGAACCAACAAGAAGCAGAAAATATAAACAGACCAATCACAAGTACTGAAATTGAAACTCTGATTTAAAAACTCCCAATAAACAACAGTTCAGGGTCAGATGGCTTCATAGGCGAATTCTATCAAACATTCAGAGAAGAGTTAACACTTATCCTTCTGAAACTCTTCCAAAAAATTGCAGAGAAAAGAACACTCCCAAGCTCATTCTACGAGGCTATGACCACTCTAATCCCAAAAGCAGACAAAGGTATATCTAAAAAAAGAAGAAGAAGAAAGAAAGAAAAGAAAGAAAATTACAGGCCAATATCACTGATGAACATAGATGCAAAATTCCTCAACAAAATGCTAGCAATCTGAATCTAACATACATTAAATGATGATACACCATGATCAAGTGGGATTTATCCCAAGGATGCAAGGATTTTTCAATATTTGCAAATCATTCAGGGTGACACTGCATCAAAAAAAAAAGAATAAAAACCATATGTTCATCTCAGTAGATGCAGAAAAAGCTTTTCACAAAATTCAGCACCCGTTTATGATAAAGACTCTCCAGAAAGTGAACACAGAGGGAACCTACTTCAGCATAATAAAGGCCATATACGACAAACCCACAGTAAGCATCATTCTCAATGGTGAAAAACTGAAAGCATTTCCTCTAATATCAGGAAGAAGACAAGGATGTCCACTCTCACCACTATTATTCAACATAGTTTTGGAAGTCCTAGCCATGGCAATCAGAGAAGAAAAAGAAATAAAAGTAATCCAAATTGGAGAAGAAGAAGTAAAACTGTCACTGTTTGCACATGATATGATACTATACATAGAAAATCCTAAAGATGCCACCAGAATACTACTAGCGCTCATCAATGAATTCAGGAATGTGGCAGCATACAAAATTAATATGTGGAAATCTGTTGCATTTCTATACACTAACTATGAAATATCAGGAATAGAAATTCAAGAAACAATCCAATTTACCATCGCATCATAAAGAATGAAATACCTAGAAATAAACCTACCTAAGGAGACAAAAGACCTGTACTCCAAAAACTATAAGACACTGATGAAAGAAATCGAAGATGACAGAAACTGATAGAAAGATATATCCTGTTCTTGGATTGTCAAATTATTCATTCATTTGAGATTCTTTATTGTCAAAATGACTATATTAACCAAGGCACAATCCCTATCAAATTACCAAGGGCATTTTTCACAGAGACAGAACAAAAAATCTTAAAATTTGTATGGAGACACAAAGGACCCCTTCTGTGTCTCAATAGCAATCTTGAGAAAGAAAAATGGAGAGGGTGGAATTGGGCTCCCTGACATCAGATTATACATCAAAACAGTATGGTACTCACACAAAAACAGAAATATGGATCAATGGAGCAGGGTAGAAAGCCCAGAAATAAGCCCATGCATCTATGGTCAATTAATCTATGACAAAGGAGGCAACAATACACACTGGAGGGAAGACAGTCTCTTCAATAAATGGTGCTGGGAAAACTGGACAGCTACATGTTTAAAAATGAAATTAGAACATTCTTTAACACTCTACACAAAAATAAACTCAAAATGGATAAAAGAACTAAATGTAAGACCGGATACTATAAAACTATTAGAGAAAAACATAGTCAGAACACTCTTATATACAAATCACAGCAATATCCTTTCCGAGCCAGCTCCTACAATAATGGAAATAAAACAAAAATAAACAAATGGGACCTAATTGAATTCAAAGGCTTTTGCACAGCAAATGAAACTATAAACAAAACAAAAACACAACCCACAGATTGTGAGAAAACATTTGCATATGATGCGACAAACAAGGGATTAGTGTCCAAAATTTACAAACATCTCATGTGGCTCAATATCAAAAAACCAAACAACACATTTCAGAATATTGGCAGAAGACCTAAATCAACATTTCTCTGAAGAAGACATACAGATGACCAGGACAGACATGAAAAGATGCTCAACATTGCTAATTATTAAAGAAATGCAAATCAAAACCACAGTGAGATTTCATCTCACACCAGTCAGAATGGCCATCATCAAAATACCTACAAACAATAAATGCTGGGGATGGTGTGAAGAAAAGGGAACCCTCCTAGACATTGGTGGGAATGTACATTTGCACAGCCACTACAGTGAAGAGTATGGAGTTTTCTTAGGAAACCAAAAAGAGATCTACCATATGATCCAGCAATCCCACTCATGAGCATGTATTCAGACAAAAACATGGTTCAAAAGGATACATGCACCCGACTCTTCATTGCAGTGCTGTTTACAATAACCAAGACATGTATGCAACCTAAAAGTTCATCAACAGATGAATGGATAAAGAAGATGTGGTAATGTACACAACGGAATATTATTCAGCCATTCCAATATTAAATAATTCCATTTGCAGCAACATGGATCAACCTGGAGATTAAAGTTAATCAGACTAAAACAAATATCATATGACATCACTTATATGTGGAATCTAAAATATATATATACAAATGAACTTATTTTCAAAACGGAAACAGATTCACAGATTTAGAGAACTAATTTATGGTTACCAGTGAGATAACAGGGGAGGGGAGGGATAGATTCGTAGTTTGGGATTGACGTGTATGCACTACTATATTTAAAATAGATAACCCACAAGAACCTACTTTATAGCAAAGGTAACTCTGCCATATATTCCGTAATACCTAAATGGGAAAGGAATTTGAAAAAGAATAGATACATGTATATGTATAACTGAATCCCTTTGCTGTACAACTGAAACTAACAGAACATTGTTAATAAACTATGCTCCAATATAAGATAAAAAAATTTTTAATTAAAATTAAAATCAGAAATGAAAAAGGAGATATTAAAACTGATACCAGAGAAATACAAATGATTATAACACTGTGAACAAGTATATGCAAATAAACTGAACAACGTAGAAGTAATTGACAAACTTTTAGAAACATACAACTTACCAAGAAATAGAAAATCTGAATACAACAATCACTACTTAGAAGATTAAACATGTAATAAAAAAACCTCACAACAAAACAAAATACAGGAACAGATAGCATCATTTTTATATTTTACCAACCGTTTAAAAAATTAACATCAATCCTTTTTTTTACATCTTTATTACAGTATAATTGCTTTACAACGGTGTGCTAGTTTCTGCTTTATAAAGTGAATCAGTTTTACATATACATATGTTCCCATACCTCTTCCCTCTTGCGGCTCCCTCCCTCCCAACCTCCCTATCCCACCCCTCCAGGCAGTCACAAAGCACCGAGCTGATATCCCTGTGCTATGAGGCTGCTTCCCACCAGCTATCTACCTTACATTTGATAGTGTATATATGTACATGCCTCTCTCTTGCTTTGTCACAGCTTACCCTTCCCCCTCCCCATATCCTCAAGTCCATTCTCTAGTAGGTCTGTGTCTTTATTCCTGTCTTACCCCTAGGTTTTTCATGACATTTTCCCCTCAAATTCCATATATATGTGTTAACATATGGTATTTGTCTTTCTGTTTCTGACTTACTTCGCTCTGTATGACAGACTCTAGGTCTATCCACCTCATTACAAATAGCATAATTTCATATCTTTATATGACTGAGTAATATTCCATTGTATATATGGGCCACATCTTCTTTTTCCATTCATCCGATGATGGACATTTAGGTTGTTTCCATCTCTGGGCTATTGGAAATAGAGCTGCAATGAACATTTTGGTACATGACTCTTTTTGAATTTTGGTTTTCTCAGGGTATATGCCCAGTAGTGGGATTGCTGGGTAATATGGTAGTTCTATTTGTAGATTTTTAAGGAGCCTCCATACTGTACTACATAGTGACTGTACCAATTCACATTCCCACCAGCAGTACAAGAGTGTTGCCTTTTATCCACACCCTCTCCAGCATTTATTGTTTCTAGATATTTTCATGATGGCCATTCTGACTGGTGTGAGATGATATCTATTTGCAGTTTTGATTTGCATTTCTCTAATGATTAATGATGTTGAGCATTCTTTCATGTGTTTGTTGGCAGTCTGTATGTCTTCTTTGGAAAAATATCTCTTTAGGTCTTCTGCCCATTTTTGGATTGGGTTGTTTGTTTTTGGTAGTGAGCTGCATGAGCTTCTTATAAATTTTGGAGATTAATCCTCTGTCAGTTTCTTCATTTGCAAATGTTTTCTCCCATTCTGAGGGTTGTCTTGTGGTCTTGTTTATGGTTTCCTTTGTTGTGCAAAAGCTTCGAAGTTTTATTAAGTCCCATTTGTTTATTTTTGTTTTTATTTCCATTTCTCTAGGAGGTGGGTCAAGAAGGATCTTGCTGTGATTTATGTCATAGAGTGTTCTGCCTATGTTTTCCTCTAAGAGTTTGATAGTTTCTGGCCTTACATTTAGGTCTTTAATCCATTTTGAGCTTATTTTTGTGTATGGTGTTAGGGAGTGATCTAATCTCATACTTTTACATGTACCTGTCCAGTTTTCCCAGCACCACTTACTGAAGAGGCTGTCCTTTCTCCACTGTACATTCCTGCCACCTTTATCAAAGATAAGGTGACCATATGTGCATCGGTTTATCTCTGGGCTTTCTATCCTGTTCCAGTGATCTATCTTTCTGTTTCTGTGCCGGTATCATACTGTCTTGATTACTGTAGCTTGGTAGTATAGTCTGAAGTCAGGGAGCCTGATTCCTCCAGCTCCGTTTTTCATTCTCAAGATTGCTTTGGCTATTCGGGGTCTTTTGTGTTTCCATACAAATTGTGAAATTTTTTGTTCTAGTTCTGTGAAAAATGCCAGCGGTAGTTTGATAGGGATTGCATTGAATCCGTAGATTGCTTTGGGTAGTAGAATCATTTTCACAATGTTGATTCTTCCAATACAGGAACATGGTATATCTCTCCATCTATTTGTCTCATTTAATTTCTTTCATCAGTGTCGTATAATTTTCTGCATATAGGACTTTTGTATCCTTAGGTAGGTTTATTCCTAGGTATTTTATTCTTTTTGTTGCAATGGTAAATGGCAGTGTTTCCTTGATTACACTTGCAGATATTTCATTATTAGCGTATAGGAATGCCAGAGATTTCTGTTCATTAATTTTGTATCCTGCTACTTTACCAAATTCATTGATTAGCTCTAGTAGTTTTCTGGTAGCATCTTTATGATTCTCTATGTATAGTATCATGTCATCTGCAAACAGTGACAGCTTTACTTCTTTTCTGACTTGGATTCGTTTTATTTCTTTGTCTTCTCTGATTGCTGTGGCTAAAACATCCAAAACTATGTTGAATAAGAGTGGTGAGAGTGGGCAACCTTGTCTTGTTCCTGATCTTAGTGGAAAAGTTTCAGTTTTTCACCATTGGGGACTATGTTGGCTGTGGGTTAGTCATATATGGTCTTTATTATGTTAAGGAAAGTT
Organism: Lagenorhynchus albirostris; assembly: GCF_949774975.1. Lineage (NCBI taxonomy): Eukaryota > Metazoa > Chordata > Mammalia > Artiodactyla > Delphinidae > Lagenorhynchus > Lagenorhynchus albirostris. The sequence goes on along the minus strand of NC_083116.1, from coordinate 82,297,955 downwards.
CCCTCTATGCCTACTTTCTGCAGGGTTTTTATCATAAATGAGTGTTGAATTTGTCAAAAGCTTTCACTGCATCTATTGAGATGATCATATGGTTTTTCTCCTTCAATTTGTTAATATGGTGTATCACATTGATTGATTTGCATATATTGAAGAATCCTTGCATTCCTGCAATAAACCTCACTTGATCATGCTGTATGATCCTTTTAATGTGCTCTTGGATTCTGTCTGCTAGTATTTTGTTGAGGATTTTTGCATCTATGCTCATCAGTGATATTGCCCTGTAGTTTTCTTTCTTTGTGACATCTTTGTCTGGTTTTGGTATCAAGGTGATGGTGGCCTCATAGAATGAGTTTGGGAATGTTCCTCCCTCTGCTATATTTTGGAAGAGTTTGAGAAGGATAGGTATTAACTCTTCTCTAAATGTTTGATAGAATTCGCCTGTGAAGCTATCTTGTCCTGGGCTTTTGTTTGTTGGAAGATATTTAATCACAGTTTCAAATTCAGTGCTTGTGATCGGTCTGTTCATATTTTCTATTTCGTCCTGATTCAGTCTTGGCAGGTTGTGCATTTCTACGACTTTGTCCATTTCTTACAGGATGTCCATTTTATTGGCATAGAGTTGCTTGTAGTAATCTCTCATGATCTTATGTATTTCTGCAGTGTTACTTGTTACTTCTCCTTTTTCATTTCTAATTCTATTGATTTGAGTCTTCTCCCTTTTTTTCTTGATAAGTCTGGCTAATGGCTTATCAATTTTGTTTATCTTCTCAAAGAACCAGCTTTTACTGTTATTGATATTTGCTATTATTGCCTTCATATATTTTTCATTTATTTCTGAACTGATTTTTATGATTTCTTTCCTTCTGCTAACTTTGGGGTTTTTGGTGTTCTATCTCTAATTGCTTTAGGTGCAAGGTTAGGTTGCTTGTTCGACTTGTTTCCTGTTTCTTAAGGTAGAATTCTATTGCTATAAACTTCCCTCTTAGAACTGCTTTTGCTGCATCCCATAGCTTTTGTGTTGTCGTGTCTGCATTGTCATTTGTTTCTTGGTGTTTTATAATTTCCTCTTTGATTTCTTCATTGATCACTTCGTTATTAAGTAGTGCATTGTTTAGTCTCTATGTGTTTGTATTTTTTACAGATCTTTTCCTGTAACTGATATGTAGTCTCATAGCGTTGTGGTCAGAAAAGACACGATACAGTTTCAATTTTCTTAACTTTACCAAGGCTTGATTTGTGACCCAAGATATGATCTATCCTGGAGAATGTTCCATGAGCACTTGAGAAAAATGTGTATTCTGTTGTTTATGGATGGAATGTCCTATAAATATCAATTAAGTCCAACTAGTTTAATGTATCATTTAAAGCCTGTGTTTCCTTATTTACTTTCATTTCAGATGATCTGTCCATTGGTGAAAGTGGGGTGTTAAAGTCCCCTACTATGAATGTGTTACTGTCAATTTCCCCTTTTTTGGCTGTTAGTATTTGCCTTATGTATTGAGGTGCTCCTATGTTGGGTGCATAAATATTTACAATTGTTATATCTTCTTCCTGGATCAATCCCTTGATCATTATGTAGTGTCCTTCTTTTTCTCTTCTAATTGTCTATATTTTAAAGTCTATTTTGCCTGATATGAGACTTGCTACCCCATCTTTCTTTTGGTTTCCATTTGCATGTAATATCGTTTTGCATCCCCTTACTTTCAGTCTGTATGTGTCTCTAGGACTGAAGTGGGTCTCTTGTGGACAGCATATATATGGGTCTTCTTTTCGTATCCATTCAACCAATCTGTGTCTTTTGGTGGGAGCATTTAGTCCATTTACATTTAAGGTAATTATCGATATGTCTGTTCCTATTCCCATTTTCTTAATTGTTTTGTGTTCGTTATTGTAGGTCTTTCCCTTCTCTTGTGTTTCTTGCCTATATAAGTTCCTTTAGCATTTGTTGTAAAGCTGGTTTGGTGGCATTGAACTCTCTCAGATTTTGCTTGTCTGTAAAGGTTTTAATTTCTCCATCAAATCTGAATGAGATCCTTGCTGGGTAGAGTAATCTTGGTTGCAGGTCTTTCTCCTTCATCACTTTAAATATGTCCTGCCAGTCACTTCTGGCTTGTAGAAGTTCTGCTGAAACATCAGCTGTTAACCTTAAGGGGATTTCCTTGTGTGTTATTTGTTCCCTTTCCCTTGTTGCTTTTAATATGTTTTCTTTGTATTTAATTTTTGACAGTTTGATTAATATGTGTCTTGGCATATTTCTCTTTAGATTTATCCTGTATGGGACTCTCTGTTCTTCCTGGACTTGACTATTTCCTTTCCCATATTAGGGAAGTTTTCAGCTATAATCTCTTCAAATATTTCCTCAGTCCCTTTCTTTTTCTCTCCTTCTGGAACCCCTATAATTCAAATGTTACTGTGTTTAATGTTGTCCCAGAGGTCTCTGAGACTGTCCTCAGTTCTTTTCATTCTTTTTTCTTTATTCTGCTCTGCAGTAGTTATTTCCATAATTTTACCTTCCAGGTCACTTATCCGTTCTTCTGCCCCAGTTATTCTGCTATTGATCCCATCTAGAGTATTTTTAATTTCATTTATTTTGTTGTTCATCATTGCTTGTTTCATCTTTAGTTCTTCTATGTGCTTGTTAAATGTTTCTTGCATTTTGTCTATTCTATTTCCAAGATTTTGGATCATCTTTACTATCATTATTCTGAATTCTTTTTCAGGTAGACTGCCTATATACTCTTCATTTGTTAGGTCTGCTGGGTTTTTATCTTGCTTCTTCATCTGCTTTGTGTTTTTCTGTCTTCTCATTTTGCTTATCTTACTGTGTTTGGGGTGTCCTTTCGGCAGGCTGCAGGTTCATAGTTCCCGCTGTTTTTGGTGTCTGTCCCCAGTGGCTAAAATTGGTTCAGTGGATTGTGTAGGCTTCCTGCTGGAGGGGACTAGTGCCTGTGTTCTGGTGGATGAGGCTGGATCCTGTCTTTCTTGTGGGCAGGTCCACGTCTGGTGGTGTGTTTTGGGGTGTCTGTGGCCTTATTATGATTTTAGGCAGCCTCTCTGCTAATGAGTGGGTTTGTGTTCCTGTCATGCTAGTTGTTTGTTATAGGATGTACAGCACTGTAGTTTGCTGGTCGTTGAGTGAACCTGGCTGCTGGTGTTGAGATGGAGTTCTCTGGGAGATTTTCACTGTTTGATATTTTGTGGAGCTGGGAGGTCTCTTGTGGACCAGTGTCCTGAAGTTGGCTCTCCTACCTCAGAGGCAGAGCCCTGACTCCTGGCTGCAGCACCAAGAGCCTTTCATCCACATGGCTCAAAATAAAAGGCAGAAAAAGTAGAATGAAAGAATTAGTAGAAGAAGAAAGAAAGAAAGAAAGAAAGAAAGAGAAAGAAAGAAAGAAAGAAAGAAAGAAAGAAAGAAAGAAAGAAAAATAAGTAAAGAAAGAAAGAAAAAAAGGAGAGAGGGAGGAAGGAAGGAAGGAAAGAGGGAAGAAAGGAAGGAAAAGAAGATAGAAAGAAAGAAGAGGCGGACCTTGAAGATGGCAGAAGAGTAAGATGCGGAGATCACCTTCCTCCACACAGATACACCAGAAATACATCTACACGTGGAACAACTCCTACAGAACACCTACTGAAGGCTGGCAGAAGACCTCAGACCTCCCAAAAGGCAAGAAACTCCCCCACGTACCTGGGTAGGGCAAAAGAAAGAAAGAGAAAACAGAGACAAAAGAATAGGGATGGCACCTGCACCAGTGGGAGGGAGCTGGGAAGGAAGAAAAGTTTCCACACACTAGGAAGCCCCTTCACGAGCAGAGACTGCGGGAGGCGGAGGGGGGAGCTTTGGGACCACGGAGCAGTGCACAGCAACGGGTACAGAGGGCAAAGCAGGGAGATTCCCACACAGAGGATCGGTGCCGACCGGCACTCACCAGCCCGAGAGGCTTGTCTGCTCACCCGCTGGGGTGGGCAGGGCTGTGAACTGAGGCTTGGGTTTCGGTTTCGGATGGAGCATAGGGAGAGGACTGGGGTTGGTGGCTTGAACATAGCCTGAAGGGGTTAGTGCACCTCGGCTAGCTGGGAGGGAGTCCGGGAAAAGTCTGCACCTGCCGAAGAGGCAAGAGACTTTTTCTTCCCTCTTTGTTTCCTGGTGTGCGAGGAGAGGGGTTTAAGAGCGCTGCTTAAAGGAACTCCAGAGACAGGCGCGAGCCGCGGCTAAAAGCGTGAAACCCAGAGATGGGCACGAGCCGCAGCTAAAAGTGCGGACTCCAGAGATGGGCACAAGCCGCGGCTAAAAGCGAGGACCCCAGAGATGGGTGCGAGCCGCAGCTAACATCACGGACCCCAGAGACAGGCGCGAGCCATGGCTAAAAGCATGAAGCCCAGAGATGGGCGCGAGCCATGGCTAAAAGCGCGGACTCCAGAGATGGGCGCAAGCTGCGGCTAAAAGCGCGGACCCCAGAGACGGGCGCCAGCCACAGCTAACAGCACGGACCCCAGAGACGGGTGGGAGACGCTAAGGCTGCTGCTGCCGCCACCAAGGGGCCTGTGTGCGAGCACAGGTCACTCTCCACACCCCTCTGCCGTGGAGCCTGTGCAGCCTGCCACTGCCAGGTTCCCGGGATCCAGAGACAACTTCCCTGGGAGAACGCACGGCGGGCCTCAGGCTGGAGCAACGTCACACCGGCCTCTGCCGCCGCAGGCGCACCCCGCACGCAGTGCCCCTCCCTCCCCCCCGCCACCCCCCCCCCGGGCTGAGTGCGCCAGAGCCTCCGAATCAGCGGCTCCTTTAACCCCGTCCTGTCTGAGCAAAAAACAGACGCGCTCCAGCGACGTACACGCAGAGGCAGGGCCAAATCCAAAGCTGAGCTCCTGTGAGCTGTGAGAACAAAGAAGAGAAAGGGAAATCTCTCCCAGCAGCCTCAGAAGCAGCGGATTAAAGCTCCACAATCAACTTGCTATACCCTGCATCTGTGGAATACCTGAGTAGACAAGGAATGATCCCAAATTGAGGAGGTGGACTTTAGGAGCGAGATCTATGATTTTTTTCCCTTTTCCTCTTTTTGTGAATGTGTATTTGTATGCTTCTGTGTGAGATCTTGTCTGTATAGTCTTGCTTCCACCATTTGTCCTAGGGTTCTATCCGTCCATGGTTTTTTTAAAAAATTTTTTTTCTTAATAATTAATTTTAATAACTTTATTATACTTTACCTTCTTTCTTTCTTTCTTTCTTTCTTTCTATCTTTCTTTCTTTCTTTCCTTCCTTCTTTCCTTCCCTCCTTTAGAAAACGAATCACCCCAAATTGAGGAGGTGGTCTCTGAGAGCAAGATTTATGATTTTTCCCCCTTTACCTCTTTTTGTGACGGTGTATGTGTACGCTTCTGTGTAAGATTTTCTCTGTATAGCTGTGCTTCCAAAATTTGTCCTAAGGTTCTATCCGTCCCTTTTCTTTGTTTTTTCTAAATAAGTATTTTTTAATTCAATAACTTTATTATACTTTATTTTTACTGTATCTTCTTTCTTTCTTTTTTCCTTCTCTCCCTCCTTCCGTCCTTCCTTCCTCCCTCCCTCCCTCTCTCCTTTCTTTCCTTCTTGCCTTCTTTCCTTCTTTGCTTATTTCTTCTTTCCTTCCTTCCCTCATACTTCTACTAATTCTCTCTACTTTTTCTCCCTTTTATTCTGAGCCGTGTGGATAAAAGGCTCTTGGTGCTCCAGCCAGGAGTCAGGGCTCGGCCTCTGAGGTAGGAGAGCCAACTTCAGGACACTGGTCAACAAGAGACCTCCCAGCTCCACATAATATCAAACGGAAAAAATCTCCCACAGACCTCCATCTTAACACCAGCACCCAGCTTCACTCAATGACCAGCAAGCCACAGTGCTGGACAACCTATGCCAAACAACTAGCAAAACAGGAACACAACCCCACCCATTAGCAGAGAGGCTGCCCAAAATCATAATAAGGCCACAGACACCCCAAAACACACCACCAGACGTGAACCTGCCCACTAGAGAGACAAGATCCAGCCTCATCCACCACAACACAGGCACTAGTCCCCTCCACCAGGAAGCCTACACAACCCACTGAACCAACCTTAGCCACTGGAGACAGACATCAAAAACAGTGGGAACTACGAACCTGTACGCTGCAAAAAGGAGACCCCAAACACAGTAAGATAAGCAAAATGAGAAGACAGAAAAACACACAGCAGATGAAGGAGCAAGATAAAAACCCACCAGACCTAACAAATGAAGAGGAAATAGGCAGTCTACCTGAAAAAGAATTCACAATAATGATATTAAGGATGATCCGAAATCTTGGAAACAGAATGGACAAAATGCAAGAAACAGTTAACAAGGACCTAGAAGAACTAAAGATGAAACAAGCAATGATGAACAACACAATAAATGAAATTAAAAGTACTCTAGATGGGATCAATAGCTGAATAACTGAGGCAGAAGAATGGATAAGTGACCTGGAAGATAAACTAGTGGAAATAACTACTGCAGAGCAGAATAAAGAAAAAAGAATGAAAAGAACTGAGGACAGTCTCAGAGACCTCTGGGACAACATTAAATGCACCAACATTCAAATTATAGGGGTTCCAGAAGAAGAAGAGAAAAAAGAAAGGGACTGAGAAAATATTTGAAGAGATTATAGTTGAAAACTTCCCTAATATGGGAAAGGAAATAGTTAGTCAAGTCCAGGAAGCACAGAGAGTACCATACAGGATAAATACAAGGAGAAATATGCCAAGACATATATTAATCAAACTGTCAAAAATTAAATACAAAGAAAGCATATTAAAAGCAGCAAGGGAAAAACAACAAATAACACATAAGGGAATCCCCATAAGGTTAACAGCTGATCTCTCAGCGGAAACCCTACAAGCCAGAAGGGAGTGGCAGGACATACTGAAAGTGATGAAGGAGAAAAACCTGCAGCCAAGACTACTCTACCCAGCAAGGATCTCATTCAGATTTGATGGAGAAATTAAAACCTTTACAGACAAGCAAAAGCTGAGAGAGTTCAGCACCACCAAACCAGCTTTACAACAAATGCTAAAGGAACTTCTCTAGACAAGAAACACAAGAGAAGGAAAAGACCTACAATAACAAACACAAAACAATTAAGAAAATGGGAATAGGACCATACATATCGATAATTACCTTAAATGTAAATGGACTAAATGCTCCCACCAAAAGACACAGATTAGCTGAATGGATACAAAACCAAGACCCTTATATATGCTGTCTACAAGAGACCCACTTCAGACCTAGAGACACATACAGACTGAAAGTAAGGGGATGGAAAAAGATATTCCATGCAAATGGAAACCAAAAGAAAGCTGGAGTAGCAATTCTCATATCAGACAAAATAGACTTTAAAATACGGACTATTAAAAGAGACAAAGAAGGACACTAAATATTGATCAAGGGATCGATCCAAGAGGAAGATAAAACAATTGTAAATATTTATGCACCCAACATAGGAGCACCTCAATACATAAGGCAAATAATAACAGCCATAAAAGGAGAAATCGACAGTAACACATTCATAGTAGGGGACTTAAACACCCCACTTTCACCCATGGACAGATCATCCGAAATGAAAATAAATAAGGAAACACAAGCTTTAAATGATACATTAAACACGATGGACTTAATTGATATTTATAGGACACTCCATCCAAAAACAACAGAATACACATTTTTCTCAAGTGCTCATGGAACATTCTCCAGGATAGATCATATCTTGGGTCACAAATCAAGCCTTGGTAAATTTAAGAAAATTGAAATTGTATCAAGTATGTTTTCTGACCACAACGCCATGAGACTAGATATCAATTACAGGAAAAGATCTGTAAAAAACACAAACACATGGCAGCTAAACAATACACTACTTAATAATGAAGTGATCACTGAAGAAATCAAAGAGGAAAATAAAAAATACCTAGAAACAAATGACAATGGAGACACAACGACCCAAAACCTATGGGATGCAGCAAAAGCAGTTCTAAGGGGGAAGTTTATAGCAATACAAGCCCACCTTAAGAAGCAGGAAACATCTCGAATAAACAACCTAACCTTGCACCTCAAGCAATTAGAGAAAGAAGAACAAAAAAACCCCAAAGCTAGCAGAAGGAAAGAAATCATAAAAATCAGATCAGAAATAAATGAAAAAGAAATGAAGGAAACAATAGCAAAGATCAATAAAACTAAAAGTTGGTTCTTTGAGAAGATAAACAAAATAGATAAACCACTAGCCAGACTCATCAAGAAAAAAAGGGAGAAGACTCAAATCAATAGAATTAGAAATGAAAAAGGAGCAGTAACAACTGACACTGGAGAAATAAAAAAGATCATCAGAAATTCCTACAAGCACCTCTATAACAAAAAAATGGACAATCTGGAAGAAATGGACAAATTCTTAGAAATGCACAACCTGCCAAGACTGAATCAGGAAGAAATAGAAAATATGAACAGACCAATCAAAAGCACTGAAATTGAAACTGTGATTAAAAATCTTCCAACAAAGAAAAGCCCAGGACCAGATGGCTTCACAGGCGAATTCTATCAAACATTTAGAGAAGAGCTAACACCTATCCTTCTCAAACTCTTCCAAAATATAGCAGAGGGAGGAACACTCCTAAACTCCTTCTATGAGGCCACCATCACTTTGATACCAAAACCAGGCAAGGATGTCACAAAGAAAGAAAACTACAGGCCAATATCATTGATGAACATAGATGCAAAAATCTTCAACAAAATACTAGCAAACAGAATCCAAGAGCACATTAAAAGGATCATACACCATGATCAAGTGGGGTTTATTCCAGGAATGCAAGGATTGTTCAATATACGAAAATCTATCAATGTGATAAACCATGTTAACAAATTGAAGGAGAAAAACCATATGATCATCTCAATAGATGCAGAGAAAGCTTTTGACAAAATTCAACACCCATTTATGGTAAAAATCCTGCAGAAAGTAGGCATAGAGGGAACTTTCCTCAACATAATAAAGGCCATATATGACAAGCCCACAGCCAACATCATCCTCAATGGTGAAAAACTGAAAGCATTTCCACTAAGATCAGGAACAAGACAAGGTTGCCCACTCTCACCACTCTTATTCAACATAGTTTTGGAAGTTTTAGCCACAGCAATCAGAGAAGAAAAGGAAATAAAAGGAATCCAAATGGGAAAAGAAGTAAAGCTGTCACTGTTTGCAGATGACATGATACTATAAATTGACAATCCTAAAGATGCTACCAGAAAACTGCTAGAGCTAATCAATGAATTTGGTAAAGTAGCAGGATACAAAATTAATGCACAGAAATCTCTGGCATGCTTATATACTAATGATGAAAAATCTGAAAGTGAAATCAAGAAAACACTCCCATTTACCATTGCAACAAAAAGAATAAAATACCTAGGAATAAACCTACCTAAGGAGACAGAAGACCTGTATGCAGAAAATTATAAGACACTGATGAAAGAAATTAAGGATGATACAAATAGATGGAGAGATATACCATGTTCTTGGATTGGAAGAATCAACATTGTGAAAATGACTCTACTACCCAAAGCAATCAACAGATTCAATGCAATCCCTATCAAACTACCACTGGCTGTTTTCAGAGAATTAGAACAAAAATTTTCGCAGTGTGTATGGAAACACAAAAGACCCCGAATAGCCAAAGCAATCTTGAGAACGAAACAAGGAGCTGGAGGAATCAGGCTCCCTGACTTCAGACTATACTACAAAGCTACAGTAATCAAGACTGTATGGTACTGGCACAAAAACAGAAAGATAGATCAATGGAACAGGATAGAAAGCCCAGAGATAAACCCATGCACATATGGACACCTTATCTTTGGTAAAGGTGGCAGTAATGTACAATGGAGAAAGGAGAGCCTCTTCAATAAGTGGTGCTGGGAAAACTGGACAGGTACATGTTAAAGTATGAGATTAGATCACTCCCTAACACCATACACAAAAATAAGCTCAAAATGGATTAAAGACCTAAATGTAAGGCCAGAAACTATCAAACTCTTAGAGGAAAACATAGGCAGAACACTCTATGACATAAATCAAAGCAAGATCCTTTCTGACCCACCTCCTAGAGTAATGGGAATAAAAACAAAAATAAAAAAATGGGACCTAATGAAACTTCAAAGCTTTTGCACAGCAAAGGAAACCATAAACAAGACCAAAAGACAACCCTCAGAATGGGAGAAAATATTTGCAAATGAAGCAACCGACAAAGGATTAATCTCCAAAATTTACAAGCAGCTCATGCAGCTCAATAACAAGAAAACAAACAACCCAATCCAAAAATGGGCAGAAGACCTAAATAGACATTTCTCCAAAGAAGATATACAGCTGCCAACAAACACATGAAAGAATGCTCAACATCACTAATCATTAGAGAAATGCAAATCAAAACTACAATGAGATATCATCTCACACCAGTCAGAATGGCCATCATCAAAAATCTAGAAACAATAAATGCTGGAGAGGGTGTGGAGAAAAGGGAACCCTCTTACACTGTTGGTGGGAATGTAAATTGATACAGCCACTGTGGAGAACAGTATGGAGGTTCCTTAAAAAGCTACAAATAGAACTACCATATGACCCAGCAATCCCACTACTGGGCATATACCCTGAGGAAACCAAAATTCAAAAAGAGACATGTACCAAAATGTTCATTGCAGCTCTATTTACAATAGCCCGGAGATGGAAACAACCTAAGTGCCCGTCATCGGATGAATGGATAAAGAAGATGTGGCACATATATACAATGGAATATTACTCAGCCATAAAAAGAAACGAAATTGAGCTATTTGTAATGAGGTGGATAGACCTAGAGTCTGTCATACAGAGTGAAGTAAGTCAGAAAGAGAGAGACAAATACCGTATGCTAACACATATATATGGAATTTAAGAAAAAAAATGTCATGAAAAACCTAGGGGTAAAGCAGGAATAAAGACGCAGACCTCTTAGAGAACGGACTTGAGGTTATGGGGAGGGGGAAGGGTGAGCTGTGACAGGGCGAGAGAGAGTCATGGGCATATACACACTAACAAACGCAGTAAGGTAGATAGCTAGTGGGAAGCAGCCGCATGGCACAGGGATATTGGCTCAGTGCTTTGTGACAGCCTGGAGGGGTGGGATGGGGAGGGTGGGAGGGAAGGAGACGCAACAGGGAAGACATATGGGAACATATGTTTATGTATGACTGATTCACTTTGTTATAAAGCAGAAACTAACACACCATTGTAAAGCAATTATACCCCAATAAAGATGTAAAAAAAAAAAGCTTATATTTCATTATTTATTTTCATATTTGTTGATCTGTCCATTGGTGAAAGAGGGGTATTAACATTCCCTACTATGATTTTGTTACTGTCGATTTCCCATTTTATAGCTGTTAGCATTTTCCTTATATATTGAGGCGCTCCTCTGTCAGGTGCATAAATATTTACAATTGTTATATCTTCTTCTTGGATTGATCCCTTGATCATTATGCAGTGTCTTTTTTTGTCTCTTGTAATAGTGTTTGTTTTAACGTGTAATTTGTCTGATATGAGAATTGCTACTCCAGCTTTGTTTTGATTTCCATTTTCATTGACAATCTTTTTCCATTCCCTCACTTTCAGTCTGTATGTGTCCCTAGGTCTGAAGTGGGTCTCTTGTAGATAGCATATATATGGGTCTTGTTTGTGTATCATTTCAGCCAGTCTATGTCTTTTCTTTGCAGCATTTAATCCATTTATATTGAAAGTAGTTATCAATACATATGATCCTATTACCATTTTCTTAATTGTTTTGGGATTTTTATTGTGAGTCTTTTCCTTTTCTTGTGTTTCCTGCCTAGAGAAGTTCTTTTAGCATTTGTTGCAATGCTGGCTTGGTGGTGCTGAATTCTCTTTGCTTTTGCTTCTCTGTGAAAGTTGTAATTCCTCATCGAATCTGAATGAGATCCTTGCTGGCTAGAGTAACGTTGGTTGTAGGCTTTTCCCTTTCATCACTTTACATATGTCCTGCCACTCACTTGTGGCTTGCAGAGTTTCTGCTGAAAGATCAGCTCTTAACCTTATGGGGATTCCCTTGTATATTATCTGTTGTTTTTCCCTTGCTGATTTTAATATTTTTTCTTTGTATTTAATTTTTGACAGTTTGATTAATATATATCTTGGCATGTTTCTCCTTGGATTTATCCTATATGGGACTCTCTGTGCTTCCTGGACTTGATTGACTATTTCCTTTCCCATATTAGGGAAGTTTTCAACTATAATCTCTTCAAATATTTTTCAGTCCTTTCTCTTTCTCTTCTTCTTCTGAGACCCCTATAATTCGAATGTTGGTGAGTTTAATGGTGTCCCAGAAGTCGCTGAGACTTTCCTCAATTCTTTTCATGCTTTTTTCTTTTCGGCCCTGTGGTAGTTATTTCCACTATTTTGTTTTTAATTTAATAAAAAATATATTATTAAAAATAAAGAAAGAAAGAAAAGATCAACCAAACCAAAAAACAAATGCAGCAATAATAACAAGTGCTAAAAACTATACTCAGAAAAAAAACAACAGCCAATCCCTAGGACAAATGGTAAAAGCAAAGCTATACAGACAAAATCACACAAAGAAGCACAACACATACACACTCAACAAAGGAGAAAATGGGAAAAAATATATATATATAAAGGAAGAGAGCAACAAAATCAATAAACAAATCTACCAATGATAATAAGCTCTAAATACTAAACTAAGAAAAACCTAAAACCAGAAACAAATTAGATGTAGAAAGCAAACCCCAAGCCTACAGTTTCTGTCAATGTCCACTGCTTCGATTTTGGGAGGATTCATTGTCTGTTCAGTTATTCCACATATGCAGGGTACATCAATTCAGTTGTGGAGATTTAATCTGCTGCTCCTGAGGCTGCACAGAGAGATTTCCCTTTCTCTTCTTTGTTTGCACAGCTCCTGGGATTCAGCTTTGGATTTGGCCTGCCTCTGCATGTAGGTCACCTGAGGGCATCTGTTCCCCACGCAGACAGGACAGGGTTAACATTGCAGCTGATTAGGGGGCTCTGGGTCACTCAGGGCAGAGGGAGGGAGGGTTACAGAATGCAGGGCAAGCCTGTAGTGACAGAGGCCAGTGTGACGTTGCACCAGCCTGAAACGCACCTTGTGTTCTGCAGAAGTTGTCCCTGGATCACAGGACCCTGGCAGTGGTGCGCTGCACAGGCTTCAGGGAGGGGAGGTGTGGATAGTGACCTGTACTTGCACACAGGCCTCTTGGTGATGGCAGCAGCAGCCTTAGCATCTCACGCCCATCTCTGGGGTCCACGTTGATAGCTGCAGCTCGTGCCCATCTCTGGATCTCGTTTAGGTGGTGCTCTGAATCCCCTCTCCTTTCACACCCTGAAACAATGGACTCTTGCCTCTTAGGTAGTTCCAGACTTTTCTGCAGACTCCCTGCTGGCTAGTTGTGGTGCACTAGCCCCCTTCAGGCTGTATTCACGCAGCCAACCTCAGTCCTTTCCCTGGAATCTGACCAAATCCCAAGCCTCAGCTCCCAGTCCCCACCAACCCCAGTGGGTCAGCAGACAAGCCTCGCAGGCTGGTGAGTGCTGGTTGGCAGTGATCCTCTGTGTGGGAACCGCTCCACTTTACCCTCTGTACAACTGTTGCTGCACTCTCCTCCATGGCTCCAAAGCTTTTCCCCTCTCCCGCCCACCCCCAGTCTCCTCCAGTGAAACGGTTTCCTGGTGTGGAGAAACGTTTCCTCCTTCACAGCTCCCTCCCAGACGTGAGGTCCCATCCTTATTCTTTTGTCTCTGTTTTTTTTCTTTTGCCCTACCCATGTATGTGGGGAGTTGCTTGCCTTTTGGGAAGTCTGAGGTCTTCTGCCAGCATTCAGTAGGTGTTCTATAGGAGCTGTTCCTCATGTAGATGTATTTTTGATGTATTTGTGGGGAGGAAGGTGATCTCCACGTCTTACTCCTCTGCCAGCTTGAAGCTATATTCTCTGGATGTCATTTTAAACTCTGAAATGTGTGGTAATTTGATATACAGCAATAGGAAATTCACATAATCATGAAATCAATTTAGTGAGTCATGCCTAGCATGTCTTTTAAATAGAATAGAATACAGTAGAGTAATATAGAATAGAATAGAATATCATAAACATTTAAGAGTGGCTGGGTTTTGGAAAAGTTAAATATTGTTTCATAAAACTGTTGTTTGTGTGAGTATGCTTTGGGTTTCTATGGAAATTTAGTTTTTACTTGAAAACAGCAGCAGTGTATATCGCATCTCCATGGATAGTACCTGGGGCTTAAGTGGTTTCAGGCTGTAGAGAGTTAATAATCATATCACATATCAGAGAGTCAGAGAGCCTGGGATTGCACTCTTGTTCTGTCACCAAATAATTATATGAACTCAAGTCTTATCCTTTGATGTCTCCTTGCCTCAGTTTATTCACTGTTAATTCGGAATTAATATTTAATTAATATTTGTTTTATCTACCTGAAACAATTATCATTAGGTAAAAGTTTGTGTTCATTAAGTTCATTAAATGCTCTTTAGTTTTAAATAAATAGAAGTTGCCAGTCCATACATATGTATATATAGATAGATTTGTACTGAGGTGTATGTATTTGTACTACATATTTTGGTACAAATATTTGGAAAAAATTTTATCTGAATATTTGTCTTATTGTAACCTAAACCTGAATATTTGTCTTATTGTAACCCCAACCTGATCATAAATATTCATCTAATCCTGATTCTAATGTAGTCTGCCCTTTTATTTAGATTAAAATGTTGCTATTTTTCATTCTAAATTGGGGTTTTGCAAAGTTTATGGAGTCTAAAATTGGATATAAGAATTCCTTAGTTTTAGGTTTCCCTTTACATCTGTGTACTACCTCACAATATTCAAAGACTTTTATATACATCCAAACCTTATTGACTCTGCAAAACCAGGTTTCATTACCGGGTTTTGCACATGGGGGAATTGAGGCTTAGAAAGGTGGAGTGATTTGTTCAAGGTCCCATTATGAGTGAGAAGCAGAACTGGGATTTGAATCCATGTCAATAGGTACCCAAGGCTTGGTTATAAGAGTGTGATAAAAAAAAAAGTTTGAGAGCTTTAGGTCCAGGCACTAGTGCTATCTCAACTAAGCAAAAAATGTTTCCAAAAATAAATATACTAATGAATTGAAAATATGAACACTTTAAATAAAATCACTTTTGAAGGAGCTTCAAGATGGTGGAAGAGTAAGACGGGGAGATCACCTTCCTCTCCACAAATACATCTAAAATACATCTACATGTGGAACAACTCCTACAGAACACCTACTGAACGCTGACAGAAGACCTCAGACTTCCCCAAAGGCAAGAAACTCCCCATGTACCTGGGTAGGGCAAAAGTAAAAAGAAAAAACAAAGACAAAAGAATAGGGATGGGACCTTCACTACAGGGAGGGAGCTGTGAAGGAGGAAAGGTTTCCACATACTAGGAAGACCCTTCACTGGCGGAGACTGTGGGTGGCGGGGAGAAAGCTTCAGAGCCACAGAGGAGAGCACAGCAACAGTGCTGTGGAGGGCAAAGCGGAGAGATTCCCGCACAGAATATCAGTGCCAACCAGCACTCACTAGCCCGAGAGGCTTGTCTGCTCACCCGCCGGGGTGGGGGTGGGGCTGGGAGCTGAGGTTTCAGCTTTGGTTTGATCCCAGGGAGAGGACTGATGTTGGCTGCCTGAACACAGCCTGAAGGGGGCTAGTGCATGACAGCTGGCCAGGAGAGAGTCCAAGAAAAAGTCTGGAGCTGCCGAAGAGGCAAGAGAATTTTTCTTGCCTCTTTGTTTCCTGGTGCGTGAGGAGGGGGGACTAAGAGTGCCGCTTAAAGGAGCTTCAGAGATGCGCGCGAGCTGCGGCTATCAGCGCAGACACTAGAGACGGGCATGAGACGCTAAGGTTGCTGCTGCAGCCACCAAGGAGCCTTTGTGCAAGCAAAGGTCACCATCCACACCTCCCCTCCTGGGAGCCTGTGCAGGGCACCACTGCCAGTGTCTTGTGGTCCAGAGACAAATTCCCTGGGAGAACACAGTGCGCCTAACACTGGTGCAATGTCATGTTGGCCTCTGCCACCGCAGGCACGCACCGCATCCATACGCCTCCCTCCCACAGGCCTGAGTGAGCCAGAGCCCGCGACTCACCTGCTCCTTTAACCCCATACTGTCTGAGTGAAGAACAGACGCCCTCAAACGACCTACACGCAAAGGTGGGTGAAAATCCAAAGCTGAACCCCAGGAGCTGTGCAAACAAAGAAGAGAAAGGAAAATCTCTCCCAGCAGCCTCAGGAGCAGAGGATTAAATCTCCACAATCAACTTGATGTACCCTGAATCTGTGGAATACCTGAATACACAACGAATCATCCACAATTGAGGAGGCGGACTTTGGGAGCAATGACAAATATATTTTTTTCCCTTTATAACTTTTTGTGAGTGTGTATGTGTATGCTTCTGTGTGTAATTTTGTCTGTATAGCTTTGTTTTACCATTTGTCCTAGGGTTCTGTCTGTCTGTCTTTTTTTTGCTCAAAAATATTTTTAAAAAATATTTTCTTTATTTTAATAACATTATATTATTTTTTTACTTTATTATATTTTATTTTATCTTCTTCTTCCTTTCCTTCTTTTTATTCTCCATTTTATTCTGATCCCTGGGGATGACAGGTTCTTGGTGCTCCAGCTGTGCTTGGTGCTTCAGAGCTGTGCCTCTGAGGTGGGAGAGCCAAGTTCAGGACACTGGTCCACAAGAGACCTCCCAGCTCCGCATAACATCAAATGAAGATTATCTCCCAGAGATCTCAATCTCAATGCCAAGACCCAGCTCCACTCAATGACCAGCAAGCTACAGTGCTGGACACCATATGCCAAACAACTAGGAAGACAGGAACTCAACCCTAATCATTAGCAGAGAGGCTGCCAAAAATCATAATAAGGCCACAGACACCCAAAAACACACCAACAGATGTGGACCTGCCCACCAGAAAGACAAGATTCAGACTCATCCACCAGAAAACAGGCCCTAGTCCCCTCCACCAGGAAGCCTACACAATCCACTGAACCAACCTTAGCCACTGAGGACAGACACCAAAAACAATGGGAACTACAAACTTGCAGCCTGTGAAAAGGAGACCCAAACACAGTAAGTTAAGCAAAATGAGAAGACAGAGAAACACAGAGCAGATGAAGGAGCAAGGCAAAAAAACCACTGGACATAACAAATGAAGAGGAAATAGGCAGTCTACCTGAAAAAGAATTCAGAATAATGATAGTAAAGATGATCGAAAATCTTGGAAATGGAATGGAGAAAATACAGGAAACGTTTCACAAGGACCTAGAAGAACTAAACAGCAAACAAACAGTGATGAACAATACAATAAATGAAATTAAAAATTCTCTAGAAGGGATCAATACCAGAATAACAAAGGCAAAAGAATGGATAAGTGACCTGGAAGATAAAATAGTGGAAATAAGTACTGCAGAGCAAAATAAAGAAAAGAGAATGAAAAGAATTGAGGACAGTCTCAGAGATCTCTGACACATTAAACAAACAAACATTTGAAATATAGGAGTCCAAAGAAGAAGAGAAAGAGACTGAGAAAATATTTCAAGACATTACAGATGAAAACATCCCTAATATGGGACAGGAAACAGTTAAACAAGTCCAGGAAGCACAAAGAGTCCCATACAGGATAAATCCAAAGAGAAACATGGCAAGACACATATTAATCAAACTATCAAAAATTAAATACAAAAAAAATTATTCAAAGCAGCAAGGGAAAATAACAAATAACACACAAGGGAAACCCCATAAGATTAACAGCTGAACTTTCAGGAGAAACTCTCCAAGGCAGCAGGGAGTGGCAGGACATATTTAAAGTGATGAAGGAGAAAAAACTACAACCAAGATTACTCTACACAGCAAGGATCTCATTCAGATTTGACAGAGAAATTAAAACCTTTACAGACAAGCAAAAGCAAAGAGAATTCAGCACCACCAAACCAGCTTTACAACAAATGCTAAAGGAACTTCTCTAGGCAGGAAACGCAAGAGAAGGAAAAGACCTACAAAAACAAAGCGAAAACAGTTAAGAAAATGGTAATAGGAATATAAATAATGATAATTACCTTAAATGTAAACATATTAAATGCTCCAACTAAAGAAACAGACTGGCTGAATGGATACAAAAACAAGACCCGTATATATGCTGTCTATAAGAGACCCAGTTCAGACCTAGGGACACATACAGACTTACAGTGAGGGGATGGAAAAAGATATTCCATGCAAATGAAAATCAAAAGAAAGCTGGAGTAGCAATTCTCATATCAGAAACAATAGGGTTTAAAACAAAGACTATTACAAGAGACAAAGAAGAACACTACATAATGATCAAAGGATCAATCCAAGAAGAAGATATAAAAATTGTAAATATTTATGCATCCAACATAGGAGCACCTCAATACATAAGGCAAATACTAACAGCCATAAAAGGGGAAATCAACAGTAACAAAATCACAGTAGGGGACTTTAATAGCCAACTTTCACCAGTGGACAGATGATGCAAAATGAAAATCAATAAGGAAAAACAAGCTTTAAATGATACATTAAACAAGATAGAATTAATTGATATTTATAGGACATTCCATCCCAAAACAACAGAATACACATTCTTCTCAAGTGCTCATGGAACATTCTCCAGGATAGATCATATCTTGGGTCACAAATAAAGCCTTGGTAAATTTAAGAAAACTGCAATCATATCAAGTAACTTTTCTGACCACAATGCTATGACTCTAGGTATCAATTAGAGGAAAAAAATATGTGAAAAATGCAAACACATAGATGCTAAACAATACACTACTAAATAACCCAAATATTAGTAAAG
Source organism: Lagenorhynchus albirostris (assembly GCF_949774975.1). NCBI lineage: Eukaryota > Metazoa > Chordata > Mammalia > Artiodactyla > Delphinidae > Lagenorhynchus > Lagenorhynchus albirostris. Next base: position 82,278,997 of record NC_083116.1, on the reverse strand, counting down.
AAGTTGAAGAGGAAATCAATAAATACCTAGAAACAAATGACAATGAAAACACAACAACCCAAAACCTACGAGATGCAGCAAAAGCAGTTCTAACAGGGAAGTTTATAGCAATACAATCCTACCTTAAGAAACAGGAAACATCTCAAATAAACAACCTAACCTTACTCCTAAAGCAAATAGAGAAAGAAGAACAAGAAACCCCAAAGGTAGCAGAAGTAAAGAAATCATAAAGATCAGATCAAAATAAATGAAAAAGAAATGAAGGAAATGATAGCAAAGATCAATAAAAGCAAAAGCTGGTTGTTTGAGAAGATAAACAAAATTGATAAACTGTTTACTAGACTCAACAACAAAAAAAAAGGGAAAAGACTCAAACCAATAGAACTAGAATTTAAAAAGAAGTAACAACTGACACTGCAGAAATACAAAGAATCGTGAGAGATTGCTACAAGAAATTATATGCCAATAAAAGGGACAACCTGGAAGAAATGGACAAATTCTTAGAGATGCACAACCTTCTGGCACTGAACCAGGAAGAAATAGAAAATATGAACAGACCAATCACAAGCAATGAAATTGAAACTGTGATGAAAAATCTTCCAAAAAACAGAAGCCCAAGACCAGATGGCTGACAGGCAGATTCTGTCAAACATTTAGAGAAGAGTTAACATGTATCCATCTCAAACTCTTCCAAAATATAGCAGAGGAAGGAACACTCCCAAACTCATTCTATGAGGCCACCATCACCCTGATACCAAAACTAGACAAAGATGTCACAAAGAAAGAAAACTACAGGCCAATATCATTGATGAACATAGATGTAAAAATCCTCAACAAAATACTAGCAAACAAATCCAACAGCACGTTAAAAGGATCATACACCATTAAGAAGTTGGGTTTATCCCAGGAATGCAAGGATTCTTCAATATATGTAAATCAATCAATGTGATACAGCATATTAACAAATGGAAGGAGAAAAACCAGATGATCATCTCAAGAAATGCAGAGAAAGATTTCGACAAAATTAAACACCCATTTATGATAAAAACTCTCCAGAAAGTAAGCATAGAGGGACCTTTCCACAACATAATAAAGGATATATATGACAAACCCACAGCCAACATCGTCTTCAATGTTGAAAAACTGAAACCATTTCCACTATGATCAGGAACAAGACAAGGTTGCCCACTCTCACCACTATTATTTAACATAGTTTTGAAAGTTTTAGCCACAGCAATAAGACAAGAAAAAGAAATAAAAGGAATCCTTAATTGGAAAAGAACAAGTAAAGCTATCAGTGTTTGCAGATGACATGATCCTATACATAGAGAATCCTAAAGGTGCTACCAGAACACTACTAGAGCTAATCAATGAATGTGGTAAAGTAGCAGGATACAAAATTAATGCACAGAAATCTCTGGCATTCCTATACACTAATGATGAAACATCTGAAAATGAAATTAAGAAAACACTCCCACTTACCATTGCAACAAAAAGAATAAAATACCAGGCAATAAACCTACCTAAGGAGACAAAAGACCTGTATGCAGAAAATTAGAAGACACTGATGAAAGAAATTAAAGGTGATACCAATAGATGGAGAGATATACCATGTTCTTGGATTGGAAGAATCAACATTGTGAAAATGAATCTACTACCCAAAGCAATCTACAGATTCAATGCAATCCCTATCAAAGTACCATTGGCAAACTACCACTAGAACAAAAAATTTCATAATTTGTATGGAAACACAAAAGACCCCGAATAGCCAAGGCAATCTTGAGAAAGAAAAACGGAGCTGGAGTAATCAGGCTCCCTGACTTCAGACTATACTACAAAGCTACAATAATCAAGACAGTATGGTACTGGCCCAAATACAGAAATATAGATCAGTGGAACAGGATAGAAAGCCCAGAGATAAACCCATGCACTTATGGTCACCTTATCTTTGATAAAAGAGGCAAGAATATACAGTGGAGAAAAGACAGCCTCTTCAATAAGTTGCACTGGGAAAACTGGACAGCTACATGTAAAAGAATGAAATTAGAACACTTTCTAACACCATACACAAAAAAAAATTCAAAATGGATTAAAGACCTAAATGTAAGGCCAGACACTATCAAACTTTTAGAAGAAAACATAGGCAGAACACTCTATGTCATAAATCACAGCAAGATCCTTTTTGACCCACCTCCTAGAGAAATGGAAATAAAAACAAAAATAAACAAATGGGAAGTAATGAAACTTCAAAGCTTTTGCACAGCAAAGGAAACCGTAAACAAGACGAAAAGACAACCCTCAGAATGTGAGCAAATATTTGCAAATGAAGCAACTGACAAAGATTAATCTCCAAAATATACAAGCAGCTCATGCAGCTCAATATCAAAAAAACAAACAACCCAATCCAAAAATGGGCAGAAGACCTAAATAGACATTTCTCCAAAGAAGATATTCAGACTGCCAACAAACACATTAAAGAATGCTCAACATCACTAATCATTAGAGAAATGCAAATCAAAACTACAATGAGATATCATCTCACACTAGTCAGAATGGCCATCATCAAAAAATCTAGAAACAGTAAATGCTGGAGAGGGTGTGGAGAAAAGGGAACCCTCTTCCACTGTTGGTGGGGATGTAAATTGATACAGCCACTATGGAGAACCGTATGGAGGATCCTTAAAAATCTAAAAATAAAACTGCCATATGACCCATGAATCTCACTACTGGGCATATACCCTGAGAAAACCATAATTCAAAAAGAGTAATGTACCAAAATGTTCATTGCAGCTCTATGTACAATAGCCAGGACATGGAAGCAACCTAAATGTCCAACAACAGATAAATGAATAAAGCAGATGTGGCACATATATACCATGGAATATTACTCAGCCATAAATGGAAATGAAATGTTATTTGTAGTGAGGTGGATGGACCTAGAGTCTGTCATACAGAGTGAAGAAAGTCAGGAAGAGAAAAACAAATACTATTCTTACACATATACATGCAATCCAATAAAAAATGGTCACGAAGAACCTAGGGGGAAGATGGGAATAAAGACACAGACCTACTAGAGAATGGAGTTGATGATATGGGGAGGGGGAAAGGTAAGCTGGGACAAAATGAGAGAGTGGCATGGACATATATGCACTACCAAACGTAAAATAGATAGCTAGTGGGAAGCAGCCGCATAGCACATAGAGATCAGTTTGGTGCTTTGTGACCACCTGGAAGGGTGGGATAGGGAGGGTGGGAGTGAGGGAGACGCAAGAGGGAACAGATATGGGGACATATGTATATGTATAGCTGATTCACTTTGTTATAAAGCAGAAACTAACACACCATTGTAAATCAATTATACTCCAATAAAGATGTTAAAAAAAATCAGTTTCTAACCTATTTATATTTTCCTTTAAACTGTAATTACTGCTGTCAAGGAAATGTCTTCTTTGTTGAATTTCTTTATTTACATAGGAATTAATCTTCCTTTTGGAACTCTTTTGAAACTTTGGTTTGAAACACACAGTATTCTCTGTATGGACAAAAAACTGCTGCCTGCCATTTCAGTAAGTATAAAATGTTGCTTGACATTCCCTTAAACAAAAGATGTTTTGACCATCACGCCATCAGCCACTGATCCACCCCTGACAGTGCACTCTGAGGGAAGTTCAGGATGGAGAAAAGGAGGATACTGGCCCTAGATAGTTAAGATGCATACGAGAGGAATAATTTCAATAAGCCCAGACTCTTGCATCTTACCATACATGGAAAGGCACTAAAATCATTAACTTGAGATGTCTGTCTTTCTTGATCAGCAATAATCTTTTGATGTTTTACTACATTTTTTTGCAGCAAAAATTCCTATATTACCTGACTCCTCACTTACCTCTTTGGTATAGTTTCTCAGAAGTATCTGAGAGGATCTATAGTGGGCTAGAGTTTTCAGGAGGCCATTGAATAAAACATAAATCTCAACTTTTAGGTAGTGCTTTTATTCAGTCAGCAGTTTTGGTGACCACAAAGGGATCCAGAGCATACTTCTCTCCTTCACCTGAACTCCATGAAGAATCAGAGCTTTGGTACCAGGAGAGGGCCCCTTGTGCCTGGTCACCTCCTTGGAGAGTCCAAATGAATTTGGTTGAGTCTCTCCTTGATCTTGGATCTCCCATTATTGGCTGTTGATCCTAAGTTTTATTCAGTGGTGTTAAACTCCTCACTGGAGGAGTAGGTGTTCCTTGAAAGTTAGTTTCAAGAAGAGGTACCTGAGTACCACTGAATGAGTTCCCTCGGTTGAAAGATGCTGGGAAGATTTTGCTCAGTTGAAAGACACGGAGTCGGTTATCCTCAGTTGAGAGGCACTCGGAAGATTTTATTATGTGCATAAAGAATGTATACTTATATGTACTTGCTTAATTGATAATTAAAGGAAATCTCACTTAAAATAGCCTAATTGGAGTTCTTTTGACATACAAAAATTACTTCGTTTTTTGCATGAGCAGCTAGAAAAATCCAGCTTGATAAAATGTCTTCAGAATTCTGACCCTAAAGGAACAAAAGCCCTTCTAGGGGGAATTTGCATTTCTCTCCCTGTGTCATTGACATGTAGATGTTCTAACTGATCTTCTTAGGAATTTTTTCCCTTTTGTTTGAGAGCTTGGCCTCTGCCATCCAGAAGGTACATATCCTGTGTATTTGGCAGCCAGTCAAATAGACTGGGATTCTGAGCAGTCTTTTTCTTGTCTGTGCCAACTCTCAGGGTCCTTTGCCATCTTAACCTTCGTGTATCTGCCTGTACAATGAGGCCCTTTACTTTCTTAGACTCTTTTGGGGAGTAAACTTTCTAGATCTTGTGAAGGCTATATCCTTTGCGCTGTCTTGTGGTGGTGCCTCTTGAGTATTATTGGTCTGAGTTGTCAGTGGTCAGATGATGGATCCTTTAAATTGGAGAAACTTCTAAACTGGTAAATTTTTAGAGAGTTCTCATTATGAACAGCTGTTTTATTGGTACCTATTTTAAAAAGGAAAAAACAAATTAGAAGGTAAGTAAAAAAAGCATATAACAGCTAACCTAAGAACTACCTTAGGTTAAAACAAATAACAACAAGAAAAAAATGGTTTGGGAAGCCTTATTTGCGGTCTTGGCTTCACCTCTATGGGTCTTATAGATGCTAATAAAAACATTGGTTAGTTGCAGCTCATGCAGCTCAATATCAAAAAAACAAATAGCCCAATAAAAAAATGGGGGGAAGATCTAAATAGACATTTCTCCAAAGAAGACATACACATGGCCAAAAAGCACATGAAAGGATGCCCAACATCACTAATTATTAGAGAAATGCAAATCAAAATTACAATGAAGTATCACTTCACATCAGTCAGAATGGCTATCACCAAAAAACTCTACAAACAATAAATGCTGGAGAGGGTGTGGAGAAAAGGGAACCCTTTTGTACTGTTGGTAGGAATGTAAATTGGGACAGCCACTATGAAGAACAGTGTGGAGGTTCCTTAAAAAACTAAAAATAGAACTACCTTATGACCCAGCAATCCCACTTCTGGGCATATTCCTGGAGGAAACCATAATTCAAAAAAGATACATGCACCCCAATGTTCATTGCAGCACTATTTATAATATCCAGGACAAGGAAGCAACCTAAATGTCCATCAACAAAGGAATGAATAAAGAAGATGTGGTGTGGTACATATATACAATGGAACATTACTCAGCAATAAAGAAGAACAAAATAATGCCATTTGCAGCAACATGGATGGACCTAGAGATTGTCGTACTGAGGGAAGTAAGTCAGACACAGAAAAACAAATATCGTATGATATCACTTATAGGTAGAAACAAAAAAACGGGAGGTACAAATGAACTTATTTATAAAACAGAAGTAGAGTCACGGATGTAGAAAACAATCTTCTAGTTACCAGGGGATAAGTGGGGGAGGGATAAATTGTGAGACTGAGACTGACTTATACACACTACTATATATAAAATAGATCACTAACTGTAACCTGCTCTATAGCACAGGGAACTCTATTCGATACTCTGTAATGGCCTATATGGGAAAAGAATCTAAATAAAAGAGTGGATATATGTATATGTATAACTGATTCACTTTGCCGTACACCTGAAACTAACAACAACATTTTAAATCAATAAAAATTTTTAAAAATTGGTTAACTAATGTTAGTTAGATTGATTAACAGAAAAAAATGTTGAGGGAAAGACTAGAGACTTCTTCCCAACAAGATGGAAATATTTTAATTGAAATATAGTTGATTTACAATATTGTGTTAGTTTCAGGTATACAGCAAAGTGATTCATTTATATATATATGTATATATCTGTAATCTTTTTTCCATTCTTTTCCATTATAGTTTACTATAAGATATTGAATATAGGTTCCTGTTCTATGCAGTAAAACCTCATTGTTTATCCATTTTATATATGATAGTATGTATCTGTTAATCCCATTCCCAATTTATCCCTCCCCCCCTTCCCCATTGGTAACCATGCTTGTTTTCTGTGTCTGTGAGTTTGTTTTGTGTCTGTGAGTTTGTTTCTGTTTGGCAAATAAGTTCATTTTTACTATTTTTTAGATTCTACATATAAGTGATATTATATGATATTTGTCCTTGTCTGACTTACTTCACTTAATATGATAATTTCTAGGTCCATCCATGTGGCTGCAAATGGCATTATTTCATTCTTTTTTTTATGGCTGCATAAGAAGGATGCTAAACTTTAGAATGCTAAAGGGACTCTCTCAACTGGATAGAAATCTTTAGATAGTATTAAGAAATTGGATAAATAAAACCGATGTTAATGGGATTAAAGCAAAAGGTTTTGATACAACATTACCTAAGGTTAGATGGGCCAAATGGACACACTATTGGTTCCCAAGGTTAAAAGGCCCCGAATAAGTCCACTCTATCTACCCCAGTTTAATACATATATTTAAAAGGGTGGAAGAAAATTACACTGAGATACCTGACTAACAATTGCTTGGGGCAACAGGCCAATTAATCAAGTTAAAGATTGACAAAAGGGCCGGAGTCCCTTGGCTCAACCCCTCACTGGGGACTCCGAAGCTTTTGTATAAACATAGATAAAATGTCTGGGGGGTGGGTAAAAAGGACTTCTAGGACTTCTTATGAGACCAAAGCTTGTTGATGGGTTCTTAATGGAAACTAAAGTTAAAGCTATAAAAGTTGATAGGATTGAGATGAAAGATTATATAAATTGGTATATTGAAATGGGCTTTGTATAAGATGGTTACATCTCTTTTGCCAGTTATATTGTGGGATAGACATTATGTCTCACTGGGGAATGCTTCCCCTGCCTGTTATTATAAGACAGGGCATATAAATCTGTCCCTTAGAAAATATTAATTAAACATACTAAAAGAAGCCAACAGGGTTACTTGAGCCCACACAATATGAAATAAAAACTGAGTTAACATCCAGGGGCTAATAAAAATATTAATAGAGATTTTTGCGCTGGGTATAACCTGTGCACTCAGAAGAGGGACTTTGTTGAATGCCTTGTGTAAACTTTTGAAAACATGGTAAATTGAACCCTAAAGTTCCCGAACATAAAACACTTGATTTCCAGTTTTGTTGGAAATCTCATTGATATAAAAAAAGCAAATTAAGGAAAATTCAGTTGGGCAAATCAACCTTTTAACATCATTTAGGTGGCAGACCAGGTCATTGGGGAATTCAAAGGAAATGTCTGTGTCTTAAAAATCTCTACAAACCAGAAATGTAACTAACAGCCGATAATGACCTGAAACTGTGCCTAATTAGCCCAATCATGTAAAACCTGAAATCAAAATGGGGAGGGGGGAATAAAGAAATAAAGTGGCCTTTTAACACTCAAACCACTGGATAGGCTCCTTCAACCAAAATCTAATTCAAAGCTTCCTTAAGGATTTATCAAGGACAAATACAAATCTTAAAGTCTTTTCCACAAATAGTAAAGCCTTAATCATCTAAGCAAATAAATTTAACTTATTCCAACTGTTATTTATAAACTAGTAAGTTTATATTGTACTACCTGATTCAAAACTAAGTCTTAAAGTGAAGCCATGAGATCTTGAGTTTTGTCTGTTTATATGTCTGTGTGTACACTATACATATAATACGTCTCTACCTCTGGATAATATTATCAAAATTAAATTTATGAAAAAGCTCCATTTATTTGACTGAAAAGCAAGCACTTACAAATTAAATATTTCTAAATATAAAGAAAACTGGCAAGAATGAATTTCAGGTTCACATGATCTAGGAAATATTCAATATTAAATTAATATCTGGTATTAAAACCAGCTTAAGCTTTTTGGTTTAATCAATACAGTCATGTCTCTTATTGTAACTAAGTTTACTGAAGGTCAATAAGTTTATGTTATTTGTGTTGTAGACTGTCAGCAAGGAAAATCAACTTGGTATGATGATATTTTCATAAGTTATGAAATAAAGGTAAGTGAGATAAGAGTTTTCAAGTGAACTCTTTAGGAATAATTATGTTTGGGGTATGTCTATCTAAAATAGTTTCTCAAGATTTTTGGTAACTTGAAACTTTAGAGTTTTGCTAAGTTAAATATAGAATTCATTAAATATCAGTTCATTTAAAATAAGATAAGATACTGGAACATTGACTGCTAAACACGTCTAAGTTTACCTACTTTTGTCTCCTTATGAGAGGGAAGCTAAAGATGTTTGGGTTATTACACCCATAGTTTGTACCACACCAAGGGAAAAATGTGCTATGAGAAGATATATGTTTCCAAATGTTGTGGAATAGTCCTATGTTTGCCAATCAGGAAATTCTGATATGACAAAGAGTTCACAATTACTTGCTAGTCAGTTTTCACTGGAGATTAAGGTTTTTAAGAATTCAAATTGTGATTATAGGTATTGGGTTGGCCAAAAAGTTCCTTTGGGTTTTTCTGTAAGATGTTACAGAAAAACGCGAACTAACTTTTTGGCCAACCCAATAATTAAAGCTACTGGGATAATAAGGGAAATATTTAAGTGTGCAAGGAAAGTAGGATGTGTATTTTCATCAAAAGAAGGTATAAAGAATGGAAATGAACTTTGTTAAGGGAAAGGAAAGTGATTTTGTCTTAAAGCTTGTTGTTTCTGGATGGGAAAGAAAATAAGGGAAAAACTAATACAGACACAGAAAGTTGTAGAAGGTTTGTAAAAGGGAACCCTGAGAAAAGCTTTGTACAAGGTCAAGCTGGGATTGGATCGAATTTAATTAGGTAAATGATTTTTGTTACTGAGGGTGAACTAGTGCAGGATTGGAGTTTGGTTTTCTCTCTCTGTTACAAGAACAAAGTTTTCTTGGAATGTTAAGCTACTTTTAATAACAGATTGTGAGTTTCTTTGCCTTCTAGATGATCTGTATTTGCCTTAAAAATATTTTGTCACTTTGGTTGAATGAATAAGTATTGGATTGTTTCACAGGGACCCATGATCCTATTTAACCAAGTGTTTTAAAACATTTTTATATCTTTGACAAATTTCCCAAATATCAAATTCTAATTAAGGTTATTTTGACCTCCAACTAACTTTGGGGTGCTTCAAAGGGCCCCTGAAACATCCCAAAGAGAATCATTAAACTAATTAGGTTTATTGGGTATGTTAAATTACATGGGAAACATTGTCAAATAAATAGTGATAAAACCTTCTTAGGTTATATTGTATGGGTAAATGTCATTAATACAGATATTCCAAAAGTTATACGGAATTCCTAAAAATCTGATATGTCCTGGTATAATGTTATCAGTCATCACTCTAGTTAGTATCTTAAAATGTTGTATGTTACAGAAATAACCAAGTTTCTTGTCAATTGCATTGTAATCAGATCTTTAGCCATGGCACTTTAAGTTTTTACTTTATATACAATCATTATTTTATTCTGATGCTTTTATAAAATGAGTATCTTCAAGAAGATACTCCTGTTAGTCAGGTATCTCAGTGTAATTTTCTTCCACCCTTTTAAAATATATATATATTAAACTGGGGTAGATAGAGTGGACTTGTTCGGGGCCCTTTAACCTTGGGGACCAATAGTGTGTCCATTTGACCCATCCAACCTTAGGTAATGTATCAACCTACAACAAATTGATAAAGTATGCCGTTGTAAATGAAGATGGAACATTTACCTTTTTCTCTTGACCCTCCATAATTTGGCTTCTGCACCTGGCTCCCCTGTGGACTTAATGGCTTATTGTGACTAGATTACAACTAGTTATACTAATCATTGTTTTAGTTTGTTCTCTCTTGTTTTCAAATTATTTATGATTTGTGCCTCTCTCTGCTGTACTATGACTTTATTAATGTTAACAGCTGTATATCCTGTCTATTTTATAAGATTATTATCTCTTGCATTACCCAAAGTGTAACCAGGCCTCCAACAAAATTATTGATGGCTAAACATCTTGAGCCAGTCGATTATACATATAACTCTACATAGAATAATTATAATAGTTCAACTCTAGATATGAGAAGAAGCAACAAGGGAAAACATTTTCTGGATCATAATAGGCTAGTAAAACTGGCAAACCAGAGAAGTTCAGGTTATCGATAGGGCCTAATCCAAAGATTAGCACATAGTGTCTATCAAGAGAAGGCTCACCTGATCCAGGAATAAGCCTTTCTAGTGCTGTGGGACAAATGGGTCAGGAAATGTCTCAAACCTTGGTTGAATTTATGACCAAGAGGAGTTGCTGTGGACAAAGTGTTGCCTGCAATTTCAGTAAACAAAGAATGCTGCGTGCCATTCTGGTAAACAACAAATGTTGCCTGTCATCAGGCCATCAGCCACTGCAGCCATCCTTGAAGGTGTGACCTGAGAGGAATTCAGGATGGTCCTAGACAGTAAAGATGCAAATGAAAGGAATAATTTCAATGACCCCAGACTCTTGCATCTTACTATACATAAACAGGCACTAAAATCATTAACTTGAGATGTCTGTTTTCTGTGATTAGCAGTAGTCTTATGCTCTTCATCTACGTGTTTGTTTTTCAGCAAAAACTATATATCCTGGCTCCTCCTGTAACTCCTTTGACCAACTTCTCAGAAATATATGAGCAGCTGTATCCTGGGCTATAGTCCTGAGTAAGTCCTGAATAAAACATAACTCTCAACTTCTAGGTTGAGATTTTTTTTAAGTTGACCTCTGAAGTTGTTTCATGTCTGTCTTACAATTAATGACTGTGTTTGGTTTCTACCTTGCTTTATTTTTAGGGGCTTTCATCTATAGATGGCATGGAATGTTTTCAGGGAAACTATGTGCTGTATACTAACAGGGAAACATTTCCATCACAAAGAAACGTGTGACCTATGCACATATTCCAACCATTCTATATTAAATTGCTGTTTTTCTCCTAATCTCAGAAGTAAATTTAAAACCACAAGCCAAGGGTTTCCGGGAAGATGGCGGAAGAGTAAGAGGCGGAGATCACCTTCCTCCTCACAGATACACCAGAAATACATCTACACGTGGAACAACTCCTACAGAACACCTACTGAACGCTGGCAGAAGACCTCAGACCTCCCAAAAGGCAAGAAATACCACCACCACGTACCTGGGTAGGGCAAAAGAAAACAGAGTAAACAGAGACAAAAGGATAGGGACGGGACTTGCACCAGTGGGAGGGAGCTGTGAAGGAGGAAAGGTTTCCACACACTAGGGAGCCCCTTCTCGGGCAGAGACTGCGGGTGGCAGAGGGGGAAGGATTCAGAGCCGCGGAGGATAGCACAGCAACAGGGGTGCGGAGGGCAAAGCGGAGAGATTCCCACACAGAGGATCAGTGCCGAGCGGCACTCAGCAGCCCGAGAGGCTTGTGTGCTCACCCGCCAGGGTGGGCGGGGCTGAGAGCTGAGGCTCAGGCTTTGGTTGGAGCGCAGGTAGAGGACTGGGGTTGGCGACATGAACACAGCCTGCAGGGGATTAGTGAGCCACTGCTGGCCAGGAGGGAGTCCCGGGAAAAGTCTGGACCTGCCGAAGAGGCAAGAGACTTTTTCTTCCCTCTTTGTTTCCTGGTGCACAAGGAGAGGGAATTAAGAGCGCTGCTTAAAGAAGCTCCAGAGACAGGCACAAGCTGCGGCTAAAAGGGTGGACCCCAGAGACAGGCATGAGACGCTAAGGCTGCTGCTGCCACTACCAAGAAGTCTGTGTGCGAGCACAGGTCACGATCCACATCCCCCTTACGGAGAGCCTGTGCAGCCCACTACTGACAGGGTCCCAGGAACCAGGGACAACTCCCCCGGGAGAAGGCATGGCACACCTCAGGCTGGTGCAATGTCAGGCTGGCCTCTGCCACCGCAGGCTCGCCCCGCACTCCGTGCCCCTCCCTCCCCCTGGGCTGAGTGAGCCACAGCCCCCGAATCAGCTACCCCTTTAATCCCATCCTGTCTGAGCAAAGAACAGACCCCCTCCAGCACCCTACACGCAGAGGCGGGGCCAAACCCAAAACTGAGCCCCTGGGAGCTGTAAGAACAAAGAAGAGAAAGGGAAATCTCTCCCAGTAGCCTCAGAAGCAGCGGATTAAAGCTCCACAATCAATTTGATGTACCCTGCATCTGTGGAATACATGAATAGACAACGAATCATCCCAAATTAAGGAGGTGGACTTTGAGAGCAAGATTTATTATTTTTTCCCCTCTTCCTTTTTTTGTGAGTGTGTATGTGTATGCTTCTGTGTGAGATTTTGTCTGTATAGCTTTGCTTCCACCATTTGACCGAGGGTTCTATCTGTCCATTTTTTTAAAAAGTTTTTTTAATAATTACTTTTTATTTTAATACCTTTATTTTATTTTACTTTATCTTTGTTCTTTCTTTCCTTCCTTCTCTCCTTTAGACAATGAATCATCCCAAATTAAGAAGGTGGACTTTGAGAGCAAGATTTATGATATTTTCCCCTTTTACTCTTTTTCTGAGTGTGTATGTATATGCTTCTGTGTGAGATTTTGTCTGTGTAGCTTTTCTTCCACCATTTGTCCTAGGGCACTATACATCCATTGTTTTTTCTCTTAATAACTATTTTTTTATTTTAATAATTTTATTATATTTTATCTTTATTTTATTTTACTTTATCTTCTGTCTTTTTTCCTTCCTTCCCTCCTTCCTTCCTTCCTCCATCCCTCCCTCCCTCCTTCCCTCCCTCCTTTCTTTCTTTCTTTCTACTTCTACTAATTCTTCCTATCTACTTTTTCTCCCTTTTATTCTGAGCTGTGTGGAAGAAAGGCTCTTGGGGCTGCAGCCAGGAGTCAGTGCTGTGCCTCTGAGGTGGTAGAGCCAAATTCAGGACACTAGTCCACAAGAGACCTCCCAGCTCCATATAATATCAAATGGCAAAAATATCCCAGAGATCTCGATCTCAACAAGAGCACCCAGCTTCACTCAATGACCAGCAAGTTACAGTAATGAACATCCTATGCCAAACAACTAGCAAGACAGGAACACAACCCCACCCATTAGCAGAGAGGCTGCCTAAAACCATAATAAGTCCACAGACACCACAAAACACACCACCAGACGTGGACCAGTCCACCATAAAGACAAGATCCAGCCTCATCCACCAGGACACAGGCACTAGTCCCAACCACCAGGAAGCCTACACAACCCACTGAACCAACCTTAGCCACTGGGGACAGACACCAAACACAATGGGAACTATGAACCTGCAGCCTGCAAAAAGGAGACCCCAAACACAGTAAGATAAGCAAAATGAAAAGACAGAAAAACACACAGCAGATGAAGGAGCAAGATAAAAACCCACCAGACCTAAAAAAAGAAGAGAAAATAGGCAGTCTACCTGAAGAAGAATTCAGAATAATGATAGTAAAGATGACACAAAATCTTGGAAATAGAACAGACAAAATGCAATAAACATTTAACAAGGACCTACAAGAACTAAAGATGAAACAAACAATGATGAACAACACAATAAATGAAACGAAAAATACTCTACATGGGATCACTAGCAGAATAACTGAGGCAGAAGAATGGATAAGTGACATGGAAGATAAACTAGTGGAAATAACTACTGCAGAGCAGAATAAAGAAAAAAGAATGAAAAGAACTGAGGACAGTCTCAGAGACCTCTGGGACAATATTAAACACACCAACATTCGAATTATAGGGATTCCAGAAGAAGAAGAAGAAAAGAAAGGGACTGATAAAATATTTGAAGAGATTATATTTGCAAACTTCCCTAATATGGGAAAGAAAATAGTTAATCAAGTCCAGAAAGCACAGAGAGTCCCATACAGGGGATTCCAAGGAGAAATACACCAAGACACATATTAATCAAACTGTCAAAAATTAAATACAAAGAAAACATATTAAAAGCAGCAAGGGAAAAACAACAAATAACACACAAGGGAATCCCCATAAGGTTAACAGCTGATCTTTCAGCAGAAACTCTGCAAGCCAGAAGGGACTGGCAGGACATATTGAAAGTGATGAAGGAGAAAAATCTGCAACCAAGATTACTCTACCCAGCAAGGATCTCATTCAGATTTGATGGAGAAATTAAAACCTTTACAGACAAGCAAAAGCTGAGAGAGTTCAGCACTACAAAACCAGCTCTACAACAACTGCTAAAGGAACTTCACTAGGCAAGAAACACAAGAGAAGGAAAAGACCTACAATAACGAACCCAAAATAATTAAGAAAATGGGAATAGGAACATACATATGGATAATTACCTTAAATGTAAATGGACTAAATGCTCCCACCAAAAGACACAGGTTGGTTGAATGGATACAAAAACAAGACCCATATATTTGCTGTCTACAAGAGACTCACTTCAGACTTAGGGACACATACAGACTGAAAGTAAGGGTATGGAAAAAGATATTTCATGCAAAGGAAATGAAAAGAAAGCTGGAGTAGCAATTTTCATATCTGACAAAATAGACTTTAAAATAAAGACTATTAGAAGAACAAAGAAGGACACTACATAATGATCAAGGGATCGATCCAAGAAGAAGATATAACAATTATAAATAGTTATGCACCCAACATAGGAGCACCTCAATACATAAGGCAAATACTAACAGCCATAAAAGGGGAAATCAACAGTAACACATTCATAGTACGGGACTTTAATACCCCATTTTCACCAAAGGAGAGATCATCCAAAATGAAAATAAATAAGGAAACACAAGCTTTAAGTGATACATTAAACAAGATGGACTTGATATTTATAGGACATTCCATCCAAAAACAACAGAATACACATTTTTCTCTAGTGCTCATGGAACATTCTCCAGGATAGATCATATCTTGTGTCACACATCAAGCCTTGGCAAATTTAAGAAAGTTGAAATTGGAAAAATTGTTGATTGGAAGAATCAACAATGTGAAAATTGTTGTACTACCGAAAGCTAAGTACAGATTCAATGCAATCCCTATCAAACTACCACTGGCATTTTTCACAGAAGAAGAAAAAATTTCACAATTTGTATGTAAACACATAAGACCCCGAATAGCCAAGGCAATCTTGAGAATGAAAAACGGAGCTAGAGGAATCAGGCTCCCTGACTTCAGACTATACCACAAAGCTACAGTAATCAAGACAGTACGGTACTGGCACAAAAACAGAGAGATAGATCAATGGAACAGGATAGAAAGCTCAGAGATAAACCCACGCACATATGGTCACCTTATCTTTAATAAAGGGGGCAGGAATATAAACTGTAGAAAGGACAGCCTCTTCAATAAGTGGTGCTGGGAGAACTGGACAGGTACATGTAAAAGTATGACATTCGATCACTCCCTAACACCATACACAAAAATAAGCTCAAAATGGATTAAAGACCTAAATGTAAGGCCAGACCTAAATGTAAGGCCTAATGTAAGGCCTAATGTAAGGCCTAAATGTAAGGCCTAAATGTAAGGCCTAATGTAAGGCCTAAATGTAAGGCCTAATGTAAAGACCTAAATGTAAGGCCTAAATGTAAGGCCAGATAAAACTCTTAGAGGAAGACATAGGCAGAACACTCTATGACATAAACCACAGCAAGACCCTTTTTGACCCACCTCCTAGAGAAATGGAAATAAAAACAAACATAAACAGATCAGACCTAATGAAACTTCAAAGCTTTTGCACAGCAAAGGAAACCAAAAACAAGACCAAAAAACAGCGCTAAGAATGGGAGAAAATATTTGCAAATGAAGCAACTGACAAAGGATTAATTTCCAAAATTTACAAGCAGCTCATGCAGCTCAATAACAAAAAACAAACAGCCACAGCAATCAGAGAAGAAAAGGAAAGAAAAGGAATCCAAATTGGAAAAGAAGAAGTAAGGCTGTCATTGTTCGCAGATGACATGATACTATACACAGAGAATCCTAAAGATGCTACCAGAAAACTACTAGAGATAATCAATGAATTTTGTAAAGTAGCAGTGTAGAAAATTAATGCACAGAAATCTCTGGCATTCCTATACACTAATGATGAAAAATCTGAAAATGAAATCAAGAAAACACTTCCATTTTCCATTGCAAAAAAAAGTATAAAATATCTAGGAATAAACCTACCTAAGGAGACAAAAGACCTGTATGCAGAAAATTATAAGACACTGATGAAAGAAATTAAAGATGATACAAGTAGATGGAGAGATATACCATGTTCTTCAATTGGAAGAATCAACATTGTGAAAATGAATCTACTACCCAAAGCAATCTACAGATTCAATGCAATCCCTATCAAACTACCACTGGCATTTTTCACAGAACTAGAACAAAAAATTTCACAATTTGTATGGAAACACAAAAGACCCCGCATAGGCAAAGCAACCTTGAGAATGAAAAACGGAGCTGGAGGAATCAGGCTTCCTGACTTCAGACTATACTACAAAGCTACAGTAATCAAGACAGTATGGTACTGGCACAAAAACAGAAAGATAGATCAATGGAACAGGATAGAAAGCCCAGAGATGAACCCATGCACATACTGACACCTTATCTTTGATAAAGGTGGCAGTAATGTACAGTGGAGAAAGGACAGCCTCTTTAATAAGTGGTGCTGGGAAAACTGGACAGGTACATGTAAAAGTATGAGATTAGATCACTCCCTAACCATACACAAAAATAAGCTCAAAACGGATTAAAGACCTAAATGTAAGGCCAGAAACTATCAAACTCTTAAGGAAAACATAGGCAGAGCACTCTATACATAAATCACAGCAAGATCCTTTTTGACCTACCTCCTACATAAATGGAAATAAAAACAAAAATAAACAAATGGGACCTAATGAAACTTCAGAGATTTTACACAGCAAAGAAACCATAAACAAGACCAAAAGACAACCCTCAGAATGGGAGAAAATATTTGCAAATGAAGCAACTGACAAAGGATTAATCTCCAAAAATTATAAGCAGCTCATGCAGCTCAATAAGAAAAAAACAAACAACCCAATCCAAAAATGGGCAGAAGACCTAAATAGACATTTCTCCAAAGAAGATATTCAGACTGCCAACAAACACATTAAAGAATGCTCAACATCACTAATCATTAGAGAAATGCAAATCAAAACTACAATGAGATATCATCTCACACTAGTCAGAATGGCCATCATCAAAAAATCTAGAAACAGTAAATGCTGGAGAGGGTGTGGAGAAAAGGGAACCCTCTTGCACTGTTGTTGGGAGTGTAAATTGATACAGCCACTGTGGAGAACAGTATGGAGGTTCCTTAAAAAACTACAAATAGAACTACCATATGACCCAGCAATCCCACTACTGGGCATATACCCTGAGAAAACCAAAATTCAAAAGGAGTCATGTACCAATATGTTCATTGCAGCTCTATTTACAATAGCCTGGAGATGGAAACAACCTAAGTGTCCAACATCAGATGAATGGATAAAGATGTGGCACATATATACAATGAAATATTACTCATCCATAAAGAGAAACGAAATTGAGCTATTTGTCTTGAGGTGGATAGACCTAGAGTCTGTCATACGGAGTGAAGTAAGTCAGAAAGAGAGGGACAAATACCATGTACTAACACATATATGTGGAATTTAAGAAAAAATATGTCATGAAGAACCTAGGGGTAAGACAGGAATAAAGACACAGACCTACTAGAGAATGGACTTGAGGATACGGGGGGGGGAAGGGTAAGTTGTGACAAAGCGAGAGAGAGGCATGGTCATATATACACTACCAAAAGTAAGGTAGATAGCTAGTGGGAAGCAGCCGCATAGCACAGGGAGATTAGCTCGGTGCTATGTGATCGCCTGGAGGGGTCGGATAGGGAGTGTGGGAGGGAGGGAGACGCAAGAGGGAAGAGATATGGGAATATATGTATATATATAACTGATTCATTTTGTTGTAAAGCAGAAGCTAACTCACCATTGTAAAGCAATTATACTCCAATAAAGATGTTAAAAAAAAAACCAAAAGCCAAGTTCAATTTTATCTCCATATTTTTCCAATAATTTTTATCTAAACACTTTACCAATATGAATTAATAGCAGCAGCAATATACAGATACAGTTTAAAAGTCTCTATGTCAATTTACAACGTGATTTTTATTAATAACTAAAGGTACATAATATGCATTTCTTTGGCATTCTATTTCTCTGAAACACAGAAACTTCCAGAAAATTCACTATAAAGCAGATTTCAAATAAATTGTTACATCTAAATTTTTTAAATAAGCTTAAGCTTTCTTCTGTAATTACCTAGGCAACAATTCCTGATTTTAGTTGAGAAATGTAAATTAAAACTACAATGCTATTCCAGTAAACACACTCTAGAATGATTAAATGAAAAAGTCAAACATTACCAGGTCCTGGTCAGGTTGAGGAATAACTAGACCATTCATAACTGCTGGTAGGAGTGTAAATTAGTACAAGAACCTTTGGAAACTGTTTGACAGTATTTACTAAAACTAGACATATCAAGCTCCACTTCTTGGTATATAACTCATAGAAATGAATACATATCCTCACCAAAAAAGGTATATTTGAATGCTCATAGCAGCATAATTAATACTTGCCCAAACCTGAAAACATTAATGCCCATAAACAGAATGTAAAAGTAATTATGATATAGGCATACAATAAAATTCTGTACAAGAAAAAAGTGAATTATTTCTACATGCAAACATGGCTGAATCTTACAAACTGTTGAGTAATATTTTACTTATTTTGACTTATTAGTCAAACACAAAAGGAATACACATCATAAAACTTAAAAATAAGCAAAACTAATCTATGGTTTTAATATATTCATACAAAAATTTGTACACAAATGTTCATAGCAGCATTATTCATAATAGCCCAAAAGTGGAGACAACCCAAAAATCCATTAACTGATGAATGAATAAACAAAATGTGGTATACCCATACAATGGAACATTATTCAGCCACAAAGACAATGAAGTACTGATACATGCTATAACACAGACAAACATTGAAAACAGTATTATATTAAGTAAAATAATCCAGACACAATAGGTCACATATTGTATAATTCCATTCAGATGAAATATGCAGAATAGGCAAATCCATAGATACAGAAAGTAAATTAGTAGTTTCTAGGGGGTGGGAGGAATGGGGGATTGCTGCTTAGTGGGTATGGGGTTTCTTTTTGAATAATGAAATATTCTGGAAATGGCCGTCTGTGATGATTCCACAACATTGTGAATGTACTAAAACCCACTGAATGGTACACATTAAAATGGATAAAATAGCGAATGCTATGTTGCATGAATTTTATCTCAATAATAATAAATAATAACAAAGAAACAAACAAAGGCCTGAATTTATGGTTTTAGAAGCCAAGATATTTTTTTGGTTCAGGATAATAGTGCCTGGAAGAGGACATGAAGGAACTTTAGCTTCTGGTAGTATTCTAGTTCTTGATCTGGGTAGTGGTTACATGGATGTACTCACTCTGTGAAAATTCATGTAGCTACATATTCTTACGATCTGTATGTAATATATGTTGTTTCAATTAAAATATAAAAAACAATAAATTTTACAAATAAAATACTTCATAGACCCAGTTATGATTCAATATATGGTAGCTTAAAATTTAAAGCAAGGAATGATTAAAATATATAATGCAGTTTCAAAACAGATAACCTATAGTTTGTTATCTGAATGTTTACTGAATTCAACAATGCATCAATCTTGCAAAGTAAAATCAATAAAAATGAATTATCAACTTTAATGTCATGAATCAAATACTCACATTTAGTTTTAAAATACTTTTTCAACTATTTGGAGTAGAAATAGTTGAAAGCACCAAACACTAAAACGTCAAACATGTAAAATAAACATCATCTAATTTGACCACATTTTGGCATTTCAATAGGCAAGCCTAAATTTGGAAAACTTTTCTCTTCACTTCTTACTATCCTCATGGAATTTCTGAAAGCCAGATAGTATTAGATAGACAGATGACCAATGTTACAATAACATCTATTTGAAGGTTTTATATTGCTAACTGTAACTGGAAAATACTGGGTGTGTTTTTAAATCGCCATTGTGCTTTTATACAGATGTTGTAGACCAGAGACACTTAGGAAAAGCCAAAACACTTGGCTATAGAGAAAACTTATCTTCTTTTTTTGTTGTTTAAATTTTATTTTCATTTCTGTTTTGGGGAAGAATCCTTAACAATTTTTGCAAGTCCAGGTAACATTTTATCTTTGAGGAATTTTTTGCCCCAAAATAATCTAAGGTGAAGGACAACCAGAATCACTTTGCAAACAAGATCCTATGCAGCAAGTCTTTACAATATTCAGTAGATTTGGTACATAGATTTAGTAGTGAAAAGGACTATCCAATGTCTACTATAGATCCAGAAAACAAACTGGTAGTTGCCAGAGGGGAGGCAGGTGGGGGAACAGGTGAAACGGGTGAAGGGGATTAAGAGGTACAAACTTCCAGCTATAAGTCACGGGGATGTAATGCACAGCATAGTGAATATGGTCAATAATATTGTAACAACTTTGTATGGTGACAGATGATAACTAGACTTATTGTGGTAATCATTTCATAATGTATAAAAGTATCAAATCACTATGCCATACACCTGAAACCGACATTATATTGTTATGTCAAATATAATTCGATAAAAATTAAATATAAAACAAATCAATTTTTTAAGGTCTCATCTAAAGAAAGACTCAGTGCTGTATATGGAGTCTTCTAAAAGCAGACTATAATATGCTGTAAAATGTACAAGATTAATCAGTAAGATTGATAAATACAAAGTCTGATTTAATAACAGAAATGAATCTCTTTTTTCTCAATGAATTTGTCCTTCATTCCTTTCCATAAGCCCTCTCTGTTATTTAGGAAAGTAGTACATCTAGCCTAGGCTTCTCCAATTTTCAAGGTAGTCAAATTACTAAGGTTATAATTGCAAACACTTATTTAACAATGCTCCCAAGTCTTATTGCTTTCTAAGTACATAAACAATGACATACCCATGGGAAAGTGAATCTTCAAAGAAAAAAAATAGAAAAATAAGTTTTACTTAATCAACATTTTGGAAAGTGAGGCAAAAATAATAAATATATGACATTTTTTTCTATTAGTATGTCATGGCCTCTGACGACACTGCTTATTGATATTATTGATAATTAACAAAAAAAATTAGCTCTAAGAAGCACAGGAACGTAAGGTGACTTTAAGGGGCAAAAATGTTGCATTTATTTAGAAACACCAAGTGCTATGTTTGGCATTAATTAATTAATACCAACATGAATCAGGAGGAAAAAAATATCTGTCCAGAAGCACACATTCTAAAATTGGAACTAGCCTGGAATGAACTGCTGCTCTATTCACTGAGTCATTGCCTGAGGAATTTCCACTTCAGCTCTCTGTTTTGGCTAATTTCCCCACAAACAGATATGTGACCAGCTTCCTTCTTCCACATCCAGTGTAATGTAGTCTCATACTGCAGTTATATCCCTCCATTGTATTGTGTAAACAGGAAAGGGAAGTAGGTCCTGATAAAGATTAATAATTTCTTGGCTTCATTCCAAAGTGAGAATGCCTAGAGTTGAAATACCTTTGTTTTTGCTACCATTTGTAATTGCTTTGCATTGTGGAAATGTAGTGTTGCTTGTCACTAAAGAGAGTTTTATTTTGCTATGGTGGACTTTGTTCCCCTTTCCAAATATGTTAAGCTACTTATATTTTATTCATAATCTTAAATTCTTGTTTGATGACTAATCTGACCCTCACCACATAATTGGTGAATTCTCAGGGTTCACCATGCTAAATTCCAGTTCTCAGTCCTAAATATCACATGAAATTTATATACTCTTCTTTTCAACTAGTGTACCTATATGAAATAGTTACATTCAAATTAAAGTCCTTGTTTTTTATTTCAGAAAATTAAAATTTGCCATTATGTGTAATATAAGGAAAGGAAATTTTATTTATCTTAACACCATTTATTTATATTCTATAGTTTTCTCTTTCAAAATAACATATTTGTTTTATATGATCACTTTCATGTATAACACTACATCCAGGATTCCAATTTAGAATAAATAAAAATAAAGCATAATTTAAAAGTTATTTACCAAAGAATTTTGCTATAATTATTTAAGCTATCACTCAAATTTTTGTTTAAGTTTTAATTTAGGATAGTTTAATCTAACTGCTGTATGCCAGATTAAATTTTAGATTCTTAGAATTTTTGGAAATACTTTTGATAATCTGTGCATTGAATTTTTCCTTATCACGATTTTTAGTCCATACTCTAAGAATGACAGCTAATATTTAATCCTTTATTATTCCAAAATGTAACCATTTAGAACTTGATTATATATTATTTTTCATTGCTTGAGATTTTCTTTCTCTGTCTGGATAATAATGTTTGTGAGCATAACAACAGAAATTGTCAAATATGTGCTCAAAAATGTTTGTTTGAATGAATTGATAAAATATGCTTTTGTTTTAAACCTTATAGTATCTCACACAGAGTAGGCACTCAATAATTACCAGCTTCTTAATAAGCTGATAACAATACGAGATATTCCTAAGGGATTCACACTTTATTAGTGTTAAGAATCATTGTCTGGCTTTGTTTAAAATGATGAATTGTTTTCTGTAGGCCAATGTTTTTCAGGTCCATAAATGTCAGCAGAAAATTAGAATGAGATGAAGCCTTCTGTTGACAATGCAGGACAGCAAAATTCACCATCAAACAAAATGTAATTGTTAGGTAGTTATTTATGCTACTTATTTACTCTCTCACTCTTTCTTTGGACTCCATTCCTCCTGAGTTATCACCATTAGTGGTAAGAGTAACAAGAAAAAGGAGAAAATATGCTAGGGTATGTAAATAAGAGAGGATGTGATCCCTGTGACTGAGTTCCCACACCACATTAGTTAGTCACAGAGGGGATTATGAGTAAGGAGACCCAAGGATCACATGGAAGTTATTTTTGGACGATTCTAGCCCTATCACTTCCAATCTGAGAAAAATACAGGTAAAATTCAATTTTGCAGTTTATATTGAGGAACTATTGAAATTAATGACTAAGCAGCATCCCCCAAATTCTGGAGAAATGATTTATTATATTACTAAGTACCACATAAAACATCCGTTGAATATCCATAGTAGGGAAGAGAGTAGTAGTAAGAAAGAACTGTCAGACAAAGGTGACATAGCTCATTTTGATGCAGTGTATTCTGGGAGGATATTGTATGAGGTTGAAGAGGCCTGTAAGTACTCAAAGGCAAACAAGAATACAAACGTTGAATATAAATCTGAGAATACATGAGGGAGCCAAGGGAGATGAAATGGCACTGTCTAGTGGTGTGTATAATCCACAATATGTATAGTTTATTCAGGGATAACTGATTTATCACTTCCCAATAAATTAAACATGGCCTGAACTAATTATCTTTCAATATATATTCCTGAAAAGACTTCAATACTCAACATATTGTTCATGTTAAAGAAATGTAATTTTTAGTTTCAACAAAAAAAATCTTTAGAGTCATTTCTGATCTTCCTTTTTCTCATAAATGTTTCATATATTCAGTCAGTCACCAAGTTATATTTGTTTCTCCAATTTAGAGACATCTCCAATCTGTCCTTTTCTGCCACAACCCCAGTCCAAACCTTCATCACAGAACCCTGAAATTATTACAATAGACTCCTAAATGATTTTCCCATCATCTCTCCTCATCAAATTCACATTG
Organism: Lagenorhynchus albirostris; assembly: GCF_949774975.1. Lineage (NCBI taxonomy): Eukaryota > Metazoa > Chordata > Mammalia > Artiodactyla > Delphinidae > Lagenorhynchus > Lagenorhynchus albirostris. Next base: position 82,254,777 of record NC_083116.1, on the reverse strand, counting down.
TACATGTCTACTATATTAAACTTTCTATATATTCATCATTTGACTTCTCTTCTTAAATATCTTCACTGACTCTTAACCATGTCCAGAATAAAGTCCTATCCACTGTGACTGGTTTTCTTAACTCTTCAGATTGGCTCCATATTGGCAGTCTAAGCCTAACACTTAGCACTTATCAAACAGGCGTCCTGCATTTAAGCTAGGTTGTCTTTCCGTGTTGTGTGGCCAATTCCATTTCAAATTCTTTCCTTGTGCTTTTTTTTTCCTGGCTGGAATTCACCTATTCTCTTATCTATGTAACTAAATCTAACCATCCATTAAAGCATAGTTACTGCCCCTCCTTTCCCTCCAAGCCATTAAGTTAGTGTCTGAAAACATGCTTGCTGATATTGTTTAGATGTGAAATATTTAATTCCTATGTCCTCTCCAAAATTAAGAAGTAGCTCACATTTTATACCTCTTATCTACATCCCTAGTACTCTTCTACCTTGTATTTTTGTATATAGTCAGTAAATTAACTCAGAATATACAATGAGGTCCCTAGCTTAAAAATGGTTACCAAATCAAATCAGATTTGAAAAATATAAAAAATTCATTTGTAATGAGTGCTTTGCTTTTAATATATAGTTGTGGTCTGACAAAGTGCTTGATAACCTGTTCTCTAAATGTGCAAAACACATTTCACTTCCTAAAAAATTGCTAAACAAATCTTTTGTTCAAAAACATAAATTACATAAATTTCAGCTCAGCCTTATATTTCAATTATCACTATTATCAATATTTTGAATGAGCTGCATCTAAATTAGGTTTTATTATTACCGAATCATCAAATGGATCTGTTTGATATCAGTAATTACTAAGGGATTATGGATATTCCCAAACAGGCAATTAATCAATGCTTTATCTGGAATCAAGGAATAGTCATAAATACCCTTCTCTCATTTTTGCTGGATGGGAATATGAAGTATTTAATCCAGAGAAAAATGACCCTCATATTCTATCAAGTTTCACTTCTACTACTCAAGCCTTTCAATTATGTAATACTATAATGAGACCAGGGTAAAAATGTCAAAATAAAGGTATTTTAACTCATGATGAATATGTTCAAGAGTCCCCTGGATGCAAACCTTCCTGCAAAGTATTTTGTTACTGTGTTTTCAATTGGCAAAATTTTAATAAACCAAGGACTGAAGAAGCACAAAAAGCAAGTGAGATAACATTAAACCATACCCCATTTTTTTAAATGGCAAATTTACGCCAACACTAACAAAAATGTAACCATTATGTTTGTACTGATACTTTTGACTGTAATTTCATGCTATTTTCACCATCATTTTGGAAAAATGGTATTGAATGGGAAATTTTTTGAACAAATTGACTGAAAGAAACCATGTGGGCCCATAAATAATTACAAGATTTTTATCTTCAAGAAAAGTAAAATCTTTCCTTTGACAATTCCACAGAATAGAACAAAAGCATATTTTATGATTGTTTTTAATGAGGGATTGAAGAAACAAAATGACAGGATTTTTAAATATTTTTATGGTTATATATATTAACAGATGCTTAAGACCTGCATGTTCACCTGGGATTTCTGCATTCCTATCTGTAGGAAAAGAAGAATAACTTATTTAAGAGGACTTAACTAATGACAACACATTTCTAAAATGGGCTTAAAAATCCTTCCAAAATGCTGAGGGAGAACTGTTAAATGGTTACAAAAAATCACACTCTGACCATTTCTTTGGATTTCAAATTTATGTATACTTTTTGCTTTTTCACTGAATGAGTACAACCAATTTAAAAATTAGACAGTACAGATGCATTTCAAAATGGCAAATTATAAAGTGCACTGCCAAAGTGCTATGATTGTTATCGACAAATGTACATACAAACAGTACTGGATTAGAATATTTCACAGCAACTAATAGTGTTTGCCAGCCGAACTATGTTAAAAATTTTAGAAGAATAGAAGAACTACATGTCTCATAAAACCTTATATAAAACATTTCCATTATTATTTGATTCATATATAAACACACTGACCTCTAAATCCAGAAAATAATTTCTTAATGCACACTCAGACTTGCAGTAAATATTGGGACTGAAAAATGGGCCATGTCCTGAATGGCTGAGAGATGGTGACCATGAAAAAGGCTTACCTAATTAAAAAAAAAAGAGAGATCATGGCAAGGAATGGAATGGACACGCTAGAGAATAGGTTGGAGAGGGAGCAGAGCTGGCAGAAGGTAAGAGACATATGTTAATGTGGAATAGAACAAGTGGTTATAAACAAAAGTCATCATGAAACTCAGAAGAGTAGAATGAAAGTTGATGTGCATACACACACACACACACAAGAGTTCCTAAGCAAGAGTTAGGTAAATTTTAATATGTCTTATAGTTGAAATTTTGCCATAACTATCTTAAAATATTGTGAAGATCAAATATAACAGTTGTGAAAGTGCTACATAAACTGTAAAATGCTATACTCAAGTAAGACAGACAATATTTACTCAAAATGCAAAGTAAAACTCTCATTCCAACTCTGGGAGAAGGCAAACAATAAGCTCTCCAGGGCACAGAGGGGAGAAAAACCTTACTCTGGCCTATTCCCAGATTTCCTTGGAACCACAGGCTCTCCGGTCACTCTATAGGATGGCTTTGAATGCAAGAGTAAAGACACTGGCAAAGTTGGCAAAGTCACAGAATAGTGTGGAGAAAAATCCTTAATCTGTGGAAGAGATTCCCTTTTCTGTTTCTTAACCTGCATAAAGCATTAGTGCCTGCACATGAGCATGGTGTTAAATTATGCTAATTTCTTTGAGGAAGGGAATAAGAGGGACAGGAAAGGTGTAAAAATTCACTAAAACAGCCAAAGTACAAAACATTTTTCTCTCCATACCTAACTACTAGGATACAAGAAGTCTACAATGCATCAGGTATGTGTAAATTAAAATAACAGCTTTACACCTAGGGAACTGAGGGTTAGTGAGAGGAAATGACTTAATAAGGCCACTTATTCAACACCACAAAGTCAGTATTTCTGAGCCTGAGTCTCATCAAATTACTGGGACTTTCCCCAACACAGCCTTCCATCAAAAAAAAAAAAAAAGAGGCTACAAAGATAAACAGGTAAAAAGAACCAACCCAGATTTTCAGCTTTCTTCTTTTTTAAGCTCACCACAAGATTTTAGAAATATTTTAGCACTGTGTAAAATTTTCATTAAATTTTTAAAGTTAAACACCAGTTACATCTTCTCATATCATTAACTCTCAATGCATTTTTCATTACATTAGGAGCACATGCAATTGTTAATCATTTTAAAAGGTCTTAAAATTTTCAAGGAAGAGCACAAAATGATGAAAATAGAGCTGGAATGACCTTAGAAACAATCTATTCAAACCACTCATTTTATAAATAAGGCTCAGATAGGATAAGTGACTTGTTCAGGGTCACACAATCTGTCAGTTCCAGACTCAAGATCAGAATTTAAACCTCCAAACTTGTAGCCCAGGGCTCTGTTCTTTTTCAAACCTATAAGAAATGACTGCATTTAAACATTTAGTCCAGAATACTCTTAAAATTGAGTGTCATCAATAAAAGTAAGCCATGTGGCAAGGAATGGATAGAGTTTAGTTCATACCAAAAATGAGCTGCCAGTCACTGTGATAAGATCTGTTTCTTTCTGAGACCCATGGTTTCCTGCTGGATTGGAGAATGCAAACTGGGTTTCTTCCTCCTGTCCAAAGAAGTCAGAATCAGGATGTACATTCCATTCCGTTTTGGTTGGCGGCAGTAGTTCTGAGACACTGTTTTCACAAAGGGTGCTCGAAGGAGTCAGAGCATCTGTGTCTACTGTTAGCTTACTGCTGGGGGTCAAAGCTTGGGGCTCTTGACTCGAGGTTTTCATAGTCAAAGAGCTCAGAGATCCTGAAGGCCCCACACTTAGACTTGAGACATCATCCGTATCTAAGGGACTCTGCTGAAAACCAGCGGCTGTCGTTCCAAAGAAGAGTGAGGTATCCAGACTTTGAGGAAGGTCACTGGTGGCCATCAAGGCCTGAGGGTCCACCGCCTGCCCTAAGGAATTATTATTATTAACAGGGAGGTTCCCTGCCAGAGTTGAGTTCACAGAAGCCACATCAATAGTCAAGATCCCAGAGTTCACCAATGCGGTGTCCAATACTGCAGCAGAACTATTACTGGGCACATCAGAGAAGAGAGACACAAGCTCTGCATCACCGAGGTCATTCTGCCCTTGGCTGGTAAGTTCACTGCTGGGCGTAAGAGAATTTGCAGCTCCTAGCTGAGCTAAGAGATCCTGGCGCAGGTTGTGCCTTTTGGCCATGTGGGTCTTCATGCTGTGCTTGGATGTGAAGAGTTTATTACAAGTGGAGACTGGGCATCGGCTTTTCCCAGTGTCCACATCCTGCAAGTGTTTTTTGGAGTGAATGTAGAGACTACTGCGAGCAGAGAACCTGGCACAGCAGCCTTCCACGGGGCACACAAAAGGCTTTGTGCCCAGGTGGGTTATGCTGTGGCCTTTCAGATGTTCGGCCCTCGTGAAAGATTTCCCACAGCCTTCTACAGGACACATGAACCTCCGGTCATCGTCGTGCTTCCTTTTGTGCCTAAGGAGTTTGGACATGCTGGTGAAGTTCCAGCCACAGCCCTCAAAGTCACAAAGGAAAGGTCTCTCACCAGTGTGGCTCCGAAGGTGAATTTTCAACCTACAAGCCTTGTCGTACTGTTTGCTGCAGCCAGGAAAGGAGCAGGAAAAGAGTTCCTGTTCCCTGAAGTGGGCGCGGTTATGGGAAAACAGGGCACTCACTGTGATAAACGTCTTCTTGCAGCCCGAAAATGCGCACTGGTAGGGTCTCTCAGGCTCGAAGTGGCTGCGCTGGTGGGCGCTGAGTTTGGCCTGCGTGGGGAAGGTCTCCTCACACACCTCGCATTTGAATGAGTTCTCCTGCTCATGGCCCTTCATGTGTGCTTTGAGGTTATACACCGTGGTGAAGCTCTTGCCACAGCCCTCTGCCGGGCAGCCAAACGGCCTCAGTTTGTCGTGTGACTGCAGATGCCTCTTGAGCTTGTACGAGGTGGTGAAGGTCCAGCCGCAACCGCCCAGGGGGCACTTGAAGGGCCGCTGGCCCTGGCTGCTGCTGTGCGTCAGCAGGTGCACCTTCAGTTGGTGCTTCTTGGCAAAGGTTTGTCCGCACTGCGCCTCAGGACACAGGTACAGCACCACGCCCTGGCCCGGGCCTAGCGGCCCGCGGGGACTCTCAGCAGCAACCGGGCCCTCCGCCTCCTCCTCGGGCGCTGGGGCGGGCGCGGGTTCGGCCCGCTCGGCCAGCAGGAGGTCGGGCAGCAGCTCGGGACAGTCCCCAGGCTGCGCGGCGTGCGGGATCCCCGCTTGCGGGGCGATCAGACCCCCGGGCTGCGGGGCAGGGGCGACCCCAGGCGCCCAGGCTGGCGGCGGGGGCGTGGCCAGGGTGAGGAAGCCGTTCTCGAAGCGCAACAGCAGGTTTTGTTTGTGAATGGTGACGGTGCCCGCGAAGGCCGCGGCGGGGCCCAGGACTGGGGCGGGAATCGGGGCCAGGGCCGGGACTGGGGCGCGGATAGCGGACAGGGAGCTGGGGCCCAGCGCAGGGCGGCCCTCGGGGTTCGCGCCGCTTTCGTGCCCATGGAACCGTGGGCCCAGCCCGGCCTCCTCCCTCCATAGGGGCCCTGCGGCCTGGCTGGCGCCCGTGGAATCTACGTCTCCACCCACCGGGTCCAGCAGCACGAAGAAGAAGTCATCGCCATCGTCGCCGCCGCCGCCGCCGCCGCCGCCGCCGCCGCCGCCGCCGCCGCCGCCGCCGCCGCCGCCGCCAGCGTGATCGGGCGTCGGCACCAACGGGCTAGGGCCCGGGCCCGGGGAGGCCGCGCGGGCCACCTCACGCTGCCGCCCCGGCCCGCCATCTTGGGGGCCCCGGAGCAGCAGGAGGCGGCGCGCGGGGGCCTGGCCGGCCCGCGGGTCAGGACCTCCGTGGATCCGGCCGCCGCCCCCGGGGCTGCCAGCGCCGCCGCCCTGTCGCGACCCGCGAGCCGGGAGCAGCCTCGGGATTTCCATCTCCGCGTCCATGAGGCTCCGCTGGAACCAGAATCGCGGAGGAGGTGCGACCCCGCCCCCTGCCGCGGGCCCGAACACGTTCCTGAAAGGAAAAAAAAAAAAATGTGCAATGCGCAGAAACTGGCCCTATCAGATATAAAAGCGTGTTTAACGCCACCGTGATTTAAATATTCTGGTACTGGGTCTCTAGAACAGAATAGAAAGCCCAGGGGCAGAGCCTTGTATACATAAATAAGTTCCACAGTTAATATTAGTAGGAAATCAAGGAGGTTTTCCCAGATACAGGGGAAATGGTGCTGGAATGAATACCTTAGCTATCTATCTGCTAAATGCAACATAAATCGGTACCTCACTACCGATTTATGTACCAAAATAAACACACCCCCAGCCCCTCCCAGTGCTAAACATGGTGGTTAGCACTTATCCTGTATTAAACATTGTTTACTGGATGGATGGCTGGATTAATGGATGACAGAAAATTCCTGAGAGAATACGCTATGTGTCAAGATTAAACAACCATAGTGCCACCAATTCCTACTGAAAAGGTTGTCTTTTAAAAAAATTTCCTGGAAAGCTTCCATATCCAGAACTGTCTTGAGCAATGTCTTTAGGAAAATTTGTCGCATAGTTAAATTTTTTGTCCTGCTGGTGCAGAGACTAGATTGAGTAAGAGGTGGGGCCGAAGCAGATTAGCACTGTTCAGCCTAGAAATGCAAAGCCTGGAGGATGAAACAATTTATATTGAAATCTGGAGAACCCAACCCACTCCTGGGTTCTCCCTATAAGGTACACAACCTAAACCAACTCTGCTCTTCCACCATTGGTTGCACCATGGTAAATTTTATGTCCAATCTCACAGCATGATGAGGACATTCTTCAGCTTACTCTAGATTCTCCAGCACACGGAGGTCTCTGGACAAGAGTACTAGTTAAATGTGATAAGGTTAAACCCTAAGTTACTGCAGTGGACTCTCCTGAGAACAAGGCACAGATGCCTTTTGCATGCCCAATAGCCCCAATGTGCCTGCTTGCATTTAAGTGTGGTGGCCTAGTCTCACTGTAATGTATTTGGCCTATGATGCCTAATGATCTTATTAATGTTGATGATGATCCTTCAATTTGTCTGTCATCAGTGAGTTGGGAATTGATATAAATACAGGGTGAATTAATCTGGCAAGAGAAAGGTTTAGAGTGATGACTAGATTATGGGATACCTATAGTTTAAGTAATCCCTTCTTTCCCCTCTTTTAATGATAATGGACACTTGCTGATCTCTTGATTAAAAGATCAAGTTTTTCATCCATAACAATTCAAGCCTCATCAAAATTTCTACATCACATATTTTTCTTTCTATTACATTTTTTGGAGGAAACATTTTTTTCAAATCTGAGGTATAGAGGAATGCATAAAATATATCTGCCAGGTTTAGATAATTTATAAAAGCAAACACCCGTGTAACCAGGACGAAGGTCAAGAAATAGACCATTGCCAGCCTTCCAGAATACATCCACCGTATTCCTCTCAATCACAAACCATACCCTCCCCTATAGATATAGTCGTTATCTTGACTTTGTGATAATCATTTCAGTGCTTTTTTTTTAATATGACTTTACAACTTTTGTATGCATCCCTAAACAATACAGTTTATATGAAGTTATATCAACAGAACCATGCTGCATGCTCCCTTTTATGGCCTGCCTCTTTCACTGTGTATCATATTTATTTGAGAGACTCATCATGTTGTTCCTAGTAGCTGTAGATCTTTTGTCTCCATTGTTGACTAGCATTCCAGTGCATGATTTTAGCAAAGTGATTATGATATGATTATTTCATTCTACACTGGATGAACACTGGGTTCATCCAGGGTTGTTTTTAGCTTTTTATTATGAACAATGGTACAATGAACATTCTTGGACATTTTTCATGGGACTCATGTTTAAAAGTCTCTTGGGTATACATGCAAGAACAGAATCACTGGCCCACAGAGTATGCGTATCTTCAGCTTTTCTACACGATGCCAAATTGTTTTCTATAGTGGTTGTACCAATTTACAATCCCACCAGTAACACAGAGAGTTCCTGCTCCTGCACATCTTCATCTACACCAAGTATTGCCAGAATTTAATTTACTGTTTTTTACCACTACTAAGTTTGGGCACATTCTCATGTTTATGAACCTCTTGGATTTTCTCTTCTGTGAAAAGCCTGTTCATGTTCAACTCTTTCACCATTTTTCTATTCTATTTTCCATCTTGTCTTTACTGATCCAATGAGTTTTTTATGTGTTTTAAATACCAGTCCATTGGTGGTTATATGTGTGGCCAAAATAGTCCTTTGCTTTGTTGTTTGTATTTTCTCTTGCTTTATGCCGTGCTTTGTGAACAAATCTTAGTTATAACATACTTAATTATAACATAGTCAAATTTATCATTCTTTTCCTTGTGGTTAGTGCTTTTCTGTTTCAAGAAATCTGTCCCTGCCCTGGGGCAATGAAAATATTCTCTATATTTCCTTCTGAAATATTTGTGGTTTTGCCTTTCACAGTTAGGTCATAATCCACCTACAAGTGATGTTTGTGTATAGTGTTCAGTAGGGTTTCATTTTTTTTCTTCATGTGGATATCTGATTGTCTCAGTGAACCACTTATTGAAAAGTCTGCCCTTTTACTCTTGATTTGCAGTGCCACATGTGTCATAAATCACGCATCTACCTATGTATGGGCTAGTTTGTTTACTCTCTATTAAGTACCATGGCTCTATTTATCTGTCCATTTTAAATACCACATATCAATATTAATTACTACAGATCTATAAACAATTCTGATCTTTGGATAAGGCCACTCAATTCTGCCTTGTTCTTCAAGAATGTCTAGGTTATTTTTGGCCTGTCTCAACTCCACTTATATTATCAATTCATCAGAAAAGTTTCAACCAAAATCTTGTTTGAGGTTCTAATTAAGATTGCGTTGAACTTTTAGATTTGACTCCTTGTCAATAATATGGAATGTTATTGAATAGATATGGTCTATCTCTCCTTTTAATAAGAACTTCCTTAATGTGTCCCAATAATACTTCATATTTTTCCTATAAGAGGACATTTTATCCTAGGTACTTCATATTTTGCAAATACTGCCTTTGAAATGTTCATTTTGTAAATTTGTTGCTGGTAAATAGAATACAATTGGCTTCTGTATATTGATATTTTATCCTACAAACAGCTATCTAAACTCTTTTATTGATTCTACCAATTTGAAAATACCTGTAGAATATAGTGTACACAATCATGTCATCTGCAAACAATGCCAGTCTTACTTCTTCCTTTCCGAGCATTTTATTCCTTCTTTTTCCCCTTACTACTCTTTCTGGGTGTTAGTGGACATTCTTACTTGATGCAGCTCTCAAAAGAAGGCTTTCAGTAATTCCAGGAATGATATTTGCTGTAGGTGTTGTGTTCTGTAGCAATCTGGATCCAATCAGGATATGGAAAGTACACAGTGGACAGGGGAATTTTAACATAAAGTGAAGCATAATGTTTAACATAAAGAATTATTAAACTATGACAAATGTAGAATATATAAGATATAGGAAAACTCTATATGGTATCCTGGGCCTGAGGGAGCATACCCAAGGAAAGACAAACTTGGAATGCAGGTCCCTCCCCAAGACTGGAGGTCACACCTCATTGGAGAAGGTGTAGGAGAACCTACTGGATGGCAGAGAAGTTTTCTGGTTTGCCAGCGCCAGAGCAGGTCTGCAAAACCACAGCTGGTCTACAGTTGCAAGGTAAGCAGGAAGGTACCCTCTGGAGCACATCAGTGTGGACAAGCCACTGCTGGTGGCCAGCATGTAGACGTGTAGTAGGAGCAAGGGTCCTGGTGGGGTTGGAGGCCTGGGGCTAACAATGTCCTATACATAGGATCCGGAGGGCCTTGGTGTTGTAAGGGCTGCAGCCTTGGGAGAAGTACAGGAGGTAACGTTAGTGGTGAGGTGGGGTGGGTCGGGAGAGCAATCAATTAGAGGAAATCAGCGGGTAGGTGGCTGGCTTGGAGCACAGAATGTCCCTATGAAGAGGGCCACAGAAAGCCAATGACCAGGCTACACTCGATAGGACAGTTGTTCTGGGTACATGCTTGGGGCCGAGCACCTAGGATATCCTTACACCCACACTTCTGACAGCCAGAAGTCACAGGAGAGCCACTTTCTCCTTCAGTAACATTTTGATCACTTTGAAGGAGAGATGCTTAAGGTAATTCATCCATTATCAGAGAGAATATATTAAAGGGTGAATTTAGAACAGGGAGAACATTAACAACTGGCTTCATATCCTTTATCAGTTTAGGAGGGTCCCTTCTATTGTTACCTTGCATGAATGGTAGGTACCCTATCTATCATCATATTGTTTCTCTGGTGAATTAATGATTAAAGCAGCAGGACTGGCCACTTCCAGAGTTTTAATAGACTGCTTACAATTCTTGTTGGACCCACGGTTCCCTGGCCTGAAATGAGTTTTGCTGCAAAACCCAGGCTCTGGCACAAAAGGGTGTCATGGGAGTAGGGCAGAGAGCCTGTGAACTCCGCATTCTGGTCCTACCCAGGGCTTGTCTGCTCTACCTGCAAGGAGAGCCTTGGTGTGTGGTGAGATTGCCTCTTTCACCATGAGTGTGCATATCACATGTTCTCCTCAGGAATCTTCCACCATGAGTGTGAATATCACATGATCTCCTCAGGAATAGACTAGTTTATACCTGAAATGTTGCTCTACTCTCTTGGTAGCTGTACCTACCAAGATGAATATGCTTGGATTCCATTTAAAGCCATGCTTATCAGAGCCCTGTCCATGGAGGAGCAGGGCAAAAGATTCCTGTGTTAGTCTTACAAAGTGTACGTGTTTACCAGTGGTGGCAATTTGAGTGCTTTAATTGCACTTTTCTCGATGGCCTTTAGACTCCAAAATGGACAAAAATTGATGGGGGAAAATGGCACATAATTTTGCCATTCCTAAGTGACAAATGATCTATTCTTCAGTGGTTGGACTGGCATCTTATACTGGGAAGGAGAGACAATTTAATTTTTTTAAAACTTTTTCCTTCAGTGTGTCCATATTCAATAGATAGAATAAGATACCACTAAATCCAGAGGAAAAATACTTTTTTTAATAATTATTATTTTTTCTAATAATAGTTGCTCATCCTTGGAATCTTGTACTCTCTTCCTAGTACTTCCAATGTATAAAGCATATTCACTTCTGTTCAGAAGCCACACAAGACAAATTAACCCACAGCCTTCTGTTCTCACGCAGGACTGGGCTGGCCTCCTATCCCCGGCACCCTGAGATCTTGAACAGGAGGACCTGAATATGAACAGCAAGTTTATCCTTTAAATGCTGGTTGGACCTGCTGCCCGGGCTCTCTTAACTGCCACCCTGACAATGATGAGACACAAATGTGAAATCTGAAACCTGCTCACTAACAAGAGGAGCAGCTCTCTAGGCCTGCCACTTGGGAAGCTGTCACCACCAGGCATCCAAGCAGGCAGTCTCACTTCGTAGAAATCACTGAGAACCAGGTTTTGTGGAGATAACACACCTCTAGTCTGTCGTTTCTGAAGGTGGGCTGTGTAGCTGCAGCTGCTGTGTCTCTCCCTGCAGGAGGAAGTTGAACTTGGGAGCTCCCCACGAGGCATAGGCTGGGAGGGACCCATCAAGGCTCACATCTTCCCACTGACAACCAGAATGACCCCACTCCTGAACCCCAGCAAAAGAGTAAGAGTCCCTCTGCTGTGTAACCGCTCAAGGATACATTCTTATTCGCTTTGTCCCTCGCTTCAACCTGCTGTGCTCTGGCTGAGGATGCAGAGCAAGAGCTGAGTTTTAGTAGTTCCTGAAAATTCACGTAGTTGTTTCTCCCTGGTTCAACTGAGAGAAGAGAGGACGGTGCCAGGGTACACCCTGTCTTTACTCCTGGGGGCCAGCTCTGCTTTGGGCGAACTTGACAACTGCTTAACCACAGAAACCTTCCCCATGCCCTGCATCTGTTCTCAGAATATAATACAGTTTCTGAGGATGCCCAGGCTTCCTTACATTAAGCTCCAGTTTCCCCTCAAGAATTGTATGGGTGAGAGAGTTTTTATTCACTCTCCCTTTCTTCTTACTACAAACACCCCAAACCACACTCAGGGATTGCATGGCCACTCCAAGACTTCACCCAGGTCCCGATTCTCTGCCATCTGCAAGCTTGGCGCATTCTGACTGGCTCAGAGGAATTTAATCTCAAGAAAAGTACTCATGGGGGCAATCCTCTCCCTAGAGAGGATCTCTCTGGGACCAGAAAATGAACCAGGGACTGATGGCCTGAGTGCTCCTCTGGAAAAATTTTCACTGTCTGCCAACAGAGGACATCGCTGAGAGGGACTGTCCTAGTTATCTGCTCAGCAGGGAACATTGAGGACCTGACCCTCTGTCTTCCTTATCTGTTGGAAGTTTAACCCTCTTCATATCCTGACGATGGTTTAGCTTCTCAGAACGATACATGCTATATTTCACTCGTGAACTGGTGACGATGGGAAGAAAAAAAAATGATATCGCCATCTATCCACATTTATTTTCAACTTCTGTTCATTTCACTGTTGTCCTCACCTCCCTCATCCCTCTTTTAGGAGTTTGCTCCCCAGGGCCCCACACCACAGTTAGACAGCCTCACATGGGTCTGGGCTTTGGATTTGAGTTCTCTGTGAGGTAAAGTTTGGACTCAGGCTCAGCACAGAGGGCAGGGCCTAGAGTGAAAAGAGGTTCACAAGCCAGATTGCTACTTTGGTCAAAAGAAATCTTTTCCTTGTAGCCTGCTCAGCAGGAGGGTCACTGGTTTTCATATCATTTATCCCGCACATGCAGACATAACATGCTTGCTTCAAGGCCCAGTGGACTCATATAGTGAATCTCCAGAGTAATGTATGACAATTTTACTGAGACTAGAGCTGCCACTGACCATCTTTGACACAACAGGGAGCAAACCTGTACTTACCATATACAGGTGTACCTTGGAGTTATTGCAGGTTCTGTTCCAGACTACCACAATAAAGCAAATATTAATAAAGTGAGTCACACGAATTTGTTGGTTTCCCAGTGCTTATAAAAGTTATGTTTACGCTATACTGTAGTCTATTACGTGTGCAATAGCATTATGCCTTCAAAAATATACATACCTTAAATAAAAAATACTTTATTGCTAAAAAATGCTAAAATAAATGTTTTCTTCCTCCTAGCATCTCCCAGGCTCTCCATGCCCAGGCTGAGGATTGTTCCCAACCACTGGCTGCATTTTGTCTCAGCAACTTTTGCACATGACTTACCTTTCCAAGAAAGAAGCACTTCCCCAAGTCTACTCTGGGCTGGTATGCAACCTTAGAGTGGGGTCTCAAGGGTTGAAGAGGTATTGGGAAAAAGAGCTGAGGACAGAAATTGGTTGAAATTTTCTGGTAACAGAACCCAGTTAGTGTGTTTGAGTAGTTGACTTATCAAGTGATATTTGCAATAACTGCTCATCGCTTTTACATTTTCCCAAAAGCAGGTTCCTAGTCCAGAGTGTTCCTTAAATATCAGATTTCTGACCCATAATTGTGCCTACAAGTGGTTCACATCAGAATCGGACAGGCTCCTGGACCATCAAACTGAAAATCAGGACCGTACTTGAGATGCACATTGCTAATACTGAAGAAAAAAAGTGTATTTATAGTGTATTTATTTATTTATATTTGTAAAATATGACTGAGAATGCAAAATAACAACATCACATTAATATAAATAGAAAAAATCTTGACTATTTTGATTTTTTATTCACTTTAGAGGAAAGCTAATTGGCTAATAAGTTGACAAGTGCTTTGCAGGCCTTAAATTATTTGAAGGTTCTTTGACTCCAAACATGTTTTTACATTCCTTAAAGTTTACTTTTAACTTTATTTTTTTAATTTTTAACTTTATTTCAAATCTCTAAGGGATTTGAGGAAATATGGCAGAGTAAAAGGACCTTGAGCTCACCTCGTCTCATTAGAACACCAAAATCACAACTAACTGCTGACCAACCACCAATAAAAAGACTGGCACCTACCAAAAATTATCTTCTACAACAAAAGACATAAAGAAGATACCCAATGGACTGGTAGGAGGGGAGCAGTCGCAATATAATCAAATACCAAACACCCCAGGTAGGTGACCCACAAATAGGAAAATGATTATATCACAGAAATTCTCTCAGTCTCCCCAGCCTGGGGGTCTGGCATCAAGAAGAGGAGCTCCCAGAGCATTTGACTTTGAAGGCCAGTATTGCTTCATTGCAGGACCTCCTTAGGAATGGGAGAAACAGAGACTCCACTCTTGGAGGGTGCACACAAGGTCTCATGTGCACTGGGACTCAGGGCAAATGCAGTGACTTCATAGGGTCCTGGCCCAGACCTACCTACTGGTCTTGAGGGGCTCCTGGGGAGGCAGTGGGTGGCTGTGGTTCTCTCTAGGGTCGTAAAAGCTGGTGGTGGAAGTATTAGGGAGTGTTCATCTACTTGAACTCTTGCTGGAGGCAGACATCTTGCTTGGGTAATTAGTACCTAGACCTGGCCCCACCCAATAGCCTGAAAGTGCCACTGCTGGGACTCCTCAGGCCAAACAACTGACAGGACAGGAACACAACACAACCCATCAGAAGACAGGCTGCCGAAGGACTTCCTGAGCCTACAGCCACCTTTAGACACACCCCTTAACAAAACCCTGCACACCAGAAGGCCAAGAACCAACTCCACCCACCTGTGTGCAGGCACTGGACCCTTCCACCAAGAAACCTGCACAAGCCACCAGACACACTTCACCCACCAAGGGGCAGACACCAGAAGCACGAAAACTATGTTCCAGCAGCCTGAAGATCCAAGGACACAAATACAGGTCAGAACCTAACCTCAGGCCATCTGGTCCCTGGCCCTTGGGTGACAAGGGGGCAGTGTACTGCTGGGACACATAGGACATCCCCTATATAGGACCACTTCACCAATGTCAAGAAACATAACTAATCTTCCACTTACATAAAAATACAAATAGAAATTTAGACAAAATGAGACAGCAGATGAAGATGTTCAAGATGGAAGAGCAAGATAAAACCCCAGAAGAACAGCCAAGTGACATGGAGATAGGCAATCTACTGGAGAAACAGTCCAGAGTAATGATCATAATGATGATCCAAGAACTTGGGAAAAGAATGGATGCACAGAGAGAGAAGTTACAAGAAGTTTTCAACAAAGAGTTACAAAATATAAAGAATAAGCAAACAAAATTGATGAACACAATAAGTAAAATGAAAAATACACCAGAAGGAATCAATAGCAGTATAAACGAGGCAGAAGAACAGATAAGTGAGCTGGAAGACAGAGTGGTGGAAATCACTGCCGCAACACAGAATAAATGAGAAAAGGATGATGAGAAATGAGAACAGTTTAAGAGACCTCTGGAACAATGTCAAATCCTCCACCATTTGCATTATAGGGGTCCCAGGAAGAGAAGAGATAGAGAAAGGTCCTGAGAAAACGTATTTGAAATGATCATAGATGAAAACTTCCATAACATGGGAAAGGAAATAGTCACCCAAGTCCAGGAAGCACAGAGAGTCCCAGGCAGCATTAACCCAAGGAGTAAAACACCGAGACATAAAGTAATCAAATTGAAAAAATTAAAGACAAAGAGAAAATATTAAAAGCAGCAAGGGAAAAGCAACGAATAATATACAATGGAATCCCCATAACGTTATCAGCTGATTTTTCAGCAGTAAGTCTGCAGGCCAGAAGAGGGTGGCACAATATATTTAAAGTGATAAAAAGAAAAAACCTACAACCAAGAAATATAGATAAAAGTAACAGGATAGAAAGCCCAGAAATACACCCACACACCTGTGGTCAATTAATCTATGACAAAGGAGGCAAGGATATACAGTGGAGAAGACAGTCTCTTCAATAAGTGGTACTGGGAAAACTGGACCGCTACAAGTAAAAGAATGAAATTAGAACATCTTCTAACACCACACACAAAAATGAAGTCAAAATGGATTAATGACCTAAATGTAAGACCAGATACTATAAAACTCCTGGAAGAAAACATAGTCAGAACACTCTTTGACATAAATCACAGTGATATCTTTTTGGATCCATCTCCTTGAGTAATGGAAATAAAAATAAACAAATGGGACCTAATTAAACTTAAAAGCTTCTTGCACAGCAAAGGAAACCATAAACAAAATGAAAAGACAACCTACAGAATGAGAGAAAATATTTGCAAATGATATGACTGGCAAGGGATTAATCTCCAAAATATAAAAACAGCGCATGCAGATCAATACCAAAAAATAATAATAATAACAAAAAATGGGCAGAAGACCTAAATCGGCATTCCTCCAAAGAAGACATACAGATGGCCAAGAGACAAAAAACAGGTACTCAATATCACTAATTATTAGATAAATGCAAATCAAAACTACAATGAGGTATCACCTCACACTAGTTAAAATGGCCATCATGAAAAATTCTACAAAGAATAAATGCTGTAGAGGGTGTTCAGAAAAAGGAACCTTACTGCACTGTTGGTGGGAATGTAAATTGATACAGCCACTATGGAGAACAGTATGTAAGTGCCTTAAAAATTCTAAAAATAGAGTTACCATATGATCCTGCAATCCCACTCCTGGGCATATATCCAGAGAAAACCATAATTCGAAAAGTATCATGTGCCCCAATGTTCATTGCAGCATTATTTACCATAGCCAAGACATGGAAGCAACCCAAATGTCCATCAACAGGTGAATGGATAAAGAAGATGTGGTACATATATATGATGGACTATTACTCAGCCATATAAAAGAACGAAATAATGCCATTTGCAGCAACATGGATGACCCAGAGATAATGATACTGAGTGAAGTAAGCCAGACAAAGACAAATATCATTTGATATCACTTATATGTTGAATCTACAAAAAAAATGATACAAATGTACTTATGTACAAAACAGAAATAGACCCACAGACACAGAAAACAAACTTATGGTTACCAAAGAGGAAAGGGGCGAGGGACAAATTAGGGGTTTGGCATTAACATATTCTATATGTAACACTGCTATATATGAAATAACCAACAAGATCCTACTGTGTAGCACAGGGAACTATACTCAATATTTTGTAATAACCTATAAGGGAAAATAATCTGAATAATATATATACATATATACATATATATATATATAACTGAATCACTTTTCTATACACCTGAAACTAACACAACTTTGTAAATCAACTATGCTTCAAATTTAAAAATTAAATAAATGAATACATATATAAATAAATAAAATAAAGACAATCCATACGTAAATTTTCATGAAGCCCTAACCACAATCATAAGAGTGACCATGTCGATCACCTCCAAAAGTTTTTTTATACCCCTTTTTATTGCTTTCCTCTCTACACCTCCCCATCCCTACACCTAGGCAACCACTGATCTGCTTTCTCTCACTATAAAGTAGTTTGAATTTTATTGAACTTTATATAAATAGAATCATACACAATACACTCGTTTTGTCTTTTTTAACTCAGCATAATTATTTTGAGATTTTTTTTCATGCTGTTATTTAAAGCAATGAACGTTTATTTTCTTGTTGTGTAGTGTTTCTTTGTATGGCTATTTGGGATGTTTTCAGTTCTTAACTATTACACATAAAACTGCTATTAATATTGATGTACAAGCCTTTGTGTCAAACTATGCTTTCATGTCTCTTAGTTAAAATCTTAAGAGTAGCAATATGGTAAGTATATGTTTAACGTTAAAAGAAACTGCCCAACTGTTTCCAAATGTCTGTAACCAAATGTACTCCCATCACATGTTCAGGAAGCCTTCATATGGTCAGTCTTTAAATATGTTTTAACGTTTATTTTTATTTATTTTTTTTTGTGGTACGCGGGCCTCTCACTCTTGTGGCCTCTCCCACTGCAGAGCACAGGCTCCAGACGCACAGGCTCAGCAGCCATAGCTCATGGGCCCAGCGGCTCCGCGGCATGTGGCACCTTCCAGACCGGGGCACGAACCCGTGTCCCCTGCATCGGCAGGTGGACTCTCAATCACTGTACCACCAGGGAAGCCCAACGTTTATTTTTAATTGAAGTATAGCAGATTTAAATATTATATTAGTTTCAGGTATACAGTACAGTAATTCAGTATTTTGCAGATTATACTCCGTTATAGGTAATTAGAAGATAATGGCTATAATTCCTTGTGCTATATAGTGTATCCTTCTTGCTTATCAATTTTATATTATACATTTTAGTTTATATCTGTAATCCCGTGCTTGTGATTTGTCCCTCCCACCTCCACTCGCCCCTTGGATGACCACAAGTTTGTTTTCTATATCTGTGAGTCTGTTTCTGTTTTGCATATACATTCACTTGTGTTATTTTTTAGATTCCACATGTAAGTGATACATACAGTTTTTGCTTTACTTTGACTTATTTCAGTAAGCGTAATCTCTAATTCCATCCAGGTTGATGCAAATCACAGAATTTCATTCTATTTTTATGGTTGAATAATATTCCATTGTGTGTATGTGTGTGTGTGTATATATCAACAGATGTTTGGATTAAGAAATGTAGTATATATATATATATATATATATCACATTATATACTTTTTTTTTCGGTACACGGGTCTCTCACTGCTGTGGCCTCTCCCATTGCAGAGCACAGGCTCTGGATGCACAGGCTCAGCGGCCATGGCTCACGGGCCTAGCTGCTCCGTGGTATGTGGGATCTTCCCAGACCGGAGCACAAACCTGTGTCCCCTGCATCGGCAGGCAGACTCTCAACCACTGTGCCACCGTGGAAGCCCACATATATATTTAATATATATATGCCACATCATATGTATATATAATATATCTACCACATTATATATATATATATATATATATACATATATATACACCACATTTCTTAATCCCAACGTCTGTTAATAGGCACTTGGACTGTTTCCAGTCTTGGCTATTTTAAATAGTGCTGTTATGAACACTGGGGGTCATGTAACTTTTCAAAGTAGTGTTTTCATTTTTTCAAAGTATGTACACAGCAGTGGAATTGTTGGATCATATGGTAGTTCTATTTTTAGCTTTTTGAGGAACCTCCATACTGTTTTCCATAGTGTCTGCATCAGTTTACATTACCACCAACAGTGTGCAAGTATGTTTTTTTCTCCACATCCTCTCCAACATTTGCTATTTGTAGACATTTTGATGATAGCCATTCTGAAAGGTGTGAGATGATATCTTATTTGTTGTTTTGATTTGCATTTATCTAATCATTAGTGATACTGAGCATCTTTTCATGTGCCTCCTAACCATCTGTACAACTTACTGGAAAAATGTCTACTCAGGTCTTTTCCCCATTGTTTTATCATTTTTGTTTTGTTTTGTTTTTTGTTTTTTACATTTAGTTGTAGGAGCTATTTGTATATTTTGGATATTAACCACTTGTTGGTCACATCATTTGCAAACATTTTCTCCCAGTCTGTAGGTTTTCTTTTTGTTTTGTCAATGGGTTCTTTTGATGTACAAAAGTTTTTAATTTTAATTAGATCTGGCATGTTTAGTTTTGCTTTTGTTTCTTGGTTGGCAGTGTTTTTTTTTCTTTCTTTCAGCACTTTGAATATATCACCACACTCTTGGCTTGCAAGATTTCTGCTGAGAAGTATACTTATAGCTTATGGGGTTATCTATATGCAAACATTTTTTTCTTGCTGCTTTTACAATTCTTTTTATGTTACGCAGTTTTAGTATAGTTTGTCCTGGAAAATATTGTTTTGGGTTGAAATTTTCAGAGGACCTATTAGCTGCATGAACTTGGATAGCCACATCTTTCCCTAGATTTAGGAAGGTCTTAGCCATTTTATTTTTAAATAAGCTTTCTGTCCCTTTCCCCCTCTCTTCTCCTTCTGGGACTCCAATAATGAGCAGATTGTTCCTTTTTATGGTATCCCATAATTCACATAAGTTTTCTTTACTCTTTTCATTCTTTTTTTTTTCTTTTTGCTCCTAAGACTGGGTAATTCCAGTGACCCATCTGCTACTGCACTAATTCTTTTCCCTCATTGATTGAGTCTGCTCTTGAAGTTCTCTATTGAATTCTTCAGTCATTTTATTCTTCAACTTTAGTATTTAACTATTTTTAATGTTTTACTATTTCTTTGTTGAACACTCATTTTGTTCATGCATTGTTTTTCTAATTTTATTTAATCGCCAGTGCTTTCTGGTAATTAACTGAATTTTTAAAAGATGATTATTATGAATTCTTTTTCTTACAGTTCATAGATCTCCATTTCTTTAAGACTTAGTCATTGGAGTTTTACTATTTTCCTTTGGTGTTGTCATGTTTCATTGATTATCCATGATCTGTTTGGCCCTTTGTAGATATCTGCACACTTGAGTAAGTAGGCACCTCTTCCAGTCTTTACACACTGGTTTGGCAGGCAAAGCCCTTCACCAGTCAGCCTGTCCAGAAATCCTGAGACGGCCACCTAATGGTGTCTTCAAGCAAAAATACTGCCAGTCTTTTGATGGGGAGGCCTGGTGCTTGGGCACATGAGGATCAACCTGCTGTTTGTGTCCACAGGGTTGGGCCTGTAGCCTTGGTTCACTGGAGGTGAGCCTGGCACTTGGTCTGCATTAATGAGCCTAGGACTTGGTTCTGCATGGGCAGACCTGGATCCTGAGTCTACAGAGGCCAACCCAGTGCCAGGGACCACTGGAGTGGGCCTGGCATCTGGTTCTTAAATCTTAAAGGGCCAGTCTGTTTGTGGGATGGGACAGGAGCCTGTTTTGGCAGGAGCAGGCCTGGAGGCTGGGCCTATAGGAGTTGGTGGTAAGGTGAGCCTGGAGGCTGGAGCTACAGAAGTTAACTTGTAACCTGGGGCCTCAGGGGACAGCCTAGAAGTTGGATCTGTTGAGACTGGTCTGATGCCATGGCAGGTTGAGAACCTGGTTATTCGGGATCTAGACTCAAGTCTGGGGCCTTGGAAGCTAGCTTAATGCTGGGGCATGATGGGAGCCTGGTTCCATGGGAGCTAGTCTGGAGTCTAGGTCCTCAGGGGCCAGCTTCAAACTGGAGTGTACTAGGGTCCCAGGGTTGCCTGGTACTGAAATAGGTCAAAAGATTGGGTCTGTGGTAGACATCCTGTTGCTGGACTCAGCTAGGAGCCTGGATTCAAGGGTTTCCACCTGGAGTCTACTGCCATAAGAGTACCTAATGGCCATGGGAGCGGACTGGAAATAGGTTGAACCAAAATCCTGGGTTCTTGAGGGCCTTCTTTGAGCCTGGTACCATGGAAACTGCCCAGGGCTGTAAGAGCCAGCAAGCATCATGGTGGTTCCAGAGCCTGGGGCTGTGGGAATCCACTGAGAGACTGGTCCCACAGGAGTTTCCTGGCACCATGAGAGCCACCTGGAGCTGTACGAGATGTCTGGGACTGCCAGTGTCAGCAGGTACCAAACTAAGATGAGAGGCTGCGTTCATAGAGCCTACCCAGAGCTAGGTGCTGCAGTAGCCAGGTAGGGCCATGGAACTGCTTAAAGCTGCTGAAGCCAGAGGGTGCTGAGGTGAGCTAGGAACCTTGTTTAACAGGAACCCACAGGGAGCTACCTAGGATTGCAGGAGTTAACAAAGTGTTCTGGCAGATGGGCTCTGTCATCCATGGTGAAGCTGTGTGCTCACTTCCCTCTCCTCCCATAGAGAAGGTGTCTCTGCACTGGATTGCCTGGGCTTGAGGGAGAGGTAAAGGGGGACAGTGGATCTATATTTCTTACTCTCTTCTATGCATCTTTTATTTTCTTATTTCTGTGCCTCACCCAGGTACTGTAACCTGTCGAGTCTTTTAAAGGTATTTTTATTCATGGATAGTTGTTCAAATTGATGTTTCTTGGAAGGGGGAAAAGAGAGCTAGAAATTCCTATGTCACCATTTTGCTCTAATGTGCAAATTTAAAATATCAGCCATGTTTTGCTAACATGATGCTTCTATCCTGGTTGCCCCTCCCCAGGAGTATCCATTTTCTTATTATTTGAATGGACTTCCTCAATAAGTAAGTAAGTTCATGGAGCAAAATTAAGGCTTTTATACTACTGATGAGCACTTCCTTGGGAACCAGTTAACCTTCCTCTACTAATACTGGTGATGAATACACCACAGTACCAGCTAAGGCAAGGCACTAAAAATGTACAGTCTGTCATAGGAGACTTAGATAGAGAATGAGTACTGATTCCCACCATCTCACCTTTCAATTACCCTATACGGCCTGTGCTAAAAGTCACCAATAATAAGTGAAACCTAACTACAGACTATAGAGACTCCAGTAATGCTCTTTCCTTTGTTAGAGCAACTTTATCAGATATTGTTGCCTTAATGGATGCCATTAAAAACAACAAAAAAATTATTAAATGCAGGGCATCTATGGCCTCTTGAATTTGGAGTTATAAACTTAGCTAGCATATGCTATTCTGTAAAATGTGTAGGTTATTCAACCACACATTGTCTTCACCTTTGAGCATCAATAATACTCCTTTACCCAATTGCTTTTTAGATACTTCAATAGCCTTCCGATTGCACATGGGCTTTGTGGACAGACAAAGACAGATGCCCTGCAGTTTCATCAGAAACTAGGTTTTGGAATTATGTCAGTGACCTCCTCCTTATTAGACCTGACCAAGAATATTTCAGAGGCTATCACTAATGTGTTGGAGAGCCCTGAGATGGTATCTTAAGAATATGTAGATTACATAAAGCTGTTCAAAATTTTGATATAGGAAGATTTTGAACTCACTGCCTTCCATGTACATACCAAATCTACAGATACACATGGAACAATTCCTTCTGAGAAAGAGCTGAAAAGTAACTGAGCGGCTCCTTCACATGAGCAAATGAGAAAAGGGCCACATTGAGATGGGTAGGGGAGGCTGGGTGTCTTCTTGCCATAAACCTCATCCCCAGTGTAGCAATTCCCAATTAGGAGGGAATTCACAAACCCTAAGCATCTCCGAAGAATGAAGGGTTGTGTCCCACATCCGACACCCCAAATGTTAAGATCTGCACCTGAAGGACAAGCACCCAAAACATTTGACTTTGAAAAGCAATGAGGTTCCTGTCCAAGAGACCCAGAGAGTTGTAAGGAACTGGAAAACAGCTCTTAAAAAGCTTGCATGTAGACTAAATTACCCCAGGCCCCAAAACTGAAGCAAACTTTTGAAAAGATCCCTGACTTTATGTGAAGATATTTATTCGCTAGTATTAAATCATCACCTGGAAGGGTAGGGGCTGTAGGGATACTCTCTGAGGATGGAGGTGATGGCAGACACAATTTTTTCTGCCCTCCCTATGCCTTCCAACAACTTTCTTTAACTCTAGATTTTTCCACCCTGAGTGGGTGACATCTTCACACTCTCCTTTTGCCGTGCTTCACGTTGCCAGTATCTCCCAGAAGAAAGGTTTTACACACATCTGCTGCTTTGGTTTTTAATGACTGGTGCCCTGGTTTTTGTGACTGCTACCCAAGGGACACCCCTTTAATGTCTGGCTTGTGTTCCTGTGTCCCACAGTACTGTAACAATTGAAGAGACCGTTCATGTCATGTTACCACACCCAGGGTGCTACACAGACAAAAGACTGAAACACACCCCACAGTTTTTCTGTGACAGAGGTCTGTTTGCTTGTCCTGATGTTTTGGCCTGAGGGGCAGGCTTCAGAATTAGTGCAAATCTAGAGGCCTACAGATATGTTCTTTGGAAATGTTAGAGGACACTCTCTCTGCACTATACATATGCCTAACTATAACTCATTGGTACCTCCCAGAAAGGAGCTTATACACTCATCTGCAGCCACAGATGACACGTCCCGATCACGTGGTCTGATGGCCAGCAGGACTTGTGCATGTGGTCCCAGAGTACTATATATATTTTCATACTTTAAAAGTTGCTTCATGAGAGTCTAGCTTCCATAAAGCCTGAAACTAAGTTCTGACAGAAATCCCTCCCTTTGGGACTCTGACAGTCTTGGAACACCCTCAACAACTGAGATATATTAAAAACAAAATAGGCTACTTGGACAATCACCAAGGTTTGAAAGATAAAAAATAGTTGGGCAAGGTTGAATGATATATTTTATATCCTATACAAGGCCACCCTTCCAATACTGGGAGAAGTAGCTCTTTTACCTAACACATAGAAACAAACACAGAGAGTCAAGAAAAATGAGAAAACCTAGGGATATTTCCCAAAAAAAAAATGATAAAACCTCAGAAAAAAACTTAATGCCATAGAGGAAAGTAATTGTCTGATAAGAGTTTAAAGTAATGGTCATAAAAATGTTAATAGAACTTGAGAGAAGAATGGATGAACACAGGGAGAACTTCAAGAACAAGAAAGAAAATATAAGAAAGTACCAAATAGAAGTCATAGAGCTGGAGAATATAGTAACTGAACTGAAAAATATACAATACGGAGAAGACCTTCAAGATGGCGAAGAGTAAGAAGTGGAGATCACCTTCCTCCCCACAAATACATCAGAAATACATCTTCATGTGGAACAATTCCTACAGAACACCTACTGAACACTGGCAGAAGACCTCAGACTTCCCAAAAGGCAAGAAACTCCCCACATACCTGGGTAGGGCAAAAGAAGAAGGAAAAAACAAAGACAAAAGAATAGGAATGGGACTTGCACATCGGGGAGGGAGCTGTGAAGGAGGAAAAGTTTCCACACTCTAGGAAGCCCCTTCACTGGAGGAGGGGGTGCGGTGGTGGGGGAAGCTTTGGTGCCACGCAGGAGAGGACAGCAACAGGGATGCAGAGGGCAAAGTGGAGAGATTCCCGCACAAGAGGATCATGCCGACCAGCACTCACCAGCCCAAGAGGCTTGTCTGCTCATCCGCTGGGGCGGGTGTGGACTGTGGGCTGAGGCTCGGGCTTCAGAGTTCAGACCCCAGGGAGAGGACCAGGGTTGGTTGTGTGAACACAGCCTAAAGGGAGCTAGTGCGCCAAAGCTAGGTGGGAGGGAATCTGGGAAAATGTATGGAACTGCCAAAGAGGAAAGAGAACATTGTTTCAGGGTGCACGAGGTGAGGGGATTCAGAGCAACACCTAAAAGAGCTCCAGAGATGTGCACGAGCCTCAGCAATCAGCGCAGACACCAGAGACAGCCATGAAAAGCTAAGACTGCTGTTGCAGACACCAAGAAGCCTGTTTGCAAGCAAAGGTCACCGTCCACACCTCCATGCCCGAGAGCCTGTGCAGCCCACCACTGCCAGGGTCCTGTGATCCAGGGACAACTTCCACAGGAGAACACAGGGCATGCCTTCGGCTGGTGCAATGTCATGCCATCCTCTGCTGCCGCAGACAAACCCTTGCATTCCGTACCCCTCCCTCCCCTGACCTGATTGAGCCAGAGCCCCCTAATCAGCTGTTACTTTAACCCCGTCATGTCTGAATGAAGAACAGATGCCCTCAGACAACCTACACGCAGAGGAGGGCCAAATCCAAAGCTGAACCCCAGGAACTGTGCAAACAAGGAAGGGAAAGGGAAATTTCTCCCAGCAGCCTCAGGAGTAGAAGATTAAATCTCCACAATCAACTTGATGTACCCCGTATCTGTGTAATACCTGAATAGGCAACGAATAATCCCAAAACCGAGGCAGTGGACTTTGGGAACAAATATATATATATATTTTCCTTTTTCTCTTTTTGTGAGTGTGTATGTGTATACTTCTTTGTGTGATTTTGCCTCTAGAGCTTGGCTTTTACCATTTGTCTTAGAGTTCTGTCTGTCCTTTTTGTTTTTGTTTTTGTTTTTTAGTGTAGATTTTAGTGCCTGTTGTCATTGCTGGATTTGGTTTTTGGTTTGGTAGCTCTCTTTTTTCTTTCTTTCTTTTTCTTTTTTTTTCTTTATTACTTTTGAGTTTTTTATATTTAATATATACTTTATTTTAATAACTTTATTTTATTTATCTATCTTTCTTTCTTTTTTTCCTCCCTTTTCTTCTGAGCCATGTGGTTGACCAGGTTTTGGTCTTCCTGCCAGGTGTCAGGCCTGTGCTTCTGAGGTGGGACAGCCGAGATCAGGACATTGGTCCACAAGAGAGTTCCTGGCTACACCTAATATCAAATG
Source organism: Lagenorhynchus albirostris (assembly GCF_949774975.1). NCBI lineage: Eukaryota > Metazoa > Chordata > Mammalia > Artiodactyla > Delphinidae > Lagenorhynchus > Lagenorhynchus albirostris. The sequence continues at coordinate 82,228,457 of NC_083116.1, read as the reverse complement.
GCAAAAGCTTCCCAGAGACCTCCATCTGAATGCTAAGACCAGGCTCCACTCAATGATGAGCAAGCACCAGGGCTGGACACCCTATGCCAAACAACAAGCAAGACAGGAGCACAACCCTACCCATTAGCAGAAAGGCTGCCTAAAGTCATAATAAGGCCCCAGACACCCAAAACACACCACTGGACATAGACCTGCCCACCAGGAAGAAAAAATCCAGCCTCAATCCACCAGAACACAGGCACTAGTCCCCTTCACCAGAAAGCCTACACAACCCACTGAACCAACCTGAGCCACTGGGGGCAGACAACAGTAACAACAGGAAATACAAACCTGCAGCCTGTGAAAAGGAGACTCCAAACACAGTAAATTCAGCAAAATGATAAGACAGTGAAATGCACATCACATGAAGGAGCAAGTTAGAAAAATACCAGACTAAATAAATGAAGAGGAAATAGGCAGTCTACCTAAAAAATATTTCAGAGAAATGATAGTAGAGATGATCCAAAATCATGGAAATAGAATAGAGAAAATACAAGAAACGTTTAACAAGGATCTAGAAGAACTAAAGAGCAAACAAACAATGATGAACAACACAATAAATGAAATTTAAAATTATCTAGAAGGAATCAATAGCAGAATAACTGAGGCAGAAGAACGGATAAGTAATCTGGACGATAAAAGAGTGGAAATAACGACTGCAGAACAGAATAAGGAAAAAGGAATGAAAAGAATTGAGGACAGTCTCAGAGACTTCTGAGACAACAATAAATGCATGAACATTCGAAATATAGGGGCCCAGAAGAAGAAGAGAAAAAGAAAGGAACAGAGAAAGTATTCGAAGAGATTATAGTTGAAAATGTCCCGGGGGTCCTTGAAGATGGCGGAAGAGTAACACACAGAGATCACCTTCCTCCTCACAGATACACGAGAAATACATCTACATGTGGAACAACTCCTGCAGAACACCTACTGAAGGTTGGCAGAAGACCTCAGACCTCCCAAAAGGCAAGAAACTCCCCACGTACCTGGGTAGGGCAAAAGAAAAAACAGAGACAAAAGTATAGGGACGGCACCTGCACCAGTGGGAGGGAGCTGTGAAGGAGGAAAAGTTTCCACACACTAGGAAGCCCCTTCGCGGGCAGAGACTGTGGGAGGCGGAGGGGGGAGCTTCGGAGCTGCGGAGGAGTGTACAGCAACAGGGGTTGCGGAGGGCAAAATGGGGAGATTCCCGCACAGAGGATTGGTGCTGACCGGCACTCACCAGCCTGAGAAGCTTGTCCGCTCACCCGCCAGGGTGGGCGGGGCTGCGAGCTGAGGCTCGGGTTTCGGTATGAGCGGAGGGAGAGGACTGGGGATGGCGGCTTGAACATAGCCTGAAGGGGTTACTTCACCACGGCTAGCCGGGAGGGAGTCCAGGGAAAAGTCTGCACCTGCCGAAGAGGCAAGAGACTTTTTCTTCCCTCTTTGTTTCCTGGAGCGTGAGGAGAGGGGTTTAAGAGCGCTGCTTAAAGGAACTCCAAAGACAGGTGCAGGCCACGGCTAAAAGCGCGGACCCCAGAGATGGGCAGGAGATGCTAAGGCTGCTGCTGCCACCACCAAGGGGCCTGTGTGCAAGCACAGGTCACTATCCACACCCCTCTTCCGCGGAGCCTGTGCCAGGTTCCCGGGATCCAGGGACAACTGCCAGGTTCCCGGGAACTGCCACTGCCAGGTTCCCGGGATCCAGGGACAACTTCCAGGGGAGAATGCATGGCGGGCCTCAGGCTGGTGCAACATCACGCCAGCCTCTGCCACCGCAGGCCCGCCCCGCACACAGTGCCCCTTCCTCCCCCCAGCCTGAGTGCGCCAGAGCCGCCAAATCAGCGGCTCCTTTAACCCCGTCCTGTCTGAGCAAAAAACAGACGCCCTCCAGCGACCTACATGCAGAGGCGGGGCCAAATCCAAAGCTGAGCCCCTATGAGCTGTGAGAACAAATAAGAGAAAGGGAAATCTCTCCCAGTAGCCTCAGAAACAGCGGATTAAAGCTCCACAATCAACTTGATGTACCCTGCATCTATGGAATATATGAATAGACAACGAATCATCCCAAATTGAGGAGCCATGTGGATGAAAGGCTCTTGGTGCTCCAGCCAGGAGTCAGGGCTTGGCCTCTGAGGTGGGAGAGCCAACTTTAGGACACTGGTCAACAAGAGACTCCCAGCTCCACATAATATCAAACGGTGAAAATCTCCCAGAGACCTCCATCTTAACACCAGCACCCAGCTTCACTCAACGACCAGCAAGCCACAGTGCTGGACAACCTATGCCAAACAACTAGCAAAACAGAAACACAGCCCAACCCATTAGCAGAGAGGCTGACTAAAATCATAATAAGGCCACAGACAACACAAAACACACCACCAGACGCGAACCTGCCCACTAGAGAGACAAGATCCAGCCTCATCCACCACAACACAGGCACTAGTCCCCTCCAGCAGGAAGCCTACACAACCCACTGAACCAACCTTAGCCACTGGATACAGACATCAAAAACAGCAGGAACTACAAACCTGCAGTCTGCAAAAAGGAGACCCCAAACACAGTAAGATAAGCAAAATGAGAAGACAGAAAAACACACAGCACATAAAGGAGCAAGATAAAAATGCACCAGACCTAACAAATGAAGAGGAAATAGGCAGTCTACCTGAAAAAGAATTCAGAATAATGATAATAAGGATGATCCAAAATCTTGGAAATAGAATGGACAAATTGCAAGAAACAGTTAACAAGGACCTAGAAGAAATAAAGATGAAACAAGCAACGATGAACAACACAATAAATGAAATTAAAAGTACTCTAGATGGGATCAATAGCAGAATAACTGAGGCAGAAAAACGGATAAGTAATCTGGAAGATAAACTAGTGGAAATAACTACTGCAGTGCAGAATAAAGAAAAAAGAATGAAAAGAACTGAGGACAGTCTCAGAGACCTCTGGGACAACATTAAACACACAAACATTAGAATTATAGGGGTTCTAGATGAAGAAGAGAAAAAAAAGGGACTGAGAAAATATTTGAAGAGATTATAGTTGAAAACTTCCCTAATATAGGAAAGGAAATAGTTAATCAAGTCCAGGAAGCACAGAGAGTCCCATACAGGATAAATCCAAGAAGAAATACGCCAAGACACATATTAATCAAACTGTCAAATATTAAATACAAAGAAAACATATTAAAAGTAGCAAGGGAAAAACAATGAATAACACACAAGGGAATCCCCATAACGTTAACAGCTGATCTCTCAGCAGAAATCCTACAAGCCAGAAGGGAGTGGCAGGAAACACTGAAAGTGATGAAGGAGAAAAACCTGCAACCAAGACTACTCTACCCAGCAAGGATCTCATTCAGAATTGATGGAGAAATTAAAACATTTACAGACAAGCAAAAGCTGAGAGGGTTCAGCACCACCAAACCAGCTTTACAACAAATGCTAAAGTATCTTCTCTAGGCAAGAAACACAAGAGAAGGAAAAGACCTATAATAACGAACCCAAAACAATTTAGAAAATGGGAATAGGAACATACATATCGATAATTACCTTAAATGTAAGTGCACTAAATGCTCCCACCAAAATACACAGATTGGCTGAATGGATACAAAAACAATACCTTTATATATGCTGTCGACAGGAGACACACTTCAGACCTAGAGAGACATACAGCCTGAAAGTAAGGGTATGGAAAAAGATATTCCATGCAAATGGAAACCAAAAGAAAGCTGGAGTAGCAATTCTCATATCAGACAAAATAGACTTTAAAACAAGGACTATTAGAAAAGAAGAACACTACATAATGATCAAGGGACCGATCCAAGAAGAAGATATAACAATTCTAAATATTTTTCACCCAACATAGGAGCACCACAATACATAACGCAAATACTAACAGCCATAAAAGGGGAAATCGACAGTAACACATTCATAGTAGGGGACTTTAGCACCCCACTTTCACCAATGGACAGATCATCCAAAATGAAAATAAATAAGGAAACACAAACTTTAACTGATACATTAAACAAGATGAACTTAATTGATGTTTATAGGACATTCCATCCAAAAACAACAGAATACACATTTTCTCAAGTGCTCATGGAACATTCTCCAGGATAGATCATACTTGGGCCACAAATCAAGCCTTGGTAAATTTAAGAAAATTGAAATTGTATCAAGTATCTTTTCCGACCACAACGCCATGAGACTACATATCAATTACAGGAAAAGATCTGTAAAAAATACAAACACATGGAGGCTAAACAATACACTACTTAATAATGAAGTGATCACTGAAGAAATCAAAGAGGAATTTAAAAAATACCTAGAGACAAATGCCAATGGAGACACAACGACCCAAAACGTATGGGATGCAGCAAAAGCAGTTCTCAGGGGGAAGTTTATAGCAGTACAAGCCCACCTTAAGAAGCAGGAAACATCTCGAATATGCAACCTAATCTTGCATCTCAAGCAATTAGAGAAAGAAGAAAAAAAAACCCCAAAGCTAGCAGAGGAAAGAAATCATGAAAATCAGATCAGAAATAAATAAAAAAGAAATGAAGGAAACAATAGCAAAGATCAATAAAACTAAAAGCTGGTTCTTTTAGAAGATAAACAAATTAGATAAACCGCTAGCCAGACTCATCAAGAAAGAAAGGGAGAAGACTCAAATTAATAAAATTAGAAATGAAAAAAAGGAGAACTAACAACTGACACTGCAGAAATAAAAAAGATCATGAGAGATTACTACAAGCAACTCTATGCCAAAAAAATGGACAACCTGGAAGAAATGGACAAATTCTTAGAAATGCACAACCTGCCAAGACTCAACCAGGAAGAAATAGAAAATATGAACAGACCAATCACAAGCACTGAAATTGAAACTGTGATTAAAACTCTTCCAACAAACAAAAGCCCAGGACCAGATGGCTTCACAGGCGAATTCTATCAAACATTTAGAGAAGAGCTAACACCTATCCTTCTCCAACTTTTCCAGAATATAGCAGAGGGAGGAACACTCCCAAATTCCTGCTACAAGGCCACCATCACCTTGATACCAAAACCAGGCAAGGATGTCACAAAGAAAGAAAACTACAAGCCAATATCACTGATGAACATAGATGCAAAAATCCTGAACAAAATACTAGGAAACAGAATCCAATAGCACATTAAAAGGGTCATACACCATGATCAAGAGGGGTTTATTCCAGGAATGCAAGGATTCTTCAATATATGCATATCATCTATCAATGTCATAAACCATATTAACAAATTGAAGGAGAAAAACCATATGATCATGTCAATAGATGCAGACAAAGCTTTTGACAAAATTGAACACCCATTTATGATAAAAACCCTGCAGAAAGTAGGCATAGCAGGACCTTTCCTCAACATAATAAAGGCCATATATGACAAGCCCACATCCAACATCATCCTCAATGGTGAAAAACTGAAAGCATTTCCACTAAGATCAGGAACAAGACAAGGTTGCCCACTCTCACCAGTCTTATTCAACATAATTTTGGAAGTTTTAGCCACAGCAATCAGAGAAGAAAAGGAAATAAAAGGAATCCAAATCGGAAAAGAAGAAGTAAAGCTGTCACTGTTTGCAGATGACATGATACTATACATAGAGAATCCTAAAGATGCTACCAGAAAACTACTAGAGCTAATCAATGAATTTGGTAAAGTAGCAGGATACAAAATTAATGAACAGAAATCTCTGGCATTCCTATATACTAATGATGAAAAATCTGAAAGTGAAATCAAGAAAACACTCCCATTTACCACTGCAACAAAAAGAATAAAATATCTATGAATAAACCTACCTAAGGAGACAAAAGACCTGTATGCAGAAAATTATGACACTGATGAAAAAAATTAAAGATGATACAAATAGATGGAGAGATATACCATGTTCTTGGATTGGAAGAATCAACATTGTGAAAATAACTCTACTACCCAAAGCAATCTATAGATTCAATGCAATCCCTATCAAACTACCACTGGCATTTTTCACAGAGGTAGAACAAAAAATTTCGCAATTTGTATGGAAACACAAAAGACCCCGAATAGCCAAAGCAATCTTGAGAACGAAAAAAGGAGCTGGAGGAATCAGGCTCCCTGACTTCAGACTATACTACAAAGCTACAGTAATCAAGACAGTATGATACTGGCACAAAAACAGAAAGATAGATCAATGGAACAGGATAGAAAGCCCAGAGATAAACCCACGCACATATGGACACCTTATCTTTGATAAAGGAGGCAGGAATGTACAGTGGAGAAAGGACAGCCTCTTCAATAAGTGGTGCTGGGAAAACTGGACAGGTACATGTTAAAGTATGAGATTAGATCACTCCTTAACACCATACACAAAAATAAGCTCAAAATGGATTAAAGACCTTAATGTAAGGCCAGAAACTATCAAACTATTACAGGAAAACATAAGCAAAACACTCTATGACATAAATCACAGCAAGATCCTTTCTGACCCACCTCCTAGAGTAATGGAAATAAAAACAAAAATAAACAGGTGGGACCTAATGAAACTTCAAAGCTTTTGCACAGCAAAGGAAACCATAAACAAGACCACAAGACAACCCTCAGAATGGGAGAAAATATTTGTAAATGAAGCAACCGACAAATGATTCATCTCCAATATTTACAAGCAGCTCATGCAGCTCAATAACAAGAAAACAACCCAATCCATAAATGGGCAGAAGACCTAAACAGACATTTCTCCAAAGAAGATATACAGACTGCCAACAAACACATGAAAGAATGCTCAACATCATTAATCATTAGAGAAATGCAAATCAAAACTACAATGAGATATCATCTCACACCAGTCAGAATGGCCATCATCAAAAAATCTACAAACAATAAATGCTGGAGAGGCTGTGTAGAAAAGGGAACACTCTTGCACTGCTGGTGGGAATGTGAATTGGTTCAGCCACTATGGAGAACAGTATGGAGGTTCCTTAAAAAGCTACATATAGAACTACCATATGACCCAGCAATCCCACTACTGGGCATATACCCTGAGAAAACCGAAATTCAAAAAGAGTCATGAACCAAAATGTTCATTGCAGCTCTATTTACAATAGCCCAGAGATGGAAAAAACCTAAGTGCCCATCATCGGATGAATGGATAAAGAAGATGTGGCACATATATACAATGGAATATTACTCAGCCATAAAAAGAAACGAAATTGAGCTATTTGTAATGAGGTGGATAGACCTAGAGTCCGTCATACAGAGTGAAGTAAGTCAGAAAGAAAAAGACAAATACCATATGCTAACACATATATATGGAATTTAAGAAAAAAATGTCATGAAGAACCTAGGGGTAAGACAGGAATAAAGACAGAGACCTACTGGAGGACATGGGGATAGCCTTGAGGATATGGGCATAGCCTTGAGGATATGGGGAGGGGTAAGGGTGAGCTGTGACAGGGCGAGAGGGAGTCATGGACATATACACACTAACAAACGTAAGGTAGATAGCTAGTGGGAAGCAGCTGCATGGCACAGGGATATCGGCTCGGTGCTTTGTGACTGCCTGGAGGGGTGGGATAGGGAGGGTGAGAGGGAGGGAGACGCATGAGGAAAGAGTTATGGGAACATATGTATATGTATGACTGATTCACTTTGTTATAAAGCAGAAACTAACACACCATTGTAAAGCAATTATACCTCAATAAAGATGTTAAAAAAAAAAAGAAAATGTCCCTAATATGGGAAAGTAAATAGTCAAGTCCAGGAAGCACAATGAACCCCATACAGTATAAATCTAAGGAGGAACATGCCAAGACACATATTAATCAAACTGTCAAAAATTAAATAGAAAAATTATTAAAAGCAGCAAGGGAAAAACAACAAATAACAAACAAGGGCATCCCCATAATGTTAACAGCTGATCATTCAGCAGAAACTCTGCAAGCCAGAGAGAGTGGCAGGACATACTTAAAGTGGTGAAAAGAAAACCTACAACCAAGATTACGCAGCAAGGAAATCATTCATATTCGATGGAGAAAATAAAATCTTTACATACAAGTAAAAGCTGAGAAAATTCAGCACCACCAAACCAGCTTTTCAGTAAATGCTAAGGGAACTTCCCTAGGCAGGAAACATAAGAGAAGGAGAAGACCTACATTAACAAACCCAAAACAATTAAGAACATGATACTAGGAACATACATAGTGATAATTACCTTAAATATAAATGGATTAAATGCTCCAACCAAAAACATAGACGGGCTGAATGGATACAAAAAAATATCCATATATATGCTATATACAAGAGACCTGCTTCAGACCTAAGGACACAGACAGACTGAAAGTGAGGGGATGGAAAAAGATATTCCATGCAAATGGAAATCAAAAGAAAACTGGACTAGCAATTCTCATATCAGACAAAATAGACTTTAAAAAAAGACTACTACAAAAGACAGAAAAGGACACTACATAATGATCAAGGGATCCATCGAAGGAGAAGACAAAACAATTGTAAATATTTCTGCACCCAAAATAGGAGCACCACAATATATAAGGCAAATGCTAACAGCCATAAAAGGGAAAATCGACCATAGCACAATAATAGTAGGGAACTTTAACACCCAACTTTCACCAATGGACAGCTATTCCAAAATTAAAATAAATAAAGAAACACAAGTTTTAAATAATACATTAAACAACATGGACTTAATTGATATTTATCAGACATTCCATCCAAAAACAACACAATACACCTCTTCTTAAGGGCTTATGGAACATTTTCCAGGGTAAGTCATATCTTGGGTCAAAAATCAAGCCTTGGTAAATTTAAGAAATTGAAAATGTATCAAGTACCTTTTCTGATCTCATTGCTGTCAGACTTGCTATCAATTACAGGAAAAAAATCTGTAAAAAGTACAAACACATGGAGGATAAACAATACACTATTAAATAACCAACAAATCATTGAGGAAATCAAAGAGGAAATCAAAAAATACCTGGAAACAAATGACAATGAAAACATGGTGACCCAAAACCTATGGGGTGCAGCAGTAGAAGTTCCAAGAGGGAAGTGTATAGCAATACAAGCCTACCTTAAGAAACAGGAAACATCTCGAATAAACAACCTAACCTTGCACCTAAAGCAATTAGAGAAAGAAGAACAAAAACCCCCCAAAGTTAGCAGAACAAAAGAAATCATAAATATCAGCTCAGAAATAAATGAAAAGAAATGAAGGAAACAATAGTAAATATCAATAAAATGAGAAGCTGGTTCTTTCAGAAGAAGAACAAAATTGATAAATCATTAGCCAGACTCATCAAGAAAACATGGGGGAAGACTCAAATCAATAGAATTAGAAATGAAAAAGGAGAAGTAATAACTGACATATCAGGAATACAAAGGATCATGAGAGATTTCTAAAAGCAACTGTATGCCAAAAAAAAATGGGCAACCTGGAAGAACTGGAAAAATTCTTAGTAAAGCACAACCTTCCAAGACTGAACCAGGAGGAAATAGAAAATCTAAACAGACCAATCACAAGCACTGAAATTGTGATTAAAACTCTTCCAACACACAAAAGCCCAGGACCAGATGGCTTCACAGGCGAATTCTATCAAACATTTAGGAAGAGCTAACACCTATCCTTCTCAAACTCTACCAAAATACACCAGAGAAACAGTTCCAAACTCATTCTACAAGGCCACTATCACCCTCATACCAAAAACAAAGTTGTCACAAAAAAAGAAAACTACAGACCAATAACACTGTTGAATATATATGCAAAAATCCTCTGCAAAATACTAGCAAACACAGTCCATAGTCCACACGGCACATTAAAAGCATCATACACCATGATCAAATGGTGTTTATCTCAGAAATGTAAGGTTTCTTCAGTATACACAAATCAATGAATATGATACACCATATTAACAAATTGAAGGATAAAAGTCATATGATTAACTCAATACATGGGAAAAAAAACTTTTGACAAAATTCAACATCCAATTATGATAAAAACCTGCCAGAAAGTAGGCATAGAGAGAACTTAACTCAACATAATAAAGTTGATATATGACAAACCCACAGCCAACAGCATTCTCAATGGTGAAAAACTGAAACCATGTCCAATGAGATCAGGAACAAGGCAAAGTTGCCTACACTCACCACTATTATTCAACATAGATTTGGAAGTTTTAGCCTCAGCAATCAGAGAAGAAAAGGAAATAAAAGCAATCCAAACCAGAAAAGAAGAAATAAAGCTGTCACTGTTTGAAGATGACATGATACAATACATAGAAAACAAGGAAACTACTAGAGCTAATCAATGAATTTGATAAAGTAGCAAGATACAAAATTAATGCACAGAAATCTCTTGCATTCCTATACAATAATAATGAAAAATCTGAAAGAGAAATTAGGGAAACACTCGATTTACCGTTGCAAGAAAAAGAATAAAATACCTAAGATTAAACCTAGTTAAGGAGAAAAGAGACCTGTATGCAGAAAACTATAAGACACTGATGAAAGAAATTAAAGATGATACAAACAGATGGAGAGATATACCATGTTCTTGGATTGGAAGAATCAACATTGTGAAAATGACTCTACTACCTAAAGTAATCTACAGATTCAATGCAATCCCTATCAAACTACCACTGGCATTTTTCACAGAACTAGAACAAAAAATTTCACAATTTGTTATGGGAAAACAAAAGACCCTGTATAGTTTACCAACAAACACATGAAAGAATGCTCAACATCATTAATCATTAGTGAAATGCAAATCAGAACTACAATGAGATAACATCTCACACCGGTCAGAATGGCCATCATCAAAAAATCTACAAACAATAAATGCTAGAGAGGGTGTGGAGAAAAGGGAACACTCTTGCACTGTTGGTGGGAATGTAAATTGTTACAGCCACTATGGAAAACAGTATGGAGGTTCCTTAAAAAACTAAAAATAAAACTACCATACGACCCAGAAATCCCACTACTGGGCATATACACTGAGAAAAACATAATTCAAAAGAGTCATATACCAAAATGTTTATTGCTGCTCTATTTACAATAGCCAGGACATGGAAGCAACCCAAGTGTCCATCAACAGATGAATGAATAAAGAAGATGTGGCACATATGTACAATGGAATATTACTCAGCCATAAAGGAACAAAACTGAGTTATTTGTAGTGAGGTAGATGGACCTAGAGACTGTCATACAGAGTAAAGTAACTCAGAAAGAGAAAAACAAATAGTGTATGCTAACACATATATATGAAATCTAAAAATAAGAAAAAATATGGTCAGAAGAACCGAGGGCCAAGATGGGAAAAAAGATGCAGACCTACTAGAGAATGGACTTGAGGATACGAGGAGGGGGAAGGGTAACCTGGGACAAAGTGAGAGAGTGGCATGGACATATATACACTACCAAACGTAAAATTGATAGCTAGTGGGAAGCATCTGCATAGCGCATGGAGACGAACTTGGTGCTTTGTGATCACCTAGAGGGGTGGGATAGGGAGGAAGGGACGGAGGGAGATGCAAGAGGAAAGAGATATGGGGACATATGTATATTTATAACTGATTCACTTTGTTATAAAGCAGAAACTAACACACCATTGTAAAGCAATTATACTGCAATAAAAATGTTTAAAAAAAAAAAAAGACCCTGTATAGCCAAAGGAATCTTGAGAAAGAAAAACGGATCTGGAGGAATCAGGCTCCTGGACTTCAGACTAAACTACAAAGTTACAGTAATCCAGACAGTATGGAGCTGGCATAAAACCAGAAATATAGATCTGTGGAACAGGATAGAAGCCCAGAGATAAACTCACGCACATATGGTCACCTTATCTTTGATAAAAGAGGCAGGACTATACAATGAAGAAAAGTTAGCCTCTTCAGTAAGTGGTGATGGAAAACTGGACAGCTACATGTTAAAAATAATGAAATTAGAATACTCCCTAACACCATATATAAAAATAAACTCAAAATGGATTAAAGGCCTAAATGTAAGGCCAGACACTATCACACTCTTAGAGGAAAACATCGACAGAACACTGTATGATATAAAGCACAGCAATATCCTTTTTGACCCACCTCCTAGAGAAATGGAAATAAAAGCAAAAATAAACAAATGGGACCTAAAGAACCTCAAAAGCTTTTGCACAGCAAAGGAAACCATAAACAACACGAAAAGAAAACCCTCAGAATGGGAGAAAATATTTGCAAATGAAGCAACTGACAAAGGACCCATAATTTACAAGCAGCCCATGCAGCTCCGTATCAAGAAAACAAACAACCCAATCCAAAAATTGACCTAAATAGACATTTCTCCAAAGAAGACATACAGCAGCCAAAAAACACATGAAAGAATGCTCAACATCAGTAATCATTAGGGAAATGCAAATCAAAACTACAATGAGATAACATCTCACACCGGTCAGAATGGATATCATCAAAAAATCTACAAACAATAAATGATGGAGAGGGTGTGGAGAAAAGGGAACCCTCTTGCACTGTTGGTCGAAATGTAAGTTGATAAAGCCACTATGGAGAACAGTTTGGAGTTTCCATAAAAACTAAAAATAATACTGCCATACGACCCAGCAATCCCACTACTGGACATATACCCTCAGAAAACCATAATTCAAAAGAGTCATGTATCACAATGTTCACTGCAGCTTTATTTATAATAGCCAGTACATGGAAGCAACCTACTTGTCCATCAACAGATGAATGGATAAAGGAATTGTGGCACATATATACAATGGAATATTACTCAGCCATAAAAGAAACAAAATAGTTATTTGTAGTGAGGTGGATGGAACTAGTGTCTGTCATACAGAGTGAAGTAAGTCAGAAAGAGAAAAACAAATACTGTATGCTAACATATATATATGGAATCTAAAGAAAAAAAAGATTATGAAGAACCTAAGGACATGACAGGAATAAAGACACAGACGTAGAGAATGGACTTGAGGATATGGGTGGAGGAAGGGTAAGTTGGGACAAAGTGAGAGAATGACACGGACTTATATACACTACCAAATGTAAAATAGATAGCTAATGAGAAGCAGCCGTATACCACAGAGAGAACAGCTCGGTGCTTTGTGACCACCTAGAGGGGTGGGATATGGATGGTGTTAGGAAGACACAAGAGGGAGAAGATAAGGGGATATTTGTATACATATAACTGATTCACTTTGTTATAAAAACAGAAACTAACACAATGATGTAATGCAATTATGCTCCAATAAACATGTTTAAAAAGAAACAAAAAAAATGGTGGAAGAGTAAGACATGGAGATTACCTTCCTCCTCACAAATACATCAGACATACATCAACACGTGGAACAACTCCTACAGAACAAGTACTGAACGCTGGCAGAATACCTCAGACTTCCCCAAAAGCAAGAAACTCCCCATGTACCTGGGTAGGGCAAAAGAAAAGAGATGAAACAGAGACAAATTAATAGGGACAGGACCTGCACCTCAGGGAGGGAGCTGTGAAGAAAGAAATGTTTCCACTCACTAGGAAGCCCCTTTACTGCTGGAGTGTTGGAGTGGCGGCAGGAACCTTTGGAGCTACAGAGGAGAGGGCAACAATATGCATTTAGAGGGCAAAGCAGAGATGTTCCTGCACAGAGAATGATGCCGACCAGGACTCAACAGCCAAAGAGCATTGTCTGCTCACCCGCTGGGGTGGGTTAGGGCTGGGAGCTTTGGCTCAGGCTTCAGAGTTCAGAACCCAGGGAGAGGACTGAGGTTAGCTTCATGAACACAGCCTGAAGTTGGCTAGTTCACCACACCTAGCTGAGATGGAGTATGGGAAAATGTCTGGAACTGCCTAAGAGGAAAGAGACCATTGTTTTAGGGTGTGCAAGGACAGGGGATTCAGGCATAGCCTAACTGAGGTCCAGAGATGGGCGCGAGCTGCAGCTATCATAGCAGACACCAGAGACAGGCATGAAATGCTAAGGCTGCTATTGCAGCCAACAAGAAGCCTGTGTGCAAGCACAGGTCACTATTCACACCTCCCTTCCCAAGAGCCTGTGTATCCCGCCATTGCAAGTGTCCTGTGATCCAGGGACAACTTCCCTGGAAGAACACACAGTGCACCTCAGGCTGTTGCAATGTCATGCTGGCCTTTGCCACCACGGGCTCACCCTGCATTCTGTATCGCTCCCTCTCCTGGCCTGAGTGAGCCAGAGTCCCTAATCAGCTGCTCCTTTAACCCCGTCCTGTCTGAGTGAAGAATGGATGGCCTCAGGCAACCTATACCCAGAGGCAGGGCCAAATCAAAAGCTGAAGCCCAAGAGCTGTGCAAAGAAAAGAAAGGGAAATTTCTCCCAGAAGCCTCAGGAGCAGAAGATTAAATCTCCACAATCAACTTGATGTACCTGTATCTCTGTAATACCTGAATAGGCAACGAATAATCCCAAAACTGAGGCAGTGGACTTTGGGAACAAAGATATATATTTTTTTCCTTTTTCTCTTTTTGTGAGTGTGTATGTGTATGCTTCTTTGTGTGATTTTTCTTAATTTTGCCTTAAAAATTTTACCTACGGTTCTGTCTGCTTTATTTATTTATTTATTGTATTTTTAGTATAGTTTTTAGCACCTATTATCATTGGTGGATTTGTTTTTTGGTTTGGTTGCTCCCTTTTTTCTTATTCTTTCTTTCTTTCTTTCTTCCTTTCTTATTTTATTTTTCATTACTTTTAAATTTTTTTATATTTAAAAATTATTTTTTTACTTTAATAACTTTATTTTTTCTTTTCTTTTTTTTCACCCGATTCTTCTCAGCCGTGTGGCTGACAGGGTCTTTGTGCTCTGGTGGGGTGTCAGACCTCTGCCTCTGAGGTGGGAAAGATGAGAACAGGACATTGGTCCACCAAAGACCTCCCATCTCCACATAAAATCAAACTGAAAAAGCTATCACAGAGATGTCCAACTCAATGCTAAGACACACATATACTCAAAGACCAGCAAGCTACAGTGCTGGACACCCAAGGCCAAACAACTACCAAGACAGGAACACAAACCCACCCATTAGCAGAGAGGCTGCCTAAAATCAAAATAAAGCAAAAGAAACCCCAAAACACACTAACGGATGTGGAACTGCCCAACAGTAAGACAAGATCCAGCCTCATCAACCAGAACAAGGCACTAGTCCCTTCCACCAAGAAGCCTACAAAACCTAAAGAACTAAAAGTAGCTACTGGGGGCAGGCACCAAAAACAACAGGAACTATGAACTTGCAGCCTGCAAAATGGAAACCCCAAACAGAGTAAGTTAAGCAAAATGAGAAGACAGATAGATAGCAGATGAAGGAACAAGTTTAACACCCACCAGGACAAAAAAATGAAGAGGAAATAGGCAGTCTACCTGAAATAGAATTCAGAGTAATGATAGTAAAGTTGAACCAAACTTTTCTGTATAGAATAAAGAAATACAAGAAACGTTTAACAAGGACCTAGAAGAGCTAAAGACCAAACAAACAATGATGAACAACGCAATAAACAAAATTAAAAATTCTCTAGAAGGAATAAATAGCATAATAACTGAGACAGAAATTCGGAGAAGTGACCTGGAGGATAAAAGAGTGGAAATAACTACTGCAGAGCAGAATAAAGAAAAAAGAATGAGAAGAACTGAGGACAGTCTCAGAGACCTCTGGGAAGACATTAAATGCACCAATATTCAAATTACAGGGATCCCAGAAGAAGAAGAGAAAAAGTGACTGAGAAAACATTTGAAGAGATTACAGTTGAAAAATTCTCTAATAAAATAAAGGAAATATTTAATCAAGTACAGGAAGTGAAGCGAGTCCAATACAGGATAAATCTAAGGAGAAATATGCCAAGACACGTATTAATCAAACTATCAAAAATTAATACAATGGTAAACTATTAAAAGCAGCTAAGAAAATACAATAAATAATATACAAGGGAATGCCCATCCGGTTAACAGTTGATGTTTTAGCAGAAATTTTGCAAGCCAGAAGGGAGTGGCAGGAGATATTTAAAGTGATAAAATGGAAAAACCTAAACCAAGATGACTCTACCCAGCAAGGAACTCATTCAGATTCGATGGAGAAATTAAAACCTTTACAGACAGGCAAAAGCTAGGAAAATTCAGCCTACGAAACCACCTTTACAACATATGCTAAAGGAATGTCTCTAGGTTGGAAACACAAGAGAAGGAAAAGACCTACAATAACGAACCCAAAACAATTAAGAAAATGGTAATAGGAAAAGACATATTGATAATTACCTTACAGGTAAATGGATTAAATGCTCCAACAAAAAGATATACACTGGCTGAATGGATACAAAGATAAGACCCATATATAAGCTGTCTACAGGAGACCCACTTCTGACTTGGGAAACATACAGACTAAAAGTGATGGGATGGAAAAAGATATTCCATGCAAATGGAAATCAAAAGAAAACTGGAGTAGCAAATCTCATATCAGAGAAAATAGACTTTAAAACAAACACTGTTCCAAGAGACAAAGAGGAACACTACATAATGATCAAGGGATCAATCCAAGAAGAAGATACAACTGTAAATATGGACCCAACATAAGAGCACCTCAATACCTACGGCAAATGGTAAGAACCATAAAAGGGGAAATCGAGAGTAACACAATTGCACTAGGGGACTTTAACACCCCACTTTCACCAGTGAACAGATCATCCAAAATGAAAATAAATAAGGAAACACAAGCTTTAAATGACACATTAAAAAAGATGGACTTAATTGATATTTATAGGACATTCCATCCAAAAACAACAGAATACACTTTCTTCTCAAGTGCTCATGAAACATTCTCCAGGATAGATCATATGTTGGGTCACAAATCAAGCCTTGGTAAATATAAGAAAATTGAAATCATATCAAGTATCTTTTCTGACAGCAATGCTATCAGACTTGATGTAAATTTCAGGACAAAATCTGTAAAAAATACAAACACATAGAGGCTAAAGAATACTTAATAACCAAGAGATCACTAAATAATCAAAATGGAAATCAAAAAATATCTAGAAACAAATGACAATGAAAACAAAACGACCCAAAACCTATGGGAAACCATAAACAACACGAAAAGAAAAACCTCAGAATGGTAGAAAATATTTGCAAATGAAACACCTGAGAAAGGACTAATCTCTAAAATTTACAAGCAGCTCATGCAGCTCAATATTAAAAAACAAACAACCCAGTGCAAAATGGGCAGAAGACCTAAATAGACATTTCTCCAAAGGAGATATACAGACAGCCAACAAACACATGAAGGAATGCTCAACATCACTAATCATTAGAGAAATGCAATGAAAAGTACAATGAGGTATCACCTCACACCAGTTGGAATGACTATAATCAAAAAAGCTCTGTGCAGTAAATGCTGGAGTGGTTGTGGAGAAAAGGAAACCCTCTTACAGTGTTGATGGGGATGTAAATTGATACAGCCACTATGGAAAACAGTGTGGAGGTTCCTTAAAAAAACAAAAATAGAGCTACCCAGCAATCCCACTACTGTGCATATACACTGAGAAAATCACAATTCAAAGAGAGACATGTACCACAATGTTCATTACAACACTATTTATTTTAGCCCAGACATGGAAGCAACCTAAATGTTCATTGAGAGATAAATGGATAAAGAAGATGTGGCACATATATACAATGGAATATTACTCTGCTATAGAAAGGAACAAAATTGAGTTATTTGTAATAAGATGGATGGACCTAGAGTCTATCATACAGAGTGAAGTAAGTCAGAAAATGAAAAACAAATACTGTATGGTAACGCATATATATGGAATCTAGCAATGGACGTGAGGACACAGAGGGGAAGAGGAGGCTGGGCCGAATTGAGAGTGTCGCATTGATATATATACAGTACCAAATGTAAAAAAGATAGCTAGTGAGAAGCTGCTGCATAGCACAGGGAGATCAGCTCAGTGCTTTGTCATGACCTAGAGGGGTGAGATAGGGGGTGTGGGAGGGAAGCTCAAGAGAGAGAGGATATACTGATATCTGTATTCATATAGCCAATTCACTTTTTTGTACAGCAGAAACTAACACAACATTTTAAAGCAATTATACTCCAATAAAGATGTAAAAAAAGTAAAGTCACAGAACAAAATACAGTAAAATAAAAAACATAAGACCCATCTATATGTTGCTTACAAGAGACCCACTTTAAATATAAGAATACCCACAGACTGAAAAAGAAGGAAAAATATATTCCATGCAAGTAGATATCAAAGAAAGATGGGGTAGCTTTATATATATATATATATATATATATATATATATATATATATATATATATATATATATATATGGAATAGAAAATTAAATTTAAGCCAAAGGCTGTTATAAAAAGCCAAGAAAGTCATTATATCATGACAAAAGTCAATGTAACAAAAGGACATATAATTTGTAAATATTTATGCACCCAACTTAGAAGAATCTAAATATAGAAAGCAAATATTAACAGACCTATAGGGAGAAACTGACAGGAATGCAATTATAGTAGGGTACTTTAATGCCAACTTACATCAATGGATGTATCATCGAGACAGAAAATCAATAAGAAAATATTGCCCTTAAATGACAGGTTAGACCAGGGGTACTGAACATATATATAAAGAACATTCCATCCAAAAGCAGCATAATACACCTTATTTTCAAGTTCACATGCAACATTCTTCAGGATATATTTTCTGTTAGACCATAAAACAGTTCTTAATATATTTACTAAGATTGAATTCATATCAAGCATCTTTTCCGGCCACAATGGCATAAATCTAGAAATCAATTATAGAAAGAAAACTTCAAATTTCACAAATATGTGGAGACAATCACATGCTACTAAACCAAAATTGGTCTATCAATAAATCAAGAGAGATCAATAAATACCTTGAGCCAAATCAAAGTGGAAATTCAACATACCAAAATTATGAGATACAACAAAACCTGTGTAAGAAGAAAGTTAAAACAACAAATGCCTACTTCAAGAAACAAAGAAATCTCAAATAAGCAACTTACCTTTACACCTCAAGGAACTGTAAAAAGAAGAAAAGGAAACAATGCCCAAAGGTAGTAAAATGAAGGAAATAATAAAGACGAGAGCAGAAATAAATAAAATAGAAACTAAAAACAATAGAAAAATCAATAAAACTAAGTTCTGTTTCTTCGAAAAGATAAACAAATTTGATGCCCCTTTAGCTAGACTCGGCAAGAAAAGACAGAGAGAGGTCTCAAGTAAATAATATAAAAAATGAAACAGGGTATATTACAATTGATGCCACATAACTACAATGAATAGTGAGAGACTATTATAGATAATTATACTCCAACAAATTGGACAATCTCGAAAAAAATGGGTAAAATCTTAGAAATATGCAATCTTCTGAGACTGAATCATGAAATAAAAACATCTGAGTAGCCCATTTACTAGTAAGGAGATTGAATCAGTAACCAGAAACCTCCTAACAAAGAAAAATCCAGGACCAGATGGTTTCAAAGGTGAATTCTACCAAATTCCAAAGAAGGATTTATGCCAATCTTTCTCAAGGTTTTTCAAAAAGCAAGAGGAAAGAATACTTCCTAAGTAATTTTTCCATGCAAGCATTACCATGATACAAGGACATCACAAGAAAAGAAAATTACAGCCAATACCCCTAATGAACAAAGACACAAAAATGTTCAACAAAATGTTAACAAACTGAATTCAACAATACATTAAAAGGATCATACACCATGATCAAGTGGGATTTTTGCCAGGGATACAAGAATGGTTCTAAATTAGCAAATGAATCAACGTGGTACACAAAACTAACAAAATGAAGGATAAAATAATATGATGATCCTAATAGATGAAGAAAAAAAGCATTTGACAAAATTCAACATCCATTCATGATTTTAAAAAAACTCTCAACAAAGTGAGGTATAGCAAGAACATACATCTCATACTAATGGCCATATATGACAAGTCCACAGTTATCATCGTATTTAACAGTGAAAAACTGAAATCTTTTTTTCTAAGATCAGGAACAAGTCAAGGATGCTCACATTCACCATTTTTATTCAACATGGTATTGGAAATCCTAATCAGAGCAGTTAGGCAAGAGAATGACATGAAAGGCATTTATTCTGGAAAGGAAGAAGTAAAACTGTCACACTTTGTAGATGACATAATATTATCTATAGAGACTCTGAAGACTCCACCAAAAAAACTGTTAGAATTAATAAATTCAGTAAAGTTTCAGAATAAATATTCAATATACAGAAATATGTTGCATTTCAGAACACAATAACAAGCTATCAGAAAAGAAATTAAGAAAAAATCCTGTTTACAATTGCAGCCAAACAAACAAAAAAACCCTAGGAATAAATTTAACCAAGAAAGGGAAAGACCTGTACACTGAAAACTATGTCATTGACTAAAGAAATTGAAGAAGACACAAATAAATGGAATGATAGTTCATGTTTATGGATTGGAAGAGTCAATATTGTTAAAATATCCATTCTATCCAGAACAATCTACATGTTCATTGCAATCCCTATCAAAATTCTAATGGCATTTTTCCCCAAAATAGAAGAAAACATCCTAAAATTTGTAGGTAACTGCAAAAGACCCTGAATGACCACAGCAATCTTGAGAAAGAACTACAAAGCTGGCACCATCATTCTTTCTGATTTCAATCTATATTACAAAACTATGGTAATCAAAACAGCATGGTATTGGCATAAAAATATATACATAGATCAATAGGACAGAATAGAGAATCCAGAAAATAAACCCACATACGTATGTTCAAGTAATTTTCCACAAAGGAGACAAGAATATATAATGGGGAAAGAACAGTTTCTTCAATAAGTGATGTCAGAAAAAAATTGACAGCCACATGCAAAAGAATGAAACTGGACCACTATCTTACACCACACACAAAAATTAAATCAAAATGGACTAAAGACTAGAATGTAAAACCTGAAACCATAAACCTCTTAGAAGAAATTATAGGTGGTAAGCTCTTTGGCATACGTCTTGGTAATGGTGTTTTGTATCTGACTCCAAAAGCAAAGGCAACAAAAGCAGTAATAGACAAGTAGGACTACATCAAACTAAAAAGCTATGCACAGTGAAGAAAATCATCAATAAAATGAAAAGGCAACCTACTGAGTGGGAGAAAATATTTGCAAATCAGATATCTGATAAGCAGTTTATATCCAAAATATATAAAGAACTTACAACTCAATAGCAAAAAAACAATCCAATTTCTGATTAAAAAATGAGCAGAGAATCTGAATAGATATGTTTCCATAAAGGACATACAGTTGGCCAACAGGTATGTAAAAAGATGCTCAACATCTCTAATTATGACGGAAATGCAAATCAAAACCACAATGAGATATCATCTCACACCAGTTAGAATGGCTATAATCCAAAAGATAAGAAATAAATGAGTGTTGGTGAGGATGTGGAGGAAAGGCAACCCTTGTACACTATTGGTGATAAAATAAATTAGTGCTACCTCTGTGGAAAACACTATGGAGGCTCCACAAAAATTAAGAATAGAACTATGATATGATCCAGCTATTCCACTTCTGGGTATTTATCCAAAGAATATGAAAACACTAATCCAAAAAGATATATGCAGCCCCCTGTTCATCACATTTTTTTCAATAGCCAAGATATGGAAATAACTGATATCTATCAACAGATGAATGGATTAAGAAGGTGTGGGATATATATATGCTGGATATTATTTAGACAATGGACATTACATATATACAAAGGAATTCTATTCAGCCATAAGAAAGAAATTTTGCCATTTGTGACAATGTGGATGGACCTTGAGGGCATTATGCAAAGTGAAATGTCAGGCAGAGAAAGACAAATACCGTATGATCTCATTTTTCACTTTTATCTGGAATTAACAAATAAAAACCAAGCTCATCAATACAGAGAACATATTGTTGGCTTCCAGAGGCAGGAGGATGGGCAAAATTTCTGAAGGGGGTCAAATGTACAGACTTCTAATTATAAAATAAATAAGTCATGGGGATGTAATGTACAACATGGTGACTATATTCAATAGTACTGTATTGCATACTTGAAAGTTGCTAAAATAGTATATCTTAAATGTCCTCATCACAAGAAAAAAATTTGTCACTATATATGTTCACAGATGTTAACAAGACTTATTGTGGTAATCATATATATATACATAAAACAAATCATGTTACACAACTGAATTTTTAAATAAAGTTATTTTATTTTTTATTTATTTACTTTTGGCTGCATTGGGTCTTTGTTGCTGTGCAAGGGCTTTCTCTAGTTGCAACGAATGGGGGCTACTCTTCATTGTGGTTCATGGGCTTCTCATTGTGGTGGCTTCTCTTGTTGTGGAGAACAGGCTCTAGGCATGTGGGCTTCAGTAGTTGTGGTATGTGGTCTCAGTAGTTGTGGTTCGTGGGCTTAGTTGCTCCAAGGTATATGGGATCATCCCAGACTAGGGATCAAACCCATGTCCCCTGCATTGGCAGGCGGATTCTTAAGCACTGTGCCACCAGGGAAGTCCCACACAGCTGATATTTATATGTCAATATACCTCAACAAAAATCATGCAGGTTATGACCTGCTGAATGAGAATGTACAAAGCCACACACAAGGGGCTGGCAGTTGGCACCACCAGCATCTCGGCTCCCACTTTAAGTAAGTGAAAACCCAGAGGATGTTTTGATTCAAGGTACAGTTTCCACACACATAAAGGAAATAAAGTCACAAGGTTTATTACATACAGTTGCCAAATGGGGGTACAGTGAGTCAGGGGGTGGTCAGTCCTCTGTCCCAGGTCACAAGCGAGCAGAAAAGAGAGAGCGAACGAGTATAATAGCACCTATTTTTTATAAAGTGGTTGTAGTAATTGTCTAGTTTTCACAGGCTTAACTAATTTTCACAGACTTAACTAATTTTCACAGTGGTCATTTTTAAAATTGAGGTATACTTGATTTATTATATTAGTTTTAGGTGTACAGCATAACGATTTAGTATTTTACAGATTATACTTTATTAAAACTTATCACAAGATAATGGCTATAAATTCCCTGTGCTATACAATATATCCTTGTTGCTTATCTATTTTATACATAGTAGTTTGTATCTCTTAATCCTATACCTCTAATGTAACCCTCCCCCTTCCCTCTCCCCACCAATAACCACTAGCTTGTTTTTTATATTTGTGAGTCTATTTTGCTACATATATCCATTTGTATTATTTTTTAGATTGCACATATAAGTGATATCATACAATATTTTTCTTTCTCTTTCTGACATTTCACTAAGCATAATATTATGTATATCCATCCCCATTCCTTCAAATGGTAGGATTTAATTCTTTTCTATGGTTAATATTCCACTTTATATATATATATATATATCCATTCATATTTTGATGCACACTTGGGTTGCATTCTTACCTTTGACTATTGTAAATACTGCTGCTATGAATATTGAGGTGCATGTATCTTTTGAATTATTCTTTTGTTTTCTTGATATATACCCAGGAGTGGAACTGCTGGATCATATGGTAGTTTCCCATAAAAGATGAACACAAACAGACCCACATATCATAATTAAAATGACAAAATTTAAAGATCAAGAGAGAATTCTAAAGGCAGCAAGAGAAAAACAGTCATATAAAAAGGAACCCCCATAAGGCTATCAGCAGATTTCTCTGCAGAAATTTGCAGGCCAGAAGGGATGGGAATGGTATATTAAAAGTTCTAAAAAGGGAAAACCTGCAATCTAGGATACTCTACCCAGCAAGACTATCATTTAGGATAGAAGGAGAACTTCTCAGACAAGCAAAAACTAAAAGACTTCATCAATACTAATCCTACCCTAAAAGAAATGTAAAGTGGCTTCTTTAAGTGGAAAGGAAGTAAGAATCTATAGGAAAAGAAAAATCCCACTAGGAAAGGCAAGTACTTAGTGGTCATCTTAAAAGATGACCCAGGAAAAGTAAGGTGAAACTTGTGGCCGAACTCCTGCTTAGGTCCTTACATAAACGTCCAGACTTTGGATGTGATCAGGGTTGTCATAATGTTAAATGCCAAGGTAGCAACTAAAAATGGTTCTTTTCTCATTACAACTACCCTGAGTAAACATCTCACTAGAAGAGATAAGCTATTAAACATCTCACTAGAAGAGATAAGCTATTACACTGCATGTGACACAAGGCCCCTACCACTCTCTTAAATTTTATGGCTACATCTGGAATTCAAAAGAGTGAATTATTTTGTCTGTTAAAAGACAAATTCCTAGTTCTCATTCACATTGGCAAAGAAGCACCAACATTTTATAGGAATGATCTGATTCTGACACCAACACATTCCTCACATCCAATATTTGCTAACCCTATTAAGGTGTCTATTGAGACACCTGTAAATCCACTTTTCAGTGGGGAGCTGAGCCACAACAGGCAGTAGATAAACTAAAAGAGGCTATTACTTTGGCTCTCCCACCAGTGTCTTCAAGCACAGAACATACAAGTAGAAGTTCTGTCACCCCCAAATTTGCATTCTGGAGTCTCTGGACCAAATGGACAGGTAGATGTCTACCCATGGGCTTTTGCTATAAGTAGCTTCCAGACTCAACTTAAAGTATTCACTACTAGAGAGGTACCTCCTGGCAGCTTATGGGGCACTTATAGACACTGAAGCCTTTACTGAGACAGAGCTAATTACCCTAAGCACCAATATTCTTATTATGACCTAGGTGGTGGAAAAAGCTCCCCATAAAATTTAATTGACAACAGAAGCCTCTTTATTAAAATGGCATCTATAGGATAGATAAACCTGACCCTACTGAAGTGTTATTACTTCATGAAGAAATGCCCTGCTACTGAGGTTAAGTTGACAAAACCCCAATAAGAACCAGAGGGATAATGGTTAGTACTCTCAAAACAAGGAAAGCAATGTTTTTCTTGACCAATGGAGTGAGCACAGAAAATAAAGGGTCTAGAGAATGGACAGCTACAGCCTCTCACTTTTATGCAAATACTCCAGTTTCCATAAAGGGGATAGACCAATGTTCCCAATGGGCCATGTTGTGTGCAATAATCCTAGAAATAGAGAAAGTCTTTGACAATATTTTTCTAAGGTTTGTATTTTCACTGACTCCTCATCAGTGGGCTGACTATCTGATCAAAAATTTAACAAAATTATGGCTGTAAGTAGAAGGCTGAGACATTTGGGGTAAGGAGATATAGAAAAGTTGCCATCTTAGCCCCCACTCTGCTCATCTTAGCACACCATACCTCAGCTCATACCAAAGAAGGCATGGAGGGGGTGCAATACAACAACAAAACTGACAAACTAAGCCACCAAAGTTAAGCCCCTTGAAGGAGGGGAAGTTCTCAAAACTTTGGAATGAGCCACCTTACCTTTCCTATCAGTGGACATATTAAAGTTCAGGGCATTTGGGCATCATGGAATTATGAAAATTGGTTGTTCATAGAGGAATCAAGTCAGCAGAGACATTTACATAAAGCTATTAGGGTATCTACCACATGCCAGAAATCTAGACACTGGCTCTAGTGTTGCATGGAGGAGAAATTTACAGAGAAGAGTCATATCAGAACAGTCAAATCAACTTCATTGGACCTCTCTGAAGCAGCAGAAGCTATTAAATATGACTTAACTATGGTAGATACATACACAGACCTACTATCAGCTTATCCATGCAAGGCACCAGCCTATGCTAATGTTATTGAGGAGTTACCAAAATGTCTTTTACAGTCTTTAGGAGAACAAAAGTTACACAAAATTATACAGTCAAATCAAGACTCCCAATTCTCTGCAAGGCAAACACAACAATGGGCATTATAAAAGGACATTGCTTGGATATTTTTACCTATTCTATGGCCATATAGTAGCTGGTATTATAGAATGAACTTGAGGATATGGGGAGGGGGAAGGGTAAGCTGTGACAAAGTGAGAGAGAGACATGGACATATATACTCTACCAAACGTAAAATAGCTAGCTAGTGGGAAGCAGCCGCATAGCACAGGGAGATCACCTCGGTGGTTTGTGACCACCTAGAGGGGTGGGATAAGGAGGGTGGGAAGGAGGGAGATGCAAGAGGGAAAAGATATGGGAACATATATATATGTGTAACTGATTCACTTTGTTATAAAGCAGAAACTAACACACCATTATAAAGCAATTATACTCCAATAAAGATGTTAAAAAAACAAAGAATGACATAATGGGCTTTTAAAACAAGGGCAATTGAGAGAATTTTTAGAACAATAGCATCCCAAGTGGGCAAAAATACTGCCCATAGTCAGGATTACATTAAATCCACACTTCTATGACATAGCTATACCTTATTAAATTCACATAAACTAGGAAATCACCAAAATACTGGTGCAGCAATTTCTGCACACTGGACACAACATGATTACCCATTTTTATGTATATCGGAGTCCTGACACAACCACCAAGTGCAAAGGAATATCTACCTGGTACTTTCACGTTTTCCTTCTACCTAATAGAAAATCCAGAGCATAGCCATTTCTTCATCAATCCTGACAAGCATCTGGCATGGACCACTAGCTGTGGGTCCATTCTCAGTCCATCTACTCATCATCCAGCATAATATGATCCACAAATCACACACCACTATGTGGAGAGAGAACAGTCCTCTTTTTCCACCCATGTACTTCACTCCACCAAGGGCACTGTGGAGCAAACAATGACCTGCTCCTGTCACCCAGCAGGTGGAACTAATTGCTCTTGGACTGAGTAGCACCATTTAGATAATACTTAGGGGAAGATCAGATCCCCTACTGCTAACCATACATGACCTTCAACTTTTACCACTACTGTGTTCTGCATTTTTCTTACCTGAGAAGTTTCTACTCTCACTAATGTCGATTATACATCCAACAATAGATCAACCTAGCTATGGTAATCTACACACTAGGTAATCTACACAATACTGCAGAAAATGTATGTATGGAAGTAGCATGCCACATGTACACCACAGGGAGACACAACACAGGTTAGATTTTTGACAATGGGAACCATGCTGATAGTTGTTTCAGTTGGTCAGTCTTACTAACACAGAGACAATACTTACTATCCACATACAATAACACCAAAGCTAGCACTCCTCTTAATTTTACTACCACTAGCAACATCCTTTCATCTAGGTTACTCTCAATAACATCATTTCTGACTCATAGATGGCATCTAAGCTCTATTAGCCATCTTTTACTTCAAATCAGATTAAACCAACTATTATCAACTTGTGTCACTGGACAAATAGATCAATGGACCACTATCTATTGAATCACATTTAAGGAATACCCAGAGATAGTATGTACCAAATATTACAACCAGGATGCTCGTGATTAGTGCAATCAGATTAAAAATGCTGTAATCCACATCCAATACCAACAAATCTTAAGAGATTGTGCAGATAAAATTACAGGTTTTACTAATCTCTGGAAATATGATAAATTTAAACCCTGCCAACAATGTATATCTTTACAACCATTTTCCTATTAATTATAATGATTTTTCTCCCTCTCTAGGAGAAGCCCAATTTGAGGTGAAAATAAATTACATTAACCCAGTGTCCAAGGGCACCTCCTCCATGTCTGCTAATCCATATAAACAAGGAAGCAGGTAAGATGGCAGAATAGAAGGCTCCTGACTTTCCTTCCTCCCAGGGATGCACTTAATAAATAGCTACACATGAATCAACTCAGACTGAAAGAAATTAGTGGAGTGACTAATCAGGAAACTGAGAAAATGCCCATATTTATACAGGTAGGAAAACCTGAGACACACACATCATAAACCCCACCGCTGGCACAGCACCTTCCAATCAAGAGGAAACTACAAACTACAAATTCCTGAAGAGAAAAGGGTTTGGAACACACATGTAGAGCTCTTCAGAGCTGCTACCCAAGGGACTGGCTCTGAAATCATACAGCTCTGAGAACCTAAAGGGCTTGGTAGTCACAAGTCCCCCAGGATAAACAAAGAGGGTGTCTTTAAAGGGGTGCATGAACACTTCCCATATCTATCACCCAGGCATAATGCAGAGAGAGCAAGAAGAGAAAGTAATGCTCTCAGTTTCTCCCTAGAAGGGTTTGACTGCATACTTTTTCAACTGTTGCCTGATGGTTGGACTTCTAGTTAGCTTACATCTGGGAGATGACTGGGTTTATCCATGAACATGAAAGGGCTTGTGGGCACTTCCCAAGCCATATACACTGGCTCTCCCCAACAGCAAAACCAAGCCTTCAGCTGCCCCTCTGGAAGGATCTTGTCCACACATCCATTGCCTCAACTTTTATGGCTGCCAACCAAAGGAATAGCTCACAGATCACCTAGCTCTAGAAGTTGATGGGGCTAGGTATTTGTGGGTCCCCAGGACCACAGAGAACAAAGATGTGGTTCTATGTGGGCACACAAGCACTTCCAATGGCTATTGTCCCTGGCTCAAGACAGAGCAATTAGGCAAAAAACAAAGAGCTCACAGTTTTTCTCTGACAGGGGACAGACTGCATATCTAACATCCCAACTTTCCCAACTGCTGCCTGAAGGTTTGGATTCCAATTATCCTGCATCTGAGAGATGAAAAGGCAGGCAATAAATAGTCTTCTGGGAATGTGAAAATGTGTGTGAGCATTTACCCTGTTTACAGGACACTGATGGGACTCGGAACATCCTAATCTACTGGACACCACCAAGAACAAAAACAGCAGTTTGAACAAGCACAAGGATTTGAGAGGCACCCAGAATCTTGGGCCAGACTGATTGATGAGGTTCATCTCTTACATAAGTCTAGTCTACCAAGACAGAGAAAGGTGAATGTTTTATCTAATACACAAACCCAACACAGGGAATCAAAGAAAATGAAGAAACAGGGGAATATGTTCCAAACAAAAGAACATGACAAATCTAAAGGAAACAATCCCAATGAAATATAGGCAAATGATTTCCCCAACAGATGATTCAAAATAAAGGTCATAAAAACATTCACCACGGTCAAGATAAAAATGCATGAACAGAGCTTCCCTGGTTGCACAGTGGTTGGGGGTCCGCCTGCCGATGCAGGGGACACGGGTTCATGCCCCGGTCTGAGAGGATCCCACATTCCGCGGAGCGGCTGGGCCCATGAGCCATGGCCGCTGGGCCTGCGTGTCCGGAGCCTGTGCTCTGCGACGGGAGAGGCCAGAACAGTGAGAGGCCCGCGTACCACAAAAAAAAAAAAAAAAGCATGAACAAAGTGAAAATTTCAACAAAGAGATAAAAATGATCAAAGAGCACCAAACAGAAATCATACAGCCGAAGAATACAATAACAGAATTGAAAAATTCAATAGAAGCTTTCAGTAGCAGACTACATCAAACAGAAAAGAAGACCAGTGAACTCAAAGATAGGACAGTGAAGATCATCCAATCAGAGGAGAAAAAAAAAGACTGCAAAGGACTGAAGATAGCTTAAGGGACTTATAGGACACAATTAAATTGAATTAAATAATTTAATTCAATTTAATTATAGGACACAATTAAATACATGTTATGGGAGTCTTAGAAGGAAAAGAGAGTGAGAAAGGGACAGAAAGGTTATTCAAAAAGATAATGTTTGGGGCTTCCCTGGTGGCGCAGTGGTTGAGAGTCTGCCTGCCGATGCAGGGGACATGGGTTTGTGCCCCGGTCCGGGAAGATCCCACATGCCGTGGAGCGGCTAGACCCATGAGCCATGGCCGCTGAGCCTGTGCGTCCGGAGCCTGTTACTCCACAACGGGAGAGGCCACAACAGTGAGAGGCCTGCGTACCACAAAAATAACCCAAAACAACAACAACAACAAAATGATAATGTTTGCGAGTGGAACCCATTTTCAAGGAGACAGCCTTGAGAGAGCACTGTGTTGTTAAGACTGTCTGAACTGACTTTGTGGTTGAATGCTGTTAAGACCTCTAGAGAAACTTTAGATTCTGGTGGGAGGATATGAAGATCTACTTGCCTTGTGGCCACCTAAACAAGCCTCATGAAGAGACAGAAGGATTTAGAATCTCATTAAAGGTTTTGAAGCCAATAAGCAGCAGAGCTGAAATCTGAATCCAGAGAATTTCACAAAATGAGCTTGGCTTTTCTTAACTGCTAAGCTGTACTCTTTGGATTCTTAATTGTCCATTACACTTTCCCTGTGTGAGGGACTGTGGACCGTGCATGATTGAGGCAGACCATAAGTCTGGGTTGAAGTTTGTATTGCACTTTTGCTCTCCTATTCCACCCCTCCCCATTAAATGTGTTATTAATAAGAATGGTGAGAGGTCGGGATCAAGATGGCACAGGAGTAGGAGGCAGAATTCACGTCCCTATGCAGAAACATTGAAGATACACCTACAAGTGGAACAATTCACACAGAACAGCTACTGAGCACTGGCAGAAGATCTCAGATGTCCAAAAAGACAAGAAAACCTCCATGTAACTGGGTAGGACAAAAGGAAAAAGAAAAAGAAGGAATCAGGACAGGGCCTGTGCCCTGGGCAGGGAGCTGTAAGGAGGAAAAGTTCCCACACCTTGGGAAGGCTCCTCACCAACAGAGAAATTAGATGGGATGGAGGGGGAGTTTTGGAGCCTAAGAAGGGGAGAGCAGCAACATTTTTGTGGAAGGCAAAATGTACAATAAACTGCACATAGGGTCAGCACTGCCTGCCAACCTGAGACACTCCTCTGTTGGTGAGGGTGGGAGTCGAGTGCTGAAGCTCAGACTCCAAAGTTCAGTCCCAAGTAGAGGACCAGGGTTAGGTGCAGAAACAGCCTGAGGAGGTGGGGCCATGGCAACTGAGGTGTACTGGGAAGAAGCCTGGGCCTGCCAGGGAGGCAAGGCACCATTATTGGGAGGCACAGTAGGAGAGAGGCGAGACAACCATAAGAAGTCCTTTCCCTGTGAGTGCTCCCAGGAAACAACACTGCCTACAGGAGCTGAGTGGATGGGCGTGAGTCACCCCCACCGCCATCTTGGGCTCCAGAGGCAGGCACTGACTGCCTCTTCTAGACAGGCAAAAGCCAGGCACCACCTCTGCTGACCCAGAAGTGTGAGTACAGCTTCCCCCTCTAGGAATTCTGCCAGTGAGCTCCAGAACATGCCCATTCTGTCCCAAGAAGGTGAGAATAGCTTCCACAGCTACAAAATCTGTCAGTGAGTGCCAGAACCCACCCTACTGTCCTGGGAGTGCAAGGATAGCTCTTGCTGCTAGGAAATCTGATAGTGGCTGCCAGGACCTGCCCTGCTGTCCCAGGAGCTCACAGAAACCTCTTGTTACTAGGAAATTTGCCAGTAGGTGCTGGGACACACCACACTGTCCCAGGAAGACACAGATAGCTTCCAAGACTAGAAAATCCATCAGCAGGGGCCAGGACCTGCCCTGCTGTCGCAGGAGAATATGGATACATCCCCCCACTAGGAAAACCAAGTATGGATCTCAGGACATGCCCTGTTGTCCCAGGAGAGTACAGATAGCTCCCTCCACTAGGAAATCTGCCCAGGGGAGGGGCTGAAACAGCTGAGGCCCAGGGGCTGTGTGACTAAGGAAGAAGAGCTGAAATTTCTCCTTGTGGTTGCAAGAATTGTGGAGTTATACCTTCATTCATGGCTTCCTAAATTCACTGTAACACATCCGAAAAGACAAGTGCTCTTGCAGCTGAGATGAGTCTGAGTCTGGCTGTAGAAGCTGTGGGCTCTTTGAGCATATAAATGTGGGGGTTGGGCCAGACCAGAGTCTGAGCTGCCTCCATATTCCCCACAGTGGATCCAGGTTCATGACTACTTCAGTCCTGGGACCTGACCTCAGTGGACCTGCACTGGTAGCTGGGTGAAAACAAAACCTGAGAGTCACCAGGACCAATTTCTGGCATACCCACAGTTAAGGTGAGACCAAGAGCTGTGTCAACAACAATATACTTTGTGAGCCCACACAACAGGCCAAAGGAGACAAAACAGAGCACAATCACAGATGAACAGCTCCAGAGGAGGAATATTCAGTAGCTTCTCTCCCAGAAGGAGTGCTCCAATCCCACCTACCTCGAACGCAGATCAGAATGAAAGCAAAGAAACAGATCTGGGTGCCTCTACTCCAACAGCTAAGGAAATTATATTCAATAGGAGCAGACCCCGCCCCTGAAAAGGCAGTGAGAAACACAGAGCAAAGGGGAGGCCCCACTCATTATCTAAGGTAGGCTCTGATCACCACAACACCAATCAAACAACCTATAAAGGGGATAATGGCACAAGCACCTGGACCAACCACACCCACCAAGGAGCTAACAGGAGAAGTGAGAGGAGCTACTATCCTGCAGCCTATAGAAAGGACACCACAAACACAGTAATTTAGACAAAATGAGATGACAAGGAAATATGTTGCAGACAAAAGAGCAAGATAAAAACCTACAAGAACGACTAAATAAAAAGGAGATAGGCAATCTGCATGAAAAAGAATTCAGAGTAATGATAATAAAAATGATCCAAGATCTCAAAAAAAGAGTGGTGACACAGATCAAGAAGATACAAGAAAACTTTAACAAAAACTAGAAAACTAAAAAAACAGAGACAAAGAAGACAATAACTGAAATGAAAAACACACTAGAAGGAAACAATAGCACAATAACTGAGGCAGAAGAATGGATACATGATCTGGAAGACAGAATGATGGAAATCTCAGCCATGGAACAGAATAAAGAAAAAAGACGGAAAGGAACTGAGGAGAGTCTCAGAGACCTATGGACAAAATCGAATGCAACAACTTTCGAATTACAGGAGTCCCAGAAGAGGAAGAAAAAGAGAAAGGAACTGAGAAATTATTTGAAGAGATTATAGTCAAAAACTTCCCTAGCATGGGAAAGGAAATAATCACACAAAGTCCAGGAAACGCAGAGAGTCCCATACAGGATAAACCCAAAAAGGAACAAACAGTGACACATATTAATCAATTTAACAAAAATTAAAGACAAAGAAAAATTATTAAAAGCAACAAGGGAAAAACAACAAATAACACACAAGGGAATACCCATAAGATTATCAGCTGAACTTTCAGCATAAATTCTGCAGGCCAGAAGGGAGCAGCAAGATATATTTAAAGTGATGAAAGGGAAAAACCAACAACCAAGAATACTCTACCCAACAAGGCTTCATTCAGATTCAATGGAGAAACCAAAAGCTTTATAAACAAGCAAAAGCTAAGAGAATTCAGCACCACCAAACCAGCTTTACAACAAATGCTAAAGGAACTACTCTAGGCAAGAAAAAGAAGAGAACAAAAGAAGGAAAGAAAAAAGACCTATAAAAACAAACCCAAAACAATTAGGAAAATGGCAATAGGAACACACATATCAATAATTACCTTAAGGGCTTCCCTCATGGCACAGTGGTTAAGAGCCTGCCTGCCAATGCAGGGGAGACAGGTTTGAGCCCTTGGTCCGGGAAGATCCCACATGCCACAGAACAACTAAGCTCAAGCACCACAACTACTGAGCCTGCACTCTAGAGCCTGCGAGCCACAGCTACTGAACCTGTGTGCCACAACTACTGAAGCCCGCACGCTTATAGCCCATGCTCTGCAACAAGAGAAGCCACCACAATGAGAAACCTGCACACCTCAACGAAGAATGGCCCCCACTTGCCGTGACTAGAGAAAGCCCATGTGCAGCAACGAAGACACAACACAGCCAAAAATAAATAAATTTTAAAATTTTTTGAATAATAATTACCTTAAATGCAAATGGATTAAATGCCCTGAACAAAAGAAATAAACTGGCTGAATGGATACAAAAACAAGACCTGTGCATATACTGTCTACAAGAGACCCACTTCACACCTAGGGACACATACAGACTGAAAGTGATGGGATGGAAAAAAGATATTCCATGAAAATGGAAATCAAAAGAAAACTGGAGTAACAATTCTCATATCAGACAAAATAGACTTTAAAATAAAGACTATTACAAGAGACAGGGAGGGACACTACATAATGATCAAGGGATCAATCCAAGAAGCAGATCTAAAAATTGTAAGTATTTGCACACCCAACATAGGAGCACCTCAGTACATAAGGAAAATTCTAACAGCCATAACAGGGGAAATCAACAGTAACACAATAATAGTGAAGGACTTTAAGACCCCACTTACACCAATGGACAGAATAACCAGGCAGAAAATTCAGAAGGAAATACAGCCTTAAATGACACAATAGACCCAATAGATTTCATTGATATTTATAGGACATTCCATCCAAAAGCAGCAGAGTACACTTTTTCTCAAGTGCACATGGAACATTCTCCAGGATAGATCACATTTTTGGTCACAAATCAAGCCTCAGTAAATTTAAGAAAATTGAAATCATATCAAGCATCTTTCCCGACGACTATTCTATGAGATTAGAAATTAGAAATAAACTACAGTTTAAAAAAAAACCCTGTAAAAAACACAATAACAATATGTAAATAAGCAACACTGAAGAAATAAAAGAGGAAATCAAAAAATACCTAGAGACAAATGACAAAGAAAACACAATGATTCAAAACCTATGGGACACAGCAAGAGCAGTTTTAAGAGGACACTTTATAGCAATGCAAGAAACAAGAAACAAGAAAAATCTCAAGTAAACAACCTAAACTTACACATAAAGCAACTAATGAAAGAAGAAAAAGAACAAAACCCAATGTTGGTAGAAGGAAATAAATCATAAAGATCAGAACAAAAATAAATTAAATAGAAACAAAGAAAACAAAAGCAAAGATCAATGAAACCAAAAGCTTGTTCTTTGAGAAGATAAAATTCTTAAACTTTTAGCCAGATTCATTACAAAATAAATGAAAAGGACACAAATCAGAAATGAAAAAGAAGTCACAATGGACACCACAGAAATACAAAGGATCATAAGAGATTACCACAAGCAACTATATGCTAATAAAAAGGAAAACCTAGAAGAAATGAACAAATTCTTAGAAAGGAACAAACTTCCAAGACTGAACCAAGGAGAAATAGAGAATATGAACAGACCAATCACAAGTAATGAAATTGAAACTGTGATTAAATATCTTCCAACAAACAAAAGTTAAGGACCAGATGGCTTCACAGACGAATTCTATCAAATATTCAGAAAAGAGTTAACAACTATCATTCTCAAACTCTTCCAAAATATAGCAGAGGGAAGAAAAATCTCAAGTTAATTCTACGAGCCCACCATCATCCTGATACTGAAACCAGACAAAAATATCACAAAAAAAAATTACAGGCCAATATTACTGAAGAACATAGACGCAAAAATCCTCAACAAAATACTAGCAAATAGAATCCAACAACACATGGAAAGGATCATACACTCTGATCAAATGGGATTTATCCCAGGAATGCAAGGAGTCTTCAATATATGCAAACCAATCAATTTGATACACCATATTAACAAATTGAAAAATAAAAGCCATATGATCATCTCAATAGATGCAGAAAAAGCTTTTGACAAAATTCAACATCCTTGTATGAAAAAAACTCTCCAGAAAGTGGGCATGGAGGGAACCTACCTCAACATAATAAAGGTCATATATGACAAACCCACATCAAACATCATTCTTAATGATGAAAACCTGAAAGGATTTCCTCTAACATCAGGAAAAATACAAGGATGTCCACTCTCACCACTATTATTTAACATAATTTTCGAAGTCCTAGCCATGGAAATAAGAGAAGAAAAAGATATAAAAGGAATCCAAACTGGAAAAGAAAAAGTAAACCTGTCATTGGTTGCAGTTGACATGATATGATATGTAGAAAAATCCTAAAACACTACTAGAAAACTACAAGAACTCAGTGAATTTCACAAAGTAGCAAGATACAAAACTAATACACAGAAATCCCTTGCATTCCAATAAACTAACAACGAAATATCAGAAAGAGAAATTAAGGAAATAATCCCATTTACAATCTCAACAAAAAGAAAAAAATACCTAGGAATAAACCTACCTAAGGAGGCAAAAGACCTGTACTGAGAAAACTATAAGATACTGATGAAAGTCATCAAAGATGACACAGATAGAGAGATATACCATGTTCTTAGATTGGAAGAATCAATATTGTGAAAATGACTATACAGCCCAAAGCAATCTACAGATTCAGTGCAATCTCTATCAAATTACCAATGGCATTTTTCTCAGAATTAGAACCAAATTTTTACAATATATATGGAAACACAAAAGACCCCAAATAGGCAAAGCAGTCTTGCAGAAGAAAAATGTGCCTTGAGGAATCAGGTTCCCTGACTTCAAATTTACTACAAAGCTACAGTAATCAGACAGTATGGTACTGGCACAAAAATAGAAATATAGATCAATGGGATTAGATAGAAAACCCAGAGATAAGCCCATGCACCTATGGTCATCTAATCTATGAAAAAGGGGGTGAGAATATACAGTGGAGGAATGACAGCAGCTTCAATAAGTGGTGATGGGAAAACTGGACAGCTACATGTAAAAGAATGAAATTAGAACACTCCTAAACACCATACACAACAATAAACTCAAAATGGATTAAAGACCTAAATGTAAAACCAGATACTATAAAACTCTTAGAGGAAAACATAGGCAGAACACTCTTTGACATAAATGGCAAGATCTTTTTTGATGCACTTCCTAGAATTATGAAAATAAAAACAAAAATATACAAATGGAATCTAATTCAACTTAAAATCTTTTCAACAACAAAGAAAACGATAAAGAAAACAAAAAGACAACCCTCAGAATGGGAGAAGGTATTTCTAAAAGAAACTACTGACAGGGGATTACTCTCCAAATTATATTGTACAAACAGCTCCTACAGCTCAATATCAACAAAATCAAATAACCCAATCCAAAAGTGGGTAGAAGATCTAAATAGACATTTCTCCAAAGAGGACATACAGATGGCAAGAAAGCACATGAAAAGATGTTCATCACTACTTATTAGAGAAATGCAAATCAAAACTACAATGAGGTATCACCTCACACCAGTCAGAATGGGCATCAGCAAAAAATCTGCTAACAATAAATGCTGGAGAGGGTGTGGAAGAAAGGGAACTCTCCTGTGCTGTTGGTGGGAATGTAAGCTGGTGCAGCCACTATGGAGAACAGTATGGAAGTTCCTTAAAAAACTAAAAACAGAGCTACCGTATGATTCAGCAATCCCACCCCTGGGCATATATCCAATGAAAACCATAATTTAAAAAGATACATGCACCCTAATTTTCATTGCAACACTATTTACATTAGACAGGATATGGAAGCAACCTAAATGTCCATCAACAGAGATATGGATAAAGGAGATGTGGTACATATATAGAATGGAATATTACTCAGCCATAAGAAAGAATGAAATAGGATCATGAGGAGGAAGATGGCGGAAGAGTAAGACACGGAGATCACTTTTCTCTGCACAGATATATCAGAAATACATCTACACGTGGAACTGCTACTATAGAACACCCACTGAACGCTGGCAGAAGACCTCAGACCCCCCAAAAGTCAAGAAATTCCCCACGTACTTGGGTAGGGCAAAAGAAAAAATTAGAAAACAGAGACAAAAGAATAGGGACGGGACCTGCACCAGTGGGAGGGAGCTGTGAAAGAGGAAAGGTTTCCACACACTAGGAAGCACCTTCACAGGTGGAGACTGCAGGTGGCGGAGGGGGGAAGCTTCGGAGTTGCACAGGAGAGCACAGCAACAGGGGTGCGGAGGGCAAAGAGGAGAGATTACCGCACAGAGGATCCGTGCCGACTGGCACTCACCAGCCCGAGAGGCGTATCTGCTCACACGCCAGGGCAGGCGGGGGCTGGGAGCTGAGGCTCAGGCTTAGGTTGAATTGCAGAGAGAGGCCTGGCGGCATGAACACAGTCTGAAGGGGTTAGTGCACCATGGCTAGCCCTGAGGGAGTCAGGGAAAATGTCTGGACCTGCCGAAGAGGCAAGAGACTTTGTCTCTTGGAGCTTCAAGGAGCTTCAAGGAGCTCCAGAGACGGGAGCAAGCTGTGGCTAACAGAGCAGACCACAAAGACAGGCATGAGACGCTAAGGCTACTGCTGCCACCACCAAGAGCCTCTGTGCGAGCACAGGTTACTATCCACACTTCCCCTCCTGGGACCATGTGCAGCCAGCCACTGCCAGAGTCCCATGATCCAGGGACAACTTCCCCGGGAGAACAAACAGCGTGCCTCAGGCTGGTGCAACGTCACGCCGGCCTCTGCTGCTGCAGGCTCACGACATACCCCTCTCTCTCCTCATCGTGAGTGAGCCAGAGACCCTGAATGAGCTGCTCCTTTAACCCCGTCCTGTCTGAGGGAAGAACAGACGTCTTCAGGCGACATACATGTAGAGGCCAGGTCAAATCCAAAGCTGAAATCTGGGAGCTGTGCGAACAAAGAAGAGAAAGGGAAATTTCTCCCAGCAGCCTCAGGAGCAGTGGATTAAATCTCCACAATCAACTTGATGTACCCTGCATCTGTGGAATACATGAATATACAACGAATCATCCCAAATTTAAGAGGTGGACAGTGAGAACAAGATATATTATTTTTTCCCCTTTTCCTCTTATTGTGAATGTGTATGTGTATGCTTCTGTGTGAGATTTTGTCTGTATAGCTTTCCTTTCACCATTTGTCCGAGGGTTCTGTCCGTTCATTTTATTTTATTTATTTACATTAAAAATATGTTTTTCTTAATAATTATTTCTAATTCAAATAACTTTATTTTTTATCTTACCTTATTTTATTTTATCCAATTTCTTTCTTTCTTTCTTATATCTCTCCCTTTTATTCTGAGCTGTGTGGATGAAAGGCTCTTTGTGCTCCAGACAGGAGTCAGTGCTGTGCCTCTGAGGTGGGAGACCCAACTTCAGGACACTGGTCCACAAGAGACCTCCCAGATCCACATAATATCAAATGGCGAAAATCTCCCAAAGACCTCCATCTCAATGCCAAGACCCAGCTTCACTCAATGATCAGCAAGCTACAGTGCTGGACACCCTATGCCAAACAACTAGCAAGACAGGACCACAGCCACATTTATTAGCAGAGAGGCTGCCTAAAATCATAATAAGACCACAGACACCCCAAAAAACACAACCAGATGGGGAACTGCCCACCAGAAACACAAGATACAGTGTCATCAACCAGAACACAGGCACTAGTCCCCTCCACCAAGAAGGCTACACAACCCACTGAAACAAACAGCCGGGGGAGAGACACGAAAAACAACAGGAATTACGAACGAGCAGCCTGCAAAAATAACACCACAAACACAGTAAGATAAGCAAAATGAGACGACAGAAAAACACACAGCAGATGAAGGAGCAAGGTAAAAAAAACAACAAACTTAACAAATGAAGAGGAAATTAGCGGTCTACCTGAAAAAGTATTCAGAATAATGATAGTAAAGATGATTCAAAATCTTGGAAATAGAATAGAGAAAATGCAAGAAACATATAACAAGGAACTAGAGGAAGTAAAGAGGAAAGAAGCAATGATGAACAACACAATAAATGAAAGAAAAATACTCTAGAAGGTATTAATAGCAGAATAACTCAGGCAGAATAATGGATGAGTGACCTGGAAGGTAAAATTGTGGAAATATCTACTGGAGAGCAGAATAAAGAGAAAAGAATGAAAAGAACTGAGGAGTCTCAGAGACCTCTGGTACAACATTAAACGCACCAACATTCGAATTATAGGGGTTCCAGAAGAGGAAGAGAAAAAGAAAGGGACTGAGAAAATATTTGAAGAGATTATAGTTGAAAACTTCCCTAATATGGGAAAGGAAGAAGTCAATCAAGTCCAGGACGCACAGAGAGTCCCATACAGGATAAATCCAAGGAGAAACATGCCAAGACACATATTAATCAAACTGTCAAAAATTAAATACAAAGAAAACATATTAAAAAAAAAAGCA
This sequence comes from Lagenorhynchus albirostris, assembly GCF_949774975.1. Taxonomy (NCBI): domain Eukaryota; kingdom Metazoa; phylum Chordata; class Mammalia; order Artiodactyla; family Delphinidae; genus Lagenorhynchus; species Lagenorhynchus albirostris. Next base: position 82,188,405 of record NC_083116.1, on the reverse strand, counting down.
AGGAAAAAACAACAAATAACACACAAGGGAATCCCCATGTTAACAGCTGATCTTTCAGCACAAACTGCAATCTAGAAGGGACTGGCAGGACATTTTTAAAGTGATGAATGAGAAAAACCTAAAACTAAGATTACTCTATCCAGCAAGGATCTCATTCAGATTTGATGGAGAAATTAAAACCTTTACAGACAGGCAAAAGCTGAGAGAGTTCAACACCACAAAACCAGCTTTACAACAAATACTAAAGGAACTTATCTAGGCAAGAAACACAACAGAAGGAAAAGACCTACAATAACAAACTCAAAACAATTAAGAAAATGGGAATAGGACCATACATATTGATGATTATCGTAAATGTAAAAGGATTAAATGCTCCCACCAAAAGACACACACTGGCTGAATGGACACAAAAAGAAGACCCATATATATGCTGTCTACAAGAGACCCACTTCAGACCAAGAGACACATACAGACTGAGAGTGAGGTGAAGGAAAACGATAATCCATGCTAATCGAAACCAAAAGAAAGCTGGAGTAGTAATTCTCATATCAGACAAAATAGCCTTTAAAATAAAGACTATTAGAAGACACAAAGAAAGACACTACATAGTGATCAAGGGATCGATCCAAGAAGAAGATATAGCAATTCTACATATTTATGCATCCAACATAGGAGCACCTCAATACATAAGGCAAATACTAACAGCCATAAAAATGGAAAACGACAGTAGCACATTCATAGTAGGAGACTTAACACCCCACTTTCACCACGGACAGATCATCAAAAATGAAAATAAATAATGAAACACAAGCTTTAAATGATACGTTAAACAAGATGGAGTTAATTGATATTTATAGGACATTCCATCCAAAAACAACAGAACACACATTTTTCTCAAGTGCTCATGGAACATTCTTCAAGATAGATCATATGTTGGGTCACAAATCAAGCCTTGGTTAATTTAAGAAAACTGAAATTATATCACGTATCTTTTTGGACCACAGTGCTATGAAACTAGATATCAATTACAGGAAAGGATCTGTAAAAAATACAAACACATGGAGGCTAATCAATGCACTACTTAATAACGAAGGGATCACTGAAGAAATCAAAGAGGAAATCAAAAAATTCCTGGAAACAGATGACAATGGAGACACGACGACGCAAAACCTATGGGATGCAGCAAAAGCAGCTCTAAGAGGGGAGTTTATAGCAATACAATCCTACCTTAAGAAACAGGAAGCATCGTGAATAAACAACCTAAACTTGCACCTAAAGCAATTAGAGAAAGAAGAACAAAAACCACAAAGTTAGCAGAAGAAAAGAAACCATAAAGATAAGTTCAGAAATAAATGTAAAAGAAATGAAGGAAAAGATAGCAAAGACCAATAAAACTAAAAGCTGTTTCTCTGAGAAGAAAAACAAAATTGATAAACCATTAGCCAGATTCAACAAGAAAAAAGGGAGAAGACTCAAATCAATAGAATGAGAAATGAAAAAGAGTAACAACGGACTGCAGAAATACAAAAGATGATGAGCTATTACTACAAGAACCCTATGCCAATAAACTGGACAACCTGGAAGAAATGGACAAATTCTTAGAAATGCACAACCTGCCGAGATTGAATCAGGAAGAAATAGAAGATATGAATAGACCAATCACAAACACTGAAATTAAAACTCTGATTAAAAACCTTCCAACAAACAAAAGCCCAGAACCAGATGGCTTCATAGGCGAATTTTATCAAATATTTAGAGAAGAGCTAAGACCTATCCTTCTCAAACTCTTCCAAAATATAGCAGAGGGAGGAACACTCCCAACTCATTCTATGAGGTAAACACCACCATGATACAAAAACCAGACAAGGATGTCACAAAGAAAGAAAGCTAAAAGCCAATATCATTGATGAACATAGATGCAAAAATCCTCAACAAAATACTAGCAAACAGAATCGAACAGCACATTAAAAGGATCATACACCATGATCAAGTAGGGTTTATTCCAGGAATGCAAGGATTCTTCAATATACGCAATCAATGTGATACACCATATTAACAAAATGAAGGGGAAAAACCATATGGTGATATCAATAGATGCAGAGAAATATTCCGACAAAATTCAACACCCATTTATTGTAAAAGCCCTGTAGAAAGTAGGAATAGAGAGAACGTTCCTCAACATAAAAAAGGCCTTATATGACAAACCCACAGCCAACATCATCCTCAGTGGTGAAAAACTGAAAACATTTCCACTAAGATCAGGAACAAGACAAGATTGCCCACTCTCACCACTCTTATTCAACATAGTTTTGGAAGTTTTAACCACAGCAATGAGAGACGAAAAGAAAAGAAAAGGACTCCAAATCGGAAAAGAAGAAATAAGCTGTCACTGTTTGCAGATAACATGATACTATACATAGAGAATCCTAAAGATGCGACCAGAAAACTCCCAGAGCTAAACAATGAATTTCGTAAAGTAGCAGGATACAAAATTAATGCACAGAAATCTCTGGCATGCCAATACACTAATGAAAAATCTGAAAGTGAAATCAAGAAAACACTCCCATTTACCATTGCAACAAAAAGAATAAAATATCTAGGATTAATCCCACCTAAGGAGACAAAAGACCTGTATGCAGAAAATTATAAGTCACTGATGAAAGAAATTAAGAATGATACAAATAGATGGAGAGATATACCATGTTCTTGGATTGGAAGAATCAACATTGTGAAAATGACTCTGCTCTCCAAAGCAATCTACATATTCAATGCAATCCCTATCAAACTACCACTGGCATTTTTTCACAGAACTAGAACAAAAAAATTCACAATTTGGAAACACAAAAGACCCCGAATAGCCAAAGCAATCTTCAGAATGAAAAACGGAGCTGGAGGAATAGGGCTCCCTGACTTCAGACTATACTATGAAACTACAGTAATCAAGAGAGTATGGTACTTGAACAAAAGCAGATATATAGATCAATGGAACAGGATAGAAAGCCCAGATGAAAAACCATGCACATATGGTCACCTTATTTTTATAAAGGAGGCAGGAATGTACAGTGGAGAAAGGACAGCCTCTTCAATAAGTGGTGCTGGGAAAACTGGACAGGTACATGTAAAAGTACGAGATTAGAACACTCCCTAAAACCATACAGAAAAATAAGCTCAGAATGTATTAAAGACATAAATGTAAGGCCAGAAACTATCAAACTCTTAGAGGAAAACCTAGACAGAACACGCTATGCCAGAAATCATACCAAGATCCTTTATGACCCACCTCCTAGAGAAATGGAAATAAAAACAAAAATAAACAAATGGGACCTAATGAAACTTGAAGCCTTTTGCACAGAAAAGGAAACCATAAACCATACCAAAAGACTACACTCAGAATGGGAGAAAATATTTGCAAATGACGCAACTGACAAAGGATTAATCTCCAAATTTTACAAGCAGCACATGCAGCTCAATGACAAAAAAACAAACAACCCAATCCATAAATGGGCCGAAGACCTAAATAGACATTTCTCCAAAGAAGATATACTGACTGCCAACAAACACATGAAAGAATGCTCAGCATCATTAATCATTAGAGAAATGCAAATCAGAACTACAATGAGATATCATCTCACAACTGTCAGAATGGCCATCATCAAAAAATCTAGAAAAAATAAATGCTGGGGAGGGTGTGGAGAAAAGGGAACTCTCTTGCACTGTTGGTGGGCATGTTAATTTGTACAGCCACTATGGAGAAAAGTATGGAGGATCCTGAAAAAAGTACAAATAGAACTACCATATGACCCAGCAATACCACTACTGAGCATATACCCTGAGAAAAACATAATTCAAAAAGAGTCATGCACCAAAATGTTCACTGCAGCTCTATTTACAATAGCGCGGCGATGGAAACAACCTAAGTGTCCATAACCGGATGAAAGGATGAAGAATATGTGGCCCATATATACAATGGAATATTACTCAGCCATAAAGGGAAATGAAATTGAGCTATTTGTATTGAGGTGGATGGACCTAGAGTCTCTCATACAGAGTGAAGTAAGTCAGAAAGCCAAATACCATAATGCTTAATTCCATATATATGGAATTTAAGAAAAAGTGTCATGAAGAACCTAGGGGTAAGACAGGAAGAAAGACACAGACCTACTAGAGAATGAACTTGAGGATATGGGGAGGGGGAAGGGTAAGGTGTGACAGAGAGAGAGTGGCATCGACATATACACACTACCAAACATAAAATAGATAGCTAGGCTGTAGCAGCAGCATAGCACATGGAGATCAGCTTGGTACATTGTGACCACCTAGAGTGGTGGAATAGGGAGGGTGGGAGGGAGGGAAATGCAAGTGGGAAGAGATACGGGAATATATGTATATGTATAATTGATTCACTTTATTATAAAGCAGAAACTAACACACCACTGTAAACCAATCATACTTCAATAAATATGTAAAAAAAAAGAAAGAAAAAGAGTCATGTACCAAAATGTTCATTGTAGCTCTATTTACAATAGCCAGGATATGGAAACAACATAAGTGCCCATCATTGGGTGAATGGATTAAGAAAATGTGGAACATATATACCATGGAATATTAGCCACAAAAAGAAACGAAATTGAGTTACTTGTAGTGAGGTGGATGGACCTAGAATCTATCATACAGAGTGAAGTAAGTCAGAAATAGAAACACAAATACGGTAAGCTAACACATATATATGGAAAGTAAGAAAAAAAATGTCATGAACAACGTAGAGGTAAGACAGGAAAATAGATACAGACATACTAGAGAACAGACTTGAGGATATGGGGAGGGGGAAGGGTGAGCTGTGACAAAGTGTGAGAGAGGCATGAAAATATATACACTACCAAACGTAAGGTAGCTAGCTAGTGGGAAGCAGCCGCATAGCACAGGGATATCAGCTCGGTGCTTTGTGACGGCCTGGACGGGTGGGAGAGGGAGGGTGTAAGGGAGGGAGACGCAAGAGGGAAGAGATATCGGAACATATGTATATGTATAACTGATTCACTTTTTTATAAAGCAGAAACTAACACACCATTGTAAAGCAATTATACCCCAATAAAGCTGTTAAAAATAAATAAATGAAAAATACAAGCAGCAAGGGAAAAACAACAAATAACACACAAGGGAATGCCCATAAGGTTAACAGCTGATCTTTCAGCAGAAACTCTGCAAGCCAGAAGGGACTGGCAGGACATATTTAAAGTAATGAAGGAGAAAAACCTGCAACCAAGATTTCTCTACCCAGCAAGGATCTCATTCAGATTTGATGGAGAAATTAAAACCTTTACAGACAAGCAAGCGCTGAGAGAGTTTAGCACCACCAAACCAACTTTACAACAAATGCTAAAGGATCTTCTCTAGGCAAGAAACACAAGAGAAGGAAAAGACCTACAATAACGAACCCAAAACAATTTAGAAAATGGGAATAGGAACATACATATCGATAATTACCTTAAATGTAAATGGACTAAATGCTCCACCAAAAGACATAGATTGGCTGAATGGATACAAAAGCAAGACCCATATATATGCTGTCTACAAGAGACCCACTTCAGACCTAGAGACACATACAGACTGAAAATAAGGGAATGGAGAAAGATACTGGCCACATGTCTGTTACCGATACGTGGGGTTCAGGTATGTAGAAGAATGTACCTAGTGCATGACACTTTCGTTTTTGGATCACTCCAGAGATTTTTCAGCCTGCATCACATTTCTATCCTATAGCCCATAACAGACTTCTGCACTCCTTCTAGGATCAACATGTTTCCACATGCCCTCTGTTGAGAGGCATCAGCCTCTTTTCGCCCATGGGACTTGAGGCCACATTGTTATCTTCACTCAGCTTCCAAAGAGCTAAGAGAAAACATGTCTACGTTTGGAAGGTTCGAAAGTAATCGCTGCATGTGTTCCACAAGGATAGCTTCTGGTCACTAAAAGAGCAGTCTCCGGAAAACTTTGTTGTGAGAGGTGACATCAAAGTGATCCCCTTCCTTAGGAAACTGTTCATGGTATGAGGGTGGCAAACAGCGGCCCCTGGACCTGAAGTTCCTGCTTGTGTGGGACATCAGGTCAGTGGCCGGTGCCTTGGCCAAAGCGTGGTGGAGAAGCCTCTGAAATGACCCAGTTTTTGCCTCTGCCACTAGGCTCAGGGGTCGAGTGAACAAAATTTGTGTTGCAAGTGAGCAGTCCAACTACAGAGTAAAATGACCATACTTTGCAGAGGTGGGCAACCAGCATGTGGCCAAGTGCCTTTAAAAGCTTCTGCACTAAGTCAGAAAGAAAAAGACAAATACCGTATGCTAACACATATATATGGAATTTAAGGAAAAAAATGTCATGAAGAACCTAGGGGTAAAGCAGGAATAAAGACGCAGACCTCCTAGAGAACGGACTTGAGGTTATGGGGAGGGGGAAGGGTGAGCTGTGACAGGACGAGAGAGAGTCATGGGCATATACACACTAACAAACGTAGTAAGGTAGATAGCTAGTGGGAAGCAGCCGCATGGCACAGGGATACTGGCTCGGTGCTTTGTGACAGCCTGGAGGGGTGGGATAGGGAGGGTGGGAGGGAGGGAGACGCAAGAGGGAAGACATATGGGAACATATGTTTTATGTATGACTGATTCACTTTGTTATAAATCAGAAACTAACACACCATTGTAAAGCAATTATACCCCAATAAAGATGTTAAAAAAAAAAAAAGCTTTTGCACCATGTGGGCTTCAGAACCGAGCCCTTAGTGTGACTTATGGGAGCCCCTGTGCAAACTGGGTACCATAATTCTCGCATAGGTTTCACTACGTTCTAGACCCTTGGCCTATGTGTTTCCTGCACGGAAAGCATCATGAATTTACTATTGCTTCCATCCGGGCTAACTCAGTCATACGCATTTTTCAGTTGGGGAGAACCTCATTTCCGATACCATGGGCAAGGCGTTCCTTGCTAGGGACTTGAGGATCCAATGCCAAGACATGTGAATATGATACATTTTTAACTCACAGCACTAATCAACGCAGGTGTCACTGAACTCGGTATGACTTTTATTTTTGAAGGAACACTCTTGGGCAAAATGCTTGCGGACACATCTGTCTCAACAGGCCTTCGTATTAGAAATTTGCAAGGCTTCTGTGTGATGTGCGTCAACCTGCTATCTCTTGCTATTCTCTTTAGATGGCTCTATGTGAGCAAAACGTTTTAGGGGAGCCGATGCACCATATAGCCACAGGATATCTGTGGCAAAATACACTATGTGGTCACCCGACCTAGTTCCTCTACCCATACAGTGAACAAAATCTGCATATGAAATTTTTTTCTCTATCCTTTCAGGTGCAAATCCCTTTTGCCCTGTGAGCAACTTCTTTCCTATGCAGTCTGAAGGGCTGTCGTTCCATATAACCTTGAGAAAAACAATGGGTAGAACTGTTTGAAAGAACTGGTGGTTGGTGTGTTGGGAAAACGGGGTCAAATCTTTCAGAACCTGCTTTGAACAAGCTGGATGAGAATTGGTCAATCCAGAAAGAATCGTGGGTATCACATTGCTTTCCTTCAGCATGTCAAAAGCCGGTACACAACCCATGTGGGGAACGAGCTTGGCTGTGCTTTCTGCACAAAGCTTCTTTTATTGCATTTCAAATATTAAACACAGCGCTTGGGTAAGCATGAAGTCACCTCAGCGAGAGTTGGATTTCCAGGTGTCCCAAATAATTTGCTCTTTGTCTGGAACACCATGGCTAAACTCTCAAACCAGAAGGAGCCAAATTCTTAACATACCTTTCACCAAGCTTGAAGGGCACATACCAATTTCCCATAAGGTGGACACTTTTACCAGGCCATCAGTAAGGTTTTGGCAAACTCGTGGCTTCACACATAACACCAGGGGCACGGACACATGTCTGTTATCGATATGTGCGTTTCAGTTATGCAGAAGAAACCACCCAGTGCATAACACTTTCAGTATGGGACCAATTCAGGCATTTCTATAATTCTCCATCACGATTCTATCCTATAACCCGTAAGGGACTTCACTCCTAGGAGCAACGCGTCTCATCATGCCCTCTGTGGAGAGAAAGGAGCCTCTTTTCGCCCGTTGGATTTGAGCCCACTTTGTTAGCTTCGCTCAGCTTCCAAAGACCTAAGAGATAGATTGTCTGGGTTTGGAAATTTCGAAATTAATTGCTGCATGTTTCCCACAAGAGGAATAGCTTCTGGTCACTAAAGAAGCCCTCTCGGGAATCCGTGGTTCCGAGAGCTGACATCAAAGTGATCCCGATCCTTATGACAGTTTTCATGCTGTGAGGGAAAAAATAAGCTTCACCTGGACCTGAGATCCCTGCTTGTGTGCTGCTTCAAGTCATAGGCACCTCTCCAAAAGCTCGGTGGAGAAACCTCTGATATGACCCAGCTTTTGGTCTGCCACTAGGCTCAGTTTTCAAGGAGGGAACGAAATTTGTGCTCCAGATGGTCTGTCCACCTACCGAGTGAAATTACCATACTTTGCAGTGGTGAGCAACCAGCACGTGGCCAAGTGCCTTTAAAAGCTTTTGCACCATGTGGGTTTTAGACTGAGACCGTAGCGTGAGTTATGGGAGCCCCTATGCAGACCAGGTACCACAGTTCTCGCATAGGTTTAACTACATTCTAGAACCTTGGCGTATGTTTTTCCTGCACCGAAATAACATGGATTTACCACTTCTTTACTCAGTTCCACCTCAGTCATGTGCATTTCTGAACTGCGCAGGAACTTGTTACCTATGCCATGAGAAGGTGTCCGTTTAATGGACGTGAGGTCAGAGTGCCACGAAGAGATTGCAATGTTTGCTCTTGTGACTGGATCCTCTGTGTGTGAATCCAGGTCACCTCAAGCCTCACTCAATAAGGACTTTCCTCCCTCAAGGAACAAACGAACACAGGATTTCTTTCTCGCATATTGCAATGAACAAACCCCTGCCTTCCGATTAACGAGCAGCACCTTGCACATGTTTTTGCAAGGCTTTCTCAACCCGTCCTCTTGAGCACCATTTGCTGTGTTCCACTTCCAAGAAGCATGTACAAATGATACGTTTTAACTCACAGAACTCATCACCGTAGGTGTCACTGCACTCGGTATGACTTTCTATTGTTAAAGGAACACTCTTTCGTGAAAGGCTTGCAGACACATCTGTCTCCACAGGGCTTCGTATTGGAAATCTGCAAGGCTTCATTGTGATGTTCGTCAACCTCCTTTCTCCTGCTATTCTCTTTAGATGGCTGTATGGGTGCAAAACCTTTTAAGTGAGCTGATGCATCACAGTGCCGGAGATTGTTTTGACAAAAGACACTATGTGCTCGCCCAACCTGTGTCCTGTTCCCTATACACTGAACGAAAACTGCATATGAAATTTTCTTCATCTAGCCTGTGAGGTACACATCCCATTTGCCCTGTGAGAAACTCCCTTCTTATTCTGTCTGAAAGGCTGTCATTCCATATCACCTTGAGAAACCCAGTGCATAGCATGGTTGGTTTAAACACGTGGTTGGCGTGTGGGCAAAGGGGCGCAAAATTTCAGAACCTGGTTGGAGCGAGCTGGCTTAAACTGGCCAATCCACAAAGAATCGTGTGTATCACATTGTTTTCTTCTATCTCGTCAGTTGCACATGCACATCCCGTCTGGGGAACGAACCTTGCCATGTTTCTGCACAAGACTTCGTTTATTCCATTTTTGAATACAGAGCACAGAGGTCAGGGCAACATGAAGGCACCTCTGAAAAAGTGCTATTTCTGAGTCTCCTAAATACTGGCTCTTTCTATGGAATTCTGTGGCTAAAATCCAAATCCAGGAAGGTCTAATGGGTAACATAAATTTCACCTAGCTTAAAGGGCCCATACATATGTCCCATAAGGGGAACAGTTTTGCCAATCCATCAGTAATGCTTTGCCAAACATGTGGCTTCACAACTCCACCAGGCGCAGGGGCACATGTCCGTTACAGATACGTTGGGTTCAAGTATGTAGAAGAAACGACCCAGTGCATGTCACTCTCAGTACGGGACCACTCCAGCGGTATGTATCAGCCTGATTTACTTTTTTATCATGTAGAATGTAATGGATGTCTGTACTCCTTTTAAGAACAACACGTTTCAACATGCCCTCTTTTGAGCAGCATCAGCCTCTTTTTGTCCGAGGGACTTGAGCCCACTTTGTTAGGTTCACTCAGCTTCCAAGACCTAAGACATGGAGTTTCTGCATTTGGAAGGTTTGAAACTAATCACTGCATGTGTCCCACATGAGGGATGGATTCTGGTCACTAAAGGAGCACTCTTGGAAAACATTAGTTCTGAGAGCTGGTATCAACGTGATACCATTCCTTAGGAAAGTCTGCATGGTATGAGGGAAGAGAAAGCACAAAGTGGCCCTGGGCCTGAGTTCAAGGCTTGTGTGCAGCTTCAAGTCAAAGGCAGGCAGTTATCCAAAACTTCGGTGGAGAAGCCTCTAAAATGACCCAGGTTTGCCTCTGACACTATGCTCAGGGGTAAAGGGGTGAACGAAATTTCTGTTCCCTGAGCGCCATCCACCTACAGAGTGAAATTACCATACACTGCAGTTGTGGAAAGTGAGCACATGGCCAAGTGCCTTAAAAAGCTTTTGCACCATGTGGGCTTCAGAACCAAGCCCTTAGCGCAACTTATGGGAGCCCCTGGCAAACTGGATAACACAATTTTTGCATAGATTACACTATCTTCTAGAACTTGGACTATTTGTTTCCTGCAGGGAAAGCAACATGGTATATCATGTTTCCGTCAGGCCCACCTCAGTCATAAGCATTCATGAAATGGGGAATAACTCTTCCCATGCTACGGGAAAAGCCTCCCTTGAACTGGACTAGAGCCCACAGTGCCAGTAAGTGATTGAATGTTCCCTCTTGTTGTCATAACTGATCAGTGTGAATACAGGTTACATCAAGCCTCACTCAGTAAGGACTTCAGGCACTCAATGAACAAACACGAACCCAGGATGTCTTTCTCTCACACAACAATGAACAAACCCCGGAAATCAATGTAGTAGCAACACGTTGCAACTTTTGGTGGGAAAACTTTTTCTTTCTATCCACTTGAGCACCATTTCCTATTCTCCACTTCCAAGAAGCAGGTGCAAATGATACGTTTTTCAGTCACATCACTCTTCACTGCAGGTTTCACTGCACTCAGTATGACCTTTAGTGTTGAAGGAACCCTCTTGGGTGAAATGCTTTCAGATCTCTCTGTCTCCACAGGGCTTGGTACTGGAAATCTCCAAGGCTTTTTGTGATGCTCGCCAACCTGCTTTCTCCTGCTATTCCCCTTAGATGGCTCAATGTTAGCAAAGCGTTCAAAGGGAGCTGATGCACCACTGTGCAAGGGGATGTCTGGGGCCAAAGACACTATGTGCTACCATGACAAGGGTCCTGTTCCCAATACACTGAATGACAACTGCATATGAAATTTTCTTCATCTAGCCTGTCAGGTAAACATCCCATTTACCCGGTGAGAAAATCACTTCCTATGTAGTCTGAGAGGCTGTCATTCGCTATCACTTTGAGAAAAATGCAGCATAGCACTGTTTGAATGAACTCGTGGTTGACGTGTTGGGAAAAGGGGCGCAAACCTTTCTGAACCTGCTCGGAACAAGTTGGATGAGAACTGGCCAATCCCGAAAGGATCATGTGTAGCACATTGCTGTCCCCTAGCTTGTCAATTGCACGTGCACATCCCGTGTGGAGAACTAGCCTTGCTGTGCTTTCTGCCCAAGGCTTCATTTATTCCATTTCGAATATGGAACACAGAACTTGGGGCACTATGAATGTATCTCTGTGAAAGTGCTATTTCCATGTCTCTAAAATAATTGGTTCCTTTTCTTAAACTCCGTGGCTAAACTGCAAATCCAAAACGGGCAAAATGCATACCTTTCACCTAAATTGAAGGGCACATACACATTTCAATCAACAGGAATACTTTTGCCAGGCCATCAGTAAGGTTTTGCCAAACACGTGGCTTCACACACACTGCAAGGCACAGGGGCACATGTTCATTATTGATACTGGCAGTTCGGGTATATAGAAGAAACCACCCCGTCCATGACACTTTCAGTATGGGACCAATCCACGGATTTCTATCAGTGTGCATCACGTTTCTATCCTGTAGCCCGTAACGGACTTCCGCACTCCTTCTAGGAGAAACACGTTTCATCCTGCCCTCTGTTGAGAGGTATGAGCCTCCTTTCGCCCATGGGACTTGAGCCCACTTTGTTAGCTTTGCTAAGCTACCAAAGACCAAAGAGATGGAGTATCTGGGTTTGGATGGTTCAAAGTAATCTCTTTATGTGTCCCAAATGAGGGTTAACTTTGGGTCACTAAAGGAGCAGTCTCGGGAAACCTTTGTTCCGAGAGCTGACATCAAAGGAATCTTTGATTCCGTGGTATGAGGGTGGACACAGCACAGTGTGCCCGGGCCTGAGGTCTCTGCTTCTTTGCAACATCAAGTCAAAGGCAGGCGCCTCTCCAAATTCTCAGGGGAGAAGCCTATGAAATGAACCTGGTTTTGCCTCTGCCTCTAGTCGCAGAGGCGAAAGTGTGAATGAAATTTGTGTTCCCAGTGGGAAGAACCCTTACAGAGTGAAATTACCATACTTTGCAGAGGTGGGCAACCAGCATGTAGCCAAGTGCATTTAAAACTTTTGCACCTTGTCGGCATCAGATAGAGCCCTTAGCGCGAATTATGGGAACTCCTGTGCAAACCGGGTACCCCAGTTCTCGCAGGGATTACACTATATTTTGGAACCTTGCGCCATGTGTTTCCTGCAGGGAAAGGAACATGGTATACCCATGCTTCCGTCTAGCCCACCTCACTCATGAGCATTTCTGAGCTGGGGAGCAACTCGTATCCCCTGCAACGGGAAAGCCATCCTTTGCAAAGGACTTGAGGCCACTGTGCCCAGAAGTGTTCGTAATGTTCCCTCCTGTGATCGGAACGATTTTTGTGAACGTAAGTCACCACAAGCCTCACTCAATAAGGACTTCCCACACTGAGGGAACAAACACGAACATAGGCTTTCTCGCACACAGCAATGAACAAACACGGGAATTCCATGTAGGAGCAGCACCCTGCAACCTGTTTTGGGAAGGCTTTCTCGTCCCGTGCCCTTGAGCACCCGTTGCTACACTCCACTTCCAAGAAGCGTGTACAAATGATACGTTTATAACTCACAGCCCTCTTCAATTCAGGGGTCACTGAACTCGGTGTGACCTCTAGTGTTGAAGGAACCCACTTGGGCGAAACACTTGGAGAGCCAGCTGTCTACACAGGGTTTTGTATTGGAAATCTGCAAGGGTTCTTCGTGATGTGCATCAACCTGCTTTCTCCGACTGTTCTCTTTTTGTGGCTCTATGTTAGCACACCATTTTAAGGGAGCTGATGTAGCACAGTGACAGAGGATACCTCAGACCAAAGACACTGTGCTCGCACGACCTGAGTCCCGTTCCCAATACACTGAACGACAACTGTATAAGAAATTATCTTCGGGCTTCCCTGGTGGCGCAGTGGTTGAGAGTCCGCCTGCTGATGCAGGGGACACGGATTCGTGCCCCGGTCTGGGAGGATCCCACATGCCGCGGAGTGGCTGGGCCCGTGAGCCATGGCCGCTGGGCCTGTGCGTCCGGTGCCTGTGCTCCACAACGGAAGAGGCCACAACAGTGAGAGGCCCGCGTACAGCAAAAAAAAAAAAAAAATTATCTTCAGCTAGCCTGTCAGTACACATGACATTTACCCTGTGAGAAACTCCCTTCTTATGCAGTCTGAAAGGCGTTCATTCCATATCACCTTGAGAAACACGGAGCATAGCATGTGAGAATGAACTCGTGGTTGGTGTGTTGAGGAAAGGTGCGCCAACCTTTCAAAACCTGCTTGGAACAAGCTGGATGAGAACAGGCCATTCCCGAATGATTACTGAGTATCACATTGCTGTTCTCTACTTAATCAGTTGCAGGTACACATCCCATCTGCGGCGAGCCTGCCAGTGCTTTCCACCCAAGGCTTCTTTCAGTCCATTTCGAATATGGAATACGGCGAACACGGGGTAGCATGAAGCCACCTCTGCGAAAGTGCTATTTCCAGGTCTCCAAAATAATTGGCTCCTTTTCTTGAACTCTGGCAAAACTCAAAATCCAGAAGGGGCAAAGTGCGTAACATACATTTCACCTAGCTAGAAGGGCACATACGCACATACCCATTTCCCATAACGGGGAAACATTTGCCAGCCCATCAATAAAGTTTTGCCAAACACATGGCTTCACACACACTGCTAGGCGCTGGAGCACATATCCATTACCAATGCATGCCATTTGGTTATGGAGAAGAAACCACCTGGTGCATGACACTTTCAGTACGGACCACTCCAGAGATTTCTATAGGCAGGCATCACGTTTCTATCTTATGGCCCGTAACGGACTTCTGCACTTGGATGAGCAACATGTTTCAACATACCCTCTGTTGGGAGGCATGAACATCTTTTCATCCATGGGTCTTGAACCCACTTTGTTAGTTTCACTCAGCTTCCAAAGGCCAAAGAGATAGAGTGTCTGGATTTGCAAGCTTCAAAAGTAATCACTTCATGTGTTCCACATGAGGGATACCTTCTGGTCAGTAAAGGAGCACTCTCGGGAAACCTTGCTTCCTATAGCTCACATCAAAGGGATCCTGTTCCTTAAGAAATTCTTCATGGTATAAGGGTGGAGAAAGAACAACCTGCCATTAGTCTGAGGTCCCAGCTTGTGTGGAGCTTCAAGTCAAAGGCAGGCGCCTCTCCAAAAATTCAGTGGAGAATCCTCTGAAATGACCCAGGTTTGGCCTCTGCCACTAGGTACAGGGGCGAAAGTGTAAACGACATTTGTGTTCCCAGTGGGACGATCCCCTACAGAGTGAATTTACCATACTTTGCAGAAGTGGGCAACTACCATGTGGCCAAGTGGCTTTAAAATATTTTTAACCGTATGGTCTTCAGAGCCGAGCCTTTAGGGCGACTTATCGGAGACCCTGGGCAAACTGGTACCAAGTTCTCACATATATTACACTATGTTCTATAAGCTGGGATTATCTGTTCCCTTCAGGGAAAGCAACATGGTATACCCATGCTTCCGTCTGGCCCACCGCAGCCATGAGCATTTCTGATCTGGTGAGCAACTCTTCTCCCATTCCAAGGGAAAGGCCTACTTTGCAATGGAATTGAAGCCACAGTGCCAAAAAGTGTTTGCAATGTTTCTTCCTGTGATCGGAACCAAATTGTGTGGACACAGGTCACCTCAAGCGTCACTCAGTAAGAATTTCCCGAACTCAAGGAACGTACAAGAACCAAATATTTCTTTCTCGCTCACAGCAATGAACAAACCCCAGAATTCCATGTAGGAGCAGAAAGAACCCAGCAACTAGTTTTGGGAAGGCTTCCTCGTCCCATCCACTTGAACACGCTTTGCTATGCTTCATTTCCAAGAACCATGTACAAATGATACATTTTTTAACTCACAGCACTCTTCAGTGCAGGTGTCACTGCGCTTGGTATGACGACTAGTGTTGAAGGAACACTCTTGAGTGAAACGATTGCTGACACATCTGTCTCCATAGGGCTTGGTACTGGAAAACTGCAAGGCTTCTTTTGATGTGTGTCAAACTGCTTTCTTCTCCTATTCTCTTTATATGGCTCTATGTTAGCAAAGCTTTTTTTTTCTAACATCTTTATTGAACTGTAATTGCTTTACAATGGTGTGTTAGTTTCTGCATTATAACAAAGTAAATCAGTTATACATATACATATGTCCCCATATCTCTTCCTTCTTGTGTCTCCCTCCCTCCCACCCTCCGTATCCCACACATCTAGGCGGTCAAAACAGCTGATCTCCTGGTGCTATGCGGCTGCTTCCCAACTATATATTTTACGGTTGGTAGTGTATATATGTCCATGCCACTCTCACTTTTTCCCAGCTTCCCCTTCCCCTTCCCCGTATCCACAAGTCCATTCCCTAGTAGGTCTTTGTCTTTATTCCCGTATTGTTCCTAGGTTCTTCATGATTTTTTTTTTAGCTTCCATATATATGTGGCAGTGTACAATATTTTGTTTTCTCTTTCTGACTTACTTCACTCTGTATGACAGTCTCTAGGTCCATCCACCTCAATACAAATAACTCAATTTCATTTCTTTTTATGGCTGAGGAATATTCCATTGTATATATGTGCCACATCTTCTTTATCCATTCATCTGTTGATGGACAATCAGGTTGTTTCCATGTCCTGGCTATTGTAAACAGAGCTGCAATGAACATTTTGGTACATGACTCTTTTTGAACTATGGTTTTCTCATGGTATATGCCCAGTAGTGGGATTGCTGGGTGGTATGGTAGTTCTATTTTTAGATTTAAGGAAGCTCCGTACTGTTCTCCATAGTGACTCTATCAATTTGCATTCCCACCTACATTGCAAGAGAGTTTTCTTTTCTCCACACCCTCTCCAGCATTTATTGTTTGTTGATTTTTGATGGCCATTCTGACCAGTGTGAGACGATATCTCATTGTAGTTTTGATTTGCATTTCTCTAATGATTAATGATGTTGAGCATTCTTTCATTTGTTTGTTGGCAGTCTGTATATCTTCTTTGGGGAAATGTCTACTTTGGTCTTCTGCCCATTTTTGGATTGGGTTGTTTGTTTTTTTTGTTATTGAGCTGCTTGTAAATTTTGGAGATTAATCCTTTGTCAGTTGCTTCATTTGCAAATATTTTCTCCCATTCTGAATGTTGTCTTTTCGTCTTATTTGTGGTTTCCTTTGCTGTGCAAAAGTTTTAAGTTTCATTAGGTCAAATTTATTTTTGTTTCTCTAGCCATTTCTCTAGGCGGTGGGTCAAAAAGGATCTTGCCGTGGTTTATGTCATAGAGTGTTCTGCCTATGTTTTCCTCTAATTGTTTGATAGTGTCTGGCCTTACATTTAGGTCTTTAATCTATTTTGAGTTTATTTTTGTGTATGGTGTTAGGGAGTGTTCTAATTTCATTCTTTTACATGTAGCTGTCCACTTTTCCCAGCACCACACACTGAAGTGTCTGTCTTTGTTCCACTGTATATTATTGCCTGCTTTATCAAAGATAAGGTGACAGTATATGCGTGGATGTATCTCTGGGCTTTGTGCCCTGTTCCATTGATCTATATTTCTGGTTTTCTGCAAGTACCATGCTGTCTGGGTTACTGTAGCTTTGTAGTATATTCTGAAGTCAGGGAGACAGATTCCTTTAGCTCCGTTTTTCTTCAAGTTTTGTCTATTCAGGGTTTCTTATATTTCCATAAAAATTGTGAAATTTTTTGTTCTAGTTTTGTGAAAAATGCCAGTAGTAGTTTGATAGGGATTGCATTGAATCTGTAGATTGCTTTGGGTAGTAGAGTCATTTTCACAATGTTGATTCTTCCAATTTAAGAACATGGTATAACTCTCCATCTATTTGTATCATCGTTAATTAATTTCAATAGTATCTTATAATTTTCTGCATACAAGTTTTCTGTCTCCTTAGATATGTTTATTCCTAGGTATTATATTCTTTTTGTTGCAATGCTAAATGGGAGTGTTGTCTTAATTTCACTTTCAGATTTTTCATCATTGGTGTATAGGAATGCAAGAGATTTCTGTGCATTCATTTTGTATCCTGCTACTTTACCAAATACATTGATTAGTTCTAATAGTTTTCTGGTAACATCGTTAGGATTTTCTATGTATAATATTATGTCACCTGCAAACAGTGACAGATTTATTTCTTCTTTTCCTATTTGGAATTCTTTTATTGCTTTGTCTTCTCTGATTGCTGTGGCTAAAACTTCCAAATCTATGTTGAATAATAGTGGTGAGAGTGGGCAACATTTTCTTCTTTCTGATCTGAGTGGAAATGGTTTCAATATTCACCATTGACGATGATGTTGGCTGTGGGTTTGCCCTGTATGGCCTTTATTATGTTGAGGAAACTTCCCTTCATGTCTACTCTCTGGAGGCTTTTTATCATAAATGGGTGTTGAACTTTGTCGGAAGCTTGCTCTGCGTCCGTTCTTCTGCCTCAGTGATTCTGCTATTGATGTCTTTAATTTCATTTATTGTGCTGTTCATCACTATTTGTTTGCTCTTTAGTTCTTCTAGGTCCTTGTTAAAGCTTTCTTGTATTTTGTCCTTTCCAAAATTTTGGAGCATCTTTACTCTCTTTAGTCTGAATTCTTTTTCAGGCACACTGCCTATTTCTTCTTCATTTGTTAGGTCTGGTGGGTTTTGGCTTGCTCCTTCATCTGCTGTGTGATTATCTGTCTTCTCATTTTGCTTATCTTACTGTGTTTCGGGTCTCCTTTTTGCAGGCTGCAGGTTCGTACTTGCCATTGTTTTTGTTGTCTGTCCCCAGTGGTTAAGGTTTGGTCACTGGTTGGTGTAGGCTTTCTGGTGGAGGGGAATAGTGTCTGTGTCCTGGTAGATGAGGCTGGATCTTGTCTCTCTGTTGAGCAGGTCCACATCTGGTGGTGTGTTTTCGGGTATCTGTGGTCTTATGAATTTAGGCACCATCCTTGCTAATGGATGAAGTTGTGTTCCTGTCTTGTTAGTTGTTTGGCCTAGGGTTTCCAGTACGGTAGCTTGCTGGTCGTTTAGTGGAGCTAGGTCTTGGCATTGAAATACAGATCTCTGGGAGGCACACCATGTTTTCTCCAGAGGAAGTTGTCCCTGGATCTTGGCGTTGAAATGGAGATCTCTGGGAGATTTTCACCATTTGATATTATGTGGAGCTGGGAGGTCTTTTGTGGACCCGTGTCCTGAACTTGGGTTTCCCACTTCAGAGGCATGGCCTTGACACCTGGCTGGAGCATCAAGAGCATTTTAGCCACAAGGCTCAGAATAAAAGTGAGAAACAAATGAGAGAAAGAAAGAAGAAGATAAAATAAAATAAAGTAAAATAAAATAAAGTTTAGAATAAAAAGTAATTATTAGGCTTCCGGGAAGAGTAAGACGCAGAGATCACCTCCCTCCCCACAGATACACCAGAAATACATCTACATGTGGAACAATGCCTACAGAACACCTACTGAATGCTGGCAGAAGACCTCAGACCTCCCGAAAGGCAAGAACTCCCCACGTACCAGGGTAGAGCAAAAGAAAGAAGAATAAAGAAAGACAAAAATATAAGGACAGGACCTGCACCAGTGGGAGGGAGTTGTGAAGGAGGAAAGGTTTCCACACACTAGGAAGCACCTTTGTAGGCGGAGAATATGGGTGGCGGATGGGGGAAGATTCGGAGCCGCGGAGGAGAGCACAGCAACAGGAGTGTGGACGGCAGAAAGGAGAGATTCCCGCACAGAAGATTGGTGCCGACTGGCAGTAACGAGCCCAAGAGGATTGTCTGCTCAGCCGCCAGGGTGGGCGGGGCTGGGAGCTGAGGCTCAGGCTTCGGTTGGAGCGCAGGGAGAGGACTCGTGCTGGCAGCGTGAACACAACCTGCAGGGGGTCAGTGCACCAGGGCTAGCCGGGAGTGAGTCCGGGGAAAATTCTGGATGTGCCGAAGAGGCAAGAGACTTGTTCTTCCCTCTTTGTTTCCTGGTGCGCGAGGAGATGGGATTAAAAGCAGTGTTTAAGGGAGCTCCAGAGACGGACACGAGCTGCAGCTAAAAGTGCGGACCCCAGAGACAGGCTTAAGATGCTAAGGCTGTTGCAGCTGCCAGCAAGAAGCCTGTGTGCAAGCACAGGTCACTATCCACACACCCCCCTTCCTGGGAGCCTGTGCAGCCCACCACTACCAGGGTCACAAGATCCAGGGACAAGTTCCCCAGGAGAAGGCACAGCACGCCTCAGGCTGGAGTAATGTCCAGCTGGCCTCTGCCGCCACAGCCTCGCCATGCATTCCATGCCCCTCCCTCCCCCTCCCGGTCTGAGTGAGCCAGAGTCCCCGAAGCAGCTGCTCCTTTAACCCTGTCCTTTCTGAGGGAAGAACAGACGCGATCCAGCGACCTACATGCAGAGGCGGGGCCAAATCCAAAGCAGAGCCCCAGGATCTGTGAGAAGAAAGAAGAGAAAGGGAAATCTCTCCCAGCAGCCTCAGAAGCATCGGATTAAAGCTCCACAATCAACTTGATGTACCCAGCATCTGTGGAATACATGAATAGACAACGAATCATCCCAAATTGAGGAGGAGGACTTTGAGAGCAAGATTAATGAATTTTTCCCCTTTTCCTCTTTTTGTGAGTGTGTATGTGTATGCTTCGGTAAGAGATTTTTGTCTGTATAGCTTTGCGTCCACCATTTGTCCTAGGGTTCTAGCCATCCGTTTTTTTAAATTTTTTCTTAATTATTTTATTTTATCTTATCTTTTTTATTTCTTTCCTTCCTTCCTTCTTCCCTCCCTCCCTCTCTCCCTCCTTTCTTTCTTTCTTTCTTTCTTTCTTTCTTCTTCAACTAATTGTTTCTTTCTACTTTTTCTCCCTTTTATTCTGAGCCGTGTGGATGAAAGGCTCTTGGTGCTGCAGCCAGGAGTCAGCGCTCTGCCTCTGAAGTGGGAGAGACAACTTCAGGACACTGGTCCACAAGTTACCTCCCAGCTCCATATAATATCAATGACAAAAATCTCCAAGAGATCTCCATCTCAACACCAGCACTCAGCTTCACTCAACGACCAGCAAGCTACAGTGCTGGACACCCTATGCAAAACAACTAGAAAAACAGGAACACAACCCCACCCATTAGCAGGGAGGCTGCTTAAAATCATAATAAATCCACAGACACCCCAAAACATCCCAAGAGACGTGGACTTGCCCACCAGAAAGACAAGATCCAACCTCATCCACCAGAACACCGGCACTAGTCCCCTCATCCAGGAAGCCTACACAACCCACTGAAACAACCTCAGCCAAAGGGGACAGACAGCAAAAACAACGGGAACTACAAACCAGCAGCCTGCAAAAAGGAGACGGCAAACACAGTAAGCTAAGCAAAATCAGAAGACAGAAAAACACACAGCAGTTGATGGAGCAAGATAAAAAAAACCCAGACCTAACAAAGGAAGAGGAAAGAGGCAGTCTACCTGAAAAAGAATTCAGAATAATGATAGTAAACATGATACAAAATCTTGGAAATAGAAGAGACAAAACGCACGAAACATTTAACAAGGACATAGAAGAATGAAAGATGAAACAAGCAATGATGAACAACACAACAAATGAAATTAATATTACTCTTGATGGGATCAATAGCAGAATAACTGAGGCAGAATAACGGATAACTGACCTGGAATATAAAATAGTGGAAATAACTACTGCAGAGCAGAATAAAGAAAAAAGAACAAAAAGAATTGAGGACAGTCTCAGAGACCTCTGGGACAAAATTAAACACACCAACATTCAAATTATAGGGGTTCCAGAAGAAGAAGAGAAAAACAAAGGGACTGAGAAAATATTTGAAGAGATTATAGTTGAAAACTTCCATAATATGGGAAAGCAAATACTTATCAAGTCCAGGGAGCACAGAGAGTCCGATACAGGATAAATCCAAGAAGAAATATGCCAAGACACATATTAATCAAACTGTCAAAAATTAAATACAAAAAAAATATTAAAAGTAACAAGGGAAAAATAACACACAAGTGAATCCCCATAAGGTTAACCGCTGACCTTTCAGCAGAAACTCTACAAACCAGAAGGGACTGGCAGGACATATTTAAAGTGAGGAAGGAGAAAAACCTGCAACCAAGATTATCATACCCAGTATGGTCTCATTCAGATTTGAGGGGGAAATTAAAACCTTTACATACAAGCAAAAGCTGAGAGAATTTAGCACCACCAAACCAGCTTTACAACAAATGCTAAAGGAACTTCTCTAGGCAAGAAACACAAGAGAAGGAAAAGACCTACAATAACGAACCCAAAACAATTATGAAAATGGGAATAGGAACATACATATCAATAATTACCTTAAATGTAAATGGACTAAATGCTCCCCCCAAAAGACACAGATTGGGTGAATTGATACAAAACCAAGACAGCAAGATATATGCTATCTACAAGAGAACTACTTCAGACCTACAGATACAGACTGCAAGTGAGGGGATGGAAAAAGATATTCCATGCAAATGGAAGCCAAAATAAAGCTGGAGTAGTTCTCATATCAGACAAAATAGTCTTTAAAATAAAGACTATTAGAAGAGACAAAGAAAGACACTACATAATGATCAAGGGACCGATCCAAGAAGAAGATATAACAATTGTACATATTTATGCACCCAACATACGAGCACCTCAGTACATAAGGAAAATACTAACAGCCATAAAAGGGGAAACCGACAGCAACACATTCACAGTACGGGACTTTAACACGCCACTTTCACAAATGGACGGATCATCCAAAATGAAAATAATTAAGGAAACACAAGCTTTAAATGATACATTAAACAAGATGGACTTAATTGATATTTATAGGACATTCCATCCAAAAACAACAGAATACACATTTTTCTCAAGTGCTCATGGAACATTCTCCAGGATAGATCATTTCTTGGGTCACAAATCAAGCCTTGGTAAATTTAAGAAATTTGAAATTTCTTTTCTGACCACAACGCTATGAGACTAGATATCAATTACAAGAAAATATCTGTAAAACATACAAACACATGGAGGCTAAACAATACACTACTTAATAATGAAGTGATCACTGAAGAATTCAAAGAGGAAAATAAAAGATACCTAGAAACAAATGACAATGGAGACACGGGGACCCAAAACCTATGGGATGCAGCAAAAAGAGTTCTAAGAGGGAAGTTTATAGCAATACAATCGTACCTTAAGAAACAGGAAACATCTCGAATAAACAACCTAACCTTGTACCTAAATCAATTAGAGAAAGAAGAACAAATAATCCCCAAAGTTAGCAAAATGAAAGAAATCATAAAGGTCAGATGAGAAATAAGTGAAAAAGAAATGAAGGTAACAATAGCAAAGATCAATAAAACTAAAAGCTGGTTCTTTGAGAAAATAAACAAAATTGATAAACCATTAGCCAGACTCATCAAGAACAAAACGGAGAAGACTCAAATCAATAGAACTAGAAATGAAAAAGGAGAAGTAACAACTGACACTGCAGAAATACAAAAGATCATGAGAGATTACTATAAGCAACTCTATGCCTGTAAAATGGACAACCTGGAAGAAATGGACAAATTCTTAGAAATGCACAAACTGCCAAGCCGAATCAGGAAGGAATAGAAAGTATGAACAGACTAATCACAAGCACTGAAATTGCAACTGTGATTAAAAATCTTCCAACAAAAAGCCAAGGACCAGATGGCTTCAAAGGCAAATTCTATCAAACTTTTAGAAGAGAGCTAACACCTATCCTTTGCAAACTCTTCCAAAATAGGGCAAAGGGAGGAACACTCCCAAACTCATTCTACAAGCCCACCATCACCCTGATACCAAAACCAGAAAAGGATGTCAAAAGATAGCTATATGCCAATATCACTGATGAACATAGATGCAAAAATCCTGAACAAAATACTAGCAAACAGAATCCAACAGCACATTAAAAGGATCATACACCATGATCAAGTGGGTTTTATGCCAGGAATGCAAGCATTCTTCAATATATGCAAATCAATTAACGAGATACACCATATTAACAAATTGAAGGAGAAAAACCATATGATCATCTCAATAGATGCAGAGAAAGCTTTCGACAAAATTCAGCACCCATTTATGATAAAAATCCTAAGAAAGTAGGCATAGAGGGAACTTTCCTCAACATAATAAAGGCTATATATAACAAACCCACAGCCAACATCATCCTCAATGGTGAAAAACTGAAAGCATTTCCACTAAGATCAGGAACAAGACGAAGTTCCCCACTCTCACCACTCTTATTTGACACAGTTTTGGAAGTTTGAGCCACAGCAATCAGAGAAGAAAAGGAAATAAATGGAATCCAAATAGGAAAAGAAGTAAAGATGTCACTGTTTGCAGATGACATGATACTATACATAGAGAATCCTAAAGATGCTACCAGAAAGCTACTAGAGATAATCAATGAATTTGGTAAAGTAACAGGATACAAAATTAATGCACAGATATCTCTGGCATTCCTATATACTAATGATGAAAAATCTGCAAGAGAAATCAAGAAAACACTCCAATTTACCATTGCAACAAGAAGAATAAAATATCTAGGAATAAATCTACCTAAGGAGACAAGAAACCTGTATGCAGAAAATTATAAGACACTGATGAAAGAAATTAAAGATGATACAAATTGATGGAGAGAAATGCCTTGTTCTTGGATTGGAAGAATCAACTTTGTGAGAATGACACTACTACCCAAAGCAATCTACAGTTCCAATGTAATACCTGTCAAACTACATCTGGCATTTTTCACAGAACTACAACAACGAATCTCACAATTTGTATGGAAACACAAAAGACCCCGAATAGCCAAAGCAATCTTCAGAACGAAACACGGAGCTGGAGGAATCAGTCTCCCTGACTTCAGACTATACTCCAAAGCTACAGTAATCAAGACAGTATGGTACTGGCACAAAAACAGAAAGATAGATAAATGGAACCAGATAGAAAGCCCAGGGATAAATCCACTCACATATGGTCACCTTATCGTTGATAAAGGAGGCAGGAATGTACAGTGGAGAAAGGACAGCCTCTTCAATAAATGGTGCTGGGAAAACTGGACAGGTACATGTAAAATTATGAAATTAGATCACTCCCTAACACCATACACAAAAAATAAGTTCAAAATGGATTAAAGACCTAAATGTAAGGCCAGAAAGTATCAACTCTTAGAGGAAAACATAGGCAGAACACTCTATGACATAAATCACAGCACGATCTTTTTTGACCCACCTCCTACAGAAATGGAAATAAAAACAAAAATAAACACATGGGACCTAATGAAACTTCAAAGCTTTTGCACAGCAAAGGGAACCATAAACAAGATCAAAAGACAAACTTCAGAATGGGAGAAAATATTTGGAAATGAAACTGACAAAGGATAAATTTCCAAAATGTACCAGCGGCTCATGCAGCTCAATAACAAAACAACCAACAACCCAATCCACAAATGGGTAGAAGACTTAAATAGACATTTCTCCAAAGAAGATATACAGAGTTTCAACAAACACATGAAACAATGCTCGACATCATTAATCATTAGAGAAACGCAAATGAAAACTACAATGAGATATCTCACACCAGTCAGAATGGTCATCATCAGAAAATCTAGAAACAATAAATGCTGGAGAGGATGTAGAGAAAATGGAACACTCTTGCACTGCTGGTGGGAATGTATATTGGTACAGCCACTATGGAGACCAGTATGGAGGTTCCTTAAAAAACTACAAATAAAACTACCATATGACCCAGCAGTCCTACTACTGGGCATGTACCCTGAGAAAACCATAATTCAAAAAGAGTCATGTACCAAAATGTTCATTGCAGCTCTATTTACAGTAGCCCAGAGATGGAATCAATCTAAGTGTCCATCATTGGATGAATGGATAAAGAAGATGTGGCACATATATACAATGGAATATTACTCAGCCATAAAAAGAAACGAAATTGAGCTATTTGTAATGAGGTGCATGGACCTAGAGTCTGTCATACAGAGTGAAGTAAGTCAGAAAGAGAGAGACAAATACCGTATGCTAACACATGTATATGGAATTTAAGAAAAAAAATGTCATGAAGAACCTAGGGGTAAGACAGGAGTAAAGACACAGACCTACTAGCGAATGGACTTGAGGATATGGGGAGGGGAAAGGGTAAGCTGTGGCAAAGCGAGAGAGAGTCATGGACATTTATACGCTACCAAACTTAAGGTAGATAGCTAGTGGGAAGCAGCCGCATAGCACAGGGAATTCAGCTCGGTGCTTTGTGACCGCCTGGAGGGGTGGGATGGGGGGCAGGGAAGGAGGGATATGCAAGAGGGTAGAGAGATGGGAACATATATATATGTATAACTGATTCACTTTGTTATAAAGCAGAAACTAACACACCATTGTAAAGCAATTATATTCCAATAAAGATGTAAAAAAAAAAGCAGGGCTGAGATGCAAAAAAAAAATAGTTATTATTTTAAAAAATTTAAATTATTTTTAAAAAAAGAAAGAAAGAAAAGAGAGAGCAGCCAAACCAAAAAACAAATCCACCAATGATAACAAGTCCTAAAAACTATGCAAACAAACGGAGAAACAGAACCGTAGGACAAATGGTAAAATCAAAGCTATACAGACAAAAATCACACACAGAAATGTCCACATACACGCTCACAAAAAGAGAAAAAGGGAAAATAATTTATGTATATATCTTTGCTCCCAATGTCCACCTCCTCAATGTGGGATGATTCCTTTTCTATTCAGGTATTCCTCAGATGCAGGGTACATTAAGTTGATTGTGGAGACTTAATCCGCTGCTCCTGAGGCTGCTGGGAGAAATTTCCCTTTCTCTTCCTTCTTCGCAAAGCTCCTGGGTTCACCTTTGGATTTGGACAAACCTCTGCGTGTAGGTCGCCTGAGGGCATGCCTTTTTCCCTCAGACAGGATGGGGTTAAAGGAGCAGCTTAATCTGCGGCTCTGTCTAACTCAGGCTAGGGGGAGGGACGGGTACAGGGTGCAGTGGGAGCCTGCGGTGACAGAGCCTGGTGTAGCGTTGCATCAGCCTGAGGTATGCCATGTTTTCTTCCGGGGAATTTGTCCCTGGATCACGAGACCCTGGCAGTGGCACACTGCACAGGCTGCTGGGAGGGGTGGTGTGGATAGTGACCCGTGCTTGCACACAGGCTTCTTAGTGGCTGCAGCAGCAGTCTTAGCATCTCATGCCCGTCTCTGGGATCCCTGTTGATAGCCGCGGCCACGCCCATCTCTGGCGCTCTTTTAAGCGGCACTCTTAATCTCCTCTCCTCGCACACCAGGAAACAAAGAGGGAATAAAATATCTCTTGCTCCTTCGGCAGCCCCAGAGTTTTCCCCAGTCTCCCTCCAGCTAGCCGTGGTGCACTAACCCCCTTCAGGCTGTGTTCAGGCAGCCAACCCCAGTCCTCTTCCTGGAATCTGACCTCCGAAGCCCGAGCCTCAGCTCCCAGCCACCACTCGCCCTGGCGGTTGAGCAGACAAACCTCTCGGGCTGGTGAGTGCTGGTCGGAACTGATCCTCTGTGTGGCAGTCTCTCTACTCTGCCCTCTGCACCCCTGTTGCTGTGCTCTCCTCCATGGCTCTGAAGCTTCCCCACTCCACCACACACAGTCTCAGCCTGCGAAGGGAATTCCTTGTGTGTGGAAACATTTCCTCCTTCACAGCTCCCTTCCACTTGTGCAGGTCCCATGTCTTTTCTTTTGTCTCTGTTTTTTTCTGTTTTCTTTTGCCCTACCCATGTACGTGGGGAGTTTCTTGCCTTTTGCGAGGTCTGAGCTCTTCTGCCAGCATTCAGTAGGTGTTCTGTAGGAGTTGTCCCACATGTAGATGTATTTCTGATGCATTTGTGGGGAGAAAGGTGATCTCCTCATCTTAATCTTCCCCCATCTTGGAGCTCTACTTAGCAAAGTTTTTTCAGGGAACCAATGCACCACAGTGCCAGAGGATGTCTGGGACCAAAGACACTATGTGTTCTCTCGACCTGGGTCATGTTCCCAATACACTGAATGACAACTGCATATGAAATTTTCTCCCATTTGTCCGTCATGTACACATCCTATTTATGCTGTGAGAAATGACTTTCCTATGCAGTCGAAAAGTTTCATAACATATCGCCTTGAGAAACAGGGAGCATAGCATTGTTTGAACGAACTCGTGGATGGCATGTTGAGAAAAGGGGTGCAACATTTCAAAACATGCTTAGAACAAGCCGGATGACACCTTGCCAATCCGGAAAGAATTGTGGGTATAACACTGCTCTCCTCTAGCTCATCAGTTGCACGTGCACATCCCATCTAAGGCCAGGCTGGCTGAGCTTTTGCACAAGGCTTTTTTTAGTCCATTGAGAATATGGAACACATAGCTCGGGACAGGATGAAGGCACCTCTGCAAAGGTGCTATCTTCAGGTCTCGAAAATAATTGACTCCTTCCCTTGAACTCCATCACAAAACTCCAAATCCAGAAAGGACAAAAACGTAACATACCTTTCAGCTATCTAGAAGGTCACATGACCATTTCCCAAAAGGGGGACATATTAGCCAGGCCACCAGTAAGGTTTTGCCAAACACGTGGCATCACACACTGCCAGGGCCAGGAGCACATGTCCGTTAGAGATTCGTGAGGTTCGGTTATGTAGATGAAACCACCTGGTGCATGACACTTTCAGTATGGGACCACTCCAGGCATTTTTATCAGCATTCATCACATTTGTATCCAGTAACCCAAAATGGATTTCTGCATTCCTTCTAGGAACAACAGTTTCAACATGAACTCTGTGGAGAGGCATGAGCCTCTATTCGCCCATGGGACTTGAAGCCACTTTGTTAGCTTCACTCAGCTTCTAAACACCAAAGAGATGAGTGTCTGAGTTTAGAAGTTTTGAAATTAGTCGCTTCCTGTGGCCCACATGAGGGACAGATTCTGGTCACTAAAGGAACACCCTCAGGAAACCTTGGTTCCAATAACTGACATCAAAAGGATCCTGTTCCTTAGAAAATTCTTCATGGTATGAGGGTGGAGACACCACAGTCTGCCCTGGGTCTAAGGTACCTGCTTGTGTGGATCTTCAAGTCAAAGGCAGGCACCTTTACAAAAATTTGGTGGAGAAGCCTCTGAAAAGACGCAGCTTCTGCCTCTGCCACTAGGCTCAGGGGCGAAGTGTGAATGAAATTTGTGTTCCCAGTGGGACGACCCCCTACAGAGTGAAATTACCATACTTTTGCAGAGGTGGACAAGCGCGTTTAAAAGATTTGCATCATATAGGCTTCAGACCCGAGCCCTTAGCGTCATTTATGGGAGCTCCTGTGCAAACCGGATACCACAGTTCTTGCAGAGATTACAATATGTTCTACAACCTTGGACTATGTGTTTCCTGCAGGGAAAGCAACATGGTATACCCATGATTCCATGTGGCCCACCTCGTCATGAGCATTTCTGAGCTGGGGAGAAACTCATTTCCCATGCCTTGGCAAAGGCCTCCTTTGCAAAGGACTTGAGGCCACAAAGCCAAGAAGTGTTTGCAGTGTTCCCTCCTGTGATGGGAACAGATTTATGTGAACACAGATCACCTGAAGCCTCACTCAATAAGGACTTCCCGCACGCAAAGAACAAAGAGGAAACCAGGATTTCTTTCTTGCACACAGCAATGAACAAACCCCTGAATTCCATGTAAGAACAGCACCCTGCAGCTTGTTTTGGGGAGGCTTTCTGGTCCTGTCCACTTGACCACTTTTGCCACACTCCATTTCCAAGATGCAAGTAGAAATTATACGTTTTTCACACACAGCGCTCTTCACCGCAGGTGCCACTGCACATGGTAGGGCATCTAGTGTTGAAGGAACCCTCTTGGGGGAAACGCTTACAGACCCATCTGTCTCCTCAGGGCTTGGTAAATCTGCAAGGTTTCTTTGTGATGTGCGTCAACCTGCTTTCTACAGCTATTCTTTTTTATATATATATAATTTTTTAAACATCTTTATTAGAGTATAATTGCTTTACAATGGTGTGTCAGTTTCTGCCTTATAAAAAAGTAAATCAGGTATACATATACATATGTCCCCATACCTCTACCTTCTTGCATCTCCCTCCCTCCCACCCTTCTAGGTGTTCACAAAGCACCGAGTTGATTTCCCTGTGCTATGTGGCTGCTTCCCACTAGTGATCTATTTTACGTTTGGTAGTGTATATATGTCCATGTCACTCTCTCACTTTGTCCCAGCTTACCCTTCCCCCTCACCGTATCCTCAAGTCCATTCTCTAGTAGGTCTGCATCTTTTTTTTTTTGCGGTACGTGGGCCTCTTACTGCTGTGGCCTCTCTCGTTGTGGACCACAGGCTCCAGATGCGCAGGCTCAGCGGCCATGGCTCACGGGCCCAGCCGCTCTGTGGCATGTGGGATCCTCCCGGACAGGGGCACGAACCCGTGTCCCCTGCATCGGTAGGTGGACGCTCAACCACTGCATCACCAGGGAAGCCCCAGTAGGTCTGCATCTTTATTCCCATCTTGCCCCTAGGTTCTCCTGACCATTTTCTTTTCTTTCTTTCTTTTGTTAGGTTCCATATATATGTTTTAGCATATGGTATTTATTTTTCTCTTTCTGACTTACTTCACTCTGTATGACAGTCCCTACCTAAGTCCATCAACCTCACTACAAATAACTCAGTATCATACTTTTTTATGGCTGAGAAATATTCCATTGTATATATGTGCCACATCTTCTTTATACATTCATCTGTTGATGGACACTTACGTTGCTTCCATGTCCTGAATATTGTAAATAGAGATGCAATGAACGTTTCGGTACATGATGCTTTTTGAATTATGGTCTTCTCAGGGTATATGCCCAGTAGTAGGATTGCTGGGTCATATGGTAGTTCTACTTTTAGTTTTTTAAGGAAACTCCATACAGTTCTCCGTAGTGGCTGTATCAATTTACATTCCCATCAACAGTGCAAGAGGGTTGCTTTTACTCCACACCCTCCCCAGCATTTATTCTTTGTAGATTTTTTGATGATGTCCATTCTGACCGGTGTGAGATATCTCATTGTAGTTTTGATTTGCATTTCTCTAATGATTAATGATGTTGAGCATTCTTGCATGTGTTTGCTGGCAATCTGTATATCTTCTGTGGAGAAATGTCTACTTAGGTCTTCTTCCAACTTTTGGATTCGGTTGTTTGTTTGTTTGTTTTATATTGAGCTGCATGAGTTGCTTGTATGTATTGGATATTAATTCTTAGGGAGTTGCTTTATTTGCAAATATTTTCTCCCTTTATAAAGTTTTTCATCTTGTTTATGGTTTCCTTTGATGTTCGAAAGCTTTAAGATTTGTTGGTCCCATTTGTTTATTTTTCTTTTTATTTCCATTTCTCTAGGAGGTGGGTCAAAAAGGACCTTGCTGTGATTTATGTCATAGAGTGTCCCGCATATGATTTCCTCTAAGAATTTTATGGTGTCTGGCCTTACATTTAGGTCTTTAATCCATTTTGAGTTTATTTTTGTGTATGGTTTTAGGGAATGTTCTAATTTCATTCTTTTACATGTCGCTGTCCAGTTGTCCCAGCACCACTTATTAAAGAGGCTGTCTCCTCTCCACTGTATATTCTTGCCTCCTTTATCAAAGATTAGGTGACCAAATGTGTGTGTGTATATCTCCGTGCTTTCTATCCTGTTCCATTGATCTATATTTCTGTTTTTGTGCCAGTACCATACTGTCTTGATTACTGTAGCTTTGTAGTATAGTCTGAAGTCAGGGAGCCTGATTCCTCCAGCTCCGTTTGTCTTTCTCAAGATGGTTTTCAGTATTCGTGGTCTTTTCTGTTTCCATACAAATTGTGAATTTTTTCTGTTTCAGTTCTGTGCAAAATGCCGGTTATAGTTTGGAAGGGATTGCATTGAATCCTTAGATGGCTTTGGGTAGTATAGTCATTTTCACAAAGTTGATTCTTCCAATCCAAAAACATGGTATATCTCTCCATCTGCTGGTATCATTTTAATTTCTTTCATTAGTGTCTTATAATTTTCTGCATATAGGTCTTTTGTCTCCTTCGGTAGTTTATTCATAGATATTTTATTCTTTTGGTTGTAGTGGTAAATGGGAGGGTTTTCTTAATATCACTTTCAGATTTTTCATCATTAGTGTATAGGAATGCAAGAGATTCCTGTGCTTTAATTTTATATCCCACTAGTTTACCAAATTCATTGATTAGCTCTAGTAGTTTTATGGTAGCATCTTTACTTCTTCTTTTCCAATATGGATTCCTTTTATTTCTTTTTCTTCTCTGATTGCTGTGGCTAAAACTTCCAAAGCTATGTTGAAAAATAGTTGTGAGAGTGGGCAACCTTGTCTTGTTCCTGATCTTAATGGAAATGGTTTCAGTTTTCACCACTGAAGACGATGTTGGATGTGGGTTTGTCATAATAACCTTTATTATGTTGAGGACAGTTCCCTCCATGCCTACTTTCTGGAGGGTTTTTACCATAAATAGGTGTTGAATTTTGTCGAAAGCTTTCTCTGCATGGTTTTTTTTTTTTTTTTTTTTGCGGTACGTGAGCCTCTCGTTGTGGACTCTCCTGTTGCACAGCACAGGCTCTGGACGCGAAGGCTCAGTGTCCATGGCTCACAGGCCTAGCCGCTCTGTGGCATGTGGGATCTTCCCAGACCAGAGTATGAACCTACCTCCGCTGCATTGGCAGGCAGACTCTCAACCACTGCGCCACCAGGGAAGCCCTCTCTGCATCTATTGAGATGATCTTATGGTATTTCTTCTGCAATTTGTTAATACGGTGTATCACGTTGATTGATTTGTGTATATTGAACAATCCTTGAATTCCTGGGATAAACCCCACTTGATCATTATGTATGATCCTTTTAATGTGCTGCTGGATTATGTTTCCTAGTATTTTGTTGAGGATTTTCATCTATATTCATCAGTGATATTGGCTGTAGATTTCTTTCTTTGGGACAGCTTTGTCTGGTTTTTGTATCAGTATGATGGTGGCTTCGTAGAATGAGATTGAGAGTGTTCATTCCTCTGCTATATTCTGGAACAGATTGAGATAGATGTTAGCTCTTGTCTAAATGTTGGATAGAATTCGCCCCTGTGAAGCCATCTGGTCCTGGGCTTTTTTTCGTTGGAAGATTTTTATTCACAGTTTCGTTTTCAGTGCTTGTGATTGGTCTGTTCATATTACCTATTTCTTCCTGGTTCAGTCTCAAAAGTTGTGCACGATTTCTTTCCTTCTGTTATCTTCGGGGTTTTTTAGTTCTTCTTTTCCTAAACATTTTAAGTGTAAGGATAGGTTTTCTATTTGATATGTTTCTTATTTCTTAAGGTAAGCTTGTATATCTATAAACTGCCCTCTTAGAACTGCTTTTGCTGCATCCCATAGGTTTTGGGTCATAGTGTTTTCATTTTCCTTTGTTTCTAGGTATTTTTTGATTTCCTCTTTGATTTCTTCAGTGATGTCTTGGTTATTAAGTAGTGTGTTGTTTAGCCTCCATGTGTTTGTATTTCTTACATATTTTTTTCCTGTAATTGATATCTAGTCTCATAGCATTGTGGTCAGAAAAGATACCTGATACAATTTCAATTTTCTTAAATTTACCAAGGCTTGATTTGTGACCTAAGATATGATCTATCCTGGAGAATGTTCCATGAGCACTTGAGAAGAATGTGTATTCTGTAGTTTTTGGATGGGATGTCCTATAAATATCAACTAAGTCCATCTTGTTTAGTGTATCATTTAAAGCTTTTTTTCCTTATATATTTTCACTTTGGATGATCTGTCCATTGGTGAAAGTGGGGTGTTAAATTCCTCTACTATGAATGTGTTACTACTGTCAATTACCCCTTTCATGGCTGTTAGTATTTGCCTTATATACTGTGCTGCAATGTTGGGTGCATAAATATTTACAATTGTTGTATCTTCTTGTTGGATTGATCCCTTGATCATTATGTAGTGTACTTCTTTGTCGCCTATAATAGTCTTCGTTTTAAAGTCTATTTTGTCTGATATGAGAATTGCTACTCCAGCTTTTTTTGATTTCCATTTGCATGGAATATCTTTTTCCATCCCTTCACTTTCAGTCTTTATCTGTCCCTAGGTCTGAAGTGGGTCTCGTGTAGACAGCATTATATATGGGTGTTGTTTTTGTATACATTCAGCCAGTCTATGGCTTTCAATTGGAGCATTTAATCCATTTACATTTAAGGTAATTATCTATATGTGTATTTTTATTACAATTTTCTGAATTGTTTGGGGTTAATTAATGTAGGCCGTTTCCTGCTTTTGTGTTTCCCGCCTAGAGAAGTTCCTTTAAAATTTGTTGTAAAGCTGGTGTTTTGGTGCTGAATTCTCTTAGCCTTTGATTGTCTCTAAACGTTTTAATTTTTCCATCAAATCAGAATGAGATCCTTACTGGGTAGAGGAATCATGAAAGTAGGTTTTTCTCTTTCATCACTTTAAATATGTCCTGCCATTCCCTTCTGGTTTGTAGAGTTTCTGCTGAAAGATCAGCTGTTAACCATATGGGGATTCCCTTGTGTGTTATTTGTTATTTTCCCCTTGCTGCTTTTAATATGTTTTCTTTATATTTAATTTTTGACAGTTTGATTAATATGTGTCTTGGCGTATTTCTCCTTGGATTTATCCTGTATAGGACTCTCTGTTCTTCCTCGACTTAATTCCTTTGCCACACTCCACGTCCAAGAGGCATGGACAAAAGATACGACTGACGCTCACAGCCCTCTTCACCGCAGTCCTCCCTGCACTCGGAATGACCCGGAGTTTTCAAAGAGCCGTCGTGGGTGAAACGCTTTCAGGCCCATCTGTCTCCACAGGGCTTGGGATTGGAACTCTGCAAGGCTACCCTGGGATGTGCGTCAAACTGACTTCCGCAGCTTATTCCACTTACGTGGCTCAATGTCAACAGAGCCTTGTAAGGGAGCTGAGGCAGCACACTGCCCCAGAACGTGTGGGACCAGAGACACTATGCGCTCGCCAGACCTGGGTCCCTTTCCCGGTCCACTGGAGGACAACTGCATACGAAATTTTGTTCACCCAGCCTGTCCGGTACACATCCCATTTCCCTTGTGAGGAACTCCGTTCCTATGCAGTCTGAAAAGCTGTCCCTCCACGTACCCTTGAGAAACTCCGAGTGTAGTACTGCGTGACTGAAGTCCTGTGTGGCGTCTTGAGAAAAGGCATCCAGGCCTTTCAGAGCCTGCTTTCGCAACTAGCTGGATGAGAACTGGCCTATCCCGAAGAACTGCGGGTCTCCCATTTCTCTCCTCCAGCTCGTCTGTTGCACGTGCACATCCCGTCTAGGGCCAGACGGTCCGTGCATTGCACCCCAGGCTGCCTTAACTCCCTGTTGAATACGCAGCCCAGAGCTCGGGGCAGCATGGAGATGCCTCTGCCAAAGAGCTATTTCCCTATCCCCCAAACCCTTGGGTCTCCGCGTTGCACTCCATGGCAGCACTCCAAATCCAGAAAACGGCAATGCTCGTAACGTACCTTTCATCAAACCGGAAAGGAATGTAACAGTTTCCCATAAACGGGACACATTTGCCAGGCCATCCGTAGGGTTTGCCCAAAGAGGTGGCTTCACGCACCCTGCCCCGCGCCGGGGCACGTGTCCGTGACCGGTGCGTGTGGCTTGCTTATGTCGAAGAAAGCACCAGGTGCATGACACTTTCACTGCGGGCCACTGCCGGCATTTCTATCAGCGGGCACCACGTTTCTAGCCTGTAGCCTGAAACAGACGTCTGCAGTCCTTCTGCAGCAGCAGGAGACACGCCGCCTGCCATCTGTTGAGAGGCATGAGACACTTTTCGGGTACTGGACTTGAGCCCACTTTGTTACATTCGCGCAGCTTCCGAACGCCCCAGAGGTAGAGTGTCTGAGATGGCAAGTCCGCAAGTAACCGCTGCACGTGTCCCGCGTGAGCCATAGATTCTGGTCACCAAAGGAGCACTCTCGCGAAATCTTGGATGCCAGAGCTGACACCAAAGTGACCCTGTTCCCGAGGAAATGCTATATGCTATGAGGGTGGACACCGCTCAGTCTGCCCTGTGCCTGAGGTCCCTGCTTCTGTGTAGCTTCAAGTCCAAGGCAGGCGCCTCTGCGAACGTCTGGTGGAAGAGCCTCTGAAGTGACGCAGCTTCTGCCTCTGCCACTAGGCTCAGGGTCGAAGATGTGAACGAAATTAGCGTCCCCGGTGGGAAGACCTGCTACAGATTGGAATTCCCATACATTGCAGAGCTGGGCAACCAGCACGTGGGCCAGCAGCAAAGTGCATTGAAACGATTGGCATCGTATGGGCTTCAGAAGGAGCCCTTAGCGCCCCTCGTTGGAGCCAGCGAGCGTCCCGGGCACCACAGTCCTCCCATAGATAACAGTATGTTCTAGAACCTTGTCGTATGTTTCTCCTGCAGGCAAAGCAGCATGGTAGCCCCATGCTTCCATCCGGCCCACCTCATCACGGGCATTTGTGAGCTGGGGAGCGACTCGTTTCCCACGCCTCGGCGAAGGCTTACTTTGCAATGGACCTGAGGCCACAGTGCCAACAAGTGTGTGCGATGTTCCGTCCTGTGATCGGAAGCGATTTGGGTGAACACTGGACACCTCAAGCCTCCCTCTACGAGGACTTCCCGCACTCAAGGAACAAACACGAAGCCAGGATTTCTTGGTCGCACACCGCAGTGAACAAAGCCCGGGATTCCATGTAACAACGGCAGCCTGCAACTTGATTTGGGAAGGCTTTGTCCTCCCGTCCACCTGGGCACGCTTTGCCACACTCCACGTCCGAGAGGCATGGACAAAAGATACGACTGACGCTCACAGCCCTCTTCACCGCAGTCCTCCCTGCACTCGGAATGACCCGGAGTTTTCAAAGAGCCGTCGTGGGTGAAACGCTTTCAGGCCCATCTGTCTCCACAGGGCTTGGGATTGGAACTCTGCAAGGCTACCCTGGGATGTGCGTCAAACTGACTTCCGCAGCTTATTCCACTTACGTGGCTCAATGTCAACAGAGCCTTGTAAGGGAGCTGAGGCAGCACACTGCCCCAGAACGTGTGGGACCAGAGACACTATGCGCTCGCCAGACCTGGGTCCCTTTCCCGGTCCACTGGAGGACAACTGCATACG
Organism: Lagenorhynchus albirostris; assembly: GCF_949774975.1. Lineage (NCBI taxonomy): Eukaryota > Metazoa > Chordata > Mammalia > Artiodactyla > Delphinidae > Lagenorhynchus > Lagenorhynchus albirostris. The sequence continues at coordinate 82,151,540 of NC_083116.1, read as the reverse complement.
AAATTTTGTTCACCCAGCCTGTCCGGTACACATCCCATTTCCCTTGTGAGGAACTCCGTTCCTATGCAGTCTGAAAAGCTGTCCCTCCACGTACCCTTGAGAAACTCCGAGTGTAGTACTGCGTGACTGAAGTCCTGTGTGGCGTCTTGAGAAAAGGCATCCAGGCCTTTCAGAGCCTGCTTTCGCAACTAGCTGGATGAGAACTGGCCTATCCCGAAGAACTGCGGGTCTCCCATTTCTCTCCTCCAGCTCGTCTGTTGCACGTGCACATCCCGTCTAGGGCCAGACGGTCCGTGCATTGCACCCCAGGCTGCCTTAACTCCCTGTTGAATACGCAGCCCAGAGCTCGGGGCAGCATGGAGATGCCTCTGCCAAAGAGCTATTTCCCTATCCCCCAAACCCTTGGGTCTCCGCGTTGCACTCCAAATCCAGAAAACGGCAATGCTCGTAACGTACCTTTCATCAAACCGGAAAGGAATGTAACAGTTTCCCATAAACGGGACACATTTGCCAGGCCATCCGTAGGGTTTGCCCAAAGAGGTGGCTTCACGCACCCTGCCCCGCGCCGGGGCACGTGTCCGTGACCGGTGCGTGTGGCTTGCTTATGTCGAAGAAAGCACCAGGTGCATGACACTTTCACTGCGGGCCACTGCCGGCATTTCTATCAGCGGGCACCACGTTTCTAGCCTGTAGCCTGAAACAGACGTCTGCAGTCCTTCTGCAGCAGCAGGAGACACGCCGCCTGCCATCTGTTGAGAGGCATGAGACACTTTTCGGGTACTGGACTTGAGCCCACTTTGTTACATTCGCGCAGCTTCCGAACGCCCCAGAGGTAGAGTGTCTGAGATGGCAAGTCCGCAAGTAACCGCTGCACGTGTCCCGCGTGAGCCATAGATTCTGGTCACCAAAGGAGCACTCTCGCGAAATCTTGGATGCCAGAGCTGACACCAAAGTGACCCTGTTCCCGAGGAAATGCTATATGCTATGAGGGTGGACACCGCTCAGTCTGCCCTGTGCCTGAGGTCCCTGCTTCTGTGTAGCTTCAAGTCCAAGGCAGGCGCCTCTGCGAACGTCTGGTGGAAGAGCCTCTGAAGTGACGCAGCTTCTGCCTCTGCCACTAGGCTCAGGGTCGAAGATGTGAACGAAATTAGCGTCCCCGGTGGGAAGACCTGCTACAGATTGGAATTCCCATACATTGCAGAGCTGGGCAACCAGCACGTGGGCCAGCAGCAAAGTGCATTGAAACGATTGGCATCGTATGGGCTTCAGAAGGAGCCCTTAGCGCCCCTCGTTGGAGCCAGCGAGCGTCCCGGGCACCACAGTCCTCCCATAGATAACAGTATGTTCTAGAACCTTGTCGTATGTTTCTCCTGCAGGCAAAGCAGCATGGTAGCCCCATGCTTCCATCCGGCCCACCTCATCACGGGCATTTGTGAGCTGGGGAGCGACTCGTTTCCCACGCCTCGGCGAAGGCTTACTTTGCAATGGACCTGAGGCCACAGTGCCAACAAGTGTGTGCGATGTTCCGTCCTGTGATCGGAAGCGATTTGGGTGAACACTGGACACCTCAAGCCTCCCTCTACGAGGACTTCCCGCACTCAAGGAACAAACACGAAGCCAGGATTTCTTGGTCGCACACCGCAGTGAACAAAGCCCGGGATTCCATGTAACAACGGCAGCCTGCAACTTGATTTGGGAAGGCTTTGTCCTCCCGTCCACCTGGGCACGCTTTGCCACACTCCACGTCCGAGAGGCATGGACAAAAGATACGACTGACGCTCACAGCCCTCTTCACCGCAGTCCTCCCTGCACTCGGAATGACCCGGAGTTTTCAAAGAGCCGTCGTGGGTGAAACGCTTTCAGGCCCATCTGTCTCCACAGGGCTTGGGATTGGAACTCTGCAAGGCTACCCTGGGATGTGCGTCAAACTGACTTCCGCAGCTTATTCCACTTACGTGGCTCAATGTCAACAGAGCCTTGTAAGGGAGCTGAGGCAGCACACTGCCCCAGAACGTGTGGGACCAGAGACACTATGCGCTCGCCAGACCTGGGTCCCTTTCCCGGTCCACTGGAGGACAACTGCATACGAAATTTTGTTCACCCAGCCTGTCCGGTACACATCCCATTTCCCTTGTGAGGAACTCCGTTCCTATGCAGTCTGAAAAGCTGTCCCTCCACGTACCCTTGAGAAACTCCGAGTGTAGTACTGCGTGACTGAAGTCCTGTGTGGCGTGTTGAGAAAAGGCATCCAGGCCTTTCAGAGCCTGCTTTCGCAACTAGCTGGATGAGAACTGGCCTATCCCGAAGAACTGCGGGTCTCCCATTTCTCTCCTCCAGCTCGTCTGTTGCACGTGCACATCCCGTCTAGGGCCAGACGGTCCGTGCATTGCACCCCAGGCTGCCTTAACTCCCTGTTGAATACGCAGCCCAGAGCTCGGGGCAGCATGGAGATGCCTCTGCCAAAGAGCTATTTCCCTATCCCCCAAACCCTTGGGTCTCCGCGTTGCACTCCAAATCCAGAAAACGGCAATGCTCGTAACGTACCTTTCATCAAACCGGAAAGGAATGTAACAGTTTCCCATAAACGGGACACATTTGCCAGGCCATCCGTAGGGTTTGCCCAAAGAGGTGGCTTCACGCACCCTGCCCCGCGCCGGGGCACGTGTCCGTGACCGGTGCGTGTGGCTTGCTTATGTCGAAGAAAGCACCAGGTGCATGACACTTTCACTGCGGGCCACTGCCGGCATTTCTATCAGCGGGCACCACGTTTCTAGCCTGTAGCCTGAAACAGACGTCTGCAGTCCTTCTGCAGCAGCAGGAGACACGCCGCCTGCCATCTGTTGAGAGGCATGAGACACTTTTCGGGTACTGGACTTGAGCCCACTTTGTTACATTCGCGCAGCTTCCGAACGCCCCAGAGGTAGAGTGTCTGAGATGGCAAGTCCGCAAGTAACCGCTGCACGTGTCCCGCGTGAGCCATAGATTCTGGTCACCAAAGGAGCACTCTCGCGAAATCTTGGATGCCAGAGCTGACACCAAAGTGACCCTGTTCCCGAGGAAATGCTATATGCTATGAGGGTGGACACCGCTCAGTCTGCCCTGTGCCTGAGGTCCCTGCTTCTGTGTAGCTTCAAGTCCAAGGCAGGCGCCTCTGCGAACGTCTGGTGGAAGAGCCTCTGAAGTGACGCAGCTTCTGCCTCTGCCACTAGGCTCAGGGTCGAAGATGTGAACGAAATTAGCGTCCCCGGTGGGAAGACCTGCTACAGATTGGAATTCCCATACATTGCAGAGCTGGGCAACCAGCACGTGGGCCAGCAGCAAAGTGCATTGAAACGATTGGCATCGTATGGGCTTCAGAAGGAGCCCTTAGCGCCCCTCGTTGGAGCCAGCGAGCGTCCCGGGCACCACAGTCCTCCCATAGATAACAGTATGTTCTAGAACCTTGTCGTATGTTTCTCCTGCAGGCAAAGCAGCATGGTAGCCCCATGCTTCCATCCGGCCCACCTCATCACGGGCATTTGTGAGCTGGGGAGCGACTCGTTTCCCACGCCTCGGCGAAGGCTTACTTTGCAATGGACCTGAGGCCACAGTGCCAACAAGTGTGTGCGATGTTCCGTCCTGTGATCGGAAGCGATTTGGGTGAACACTGGACACCTCAAGCCTCCCTCTACGAGGACTTCCCGCACTCAAGGAACAAACACGAAGCCAGGATTTCTTGGTCGCACACCGCAGTGAACAAAGCCCGGGATTCCATGTAACAACGGCAGCCTGCAACTTGATTTGGGAAGGCTTTGTCCTCCCGTCCACCTGGGCACGCTTTGCCACACTCCACGTCCGAGAGGCATGGACAAAAGATACGACTGACGCTCACAGCCCTCTTCACCGCAGTCCTCCCTGCACTCGGAATGACCCGGAGTTTTCAAAGAGCCGTCGTGGGTGAAACGCTTTCAGGCCCATCTGTCTCCACAGGGCTTGGGATTGGAACTCTGCAAGGCTACCCTGGGATGTGCGTCAAACTGACTTCCGCAGCTTATTCCACTTACGTGGCTCAATGTCAACAGAGCCTTGTAAGGGAGCTGAGGCAGCACACTGCCCCAGAACGTGTGGGACCAGAGACACTATGCGCTCGCCAGACCTGGGTCCCTTTCCCGGTCCACTGGAGGACAACTGCATACGAAATTTTGTTCACCCAGCCTGTCCGGTACACATCCCATTTCCCTTGTGAGGAACTCCGTTCCTATGCAGTCTGAAAAGCTGTCCCTCCACGTACCCTTGAGAAACTCCGAGTGTAGTACTGCGTGACTGAAGTCCTGTGTGGCGTGTTGAGAAAAGGCATCCAGGCCTTTCAGAGCCTGCTTTCGCAACTAGCTGGATGAGAACTGGCCTATCCCGAAGAACTGCGGGTCTCCCATTTCTCTCCTCCAGCTCGTCTGTTGCACGTGCACATCCCGTCTAGGGCCAGACGGTCCGTGCATTGCACCCCAGGCTGCCTTAACTCCCTGTTGAATACGCAGCCCAGAGCTCGGGGCAGCATGGAGATGCCTCTGCCAAAGAGCTATTTCCCTATCCCCCAAACCCTTGGGTCTCCGCGTTGCACTCCATGGCAGCACTCCAAATCCAGAAAACGGCAATGCTCGTAACGTACCTTTCATCAAACCGGAAAGGAATGTAACAGTTTCCCATAAACGGGACACATTTGCCAGGCCATCCGTAGGGTTTGCCCAAAGAGGTGGCTTCACGCACCCTGCCCCGCGCCGGGGCACGTGTCCGTGACCGGTGCGTGTGGCTTGCTTATGTCGAAGAAAGCACCAGGTGCATGACACTTTCACTGCGGGCCACTGCCGGCATTTCTATCAGCGGGCACCACGTTTCTAGCCTGTAGCCTGAAACAGACGTCTGCAGTCCTTCTGCAGCAGCAGGAGACACGCCGCCTGCCATCTGTTGAGAGGCATGAGACACTTTTCGGGTACTGGACTTGAGCCCACTTTGTTACATTCGCGCAGCTTCCGAACGCCCCAGAGGTAGAGTGTCTGAGATGGCAAGTCCGCAAGTAACCGCTGCACGTGTCCCGCGTGAGCCATAGATTCTGGTCACCAAAGGAGCACTCTCGCGAAATCTTGGATGCCAGAGCTGACACCAAAGTGACCCTGTTCCCGAGGAAATGCTATATGCTATGAGGGTGGACACCGCTCAGTCTGCCCTGTGCCTGAGGTCCCTGCTTCTGTGTAGCTTCAAGTCCAAGGCAGGCGCCTCTGCGAACGTCTGGTGGAAGAGCCTCTGAAGTGACGCAGCTTCTGCCTCTGCCACTAGGCTCAGGGTCGAAGATGTGAACGAAATTAGCGTCCCCGGTGGGAAGACCTGCTACAGATTGGAATTCCCATACATTGCAGAGCTGGGCAACCAGCACGTGGGCCAGCAGCAAAGTGCATTGAAACGATTGGCATCGTATGGGCTTCAGAAGGAGCCCTTAGCGCCCCTCGTTGGAGCCAGCGAGCGTCCCGGGCACCACAGTCCTCCCATAGATAACAGTATGTTCTAGAACCTTGTCGTATGTTTCTCCTGCAGGCAAAGCAGCATGGTAGCCCCATGCTTCCATCCGGCCCACCTCATCACGGGCATTTGTGAGCTGGGGAGCGACTCGTTTCCCACGCCTCGGCGAAGGCTTACTTTGCAATGGACCTGAGGCCACAGTGCCAACAAGTGTGTGCGATGTTCCGTCCTGTGATCGGAAGCGATTTGGGTGAACACTGGACACCTCAAGCCTCCCTCTACGAGGACTTCCCGCACTCAAGGAACAAACACGAAGCCAGGATTTCTTGGTCGCACACCGCAGTGAACAAAGCCCGGGATTCCATGTAACAACGGCAGCCTGCAACTTGATTTGGGAAGGCTTTGTCCTCCCGTCCACCTGGGCACGCTTTGCCACACTCCACGTCCGAGAGGCATGGACAAAAGATACGACTGACGCTCACAGCCCTCTTCACCGCAGTCCTCCCTGCACTCGGAATGACCCGGAGTTTTCAAAGAGCCGTCGTGGGTGAAACGCTTTCAGGCCCATCTGTCTCCACAGGGCTTGGGATTGGAACTCTGCAAGGCTACCCTGGGATGTGCGTCAAACTGACTTCCGCAGCTTATTCCACTTACGTGGCTCAATGTCAACAGAGCCTTGTAAGGGAGCTGAGGCAGCACACTGCCCCAGAACGTGTGGGACCAGAGACACTATGTGCTCGCCAGACCTGGGTCCCTTTCCCGGTCCACTGGAGGACAACTGCATACGAAATTTTGTTCACCCAGCCTGTCCGGTACACATCCCATTTCCCTTGTGAGGAACTCCGTTCCTATGCAGTCTGAAAAGCTGTCCCTCCACGTACCCTTGAGAAACTCCGAGTGTAGTACTGCGTGACTGAAGTCCTGTGTGGCGTCTTGAGAAAAGGCATCCAGGCCTTTCAGAGCCTGCTTTCGCAACTAGCTGGATGAGAACTGGCCTATCCCGAAGAACTGCGGGTCTCCCATTTCTCTCCTCCAGCTCGTCTGTTGCACGTGCACATCCCGTCTAGGGCCAGACGGTCCGTGCATTGCACCCCAGGCTGCCTTAACTCCCTGTTGAATACGCAGCCCAGAGCTCGGGGCAGCATGGAGATGCCTCTGCCAAAGAGCTATTTCCCTATCCCCCAAACCCTTGGGTCTCCGCGTTGCACTCCAAATCCAGAAAACGGCAATGCTCGTAACGTACCTTTCATCAAACCGGAAAGGAATGTAACAGTTTCCCATAAACGGGACACATTTGCCAGGCCATCCGTAGGGTTTGCCCAAAGAGGTGGCTTCACGCACCCTGCCCCGCGCCGGGGCACGTGTCCGTGACCGGTGCGTGTGGCTTGCTTATGTCGAAGAAAGCACCAGGTGCATGACACTTTCACTGCGGGCCACTGCCGGCATTTCTATCAGCGGGCACCACGTTTCTAGCCTGTAGCCTGAAACAGACGTCTGCAGTCCTTCTGCAGCAGCAGGAGACACGCCGCCTGCCATCTGTTGAGAGGCATGAGACACTTTTCGGGTACTGGACTTGAGCCCACTTTGTTACATTCGCGCAGCTTCCGAACGCCCCAGAGGTAGAGTGTCTGAGATGGCAAGTCCGCAAGTAACCGCTGCACGTGTCCCGCGTGAGCCATAGATTCTGGTCACCAAAGGAGCACTCTCGCGAAATCTTGGATGCCAGAGCTGACACCAAAGTGACCCTGTTCCCGAGGAAATGCTATATGCTATGAGGGTGGACACCGCTCAGTCTGCCCTGTGCCTGAGGTCCCTGCTTCTGTGTAGCTTCAAGTCCAAGGCAGGCGCCTCTGCGAACGTCTGGTGGAAGAGCCTCTGAAGTGACGCAGCTTCTGCCTCTGCCACTAGGCTCAGGGTCGAAGATGTGAACGAAATTAGCGTCCCCGGTGGGAAGACCTGCTACAGATTGGAATTCCCATACATTGCAGAGCTGGGCAACCAGCACGTGGGCCAGCAGCAAAGTGCATTGAAACGATTGGCATCGTATGGGCTTCAGAAGGAGCCCTTAGCGCCCCTCGTTGGAGCCAGCGAGCGTCCCGGGCACCACAGTCCTCCCATAGATAACAGTATGTTCTAGAACCTTGTCGTATGTTTCTCCTGCAGGCAAAGCAGCATGGTAGCCCCATGCTTCCATCCGGCCCACCTCATCACGGGCATTTGTGAGCTGGGGAGCGACTCGTTTCCCACGCCTCGGCGAAGGCTTACTTTGCAATGGACCTGAGGCCACAGTGCCAACAAGTGTGTGCGATGTTCCGTCCTGTGATCGGAAGCGATTTGGGTGAACACTGGACACCTCAAGCCTCCCTCTACGAGGACTTCCCGCACTCAAGGAACAAACACGAAGCCAGGATTTCTTGGTCGCACACCGCAGTGAACAAAGCCCGGGATTCCATGTAACAACGGCAGCCTGCAACTTGATTTGGGAAGGCTTTGTCCTCCCGTCCACCTGGGCACGCTTTGCCACACTCCACGTCCGAGAGGCATGGACAAAAGATACGACTGACGCTCACAGCCCTCTTCACCGCAGTCCTCCCTGCACTCGGAATGACCCGGAGTTTTCAAAGAGCCGTCGTGGGTGAAACGCTTTCAGGCCCATCTGTCTCCACAGGGCTTGGGATTGGAACTCTGCAAGGCTACCCTGGGATGTGCGTCAAACTGACTTCCGCAGCTTATTCCACTTACGTGGCTCAATGTCAACAGAGCCTTGTAAGGGAGCTGAGGCAGCACACTGCCCCAGAACGTGTGGGACCAGAGACACTATGCGCTCGCCAGACCTGGGTCCCTTTCCCGGTCCACTGGAGGACAACTGCATACGAAATTTTGTTCACCCAGCCTGTCCGGTACACATCCCATTTCCCTTGTGAGGAACTCCGTTCCTATGCAGTCTGAAAAGCTGTCCCTCCACGTACCCTTGAGAAACTCCGAGTGTAGTACTGCGTGACTGAAGTCCTGTGTGGCGTGTTGAGAAAAGGCATCCAGGCCTTTCAGAGCCTGCTTTCGCAACTAGCTGGATGAGAACTGGCCTATCCCGAAGAACTGCGGGTCTCCCATTTCTCTCCTCCAGCTCGTCTGTTGCACGTGCACATCCCGTCTAGGGCCAGACGGTCCGTGCATTGCACCCCAGGCTGCCTTAACTCCCTGTTGAATACGCAGCCCAGAGCTCGGGGCAGCATGGAGATGCCTCTGCCAAAGAGCTATTTCCCTATCCCCCAAACCCTTGGGTCTCCGCGTTGCACTCCATGGCAGCACTCCAAATCCAGAAAACGGCAATGCTCGTAACGTACCTTTCATCAAACCGGAAAGGAATGTAACAGTTTCCCATAAACGGGACACATTTGCCAGGCCATCCGTAGGGTTTGCCCAAAGAGGTGGCTTCACGCACCCTGCCCCGCGCCGGGGCACGTGTCCGTGACCGGTGCGTGTGGCTTGCTTATGTCGAAGAAAGCACCAGGTGCATGACACTTTCACTGCGGGCCACTGCCGGCATTTCTATCAGCGGGCACCACGTTTCTAGCCTGTAGCCTGAAACAGACGTCTGCAGTCCTTCTGCAGCAGCAGGAGACACGCCGCCTGCCATCTGTTGAGAGGCATGAGACACTTTTCGGGTACTGGACTTGAGCCCACTTTGTTACATTCGCGCAGCTTCCGAACGCCCCAGAGGTAGAGTGTCTGAGATGGCAAGTCCGCAAGTAACCGCTGCACGTGTCCCGCGTGAGCCATAGATTCTGGTCACCAAAGGAGCACTCTCGCGAAATCTTGGATGCCAGAGCTGACACCAAAGTGACCCTGTTCCCGAGGAAATGCTATATGCTATGAGGGTGGACACCGCTCAGTCTGCCCTGTGCCTGAGGTCCCTGCTTCTGTGTAGCTTCAAGTCCAAGGCAGGCGCCTCTGCGAACGTCTGGTGGAAGAGCCTCTGAAGTGACGCAGCTTCTGCCTCTGCCACTAGGCTCAGGGTCGAAGATGTGAACGAAATTAGCGTCCCCGGTGGGAAGACCTGCTACAGATTGGAATTCCCATACATTGCAGAGCTGGGCAACCAGCACGTGGGCCAGCAGCAAAGTGCATTGAAACGATTGGCATCGTATGGGCTTCAGAAGGAGCCCTTAGCGCCCCTCGTTGGAGCCAGCGAGCGTCCCGGGCACCACAGTCCTCCCATAGATAACAGTATGTTCTAGAACCTTGTCGTATGTTTCTCCTGCAGGCAAAGCAGCATGGTAGCCCCATGCTTCCATCCGGCCCACCTCATCACGGGCATTTGTGAGCTGGGGAGCGACTCGTTTCCCACGCCTCGGCGAAGGCTTACTTTGCAATGGACCTGAGGCCACAGTGCCAACAAGTGTGTGCGATGTTCCGTCCTGTGATCGGAAGCGATTTGGGTGAACACTGGACACCTCAAGCCTCCCTCTACGAGGACTTCCCGCACTCAAGGAACAAACACGAAGCCAGGATTTCTTGGTCGCACACCGCAGTGAACAAAGCCCGGGATTCCATGTAACAACGGCAGCCTGCAACTTGATTTGGGAAGGCTTTGTCCTCCCGTCCACCTGGGCACGCTTTGCCACACTCCACGTCCGAGAGGCATGGACAAAAGATACGACTGACGCTCACAGCCCTCTTCACCGCAGTCCTCCCTGCACTCGGAATGACCCGGAGTTTTCAAAGAGCCGTCGTGGGTGAAACGCTTTCAGGCCCATCTGTCTCCACAGGGCTTGGGATTGGAACTCTGCAAGGCTACCCTGGGATGTGCGTCAAACTGACTTCCGCAGCTTATTCCACTTACGTGGCTCAATGTCAACAGAGCCTTGTAAGGGAGCTGAGGCAGCACACTGCCCCAGAACGTGTGGGACCAGAGACACTATGCGCTCGCCAGACCTGGGTCCCTTTCCCGGTCCACTGGAGGACAACTGCATACGAAATTTTGTTCACCCAGCCTGTCCGGTACACATCCCATTTCCCTTGTGAGGAACTCCGTTCCTATGCAGTCTGAAAAGCTGTCCCTCCACGTACCCTTGAGAAACTCCGAGTGTAGTACTGCGTGACTGAAGTCCTGTGTGGCGTGTTGAGAAAAGGCATCCAGGCCTTTCAGAGCCTGCTTTCGCAACTAGCTGGATGAGAACTGGCCTATCCCGAAGAACTGCGGGTCTCCCATTTCTCTCCTCCAGCTCGTCTGTTGCACGTGCACATCCCGTCTAGGGCCAGACGGTCCGTGCATTGCACCCCAGGCTGCCTTAACTCCCTGTTGAATACGCAGCCCAGAGCTCGGGGCAGCATGGAGATGCCTCTGCCAAAGAGCTATTTCCCTATCCCCCAAACCCTTGGGTCTCCGCGTTGCACTCCAAATCCAGAAAACGGCAATGCTCGTAACGTACCTTTCATCAAACCGGAAAGGAATGTAACAGTTTCCCATAAACGGGACACATTTGCCAGGCCATCCGTAGGGTTTGCCCAAAGAGGTGGCTTCACGCACCCTGCCCCGCGCCGGGGCACGTGTCCGTGACCGGTGCGTGTGGCTTGCTTATGTCGAAGAAAGCACCAGGTGCATGACACTTTCACTGCGGGCCACTGCCGGCATTTCTATCAGCGGGCACCACGTTTCTAGCCTGTAGCCTGAAACAGACGTCTGCAGTCCTTCTGCAGCAGCAGGAGACACGCCGCCTGCCATCTGTTGAGAGGCATGAGACACTTTTCGGGTACTGGACTTGAGCCCACTTTGTTACATTCGCGCAGCTTCCGAACGCCCCAGAGGTAGAGTGTCTGAGATGGCAAGTCCGCAAGTAACCGCTGCACGTGTCCCGCGTGAGCCATAGATTCTGGTCACCAAAGGAGCACTCTCGCGAAATCTTGGATGCCAGAGCTGACACCAAAGTGACCCTGTTCCCGAGGAAATGCTATATGCTATGAGGGTGGACACCGCTCAGTCTGCCCTGTGCCTGAGGTCCCTGCTTCTGTGTAGCTTCAAGTCCAAGGCAGGCGCCTCTGCGAACGTCTGGTGGAAGAGCCTCTGAAGTGACGCAGCTTCTGCCTCTGCCACTAGGCTCAGGGTCGAAGATGTGAACGAAATTAGCGTCCCCGGTGGGAAGACCTGCTACAGATTGGAATTCCCATACATTGCAGAGCTGGGCAACCAGCACGTGGGCCAGCAGCAAAGTGCATTGAAACGATTGGCATCGTATGGGCTTCAGAAGGAGCCCTTAGCGCCCCTCGTTGGAGCCAGCGAGCGTCCCGGGCACCACAGTCCTCCCATAGATAACAGTATGTTCTAGAACCTTGTCGTATGTTTCTCCTGCAGGCAAAGCAGCATGGTAGCCCCATGCTTCCATCCGGCCCACCTCATCACGGGCATTTGTGAGCTGGGGAGCGACTCGTTTCCCACGCCTCGGCGAAGGCTTACTTTGCAATGGACCTGAGGCCACAGTGCCAACAAGTGTGTGCGATGTTCCGTCCTGTGATCGGAAGCGATTTGGGTGAACACTGGACACCTCAAGCCTCCCTCTACGAGGACTTCCCGCACTCAAGGAACAAACACGAAGCCAGGATTTCTTGGTCGCACACCGCAGTGAACAAAGCCCGGGATTCCATGTAACAACGGCAGCCTGCAACTTGATTTGGGAAGGCTTTGTCCTCCCGTCCACCTGGGCACGCTTTGCCACACTCCACGTCCGAGAGGCATGGACAAAAGATACGACTGACGCTCACAGCCCTCTTCACCGCAGTCCTCCCTGCACTCGGAATGACCCGGAGTTTTCAAAGAGCCGTCGTGGGTGAAACGCTTTCAGGCCCATCTGTCTCCACAGGGCTTGGGATTGGAACTCTGCAAGGCTACCCTGGGATGTGCGTCAAACTGACTTCCGCAGCTTATTCCACTTACGTGGCTCAATGTCAACAGAGCCTTGTAAGGGAGCTGAGGCAGCACACTGCCCCAGAACGTGTGGGACCAGAGACACTATGCGCTCGCCAGACCTGGGTCCCTTTCCCGGTCCACTGGAGGACAACTGCATACGAAATTTTGTTCACCCAGCCTGTCCGGTACACATCCCATTTCCCTTGTGAGGAACTCCGTTCCTATGCAGTCTGAAAAGCTGTCCCTCCACGTACCCTTGAGAAACTCCGAGTGTAGTACTGCGTGACTGAAGTCCTGTGTGGCGTGTTGAGAAAAGGCATCCAGGCCTTTCAGAGCCTGCTTTCGCAACTAGCTGGATGAGAACTGGCCTATCCCGAAGAACTGCGGGTCTCCCATTTCTCTCCTCCAGCTCGTCTGTTGCACGTGCACATCCCGTCTAGGGCCAGACGGTCCGTGCATTGCACCCCAGGCTGCCTTAACTCCCTGTTGAATACGCAGCCCAGAGCTCGGGGCAGCATGGAGATGCCTCTGCCAAAGAGCTATTTCCCTATCCCCCAAACCCTTGGGTCTCCGCGTTGCACTCCATGGCAGCACTCCAGAATCCAGGCAATGCTCGTAACGTACCTTTCATCAAACCGGAAAGGAATGTAACAGTTTCCCATAAACGGGACACATTTGCCAGGCCATCCGTAGGGTTTGCCCAAAGAGGTGGCTTCACGCACCCTGCCCCGCGCCGGGGCACGTGTCCGTGACCGGTGCGTGTGGCTTGCTTATGTCGAAGAAAGCACCAGGTGCATGACACTTTCACTGCGGGCCACTGCCGGCATTTCTATCAGCGGGCACCACGTTTCTAGCCTGTAGCCTGAAACAGACGTCTGCAGTCCTTCTGCAGCAGCAGGAGACACGCCGCCTGCCATCTGTTGAGAGGCATGAGACACTTTTCGGGTACTGGACTTGAGCCCACTTTGTTACATTCGCGCAGCTTCCGAACGCCCCAGAGGTAGAGTGTCTGAGATGGCAAGTCCGCAAGTAACCGCTGCACGTGTCCCGCGTGAGCCATAGATTCTGGTCACCAAAGGAGCACTCTCGCGAAATCTTGGATGCCAGAGCTGACACCAAAGTGACCCTGTTCCCGAGGAAATGCTATATGCTATGAGGGTGGACACCGCTCAGTCTGCCCTGTGCCTGAGGTCCCTGCTTCTGTGTAGCTTCAAGTCCAAGGCAGGCGCCTCTGCGAACGTCTGGTGGAAGAGCCTCTGAAGTGACGCAGCTTCTGCCTCTGCCACTAGGCTCAGGGTCGAAGATGTGAACGAAATTAGCGTCCCCGGTGGGAAGACCTGCTACAGATTGGAATTCCCATACATTGCAGAGCTGGGCAACCAGCACGTGGGCCAGCAGCAAAGTGCATTGAAACGATTGGCATCGTATGGGCTTCAGAAGGAGCCCTTAGCGCCCCTCGTTGGAGCCAGCGAGCGTCCCGGGCACCACAGTCCTCCCATAGATAACAGTATGTTCTAGAACCTTGTCGTATGTTTCTCCTGCAGGCAAAGCAGCATGGTAGCCCCATGCTTCCATCCGGCCCACCTCATCACGGGCATTTGTGAGCTGGGGAGCGACTCGTTTCCCACGCCTCGGCGAAGGCTTACTTTGCAATGGACCTGAGGCCACAGTGCCAACAAGTGTGTGCGATGTTCCGTCCTGTGATCGGAAGCGATTTGGGTGAACACTGGACACCTCAAGCCTCCCTCTACGAGGACTTCCCGCACTCAAGGAACAAACACGAAGCCAGGATTTCTTGGTCGCACACCGCAGTGAACAAAGCCCGGGATTCCATGTAACAACGGCAGCCTGCAACTTGATTTGGGAAGGCTTTGTCCTCCCGTCCACCTGGGCACGCTTTGCCACACTCCACGTCCGAGAGGCATGGACAAAAGATACGACTGACGCTCACAGCCCTCTTCACCGCAGTCCTCCCTGCACTCGGAATGACCCGGAGTTTTCAAAGAGCCGTCGTGGGTGAAACGCTTTCAGGCCCATCTGTCTCCACAGGGCTTGGGATTGGAACTCTGCAAGGCTACCCTGGGATGTGCGTCAAACTGACTTCCGCAGCTTATTCCACTTACGTGGCTCAATGTCAACAGAGCCTTGTAAGGGAGCTGAGGCAGCACACTGCCCCAGAACGTGTGGGACCAGAGACACTATGCGCTCGCCAGACCTGGGTCCCTTTCCCGGTCCACTGGAGGACAACTGCATACGAAATTTTGTTCACCCAGCCTGTCCGGTACACATCCCATTTCCCTTGTGAGGAACTCCGTTCCTATGCAGTCTGAAAAGCTGTCCCTCCACGTACCCTTGAGAAACTCCGAGTGTAGTACTGCGTGACTGAAGTCCTGTGTGGCGTCTTGAGAAAAGGCATCCAGGCCTTTCAGAGCCTGCTTTCGCAACTAGCTGGATGAGAACTGGCCTATCCCGAAGAACTGCGGGTCTCCCATTTCTCTCCTCCAGCTCGTCTGTTGCACGTGCACATCCCGTCTAGGGCCAGACGGTCCGTGCATTGCACCCCAGGCTGCCTTAACTCCCTGTTGAATACGCAGCCCAGAGCTCGGGGCAGCATGGAGATGCCTCTGCCAAAGAGCTATTTCCCTATCCCCCAAACCCTTGGGTCTCCGCGTTGCACTCCATGGCAGCACTCCAAATCCAGAAAACGGCAATGCTCGTAACGTACCTTTCATCAAACCGGAAAGGAATGTAACAGTTTCCCATAAACGGGACACATTTGCCAGGCCATCCGTAGGGTTTGCCCAAAGAGGTGGCTTCACGCACGCTGCCCCGCGCCGGGGCACGTGTCCGTGACCGGTGCGTGTGGCTTGCTTATGTCGAAGAAAGCACCAGGTGCATGACACTTTCACTGCGGGCCACTGCCGGCATTTCTATCAGCGGGCACCACGTTTCTAGCCTGTAGCCTGAAACAGACGTCTGCAGTCCTTCTGCAGCAGCAGGAGACACGCCGCCTGCCATCTGTTGAGAGGCATGAGACACTTTTCGGGTACTGGACTTGAGCCCACTTTGTTACATTCGCGCAGCTTCCGAACGCCCCAGAGGTAGAGTGTCTGAGATGGCAAGTCCGCAAGTAACCGCTGCACGTGTCCCGCGTGAGCCATAGATTCTGGTCACCAAAGGAGCACTCTCGCGAAATCTTGGATGCCAGAGCTGACACCAAAGTGACCCTGTTCCCGAGGAAATGCTATATGCTATGAGGGTGGACACCGCTCAGTCTGCCCTGTGCCTGAGGTCCCTGCTTCTGTGTAGCTTCAAGTCCAAGGCAGGCGCCTCTGCGAACGTCTGGTGGAAGAGCCTCTGAAGTGACGCAGCTTCTGCCTCTGCCACTAGGCTCAGGGTCGAAGATGTGAACGAAATTAGCGTCCCCGGTGGGAAGACCTGCTACAGATTGGAATTCCCATACATTGCAGAGCTGGGCAACCAGCACGTGGGCCAGCAGCAAAGTGCATTGAAACGATTGGCATCGTATGGGCTTCAGAAGGAGCCCTTAGCGCCCCTCGTTGGAGCCAGCGAGCGTCCCGGGCACCACAGTCCTCCCATAGATAACAGTATGTTCTAGAACCTTGTCGTATGTTTCTCCTGCAGGCAAAGCAGCATGGTAGCCCCATGCTTCCATCCGGCCCACCTCATCACGGGCATTTGTGAGCTGGGGAGCGACTCGTTTCCCACGCCTCGGCGAAGGCTTACTTTGCAATGGACCTGAGGCCACAGTGCCAACAAGTGTGTGCGATGTTCCGTCCTGTGATCGGAAGCGATTTGGGTGAACACTGGACACCTCAAGCCTCCCTCTACGAGGACTTCCCGCACTCAAGGAACAAACACGAAGCCAGGATTTCTTGGTCGCACACCGCAGTGAACAAAGCCCGGGATTCCATGTAACAACGGCAGCCTGCAACTTGATTTGGGAAGGCTTTGTCCTCCCGTCCACCTGGGCACGCTTTGCCACACTCCACGTCCGAGAGGCATGGACAAAAGATACGACTGACGCTCACAGCCCTCTTCACCGCAGTCCTCCCTGCACTCGGAATGACCCGGAGTTTTCAAAGAGCCGTCGTGGGTGAAACGCTTTCAGGCCCATCTGTCTCCACAGGGCTTGGGATTGGAACTCTGCAAGGCTACCCTGGGATGTGCGTCAAACTGACTTCCGCAGCTTATTCCACTTACGTGGCTCAATGTCAACAGAGCCTTGTAAGGGAGCTGAGGCAGCACACTGCCCCAGAACGTGTGGGACCAGAGACACTATGCGCTCGCCAGACCTGGGTCCCTTTCCCGGTCCACTGGAGGACAACTGCATACGAAATTTTGTTCACCCAGCCTGTCCGGTACACATCCCATTTCCCTTGTGAGGAACTCCGTTCCTATGCAGTCTGAAAAGCTGTCCCTCCACGTACCCTTGAGAAACTCCGAGTGTAGTACTGCGTGACTGAAGTCCTGTGTGGCGTGTTGAGAAAAGGCATCCAGGCCTTTCAGAGCCTGCTTTCGCAACTAGCTGGATGAGAACTGGCCTATCCCGAAGAACTGCGGGTCTCCCATTTCTCTCCTCCAGCTCGTCTGTTGCACGTGCACATCCCGTCTAGGGCCAGACGGTCCGTGCATTGCACCCCAGGCTGCCTTAACTCCCTGTTGAATACGCAGCCCAGAGCTCGGGGCAGCATGGAGATGCCTCTGCCAAAGAGCTATTTCCCTATCCCCCAAACCCTTGGGTCTCCGCGTTGCACTCCAAATCCAGAAAACGGCAATGCTCGTAACGTACCTTTCATCAAACCGGAAAGGAATGTAACAGTTTCCCATAAACGGGACACATTTGCCAGGCCATCCGTAGGGTTTGCCCAAAGAGGTGGCTTCACGCACCCTGCCCCGCGCCGGGGCACGTGTCCGTGACCGGTGCGTGTGGCTTGCTTATGTCGAAGAAAGCACCAGGTGCATGACACTTTCACTGCGGGCCACTGCCGGCATTTCTATCAGCGGGCACCACGTTTCTAGCCTGTAGCCTGAAACAGACGTCTGCAGTCCTTCTGCAGCAGCAGGAGACACGCCGCCTGCCATCTGTTGAGAGGCATGAGACACTTTTCGGGTACTGGACTTGAGCCCACTTTGTTACATTCGCGCAGCTTCCGAACGCCCCAGAGGTAGAGTGTCTGAGATGGCAAGTCCGCAAGTAACCGCTGCACGTGTCCCGCGTGAGCCATAGATTCTGGTCACCAAAGGAGCACTCTCGCGAAATCTTGGATGCCAGAGCTGACACCAAAGTGACCCTGTTCCCGAGGAAATGCTATATGCTATGAGGGTGGACACCGCTCAGTCTGCCCTGTGCCTGAGGTCCCTGCTTCTGTGTAGCTTCAAGTCCAAGGCAGGCGCCTCTGCGAACGTCTGGTGGAAGAGCCTCTGAAGTGACGCAGCTTCTGCCTCTGCCACTAGGCTCAGGGTCGAAGATGTGAACGAAATTAGCGTCCCCGGTGGGAAGACCTGCTACAGATTGGAATTCCCATACATTGCAGAGCTGGGCAACCAGCACGTGGGCCAGCAGCAAAGTGCATTGAAACGATTGGCATCGTATGGGCTTCAGAAGGAGCCCTTAGCGCCCCTCGTTGGAGCCAGCGAGCGTCCCGGGCACCACAGTCCTCCCATAGATAACAGTATGTTCTAGAACCTTGTCGTATGTTTCTCCTGCAGGCAAAGCAGCATGGTAGCCCCATGCTTCCATCCGGCCCACCTCATCACGGGCATTTGTGAGCTGGGGAGCGACTCGTTTCCCACGCCTCGGCGAAGGCTTACTTTGCAATGGACCTGAGGCCACAGTGCCAACAAGTGTGTGCGATGTTCCGTCCTGTGATCGGAAGCGATTTGGGTGAACACTGGACACCTCAAGCCTCCCTCTACGAGGACTTCCCGCACTCAAGGAACAAACACGAAGCCAGGATTTCTTGGTCGCACACCGCAGTGAACAAAGCCCGGGATTCCATGTAACAACGGCAGCCTGCAACTTGATTTGGGAAGGCTTTGTCCTCCCGTCCACCTGGGCACGCTTTGCCACACTCCACGTCCGAGAGGCATGGACAAAAGATACGACTGACGCTCACAGCCCTCTTCACCGCAGTCCTCCCTGCACTCGGAATGACCCGGAGTTTTCAAAGAGCCGTCGTGGGTGAAACGCTTTCAGGCCCATCTGTCTCCACAGGGCTTGGGATTGGAACTCTGCAAGGCTACCCTGGGATGTGCGTCAAACTGACTTCCGCAGCTTATTCCACTTACGTGGCTCAATGTCAACAGAGCCTTGTAAGGGAGCTGAGGCAGCACACTGCCCCAGAACGTGTGGGACCAGAGACACTATGCGCTCGCCAGACCTGGGTCCCTTTCCCGGTCCACTGGAGGACAACTGCATACGAAATTTTGTTCACCCAGCCTGTCCGGTACACATCCCATTTCCCTTGTGAGGAACTCCGTTCCTATGCAGTCTGAAAAGCTGTCCCTCCACGTACCCTTGAGAAACTCCGAGTGTAGTACTGCGTGACTGAAGTCCTGTGTGGCGTGTTGAGAAAAGGCATCCAGGCCTTTCAGAGCCTGCTTTCGCAACTAGCTGGATGAGAACTGGCCTATCCCGAAGAACTGCGGGTCTCCCATTTCTCTCCTCCAGCTCGTCTGTTGCACGTGCACATCCCGTCTAGGGCCAGACGGTCCGTGCATTGCACCCCAGGCTGCCTTAACTCCCTGTTGAATACGCAGCCCAGAGCTCGGGGCAGCATGGAGATGCCTCTGCCAAAGAGCTATTTCCCTATCCCCCAAACCCTTGGGTCTCCGCGTTGCACTCCAAATCCAGAAAACGGCAATGCTCGTAACGTACCTTTCATCAAACCGGAAAGGAATGTAACAGTTTCCCATAAACGGGACACATTTGCCAGGCCATCCGTAGGGTTTGCCCAAAGAGGTGGCTTCACGCACCCTGCCCCGCGCCGGGGCACGTGTCCGTGACCGGTGCGTGTGGCTTGCTTATGTCGAAGAAAGCACCAGGTGCATGACACTTTCACTGCGGGCCACTGCCGGCATTTCTATCAGCGGGCACCACGTTTCTAGCCTGTAGCCTGAAACAGACGTCTGCAGTCCTTCTGCAGCAGCAGGAGACACGCCGCCTGCCATCTGTTGAGAGGCATGAGACACTTTTCGGGTACTGGACTTGAGCCCACTTTGTTACATTCGCGCAGCTTCCGAACGCCCCAGAGGTAGAGTGTCTGAGATGGCAAGTCCGCAAGTAACCGCTGCACGTGTCCCGCGTGAGCCATAGATTCTGGTCACCAAAGGAGCACTCTCGCGAAATCTTGGATGCCAGAGCTGACACCAAAGTGACCCTGTTCCCGAGGAAATGCTATATGCTATGAGGGTGGACACCGCTCAGTCTGCCCTGTGCCTGAGGTCCCTGCTTCTGTGTAGCTTCAAGTCCAAGGCAGGCGCCTCTGCGAACGTCTGGTGGAAGAGCCTCTGAAGTGACGCAGCTTCTGCCTCTGCCACTAGGCTCAGGGTCGAAGATGTGAACGAAATTAGCGTCCCCGGTGGGAAGACCTGCTACAGATTGGAATTCCCATACATTGCAGAGCTGGGCAACCAGCACGTGGGCCAGCAGCAAAGTGCATTGAAACGATTGGCATCGTATGGGCTTCAGAAGGAGCCCTTAGCGCCCCTCGTTGGAGCCAGCGAGCGTCCCGGGCACCACAGTCCTCCCATAGATAACAGTATGTTCTAGAACCTTGTCGTATGTTTCTCCTGCAGGCAAAGCAGCATGGTAGCCCCATGCTTCCATCCGGCCCACCTCATCACGGGCATTTGTGAGCTGGGGAGCGACTCGTTTCCCACGCCTCGGCGAAGGCTTACTTTGCAATGGACCTGAGGCCACAGTGCCAACAAGTGTGTGCGATGTTCCGTCCTGTGATCGGAAGCGATTTGGGTGAACACTGGACACCTCAAGCCTCCCTCTACGAGGACTTCCCGCACTCAAGGAACAAACACGAAGCCAGGATTTCTTGGTCGCACACCGCAGTGAACAAAGCCCGGGATTCCATGTAACAACGGCAGCCTGCAACTTGATTTGGGAAGGCTTTGTCCTCCCGTCCACCTGGGCACGCTTTGCCACACTCCACGTCCGAGAGGCATGGACAAAAGATACGACTGACGCTCACAGCCCTCTTCACCGCAGTCCTCCCTGCACTCGGAATGACCCGGAGTTTTCAAAGAGCCGTCGTGGGTGAAACGCTTTCAGGCCCATCTGTCTCCACAGGGCTTGGGATTGGAACTCTGCAAGGCTACCCTGGGATGTGCGTCAAACTGACTTCCGCAGCTTATTCCACTTACGTGGCTCAATGTCAACAGAGCCTTGTAAGGGAGCTGAGGCAGCACACTGCCCCAGAACGTGTGGGACCAGAGACACTATGCGCTCGCCAGACCTGGGTCCCTTTCCCGGTCCACTGGAGGACAACTGCATACGAAATTTTGTTCACCCAGCCTGTCCGGTACACATCCCATTTCCCTTGTGAGGAACTCCGTTCCTATGCAGTCTGAAAAGCTGTCCCTCCACGTACCCTTGAGAAACTCCGAGTGTAGTACTGCGTGACTGAAGTCCTGTGTGGCGTGTTGAGAAAAGGCATCCAGGCCTTTCAGAGCCTGCTTTCGCAACTAGCTGGATGAGAACTGGCCTATCCCGAAGAACTGCGGGTCTCCCATTTCTCTCCTCCAGCTCGTCTGTTGCACGTGCACATCCCGTCTAGGGCCAGACGGTCCGTGCATTGCACCCCAGGCTGCCTTAACTCCCTGTTGAATACGCAGCCCAGAGCTCGGGGCAGCATGGAGATGCCTCTGCCAAAGAGCTATTTCCCTATCCCCCAAACCCTTGGGTCTCCGCGTTGCACTCCAAATCCAGAAAACGGCAATGCTCGTAACGTACCTTTCATCAAACCGGAAAGGAATGTAACAGTTTCCCATAAACGGGACACATTTGCCAGGCCATCCGTAGGGTTTGCCCAAAGAGGTGGCTTCACGCACCCTGCCCCGCGCCGGGGCACGTGTCCGTGACCGGTGCGTGTGGCTTGCTTATGTCGAAGAAAGCACCAGGTGCATGACACTTTCACTGCGGGCCACTGCCGGCATTTCTATCAGCGGGCACCACGTTTCTAGCCTGTAGCCTGAAACAGACGTCTGCAGTCCTTCTGCAGCAGCAGGAGACACGCCGCCTGCCATCTGTTGAGAGGCATGAGACACTTTTCGGGTACTGGACTTGAGCCCACTTTGTTACATTCGCGCAGCTTCCGAACGCCCCAGAGGTAGAGTGTCTGAGATGGCAAGTCCGCAAGTAACCGCTGCACGTGTCCCGCGTGAGCCATAGATTCTGGTCACCAAAGGAGCACTCTCGCGAAATCTTGGATGCCAGAGCTGACACCAAAGTGACCCTGTTCCCGAGGAAATGCTATATGCTATGAGGGTGGACACCGCTCAGTCTGCCCTGTGCCTGACGTCCCTGCTTCTGTGTAGCTTCAAGTCCAAGGCAGGCGCCTCTGCGAACGTCTGGTGGAAGAGCCTCTGAAGTGACGCAGCTTCTGCCTCTGCCACTAGGCTCAGGGTCGAAGATGTGAACGAAATTAGCGTCCCCGGTGGGAAGACCTGCTACAGATTGGAATTCCCATACATTGCAGAGCTGGGCAACCAGCACGTGGGCCAGCAGCAAAGTGCATTGAAACGATTGGCATCGTATGGGCTTCAGAAGGAGCCCTTAGCGCCCCTCGTTGGAGCCAGCGAGCGTCCCGGGCACCACAGTCCTCCCATAGATAACAGTATGTTCTAGAACCTTGTCGTATGTTTCTCCTGCAGGCAAAGCAGCATGGTAGCCCCATGCTTCCATCCGGCCCACCTCATCACGGGCATTTGTGAGCTGGGGAGCGACTCGTTTCCCACGCCTCGGCGAAGGCTTACTTTGCAATGGACCTGAGGCCACAGTGCCAACAAGTGTGTGCGATGTTCCGTCCTGTGATCGGAAGCGATTTGGGTGAACACTGGACACCTCAAGCCTCCCTCTACGAGGACTTCCCGCACTCAAGGAACAAACACGAAGCCAGGATTTCTTGGTCGCACACCGCAGTGAACAAAGCCCGGGATTCCATGTAACAACGGCAGCCTGCAACTTGATTTGGGAAGGCTTTGTCCTCCCGTCCACCTGGGCACGCTTTGCCACACTCCACGTCCGAGAGGCATGGACAAAAGATACGACTGACGCTCACAGCCCTCTTCACCGCAGTCCTCCCTGCACTCGGAATGACCCGGAGTTTTCAAAGAGCCGTCGTGGGTGAAACGCTTTCAGGCCCATCTGTCTCCACAGGGCTTGGGATTGGAACTCTGCAAGGCTACCCTGGGATGTGCGTCAAACTGACTTCCGCAGCTTATTCCACTTACGTGGCTCAATGTCAACAGAGCCTTGTAAGGGAGCTGAGGCAGCACACTGCCCCAGAACGTGTGGGACCAGAGACACTATGCGCTCGCCAGACCTGGGTCCCTTTCCCGGTCCACTGGAGGACAACTGCATACGAAATTTTGTTCACCCAGCCTGTCCGGTACACATCCCATTTCCCTTGTGAGGAACTCCGTTCCTATGCAGTCTGAAAAGCTGTCCCTCCACGTACCCTTGAGAAACTCCGAGTGTAGTACTGCGTGACTGAAGTCCTGTGTGGCGTGTTGAGAAAAGGCATCCAGGCCTTTCAGAGCCTGCTTTCGCAACTAGCTGGATGAGAACTGGCCTATCCCGAAGAACTGCGGGTCTCCCATTTCTCTCCTCCAGCTCGTCTGTTGCACGTGCACATCCCGTCTAGGGCCAGACGGTCCGTGCATTGCACCCCAGGCTGCCTTAACTCCCTGTTGAATACGCAGCCCAGAGCTCGGGGCAGCATGGAGATGCCTCTGCCAAAGAGCTATTTCCCTATCCCCCAAACCCTTGGGTCTCCGCGTTGCACTCCAAATCCAGAAAACGGCAATGCTCGTAACGTACCTTTCATCAAACCGGAAAGGAATGTAACAGTTTCCCATAAACGGGACACATTTGCCAGGCCATCCGTAGGGTTTGCCCAAAGAGGTGGCTTCACGCACCCTGCCCCGCGCCGGGGCACGTGTCCGTGACCGGTGCGTGTGGCTTGCTTATGTCGAAGAAAGCACCAGGTGCATGACACTTTCACTGCGGGCCACTGCCGGCATTTCTATCAGCGGGCACCACGTTTCTAGCCTGTAGCCTGAAACAGACGTCTGCAGTCCTTCTGCAGCAGCAGGAGACACGCCGCCTGCCATCTGTTGAGAGGCATGAGACACTTTTCGGGTACTGGACTTGAGCCCACTTTGTTACATTCGCGCAGCTTCCGAACGCCCCAGAGGTAGAGTGTCTGAGATGGCAAGTCCGCAAGTAACCGCTGCACGTGTCCCGCGTGAGCCATAGATTCTGGTCACCAAAGGAGCACTCTCGCGAAATCTTGGATGCCAGAGCTGACACCAAAGTGACCCTGTTCCCGAGGAAATGCTATATGCTATGAGGGTGGACACCGCTCAGTCTGCCCTGTGCCTGAGGTCCCTGCTTCTGTGTAGCTTCAAGTCCAAGGCAGGCGCCTCTGCGAACGTCTGGTGGAAGAGCCTCTGAAGTGACGCAGCTTCTGCCTCTGCCACTAGGCTCAGGGTCGAAGATGTGAACGAAATTAGCGTCCCCGGTGGGAAGACCTGCTACAGATTGGAATTCCCATACATTGCAGAGCTGGGCAACCAGCACGTGGGCCAGCAGCAAAGTGCATTGAAACGATTGGCATCGTATGGGCTTCAGAAGGAGCCCTTAGCGCCCCTCGTTGGAGCCAGCGAGCGTCCCGGGCACCACAGTCCTCCCATAGATAACAGTATGTTCTAGAACCTTGTCGTATGTTTCTCCTGCAGGCAAAGCAGCATGGTAGCCCCATGCTTCCATCCGGCCCACCTCATCACGGGCATTTGTGAGCTGGGGAGCGACTCGTTTCCCACGCCTCGGCGAAGGCTTACTTTGCAATGGACCTGAGGCCACAGTGCCAACAAGTGTGTGCGATGTTCCGTCCTGTGATCGGAAGCGATTTGGGTGAACACTGGACACCTCAAGCCTCCCTCTACGAGGACTTCCCGCACTCAAGGAACAAACACGAAGCCAGGATTTCTTGGTCGCACACCGCAGTGAACAAAGCCCGGGATTCCATGTAACAACGGCAGCCTGCAACTTGATTTGGGAAGGCTTTGTCCTCCCGTCCACCTGGGCACGCTTTGCCACACTCCACGTCCGAGAGGCATGGACAAAAGATACGACTGACGCTCACAGCCCTCTTCACCGCAGTCCTCCCTGCACTCGGAATGACCCGGAGTTTTCAAAGAGCCGTCGTGGGTGAAACGCTTTCAGGCCCATCTGTCTCCACAGGGCTTGGGATTGGAACTCTGCAAGGCTACCCTGGGATGTGCGTCAAACTGACTTCCGCAGCTTATTCCACTTACGTGGCTCAATGTCAACAGAGCCTTGTAAGGGAGCTGAGGCAGCACACTGCCCCAGAACGTGTGGGACCAGAGACACTATGCGCTCGCCAGACCTGGGTCCCTTTCCCGGTCCACTGGAGGACAACTGCATACGAAATTTTGTTCACCCAGCCTGTCCGGTACACATCCCATTTCCCTTGTGAGGAACTCCGTTCCTATGCAGTCTGAAAAGCTGTCCCTCCACGTACCCTTGAGAAACTCCGAGTGTAGTACTGCGTGACTGAAGTCCTGTGTGGCGTGTTGAGAAAAGGCATCCAGGCCTTTCAGAGCCTGCTTTCGCAACTAGCTGGATGAGAACTGGCCTATCCCGAAGAACTGCGGGTCTCCCATTTCTCTCCTCCAGCTCGTCTGTTGCACGTGCACATCCCGTCTAGGGCCAGACGGTCCGTGCATTGCACCCCAGGCTGCCTTAACTCCCTGTTGAATACGCAGCCCAGAGCTCGGGGCAGCATGGAGATGCCTCTGCCAAAGAGCTATTTCCCTATCCCCCAAACCCTTGGGTCTCCGCGTTGCACTCCATGGCAGCACTCCAAATCCAGAAAACGGCAATGCTCGTAACGTACCTTTCATCAAACCGGAAAGGAATGTAACAGTTTCCCATAAACGGGACACATTTGCCAGGCCATCCGTAGGGTTTGCCCAAAGAGGTGGCTTCACGCACCCTGCCCCGCGCCGGGGCACGTGTCCGTGACCGGTGCGTGTGGCTTGCTTATGTCGAAGAAAGCACCAGGTGCATGACACTTTCACTGCGGGCCACTGCCGGCATTTCTATCAGCGGGCACCACGTTTCTAGCCTGTAGCCTGAAACAGACGTCTGCAGTCCTTCTGCAGCAGCAGGAGACACGCCGCCTGCCATCTGTTGAGAGGCATGAGACACTTTTCGGGTACTGGACTTGAGCCCACTTTGTTACATTCGCGCAGCTTCCGAACGCCCCAGAGGTAGAGTGTCTGAGATGGCAAGTCCGCAAGTAACCGCTGCACGTGTCCCGCGTGAGCCATAGATTCTGGTCACCAAAGGAGCACTCTCACGAAATCTTGGATGCCAGAGCTGACACCAAAGTGACCCTGTTCCCGAGGAAATGCTATATGCTATGAGGGTGGACACCGCTCAGTCTGCCCTGTGCCTGAGGTCCCTGCTTCTGTGTAGCTTCAAGTCCAAGGCAGGCGCCTCTGTGAACGTCTGGTGGAAGAGCCTCTGAAGTGACGCAGCTTCTGCCTCTGCCACTAGGCTCAGGGTCGAAGATGTGAACGAAATTAGCGTCCCCGGTGGGAAGACCTGCTACAGATTGGAATTCCCATACATTGCAGAGCTGGGCAACCAGCACATGGGCCAGCAGCAAAGTGCATTGAAACGATTGGCATCGTATGGGCTTCAGAAGGAGCCCTTAGCGCCCCTCGTTGGAGCCAGCGAGCGTCCCGGGCACCACAGTCCTCCCATAGATAACAGTATGTTCTAGAACCTTGTCGTATGTTTCTCCTGCAGGCAAAGCAGCATGGTAGCCCCATGCTTCCATCCGGCCCACCTCATCACGGGCATTTGTGAGCTGGGGAGCGACTCGTTTCCCACGCCTCGGCGAAGGCTTACTTTGCAATGGACCTGAGGCCACAGTGCCAACAAGTGTGTGCGATGTTCCGTCCTGTGATCGGAAGCGATTTGGGTGAACACTGGACACCTCAAGCCTCCCTCTACGAGGACTTCCCGCACTCAAGGAACAAACACGAAGCCAGGATTTCTTGGTCGCACACCGCAGTGAACAAAGCCCGGGATTCCATGTAACAACGGCAGCCTGCAACTTGATTTGGGAAGGCTTTGTCCTCCCGTCCACCTGGGCACGCTTTGCCACACTCCACGTCCGAGAGGCATGGACAAAAGATACGACTGACGCTCACAGCCCTCTTCACCGCAGTCCTCCCTGCACTCGGAATGACCCGGAGTTTTCAAAGAGCCGTCGTGGGTGAAACGCTTTCAGGCCCATCTGTCTCCACAGGGCTTGGGATTGGAACTCTGCAAGGCTACCCTGGGATGTGCGTCAAACTGACTTCCGCAGCTTATTCCACTTACGTGGCTCAATGTCAACAGAGCCTTGTAAGGGAGCTGAGGCAGCACACTGCCCCAGAACGTGTGGGACCAGAGACACTATGCGCTCGCCAGACCTGGGTCCCTTTCCCGGTCCACTGGAGGACAACTGCATACGAAATTTTGTTCACCCAGCCTGTCCGGTACACATCCCATTTCCCTTGTGAGGAACTCCGTTCCTATGCAGTCTGAAAAGCTGTCCCTCCACGTACCCTTGAGAAACTCCGAGTGTAGTACTGCGTGACTGAAGTCCTGTGTGGCGTGTTGAGAAAAGGCATCCAGGCCTTTCAGAGCCTGCTTTCGCAACTAGCTGGATGAGAACTGGCCTATCCCGAAGAACTGCGGGTCTCCCATTTCTCTCCTCCAGCTCGTCTGTTGCACGTGCACATCCCGTCTAGGGCCAGACGGTCCGTGCATTGCACCCCAGGCTGCCTTAACTCCCTGTTGAATACGCAGCCCAGAGCTCGGGGCAGCATGGAGATGCCTCTGCCAAAGAGCTATTTCCCTATCCCCCAAACCCTTGGGTCTCTGCGTTGCACTCCAAATCCAGAAAACGGCAATGCTCGTAACGTACCTTTCATCAAACCGGAAAGGAATGTAACAGTTTCCCATAAACGGGACACATTTGCCAGGCCATCCGTAGGGTTTGCCCAAAGAGGTGGCTTCACGCACCCTGCCCCGCGCCGGGGCACGTGTCCGTGACCGGTGCGTGTGGCTTGCTTATGTCGAAGAAAGCACCAGGTGCATGACACTTTCACTGCGGGCCACTGCCGGCATTTCTATCAGCGGGCACCACGTTTCTAGCCTGTAGCCTGAAACAGACGTCTGCAGTCCTTCTGCAGCAGCAGGAGACACGCCGCCTGCCATCTGTTGAGAGGCATGAGACACTTTTCGGGTACTGGACTTGAGCCCACTTTGTTACATTCGCGCAGCTTCCGAACGCCCCAGAGGTAGAGTGTCTGAGATGGCAAGTCCGCAAGTAACCGCTGCACGTGTCCCGCGTGAGCCATAGATTCTGGTCACCAAAGGAGCACTCTCGCGAAATCTTGGATGCCAGAGCTGACACCAAAGTGACCCTGTTCCCGAGGAAATGCTATATGCTATGAGGGTGGACACCGCTCAGTCTGCCCTGTGCCTGAGGTCCCTGCTTCTGTGTAGCTTCAAGTCCAAGGCAGGCGCCTCTGCGAACGTCTGGTGGAAGAGCCTCTGAAGTGACGCAGCTTCTGCCTCTGCCACTAGGCTCAGGGTCGAAGATGTGAACGAAATTAGCGTCCCCGGTGGGAAGACCTGCTACAGATTGGAATTCCCATACATTGCAGAGCTGGGCAACCAGCACGTGGGCCAGCAGCAAAGTGCATTGAAACGATTGGCATCGTATGGGCTTCAGAAGGAGCCCTTAGCGCCCCTCGTTGGAGCCAGCGAGCGTCCCGGGCACCACAGTCCTCCCATAGATAACAGTATGTTCTAGAACCTTGTCGTATGTTTCTCCTGCAGGCAAAGCAGCATGGTAGCCCCATGCTTCCATCCGGCCCACCTCATCACGGGCATTTGTGAGCTGGGGAGCGACTCGTTTCCCACGCCTCGGCGAAGGCTTACTTTGCAATGGACCTGAGGCCACAGTGCCAACAAGTGTGTGCGATGTTCCGTCCTGTGATCGGAAGCGATTTGGGTGAACACTGGACACCTCAAGCCTCCCTCTACGAGGACTTCCCGCACTCAAGGAACAAACACGAAGCCAGGATTTCTTGGTCGCACACCGCAGTGAACAAAGCCCGGGATTCCATGTAACAACGGCAGCCTGCAACTTGATTTGGGAAGGCTTTGTCCTCCCGTCCACCTGGGCACGCTTTGCCACACTCCACGTCCGAGAGGCATGGACAAAAGATACGACTGACGCTCACAGCCCTCTTCACCGCAGTCCTCCCTGCACTCGGAATGACCCGGAGTTTTCAAAGAGCCGTCGTGGGTGAAACGCTTTCAGGCCCATCTGTCTCCACAGGGCTTGGGATTGGAACTCTGCAAGGCTACCCTGGGATGTGCGTCAAACTGACTTCCGCAGCTTATTCCACTTACGTGGCTCAATGTCAACAGAGCCTTGTAAGGGAGCTGAGGCAGCACACTGCCCCAGAACGTGTGGGACCAGAGACACTATGCGCTCGCCAGACCTGGGTCCCTTTCCCGGTCCACTGGAGGACAACTGCATACGAAATTTTGTTCACCCAGCCTGTCCGGTACACATCCCATTTCCCTTGTGAGGAACTCCGTTCCTATGCAGTCTGAAAAGCTGTCCCTCCACGTACCCTTGAGAAACTCCGAGTGTAGTACTGCGTGACTGAAGTCCTGTGTGGCGTGTTGAGAAAAGGCATCCAGGCCTTTCAGAGCCTGCTTTCGCAACTAGCTGGATGAGAACTGGCCTATCCCGAAGAACTGCGGGTCTCCCATTTCTCTCCTCCAGCTCGTCTGTTGCACGTGCACATCCCGTCTAGGGCCAGACGGTCCGTGCATTGCACCCCAGGCTGCCTTAACTCCCTGTTGAATACGCAGCCCAGAGCTCGGGGCAGCATGGAGATGCCTCTGCCAAAGAGCTATTTCCCTATCCCCCAAACCCTTGGGTCTCCGCGTTGCACTCCATGGCAGCACTCCAAATCCAGAAAACGGCAATGCTCGTAACGTACCTTTCATCAAACCGGAAAGGAATGTAACAGTTTCCCATAAACGGGACACATTTGCCAGGCCATCTGTAGGGTTTGCCCAAAGAGGTGGCTTCACGCACCCTGCCCCGCGCCGGGGCACGTGTCCGTGACCGGTGCGTGTGGCTTGCTTATGTCGAAGAAAGCACCAGGTGCATGACACTTTCACTGCGGGCCACTGCCGGCATTTCTATCAGCGGGCACCACGTTTCTAGCCTGTAGCCTGAAACAGACGTCTGCAGTCCTTCTGCAGCAGCAGGAGACACGCCGCCTGCCATCTGTTGAGAGGCATGAGACACTTTTCGGGTACTGGACTTGAGCCCACTTTGTTACATTCGCGCAGCTTCCGAACGCCCCAGAGGTAGAGTGTCTGAGATGGCAAGTCCGCAAGTAACCGCTGCACGTGTCCCGCGTGAGCCATAGATTCTGGTCACCAAAGGAGCACTCTCACGAAATCTTGGATGCCAGAGCTGACACCAAAGTGACCCTGTTCCCGAGGAAATGCTATATGCTATGAGGGTGGACACCGCTCAGTCTGCCCTGTGCCTGAGGTCCCTGCTTCTGTGTAGCTTCAAGTCCAAGGCAGGCGCCTCTGCGAACGTCTGGTGGAAGAGCCTCTGAAGTGACGCAGCTTCTGCCTCTGCCACTAGGCTCAGGGTCGAAGATGTGAACGAAATTAGCGTCCCCGGTGGGAAGACCTGCTACAGATTGGAATTCCCATACATTGCAGAGCTGGGCAACCAGCACGTGGGCCAGCAGCAAAGTGCATTGAAACGATTGGCATCGTATGGGCTTCAGAAGGAGCCCTTAGCGCCCCTCGTTGGAGCCAGCGAGCGTCCCGGGCACCACAGTCCTCCCATAGATAACAGTATGTTCTAGAACCTTGTCGTATGTTTCTCCTGCAGGCAAAGCAGCATGGTAGCCCCATGCTTCCATCCGGCCCACCTCATCACGGGCATTTGTGAGCTGGGGAGCGACTCGTTTCCCACGCCTCGGCGAAGGCTTACTTTGCAATGGACCTGAGGCCACAGTGCCAACAAGTGTGTGCGATGTTCCGTCCTGTGATCGGAAGCGATTTGGGTGAACACTGGACACCTCAAGCCTCCCTCTACGAGGACTTCCCGCACTCAAGGAACAAACACGAAGCCAGGATTTCTTGGTCGCACACCGCAGTGAACAAAGCCCGGGATTCCATGTAACAACGGCAGCCTGCAACTTGATTTGGGAAGGCTTTGTCCTCCCGTCCACCTGGGCACGCTTTGCCACACTCCACGTCCGAGAGGCATGGACAAAAGATACGACTGACGCTCACAGCCCTCTTCACCGCAGTCCTCCCTGCACTCGGAATGACCCGGAGTTTTCAAAGAGCCGTCGTGGGTGAAACGCTTTCAGGCCCATCTGTCTCCACAGGGCTTGGGATTGGAACTCTGCAAGGCTACCCTGGGATGTGCGTCAAACTGACTTCCGCAGCTTATTCCACTTACGTGGCTCAATGTCAACAGAGCCTTGTAAGGGAGCTGAGGCAGCACACTGCCCCAGAACGTGTGGGACCAGAGACACTATGCGCTCGCCAGACCTGGGTCCCTTTCCCGGTCCACTGGAGGACAACTGCATACGAAATTTTGTTCACCCAGCCTGTCCGGTACACATCCCATTTCCCTTGTGAGGAACTCCGTTCCTATGCAGTCTGAAAAGCTGTCCCTCCACGTACCCTTGAGAAACTCCGAGTGTAGTACTGCGTGACTGAAGTCCTGTGTGGCGTGTTGAGAAAAGGCATCCAGGCCTTTCAGAGCCTGCTTTCGCAACTAGCTGGATGAGAACTGGCCTATCCCGAAGAACTGCGGGTCTCCCATTTCTCTCCTCCAGCTCGTCTGTTGCACGTGCACATCCCGTCTAGGGCCAGACGGTCCGTGCATTGCACCCCAGGCTGCCTTAACTCCCTGTTGAATACGCAGCCCAGAGCTCGGGGCAGCATGGAGATGCCTCTGCCAAAGAGCTATTTCCCTATCCCCCAAACCCTTGGGTCTCCGCGTTGCACTCCATGGCAGCACTCCAAATCCAGAAAACGGCAATGCTCGTAACGTACCTTTCATCAAACCGGAAAGGAATGTAACAGTTTCCCATAAACGGGACACATTTGCCAGGCCATCCGTAGGGTTTGCCCAAAGAGGTGGCTTCACGCACCCTGCCCCGCGCCGGGGCACGTGTCCGTGACCGGTGCGTGTGGCTTGCTTATGTCGAAGAAAGCACCAGGTGCATGACACTTTCACTGCGGGCCACTGCCGGCATTTCTATCAGCGGGCACCACGTTTCTAGCCTGTAGCCTGAAACAGACGTCTGCAGTCCTTCTGCAGCAGCAGGAGACACGCCGCCTGCCATCTGTTGAGAGGCATGAGACACTTTTCGGGTACTGGACTTGAGCCCACTTTGTTACATTCGCGCAGCTTCCGAACGCCCCAGAGGTAGAGTGTCTGAGATGGCAAGTCCGCAAGTAACCGCTGCACGTGTCCCGCGTGAGCCATAGATTCTGGTCACCAAAGGAGCACTCTCGCGAAATCTTGGATGCCAGAGCTGACACCAAAGTGACCCTGTTCCCGAGGAAATGCTATATGCTATGAGGGTGGACACCGCTCAGTCTGCCCTGTGCCTGAGGTCCCTGCTTCTGTGTAGCTTCAAGTCCAAGGCAGGCGCCTCTGCGAACGTCTGGTGGAAGAGCCTCTGAAGTGACGCAGCTTCTGCCTCTGCCACTAGGCTCAGGGTCGAAGATGTGAACGAAATTAGCGTCCCCGGTGGGAAGACCTGCTACAGATTGGAATTCCCATACATTGCAGAGCTGGGCAACCAGCACGTGGGCCAGCAGCAAAGTGCATTGAAACGATTGGCATCGTATGGGCTTCAGAAGGAGCCCTTAGCGCCCCTCGTTGGAGCCAGCGAGCGTCCCGGGCACCACAGTCCTCCCATAGATAACAGTATGTTCTAGAACCTTGTCGTATGTTTCTCCTGCAGGCAAAGCAGCATGGTAGCCCCATGCTTCCATCCGGCCCACCTCATCACGGGCATTTGTGAGCTGGGGAGCGACTCGTTTCCCACGCCTCGGCGAAGGCTTACTTTGCAATGGACCTGAGGCCACAGTGCCAACAAGTGTGTGCGATGTTCTGTCCTGTGATCGGAAGCGATTTGGGTGAACACTGGACACCTCAAGCCTCCCTCTACGAGGACTTCCCGCACTCAAGGAACAAACACGAAGCCAGGATTTCTTGGTCGCACACCGCAGTGAACAAAGCCCGGGATTCCATGTAACAACGGCAGCCTGCAACTTGATTTGGGAAAGCTTTGTCCTCCCGTCCACCTGGGCACGCTTTGCCACACTCCACGTCCGAGAGGCATGGACAAAAGATACGACTGACGCTCACAGCCCTCTTCACCGCAGTCCTCCCTGCACTCGGAATGACCCGGAGTTTTCAAAGAGCCGTCGTGGGTGAAACGCTTTCAGGCCCATCTGTCTCCACAGGGCTTGGGATTGGAACTCTGCAAGGCTACCCTGGGATGTGCGTCAAACTGACTTCCGCAGCTTATTCCACTTACGTGGCTCAATGTCAACAGAGCCTTGTAAGGGAGCTGAGGCAGCACACTGCCCCAGAACGTGTGGGACCAGAGACACTATGCGCTCGCCAGACCTGGGTCCCTTTCCCGGTCCACTGGAGGACAACTGCATACGAAATTTTGTTCACCCAGCCTGTCCGGTACACATCACATTTCCTTTGTGAGGAACTCCGTTCCTATGCAGTCTGAAAAGCTGTCCCTTCACGTACCCTTGAGAAACTCCGAGTGTAGTACTGCGTGACTGAAGTCCTGTGTGGCGTGTTGAGAAAAGGCATCCAGGCCTTTCAGAGCCTGCTTTCGCAACTAGCTGGATGAGAACTGGCCTATCCCGAAGAACTGCGGGTCTCCCATTTCTCTCCTCCAGCTCGTCTGTTGCACGTGCACCTCCCGTCTAGGGCCAGACGGTCCGTGCATTGCACCCCAGGCTGCCTTAACTCCCTGTTGAATACGCAGCCCAGAGCTCGGGGCAGCATGGAGATGCCTCTGCCAAAGAGCTATTTCCCTATCCCCCAAACCCTTGGGTCTCTGCGTTGCACTCCAAATCCAGAAAACGGCAATGCTCGTAACGTACCTTTCATCAAACCGGAAAGGAATGTAACAGTTTCCCATAAACGGGACACATTTGCCAGGCCATCCGTAGGGTTTGCCCAAAGAGGTGGCTTCACGCACCCTGCCCCGCGCCGGGGCACGTGTCCGTGACCGGTGCGTGTGGCTTGCTTATGTCGAAGAAAGCACCAGGTGCATGACACTTTCACTGCGGGCCACTGCCGGCATTTCTATCAGCGGGCACCACGTTTCTAGCCTGTAGCCTGAAACAGACGTCTGCAGTCCTTCTGCAGCAGCAGGAGACACGCCGCCTGCCATCTGTTGAGAGGCATGAGACACTTTTCGGGTACTGGACTTGAGCCCACTTTGTTACATTCGCGCAGCTTCCGAACGCCCCAGAGGTAGAGTGTCTGAGATGGCAAGTCCGCAAGTAACCGCTGCACGTGTCCCGCGTGAGCCATAGATTCTGGTCACCAAAGGAGCACTCTCACGAAATCTTGGATGCCAGAGCTGACACCAAAGTGACCCTGTTCCCGAGGAAATGCTATATGCTATGAGGGTGGACACCGCTCAGTCTGCCCTGTGCCTGAGGTCCCTGCTTCTGTGTAGCTTCAAGTCCAAGGCAGGCGCCTCTGCGAACGTCTGGTGGAAGAGCCTCTGAAGTGACGCAGCTTCTGCCTCTGCCACTAGGCTCAGGGTCGAAGATGTGAACGAAATTAGTGTCCCCGGTGGGAAGACCTGCTACAGATTGGAATTCCCATACATTGCAGAGCTGG
Source organism: Lagenorhynchus albirostris (assembly GCF_949774975.1). Classification (NCBI taxonomy): domain Eukaryota; kingdom Metazoa; phylum Chordata; class Mammalia; order Artiodactyla; family Delphinidae; genus Lagenorhynchus; species Lagenorhynchus albirostris. The sequence continues at coordinate 82,116,839 of NC_083116.1, read as the reverse complement.
GCAACCAGCACGTGGGCCAGCAGCAAAGTGCATTGAAACGATTGGCATCGTATGGGCTTCAGAAGGAGCCCTTAGCGCCCCTCGTTGGAGCCAGCGAGCGTCCCGGGCACCACAGTCCTCCCATAGATAACAGTATGTTCTAGAACCTTGTCGTATGTTTCTCCTGCAGGCAAAGCAGCATGGTAGCCCCATGCTTCCATCCGGCCCACCTCATCACGGGCATTTGTGAGCTGGGGAGCGACTCGTTTCCCACGCCTCGGCGAAGGCTTACTTTGCAATGGACCTGAGGCCACAGTGCCAACAAGTGTGTGCGATGTTCCGTCCTGTGATCGGAAGCGATTTGGGTGAACACTGGACACCTCAAGCCTCCCTCTACGAGGACTTCCCGCACTCAAGGAACAAACACGAAGCCAGGATTTCTTGGTCGCACACCGCAGTGAACAAAGCCCGGGATTCCATGTAACAACGGCAGCCTGCAACTTGATTTGGGAAGGCTTTGTCCTCCCGTCCACCTGGGCACGCTTTGCCACACTCCACGTCCGAGAGGCATGGACAAAAGATACGACTGACGCTCACAGCCCTCTTCACCGCAGTCCTCCCTGCACTCGGAATGACCCGGAGTTTTCAAAGAGCCGTCGTGGGTGAAACGCTTTCAGGCCCATCTGTCTCCACAGGGCTTGGGATTGGAACTCTGCAAGGCTACCCTGGGATGTGCGTCAAACTGACTTCCGCAGCTTATTCCACTTACGTGGCTCAATGTCAACAGAGCCTTGTAAGGGAGCTGAGGCAGCACACTGCCCCAGAACGTGTGGGACCAGAGACACTATGCGCTCGCCAGACCTGGGTCCCTTTCCCGGTCCACTGGAGGACAACTGCATACGAAATTTTGTTCACCCAGCCTGTCCGGTACACATCACATTTCCTTTGTGAGGAACTCCGTTCCTATGCAGTCTGAAAAGCTGTCCCTTCACGTACCCTTGAGAAACTCCGAGTGTAGTACTGCGTGACTGAAGTCCTGTGTGGCGTGTTGAGAAAAGGCATCCAGGCCTTTCAGAGCCTGCTTTCGCAACTAGCTGGATGAGAACTGGCCTATCCCGAAGAACTGCGGGTCTCCCATTTCTCTCCTCCAGCTCGTCTGTTGCACGTGCACCTCCCGTCTAGGGCCAGACGGTCCGTGCATTGCACCCCAGGCTGCCTTAACTCCCTGTTGAATACGCAGCCCAGAGCTCGGGGCAGCATGGAGATGCCTCTGCCAAAGAGCTATTTCCCTATCCCCCAAACCCTTGGGTCTCTGCGTTGCACTCCAAATCCAGAAAACGGCAATGCTCGTAACGTACCTTTCATCAAACCGGAAAGGAATGTAACAGTTTCCCATAAACGGGACACATTTGCCAGGCCATCCGTAGGGTTTGCCCAAAGAGGTGGCTTCACGCACCCTGCCCCGCGCCGGGGCACGTGTCCGTGACCGGTGCGTGTGGCTTGCTTATGTCGAAGAAAGCACCAGGTGCATGACACTTTCACTGCGGGCCACTGCCGGCATTTCTATCAGCGGGCACCACGTTTCTAGCCTGTAGCCTGAAACAGACGTCTGCAGTCCTTCTGCAGCAGCAGGAGACACGCCGCCTGCCATCTGTTGAGAGGCATGAGACACTTTTCGGGTACTGGACTTGAGCCCACTTTGTTACATTCGCGCAGCTTCCGAACGCCCCAGAGGTAGAGTGTCTGAGATGGCAAGTCCGCAAGTAACCGCTGCACGTGTCCCGCGTGAGCCATAGATTCTGGTCACCAAAGGAGCACTCTCACGAAATCTTGGATGCCAGAGCTGACACCAAAGTGACCCTGTTCCCGAGGAAATGCTATATGCTATGAGGGTGGACACCGCTCAGTCTGCCCTGTGCCTGAGGTCCCTGCTTCTGTGTAGCTTCAAGTCCAAGGCAGGCGCCTCTGCGAACGTCTGGTGGAAGAGCCTCTGAAGTGACGCAGCTTCTGCCTCTGCCACTAGGCTCAGGGTCGAAGATGTGAACGAAATTAGTGTCCCCGGTGGGAAGACCTGCTACAGATTGGAATTCCCATACATTGCAGAGCTGGGCAACCAGCACGTGGGCCAGCAGCAAAGTGCATTGAAACGATTGGCATCGTATGGGCTTCAGAAGGAGCCCTTAGCGCCCCTCGTTGGAGCCAGCGAGCGTCCCGGGCACCACAGTCCTCCCATAGATAACAGTATGTTCTAGAACCTTGTCGTATGTTTCTCCTGCAGGCAAAGCAGCATGGTAGCCCCATGCTTCCATCCGGCCCACCTCATCACGGGCATTTGTGAGCTGGGGAGCGACTCGTTTCCCACGCCTCGGCGAAGGCTTACTTTGCAATGGACCTGAGGCCACAGTGCCAACAAGTGTGTGCGATGTTCCGTCCTGTGATCGGAAGCGATTTGGGTGAACACTGGACACCTCAAGCCTCCCTCTACGAGGACTTCCCGCACTCAAGGAACAAACACGAAGCCAGGATTTCTTGGTCGCACACCGCAGTGAACAAAGCCCGGGATTCCATGTAACAACGGCAGCCTGCAACTTGATTTGGGAAGGCTTTGTCCTCCCGTCCACCTGGGCACGCTTTGCCACACTCCACGTCCGAGAGGCATGGACAAAAGATACGACTGACGCTCACAGCCCTCTTCACCGCAGTCCTCCCTGCACTCGGAATGACCCGGAGTTTTCAAAGAGCCGTCGTGGGTGAAACGCTTTCAGGCCCATCTGTCTCCACAGGGCTTGGGATTGGAACTCTGCAAGGCTACCCTGGGATGTGCGTCAAACTGACTTCCGCAGCTTATTCCACTTACGTGGCTCAATGTCAACAGAGCCTTGTAAGGGAGCTGAGGCAGCACACTGCCCCAGAACGTGTGGGACCAGAGACACTATGCGCTCGCCAGACCTGGGTCCCTTTCCCGGTCCACTGGAGGACAACTGCATACGAAATTTTGTTCACCCAGCCTGTCCGGTACACATCCCATTTCCCTTGTGAGGAACTCCATTCCTATGCAGTCTGAAAAGCTGTCCCTCCACGTACCCTTGAGAAACTCCGAGTGTAGTACTGCATGACTGAAGTCCTGTGTGGCGTGTTGAGAAAAGGCATCCAGGCCTTTCAGAGCCTGCTTTCGCAACTAGCTGGATGAGAACTGGCCTATCCCGAAGAACTGCGGGTCTCCCATTTCTCTCCTCCAGCTCGTCTGTTGCACGTGCACATCCCGTCTAGGGCCAGACGGTCCGTGCATTGCACCCCAGGCTGCCTTAACTCCCTGTTGAATACGCAGCCCAGAGCTCGGGGCAGCATGGAGATGCCTCTGCCAAAGAGCTATTTCCCTATCCCCCAAACCCTTGGGTCTCCGCGTTGCACTCCATGGCAGCACTCCAAATCCAGAAAACGGCAATGCTCGTAACGTACCTTTCATCAAACCGGAAAGGAATGTAACAGTTTCCCATAAACGGGACACATTTGCCAGGCCATCCGTAGGGTTTGCCCAAAGAGGTGGCTTCACGCACCCTGCCCCGCGCCGGGGCACGTGTCCGTGACCGGTGCGTGTGGCTTGCTTATGTCGAAGAAAGCACCAGGTGCATGACACTTTCACTGCGGGCCACTGCCGGCATTTCTATCAGCGGGCACCACGTTTCTAGCCTGTAGCCTGAAACAGACGTCTGCAGTCCTTCTGCAGCAGCAGGAGACACGCCGCCTGCCATCTGTTGAGAGGCATGAGACACTTTTCGGGTACTGGACTTGAGCCCACTTTGTTACATTTGCGCAGCTTCCGAACGCCCCAGAGGTAGAGTGTCTGAGATGGCAAGTCCGCAAGTAACCGCTGCACGTGTCCCGCGTGAGCCATAGATTCTGGTCACCAAAGGAGCACTCTCGCGAAATCTTGGATGCCAGAGCTGACACCAAAGTGACCCTGTTCCCGAGGAAATGCTATATGCTATGAGGGTGGACACCGCTCAGTCTGCCCTGTGCCTGAGGTCCCTGCTTCTGTGTAGCTTCAAGTCCAAGGCAGGCGCCTCTGCGAACGTCTGGTGGAAGAGCCTCTGAAGTGACGCAGCTTCTGCCTCTGCCACTAGGCTCAGGGTCGAAGATGTGAACGAAATTAGCGTCCCCGGTGGGAAGACCTGCTACAGATTGGAATTCCCATACATTGCAGAGCTGGGCAACCAGCACGTGGGCCAGCAGCAAAGTGCATTGAAACGATTGGCATCGTATGGGCTTCAGAAGGAGCCCTTAGCGCCCCTCGTTGGAGCCAGCGAGCGTCCCGGGCACCACAGTCCTCCCATAGATAACAGTATGTTCTAGAACCTTGTCGTATGTTTCTCCTGCAGGCAAAGCAGCATGGTAGCCCCATGCTTCCATCCGGCCCACCTCATCACGGGCATTTGTGAGCTGGGGAGCGACTCGTTTCCCACGCCTCGGCGAAGGCTTACTTTGCAATGGACCTGAGGCCACAGTGCCAACAAGTGTGTGCGATGTTCCGTCCTGTGATCGGAAGCGATTTGGGTGAACACTGGACACCTCAAGCCTCCCTCTACGAGGACTTCCCGCACTCAAGGAACAAACACGAAGCCAGGATTTCTTGGTCGCACACCGCAGTGAACAAAGCCCGGGATTCCATGTAACAACGGCAGCCTGCAACTTGATTTGGGAAGGCTTTGTCCTCCCGTCCACCTGGGCACGCTTTGCCACACTCCACGTCCGAGAGGCATGGACAAAAGATACGACTGACGCTCACAGCCCTCTTCACCGCAGTCCTCCCTGCACTCGGAATGACCCGGAGTTTTCAAAGAGCCGTCGTGGGTGAAACGCTTTCAGGCCCATCTGTCTCCACAGGGCTTGGGATTGGAACTCTGCAAGGCTACCCTGGGATGTGCGTCAAACTGACTTCCGCAGCTTATTCCACTTACGTGGCTCAATGTCAACAGAGCCTTGTAAGGGAGCTGAGGCAGCACACTGCCCCAGAACGTGTGGGACCAGAGACACTATGCGCTCGCCAGACCTGGGTCCCTTTCCCGGTCCACTGGAGGACAACTGCATACGAAATTTTGTTCACCCAGCCTGTCCGGTACACATCCCATTTCCCTTGTGAGGAACTCCATTCCTATGCAGTCTGAAAAGCTGTCCCTCCACGTACCCTTGAGAAACTCCGAGTGTAGTACTGCATGACTGAAGTCCTGTGTGGCGTGTTGAGAAAAGGCATCCAGGCCTTTCAGAGCCTGCTTTCGCAACTAGCTGGATGAGAACTGGCCTATCCCGAAGAACTGCGGGTCTCCCATTTCTCTCCTCCAGCTCGTCTGTTGCACGTGCACATCCCGTCTAGGGCCAGACGGTCCGTGCATTGCACCCCAGGCTGCCTTAACTCCCTGTTGAATACGCAGCCCAGAGCTCGGGGCAGCATGGAGATGCCTCTGCCAAAGAGCTATTTCCCTATCCCCCAAACCCTTGGGTCTCCGCGTTGCACTCCATGGCAGCACTCCAAATCCAGAAAACGGCAATGCTCGTAACGTACCTTTCATCAAACCGGAAAGGAATGTAACAGTTTCCCATAAACGGGACACATTTGCCAGGCCATCCGTAGGGTTTGCCCAAAGAGGTGGCTTCACGCACCCTGCCCCGCGCCGGGGCACGTGTCCGTGACCGGTGCGTGTGGCTTGCTTATGTCGAAGAAAGCACCAGGTGCATGACACTTTCACTGCGGGCCACTGCCGGCATTTCTATCAGCGGGCACCACGTTTCTAGCCTGTAGCCTGAAACAGACGTCTGCAGTCCTTCTGCAGCAGCAGGAGACACGCCGCCTGCCATCTGTTGAGAGGCATGAGACACTTTTCGGGTACTGGACTTGAGCCCACTTTGTTACATTCGCGCAGCTTCCGAACGCCCCAGAGGTAGAGTGTCTGAGATGGCAAGTCCGCAAGTAACCGCTGCACGTGTCCCGCATGAGCCATAGATTCTGGTCACCAAAGGAGCACTCTCACGAAATCTTGGATGCCAGAGCTGACACCAAAGTGACCCTGTTCCCGAGGAAATGCTATATGCTATGAGGGTGGACACCGCTCAGTCTGCCCTGTGCCTGAGGTCCCTGCTTCTGTGTAGCTTCAAGTCCAAGGCAGGCGCCTCTGCGAACGTCTGGTGGAAGAGCCTCTGAAGTGACGCAGCTTCTGCCTCTGCCACTAGGCTCAGGGTCGAAGATGTGAACGAAATTAGCGTCCCCGGTGGGAAGACCTGCTACAGATTGGAATTCCCATACATTGCAGAGCTGGGCAACCAGCACGTGGGCCAGCAGCAAAGTGCATTGAAACGATTGGCATCGTATGGGCTTCAGAAGGAGCCCTTAGCGCCCCTCGTTGGAGCCAGCGAGCGTCCCGGGCACCACAGTCCTCCCATAGATAACAGTATGTTCTAGAACCTTGTCGTATGTTTCTCCTGCAGGCAAAGCAGCATGGTAGCCCCATGCTTCCATCCGGCCCACCTCATCACGGGCATTTGTGAGCTGGGGAGCGACTCGTTTCCCACGCCTCGGCGAAGGCTTACTTTGCAATGGACCTGAGGCCACAGTGCCAACAAGTGTGTGCGATGTTCCGTCCTGTGATCAGAAGCGATTTGGGTGAACACTGGACACCTCAAGCCTCCCTCTACGAGGACTTCCCGCACTCAAGGAACAAACACGAAGCCAGGATTTCTTGGTCGCACACCGCAGTGAACAAAGCCCGGGATTCCATGTAACAACGGCAGCCTGCAACTTGATTTGGGAAGGCTTTGTCCTCCCGTCCACCTGGGCACGCTTTGCCACACTCCACGTCCGAGAGGCATGGACAAAAGATACGACTGACGCTCACAGCTCTCTTCACCGCAGTCCTCCCTGCACTCGGAATGACCCGGAGTTTTCAAAGAGCCGTCGTGGGTGAAACGCTTTCAGGCCCATCTGTCTCCACAGGGCTTGGGATTGGAACTCTGCAAGGCTACCCTGGGATGTGCGTCAAACTGACTTCCGCAGCTTATTCCACTTACGTGGCTCAATGTCAACAGAGCCTTGTAAGGGAGCTGAGGCAGCACACTGCCCCAGAACGTGTGGGACCAGAGACACTATGCGCTCGCCAGACCTGGGTCCCTTTCCCGGTCCACTGGAGGACAACTGCATACGAAATTTTGTTCACCCAGCCTGTCCGGTACACATCCCATTTCCCTTGTGAGGAACTCCGTTCCTATGCAGTCTGAAAAGCTGTCCCTCCACGTACCCTTGAGAAACTCCGAGTGTAGTACTGCGTGACTGAAGTCCTGTGTGGCGTGTTGAGAAAAGGCATCCAGGCCTTTCAGAGCCTGCTTTCGCAACTAGCTGGATGAGAACTGGCCTATCCCGAAGAACTGCGGGTCTCCCATTTCTCTCCTCCAGCTCGTCTGTTGCACGTGCACATCCCGTCTAGGGCCAGACGGTCCGTGCATTGCACCCCAGGCTGCCTTAACTCCCTGTTGAATACGCAGCCCAGAGCTCGGGGCAGCATGGAGATGCCTCTGCCAAAGAGCTATTTCCCTATCCCCCAAACCCTTGGGTCTCCGCGTTGCACTCCATGGCAGCACTCCAAATCCAGAAAACGGCAATGCTCGTAACGTACCTTTCATCAAACCGGAAAGGAATGTAACAGTTTCCCATAAACGGGACACATTTGCCAGGCCATCCGTAGGGTTTGCCCAAAGAGGTGGCTTCACGCACCCTGCCCCGCGCCGGGGCACGTGTCCGTGACCGGTGCGTGTGGCTTGCTTATGTCGAAGAAAGCACCAGGTGCATGACACTTTCACTGCGGGCCACTGCCGGCATTTCTATCAGCGGGCACCACGTTTCTAGCCTGTAGCCTGAAACAGACGTCTGCAGTCCTTCTGCAGCAGCAGGAGACACGCCGCCTGCCATCTGTTGAGAGGCATGAGACACTTTTCGGGTACTGGACTTGAGCCCACTTTGTTACATTCGCGCAGCTTCCGAACGCCCCAGAGGTAGAGTGTCTGAGATGGCAAGTCCGCAAGTAACCGCTGCACGTGTCCCGCGTGAGCCATAGATTCTGGTCACCAAAGGAGCACTCTCGCGAAATCTTGGATGCCAGAGCTGACACCAAAGTGACCCTGTTCCCGAGGAAATGCTATATGCTATGAGGGTGGACACCGCTCAGTCTGCCCTGTGCCTGAGGTCCCTGCTTCTGTGTAGCTTCAAGTCCAAGGCAGGCGCCTCTGCGAACGTCTGGTGGAAGAGCCTCTGAAGTGACGCAGCTTCTGCCTCTGCCACTAGGCTCAGGGTCGAAGATGTGAACGAAATTAGCGTCCCCGGTGGGAAGACCTGCTACAGATTGGAATTCCCATACATTGCAGAGCTGGGCAACCAGCACGTGGGCCAGCAGCAAAGTGCATTGAAACGATTGGCATCGTATGGGCTTCAGAAGGAGCCCTTAGCGCCCCTCGTTGGAGCCAGCGAGCGTCCCGGGCACCACAGTCCTCCCATAGATAACAGTATGTTCTAGAACCTTGTCGTATGTTTCTCCTGCAGGCAAAGCAGCATGGTAGCCCCATGCTTCCATCCGGCCCACCTCATCACGGGCATTTGTGAGCTGGGGAGCGACTCGTTTCCCACGCCTCGGCGAAGGCTTACTTTGCAATGGACCTGAGGCCACAGTGCCAACAAGTGTGTGCGATGTTCCGTCCTGTGATCGGAAGCGATTTGGGTGAACACTGGACACCTCAAGCCTCCCTCTACGAGGACTTCCCGCACTCAAGGAACAAACACGAAGCCAGGATTTCTTGGTCGCACACCGCAGTGAACAAAGCCCGGGATTCCATGTAACAACGGCAGCCTGCAACTTGATTTGGGAAGGCTTTGTCCTCCCGTCCACCTGGGCACGCTTTGCCACACTCCACGTCCGAGAGGCATGGACAAAAGATACGACTGACGCTCACAGCCCTCTTCACCGCAGTCCTCCCTGCACTCGGAATGACCCGGAGTTTTCAAAGAGCCGTCGTGGGTGAAACGCTTTCAGGCCCATCTGTCTCCACAGGGCTTGGGATTGGAACTCTGCAAGGCTACCCTGGGATGTGCGTCAAACTGACTTCCGCAGCTTATTCCACTTACGTGGCTCAATGTCAACAGAGCCTTGTAAGGGAGCTGAGGCAGCACACTGCCCCAGAACGTGTGGGACCAGAGACACTATGCGCTCGCCAGACCTGGGTCCCTTTCCCGGTCCACTGGAGGACAACTGCATACGAAATTTTGTTCACCCAGCCTGTCCGGTACACATCCCATTTCCCTTGTGAGGAACTCCGTTCCTATGCAGTCTGAAAAGCTGTCCCTCCACGTACCCTTGAGAAACTCCGAGTGTAGTACTGCGTGACTGAAGTCCTGTGTGGCGTGTTGAGAAAAGGCATCCAGGCCTTTCAGAGCCTGCTTTCGCAACTAGCTGGATGAGAACTGGCCTATCCCGAAGAACTGCGGGTCTCCCATTTCTCTCCTCCAGCTCGTCTGTTGCACGTGCACATCCCGTCTAGGGCCAGACGGTCCGTGCATTGCACCCCAGGCTGCCTTAACTCCCTGTTGAATACGCAGCCCAGAGCTCGGGGCAGCATGGAGATGCCTCTGCCAAAGAGCTATTTCCCTATCCCCCAAACCCTTGGGTCTCCGCGTTGCACTCCAAATCCAGAAAACGGCAATGCTCGTAACGTACCTTTCATCAAACCGGAAAGGAATGTAACAGTTTCCCATAAACGGGACACATTTGCCAGGCCATCCGTAGGGTTTGCCCAAAGAGGTGGCTTCACGCACCCTGCCCCGCGCCGGGGCACGTGTCCGTGACCGGTGCGTGTGGCTTGCTTATGTCGAAGAAAGCACCAGGTGCATGACACTTTCACTGCGGGCCACTGCCGGCATTTCTATCAGCGGGCACCACGTTTCTAGCCTGTAGCCTGAAACAGACGTCTGCAGTCCTTCTGCAGCAGCAGGAGACACGCCGCCTGCCATCTGTTGAGAGGCATGAGACACTTTTCGGGTACTGGACTTGAGCCCACTTTGTTACATTCGCGCAGCTTCCGAACGCCCCAGAGGTAGAGTGTCTGAGATGGCAAGTCCGCAAGTAACCGCTGCACGTGTCCCGCGTGAGCCATAGATTCTGGTCACCAAAGGAGCACTCTCGCGAAATCTTGGATGCCAGAGCTGACACCAAAGTGACCCTGTTCCCGAGGAAATGCTATATGCTATGAGGGTGGACACCGCTCAGTCTGCCCTGTGCCTGAGGTCCCTGCTTCTGTGTAGCTTCAAGTCCAAGGCAGGCGCCTCTGCGAACGTCTGGTGGAAGAGCCTCTGAAGTGACGCAGCTTCTGCCTCTGCCACTAGGCTCAGGGTCGAAGATGTGAACGAAATTAGCGTCCCCGGTGGGAAGACCTGCTACAGATTGGAATTCCCATACATTGCAGAGCTGGGCAACCAGCACGTGGGCCAGCAGCAAAGTGCATTGAAACGATTGGCATCGTATGGGCTTCAGAAGGAGCCCTTAGCGCCCCTCGTTGGAGCCAGCGAGCGTCCCGGGCACCACAGTCCTCCCATAGATAACAGTATGTTCTAGAACCTTGTCGTATGTTTCTCCTGCAGGCAAAGCAGCATGGTAGCCCCATGCTTCCATCCGGCCCACCTCATCACGGGCATTTGTGAGCTGGGGAGCGACTCGTTTCCCACGCCTCGGCGAAGGCTTACTTTGCAATGGACCTGAGGCCACAGTGCCAACAAGTGTGTGCGATGTTCCGTCCTGTGATCGGAAGCGATTTGGGTGAACACTGGACACCTCAAGCCTCCCTCTACGAGGACTTCCCGCACTCAAGGAACAAACACGAAGCCAGGATTTCTTGGTCGCACACCGCAGTGAACAAAGCCCGGGATTCCATGTAACAACGGCAGCCTGCAACTTGATTTGGGAAGGCTTTGTCCTCCCGTCCACCTGGGCACGCTTTGCCACACTCCACGTCCGAGAGGCATGGACAAAAGATACGACTGACGCTCACAGCCCTCTTCACCGCAGTCCTCCCTGCACTCGGAATGACCCGGAGTTTTCAAAGAGCCGTCGTGGGTGAAACGCTTTCAGGCCCATCTGTCTCCACAGGGCTTGGGATTGGAACTCTGCAAGGCTACCCTGGGATGTGCGTCAAACTGACTTCCGCAGCTTATTCCACTTACGTGGCTCAATGTCAACAGAGCCTTGTAAGGGAGCTGAGGCAGCACACTGCCCCAGAACGTGTGGGACCAGAGACACTATGCGCTCGCCAGACCTGGGTCCCTTTCCCGGTCCACTGGAGGACAACTGCATACGAAATTTTGTTCACCCAGCCTGTCCGGTACACATCCCATTTCCCTTGTGAGGAACTCCGTTCCTATGCAGTCTGAAAAGCTGTCCCTCCACGTACCCTTGAGAAACTCCGAGTGTAGTACTGCGTGACTGAAGTCCTGTGTGGCGTGTTGAGAAAAGGCATCCAGGCCTTTCAGAGCCTGCTTTCGCAACTAGCTGGATGAGAACTGGCCTATCCCGAAGAACTGCGGGTCTCCCATTTCTCTCCTCCAGCTCGTCTGTTGCACGTGCACATCCCGTCTAGGGCCAGACGGTCCGTGCATTGCACCCCAGGCTGCCTTAACTCCCTGTTGAATACGCAGCCCAGAGCTCGGGGCAGCATGGAGATGCCTCTGCCAAAGAGCTATTTCCCTATCCCCCAAACCCTTGGGTCTCCGCGTTGCACTCCATGGCAGCACTCCAAATCCAGAAAACGGCAATGCTCGTAACGTACCTTTCATCAAACCGGAAAGGAATGTAACAGTTTCCCATAAACGGGACACATTTGCCAGGCCATCCGTAGGGTTTGCCCAAAGAGGTGGCTTCACGCACCCTGCCCCGCGCCGGGGCACGTGTCCGTGACCGGTGCGTGTGGCTTGCTTATGTCGAAGAAAGCACCAGGTGCATGACACTTTCACTGCGGGCCACTGCCGGCATTTCTATCAGCGGGCACCACGTTTCTAGCCTGTAGCCTGAAACAGACGTCTGCAGTCCTTCTGCAGCAGCAGGAGACACGCCGCCTGCCATCTGTTGAGAGGCATGAGACACTTTTCGGGTACTGGACTTGAGCCCACTTTGTTACATTCGCGCAGCTTCCGAACGCCCCAGAGGTAGAGTGTCTGAGATGGCAAGTCCGCAAGTAACCGCTGCACGTGTCCCGCGTGAGCCATAGATTCTGGTCACCAAAGGAGCACTCTCGCGAAATCTTGGATGCCAGAGCTGACACCAAAGTGACCCTGTTCCCGAGGAAATGCTATATGCTATGAGGGTGGACACCGCTCAGTCTGCCCTGTGCCTGAGGTCCCTGCTTCTGTGTAGCTTCAAGTCCAAGGCAGGCGCCTCTGCGAACGTCTGGTGGAAGAGCCTCTGAAGTGACGCAGCTTCTGCCTCTGCCACTAGGCTCAGGGTCGAAGATGTGAACGAAATTAGCGTCCCCGGTGGGAAGACCTGCTACAGATTGGAATTCCCATACATTGCAGAGCTGGGCAACCAGCACGTGGGCCAGCAGCAAAGTGCATTGAAACGATTGGCATCGTATGGGCTTCAGAAGGAGCCCTTAGCGCCCCTCGTTGGAGCCAGCGAGCGTCCCGGGCACCACAGTCCTCCCATAGATAACAGTATGTTCTAGAACCTTGTCGTATGTTTCTCCTGCAGGCAAAGCAGCATGGTAGCCCCATGCTTCCATCCGGCCCACCTCATCACGGGCATTTGTGAGCTGGGGAGCGACTCGTTTCCCACGCCTCGGCGAAGGCTTACTTTGCAATGGACCTGAGGCCACAGTGCCAACAAGTGTGTGCGATGTTCCGTCCTGTGATCGGAAGCGATTTGGGTGAACACTGGACACCTCAAGCCTCCCTCTACGAGGACTTCCCGCACTCAAGGAACAAACACGAAGCCAGGATTTCTTGGTCGCACACCGCAGTGAACAAAGCCCGGGATTCCATGTAACAACGGCAGCCTGCAACTTGATTTGGGAAGGCTTTGTCCTCCCGTCCACCTGGGCACGCTTTGCCACACTCCACGTCCGAGAGGCATGGACAAAAGATACGACTGACGCTCACAGCCCTCTTCACCGCAGTCCTCCCTGCACTCGGAATGACCCGGAGTTTTCAAAGAGCCGTCGTGGGTGAAACGCTTTCAGGCCCATCTGTCTCCACAGGGCTTGGGATTGGAACTCTGCAAGGCTACCCTGGGATGTGCGTCAAACTGACTTCCGCAGCTTATTCCACTTACGTGGCTCAATGTCAACAGAGCCTTGTAAGGGAGCTGAGGCAGCACACTGCCCCAGAACGTGTGGGACCAGAGACACTATGCGCTCGCCAGACCTGGGTCCCTTTCCCGGTCCACTGGAGGACAACTGCATACGAAATTTTGTTCACCCAGCCTGTCCGGTACACATCCCATTTCCCTTGTGAGGAACTCCGTTCCTATGCAGTCTGAAAAGCTGTCCCTCCACGTACCCTTGAGAAACTCCGAGTGTAGTACTGCGTGACTGAAGTCCTGTGTGGCGTGTTGAGAAAAGGCATCCAGGCCTTTCAGAGCCTGCTTTCGCAACTAGCTGGATGAGAACTGGCCTATCCCGAAGAACTGCGGGTCTCCCATTTCTCTCCTCCAGCTCGTCTGTTGCACGTGCACATCCCGTCTAGGGCCAGACGGTCCGTGCATTGCACCCCAGGCTGCCTTAACTCCCTGTTGAATACGCAGCCCAGAGCTCGGGGCAGCATGGAGATGCCTCTGCCAAAGAGCTATTTCCCTATCCCCCAAACCCTTGGGTCTCCGCGTTGCACTCCATGGCAGCACTCCAAATCCAGAAAACGGCAATGCTCGTAACGTACCTTTCATCAAACCGGAAAGGAATGTAACAGTTTCCCATAAACGGGACACATTTGCCAGGCCATCCGTAGGGTTTGCCCAAAGAGGTGGCTTCACGCACCCTGCCCCGCGCCGGGGCACGTGTCCGTGACCGGTGCGTGTGGCTTGCTTATGTCGAAGAAAGCACCAGGTGCATGACACTTTCACTGCGGGCCACTGCCGGCATTTCTATCAGCGGGCACCACGTTTCTAGCCTGTAGCCTGAAACAGACGTCTGCAGTCCTTCTGCAGCAGCAGGAGACACGCCGCCTGCCATCTGTTGAGAGGCATGAGACACTTTTCGGGTACTGGACTTGAGCCCACTTTGTTACATTCGCGCAGCTTCCGAACGCCCCAGAGGTAGAGTGTCTGAGATGGCAAGTCCGCAAGTAACCGCTGCACGTGTCCCGCGTGAGCCATAGATTCTGGTCACCAAAGGAGCACTCTCGCGAAATCTTGGATGCCAGAGCTGACACCAAAGTGACCCTGTTCCCGAGGAAATGCTATATGCTATGAGGGTGGACACCGCTCAGTCTGCCCTGTGCCTGAGGTCCCTGCTTCTGTGTAGCTTCAAGTCCAAGGCAGGCGCCTCTGCGAACGTCTGGTGGAAGAGCCTCTGAAGTGACGCAGCTTCTGCCTCTGCCACTAGGCTCAGGGTCGAAGATGTGAACGAAATTAGCGTCCCCGGTGGGAAGACCTGCTACAGATTGGAATTCCCATACATTGCAGAGCTGGGCAACCAGCACGTGGGCCAGCAGCAAAGTGCATTGAAACGATTGGCATCGTATGGGCTTCAGAAGGAGCCCTTAGCGCCCCTCGTTGGAGCCAGCGAGCGTCCCGGGCACCACAGTCCTCCCATAGATAACAGTATGTTCTAGAACCTTGTCGTATGTTTCTCCTGCAGGCAAAGCAGCATGGTAGCCCCATGCTTCCATCCGGCCCACCTCATCACGGGCATTTGTGAGCTGGGGAGCGACTCGTTTCCCACGCCTCGGCGAAGGCTTACTTTGCAATGGACCTGAGGCCACAGTGCCAACAAGTGTGTGCGATGTTCCGTCCTGTGATCGGAAGCGATTTGGGTGAACACTGGACACCTCAAGCCTCCCTCTACGAGGACTTCCCGCACTCAAGGAACAAACACGAAGCCAGGATTTCTTGGTCGCACACCGCAGTGAACAAAGCCCGGGATTCCATGTAACAACGGCAGCCTGCAACTTGATTTGGGAAGGCTTTGTCCTCCCGTCCACCTGGGCACGCTTTGCCACACTCCACGTCCGAGAGGCATGGACAAAAGATACGACTGACGCTCACAGCCCTCTTCACCGCAGTCCTCCCTGCACTCGGAATGACCCGGAGTTTTCAAAGAGCCGTCGTGGGTGAAACGCTTTCAGGCCCATCTGTCTCCACAGGGCTTGGGATTGGAACTCTGCAAGGCTACCCTGGGATGTGCGTCAAACTGACTTCCGCAGCTTATTCCACTTACGTGGCTCAATGTCAACAGAGCCTTGTAAGGGAGCTGAGGCAGCACACTGCCCCAGAACGTGTGGGACCAGAGACACTATGCGCTCGCCAGACCTGGGTCCCTTTCCCGGTCCACTGGAGGACAACTGCATACGAAATTTTGTTCACCCAGCCTGTCCGGTACACATCCCATTTCCCTTGTGAGGAACTCCGTTCCTATGCAGTCTGAAAAGCTGTCCCTCCACGTACCCTTGAGAAACTCCGAGTGTAGTACTGCGTGACTGAAGTCCTGTGTGGCGTGTTGAGAAAAGGCATCCAGGCCTTTCAGAGCCTGCTTTCGCAACTAGCTGGATGAGAACTGGCCTATCCCGAAGAACTGCGGGTCTCCCATTTCTCTCCTCCAGCTCGTCTGTTGCACGTGCACATCCCGTCTAGGGCCAGACGGTCCGTGCATTGCACCCCAGGCTGCCTTAACTCCCTGTTGAATACGCAGCCCAGAGCTCGGGGCAGCATGGAGATGCCTCTGCCAAAGAGCTATTTCCCTATCCCCCAAACCCTTGGGTCTCCGCGTTGCACTCCATGGCAGCACTCCAAATCCAGAAAACGGCAATGCTCGTAACGTACCTTTCATCAAACCGGAAAGGAATGTAACAGTTTCCCATAAACGGGACACATTTGCCAGGCCATCCGTAGGGTTTGCCCAAAGAGGTGGCTTCACGCACCCTGCCCCGCGCCGGGGCACGTGTCCGTGACCGGTGCGTGTGGCTTGCTTATGTCGAAGAAAGCACCAGGTGCATGACACTTTCACTGCGGGCCACTGCCGGCATTTCTATCAGCGGGCACCACGTTTCTAGCCTGTAGCCTGAAACAGACGTCTGCAGTCCTTCTGCAGCAGCAGGAGACACGCCGCCTGCCATCTGTTGAGAGGCATGAGACACTTTTCGGGTACTGGACTTGAGCCCACTTTGTTACATTCGCGCAGCTTCCGAACGCCCCAGAGGTAGAGTGTCTGAGATGGCAAGTCCGCAAGTAACCGCTGCACGTGTCCCGCGTGAGCCATAGATTCTGGTCACCAAAGGAGCACTCTCGCGAAATCTTGGATGCTAGAGCTGACACCAAAGTGACCCTGTTCCCGAGGAAATGCTATATGCTATGAGGGTGGACACCGCTCAGTCTGCCCTGTGCCTGAGGTCCCTGCTTCTGTGTAGCTTCAAGTCCAAGGCAGGCGCCTCTGCGAACGTCTGGTGGAAGAGCCTCTGAAGTGACGCAGCTTCTGCCTCTGCCACTAGGCTCAGGGTCGAAGATGTGAACGAAATTAGCGTCCCCGGTGGGAAGACCTGCTACAGATTGGAATTCCCATACATTGCAGAGCTGGGCAACCAGCACGTGGGCCAGCAGCAAAGTGCATTGAAACGATTGGCATCGTATGGGCTTCAGAAGGAGCCCTTAGCGCCCCTCGTTGGAGCCAGCGAGCGTCCCGGGCACCACAGTCCTCCCATAGATAACAGTATGTTCTAGAACCTTGTCGTATGTTTCTCCTGCAGGCAAAGCAGCATGGTAGCCCCATGCTTCCATCCGGCCCACCTCATCACGGGCATTTGTGAGCTGGGGAGCGACTCGTTTCCCACGCCTCGGCGAAGGCTTACTTTGCAATGGACCTGAGGCCACAGTGCCAACAAGTGTGTGCGATGTTCCGTCCTGTGATCGGAAGCGATTTGGGTGAACACTGGACACCTCAAGCCTCCCTCTACGAGGACTTCCCGCACTCAAGGAACAAACACGAAGCCAGGATTTCTTGGTCGCACACCGCAGTGAACAAAGCCCGGGATTCCATGTAACAACGGCAGCCTGCAACTTGATTTGGGAAGGCTTTGTCCTCCCGTCCACCTGGGCACGCTTTGCCACACTCCACGTCCGAGAGGCATGGACAAAAGATACGACTGACGCTCACAGCCCTCTTCACCGCAGTCCTCCCTGCACTCGGAATGACCCGGAGTTTTCAAAGAGCCGTCGTGGGTGAAACGCTTTCAGGCCCATCTGTCTCCACAGGGCTTGGGATTGGAACTCTGCAAGGCTACCCTGGGATGTGCGTCAAACTGACTTCCGCAGCTTATTCCACTTACGTGGCTCAATGTCAACAGAGCCTTGTAAGGGAGCTGAGGCAGCACACTGCCCCAGAACGTGTGGGACCAGAGACACTATGCGCTCGCCAGACCTGGGTCCCTTTCCCGGTCCACTGGAGGACAACTGCATACGAAATTTTGTTCACCCAGCCTGTCCGGTACACATCCCATTTCCCTTGTGAGGAACTCCGTTCCTATGCAGTCTGAAAAGCTGTCCCTCCACGTACCCTTGAGAAACTCCGAGTGTAGTACTGCGTGACTGAAGTCCTGTGTGGCGTGTTGAGAAAAGGCATCCAGGCCTTTCAGAGCCTGCTTTCGCAACTAGCTGGATGAGAACTGGCCTATCCCGAAGAACTGCGGGTCTCCCATTTCTCTCCTCCAGCTCGTCTGTTGCACGTGCACATCCCGTCTAGGGCCAGACGGTCCGTGCATTGCACCCCAGGCTGCCTTAACTCCCTGTTGAATACGCAGCCCAGAGCTCGGGGCAGCATGGAGATGCCTCTGCCAAAGAGCTATTTCCCTATCCCCCAAACCCTTGGGTCTCTGCGTTGCACTCCAAATCCAGAAAACGGCAATGCTCGTAACGTACCTTTCATCAAACCGGAAAGGAATGTAACAGTTTCCCATAAACGGGACACATTTGCCAGGCCATCCGTAGGGTTTGCCCAAAGAGGTGGCTTCACGCACCCTGCCCCGCGCCGGGGCACGTGTCCGTGACCGGTGCGTGTGGCTTGCTTATGTCGAAGAAAGCACCAGGTGCATGACACTTTCACTGCGGGCCACTGCCGGCATTTCTATCAGCGGGCACCACGTTTCTAGCCTGTAGCCTGAAACAGACGTCTGCAGTCCTTCTGCAGCAGCAGGAGACACGCCGCCTGCCATCTGTTGAGAGGCATGAGACACTTTTCGGGTACTGGACTTGAGCCCACTTTGTTACATTCGCGCAGCTTCCGAACGCCCCAGAGGTAGAGTGTCTGAGATGGCAAGTCCGCAAGTAACCGCTGCACGTGTCCCGCGTGAGCCATAGATTCTGGTCACCAAAGGAGCACTCTCACGAAATCTTGGATGCCAGAGCTGACACCAAAGTGACCCTGTTCCCGAGGAAATGCTATATGCTATGAGGGTGGACACCGCTCAGTCTGCCCTGTGCCTGAGGTCCCTGCTTCTGTGTAGCTTCAAGTCCAAGGCAGGCGCCTCTGCGAACGTCTGGTGGAAGAGCCTCTGAAGTGACGCAGCTTCTGCCTCTGC
This sequence comes from Lagenorhynchus albirostris, assembly GCF_949774975.1. NCBI lineage: Eukaryota > Metazoa > Chordata > Mammalia > Artiodactyla > Delphinidae > Lagenorhynchus > Lagenorhynchus albirostris. The sequence goes on along the minus strand of NC_083116.1, from coordinate 82,098,061 downwards.
CACTAGGCTCAGGGTCGAAGATGTGAACGAAATTAGCGTCCCCGGTGGGAAGACCTGCTACAGATTGGAATTCCCATACATTGCAGAGCTGGGCAACCAGCACGTGGGCCAGCAGCAAAGTGCATTGAAACGATTGGCATCGTATGGGCTTCAGAAGGAGCCCTTAGCGCCCCTCGTTGGAGCCAGCGAGCGTCCCGGGCACCACAGTCCTCCCATAGATAACAGTATGTTCTAGAACCTTGTCGTATGTTTCTCCTGCAGGCAAAGCAGCATGGTAGCCCCATGCTTCCATCCGGCCCACCTCATCACGGGCATTTGTGAGCTGGGGAGCGACTCGTTTCCCACGCCTCGGCGAAGGCTTACTTTGCAATGGACCTGAGGCCACAGTGCCAACAAGTGTGTGCGATGTTCCGTCCTGTGATCGGAAGCGATTTGGGTGAACACTGGACACCTCAAGCCTCCCTCTACGAGGACTTCCCGCACTCAAGGAACAAACACGAAGCCAGGATTTCTTGGTCGCACACCGCAGTGAACAAAGCCCGGGATTCCATGTAACAACGGCAGCCTGCAACTTGATTTGGGAAGGCTTTGTCCTCCCGTCCACCTGGGCACGCTTTGCCACACTCCACGTCCGAGAGGCATGGACAAAAGATACGACTGACGCTCACAGCCCTCTTCACCGCAGTCCTCCCTGCACTCGGAATGACCCGGAGTTTTCAAAGAGCCGTCGTGGGTGAAACGCTTTCAGGCCCATCTGTCTCCACAGGGCTTGGGATTGGAACTCTGCAAGGCTACCCTGGGATGTGCGTCAAACTGACTTCCGCAGCTTATTCCACTTACGTGGCTCAATGTCAACAGAGCCTTGTAAGGGAGCTGAGGCAGCACACTGCCCCAGAACGTGTGGGACCAGAGACACTATGCGCTCGCCAGACCTGGGTCCCTTTCCCGGTCCACTGGAGGACAACTGCATACGAAATTTTGTTCACCCAGCCTGTCCGGTACACATCCCATTTCCCTTGTGAGGAACTCCGTTCCTATGCAGTCTGAAAAGCTGTCCCTCCACGTACCCTTGAGAAACTCCGAGTGTAGTACTGCGTGACTGAAGTCCTGTGTGGCGTGTTGAGAAAAGGCATCCAGGCCTTTCAGAGCCTGCTTTCGCAACTAGCTGGATGAGAACTGGCCTATCCCGAAGAACTGCGGGTCTCCCATTTCTCTCCTCCAGCTCGTCTGTTGCACGTGCACATCCCGTCTAGGGCCAGACGGTCCGTGCATTGCACCCCAGGCTGCCTTAACTCCCTGTTGAATACGCAGCCCAGAGCTCGGGGCAGCATGGAGATGCCTCTGCCAAAGAGCTATTTCCCTATCCCCCAAACCCTTGGGTCTCTGCGTTGCACTCCAAATCCAGAAAACGGCAATGCTCGTAACGTACCTTTCATCAAACCGGAAAGGAATGTAACAGTTTCCCATAAACGGGACACATTTGCCAGGCCATCCGTAGGGTTTGCCCAAAGAGGTGGCTTCACGCACCCTGCCCCGCGCCGGGGCACGTGTCCGTGACCGGTGCGTGTGGCTTGCTTATGTCGAAGAAAGCACCAGGTGCATGACACTTTCACTGCGGGCCACTGCCGGCATTTCTATCAGCGGGCACCACGTTTCTAGCCTGTAGCCTGAAACAGACGTCTGCAGTCCTTCTGCAGCAGCAGGAGACACGCCGCCTGCCATCTGTTGAGAGGCATGAGACACTTTTCGGGTACTGGACTTGAGCCCACTTTGTTACATTCGCGCAGCTTCCGAACGCCCCAGAGGTAGAGTGTCTGAGATGGCAAGTCCGCAAGTAACCGCTGCACGTGTCCCGCGTGAGCCATAGATTCTGGTCACCAAAGGAGCACTCTCACGAAATCTTGGATGCCAGAGCTGACACCAAAGTGACCCTGTTCCCGAGGAAATGCTATATGCTATGAGGGTGGACACCGCTCAGTCTGCCCTGTCCCTGAGGTCCCTGCTTCTGTGTAGCTTCAAGTCCAAGGCAGGCGCCTCTGCGAACGTCTGGTGGAAGAGCCTCTGAAGTGACGCAGCTTCTGCCTCTGCCACTAGGCTCAGGGTCGAAGATGTGAACGAAATTAGCGTCCCCGGTGGGAAGACCTGCTACAGAGTTGAATTCCCATACATTGCAGAGCTGGGCAACCAGCACGTGGGCCAGCAGCAAAGTGCATTGAAACGATTGGCATCGTATGGGCTTCAGAAGGAGCCCTTAGCGCCCCTCGTTGGAGCCAGCGAGCGTCCCGGGCACCACAGTCCTCCCATAGATAACAGTATGTTCTAGAACCTTGTCGTATGTTTCTCCTGCAGGCAAAGCAGCATGGTAGCCCCATGCTTCCATCCGGCCCACCTCATCACGGGCATTTGTGAGCTGGGGAGCGACTCGTTTCCCACGCCTCGGCGAAGGCTTACTTTGCAATGGACCTGAGGCCACAGTGCCAACAAGTGTGTGCGATGTTCCGTCCTGTGATCGGAAGCGATTTGGGTGAACACTGGACACCTCAAGCCTCCCTCTACGAGGACTTCCCGCACTCAAGGAACAAACACGAAGCCAGGATTTCTTGGTCGCACACCGCAGTGAACAAAGCCCGGGATTCCATGTAACAACGGCAGCCTGCAACTTGATTTGGGAAAGCTTTGTCCTCCCGTCCACCTGGGCACGCTTTGCCACACTCCACGTCCGAGAGGCATGGACAAAAGATACGACTGACGCTCACAGCCCTCTTCACCGCAGTCCTCCCTGCACTCGGAATGACCCGGAGTTTTCAAAGAGCCGTCGTGGGTGAAACGCTTTCAGGCCCATCTGTCTCCACAGGGCTTGGGATTGGAACTCTGCAAGGCTACCCTGGGATGTGCGTCAAACTGACTTCCGCAGCTTATTCCACTTACGTGGCTCAATGTCAACAGAGCCTTGTAAGGGAGCTGAGGCAGCACACTGCCCCAGAACGTGTGGGACCAGAGACACTATGCGCTCGCCAGACCTGGGTCCCTTTCCCGGTCCACTGGAGGACAACTGCATACGAAATTTTGTTCACCCAGCCTGTCCGGTACACATCCCATTTCCCTTGTGAGGAACTCCGTTCCTATGCAGTCTGAAAAGCTGTCCCTCCACGTACCCTTGAGAAACTCCGAGTGTAGTACTGCGTGACTGAAGTCCTGTGTGGCGTGTTGAGAAAAGGCATCCAGGCCTTTCAGAGCCTGCTTTCGCAACTAGCTGGATGAGAACTGGCCTATCCCGAAGAACTGCGGGTCTCCCATTTCTCTCCTCCAGCTCGTCTGTTGCACGTGCACATACCGTCTAGGGCCAGACGGTCCGTGCATTGCACCCCAGGCTGCCTTAACTCCCTGTTGAATACGCAGCCCAGAGCTCGGGGCAGCATGGAGATGCCTCTGCCAAAGAGCTATTTCCCTATCCCCCAAACCCTTGGGTCTCTGCGTTGCACTCCAAATCCAGAAAACGGCAATGCTCGTAACGTACCTTTCATCAAACCGGAAAGGAATGTAACAGTTTCCCATAAACGGGACACATTTGCCAGGCCATCCGTAGGGTTTGCCCAAAGAGGTGGCTTCACGCACGCTGCCCCGCGCCGAGGCACGTGTCCGTGACCGGTGCGTGTGGCTTGCTTATGTCGAAGAAAGCACCAGGTGCATGACACTTTCACTGCGGGCCACTGCCGGCATTTCTATCAGCGGGCACCACGTTTCTAGCCTGTAGCCTGAAACAGACGTCTGCAGTCCTTCTGCAGCAGCAGGAGACACGCCGCCTGCCATCTGTTGAGAGGCATGAGACACTTTTCGGGTACTGGACTTGAGCCCACTTTGTTACATTCGCGCAGCTTCCGAACGCCCCAGAGGTAGAGTGTCTGAGATGGCAAGTCCGCAAGTAACCGCTGCACGTGTCCCGCGTGAGCCATAGATTCTGGTCACCAAAGGAGCACTCTCACGAAATCTTGGATGCCAGAGCTGACACCAAAGTGACCCTGTTCCCGAGGAAATGCTATATGCTATGAGGGTGGACACCGCTCAGTCTGCCCTGTGCCTGAGGTCCCTGCTTCTGTGTAGCTTCAATTCCAAGGCAGGCGCCTCTGCGAACGTCTGGTGGAAGAGCCTCTGAAGTGACGCAGCTTCTGCCTCTGCCACTAGGCTCAGGGTCGAAGATGTGAACGAAATTAGCGTCCCCGGTGGGAAGACCTGCTACAGATTGGAATTCCCATACATTGCAGAGCTGGGCAACCAGCACGTGGGCCAGCAGCAAAGTGCATTGAAACGATTGGCATCGTATGGGCTTCAGAAGGAGCCCTTAGCGCCCCTCGTTGGAGCCAGCGAGCGTCCCGGGCACCACAGTCCTCCCATAGATAACAGTATGTTCTAGAACCTTGTCGTATGTTTCTCCTGCAGGCAAAGCAGCATGGTAGCCCCATGCTTCCATCCGGCCCACCTCATCACGGGCATTTGTGAGCTGGGGAGCGACTCGTTTCCCACGCCTCGGCGAAGGCTTACTTTGCAATGGACCTGAGGCCACAGTGCCAACAAGTGTGTGCGATGTTCCGTCCTGTGATCGGAAGCGATTTGGGTGAACACTGGACACCTCAAGCCTCCCTCTACGAGGACTTCCCGCACTCAAGGAACAAACACGAAGCCAGGATTTCTTGGTCGCACACCGCAGTGAACAAAGCCCGGGATTCCATGTAACAACGGCAGCCTGCAACTTGATTTGGGAAGGCTTTGTCCTCCCGTCCACCTGGGCACGCTTTGCCACACTCCACGTCCGAGAGGCATGGACAAAAGATACGACTGACGCTCACAGCCCTCTTCACCGCAGTCCTCCCTGCACTCGGAATGACCCAGAGTTTTCAAAGAGCCGTCGTGGGTGAAACGCTTTCAGGCCCATCTGTCTCCACAGGGCTTGGGATTGGAACTCTGCAAGGCTACCCTGGGATGTGCGTCAAACTGACTTCCGCAGCTTATTCCACTTACGTGGCTCAATGTCAACACAGCCTTGTAAGGGAGCTGAGGCAGCACACTGCCCCAGAACGTGTGGGACCAGAGACACTATGCGCTCGCCAGACCTGGGTCCCTTTCCCGGTCCACTGGAGGACAACTGCATACGAAATTTTGTTCACCCAGCCTGTCCGGTACACATCCCATTTCCCTTGTGAGGAACTCCGTTCCTATGCAGTCTGAAAAGCTGTCCCTCCACGTACCCTTGAGAAACTCCGAGTGTAGTACTGCGTGACTGAAGTCCTGTGTGGCGTGTTGAGAAAAGGCATCCAGGCCTTTCAGAGCCTGCTTTCGCAACTAGCTGGATGAGAACTGGCCTATCCCGAAGAACTGCGGGTCTCCCATTTCTCTCCTCCAGCTCGTCTGTTGCACGTGCACATCCCGTCTAGGGCCAGACGGTCCGTGCATTGCACCCCAGGCTGCCTTAACTCCCTGTTGAATACGCAGCCCAGAGCTCGGGGCAGCATGGAGATGCCTCTGCCAAAGAGCTATTTCCCTATCCCCCAAACCCTTGGGTCTCCGCGTTGCACTCCATGGCAGCACTCCAAATCCAGAAAACGGCAATGCTCGTAACGTACCTTTCATCAAACCGGAAAGGAATGTAACAGTTTCCCATAAACGGGACACATTTGCCAGGCCATCCGTAGGGTTTGCCCAAAGAGGTGGCTTCACGCACCCTGCCCCGCGCCGGGGCACGTGTCCGTGACCGGTGCGTGTGGCTTGCTTATGTCGAAGAAAGCACCAGGTGCATGACACTTTCACTGCGGGCCACTGCCGGCATTTCTATCAGCGGGCACCACGTTTCTAGCCTGTAGCCTGAAACAGACGTCTGCAGTCCTTCTGCAGCAGCAGGAGACACGCCGCCTGCCATCTGTTGAGAGGCATGAGACACTTTTCGGGTACTGGACTTGAGCCCACTTTGTTACATTCGCGCAGCTTCCGAACGCCCCAGAGGTAGAGTGTCTGAGATGGCAAGTCCGCAAGTAACCGCTGCACGTGTCCCGCGTGAGCCATAGATTCTGGTCACCAAAGGAGCACTCTCGCGAAATCTTGGATGCCAGAGCTGACACCAAAGTGACCCTGTTCCCGAGGAAATGCTATATGCTATGAGGGTGGACACCGCTCAGTCTGCCCTGTGCCTGAGGTCCCTGCTTCTGTGTAGCTTCAAGTCCAAGGCAGGCGCCTCTGCGGACGTCTGGTGGAAGAGCCTCTGAAGTGACGCAGCTTCTGCCTCTGCCACTAGGCTCAGGGTCGAAGATGTGAACGAAATTAGCGTCCCCGGTGGGAAGACCTGCTACAGATTGGAATTCCCATACATTGCAGAGCTGGGCAACCAGCACGTGGGCCAGCAGCAAAGTGCATTGAAACGATTGGCATCGTATGGGCTTCAGAAGGAGCCCTTAGCGCCCCTCGTTGGAGCCAGCGAGCGTCCCGGGCACCACAGTCCTCCCATAGATAACAGTATGTTCTAGAACCTTGTCGTATGTTTCTCCTGCAGGCAAAGCAGCATGGTAGCCCCATGCTTCCATCCGGCCCACCTCATCACGGGCATTTGTGAGCTGGGGAGCGACTCGTTTCCCACGCCTCGGCGAAGGCTTACTTTGCAATGGACCTGAGGCCACAGTGCCAACAAGTGTGTGCGATGTTCCGTCCTGTGATCGGAAGCGATTTGGGTGAACACTGGACACCTCAAGCCTCCCTCTACGAGGACTTCCCGCACTCAAGGAACAAACACGAAGCCAGGATTTCTTGGTCGCACACCGCAGTGAACAAAGCCCGGGATTCCATGTAACAACGGCAGCCTGCAACTTGATTTGGGAAGGCTTTGTCCTCCCGTCCACCTGGGCACGCTTTGCCACACTCCACGTCCGAGAGGCATGGACAAAAGATACGACTGACGCTCACAGCCCTCTTCACCGCAGTCCTCCCTGCACTCGGAATGACCCGGAGTTTTCAAAGAGCCGTCGTGGGTGAAACGCTTTCAGGCCCATCTGTCTCCACAGGGCTTGGGATTGGAACTCTGCAAGGCTACCCTGGGATGTGCGTCAAACTGACTTCCGCAGCTTATTCCACTTACGTGGCTCAATGTCAACAGAGCCTTGTAAGGGAGCTGAGGCAGCACACTGCCCCAGAACGTGTGGGACCAGAGACACTATGCGCTCGCCAGACCTGGGTCCCTTTCCCGGTCCACTGGAGGACAACTGCATACGAAATTTTGTTCACCCAGCCTGTCCGGTACACATCCCATTTCCCTTGTGAGGAACTCCGTTCCTATGCAGTCTGAAAAGCTGTCCCTCCACGTACCCTTGAGAAACTCCGAGTGTAGTACTGCGTGACTGAAGTCCTGTGTGGCGTGTTGAGAAAAGGCATCCAGGCCTTTCAGAGCCTGCTTTCGCAACTAGCTGGATGAGAACTGGCCTATCCCGAAGAACTGCGGGTCTCCCATTTCTCTCCTCCAGCTCGTCTGTTGCACGTGCACATCCCGTCTAGGGCCAGACGGTCCGTGCATTGCACCCCAGGCTGCCTTAACTCCCTGTTGAATACGCAGCCCAGAGCTCGGGGCAGCATGGAGATGCCTCTGCCAAAGAGCTATTTCCCTATCCCCCAAACCCTTGGGTCTCTGCGTTGCACTCCATGGCAGCACTCCAAATCCAGAAAACGGCAATGCTCGTAACGTACCTTTCATCAAACCGGAAAGGAATGTAACAGTTTCCCATAAACGGGACACATTTGCCAGGCCATCCGTAGGGTTTGCCCAAAGAGGTGGCTTCACGCACCCTGCCCCGCGCCGGGGCACGTGTCCGTGACCGGTGCGTGTGGCTTGCTTATGTCGAAGAAAGCACCAGGTGCATGACACTTTCACTGCGGGCCACTGCCGGCATTTCTATCAGCGGGCACCACGTTTCTAGCCTGTAGCCTGAAACAGACGTCTGCAGTCCTTCTGCAGCAGCAGGAGACACGCCGCCTGCCATCTGTTGAGAGGCATGAGACACTTTTCGGGTACTGGACTTGAGCCCACTTTGTTACATTCGCGCAGCTTCCGAACGCCCCAGAGGTAGAGTGTCTGAGATGGCAAGTCCGCAAGTAACCGCTGCACGTGTCCCGCGTGAGCCATAGATTCTGGTCACCAAAGGAGCACTCTCGCGAAATCTTGGATGCCAGAGCTGACACCAAAGTGACCCTGTTCCCGAGGAAATGCTATATGCTATGAGGGTGGACACCGCTCAGTCTGCCCTGTGCCTGAGGTCCCTGCTTCTGTGTAGCTTCAAGTCCAAGGCAGGCGCCTCTGCGAACGTCTGGTGGAAGAGCCTCTGAAGTGACGCAGCTTCTGCCTCTGCCACTAGGCTCAGGGTCGAAGATGTGAACGAAATTAGCGTCCCCGGTGGGAAGACCTGCTACAGATTGGAATTCCCATACATTGCAGAGCTGGGCAACCAGCACGTGGGCCAGCAGCAAAGTGCATTGAAACGATTGGCATCGTATGGGCTTCAGAAGGAGCCCTTAGCGCCCCTCGTTGGAGCCAGCGAGCGTCCCGGGCACCACAGTCCTCCCATAGATAACAGTATGTTCTAGAACCTTGTCGTATGTTTCTCCTGCAGGCAAAGCAGCATGGTAGCCCCATGCTTCCATCCGGCCCACCTCATCACGGGCATTTGTGAGCTGGGGAGCGACTCGTTTCCCACGCCTTGGCGAAGGCTTACTTTGCAATGGACCTGAGGCCACAGTGCCAACAAGTGTGTGTGATGTTCCGTCCTGTGATCGGAAGCGATTTGGGTGAACACTGGACACCTCAAGCCTCCCTCTACGAGGACTTCCCGCACTCAAGGAACAAACACGAAGCCAGGATTTCTTGGTCGCACACCGCAGTGAACAAAGCCCGGGATTCCATGTAACAACGGCAGCCTGCAACTTGATTTGGGAAGGCTTTGTCCTCCCGTCCACCTGGGCACGCTTTGCCACACTCCACGTCCGAGAGGCATGGACAAAAGATACGACTGACGCTCACAGCCCTCTTCACCGCAGTCCTCCCTGCACTCGGAATGACCCGGAGTTTTCAAAGAGCCGTCGTGGGTGAAACGCTTTCAGGCCCATCTGTCTCCACAGGGCTTGGGATTGGAACTCTGCAAGGCTACCCTGGGATGTGCGTCAAACTGACTTCCGCAGCTTATTCCACTTACGTGGCTCAATGTCAACACAGCCTTGTAAGGGAGCTGAGGCAGCACACTGCCCCAGAACGTGTGGGACCAGAGACACTATGCGCTCGCCAGACCTGGGTCCCTTTCCCGGTCCACTGGAGGACAACTGCATACGAAATTTTGTTCACCCAGCCTGTCCGGTACACATCCCATTTCCCTTGTGAGGAACTCCGTTCCTATGCAGTCTGAAAAGCTGTCCCTCCACGTACCCTTGAGAAACTCCGAGTGTAGTACTGCGTGACTGAAGTCCTGTGTGGCGTGTTGAGAAAAGGCATCCAGGCCTTTCAGAGCCTGCTTTCGCAACTAGCTGGATGAGAACTGGCCTATCCCGAAGAACTGCGGGTCTCCCATTTCTCTCCTCCAGCTCGTCTGTTGCACGTGCACATCCCGTCTAGGGCCAGACGGTCCGTGCATTGCACCCCAGGCTGCCTTAACTCCCTGTTGAATACGCAGCCCAGAGCTCGGGGCAGCATGGAGATGCCTCTGCCAAAGAGCTATTTCCCTATCCCCCAAACCCTTGGGTCTCCGCGTTGCACTCCATGGCAGCACTCCAAATCCAGAAAACGGCAATGCTCGTAACGTACCTTTCATCAAACCGGAAAGGAATGTAACAGTTTCCCATAAACGGGACACATTTGCCAGGCCATCCGTAGGGTTTGCCCAAAGAGGTGGCTTCACGCACCCTGCCCCGCGCCGGGGCACGTGTCCGTGACCGGTGCGTGTGGCTTGCTTATGTCGAAGAAAGCACCAGGTGCATGACACTTTCACTGCGGGCCACTGCCGGCATTTCTATCAGCGGGCACCACGTTTCTAGCCTGTAGCCTGAAACAGACGTCTGCAGTCCTTCTGCAGCAGCAGGAGACACGCCGCCTGCCATCTGTTGAGAGGCATGAGACACTTTTCGGGTACTGGACTTGAGCCCACTTTGTTACATTCGCGCAGCTTCCGAACGCCCCAGAGGTAGAGTGTCTGAGATGGCAAGTCCGCAAGTAACCGCTGCACGTGTCCCGCGTGAGCCATAGATTCTGGTCACCAAAGGAGCACTCTCGCGAAATCTTGGATGCCAGAGCTGACACCAAAGTGACCCTGTTCCCGAGGAAATGCTATATGCTATGAGGGTGGACACCGCTCAGTCTGCCCTGTGCCTGAGGTCCCTGCTTCTGTGTAGCTTCAAGTCCAAGGCAGGCGCCTCTGCGAACGTCTGGTGGAAGAGCCTCTGAAGTGACGCAGCTTCTGCCTCTGCCACTAGGCTCAGGGTCGAAGATGTGAACGAAATTAGCGTCCCCGGTGGGAAGACCTGCTACAGATTGGAATTCCCATACATTGCAGAGCTGGGCAACCAGCACGTGGGCCAGCAGCAAAGTGCATTGAAACGATTGGCATCGTATGGGCTTCAGAAGGAGCCCTTAGCGCCCCTCGTTGGAGCCAGCGAGCGTCCCGGGCACCACAGTCCTCCCATAGATAACAGTATGTTCTAGAACCTTGTCGTATGTTTCTCCTGCAGGCAAAGCAGCATGGTAGCCCCATGCTTCCATCCGGCCCACCTCATCACGGGCATTTGTGAGCTGGGGAGCGACTCGTTTCCCACGCCTCGGCGAAGGCTTACTTTGCAATGGACCTGAGGCCACAGTGCCAACAAGTGTGTGCGATGTTCCGTCCTGTGATCGGAAGCGATTTGGGTGAACACTGGACACCTCAAGCCTCCCTCTACGAGGACTTCCCGCACTCAAGGAACAAACACGAAGCCAGGATTTCTTGGTCGCACACCGCAGTGAACAAAGCCCGGGATTCCATGTAACAACGGCAGCCTGCAACTTGATTTGGGAAGGCTTTGTCCTCCCGTCCACCTGGGCACGCTTTGCCACACTCCACGTCCGAGAGGCATGGACAAAAGATACGACTGACGCTCACAGCCCTCTTCACCGCAGTCCTCCCTGCACTCGGAATGACCCGGAGTTTTCAAAGAGCCGTCGTGGGTGAAACGCTTTCAGGCCCATCTGTCTCCACAGGGCTTGGGATTGGAACTCTGCAAGGCTACCCTGGGATGTGCGTCAAACTGACTTCCGCAGCTTATTCCACTTACGTGGCTCAATGTCAACAGAGCCTTGTAAGGGAGCTGAGGCAGCACACTGCCCCAGAACGTGTGGGACCAGAGACACTATGCGCTCGCCAGACCTGGGTCCCTTTCCCGGTCCACTGGAGGACAACTGCATACGAAATTTTGTTCACCCAGCCTGTCCGGTACACATCCCATTTCCCTTGTGAGGAACTCCGTTCCTATGCAGTCTGAAAAGCTGTCCCTCCACGTACCCTTGAGAAACTCCGAGTGTAGTACTGCGTGACTGAAGTCCTGTGTGGCGTGTTGAGAAAAGGCATCCAGGCCTTTCAGAGCCTGCTTTCGCAACTAGCTGGATGAGAACTGGCCTATCCCGAAGAACTGCGGGTCTCCCATTTCTCTCCTCCAGCTCGTCTGTTGCACGTGCACATCCCGTCTAGGGCCAGACGGTCCGTGCATTGCACCCCAGGCTGCCTTAACTCCCTGTTGAATACGCAGCCCAGAGCTCGGGGCAGCATGGAGATGCCTCTGCCAAAGAGCTATTTCCCTATCCCCCAAACCCTTGGGTCTCTGCGTTGCACTCCAAATCCAGAAAACGGCAATGCTCGTAACGTACCTTTCATCAAACCGGAAAGGAATGTAACAGTTTCCCATAAACGGGACACATTTGCCAGGCCATCCGTAGGGTTTGCCCAAAGAGGTGGCTTCACGCACCCTGCCCCGCGCCGGGGCACGTGTCCGTGACCGGTGCGTGTGGCTTGCTTATGTCGAAGAAAGCACCAGGTGCATGACACTTTCACTGCGGGCCACTGCCGGCATTTCTATCAGCGGGCACCACGTTTCTAGCCTGTAGCCTGAAACAGACGTCTGCAGTCCTTCTGCAGCAGCAGGAGACACGCCGCCTGCCATCTGTTGAGAGGCATGAGACACTTTTCGGGTACTGGACTTGAGCCCACTTTGTTACATTCGCGCAGCTTCCGAACGCCCCAGAGGTAGAGTGTCTGAGATGGCAAGTCCACAAGTAACCGCTGCACGTGTCCCGCGTGAGCCATAGATTCTGGTCACCAAAGGAGCACTCTCACGAAATCTTGGATGCCAGAGCTGACACCAAAGTGACCCTGTTCCCGAGGAAATGCTATATGCTATGAGGGTGGACACCGCTCAGTCTGCCCTGTGCCTGAGGTCCCTGCTTCTGTGTAGCTTCAAGTCCAAGGCAGGCGCCTCTGCGAACGTCTGGTGGAAGAGCCTCTGAAGTGACGCAGCTTCTGCCTCTGCCACTAGGCTCAGGGTCGAAGATGTGAACGAAATTAGCGTCCCCGGTGGGAAGACCTGCTACAGATTGGAATTCCCATACATTGCAGAGCTGGGCAACCAGCACGTGGGCCAGCAGCAAAGTGCATTGAAACGATTGGCATCGTATGGGCTTCAGAAGGAGCCCTTAGCGCCCCTCGTTGGAGCCAGCGAGCGTCCCGGGCACCACAGTCCTCCCATAGATAACAGTATGTTCTAGAACCTTGTCGTATGTTTCTCCTGCAGGCAAAGCAGCATGGTAGCCCCATGCTTCCATCCGGCCCACCTCATCACGGGCATTTGTGAGCTGGGGAGCGACTCGTTTCCCACGCCTCGGCGAAGGCTTACTTTGCAATGGACCTGAGGCCACAGTGCCAACAAGTGTGTGCGATGTTCCGTCCTGTGATCGGAAGCGATTTGGGTGAACACTGGACACCTCAAGCCTCCCTCTACGAGGACTTCCCGCACTCAAGGAACAAACACGAAGCCAGGATTTCTTGGTCGCACACCGCAGTGAACAAAGCCCGGGATTCCATGTAACAACGGCAGCCTGCAACTTGATTTGGGAAGGCTTTGTCCTCCCGTCCACCTGGGCACGCTTTGCCACACTCCACGTCCGAGAGGCATGGACAAAAGATACGACTGACGCTCACAGCCCTCTTCACCGCAGTCCTCCCTGCACTCGGAATGACCCGGAGTTTTCAAAGAGCCGTCGTGGGTGAAACGCTTTCAGGCCCATCTGTCTCCACAGGGCTTGGGATTGGAACTCTGCAAGGCTACCCTGGGATGTGCGTCAAACTGACTTCCGCAGCTTATTCCACTTACGTGGCTCAATGTCAACAGAGCCTTGTAAGGGAGCTGAGGCAGCACACTGCCCCAGAACGTGTGGGACCAGAGACACTATGCGCTCGCCAGACCTGGGTCCCTTTCCCGGTCCACTGGAGGACAACTGCATACGAAATTTTGTTCACCCAGCCTGTCCGGTACACATCCCATTTCCCTTGTGAGGAACTCCGTTCCTATGCAGTCTGAAAAGCTGTCCCTCCACGTACCCTTGAGAAACTCCGAGTGTAGTACTGCGTGACTGAAGTCCTGTGTGGCGTGTTGAGAAAAGGCATCCAGGCCTTTCAGAGCCTGCTTTCGCAACTAGCTGGATGAGAACTGGCCTATCCCGAAGAACTGCGGGTCTCCCATTTCTCTCCTCCAGCTCGTCTGTTGCACGTGCACATCCCGTCTAGGGCCAGACGGTCCGTGCATTGCACCCCAGGCTGCCTTAACTCCCTGTTGAATACGCAGCCCAGAGCTCGGGGCAGCATGGAGATGCCTCTGCCAAAGAGCTATTTCCCTATCCCCCAAACCCTTGGGTCTCTGCGTTGCACTCCAAATCCAGAAAACGGCAATGCTCGTAACGTACCTTTCATCAAACCGGAAAGGAATGTAACAGTTTCCCATAAACGGGACACATTTGCCAGGCCATCCGTAGGGTTTGCCCAAAGAGGTGGCTTCACGCACCCTGCCCCGCGCCGGGGCACGTGTCCGTGACCGGTGCGTGTGGCTTGCTTATGTCGAAGAAAGCACCAGGTGCATGACACTTTCACTGCGGGCCACTGCCGGCATTTCTATCAGCGGGCACCACGTTTCTAGCCTGTAGCCTGAAACAGACGTCTGCAGTCCTTCTGCAGCAGCAGGAGACACGCCGCCTGCCATCTGTTGAGAGGCATGAGACACTTTTCGGGTACTGGACTTGAGCCCACTTTGTTACATTCGCGCAGCTTCCGAACGCCCCAGAGGTAGAGTGTCTGAGATGGCAAGTCCGCAAGTAACCGCTGCACGTGTCCCGCGTGAGCCATAGATTCTGGTCACCAAAGGAGCACTCTCGTGAAATCTTGGATGCCAGAGCTGACACCAAAGTGACCCTGTTCCCGAGGAAATGCTATATGCTATGAGGGTGGACACCGCTCAGTCTGCCCTGTGCCTGAGGTCCCTGCTTCTGTGTAGCTTCAAGTCCAAGGCAGGCGCCTCTGCGAACGTCTGGTGGAAGAGCCTCTGAAGTGACGCAGCTTCTGCCTCTGCCACTAGGCTCAGGGTCGAAGATGTGAACGAAATTAGCGTCCCCGGTGGGAAGACCTGCTACAGATTGGAATTCCCATACATTGCAGAGCTGGGCAACCAGCACGTGGGCCAGCAGCAAAGTGCATTGAAACGATTGGCATCGTATGGGCTTCAGAAGGAGCCCTTAGCGCCCCTCGTTGGAGCCAGCGAGCGTCCCGGGCACCACAGTCCTCCCATAGATAACAGTATGTTCTAGAACCTTGTCGTATGTTTCTCCTGCAGGCAAAGCAGCATGGTAGCCCCATGCTTCCATCCGGCCCACCTCATCACGGGCATTTGTGAGCTGGGGAGCGACTCGTTTCCCACGCCTCGGCGAAGGCTTACTTTGCAATGGACCTGAGGCCACAGTGCCAACAAGTGTGTGCGATGTTCCGTCCTGTGATCGGAAGCGATTTGGGTGAACACTGGACACCTCAAGCCTCCCTCTACGAGGACTTCCCGCACTCAAGGAACAAACACGAAGCCAGGATTTCTTGGTCGCACACCGCAGTGAACAAAGCCCGGGATTCCATGTAACAACGGCAGCCTGCAACTTGATTTGGGAAGGCTTTGTCCTCCCGTCCACCTGGGCACGCTTTGCCACACTCCACGTCCGAGAGGCATGGACAAAAGATACGACTGACGCTCACAGCCCTCTTCACCGCAGTCCTCCCTGCACTCGGAATGACCCGGAGTTTTCAAAGAGCCGTCGTGGGTGAAACGCTTTCAGGCCCATCTGTCTCCACAGGGCTTGGGATTGGAACTCTGCAAGGCTACCCTGGGATGTGCGTCAAACTGACTTCCGCAGCTTATTCCACTTACGTGGCTCAATGTCAACAGAGCCTTGTAAGGGAGCTGAGGCAGCACACTGCCCCAGAACGTGTGGGACCAGAGACACTATGCGCTCGCCAGACCTGGGTCCCTTTCCCGGTCCACTGGAGGACAACTGCATACGAAATTTTGTTCACCCAGCCTGTCCGGTACACATCCCATTTCCCTTGTGAGGAACTCCGTTCCTATGCAGTCTGAAAAGCTGTCCCTCCACGTACCCTTGAGAAACTCCGAGTGTAGTACTGCGTGACTGAAGTCCTGTGTGGCGTGTTGAGAAAAGGCATCCAGGCCTTTCAGAGCCTGCTTTCGCAACTAGCTGGATGAGAACTGGCCTATCCCGAAGAACTGCGGGTCTCCCATTTCTCTCCTCCAGCTCGTCTGTTGCACGTGCACATCCCGTCTAGGGCCAGACGGTCCGTGCATTGCACCCCAGGCTGCCTTAACTCCCTGTTGAATACGCAGCCCAGAGCTCGGGGCAGCATGGAGATGCCTCTGCCAAAGAGCTATTTCCCTATCCCCCAAACCCTTGGGTCTCCGCGTTGCACTCCATGGCAGCACTCCAAATCCAGAAAACGGCAATGCTCGTAACGTACCTTTCATCAAACCGGAAAGGAATGTAACAGTTTCCCATAAACGGGACACATTTGCCAGGCCATCCGTAGGGTTTGCCCAAAGAGGTGGCTTCACGCACCCTGCCCCGCGCCGGGGCACGTGTCCGTGACCGGTGCGTGTGGCTTGCTTATGTCGAAGAAAGCACCAGGTGCATGACACTTTCACTGCGGGCCACTGCCGGCATTTCTATCAGCGGGCACCACGTTTCTAGCCTGTAGCCTGAAACAGACGTCTGCAGTCCTTCTGCAGCAGCAGGAGACACGCCGCCTGCCATCTGTTGAGAGGCATGAGACACTTTTCGGGTACTGGACTTGAGCCCACTTTGTTACATTCGCGCAGCTTCCGAACGCCCCAGAGGTAGAGTGTCTGAGATGGCAAGTCCGCAAGTAACCGCTGCACGTGTCCCGCGTGAGCCATAGATTCTGGTCACCAAAGGAGCACTCTCGTGAAATCTTGGATGCCAGAGCTGACACCAAAGTGACCCTGTTCCCGAGGAAATGCTATATGCTATGAGGGTGGACACCGCTCAGTCTGCCCTGTGCCTGAGGTCCCTGCTTCTGTGTAGCTTCAAGTCCAAGGCAGGCGCCTCTGCGAACGTCTGGTGGAAGAGCCTCTGAAGTGACGCAGCTTCTGCCTCTGCCACTAGGCTCAGGGTCGAAGATGTGAACGAAATTAGCGTCCCCGGTGGGAAGACCTGCTACAGATTGGAATTCCCATACATTGCAGAGCTGGGCAACCAGCACGTGGGCCAGCAGCAAAGTGCATTGAAACGATTGGCATCGTATGGGCTTCAGAAGGAGCCCTTAGCGCCCCTCGTTGGAGCCAGCGAGCGTCCCGGGCACCACAGTCCTCCCATAGATAACAGTATGTTCTAGAACCTTGTCGTATGTTTCTCCTGCAGGCAAAGCAGCATGGTAGCCCCATGCTTCCATCCGGCCCACCTCATCACGGGCATTTGTGAGCTGGGGAGCGACTCGTTTCCCACGCCTCGGCGAAGGCTTACTTTGCAATGGACCTGAGGCCACAGTGCCAACAAGTGTGTGCGATGTTCCGTCCTGTGATCGGAAGCGATTTGGGTGAACACTGGACACCTCAAGCCTCCCTCTACGAGGACTTCCCGCACTCAAGGAACAAACACGAAGCCAGGATTTCTTGGTCGCACACCGCAGTGAACAAAGCCCGGGATTCCATGTAACAACGGCAGCCTGCAACTTGATTTGGGAAGGCTTTGTCCTCCCGTCCACCTGGGCACGCTTTGCCACACTCCACGTCCGAGAGGCATGGACAAAAGATACGACTGACGCTCACAGCCCTCTTCACCGCAGTCCTCCCTGCACTCGGAATGACCCGGAGTTTTCAAAGAGCCGTCGTGGGTGAAACGCTTTCAGGCCCATCTGTCTCCACAGGGCTTGGGATTGGAACTCTGCAAGGCTACCCTGGGATGTGCGTCAAACTGACTTCCGCAGCTTATTCCACTTACGTGGCTCAATGTCAACAGAGCCTTGTAAGGGAGCTGAGGCAGCACACTGCCCCAGAACGTGTGGGACCAGAGACACTATGCGCTCGCCAGACCTGGGTCCCTTTCCCGGTCCACTGGAGGACAACTGCATACGAAATTTTGTTCACCCAGCCTGTCCGGTACACATCCCATTTCCCTTGTGAGGAACTCCGTTCCTATGCAGTCTGAAAAGCTGTCCCTCCACGTACCCTTGAGAAACTCCGAGTGTAGTACTGCGTGACTGAAGTCCTGTGTGGCGTGTTGAGAAAAGGCATCCAGGCCTTTCAGAGCCTGCTTTCGCAACTAGCTGGATGAGAACTGGCCTATCCCGAAGAACTGCGGGTCTCCCATTTCTCTCCTCCAGCTCGTCTGTTGCACGTGCACATCCCGTCTAGGGCCAGACGGTCCGTGCATTGCACCCCAGGCTGCCTTAACTCCCTGTTGAATACGCAGCCCAGAGCTCGGGGCAGCATGGAGATGCCTCTGCCAAAGAGCTATTTCCCTATCCCCCAAACCCTTGGGTCTCCGCGTTGCACTCCATGGCAGCACTCCAAATCCAGAAAACGGCAATGCTCGTAACGTACCTTTCATCAAACCGGAAAGGAATGTAACAGTTTCCCATAAACGGGACACATTTGCCAGGCCATCCGTAGGGTTTGCCCAAAGAGGTGGCTTCACGCACCCTGCCCCGCGCCGGGGCACGTGTCCGTGACCGGTGCGTGTGGCTTGCTTATGTCGAAGAAAGCACCAGGTGCATGACACTTTCACTGCGGGCCACTGCCGGCATTTCTATCAGCGGGCACCACGTTTCTAGCCTGTAGCCTGAAACAGACGTCTGCAGTCCTTCTGCAGCAGCAGGAGACACGCCGCCTGCCATCTGTTGAGAGGCATGAGACACTTTTCGGGTACTGGACTTGAGCCCACTTTGTTACATTCGCGCAGCTTCCGAACGCCCCAGAGGTAGAGTGTCTGAGATGGCAAGTCCGCAAGTAACCGCTGCACGTGTCCCGCGTGAGCCATAGATTCTGGTCACCAAAGGAGCACTCTCGCGAAATCTTGGATGCCAGAGCTGACACCAAAGTGACCCTGTTCCCGAGGAAATGCTATATGCTATGAGGGTGGACACCGCTCAGTCTGCCCTGTGCCTGAGGTCCCTGCTTCTGTGTAGCTTCAAGTCCAAGGCAGGCGCCTCTGCGAACGTCTGGTGGAAGAGCCTCTGAAGTGACGCAGCTTCTGCCTCTGCCACTAGGCTCAGGGTCGAAGATGTGAACGAAATTAGCGTCCCCGGTGGGAAGACCTGCTACAGATTGG
Source organism: Lagenorhynchus albirostris (assembly GCF_949774975.1). Taxonomy (NCBI): domain Eukaryota; kingdom Metazoa; phylum Chordata; class Mammalia; order Artiodactyla; family Delphinidae; genus Lagenorhynchus; species Lagenorhynchus albirostris. Next base: position 82,079,136 of record NC_083116.1, on the reverse strand, counting down.
AATTCCCATACATTGCAGAGCTGGGCAACCAGCACGTGGGCCAGCAGCAAAGTGCATTGAAACGATTGGCATCGTATGGGCTTCAGAAGGAGCCCTTAGCGCCCCTCGTTGGAGCCAGCGAGCGTCCCGGGCACCACAGTCCTCCCATAGATAACAGTATGTTCTAGAACCTTGTCGTATGTTTCTCCTGCAGGCAAAGCAGCATGGTAGCCCCATGCTTCCATCCGGCCCACCTCATCACGGGCATTTGTGAGCTGGGGAGCGACTCGTTTCCCACGCCTCGGCGAAGGCTTACTTTGCAATGGACCTGAGGCCACAGTGCCAACAAGTGTGTGCGATGTTCCGTCCTGTGATCGGAAGCGATTTGGGTGAACACTGGACACCTCAAGCCTCCCTCTACGAGGACTTCCCGCACTCAAGGAACAAACACGAAGCCAGGATTTCTTGGTCGCACACCGCAGTGAACAAAGCCCGGGATTCCATGTAACAACGGCAGCCTGCAACTTGATTTGGGAAAGCTTTGTCCTCCCGTCCACCTGGGCACGCTTTGCCACACTCCACGTCCGAGAGGCATGGACAAAAGATACGACTGACGCTCACAGCCCTCTTCACCGCAGTCCTCCCTTCACTCGGAATGACCCGGAGTTTTCAAAGAGCCGTCGTGGGTGAAACGCTTTCAGGCCCATCTGTCTCCACAGGGCTTGGGATTGGAACTCTGCAAGGCTACCCTGGGATGTGCGTCAAACTGACTTCCGCAGCTTATTCCACTTACGTGGCTCAATGTCAACAGAGCCTTGTAAGGGAGCTGAGGCAGCACACTGCCCCAGAACGTGTGGGACCAGAGACACTATGCGCTCGCCAGACCTGGGTCCCTTTCCCGGTCCACTGGAGGACAACTGCATACGAAATTTTGTTCACCCAGCCTGTCCGGTACACATCCCATTTCCCTTGTGAGGAACTCCGTTCCTATGCAGTCTGAAAAGCTGTCCCTCCACGTACCCTTGAGAAACTCCGAGTGTAGTACTGCGTGACTGAAGTCCTGTGTGGCGTGTTGAGAAAAGGCATCCAGGCCTTTCAGAGCCTGCTTTCGCAACTAGCTGGATGAGAACTGGCCTATCCCGAAGAACTGCGGGTCTCCCATTTCTCTCCTCCAGCTCGTCTGTTGCACGTGCACATCCCGTCTAGGGCCAGACGGTCCGTGCATTGCACCCCAGGCTGCCTTAACTCCCTGTTGAATACGCAGCCCAGAGCTCGGGGCAGCATGGAGATGCCTCTGCCAAAGAGCTATTTCCCTATCCCCGAAACCCTTGGGTCTCCGCGTTGCACTCCATGGCAGCACTCCAAATCCAGAAAACGGCAATGCTCGTAACGTACCTTTCATCAAACCGGAAAGGAATGTAACAGTTTCCCATAAACGGGACACATTTGCCAGGCCATCCGTAGGGTTTGCCCAAAGAGGTGGCTTCACGCACCCTGCCCCGCGCCGGGGCACGTGTCCGTGACCGGTGCGTGTGGCTTGCTTATGTCGAAGAAAGCACCAGGTGCATGACACTTTCACTGCGGGCCACTGCCGGCATTTCTATCAGCGGGCACCACGTTTCTAGCCTGTAGCCTGAAACAGACGTCTGCAGTCCTTCTGCAGCAGCAGGAGACACGCCGCCTGCCATCTGTTGAGAGGCATGAGACACTTTTCGGGTACTGGACTTGAGCCCACTTTGTTACATTCGCGCAGCTTCCGAACGCCCCAGAGGTAGAGTGTCTGAGATGGCAAGTCCGCAAGTAACCGCTGCACGTGTCCCGCGTGAGCCATAGATTCTGGTCACCAAAGGAGCACTCTCACGAAATCTTGGATGCCAGAGCTGACACCAAAGTGACCCTGTTCCCGAGGAAATGCTATATGCTATGAGGGTGGACACCGCTCAGTCTGCCCTGTGCCTGAGGTCCCTGCTTCTGTGTAGCTTCAAGTCCAAGGCAGGCGCCTCTGCGAACGTCTGGTGGAAGAGCCTCTGAAGTGACGCAGCTTCTGCCTCTGCCACTAGGCTCAGGGTCGAAGATGTGAACGAAATTAGCGTCCCCGGTGGGAAGACCTGCTACAGATTGGAATTCCCATACATTGCAGAGCTGGGCAACCAGCACGTGGGCCAGCAGCAAAGTGCATTGAAACGATTGGCATCGTATGGGCTTCAGAAGGAGCCCTTAGCGCCCCTCGTTGGAGCCAGCGAGCGTCCCGGGCACCACAGTCCTCCCATAGATAACAGTATGTTCTAGAACCTTGTCGTATGTTTCTCCTGCAGGCAAAGCAGCATGGTAGCCCCATGCTTCCATCCGGCCCACCTCATCACGGGCATTTGTGAGCTGGGGAGCGACTCGTTTCCCACGCCTCGGCGAAGGCTTACTTTGCAATGGACCTGAGGCCACAGTGCCAACAAGTGTGTGCGATGTTCCGTCCTGTGATCGGAAGCGATTTGGGTGAACACTGGACACCTCAAGCCTCCCTCTACGAGGACTTCCCGCACTCAAGGAACAAACACGAAGCCAGGATTTCTTGGTCGCACACCGCAGTGAACAAAGCCCGGGATTCCATGTAACAACGGCAGCCTGCAACTTGATTTGGGAAGGCTTTGTCCTCCCGTCCACCTGGGCACGCTTTGCCACACTCCACGTCCGAGAGGCATGGACAAAAGATACGACTGACGCTCACAGCCCTCTTCACCGCAGTCCTCCCTGCACTCGGAATGACCCGGAGTTTTCAAAGAGCCGTCGTGGGTGAAACGCTTTCAGGCCCATCTGTCTCCACAGGGCTTGGGATTGGAACTCTGCAAGGCTACCCTGGGATGTGCGTCAAACTGACTTCCGCAGCTTATTCCACTTACGTGGCTCAATGTCAACAGAGCCTTGTAAGGGAGCTGAGGCAGCACACTGCCCCAGAACGTGTGGGACCAGAGACACTATGCGCTCGCCAGACCTGGGTCCCTTTCCCGGTCCACTGGAGGACAACTGCATACGAAATTTTGTTCACCCAGCCTGTCCGGTACACATCCCATTTCCCTTGTGAGGAACTCCGTTCCTATGCAGTCTGAAAAGCTGTCCCTCCACGTACCCTTGAGAAACTCCGAGTGTAGTACTGCGTGACTGAAGTCCTGTGTGGCGTGTTGAGAAAAGGCATCCAGGCCTTTCAGAGCCTGCTTTCGCAACTAGCTGGATGAGAACTGGCCTATCCCGAAGAACTGCGGGTCTCCCATTTCTCTCCTCCAGCTCGTCTGTTGCACGTGCACATCCCGTCTAGGGCCAGACGGTCCGTGCATTGCACCCCAGGCTGCCTTAACTCCCTGTTGAATACGCAGCCCAGAGCTCGGGGCAGCATGGAGATGCCTCTGCCAAAGAGCTATTTCCCTATCCCCCAAACCCTTGGGTCTCCGCGTTGCACTCCATGGCAGCACTCCAAATCCAGAAAACGGCAATGCTCGTAACGTACCTTTCATCAAACCGGAAAGGAATGTAACAGTTTCCCATAAACGGGACACATTTGCCAGGCCATCCGTAGGGTTTGCCCAAAGAGGTGGCTTCACGCACCCTGCCCCGCGCCGGGGCACGTGTCCGTGACCGGTGCGTGTGGCTTGCTTATGTCGAAGAAAGCACCAGGTGCATGACACTTTCACTGCGGGCCACTGCCGGCATTTCTATCAGCGGGCACCACGTTTCTAGCCTGTAGCCTGAAACAGACGTCTGCAGTCCTTCTGCAGCAGCAGGAGACACGCCGCCTGCCATCTGTTGAGAGGCATGAGACACTTTTCGGGTACTGGACTTGAGCCCACTTTGTTACATTCGCGCAGCTTCCGAACGCCCCAGAGGTAGAGTGTCTGAGATGGCAAGTCCGCAAGTAACCGCTGCACGTGTCCCGCGTGAGCCATAGATTCTGGTCACCAAAGGAGCACTCTCACGAAATCTTGGATGCCAGAGCTGACACCAAAGTGACCCTGTTCCCGAGGAAATGCTATATGCTATGAGGGTGGACACCGCTCAGTCTGCCCTGTGCCTGAGGTCCCTGCTTCTGTGTAGCTTCAAGTCCAAGGCAGGCGCCTCTGCGAACGTCTGGTGGAAGAGCCTCTGAAGTGACGCAGCTTCTGCCTCTGCCACTAGGCTCAGGGTCGAAGATGTGAACGAAATTAGCGTCCCCGGTGGGAAGACCTGCTACAGATTGGAATTCCCATACATTGCAGAGCTGGGCAACCAGCACGTGGGCCAGCAGCAAAGTGCATTGAAACGATTGGCATCGTATGGGCTTCAGAAGGAGCCCTTAGCGCCCCTCGTTGGAGCCAGCGAGCGTCCCGGGCACCACAGTCCTCCCATAGATAACAGTATGTTCTAGAACCTTGTCGTATGTTTCTCCTGCAGGCAAAGCAGCATGGTAGCCCCATGCTTCCATCCGGCCCACCTCATCACGGGCATTTGTGAGCTGGGGAGCGACTCGTTTCCCACGCCTCGGCGAAGGCTTACTTTGCAATGGACCTGAGGCCACAGTGCCAACAAGTGTGTGCGATGTTCCGTCCTGTGATCGGAAGCGATTTGGGTGAACACTGGACACCTCAAGCCTCCCTCTACGAGGACTTCCCGCACTCAAGGAACAAACACGAAGCCAGGATTTCTTGGTCGCACACCGCAGTGAACAAAGCCCGGGATTCCATGTAACAACGGCAGCCTGCAACTTGATTTGGGAAGGCTTTGTCCTCCCGTCCACCTGGGCACGCTTTGCCACACTCCACGTCCGAGAGGCATGGACAAAAGATACGACTGACGCTCACAGCCCTCTTCACCGCAGTCCTCCCTGCACTCGGAATGACCCGGAGTTTTCAAAGAGCCGTCGTGGGTGAAACGCTTTCAGGCCCATCTGTCTCCACAGGGCTTGGGATTGGAACTCTGCAAGGCTACCCTGGGATGTGCGTCAAACTGACTTCCGCAGCTTATTCCACTTACGTGGCTCAATGTCAACAGAGCCTTGTAAGGGAGCTGAGGCAGCACACTGCCCCAGAACGTGTGGGACCAGAGACACTATGCGCTCGCCAGACCTGGGTCCCTTTCCCGGTCCACTGGAGGACAACTGCATACGAAATTTTGTTCACCCAGCCTGTCCGGTACACATCCCATTTCCCTTGTGAGGAACTCCGTTCCTATGCAGTCTGAAAAGCTGTCCCTCCACGTACCCTTGAGAAACTCCGAGTGTAGTACTGCGTGACTGAAGTCCTGTGTGGCGTGTTGAGAAAAGGCATCCAGGCCTTTCAGAGCCTGCTTTCGCAACTAGCTGGATGAGAACTGGCCTATCCCGAAGAACTGCGGGTCTCCCATTTCTCTCCTCCAGCTCGTCTGTTGCACGTGCACATCCCGTCTAGGGCCAGACGGTCCGTGCATTGCACCCCAGGCTGCCTTAACTCCCTGTTGAATACGCAGCCCAGAGCTCGGGGCAGCATGGAGATGCCTCTGCCAAAGAGCTATTTCCCTATCCCCCAAACCCTTGGGTCTCCGCGTTGCACTCCAAATCCAGAAAACGGCAATGCTCGTAACGTACCTTTCATCAAACCGGAAAGGAATGTAACAGTTTCCCATAAACGGGACACATTTGCCAGGCCATCCGTAGGGTTTGCCCAAAGAGGTGGCTTCACGCACCCTGCCCCGCGCCGGGGCACGTGTCCGTGACCGGTGCGTGTGGCTTGCTTATGTCGAAGAAAGCACCAGGTGCATGACACTTTCACTGCGGGCCACTGCCGGCATTTCTATCAGCGGGCACCACGTTTCTAGCCTGTAGCCTGAAACAGACGTCTGCAGTCCTTCTGCAGCAGCAGGAGACACGCCGCCTGCCATCTGTTGAGAGGCATGAGACACTTTTCGGGTACTGGACTTGAGCCCACTTTGTTACATTCGCGCAGCTTCCGAACGCCCCAGAGGTAGAGTGTCTGAGATGGCAAGTCCGCAAGTAACCGCTGCACGTGTCCCGCGTGAGCCATAGATTCTGGTCACCAAAGGAGCACTCTCACGAAATCTTGGATGCCAGAGCTGACACCAAAGTGACCCTGTTCCCGAGGAAATGCTATATGCTATGAGGGTGGACACCGCTCAGTCTGCCCTGTGCCTGAGGTCCCTGCTTCTGTGTAGCTTCAAGTCCAAGGCAGGCGCCTCTGCGAACGTCTGGTGGAAGAGCCTCTGAAGTGACGCAGCTTCTGCCTCTGCCACTAGGCTCAGGGTCGAAGATGTGAACGAAATTAGCGTCCCCGGTGGGAAGACCTGCTACAGATTGGAATTCCCATACATTGCAGAGCTGGGCAACCAGCACGTGGGCCAGCAGCAAAGTGCATTGAAACGATTGGCATCGTATGGGCTTCAGAAGGAGCCCTTAGCGCCCCTCGTTGGAGCCAGCGAGCGTCCCGGGCACCACAGTCCTCCCATAGATAACAGTATGTTCTAGAACCTTGTCGTATGTTTCTCCTGCAGGCAAAGCAGCATGGTAGCCCCATGCTTCCATCCGGCCCACCTCATCACGGGCATTTGTGAGCTGGGGAGCGACTCGTTTCCCACGCCTCGGCGAAGGCTTACTTTGCAATGGACCTGAGGCCACAGTGCCAACAAGTGTGTGCGATGTTCCGTCCTGTGATCGGAAGCGATTTGGGTGAACACTGGACACCTCAAGCCTCCCTCTACGAGGACTTCCCGCACTCAAGGAACAAACACGAAGCCAGGATTTCTTGGTCGCACACCGCAGTGAACAAAGCCCGGGATTCCATGTAACAACGGCAGCCTGCAACTTGATTTGGGAAGGCTTTGTCCTCCCGTCCACCTGGGCACGCTTTGCCACACTCCACGTCCGAGAGGCATGGACAAAAGATACGACTGACGCTCACAGCCCTCTTCACCGCAGTCCTCCCTGCACTCGGAATGACCCGGAGTTTTCAAAGAGCCGTCGTGGGTGAAACGCTTTCAGGCCCATCTGTCTCCACAGGGCTTGGGATTGGAACTCTGCAAGGCTACCCTGGGATGTGCGTCAAACTGACTTCCGCAGCTTATTCCACTTACGTGGCTCAATGTCAACAGAGCCTTGTAAGGGAGCTGAGGCAGCACACTGCCCCAGAACGTGTGGGACCAGAGACACTATGCGCTCGCCAGACCTGGGTCCCTTTCCCGGTCCACTGGAGGACAACTGCATACGAAATTTTGTTCACCCAGCCTGTCCGGTACACATCCCATTTCCCTTGTGAGGAACTCCGTTCCTATGCAGTCTGAAAAGCTGTCCCTCCACGTACCCTTGAGAAACTCCGAGTGTAGTACTGCGTGACTGAAGTCCTGTGTGGCGTGTTGAGAAAAGGCATCCAGGCCTTTCAGAGCCTGCTTTCGCAACTAGCTGGATGAGAACTGGCCTATCCCGAAGAACTGCGGGTCTCCCATTTCTCTCCTCCAGCTCGTCTGTTGCACGTGCACATCCCGTCTAGGGCCAGACGGTCCGTGCATTGCACCCCAGGCTGCCTTAACTCCCTGTTGAATACGCAGCCCAGAGCTCGGGGCAGCATGGAGATGCCTCTGCCAAAGAGCTATTTCCCTATCCCCCAAACCCTTGGGTCTCCGCGTTGCACTCCATGGCAGCACTCCAAATCCAGAAAACGGCAATGCTCGTAACGTACCTTTCATCAAACCGGAAAGGAATGTAACAGTTTCCCATAAACGGGACACATTTGCCAGGCCATCCGTAGGGTTTGCCCAAAGAGGTGGCTTCACGCACCCTGCCCCGCGCCGGGGCACGTGTCCGTGACCGGTGCGTGTGGCTTGCTTATGTCGAAGAAAGCACCAGGTGCATGACACTTTCACTGCGGGCCACTGCCGGCATTTCTATCAGCGGGCACCACGTTTCTAGCCTGTAGCCTGAAACAGACGTCTGCAGTCCTTCTGCAGCAGCAGGAGACACGCCGCCTGCCATCTGTTGAGAGGCATGAGACACTTTTCGGGTACTGGACTTGAGCCCACTTTGTTACATTCGCGCAGCTTCCGAACGCCCCAGAGGTAGAGTGTCTGAGATGGCAAGTCCGCAAGTAACCGCTGCACGTGTCCCGCGTGAGCCATAGATTCTGGTCACCAAAGGAGCACTCTCGCGAAATCTTGGATGCCAGAGCTGACACCAAAGTGACCCTGTTCCCGAGGAAATGCTATATGCTATGAGGGTGGACACCGCTCAGTCTGCCCTGTGCCTGAGGTCCCTGCTTCTGTGTAGCTTCAAGTCCAAGGCAGGCGCCTCTGCGAACGTCTGGTGGAAGAGCCTCTGAAGTGACGCAGCTTCTGCCTCTGCCACTAGGCTCAGGGTCGAAGATGTGAACGAAATTAGCGTCCCCGGTGGGAAGACCTGCTACAGATTGGAATTCCCATACATTGCAGAGCTGGGCAACCAGCACGTGGGCCAGCAGCAAAGTGCATTGAAACGATTGGCATCGTATGGGCTTCAGAAGGAGCCCTTAGCGCCCCTCGTTGGAGCCAGCGAGCGTCCCGGGCACCACAGTCCTCCCATAGATAACAGTATGTTCTAGAACCTTGTCGTATGTTTCTCCTGCAGGCAAAGCAGCATGGTAGCCCCATGCTTCCATCCGGCCCACCTCATCATGGGCATTTGTGAGCTGGGGAGCGACTCGTTTCCCACGCCTCGGCGAAGGCTTACTTTGCAATGGACCTGAGGCCACAGTGCCAACAAGTGTGTGCGATGTTCCGTCCTGTGATCGGAAGCGATTTGGGTGAACACTGGACACCTCAAGCCTCCCTCTACGAGGACTTCCCGCACTCAAGGAACAAACACGAAGCCAGGATTTCTTGGTCGCACACCGCAGTGAACAAAGCCCGGGATTCCATGTAACAACGGCAGCCTGCAACTTGATTTGGGAAAGCTTTGTCCTCCCGTCCACCTGGGCACGCTTTGCCACACTCCACGTCCGAGAGGCATGGACAAAAGATACGACTGACGCTCACAGCCCTCTTCACCGCAGTCCTCCCTGCACTCGGAATGACCCGGAGTTTTCAAAGAGCCGTCGTGGGTGAAACGCTTTCAGGCCCATCTGTCTCCACAGGGCTTGGGATTGGAACTCTGCAAGGCTACCCTGGGATGTGCGTCAAACTGACTTCCGCAGCTTATTCCACTTACGTGGCTCAATGTCAACAGAGCCTTGTAAGGGAGCTGAGGCAGCACACTGCCCCAGAACGTGTGGGACCAGAGACACTATGCGCTCGCCAGACCTGGGTCCCTTTCCCGGTCCACTGGAGGACAACTGCATACGAAATTTTGTTCACCCAGCCTGTCCGGTACACATCCCATTTCCCTTGTGAGGAACTCCATTCCTATGCAGTCTGAAAAGCTGTCCCTCCACGTACCCTTGAGAAACTCCGAGTGTAGTACTGCGTGACTGAAGTCCTGTGTGGCGTGTTGAGAAAAGGCATCCAGGCCTTTCAGAGCCTGCTTTCGCAACTAGCTGGATGAGAACTGGCCTATCCCGAAGAACTGCGGGTCTCCCATTTCTCTCCTCCAGCTCGTCTGTTGCACGTGCACATCCCGTCTAGGGCCAGACGGTCCGTGCATTGCACCCCAGGCTGCCTTAACTCCCTGTTGAATACGCAGCCCAGAGCTCGGGGCAGCATGGAGATGCCTCTGCCAAAGAGCTATTTCCCTATCCCCCAAACCCTTGGGTCTCCGCGTTGCACTCCATGGCAGCACTCCAAATCCAGAAAACGGCAATGCTCGTAACGTACCTTTCATCAAACCGGAAAGGAATGTAACAGTTTCCCATAAACGGGACACATTTGCCAGGCCATCCGTAGGGTTTGCCCAAAGAGGTGGCTTCACGCACCCTGCCCCGCGCCGGGGCACGTGTCCGTGACCGGTGCGTGTGGCTTGCTTATGTCGAAGAAAGCACCAGGTGCATGACACTTTCACTGCGGGCCACTGCCGGCATTTCTATCAGCGGGCACCACGTTTCTAGCCTGTAGCCTGAAACAGACGTCTGCAGTCCTTCTGCAGCAGCAGGAGACACGCCGCCTGCCATCTGTTGAGAGGCATGAGACACTTTTCGGGTACTGGACTTGAGCCCACTTTGTTACATTCGCGCAGCTTCCGAACGCCCCAGAGGTAGAGTGTCTGAGATGGCAAGTCCGCAAGTAACCGCTGCACGTGTCCCGCGTGAGCCATAGATTCTGGTCACCAAAGGAGCACTCTCGCGAAATCTTGGATGCCAGAGCTGACACCAAAGTGACCCTGTTCCCGAGGAAATGCTATATGCTATGAGGGTGGACACCGCTCAGTCTGCCCTGTGCCTGAGGTCCCTGCTTCTGTGTAGCTTCAAGTCCAAGGCAGGCGCCTCTGCGAACGTCTGGTGGAAGAGCCTCTGAAGTGACGCAGCTTCTGCCTCTGCCACTAGGCTCAGGGTCGAAGATGTGAACGAAATTAGCGTCCCCGGTGGGAAGACCTGCTACAGATTGGAATTCCCATACATTGCAGAGCTGGGCAACCAGCACGTGGGCCAGCAGCAAAGTGCATTGAAACGATTGGCATCGTATGGGCTTCAGAAGGAGCCCTTAGCGCCCCTCGTTGGAGCCAGCGAGCGTCCCGGGCACCACAGTCCTCCCATAGATAACAGTATGTTCTAGAACCTTGTCGTATGTTTCTCCTGCAGGCAAAGCAGCATGGTAGCCCCATGCTTCCATCCGGCCCACCTCATCACGGGCATTTGTGAGCTGGGGAGCGACTCGTTTCCCACGCCTCGGCGAAGGCTTACTTTGCAATGGACCTGAGGCCACAGTGCCAACAAGTGTGTGCGATGTTCCGTCCTGTGATCGGAAGCGATTTGGGTGAACACTGGACACCTCAAGCCTCCCTCTACGAGGACTTCCCGCACTCAAGGAACAAACACGAAGCCAGGATTTCTTGGTCGCACACCGCAGTGAACAAAGCCCGGGATTCCATGTAACAACGGCAGCCTGCAACTTGATTTGGGAAGGCTTTGTCCTCCCGTCCACCTGGGCACGCTTTGCCACACTCCACGTCCGAGAGGCATGGACAAAAGATACGACTGACGCTCACAGCCCTCTTCACCGCAGTCCTCCCTGCACTCGGAATGACCCGGAGTTTTCAAAGAGCCGTCGTGGGTGAAACGCTTTCAGGCCCATCTGTCTCCACAGGGCTTGGGATTGGAACTCTGCAAGGCTACCCTGGGATGTGCGTCAAACTGACTTCCGCAGCTTATTCCACTTACGTGGCTCAATGTCAACAGAGCCTTGTAAGGGAGCTGAGGCAGCACACTGCCCCAGAACGTGTGGGACCAGAGACACTATGCGCTCGCCAGACCTGGGTCCCTTTCCCGGTCCACTGGAGGACAACTGCATACGAAATTTTGTTCACCCAGCCTGTCCGGTACACATCCCATTTCCCTTGTGAGGAACTCCGTTCCTATGCAGTCTGAAAAGCTGTCCCTCCACGTACCCTTGAGAAACTCCGAGTGTAGTACTGCGTGACTGAAGTCCTGTGTGGCGTGTTGAGAAAAGGCATCCAGGCCTTTCAGAGCCTGCTTTCGCAACTAGCTGGATGAGAACTGGCCTATCCCGAAGAACTGCGGGTCTCCCATTTCTCTCCTCCAGCTCGTCTGTTGCACGTGCACATCCCGTCTAGGGCCAGACGGTCCGTGCATTGCACCCCAGGCTGCCTTAACTCCCTGTTGAATACGCAGCCCAGAGCTCGGGGCAGCATGGAGATGCCTCTGCCAAAGAGCTATTTCCCTATCCCCCAAACCCTTGGGTCTCCGCGTTGCACTCCAAATCCAGAAAACGGCAATGCTCGTAACGTACCTTTCATCAAACCGGAAAGGAATGTAACAGTTTCCCATAAACGGGACACATTTGCCAGGCCATCCGTAGGGTTTGCCCAAAGAGGTGGCTTCACGCACCCTGCCCCGCGCCGGGGCACGTGTCCGTGACCGGTGCGTGTGGCTTGCTTATGTCGAAGAAAGCACCAGGTGCATGACACTTTCACTGCGGGCCACTGCCGGCATTTCTATCAGCGGGCACCACGTTTCTAGCCTGTAGCCTGAAACAGACGTCTGCAGTCCTTCTGCAGCAGCAGGAGACACGCCGCCTGCCATCTGTTGAGAGGCATGAGACACTTTTCGGGTACTGGACTTGAGCCCACTTTGTTACATTCGCGCAGCTTCCGAACGCCCCAGAGGTAGAGTGTCTGAGATGGCAAGTCCGCAAGTAACCGCTGCACGTGTCCCGCGTGAGCCATAGATTCTGGTCACCAAAGGAGCACTCTCACGAAATCTTGGATGCCAGAGCTGACACCAAAGTGACCCTGTTCCCGAGGAAATGCTATATGCTATGAGGGTGGACACCGCTCAGTCTGCCCTGTGCCTGAGGTCCCTGCTTCTGTGTAGCTTCAAGTCCAAGGCAGGCGCCTCTGCGAACGTCTGGTGGAAGAGCCTCTGAAGTGACGCAGCTTCTGCCTCTGCCACTAGGCTCAGGGTCGAAGATGTGAACGAAATTAGCGTCCCCGGTGGGAAGACCTGCTACAGATTGGAATTCCCATACATTGCAGAGCTGGGCAACCAGCACGTGGGCCAGCAGCAAAGTGCATTGAAACGATTGGCATCGTATGGGCTTCAGAAGGAGCCCTTAGCGCCCCTCGTTGGAGCCAGCGAGCGTCCCGGGCACCACAGTCCTCCCATAGATAACAGTATGTTCTAGAACCTTGTCGTATGTTTCTCCTGCAGGCAAAGCAGCATGGTAGCCCCATGCTTCCATCCGGCCCACCTCATCACGGGCATTTGTGAGCTGGGGAGCGACTCGTTTCCCACGCCTCGGCGAAGGCTTACTTTGCAATGGACCTGAGGCCACAGTGCCAACAAGTGTGTGCGATGTTCCGTCCTGTGATCGGAAGCGATTTGGGTGAACACTGGACACCTCAAGCCTCCCTCTACGAGGACTTCCCGCACTCAAGGAACAAACACGAAGCCAGGATTTCTTGGTCGCACACCGCAGTGAACAAAGCCCGGGATTCCATGTAACAACGGCAGCCTGCAACTTGATTTGGGAAGGCTTTGTCCTCCCGTCCACCTGGGCACGCTTTGCCACACTCCACGTCCGAGAGGCATGGACAAAAGATACGACTGACGCTCACAGCCCTCTTCACCGCAGTCCTCCCTGCACTCGGAATGACCCGGAGTTTTCAAAGAGCCGTCGTGGGTGAAACGCTTTCAGGCCCATCTGTCTCCACAGGGCTTGGGATTGGAACTCTGCAAGGCTACCCTGGGATGTGCGTCAAACTGACTTCCGCAGCTTATTCCACTTACGTGGCTCAATGTCAACAGAGCCTTGTAAGGGAGCTGAGGCAGCACACTGCCCCAGAACGTGTGGGACCAGAGACACTATGCGCTCGCCAGACCTGGGTCCCTTTCCCGGTCCACTGGAGGACAACTGCATACGAAATTTTGTTCACCCAGCCTGTCCGGTACACATCCCATTTCCCTTGTGAGGAACTCCGTTCCTATGCAGTCTGAAAAGCTGTCCCTCCACGTACCCTTGAGAAACTCCGAGTGTAGTACTGCGTGACTGAAGTCCTGTGTGGCGTGTTGAGAAAAGGCATCCAGGCCTTTCAGAGCCTGCTTTCGCAACTAGCTGGATGAGAACTGGCCTATCCCGAAGAACTGCGGGTCTCCCATTTCTCTCCTCCAGCTCGTCTGTTGCACGTGCACATCCCGTCTAGGGCCAGACGGTCCGTGCATTGCACCCCAGGCTGCCTTAACTCCCTGTTGAATACGCAGCCCAGAGCTCGGGGCAGCATGGAGATGCCTCTGCCAAAGAGCTATTTCCCTATCCCCCAAACCCTTGGGTCTCTGCGTTGCACTCCAAATCCAGAAAACGGCAATGCTCGTAACGTACCTTTCATCAAACCGGAAAGGAATGTAACAGTTTCCCATAAACGGGACACATTTGCCAGGCCATCCGTAGGGTTTGCCCAAAGAGGTGGCTTCACGCACCCTGCCCCGCGCCGGGGCACGTGTCCGTGACCGGTGCGTGTGGCTTGCTTATGTCGAAGAAAGCACCAGGTGCATGACACTTTCACTGCGGGCCACTGCCGGCATTTCTATCAGCGGGCACCACGTTTCTAGCCTGTAGCCTGAAACAGACGTCTGCAGTCCTTCTGCAGCAGCAGGAGACACGCCGCCTGCCATCTGTTGAGAGGCATGAGACACTTTTCGGGTACTGGACTTGAGCCCACTTTGTTACATTCGCGCAGCTTCCGAACGCCCCAGAGGTAGAGTGTCTGAGATGGCAAGTCCGCAAGTAACCGCTGCACGTGTCCCGCGTGAGCCATAGATTCTGGTCACCAAAGGAGCACTCTCACGAAATCTTGGATGCCAGAGCTGACACCAAAGTGACCCTGTTCCCGAGGAAATGCTGTATGCTATGAGGGTGGACACCGCTCAGTCTGCCCTGTGCCTGAGGTCCCTGCTTCTGTGTAGCTTCAAGTCCAAGGCAGGCGCCTCTGCGAACGTCTGGTGGAAGAGCCTCTGAAGTGACGCAGCTTCTGCCTCTGCCACTAGGCTCAGGGTCGAAGATGTGAACGAAATTAGCGTCCCCGGTGGGAAGACCTGCTACAGATTGGAATTCCCATACATTGCAGAGCTGGGCAACCAGCACGTGGGCCAGCAGCAAAGTGCATTGAAACGATTGGCATCGTATGGGCTTCAGAAGGAGCCCTTAGCGCCCCTCGTTGGAGCCAGCGAGCGTCCCGGGCACCACAGTCCTCCCATAGATAACAGTATGTTCTAGAACCTTGTCGTATGTTTCTCCTGCAGGCAAAGCAGCATGGTAGCCCCATGCTTCCATCCGGCCCACCTCATCACGGGCATTTGTGAGCTGGGGAGCGACTCGTTTCCCACGCCTCGGCGAAGGCTTACTTTGCAATGGACCTGAGGCCACAGTGCCAACAAGTGTGTGCGATGTTCCGTCCTGTGATCGGAAGCGATTTGGGTGAACACTGGACACCTCAAGCCTCCCTCTACGAGGACTTCCCGCACTCAAGGAACAAACACGAAGCCAGGATTTCTTGGTCGCACACCGCAGTGAACAAAGCCCGGGATTCCATGTAACAACGGCAGCCTGCAACTTGATTTGGGAAGGCTTTGTCCTCCCGTCCACCTGGGCACGCTTTGCCACACTCCACGTCCGAGAGGCATGGACAAAAGATACGACTGACGCTCACAGCTCTCTTCACCGCAGTCCTCCCTGCACTCGGAATGACCCGGAGTTTTCAAAGAGCCGTCGTGGGTGAAACGCTTTCAGGCCCATCTGTCTCCACAGGGCTTGGGATTGGAACTCTGCAAGGCTACCCTGGGATGTGCGTCAAACTGACTTCCGCAGCTTATTCCACTTACGTGGCTCAATGTCAACAGAGCCTTGTAAGGGAGCTGAGGCAGCACACTGCCCCAGAACGTGTGGGACCAGAGACACTATGCGCTCGCCAGACCTGGGTCCCTTTCCCGGTCCACTGGAGGACAACTGCATACGAAATTTTGTTCACCCAGCCTGTCCGGTACACATCCCATTTCCCTTGTGAGGAACTCCGTTCCTATGCAGTCTGAAAAGCTGTCCCTCCACGTACCCTTGAGAAACTCCGAGTGTAGTACTGCGTGACTGAAGTCCTGTGTGGCGTGTTGAGAAAAGGCATCCAGGCCTTTCAGAGCCTGCTTTCGCAACTAGCTGGATGAGAACTGGCCTATCCCGAAGAACTGCGGGTCTCCCATTTCTCTCCTCCAGCTCGTCTGTTGCACGTGCACATCCCGTCTAGGGCCAGACGGTCCGTGCATTGCACCCCAGGCTGCCTTAACTCCCTGTTGAATACGCAGCCCAGAGCTCGGGGCAGCATGGAGATGCCTCTGCCAAAGAGCTATTTCCCTATCCCCCAAACCCTTGGGTCTCTGCGTTGCACTCCATGGCAGCACTCCAAATCCAGAAAACGGCAATGCTCGTAACGTACCTTTCATCAAACCGGAAAGGAATGTAACAGTTTCCCATAAACGGGACACATTTGCCAGGCCATCCGTAGGGTTTGCCCAAAGAGGTGGCTTCACGCACCCTGCCCCGCGCCGGGGCACGTGTCCGTGACCGGTGCGTGTGGCTTGCTTATGTCGAAGAAAGCACCAGGTGCATGACACTTTCACTGCGGGCCACTGCCGGCATTTCTATCAGCGGGCACCACGTTTCTAGCCTGTAGCCTGAAACAGACGTCTGCAGTCCTTCTGCAGCAGCAGGAGACACGCCGCCTGCCATCTGTTGAGAGGCATGAGACACTTTTCGGGTACTGGACTTGAGCCCACTTTGTTACATTCGCGCAGCTTCCGAACGCCCCAGAGGTAGAGTGTCTGAGATGGCAAGTCCGCAAGTAACCGCTGCACGTGTCCCGCGTGAGCCATAGATTCTGGTCACCAAAGGAGCACTCTCACGAAATCTTGGATGCCAGAGCTGACACCAAAGTGACCCTGTTCCCGAGGAAATGCTATATGCTATGAGGGTGGACACCGCTCAGTCTGCCCTGTGCCTGAGGTCCCTGCTTCTGTGTAGCTTCAAGTCCAAGGCAGGCGCCTCTGCGAACGTCTGGTGGAAGAGCCTCTGAAGTGACGCAGCTTCTGCCTCTGCCACTAGGCTCAGGGTCGAAGATGTGAACGAAATTAGCGTCCCCGGTGGGAAGACCTGCTACAGATTGGAATTCCCATACATTGCAGAGCTGGGCAACCAGCACGTGGGCCAGCAGCAAAGTGCATTGAAACGATTGGCATCGTATGGGCTTCAGAAGGAGCCCTTAGCGCCCCTCGTTGGAGCCAGCGAGCGTCCCGGGCACCACAGTCCTCCCATAGATAACAGTATGTTCTAGAACCTTGTCGTATGTTTCTCCTGCAGGCAAAGCAGCATGGTAGCCCCATGCTTCCATCCGGCCCACCTCATCACGGGCATTTGTGAGCTGGGGAGCGACTCGTTTCCCACGCCTCGGCGAAGGCTTACTTTGCAATGGACCTGAGGCCACAGTGCCAACAAGTGTGTGCGATGTTCCGTCCTGTGATCGGAAGCGATTTGGGTGAACACTGGACACCTCAAGCCTCCCTCTACGAGGACTTCCCGCACTCAAGGAACAAACACGAAGCCAGGATTTCTTGGTCGCACACCGCAGTGAACAAAGCCCGGGATTCCATGTAACAACGGCAGCCTGCAACTTGATTTGGGAAGGCTTTGTCCTCCCGTCCACCTGGGCACGCTTTGCCACACTCCACGTCCGAGAGGCATGGACAAAAGATACGACTGACGCTCACAGCCCTCTTCACCGCAGTCCTCCCTGCACTCGGAATGACCCGGAGTTTTCAAAGAGCCGTCGTGGGTGAAACGCTTTCAGGCCCATCTGTCTCCACAGGGCTTGGGATTGGAACTCTGCAAGGCTACCCTGGGATGTGCGTCAAACTGACTTCCGCAGCTTATTCCACTTACGTGGCTCAATGTCAACAGAGCCTTGTAAGGGAGCTGAGGCAGCACACTGCCCCAGAACGTGTGGGACCAGAGACACTATGCGCTCGCCAGACCTGGGTCCCTTTCCCGGTCCACTGGAGGACAACTGCATACGAAATTTTGTTCACCCAGCCTGTCCGGTACACATCCCATTTCCCTTGTGAGGAACTCCATTCCTATGCAGTCTGAAAAGCTGTCCCTCCACGTACCCTTGAGAAACTCCGAGTGTAGTACTGCGTGACTGAAGTCCTGTGTGGCGTGTTGAGAAAAGGCATCCAGGCCTTTCAGAGCCTGCTTTCGCAACTAGCTGGATGAGAACTGGCCTATCCCGAAGAACTGCGGGTCTCCCATTTCTCTCCTCCAGCTCGTCTGTTGCACGTGCACATCCCGTCTAGGGCCAGACGGTCCGTGCATTGCACCCCAGGCTGCCTTAACTCCCTGTTGAATACGCAGCCCAGAGCTCGGGGCAGCATGGAGATGCCTCTGCCAAAGAGCTATTTCCCTATCCCCCAAACCCTTGGGTCTCTGCGTTGCACTCCAAATCCAGAAAACGGCAATGCTCGTAACGTACCTTTCATCAAACCGGAAAGGAATGTAACAGTTTCCCATAAACGGGACACATTTGCCAGGCCATCCGTAGGGTTTGCCCAAAGAGGTGGCTTCACGCACCCTGCCCCGCGCCGGGGCACGTGTCCGTGACCGGTGCGTGTGGCTTGCTTATGTCGAAGAAAGCACCAGGTGCATGACACTTTCACTGCGGGCCACTGCCGGCATTTCTATCAGCGGGCACCACGTTTCTAGCCTGTAGCCTGAAACAGACGTCTGCAGTCCTTCTGCAGCAGCAGGAGACACGCCGCCTGCCATCTGTTGAGAGGCATGAGACACTTTTCGGGTACTGGACTTGAGCCCACTTTGTTACATTCGCGCAGCTTCCGAACGCCCCAGAGGTAGAGTGTCTGAGATGGCAAGTCCGCAAGTAACCGCTGCACGTGTCCCGCGTGAGCCATAGATTCTGGTCACCAAAGGAGCACTCTCACGAAATCTTGGATGCCAGAGCTGACACCAAAGTGACCCTGTTCCCGAGGAAATGCTATATGCTATGAGGGTGGACACCGCTCAGTCTGCCCTGTGCCTGAGGTCCCTGCTTCTGTGTAGCTTCAAGTCCAAGGCAGGCGCCTCTGCGAACGTCTGGTGGAAGAGCCTCTGAAGTGACGCAGCTTCTGCCTCTGCCACTAGGCTCAGGGTCGAAGATGTGAACGAAATTAGCGTCCCCGGTGGGAAGACCTGCTACAGATTGGAATTCCCATACATTGCAGAGCTGGGCAACCAGCACGTGGGCCAGCAGCAAAGTGCATTGAAACGATTGGCATCGTATGGGCTTCAGAAGGAGCCCTTAGCGCCCCTCGTTGGAGCCAGCGAGCGTCCCGGGCACCACAGTCCTCCCATAGATAACAGTATGTTCTAGAACCTTGTCGTATGTTTCTCCTGCAGGCAAAGCAGCATGGTAGCCCCATGCTTCCATCCGGCCCACCTCATCACGGGCATTTGTGAGCTGGGGAGCGACTCGTTTCCCACGCCTCGGCGAAGGCTTACTTTGCAATGGACCTGAGGCCACAGTGCCAACAAGTGTGTGCGATGTTCCGTCCTGTGATCGGAAGCGATTTGGGTGAACACTGGACACCTCAAGCCTCCCTCTACGAGGACTTCCCGCACTCAAGGAACAAACACGAAGCCAGGATTTCTTGGTCGCACACCGCAGTGAACAAAGCCCGGGATTCCATGTAACAACGGCAGCCTGCAACTTGATTTGGGAAGGCTTTGTCCTCCCGTCCACCTGGGCACGCTTTGCCACACTCCACGTCCGAGAGGCATGGACAAAAGATACGACTGACGCTCACAGCTCTCTTCACCGCAGTCCTCCCTGCACTCGGAATGACCCGGAGTTTTCAAAGAGCCGTCGTGGGTGAAACGCTTTCAGGCCCATCTGTCTCCACAGGGCTTGGGATTGGAACTCTGCAAGGCTACCCTGGGATGTGCGTCAAACTGACTTCCGCAGCTTATTCCACTTACGTGGCTCAATGTCAACAGAGCCTTGTAAGGGAGCTGAGGCAGCACACTGCCCCAGAACGTGTGGGACCAGAGACACTATGCGCTCGCCAGACCTGGGTCCCTTTCCCGGTCCACTGGAGGACAACTGCATACGAAATTTTGTTCACCCAGCCTGTCCGGTACACATCCCATTTCCCTTGTGAGGAACTCCGTTCCTATGCAGTCTGAAAAGCTGTCCCTCCACGTACCCTTGAGAAACTCCGAGTGTAGTACTGCGTGACTGAAGTCCTGTGTGGCGTCTTGAGAAAAGGCATCCAGGCCTTTCAGAGCCTGCTTTCGCAACTAGCTGGATGAGAACTGGCCTATCCCGAAGAACTGCGGGTCTCCCATTTCTCTCCTCCAGCTCGTCTGTTGCACGTGCACATCCCGTCTAGGGCCAGACGGTCCGTGCATTGCACCCCAGGCTGCCTTAACTCCCTGTTGAATACGCAGCCCAGAGCTCGGGGCAGCATGGAGATGCCTCTGCCAAAGAGCTATTTCCCTATCCCCCAAACCCTTGGGTCTCTGCGTTGCACTCCATGGCAGCACTCCAAATCCAGAAAACGGCAATGCTCGTAACGTACCTTTCATCAAACCGGAAAGGAATGTAACAGTTTCCCATAAACGGGACACATTTGCCAGGCCATCCGTAGGGTTTGCCCAAAGAGGTGGCTTCACGCACCCTGCCCCGCGCCGGGGCACGTGTCCGTGACCGGTGCGTGTGGCTTGCTTATGTCGAAGAAAGCACCAGGTGCATGACACTTTCACTGCGGGCCACTGCCGGCATTTCTATCAGCGGGCACCACGTTTCTAGCCTGTAGCCTGAAACAGACGTCTGCAGTCCTTCTGCAGCAGCAGGAGACACGCCGCCTGCCATCTGTTGAGAGGCATGAGACACTTTTCGGGTACTGGACTTGAGCCCACTTTGTTACATTCGCGCAGCTTCCGAACGCCCCAGAGGTAGAGTGTCTGAGATGGCAAGTCCGCAAGTAACCGCTGCACGTGTCCCGCGTGAGCCATAGATTCTGGTCACCAAAGGAGCACTCTCACGAAATCTTGGATGCCAGAGCTGACACCAAAGTGACCCTGTTCCCGAGGAAATGCTATATGCTATGAGGGTGGACACCGCTCAGTCTGCCCTGTGCCTGAGGTCCCTGCTTCTGTGTAGCTTCAAGTCCAAGGCAGGCGCCTCTGCGAACGTCTGGTGGAAGAGCCTCTGAAGTGACGCAGCTTCTGCCTCTGCCACTAGGCTCAGGGTCGAAGATGTGAACGAAATTAGCGTCCCCGGTGGGAAGACCTGCTACAGATTGGAATTCCCATACATTGCAGAGCTGGGCAACCAGCACGTGGGCCAGCAGCAAAGTGCATTGAAACGATTGGCATCGTATGGGCTTCAGAAGGAGCCCTTAGCGCCCCTCGTTGGAGCCAGCGAGCGTCCCGGGCACCACAGTCCTCCCATAGATAACAGTATGTTCTAGAACCTTGTCGTATGTTTCTCCTGCAGGCAAAGCAGCATGGTAGCCCCATGCTTCCATCCGGCCCACCTCATCACGGGCATTTGTGAGCTGGGGAGCGACTCGTTTCCCACGCCTCGGCGAAGGCTTACTTTGCAATGGACCTGAGGCCACAGTGCCAACAAGTGTGTGCGATGTTCCGTCCTGTGATCGGAAGTGATTTGGGTGAACACTGGACACCTCAAGCCTCCCTCTACGAGGACTTCCCGCACTCAAGGAACAAACACGAAGCCAGGATTTCTTGGTCGCACACCGCAGTGAACAAAGCCCGGGATTCCATGTAACAACGGCAGCCTGCAACTTGATTTGGGAAAGCTTTGTCCTCCCGTCCACCTGGGCACGCTTTGCCACACTCCACGTCCGAGAGGCATGGACAAAAGATACGACTGACGCTCACAGCCCTCTTCACCGCAGTCCTCCCTGCACTCGGAATGACCCGGAGTTTTCAAAGAGCCGTCGTGGGTGAAACGCTTTCAGGCCCATCTGTCTCCACAGGGCTTGGGATTGGAACTCTGCAAGGCTACCCTGGGATGTGCGTCAAACTGACTTCCGCAGCTTATTCCACTTACGTGGCTCAATGTCAACAGAGCCTTGTAAGGGAGCTGAGGCAGCACACTGCCCCAGAACGTGTGGGACCAGAGACACTATGCGCTCGCCAGACCTGGGTCCCTTTCCCGGTCCACTGGAGGACAACTGCATACGAAATTTTGTTCACCCAGCCTGTCCGGTACACATCCCATTTCCCTTGTGAGGAACTCCGTTCCTATGCAGTCTGAAAAGCTGTCCCTTCACGTACCCTTGAGAAACTCCGAGTGTAGTACTGCGTGACTGAAGTCCTGTGTGGCGTGTTGAGAAAAGGCATCCAGGCCTTTCAGAGCCTGCTTTCGCAACTAGCTGGATGAGAACTGGCCTATCCCGAAGAACTGCGGGTCTCCCATTTCTCTCCTCCAGCTCGTCTGTTGCACGTGCACATCCCGTCTAGGGCCAGACGGTCCGTGCATTGCACCCCAGGCTGCCTTAACTCCCTGTTGAATACGCAGCCCAGAGCTCGGGGCAGCATGGAGATGCCTCTGCCAAAGAGCTATTTCCCTATCCCCCAAACCCTTGGGTCTCTGCGTTGCACTCCAAATCCAGAAAACGGCAATGCTCGTAACGTACCTTTCATCAAACCGGAAAGGAATGTAACAGTTTCCCATAAACGGGACACATTTGCCAGGCCATCCGTAGGGTTTGCCCAAAGAGGTGGCTTCACGCACCCTGCCCCGCGCCGGGGCACGTGTCCGTGACCGGTGCGTGTGGCTTGCTTATGTCGAAGAAAGCACCAGGTGCATGACACTTTCACTGCGGGCCACTGCCGGCATTTCTATCAGCGGGCACCACGTTTCTAGCCTGTAGCCTGAAACAGACGTCTGCAGTCCTTCTGCAGCAGCAGGAGACACGCCGCCTGCCATCTGTTGAGAGGCATGAGACACTTTTCGGGTACTGGACTTGAGCCCACTTTGTTACATTCGCGCAGCTTCCGAACGCCCCAGAGGTAGAGTGTCTGAGATGGCAAGTCCGCAAGTAACCGCTGCACGTGTCCCACGTGAGCCATAGATTCTGGTCACCAAAGGAGCACTCTCACGAAATCTTGGATGCCAGAGCTGACACCAAAGTGACCCTGTTCCCGAGGAAATGCTATATGCTATGAGGGTGGACACCGCTCAGTCTGCCCTGTGCCTGAGGTCCCTGCTTCTGTGTAGCTTCAAGTCCAAGGCAGGCGCCTCTGCGAACGTCTGGTGGAAGAGCCTCTGAAGTGACGCAGCTTCTGCCTCTGCCACTAGGCTCAGGGTCGAAGATGTGAACGAAATTAGCGTCCCCGGTGGGAAGACCTGCTACAGATTGGAATTCCCATACATTGCAGAGCTGGGCAACCAGCACGTGGGCCAGCAGCAAAGTGCATTGAAACGATTGGCATCGTATGGGCTTCAGAAGGAGCCCTTAGCGCCCCTCGTTGGAGCCAGCGAGCGTCCCGGGCACCACAGTCCTCCCATAGATAACAGTATGTTCTAGAACCTTGTCGTATGTTTCTCCTGCAGGCAAAGCAGCATGGTAGCCCCATGCTTCCATCCGGCCCACCTCATCACGGGCATTTGTGAGCTGGGGAGCGACTCGTTTCCCACGCCTCGGCGAAGGCTTACTTTGCAATGGACCTGAGGCCACAGTGCCAACAAGTGTGTGCGATGTTCCGTCCTGTGATCGGAAGCGATTTGGGTGAACACTGGACACCTCAAGCCTCCCTCTACGAGGACTTCCCGCACTCAAGGAACAAACACGAAGCCAGGATTTCTTGGTCGCACACCGCAGTGAACAAAGCCCGGGATTCCATGTAACAACGGCAGCCTGCAACTTGATTTGGGAAGGCTTTGTCCTCCCGTCCACCTGGGCACGCTTTGCCACACTCCACGTCCGAGAGGCATGGACAAAAGATACGACTGACGCTCACAGCCCTCTTCACCGCAGTCCTCCCTGCACTCGGAATGACCCGGAGTTTTCAAAGAGCCGTCGTGGGTGAAACGCTTTCAGGCCCATCTGTCTCCACAGGGCTTGGGATTGGAACTCTGCAAGGCTACCCTGGGATGTGCGTCAAACTGACTTCCGCAGCTTATTCCACTTACGTGGCTCAATGTCAACAGAGCCTTGTAAGGGAGCTGAGGCAGCACACTGCCCCAGAACGTGTGGGACCAGAGACACTATGCGCTCGCCAGACCTGGGTCCCTTTCCCGGTCCACTGGAGGACAACTGCATACGAAATTTTGTTCACCCAGCCTGTCCGGTACACATCCCATTTCCCTTGTGAGGAACTCCGTTCCTATGCAGTCTGAAAAGCTGTCCCTCCACGTACCCTTGAGAAACTCCGAGTGTAGTACTGCGTGACTGAAGTCCTGTGTGGCGTGTTGAGAAAAGGCATCCAGGCCTTTCAGAGCCTGCTTTCGCAACTAGCTGGATGAGAACTGGCCTATCCCGAAGAACTGCGGGTCTCCCATTTCTCTCCTCCAGCTCGTCTGTTGCACGTGCACATCCCGTCTAGGGCCAGACGGTCCGTGCATTGCACCCCAGGCTGCCTTAACTCCCTGTTGAATACGCAGCCCAGAGCTCGGGGCAGCATGGAGATGCCTCTGCCAAAGAGCTATTTCCCTATCCCCCAAACCCTTGGGTCTCTGCGTTGCACTCCAAATCCAGAAAACGGCAATGCTCGTAACGTACCTTTCATCAAACCGGAAAGGAATGTAACAGTTTCCCATAAACGGGACACATTTGCCAGGCCATCCGTAGGGTTTGCCCAAAGAGGTGGCTTCACGCACCCTGCCCCGCGCCGGGGCACGTGTCCGTGACCGGTGCGTGTGGCTTGCTTATGTCGAAGAAAGCACCAGGTGCATGACACTTTCACTGCGGGCCACTGCCGGCATTTCTATCAGCGGGCACCACGTTTCTAGCCTGTAGCCTGAAACAGACGTCTGCAGTCCTTCTGCAGCAGCAGGAGACACGCCGCCTGCCATCTGTTGAGAGGCATGAGACACTTTTCGGGTACTGGACTTGAGCCCACTTTGTTACATTCGCGCAGCTTCCGAACGCCCCAGAGGTAGAGTGTCTGAGATGGCAAGTCCGCAAGTAACCGCTGCACGTGTCCCGCGTGAGCCATAGATTCTGGTCACCAAAGGAGCACTCTCACGAAATCTTGGATGCCAGAGCTGACACCAAAGTGACCCTGTTCCCGAGGAAATGCTATATGCTATGAGGGTGGACACCGCTCAGTCTGCCCTGTGCCTGAGGTCCCTGCTTCTGTGTAGCTTCAAGTCCAAGGCAGGCGCCTCTGCGAACGTCTGGTGGAAGAGCCTCTGAAGTGACGCAGCTTCTGCCTCTGCCACTAGGCTCAGGGTCGAAGATGTGAACGAAATTAGCGTCCCCGGTGGGAAGACCTGCTACAGATTGGAATTCCCATACATTGCAGAGCTGGGCAACCAGCACGTGGGCCAGCAGCAAAGTGCATTGAAACGATTGGCATCGTATGGGCTTCAGAAGGAGCCCTTAGCGCCCCTCGTTGGAGCCAGCGAGCGTCCCGGGCACCACAGTCCTCCCATAGATAACAGTATGTTCTAGAACCTTGTCGTATGTTTCTCCTGCAGGCAAAGCAGCATGGTAGCCCCATGCTTCCATCCGGCCCACCTCATCACGGGCATTTGTGAGCTGGGGAGCGACTCGTTTCCCACGCCTCGGCGAAGGCTTACTTTGCAATGGACCTGAGGCCACAGTGCCAACAAGTGTGTGCGATGTTCCGTCCTGTGATCGGAAGCGATTTGGGTGAACACTGGACACCTCAAGCCTCCCTCTACGAGGACTTCCCGCACTCAAGGAACAAACACGAAGCCAGGATTTCTTGGTCGCACACCGCAGTGAACAAAGCCCGGGATTCCATGTAACAACGGCAGCCTGCAACTTGATTTGGGAAGGCTTTGTCCTCCCGTCCACCTGGGCACGCTTTGCCACACTCCACGTCCGAGAGGCATGGACAAAAGATACGACTGACGCTCACAGCCCTCTTCACCGCAGTCCTCCCTGCACTCGGAATGACCCGGAGTTTTCAAAGAGCCGTCGTGGGTGAAACGCTTTCAGGCCCATCTGTCTCCACAGGGCTTGGGATTGGAACTCTGCAAGGCTACCCTGGGATGTGCGTCAAACTGACTTCCACAGCTTATTCCACTTACGTGGCTCAATGTCAACAGAGCCTTGTAAGGGAGCTGAGGCAGCACACTGCCCCAGAACGTGTGGGACCAGAGACACTATGCGCTCGCCAGACCTGGGTCCCTTTCCCGGTCCACTGGAGGACAACTGCATACGAAATTTTGTTCACCCAGCCTGTCCGGTACACATCCCATTTCCCTTGTGAGGAACTCCGTTCCTATGCAGTCTGAAAAGCTGTCCCTCCACGTACCCTTGAGAAACTCCGAGTGTAGTACTGCGTGACTGAAGTCCTGTGTGGCGTGTTGAGAAAAGGCATCCAGGCCTTTCAGAGCCTGCTTTCGCAACTAGCTGGATGAGAACTGGCCTATCCCGAAGAACTGCGGGTCTCCCATTTCTCTCCTCCAGCTCGTCTGTTGCACGTGCACATCCCGTCTAGGGCCAGACGGTCCGTGCATTGCACCCCAGGCTGCCTTAACTCCCTGTTGAATACGCAGCCCAGAGCTCGGGGCAGCATGGAGATGCCTCTGCCAAAGAGCTATTTCCCTATCCCCCAAACCCTTGGGTCTCCGCGTTGCACTCCATGGCAGCACTCCAAATCCAGAAAACGGCAATGCTCGTAACGTACCTTTCATCAAACCGGAAAGGAATGTAACAGTTTCCCATAAACGGGACACATTTGCCAGGCCATCCGTAGGGTTTGCCCAAAGAGGTGGCTTCACGCACCCTGCCCCGCGCCGGGGCACGTGTCCGTGACCGGTGCGTGTGGCTTGCTTATGTCGAAGAAAGCACCAGGTGCATGACACTTTCACTGCGGGCCACTGCCGGCATTTCTATCAGCGGGCACCACGTTTCTAGCCTGTAGCCTGAAACAGACGTCTGCAGTCCTTCTGCAGCAGCAGGAGACACGCCGCCTGCCATCTGTTGAGAGGCATGAGACACTTTTCGGGTACTGGACTTGAGCCCACTTTGTTACATTCGCGCAGCTTCCGAACGCCCCAGAGGTAGAGTGTCTGAGATGGCAAGTCCGCAAGTAACCGCTGCACGTGTCCCGCGTGAGCCATAGATTCTGGTCACCAAAGGAGCACTCTCACGAAATCTTGGATGCCAGAGCTGACACCAAAGTGACCCTGTTCCCGAGGAAATGCTATATGCTATGAGGGTGGACACCGCTCAGTCTGCCCTGTGCCTGAGGTCCCTGCTTCTGTGTAGCTTCAAGTCCAAGGCAGGCGCCTCTGCGAACGTCTGGTGGAAGAGCCTCTGAAGTGACGCAGCTTCTGCCTCTGCCACTAGGCTCAGGGTCGAAGATGTGAACGAAATTAGTGTCCCCGGTGGGAAGACCTGCTACAGATTGGAATTCCCATACATTGCAGAGCTGGGCAACCAGCACGTGGGCCAGCAGCAAAGTGCATTGAAACGATTGGCATCGTATGGGCTTCAGAAGGAGCCCTTAGCGCCCCTCGTTGGAGCCAGCGAGCGTCCCGGGCACCACAGTCCTCCCATAGATAACAGTATGTTCTAGAACCTTGTCGTATGTTTCTCCTGCAGGCAAAGCAGCATGGTAGCCCCATGCTTCCATCCGGCCCACCTCATCACGGGCATTTGTGAGCTGGGGAGCGACTCGTTTCCCACGCCTCGGCGAAGGCTTACTTTGCAATGGACCTGAGGCCACAGTGCCAACAAGTGTGTGCGATGTTCCGTCCTGTGATCGGAAGCGATTTGGGTGAACACTGGACACCTCAAGCCTCCCTCTACGAGGACTTCCCGCACTCAAGGAACAAACACGAAGCCAGGATTTCTTGGTCGCACACCGCAGTGAACAAAGCCCGGGATTCCATGTAACAACGGCAGCCTGCAACTTGATTTGGGAAGGCTTTGTCCTCCCGTCCACCTGGGCACGCTTTGCCACACTCCACGTCCGAGAGGCATGGACAAAAGATACGACTGACGCTCACAGCCCTCTTCACCGCAGTCCTCCCTGCACTCGGAATGACCCGGAGTTTTCAAAGAGCCGTCGTGGGTGAAACGCTTTCAGGCCCATCTGTCTCCACAGGGCTTGGGATTGGAACTCTGCAAGGCTACCCTGGGATGTGCATCAAACTGACTTCCGCAGCTTATTCCACTTACGTGGCTCAATGTCAACAGAGCCTTGTAAGGGAGCTGAGGCAGCACACTGCCCCAGAACGTGTGGGACCAGAGACACTATGCGCTCGCCAGACCTGGGTCCCTTTCCCGGTCCACTGGAGGACAACTGCATACGAAATTTTGTTCACCCAGCCTGTCCGGTACACATCCCATTTCCCTTGTGAGGAACTCCGTTCCTATGCAGTCTGAAAAGCTGTCCCTCCACGTACCCTTGAGAAACTCCGAGTGTAGTACTGCGTGACTGAAGTCCTGTGTGGCGTCTTGAGAAAAGGCATCCAGGCCTTTCAGAGCCTGCTTTCGCAACTAGCTGGATGAGAACTGGCCTATCCCGAAGAACTGCGGGTCTCCCATTTCTCTCCTCCAGCTCGTCTGTTGCACGTGCACATCCCGTCTAGGGCCAGACGGTCCGTGCATTGCACCCCAGGCTGCCTTAACTCCCTGTTGAATACGCAGCCCAGAGCTCGGGGCAGCATGGAGATGCCTCTGCCAAAGAGCTATTTCCCTATCCCCCAAACCCTTGGGTCTCCGCGTTGCACTCCATGGCAGCACTCCAAATCCAGAAAACGGCAATGCTCGTAACGTACCTTTCATCAAACCGGAAAGGAATGTAACAGTTTCCCATAAACGGGACACATTTGCCAGGCCATCCGTAGGGTTTGCCCAAAGAGGTGGCTTCACGCACCCTGCCCCGCGCCGGGGCACGTGTCCGTGACCGGTGCGTGTGGCTTGCTTATGTCGAAGAAAGCACCAGGTGCATGACACTTTCACTGCGGGCCACTGCCGGCATTTCTATCAGCGGGCACCACGTTTCTAGCCTGTAGCCTGAAACAGACGTCTGCAGTCCTTCTGCAGCAGCAGGAGACACGCCGCCTGCCATCTGTTGAGAGGCATGAGACACTTTTCGGGTACTGGACTTGAGCCCACTTTGTTACATTCGCGCAGCTTCCGAACGCCCCAGAGGTAGAGTGTCTGAGATGGCAAGTCCGCAAGTAACCGCTGCACGTGTCCCGCGTGAGCCATAGATTCTGGTCACCAAAGGAGCACTCTCACGAAATCTTGGATGCCAGAGCTGACACCAAAGTGACCCTGTTCCCGAGGAAATGCTATATGCTATGAGGGTGGACACCGCTCAGTCTGCCCTGTGCCTGAGGTCCCTGCTTCTGTGTAGCTTCAAGTCCAAGGCAGGCGCCTCTGCGAACGTCTGGTGGAAGAGCCTCTGAAGTGACGCAGCTTCTGCCTCTGCCACTAGGCTCAGGGTCGAAGATGTGAACGAAATTAGCGTCCCCGGTGGGAAGACCTGCTACAGATTGGAATTCCCATACATTGCAGAGCTGGGCAACCAGCACGTGGGCCAGCAGCAAAGTGCATTGAAACGATTGGCATCGTATGGGCTTCAGAAGGAGCCCTTAGCGCCCCTCGTTGGAGCCAGCGAGCGTCCCGGGCACCACAGTCCTCCCATAGATAACAGTATGTTCTAGAACCTTGTCGTATGTTTCTCCTGCAGGCAAAGCAGCATGGTAGCCCCATGCTTCCATCCGGCCCACCTCATCACGGGCATTTGTGAGCTGGGGAGCGACTCGTTTCCCACGCCTCGGCGAAGGCTTACTTTGCAATGGACCTGAGGCCACAGTGCCAACAAGTGTGTGCGATGTTCCGTCCTGTGATCGGAAGCGATTTGGGTGAACACTGGACACCTCAAGCCTCCCTCTACGAGGACTTCCCGCACTCAAGGAACAAACACGAAGCCAGGATTTCTTGGTCGCACACCGCAGTGAACAAAGCCCGGGATTCCATGTAACAACGGCAGCCTGCAACTTGATTTGGGAAGGCTTTGTCCTCCCGTCCACCTGGGCACGCTTTGCCACACTCCACGTCCGAGAGGCATGGACAAAAGATACGACTGACGCTCACAGCCCTCTTCACCGCAGTCCTCCCTGCACTCGGAATGACCCGGAGTTTTCAAAGAGCCGTCGTGGGTGAAACGCTTTCAGGCCCATCTGTCTCCACAGGGCTTGGGATTGGAACTCTGCAAGGCTACCCTGGGATGTGCGTCAAACTGACTTCCGCAGCTTATTCCACTTACGTGGCTCAATGTCAACAGAGCCTTGTAAGGGAGCTGAGGCAGCACACTGCCCCAGAACGTGTGGGACCAGAGACACTATGCGCTCGCCAGACCTGGGTCCCTTTCCCGGTCCACTGGAGGACAACTGCATACGAAATTTTGTTCACCCAGCCTGTCCGGTACACATCCCATTTCCCTTGTGAGGAACTCCGTTCCTATGCAGTCTGAAAAGCTGTCCCTCCACGTACCCTTGAGAAACTCCGAGTGTAGTACTGCGTGACTGAAGTCCTGTGTGGCGTGTTGAGAAAAGGCATCCAGGCCTTTCAGAGCCTGCTTTCGCAACTAGCTGGATGAGAACTGGCCTATCCCGAAGAACTGCGGGTCTCCCATTTCTCTCCTCCAGCTCGTCTGTTGCACGTGCACATCCCGTCTAGGGCCAGACGGTCCGTGCATTGCACCCCAGGCTGCCTTAACTCCCTGTTGAATACGCAGCCCAGAGCTCGGGGCAGCATGGAGATGCCTCTGCCAAAGAGCTATTTCCCTATCCCCCAAACCCTTGGGTCTCCGCGTTGCACTCCATGGCAGCACTCCAAATCCAGAAAACGGCAATGCTCGTAACGTACCTTTCATCAAACCGGAAAGGAATGTAACAGTTTCCCATAAACGGGACACATTTGCCAGGCCATCCGTAGGGTTTGCCCAAAGAGGTGGCTTCACGCACCCTGCCCCGCGCCGGGGCACGTGTCCGTGACCGGTGCGTGTGGCTTGCTTATGTCGAAGAAAGCACCAGGTGCATGACACTTTCACTGCGGGCCACTGCTGGCATTTCTATCAGCGGGCACCACGTTTCTAGCCTGTAGCCTGAAACAGACGTCTGCAGTCCTTCTGCAGCAGCAGGAGACACGCCGCCTGCCATCTGTTGAGAGGCATGAGACACTTTTCGGGTACTGGACTTGAGCCCACTTTGTTACATTCGCGCAGCTTCCGAACGCCCCAGAGGTAGAGTGTCTGAGATGGCAAGTCCGCAAGTAACCGCTGCACGTGTCCCGCGTGAGCCATAGATTCTGGTCACCAAAGGAGCACTCTCACGAAATCTTGGATGCCAGAGCTGACACCAAAGTGACCCTGTTCCCGAGGAAATGCTATATGCTATGAGGGTGGACACCGCTCAGTCTGCCCTGTGCCTGAGGTCCCTGCTTCTGTGTAGCTTCAAGTCCAAGGCAGGCGCCTCTGCGAACGTCTGGTGGAAGAGCCTCTGAAGTGACGCAGCTTCTGCCTCTGCCACTAGGCTCAGGGTCGAAGATGTGAACGAAATTAGCGTCCCCGGTGGGAAGACCTGCTACAGATTGGAATTCCCATACATTGCAGAGCTGGGCAACCAGCACGTGGGCCAGCAGCAAAGTGCATTGAAACGATTGGCATCGTATGGGCTTCAGAAGGAGCCCTTAGCGCCCCTCGTTGGAGCCAGCGAGCGTCCCGGGCACCACAGTCCTCCCATAGATAACAGTATGTTCTAGAACCTTGTCGTATGTTTCTCCTGCAGGCAAAGCAGCATGGTAGCCCCATGCTTCCATCCGGCCCACCTCATCACGGGCATTTGTGAGCTGGGGAGCGACTCGTTTCCCACGCCTCGGCGAAGGCTTACTTTGCAATGGACCTGAGGCCACAGTGCCAACAAGTGTGTGCGATGTTCCGTCCTGTGATCGGAAGCGATTTGGGTGAACACTGGACACCTCAAGCCTCCCTCTACGAGGACTTCCCGCACTCAAGGAACAAACACGAAGCCAGGATTTCTTGGTCGCACACCGCAGTGAACAAAGCCCGGGATTCCATGTAACAACGGCAGCCTGCAACTTGATTTGGGAAGGCTTTGTCCTCCCGTCCACCTGGGCACGCTTTGCCACACTCCACGTCCGAGAGGCAAGGACAAAAGATACGACTGACGCTCACAGCCCTCTTCACCGCAGTCCTCCCTGCACTCGGAATGACCCGGAGTTTTCAAAGAGCCGTCGTGGGTGAAACGCTTTCAGGCCCATCTGTCTCCACAGGGCTTGGGATTGGAACTCTGCAAGGCTACCCTGGGATGTGCGTCAAACTGACTTCCGCAGCTTATTCCACTTACGTGGCTCAATGTCAACAGAGCCTTGTAAGGGAGCTGAGGCAGCACACTGCCCCAGAACGTGTGGGACCAGAGACACTATGCGCTCGCCAGACCTGGGTCCCTTTCCCGGTCCACTGGAGGACAACTGCATACGAAATTTTGTTCACCCAGCCTGTCCGGTACACATCCCATTTCCCTTGTGAGGAACTCCGTTCCTATGCAGTCTGAAAAGCTGTCCCTCCACGTACCCTTGAGAAACTCCGAGTGTAGTACTGCGTGACTGAAGTCCTGTGTGGCGTGTTGAGAAAAGGCATCCAGGCCTTTCAGAGCCTGCTTTCGCAACTAGCTGGATGAGAACTGGCCTATCCCGAAGAACTGCGGGTCTCCCATTTCTCTCCTCCAGCTCGTCTGTTGCACGTGCACATCCCGTCTAGGGCCAGACGGTCCGTGCATTGCACCCCAGGCTGCCTTAACTCCCTGTTGAATACGCAGCCCAGAGCTCGGGGCAGCATGGAGATGCCTCTGCCAAAGAGCTATTTCCCTATCCCCCAAACCCTTGGGTCTCCGCGTTGCACTCCATGGCAGCACTCCAAATCCAGAAAACGGCAATGCTCGTAACGTACCTTTCATCAAACCGGAAAGGAATGTAACAGTTTCCCATAAACGGGACACATTTGCCAGGCCATCCGTAGGGTTTGCCCAAAGAGGTGGCTTCACGCACCCTGCCCCGCGCCGGGGCACGTGTCCGTGACCGGTGCGTGTGGCTTGCTTATGTCGAAGAAAGCACCAGGTGCATGACACTTTCACTGCGGGCCACTGCCGGCATTTCTATCAGCGGGCACCACGTTTCTAGCCTGTAGCCTGAAACAGACGTCTGCAGTCCTTCTGCAGCAGCAGGAGACACGCCGCCTGCCATCTGTTGAGAGGCATGAGACACTTTTCGGGTACTGGACTTGAGCCCACTTTGTTACATTCGCGCAGCTTCCGAACGCCCCAGAGGTAGAGTGTCTGAGATGGCAAGTCCGCAAGTAACCGCTGCACGTGTCCCGCGTGAGCCATAGATTCTGGTCACCAAAGGAGCACTCTCGCGAAATCTTGGATGCCAGAGCTGACACCAAAGTGACCCTGTTCCCGAGGAAATGCTATATGCTATGAGGGTGGACACCGCTCAGTCTGCCCTGTGCCTGAGGTCCCTGCTTCTGTGTAGCTTCAAGTCCAAGGCAGGTGCCTCTGCGAACGTCTGGTGGAAGAGCCTCTGAAGTGACGCAGCTTCTGCCTCTGCCACTAGGCTCAGGGTCGAAGATGTGAACGAAATTAGCGTCCCCGGTGGGAAGACCTGCTACAGATTGGAATTCCCATACATTGCAGAGCTGGGCAACCAGCACGTGGGCCAGCAGCAAAGTGCATTGAAACGATTGGCATCGTATGGGCTTCAGAAGGAGCCCTTAGCGCCCCTCGTTGGAGCCAGCGAGCGTCCCGGGCACCACAGTCCTCCCATAGATAACAGTATGTTCTAGAACCTTGTCGTATGTTTCTCCTGCAGGCAAAGCAGCATGGTAGCCCCATGCTTCCATCCGGCCCACCTCATCACGGGCATTTGTGAGCTGGGGAGCGACTCGTTTCCCACGCCTCGGCGAAGGCTTACTTTGCAATGGACCTGAGGCCACAGTGCCAACAAGTGTGTGCGATGTTCCGTCCTGTGATCGGAAGCGATTTGGGTGAACACTGGACACCTCAAGCCTCCCTCTACGAGGACTTCCCGCACTCAAGGAACAAACACGAAGCCAGGATTTCTTGGTCGCACACCGCAGTGAACAAAGCCCGGGATTCCATGTAACAACGGCAGCCTGCAACTTGATTTGGGAAGGCTTTGTCCTCCCGTCCACCTGGGCACGCTTTGCCACACTCCACGTCCGAGAGGCATGGACAAAAGATACGACTGACGCTCACAGCCCTCTTCACCGCAGTCCTCCCTGCACTCGGAATGACCCGGAGTTTTCAAAGAGCCGTCGTGGGTGAAACGCTTTCAGGCCCATCTGTCTCCA
Organism: Lagenorhynchus albirostris; assembly: GCF_949774975.1. Lineage (NCBI taxonomy): Eukaryota > Metazoa > Chordata > Mammalia > Artiodactyla > Delphinidae > Lagenorhynchus > Lagenorhynchus albirostris. The sequence goes on along the minus strand of NC_083116.1, from coordinate 82,044,903 downwards.
CAGGGCTTGGGATTGGAACTCTGCAAGGCTACCCTGGGATGTGCGTCAAACTGACTTCCGCAGCTTATTCCACTTACGTGGCTCAATGTCAACAGAGCCTTGTAAGGGAGCTGAGGCAGCACACTGCCCCAGAACGTGTGGGACCAGAGACACTATGCGCTCGCCAGACCTGGGTCCCTTTCCCGGTCCACTGGAGGACAACTGCATACGAAATTTTGTTCACCCAGCCTGTCCGGTACACATCCCATTTCCCTTGTGAGGAACTCCGTTCCTATGCAGTCTGAAAAGCTGTCCCTCCACGTACCCTTGAGAAACTCCGAGTGTAGTACTGCGTGACTGAAGTCCTGTGTGGCGTGTTGAGAAAAGGCATCCAGGCCTTTCAGAGCCTGCTTTCGCAACTAGCTGGATGAGAACTGGCCTATCCCGAAGAACTGCGGGTCTCCCATTTCTCTCCTCCAGCTCGTCTGTTGCACGTGCACATCCCGTCTAGGGCCAGACGGTCCGTGCATTGCACCCCAGGCTGCCTTAACTCCCTGTTGAATACGCAGCCCAGAGCTCGGGGCAGCATGGAGATGCCTCTGCCAAAGAGCTATTTCCCTATCCCCCAAACCCTTGGGTCTCTGCGTTGCACTCCAAATCCAGAAAACGGCAATGCTCGTAACGTACCTTTCATCAAACCGGAAAGGAATGTAACAGTTTCCCATAAACGGGACACATTTGCCAGGCCATCCGTAGGGTTTGCCCAAAGAGGTGGCTTCACGCACCCTGCCCCGCGCCGGGGCACGTGTCCGTGACCGGTGCGTGTGGCTTGCTTATGTCGAAGAAAGCACCAGGTGCATGACACTTTCACTGCGGGCCACTGCCGGCATTTCTATCAGCGGGCACCACGTTTCTAGCCTGTAGCCTGAAACAGACGTCTGCAGTCCTTCTGCAGCAGCAGGAGACACGCCGCCTGCCATCTGTTGAGAGGCATGAGACACTTTTCGGGTACTGGACTTGAGCCCACTTTGTTACATTCGCGCAGCTTCCGAACGCCCCAGAGGTAGAGTGTCTGAGATGGCAAGTCCGCAAGTAACCGCTGCACGTGTCCCGCGTGAGCCATAGATTCTGGTCACCAAAGGAGCACTCTCACGAAATCTTGGATGCCAGAGCTGACACCAAAGTGACCCTGTTCCCGAGGAAATGCTATATGCTATGAGGGTGGACACCGCTCAGTCTGCCCTGTGCCTGAGGTCCCTGCTTCTGTGTAGCTTCAAGTCCAAGGCAGGCGCCTCTGCGAACGTCTGGTGGAAGAGCCTCTGAAGTGACGCAGCTTCTGCCTCTGCCACTAGGCTCAGGGTCGAAGATGTGAACGAAATTAGCGTCCCCGGTGGGAAGACCTGCTACAGATTGGAATTCCCATACATTGCAGAGCTGGGCAACCAGCACGTGGGCCAGCAGCAAAGTGCATTGAAACGATTGGCATCGTATGGGCTTCAGAAGGAGCCCTTAGCGCCCCTCGTTGGAGCCAGCGAGCGTCCCGGGCACCACAGTCCTCCCATAGATAACAGTATGTTCTAGAACCTTGTCGTATGTTTCTCCTGCAGGCAAAGCAGCATGGTAGCCCCATGCTTCCATCCGGCCCACCTCATCACGGGCATTTGTGAGCTGGGGAGCGACTCGTTTCCCACGCCTCGGCGAAGGCTTACTTTGCAATGGACCTGAGGCCACAGTGCCAACAAGTGTGTGCGATGTTCCGTCCTGTGATCGGAAGCGATTTGGGTGAACACTGGACACCTCAAGCCTCCCTCTACGAGGACTTCCCGCACTCAAGGAACAAACACGAAGCCAGGATTTCTTGGTCGCACACCGCAGTGAACAAAGCCCGGGATTCCATGTAACAACGGCAGCCTGCAACTTGATTTGGGAAGGCTTTGTCCTCCCGTCCACCTGGGCACGCTTTGCCACACTCCACGTCCGAGAGGCATGGACAAAAGATACGACTGACGCTCACAGCCCTCTTCACCGCAGTCCTCCCTGCACTCGGAATGACCCGGAGTTTTCAAAGAGCCGTCGTGGGTGAAACGCTTTCAGGCCCATCTGTCTCCACAGGGCTTGGGATTGGAACTCTGCAAGGCTACCCTGGGATGTGCGTCAAACTGACTTCCGCAGCTTATTCCACTTACGTGGCTCAATGTCAACAGAGCCTTGTAAGGGAGCTGAGGCAGCACACTGCCCCAGAACGTGTGGGACCAGAGACACTATGCGCTCGCCAGACCTGGGTCCCTTTCCCGGTCCACTGGAGGACAACTGCATACGAAATTTTGTTCACCCAGCCTGTCCGGTACACATCCCATTTCCCTTGTGAGGAACTCCGTTCCTATGCAGTCTGAAAAGCTGTCCCTCCACGTACCCTTGAGAAACTCCGAGTGTAGTACTGCGTGACTGAAGTCCTGTGTGGCGTGTTGAGAAAAGGCATCCAGGCCTTTCAGAGCCTGCTTTCGCAACTAGCTGGATGAGAACTGGCCTATCCCGAAGAACTGCGGGTCTCCCATTTCTCTCCTCCAGCTCGTCTGTTGCACGTGCACATCCCGTCTAGGGCCAGACGGTCCGTGCATTGCACCCCAGGCTGCCTTAACTCCCTGTTGAATACGCAGCCCAGAGCTCGGGGCAGCATGGAGATGCCTCTGCCAAAGAGCTATTTCCCTATCCCCCAAACCCTTGGGTCTCCGCGTTGCACTCCATGGCAGCACTCCAAATCCAGAAAACGGCAATGCTCGTAACGTACCTTTCATCAAACCGGAAAGGAATGTAACAGTTTCCCATAAACGGGACACATTTGCCAGGCCATCCGTAGGGTTTGCCCAAAGAGGTGGCTTCACGCACCCTGCCCCGCGCCGGGGCACGTGTCCGTGACCGGTGCGTGTGGCTTGCTTATGTCGAAGAAAGCACCAGGTGCATGACACTTTCACTGCGGGCCACTGCCGGCATTTCTATCAGCGGGCACCACGTTTCTAGCCTGTAGCCTGAAACAGACGTCTGCAGTCCTTCTGCAGCAGCAGGAGACACGCCGCCTGCCATCTGTTGAGAGGCATGAGACACTTTTCGGGTACTGGACTTGAGCCCACTTTGTTACATTCGCGCAGCTTCCGAACGCCCCAGAGGTAGAGTGTCTGAGATGGCAAGTCCGCAAGTAACCGCTGCACGTGTCCCGCGTGAGCCATAGATTCTGGTCACCAAAGGAGCACTCTCACGAAATCTTGGATGCCAGAGCTGACACCAAAGTGACCCTGTTCCCGAGGAAATGCTATATGCTATGAGGGTGGACACCGCTCAGTCTGCCCTGTGCCTGAGGTCCCTGCTTCTGTGTAGCTTCAAGTCCAAGGCAGGCGCCTCTGCGAACGTCTGGTGGAAGAGCCTCTGAAGTGACGCAGCTTCTGCCTCTGCCACTAGGCTCAGGGTCGAAGATGTGAACGAAATTAGCGTCCCCGGTGGGAAGACCTGCTACAGATTGGAATTCCCATACATTGCAGAGCTGGGCAACCAGCACGTGGGCCAGCAGCAAAGTGCATTGAAACGATTGGCATCGTATGGGCTTCAGAAGGAGCCCTTAGCGCCCCTCGTTGGAGCCAGCGAGCGTCCCGGGCACCACAGTCCTCCCATAGATAACAGTATGTTCTAGAACCTTGTCGTATGTTTCTCCTGCAGGCAAAGCAGCATGGTAGCCCCATGCTTCCATCCGGCCCACCTCATCACGGGCATTTGTGAGCTGGGGAGCGACTCGTTTCCCACGCCTCGGCGAAGGCTTACTTTGCAATGGACCTGAGGCCACAGTGTCAACAAGTGTGTGCGATGTTCCGTCCTGTGATCGGAAGCGATTTGGGTGAACACTGGACACCTCAAGCCTCCCTCTACGAGGACTTCCCGCACTCAAGGAACAAACACGAAGCCAGGATTTCTTGGTCGCACACCGCAGTGAACAAAGCCCGGGATTCCATGTAACAACGGCAGCCTGCAACTTGATTTGGGAAGGCTTTGTCCTCCCGTCCACCTGGGCACGCTTTGCCACACTCCACGTCCGAGAGGCATGGACAAAAGATACGACTGACGCTCACAGCTCTCTTCACCGCAGTCCTCCCTGCACTCGGAATGACCCGGAGTTTTCAAAGAGCCGTCGTGGGTGAAACGCTTTCAGGCCCATCTGTCTCCACAGGGCTTGGGATTGGAACTCTGCAAGGCTACCCTGGGATGTGCGTCAAACTGACTTCCGCAGCTTATTCCACTTACGTGGCTCAATGTCAACAGAGCCTTGTAAGGGAGCTGAGGCAGCACACTGCCCCAGAACGTGTGGGACCAGAGACACTATGCGCTCGCCAGACCTGGGTCCCTTTCCCGGTCCACTGGAGGACAACTGCATACGAAATTTTGTTCACCCAGCCTGTCCGGTACACATCCCATTTCCCTTGTGAGGAACTCCGTTCCTATGCAGTCTGAAAAGCTGTCCCTCCACGTACCCTTGAGAAACTCCGAGTGTAGTACTGCGTGACTGAAGTCCTGTGTGGCGTGTTGAGAAAAGGCATCCAGGCCTTTCAGAGCCTGCTTTCGCAACTAGCTGGATGAGAACTGGCCTATCCCGAAGAACTGCGGGTCTCCCATTTCTCTCCTCCAGCTCGTCTGTTGCACGTGCACATCCCGTCTAGGGCCAGACGGTCCGTGCATTGCACCCCAGGCTGCCTTAACTCCCTGTTGAATACGCAGCCCAGAGCTCGGGGCAGCATGGAGATGCCTCTGCCAAAGAGCTATTTCCCTATCCCCCAAACCCTTGGGTCTCTGCGTTGCACTCCAAATCCAGAAAACGGCAATGCTCGTAACGTACCTTTCATCAAACCGGAAAGGAATGTAACAGTTTCCCATAAACGGGACACATTTGCCAGGCCATCCGTAGGGTTTGCCCAAAGAGGTGGCTTCACGCACCCTGCCCCGCGCCGGGGCACGTGTCCGTGACCGGTGCGTGTGGCTTGCTTATGTCGAAGAAAGCACCAGGTGCATGACACTTTCACTGCGGGCCACTGCCGGCATTTCTATCAGCGGGCACCACGTTTCTAGCCTGTAGCCTGAAACAGACGTCTGCAGTCCTTCTGCAGCAGCAGGAGACACGCCGCCTGCCATCTGTTGAGAGGCATGAGACACTTTTCGGGTACTGGACTTGAGCCCACTTTGTTACATTCGCGCAGCTTCCGAACGCCCCAGAGGTAGAGTGTCTGAGATGGCAAGTCCGCAAGTAACCGCTGCACGTGTCCCGCGTGAGCCATAGATTCTGGTCACCAAAGGAGCACTCTCACGAAATCTTGGATGCCAGAGCTGACACCAAAGTGACCCTGTTCCCGAGGAAATGCTATATGCTATGAGGGTGGACACCGCTCAGTCTGCCCTGTGCCTGAGGTCCCTGCTTCTGTGTAGCTTCAAGTCCAAGGCAGGCGCCTCTGCGAACGTCTGGTGGAAGAGCCTCTGAAGTGACGCAGCTTCTGCCTCTGCCACTAGGCTCAGGGTCGAAGATGTGAACGAAATTAGCGTCCCCGGTGGGAAGACCTGCTACAGATTGGAATTCCCATACATTGCAGAGCTGGGCAACCAGCACGTGGGCCAGCAGCAAAGTGCATTGAAACGATTGGCATCGTATGGGCTTCAGAAGGAGCCCTTAGCGCCCCTCGTTGGAGCCAGCGAGCGTCCCGGGCACCACAGTCCTCCCATAGATAACAGTATGTTCTAGAACCTTGTCGTATGTTTCTCCTGCAGGCAAAGCAGCATGGTAGCCCCATGCTTCCATCCGGCCCACCTCATCACGGGCATTTGTGAGCTGGGGAGCGACTCGTTTCCCACGCCTCGGCGAAGGCTTACTTTGCAATGGACCTGAGGCCACAGTGCCAACAAGTGTGTGCGATGTTCCGTCCTGTGATCGGAAGCGATTTGGGTGAACACTGGACACCTCAAGCCTCCCTCTACGAGGACTTCCCGCACTCAAGGAACAAACACGAAGCCAGGATTTCTTGGTCGCACACCGCAGTGAACAAAGCCCGGGATTCCATGTAACAACGGCAGCCTGCAACTTGATTTGGGAAGGCTTTGTCCTCCCGTCCACCTGGGCACGCTTTGCCACACTCCACGTCCGAGAGGCATGGACAAAAGATACGACTGACGCTCACAGCCCTCTTCACCGCAGTCCTCCCTGCACTCGGAATGACCCGGAGTTTTCAAAGAGCCGTCGTGGGTGAAACGCTTTCAGGCCCATCTGTCTCCACAGGGCTTGGGATTGGAACTCTGCAAGGCTACCCTGGGATGTGCGTCAAACTGACTTCCGCAGCTTATTCCACTTACGTGGCTCAATGTCAACAGAGCCTTGTAAGGGAGCTGAGGCAGCACACTGCCCCAGAACGTGTGGGACCAGAGACACTATGCGCTCGCCAGACCTGGGTCCCTTTCCCGGTCCACTGGAGGACAACTGCATACGAAATTTTGTTCACCCAGCCTGTCCGGTACACATCCCATTTCCCTTGTGAGGAACTCCGTTCCTATGCAGTCTGAAAAGCTGTCCCTCCACGTACCCTTGAGAAACTCCGAGTGTAGTACTGCGTGACTGAAGTCCTGTGTGGCGTGTTGAGAAAAGGCATCCAGGCCTTTCAGAGCCTGCTTTCGCAACTAGCTGGATGAGAACTGGCCTATCCCGAAGAACTGCGGGTCTCCCATTTCTCTCCTCCAGCTCGTCTGTTGCACGTGCACATCCCGTCTAGGGCCAGACGGTCCGTGCATTGCACCCCAGGCTGCCTTAACTCCCTGTTGAATACGCAGCCCAGAGCTCGGGGCAGCATGGAGATGCCTCTGCCAAAGAGCTATTTCCCTATCCCCCAAACCCTTGGGTCTCCGCGTTGCACTCCATGGCAGCACTCCAAATCCAGAAAACGGCAATGCTCGTAACGTACCTTTCATCAAACCGGAAAGGAATGTAACAGTTTCCCATAAACGGGACACATTTGCCAGGCCATCCGTAGGGTTTGCCCAAAGAGGTGGCTTCACGCACCCTGCCCCGCGCCGGGGCACGTGTCCGTGACCGGTGCGTGTGGCTTGCTTATGTCGAAGAAAGCACCAGGTGCATGACACTTTCACTGCGGGCCACTGCCGGCATTTCTATCAGCGGGCACCACGTTTCTAGCCTGTAGCCTGAAACAGACGTCTGCAGTCCTTCTGCAGCAGCAGGAGACACGCCGCCTGCCATCTGTTGAGAGGCATGAGACACTTTTCGGGTACTGGACTTGAGCCCACTTTGTTACATTCGCGCAGCTTCCGAACGCCCCAGAGGTAGAGTGTCTGAGATGGCAAGTCCGCAAGTAACCGCTGCACGTGTCCCGCGTGAGCCATAGATTCTGGTCACCAAAGGAGCACTCTCACGAAATCTTGGATGCCAGAGCTGACACCAAAGTGACCCTGTTCCCGAGGAAATGCTATATGCTATGAGGGTGGACACCGCTCAGTCTGCCCTGTGCCTGAGGTCCCTGCTTCTGTGTAGCTTCAAGTCCAAGGCAGGCGCCTCTGCGAACGTCTGGTGGAAGAGCCTCTGAAGTGACGCAGCTTCTGCCTCTGCCACTAGGCTCAGGGTCGAAGATGTGAACGAAATTAGCGTCCCCGGTGGGAAGACCTGCTACAGATTGGAATTCCCATACATTGCAGAGCTGGGCAACCAGCACGTGGGCCAGCAGCAAAGTGCATTGAAACGATTGGCATCGTATGGGCTTCAGAAGGAGCCCTTAGCGCCCCTCGTTGGAGCCAGCGAGCGTCCCGGGCACCACAGTCCTCCCATAGATAACAGTATGTTCTAGAACCTTGTCGTATGTTTCTCCTGCAGGCAAAGCAGCATGGTAGCCCCATGCTTCCATCCGGCCCACCTCATCACGGGCATTTGTGAGCTGGGGAGCGACTCGTTTCCCACGCCTCGGCGAAGGCTTACTTTGCAATGGACCTGAGGCCACAGTGCCAACAAGTGTGTGCGATGTTCCGTCCTGTGATCGGAAGCGATTTGGGTGAACACTGGACACCTCAAGCCTCCCTCTACGAGGACTTCCCGCACTCAAGGAACAAACACGAAGCCAGGATTTCTTGGTCGCACACCGCAGTGAACAAAGCCCGGGATTCCATGTAACAACGGCAGCCTGCAACTTGATTTGGGAAGGCTTTGTCCTCCCGTCCACCTGGGCACGCTTTGCCACACTCCACGTCCGAGAGGCATGGACAAAAGATACGACTGACGCTCACAGCCCTCTTCACCGCAGTCCTCCCTGCACTCGGAATGACCCGGAGTTTTCAAAGAGCCGTCGTGGGTGAAACGCTTTCAGGCCCATCTGTCTCCACAGGGCTTGGGATTGGAACTCTGCAAGGCTACCCTGGGATGTGCGTCAAACTGACTTCCGCAGCTTATTCCACTTACGTGGCTCAATGTCAACAGAGCCTTGTAAGGGAGCTGAGGCAGCACACTGCCCCAGAACGTGTGGGACCAGAGACACTATGCGCTCGCCAGACCTGGGTCCCTTTCCCGGTCCACTGGAGGACAACTGCATACGAAATTTTGTTCACCCAGCCTGTCCGGTACACATCCCATTTCCCTTGTGAGGAACTCCGTTCCTATGCAGTCTGAAAAGCTGTCCCTCCACGTACCCTTGAGAAACTCCGAGTGTAGTACTGCGTGACTGAAGTCCTGTGTGGCGTGTTGAGAAAAGGCATCCAGGCCTTTCAGAGCCTGCTTTCGCAACTAGCTGGATGAGAACTGGCCTATCCCGAAGAACTGCGGGTCTCCCATTTCTCTCCTCCAGCTCGTCTGTTGCACGTGCACATCCCGTCTAGGGCCAGACGGTCCGTGCATTGCACCCCAGGCTGCCTTAACTCCCTGTTGAATACGCAGCCCAGAGCTCGGGGCAGCATGGAGATGCCTCTGCCAAAGAGCTATTTCCCTATCCCCCAAACCCTTGGGTCTCCGCGTTGCACTCCATGGCAGCACTCCAAATCCAGAAAACGGCAATGCTCGTAACGTACCTTTCATCAAACCGGAAAGGAATGTAACAGTTTCCCATAAACGGGACACATTTGCCAGGCCATCCGTAGGGTTTGCCCAAAGAGGTGGCTTCACGCACCCTGCCCCGCGCCGGGGCACGTGTCCGTGACCGGTGCGTGTGGCTTGCTTATGTCGAAGAAAGCACCAGGTGCATGACACTTTCACTGCGGGCCACTGCCGGCATTTCTATCAGCGGGCACCACGTTTCTAGCCTGTAGCCTGAAACAGACGTCTGCAGTCCTTCTGCAGCAGCAGGAGACACGCCGCCTGCCATCTGTTGAGAGGCATGAGACACTTTTCGGGTACTGGACTTGAGCCCACTTTGTTACATTCGCGCAGCTTCCGAACGCCCCAGAGGTAGAGTGTCTGAGATGGCAAGTCCGCAAGTAACCGCTGCACGTGTCCCGCGTGAGCCATAGATTCTGGTCACCAAAGGAGCACTCTCACGAAATCTTGGATGCCAGAGCTGACACCAAAGTGACCCTGTTCCCGAGGAAATGCTATATGCTATGAGGGTGGACACCGCTCAGTCTGCCCTGTGCCTGAGGTCCCTGCTTCTGTGTAGCTTCAAGTCCAAGGCAGGCGCCTCTGCGAACGTCTGGTGGAAGAGCCTCTGAAGTGACGCAGCTTCTGCCTCTGCCACTAGGCTCAGGGTCGAAGATGTGAACGAAATTAGCGTCCCCGGTGGGAAGACCTGCTACAGATTGGAATTCCCATACATTGCAGAGCTGGGCAACCAGCACGTGGGCCAGCAGCAAAGTGCATTGAAACGATTGGCATCGTATGGGCTTCAGAAGGAGCCCTTAGCGCCCCTCGTTGGAGCCAGCGAGCGTCCCGGGCACCACAGTCCTCCCATAGATAACAGTATGTTCTAGAACCTTGTCGTATGTTTCTCCTGCAGGCAAAGCAGCATGGTAGCCCCATGCTTCCATCCGGCCCACCTCATCACGGGCATTTGTGAGCTGGGGAGCGACTCGTTTCCCACGCCTCGGCGAAGGCTTACTTTGCAATGGACCTGAGGCCACAGTGCCAACAAGTGTGTGCGATGTTCCGTCCTGTGATCGGAAGCGATTTGGGTGAACACTGGACACCTCAAGCCTCCCTCTACGAGGACTTCCCGCACTCAAGGAACAAACACGAAGCCAGGATTTCTTGGTCGCACACCGCAGTGAACAAAGCCCGGGATTCCATGTAACAACGGCAGCCTGCAACTTGATTTGGGAAGGCTTTGTCCTCCCGTCCACCTGGGCACGCTTTGCCACACTCCACGTCCGAGAGGCATGGACAAAAGATACGACTGACGCTCACAGCCCTCTTCACCGCAGTCCTCCCTGCACTCGGAATGACCCGGAGTTTTCAAAGAGCCGTCGTGGGTGAAACGCTTTCAGGCCCATCTGTCTCCACAGGGCTTGGGATTGGAACTCTGCAAGGCTACCCTGGGATGTGCGTCAAACTGACTTCCGCAGCTTATTCCACTTACGTGGCTCAATGTCAACAGAGCCTTGTAAGGGAGCTGAGGCAGCACACTGCCCCAGAACGTGTGGGACCAGAGACACTATGCGCTCGCCAGACCTGGGTCCCTTTCCCGGTCCACTGGAGGACAACTGCATACGAAATTTTGTTCACCCAGCCTGTCCGGTACACATCCCATTTCCCTTGTGAGGAACTCCGTTCCTATGCAGTCTGAAAAGCTGTCCCTCCACGTACCCTTGAGAAACTCCGAGTGTAGTACTGCGTGACTGAAGTCCTGTGTGGCGTGTTGAGAAAAGGCATCCAGGCCTTTCAGAGCCTGCTTTCGCAACTAGCTGGATGAGAACTGGCCTATCCCGAAGAACTGCGGGTCTCCCATTTCTCTCCTCCAGCTCGTCTGTTGCACGTGCACATCCCGTCTAGGGCCAGACGGTCCGTGCATTGCACCCCAGGCTGCCTTAACTCCCTGTTGAATACGCAGCCCAGAGCTCGGGGCAGCATGGAGATGCCTCTGCCAAAGAGCTATTTCCCTATCCCCCAAACCCTTGGGTCTCCGCGTTGCACTCCATGGCAGCACTCCAAATCCAGAAAACGGCAATGCTCGTAACGTACCTTTCATCAAACCGGAAAGGAATGTAACAGTTTCCCATAAACGGGACACATTTGCCAGGCCATCCGTAGGGTTTGCCCAAAGAGGTGGCTTCACGCACCCTGCCCCGCGCCGGGGCACGTGTCCGTGACCGGTGCGTGTGGCTTGCTTATGTCGAAGAAAGCACCAGGTGCATGACACTTTCACTGCGGGCCACTGCCGGCATTTCTATCAGCGGGCACCACGTTTCTAGCCTGTAGCCTGAAACAGACGTCTGCAGTCCTTCTGCAGCAGCAGGAGACACGCCGCCTGCCATCTGTTGAGAGGCATGAGACACTTTTCGGGTACTGGACTTGAGCCCACTTTGTTACATTCACGCAGCTTCCGAACGCCCCAGAGGTAGAGTGTCTGAGATGGCAAGTCCGCAAGTAACCGCTGCACGTGTCCCGCGTGAGCCATAGATTCTGGTCACCAAAGGAGCACTCTCACGAAATCTTGGATGCCAGAGCTGACACCAAAGTGACCCTGTTCCCGAGGAAATGCTATATGCTATGAGGGTGGACACCGCTCAGTCTGCCCTGTGCCTGAGGTCCCTGCTTCTGTGTAGCTTCAAGTCCAAGGCAGGCGCCTCTGCGAACGTCTGGTGGAAGAGCCTCTGAAGTGACGCAGCTTCTGCCTCTGCCACTAGGCTCAGGGTCGAAGATGTGAACGAAATTAGCGTCCCCGGTGGGAAGACCTGCTACAGATTGGAATTCCCATACATTGCAGAGCTGGGCAACCAGCACGTGGGCCAGCAGCAAAGTGCATTGAAACGATTGGCATCGTATGGGCTTCAGAAGGAGCCCTTAGCGCCCCTCGTTGGAGCCAGCGAGCGTCCCGGGCACCACAGTCCTCCCATAGATAACAGTATGTTCTAGAACCTTGTCGTATGTTTCTCCTGCAGGCAAAGCAGCATGGTAGCCCCATGCTTCCATCCGGCCCACCTCATCACGGGCATTTGTGAGCTGGGGAGCGACTCGTTTCCCACGCCTCGGCGAAGGCTTACTTTGCAATGGACCTGAGGCCACAGTGCCAACAAGTGTGTGCGATGTTCCGTCCTGTGATCGGAAGCGATTTGGGTGAACACTGGACACCTCAAGCCTCCCTCTACGAGGACTTCCCGCACTCAAGGAACAAACACGAAGCCAGGATTTCTTGGTCGCACACCGCAGTGAACAAAGCCCGGGATTCCATGTAACAACGGCAGCCTGCAACTTGATTTGGGAAGGCTTTGTCCTCCCGTCCACCTGGGCACGCTTTGCCACACTCCACGTCCGAGAGGCATGGACAAAAGATACGACTGACGCTCACAGCCCTCTTCACCGCAGTCCTCCCTGCACTCGGAATGACCCGGAGTTTTCAAAGAGCCGTCGTGGGTGAAACGCTTTCAGGCCCATCTGTCTCCACAGGGCTTGGGATTGGAACTCTGCAAGGCTACCCTGGGATGTGCGTCAAACTGACTTCCGCAGCTTATTCCACTTACGTGGCTCAATGTCAACAGAGCCTTGTAAGGGAGCTGAGGCAGCACACTGCCCCAGAACGTGTGGGACCAGAGACACTATGCGCTCGCCAGACCTGGGTCCCTTTCCCGGTCCACTGGAGGACAACTGCATACGAAATTTTGTTCACCCAGCCTGTCCGGTACACATCCCATTTCCCTTGTGAGGAACTCCGTTCCTATGCAGTCTGAAAAGCTGTCCCTCCACGTACCCTTGAGAAACTCCGAGTGTAGTACTGCGTGACTGAAGTCCTGTGTGGCGTGTTGAGAAAAGGCATCCAGGCCTTTCAGAGCCTGCTTTCGCAACTAGCTGGATGAGAACTGGCCTATCCCGAAGAACTGCGGGTCTCCCATTTCTCTCCTCCAGCTCGTCTGTTGCACGTGCACATCCCGTCTAGGGCCAGACGGTCCGTGCATTGCACCCCAGGCTGCCTTAACTCCCTGTTGAATACGCAGCCCAGAGCTCGGGGCAGCATGGAGATGCCTCTGCCAAAGAGCTATTTCCCTATCCCCCAAACCCTTGGGTCTCTGCGTTGCACTCCATGGCAGCACTCCAAATCCAGAAAACGGCAATGCTCGTAACGTACCTTTCATCAAACCGGAAAGGAATGTAACAGTTTCCCATAAACGGGACACATTTGCCAGGCCATCCGTAGGGTTTGCCCAAAGAGGTGGCTTCACGCACCCTGCCCCGCGCCGGGGCACGTGTCCGTGACCGGTGCGTGTGGCTTGCTTATGTCGAAGAAAGCACCAGGTGCATGACACTTTCACTGCGGGCCACTGCCGGCATTTCTATCAGCGGGCACCACGTTTCTAGCCTGTAGCCTGAAACAGACGTCTGCAGTCCTTCTGCAGCAGCAGGAGACACGCCGCCTGCCATCTGTTGAGAGGCATGAGACACTTTTCGGGTACTGGACTTGAGCCCACTTTGTTACATTCGCGCAGCTTCCGAACGCCCCAGAGGTAGAGTGTCTGAGATGGCAAGTCCGCAAGTAACCGCTGCACGTGTCCCGCGTGAGCCATAGATTCTGGTCACCAAAGGAGCACTCTCACGAAATCTTGGATGCCAGAGCTGACACCAAAGTGACCCTGTTCCCGAGGAAATGCTATATGCTATGAGGGTGGACACCGCTCAGTCTGCCCTGTGCCTGAGGTCCCTGCTTCTGTGTAGCTTCAAGTCCAAGGCAGGCGCCTCTGCGAACGTCTGGTGGAAGAGCCTCTGAAGTGACGCAGCTTCTGCCTCTGCCACTAGGCTCAGGGTCGAAGATGTGAACGAAATTAGCGTCCCCGGTGGGAAGACCTGCTACAGATTGGAATTCCCATACATTGCAGAGCTGGGCAACCAGCACGTGGGCCAGCAGCAAAGTGCATTGAAACGATTGGCATCGTATGGGCTTCAGAAGGAGCCCTTAGCGCCCCTCGTTGGAGCCAGCGAGCGTCCCGGGCACCACAGTCCTCCCATAGATAACAGTATGTTCTAGAACCTTGTCGTATGTTTCTCCTGCAGGCAAAGCAGCATGGTAGCCCCATGCTTCCATCCGGCCCACCTCATCACGGGCATTTGTGAGCTGGGGAGCGACTCGTTTCCCACGCCTCGGCGAAGGCTTACTTTGCAATGGACCTGAGGCCACAGTGCCAACAAGTGTGTGCGATGTTCCGTCCTGTGATCGGAAGCGATTTGGGTGAACACTGGACACCTCAAGCCTCCCTCTACGAGGACTTCCCGCACTCAAGGAACAAACACGAAGCCAGGATTTCTTGGTCGCACACCGCAGTGAACAAAGCCCGGGATTCCATGTAACAACGGCAGCCTGCAACTTGATTTGGGAAGGCTTTGTCCTCCCGTCCACCTGGGCACGCTTTGCCACACTCCACGTCCGAGAGGCATGGACAAAAGATACGACTGACGCTCACAGCCCTCTTCACCGCAGTCCTCCCTGCACTCGGAATGACCCGGAGTTTTCAAAGAGCCGTCGTGGGTGAAACGCTTTCAGGCCCATCTGTCTCCACAGGGCTTGGGATTGGAACTCTGCAAGGCTACCCTGGGATGTGCGTCAAACTGACTTCCGCAGCTTATTCCACTTACGTGGCTCAATGTCAACAGAGCCTTGTAAGGGAGCTGAGGCAGCACACTGCCCCAGAACGTGTGGGACCAGAGACACTATGCGCTCGCCAGACCTGGGTCCCTTTCCCGGTCCACTGGAGGACAACTGCATACGAAATTTTGTTCACCCAGCCTGTCCGGTACACATCCCATTTCCCTTGTGAGGAACTCCGTTCCTATGCAGTCTGAAAAGCTGTCCCTCCACGTACCCTTGAGAAACTCCGAGTGTAGTACTGCGTGACTGAAGTCCTGTGTGGCGTGTTGAGAAAAGGCATCCAGGCCTTTCAGAGCCTGCTTTCGCAACTAGCTGGATGAGAACTGGCCTATCCCGAAGAACTGCGGGTCTCCCATTTCTCTCCTCCAGCTCGTCTGTTGCACGTGCACATCCCGTCTAGGGCCAGACGGTCCGTGCATTGCACCCCAGGCTGCCTTAACTCCCTGTTGAATACGCAGCCCAGAGCTCGGGGCAGCATGGAGATGCCTCTGCCAAAGAGCTATTTCCCTATCCCCCAAACCCTTGGGTCTCCGCGTTGCACTCCATGGCAGCACTCCAAATCCAGAAAACGGCAATGCTCGTAACGTACCTTTCATCAAACCGGAAAGGAATGTAACAGTTTCCCATAAACGGGACACATTTGCCAGGCCATCCGTAGGGTTTGCCCAAAGAGGTGGCTTCACGCACCCTGCCCCGCGCCGGGGCACGTGTCCGTGACCGGTGCGTGTGGCTTGCTTATGTCGAAGAAAGCACCAGGTGCATGACACTTTCACTGCGGGCCACTGCCGGCATTTCTATCAGCGGGCACCACGTTTCTAGCCTGTAGCCTGAAACAGACGTCTGCAGTCCTTCTGCAGCAGCAGGAGACACGCCGCCTGCCATCTGTTGAGAGGCATGAGACACTTTTCGGGTACTGGACTTGAGCCCACTTTGTTACATTCGCGCAGCTTCCGAACGCCCCAGAGGTAGAGTGTCTGAGATGGCAAGTCCGCAAGTAACCGCTGCACGTGTCCCGCGTGAGCCATAGATTCTGGTCACCAAAGGAGCACTCTCACGAAATCTTGGATGCCAGAGCTGACACCAAAGTGACCCTGTTCCCGAGGAAATGCTATATGCTATGAGGGTGGACACCGCTCAGTCTGCCCTGTGCCTGAGGTCCCTGCTTCTGTGTAGCTTCAAGTCCAAGGCAGGCGCCTCTGCGAACGTCTGGTGGAAGAGCCTCTGAAGTGACGCAGCTTCTGCCTCTGCCACTAGGCTCAGGGTCGAAGATGTGAACGAAATTAGCGTCCCCGGTGGGAAGACCTGCTACAGATTGGAATTCCCATACATTGCAGAGCTGGGCAACCAGCACGTGGGCCAGCAGCAAAGTGCATTGAAACGATTGGCATCGTATGGGCTTCAGAAGGAGCCCTTAGCGCCCCTCGTTGGAGCCAGCGAGCGTCCCGGGCACCACAGTCCTCCCATAGATAACAGTATGTTCTAGAACCTTGTCGTATGTTTCTCCTGCAGGCAAAGCAGCATGGTAGCCCCATGCTTCCATCCGGCCCACCTCATCACGGGCATTTGTGAGCTGGGGAGCGACTCGTTTCCCACGCCTCGGCGAAGGCTTACTTTGCAATGGACCTGAGGCCACAGTGCCAACAAGTGTGTGCGATGTTCCGTCCTGTGATCGGAAGCGATTTGGGTGAACACTGGACACCTCAAGCCTCCCTCTACGAGGACTTCCCGCACTCAAGGAACAAACACGAAGCCAGGATTTCTTGGTCGCACACCGCAGTGAACAAAGCCCGGGATTCCATGTAACAACGGCAGCCTGCAACTTGATTTGGGAAGGCTTTGTCCTCCCGTCCACCTGGGCACGCTTTGCCACACTCCACGTCCGAGAGGCATGGACAAAAGATACGACTGACGCTCACAGCTCTCTTCACCGCAGTCCTCCCTGCACTCGGAATGACCCGGAGTTTTCAAAGAGCCGTCGTGGGTGAAACGCTTTCAGGCCCATCTGTCTCCACAGGGCTTGGGATTGGAACTCTGCAAGGCTACCCTGGGATGTGCGTCAAACTGACTTCCGCAGCTTATTCCACTTACGTGGCTCAATGTCAACAGAGCCTTGTAAGGGAGCTGAGGCAGCACACTGCCCCAGAACGTGTGGGACCAGAGACACTATGCGCTCGCCAGACCTGGGTCCCTTTCCCGGTCCACTGGAGGACAACTGCATACGAAATTTTGTTCACCCAGCCTGTCCGGTACACATCCCATTTCCCTTGTGAGGAACTCCGTTCCTATGCAGTCTGAAAAGCTGTCCCTCCACGTACCCTTGAGAAACTCCGAGTGTAGTACTGCATGACTGAAGTCCTGTGTGGCGTGTTGAGAAAAGGCATCCAGGCCTTTCAGAGCCTGCTTTCGCAACTAGCTGGATGAGAACTGGCCTATCCCGAAGAACTGCGGGTCTCCCATTTCTCTCCTCCAGCTCGTCTGTTGCACGTGCACATCCCGTCTAGGGCCAGACGGTCCGTGCATTGCACCCCAGGCTGCCTTAACTCCCTGTTGAATACGCAGCCCAGAGCTCGGGGCAGCATGGAGATGCCTCTGCCAAAGAGCTATTTCCCTATCCCCCAAACCCTTGGGTCTCCGCGTTGCACTCCATGGCAGCACTCCAAATCCAGAAAACGGCAATGCTCGTAACGTACCTTTCATCAAACCGGAAAGGAATGTAACAGTTTCCCATAAACGGGACACATTTGCCAGGCCATCCGTAGGGTTTGCCCAAAGAGGTGGCTTCACGCACCCTGCCCCGCGCCGGGGCACGTGTCCGTGACCGGTGCGTGTGGCTTGCTTATGTCGAAGAAAGCACCAGGTGCATGACACTTTCACTGCGGGCCACTGCCGGCATTTCTATCAGCGGGCACCACGTTTCTAGCCTGTAGCCTGAAACAGACGTCTGCAGTCCTTCTGCAGCAGCAGGAGACACGCCGCCTGCCATCTGTTGAGAGGCATGAGACACTTTTCGGGTACTGGACTTGAGCCCACTTTGTTACATTCGCGCAGCTTCCGAACGCCCCAGAGGTAGAGTGTCTGAGATGGCAAGTCCGCAAGTAACCGCTGCACGTGTCCCGCGTGAGCCATAGATTCTGGTCACCAAAGGAGCACTCTCACGAAATCTTGGATGCCAGAGCTGACACCAAAGTGACCCTGTTCCCGAGGAAATGCTATATGCTATGAGGGTGGACACCGCTCAGTCTGCCCTGTGCCTGAGGTCCCTGCTTCTGTGTAGCTTCAAGTCCAAGGCAGGCGCCTCTGCGAACGTCTGGTGGAAGAGCCTCTGAAGTGACGCAGCTTCTGCCTCTGCCACTAGGCTCAGGGTCGAAGATGTGAACGAAATTAGCGTCCCCGGTGGGAAGACCTGCTACAGATTGGAATTCCCATACATTGCAGAGCTGGGCAACCAGCACGTGGGCCAGCAGCAAAGTGCATTGAAACGATTGGCATCGTATGGGCTTCAGAAGGAGCCCTTAGCGCCCCTCGTTGGAGCCAGCGAGCGTCCCGGGCACCACAGTCCTCCCATAGATAACAGTATGTTCTAGAACCTTGTCGTATGTTTCTCCTGCAGGCAAAGCAGCATGGTAGCCCCATGCTTCCATCCGGCCCACCTCATCACGGGCATTTGTGAGCTGGGGAGCGACTCGTTTCCCACGCCTCGGCGAAGGCTTACTTTGCAATGGACCTGAGGCCACAGTGCCAACAAGTGTGTGCGATGTTCCGTCCTGTGATCGGAAGCGATTTGGGTGAACACTGGACACCTCAAGCCTCCCTCTACGAGGACTTCCCGCACTCAAGGAACAAACACGAAGCCAGGATTTCTTGGTCGCACACCGCAGTGAACAAAGCCCGGGATTCCATGTAACAACGGCAGCCTGCAACTTGATTTGGGAAGGCTTTGTCCTCCCGTCCACCTGGGCACGCTTTGCCACACTCCACGTCCGAGAGGCATGGACAAAAGATACGACTGACGCTCACAGCTCTCTTCACCGCAGTCCTCCCTGCACTCGGAATGACCCGGAGTTTTCAAAGAGCCGTCGTGGGTGAAACGCTTTCAGGCCCATCTGTCTCCACAGGGCTTGGGATTGGAACTCTGCAAGGCTACCCTGGGATGTGCGTCAAACTGACTTCCGCAGCTTATTCCACTTACGTGGCTCAATGTCAACAGAGCCTTGTAAGGGAGCTGAGGCAGCACACTGCCCCAGAACGTGTGGGACCAGAGACACTATGCGCTCGCCAGACCTGGGTCCCTTTCCCGGTCCACTGGAGGACAACTGCATACGAAATTTTGTTCACCCAGCCTGTCCGGTACACATCCCATTTCCCTTGTGAGGAACTCCGTTCCTATGCAGTCTGAAAAGCTGTCCCTCCACGTACCCTTGAGAAACTCCGAGTGTAGTACTGCGTGACTGAAGTCCTGTGTGGCGTGTTGAGAAAAGGCATCCAGGCCTTTCAGAGCCTGCTTTCGCAACTAGCTGGATGAGAACTGGCCTATCCCGAAGAACTGCGGGTCTCCCATTTCTCTCCTCCAGCTCGTCTGTTGCACGTGCACATCCCGTCTAGGGCCAGACGGTCCGTGCATTGCACCCCAGGCTGCCTTAACTCCCTGTTGAATACGCAGCCCAGAGCTCGGGGCAGCATGGAGATGCCTCTGCCAAAGAGCTATTTCCCTATCCCCCAAACCCTTGGGTCTCTGCGTTGCACTCCATGGCAGCACTCCAAATCCAGAAAACGGCAATGCTCGTAACGTACCTTTCATCAAACCGGAAAGGAATGTAACAGTTTCCCATAAACGGGACACATTTGCCAGGCCATCCGTAGGGTTTGCCCAAAGAGGTGGCTTCACGCACCCTGCCCCGCGCCGGGGCACGTGTCCGTGACCGGTGCGTGTGGCTTGCTTATGTCGAAGAAAGCACCAGGTGCATGACACTTTCACTGCGGGCCACTGCCGGCATTTCTATCAGCGGGCACCACGTTTCTAGCCTGTAGCCTGAAACAGACGTCTGCAGTCCTTCTGCAGCAGCAGGAGACACGCCGCCTGCCATCTGTTGAGAGGCATGAGACACTTTTCGGGTACTGGACTTGAGCCCACTTTGTTACATTCGCGCAGCTTCCGAACGCCCCAGAGGTAGAGTGTCTGAGATGGCAAGTCCGCAAGTAACCGCTGCACGTGTCCCGCGTGAGCCATAGATTCTGGTCACCAAAGGAGCACTCTCACGAAATCTTGGATGCCAGAGCTGACACCAAAGTGACCCTGTTCCCGAGGAAATGCTATATGCTATGAGGGTGGACACCGCTCAGTCTGCCCTGTGCCTGAGGTCCCTGCTTCTGTGTAGCTTCAAGTCCAAGGCAGGCGCCTCTGCGAACGTCTGGTGGAAGAGCCTCTGAAGTGACGCAGCTTCTGCCTCTGCCACTAGGCTCAGGGTCGAAGATGTGAACGAAATTAGCGTCCCCGGTGGGAAGACCTGCTACAGATTGGAATTCCCATACATTGCAGAGCTGGGCAACCAGCACGTGGGCCAGCAGCAAAGTGCATTGAAACGATTGGCATCGTATGGGCTTCAGAAGGAGCCCTTAGCGCCCCTCGTTGGAGCCAGCGAGCGTCCCGGGCACCACAGTCCTCCCATAGATAACAGTATGTTCTAGAACCTTGTCGTATGTTTCTCCTGCAGGCAAAGCAGCATGGTAGCCCCATGCTTCCATCCGGCCCACCTCATCACGGGCATTTGTGAGCTGGGGAGCGACTCGTTTCCCACGCCTCGGCGAAGGCTTACTTTGCAATGGACCTGAGGCCACAGTGCCAACAAGTGTGTGCGATGTTCCGTCCTGTGATCGGAAGCAATTTGGGTGAACACTGGACACCTCAAGCCTCCCTCTACGAGGACTTCCCGCACTCAAGGAACAAACACGAAGCCAGGATTTCTTGGTCGCACACCGCAGTGAACAAAGCCCGGGATTCCATGTAACAACGGCAGCCTGCAACTTGATTTGGGAAGGCTTTGTCCTCCCGTCCACCTGGGCACGCTTTGCCACACTCCACGTCCGAGAGGCATGGACAAAAGATACGACTGACGCTCACAGCTCTCTTCACCGCAGTCCTCCCTGCACTCGGAATGACCCGGAGTTTTCAAAGAGCCGTCGTGGGTGAAACGCTTTCAGGCCCATCTGTCTCCACAGGGCTTGGGATTGGAACTCTGCAAGGCTACCCTGGGATGTGCGTCAAACTGACTTCCGCAGCTTATTCCACTTACGTGGCTCAATGTCAACAGAGCCTTGTAAGGGAGCTGAGGCAGCACACTGCCCCAGAACGTGTGGGACCAGAGACACTATGCGCTCGCCAGACCTGGGTCCCTTTCCCGGTCCACTGGAGGACAACTGCATACGAAATTTTGTTCACCCAGCCTGTCCGGTACACATCCCATTTCCCTTGTGAGGAACTCCGTTCCTATGCAGTCTGAAAAGCTGTCCCTCCACGTACCCTTGAGAAACTCCGAGTGTAGTACTGCGTGACTGAAGTCCTGTGTGGCGTGTTGAGAAAAGGCATCCAGGCCTTTCAGAGCCTGCTTTCGCAACTAGCTGGATGAGAACTGGCCTATCCCGAAGAACTGCGGGTCTCCCATTTCTCTCCTCCAGCTCGTCTGTTGCACGTGCACATCCCGTCTAGGGCCAGACGGTCCGTGCATTGCACCCCAGGCTGCCTTAACTCCCTGTTGAATACGCAGCCCAGAGCTCGGGGCAGCATGGAGATGCCTCTGCCAAAGAGCTATTTCCCTATCCCCCAAACCCTTGGGTCTCTGCGTTGCACTCCATGGCAGAACTCCAAATCCAGAAAACGGCAATGCTCGTAACGTACCTTTCATCAAACCGGAAAGGAATGTAACAGTTTCCCATAAACGGGACACATTTGCCAGGCCATCCGTAGGGTTTGCCCAAAGAGGTGGCTTCACGCACCCTGCCCCGCGCCGGGGCACGTGTCCGTGACCGGTGCGTGTGGCTTGCTTATGTCGAAGAAAGCACCAGGTGCATGACACTTTCACTGCGGGCCACTGCCGGCATTTCTATCAGCGGGCACCACGTTTCTAGCCTGTAGCCTGAAACAGACGTCTGCAGTCCTTCTGCAGCAGCAGGAGACACGCCGCCTGCCATCTGTTGAGAGGCATGAGACACTTTTCGGGTACTGGACTTGAGCCCACTTTGTTACATTCGCGCAGCTTCCGAACGCCCCAGAGGTAGAGTGTCTGAGATGGCAAGTCCGCAAGTAACCGCTGCACGTGTCCCGCGTGAGCCATAGATTCTGGTCACCAAAGGAGCACTCTCACGAAATCTTGGATGCCAGAGCTGACACCAAAGTGACCCTGTTCCCGAGGAAATGCTATATGCTATGAGGGTGGACACCGCTCAGTCTGCCCTGTGCCTGAGGTCCCTGCTTCTGTGTAGCTTCAAGTCCAAGGCAGGCGCCTCTGCGAACGTCTGGTGGAAGAGCCTCTGAAGTGACGCAGCTTCTGCCTCTGCCACTAGGCTCAGGGTCGAAGATGTGAACGAAATTAGCGTCCCCGGTGGGAAGACCTGCTACAGATTGGAATTCCCATACATTGCAGAGCTGGGCAACCAGCACGTGGGCCAGCAGCAAAGTGCATTGAAACGATTGGCATCGTATGGGCTTCAGAAGGAGCCCTTAGCGCCCCTCGTTGGAGCCAGCGAGCGTCCCGGGCACCACAGTCCTCCCATAGATAACAGTATGTTCTAGAACCTTGTCGTATGTTTCTCCTGCAGGCAAAGCAGCATGGTAGCCCCATGCTTCCATCCGGCCCACCTCATCACGGGCATTTGTGAGCTGGGGAGCGACTCGTTTCCCACGCCTCGGCGAAGGCTTACTTTGCAATGGACCTGAGGCCACAGTGCCAACAAGTGTGTGCGATGTTCCGTCCTGTGATCGGAAGCGATTTGGGTGAACACTGGACACCTCAAGCCTCCCTCTACGAGGACTTCCCGCACTCAAGGAACAAACACGAAGCCAGGATTTCTTGGTCGCACACCGCAGTGAACAAAGCCCGGGATTCCATGTAACAAAGGCAGCCTGCAACTTGATTTGGGAAGGCTTTGTCCTCCCGTCCACCTGGGCATGCTTTGCCACACTCCACGTCCGAGAGGCATGGACAAAAGATACGACTGACGCTCACAGCTCTCTTCACCGCAGTCCTCCCTGCACTCGGAATGACCCGGAGTTTTCAAAGAGCCGTCGTGGGTGAAACGCTTTCAGGCCCATCTGTCTCCACAGGGCTTGGGATTGGAACTCTGCAAGGCTACCCTGGGATGTGCGTCAAACTGACTTCCGCAGCTTATTCCACTTACGTGGCTCAATGTCAACAGAGCCTTGTAAGGGAGCTGAGGCAGCACACTGCCCCAGAACGTGTGGGACCAGAGACACTATGCGCTCGCCAGACCTGGGTCCCTTTCCCGGTCCACTGGAGGACAACTGCATACGAAATTTTGTTCACCCAGCCTGTCCGGTACACATCCCATTTCCCTTGTGAGGAACTCCGTTCCTATGCAGTCTGAAAAGCTGTCCCTCCACGTACCCTTGAGAAACTCCGAGTGTAGTACTGCGTGACTGAAGTCCTGTGTGGCGTGTTGAGAAAAGGCATCCAGGCCTTTCAGAGCCTGCTTTCGCAACTAGCTGGATGAGAACTGGCCTATCCCGAAGAACTGCGGGTCTCCCATTTCTCTCCTCCAGCTCGTCTGTTGCACGTGCACATCCCGTCTAGGGCCAGACGGTCCGTGCATTGCACCCCAGGCTGCCTTAACTCCCTGTTGAATACGCAGCCCAGAGCTCGGGGCAGCATGGAGATGCCTCTGCCAAAGAGCTATTTCCCTATCCCCCAAACCCTTGGGTCTCTGCGTTGCACTCCAAATCCAGAAAACGGCAATGCTCGTAACGTACCTTTCATCAAACCGGAAAGGAATGTAACAGTTTCCCATAAACGGGACACATTTGCCAGGCCATCCGTAGGGTTTGCCCAAAGAGGTGGCTTCACGCACCCTGCCCCGCGCCGGGGCACGTGTCCGTGACCGGTGCGTGTGGCTTGCTTATGTCGAAGAAAGCACCAGGTGCATGACACTTTCACTGCGGGCCACTGCCGGCATTTCTATCAGCGGGCACCACGTTTCTAGCCTGTAGCCTGAAACAGACGTCTGCAGTCCTTCTGCAGCAGCAGGAGACACGCCGCCTGCCATCTGTTGAGAGGCATGAGACACTTTTCGGGTACTGGACTTGAGCCCACTTTGTTACATTCGCGCAGCTTCCGAACGCCCCAGAGGTAGAGTGTCTGAGATGGCAAGTCCGCAAGTAACCGCTGCACGTGTCCCGCGTGAGCCATAGATTCTGGTCACCAAAGGAGCACTCTCACGAAATCTTGGATGCCAGAGCTGACACCAAAGTGACCCTGTTCCCGAGGAAATGCTATATGCTATGAGGGTGGACACCGCTCAGTCTGCCCTGTGCCTGAGGTCCCTGCTTCTGTGTAGCTTCAAGTCCAAGGCAGGCGCCTCTGCGAACGTCTGGTGGAAGAGCCTCTGAAGTGACGCAGCTTCTGCCTCTGCCACTAGGCTCAGGGTCGAAGATGTGAACGAAATTAGCGTCCCCGGTGGGAAGACCTGCTACAGAGTTGAATTCCCATACATTGCAGAGCTGGGCAACCAGCACGTGGGCCAGCAGCAAAGTGCATTGAAACGATTGGCATCGTATGGGCTTCAGAAGGAGCCCTTAGCGCCCCTCGTTGGAGCCAGCGAGCGTCCCGGGCACCACAGTCCTCCCATAGATAACAGTATGTTCTAGAACCTTGTCGTATGTTTCTCCTGCAGGCAAAGCAGCATGGTAGCCCCATGCTTCCATCCGGCCCACCTCATCACGGGCATTTGTGAGCTGGGGAGCGACTCGTTTCCCACGCCTCGGCGAAGGCTTACTTTGCAATGGACCTGAGGCCACAGTGCCAACAAGTGTGTGCGATGTTCCGTCCTGTGATCGGAAGCGATTTGGGTGAACACTGGACACCTCAAGCCTCCCTCTACGAGGACTTCCCGCACTCAAGGAACAAACACGAAGCCAGGATTTCTTGGTCGCACACCGCAGTGAACAAAGCCCGGGATTCCATGTAACAACGGCAGCCTGCAACTTGATTTGGGAAGGCTTTGTCCTCCCGTCCACCTGGGCACGCTTTGCCACACTCCACGTCCGAGAGGCATGGACAAAAGATACGACTGACGCTCACAGCTCTCTTCACCGCAGTCCTCCCTGCACTCGGAATGACCCGGAGTTTTCAAAGAGCCGTCGTGGGTGAAACGCTTTCAGGCCCATCTGTCTCCACAGGGCTTGGGATTGGAACTCTGCAAGGCTACCCTGGGATGTGCGTCAAACTGACTTCCGCAGCTTATTCCACTTACGTGGCTCAATGTCAACAGAGCCTTGTAAGGGAGCTGAGGCAGCACACTGCCCCAGAACGTGTGGGACCAGAGACACTATGCGCTCGCCAGACCTGGGTCCCTTTCCCGGTCCACTGGAGGACAACTGCATACGAAATTTTATTCACCCAGCCTGTCCGGTACACATCCCATTTCCCTTGTGAGGAACTCCGTTCCTATGCAGTCTGAAAAGCTGTCCCTCCACGTACCCTTGAGAAACTCCGAGTGTAGTACTGCGTGACTGAAGTCCTGTGTGGCGTGTTGAGAAAAGGCATCCAGGCCTTTCAGAGCCTGCTTTCGCAACTAGCTGGATGAGAACTGGCCTATCCCGAAGAACTGCGGGTCTCCCATTTCTCTCCTCCAGCTCGTCTGTTGCACGTGCACATCCCGTCTAGGGCCAGACGGTCCGTGCATTGCACCCCAGGCTGCCTTAACTCCCTGTTGAATACGCAGCCCAGAGCTCGGGGCAGCATGGAGATGCCTCTGCCAAAGAGCTATTTCCCTATCCCCCAAACCCTTGGGTCTCTGCGTTGCACTCCATGGCAGCACTCCAAATCCAGAAAACGGCAATGCTCGTAACGTACCTTTCATCAAACCGGAAAGGAATGTAACAGTTTCCCATAAACGGGACACATTTGCCAGGCCATCCGTAGGGTTTGCCCAAAGAGGTGGCTTCACGCACCCTGCCCCGCGCCGGGGCACGTGTCCGTGACCGGTGCGTGTGGCTTGCTTATGTCGAAGAAAGCACCAGGTGCATGACACTTTCACTGCGGGCCACTGCCGGCATTTCTATCAGCGGGCACCACGTTTCTAGCCTGTAGCCTGAAACAGACGTCTGCAGTCCTTCTGCAGCAGCAGGAGACACGCCGCCTGCCATCTGTTGAGAGGCATGAGACACTTTTCGGGTACTGGACTTGAGCCCACTTTGTTACATTCGCGCAGCTTCCGAACGCCCCAGAGGTAGAGTGTCTGAGATGGCAAGTCCGCAAGTAACCGCTGCACGTGTCCCGCGTGAGCCATAGATTCTGGTCACCAAAGGAGCACTCTCACGAAATCTTGGATGCCAGAGCTGACACCAAAGTGACCCTGTTCCCGAGGAAATGCTATATGCTATGAGGGTGGACACCGCTCAGTCTGCCCTGTGCCTGAGGTCCCTGCTTCTGTGTAGCTTCAAGTCCAAGGCAGGCGCCTCTGCGAACGTCTGGTGGAAGAGCCTCTGAAGTGACGCAGCTTCTGCCTCTGCCACTAGGCTCAGGGTCGAAGATGTGAACGAAATTAGCGTCCCCGGTGGGAAGACCTGCTACAGATTGGAATTCCCATACATTGCAGAGCTGGGCAACCAGCACGTGGGCCAGCAGCAAAGTGCATTGAAACGATTGGCATCGTATGGGCTTCAGAAGGAGCCCTTAGCGCCCCTCGTTGGAGCCAGCGAGCGTCCCGGGCACCACAGTCCTCCCATAGATAACAGTATGTTCTAGAACCTTGTCGTATGTTTCTCCTGCAGGCAAAGCAGCATGGTAGCCCCATGCTTCCATCCGGCCCACCTCATCACGGGCATTTGTGAGCTGGGGAGCGACTCGTTTCCCACGCCTCGGCGAAGGCTTACTTTGCAATGGACCTGAGGCCACAGTGCCAACAAGTGTGTGCGATGTTCCGTCCTGTGATCGGAAGCGATTTGGGTGAACACTGGACACCTCAAGCCTCCCTCTACGAGGACTTCCCGCACTCAAGGAACAAACACGAAGCCAGGATTTCTTGGTCGCACACCGCAGTGAACAAAGCCCGGGATTCCATGTAACAACGGCAGCCTGCAACTTGATTTGGGAAGGCTTTGTCCTCCCGTCCACCTGGGCACGCTTTGCCACACTCCACGTCCGAGAGGCATGGACAAAAGATACGACTGACGCTCACAGCCCTCTTCACCGCAGTCCTCCCTGCACTCGGAATGACCCGGAGTTTTCAAAGAGCCGTCGTGGGTGAAACGCTTTCAGGCCCATCTGTCTCCACAGGGCTTGGGATTGGAACTCTGCAAGGCTACCCTGGGATGTGCGTCAAACTGACTTCCGCAGCTTATTCCACTTACGTGGCTCAATGTCAACAGAGCCTTGTAAGGGAGCTGAGGCAGCACACTGCCCCAGAACGTGTGGGACCAGAGACACTATGCGCTCGCCAGACCTGGGTCCCTTTCCCGGTCCACTGGAGGACAACTGCATACGAAATTTTGTTCACCCAGCCTGTCCGGTACACATCCCATTTCCCTTGTGAGGAACTCCGTTCCTATGCAGTCTGAAAAGCTGTCCCTCCACGTACCCTTGAGAAACTCCGAGTGTAGTACTGCGTGACTGAAGTCCTGTGTGGCATGTTGAGAAAAGGCATCCAGGCCTTTCAGAGCCTGCTTTCGCAACTAGCTGGATGAGAACTGGCCTATCCCGAAGAACTGCGGGTCTCCCATTTCTCTCCTCCAGCTCGTCTGTTGCACGTGCACATCCCGTCTAGGGCCAGACGGTCCGTGCATTGCACCCCAGGCTGCCTTAACTCCCTGTTGAATACGCAGCCCAGAGCTCGGGGCAGCATGGAGATGCCTCTGCCAAAGAGCTATTTCCCTATCCCCCAAACCCTTGGGTCTCTGCGTTGCACTCCAAATCCAGAAAACGGCAATGCTCGTAACGTACCTTTCATCAAACCGGAAAGGAATGTAACAGTTTCCCATAAACGGGACACATTTGCCAGGCCATCCGTAGGGTTTGCCCAAAGAGGTGGCTTCACGCACCCTGCCCCGCGCCGGGGCACGTGTCCGTGACCGGTGCGTGTGGCTTGCTTATGTCGAAGAAAGCACCAGGTGCATGACACTTTCACTGCGGGCCACTGCCGGCATTTCTATCAGCGGGCACCACGTTTCTAGCCTGTAGCCTGAAACAGACGTCTGCAGTCCTTCTGCAGCAGCAGGAGACACGCCGCCTGCCATCTGTTGAGAGGCATGAGACACTTTTCGGGTACTGGACTTGAGCCCACTTTGTTACATTCGCGCAGCTTCCGAACGCCCCAGAGGTAGAGTGTCTGAGATGGCAAGTCCGCAAGTAACCGCTGCACGTGTCCCGCGTGAGCCATAGATTCTGGTCACCAAAGGAGCACTCTCACGAAATCTTGGATGCCAGAGCTGACACCAAAGTGACCCTGTTCCCGAGGAAATGCTATATGCTATGAGGGTGGACACCGCTCAGTCTGCCCTGTGCCTGAGGTCCCTGCTTCTGTGTAGCTTCAAGTCCAAGGCAGGCGCCTCTGCGAACGTCTGGTGGAAGAGCCTCTGAAGTGACGCAGCTTCTGCCTCTGCCACTAGGCTCAGGGTCGAAGATGTGAACGAAATTAGCGTCCCCGGTGGGAAGACCTGCTACAGATTGGAATTCCCATACATTGCAGAGCTGGGCAACCAGCACGTGGGCCAGCAGCAAAGTGCATTGAAACGATTGGCATCGTATGGGCTTCAGAAGGAGCCCTTAGCGCCCCTCGTTGGAGCCAGCGAGCGTCCCGGGCACCACAGTCCTCCCATAGATAACAGTATGTTCTAGAACCTTGTCGTATGTTTCTCCTGCAGGCAAAGCAGCATGGTAGCCCCATGCTTCCATCCGGCCCACCTCATCACGGGCATTTGTGAGCTGGGGAGCGACTCGTTTCCCACGCCTCGGCGAAGGCTTACTTTGCAATGGACCTGAGGCCACAGTGCCAACAAGTGTGTGCGATGTTCCGTCCTGTGATCGGAAGCGATTTGGGTGAACACTGGACACCTCAAGCCTCCCTCTACGAGGACTTCCCGCACTCAAGGAACAAACACGAAGCCAGGATTTCTTGGTCGCACACCGCAGTGAACAAAGCCCGGGATTCCATGTAACAACGGCAGCCTGCAACTTGATTTGGGAAGGCTTTGTCCTCCCGTCCACCTGGGCACGCTTTGCCACACTCCACGTCCGAGAGGCATGGACAAAAGATACGACTGACGCTCACAGCCCTCTTCACCGCAGTCCTCCCTGCACTCGGAATGACCCGGAGTTTTCAAAGAGCCGTCGTGGGTGAAACGCTTTCAGGCCCATCTGTCTCCACAGGGCTTGGGATTGGAACTCTGCAAGGCTACCCTGGGATGTGCGTCAAACTGACTTCCGCAGCTTATTCCACTTACGTGGCTCAATGTCAACAGAGCCTTGTAAGGGAGCTGAGGCAGCACACTGCCCCAGAACGTGTGGGACCAGAGACACTATGCGCTCGCCAGACCTGGGTCCCTTTCCCGGTCCACTGGAGGACAACTGCATACGAAATTTTGTTCACCCAGCCTGTCCGGTACACATCCCATTTCCCTTGTGAGGAACTCCGTTCCTATGCAGTCTGAAAAGCTGTCCCTCCACGTACCCTTGAGAAACTCCGAGTGTAGTACTGCGTGACTGAAGTCCTGTGTGGCGTGTTGAGAAAAGGCATCCAGGCCTTTCAGAGCCTGCTTTCGCAACTAGCTGGATGAGAACTGGCCTATCCCGAAGAACTGCGGGTCTCCCATTTCTCTCCTCCAGCTCGTCTGTTGCACGTGCACATCCCGTCTAGGGCCAGACGGTCCGTGCATTGCACCCCAGGCTGCCTTAACTCCCTGTTGAATACGCAGCCCAGAGCTCGGGGCAGCATGGAGATGCCTCTGCCAAAGAGCTATTTCCCTATCCCCCAAACCCTTGGGTCTCTGCGTTGCACTCCAAATCCAGAAAACGGCAATGCTCGTAACGTACCTTTCATCAAACCGGAAAGGAATGTAACAGTTTCCCATAAACGGGACACATTTGCCAGGCCATCCGTAGGGTTTGCCCAAAGAGGTGGCTTCACGCACCCTGCCCCGCGCCGGGGCACGTGTCCGTGACCGGTGCGTGTGGCTTGCTTATGTCGAAGAAAGCACCAGGTGCATGACACTTTCACTGCGGGCCACTGCCGGCATTTCTATCAGCGGGCACCACGTTTCTAGCCTGTAGCCTGAAACAGACGTCTGCAGTCCTTCTGCAGCAGCAGGAGACACGCCGCCTGCCATCTGTTGAGAGGCATGAGACACTTTTCGGGTACTGGACTTGAGCCCACTTTGTTACATTCGCGCAGCTTCCGAACGCCCCAGAGGTAGAGTGTCTGAGATGGCAAGTCCGCAAGTAACCGCTGCACGTGTCCCGCGTGAGCCATAGATTCTGGTCACCAAAGGAGCACTCTCACGAAATCTTGGATGCCAGAGCTGACACCAAAGTGACCCTGTTCCCGAGGAAATGCTATATGCTATGAGGGTGGACACCGCTCAGTCTGCCCTGTGCCTGAGGTCCCTGCTTCTGTGTAGCTTCAAGTCCAAGGCAGGCGCCTCTGCGAACGTCTGGTGGAAGAGCCTCTGAAGTGACGCAGCTTCTGCCTCTGCCACTAGGCTCAGGGTCGAAGATGTGAACGAAATTAGCGTCCCCGGTGGGAAGACCTGCTACAGATTGGAATTCCCATACATTGCAGAGCTGGGCAACCAGCACGTGGGCCAGCAGCAAAGTGCATTGAAACGATTGGCATCGTATGGGCTTCAGAAGGAGCCCTTAGCGCCCCTCGTTGGAGCCAGCGAGCGTCCCGGGCACCACAGTCCTCCCATAGATAACAGTATGTTCTAGAACCTTGTCGTATGTTTCTCCTGCAGGCAAAGCAGCATGGTAGCCCCATGCTTCCATCCGGCCCACCTCATCACGGGCATTTGTGAGCTGGGGAGCGACTCGTTTCCCACGCCTCGGCGAAGGCTTACTTTGCAATGGACCTGAGGCCACAGTGCCAACAAGTGTGTGCGATGTTCCGTCCTGTGATCGGAAGCGATTTGGGTGAACACTGGACACCTCAAGCCTCCCTCTACGAGGACTTCCCGCACTCAAGGAACAAACACGAAGCCAGGATTTCTTGGTCGCACACCGCAGTGAACAAAGCCCGGGATTCCATGTAACAACGGCAGCCTGCAACTTGATTTGGGAAGGCTTTGTCCTCCCGTCCACCTGGGCACGCTTTGCCACACTCCACGTCCGAGAGGCATGGACAAAAGATACGACTGACGCTCACAGCTCTCTTCACCGCAGTCCTCCCTGCACTCGGAATGACCCGGAGTTTTCAAAGAGCCGTCGTGGGTGAAACGCTTTCAGGCCCATCTGTCTCCACAGGGCTTGGGATTGGAACTCTGCAAGGCTACCCTGGGATGTGCGTCAAACTGACTTCCGCAGCTTATTCCACTTACGTGGCTCAATGTCAACAGAGCCTTGTAAGGGAGCTGAGGCAGCACACTGCCCCAGAACGTGTGGGGCCAGAGACACTATGCGCTCGCCAGACCTGGGTCCCTTTCCCGGTCCACTGGAGGACAACTGCATACGAAATTTTGTTCACCCAGCCTGTCCGGTACACATCCCATTTCCCTTGTGAGGAACTCCGTTCCTATGCAGTCTGAAAAGCTGTCCCTCCACGTACCCTTGAGAAACTCCGAGTGTAGTACTGCGTGACTGAAGTCCTGTGTGGCGTGTTGAGAAAAGGCATCCAGGCCTTTCAGAGCCTGCTTTCGCAACTAGCTGGATGAGAACTGGCCTATCCCGAAGAACTGCGGGTCTCCCATTTCTCTCCTCCAGCTCGTCTGTTGCACGTGCACATCCCGTCTAGGGCCAGACGGTCCGTGCATTGCACCCCAGGCTGCCTTAACTCCCTGTTGAATACGCAGCCCAGAGCTCGGGGCAGCATGGAGATGCCTCTGCCAAAGAGCTATTTCCCTATCCCCCAAACCCTTGGGTCTCTGCGTTGCACTCCATGGCAGCACTCCAAATCCAGAAAACGGCAATGCTCGTAACGTACCTTTCATCAAACCGGAAAGGAATGTAACAGTTTCCCATAAACGGGACACATTTGCCAGGCCATCCGTAGGGTTTGCCCAAAGAGGTGGCTTCACGCACCCTGCCCCGCGCCGGGGCACGTGTCCGTGACCGGTGCGTGTGGCTTGCTTATGTCGAAGAAAGCACCAGGTGCATGACACTTTCACTGCGGGCCACTGCCGGCATTTCTATCAGCGGGCACCACGTTTCTAGCCTGTAGCCTGAAACAGACGTCTGCAGTCCTTCTGCAGCAGCAGGAGACACGCCGCCTGCCATCTGTTGAGAGGCATGAGACACTTTTCGGGTACTGGACTTGAGCCCACTTTGTTACATTCGCGCAGCTTCCGAACGCCCCAGAGGTAGAGTGTCTGAGATGGCAAGTCCGCAAGTAACCGCTGCACGTGTCCCGCGTGAGCCATAGATTCTGGTCACCAAAGGAGCACTCTCACGAAATCTTGGATGCCAGAGCTGACACCAAAGTGACCCTGTTCCCGAGGAAATGCTATATGCTATGAGGGTGGACACCGCTCAGTCTGCCCTGTGCCTGAGGTCCCTGCTTCTGTGTAGCTTCAAGTCCAAGGCAGGCGCCTCTGCGAACGTCTGGTGGAAGAGCCTCTGAAGTGACGCAGCTTCTGCCTCTGCCACTAGGCTCAGGGTCGAAGATGTGAACGAAATTAGCGTCCCCGGTGGGAAGACCTGCTACAGATTGGAATTCCCATACATTGCAGAGCTGGGCAACCAGCACGTGGGCCAGCAGCAAAGTGCATTGAAACGATTGGCATCGTATGGGCTTCAGAAGGAGCCCTTAGCGCCCCTCGTTGGAGCCAGCGAGCGTCCCGGGCACCACAGTCCTCCCATAGATAACAGTATGTTCTAGAACCTTGTCGTATGTTTCTCCTGCAGGCAAAGCAGCATGGTAGCCCCATGCTTCCATCCGGCCCACCTCATCACGGGCATTTGTGAGCTGGGGAGCGACTCGTTTCCCACGCCTCGGCGAAGGCTTACTTTGCAATGGACCTGAGGCCACAGTGCCAACAAGTGTGTGCGATGTTCCGTCCTGTGATCGGAAGCGATTTGGGTGAACACTGGACACCTCAAGCCTCCCTCTACGAGGACTTCCCGCACTCAAGGAACAAACACGAAGCCAGGATTTCTTGGTCGCACACCGCAGTGAACAAAGCCCGGGATTCCATGTAACAACGGCAGCCTGCAACTTGATTTGGGAAGGCTTTGTCCTCCCGTCCACCTGGGCACGCTTTGCCACACTCCACGTCCGAGAGGCATGGACAAAAGATACGACTGACGCTCACAGCCCTCTTCACCGCAGTCCTCCCTGCACTCGGAATGACCCGGAGTTTTCAAAGAGCCGTCGTGGGTGAAACGCTTTCAGGCCCATCTGTCTCCACAGGGCTTGGGATTGGAACTCTGCAAGGCTACCCTGGGATGTGCGTCAAACTGACTTCCGCAGCTTATTCCACTTACGTGGCTCAATGTCAACAGAGCCTTGTAAGGGAGCTGAGGCAGCACACTGCCCCAGAACGTGTGGGACCAGAGACACTATGCGCTCGCCAGACCTGGGTCCCTTTCCCGGTCCACTGGAGGACAACTGCATACGAAATTTTGTTCACCCAGCCTGTCCGGTACACATCCCATTTCCCTTGTGAGGAACTCCGTTCCTATGCAGTCTGAAAAGCTGTCCCTCCACGTACCCTTGAGAAACTCCGAGTGTAGTACTGCGTGACTGAAGTCCTGTGTGGCGTGTTGAGAAAAGGCATCCAGGCCTTTCAGAGCCTGCTTTCGCAACTAGCTGGATGAGAACTGGCCTATCCCGAAGAACTGCGGGTCTCCCATTTCTCTCCTCCAGCTCGTCTGTTGCACGTGCACATCCCGTCTAGGGCCAGACGGTCCGTGCATTGCACCCCAGGCTGCCTTAACTCCCTGTTGAATACGCAGCCCAGAGCTCGGGGCAGCATGGAGATGCCTCTGCCAAAGAGCTATTTCCCTATCCCCCAAACCCTTGGGTCTCTGCGTTGCACTCCAAATCCAGAAAACGGCAATGCTCGTAACGTACCTTTCATCAAACCGGAAAGGAATGTAACAGTTTCCCATAAACGGGACACATTTGCCAGGCCATCCGTAGGGTTTGCCCAAAGAGGTGGCTTCACGCACCCTGCCCCGCGCCGGGGCACGTGTCCGTGACCGGTGCGTGTGGCTTGCTTATGTCGAAGAAAGCACCAGGTGCATGACACTTTCACTGCGGGCCACTGCCGGCATTTCTATCAGCGGGCACCACGTTTCTAGCCTGTAGCCTGAAACAGACGTCTGCAGTCCTTCTGCAGCAGCAGGAGACACGCCGCCTGCCATCTGTTGAGAGGCATGAGACACTTTTCGGGTACTGGACTTGAGCCCACTTTGTTACATTCGCGCAGCTTCCGAACGCCCCAGAGGTAGAGTGTCTGAGATGGCAAGTCCGCAAGTAACCGCTGCACGTGTCCCGCGTGAGCCATAGATTCTGGTCACCAAAGGAGCACTCTCACGAAATCTTGGATGCCAGAGCTGACACCAAAGTGACCCTGTTCCCGAGGAAATGCTATATGCTATGAGGGTGGACACCGCTCAGTCTGCCCTGTGCCTGAGGTCCCTGCTTCTGTGTAGCTTCAAGTCCAAGGCAGGCGCCTCTGCGAACGTCTGGTGGAAGAGCCTCTGAAGTGACGCAGCTTCTGCCTCTGCCACTAGGCTCAGGGTCGAAGATGTGAACGAAATTAGCGTCCCCGGTGGGAAGACCTGCTACAGATTGGAATTCCCATACATTGCAGAGCTGGGCAACCAGCACGTGGGCCAGCAGCAAAGTGCATTGAAACGATTGGCATCGTATGGGCTTCAGAAGGAGCCCTTAGCGCCCCTCGTTGGAGCCAGCGAGCGTCCCGGGCACCACAGTCCTCCCATAGATAACAGTATGTTCTAGAACCTTGTCGTATGTTTCTCCTGCAGGCAAAGCAGCATGGTAGCCCCATGCTTCCATCCGGCCCACCTCATCACGGGCATTTGTGAGCTGGGGAGCGACTCGTTTCCCACGCCTCGGCGAAGGCTTACTTTGCAATGGACCTGAGGCCACAGTGCCAACAAGTGTGTGCGATGTTCCGTCCTGTGATCGGAAGCGATTTGGGTGAACACTGGACACCTCAAGCCTCCCTCTACGAGGACTTCCCGCACTCAAGGAACAAACACGAAGCCAGGATTTCTTGGTCGCACACCGCAGTGAACAAAGCCCGGGATTCCATGTAACAACGGCAGCCTGCAACTTGATTTGGGAAGGCTTTGTCCTCCCGTCCACCTGGGCACGCTTTGCCACACTCCACGTCCGAGAGGCATGGACAAAAGATACGACTGACGCTCACAGCCCTCTTCACCGCAGTCCTCCCTGCACTCGGAATGACCCGGAGTTTTCAAAGAGCCGTCGTGGGTGAAACGCTTTCAGGCCCATCTGTCTCCACAGGGCTTGGGATTGGAACTCTGCAAGGCTACCCTGGGATGTGCGTCAAACTGACTTCCGCAGCTTATTCCACTTACGTGGCTCAATGTCAACAGAGCCTTGTAAGGGAGCTGAGGCAGCACACTGCCCCAGAACGTGTGGGACCAGAGACACTATGCGCTCGCCAGACCTGGGTCCCTTTCCCGGTCCACTGGAGGACAACTGCATACGAAATTTTGTTCACCCAGCCTGTCCGGTACACATCCCATTTCCCTTGTGAGGAACTCCGTTCCTATGCAGTCTGAAAAGCTGTCCCTCCACGTACCCTTGAGAAACTCCGAGTGTAGTACTGCGTGACTGAAGTCCTGTGTGGCGTGTTGAGAAAAGGCATCCAGGCCTTTCAGAGCCTGCTTTCGCAACTAGCTGGATGAGAACTGGCCTATCCCGAAGAACTGCGGGTCTCCCATTTCTCTCCTCCAGCTCGTCTGTTGCACGTGCACATCCCGTCTAGGGCCAGACGGTCCGTGCATTGCACCCCAGGCTGCCTTAACTCCCTGTTGAATACGCAGCCCAGAGCTCGGGGCAGCATGGAGATGCCTCTGCCAAAGAGCTATTTCCCTATCCCCCAAACCCTTGGGTCTCTGCGTTGCACTCCAAATCCAGAAAACGGCAATGCTCGTAACGTACCTTTCATCAAACCGGAAAGGAATGTAACAGTTTCCCATAAACGGGACACATTTGCCAGGCCATCCGTAGGGTTTGCCCAAAGAGGTGGCTTCACGCACCCTGCCCCGCGCCGGGGCACGTGTCCGTGACCGGTGCGTGTGGCTTGCTTATGTCGAAGAAAGCACCAGGTGCATGACACTTTCACTGCGGGCCACTGCCGGCATTTCTATCAGCGGGCACCACGTTTCTAGCCTGTAGCCTGAAACAGACGTCTGCAGTCCTTCTGCAGCAGCAGGAGACACGCCACCTGCCATCTGTTGAGAGGCATGAGACACTTTTCGGGTACTGGACTTGAGCCCACTTTGTTACATTCGCGCAGCTTCCGAACGCCCCAGAGGTAGAGTGTCTGAGATGGCAAGTCCGCAAGTAACCGCTGCACGTGTCCCGCGTGAGCCATAGATTCTGGTCACCAAAGGAGCACTCTCACGAAATCTTGGATGCCAGAGCTGACACCAAAGTGACCCTGTTCCCGAGGAAATGCTATATGCTATGAGGGTGGACACCGCTCAGTCTGCCCTGTGCCTGAGGTCCCTGCTTCTGTGTAGCTTCAAGTCCAAGGCAGGCGCCTCTGCGAACGTCTGGTGGAAGAGCCTCTGAAGTGACGCAGCTTCTGCCTCTGCCACTAGGCTCAGGGTCGAAGATGTGAACGAAATTAGCGTCCCCGGTGGGAAGACCTGCTACAGATTGGAATTCCCATACATTGCAGAGCTGGGCAACCAGCACGTGGGCCAGCAGCAAAGTGCATTGAAACGATTGGCATCGTATGGGCTTCAGAAGGAGCCCTTAGCGCCCCTCGTTGGAGCCAGCGAGCGTCCCGGGCACCACAGTCCTCCCATAGATAACAGTATGTTCTAGAACCTTGTCGTATGTTTCTCCTGCAGGCAAAGCAGCATGGTAGCCCCATGCTTCCATCCGGCCCACCTCATCACGGGCATTTGTGAGCTGGGGAGCGACTCGTTTCCCACGCCTCGGCGAAGGCTTACTTTGCAATGGACCTGAGGCCACAGTGCCAACAAGTGTGTGCGATGTTCCGTCCTGTGATCGGAAGCGATTTGGGTGAACACTGGACACCTCAAGCCTCCCTCTACGAGGACTTCCCGCACTCAAGGAACAAACACGAAGCCAGGATTTCTTGGTCGCACACCGCAGTGAACAAAGCCCGGGATTCCATGTAACAACGGCAGCCTGCAACTTGATTTGGGAAGGCTTTGTCCTCCCGTCCACCTGGGCACGCTTTGCCACACTCCACGTCCGAGAGGCATGGACAAAAGATACGACTGACGCTCACAGCCCTCTTCACCGCAGTCCTCCCTGCACTCGGAATGACCCGGAGTTTTCAAAGAGCCGTCGTGGGTGAAACGCTTTCAGGCCCATCTGTCTCCACAGGGCTTGGGATTGGAACTCTGCAAGGCTACCCTGGGATGTGCGTCAAACTGACTTCCGCAGCTTATTCCACTTACGTGGCTCAATGTCAACAGAGCCTTGTAAGGGAGCTGAGGCAGCACACTGCCCCAGAACGTGTGGGACCAGAGACACTATGCGCTCGCCAGACCTGGGTCCCTTTCCCGGTCCACTGGAGGACAACTGCATACGAAATTTTGTTCACCCAGCCTGTCCGGTACACATCCCATTTCCCTTGTGAGGAACTCCGTTCCTATGCAGTCTGAAAAGCTGTCCCTCCACGTACCCTTGAGAAACTCCGAGTGTAGTACTGCGTGACTGAAGTCCTGTGTGGCGTGTTGAGAAAAGGCATCCAGGCCTTTCAGAGCCTGCTTTCGCAACTAGCTGGATGAGAACTGGCCTATCCCGAAGAACTGCGGGTCTCCCATTTCTCTCCTCCAGCTCGTCTGTTGCACGTGCACATCCCGTCTAGGGCCAGACGGTCCGTGCATTGCACCCCAGGCTGCCTTAACTCCCTGTTGAATACGCAGCCCAGAGCTCGGGGCAGCATGGAGATGCCTCTGCCAAAGAGCTATTTCCCTATCCCCCAAACCCTTGGGTCTCTGCGTTGCACTCCAAATCCAGAAAACGGCAATGCTCGTAACGTACCTTTCATCAAACCGGAAAGGAATGTAACAGTTTCCCATAAACGGGACACATTTGCCAGGCCATCCGTAGGGTTTGCCCAAAGAGGTGGCTTCACGCACCCTGCCCCGCGCCGGGGCACGTGTCCGTGACCGGTGCGTGTGGCTTGCTTATGTCGAAGAAAGCACCAGGTGCATGACACTTTCACTGCGGGCCACTGCCGGCATTTCTATCAGCGGGCACCACGTTTCTAGCCTGTAGCCTGAAACAGACGTCTGCAGTCCTTCTGCAGCAGCAGGAGACACGCCGCCTGCCATCTGTTGAGAGGCATGAGACACTTTTCGGGTACTGGACTTGAGCCCACTTTGTTACATTCGCGCAGCTTCCGAACGCCCCAGAGGTAGAGTGTCTGAGATGGCAAGTCCGCAAGTAACCGCTGCACGTGTCCCGCGTGAGCCATAGATTCTGGTCACCAAAGGAGCACTCTCACGAAATCTTGGATGCCAGAGCTGACACCAAAGTGACCCTGTTCCCGAGGAAATGCTATATGCTATGAGGGTGGACACCGCTCAGTCTGCCCTGTGCCTGAGGTCCCTGCTTCTGTGTAGCTTCAAGTCCAAGGCAGGCGCCTCTGCGAACGTCTGGTGGAAGAGCCTCTGAAGTGACGCAGCTTCTGCCTCTGCCACTAGGCTCAGGGTCGAAGATGTGAACGAAATTAGCGTCCCCGGTGGGAAGACCTGCTACAGATTGGAATTCCCATACATTGCAGAGCTGGGCAACCAGCACGTGGGCCAGCAGCAAAGTGCATTGAAACGATTGGCATCGTATGGGCTTCAGAAGGAGCCCTTAGCGCCCCTCGTTGGAGCCAGCGAGCGTCCCGGGCACCACAGTCCTCCCATAGATAACAGTATGTTCTAGAACCTTGTCGTATGTTTCTCCTGCAGGCAAAGCAGCATGGTAGCCCCATGCTTCCATCCGGCCCACCTCATCACGGGCATTTGTGAGCTGGGGAGCGACTCGTTTCCCACGCCTCGGCGAAGGCTTACTTTGCAATGGACCTGAGGCCACAGTGCCAACAAGTGTGTGCGATGTTCCGTCCTGTGATCGGAAGCGATTTGGGTGAACACTGGACACCTCAAGCCTCCCTCTACGAGGACTTCCCGCACTCAAGGAACAAACACGAAGCCAGGATTTCTTGGTCGCACACCGCAGTGAACAAAGCCCGGGATTCCATGTAACAACGGCAGCCTGCAACTTGATTTGGGAAGGCTTTGTCCTCCCGTCCACCTGGGCACGCTTTGCCACACTCCACGTCCGAGAGGCATGGACAAAAGATACGACTGACGCTCACAGCTCTCTTCACCGCAGTCCTCCCTGCACTCGGAATGACCCGGAGTTTTCAAAGAGCCGTCGTGGGTGAAACGCTTTCAGGCCCATCTGTCTCCACAGGGCTTGGGATTGGAACTCTGCAAGGCTACCCTGGGATGTGCGTCAAACTGACTTCCGCAGCTTATTCCACTTACGTGGCTCAATGTCAACAGAGCCTTGTAAGGGAGCTGAGGCAGCACACTGCCCCAGAACGTGTGGGACCAGAGACACTATGCGCTCGCCAGACCTGGGTCCCTTTCCCGGTCCACTGGAGGACAACTGCATACGAAATTTTGTTCACCCAGCCTGTCCGGTACACATCCCATTTCCCTTGTGAGGAACTCCGTTCCTATGCAGTCTGAAAAGCTGTCCCTCCACGTACCCTTGAGAAACTCCGAGTGTAGTACTGCGTGACTGAAGTCCTGTGTGGCGTGTTGAGAAAAGGCATCCAGGCCTTTCAGAGCCTGCTTTCGCAACTAGCTGGATGAGAACTGGCCTATCCCGAAGAACTGCGGGTCTCCCATTTCTCTCCTCCAGCTCGTCTGTTGCACGTGCACATCCCGTCTAGGGCCAGACGGTCCGTGCATTGCACCCCAGGCTGCCTT
Source organism: Lagenorhynchus albirostris (assembly GCF_949774975.1). Classification (NCBI taxonomy): domain Eukaryota; kingdom Metazoa; phylum Chordata; class Mammalia; order Artiodactyla; family Delphinidae; genus Lagenorhynchus; species Lagenorhynchus albirostris. The sequence continues at coordinate 82,004,561 of NC_083116.1, read as the reverse complement.
AACTCCCTGTTGAATACGCAGCCCAGAGCTCGGGGCAGCATGGAGATGCCTCTGCCAAAGAGCTATTTCCCTATCCCCCAAACCCTTGGGTCTCTGCGTTGCACTCCAAATCCAGAAAACGGCAATGCTCGTAACGTACCTTTCATCAAACCGGAAAGGAATGTAACAGTTTCCCATAAACGGGACACATTTGCCAGGCCATCCGTAGGGTTTGCCCAAAGAGGTGGCTTCACGCACCCTGCCCCGCGCCGGGGCACGTGTCCGTGACCGGTGCGTGTGGCTTGCTTATGTCGAAGAAAGCACCAGGTGCATGACACTTTCACTGCGGGCCACTGCCGGCATTTCTATCAGCGGGCACCACGTTTCTAGCCTGTAGCCTGAAACAGACGTCTGCAGTCCTTCTGCAGCAGCAGGAGACACGCCGCCTGCCATCTGTTGAGAGGCATGAGACACTTTTCGGGTACTGGACTTGAGCCCACTTTGTTACATTCGCGCAGCTTCCGAACGCCCCAGAGGTAGAGTGTCTGAGATGGCAAGTCCGCAAGTAACCGCTGCACGTGTCCCGCGTGAGCCATAGATTCTGGTCACCAAAGGAGCACTCTCACGAAATCTTGGATGCCAGAGCTGACACCAAAGTGACCCTGTTCCCGAGGAAATGCTATATGCTATGAGGGTGGACACCGCTCAGTCTGCCCTGTGCCTGAGGTCCCTGCTTCTGTGTAGCTTCAAGTCCAAGGCAGGCGCCTCTGCGAACGTCTGGTGGAAGAGCCTCTGAAGTGACGCAGCTTCTGCCTCTGCCACTAGGCTCAGGGTCGAAGATGTGAACGAAATTAGCGTCCCCGGTGGGAAGACCTGCTACAGATTGGAATTCCCATACATTGCAGAGCTGGGCAACCAGCACGTGGGCCAGCAGCAAAGTGCATTGAAACGATTGGCATCGTATGGGCTTCAGAAGGAGCCCTTAGCGCCCCTCGTTGGAGCCAGCGAGCGTCCCGGGCACCACAGTCCTCCCATAGATAACAGTATGTTCTAGAACCTTGTCGTATGTTTCTCCTGCAGGCAAAGCAGCATGGTAGCCCCATGCTTCCATCCGGCCCACCTCATCACGGGCATTTGTGAGCTGGGGAGCGACTCGTTTCCCACGCCTCGGCGAAGGCTTACTTTGCAATGGACCTGAGGCCACAGTGCCAACAAGTGTGTGCGATGTTCCGTCCTGTGATCGGAAGCGATTTGGGTGAACACTGGACACCTCAAGCCTCCCTCTACGAGGACTTCCCGCACTCAAGGAACAAACACGAAGCCAGGATTTCTTGGTCGCACACTGCAGTGAACAAAGCCCGGGATTCCATGTAACAACGGCAGCCTGCAACTTGATTTGGGAAGGCTTTGTCCTCCCGTCCACCTGGGCACGCTTTGCCACACTCCACGTCCGAGAGGCATGGACAAAAGATACGACTGACGCTCACAGCCCTCTTCACCGCAGTCCTCCCTGCACTCGGAATGACCCGGAGTTTTCAAAGAGCCGTCGTGGGTGAAACGCTTTCAGGCCCATCTGTCTCCACAGGGCTTGGGATTGGAACTCTGCAAGGCTACCCTGGGATGTGCGTCAAACTGACTTCCGCAGCTTATTCCACTTACGTGGCTCAATGTCAACAGAGCCTTGTAAGGGAGCTGAGGCAGCACACTGCCCCAGAACGTGTGGGACCAGAGACACTATGCGCTCGCCAGACCTGGGTCCCTTTCCCGGTCCACTGGAGGACAACTGCATACGAAATTTTGTTCACCCAGCCTGTCCGGTACACATCCCATTTCCCTTGTGAGGAACTCCGTTCCTATGCAGTCTGAAAAGCTGTCCCTCCACGTACCCTTGAGAAACTCCGAGTGTAGTACTGCGTGACTGAAGTCCTGTGTGGCGTGTTGAGAAAAGGCATCCAGGCCTTTCAGAGCCTGCTTTCGCAACTAGCTGGATGAGAACTGGCCTATCCCGAAGAACTGCGGGTCTCCCATTTCTCTCCTCCAGCTCGTCTGTTGCACGTGCACATCCCGTCTAGGGCCAGACGGTCCGTGCATTGCACCCCAGGCTGCCTTAACTCCCTGTTGAATACGCAGCCCAGAGCTCGGGGCAGCATGGAGATGCCTCTGCCAAAGAGCTATTTCCCTATCCCCCAAACCCTTGGGTCTCTGCGTTGCACTCCATGGCAGAACTCCAAATCCAGAAAACGGCAATGCTCGTAACGTACCTTTCATCAAACCGGAAAGGAATGTAACAGTTTCCCATAAACGGGACACATTTGCCAGGCCATCCGTAGGGTTTGCCCAAAGAGGTGGCTTCACGCACCCTGCCCCGCGCCGGGGCACGTGTCCGTGACCGGTGCGTGTGGCTTGCTTATGTCGAAGAAAGCACCAGGTGCATGACACTTTCACTGCGGGCCACTGCCGGCATTTCTATCAGCGGGCACCACGTTTCTAGCCTGTAGCCTGAAACAGACGTCTGCAGTCCTTCTGCAGCAGCAGGAGACACGCCGCCTGCCATCTGTTGAGAGGCATGAGACACTTTTCGGGTACTGGACTTGAGCCCACTTTGTTACATTCGCGCAGCTTCCGAACGCCCCAGAGGTAGAGTGTCTGAGATGGCAAGTCCGCAAGTAACCGCTGCACGTGTCCCGCGTGAGCCATAGATTCTGGTCACCAAAGGAGCACTCTCACGAAATCTTGGATGCCAGAGCTGACACCAAAGTGACCCTGTTCCCGAGGAAATGCTATATGCTATGAGGGTGGACACTGCTCAGTCTGCCCTGTGCCTGAGGTCCCTGCTTCTGTGTAGCTTCAAGTCCAAGGCAGGCGCCTCTGCGAACGTCTGGTGGAAGAGCCTCTGAAGTGACGCAGCTTCTGCCTCTGCCACTAGGCTCAGGGTCGAAGATGTGAACGAAATTAGCGTCCCCGGTGGGAAGACCTGCTACAGATTGGAATTCCCATACATTGCAGAGCTGGGCAACCAGCACGTGGGCCAGCAGCAAAGTGCATTGAAACGATTGGCATCGTATGGGCTTCAGAAGGAGCCCTTAGCGCCCCTCGTTGGAGCCAGCGAGCGTCCCGGGCACCACAGTCCTCCCATAGATAACAGTATGTTCTAGAACCTTGTCGTATGTTTCTCCTGCAGGCAAAGCAGCATGGTAGCCCCATGCTTCCATCCGGCCCACCTCATCACGGGCATTTGTGAGCTGGGGAGCGACTCGTTTCCCACGCCTCGGCGAAGGCTTACTTTGCAATGGACCTGAGGCCACAGTGCCAACAAGTGTGTGCGATGTTCCGTCCTGTGATCGGAAGCGATTTGGGTGAACACTGGACACCTCAAGCCTCCCTCTACGAGGACTTCCCGCACTCAAGGAACAAACACGAAGCCAGGATTTCTTGGTCGCACACTGCAGTGAACAAAGCCCGGGATTCCATGTAACAACGGCAGCCTGCAACTTGATTTGGGAAGGCTTTGTCCTCCCGTCCACCTGGGCACGCTTTGCCACACTCCACGTCCGAGAGGCATGGACAAAAGATACGACTGACGCTCACAGCCCTCTTCACCGCAGTCCTCCCTGCACTCGGAATGACCCGGAGTTTTCAAAGAGCCGTCGTGGGTGAAACGCTTTCAGGCCCATCTGTCTCCACAGGGCTTGGGATTGGAACTCTGCAAGGCTACCCTGGGATGTGCGTCAAACTGACTTCCGCAGCTTATTCCACTTACGTGGCTCAATGTCAACAGAGCCTTGTAAGGGAGCTGAGGCAGCACACTGCCCCAGAACGTGTGGGACCAGAGACACTATGCGCTCGCCAGACCTGGGTCCCTTTCCCGGTCCACTGGAGGACAACTGCATACGAAATTTTGTTCACCCAGCCTGTCCGGTACACATCCCATTTCCCTTGTGAGGAACTCCGTTCCTATGCAGTCTGAAAAGCTGTCCCTCCACGTACCCTTGAGAAACTCCGAGTGTAGTACTGCGTGACTGAAGTCCTGTGTGGCGTGTTGAGAAAAGGCATCCAGGCCTTTCAGAGCCTGCTTTCGCAACTAGCTGGATGAGAACTGGCCTATCCCGAAGAACTGCGGGTCTCCCATTTCTCTCCTCCAGCTCGTCTGTTGCACGTGCACATCCCGTCTAGGGCCAGACGGTCCGTGCATTGCACCCCAGGCTGCCTTAACTCCCTGTTGAATACGCAGCCCAGAGCTCGGGGCAGCATGGAGATGCCTCTGCCAAAGAGCTATTTCCCTATCCCCCAAACCCTTGGGTCTCTGCGTTGCACTCCATGGCAGAACTCCAAATCCAGAAAACGGCAATGCTCGTAACGTACCTTTCATCAAACCGGAAAGGAATGTAACAGTTTCCCATAAACGGGACACATTTGCCAGGCCATCCGTAGGGTTTGCCCAAAGAGGTGGCTTCACGCACCCTGCCCCGCGCCAGGGCACGTGTCCGTGACCGGTGCGTGTGGCTTGCTTATGTCGAAGAAAGCACCAGGTGCATGACACTTTCACTGCGGGCCACTGCCGGCATTTCTATCAGCGGGCACCACGTTTCTAGCCTGTAGCCTGAAACAGACGTCTGCAGTCCTTCTGCAGCAGCAGGAGACACGCCGCCTGCCATCTGTTGAGAGGCATGAGACACTTTTCGGGTACTGGACTTGAGCCCACTTTGTTACATTCGCGCAGCTTCCGAACGCCCCAGAGGTAGAGTGTCTGAGATGGCAAGTCCGCAAGTAACCGCTGCACGTGTCCCGCGTGAGCCATAGATTCTGGTCACCAAAGGAGCACTCTCACGAAATCTTGGATGCCAGAGCTGACACCAAAGTGACCCTGTTCCCGAGGAAATGCTATATGCTATGAGGGTGGACACCGCTCAGTCTGCCCTGTGCCTGAGGTCCCTGCTTCTGTGTAGCTTCAAGTCCAAGGCAGGCGCCTCTGCGAACGTCTGGTGGAAGAGCCTCTGAAGTGACGCAGCTTCTGCCTCTGCCACTAGGCTCAGGGTCGAAGATGTGAACGAAATTAGCGTCCCCGGTGGGAAGACCTGCTACAGATTGGAATTCCCATACATTGCAGAGCTGGGCAACCAGCACGTGGGCCAGCAGCAAAGTGCATTGAAACGATTGGCATCGTATGGGCTTCAGAAGGAGCCCTTAGCGCCCCTCGTTGGAGCCAGCGAGCGTCCCGGGCACCACAGTCCTCCCATAGATAACAGTATGTTCTAGAACCTTGTCGTATGTTTCTCCTGCAGGCAAAGCAGCATGGTAGCCCCATGCTTCCATCCGGCCCACCTCATCACGGGCATTTGTGAGCTGGGGAGTGACTCGTTTCCCACGCCTCGGCGAAGGCTTACTTTGCAATGGACCTGAGGCCACAGTGCCAACAAGTGTGTGCGATGTTCCGTCCTGTGATCGGAAGCGATTTGGGTGAACACTGGACACCTCAAGCCTCCCTCTACGAGGACTTCCCGCACTCAAGGAACAAACACGAAGCCAGGATTTCTTGGTCGCACACCGCAGTGAACAAAGCCCGGGATTCCATGTAACAACGGCAGCCTGCAACTTGATTTGGGAAGGCTTTGTCCTCCCGTCCACCTGGGCACGCTTTGCCACACTCCACGTCCGAGAGGCATGGACAAAAGATACGACTGACGCTCACAGCCCTCTTCACCGCAGTCCTCCCTGCACTCGGAATGACCCGGAGTTTTCAAAGAGCCGTCGTGGGTGAAACGCTTTCAGGCCCATCTGTCTCCACAGGGCTTGGGATTGGAACTCTGCAAGGCTACCCTGGGATGTGCGTCAAACTGACTTCCGCAGCTTATTCCACTTACGTGGCTCAATGTCAACAGAGCCTTGTAAGGGAGCTGAGGCAGCACACTGCCCCAGAACGTGTGGGACCAGAGACACTATGCGCTCGCCAGACCTGGGTCCCTTTCCCGGTCCACTGGAGGACAACTGCATACGAAATTTTGTTCACCCAGCCTGTCCGGTACACATCCCATTTCCCTTGTGAGGAACTCCGTTCCTATGCAGTCTGAAAAGCTGTCCCTCCACGTACCCTTGAGAAACTCCGAGTGTAGTACTGCGTGACTGAAGTCCTGTGTGGCGTGTTGAGAAAAGGCATCCAGGCCTTTCAGAGCCTGCTTTCGCAACTAGCTGGATGAGAACTGGCCTATCCCGAAGAACTGCGGGTCTCCCATTTCTCTCCTCCAGCTCGTCTGTTGCACGTGCACATCCCGTCTAGGGCCAGACGGTCCGTGCATTGCACCCCAGGCTGCCTTAACTCCCTGTTGAATACGCAGCCCAGAGCTCGGGGCAGCATGGAGATGCCTCTGCCAAAGAGCTATTTCCCTATCCCCCAAACCCTTGGGTCTCTGCGTTGCACTCCAAATCCAGAAAACGGCAATGCTCGTAACGTACCTTTCATCAAACCGGAAAGGAATGTAACAGTTTCCCATAAACGGGACACATTTGCCAGGCCATCCGTAGGGTTTGCCCAAAGAGGTGGCTTCACGCACCCTGCCCCGCGCCGGGGCACGTGTCCGTGACCGGTGCGTGTGGCTTGCTTATGTCGAAGAAAGCACCAGGTGCATGACACTTTCACTGCGGGCCACTGCCGGCATTTCTATCAGCGGGCACCACGTTTCTAGCCTGTAGCCTGAAACAGACGTCTGCAGTCCTTCTGCAGCAGCAGGAGACACGCCGCCTGCCATCTGTTGAGAGGCATGAGACACTTTTCGGGTACTGGACTTGAGCCCACTTTGTTACATTCGCGCAGCTTCCGAACGCCCCAGAGGTAGAGTGTCTGAGATGGCAAGTCCGCAAGTAACCGCTGCACGTGTCCCGCGTGAGCCATAGATTCTGGTCACCAAAGGAGCACTCTCACGAAATCTTGGATGCCAGAGCTGACACCAAAGTGACCCTGTTCCCGAGGAAATGCTATATGCTATGAGGGTGGACACCGCTCAGTCTGCCCTGTGCCTGAGGTCCCTGCTTCTGTGTAGCTTCAAGTCCAAGGCAGGCGCCTCTGCGAACGTCTGGTGGAAGAGCCTCTGAAGTGACGCAGCTTCTGCCTCTGCCACTAGGCTCAGGGTCGAAGATGTGAACGAAATTAGCGTCCCCGGTGGGAAGACCTGCTACAGATTGGAATTCCCATACATTGCAGAGCTGGGCAACCAGCACGTGGGCCAGCAGCAAAGTGCATTGAAACGATTGGCATCGTATGGGCTTCAGAAGGAGCCCTTAGCGCCCCTCGTTGGAGCCAGCGAGCGTCCCGGGCACCACAGTCCTCCCATAGATAACAGTATGTTCTAGAACCTTGTCGTATGTTTCTCCTGCAGGCAAAGCAGCATGGTAGCCCCATGCTTCCATCCGGCCCACCTCATCACGGGCATTTGTGAGCTGGGGAGTGACTCGTTTCCCACGCCTCGGCGAAGGCTTACTTTGCAATGGACCTGAGGCCACAGTGCCAACAAGTGTGTGCGATGTTCCGTCCTGTGATCGGAAGCGATTTGGGTGAACACTGGACACCTCAAGCCTCCCTCTACGAGGACTTCCCGCACTCAAGGAACAAACACGAAGCCAGGATTTCTTGGTCGCACACCGCAGTGAACAAAGCCCGGGATTCCATGTAACAACGGCAGCCTGCAACTTGATTTGGGAAGGCTTTGTCCTCCCGTCCACCTGGGCACGCTTTGCCACACTCCACGTCCGAGAGGCATGGACAAAAGATACGACTGACGCTCACAGCCCTCTTCACCGCAGTCCTCCCTGCACTCGGAATGACCCGGAGTTTTCAAAGAGCCGTCGTGGGTGAAACGCTTTCAGGCCCATCTGTCTCCACAGGGCTTGGGATTGGAACTCTGCAAGGCTACCCTGGGATGTGCGTCAAACTGACTTCCGCAGCTTATTCCACTTACGTGGCTCAATGTCAACAGAGCCTTGTAAGGGAGCTGAGGCAGCACACTGCCCCAGAACGTGTGGGACCAGAGACACTATGCGCTCGCCAGACCTGGGTCCCTTTCCCGGTCCACTGGAGGACAACTGCATACGAAATTTTGTTCACCCAGCCTGTCCGGTACACATCCCATTTCCCTTGTGAGGAACTCCGTTCCTATGCAGTCTGAAAAGCTGTCCCTCCACGTACCCTTGAGAAACTCCGAGTGTAGTACTGCGTGACTGAAGTCCTGTGTGGCGTGTTGAGAAAAGGCATCCAGGCCTTTCAGAGCCTGCTTTCGCAACTAGCTGGATGAGAACTGGCCTATCCCGAAGAACTGCGGGTCTCCCATTTCTCTCCTCCAGCTCGTCTGTTGCACGTGCACATCCCGTCTAGGGCCAGACGGTCCGTGCATTGCACCCCAGGCTGCCTTAACTCCCTGTTGAATACGCAGCCCAGAGCTCGGGGCAGCATGGAGATGCCTCTGCCAAAGAGCTATTTCCCTATCCCCCAAACCCTTGGGTCTCTGCGTTGCACTCCAAATCCAGAAAACGGCAATGCTCGTAACGTACCTTTCATCAAACCGGAAAGGAATGTAACAGTTTCCCATAAACGGGACACATTTGCCAGGCCATCCGTAGGGTTTGCCCAAAGAGGTGGCTTCACGCACCCTGCCCCGCGCCGGGGCACGTGTCCGTGACCGGTGCGTGTGGCTTGCTTATGTCGAAGAAAGCACCAGGTGCATGACACTTTCACTGCGGGCCACTGCCGGCATTTCTATCAGCGGGCACCACGTTTCTAGCCTGTAGCCTGAAACAGACGTCTGCAGTCCTTCTGCAGCAGCAGGAGACACGCCGCCTGCCATCTGTTGAGAGGCATGAGACACTTTTCGGGTACTGGACTTGAGCCCACTTTGTTACATTCGCGCAGCTTCCGAACGCCCCAGAGGTAGAGTGTCTGAGATGGCAAGTCCGCAAGTAACCGCTGCACGTGTCCCGCGTGAGCCATAGATTCTGGTCACCAAAGGAGCACTCTCACGAAATCTTGGATGCCAGAGCTGACACCAAAGTGACCCTGTTCCCGAGGAAATGCTATATGCTATGAGGGTGGACACCGCTCAGTCTGCCCTGTGCCTGAGGTCCCTGCTTCTGTGTAGCTTCAAGTCCAAGGCAGGCGCCTCTGCGAACGTCTGGTGGAAGAGCCTCTGAAGTGACGCAGCTTCTGCCTCTGCCACTAGGCTCAGGGTCGAAGATGTGAACGAAATTAGCGTCCCCGGTGGGAAGACCTGCTACAGATTGGAATTCCCATACATTGCAGAGCTGGGCAACCAGCACGTGGGCCAGCAGCAAAGTGCATTGAAACGATTGGCATCGTATGGGCTTCAGAAGGAGCCCTTAGCGCCCCTCGTTGGAGCCAGCGAGCGTCCCGGGCACCACAGTCCTCCCATAGATAACAGTATGTTCTAGAACCTTGTCGTATGTTTCTCCTGCAGGCAAAGCAGCATGGTAGCCCCATGCTTCCATCCGGCCCACCTCATCACGGGCATTTGTGAGCTGGGGAGCGACTCGTTTCCCACGCCTCGGCGAAGGCTTACTTTGCAATGGACCTGAGGCCACAGTGCCAACAAGTGTGTGCGATGTTCCGTCCTGTGATCGGAAGCGATTTGGGTGAACACTGGACACCTCAAGCCTCCCTCTACGAGGACTTCCCGCACTCAAGGAACAAACACGAAGCCAGGATTTCTTGGTCGCACACCGCAGTGAACAAAGCCCGGGATTCCATGTAACAACGGCAGCCTGCAACTTGATTTGGGAAGGCTTTGTCCTCCCGTCCACCTGGGCACGCTTTGCCACACTCCACGTCCGAGAGGCATGGACAAAAGATACGACTGACGCTCACAGCCCTCTTCACCGCAGTCCTCCCTGCACTCGGAATGACCCGGAGTTTTCAAAGAGCCGTCGTGGGTGAAACGCTTTCAGGCCCATCTGTCTCCACAGGGCTTGGGATTGGAACTCTGCAAGGCTACCCTGGGATGTGCGTCAAACTGACTTCCGCAGCTTATTCCACTTACGTGGCTCAATGTCAACAGAGCCTTGTAAGGGAGCTGAGGCAGCACACTGCCCCAGAACGTGTGGGACCAGAGACACTATGCGCTCGCCAGACCTGGGTCCCTTTCCCGGTCCACTGGAGGACAACTGCATACGAAATTTTGTTCACCCAGCCTGTCCGGTACACATCCCATTTCCCTTGTGAGGAACTCCGTTCCTATGCAGTCTGAAAAGCTGTCCCTCCACGTACCCTTGAGAAACTCCGAGTGTAGTACTGCGTGACTGAAGTCCTGTGTGGCGTGTTGAGCAAAGGCATCCAGGCCTTTCAGAGCCTGCTTTCGCAACTAGCTGGATGAGAACTGGCCTATCCCGAAGAACTGCGGGTCTCCCATTTCTCTCCTCCAGCTCGTCTGTTGCACGTGCACATCCCGTCTAGGGCCAGACGGTCCGTGCATTGCACCCCAGGCTGCCTTAACTCCCTGTTGAATACGCAGCCCAGAGCTCGGGGCAGCATGGAGATGCCTCTGCCAAAGAGCTATTTCCCTATCCCCCAAACCCTTGGGTCTCTGCGTTGCACTCCAAATCCAGAAAACGGCAATGCTCGTAACGTACCTTTCATCAAACCGGAAAGGAATGTAACAGTTTCCCATAAACGGGACACATTTGCCAGGCCATCCGTAGGGTTTGCCCAAAGAGGTGGCTTCACGCACCCTGCCCCGCGCCGGGGCACGTGTCCGTGACCGGTGCGTGTGGCTTGCTTATGTCGAAGAAAGCACCAGGTGCATGACACTTTCACTGCGGGCCACTGCCGGCATTTCTATCAGCGGGCACCACGTTTCTAGCCTGTAGCCTGAAACAGACGTCTGCAGTCCTTCTGCAGCAGCAGGAGACACGCCGCCTGCCATCTGTTGAGAGGCATGAGACACTTTTCGGGTACTGGACTTGAGCCCACTTTGTTACATTCGCGCAGCTTCCGAACGCCCCAGAGGTAGAGTGTCTGAGATGGCAAGTCCGCAAGTAACCGCTGCACGTGTCCCGCGTGAGCCATAGATTCTGGTCACCAAAGGAGCACTCTCACGAAATCTTGGATGCCAGAGCTGACACCAAAGTGACCCTGTTCCCGAGGAAATGCTATATGCTATGAGGGTGGACACCGCTCAGTCTGCCCTGTGCCTGAGGTCCCTGCTTCTGTGTAGCTTCAAGTCCAAGGCAGGCGCCTCTGCGAACGTCTGGTGGAAGAGCCTCTGAAGTGACGCAGCTTCTGCCTCTGCCACTAGGCTCAGGGTCGAAGATGTGAACGAAATTAGCGTCCCCGGTGGGAAGACCTGCTACAGATTGGAATTCCCATACATTGCAGAGCTGGGCAACCAGCACGTGGGCCAGCAGCAAAGTGCATTGAAACGATTGGCATCGTATGGGCTTCAGAAGGAGCCCTTAGCGCCCCTCGTTGGAGCCAGCGAGCGTCCCGGGCACCACAGTCCTCCCATAGATAACAGTATGTTCTAGAACCTTGTCGTATGTTTCTCCTGCAGGCAAAGCAGCATGGTAGCCCCATGCTTCCATCCGGCCCACCTCATCACGGGCATTTGTGAGCTGGGGAGCGACTCGTTTCCCACGCCTCGGCGAAGGCTTACTTTGCAATGGACCTGAGGCCACAGTGCCAACAAGTGTGTGCGATGTTCCGTCCTGTGATCGGAAGCGATTTGGGTGAACACTGGACACCTCAAGCCTCCCTCTACGAGGACTTCCCGCACTCAAGGAACAAACACGAAGCCAGGATTTCTTGGTCGCACACCGCAGTGAACAAAGCCCGGGATTCCATGTAACAACGGCAGCCTGCAACTTGATTTGGGAAGGCTTTGTCCTCCCGTCCACCTGGGCACGCTTTGCCACACTCCACGTCCGAGAGGCATGGACAAAAGATACGACTGACGCTCACAGCCCTCTTCACCGCAGTCCTCCCTGCACTCGGAATGACCCGGAGTTTTCAAAGAGCCGTCGTGGGTGAAACGCTTTCAGGCCCATCTGTCTCCACAGGGCTTGGGATTGGAACTCTGCAAGGCTACCCTGGGATGTGCGTCAAACTGACTTCCGCAGCTTATTCCACTTACGTGGCTCAATGTCAACAGAGCCTTGTAAGGGAGCTGAGGCAGCACACTGCCCCAGAACGTGTGGGACCAGAGACACTATGCGCTCGCCAGACCTGGGTCCCTTTCCCGGTCCACTGGAGGACAACTGCATACGAAATTTTGTTCACCCAGCCTGTCCGGTACACATCCCATTTCCCTTGTGAGGAACTCCGTTCCTATGCAGTCTGAAAAGCTGTCCCTCCACGTACCCTTGAGAAACTCCGAGTGTAGTACTGCGTGACTGAAGTCCTGTGTGGCGTGTTGAGAAAAGGCATCCAGGCCTTTCAGAGCCTGCTTTCGCAACTAGCTGGATGAGAACTGGCCTATCCCGAAGAACTGCGGGTCTCCCATTTCTCTCCTCCAGCTCGTCTGTTGCACGTGCACATCCCGTCTAGGGCCAGACGGTCCGTGCATTGCACCCCAGGCTGCCTTAACTCCCTGTTGAATACGCAGCCCAGAGCTCGGGGCAGCATGGAGATGCCTCTGCCAAAGAGCTATTTCCCTATCCCCCAAACCCTTGGGTCTCTGCGTTGCACTCCAAATCCAGAAAACGGCAATGCTCGTAACGTACCTTTCATCAAACCGGAAAGGAATGTAACAGTTTCCCATAAACGGGACACATTTGCCAGGCCATCCGTAGGGTTTGCCCAAAGAGGTGGCTTCACGCACCCTGCCCCGCGCCGGGGCACGTGTCCGTGACCGGTGCGTGTGGCTTGCTTATGTCGAAGAAAGCACCAGGTGCATGACACTTTCACTGCGGGCCACTGCCGGCATTTCTATCAGCGGGCACCACGTTTCTAGCCTGTAGCCTGAAACAGACGTCTGCAGTCCTTCTGCAGCAGCAGGAGACACGCCGCCTGCCATCTGTTGAGAGGCATGAGACACTTTTCGGGTACTGGACTTGAGCCCACTTTGTTACATTCGCGCAGCTTCCGAACGCCCCAGAGGTAGAGTGTCTGAGATGGCAAGTCCGCAAGTAACCGCTGCACGTGTCCCGCGTGAGCCATAGATTCTGGTCACCAAAGGAGCACTCTCACGAAATCTTGGATGCCAGAGCTGACACCAAAGTGACCCTGTTCCCGAGGAAATGCTATATGCTATGAGGGTGGACACCGCTCAGTCTGCCCTGTGCCTGAGGTCCCTGCTTCTGTGTAGCTTCAAGTCCAAGGCAGGCGCCTCTGCGAACGTCTGGTGGAAGAGCCTCTGAAGTGACGCAGCTTCTGCCTCTGCCACTAGGCTCAGGGTCGAAGATGTGAACGAAATTAGCGTCCCCGGTGGGAAGACCTGCTACAGATTGGAATTCCCATACATTGCAGAGCTGGGCAACCAGCACGTGGGCCAGCAGCAAAGTGCATTGAAACGATTGGCATCGTATGGGCTTCAGAAGGAGCCCTTAGCGCCCCTCGTTGGAGCCAGCGAGCGTCCCGGGCACCACAGTCCTCCCATAGATAACAGTATGTTCTAGAACCTTGTCGTATGTTTCTCCTGCAGGCAAAGCAGCATGGTAGCCCCATGCTTCCATCCGGCCCACCTCATCACGGGCATTTGTGAGCTGGGGAGCGACTCGTTTCCCACGCCTCGGCGAAGGCTTACTTTGCAATGGACCTGAGGCCACAGTGCCAACAAGTGTGTGCGATGTTCCGTCCTGTGATTGGAAGCGATTTGGGTGAACACTGGACACCTCAAGCCTCCCTCTACGAGGACTTCCCGCACTCAAGGAACAAACACGAAGCCAGGATTTCTTGGTCGCACACCGCAGTGAACAAAGCCCGGGATTCCATGTAACAACGGCAGCCTGCAACTTGATTTGGGAAGGCTTTGTCCTCCCGTCCACCTGGGCACGCTTTGCCACACTCCACGTCCGAGAGGCATGGACAAAAGATACGACTGACGCTCACAGCTCTCTTCACCGCAGTCCTCCCTGCACTCGGAATGACCCGGAGTTTTCAAAGAGCCGTCGTGGGTGAAACGCTTTCAGGCCCATCTGTCTCCACAGGGCTTGGGATTGGAACTCTGCAAGGCTACCCTGGGATGTGCGTCAAACTGACTTCCGCAGCTTATTCCACTTACGTGGCTCAATGTCAACAGAGCCTTGTAAGGGAGCTGAGGCAGCACACTGCCCCAGAACGTGTGGGACCAGAGACACTATGCGCTCGCCAGACCTGGGTCCCTTTCCCGGTCCACTGGAGGACAACTGCATACGAAATTTTGTTCACCCAGCCTGTCCGGTACACATCCCATTTCCCTTGTGAGGAACTCTGTTCCTATGCAGTCTGAAAAGCTGTCCCTCCACGTACCCTTGAGAAACTCCGAGTGTAGTACTGCGTGACTGAAGTCCTGTGTGGCGTGTTGAGAAAAGGCATCCAGGCCTTTCAGAGCCTGCTTTCGCAACTAGCTGGATGAGAACTGGCCTATCCCGAAGAACTGCGGGTCTCCCATTTCTCTCCTCCAGCTCGTCTGTTGCACGTGCACATCCCGTCTAGGGCCAGACGGTCCGTGCATTGCACCCCAGGCTGCCTTAACTCCCTGTTGAATACGCAGCCCAGAGCTCGGGGCAGCATGGAGATGCCTCTGCCAAAGAGCTATTTCCCTATCCCCCAAACCCTTGGGTCTCTGCGTTGCACTCCATGGCAGAACTCCAAATCCAGAAAACGGCAATGCTCGTAACGTACCTTTCATCAAACCGGAAAGGAATGTAACAGTTTCCCATAAACGGGACACATTTGCCAGGCCATCCGTAGGGTTTGCCCAAAGAGGTGGCTTCACGCACCCTGCCCCGCGCCGGGGCACGTGTCCGTGACCGGTGCGTGTGGCTTGCTTATGTCGAAGAAAGCACCAGGTGCATGACACTTTCACTGCGGGCCACTGCCGGCATTTCTATCAGCGGGCACCACGTTTCTAGCCTGTAGCCTGAAACAGACGTCTGCAGTCCTTCTGCAGCAGCAGGAGACACGCCGCCTGCCATCTGTTGAGAGGCATGAGACACTTTTCGGGTACTGGACTTGAGCCCACTTTGTTACATTCGCGCAGCTTCCGAACGCCCCAGAGGTAGAGTGTCTGAGATGGCAAGTCCGCAAGTAACCGCTGCACGTGTCCCACGTGAGCCATAGATTCTGGTCACCAAAGGAGCACTCTCACGAAATCTTGGATGCCAGAGCTGACACCAAAGTGACCCTGTTCCCGAGGAAATGCTATATGCTATGAGGGTGGACACCGCTCAGTCTGCCCTGTGCCTGAGGTCCCTGCTTCTGTGTAGCTTCAAGTCCAAGGCAGGCGCCTCTGCGAACGTCTGGTGGAAGAGCCTCTGAAGTGACGCAGCTTCTGCCTCTGCCACTAGGCTCAGGGTCGAAGATGTGAACGAAATTAGCGTCCCCGGTGGGAAGACCTGCTACAGATTGGAATTCCCATACATTGCAGAGCTGGGCAACCAGCACGTGGGCCAGCAGCAAAGTGCATTGAAACGATTGGCATCGTATGGGCTTCAGAAGGAGCCCTTAGCGCCCCTCGTTGGAGCCAGCGAGCGTCCCGGGCACCACAGTCCTCCCATAGATAACAGTATGTTCTAGAACCTTGTCGTATGTTTCTCCTGCAGGCAAAGCAGCATGGTAGCCCCATGCTTCCATCCGGCCCACCTCATCACGGGCATTTGTGAGCTGGGGAGCGACTCGTTTCCCACGCCTCGGCGAAGGCTTACTTTGCAATGGACCTGAGGCCACAGTGCCAACAAGTGTGTGCGATGTTCCGTCCTGTGATCGGAAGCGATTTGGGTGAACACTGGACACCTCAAGCCTCCCTCTACGAGGACTTCCCGCACTCAAGGAACAAACACGAAGCCAGGATTTCTTGGTCGCACACCGCAGTGAACAAAGCCCGGGATTCCATGTAACAACGGCAGCCTGCAACTTGATTTGGGAAGGCTTTGTCCTCCCGTCCACCTGGGCACGCTTTGCCACACTCCACGTCCGAGAGGCATGGACAAAAGATACGACTGACGCTCACAGCCCTCTTCACCGCAGTCCTCCCTGCACTCGGAATGACCCGGAGTTTTCAAAGAGCCGTCGTGGGTGAAACGCTTTCAGGCCCATCTGTCTCCACAGGGCTTGGGATTGGAACTCTGCAAGGCTACCCTGGGATGTGCGTCAAACTGACTTCCGCAGCTTATTCCACTTACGTGGCTCAATGTCAACAGAGCCTTGTAAGGGAGCTGAGGCAGCACACTGCCCCAGAACGTGTGGGACCAGAGACACTATGCGCTCGCCAGACCTGGGTCCCTTTCCCGGTCCACTGGAGGACAACTGCATACGAAATTTTGTTCACCCAGCCTGTCCGGTACACATCCCATTTCCCTTGTGAGGAACTCCGTTCCTATGCAGTCTGAAAAGCTGTCCCTCCACGTACCCTTGAGAAACTCCGAGTGTAGTACTGCGTGACTGAAGTCCTGTGTGGCGTGTTGAGAAAAGGCATCCAGGCCTTTCAGAGCCTGCTTTCGCAACTAGCTGGATGAGAACTGGCCTATCCCGAAGAACTGCGGGTCTCCCATTTCTCTCCTCCAGCTCGTCTGTTGCACGTGCACATCCCGTCTAGGGCCAGACGGTCCGTGCATTGCACCCCAGGCTGCCTTAACTCCCTGTTGAATACGCAGCCCAGAGCTCGGGGCAGCATGGAGATGCCTCTGCCAAAGAGCTATTTCCCTATCCCCCAAACCCTTGGGTCTCTGCGTTGCACTCCAAATCCAGAAAACGGCAATGCTCGTAACGTACCTTTCATCAAACCGGAAAGGAATGTAACAGTTTCCCATAAACGGGACACATTTGCCAGGCCATCCGTAGGGTTTGCCCAAAGAGGTGGCTTCACGCACCCTGCCCCGCGCCGGGGCACGTGTCCGTGACCGGTGCGTGTGGCTTGCTTATGTCGAAGAAAGCACCAGGTGCATGACACTTTCACTGCGGGCCACTGCCGGCATTTCTATCAGCGGGCACCACGTTTCTAGCCTGTAGCCTGAAACAGACGTCTGCAGTCCTTCTGCAGCAGCAGGAGACACGCCGCCTGCCATCTGTTGAGAGGCATGAGACACTTTTCGGGTACTGGACTTGAGCCCACTTTGTTACATTCGCGCAGCTTCCGAACGCCCCAGAGGTAGAGTGTCTGAGATGGCAAGTCCGCAAGTAACCGCTGCACGTGTCCCGCGTGAGCCATAGATTCTGGTCACCAAAGGAGCACTCTCACGAAATCTTGGATGCCAGAGCTGACACCAAAGTGACCCTGTTCCCGAGGAAATGCTATATGCTATGAGGGTGGACACCGCTCAGTCTGCCCTGTGCCTGAGGTCCCTGCTTCTGTGTAGCTTCAAGTCCAAGGCAGGCGCCTCTGCGAACGTCTGGTGGAAGAGCCTCTGAAGTGACGCAGCTTCTGCCTCTGCCACTAGGCTCAGGGTCGAAGATGTGAACGAAATTAGCGTCCCCGGTGGGAAGACCTGCTACAGATTGGAATTCCCATACATTGCAGAGCTGGGCAACCAGCACGTGGGCCAGCAGCAAAGTGCATTGAAACGATTGGCATCGTATGGGCTTCAGAAGGAGCCCTTAGCGCCCCTCGTTGGAGCCAGCGAGCGTCCCGGGCACCACAGTCCTCCCATAGATAACAGTATGTTCTAGAACCTTGTCGTATGTTTCTCCTGCAGGCAAAGCAGCATGGTAGCCCCATGCTTCCATCCGGCCCACCTCATCACGGGCATTTGTGAGCTGGGGAGCGACTCGTTTCCCACGCCTCGGCGAAGGCTTACTTTGCAATGGACCTGAGGCCACAGTGCCAACAAGTGTGTGCGATGTTCCGTCCTGTGATCGGAAGCGATTTGGGTGAACACTGGACACCTCAAGCCTCCCTCTACGAGGACTTCCCGCACTCAAGGAACAAACACGAAGCCAGGATTTCTTGGTCGCACACCGCAGTGAACAAAGCCCGGGATTCCATGTAACAACGGCAGCCTGCAACTTGATTTGGGAAGGCTTTGTCCTCCCGTCCACCTGGGCACGCTTTGCCACACTCCACGTCCGAGAGGCATGGACAAAAGATACGACTGACGCTCACAGCCCTCTTCACCGCAGTCCTCCCTGCACTCGGAATGACCCGGAGTTTTCAAAGAGCCGTCGTGGGTGAAACGCTTTCAGGCCCATCTGTCTCCACAGGGCTTGGGATTGGAACTCTGCAAGGCTACCCTGGGATGTGCGTCAAACTGACTTCCGCAGCTTATTCCACTTACGTGGCTCAATGTCAACAGAGCCTTGTAAGGGAGCTGAGGCAGCACACTGCCCCAGAACGTGTGGGACCAGAGACACTATGCGCTCGCCAGACCTGGGTCCCTTTCCCGGTCCACTGGAGGACAACTGCATACGAAATTTTGTTCACCCAGCCTGTCCGGTACACATCCCATTTCCCTTGTGAGGAACTCCGTTCCTATGCAGTCTGAAAAGCTGTCCCTCCACGTACCCTTGAGAAACTCCGAGTGTAGTACTGCGTGACTGAAGTCCTGTGTGGCGTGTTGAGAAAAGGCATCCAGGCCTTTCAGAGCCTGCTTTCGCAACTAGCTGGATGAGAACTGGCCTATCCCGAAGAACTGCGGGTCTCCCATTTCTCTCCTCCAGCTCGTCTGTTGCACGTGCACATCCCGTCTAGGGCCAGACGGTCCGTGCATTGCACCCCAGGCTGCCTTAACTCCCTGTTGAATACGCAGCCCAGAGCTCGGGGCAGCATGGAGATGCCTCTGCCAAAGAGCTATTTCCCTATCCCCCAAACCCTTGGGTCTCTGCGTTGCACTCCATGGCAGCACTCCAAATCCAGAAAACGGCAATGCTCGTAACGTACCTTTCATCAAACCGGAAAGGAATGTAACAGTTTCCCATAAACGGGACACATTTGCCAGGCCATCCGTAGGGTTTGCCCAAAGAGGTGGCTTCACGCACCCTGCCCCGCGCCGGGGCACGTGTCCGTGACCGGTGCGTGTGGCTTGCTTATGTCGAAGAAAGCACCAGGTGCATGACACTTTCACTGCGGGCCACTGCCGGCATTTCTATCAGCGGGCACCACGTTTCTAGCCTGTAGCCTGAAACAGACGTCTGCAGTCCTTCTGCAGCAGCAGGAGACACGCCGCCTGCCATCTGTTGAGAGGCATGAGACACTTTTCGGGTACTGGACTTGAGCCCACTTTGTTACATTCGCGCAGCTTCCGAACGCCCCAGAGGTAGAGTGTCTGAGATGGCAAGTCCGCAAGTAACCGCTGCACGTGTCCCGCGTGAGCCATAGATTCTGGTCACCAAAGGAGCACTCTCACGAAATCTTGGATGACAGAGCTGACACCAAAGTGACCCTGTTCCCGAGGAAATGCTATATGCTATGAGGGTGGACACCGCTCAGTCTGCCCTGTGCCTGAGGTCCCTGCTTCTGTGTAGCTTCAAGTCCAAGGCAGGCGCCTCTGCGAACGTCTGGTGGAAGAGCCTCTGAAGTGACGCAGCTTCTGCCTCTGCCACTAGGCTCAGGGTCGAAGATGTGAACGAAATTAGCGTCCCCGGTGGGAAGACCTGCTACAGATTGGAATTCCCATACATTGCAGAGCTGGGCAACCAGCACGTGGGCCAGCAGCAAAGTGCATTGAAACGATTGGCATCGTATGGGCTTCAGAAGGAGCCCTTAGCGCCCCTCGTTGGAGCCAGCGAGCGTCCCGGGCACCACAGTCCTCCCATAGATAACAGTATGTTCTAGAACCTTGTCGTATGTTTCTCCTGCAGGCAAAGCAGCATGGTAGCCCCATGCTTCCATCCGGCCCACCTCATCACGGGCATTTGTGAGCTGGGGAGCGACTCGTTTCCCACGCCTCGGCGAAGGCTTACTTTGCAATGGACCTGAGGCCACAGTGCCAACAAGTGTGTGCGATGTTCCGTCCTGTGATCGGAAGCGATTTGGGTGAACACTGGACACCTCAAGCCTCCCTCTACGAGGACTTCCCGCACTCAAGGAACAAACACGAAGCCAGGATTTCTTGGTCGCACACCGCAGTGAACAAAGCCCGGGATTCCATGTAACAACGGCAGCCTGCAACTTGATTTGGGAAGGCTTTGTCCTCCCGTCCACCTGGGCACGCTTTGCCACACTCCACGTCCGAGAGGCATGGACAAAAGATACGACTGACGCTCACAGCCCTCTTCACCGCAGTCCTCCCTGCACTCGGAATGACCCGGAGTTTTCAAAGAGCCGTCGTGGGTGAAACGCTTTCAGGCCCATCTGTCTCCACAGGGCTTGGGATTGGAACTCTGCAAGGCTACCCTGGGATGTGCGTCAAACTGACTTCCGCAGCTTATTCCACTTACGTGGCTCAATGTCAACAGAGCCTTGTAAGGGAGCTGAGGCAGCACACTGCCCCAGAACGTGTGGGACCAGAGACACTATGCGCTCGCCAGACCTGGGTCCCTTTCCCGGTCCACTGGAGGACAACTGCATACGAAATTTTGTTCACCCAGCCTGTCCGGTACACATCCCATTTCCCTTGTGAGGAACTCCGTTCCTATGCAGTCTGAAAAGCTGTCCCTCCACGTACCCTTGAGAAACTCCGAGTGTAGTACTGCGTGACTGAAGTCCTGTGTGGCGTGTTGAGAAAAGGCATCCAGGCCTTTCAGAGCCTGCTTTCGCAACTAGCTGGATGAGAACTGGCCTATCCCGAAGAACTGCGGGTCTCCCATTTCTCTCCTCCAGCTCGTCTGTTGCACGTGCACATCCCGTCTAGGGCCAGACGGTCCGTGCATTGCACCCCAGGCTGCCTTAACTCCCTGTTGAATACGCAGCCCAGAGCTCGGGGCAGCATGGAGATGCCTCTGCCAAAGAGCTATTTCCCTATCCCCCAAACCCTTGGGTCTCCGCGTTGCACTCCAAATCCAGAAAACGGCAATGCTCGTAACGTACCTTTCATCAAACCGGAAAGGAATGTAACAGTTTCCCATAAACGGGACACATTTGCCAGGCCATCCGTAGGGTTTGCCCAAAGAGGTGGCTTCACGCACCCTGCCCCGCGCCGGGGCACGTGTCCGTGACCGGTGCGTGTGGCTTGCTTATGTCGAAGAAAGCACCAGGTGCATGACACTTTCACTGCGGGCCACTGCCGGCATTTCTATCAGCGGGCACCACGTTTCTAGCCTGTAGCCTGAAACAGACGTCTGCAGTCCTTCTGCAGCAGCAGGAGACACGCCGCCTGCCATCTGTTGAGAGGCATGAGACACTTTTCGGGTACTGGACTTGAGCCCACTTTGTTACATTCGCGCAGCTTCCGAACGCCCCAGAGGTAGAGTGTCTGAGATGGCAAGTCCGCAAGTAACCGCTGCACGTGTCCCGCGTGAGCCATAGATTCTGGTCACCAAAGGAGCACTCTCACGAAATCTTGGATGCCAGAGCTGACACCAAAGTGACCCTGTTCCCGAGGAAATGCTATATGCTATGAGGGTGGACACCGCTCAGTCTGCCCTGTGCCTGAGGTCCCTGCTTCTGTGTAGCTTCAAGTCCAAGGCAGGCGCCTCTGCGAACGTCTGGTGGAAGAGCCTCTGAAGTGACGCAGCTTCTGCCTCTGCCACTAGGCTCAGGGTCGAAGATGTGAACGAAATTAGCGTCCCCGGTGGGAAGACCTGCTACAGATTGGAATTCCCATACATTGCAGAGCTGGGCAACCAGCACGTGGGCCAGCAGCAAAGTGCATTGAAACGATTGGCATCGTATGGGCTTCAGAAGGAGCCCTTAGCGCCCCTCGTTGGAGCCAGCGAGCGTCCCGGGCACCACAGTCCTCCCATAGATAACAGTATGTTCTAGAACCTTGTCGTATGTTTCTCCTGCAGGCAAAGCAGCATGGTAGCCCCATGCTTCCATCCGGCCCACCTCATCACGGGCATTTGTGAGCTGGGGAGCGACTCGTTTCCCACGCCTCGGCGAAGGCTTACTTTGCAATGGACCTGAGGCCACAGTGCCAACAAGTGTGTGCGATGTTCCGTCCTGTGATCGGAAGCGATTTGGGTGAACACTGGACACCTCAAGCCTCCCTCTACGAGGACTTCCCGCACTCAAGGAACAAACACGAAGCCAGGATTTCTTGGTCGCACACCGCAGTGAACAAAGCCCGGGATTCCATGTAACAACGGCAGCCTGCAACTTGATTTGGGAAGGCTTTGTCCTCCCGTCCACCTGGGCACGCTTTGCCACACTCCACGTCCGAGAGGCATGGACAAAAGATACGACTGACGCTCACAGCTCTCTTCACCGCAGTCCTCCCTGCACTCGGAATGACCCGGAGTTTTCAAAGAGCCGTCGTGGGTGAAACGCTTTCAGGCCCATCTGTCTCCACAGGGCTTGGGATTGGAACTCTGCAAGGCTACCCTGGGATGTGCGTCAAACTGACTTCCGCAGCTTATTCCACTTACGTGGCTCAATGTCAACAGAGCCTTGTAAGGGAGCTGAGGCAGCACACTGCCCCAGAACGTGTGGGACCAGAGACACTATGCGCTCGCCAGACCTGGGTCCCTTTCCCGGTCCACTGGAGGACAACTGCATACGAAATTTTGTTCACCCAGCCTGTCCGGTACACATCCCATTTCCCTTGTGAGGAACTCCGTTCCTATGCAGTCTGAAAAGCTGTCCCTCCACGTACCCTTGAGAAACTCCGAGTGTAGTACTGCGTGACTGAAGTCCTGTGTGGCGTGTTGAGAAAAGGCATCCAGGCCTTTCAGAGCCTGCTTTCGCAACTAGCTGGATGAGAACTGGCCTATCCCGAAGAACTGCGGGTCTCCCATTTCTCTCCTCCAGCTCGTCTGTTGCACGTGCACATCCCGTCTAGGGCCAGACGGTCCGTGCATTGCACCCCAGGCTGCCTTAACTCCCTGTTGAATACGCAGCCCAGAGCTCGGGGCAGCATGGAGATGCCTCTGCCAAAGAGCTATTTCCCTATCCCCCAAACCCTTGGGTCTCTGCGTTGCACTCCAAATCCAGAAAACGGCAATGCTCGTAACGTACCTTTCATCAAACCGGAAAGGAATGTAACAGTTTCCCATAAACGGGACACATTTGCCAGGCCATCCGTAGGGTTTGCCCAAAGAGGTGGCTTCACGCACCCTGCCCCGCGCCGGGGCACGTGTCCGTGACCGGTGCGTGTGGCTTGCTTATGTCGAAGAAAGCACCAGGTGCATGACACTTTCACTGCGGGCCACTGCCGGCATTTCTATCAGCGGGCACCACGTTTCTAGCCTGTAGCCTGAAACAGACGTCTGCAGTCCTTCTGCAGCAGCAGGAGACACGCCGCCTGCCATCTGTTGAGAGGCATGAGACACTTTTCGGGTACTGGACTTGAGCCCACTTTGTTACATTCGCGCAGCTTCCGAACGCCCCAGAGGTAGAGTGTCTGAGATGGCAAGTCCGCAAGTAACCGCTGCACGTGTCCTGCGTGAGCCATAGATTCTGGTCACCAAAGGAGCACTCTCACGAAATCTTGGATGCCAGAGCTGACACCAAAGTGACCCTGTTCCCGAGGAAATGCTATATGCTATGAGGGTGGACACCGCTCAGTCTGCCCTGTGCCTGAGGTCCCTGCTTCTGTGTAGCTTCAAGTCCAAGGCAGGCGCCTCTGCGAACGTCTGGTGGAAGAGCCTCTGAAGTGACGCAGCTTCTGCCTCTGCCACTAGGCTCAGGGTCGAAGATGTGAACGAAATTAGCGTCCCCGGTGGGAAGACCTGCTACAGATTGGAATTCCCATACATTGCAGAGCTGGGCAACCAGCACGTGGGCCAGCAGCAAAGTGCATTGAAACGATTGGCATCGTATGGGCTTCAGAAGGAGCCCTTAGCGCCCCTCGTTGGAGCCAGCGAGCGTCCCGGGCACCACAGTCCTCCCATAGATAACAGTATGTTCTAGAACCTTGTCGTATGTTTCTCCTGCAGGCAAAGCAGCATGGTAGCCCCATGCTTCCATCTGGCCCACCTCATCACGGGCATTTGTGAGCTGGGGAGCGACTCGTTTCCCACGCCTCGGCGAAGGCTTACTTTGCAATGGACCTGAGGCCACAGTGCCAACAAGTGTGTGCGATGTTCCGTCCTGTGATCGGAAGCGATTTGGGTGAACACTGGACACCTCAAGCCTCCCTCTACGAGGACTTCCCGCACTCAAGGAACAAACACGAAGCCAGGATTTCTTGGTCGCACACCGCAGTGAACAAAGCCCGGGATTCCATGTAACAACGGCAGCCTGCAACTTGATTTGGGAAGGCTTTGTCCTCCCGTCCACCTGGGCACGCTTTGCCACACTCCACGTCCGAGAGGCATGGACAAAAGATACGACTGACGCTCACAGCCCTCTTCACCGCAGTCCTCCCTGCACTCGGAATGACCCGGAGTTTTCAAAGAGCCGTCGTGGGTGAAACGCTTTCAGGCCCATCTGTCTCCACAGGGCTTGGGATTGGAACTCTGCAAGGCTACCCTGGGATGTGCGTCAAACTGACTTCCGCAGCTTATTCCACTTACGTGGCTCAATGTCAACAGAGCCTTGTAAGGGAGCTGAGGCAGCACACTGCCCCAGAACGTGTGGGACCAGAGACACTATGCGCTCGCCAGACCTGGGTCCCTTTCCCGGTCCACTGGAGGACAACTGCATACGAAATTTTGTTCACCCAGCCTGTCCGGTACACATCCCATTTCCCTTGTGAGGAACTCCGTTCCTATGCAGTCTGAAAAGCTGTCCCTCCACGTACCCTTGAGAAACTCCGAGTGTAGTACTGCGTGACTGAAGTCCTGTGTGGCGTGTTGAGAAAAGGCATCCAGGCCTTTCAGAGCCTGCTTTCGCAACTAGCTGGATGAGAACTGGCCTATCCCGAAGAACTGCGGGTCTCCCATTTCTCTCCTCCAGCTCGTCTGTTGCACGTGCACATCCCGTCTAGGGCCAGACGGTCCGTGCATTGCACCCCAGGCTGCCTTAACTCCCTGTTGAATACGCAGCCCAGAGCTCGGGGCAGCATGGAGATGCCTCTGCCAAAGAGCTATTTCCCTATCCCCCAAACCCTTGGGTCTCTGCGTTGCACTCCATGGCAGCACTCCAAATCCAGAAAACGGCAATGCTCGTAACGTACCTTTCATCAAACCGGAAAGGAATGTAACAGTTTCCCATAAACGGGACACATTTGCCAGGCCATCCGTAGGGTTTGCCCAAAGAGGTGGCTTCACGCACCCTGCCCCGCGCCGGGGCACGTGTCCGTGACCGGTGCGTGTGGCTTGCTTATGTCGAAGAAAGCACCAGGTGCATGACACTTTCACTGCGGGCCACTGCCGGCATTTCTATCAGCGGGCACCACGTTTCTAGCCTGTAGCCTGAAACAGACGTCTGCAGTCCTTCTGCAGCAGCAGGAGACACGCCGCCTGCCATCTGTTGAGAGGCATGAGACACTTTTCGGGTACTGGACTTGAGCCCACTTTGTTACATTCGCGCAGCTTCCGAACGCCCCAGAGGTAGAGTGTCTGAGATGGCAAGTCCGCAAGTAACCGCTGCACGTGTCCCGCGTGAGCCATAGATTCTGGTCACCAAAGGAGCACTCTCACGAAATCTTGGATGCCAGAGCTGACACCAAAGTGACCCTGTTCCCGAGGAAATGCTATATGCTATGAGGGTGGACACCGCTCAGTCTGCCCTGTGCCTGAGGTCCCTGCTTCTGTGTAGCTTCAAGTCCAAGGCAGGCGCCTCTGCGAACGTCTGGTGGAAGAGCCTCTGAAGTGACGCAGCTTCTGCCTCTGCCACTAGGCTCAGGGTCGAAGATGTGAACGAAATTAGCGTCCCCGGTGGGAAGACCTGCTACAGATTGGAATTCCCATACATTGCAGAGCTGGGCAACCAGCACGTGGGCCAGCAGCAAAGTGCATTGAAACGATTGGCATCGTATGGGCTTCAGAAGGAGCCCTTAGCGCCCCTCGTTGGAGCCAGCGAGCGTCCCGGGCACCACAGTCCTCCCATAGATAACAGTATGTTCTAGAACCTTGTCGTATGTTTCTCCTGCAGGCAAAGCAGCATGGTAGCCCCATGCTTCCATCCGGCCCACCTCATCACGGGCATTTGTGAGCTGGGGAGCGACTCGTTTCCCACGCCTCGGCGAAGGCTTACTTTGCAATGGACCTGAGGCCACAGTGCCAACAAGTGTGTGCGATGTTCCGTCCTGTGATCGGAAGCGATTTGGGTGAACACTGGACACCTCAAGCCTCCCTCTACGAGGACTTCCCGCACTCAAGGAACAAACACGAAGCCAGGATTTCTTGGTCGCACACCGCAGTGAACAAAGCCCGGGATTCCATGTAACAACGGCAGCCTGCAACTTGATTTGGGAAGGCTTTGTCCTCCCGTCCACCTGGGCACGCTTTGCCACACTCCACGTCCGAGAGGCATGGACAAAAGATACGACTGACGCTCACAGCTCTCTTCACCGCAGTCCTCCCTGCACTCGGAATGACCCGGAGTTTTCAAAGAGCCGTCGTGGGTGAAACGCTTTCAGGCCCATCTGTCTCCACAGGGCTTGGGATTGGAACTCTGCAAGGCTACCCTGGGATGTGCGTCAAACTGACTTCCGCAGCTTATTCCACTTACGTGGCTCAATGTCAACAGAGCCTTGTAAGGGAGCTGAGGCAGCACACTGCCCCAGAACGTGTGGGACCAGAGACACTATGCGCTCGCCAGACCTGGGTCCCTTTCCCGGTCCACTGGAGGACAACTGCATACGAAATTTTGTTCACCCAGCCTGTCCGGTACACATCCCATTTCCCTTGTGAGGAACTCCGTTCCTATGCAGTCTGAAAAGCTGTCCCTCCACGTACCCTTGAGAAACTCCGAGTGTAGTACTGCGTGACTGAAGTCCTGTGTGGCGTGTTGAGAAAAGGCATCCAGGCCTTTCAGAGCCTGCTTTCGCAACTAGCTGGATGAGAACTGGCCTATCCCGAAGAACTGCGGGTCTCCCATTTCTCTCCTCCAGCTCGTCTGTTGCACGTGCACATCCCGTCTAGGGCCAGACGGTCCGTGCATTGCACCCCAGGCTGCCTTAACTCCCTGTTGAATACGCAGCCCAGAGCTCGGGGCAGCATGGAGATGCCTCTGCCAAAGAGCTATTTCCCTATCCCCCAAACCCTTGGGTCTCTGCGTTGCACTCCAAATCCAGAAAACGGCAATGCTCGTAACGTACCTTTCATCAAACCGGAAAGGAATGTAACAGTTTCCCATAAACGGGACACATTTGCCAGGCCATCCGTAGGGTTTGCCCAAAGAGGTGGCTTCACGCACCCTGCCCCGCGCCGGGGCACGTGTCCGTGACCGGTGCGTGTGGCTTGCTTATGTCGAAGAAAGCACCAGGTGCATGACACTTTCACTGCGGGCCACTGCCGGCATTTCTATCAGCGGGCACCACGTTTCTAGCCTGTAGCCTGAAACAGACGTCTGCAGTCCTTCTGCAGCAGCAGGAGACACGCCGCCTGCCATCTGTTGAGAGGCATGAGACACTTTTCGGGTACTGGACTTGAGCCCACTTTGTTACATTCGCGCAGCTTCCGAACGCCCCAGAGGTAGAGTGTCTGAGATGGCAAGTCCGCAAGTAACCGCTGCACGTGTCCCGCGTGAGCCATAGATTCTGGTCACCAAAGGAGCACTCTCACGAAATCTTGGATGCCAGAGCTGACACCAAAGTGACCCTGTTCCCGAGGAAATGCTATATGCTATGAGGGTGGACACCGCTCAGTCTGCCCTGTGCCTGAGGTCCCTGCTTCTGTGTAGCTTCAAGTCCAAGGCAGGCGCCTCTGCGAACGTCTGGTGGAAGAGCCTCTGAAGTGACGCAGCTTCTGCCTCTGCCACTAGGCTCAGGGTCGAAGATGTGAACGAAATTAGCGTCCCCGGTGGGAAGACCTGCTACAGATTGGAATTCCCATACATTGCAGAGCTGGGCAACCAGCACGTGGGCCAGCAGCAAAGTGCATTGAAACGATTGGCATTGTATGGGCTTCAGAAGGAGCCCTTAGCGCCCCTCGTTGGAGCCAGCGAGCGTCCCGGGCACCACAGTCCTCCCATAGATAACAGTATGTTCTAGAACCTTGTCGTATGTTTCTCCTGCAGGCAAAGCAGCATGGTAGCCCCATGCTTCCATCTGGCCCACCTCATCACGGGCATTTGTGAGCTGGGGAGCGACTCGTTTCCCACGCCTCGGCGAAGGCTTACTTTGCAATGGACCTGAGGCCACAGTGCCAACAAGTGTGTGCGATGTTCCGTCCTGTGATCGGAAGCGATTTGGGTGAACACTGGACACCTCAAGCCTCCCTCTACGAGGACTTCCCGCACTCAAGGAACAAACACGAAGCCAGGATTTCTTGGTCGCACACCGCAGTGAACAAAGCCCGGGATTCCATGTAACAACGGCAGCCTGCAACTTGATTTGGGAAGGCTTTGTCCTCCCGTCCACCTGGGCACGCTTTGCCACACTCCACGTCCGAGAGGCATGGACAAAAGATACGACTGACGCTCACAGCCCTCTTCACCGCAGTCCTCCCTGCACTCGGAATGACCCGGAGTTTTCAAAGAGCCGTCGTGGGTGAAACGCTTTCAGGCCCATCTGTCTCCACAGGGCTTGGGATTGGAACTCTGCAAGGCTACCCTGGGATGTGCGTCAAACTGACTTCCGCAGCTTATTCCACTTACGTGGCTCAATGTCAACAGAGCCTTGTAAGGGAGCTGAGGCAGCACACTGCCCCAGAACGTGTGGGACCAGAGACACTATGCGCTCGCCAGACCTGGGTCCCTTTCCCGGTCCACTGGAGGACAACTGCATACGAAATTTTGTTCACCCAGCCTGTCCGGTACACATCCCATTTCCCTTGTGAGGAACTCCGTTCCTATGCAGTCTGAAAAGCTGTCCCTCCACGTACCCTTGAGAAACTCCGAGTGTAGTACTGCGTGACTGAAGTCCTGTGTGGCGTGTTGAGAAAAGGCATCCAGGCCTTTCAGAGCCTGCTTTCGCAACTAGCTGGATGAGAACTGGCCTATCCCGAAGAACTGCGGGTCTCCCATTTCTCTCCTCCAGCTCGTCTGTTGCACGTGCACATCCCGTCTAGGGCCAGACGGTCCGTGCATTGCACCCCAGGCTGCCTTAACTCCCTGTTGAATACGCAGCCCAGAGCTCGGGGCAGCATGGAGATGCCTCTGCCAAAGAGCTATTTCCCTATCCCCCAAACCCTTGGGTCTCTGCGTTGCACTCCATGGCAGCACTCCAAATCCAGAAAACGGCAATGCTCGTAACGTACCTTTCATCAAACCGGAAAGGAATGTAACAGTTTCCCATAAACGGGACACATTTGCCAGGCCATCCGTAGGGTTTGCCCAAAGAGGTGGCTTCACGCACCCTGCCCCGCGCAGGGGCACGTGTCCGTGACCGGTGCGTGTGGCTTGCTTATGTCGAAGAAAGCACCAGGTGCATGACACTTTCACTGCGGGCCACTGCCGGCATTTCTATCAGCGGGCACCACGTTTCTAGCCTGTAGCCTGAAACAGACGTCTGCAGTCCTTCTGCAGCAGCAGGAGACACGCCGCCTGCCATCTGTTGAGAGGCATGAGACACTTTTCGGGTACTGGACTTGAGCCCACTTTGTTACATTCGCGCAGCT
The DNA here is from genome assembly GCF_949774975.1 of Lagenorhynchus albirostris. Lineage (NCBI taxonomy): Eukaryota > Metazoa > Chordata > Mammalia > Artiodactyla > Delphinidae > Lagenorhynchus > Lagenorhynchus albirostris. Next base: position 81,974,752 of record NC_083116.1, on the reverse strand, counting down.
TCCGAACGCCCCAGAGGTAGAGTGTCTGAGATGGCAAGTCCGCAAGTAACCGCTGCACGTGTCCCGCGTGAGCCATAGATTCTGGTCACCAAAGGAGCACTCTCACGAAATCTTGGATGCCAGAGCTGACACCAAAGTGACCCTGTTCCCGAGGAAATGCTATATGCTATGAGGGTGGACACCGCTCAATCTGCCCTGTGCCTGAGGTCCCTGCTTCTGTGTAGCTTCAAGTCCAAGGCAGGCGCCTCTGCGAACGTCTGGTGGAAGAGCCTCTGAAGTGACGCAGCTTCTGCCTCTGCCACTAGGCTCAGGGTCGAAGATGTGAACGAAATTAGCGTCCCCGGTGGGAAGACCTGCTACAGATTGGAATTCCCATACATTGCAGAGCTGGGCAACCAGCACGTGGGCCAGCAGCAAAGTGCATTGAAACGATTGGCATCGTATGGGCTTCAGAAGGAGCCCTTAGCGCCCCTCGTTGGAGCCAGCGAGCGTCCCGGGCACCACAGTCCTCCCATAGATAACAGTATGTTCTAGAACCTTGTCGTATGTTTCTCCTGCAGGCAAAGCAGCATGGTAGCCCCATGCTTCCATCCGGCCCACCTCATCACGGGCATTTGTGAGCTGGGGAGCGACTCGTTTCCCACGCCTCGGCGAAGGCTTACTTTGCAATGGACCTGAGGCCACAGTGCCAACAAGTGTGTGCGATGTTCCGTCCTGTGATCGGAAGCGATTTGGGTGAACACTGGACACCTCAAGCCTCCCTCTACGAGGACTTCCCGCACTCAAGGAACAAACACGAAGCCAGGATTTCTTGGTCGCACACCGCAGTGAACAAAGCCCGGGATTCCATGTAACAACGGCAGCCTGCAACTTGATTTGGGAAGGCTTTGTCCTCCCGTCCACCTGGGCACGCTTTGCCACACTCCACGTCCGAGAGGCATGGACAAAAGATACGACTGACGCTCACAGCCCTCTTCACCGCAGTCCTCCCTGCACTCGGAATGACCCGGAGTTTTCAAAGAGCCGTCGTGGGTGAAACGCTTTCAGGCCCATCTGTCTCCACAGGGCTTGGGATTGGAACTCTGCAAGGCTACCCTGGGATGTGCGTCAAACTGACTTCCGCAGCTTATTCCACTTACGTGGCTCAATGTCAACAGAGCCTTGTAAGGGAGCTGAGGCAGCACACTGCCCCAGAACGTGTGGGACCAGAGACACTATGCGCTCGCCAGACCTGGGTCCCTTTCCCGGTCCACTGGAGGACAACTGCATACGAAATTTTGTTCACCCAGCCTGTCCGGTACACATCCCATTTCCCTTGTGAGGAACTCCGTTCCTATGCAGTCTGAAAAGCTGTCCCTCCACGTACCCTTGAGAAACTCCGAGTGTAGTACTGCGTGACTGAAGTCCTGTGTGGCGTGTTGAGAAAAGGCATCCAGGCCTTTCAGAGCCTGCTTTCGCAACTAGCTGGATGAGAACTGGCCTATCCCGAAGAACTGCGGGTCTCCCATTTCTCTCCTCCAGCTCGTCTGTTGCACGTGCACATCCCGTCTAGGGCCAGACGGTCCGTGCATTGCACCCCAGGCTGCCTTAACTCCCTGTTGAATACGCAGCCCAGAGCTCGGGGCAGCATGGAGATGCCTCTGCCAAAGAGCTATTTCCCTATCCCCCAAACCCTTGGGTCTCTGCGTTGCACTCCAAATCCAGAAAACGGCAATGCTCGTAACGTACCTTTCATCAAACCGGAAAGGAATGTAACAGTTTCCCATAAACGGGACACATTTGCCAGGCCATCCGTAGGGTTTGCCCAAAGAGGTGGCTTCACGCACCCTGCCCCGCGCCGGGGCACGTGTCCGTGACCGGTGCGTGTGGCTTGCTTATGTCGAAGAAAGCACCAGGTGCATGACACTTTCACTGCGGGCCACTGCCGGCATTTCTATCAGCGGGCACCACGTTTCTAGCCTGTAGCCTGAAACAGACGTCTGCAGTCCTTCTGCAGCAGCAGGAGACACGCCGCCTGCCATCTGTTGAGAGGCATGAGACACTTTTCGGGTACTGGACTTGAGCCCACTTTGTTACATTCGCGCAGCTTCCGAACGCCCCAGAGGTAGAGTGTCTGAGATGGCAAGTCCGCAAGTAACCGCTGCACGTGTCCCGCGTGAGCCATAGATTCTGGTCACCAAAGGAGCACTCTCACGAAATCTTGGATGCCAGAGCTGACACCAAAGTGACCCTGTTCCCGAGGAAATGCTATATGCTATGAGGGTGGACACCGCTCAGTCTGCCCTGTGCCTGAGGTCCCTGCTTCTGTGTAGCTTCAAGTCCAAGGCAGGCGCCTCTGCGAACGTCTGGTGGAAGAGCCTCTGAAGTGACGCAGCTTCTGCCTCTGCCACTAGGCTCAGGGTCGAAGATGTGAACGAAATTAGCGTCCCCGGTGGGAAGACCTGCTACAGATTGGAATTCCCATACATTGCAGAGCTGGGCAACCAGCACGTGGGCCAGCAGCAAAGTGCATTGAAACGATTGGCATCGTATGGGCTTCAGAAGGAGCCCTTAGCGCCCCTCGTTGGAGCCAGCGAGCGTCCCGGGCACCACAGTCCTCCCATAGATAACAGTATGTTCTAGAACCTTGTCGTATGTTTCTCCTGCAGGCAAAGCAGCATGGTAGCCCCATGCTTCCATCCGGCCCACCTCATCACGGGCATTTGTGAGCTGGGGAGCGACTCGTTTCCCACGCCTCGGCGAAGGCTTACTTTGCAATGGACCTGAGGCCACAGTGCCAACAAGTGTGTGCGATGTTCCGTCCTGTGATCGGAAGCGATTTGGGTGAACACTGGACACCTCAAGCCTCCCTCTACGAGGACTTCCCGCACTCAAGGAACAAACACGAAGCCAGGATTTCTTGGTCGCACACCGCAGTGAACAAAGCCCGGGATTCCATGTAACAACGGCAGCCTGCAACTTGATTTGGGAAGGCTTTGTCCTCCCGTCCACCTGGGCACGCTTTGCCACACTCCACGTCCGAGAGGCATGGACAAAAGATACGACTGACGCTCACAGCCCTCTTCACCGCAGTCCTCCCTGCACTCGGAATGACCCGGAGTTTTCAAAGAGCCGTCGTGGGTGAAACGCTTTCAGGCCCATCTGTCTCCACAGGGCTTGGGATTGGAACTCTGCAAGGCTACCCTGGGATGTGCGTCAAACTGACTTCCGCAGCTTATTCCACTTACGTGGCTCAATGTCAACAGAGCCTTGTAAGGGAGCTGAGGCAGCACACTGCCCCAGAACGTGTGGGACCAGAGACACTATGCGCTCGCCAGACCTGGGTCCCTTTCCCGGTCCACTGGAGGACAACTGCATACGAAATTTTGTTCACCCAGCCTGTCCGGTACACATCCCATTTCCCTTGTGAGGAACTCCGTTCCTATGCAGTCTGAAAAGCTGTCCCTCCACGTACCCTTGAGAAACTCCGAGTGTAGTACTGCGTGACTGAAGTCCTGTGTGGCGTGTTGAGAAAAGGCATCCAGGCCTTTCAGAGCCTGCTTTCGCAACTAGCTGGATGAGAACTGGCCTATCCCGAAGAACTGCGGGTCTCCCATTTCTCTCCTCCAGCTCGTCTGTTGCACGTGCACATCCCGTCTAGGGCCAGACGGTCCGTGCATTGCACCCCAGGCTGCCTTAACTCCCTGTTGAATACGCAGCCCAGAGCTCGGGGCAGCATGGAGATGCCTCTGCCAAAGAGCTATTTCCCTATCCCCCAAACCCTTGGGTCTCTGCGTTGCACTCCAAATCCAGAAAACGGCAATGCTCGTAACGTACCTTTCATCAAACCGGAAAGGAATGTAACAGTTTCCCATAAACGGGACACATTTGCCAGGCCATCCGTAGGGTTTGCCCAAAGAGGTGGCTTCACGCACCCTGCCCCGCGCCGGGGCACGTGTCCGTGACCGGTGCGTGTGGCTTGCTTATGTCGAAGAAAGCACCAGGTGCATGACACTTTCACTGCGGGCCACTGCCGGCATTTCTATCAGCGGGCACCACGTTTCTAGCCTGTAGCCTGAAACAGACGTCTGCAGTCCTTCTGCAGCAGCAGGAGACACGCCGCCTGCCATCTGTTGAGAGGCATGAGACACTTTTCGGGTACTGGACTTGAGCCCACTTTGTTACATTCGCGCAGCTTCCGAACGCCCCAGAGGTAGAGTGTCTGAGATGGCAAGTCCGCAAGTAACCGCTGCACGTGTCCCGCGTGAGCCATAGATTCTGGTCACCAAAGGAGCACTCTCACGAAATCTTGGATGCCAGAGCTGACACCAAAGTGACCCTGTTCCCGAGGAAATGCTATATGCTATGAGGGTGGACACCGCTCAGTCTGCCCTGTGCCTGAGGTCCCTGCTTCTGTGTAGCTTCAAGTCCAAGGCAGGCGCCTCTGCGAACGTCTGGTGGAAGAGCCTCTGAAGTGACGCAGCTTCTGCCTCTGCCACTAGGCTCAGGGTCGAAGATGTGAACGAAATTAGCGTCCCCGGTGGGAAGACCTGCTACAGATTGGAATTCCCATACATTGCAGAGCTGGGCAACCAGCACGTGGGCCAGCAGCAAAGTGCATTGAAACGATTGGCATCGTATGGGCTTCAGAAGGAGCCCTTAGCGCCCCTCGTTGGAGCCAGCGAGCGTCCCGGGCACCACAGTCCTCCCATAGATAACAGTATGTTCTAGAACCTTGTCGTATGTTTCTCCTGCAGGCAAAGCAGCATGGTAGCCCCATGCTTCCATCCGGCCCACCTCATCACGGGCATTTGTGAGCTGGGGAGCGACTCGTTTCCCATGCCTCGGCGAAGGCTTACTTTGCAATGGACCTGAGGCCACAGTGCCAACAAGTGTGTGCGATGTTCCGTCCTGTGATCGGAAGCGATTTGGGTGAACACTGGACACCTCAAGCCTCCCTCTACGAGGACTTCCCGCACTCAAGGAACAAACACGAAGCCAGGATTTCTTGGTCGCACACCGCAGTGAACAAAGCCCGGGATTCCATGTAACAACGGCAGCCTGCAACTTGATTTGGGAAGGCTTTGTCCTCCCGTCCACCTGGGCACGCTTTGCCACACTCCACGTCCGAGAGGCATGGACAAAAGATACGACTGACGCTCACAGCCCTCTTCACCGCAGTCCTCCCTGCACTCGGAATGACCCGGAGTTTTCAAAGAGCCGTCGTGGGTGAAACGCTTTCAGGCCCATCTGTCTCCACAGGGCTTGGGATTGGAACTCTGCAAGGCTACCCTGGGATGTGCGTCAAACTGACTTCCGCAGCTTATTCCACTTACGTGGCTCAATGTCAACAGAGCCTTGTAAGGGAGCTGAGGCAGCACACTGCCCCAGAACGTGTGGGACCAGAGACACTATGCGCTCGCCAGACCTGGGTCCCTTTCCCGGTCCACTGGAGGACAACTGCATACGAAATTTTGTTCACCCAGCCTGTCCGGTACACATCCCATTTCCCTTGTGAGGAACTCCGTTCCTATGCAGTCTGAAAAGCTGTCCCTCCACGTACCCTTGAGAAACTCCGAGTGTAGTACTGCGTGACTGAAGTCCTGTGTGGCGTGTTGAGAAAAGGCATCCAGGCCTTTCAGAGCCTGCTTTCGCAACTAGCTGGATGAGAACTGGCCTATCCCGAAGAACTGCGGGTCTCCCATTTCTCTCCTCCAGCTCGTCTGTTGCACGTGCACATCCCGTCTAGGGCCAGACGGTCCGTGCATTGCACCCCAGGCTGCCTTAACTCCCTGTTGAATACGCAGCCCAGAGCTCGGGGCAGCATGGAGATGCCTCTGCCAAAGAGCTATTTCCCTATCCCCCAAACCCTTGGGTCTCTGCGTTGCACTCCAAATCCAGAAAACGGCAATGCTCGTAACGTACCTTTCATCAAACCGGAAAGGAATGTAACAGTTTCCCATAAACGGGACACATTTGCCAGGCCATCCGTAGGGTTTGCCCAAAGAGGTGGCTTCACGCACCCTGCCCCGCGCCGGGGCACGTGTCCGTGACCGGTGCGTGTGGCTTGCTTATGTCGAAGAAAGCACCAGGTGCATGACACTTTCACTGCGGGCCACTGCCGGCATTTCTATCAGCGGGCACCACGTTTCTAGCCTGTAGCCTGAAACAGACGTCTGCAGTCCTTCTGCAGCAGCAGGAGACACGCCGCCTGCCATCTGTTGAGAGGCATGAGACACTTTTCGGGTACTGGACTTGAGCCCACTTTGTTACATTCGCGCAGCTTCCGAACGCCCCAGAGGTAGAGTGTCTGAGATGGCAAGTCCGCAAGTAACCGCTGCACGTGTCCCGCGTGAGCCATAGATTCTGGTCACCAAAGGAGCACTCTCGCGAAATCTTGGATGCCAGAGCTGACACCAAAGTGACCCTGTTCCCGAGGAAATGCTATATGCTATGAGGGTGGACACCGCTCAGTCTGCCCTGTGCCTGAGGTCCCTGCTTCTGTGTAGCTTCAAGTCCAAGGCAGGCGCCTCTGCGAACGTCTGGTGGAAGAGCCTCTGAAGTGACGCAGCTTCTGCCTCTGCCACTAGGCTCAGGGTCGAAGATGTGAACGAAATTAGCGTCCCCGGTGGGAAGACCTGCTACAGATTGGAATTCCCATACATTGCAGAGCTGGGCAACCAGCACGTGGGCCAGCAGCAAAGTGCATTGAAACGATTGGCATCGTATGGGCTTCAGAAGGAGCCCTTAGCGCCCCTCGTTGGAGCCAGCGAGCGTCCCGGGCACCACAGTCCTCCCATAGATAACAGTATGTTCTAGAACCTTGTCGTATGTTTCTCCTGCAGGCAAAGCAGCATGGTAGCCCCATGCTTCCATCCGGCCCACCTCATCACGGGCATTTGTGAGCTGGGGAGCGACTCGTTTCCCACGCCTCGGCGAAGGCTTACTTTGCAATGGACCTGAGGCCACAGTGCCAACAAGTGTGTGCGATGTTCCGTCCTGTGATCGGAAGCGATTTGGGTGAACACTGGACACCTCAAGCCTCCCTCTACGAGGACTTCCCGCACTCAAGGAACAAACACGAAGCCAGGATTTCTTGGTCGCACACCGCAGTGAACAAAGCCCGGGATTCCATGTAACAACGGCAGCCTGCAACTTGATTTGGGAAGGCTTTGTCCTCCCGTCCACCTGGGCACGCTTTGCCACACTCCACGTCCGAGAGGCATGGACAAAAGATACGACTGACGCTCACAGCTCTCTTCACCGCAGTCCTCCCTGCACTCGGAATGACCCGGAGTTTTCAAAGAGCCGTCGTGGGTGAAACGCTTTCAGGCCCATCTGTCTCCACAGGGCTTGGGATTGGAACTCTGCAAGGCTACCCTGGGATGTGCGTCAAACTGACTTCCGCAGCTTATTCCACTTACGTGGCTCAATGTCAACAGAGCCTTGTAAGGGAGCTGAGGCAGCACACTGCCCCAGAACGTGTGGGACCAGAGACACTATGCGCTCGCCAGACCTGGGTCCCTTTCCCGGTCCACTGGAGGACAACTGCATACGAAATTTTGTTCACCCAGCCTGTCCGGTACACATCCCATTTCCCTTGTGAGGAACTCCGTTCCTATGCAGTCTGAAAAGCTGTCCCTCCACGTACCCTTGAGAAACTCCGAGTGTAGTACTGCGTGACTGAAGTCCTGTGTGGCGTGTTGAGAAAAGGCATCCAGGCCTTTCAGAGCCTGCTTTCGCAACTAGCTGGATGAGAACTGGCCTATCCCGAAGAACTGCGGGTCTCCCATTTCTCTCCTCCAGCTCGTCTGTTGCACGTGCACATCCCGTCTAGGGCCAGACGGTCCGTGCATTGCACCCCAGGCTGCCTTAACTCCCTGTTGAATACGCAGCCCAGAGCTCGGGGCAGCATGGAGATGCCTCTGCCAAAGAGCTATTTCCCTATCCCCCAAACCCTTGGGTCTCTGCGTTGCACTCCAAATCCAGAAAACGGCAATGCTCGTAACGTACCTTTCATCAAACCGGAAAGGAATGTAACAGTTTCCCATAAACGGGACACATTTGCCAGGCCATCCGTAGGGTTTGCCCAAAGAGGTGGCTTCACGCACCCTGCCCCGCGCCGGGGCACGTGTCCGTGACCGGTGCGTGTGGCTTGCTTATGTCGAAGAAAGCACCAGGTGCATGACACTTTCACTGCGGGCCACTGCCGGCATTTCTATCAGCGGGCACCACGTTTCTAGCCTGTAGCCTGAAACAGACGTCTGCAGTCCTTCTGCAGCAGCAGGAGACACGCCGCCTGCCATCTGTTGAGAGGCATGAGACACTTTTCGGGTACTGGACTTGAGCCCACTTTGTTACATTCGCGCAGCTTCCGAACGCCCCAGAGGTAGAGTGTCTGAGATGGCAAGTCCGCAAGTAACCGCTGCACGTGTCCCGCGTGAGCCATAGATTCTGGTCACCAAAGGAGCACTCTCGCGAAATCTTGGATGCCAGAGCTGACACCAAAGTGACCCTGTTCCCGAGGAAATGCTATATGCTATGAGGGTGGACACCGCTCAGTCTGCCCTGTGCCTGAGGTCCCTGCTTCTGTGTAGCTTCAAGTCCAAGGCAGGCGCCTCTGCGAACGTCTGGTGGAAGAGCCTCTGAAGTGACGCAGCTTCTGCCTCTGCCACTAGGCTCAGGGTCGAAGATGTGAACGAAATTAGCGTCCCCGGTGGGAAGACCTGCTACAGATTGGAATTCCCATACATTGCAGAGCTGGGCAACCAGCACGTGGGCCAGCAGCAAAGTGCATTGAAACGATTGGCATCGTATGGGCTTCAGAAGGAGCCCTTAGCGCCCCTCGTTGGAGCCAGCGAGCGTCCCGGGCACCACAGTCCTCCCATAGATAACAGTATGTTCTAGAACCTTGTCGTATGTTTCTCCTGCAGGCAAAGCAGCATGGTAGCCCCATGCTTCCATCCGGCCCACCTCATCACGGGCATTTGTGAGCTGGGGAGCGACTCGTTTCCCACGCCTCGGCGAAGGCTTACTTTGCAATGGACCTGAGGCCACAGTGCCAACAAGTGTGTGCGATGTTCCGTCCTGTGATCGGAAGCGATTTGGGTGAACACTGGACACCTCAAGCCTCCCTCTACGAGGACTTCCCGCACTCAAGGAACAAACACGAAGCCAGGATTTCTTGGTCGCACACCGCAGTGAACAAAGCCCGGGATTCCATGTAACAACGGCAGCCTGCAACTTGATTTGGGAAGGCTTTGTCCTCCCGTCCACCTGGGCACGCTTTGCCACACTCCACGTCCGAGAGGCATGGACAAAAGATACGACTGACGCTCACAGCTCTCTTCACCGCAGTCCTCCCTGCACTCGGAATGACCCGGAGTTTTCAAAGAGCCGTCGTGGGTGAAACGCTTTCAGGCCCATCTGTCTCCACAGGGCTTGGGATTGGAACTCTGCAAGGCTACCCTGGGATGTGCGTCAAACTGACTTCCGCAGCTTATTCCACTTACGTGGCTCAATGTCAACAGAGCCTTGTAAGGGAGCTGAGGCAGCACACTGCCCCAGAACGTGTGGGACCAGAGACACTATGCGCTCGCCAGACCTGGGTCCCTTTCCCGGTCCACTGGAGGACAACTGCATACGAAATTTTGTTCACCCAGCCTGTCCGGTACACATCCCATTTCCCTTGTGAGGAACTCCGTTCCTATGCAGTCTGAAAAGCTGTCCCTCCACGTACCCTTGAGAAACTCCGAGTGTAGTACTGCGTGACTGAAGTCCTGTGTGGCGTGTTGAGAAAAGGCATCCAGGCCTTTCAGAGCCTGCTTTCGCAACTAGCTGGATGAGAACTGGCCTATCCCGAAGAACTGCGGGTCTCCCATTTCTCTCCTCCAGCTCGTCTGTTGCACGTGCACATCCCGTCTAGGGCCAGACGGTCCGTGCATTGCACCCCAGGCTGCCTTAACTCCCTGTTGAATATGCAGCCCAGAGCTCGGGGCAGCATGGAGATGCCTCTGCCAAAGAGCTATTTCCCTATCCCCCAAACCCTTGGGTCTCTGCGTTGCACTCCAAATCCAGAAAACGGCAATGCTCGTAACGTACCTTTCATCAAACCGGAAAGGAATGTAACAGTTTCCCATAAACGGGACACATTTGCCAGGCCATCCGTAGGGTTTGCCCAAAGAGGTGGCTTCACGCACCCTGCCCCGCGCCGGGGCACGTGTCCGTGACCGGTGCGTGTGGCTTGCTTATGTCGAAGAAAGCACCAGGTGCATGACACTTTCACTGCGGGCCACTGCCGGCATTTCTATCAGCGGGCACCACGTTTCTAGCCTGTAGCCTGAAACAGACGTCTGCAGTCCTTCTGCAGCAGCAGGAGACACGCCGCCTGCCATCTGTTGAGAGGCATGAGACACTTTTCGGGTACTGGACTTGAGCCCACTTTGTTACATTCGCGCAGCTTCCGAACGCCCCAGAGGTAGAGTGTCTGAGATGGCAAGTCCGCAAGTAACCGCTGCACGTGTCCCGCGTGAGCCATAGATTCTGGTCACCAAAGGAGCACTCTCACGAAATCTTGGATGCCAGAGCTGACACCAAAGTGACCCTGTTCCCGAGGAAATGCTATATGCTATGAGGGTGGACACCGCTCAGTCTGCCCTGTGCCTGAGGTCCCTGCTTCTGTGTAGCTTCAAGTCCAAGGCAGGCGCCTCTGCGAACGTCTGGTGGAAGAGCCTCTGAAGTGACGCAGCTTCTGCCTCTGCCACTAGGCTCAGGGTCGAAGATGTGAACGAAATTAGCGTCCCCGGTGGGAAGACCTGCTACAGATTGGAATTCCCATACATTGCAGAGCTGGGCAACCAGCACGTGGGCCAGCAGCAAAGTGCATTGAAACGATTGGCATCGTATGGGCTTCAGAAGGAGCCCTTAGCGCCCCTCGTTGGAGCCAGCGAGCGTCCCGGGCACCACAGTCCTCCCATAGATAACAGTATGTTCTAGAACCTTGTCGTATGTTTCTCCTGCAGGCAAAGCAGCATGGTAGCCCCATGCTTCCATCCGGCCCACCTCATCACGGGCATTTGTGAGCTGGGGAGCGACTCGTTTCCCACGCCTCGGCGAAGGCTTACTTTGCAATGGACCTGAGGCCACAGTGCCAACAAGTGTGTGCGATGTTCCGTCCTGTGATCGGAAGCGATTTGGGTGAACACTGGACACCTCAAGCCTCCCTCTACGAGGACTTCCCGCACTCAAGGAACAAACACGAAGCCAGGATTTCTTGGTCGCACACCGCAGTGAACAAAGCCCGGGATTCCATGTAACAACGGCAGCCTGCAACTTGATTTGGGAAGGCTTTGTCCTCCCGTCCACCTGGGCACGCTTTGCCACACTCCACGTCCGAGAGGCATGGACAAAAGATACGACTGACGCTCACAGCTCTCTTCACCGCAGTCCTCCCTGCACTCGGAATGACCCGGAGTTTTCAAAGAGCCGTCGTGGGTGAAACGCTTTCAGGCCCATCTGTCTCCACAGGGCTTGGGATTGGAACTCTGCAAGGCTACCCTGGGATGTGCGTCAAACTGACTTCCGCAGCTTATTCCACTTACGTGGCTCAATGTCAACAGAGCCTTGTAAGGGAGCTGAGGCAGCACACTGCCCCAGAACGTGTGGGACCAGAGACACTATGCGCTCGCCAGACCTGGGTCCCTTTCCCGGTCCACTGGAGGACAACTGCATACGAAATTTTGTTCACCCAGCCTGTCCGGTACACATCCCATTTCCCTTGTGAGGAACTCCGTTCCTATGCAGTCTGAAAAGCTGTCCCTCCACGTACCCTTGAGAAACTCCGAGTGTAGTACTGCGTGACTGAAGTCCTGTGTGGCGTGTTGAGAAAAGGCATCCAGGCCTTTCAGAGCCTGCTTTCGCAACTAGCTGGATGAGAACTGGCCTATCCCGAAGAACTGCGGGTCTCCCATTTCTCTCCTCCAGCTCGTCTGTTGCACGTGCACATCCCGTCTAGGGCCAGACGGTCCGTGCATTGCACCCCAGGCTGCCTTAACTCCCTGTTGAATATGCAGCCCAGAGCTCGGGGCAGCATGGAGATGCCTCTGCCAAAGAGCTATTTCCCTATCCCCCAAACCCTTGGGTCTCTGCGTTGCACTCCAAATCCAGAAAACGGCAATGCTCGTAACGTACCTTTCATCAAACCGGAAAGGAATGTAACAGTTTCCCATAAACGGGACACATTTGCCAGGCCATCCGTAGGGTTTGCCCAAAGAGGTGGCTTCACGCACCCTGCCCCGCGCCGGGGCACGTGTCCGTGACCGGTGCGTGTGGCTTGCTTATGTCGAAGAAAGCACCAGGTGCATGACACTTTCACTGCGGGCCACTGCCGGCATTTCTATCAGCGGGCACCACGTTTCTAGCCTGTAGCCTGAAACAGACGTCTGCAGTCCTTCTGCAGCAGCAGGAGACACGCCGCCTGCCATCTGTTGAGAGGCATGAGACACTTTTCGGGTACTGGACTTGAGCCCACTTTGTTACATTCGCGCAGCTTCCGAACGCCCCAGAGGTAGAGTGTCTGAGATGGCAAGTCCGCAAGTAACCGCTGCACGTGTCCCGCGTGAGCCATAGATTCTGGTCACCAAAGGAGCACTCTCACGAAATCTTGGATGCCAGAGCTGACACCAAAGTGACCCTGTTCCCGAGGAAATGCTATATGCTATGAGGGTGGACACCGCTCAGTCTGCCCTGTGCCTGAGGTCCCTGCTTCTGTGTAGCTTCAAGTCCAAGGCAGGCGCCTCTGCGAACGTCTGGTGGAAGAGCCTCTGAAGTGACGCAGCTTCTGCCTCTGCCACTAGGCTCAGGGTCGAAGATGTGAACGAAATTAGCGTCCCCGGTGGGAAGACCTGCTACAGATTGGAATTCCCATACATTGCAGAGCTGGGCAACCAGCACGTGGGCCAGCAGCAAAGTGCATTGAAACGATTGGCATCGTATGGGCTTCAGAAGGAGCCCTTAGCGCCCCTCGTTGGAGCCAGCGAGCGTCCCGGGCACCACAGTCCTCCCATAGATAACAGTATGTTCTAGAACCTTGTCGTATGTTTCTCCTGCAGGCAAAGCAGCATGGTAGCCCCATGCTTCCATCCGGCCCACCTCATCACGGGCATTTGTGAGCTGGGGAGCGACTCGTTTCCCACGCCTCGGCGAAGGCTTACTTTGCAATGGACCTGAGGCCACAGTGCCAACAAGTGTGTGCGATGTTCCGTCCTGTGATCGGAAGCGATTTGGGTGAACACTGGACACCTCAAGCCTCCCTCTACGAGGACTTCCCGCACTCAAGGAACAAACACGAAGCCAGGATTTCTTGGTCGCACACCGCAGTGAACAAAGCCCGGGATTCCATGTAACAACGGCAGCCTGCAACTTGATTTGGGAAGGCTTTGTCCTCCCGTCCACCTGGGCACGCTTTGCCACACTCCACGTCCGAGAGGCATGGACAAAAGATACGACTGACGCTCACAGCCCTCTTCACCGCAGTCCTCCCTGCACTCGGAATGACCCGGAGTTTTCAAAGAGCCGTCGTGGGTGAAACGCTTTCAGGCCCATCTGTCTCCACAGGGCTTGGGATTGGAACTCTGCAAGGCTACCCTGGGATGTGCGTCAAACTGACTTCCGCAGCTTATTCCACTTACGTGGCTCAATGTCAACAGAGCCTTGTAAGGGAGCTGAGGCAGCACACTGCCCCAGAACGTGTGGGACCAGAGACACTATGCGCTCGCCAGACCTGGGTCCCTTTCCCGGTCCACTGGAGGACAACTGCATACGAAATTTTGTTCACCCAGCCTGTCCGGTACACATCCCATTTCCCTTGTGAGGAACTCCGTTCCTATGCAGTCTGAAAAGCTGTCCCTCCACGTACCCTTGAGAAACTCCGAGTGTAGTACTGCGTGACTGAAGTCCTGTGTGGCGTGTTGAGAAAAGGCATCCAGGCCTTTCAGAGCCTGCTTTCGCAACTAGCTGGATGAGAACTGGCCTATCCCGAAGAACTGCGGGTCTCCCATTTCTCTCCTCCAGCTCGTCTGTTGCACGTGCACATCCCGTCTAGGGCCAGACGGTCCGTGCATTGCACCCCAGGCTGCCTTAACTCCCTGTTGAATACGCAGCCCAGAGCTCGGGGCAGCATGGAGATGCCTCTGCCAAAGAGCTATTTCCCTATCCCCCAAACCCTTGGGTCTCCGCGTTGCACTCCATGGCAGCACTCCAAATCCAGAAAACGGCAATGCTCGTAACGTACCTTTCATCAAACCGGAAAGGAATGTAACAGTTTCCCATAAACGGGACACATTTGCCAGGCCATCCGTAGGGTTTGCCCAAAGAGGTGGCTTCACGCACCCTGCCCCGCGCCGGGGCACGTGTCCGTGACCGGTGCGTGTGGCTTGCTTATGTCGAAGAAAGCACCAGGTGCATGACACTTTCACTGCGGGCCACTGCCGGCATTTCTATCAGCGGGCACCACGTTTCTAGCCTGTAGCCTGAAACAGACGTCTGCAGTCCTTCTGCAGCAGCAGGAGACACGCCGCCTGCCATCTGTTGAGAGGCATGAGACACTTTTCGGGTACTGGACTTGAGCCCACTTTGTTACATTCGCGCAGCTTCCGAACGCCCCAGAGGTAGAGTGTCTGAGATGGCAAGTCCGCAAGTAACCGCTGCACGTGTCCCGCGTGAGCCATAGATTCTGGTCACCAAAGGAGCACTCTCACGAAATCTTGGATGCCAGAGCTGACACCAAAGTGACCCTGTTCCCGAGGAAATGCTATATGCTATGAGGGTGGACACCGCTCAGTCTGCCCTGTGCCTGAGGTCCCTGCTTCTGTGTAGCTTCAAGTCCAAGGCAGGCACCTCTGCGAACGTCTGGTGGAAGAGCCTCTGAAGTGACGCAGCTTCTGCCTCTGCCACTAGGCTCAGGGTCGAAGATGTGAACGAAATTAGCGTCCCCGGTGGGAAGACCTGCTACAGATTGGAATTCCCATACATTGCAGAGCTGGGCAACCAGCACGTGGGCCAGCAGCAAAGTGCATTGAAACGATTGGCATCGTATGGGCTTCAGAAGGAGCCCTTAGCGCCCCTCGTTGGAGCCAGCGAGCGTCCCGGGCACCACAGTCCTCCCATAGATAACAGTATGTTCTAGAACCTTGTCGTATGTTTCTCCTGCAGGCAAAGCAGCATGGTAGCCCCATGCTTCCATCCGGCCCACCTCATCACGGGCATTTGTGAGCTGGGGAGCGACTCGTTTCCCACGCCTCGGCGAAGGCTTACTTTGCAATGGACCTGAGGCCACAGTGCCAACAAGTGTGTGCGATGTTCCGTCCTGTGATCGGAAGCGATTTGGGTGAACACTGGACACCTCAAGCCTCCCTCTACGAGGACTTCCCGCACTCAAGGAACAAACACGAAGCCAGGATTTCTTGGTCGCACACCGCAGTGAACAAAGCCCGGGATTCCATGTAACAACGGCAGCCTGCAACTTGATTTGGGAAGGCTTTGTCCTCCCGTCCACCTGGGCACGCTTTGCCACACTCCACGTCCGAGAGGCATGGACAAAAGATACGACTGACGCTCACAGCCCTCTTCACCGCAGTCCTCCCTGCACTCGGAATGACCCGGAGTTTTCAAAGAGCCGTCGTGGGTGAAACGCTTTCAGGCCCATCTGTCTCCACAGGGCTTGGGATTGGAACTCTGCAAGGCTACCCTGGGATGTGCGTCAAACTGACTTCCGCAGCTTATTCCACTTACGTGGCTCAATGTCAACAGAGCCTTGTAAGGGAGCTGAGGCAGCACACTGCCCCAGAACGTGTGGGACCAGAGACACTATGCGCTCGCCAGACCTGGGTCCCTTTCCCGGTCCACTGGAGGACAACTGCATACGAAATTTTGTTCACCCAGCCTGTCCGGTACACATCCCATTTCCCTTGTGAGGAACTCCGTTCCTATGCAGTCTGAAAAGCTGTCCCTCCACGTACCCTTGAGAAACTCCGAGTGTAGTACTGCGTGACTGAAGTCCTGTGTGGCGTGTTGAGAAAAGGCATCCAGGCCTTTCAGAGCCTGCTTTCGCAACTAGCTGGATGAGAACTGGCCTATCCCGAAGAACTGCGGGTCTCCCATTTCTCTCCTCCAGCTCGTCTGTTGCACGTGCACATCCCGTCTAGGGCCAGACGGTCCGTGCATTGCACCCCAGGCTGCCTTAACTCCCTGTTGAATATGCAGCCCAGAGCTCGGGGCAGCATGGAGATGCCTCTGCCAAAGAGCTATTTCCCTATCCCCCAAACCCTTGGGTCTCTGCGTTGCACTCCAAATCCAGAAAACGGCAATGCTCGTAACGTACCTTTCATCAAACCGGAAAGGAATGTAACAGTTTCCCATAAACGGGACACATTTGCCAGGCCATCCGTAGGGTTTGCCCAAAGAGGTGGCTTCACGCACCCTGCCCCGCGCCGGGGCACGTGTCCGTGACCGGTGCGTGTGGCTTGCTTATGTCGAAGAAAGCACCAGGTGCATGACACTTTCACTGCGGGCCACTGCCGGCATTTCTATCAGCGGGCACCACGTTTCTAGCCTGTAGCCTGAAACAGACGTCTGCAGTCCTTCTGCAGCAGCAGGAGACACGCCGCCTGCCATCTGTTGAGAGGCATGAGACACTTTTCGGGTACTGGACTTGAGCCCACTTTGTTACATTCGCGCAGCTTCCGAACGCCCCAGAGGTAGAGTGTCTGAGATGGCAAGTCCGCAAGTAACCGCTGCACGTGTCCCGCGTGAGCCATAGATTCTGGTCACCAAAGGAGCACTCTCACGAAATCTTGGATGCCAGAGCTGACACCAAAGTGACCCTGTTCCCGAGGAAATGCTATATGCTATGAGGGTGGACACCGCTCAGTCTGCCCTGTGCCTGAGGTCCCTGCTTCTGTGTAGCTTCAAGTCCAAGGCAGGCGCCTCTGCGAACGTCTGGTGGAAGAGCCTCTGAAGTGACGCAGCTTCTGCCTCTGCCACTAGGCTCAGGGTCGAAGATGTGAACGAAATTAGCGTCCCCGGTGGGAAGACCTGCTACAGATTGGAATTCCCATACATTGCAGAGCTGGGCAACCAGCACGTGGGCCAGCAGCAAAGTGCATTGAAACGATTGGCATCGTATGGGCTTCAGAAGGAGCCCTTAGCGCCCCTCGTTGGAGCCAGCGAGCGTCCCGGGCACCACAGTCCTCCCATAGATAACAGTATGTTCTAGAACCTTGTCGTATGTTTCTCCTGCAGGCAAAGCAGCATGGTAGCCCCATGCTTCCATCCGGCCCACCTCATCACGGGCATTTGTGAGCTGGGGAGCGACTCGTTTCCCACGCCTCGGCGAAGGCTTACTTTGCAATGGACCTGAGGCCACAGTGCCAACAAGTGTGTGCGATGTTCCGTCCTGTGATCGGAAGCGATTTGGGTGAACACTGGACACCTCAAGCCTCCCTCTACGAGGACTTCCCGCACTCAAGGAACAAACACGAAGCCAGGATTTCTTGGTCGCACACCGCAGTGAACAAAGCCCGGGATTCCATGTAACAACGGCAGCCTGCAACTTGATTTGGGAAGGCTTTGTCCTCCCGTCCACCTGGGCACGCTTTGCCACACTCCACGTCCGAGAGGCATGGACAAAAGATACGACTGACGCTCACAGCTCTCTTCACCGCAGTCCTCCCTGCACTCGGAATGACCCGGAGTTTTCAAAGAGCCGTCGTGGGTGAAACGCTTTCAGGCCCATCTGTCTCCACAGGGCTTGGGATTGGAACTCTGCAAGGCTACCCTGGGATGTGCGTCAAACTGACTTCCGCAGCTTATTCCACTTACGTGGCTCAATGTCAACAGAGCCTTGTAAGGGAGCTGAGGCAGCACACTGCCCCAGAACGTGTGGGACCAGAGACACTATGCGCTCGCCAGACCTGGGTCCCTTTCCCGGTCCACTGGAGGACAACTGCATACGAAATTTTGTTCACCCAGCCTGTCCGGTACACATCCCATTTCCCTTGTGAGGAACTCCGTTCCTATGCAGTCTGAAAAGCTGTCCCTCCACGTACCCTTGAGAAACTCCGAGTGTAGTACTGCGTGACTGAAGTCCTGTGTGGCGTGTTGAGAAAAGGCATCCAGGCCTTTCAGAGCCTGCTTTCGCAACTAGCTGGATGAGAACTGGCCTATCCCGAAGAACTGCGGGTCTCCCATTTCTCTCCTCCAGCTCGTCTGTTGCACGTGCACATCCCGTCTAGGGCCAGACGGTCCGTGCATTGCACCCCAGGCTGCCTTAACTCCCTGTTGAATATGCAGCCCAGAGCTCGGGGCAGCATGGAGATGCCTCTGCCAAAGAGCTATTTCCCTATCCCCCAAACCCTTGGGTCTCTGCGTTGCACTCCAAATCCAGAAAACGGCAATGCTCGTAACGTACCTTTCATCAAACCGGAAAGGAATGTAACAGTTTCCCATAAACGGGACACATTTGCCAGGCCATCCGTAGGGTTTGCCCAAAGAGGTGGCTTCACGCACCCTGCCCCGCGCCGGGGCACGTGTCCGTGACCGGTGCGTGTGGCTTGCTTATGTCGAAGAAAGCACCAGGTGCATGACACTTTCACTGCGGGCCACTGCCGGCATTTCTATCAGCGGGCACCACGTTTCTAGCCTGTAGCCTGAAACAGACGTCTGCAGTCCTTCTGCAGCAGCAGGAGACACGCCGCCTGCCATCTGTTGAGAGGCATGAGACACTTTTCGGGTACTGGACTTGAGCCCACTTTGTTACATTCGCGCAGCTTCCGAACGCCCCAGAGGTAGAGTGTCTGAGATGGCAAGTCCGCAAGTAACCGCTGCACGTGTCCCGCGTGAGCCATAGATTCTGGTCACCAAAGGAGCACTCTCACGAAATCTTGGATGCCAGAGCTGACACCAAAGTGACCCTGTTCCCGAGGAAATGCTATATGCTATGAGGGTGGACACCGCTCAGTCTGCCCTGTGCCTGAGGTCCCTGCTTCTGTGTAGCTTCAAGTCCAAGGCAGGCGCCTCTGCGAACGTCTGGTGGAAGAGCCTCTGAAGTGACGCAGCTTCTGCCTCTGCCACTAGGCTCAGGGTCGAAGATGTGAACGAAATTAGCGTCCCCGGTGGGAAGACCTGCTACAGATTGGAATTCCCATACATTGCAGAGCTGGGCAACCAGCACGTGGGCCAGCAGCAAAGTGCATTGAAACGATTGGCATCGTATGGGCTTCAGAAGGAGCCCTTAGCGCCCCTCGTTGGAGCCAGCGAGCGTCCCGGGCACCACAGTCCTCCCATAGATAACAGTATGTTCTAGAACCTTGTCGTATGTTTCTCCTGCAGGCAAAGCAGCATGGTAGCCCCATGCTTCCATCCGGCCCACCTCATCACGGGCATTTGTGAGCTGGGGAGCGACTCGTTTCCCACGCCTCGGCGAAGGCTTACTTTGCAATGGACCTGAGGCCACAGTGCCAACAAGTGTGTGCGATGTTCCGTCCTGTGATCGGAAGCGATTTGGGTGAACACTGGACACCTCAAGCCTCCCTCTACGAGGACTTCCCGCACTCAAGGAACAAACACGAAGCCAGGATTTCTTGGTCGCACACCGCAGTGAACAAAGCCCGGGATTCCATGTAACAACGGCAGCCTGCAACTTGATTTGGGAAGGCTTTGTCCTCCCGTCCACCTGGGCACGCTTTGCCACACTCCACGTCCGAGAGGCATGGACAAAAGATACGACTGACGCTCACAGCCCTCTTCACCGCAGTCCTCCCTGCACTCGGAATGACCCGGAGTTTTCAAAGAGCCGTCGTGGGTGAAACGCTTTCAGGCCCATCTGTCTCCACAGGGCTTGGGATTGGAACTCTGCAAGGCTACCCTGGGATGTGCGTCAAACTGACTTCCGCAGCTTATTCCACTTACGTGGCTCAATGTCAACAGAGCCTTGTAAGGGAGCTGAGGCAGCACACTGCCCCAGAACGTGTGGGACCAGAGACACTATGCGCTCGCCAGACCTGGGTCCCTTTCCCGGTCCACTGGAGGACAACTGCATACGAAATTTTGTTCACCCAGCCTGTCCGGTACACATCCCATTTCCCTTGTGAGGAACTCCGTTCCTATGCAGTCTGAAAAGCTGTCCCTCCACGTACCCTTGAGAAACTCCGAGTGTAGTACTGCGTGACTGAAGTCCTGTGTGGCGTGTTGAGAAAAGGCATCCAGGCCTTTCAGAGCCTGCTTTCGCAACTAGCTGGATGAGAACTGGCCTATCCCGAAGAACTGCGGGTCTCCCATTTCTCTCCTCCAGCTCGTCTGTTGCACGTGCACATCCCGTCTAGGGCCAGACGGTCCGTGCATTGCACCCCAGGCTGCCTTAACTCCCTGTTGAATACGCAGCCCAGAGCTCGGGGCAGCATGGAGATGCCTCTGCCAAAGAGCTATTTCCCTATCCCCCAAACCCTTGGGTCTCCGCGTTGCACTCCATGGCAGCACTCCAAATCCAGAAAACGGCAATGCTCGTAACGTACCTTTCATCAAACCGGAAAGGAATGTAACAGTTTCCCATAAACGGGACACATTTGCCAGGCCATCCGTAGGGTTTGCCCAAAGAGGTGGCTTCACGCACCCTGCCCCGCGCCGGGGCACGTGTCCGTGACCGGTGCGTGTGGCTTGCTTATGTCGAAGAAAGCACCAGGTGCATGACACTTTCACTGCGGGCCACTGCCGGCATTTCTATCAGCGGGCACCACGTTTCTAGCCTGTAGCCTGAAACAGACGTCTGCAGTCCTTCTGCAGCAGCAGGAGACACGCCGCCTGCCATCTGTTGAGAGGCATGAGACACTTTTCGGGTACTGGACTTGAGCCCACTTTGTTACATTCGCGCAGCTTCCGAACGCCCCAGAGGTAGAGTGTCTGAGATGGCAAGTCCGCAAGTAACCGCTGCACGTGTCCCGCGTGAGCCATAGATTCTGGTCACCAAAGGAGCACTCTCACGAAATCTTGGATGCCAGAGCTGACACCAAAGTGACCCTGTTCCCGAGGAAATGCTATATGCTATGAGGGTGGACACCGCTCAGTCTGCCCTGTGCCTGAGGTCCCTGCTTCTGTGTAGCTTCAAGTCCAAGGCAGGCACCTCTGCGAACGTCTGGTGGAAGAGCCTCTGAAGTGACGCAGCTTCTGCCTCTGCCACTAGGCTCAGGGTCGAAGATGTGAACGAAATTAGCGTCCCCGGTGGGAAGACCTGCTACAGATTGGAATTCCCATACATTGCAGAGCTGGGCAACCAGCACGTGGGCCAGCAGCAAAGTGCATTGAAACGATTGGCATCGTATGGGCTTCAGAAGGAGCCCTTAGCGCCCCTCGTTGGAGCCAGCGAGCGTCCCGGGCACCACAGTCCTCCCATAGATAACAGTATGTTCTAGAACCTTGTCGTATGTTTCTCCTGCAGGCAAAGCAGCATGGTAGCCCCATGCTTCCATCCGGCCCACCTCATCACGGGCATTTGTGAGCTGGGGAGCGACTCGTTTCCCACGCCTCGGCGAAGGCTTACTTTGCAATGGACCTGAGGCCACAGTGCCAACAAGTGTGTGCGATGTTCCGTCCTGTGATCGGAAGCGATTTGGGTGAACACTGGACACCTCAAGCCTCCCTCTACGAGGACTTCCCGCACTCAAGGAACAAACACGAAGCCAGGATTTCTTGGTCGCACACCGCAGTGAACAAAGCCCGGGATTCCATGTAACAACGGCAGCCTGCAACTTGATTTGGGAAGGCTTTGTCCTCCCGTCCACCTGGGCACGCTTTGCCACACTCCACGTCCGAGAGGCATGGACAAAAGATACGACTGACGCTCACAGCCCTCTTCACCGCAGTCCTCCCTGCACTCGGAATGACCCGGAGTTTTCAAAGAGCCGTCGTGGGTGAAACGCTTTCAGGCCCATCTGTCTCCACAGGGCTTGGGATTGGAACTCTGCAAGGCTACCCTGGGATGTGCGTCAAACTGACTTCCGCAGCTTATTCCACTTACGTGGCTCAATGTCAACAGAGCCTTGTAAGGGAGCTGAGGCAGCACACTGCCCCAGAACGTGTGGGACCAGAGACACTATGCGCTCGCCAGACCTGGGTCCCTTTCCCGGTCCACTGGAGGACAACTGCATACGAAATTTTGTTCACCCAGCCTGTCCGGTACACATCCCATTTCCCTTGTGAGGAACTCCGTTCCTATGCAGTCTGAAAAGCTGTCCCTCCACGTACCCTTGAGAAACTCCGAGTGTAGTACTGCGTGACTGAAGTCCTGTGTGGCGTGTTGAGAAAAGGCATCCAGGCCTTTCAGAGCCTGCTTTCGCAACTAGCTGGATGAGAACTGGCCTATCCCGAAGAACTGCGGGTCTCCCATTTCTCTCCTCCAGCTCGTCTGTTGCACGTGCACATCCCGTCTAGGGCCAGACGGTCCGTGCATTGCACCCCAGGCTGCCTTAACTCCCTGTTGAATACGCAGCCCAGAGCTCGGGGCAGCATGGAGATGCCTCTGCCAAAGAGCTATTTCCCTATCCCCCAAACCCTTGGGTCTCTGCGTTGCACTCCAAATCCAGAAAACGGCAATGCTCGTAACGTACCTTTCATCAAACCGGAAAGGAATGTAACAGTTTCCCATAAACGGGACACATTTGCCAGGCCATCCGTAGGGTTTGCCCAAAGAGGTGGCTTCACGCACCCTGCCCCGCGCCGGGGCACGTGTCCGTGACCGGTGCGTGTGGCTTGCTTATGTCGAAGAAAGCACCAGGTGCATGACACTTTCACTGCGGGCCACTGCCGGCATTTCTATCAGCGGGCACCACGTTTCTAGCCTGTAGCCTGAAACAGACGTCTGCAGTCCTTCTGCAGCAGCAGGAGACACGCCGCCTGCCATCTGTTGAGAGGCATGAGACACTTTTCGGGTACTGGACTTGAGCCCACTTTGTTACATTCGCGCAGCTTCCGAACGCCCCAGAGGTAGAGTGTCTGAGATGGCAAGTCCGCAAGTAACCGCTGCACGTGTCCCGCGTGAGCCATAGATTCTGGTCACCAAAGGAGCACTCTCACGAAATCTTGGATGCCAGAGCTGACACCAAAGTGACCCTGTTCCCGAGGAAATGCTATATGCTATGAGGGTGGACACCGCTCAGTCTGCCCTGTGCCTGAGGTCCCTGCTTCTGTGTAGCTTCAAGTCCAAGGCAGGCGCCTCTGCGAACGTCTGGTGGAAGAGCCTCTGAAGTGACGCAGCTTCTGCCTCTGCCACTAGGCTCAGGGTCGAAGATGTGAACGAAATTAGCGTCCCCGGTGGGAAGACCTGCTACAGATTGGAATTCCCATACATTGCAGAGCTGGGCAACCAGCACGTGGGCCAGCAGCAAAGTGCATTGAAACGATTGGCATCGTATGGGCTTCAGAAGGAGCCCTTAGCGCCCCTCGTTGGAGCCAGCGAGCGTCCCGGGCACCACAGTCCTCCCATAGATAACAGTATGTTCTAGAACCTTGTCGTATGTTTCTCCTGCAGGCAAAGCAGCATGGTAGCCCCATGCTTCCATCCGGCCCACCTCATCACGGGCATTTGTGAGCTGGGGAGCGACTCGTTTCCCACGCCTCGGCGAAGGCTTACTTTGCAATGGACCTGAGGCCACAGTGCCAACAAGTGTGTGCGATGTTCCGTCCTGTGATCGGAAGCGATTTGGGTGAACACTGGACACCTCAAGCCTCCCTCTACGAGGACTTCCCGCACTCAAGGAACAAACACGAAGCCAGGATTTCTTGGTCGCACACCGCAGTGAACAAAGCCCGGGATTCCATGTAACAACGGCAGCCTGCAACTTGATTTGGGAAGGCTTTGTCCTCCCGTCCACCTGGGCACGCTTTGCCACACTCCACGTCCGAGAGGCATGGACAAAAGATACGACTGACGCTCACAGCCCTCTTCACCGCAGTCCTCCCTGCACTCGGAATGACCCGGAGTTTTCAAAGAGCCGTCGTGGGTGAAACGCTTTCAGGCCCATCTGTCTCCACAGGGCTTGGGATTGGAACTCTGCAAGGCTACCCTGGGATGTGCGTCAAACTGACTTCCGCAGCTTATTCCACTTACGTGGCTCAATGTCAACAGAGCCTTGTAAGGGAGCTGAGGCAGCACACTGCCCCAGAACGTGTGGGACCAGAGACACTATGCGCTCGCCAGACCTGGGTCCCTTTCCCGGTCCACTGGAGGACAACTGCATACGAAATTTTGTTCACCCAGCCTGTCCGGTACACATCCCATTTCCCTTGTGAGGAACTCCGTTCCTATGCAGTCTGAAAAGCTGTCCCTCCACGTACCCTTGAGAAACTCCGAGTGTAGTACTGCGTGACTGAAGTCCTGTGTGGCGTGTTGAGAAAAGGCATCCAGGCCTTTCAGAGCCTGCTTTCGCAACTAGCTGGATGAGAACTGGCCTATCCCGAAGAACTGCGGGTCTCCCATTTCTCTCCTCCAGCTCGTCTGTTGCACGTGCACATCCCGTCTAGGGCCAGACGGTCCGTGCATTGCACCCCAGGCTGCCTTAACTCCCTGTTGAATACGCAGCCCAGAGCTCGGGGCAGCATGGAGATGCCTCTGCCAAAGAGCTATTTCCCTATCCCCCAAACCCTTGGGTCTCTGCGTTGCACTCCAAATCCAGAAAACGGCAATGCTCGTAACGTACCTTTCATCAAACCGGAAAGGAATGTAACAGTTTCCCATAAACGGGACACATTTGCCAGGCCATCCGTAGGGTTTGCCCAAAGAGGTGGCTTCACGCACCCTGCCCCGCGCCGGGGCACGTGTCCGTGACCGGTGCGTGTGGCTTGCTTATGTCGAAGAAAGCACCAGGTGCATGACACTTTCACTGCGGGCCACTGCCGGCATTTCTATCAGCGGGCACCACGTTTCTAGCCTGTAGCCTGAAACAGACGTCTGCAGTCCTTCTGCAGCAGCAGGAGACACGCCGCCTGCCATCTGTTGAGAGGCATGAGACACTTTTCGGGTACTGGACTTGAGCCCACTTTGTTACATTCGCGCAGCTTCCGAACGCCCCAGAGGTAGAGTGTCTGAGATGGCAAGTCCGCAAGTAACCGCTGCACGTGTCCCGCGTGAGCCATAGATTCTGGTCACCAAAGGAGCACTCTCACGAAATCTTGGATGCCAGAGCTGACACCAAAGTGACCCTGTTCCCGAGGAAATGCTATATGCTATGAGGGTGGACACCGCTCAGTCTGCCCTGTGCCTGAGGTCCCTGCTTCTGTGTAGCTTCAAGTCCAAGGCAGGCGCCTCTGCGAACGTCTGGTGGAAGAGCCTCTGAAGTGACGCAGCTTCTGCCTCTGCCACTAGGCTCAGGGTCGAAGATGTGAACGAAATTAGCGTCCCCGGTGGGAAGACCTGCTACAGATTGGAATTCCCATACATTGCAGAGCTGGGCAACCAGCACGTGGGCCAGCAGCAAAGTGCATTGAAACGATTGGCATCGTATGGGCTTCAGAAGGAGCCCTTAGCGCCCCTCGTTGGAGCCAGCGAGCGTCCCGGGCACCACAGTCCTCCCATAGATAACAGTATGTTCTAGAACCTTGTCGTATGTTTCTCCTGCAGGCAAAGCAGCATGGTAGCCCCATGCTTCCATCCGGCCCACCTCATCACGGGCATTTGTGAGCTGGGGAGCGACTCGTTTCCCACGCCTCGGCGAAGGCTTACTTTGCAATGGACCTGAGGCCACAGTGCCAACAAGTGTGTGCGATGTTCCGTCCTGTGATCGGAAGCGATTTGGGTGAACACTGGACACCTCAAGCCTCCCTCTACGAGGACTTCCCGCACTCAAGGAACAAACACGAAGCCAGGATTTCTTGGTCGCACACCGCAGTGAACAAAGCCCGGGATTCCATGTAACAACGGCAGCCTGCAACTTGATTTGGGAAGGCTTTGTCCTCCCGTCCACCTGGGCACGCTTTGCCACACTCCACGTCCGAGAGGCATGGACAAAAGATACGACTGACGCTCACAGCCCTCTTCACCGCAGTCCTCCCTGCACTCGGAATGACCCGGAGTTTTCAAAGAGCCGTCGTGGGTGAAACGCTTTCAGGCCCATCTGTCTCCACAGGGCTTGGGATTGGAACTCTGCAAGGCTACCCTGGGATGTGCGTCAAACTGACTTCCGCAGCTTATTCCACTTACGTGGCTCAATGTCAACAGAGCCTTGTAAGGGAGCTGAGGCAGCACACTGCCCCAGAACGTGTGGGACCAGAGACACTATGCGCTCGCCAGACCTGGGTCCCTTTCCCGGTCCACTGGAGGACAACTGCATACGAAATTTTGTTCACCCAGCCTGTCCGGTACACATCCCATTTCCCTTGTGAGGAACTCCGTTCCTATGCAGTCTGAAAAGCTGTCCCTCCACGTACCCTTGAGAAACTCCGAGTGTAGTACTGCGTGACTGAAGTCCTGTGTGGCGTGTTGAGAAAAGGCATCCAGGCCTTTCAGAGCCTGCTTTCGCAACTAGCTGGATGAGAACTGGCCTATCCCGAAGAACTGCGGGTCTCCCATTTCTCTCCTCCAGCTCGTCTGTTGCACGTGCACATCCCGTCTAGGGCCAGACGGTCCGTGCATTGCACCCCAGGCTGCCTTAACTCCCTGTTGAATACGCAGCCCAGAGCTCGGGGCAGCATGGAGATGCCTCTGCCAAAGAGCTATTTCCCTATCCCCCAAACCCTTGGGTCTCTGCGTTGCACTCCATGGCAGCACTCCAAATCCAGAAAACGGCAATGCTCGTAACGTACCTTTCATCAAACCGGAAAGGAATGTAACAGTTTCCCATAAACGGGACACATTTGCCAGGCCATCCGTAGGGTTTGCCCAAAGAGGTGGCTTCACGCACCCTGCCCCGCGCCGGGGCACGTGTCCGTGACCGGTGCGTGTGGCTTGCTTATGTCGAAGAAAGCACCAGGTGCATGACACTTTCACTGCGGGCCACTGCCGGCATTTCTATCAGCGGGCACCACGTTTCTAGCCTGTAGCCTGAAACAGACGTCTGCAGTCCTTCTGCAGCAGCAGGAGACACGCCGCCTGCCATCTGTTGAGAGGCATGAGACACTTTTCGGGTACTGGACTTGAGCCCACTTTGTTACATTCGCGCAGCTTCCGAACGCCCCAGAGGTAGAGTGTCTGAGATGGCAAGTCCGCAAGTAACCGCTGCACGTGTCCCGCGTGAGCCATAGATTCTGGTCACCAAAGGAGCACTCTCACGAAATCTTGGATGCCAGCGCTGACACCAAAGTGACCCTGTTCCCGAGGAAATGCTATATGCTATGAGGGTGGACACCGCTCAGTCTGCCCTGTGCCTGAGGTCCCTGCTTCTGTGTAGCTTCAAGTCCAAGGCAGGCGCCTCTGCGAACGTCTGGTGGAAGAGCCTCTGAAGTGACGCAGCTTCTGCCTCTGCCACTAGGCTCAGGGTCGAAGATGTGAACGAAATTAGCGTCCCCGGTGGGAAGACCTGCTACAGATTGGAATTCCCATACATTGCAGAGCTGGGCAACCAGCACGTGGGCCAGCAGCAAAGTGCATTGAAACGATTGGCATCGTATGGGCTTCAGAAGGAGCCCTTAGCGCCCCTCGTTGGAGCCAGCGAGCGTCCCGGGCACCACAGTCCTCCCATAGATAACAGTATGTTCTAGAACCTTGTCGTATGTTTCTCCTGCAGGCAAAGCAGCATGGTAGCCCCATGCTTCCATCCGGCCCACCTCATCACGGGCATTTGTGAGCTGGGGAGCGACTCGTTTCCCACGCCTCGGCGAAGGCTTACTTTGCAATGGACCTGAGGCCACAGTGCCAACAAGTGTGTGCGATGTTCCGTCCTGTGATCGGAAGCGATTTGGGTGAACACTGGACACCTCAAGCCTCCCTCTACGAGGACTTCCCGCACTCAAGGAACAAACACGAAGCCAGGATTTCTTGGTCGCACACCGCAGTGAACAAAGCCCGGGATTCCATGTAACAACGGCAGCCTGCAACTTGATTTGGGAAGGCTTTGTCCTCCCGTCCACCTGGGCACGCTTTGCCACACTCCACGTCCGAGAGGCATGGACAAAAGATACGACTGACGCTCACAGCCCTCTTCACCGCAGTCCTCCCTGCACTCGGAATGACCCGGAGTTTTCAAAGAGCCGTCGTGGGTGAAACGCTTTCAGGCCCATCTGTCTCCACAGGGCTTGGGATTGGAACTCTGCAAGGCTACCCTGGGATGTGCGTCAAACTGACTTCCGCAGCTTATTCCACTTACGTGGCTCAATGTCAACAGAGCCTTGTAAGGGAGCTGAGGCAGCACACTGCCCCAGAACGTGTGGGACCAGAGACACTATGCGCTCGCCAGACCTGGGTCCCTTTCCCGGTCCACTGGAGGACAACTGCATACGAAATTTTGTTCACCCAGCCTGTCCGGTACACATCCCATTTCCCTTGTGAGGAACTCCGTTCCTATGCAGTCTGAAAAGCTGTCCCTCCACGTACCCTTGAGAAACTCCGAGTGTAGTACTGCGTGACTGAAGTCCTGTGTGGCGTGTTGAGAAAAGGCATCCAGGCCTTTCAGA
Organism: Lagenorhynchus albirostris; assembly: GCF_949774975.1. NCBI lineage: Eukaryota > Metazoa > Chordata > Mammalia > Artiodactyla > Delphinidae > Lagenorhynchus > Lagenorhynchus albirostris. The sequence continues at coordinate 81,946,123 of NC_083116.1, read as the reverse complement.
GCCTGCTTTCGCAACTAGCTGGATGAGAACTGGCCTATCCCGAAGAACTGCGGGTCTCCCATTTCTCTCCTCCAGCTCGTCTGTTGCACGTGCACATCCCGTCTAGGGCCAGACGGTCCGTGCATTGCACCCCAGGCTGCCTTAACTCCCTGTTGAATACGCAGCCCAGAGCTCGGGGCAGCATGGAGATGCCTCTGCCAAAGAGCTATTTCCCTATCCCCCAAACCCTTGGGTCTCTGCGTTGCACTCCAAATCCAGAAAACGGCAATGCTCGTAACGTACCTTTCATCAAACCGGAAAGGAATGTAACAGTTTCCCATAAACGGGACACATTTGCCAGGCCATCCGTAGGGTTTGCCCAAAGAGGTGGCTTCACGCACCCTGCCCCGCGCCGGGGCACGTGTCCGTGACCGGTGCGTGTGGCTTGCTTATGTCGAAGAAAGCACCAGGTGCATGACACTTTCACTGCGGGCCACTGCCGGCATTTCTATCAGCGGGCACCACGTTTCTAGCCTGTAGCCTGAAACAGACGTCTGCAGTCCTTCTGCAGCAGCAGGAGACACGCCGCCTGCCATCTGTTGAGAGGCATGAGACACTTTTCGGGTACTGGACTTGAGCCCACTTTGTTACATTCGCGCAGCTTCCGAACGCCCCAGAGGTAGAGTGTCTGAGATGGCAAGTCCGCAAGTAACCGCTGCACGTGTCCCGCGTGAGCCATAGATTCTGGTCACCAAAGGAGCACTCTCACGAAATCTTGGATGCCAGAGCTGACACCAAAGTGACCCTGTTCCCGAGGAAATGCTATATGCTATGAGGGTGGACACCGCTCAGTCTGCCCTGTGCCTGAGGTCCCTGCTTCTGTGTAGCTTCAAGTCCAAGGCAGGCGCCTCTGCGAACGTCTGGTGGAAGAGCCTCTGAAGTGACGCAGCTTCTGCCTCTGCCACTAGGCTCAGGGTCGAAGATGTGAACGAAATTAGCGTCCCCGGTGGGAAGACCTGCTACAGATTGGAATTCCCATACATTGCAGAGCTGGGCAACCAGCACGTGGGCCAGCAGCAAAGTGCATTGAAACGATTGGCATCGTATGGGCTTCAGAAGGAGCCCTTAGCGCCCCTCGTTGGAGCCAGCGAGCGTCCCGGGCACCACAGTCCTCCCATAGATAACAGTATGTTCTAGAACCTTGTCGTATGTTTCTCCTGCAGGCAAAGCAGCATGGTAGCCCCATGCTTCCATCCGGCCCACCTCATCACGGGCATTTGTGAGCTGGGGAGCGACTCGTTTCCCACGCCTCGGCGAAGGCTTACTTTGCAATGGACCTGAGGCCACAGTGCCAACAAGTGTGTGCGATGTTCCGTCCTGTGATCGGAAGCGATTTGGGTGAACACTGGACACCTCAAGCCTCCCTCTACGAGGACTTCCCGCACTCAAGGAACAAACACGAAGCCAGGATTTCTTGGTCGCACACCGCAGTGAACAAAGCCCGGGATTCCATGTAACAACGGCAGCCTGCAACTTGATTTGGGAAGGCTTTGTCCTCCCGTCCACCTGGGCACGCTTTGCCACACTCCACGTCCGAGAGGCATGGACAAAAGATACGACTGACGCTCACAGCCCTCTTCACCGCAGTCCTCCCTGCACTCGGAATGACCCGGAGTTTTCAAAGAGCCGTCGTGGGTGAAACGCTTTCAGGCCCATCTGTCTCCACAGGGCTTGGGATTGGAACTCTGCAAGGCTACCCTGGGATGTGCGTCAAACTGACTTCCGCAGCTTATTCCACTTACGTGGCTCAATGTCAACAGAGCCTTGTAAGGGAGCTGAGGCAGCACACTGCCCCAGAACGTGTGGGACCAGAGACACTATGCGCTCGCCAGACCTGGGTCCCTTTCCCGGTCCACTGGAGGACAACTGCATACGAAATTTTGTTCACCCAGCCTGTCCGGTACACATCCCATTTCCCTTGTGAGGAACTCCGTTCCTATGCAGTCTGAAAAGCTGTCCCTCCACGTACCCTTGAGAAACTCCGAGTGTAGTACTGCGTGACTGAAGTCCTGTGTGGCGTGTTGAGAAAAGGCATCCAGGCCTTTCAGAGCCTGCTTTCGCAACTAGCTGGATGAGAACTGGCCTATCCCGAAGAACTGCGGGTCTCCCATTTCTCTCCTCCAGCTCGTCTGTTGCACGTGCACATCCCGTCTAGGGCCAGACGGTCCGTGCATTGCACCCCAGGCTGCCTTAACTCCCTGTTGAATACGCAGCCCAGAGCTCGGGGCAGCATGGAGATGCCTCTGCCAAAGAGCTATTTCCCTATCCCCCAAACCCTTGGGTCTCTGCGTTGCACTCCAAATCCAGAAAACGGCAATGCTCGTAACGTACCTTTCATCAAACCGGAAAGGAATGTAACAGTTTCCCATAAACGGGACACATTTGCCAGGCCATCCGTAGGGTTTGCCCAAAGAGGTGGCTTCACGCACCCTGCCCCGCGCCGGGGCACGTGTCCGTGACCGGTGCGTGTGGCTTGCTTATGTCGAAGAAAGCACCAGGTGCATGACACTTTCACTGCGGGCCACTGCCGGCATTTCTATCAGCGGGCACCACGTTTCTAGCCTGTAGCCTGAAACAGACGTCTGCAGTCCTTCTGCAGCAGCAGGAGACACGCCGCCTGCCATCTGTTGAGAGGCATGAGACACTTTTCGGGTACTGGACTTGAGCCCACTTTGTTACATTCGCGCAGCTTCCGAACGCCCCAGAGGTAGAGTGTCTGAGATGGCAAGTCCGCAAGTAACCGCTGCACGTGTCCCGCGTGAGCCATAGATTCTGGTCACCAAAGGAGCACTCTCACGAAATCTTGGATGCCAGAGCTGACACCAAAGTGACCCTGTTCCCGAGGAAATGCTATATGCTATGAGGGTGGACACCGCTCAGTCTGCCCTGTGCCTGAGGTCCCTGCTTCTGTGTAGCTTCAAGTCCAAGGCAGGCGCCTCTGCGAACGTCTGGTGGAAGAGCCTCTGAAGTGACGCAGCTTCTGCCTCTGCCACTAGGCTCAGGGTCGAAGATGTGAACGAAATTAGCGTCCCCGGTGGGAAGACCTGCTACAGATTGGAATTCCCATACATTGCAGAGCTGGGCAACCAGCACGTGGGCCAGCAGCAAAGTGCATTGAAACGATTGGCATCGTATGGGCTTCAGAAGGAGCCCTTAGCGCCCCTCGTTGGAGCCAGCGAGCGTCCCGGGCACCACAGTCCTCCCATAGATAACAGTATGTTCTAGAACCTTGTCGTATGTTTCTCCTGCAGGCAAAGCAGCATGGTAGCCCCATGCTTCCATCCGGCCCACCTCATCACGGGCATTTGTGAGCTGGGGAGCGACTCGTTTCCCACGCCTCGGCGAAGGCTTACTTTGCAATGGACCTGAGGCCACAGTGCCAACAAGTGTGTGCGATGTTCCGTCCTGTGATCGGAAGCGATTTGGGTGAACACTGGACACCTCAAGCCTCCCTCTACGAGGACTTCCCGCACTCAAGGAACAAACACGAAGCCAGGATTTCTTGGTCGCACACCGCAGTGAACAAAGCCCGGGATTCCATGTAACAACGGCAGCCTGCAACTTGATTTGGGAAGGCTTTGTCCTCCCGTCCACCTGGGCACGCTTTGCCACACTCCACGTCCGAGAGGCATGGACAAAAGATACGACTGACGCTCACAGCTCTCTTCACCGCAGTCCTCCCTGCACTCGGAATGACCCGGAGTTTTCAAAGAGCCGTCGTGGGTGAAACGCTTTCAGGCCCATCTGTCTCCACAGGGCTTGGGATTGGAACTCTGCAAGGCTACCCTGGGATGTGCGTCAAACTGACTTCCGCAGCTTATTCCACTTACGTGGCTCAATGTCAACAGAGCCTTGTAAGGGAGCTGAGGCAGCACACTGCCCCAGAACGTGTGGGACCAGAGACACTATGCGCTCGCCAGACCTGGGTCCCTTTCCCGGTCCACTGGAGGACAACTGCATACGAAATTTTGTTCACCCAGCCTGTCCGGTACACATCCCATTTCCCTTGTGAGGAACTCCGTTCCTATGCAGTCTGAAAAGCTGTCCCTCCACGTACCCTTGAGAAACTCCGAGTGTAGTACTGCGTGACTGAAGTCCTGTGTGGCGTGTTGAGAAAAGGCATCCAGGCCTTTCAGAGCCTGCTTTCGCAACTAGCTGGATGAGAACTGGCCTATCCCGAAGAACTGCGGGTCTCCCATTTCTCTCCTCCAGCTCGTCTGTTGCACGTGCACATCCCGTCTAGGGCCAGACGGTCCGTGCATTGCACCCCAGGCTGCCTTAACTCCCTGTTGAATACGCAGCCCAGAGCTCGGGGCAGCATGGAGATGCCTCTGCCAAAGAGCTATTTCCCTATCCCCCAAACCCTTGGGTCTCTGCGTTGCACTCCATGGCAGCACTCCAAATCCAGAAAACGGCAATGCTCGTAACGTACCTTTCATCAAACCGGAAAGGAATGTAACAGTTTCCCATAAACGGGACACATTTGCCAGGCCATCCGTAGGGTTTGCCCAAAGAGGTGGCTTCACGCACCCTGCCCCGCGCCGGGGCACGTGTCCGTGACCGGTGCGTGTGGCTTGCTTATGTCGAAGAAAGCACCAGGTGCATGACACTTTCACTGCGGGCCACTGCCGGCATTTCTATCAGCGGGCACCACGTTTCTAGCCTGTAGCCTGAAACAGACGTCTGCAGTCCTTCTGCAGCAGCAGGAGACACGCCGCCTGCCATCTGTTGAGAGGCATGAGACACTTTTCGGGTACTGGACTTGAGCCCACTTTGTTACATTCGCGCAGCTTCCGAACGCCCCAGAGGTAGAGTGTCTGAGATGGCAAGTCCGCAAGTAACCGCTGCACGTGTCCCGCGTGAGCCATAGATTCTGGTCACCAAAGGAGCACTCTCACGAAATCTTGGATGCCAGCGCTGACACCAAAGTGACCCTGTTCCCGAGGAAATGCTATATGCTATGAGGGTGGACACCGCTCAGTCTGCCCTGTGCCTGAGGTCCCTGCTTCTGTGTAGCTTCAAGTCCAAGGCAGGCGCCTCTGCGAACGTCTGGTGGAAGAGCCTCTGAAGTGACGCAGCTTCTGCCTCTGCCACTAGGCTCAGGGTCGAAGATGTGAATGAAATTAGCGTCCCCGGTGGGAAGACCTGCTACAGAGTTGAATTCCCATACATTGCAGAGCTGGGCAACCAGCACGTGGGCCAGCAGCAAAGTGCATTGAAACGATTGGCATCGTATGGGCTTCAGAAGGAGCCCTTAGCGCCCCTCGTTGGAGCCAGCGAGCGTCCCGGGCACCACAGTCCTCCCATAGATAACAGTATGTTCTAGAACCTTGTCGTATGTTTCTCCTGCAGGCAAAGCAGCATGGTAGCCCCATGCTTCCATCCGGCCCACCTCATCACGGGCATTTGTGAGCTGGGGAGCGACTCGTTTCCCACGCCTCGGCGAAGGCTTACTTTGCAATGGACCTGAGGCCACAGTGCCAACAAGTGTGTGCGATGTTCCGTCCTGTGATCGGAAGCGATTTGGGTGAACACTGGACACCTCAAGCCTCCCTCTACGAGGACTTCCCGCACTCAAGGAACAAACACGAAGCCAGGATTTCTTGGTCGCACACCGCAGTGAACAAAGCCCGGGATTCCATGTAACAACGGCAGCCTGCAACTTGATTTGGGAAAGCTTTGTCCTCCCGTCCACCTGGGCACGCTTTGCCACACTCCACGTCCGAGAGGCATGGACAAAAGATACGACTGACGCTCACAGCCCTCTTCACCGCAGTCCTCCCTGCACTCGGAATGACCCGGAGTTTTCAAAGAGCCGTCGTGGGTGAAACGCTTTCAGGCCCATCTGTCTCCACAGGGCTTGGGATTGGAACTCTGCAAGGCTACCCTGGGATGTGCGTCAAACTGACTTCCGCAGCTTATTCCACTTACGTGGCTCAATGTCAACAGAGCCTTGTAAGGGAGCTGAGGCAGCACACTGCCCCAGAACGTGTGGGACCAGAGACACTATGCGCTCGCCAGACCTGGGTCCCTTTCCCGGTCCACTGGAGGACAACTGCATACGAAATTTTGTTCACCCAGCCTGTCCGGTACACATCCCATTTCCCTTGTGAGGAACTCCGTTCCTATGCAGTCTGAAAAGCTGTCCCTCCACGTACCCTTGAGAAACTCCGAGTGTAGTACTGCGTGACTGAAGTCCTGTGTGGCGTGTTGAGAAAAGGCATCCAGGCCTTTCAGAGCCTGCTTTCGCAACTAGCTGGATGAGAACTGGCCTATCCCGAAGAACTGCGGGTCTCCCATTTCTCTCCTCCAGCTCGTCTGTTGCACGTGCACATCCCGTCTAGGGCCAGACGGTCCGTGCATTGCACCCCAGGTTGCCTTAACTCCCTGTTGAATACGCAGCCCAGAGCTCGGGGCAGCATGGAGATGCCTCTGCCAAAGAGCTATTTCCCTATCCCCCAAACCCTTGGGTCTCTGCGTTGCACTCCATGGCAGCACTCCAAATCCAGAAAACGGCAATGCTCGTAACGTACCTTTCATCAAACCGGAAAGGAATGTAAGAGTTTCCCATAAACGGGACACATTTGCCAGGCCATCCGTAGGGTTTGCCCAAAGAGGTGGCTTCACGCACCCTGCCCCGCGCCGGGGCACGTGTCCGTGACCGGTGCGTGTGGCTTGCTTATGTCGAAGAAAGCACCAGGTGCATGACACTTTCACTGCGGGCCACTGCCGGCATTTCTATCAGCGGGCACCACGTTTCTAGCCTGTAGCCTGAAACAGACGTCTGCAGTCCTTCTGCAGCAGCAGGAGACACGCCGCCTGCCATCTGTTGAGAGGCATGAGACACTTTTCGGGTACTGGACTTGAGCCCACTTTGTTACATTCGCGCAGCTTCCGAACGCCCCAGAGGTAGAGTGTCTGAGATGGCAAGTCCGCAAGTAACCGCTGCACGTGTCCCGCGTGAGCCATAGATTCTGGTCACCAAAGGAGCACTCTCACGAAATCTTGGATGCCAGAGCTGACACCAAAGTGACCCTGTTCCCGAGGAAATGCTATATGCTATGAGGGTGGACACCGCTCAGTCTGCCCTGTGCCTGAGGTCCCTGCTTCTGTGTAGCTTCAAGTCCAAGGCAGGCGCCTCTGCGAACGTCTGGTGGAAGAGCCTCTGAAGTGACGCAGCTTCTGCCTCTGCCACTAGGCTCAGGGTCGAAGATGTGAACGAAATTAGCGTCCCCGGTGGGAAGACCTGCTACAGATTGGAATTCCCATACATTGCAGAGCTGGGCAACCAGCACGTGGGCCAGCAGCAAAGTGCATTGAAACGATTGGCATCGTATGGGCTTCAGAAGGAGCCCTTAGCGCCCCTCGTTGGAGCCAGCGAGCGTCCCGGGCACCACAGTCCTCCCATAGATAACAGTATGTTCTAGAACCTTGTCGTATGTTTCTCCTGCAGGCAAAGCAGCATGGTAGCCCCATGCTTCCATCCGGCCCACCTCATCACGGGCATTTGTGAGCTGGGGAGCGACTCGTTTCCCACGCCTCGGCGAAGGCTTACTTTGCAATGGACCTGAGGCCACAGTGCCAACAAGTGTGTGCGATGTTCCGTCCTGTGATCGGAAGCGATTTGGGTGAACACTGGACACCTCAAGCCTCCCTCTACGAGGACTTCCCGCACTCAAGGAACAAACACGAAGCCAGGATTTCTTGGTCGCACACCGCAGTGAACAAAGCCCGGGATTCCATGTAACAACGGCAGCCTGCAACTTGATTTGGGAAGGCTTTGTCCTCCCGTCCACCTGGGCACGCTTTGCCACACTCCACGTCCGAGAGGCATGGACAAAAGATACGACTGACGCTCACAGCCCTCTTCACCGCAGTCCTCCCTGCACTCGGAATGACCCGGAGTTTTCAAAGAGCCGTCGTGGGTGAAACGCTTTCAGGCCCATCTGTCTCCACAGGGCTTGGGATTGGAACTCTGCAAGGCTACCCTGGGATGTGCGTCAAACTGACTTCCGCAGCTTATTCCACTTACGTGGCTCAATGTCAACAGAGCCTTGTAAGGGAGCTGAGGCAGCACACTGCCCCAGAACGTGTGGGACCAGAGACACTATGCGCTCGCCAGACCTGGGTCCCTTTCCCGGTCCACTGGAGGACAACTGCATACGAAATTTTGTTCACCCAGCCTGTCCGGTACACATCCCATTTCCCTTGTGAGGAACTCCGTTCCTATGCAGTCTGAAAAGCTGTCCCTCCACGTACCCTTGAGAAACTCCGAGTGTAGTACTGCGTGACTGAAGTCCTGTGTGGCGTGTTGAGAAAAGGCATCCAGGCCTTTCAGAGCCTGCTTTCGCAACTAGCTGGATGAGAACTGGCCTATCCCGAAGAACTGCGGGTCTCCCATTTCTCTCCTCCAGCTCGTCTGTTGCACGTGCACATCCCGTCTAGGGCCAGACGGTCCGTGCATTGCACCCCAGGCTGCCTTAACTCCCTGTTGAATACGCAGCCCAGAGCTCGGGGCAGCATGGAGATGCCTCTGCCAAAGAGCTATTTCCCTATCCCCCAAACCCTTGGGTCTCTGCGTTGCACTCCAAATCCAGAAAACGGCAATGCTCGTAACGTACCTTTCATCAAACCGGAAAGGAATGTAACAGTTTCCCATAAACGGGACACATTTGCCAGGCCATCCGTAGGGTTTGCCCAAAGAGGTGGCTTCACGCACCCTGCCCCGCGCCGGGGCACGTGTCCGTGACCGGTGCGTGTGGCTTGCTTATGTCGAAGAAAGCACCAGGTGCATGACACTTTCACTGCGGGCCACTGCCGGCATTTCTATCAGCGGGCACCACGTTTCTAGCCTGTAGCCTGAAACAGACGTCTGCAGTCCTTCTGCAGCAGCAGGAGACACGCCGCCTGCCATCTGTTGAGAGGCATGAGACACTTTTCGGGTACTGGACTTGAGCCCACTTTGTTACATTCGCGCAGCTTCCGAACGCCCCAGAGGTAGAGTGTCTGAGATGGCAAGTCCGCAAGTAACCGCTGCACGTGTCCCACGTGAGCCATAGATTCTGGTCACCAAAGGAGCACTCTCACGAAATCTTGGATGCCAGAGCTGACACCAAAGTGACCCTGTTCCCGAGGAAATGCTATATGCTATGAGGGTGGACACCGCTCAGTCTGCCCTGTGCCTGAGGTCCCTGCTTCTGTGTAGCTTCAAGTCCAAGGCAGGCGCCTCTGCGAACGTCTGGTGGAAGAGCCTCTGAAGTGACGCAGCTTCTGCCTCTGCCACTAGGCTCAGGGTCGAAGATGTGAACGAAATTAGCGTCCCCGGTGGGAAGACCTGCTACAGATTGGAATTCCCATACATTGCAGAGCTGGGCAACCAGCACGTGGGCCAGCAGCAAAGTGCATTGAAACGATTGGCATCGTATGGGCTTCAGAAGGAGCCCTTAGCGCCCCTCGTTGGAGCCAGCGAGCGTCCCGGGCACCACAGTCCTCCCATAGATAACAGTATGTTCTAGAACCTTGTCGTATGTTTCTCCTGCAGGCAAAGCAGCATGGTAGCCCCATGCTTCCATCCGGCCCACCTCATCACGGGCATTTGTGAGCTGGGGAGCGACTCGTTTCCCACGCCTCGGCGAAGGCTTACTTTGCAATGGACCTGAGGCCACAGTGCCAACAAGTGTGTGCGATGTTCCGTCCTGTGATCGGAAGCGATTTGGGTGAACACTGGACACCTCAAGCCTCCCTCTACGAGGACTTCCCGCACTCAAGGAACAAACACGAAGCCAGGATTTCTTGGTCGCACACCGCAGTGAACAAAGCCCGGGATTCCATGTAACAACGGCAGCCTGCAACTTGATTTGGGAAGGCTTTGTCCTCCCGTCCACCTGGGCACGCTTTGCCACACTCCACGTCCGAGAGGCATGGACAAAAGATACGACTGACGCTCACAGCTCTCTTCACCGCAGTCCTCCCTGCACTCGGAATGACCCGGAGTTTTCAAAGAGCCGTCGTGGGTGAAACGCTTTCAGGCCCATCTGTCTCCACAGGGCTTGGGATTGGAACTCTGCAAGGCTACCCTGGGATGTGCGTCAAACTGACTTCCGCAGCTTATTCCACTTACGTGGCTCAATGTCAACAGAGCCTTGTAAGGGAGCTGAGGCAGCACACTGCCCCAGAACGTGTGGGACCAGAGACACTATGCGCTCGCCAGACCTGGGTCCCTTTCCCGGTCCACTGGAGGACAACTGCATACGAAATTTTGTTCACCCAGCCTGTCCGGTACACATCCCATTTCCCTTGTGAGGAACTCCGTTCCTATGCAGTCTGAAAAGCTGTCCCTCCACGTACCCTTGAGAAACTCCGAGTGTAGTACTGCGTGACTGAAGTCCTGTGTGGCGTGTTGAGAAAAGGCATCCAGGCCTTTCAGAGCCTGCTTTCGCAACTAGCTGGATGAGAACTGGCCTATCCCGAAGAACTGCGGGTCTCCCATTTCTCTCCTCCAGCTCGTCTGTTGCACGTGCACATCCCGTCTAGGGCCAGACGGTCCGTGCATTGCACCCCAGGCTGCCTTAACTCCCTGTTGAATACGCAGCCCAGAGCTCGGGGCAGCATGGAGATGCCTCTGCCAAAGAGCTATTTCCCTATCCCCCAAACCCTTGGGTCTCTGCGTTGCACTCCATGGCAGCACTCCAAATCCAGAAAACGGCAATGCTCGTAACGTACCTTTCATCAAACCGGAAAGGAATGTAACAGTTTCCCATAAACGGGACACATTTGCCAGGCCATCCGTAGGGTTTGCCCAAAGAGGTGGCTTCACGCACCCTGCCCCGCGCCGGGGCACGTGTCCGTGACCGGTGCGTGTGGCTTGCTTATGTCGAAGAAAGCACCAGGTGCATGACACTTTCACTGCGGGCCACTGCCGGCATTTCTATCAGCGGGCACCACGTTTCTAGCCTGTAGCCTGAAACAGACGTCTGCAGTCCTTCTGCAGCAGCAGGAGACACGCCGCCTGCCATCTGTTGAGAGGCATGAGACACTTTTCGGGTACTGGACTTGAGCCCACTTTGTTACATTCGCGCAGCTTCCGAACGCCCCAGAGGTAGAGTGTCTGAGATGGCAAGTCCGCAAGTAACCGCTGCACGTGTCCCGCGTGAGCCATAGATTCTGGTCACCAAAGGAGCACTCTCACGAAATCTTGGATGCCAGCGCTGACACCAAAGTGACCCTGTTCCCGAGGAAATGCTATATGCTATGAGGGTGGACACCGCTCAGTCTGCCCTGTGCCTGAGGTCCCTGCTTCTGTGTAGCTTCAAGTCCAAGGCAGGCGCCTCTGCGAACGTCTGGTGGAAGAGCCTCTGAAGTGACGCAGCTTCTGCCTCTGCCACTAGGCTCAGGGTCGAAGATGTGAACGAAATTAGCGTCCCCGGTGGGAAGACCTGCTACAGAGTTGAATTCCCATACATTGCAGAGCTGGGCAACCAGCACGTGGGCCAGCAGCAAAGTGCATTGAAACGATTGGCATCGTATGGGCTTCAGAAGGAGCCCTTAGCGCCCCTCGTTGGAGCCAGCGAGCGTCCCGGGCACCACAGTCCTCCCATAGATAACAGTATGTTCTAGAACCTTGTCGTATGTTTCTCCTGCAGGCAAAGCAGCATGGTAGCCCCATGCTTCCATCCGGCCCACCTCATCACGGGCATTTGTGAGCTGGGGAGCGACTCGTTTCCCACGCCTCGGCGAAGGCTTACTTTGCAATGGACCTGAGGCCACAGTGCCAACAAGTGTGTGCGATGTTCCGTCCTGTGATCGGAAGCGATTTGGGTGAACACTGGACACCTCAAGCCTCCCTCTACGAGGACTTCCCGCACTCAAGGAACAAACACGAAGCCAGGATTTCTTGGTCGCACACCGCAGTGAACAAAGCCCGGGATTCCATGTAACAACGGCAGCCTGCAACTTGATTTGGGAAAGCTTTGTCCTCCCGTCCACCTGGGCACGCTTTGCCACACTCCACGTCCGAGAGGCATGGACAAAAGATACGACTGACGCTCACAGCCCTCTTCACCGCAGTCCTCCCTGCACTCGGAATGACCCGGAGTTTTCAAAGAGCCGTCGTGGGTGAAACGCTTTCAGGCCCATCTGTCTCCACAGGGCTTGGGATTGGAACTCTGCAAGGCTACCCTGGGATGTGCGTCAAACTGACTTCCGCAGCTTATTCCACTTACGTGGCTCAATGTCAACAGAGCCTTGTAAGGGAGCTGAGGCAGCACACTGCCCCAGAACGTGTGGGACCAGAGACACTATGCGCTCGCCAGACCTGGGTCCCTTTCCCGGTCCACTGGAGGACAACTGCATACGAAATTTTGTTCACCCAGCCTGTCCGGTACACATCCCATTTCCCTTGTGAGGAACTCCGTTCCTATGCAGTCTGAAAAGCTGTCCCTCCACGTACCCTTGAGAAACTCCGAGTGTAGTACTGCGTGACTGAAGTCCTGTGTGGCGTGTTGAGAAAAGGCATCCAGGCCTTTCAGAGCCTGCTTTCGCAACTAGCTGGATGAGAACTGGCCTATCCCGAAGAACTGCGGGTCTCCCATTTCTCTCCTCCAGCTCGTCTGTTGCACGTGCACATCCCGTCTAGGGCCAGACGGTCCGTGCATTGCACCCCAGGTTGCCTTAACTCCCTGTTGAATACGCAGCCCAGAGCTCGGGGCAGCATGGAGATGCCTCTGCCAAAGAGCTATTTCCCTATCCCCCAAACCCTTGGGTCTCTGCGTTGCACTCCATGGCAGCACTCCAAATCCAGAAAACGGCAATGCTCGTAACGTACCTTTCATCAAACCGGAAAGGAATGTAAGAGTTTCCCATAAACGGGACACATTTGCCAGGCCATCCGTAGGGTTTGCCCAAAGAGGTGGCTTCACGCACCCTGCCCCGCGCCGGGGCACGTGTCCGTGACCGGTGCGTGTGGCTTGCTTATGTCGAAGAAAGCACCAGGTGCATGACACTTTCACTGCGGGCCACTGCCGGCATTTCTATCAGCGGGCACCACGTTTCTAGCCTGTAGCCTGAAACAGACGTCTGCAGTCCTTCTGCAGCAGCAGGAGACACGCCGCCTGCCATCTGTTGAGAGGCATGAGACACTTTTCGGGTACTGGACTTGAGCCCACTTTGTTACATTCGCGCAGCTTCCGAACGCCCCAGAGGTAGAGTGTCTGAGATGGCAAGTCCGCAAGTAACCGCTGCACGTGTCCCGCGTGAGCCATAGATTCTGGTCACCAAAGGAGCACTCTCACGAAATCTTGGATGCCAGAGCTGACACCAAAGTGACCCTGTTCCCGAGGAAATGCTATATGCTATGAGGGTGGACACCGCTCAGTCTGCCCTGTGCCTGAGGTCCCTGCTTCTGTGTAGCTTCAAGTCCAAGGCAGGCGCCTCTGCGAACGTCTGGTGGAAGAGCCTCTGAAGTGACGCAGCTTCTGCCTCTGCCACTAGGCTCAGGGTCGAAGATGTGAACGAAATTAGCGTCCCCGGTGGGAAGACCTGCTACAGATTGGAATTCCCATACATTGCAGAGCTGGGCAACCAGCACGTGGGCCAGCAGCAAAGTGCATTGAAACGATTGGCATCGTATGGGCTTCAGAAGGAGCCCTTAGCGCCCCTCGTTGGAGCCAGCGAGCGTCCCGGGCACCACAGTCCTCCCATAGATAACAGTATGTTCTAGAACCTTGTCGTATGTTTCTCCTGCAGGCAAAGCAGCATGGTAGCCCCATGCTTCCATCCGGCCCACCTCATCACGGGCATTTGTGAGCTGGGGAGCGACTCGTTTCCCACGCCTCGGCGAAGGCTTACTTTGCAATGGACCTGAGGCCACAGTGCCAACAAGTGTGTGCGATGTTCCGTCCTGTGATCGGAAGCGATTTGGGTGAACACTGGACACCTCAAGCCTCCCTCTACGAGGACTTCCCGCACTCAAGGAACAAACACGAAGCCAGGATTTCTTGGTCGCACACCGCAGTGAACAAAGCCCGGGATTCCATGTAACAACGGCAGCCTGCAACTTGATTTGGGAAGGCTTTGTCCTCCCGTCCACCTGGGCACGCTTTGCCACACTCCACGTCCGAGAGGCATGGACAAAAGATACGACTGACGCTCACAGCCCTCTTCACCGCAGTCCTCCCTGCACTCGGAATGACCCGGAGTTTTCAAAGAGCCGTCGTGGGTGAAACGCTTTCAGGCCCATCTGTCTCCACAGGGCTTGGGATTGGAACTCTGCAAGGCTACCCTGGGATGTGCGTCAAACTGACTTCCGCAGCTTATTCCACTTACGTGGCTCAATGTCAACAGAGCCTTGTAAGGGAGCTGAGGCAGCACACTGCCCCAGAACGTGTGGGACCAGAGACACTATGTGCTCGCCAGACCTGGGTCCCTTTCCCGGTCCACTGGAGGACAACTGCATACGAAATTTTGTTCACCCAGCCTGTCCGGTACACATCCCATTTCCCTTGTGAGGAACTCCGTTCCTATGCAGTCTGAAAAGCTGTCCCTCCACGTACCCTTGAGAAACTCCGAGTGTAGTACTGCGTGACTGAAGTCCTGTGTGGCGTGTTGAGAAAAGGCATCCAGGCCTTTCAGAGCCTGCTTTCGCAACTAGCTGGATGAGAACTGGCCTATCCCGAAGAACTGCGGGTCTCCCATTTCTCTCCTCCAGCTCGTCTGTTGCACGTGCACATCCCGTCTAGGGCCAGACGGTCCGTGCATTGCACCCCAGGCTGCCTTAACTCCCTGTTGAATACGCAGCCCAGAGCTCGGGGCAGCATGGAGATGCCTCTGCCAAAGAGCTATTTCCCTATCCCCCAAACCCTTGGGTCTCCGCGTTGCACTCCATGGCAGCACTCCAAATCCAGAAAACGGCAATGCTCGTAACGTACCTTTCATCAAACCGGAAAGGAATGTAACAGTTTCCCATAAACGGGACACATTTGCCAGGCCATCCGTAGGGTTTGCCCAAAGAGGTGGCTTCACGCACCCTGCCCCGCGCCGGGGCACGTGTCCGTGACCGGTGCGTGTGGCTTGCTTATGTCGAAGAAAGCACCAGGTGCATGACACTTTCACTGCGGGCCACTGCCGGCATTTCTATCAGCGGGCACCACGTTTCTAGCCTGTAGCCTGAAACAGACGTCTGCAGTCCTTCTGCAGCAGCAGGAGACACGCCGCCTGCCATCTGTTGAGAGGCATGAGACACTTTTCGGGTACTGGACTTGAGCCCACTTTGTTACATTCGCGCAGCTTCCGAACGCCCCAGAGGTAGAGTGTCTGAGATGGCAAGTCCGCAAGTAACCGCTGCACGTGTCCCGCGTGAGCCATAGATTCTGGTCACCAAAGGAGCACTCTCACGAAATCTTGGATGCCAGAGCTGACACCAAAGTGACCCTGTTCCCGAGGAAATGCTATATGCTATGAGGGTGGACACCGCTCAGTCTGCCCTGTGCCTGAGGTCCCTGCTTCTGTGTAGCTTCAAGTCCAAGGCAGGCGCCTCTGCGAACGTCTGGTGGAAGAGCCTCTGAAGTGACGCAGCTTCTGCCTCTGCCACTAGGCTCAGGGTCGAAGATGTGAACGAAATTAGCGTCCCCGGTGGGAAGACCTGCTACAGATTGGAATTCCCATACATTGCAGAGCTGGGCAACCAGCACGTGGGCCAGCAGCAAAGTGCATTGAAACGATTGGCATCGTATGGGCTTCAGAAGGAGCCCTTAGCGCCCCTCGTTGGAGCCAGCGAGCGTCCCGGGCACCACAGTCCTCCCATAGATAACAGTATGTTCTAGAACCTTGTCGTATGTTTCTCCTGCAGGCAAAGCAGCATGGTAGCCCCATGCTTCCATCCGGCCCACCTCATCACGGGCATTTGTGAGCTGGGGAGCGACTCGTTTCCCACGCCTCGGCGAAGGCTTACTTTGCAATGGACCTGAGGCCACAGTGCCAACAAGTGTGTGCGATGTTCCGTCCTGTGATCGGAAGCGATTTGGGTGAACACTGGACACCTCAAGCCTCCCTCTACGAGGACTTCCCGCACTCAAGGAACAAACACGAAGCCAGGATTTCTTGGTCGCACACCGCAGTGAACAAAGCCCGGGATTCCATGTAACAACGGCAGCCTGCAACTTGATTTGGGAAGGCTTTGTCCTCCCGTCCACCTGGGCACGCTTTGCCACACTCCACGTCCGAGAGGCATGGACAAAAGATACGACTGACGCTCACAGCCCTCTTCACCGCAGTCCTCCCTGCACTCGGAATGACCCGGAGTTTTCAAAGAGCCGTCGTGGGTGAAACGCTTTCAGGCCCATCTGTCTCCACAGGGCTTGGGATTGGAACTCTGCAAGGCTACCCTGGGATGTGCGTCAAACTGACTTCCGCAGCTTATTCCACTTACGTGGCTCAATGTCAACAGAGCCTTGTAAGGGAGCTGAGGCAGCACACTGCCCCAGAACGTGTGGGACCAGAGACACTATGCGCTCGCCAGACCTGGGTCCCTTTCCCGGTCTACTGGAGGACAACTGCATACGAAATTTTGTTCACCCAGCCTGTCCGGTACACATCCCATTTCCCTTGTGAGGAACTCCGTTCCTATGCAGTCTGAAAAGCTGTCCCTCCACGTACCCTTGAGAAACTCCGAGTGTAGTACTGCGTGACTGAAGTCCTGTGTGGCGTGTTGAGAAAAGGCATCCAGGCCTTTCAGAGCCTGCTTTCGCAACTAGCTGGATGAGAACTGGCCTATCCCGAAGAACTGTGGGTCTCCCATTTCTCTCCTCCAGCTCGTCTGTTGCACGTGCACATCCCGTCTAGGGCCAGACGGTCCGTGCATTGCACCCCAGGCTGCCTTAACTCCCTGTTGAATACGCAGCCCAGAGCTCGGGGCAGCATGGAGATGCCTCTGCCAAAGAGCTATTTCCCTATCCCCCAAACCCTTGGGTCTCTGCGTTGCACTCCAAATCCAGAAAACGGCAATGCTCGTAACGTACCTTTCATCAAACCGGAAAGGAATGTAACAGTTTCCCATAAACGGGACACATTTGCCAGGCCATCCGTAGGGTTTGCCCAAAGAGGTGGCTTCACGCACCCTGCCCCGCGCCGGGGCACGTGTCCGTGACCGGTGCGTGTGGCTTGCTTATGTCGAAGAAAGCACCAGGTGCATGACACTTTCACTGCGGGCCACTGCCGGCATTTCTATCAGCGGGCACCACGTTTCTAGCCTGTAGCCTGAAACAGACGTCTGCAGTCCTTCTGCAGCAGCAGGAGACACGCCGCCTGCCATCTGTTGAGAGGCATGAGACACTTTTCGGGTACTGGACTTGAGCCCACTTTGTTACATTCGCGCAGCTTCCGAACGCCCCAGAGGTAGAGTGTCTGAGATGGCAAGTCCGCAAGTAACCGCTGCACGTGTCCCGCGTGAGCCATAGATTCTGGTCACCAAAGGAGCACTCTCACGAAATCTTGGATGCCAGAGCTGACACCAAAGTGACCCTGTTCCCGAGGAAATGCTATATGCTATGAGGGTGGACACCGCTCAGTCTGCCCTGTGCCTGAGGTCCCTGCTTCTGTGTAGCTTCAAGTCCAAGGCAGGCGCCTCTGCGAACGTCTGGTGGAAGAGCCTCTGAAGTGACGCAGCTTCTGCCTCTGCCACTAGGCTCAGGGTCGAAGATGTGAACGAAATTAGCGTCCCCGGTGGGAAGACCTGCTACAGATTGGAATTCCCATACATTGCAGAGCTGGGCAACCAGCACGTGGGCCAGCAGCAAAGTGCATTGAAACGATTGGCATCGTATGGGCTTCAGAAGGAGCCCTTAGCGCCCCTCGTTGGAGCCAGCGAGCGTCCCGGGCACCACAGTCCTCCCATAGATAACAGTATGTTCTAGAACCTTGTCGTATGTTTCTCCTGCAGGCAAAGCAGCATGGTAGCCCCATGCTTCCATCCGGCCCACCTCATCACGGGCATTTGTGAGCTGGGGAGCGACTCGTTTCCCACGCCTCGGCGAAGGCTTACTTTGCAATGGACCTGAGGCCACAGTGCCAACAAGTGTGTGCGATGTTCCGTCCTGTGATCGGAAGCGATTTGGGTGAACACTGGACACCTCAAGCCTCCCTCTACGAGGACTTCCCGCACTCAAGGAACAAACACGAAGCCAGGATTTCTTGGTCGCACACCGCAGTGAACAAAGCCCGGGATTCCATGTAACAACGGCAGCCTGCAACTTGATTTGGGAAGGCTTTGTCCTCCCGTCCACCTGGGCACGCTTTGCCACACTCCACGTCCGAGAGGCATGGACAAAAGATACGACTGACGCTCACAGCCCTCTTCACCGCAGTCCTCCCTGCACTCGGAATGACCCGGAGTTTTCAAAGAGCCGTCGTGGGTGAAACGCTTTCAGGCCCATCTGTCTCCACAGGGCTTGGGATTGGAACTCTGCAAGGCTACCCTGGGATGTGCGTCAAACTGACTTCCGCAGCTTATTCCACTTACGTGGCTCAATGTCAACAGAGCCTTGTAAGGGAGCTGAGGCAGCACACTGCCCCAGAACGTGTGGGACCAGAGACACTATGCGCTCGCCAGACCTGGGTCCCTTTCCCGGTCCACTGGAGGACAACTGCATACGAAATTTTGTTCACCCAGCCTGTCCGGTACACATCCCATTTCCCTTGTGAGGAACTCCGTTCCTATGCAGTCTGAAAAGCTGTCCCTCCACGTACCCTTGAGAAACTCCGAGTGTAGTACTGCGTGACTGAAGTCCTGTGTGGCGTGTTGAGAAAAGGCATCCAGGCCTTTCAGAGCCTGCTTTCGCAACTAGCTGGATGAGAACTGGCCTATCCCGAAGAACTGCGGGTCTCCCATTTCTCTCCTCCAGCTCGTCTGTTGCACGTGCACATCCCGTCTAGGGCCAGACGGTCCGTGCATTGCACCCCAGGCTGCCTTAACTCCCTGTTGAATACGCAGCCCAGAGCTCGGGGCAGCATGGAGATGCCTCTGCCAAAGAGCTATTTCCCTATCCCCCAAACCCTTGGGTCTCTGCGTTGCACTCCATGGCAGCACTCCAAATCCAGAAAACGGCAATGCTCGTAACGTACCTTTCATCAAACCGGAAAGGAATGTAACAGTTTCCCATAAACGGGACACATTTGCCAGGCCATCCGTAGGGTTTGCCCAAAGAGGTGGCTTCACGCACCCTGCCCCGCGCCGGGGCACGTGTCCGTGACCGGTGCGTGTGGCTTGCTTATGTCGAAGAAAGCACCAGGTGCATGACACTTTCACTGCGGGCCACTGCCGGCATTTCTATCAGCGGGCACCACGTTTCTAGCCTGTAGCCTGAAACAGACGTCTGCAGTCCTTCTGCAGCAGCAGGAGACACGCCGCCTGCCATCTGTTGAGAGGCATGAGACACTTTTCGGGTACTGGACTTGAGCCCACTTTGTTACATTCGCGCAGCTTCCGAACGCCCCAGAGGTAGAGTGTCTGAGATGGCAAGTCCGCAAGTAACCGCTGCACGTGTCCCGCGTGAGCCATAGATTCTGGTCACCAAAGGAGCACTCTCACGAAATCTTGGATGCCAGAGCTGACACCAAAGTGACCCTGTTCCCGAGGAAATGCTATATGCTATGAGGGTGGACACCGCTCAGTCTGCCCTGTGCCTGAGGTCCCTGCTTCTGTGTAGCTTCAAGTCCAAGGCAGGCGCCTCTGCGAACGTCTGGTGGAAGAGCCTCTGAAGTGACGCAGCTTCTGCCTCTGCCACTAGGCTCAGGGTCGAAGATGTGAACGAAATTAGCGTCCCCGGTGGGAAGACCTGCTACAGATTGGAATTCCCATACATTGCAGAGCTGGGCAACCAGCACGTGGGCCAGCAGCAAAGTGCATTGAAACGATTGGCATCGTATGGGCTTCAGAAGGAGCCCTTAGCGCCCCTCGTTGGAGCCAGCGAGCGTCCCGGGCACCACAGTCCTCCCATAGATAACAGTATGTTCTAGAACCTTGTCGTATGTTTCTCCTGCAGGCAAAGCAGCATGGTAGCCCCATGCTTCCATCCGGCCCACCTCATCACGGGCATTTGTGAGCTGGGGAGCGACTCGTTTCCCACGCCTCGGCGAAGGCTTACTTTGCAATGGACCTGAGGCCACAGTGCCAACAAGTGTGTGCGATGTTCCGTCCTGTGATCGGAAGCGATTTGGGTGAACACTGGACACCTCAAGCCTCCCTCTACGAGGACTTCCCGCACTCAAGGAACAAACACGAAGCCAGGATTTCTTGGTCGCACACCGCAGTGAACAAAGCCCGGGATTCCATGTAACAACGGCAGCCTGCAACTTGATTTGGGAAGGCTTTGTCCTCCCGTCCACCTGGGCACGCTTTGCCACACTCCACGTCCGAGAGGCATGGACAAAAGATACGACTGACGCTCACAGCTCTCTTCACCGCAGTCCTCCCTGCACTCGGAATGACCCGGAGTTTTCAAAGAGCCGTCGTGGGTGAAACGCTTTCAGGCCCATCTGTCTCCACAGGGCTTGGGATTGGAACTCTGCAAGGCTACCCTGGGATGTGCGTCAAACTGACTTCCGCAGCTTATTCCACTTACGTGGCTCAATGTCAACAGAGCCTTGTAAGGGAGCTGAGGCAGCACACTGCCCCAGAACGTGTGGGACCAGAGACACTATGCGCTCGCCAGACCTGGGTCCCTTTCCCGGTCCACTGGAGGACAACTGCATACGAAATTTTGTTCACCCAGCCTGTCCGGTACACATCCCATTTCCCTTGTGAGGAACTCCGTTCCTATGCAGTCTGAAAAGCTGTCCCTCCACGTACCCTTGAGAAACTCCGAGTGTAGTACTGCGTGACTGAAGTCCTGTGTGGCGTGTTGAGAAAAGGCATCCAGGCCTTTCAGAGCCTGCTTTCGCAACTAGCTGGATGAGAACTGGCCTATCCCGAAGAACTGCGGGTCTCCCATTTCTCTCCTCCAGCTCGTCTGTTGCACGTGCACATCCCGTCTAGGGCCAGACGGTCCGTGCATTGCACCCCAGGCTGCCTTAACTCCCTGTTGAATACGCAGCCCAGAGCTCGGGGCAGCATGGAGATGCCTCTGCCAAAGTGCTATTTCCCTATCCCCCAAACCCTTGGGTCTCTGCGTTGCACTCCAAATCCAGAAAACGGCAATGCTCGTAACGTACCTTTCATCAAACCGGAAAGGAATGTAACAGTTTCCCATAAACGGGACACATTTGCCAGGCCATCCGTAGGGTTTGCCCAAAGAGGTGGCTTCACGCACCCTGCCCCGCGCCGGGGCACGTGTCCGTGACCGGTGCGTGTGGCTTGCTTATGTCGAAGAAAGCACCAGGTGCATGACACTTTCACTGCGGGCCACTGCCGGCATTTCTATCAGCGGGCACCACGTTTCTAGCCTGTAGCCTGAAACAGACGTCTGCAGTCCTTCTGCAGCAGCAGGAGACACGCCGCCTGCCATCTGTTGAGAGGCATGAGACACTTTTCGGGTACTGGACTTGAGCCCACTTTGTTACATTCGCGCAGCTTCCGAACGCCCCAGAGGTAGAGTGTCTGAGATGGCAAGTCCGCAAGTAACCGCTGCACGTGTCCCGCGTGAGCCATAGATTCTGGTCACCAAAGGAGCACTCTCACGAAATCTTGGATGCCAGCGCTGACACCAAAGTGACCCTGTTCCCGAGGAAATGCTATATGCTATGAGGGTGGACACCGCTCAGTCTGCCCTGTGCCTGAGGTCCCTGCTTCTGTGTAGCTTCAAGTCCAAGGCAGGCGCCTCTGCGAACGTCTGGTGGAAGAGCCTCTGAAGTGACGCAGCTTCTGCCTCTGCCACTAGGCTCAGGGTCGAAGATGTGAACGAAATTAGCGTCCCCGGTGGGAAGACCTGCTACAGAGTTGAATTCCCATACATTGCAGAGCTGGGCAACCAGCACGTGGGCCAGCAGCAAAGTGCATTGAAACGATTGGCATCGTATGGGCTTCAGAAGGAGCCCTTAGCGCCCCTCGTTGGAGCCAGCGAGCGTCCCGGGCACCACAGTCCTCCCATAGATAACAGTATGTTCTAGAACCTTGTCGTATGTTTCTCCTGCAGGCAAAGCAGCATGGTAGCCCCATGCTTCCATCCGGCCCACCTCATCACGGGCATTTGTGAGCTGGGGAGCGACTCGTTTCCCACGCCTCGGCGAAGGCTTACTTTGCAATGGACCTGAGGCCACAGTGCCAACAAGTGTGTGCGATGTTCCGTCCTGTGATCGGAAGCGATTTGGGTGAACACTGGACACCTCAAGCCTCCCTCTACGAGGACTTCCCGCACTCAAGGAACAAACACGAAGCCAGGATTTCTTGGTCGCACACCGCAGTGAACAAAGCCCGGGATTCCATGTAACAACGGCAGCCTGCAACTTGATTTGGGAAAGCTTTGTCCTCCCGTCCACCTGGGCACGCTTTGTCACACTCCACGTCCGAGAGGCATGGACAAAAGATACGACTGACGCTCACAGCCCTCTTCACCGCAGTCCTCCCTGCACTCGGAATGACCCGGAGTTTTCAAAGAGCCGTCGTGGGTGAAACGCTTTCAGGCCCATCTGTCTCCACAGGGCTTGGGATTGGAACTCTGCAAGGCTACCCTGGGATGTGCGTCAAACTGACTTCCGCAGCTTATTCCACTTACGTGGCTCAATGTCAACAGAGCCTTGTAAGGGAGCTGAGGCAGCACACTGCCCCAGAACGTGTGGGACCAGAGACACTATGCGCTCGCCAGACCTGGGTCCCTTTCCCGGTCCACTGGAGGACAACTGCATACGAAATTTTGTTCACCCAGCCTGTCCGGTACACATCCCATTTCCCTTGTGAGGAACTCCGTTCCTATGCAGTCTGAAAAGCTGTCCCTCCACGTACCCTTGAGAAACTCCGAGTGTAGTACTGCGTGACTGAAGTCCTGTGTGGCGTGTTGAGAAAAGGCATCCAGGCCTTTCAGAGCCTGCTTTCGCAACTAGCTGGATGAGAACTGGCCTATCCCGAAGAACTGCGGGTCTCCCATTTCTCTCCTCCAGCTCGTCTGTTGCACGTGCACATCCCGTCTAGGGCCAGACGGTCCGTGCATTGCACCCCAGGTTGCCTTAACTCCCTGTTGAATACGCAGCCCAGAGCTCGGGGCAGCATGGAGATGCCTCTGCCAAAGAGCTATTTCCCTATCCCCCAAACCCTTGGGTCTCTGCGTTGCACTCCATGGCAGCACTCCAAATCCAGAAAACGGCAATGCTCGTAACGTACCTTTCATCAAACCGGAAAGGAATGTAAGAGTTTCCCATAAACGGGACACATTTGCCAGGCCATCCGTAGGGTTTGCCCAAAGAGGTGGCTTCACGCACCCTGCCCCGCGCCGGGGCACGTGTCCGTGACCGGTGCGTGTGGCTTGCTTATGTCGAAGAAAGCACCAGGTGCATGACACTTTCACTGCGGGCCACTGCCGGCATTTCTATCAGCGGGCACCACGTTTCTAGCCTGTAGCCTGAAACAGACGTCTGCAGTCCTTCTGCAGCAGCAGGAGACACGCCGCCTGCCATCTGTTGAGAGGCATGAGACACTTTTCGGGTACTGGACTTGAGCCCACTTTGTTACATTCGCGCAGCTTCCGAACGCCCCAGAGGTAGAGTGTCTGAGATGGCAAGTCCGCAAGTAACCGCTGCACGTGTCCCGCGTGAGCCATAGATTCTGGTCACCAAAGGAGCACTCTCACGAAATCTTGGATGCCAGAGCTGACACCAAAGTGACCCTGTTCCCGAGGAAATGCTATATGCTATGAGGGTGGACACCGCTCAGTCTGCCCTGTGCCTGAGGTCCCTGCTTCTGTGTAGCTTCAAGTCCAAGGCAGGCGCCTCTGCGAACGTCTGGTGGAAGAGCCTCTGAAGTGACGCAGCTTCTGCCTCTGCCACTAGGCTCAGGGTCGAAGATGTGAACGAAATTAGCGTCCCCGGTGGGAAGACCTGCTACAGATTGGAATTCCCATACATTGCAGAGCTGGGCAACCAGCACGTGGGCCAGCAGCAAAGTGCATTGAAACGATTGGCATCGTATGGGCTTCAGAAGGAGCCCTTAGCGCCCCTCGTTGGAGCCAGCGAGCGTCCCGGGCACCACAGTCCTCCCATAGATAACAGTATGTTCTAGAACCTTGTCGTATGTTTCTCCTGCAGGCAAAGCAGCATGGTAGCCCCATGCTTCCATCCGGCCCACCTCATCACGGGCATTTGTGAGCTGGGGAGCGACTCGTTTCCCACGCCTCGGCGAAGGCTTACTTTGCAATGGACCTGAGGCCACAGTGCCAACAAGTGTGTGCGATGTTCCGTCCTGTGATCGGAAGCGATTTGGGTGAACACTGGACACCTCAAGCCTCCCTCTACGAGGACTTCCCGCACTCAAGGAACAAACACGAAGCCAGGATTTCTTGGTCGCACACCGCAGTGAACAAAGCCCGGGATTCCATGTAACAACGGCAGCCTGCAACTTGATTTGGGAAGGCTTTGTCCTCCCGTCCACCTGGGCACGCTTTGCCACACTCCACGTCCGAGAGGCATGGACAAAAGATACGACTGACGCTCACAGCCCTCTTCACCGCAGTCCTCCCTGCACTCGGAATGACCCGGAGTTTTCAAAGAGCCGTCGTGGGTGAAACGCTTTCAGGCCCATCTGTCTCCACAGGGCTTGGGATTGGAACTCTGCAAGGCTACCCTGGGATGTGCGTCAAACTGACTTCCGCAGCTTATTCCACTTACGTGGCTCAATGTCAACAGAGCCTTGTAAGGGAGCTGAGGCAGCACACTGCCCCAGAACGTGTGGGACCAGAGACACTATGTGCTCGCCAGACCTGGGTCCCTTTCCCGGTCCACTGGAGGACAACTGCATACGAAATTTTGTTCACCCAGCCTGTCCGGTACACATCCCATTTCCCTTGTGAGGAACTCCGTTCCTATGCAGTCTGAAAAGCTGTCCCTCCACGTACCCTTGAGAAACTCCGAGTGTAGTACTGCGTGACTGAAGTCCTGTGTGGCGTGTTGAGAAAAGGCATCCAGGCCTTTCAGAGCCTGCTTTCGCAACTAGCTGGATGAGAACTGGCCTATCCCGAAGAACTGCGGGTCTCCCATTTCTCTCCTCCAGCTCGTCTGTTGCACGTGCACATCCCGTCTAGGGCCAGACGGTCCGTGCATTGCACCCCAGGCTGCCTTAACTCCCTGTTGAATACGCAGCCCAGAGCTCGGGGCAGCATGGAGATGCCTCTGCCAAAGAGCTATTTCCCTATCCCCCAAACCCTTGGGTCTCTGCGTTGCACTCCAAATCCAGAAAACGGCAATGCTCGTAACGTACCTTTCATCAAACCGGAAAGGAATGTAAGAGTTTCCCATAAACGGGACACATTTGCCAGGCCATCCGTAGGGTTTGCCCAAAGAGGTGGCTTCACGCACCCTGCCCCGCGCCGGGGCACGTGTCCGTGACCGGTGCGTGTGGCTTGCTTATGTCGAAGAAAGCACCAGGTGCATGACACTTTCACTGCGGGCCACTGCCGGCATTTCTATCAGCGGGCACCACGTTTCTAGCCTGTAGCCTGAAACAGACGTCTGCAGTCCTTCTGCAGCAGCAGGAGACACGCCGCCTGCCATCTGTTGAGAGGCATGAGACACTTTTCGGGTACTGGACTTGAGCCCACTTTGTTACATTCGCGCAGCTTCCGAACGCCCCAGAGGTAGAGTGTCTGAGATGGCAAGTCCGCAAGTAACCGCTGCACGTGTCCCGCGTGAGCCATAGATTCTGGTCACCAAAGGAGCACTCTCACGAAATCTTGGATGCCAGAGCTGACACCAAAGTGACCCTGTTCCCGAGGAAATGCTATATGCTATGAGGGTGGACACCGCTCAGTCTGCCCTGTGCCTGAGGTCCCTGCTTCTGTGTAGCTTCAAGTCCAAGGCAGGCGCCTCTGCGAACGTCTGGTGGAAGAGCCTCTGAAGTGACGCAGCTTCTGCCTCTGCCACTAGGCTCAGGGTCGAAGATGTGAACGAAATTAGCGTCCCCGGTGGGAAGACCTGCTACAGATTGGAATTCCCATACATTGCAGAGCTGGGCAACCAGCACGTGGGCCAGCAGCAAAGTGCATTGAAACGATTGGCATCGTATGGGCTTCAGAAGGAGCCCTTAGCGCCCCTCGTTGGAGCCAGCGAGCGTCCCGGGCACCACAGTCCTCCCATAGATAACAGTATGTTCTAGAACCTTGTCGTATGTTTCTCCTGCAGGCAAAGCAGCATGGTAGCCCCATGCTTCCATCCGGCCCACCTCATCACGGGCATTTGTGAGCTGGGGAGCGACTCGTTTCCCACGCCTCGGCGAAGGCTTACTTTGCAATGGACCTGAGGCCACAGTGCCAACAAGTGTGTGCGATGTTCCGTCCTGTGATCGGAAGCGATTTGGGTGAACACTGGACACCTCAAGCCTCCCTCTACGAGGACTTCCCGCACTCAAGGAACAAACACGAAGCCAGGATTTCTTGGTCGCACACCGCAGTGAACAAAGCCCGGGATTCCATGTAACAACGGCAGCCTGCAACTTGATTTGGGAAGGCTTTGTCCTCCCGTCCACCTGGGCACGCTTTGCCACACTCCACGTCCGAGAGGCATGGACAAAAGATACGACTGACGCTCACAGCTCTCTTCACCGCAGTCCTCCCTGCACTCGGAATGACCCGGAGTTTTCAAAGAGCCGTCGTGGGTGAAACGCTTTCAGGCCCATCTGTCTCCACAGGGCTTGGGATTGGAACTCTGCAAGGCTACCCTGGGATGTGCGTCAAACTGACTTCCGCAGCTTATTCCACTTACGTGGCTCAATGTCAACAGAGCCTTGTA
Source organism: Lagenorhynchus albirostris (assembly GCF_949774975.1). Classification (NCBI taxonomy): domain Eukaryota; kingdom Metazoa; phylum Chordata; class Mammalia; order Artiodactyla; family Delphinidae; genus Lagenorhynchus; species Lagenorhynchus albirostris. The sequence goes on along the minus strand of NC_083116.1, from coordinate 81,919,168 downwards.
AGGGAGCTGAGGCAGCACACTGCCCCAGAACGTGTGGGACCAGAGACACTATGCGCTCGCCAGACCTGGGTCCCTTTCCCGGTCTACTGGAGGACAACTGCATACGAAATTTTGTTCACCCAGCCTGTCCGGTACACATCCCATTTCCCTTGTGAGGAACTCCGTTCCTATGCAGTCTGAAAAGCTGTCCCTCCACGTACCCTTGAGAAACTCCGAGTGTAGTACTGCGTGACTGAAGTCCTGTGTGGCGTGTTGAGAAAAGGCATCCAGGCCTTTCAGAGCCTGCTTTCGCAACTAGCTGGATGAGAACTGGCCTATCCCGAAGAACTGCGGGTCTCCCATTTCTCTCCTCCAGCTCGTCTGTTGCACGTGCACATCCCGTCTAGGGCCAGACGGTCCGTGCATTGCACCCCAGGCTGCCTTAACTCCCTGTTGAATACGCAGCCCAGAGCTCGGGGCAGCATGGAGATGCCTCTGCCAAAGAGCTATTTCCCTATCCCCCAAACCCTTGGGTCTCTGCGTTGCACTCCAAATCCAGAAAACGGCAATGCTCGTAACGTACCTTTCATCAAACCGGAAAGGAATGTAAGAGTTTCCCATAAACGGGACACATTTGCCAGGCCATCCGTAGGGTTTGCCCAAAGAGGTGGCTTCACGCACCCTGCCCCGCGCCGGGGCACGTGTCCGTGACCGGTGCGTGTGGCTTGCTTATGTCGAAGAAAGCACCAGGTGCATGACACTTTCACTGCGGGCCACTGCCGGCATTTCTATCAGCGGGCACCACGTTTCTAGCCTGTAGCCTGAAACAGACGTCTGCAGTCCTTCTGCAGCAGCAGGAGACACGCCGCCTGCCATCTGTTGAGAGGCATGAGACACTTTTCGGGTACTGGACTTGAGCCCACTTTGTTACATTCGCGCAGCTTCCGAACGCCCCAGAGGTAGAGTGTCTGAGATGGCAAGTCCGCAAGTAACCGCTGCACGTGTCCCGCGTGAGCCATAGATTCTGGTCACCAAAGGAGCACTCTCACGAAATCTTGGATGCCAGAGCTGACACCAAAGTGACCCTGTTCCCGAGGAAATGCTATATGCTATGAGGGTGGACACCGCTCAGTCTGCCCTGTGCCTGAGGTCCCTGCTTCTGTGTAGCTTCAAGTCCAAGGCAGGCGCCTCTGCGAACGTCTGGTGGAAGAGCCTCTGAAGTGACGCAGCTTCTGCCTCTGCCACTAGGCTCAGGGTCGAAGATGTGAACGAAATTAGCGTCCCCGGTGGGAAGACCTGCTACAGATTGGAATTCCCATACATTGCAGAGCTGGGCAACCAGCACGTGGGCCAGCAGCAAAGTGCATTGAAACGATTGGCATCGTATGGGCTTCAGAAGGAGCCCTTAGCGCCCCTCGTTGGAGCCAGCGAGCGTCCCGGGCACCACAGTCCTCCCATAGATAACAGTATGTTCTAGAACCTTGTCGTATGTTTCTCCTGCAGGCAAAGCAGCATGGTAGCCCCATGCTTCCATCCGGCCCACCTCATCACGGGCATTTGTGAGCTGGGGAGCGACTCGTTTCCCACGCCTCGGCGAAGGCTTACTTTGCAATGGACCTGAGGCCACAGTGCCAACAAGTGTGTGCGATGTTCCGTCCTGTGATCGGAAGCGATTTGGGTGAACACTGGACACCTCAAGCCTCCCTCTACGAGGACTTCCCGCACTCAAGGAACAAACACGAAGCCAGGATTTCTTGGTCGCACACCGCAGTGAACAAAGCCCGGGATTCCATGTAACAACGGCAGCCTGCAACTTGATTTGGGAAGGCTTTGTCCTCCCGTCCACCTGGGCACGCTTTGCCACACTCCACGTCCGAGAGGCATGGACAAAAGATACGACTGACGCTCACAGCTCTCTTCACCGCAGTCCTCCCTGCACTCGGAATGACCCGGAGTTTTCAAAGAGCCGTCGTGGGTGAAACGCTTTCAGGCCCATCTGTCTCCACAGGGCTTGGGATTGGAACTCTGCAAGGCTACCCTGGGATGTGCGTCAAACTGACTTCCGCAGCTTATTCCACTTACGTGGCTCAATGTCAACAGAGCCTTGTAAGGGAGCTGAGGCAGCACACTGCCCCAGAACGTGTGGGACCAGAGACACTATGCGCTCGCCAGACCTGGGTCCCTTTCCCGGTCTACTGGAGGACAACTGCATACGAAATTTTGTTCACCCAGCCTGTCCGGTACACATCCCATTTCCCTTGTGAGGAACTCCGTTCCTATGCAGTCTGAAAAGCTGTCCCTCCACGTACCCTTGAGAAACTCCGAGTGTAGTACTGCGTGACTGAAGTCCTGTGTGGCGTGTTGAGAAAAGGCATCCAGGCCTTTCAGAGCCTGCTTTCGCAACTAGCTGGATGAGAACTGGCCTATCCCGAAGAACTGCGGGTCTCCCATTTCTCTCCTCCAGCTCGTCTGTTGCACGTGCACATCCCGTCTAGGGCCAGACGGTCCGTGCATTGCACCCCAGGCTGCCTTAACTCCCTGTTGAATACGCAGCCCAGAGCTCGGGGCAGCATGGAGATGCCTCTGCCAAAGAGCTATTTCCCTATCCCCCAAACCCTTGGGTCTCTGCGTTGCACTCCAAATCCAGAAAACGGCAATGCTCGTAACGTACCTTTCATCAAACCGGAAAGGAATGTAACAGTTTCCCATAAACGGGACACATTTGCCAGGCCATCCGTAGGGTTTGCCCAAAGAGGTGGCTTCACGCACCCTGCCCCGCGCCGGGGCACGTGTCCGTGACCGGTGCGTGTGGCTTGCTTATGTCGAAGAAAGCACCAGGTGCATGACACTTTCACTGCGGGCCACTGCCAGCATTTCTATCAGCGGGCACCACGTTTCTAGCCTGTAGCCTGAAACAGACGTCTGCAGTCCTTCTGCAGCAGCAGGAGACACGCCGCCTGCCATCTGTTGAGAGGCATGAGACACTTTTCGGGTACTGGACTTGAGCCCACTTTGTTACATTCGCGCAGCTTCCGAACGCCCCAGAGGTAGAGTGTCTGAGATGGCAAGTCCGCAAGTAACCGCTGCACGTGTCCCGCGTGAGCCATAGATTCTGGTCACCAAAGGAGCACTCTCACGAAATCTTGGATGCCAGAGCTGACACCAAAGTGACCCTGTTCCCGAGGAAATGCTATATGCTATGAGGGTGGACACCGCTCAGTCTGCCCTGTGCCTGAGGTCCCTGCTTCTGTGTAGCTTCAAGTCCAAGGCAGGCGCCTCTGCGAACGTCTGGTGGAAGAGCCTCTGAAGTGACGCAGCTTCTGCCTCTGCCACTAGGCTCAGGGTCGAAGATGTGAACGAAATTAGCGTCCCCGGTGGGAAGACCTGCTACAGATTGGAATTCCCATACATTGCAGAGCTGGGCAACCAGCACGTGGGCCAGCAGCAAAGTGCATTGAAACGATTGGCATCGTATGGGCTTCAGAAGGAGCCCTTAGCGCCCCTCGTTGGAGCCAGCGAGCGTCCCGGGCACCACAGTCCTCCCATAGATAACAGTATGTTCTAGAACCTTGTCGTATGTTTCTCCTGCAGGCAAAGCAGCATGGTAGCCCCATGCTTCCATCCGGCCCACCTCATCACGGGCATTTGTGAGCTGGGGAGCGACTCGTTTCCCACGCCTCGGCGAAGGCTTACTTTGCAATGGACCTGAGGCCACAGTGCCAACAAGTGTGTGCGATGTTCCGTCCTGTGATCGGAAGCGATTTGGGTGAACACTGGACACCTCAAGCCTCCCTCTACGAGGACTTCCCGCACTCAAGGAACAAACACGAAGCCAGGATTTCTTGGTCGCACACCGCAGTGAACAAAGCCCGGGATTCCATGTAACAACGGCAGCCTGCAACTTGATTTGGGAAGGCTTTGTCCTCCCGTCCACCTGGGCACGCTTTGCCACACTCCACGTCCGAGAGGCATGGACAAAAGATACGACTGACGCTCACAGCCCTCTTCACCGCAGTCCTCCCTGCACTCGGAATGACCCGGAGTTTTCAAAGAGCCGTCGTGGGTGAAACGCTTTCAGGCCCATCTGTCTCCACAGGGCTTGGGATTGGAACTCTGCAAGGCTACCCTGGGATGTGCGTCAAACTGACTTCCGCAGCTTATTCCACTTACGTGGCTCAATGTCAACAGAGCCTTGTAAGGGAGCTGAGGCAGCACACTGCCCCAGAACGTGTGGGACCAGAGACACTATGCGCTCGCCAGACCTGGGTCCCTTTCCCGGTCCACTGGAGGACAACTGCATACGAAATTTTGTTCACCCAGCCTGTCCGGTACACATCCCATTTCCCTTGTGAGGAACTCCGTTCCTATGCAGTCTGAAAAGCTGTCCCTCCACGTACCCTTGAGAAACTCCGAGTGTAGTACTGCGTGACTGAAGTCCTGTGTGGCGTGTTGAGAAAAGGCATCCAGGCCTTTCAGAGCCTGCTTTCGCAACTAGCTGGATGAGAACTGGCCTATCCCGAAGAACTGCGGGTCTCCCATTTCTCTCCTCCAGCTCGTCTGTTGCACGTGCACATCCCGTCTAGGGCCAGACGGTCCGTGCATTGCACCCCAGGCTGCCTTAACTCCCTGTTGAATACGCAGCCCAGAGCTCGGGGCAGCATGGAGATGCCTCTGCCAAAGAGCTATTTCCCTATCCCCCAAACCCTTGGGTCTCTGCGTTGCACTCCATGGCAGCACTCCAAATCCAGAAAACGGCAATGCTCGTAACGTACCTTTCATCAAACCGGAAAGGAATGTAACAGTTTCCCATAAACGGGACACATTTGCCAGGCCATCCGTAGGGTTTGCCCAAAGAGGTGGCTTCACGCACCCTGCCCCGCGCCGGGGCACGTGTCCGTGACCGGTGCGTGTGGCTTGCTTATGTCGAAGAAAGCACCAGGTGCATGACACTTTCACTGCGGGCCACTGCCGGCATTTCTATCAGCGGGCACCACGTTTCTAGCCTGTAGCCTGAAACAGACGTCTGCAGTCCTTCTGCAGCAGCAGGAGACACGCCGCCTGCCATCTGTTGAGAGGCATGAGACACTTTTCGGGTACTGGACTTGAGCCCACTTTGTTACATTCGCGCAGCTTCCGAACGCCCCAGAGGTAGAGTGTCTGAGATGGCAAGTCCGCAAGTAACCGCTGCACGTGTCCCGCGTGAGCCATAGATTCTGGTCACCAAAGGAGCACTCTCACGAAATCTTGGATGCCAGAGCTGACACCAAAGTGACCCTGTTCCCGAGGAAATGCTATATGCTATGAGGGTGGACACCGCTCAGTCTGCCCTGTGCCTGAGGTCCCTGCTTCTGTGTAGCTTCAAGTCCAAGGCAGGCGCCTCTGCGAACGTCTGGTGGAAGAGCCTCTGAAGTGACGCAGCTTCTGCCTCTGCCACTAGGCTCAGGGTCGAAGATGTGAACGAAATTAGCGTCCCCGGTGGGAAGACCTGCTACAGATTGGAATTCCCATACATTGCAGAGCTGGGCAACCAGCACGTGGGCCAGCAGCAAAGTGCATTGAAACGATTGGCATCGTATGGGCTTCAGAAGGAGCCCTTAGCGCCCCTCGTTGGAGCCAGCGAGCGTCCCGGGCACCACAGTCCTCCCATAGATAACAGTATGTTCTAGAACCTTGTCGTATGTTTCTCCTGCAGGCAAAGCAGCATGGTAGCCCCATGCTTCCATCCGGCCCACCTCATCACGGGCATTTGTGAGCTGGGGAGCGACTCGTTTCCCACGCCTCGGCGAAGGCTTACTTTGCAATGGACCTGAGGCCACAGTGCCAACAAGTGTGTGCGATGTTCCGTCCTGTGATCGGAAGCGATTTGGGTGAACACTGGACACCTCAAGCCTCCCTCTACGAGGACTTCCCGCACTCAAGGAACAAACACGAAGCCAGGATTTCTTGGTCGCACACCGCAGTGAACAAAGCCCGGGATTCCATGTAACAACGGCAGCCTGCAACTTGATTTGGGAAGGCTTTGTCCTCCCGTCCACCTGGGCACGCTTTGCCACACTCCACGTCCGAGAGGCATGGACAAAAGATACGACTGACGCTCACAGCTCTCTTCACCGCAGTCCTCCCTGCACTCGGAATGACCCGGAGTTTTCAAAGAGCCGTCGTGGGTGAAACGCTTTCAGGCCCATCTGTCTCCACAGGGCTTGGGATTGGAACTCTGCAAGGCTACCCTGGGATGTGCGTCAAACTGACTTCCGCAGCTTATTCCACTTACGTGGCTCAATGTCAACAGAGCCTTGTAAGGGAGCTGAGGCAGCACACTGCCCCAGAACGTGTGGGACCAGAGACACTATGCGCTCGCCAGACCTGGGTCCCTTTCCCGGTCCACTGGAGGACAACTGCATACGAAATTTTGTTCACCCAGCCTGTCCGGTACACATCCCATTTCCCTTGTGAGGAACTCCGTTCCTATGCAGTCTGAAAAGCTGTCCCTCCACGTACCCTTGAGAAACTCCGAGTGTAGTACTGCGTGACTGAAGTCCTGTGTGGCGTGTTGAGAAAAGGCATCCAGGCCTTTCAGAGCCTGCTTTCGCAACTAGCTGGATGAGAACTGGCCTATCCCGAAGAACTGCGGGTCTCCCATTTCTCTCCTCCAGCTCGTCTGTTGCACGTGCACATCCCGTCTAGGGCCAGACGGTCCGTGCATTGCACCCCAGGCTGCCTTAACTCCCTGTTGAATACGCAGCCCAGAGCTCGGGGCAGCATGGAGATGCCTCTGCCAAAGTGCTATTTCCCTATCCCCCAAACCCTTGGGTCTCTGCGTTGCACTCCAAATCCAGAAAACGGCAATGCTCGTAACGTACCTTTCATCAAACCGGAAAGGAATGTAACAGTTTCCCATAAACGGGACACATTTGCCAGGCCATCCGTAGGGTTTGCCCAAAGAGGTGGCTTCACGCACCCTGCCCCGCGCCGGGGCACGTGTCCGTGACCGGTGCGTGTGGCTTGCTTATGTCGAAGAAAGCACCAGGTGCATGACACTTTCACTGCGGGCCACTGCCGGCATTTCTATCAGCGGGCACCACGTTTCTAGCCTGTAGCCTGAAACAGACGTCTGCAGTCCTTCTGCAGCAGCAGGAGACACGCCGCCTGCCATCTGTTGAGAGGCATGAGACACTTTTCGGGTACTGGACTTGAGCCCACTTTGTTACATTCGCGCAGCTTCCGAACGCCCCAGAGGTAGAGTGTCTGAGATGGCAAGTCCGCAAGTAACCGCTGCACGTGTCCCGCGTGAGCCATAGATTCTGGTCACCAAAGGAGCACTCTCACGAAATCTTGGATGCCAGAGCTGACACCAAAGTGACCCTGTTCCCGAGGAAATGCTATATGCTATGAGGGTGGACACCGCTCAGTCTGCCCTGTGCCTGAGGTCCCTGCTTCTGTGTAGCTTCAAGTCCAAGGCAGGCGCCTCTGCGAACGTCTGGTGGAAGAGCCTCTGAAGTGACGCAGCTTCTGCCTCTGCCACTAGGCTCAGGGTCGAAGATGTGAACGAAATTAGCGTCCCCGGTGGGAAGACCTGCTACAGATTGGAATTCCCATACATTGCAGAGCTGGGCAACCAGCACGTGGGCCAGCAGCAAAGTGCATTGAAACGATTGGCATCGTATGGGCTTCAGAAGGAGCCCTTAGCGCCCCTCGTTGGAGCCAGCGAGCGTCCCGGGCACCACAGTCCTCCCATAGATAACAGTATGTTCTAGAACCTTGTCGTATGTTTCTCCTGCAGGCAAAGCAGCATGGTAGCCCCATGCTTCCATCCGGCCCACCTCATCACGGGCATTTGTGAGCTGGGGAGCGACTCGTTTCCCACGCCTCGGCGAAGGCTTACTTTGCAATGGACCTGAGGCCACAGTGCCAACAAGTGTGTGCGATGTTCCGTCCTGTGATCGGAAGCGATTTGGGTGAACACTGGACACCTCAAGCCTCCCTCTACGAGGACTTCCCGCACTCAAGGAACAAACACGAAGCCAGGATTTCTTGGTCGCACACCGCAGTGAACAAAGCCCGGGATTCCATGTAACAACGGCAGCCTGCAACTTGATTTGGGAAAGCTTTGTCCTCCCGTCCACCTGGGCACGCTTTGCCACACTCCACGTCCGAGAGGCATGGACAAAAGATACGACTGACGCTCACAGCCCTCTTCACCGCAGTCCTCCCTGCACTCGGAATGACCCGGAGTTTTCAAAGAGCCGTCGTGGGTGAAACGCTTTCAGGCCCATCTGTCTCCACAGGGCTTGGGATTGGAACTCTGCAAGGCTACCCTGGGATGTGCGTCAAACTGACTTCCGCAGCTTATTCCACTTACGTGGCTCAATGTCAACAGAGCCTTGTAAGGGAGCTGAGGCAGCACACTGCCCCAGAACGTGTGGGACCAGAGACACTATGCGCTCGCCAGACCTGGGTCCCTTTCCCGGTCCACTGGAGGACAACTGCATACGAAATTTTGTTCACCCAGCCTGTCCGGTACACATCCCATTTCCCTTGTGAGGAACTCCGTTCCTATGCAGTCTGAAAAGCTGTCCCTCCACGTACCCTTGAGAAACTCCGAGTGTAGTACTGCGTGACTGAAGTCCTGTGTGGCGTGTTGAGAAAAGGCATCCAGGCCTTTCAGAGCCTGCTTTCGCAACTAGCTGGATGAGAACTGGCCTATCCCGAAGAACTGCGGGTCTCCCATTTCTCTCCTCCAGCTCGTCTGTTGCACGTGCACATCCCGTCTAGGGCCAGACGGTCCGTGCATTGCACCCCAGGCTGCCTTAACTCCCTGTTGAATACGCAGCCCAGAGCTCGGGGCAGCATGGAGATGCCTCTGCCAAAGAGCTATTTCCCTATCCCCCAAACCCTTGGGTCTCTGCGTTGCACTGCAAATCCAGAAAACGGCAATGCTCGTAACGTACCTTTCATCAAACCGGAAAGGAATGTAACAGTTTCCCATAAACGGGACACATTTGCCAGGCCATCCGTAGGGTTTGCCCAAAGAGGTGGCTTCACGCACCCTGCCCCGCGCCGGGGCACGTGTCCGTGACCGGTGCGTGTGGCTTGCTTATGTCGAAGAAAGCACCAGGTGCATGACACTTTCACTGCGGGCCACTGCCGGCATTTCTATCAGCGGGCACCACGTTTCTAGCCTGTAGCCTGAAACAGACGTCTGCAGTCCTTCTGCAGCAGCAGGAGACACGCCGCCTGCCATCTGTTGAGAGGCATGAGACACTTTTCGGGTACTGGACTTGAGCCCACTTTGTTACATTCGCGCAGCTTCCGAACGCCCCAGAGGTAGAGTGTCTGAGATGGCAAGTCCGCAAGTAACCGCTGCACGTGTCCCGCGTGAGCCATAGATTCTGGTCACCAAAGGAGCACTCTCACGAAATCTTGGATGCCAGAGCTGACACCAAAGTGACCCTATTCCCGAGGAAATGCTATATGCTATGAGGGTGGACACCGCTAGGTCTGCCCTGTGCCTGAGGTCCCTGCTTCTGTGTAGCTTCAAGTCCAAGGCAGGCGCCTCTGCGAACGTCTGGTGGAAGAGCCTCTGAAGTGACGCAGCTTCTGCCTCTGCCACTAGGCTCAGGGTCGAAGATGTGAACGAAATTAGCGTCCCCGGTGGGAAGACCTGCTACAGATTGGAATTCCCATACATTGCAGAGCTGGGCAACCAGCACGTGGGCCAGCAGCAAAGTGCATTGAAACGATTGGCATCGTATGGGCTTCAGAAGGAGCCCTTAGCGCCCCTCGTTGGAGCCAGCGAGCGTCCCGGGCACCACAGTCCTCCCATAGATAACAGTATGTTCTAGAACCTTGTCGTATGTTTCTCCTGCAGGCAAAGCAGCATGGTAGCCCCATGCTTCCATCCGGCCCACCTCATCACGGGCATTTGTGAGCTGGGGAGCGACTCGTTTCCCACGCCTCGGCGAAGGCTTACTTTGCAATGGACCTGAGGCCACAGTGCCAACAAGTGTGTGCGATGTTCCGTCCTGTGATCGGAAGCGATTTGGGTGAACACTGGACACCTCAAGCCTCCCTCTACGAGGACTTCCCGCACTCAAGGAACAAACACGAAGCCAGGATTTCTTGGTCGCACACCGCAGTGAACAAAGCCCGGGATTCCATGTAACAACGGCAGCCTGCAACTTGATTTGGGAAGGCTTTGTCCTCCCGTCCACCTGGGCACGCTTTGCCACACTCCACGTCCGAGAGGCATGGACAAAAGATACGACTGACGCTCACAGCTCTCTTCACCGCAGTCCTCCCTGCACTCGGAATGACCCGGAGTTTTCAAAGAGCCGTCGTGGGTGAAACGCTTTCAGGCCCATCTGTCTCCACAGGGCTTGGGATTGGAACTCTGCAAGGCTACCCTGGGATGTGCGTCAAACTGACTTCCGCAGCTTATTCCACTTACGTGGCTCAATGTCAACAGAGCCTTGTAAGGGAGCTGAGGCAGCACACTGCCCCAGAACGTGTGGGACCAGAGACACTATGCGCTCGCCAGACCTGGGTCCCTTTCCCGGTCCACTGGAGGACAACTGCATACGAAATTTTGTTCACCCAGCCTGTCCGGTACACATCCCATTTCCCTTGTGAGGAACTCCGTTCCTATGCAGTCTGAAAAGCTGTCCCTCCACGTACCCTTGAGAAACTCCGAGTGTAGTACTGCGTGACTGAAGTCCTGTGTGGCGTGTTGAGAAAAGGCATCCAGGCCTTTCAGAGCCTGCTTTCGCAACTAGCTGGATGAGAACTGGCCTATCCCGAAGAACTGCGGGTCTCCCATTTCTCTCCTCCAGCTCGTCTGTTGCACGTGCACATCCCGTCTAGGGCCAGACGGTCCGTGCATTGCACCCCAGGCTGCCTTAACTCCCTGTTGAATACGCAGCCCAGAGCTCGGGGCAGCATGGAGATGCCTCTGCCAAAGAGCTATTTCCCTATCCCCCAAACCCTTGGGTCTCTGCGTTGCACTCCAAATCCAGAAAACGGCAATGCTCGTAACGTACCTTTCATCAAACCGGAAAGGAATGTAACAGTTTCCCATAAACGGGACACATTTGCCAGGCCATCCGTAGGGTTTGCCCAAAGAGGTGGCTTCACGCACCCTGCCCCGCGCCGGGGCACGTGTCCGTGACCGGTGCGTGTGGCTTGCTTATGTCGAAGAAAGCACCAGGTGCATGACACTTTCACTGCGGGCCACTGCCGGCATTTCTATCAGCGGGCACCACGTTTCTAGCCTGTAGCCTGAAACAGACGTCTGCAGTCCTTCTGCAGCAGCAGGAGACACGCCGCCTGCCATCTGTTGAGAGGCATGAGACACTTTTCGGGTACTGGACTTGAGCCCACTTTGTTACATTCGCGCAGCTTCCGAACGCCCCAGAGGTAGAGTGTCTGAGATGGCAAGTCCGCAAGTAACCGCTGCACGTGTCCCGCGTGAGCCATAGATTCTGGTCACCAAAGGAGCACTCTCACGAAATCTTGGATGCCAGAGCTGACACCAAAGTGACCCTGTTCCCGAGGAAATGCTATATGCTATGAGGGTGGACACCGCTCAGTCTGCCCTGTGCCTGAGGTCCCTGCTTCTGTGTAGCTTCAAGTCCAAGGCAGGCGCCTCTGCGAACGTCTGGTGGAAGAGCCTCTGAAGTGACGCAGCTTCTGCCTCTGCCACTAGGCTCAGGGTCGAAGATGTGAACGAAATTAGCGTCCCCGGTGGGAAGACCTGCTACAGAGTTGAATTCCCATACATTGCAGAGCTGGGCAACCAGCACGTGGGCCAGCAGCAAAGTGCATTGAAACGATTGGCATCGTATGGGCTTCAGAAGGAGCCCTTAGCGCCCCTCGTTGGAGCCAGCGAGCGTCCCGGGCACCACAGTCCTCCCATAGATAACAGTATGTTCTAGAACCTTGTCGTATGTTTCTCCTGCAGGCAAAGCAGCATGGTAGCCCCATGCTTCCATCCGGCCCACCTCATCACGGGCATTTGTGAGCTGGGGAGCGACTCGTTTCCCACGCCTCGGCGAAGGCTTACTTTGCAATGGACCTGAGGCCACAGTGCCAACAAGTGTGTGCGATGTTCCGTCCTGTGATCGGAAGCGATTTGGGTGAACACTGGACACCTCAAGCCTCCCTCTACGAGGACTTCCCGCACTCAAGGAACAAACACGAAGCCAGGATTTCTTGGTCGCACACCGCAGTGAACAAAGCCCGGGATTCCATGTAACAACGGCAGCCTGCAACTTGATTTGGGAAGGCTTTGTCCTCCCGTCCACCTGGGCACGCTTTGCCACACTCCACGTCCGAGAGGCATGGACAAAAGATACGACTGACGCTCACAGCCCTCTTCACCGCAGTCCTCCCTGCACTCGGAATGACCCGGAGTTTTCAAAGAGCCGTCGTGGGTGAAACGCTTTCAGGCCCATCTGTCTCCACAGGGCTTGGGATTGGAACTCTGCAAGGCTACCCTGGGATGTGCGTCAAACTGACTTCCGCAGCTTATTCCACTTACGTGGCTCAATGTCAACAGAGCCTTGTAAGGGAGCTGAGGCAGCACACTGCCCCAGAACGTGTGGGACCAGAGACACTATGCGCTCGCCAGACCTGGGTCCCTTTCCCGGTCCACTGGAGGACAACTGCATACGAAATTTTGTTCACCCAGCCTGTCCGGTACACATCCCATTTCCCTTGTGAGGAACTCCGTTCCTATGCAGTCTGAAAAGCTGTCCCTCCACGTACCCTTGAGAAACTCCGAGTGTAGTACTGCGTGACTGAAGTCCTGTGTGGCGTGTTGAGAAAAGGCATCCAGGCCTTTCAGAGCCTGCTTTCGCAACTAGCTGGATGAGAACTGGCCTATCCCGAAGAACTGCGGGTCTCCCATTTCTCTCCTCCAGCTCGTCTGTTGCACGTGCACATCCCGTCTAGGGCCAGACGGTCCGTGCATTGCACCCCAGGCTGCCTTAACTCCCTGTTGAATACGCAGCCCAGAGCTCGGGGCAGCATGGAGATGCCTCTGCCAAAGAGCTATTTCCCTATCCCCCAAACCCTTGGGTCTCCGCGTTGCACTCCATGGCAGCACTCCAAATCCAGAAAACGGCAATGCTCGTAACGTACCTTTCATCAAACCGGAAAGGAATGTAACAGTTTCCCATAAACGGGACACATTTGCCAGGCCATCCGTAGGGTTTGCCCAAAGAGGTGGCTTCACGCACCCTGCCCCGCGCCGGGGCACGTGTCCGTGACCGGTGCGTGTGGCTTGCTTATGTCGAAGAAAGCACCAGGTGCATGACACTTTCACTGCGGGCCACTGCCGGCATTTCTATCAGCGGGCACCACGTTTCTAGCCTGTAGCCTGAAACAGACGTCTGCAGTCCTTCTGCAGCAGCAGGAGACACGCCGCCTGCCATCTGTTGAGAGGCATGAGACACTTTTCGGGTACTGGACTTGAGCCCACTTTGTTACATTCGCGCAGCTTCCGAACGCCCCAGAGGTAGAGTGTCTGAGATGGCAAGTCCGCAAGTAACCGCTGCACGTGTCCCGCGTGAGCCATAGATTCTGGTCACCAAAGGAGCACTCTCACGAAATCTTGGATGCCAGAGCTGACACCAAAGTGACCCTGTTCCCGAGGAAATGCTATATGCTATGAGGGTGGACACCGCTCAGTCTGCCCTGTGCCTGAGGTCCCTGCTTCTGTGTAGCTTCAAGTCCAAGGCAGGCGCCTCTGCGAACGTCTGGTGGAAGAGCCTCTGAAGTGACGCAGCTTCTGCCTCTGCCACTAGGCTCAGGGTCGAAGATGTGAACGAAATTAGTGTCCCCGGTGGGAAGACCTGCTACAGAGTTGAATTCCCATACATTGCAGAGCTGGGCAACCAGCACGTGGGCCAGCAGCAAAGTGCATTGAAACGATTGGCATCGTATGGGCTTCAGAAGGAGCCCTTAGCGCCCCTCGTTGGAGCCAGCGAGCGTCCCGGGCACCACAGTCCTCCCATAGATAACAGTATGTTCTAGAACCTTGTCGTATGTTTCTCCTGCAGGCAAAGCAGCATGGTAGCCCCATGCTTCCATCCGGCCCACCTCATCACAGGCATTTGTGAGCTGGGGAGCGACTCGTTTCCCACGCCTCGGCGAAGGCTTACTTTGCAATGGACCTGAGGCCACAGTGCCAACAAGTGTGTGCGATGTTCCGTCCTGTGATCGGAAGCGATTTGGGTGAACACTGGACACCTCAAGCCTCCCTCTACGAGGACTTCCCGCACTCAAGGAACAAACACGAAGCCAGGATTTCTTGGTCGCACACCGCAGTGAACAAAGCCCGGGATTCCATGTAACAACGGCAGCCTGCAACTTGATTTGGGAAGGCTTTGTCCTCCCGTCCACCTGGGCACGCTTTGCCACACTCCACGTCCGAGAGGCATGGACAAAAGATACGACTGACGCTCACAGCCCTCTTCACCGCAGTCCTCCCTGCACTCGGAATGACCCGGAGTTTTCAAAGAGCCGTCGTGGGTGAAACGCTTTCAGGCCCATCTGTCTCCACAGGGCTTGGGATTGGAACTCTGCAAGGCTACCCTGGGATGTGCGTCAAACTGACTTCCGCAGCTTATTCCACTTACGTGGCTCAATGTCAACAGAGCCTTGTAAGGGAGCTGAGGCAGCACACTGCCCCAGAACGTGTGGGACCAGAGACACTATGCGCTCGCCAGACCTGGGTCCCTTTCCCGGTCCACTGGAGGACAACTGCATACGAAATTTTGTTCACCCAGCCTGTCCGGTACACATCCCATTTCCCTTGTGAGGAACTCCGTTCCTATGCAGTCTGAAAAGCTGTCCCTCCACGTACCCTTGAGAAACTCCGAGTGTAGTACTGCGTGACTGAAGTCCTGTGTGGCGTGTTGAGAAAAGGCATCCAGGCCTTTCAGAGCCTGCTTTCGCAACTAGCTGGATGAGAACTGGCCTATCCCGAAGAACTGCGGGTCTCCCATTTCTCTCCTCCAGCTCGTCTGTTGCACGTGCACATCCCGTCTAGGGCCAGACGGTCCGTGCATTGCACCCCAGGCTGCCTTAACTCCCTGTTGAATACGCAGCCCAGAGCTCGGGGCAGCATGGAGATGCCTCTGCCAAAGAGCTATTTCCCTATCCCCCAAACCCTTGGGTCTCCGCGTTGCACTCCATGGCAGCACTCCAAATCCAGAAAACGGCAATGCTCGTAACGTACCTTTCATCAAACCGGAAAGGAATGTAAGAGTTTCCCATAAACGGGACACATTTGCCAGGCCATCTGTAGGGTTTGCCCAAAGAGGTGGCTTCACGCACCCTGCCCCGCGCCGGGGCACGTGTCCGTGACCGGTGCGTGTGGCTTGCTTATGTCGAAGAAAGCACCAGGTGCATGACACTTTCACTGCGGGCCACTGCCGGCATTTCTATCAGCGGGCACCACGTTTCTAGCCTGTAGCCTGAAACAGACGTCTGCAGTCCTTCTGCAGCAGCAGGAGACACGCCGCCTGCCATCTGTTGAGAGGCATGAGACACTTTTCGGGTACTGGACTTGAGCCCACTTTGTTACATTCGCGCAGCTTCCGAACGCCCCAGAGGTAGAGTGTCTGAGATGGCAAGTCCGCAAGTAACCGCTGCACGTGTCCCGCGTGAGCCATAGATTCTGGTCACCAAAGGAGCACTCTCACGAAATCTTGGATGCCAGAGCTGACACCAAAGTGACCCTGTTCCCGAGGAAATGCTATATGCTATGAGGGTGGACACCGCTCAGTCTGCCCTGTGCCTGAGGTCCCTGCTTCTGTGTAGCTTCAAGTCCAAGGCAGGCGCCTCTGCGAACGTCTGGTGGAAGAGCCTCTGAAGTGACGCAGCTTCTGCCTCTGCCACTAGGCTCAGGGTCGAAGATGTGAACGAAATTAGCGTCCCCGGTGGGAAGACCTGCTACAGAGTTGAATTCCCATACATTGCAGAGCTGGGCAACCAGCACGTGGGCCAGCAGCAAAGTGCATTGAAACGATTGGCATCGTATGGGCTTCAGAAGGAGCCCTTAGCGCCCCTCGTTGGAGCCAGCGAGCGTCCCGGGCACCACAGTCCTCCCATAGATAACAGTATGTTCTAGAACCTTGTCGTATGTTTCTCCTGCAGGCAAAGCAGCATGGTAGCCCCATGCTTCCATCCGGCCCACCTCATCACGGGCATTTGTGAGCTGGGGAGCGACTCGTTTCCCACGCCTCGGCGAAGGCTTACTTTGCAATGGACCTGAGGCCACAGTGCCAACAAGTGTGTGCGATGTTCCGTCCTGTGATCGGAAGCGATTTGGGTGAACACTGGACACCTCAAGCCTCCCTCTACGAGGACTTCCCGCACTCAAGGAACAAACACGAAGCCAGGATTTCTTGGTCGCACACCGCAGTGAACAAAGCCCGGGATTCCATGTAACAACGGCAGCCTGCAACTTGATTTGGGAAGGCTTTGTCCTCCCGTCCACCTGGGCACGCTTTGCCACACTCCACGTCCGAGAGGCATGGACAAAAGATACGACTGACGCTCACAGCCCTCTTCACCGCAGTCCTCCCTGCACTCGGAATGACCCGGAGTTTTCAAAGAGCCGTCGTGGGTGAAACGCTTTCAGGCCCATCTGTCTCCACAGGGCTTGGGATTGGAACTCTGCAAGGCTACCCTGGGATGTGCGTCAAACTGACTTCCGCAGCTTATTCCACTTACGTGGCTCAATGTCAACAGAGCCTTGTAAGGGAGCTGAGGCAGCACACTGCCCCAGAACGTGTGGGACCAGAGACACTATGCGCTCGCCAGACCTGGGTCCCTTTCCCGGTCCACTGGAGGACAACTGCATACGAAATTTTGTTCACCCAGCCTGTCCGGTACACATCCCATTTCCCTTGTGAGGAACTCCGTTCCTATGCAGTCTGAAAAGCTGTCCCTCCACGTACCCTTGAGAAACTCCGAGTGTAGTACTGCGTGACTGAAGTCCTGTGTGGCGTGTTGAGAAAAGGCATCCAGGCCTTTCAGAGCCTGCTTTCGCAACTAGCTGGATGAGAACTGGCCTATCCCGAAGAACTGCGGGTCTCCCATTTCTCTCCTCCAGCTCGTCTGTTGCACGTGCACATCCCGTCTAGGGCCATACGGTCCGTGCATTGCACCCCAGGCTGCCTTAACTCCCTGTTGAATACGCAGCCCAGAGCTCGGGGCAGCATGGAGATGCCTCTGCCAAAGAGCTATTTCCCTATCCCCCAAACCCTTGGGTCTCCGCGTTGCACTCCATGGCAGCACTCCAAATCCAGAAAACGGCAATGCTCGTAACGTACCTTTCATCAAACCGGAAAGGAATGTAAGAGTTTCCCATAAACGGGACACATTTGCCAGGCCATCCGTAGGGTTTGCCCAAAGAGGTGGCTTCACGCACCCTGCCCCGCGCCGGGGCACGTGTCCGTGACCGGTGCGTGTGGCTTGCTTATGTCGAAGAAAGCACCAGGTGCATGACACTTTCACTGCGGGCCACTGCCGGCATTTCTATCAGCGGGCACCACGTTTCTAGCCTGTAGCCTGAAACAGACGTCTGCAGTCCTTCTGCAGCAGCAGGAGACACGCCGCCTGCCATCTGTTGAGAGGCATGAGACACTTTTCGGGTACTGGACTTGAGCCCACTTTGTTACATTCGCGCAGCTTCCGAACGCCCCAGAGGTAGAGTGTCTGAGATGGCAAGTCCGCAAGTAACCGCTGCACGTGTCCCGCGTGAGCCATAGATTCTGGTCACCAAAGGAGCACTCTCACGAAATCTTGGATGCCAGAGCTGACACCAAAGTGACCCTGTTCCCGAGGAAATGCTATATGCTATGAGGGTGGACACCGCTCAGTCTGCCCTGTGCCTGAGGTCCCTGCTTCTGTGTAGCTTCAAGTCCAAGGCAGGCGCCTCTGCGAACGTCTGGTGGAAGAGCCTCTGAAGTGACGCAGCTTCTGCCTCTGCCACTAGGCTCAGGGTCGAAGATGTGAACGAAATTAGCGTCCCCGGTGGGAAGACCTGCTACAGAGTTGAATTCCCATACATTGCAGAGCTGGGCAACCAGCACGTGGGCCAGCAGCAAAGTGCATTGAAACGATTGGCATCGTATGGGCTTCAGAAGGAGCCCTTAGCGCCCCTCGTTGGAGCCAGCGAGCGTCCCGGGCACCACAGTCCTCCCATAGATAACAGTATGTTCTAGAACCTTGTCGTATGTTTCTCCTGCAGGCAAAGCAGCATGGTAGCCCCATGCTTCCATCCGGCCCACCTCATCACGGGCATTTGTGAGCTGGGGAGCGACTCGTTTCCCACGCCTCGGCGAAGGCTTACTTTGCAATGGACCTGAGGCCACAGTGCCAACAAGTGTGTGCGATGTTCCGTCCTGTGATCGGAAGCGATTTGGGTGAACACTGGACACCTCAAGCCTCCCTCTACGAGGACTTCCCGCACTCAAGGAACAAACACGAAGCCAGGATTTCTTGGTCGCACACCGCAGTGAACAAAGCCCGGGATTCCATGTAACAACGGCAGCCTGCAACTTGATTTGGGAAGGCTTTGTCCTCCCGTCCACCTGGGCACGCTTTGCCACACTCCACGTCCGAGAGGCATGGACAAAAGATACGACTGACGCTCACAGCCCTCTTCACCGCAGTCCTCCCTGCACTCGGAATGACCCGGAGTTTTCAAAGAGCCGTCGTGGGTGAAACGCTTTCAGGCCCATCTGTCTCCACAGGGCTTGGGATTGGAACTCTGCAAGGCTACCCTGGGATGTGCGTCAAACTGACTTCCGCAGCTTATTCCACTTACGTGGCTCAATGTCAACAGAGCCTTGTAAGGGAGCTGAGGCAGCACACTGCCCCAGAACGTGTGGGACCAGAGACACTATGCGCTCGCCAGACCTGGGTCCCTTTCCCGGTCCACTGGAGGACAACTGCATACGAAATTTTGTTCACCCAGCCTGTCCGGTACACATCCCATTTCCCTTGTGAGGAACTCCGTTCCTATGCAGTCTGAAAAGCTGTCCCTCCACGTACCCTTGAGAAACTCCGAGTGTAGTACTGCGTGACTGAAGTCCTGTGTGGCGTGTTGAGAAAAGGCATCCAGGCCTTTCAGAGCCTGCTTTCGCAACTAGCTGGATGAGAACTGGCCTATCCCGAAGAACTGCGGGTCTCCCATTTCTCTCCTCCAGCTCGTCTGTTGCACGTGCACATCCCGTCTAGGGCCAGACGGTCCGTGCATTGCACCCCAGGCTGCCTTAACTCCCTGTTGAATACGCAGCCCAGAGCTCGGGGCAGCATGGAGATGCCTCTGCCAAAGAGCTATTTCCCTATCCCCCAAACCCTTGGGTCTCTGCGTTGCACTCCAAATCCAGAAAACGGCAATGCTCGTAACGTACCTTTCATCAAACCGGAAAGGAATGTAAGAGTTTCCCATAAACGGGACACATTTGCCAGGCCATCCGTAGGGTTTGCCCAAAGAGGTGGCTTCACGCACCCTGCCCCGCGCCGGGGCACGTGTCCGTGACCGGTGCGTGTGGCTTGCTTATGTCGAAGAAAGCACCAGGTGCATAACACTTTCACTGCGGGCCACTGCCGGCATTTCTATCAGCGGGCACCACGTTTCTAGCCTGTAGCCTGAAACAGACGTCTGCAGTCCTGCAGCAGCAGGAGACACGCCGCCTGCCATCTGTTGAGAGGCATGAGACACTTTTCGGGTACTGGACTTGAGCCCACTTTGTTACATTCGCGCAGCTTCCGAACGCCCCAGAGGTAGAGTGTCTGAGATGGCAAGTCCGCAAGTAACCACTGCACGTGTCCCGCGTGAGCCATAGATTCTGGTCACCAAAGGAGCACTCTCACGAAATCTTGGATGCCAGAGCTGACACCAAAGTGACCCTGTTCCCGAGGAAATGCTATATGCTATGAGGGTGGACACCGCTCAGTCTGCCCTGTGCCTGAGGTCCCTGCTTCTGTGTAGCTTCAAGTCCAAGGCAGGCGCCTCTGCGAACGTCTGGTGGAAGAGCCTCTGAAGTGACGCAGCTTCTGCCTCTGCCACTAGGCTCAGGGTCGAAGATGTGAACGAAATTAGCGTCCCCGGTGGGAAGACCTGCTACAGATTGGAATTCCCATACATTGCAGAGCTGGGCAACCAGCACGTGGGCCAGCAGCAAAGTGCATTGAAACGATTGGCATCGTATGGGCTTCAGAAGGAGCCCTTAGCGCCCCTCGTTGGAGCCAGCGAGCGTCCCGGGCACCACAGTCCTCCCATAGATAACAGTATGTTCTAGAACCTTGTCGTATGTTTCTCCTGCAGGCAAAGCAGCATGGTAGCCCCATGCTTCCATCCGGCCCACCTCATCACGGGCATTTGTGAGCTGGGGAGCGACTCGTTTCCCACGCCTCGGCGAAGGCTTACTTTGCAATGGACCTGAGGCCACAGTGCCAACAAGTGTGTGCGATGTTCCGTCCTGTGATCGGAAGCGATTTGGGTGAACACTGGACACCTCAAGCCTCCCTCTACGAGGACTTCCCGCACTCAAGGAACAAACACGAAGCCAGGATTTCTTGGTCGCACACCGCAGTGAACAAAGCCCGGGATTCCATGTAACAACGGCAGCCTGCAACTTGATTTGGGAAGGCTTTGTCCTCCCGTCCACCTGGGCACGCTTTGCCACACTCCACGTCCGAGAGGCATGGACAAAAGATACGACTGACGCTCACAGCCCTCTTCACCGCAGTCCTCCCTGCACTCGGAATGACCCGGAGTTTTCAAAGAGCCGTCGTGGGTGAAACGCTTTCAGGCCCATCTGTCTCCACAGGGCTTGGGATTGGAACTCTGCAAGGCTACCCTGGGATGTGCGTCAAACTGACTTCCGCAGCTTATTCCACTTACGTGGCTCAATGTCAACAGAGCCTTGTAAGGGAGCTGAGGCAGCACACTGCCCCAGAACGTGTGGGACCAGAGACACTATGCGCTCGCCAGACCTGGGTCCCTTTCCCGGTCCACTGGAGGACAACTGCATACGAAATTTTGTTCACCCAGCCTGTCCGGTACACATCCCATTTCCCTTGTGAGGAACTCCGTTCCTATGCAGTCTGAAAAGCTGTCCCTCCACGTACCCTTGAGAAACTCCGAGTGTAGTACTGCGTGACTGAAGTCCTGTGTGGCGTGTTGAGAAAAGGCATCCAGGCCTTTCAGAGCCTGCTTTCGCAACTAGCTGGATGAGAACTGGCCTATCCCGAAGAACTGCGGGTCTCCCATTTCTCTCCTCCAGCTCGTCTGTTGCACGTGCACATCCCGTCTAGGGCCAGACGGTCCGTGCATTGCACCCCAGGCTGCCTTAACTCCCTGTTGAATACGCAGCCCAGAGCTCGGGGCAGCATGGAGATGCCTCTGCCAAAGAGCTATTTCCCTATCCCCCAAACCCTTGGGTCTCTGCGTTGCACTCCAAATCCAGAAAACGGCAATGCTCGTAACGTACCTTTCATCAAACCGGAAAGGAATGTAACAGTTTCCCATAAACGGGACACATTTGCCAGGCCATCCGTAGGGTTTGCCCAAAGAGGTGGCTTCACGCACCCTGCCCCGCGCCGGGGCACGTGTCCGTGACCGGTGCGTGTGGCTTGCTTATGTCGAAGAAAGCACCAGGTGCATGACACTTTCACTGCGGGCCACTGCCGGCATTTCTATCAGCGGGCACCACGTTTCTAGCCTGTAGCCTGAAACAGACGTCTGCAGTCCTTCTGCAGCAGCAGGAGACACGCCGCCTGCCATCTGTTGAGAGGCATGAGACACTTTTCGGGTACTGGACTTGAGCCCACTTTGTTACATTCGCGCAGCTTCCGAACGCCCCAGAGGTAGAGTGTCTGAGATGGCAAGTCCGCAAGTAACCGCTGCACGTGTCCCGCGTGAGCCATAGATTCTGGTCACCAAAGGAGCACTCTCACGAAATCTTGGATGCCAGAGCTGACACCAAAGTGACCCTGTTCCCGAGGAAATGCTATATGCTATGAGGGTGGACACCGCTCAGTCTGCCCTGTGCCTGAGGTCCCTGCTTCTGTGTAGCTTCAAGTCCAAGGCAGGCGCCTCTGCGAACGTCTGGTGGAAGAGCCTCTGAAGTGACGCAGCTTCTGCCTCTGCCACTAGGCTCAGGGTCGAAGATGTGAACGAAATTAGCGTCCCCGGTGGGAAGACCTGCTACAGATTGGAATTCCCATACATTGCAGAGCTGGGCAACCAGCACGTGGGCCAGCAGCAAAGTGCATTGAAACGATTGGCATCGTATGGGTTTCAGAAGGAGCCCTTAGCGCCCCTCGTTGGAGCCAGCGAGCGTCCCGGGCACCACAGTCCTCCCATAGATAACAGTATGTTCTAGAACCTTGTCGTATGTTTCTCCTGCAGGCAAAGCAGCATGGTAGCCCCATGCTTCCATCCGGCCCACCTCATCACGGGCATTTGTGAGCTGGGGAGCGACTCGTTTCCCACGCCTCGGCGAAGGCTTACTTTGCAATGGACCTGAGGCCACAGTGCCAACAAGTGTGTGCGATGTTCCGTCCTGTGATCGGAAGCGATTTGGGTGAACACTGGACACCTCAAGCCTCCCTCTACGAGGACTTCCCGCACTCAAGGAACAAACACGAAGCCAGGATTTCTTGGTCGCACACCGCAGTGAACAAAGCCCGGGATTCCATGTAACAACGGCAGCCTGCAACTTGATTTGGGAAGGCTTTGTCCTCCCGTCCACCTGGGCACGCTTTGCCACACTCCACGTCCGAGAGGCATGGACAAAAGATACGACTGACACTCACAGCCCTCTTCACCGCAGTCCTCCCTGCACTCGGAATGACCCGGAGTTTTCAAAGAGCCGTCGTGGGTGAAACGCTTTCAGGCCCATCTGTCTCCACAGGGCTTGGGATTGGAACTCTGCAAGGCTACCCTGGGATGTGCGTCAAACTGACTTCCGCAGCTTATTCCACTTACGTGGCTCAATGTCAACAGAGCCTTGTAAGGGAGCTGAGGCAGCACACTGCCCCAGAACGTGTGGGACCAGAGACACTATGCGCTCGCCAGACCTGGGTCCCTTTCCCGGTCCACTGGAGGACAACTGCATACGAAATTTTGTTCACCCAGCCTGTCCGGTACACATCCCATTTCCCTTGTGAGGAACTCCGTTCCTATGCAGTCTGAAAAGCTGTCCCTCCACGTACCCTTGAGAAACTCCGAGTGTAGTACTGCGTGACTGAAGTCCTGTGTGGCGTGTTGAGAAAAGGCATCCAGGCCTTTCAGAGCCTGCTTTCGCAACTAGCTGGATGAGAACTGGCCTATCCCGAAGAACTGCGGGTCTCCCATTTCTCTCCTCCAGCTCGTCTGTTGCACGTGCACATCCCGTCTAGGGCCAGACGGTCCGTGCATTGCACCCCAGGCTGCCTTAACTCCCTGTTGAATACGCAGCCCAGAGCTCGGGGCAGCATGGAGATGCCTCTGCCAAAGAGCTATTTCCCTATCCCCCAAACCCTTGGGTCTCCGCGTTGCACTCCATGGCAGCACTCCAAATCCAGAAAACGGCAATGCTCGTAACGTACCTTTCATCAAACCGGAAAGGAATGTAACAGTTTCCCATAAACGGGACACATTTGCCAGGCCATCCGTAGGGTTTGCCCAAAGAGGTGGCTTCACGCACCCTGCCCCGCGCCGGGGCACGTGTCCGTGACCGGTGCGTGTGGCTTGCTTATGTCGAAGAAAGCACCAGGTGCATGACACTTTCACTGCGGGCCACTGCCGGCATTTCTATCAGCGGGCACCACGTTTCTAGCCTGTAGCCTGAAACAGACGTCTGCAGTCCTTCTGCAGCAGCAGGAGACACGCCGCCTGCCATCTGTTGAGAGGCATGAGACACTTTTCGGGTACTGGACTTGAGCCCACTTTGTTACATTCGCGCAGCTTCCGAACGCCCCAGAGGTAGAGTGTCTGAGATGGCAAGTCCGCAAGTAACCGCTGCACGTGTCCCGCGTGAGCCATAGATTCTGGTCACCAAAGGAGCACTCTCACGAAATCTTGGATGCCAGAGCTGACACCAAAGTGACCCTGTTCCCGAGGAAATGCTATATGCTATGAGGGTGGACACCGCTCAGTCTGCCCTGTGCCTGAGGTCCCTGCTTCTGTGTAGCTTCAAGTCCAAGGCAGGCGCCTCTGCGAACGTCTGGTGGAAGAGCCTCTGAAGTGACGCAGCTTCTGCCTCTGCCACTAGGCTCAGGGTCGAAGATGTGAACGAAATTAGCGTCCCCGGTGGGAAGACCTGCTACAGATTGGAATTCCCATACATTGCAGAGCTGGGCAACCAGCACGTGGGCCAGCAGCAAAGTGCATTGAAACGATTGGCATCGTATGGGCTTCAGAAGGAGCCCTTAGCGCCCCTCGTTGGAGCCAGCGAGCGTCCCGGGCACCACAGTCCTCCCATAGATAACAGTATGTTCTAGAACCTTGTCGTATGTTTCTCCTGCAGGCAAAGCAGCATGGTAGCCCCATGCTTCCATCCGGCCCACCTCATCACGGGCATTTGTGAGCTGGGGAGCGACTCGTTTCCCACGCCTCGGCGAAGGCTTACTTTGCAATGGACCTGAGGCCACAGTGCCAACAAGTGTGTGCGATGTTCCGTCCTGTGATCGGAAGCGATTTGGGTGAACACTGGACACCTCAAGCCTCCCTCTACGAGGACTTCCCGCACTCAAGGAACAAACACGAAGCCAGGATTTCTTGGTCGCACACCGCAGTGAACAAAGCCCGGGATTCCATGTAACAACGGCAGCCTGCAACTTGATTTGGGAAGGCTTTGTCCTCCCGTCCACCTGGGCACGCTTTGCCACACTCCACGTCCGAGAGGCATGGACAAAAGATACGACTGACGCTCACAGCCCTCTTCACCGCAGTCCTCCCTGCACTCGGAATGACCCGGAGTTTTCAAAGAGCCGTCGTGGGTGAAACGCTTTCAGGCCCATCTGTCTCCACAGGGCTTGGGATTGGAACTCTGCAAGGCTACCCTGGGATGTGCGTCAAACTGACTTCCGCAGCTTATTCCACTTACGTGGCTCAATGTCAACAGAGCCTTGTAAGGGAGCTGAGGCAGCACACTGCCCCAGAACGTGTGGGACCAGAGACACTATGCGCTCGCCAGACCTGGGTCCCTTTCCCGGTCCACTGGAGGACAACTGCATACGAAATTTTGTTCACCCAGCCTGTCCGGTACACATCCCATTTCCCTTGTGAGGAACTCCGTTCCTATGCAGTCTGAAAAGCTGTCCCTCCACGTACCCTTGAGAAACTCCGAGTGTAGTACTGCGTGACTGAAGTCCTGTGTGGCGTGTTGAGAAAAGGCATCCAGGCCTTTCAGAGCCTGCTTTCGCAACTAGCTGGATGAGAACTGGCCTATCCCGAAGAACTGCGGGTCTCCCATTTCTCTCCTCCAGCTCGTCTGTTGCACGTGCACATCCCGTCTAGGGCCAGACGGTCCGTGCATTGCACCCCAGGCTGCCTTAACTCCCTGTTGAATACGCAGCCCAGAGCTCGGGGCAGCATGGAGATGCCTCTGCCAAAGAGCTATTTCCCTATCCCCCAAACCCTTGGGTCTCTGCGTTGCACTCCAAATCCAGAAAACGGCAATGCTCGTAACGTACCTTTCATCAAACCGGAAAGGAATGTAACAGTTTCCCATAAACGGGACACATTTGCCAGGCCATCCGTAGGGTTTGCCCAAAGAGGTGGCTTCACGCACCCTGCCCCGCGCCGGGGCACGTGTCCGTGACCGGTGCGTGTGGCTTGCTTATGTCGAAGAAAGCACCAGGTGCATGACACTTTCACTGCGGGCCACTGCCGGCATTTCTATCAGCGGGCACCACGTTTCTAGCCTGTAGCCTGAAACAGACGTCTGCAGTCCTTCTGCAGCAGCAGGAGACACGCCGCCTGCCATCTGTTGAGAGGCATGAGACACTTTTCGGGTACTGGACTTGAGCCCACTTTGTTACATTCGCGCAGCTTCCGAACGCCCCAGAGGTAGAGTGTCTGAGATGGCAAGTCCGCAAGTAACCGCTGCACGTGTCCCGCGTGAGCCATAGATTCTGGTCACCAAAGGAGCACTCTCACGAAATCTTGGATGCCAGAGCTGACACCAAAGTGACCCTGTTCCCGAGGAAATGCTATATGCTATGAGGGTGGACACCGCTCAGTCTGCCCTGTGCCTGAGGTCCCTGCTTCTGTGTAGCTTCAAGTCCAAGGCAGGCGCCTCTGCGAACGTCTGGTGGAAGAGCCTCTGAAGTGACGCAGCTTCTGCCTCTGCCACTAGGCTCAGGGTCGAAGATGTGAACGAAATTAGCGTCCCCGGTGGGAAGACCTGCTACAGATTGGAATTCCCATACATTGCAGAGCTGGGCAACCAGCACGTGGGCCAGCAGCAAAGTGCATTGAAACGATTGGCATCGTATGGGTTTCAGAAGGAGCCCTTAGCGCCCCTCGTTGGAGCCAGCGAGCGTCCCGGGCACCACAGTCCTCCCATAGATAACAGTATGTTCTAGAACCTTGTCGTATGTTTCTCCTGCAGGCAAAGCAGCATGGTAGCCCCATGCTTCCATCCGGCCCACCTCATCACGGGCATTTGTGAGCTGGGGAGCGACTCGTTTCCCACGCCTCGGCGAAGGCTTACTTTGCAATGGACCTGAGGCCACAGTGCCAACAAGTGTGTGCGATGTTCCGTCCTGTGATCGGAAGCGATTTGGGTGAACACTGGACACCTCAAGCCTCCCTCTACGAGGACTTCCCGCACTCAAGGAACAAACACGAAGCCAGGATTTCTTGGTCGCACACCGCAGTGAACAAAGCCCGGGATTCCATGTAACAACGGCAGCCTGCAACTTGATTTGGGAAGGCTTTGTCCTCCCGTCCACCTGGGCACGCTTTGCCACACTCCACGTCCGAGAGGCATGGACAAAAGATACGACTGACACTCACAGCCCTCTTCACCGCAGTCCTCCCTGCACTCGGAATGACCCGGAGTTTTCAAAGAGCCGTCGTGGGTGAAACGCTTTCAGGCCCATCTGTCTCCACAGGGCTTGGGATTGGAACTCTGCAAGGCTACCCTGGGATGTGCGTCAAACTGACTTCCGCAGCTTATTCCACTTACGTGGCTCAATGTCAACAGAGCCTTGTAAGGGAGCTGAGGCAGCACACTGCCCCAGAACGTGTGGGACCAGAGACACTATGCGCTCGCCAGACCTGGGTCCCTTTCCCGGTCCACTGGAGGACAACTGCATACGAAATTTTGTTCACCCAGCCTGTCCGGTACACATCCCATTTCCCTTGTGAGGAACTCCGTTCCTATGCAGTCTGAAAAGCTGTCCCTCCACGTACCCTTGAGAAACTCCGAGTGTAGTACTGCGTGACTGAAGTCCTGTGTGGCGTGTTGAGAAAAGGCATCCAGGCCTTTCAGAGCCTGCTTTCGCAACTAGCTGGATGAGAACTGGCCTATCCCGAAGAACTGCGGGTCTCCCATTTCTCTCCTCCAGCTCGTCTGTTGCACGTGCACATCCCGTCTAGGGCCAGACGGTCCGTGCATTGCACCCCAGGCTGCCTTAACTCCCTGTTGAATACGCAGCCCAGAGCTCGGGGCAGCATGGAGATGCCTCTGCCAAAGAGCTATTTCCCTATCCCCCAAACCCTTGGGTCTCCGCGTTGCACTCCATGGCAGCACTCCAAATCCAGAAAACGGCAATGCTCGTAACGTACCTTTCATCAAACCGGAAAGGAATGTAACAGTTTCCCATAAACGGGACACATTTGCCAGGCCATCCGTAGGGTTTGCCCAAAGAGGTGGCTTCACGCACCCTGCCCCGCGCCGGGGCACGTGTCCGTGACCGGTGCGTGTGGCTTGCTTACGTCGAAGAAAGCACCAGGTGCATGACACTTTCACTGCGGGCCACTGCCGGCATTTCTATCAGCGGGCACCGCGTTTCTAGCCTGTAGCCTGAAACAGACGTCTGCAGTCCTTCTGCAGCAGCAGGAGACACGCCGCCTGCCATCTGTTGAGAGGCATGAGACACTTTTCGGGTACTGGACTTGAGCCCACTTTGTTACATTCGCGCAGCTTCCGAACGCCCCAGAGGTAGAGTGTCTGAGATGGCAAGTCCGCAAGTAACCGCTGCACGTGTCCCGCGTGAGCCATAGATTCTGGTCACCAAAGGAGCACTCTCACGAAATCTTGGATGCCAGAGCTGACACCAAAGTGACCCTGTTCCCGAGGAAATGCTATATGCTATGAGGGTGGACACCGCTCAGTCTGCCCTGTGCCTGAGGTCCCTGCTTCTGTGTAGCTTCAAGTCCAAGGCAGGCGCCTCTGCGAACGTCTGGTGGAAGAGCCTCTGAAGTGACGCAGCTTCTGCCTCTGCCACTAGGCTCAGGGTCGAAGATGTGAACGAAATTAGCGTCCCCGGTGGGAAGACCTGCTACAGAGTTGAATTCCCATACATTGCAGAGCTGGGCAACCAGCACGTGGGCCAGCAGCAAAGTGCATTGAAACGATTGGCATCGTATGGGCTTCAGAAGGAGCCCTTAGCGCCCCTCGTTGGAGCCAGCGAGCGTCCCGGGCACCACAGTCCTCCCATAGATAACAGTATGTTCTAGAACCTTGTCGTATGTTTCTCCTGCAGGCAAAGCAGCATGGTAGCCCCATGCTTCCATCCGGCCCACCTCATCACGGGCATTTGTGAGCTGGGGAGCGACTCGTTTCCCACGCCTCGGCGAAGGCTTACTTTGCAATGGACCTGAGGCCACAGTGCCAACAAGTGTGTGCGATGTTCCGTCCTGTGATCGGAAGCGATTTGGGTGAACACTGGACACCTCAAGCCTCCCTCTACGAGGACTTCCCGCACTCAAGGAACAAACACGAAGCCAGGATTTCTTGGTCGCACACCGCAGTGAACAAAGCCCGGGATTCCATGTAACAACGGCAGCCTGCAACTTGATTTGGGAAGGCTTTGTCCTCCCGTCCACCTGGGCACGCTTTGCCACACTCCACGTCCGAGAGGCATGGACAAAAGATACGACTGACGCTCACAGCCCTCTTCACCGCAGTCCTCCCTGCACTCGGAATGACCCGGAGTTTTCAAAGAGCCGTCGTGGGTGAAACGCTTTCAGGCCCATCTGTCTCCACAGGGCTTGGGATTGGAACTCTGCAAGGCTACCCTGGGATGTGCGTCAAACTGACTTCCGCAGCTTATTCCACTTACGTGGCTCAATGTCAACAGAGCCTTGTAAGGGAGCTGAGGCAGCACACTGCCCCAGAACGTGTGGGACCAGAGACACTATGCGCTCGCCAGACCTGGGTCCCTTTCCCGGTCCACTGGAGGACAACTGCATACGAAATTTTGTTCACCCAGCCTGTCCGGTACACATCCCATTTCCCTTGTGAGGAACTCCGTTCCTATGCAGTCTGAAAAGCTGTCCCTCCACGTACCCTTGAGAAACTCCGAGTGTAGTACTGCGTGACTGAAGTCCTGTGTGGCGTGTTGAGAAAAGGCATCCAGGCCTTTCAGAGCCTGCTTTCGCAACTAGCTGGATGAGAACTGGCCTATCCCGAAGAACTGCGGGTCTCCCATTTCTCTCCTCCAGCTCGTCTGTTGCACGTGCACATCCCGTCTAGGGCCAGACGGTCCGTGCATTGCACCCCAGGCTGCCTTAACTCCCTGTTGAATACGCAGCCCAGAGCTCGGGGCAGCATGGAGA
Source organism: Lagenorhynchus albirostris (assembly GCF_949774975.1). Taxonomy (NCBI): domain Eukaryota; kingdom Metazoa; phylum Chordata; class Mammalia; order Artiodactyla; family Delphinidae; genus Lagenorhynchus; species Lagenorhynchus albirostris. The sequence continues at coordinate 81,889,392 of NC_083116.1, read as the reverse complement.
TGCCTCTGCCAAAGAGCTATTTCCCTATCCCCCAAACCCTTGGGTCTCTGCGTTGCACTCCAAATCCAGAAAACGGCAATGCTCGTAACGTACCTTTCATCAAACCGGAAAGGAATGTAAGAGTTTCCCATAAACGGGACACATTTGCCAGGCCATCCGTAGGGTTTGCCCAAAGAGGTGGCTTCACGCACCCTGCCCCGCGCCGGGGCACGTGTCCGTGACCGGTGCGTGTGGCTTGCTTATGTCGAAGAAAGCACCAGGTGCATGACACTTTCACTGCGGGCCACTGCCGGCATTTCTATCAGCGGGCACCACGTTTCTAGCCTGTAGCCTGAAACAGACGTCTGCAGTCCTTCTGCAGCAGCAGGAGACACGCCGCCTGCCATCTGTTGAGAGGCATGAGACACTTTTCGGGTACTGGACTTGAGCCCACTTTGTTACATTCGCGCAGCTTCCGAACGCCCCAGAGGTAGAGTGTCTGAGATGGCAAGTCCGCAAGTAACCGCTGCACGTGTCCCGCGTGAGCCATAGATTCTGGTCACCAAAGGAGCACTCTCACGAAATCTTGGATGCCAGAGCTGACACCAAAGTGACCCTGTTCCCGAGGAAATGCTATATGCTATGAGGGTGGACACCGCTCAGTCTGCCCTGTGCCTGAGGTCCCTGCTTCTGTGTAGCTTCAAGTCCAAGGCAGGCGCCTCTGCGAACGTCTGGTGGAAGAGCCTCTGAAGTGACGCAGCTTCTGCCTCTGCCACTAGGCTCAGGGTCGAAGATGTGAACGAAATTAGCGTCCCCGGTGGGAAGACCTGCTACAGATTGGAATTCCCATACATTGCAGAGCTGGGCAACCAGCACGTGGGCCAGCAGCAAAGTGCATTGAAACGATTGGCATCGTATGGGCTTCAGAAGGAGCCCTTAGCGCCCCTCGTTGGAGCCAGCGAGCGTCCCGGGCACCACAGTCCTCCCATAGATAACAGTATGTTCTAGAACCTTGTCGTATGTTTCTCCTGCAGGCAAAGCAGCATGGTAGCCCCATGCTTCCATCCGGCCCACCTCATCACGGGCATTTGTGAGCTGGGGAGCGACTCGTTTCCCACGCCTCGGCGAAGGCTTACTTTGCAATGGACCTGAGGCCACAGTGCCAACAAGTGTGTGCGATGTTCCGTCCTGTGATCGGAAGCGATTTGGGTGAACACTGGACACCTCAAGCCTCCCTCTACGAGGACTTCCCGCACTCAAGGAACAAACACGAAGCCAGGATTTCTTGGTCGCACACCGCAGTGAACAAAGCCCGGGATTCCATGTAACAACGGCAGCCTGCAACTTGATTTGGGAAGGCTTTGTCCTCCCGTCCACCTGGGCACGCTTTGCCACACTCCACGTCCGAGAGGCATGGACAAAAGATACGACTGACGCTCACAGCCCTCTTCACCGCAGTCCTCCCTGCACTCGGAATGACCCGGAGTTTTCAAAGAGCCGTCGTGGGTGAAACGCTTTCAGGCCCATCTGTCTCCACAGGGCTTGGGATTGGAACTCTGCAAGGCTACCCTGGGATGTGCGTCAAACTGACTTCCGCAGCTTATTCCACTTACGTGGCTCAATGTCAACAGAGCCTTGTAAGGGAGCTGAGGCAGCACACTGCCCCAGAACGTGTGGGACCAGAGACACTATGCGCTCGCCAGACCTGGGTCCCTTTCCCGGTCCACTGGAGGACAACTGCATACGAAATTTTGTTCACCCAGCCTGTCCGGTACACATTCCATTTCCCTTGTGAGGAACTCCGTTCCTATGCAGTCTGAAAAGCTGTCCCTCCACGTACCCTTGAGAAACTCCGAGTGTAGTACTGCGTGACTGAAGTCCTGTGTGGCGTGTTGAGAAAAGGCATCCAGGCCTTTCAGAGCCTGCTTTCGCAACTAGCTGGATGAGAACTGGCCTATCCCGAAGAACTGCGGGTCTCCCATTTCTCTCCTCCAGCTCGTCTGTTGCACGTGCACATCCCGTCTAGGGCCAGACGGTCCGTGCATTGCACCCCAGGCTGCCTTAACTCCCTGTTGAATACGCAGCCCAGAGCTCGGGGCAGCATGGAGATGCCTCTGCCAAAGAGCTATTTCCCTATCCCCCAAACCCTTGGGTCTCTGCGTTGCACTCCAAATCCAGAAAACGGCAATGCTCGTAACGTACCTTTCATCAAACCGGAAAGGAATGTAACAGTTTCCCATAAACGGGACACATTTGCCAGGCCATCCGTAGGGTTTGCCCAAAGAGGTGGCTTCACGCACCCTGCCCCGCGCCGGGGCACGTGTCCGTGACCGGTGCGTGTGGCTTGCTTATGTCGAAGAAAGCACCAGGTGCATGACACTTTCACTGCGGGCCACTGCCGGCATTTCTATCAGCGGGCACCACGTTTCTAGCCTGTAGCCTGAAACAGACGTCTGCAGTCCTTCTGCAGCAGCAGGAGACACGCCGCCTGCCATCTGTTGAGAGGCATGAGACACTTTTCGGGTACTGGACTTGAGCCCACTTTGTTACATTCGCGCAGCTTCCGAACGCCCCAGAGGTAGAGTGTCTGAGATGGCAAGTCCGCAAGTAACCGCTGCACGTGTCCCGCGTGAGCCATAGATTCTGGTCACCAAAGGAGCACTCTCACGAAATCTTGGATGCCAGAGCTGACACCAAAGTGACCCTGTTCCCGAAGAAATGCTATATGCTATGAGGGTGGACACCGCTCAGTCTGCCCTGTGCCTGAGGTCCCTGCTTCTGTGTAGCTTCAAGTCCAAGGCAGGCGCCTCTGCGAACGTCTGGTGGAAGAGCCTCTGAAGTGACGCAGCTTCTGCCTCTGCCACTAGGCTCAGGGTCGAAGATGTGAACGAAATTAGCGTCCCCGGTGGGAAGACCTGCTACAGAGTTGAATTCCCATACATTGCAGAGCTGGGCAACCAGCACGTGGGCCAGCAGCAAAGTGCATTGAAACGATTGGCATCGTATGGGCTTCAGAAGGAGCCCTTAGCGCCCCTCGTTGGAGCCAGCGAGCGTCCCGGGCACCACAGTCCTCCCATAGATAACAGTATGTTCTAGAACCTTGTCGTATGTTTCTCCTGCAGGCAAAGCAGCATGGTAGCCCCATGCTTCCATCCGGCCCACCTCATCACGGGCATTTGTGAGCTGGGGAGCGACTCGTTTCCCACGCCTCGGCGAAGGCTTACTTTGCAATGGACCTGAGGCCACAGTGCCAACAAGTGTGTGCGATGTTCCGTCCTGTGATCGGAAGCGATTTGGGTGAACACTGGACACCTCAAGCCTCCCTCTACGAGGACTTCCCGCACTCAAGGAACAAACACGAAGCCAGGATTTCTTGGTCGCACACCGCAGTGAACAAAGCCCGGGATTCCATGTAACAACGGCAGCCTGCAACTTGATTTGGGAAGGCTTTGTCCTCCCGTCCACCTGGGCACGCTTTGCCACACTCCACGTCCGAGAGGCATGGACAAAAGATACGACTGACGCTCACAGCCCTCTTCACCGCAGTCCTCCCTGCACTCGGAATGACCCGGAGTTTTCAAAGAGCCGTCGTGGGTGAAACGCTTTCAGGCCCATCTGTCTCCACAGGGCTTGGGATTGGAACTCTGCAAGGCTACCCTGGGATGTGCGTCAAACTGACTTCCGCAGCTTATTCCACTTACGTGGCTCAATGTCAACAGAGCCTTGTAAGGGAGCTGAGGCAGCACACTGCCCCAGAACGTGTGGGACCAGAGACACTATGCGCTCGCCAGACCTGGGTCCCTTTCCCGGTCCACTGGAGGACAACTGCATACGAAATTTTGTTCACCCAGCCTGTCCGGTACACATCCCATTTCCCTTGTGAGGAACTCCGTTCCTATGCAGTCTGAAAAGCTGTCCCTCCACGTACCCTTGAGAAACTCCGAGTGTAGTACTGCGTGACTGAAGTCCTGTGTGGCGTGTTGAGAAAAGGCATCCAGGCCTTTCAGAGCCTGCTTTCGCAACTAGCTGGATGAGAACTGGCCTATCCCGAAGAACTGCGGGTCTCCCATTTCTCTCCTCCAGCTCGTCTGTTGCACGTGCACATCCCGTCTAGGGCCAGACGGTCCGTGCATTGCACCCCAGGCTGCCTTAACTCCCTGTTGAATACGCAGCCCAGAGCTCGGGGCAGCATGGAGATGCCTCTGCCAAAGAGCTATTTCCCTATCCCCCAAACCCTTGGGTCTCCGCGTTGCACTCCATGGCAGCACTCCAAATCCAGAAAACGGCAATGCTCGTAACGTACCTTTCATCAAACCGGAAAGGAATGTAACAGTTTCCCATAAACGGGACACATTTGCCAGGCCATCCGTAGGGTTTGCCCAAAGAGGTGGCTTCACGCACCCTGCCCCGCGCCGGGGCACGTGTCCGTGACCGGTGCGTGTGGCTTGCTTATGTCGAAGAAAGCACCAGGTGCATGACACTTTCACTGCGGGCCACTGCCGGCATTTCTATCAGCGGGCACCACGTTTCTAGCCTGTAGCCTGAAACAGACGTCTGCAGTCCTTCTGCAGCAGCAGGAGACACGCCGCCTGCCATCTGTTGAGAGGCATGAGACACTTTTCGGGTACTGGACTTGAGCCCACTTTGTTACATTCGCGCAGCTTCCGAACGCCCCAGAGGTAGAGTGTCTGAGATGGCAAGTCCGCAAGTAACCGCTGCACGTGTCCCGCGTGAGCCATAGATTCTGGTCACCAAAGGAGCACTCTCACGAAATCTTGGATGCCAGAGCTGACACCAAAGTGACCCTGTTCCCGAGGAAATGCTATATGCTATGAGGGTGGACACCGCTCAGTCTGCCCTGTGCCTGAGGTCCCTGCTTCTGTGTAGCTTCAAGTCCAAGGCAGGCGCCTCTGCGAACGTCTGGTGGAAGAGCCTCTGAAGTGACGCAGCTTCTGCCTCTGCCACTAGGCTCAGGGTCGAAGATGTGAACGAAATTAGCGTCCCCGGTGGGAAGACCTGCTACAGATTGGAATTCCCATACATTGCAGAGCTGGGCAACCAGCACGTGGGCCAGCAGCAAAGTGCATTGAAACGATTGGCATCGTATGGGCTTCAGAAGGAGCCCTTAGCGCCCCTCGTTGGAGCCAGCGAGCGTCCCGGGCACCACAGTCCTCCCATAGATAACAGTATGTTCTAGAACCTTGTCGTATGTTTCTCCTGCAGGCAAAGCAGCATGGTAGCCCCATGCTTCCATCCGGCCCACCTCATCACGGGCATTTGTGAGCTGGGGAGCGACTCGTTTCCCACGCCTCGGCGAAGGCTTACTTTGCAATGGACCTGAGGCCACAGTGCCAACAAGTGTGTGCGATGTTCCGTCCTGTGATCGGAAGCGATTTGGGTGAACACTGGACACCTCAAGCCTCCCTCTACGAGGACTTCCCGCACTCAAGGAACAAACACGAAGCCAGGATTTCTTGGTCGCACACCGCAGTGAACAAAGCCCGGGATTCCATGTAACAACGGCAGCCTGCAACTTGATTTGGGAAGGCTTTGTCCTCCCGTCCACCTGGGCACGCTTTGCCACACTCCACGTCCGAGAGGCATGGACAAAAGATACGACTGACGCTCACAGCCCTCTTCACCGCAGTCCTCCCTGCACTCGGAATGACCCGGAGTTTTCAAAGAGCCGTCGTGGGTGAAACGCTTTCAGGCCCATCTGTCTCCACAGGGCTTGGGATTGGAACTCTGCAAGGCTACCCTGGGATGTGCGTCAAACTGACTTCCGCAGCTTATTCCACTTACGTGGCTCAATGTCAACAGAGCCTTGTAAGGGAGCTGAGGCAGCACACTGCCCCAGAACGTGTGGGACCAGAGACACTATGCGCTCGCCAGACCTGGGTCCCTTTCCCGGTCCACTGGAGGACAACTGCATACGAAATTTTGTTCACCCAGCCTGTCCGGTACACATCCCATTTCCCTTGTGAGGAACTCCGTTCCTATGCAGTCTGAAAAGCTGTCCCTCCACGTACCCTTGAGAAACTCCGAGTGTAGTACTGCGTGACTGAAGTCCTGTGTGGCGTGTTGAGAAAAGGCATCCAGGCCTTTCAGAGCCTGCTTTCGCAACTAGCTGGATGAGAACTGGCCTATCCCAAAGAACTGCGGGTCTCCCATTTCTCTCCTCCAGCTCGTCTGTTGCACGTGCACATCCCGTCTAGGGCCAGACGGTCCGTGCATTGCACCCCAGGCTGCCTTAACTCCCTGTTGAATACGCAGCCCAGAGCTCGGGGCAGCATGGAGATGCCTCTGCCAAAGAGCTATTTCCCTATCCCCCAAACCCTTGGGTCTCCGCGTTGCACTCCATGGCAGCACTCCAAATCCAGAAAACGGCAATGCTCGTAACGTACCTTTCATCAAACCGGAAAGGAATGTAACAGTTTCCCATAAACGGGACACATTTGCCAGGCCATCCGTAGGGTTTGCCCAAAGAGGTGGCTTCACGCACCCTGCCCCGCGCCGGGGCACGTGTCCGTGACCGGTGCGTGTGGCTTGCTTATGTCGAAGAAAGCACCAGGTGCATGACACTTTCACTGCGGGCCACTGCCGGCATTTCTATCAGCGGGCACCACGTTTCTAGCCTGTAGCCTGAAACAGACGTCTGCAGTCCTTCTGCAGCAGCAGGAGACACGCCGCCTGCCATCTGTTGAGAGGCATGAGACACTTTTCGGGTACTGGACTTGAGCCCACTTTGTTACATTCGCGCAGCTTCCGAACGCCCCAGAGGTAGAGTGTCTGAGATGGCAAGTCCGCAAGTAACCGCTGCACGTGTCCCGCGTGAGCCATAGATTCTGGTCACCAAAGGAGCACTCTCACGAAATCTTGGATGCCAGAGCTGACACCAAAGTGACCCTGTTCCCGAGGAAATGCTATATGCTATGAGGGTGGACACCGCTCAGTCTGCCCTGTGCCTGAGGTCCCTGCTTCTGTGTAGCTTCAAGTCCAAGGCAGGCGCCTCTGCGAACGTCTGGTGGAAGAGCCTCTGAAGTGACGCAGCTTCTGCCTCTGCCACTAGGCTCAGGGTCGAAGATGTGAACGAAATTAGCGTCCCCGGTGGGAAGACCTGCTACAGAGTTGAATTCCCATACATTGCAGAGCTGGGCAACCAGCACGTGGGCCAGCAGCAAAGTGCATTGAAACGATTGGCATCGTATGGGCTTCAGAAGGAGCCCTTAGCGCCCCTCGTTGGAGCCAGCGAGCGTCCCGGGCACCACAGTCCTCCCATAGATAACAGTATGTTCTAGAACCTTGTCGTATGTTTCTCCTGCAGGCAAAGCAGCATGGTAGCCCCATGCTTCCATCCGGCCCACCTCATCACGGGCATTTGTGAGCTGGGGAGCGACTCGTTTCCCACGCCTCGGCGAAGGCTTACTTTGCAATGGACCTGAGGCCACAGTGCCAACAAGTGTGTGCGATGTTCCGTCCTGTGATCGGAAGCGATTTGGGTGAACACTGGACACCTCAAGCCTCCCTCTACGAGGACTTCCCGCACTCAAGGAACAAACACGAAGCCAGGATTTCTTGGTCGCACACCGCAGTGAACAAAGCCCGGGATTCCATGTAACAACGGCAGCCTGCAACTTGATTTGGGAAGGCTTTGTCCTCCCGTCCACCTGGGCACGCTTTGCCACACTCCACGTCCGAGAGGCATGGACAAAAGATACGACTGACGCTCACAGCCCTCTTCACCGCAGTCCTCCCTGCACTCGGAATGACCCGGAGTTTTCAAAGAGCCGTCGTGGGTGAAACGCTTTCAGGCCCATCTGTCTCCACAGGGCTTGGGATTGGAACTCTGCAAGGCTACCCTGGGATGTGCGTCAAACTGACTTCCGCAGCTTATTCCACTTACGTGGCTCAATGTCAACAGAGCCTTGTAAGGGAGCTGAGGCAGCACACTGCCCCAGAACGTGTGGGACCAGAGACACTATGCGCTCGCCAGACCTGGGTCCCTTTCCCGGTCCACTGGAGGACAACTGCATACGAAATTTTGTTCACCCAGCCTGTCCGGTACACATCCCATTTCCCTTGTGAGGAACTCCGTTCCTATGCAGTCTGAAAAGCTGTCCCTCCACGTACCCTTGAGAAACTCCGAGTGTAGTACTGCGTGACTGAAGTCCTGTGTGGCATGTTGAGAAAAGGCATCCAGGCCTTTCAGAGCCTGCTTTCGCAACTAGCTGGATGAGAACTGGCCTATCCCGAAGAACTGCGGGTCTCCCATTTCTCTCCTCCAGCTCGTCTGTTGCACGTGCACATCCCGTCTAGGGCCAGACGGTCCGTGCATTGCACCCCAGGCTGCCTTAACTCCCTGTTGAATACGCAGCCCAGAGCTCGGGGCAGCATGGAGATGCCTCTGCCAAAGAGCTATTTCCCTATCCCCCAAACCCTTGGGTCTCCGCGTTGCACTCCATGGCAGCACTCCAAATCCAGAAAACGGCAATGCTCGTAACGTACCTTTCATCAAACCGGAAAGGAATGTAACAGTTTCCCATAAACGGGACACATTTGCCAGGCCATCCGTAGGGTTTGCCCAAAGAGGTGGCTTCACGCACCCTGCCCCGCGCCGGGGCACGTGTCCGTGACCGGTGCGTGTGGCTTGCTTACGTCGAAGAAAGCACCAGGTGCATGACACTTTCACTGCGGGCCACTGCCGGCATTTCTATCAGCGGGCACCGCGTTTCTAGCCTGTAGCCTGAAACAGACGTCTGCAGTCCTTCTGCAGCAGCAGGAGACACGCCGCCTGCCATCTGTTGAGAGGCATGAGACACTTTTCGGGTACTGGACTTGAGCCCACTTTGTTACATTCGCGCAGCTTCCGAATGCCCCAGAGGTAGAGTGTCTGAGATGGCAAGTCCGCAAGTAACCGCTGCACGTGTCCCGCGTGAGCCATAGATTCTGGTCACCAAAGGAGCACTCTCACGAAATCTTGGATGCCAGAGCTGACACCAAAGTGACCCTGTTCCCGAGGAAATGCTATATGCTATGAGGGTGGACACCGCTCAGTCTGCCCTGTGCCTGAGGTCCCTGCTTCTGTGTAGCTTCAAGTCCAAGGCAGGCGCCTCTGCGAACGTCTGGTGGAAGAGCCTCTGAAGTGACGCAGCTTCTGCCTCTGCCACTAGGCTCAGGGTCGAAGATGTGAACGAAATTAGCGTCCCCGGTGGGAAGACCTGCTACAGAGTTGAATTCCCATACATTGCAGAGCTGGGCAACCAGCACGTGGGCCAGCAGCAAAGTGCATTGAAACGATTGGCATCGTATGGGCTTCAGAAGGAGCCCTTAGCGCCCCTCGTTGGAGCCAGCGAGCGTCCCGGGCACCACAGTCCTCCCATAGATAACAGTATGTTCTAGAACCTTGTCGTATGTTTCTCCTGCAGGCAAAGCAGCATGGTAGCCCCATGCTTCCATCCGGCCCACCTCATCACGGGCATTTGTGAGCTGGGGAGCGACTCGTTTCCCACGCCTCGGCGAAGGCTTACTTTGCAATGGACCTGAGGCCACAGTGCCAACAAGTGTGTGCGATGTTCCGTCCTGTGATCGGAAGCGATTTGGGTGAACACTGGACACCTCAAGCCTCCCTCTACGAGGACTTCCCGCACTCAAGGAACAAACACGAAGCCAGGATTTCTTGGTCGCACACCGCAGTGAACAAAGCCCGGGATTCCATGTAACAACGGCAGCCTGCAACTTGATTTGGGAAGGCTTTGTCCTCCCGTCCACCTGGGCACGCTTTGCCACACTCCACGTCCGAGAGGCATGGACAAAAGATACGACTGACGCTCACAGCCCTCTTCACCGCAGTCCTCCCTGCACTCGGAATGACCCGGAGTTTTCAAAGAGCCGTCGTGGGTGAAACGCTTTCAGGCCCATCTGTCTCCACAGGGCTTGGGATTGGAACTCTGCAAGGCTACCCTGGGATGTGCGTCAAACTGACTTCCGCAGCTTATTCCACTTACGTGGCTCAATGTCAACAGAGCCTTGTAAGGGAGCTGAGGCAGCACACTGCCCCAGAACGTGTGGGACCAGAGACACTATGCGCTCGCCAGACCTGGGTCCCTTTCCCGGTCCACTGGAGGACAACTGCATACGAAATTTTGTTCACCCAGCCTGTCCGGTACACATCCCATTTCCCTTGTGAGGAACTCCGTTCCTATGCAGTCTGAAAAGCTGTCCCTCCACGTACCCTTGAGAAACTCCGAGTGTAGTACTGCGTGACTGAAGTCCTGTGTGGCGTGTTGAGAAAAGGCATCCAGGCCTTTCAGAGCCTGCTTTCGCAACTAGCTGGATGAGAACTGGCCTATCCCGAAGAACTGCGGGTCTCCCATTTCTCTCCTCCAGCTCGTCTGTTGCACGTGCACATCCCGTCTAGGGCCAGACGGTCCGTGCATTGCACCCCAGGCTGCCTTAACTCCCTGTTGAATACGCAGCCCAGAGCTCGGGGCAGCATGGAGATGCCTCTGCCAAAGAGCTATTTCCCTATCCCCCAAACCCTTGGGTCTCTGCGTTGCACTCCAAATCCAGAAAACGGCAATGCTCGTAACGTACCTTTCATCAAACCGGAAAGGAATGTAACAGTTTCCCATAAACGGGACACATTTGCCAGGCCATCCGTAGGGTTTGCCCAAAGAGGTGGCTTCACGCACCCTGCCCCGCGCCGGGGCACGTGTCCGTGACCGGTGCGTGTGGCTTGCTTATGTCGAAGAAAGCACCAGGTGCATGACACTTTCACTGCGGGCCACTGCCGGCATTTCTATCAGCGGGCACCACGTTTCTAGCCTGTAGCCTGAAACAGACGTCTGCAGTCCTTCTGCAGCAGCAGGAGACACGCCGCCTGCCATCTGTTGAGAGGCATGAGACACTTTTCGGGTACTGGACTTGAGCCCACTTTGTTACATTCGCGCAGCTTCCGAACGCCCCAGAGGTAGAGTGTCTGAGATGGCAAGTCCGCAAGTAACCGCTGCACGTGTCCCGCGTGAGCCATAGATTCTGGTCACCAAAGGAGCACTCTCACGAAATCTTGGATGCCAGAGCTGACACCAAAGTGACCCTGTTCCCGAGGAAATGCTATATGCTATGAGGGTGGACACCGCTCAGTCTGCCCTGTGCCTGAGGTCCCTGCTTCTGTGTAGCTTCAAGTCCAAGGCAGGTGCCTCTGCGAACGTCTGGTGGAAGAGCCTCTGAAGTGACGCAGCTTCTGCCTCTGCCACTAGGCTCAGGGTCGAAGATGTGAACGAAATTAGCGTCCCCGGTGGGAAGACCTGCTACAGATTGGAATTCCCATACATTGCAGAGCTGGGCAACCAGCACGTGGGCCAGCAGCAAAGTGCATTGAAACGATTGGCATCGTATGGGCTTCAGAAGGAGCCCTTAGCGCCCCTCGTTGGAGCCAGCGAGCGTCCCGGGCACCACAGTCCTCCCATAGATAACAGTATGTTCTAGAACCTTGTCGTATGTTTCTCCTGCAGGCAAAGCAGCATGGTAGCCCCATGCTTCCATCCGGCCCACCTCATCACGGGCATTTGTGAGCTGGGGAGCGACTCGTTTCCCACGCCTCGGCGAAGGCTTACTTTGCAATGGACCTGAGGCCACAGTGCCAACAAGTGTGTGCGATGTTCCGTCCTGTGATCGGAAGCGATTTGGGTGAACACTGGACACCTCAAGCCTCCCTCTACGAGGACTTCCCGCACTCAAGGAACAAACACGAAGCCAGGATTTCTTGGTCGCACACCGCAGTGAACAAAGCCCGGGATTCCATGTAACAACGGCAGCCTGCAACTTGATTTGGGAAGGCTTTGTCCTCCCGTCCACCTGGGCACGCTTTGCCACACTCCACGTCCGAGAGGCATGGACAAAAGATACGACTGACGCTCACAGCCCTCTTCACCGCAGTCCTCCCTGCACTCGGAATGACCCGGAGTTTTCAAAGAGCCGTCGTGGGTGAAACGCTTTCAGGCCCATCTGTCTCCACAGGGCTTGGGATTGGAACTCTGCAAGGCTACCCTGGGATGTGCGTCAAACTGACTTCCGCAGCTTATTCCACTTACGTGGCTCAATGTCAACAGAGCCTTGTAAGGGAGCTGAGGCAGCACACTGCCCCAGAACGTGTGGGACCAGAGACACTATGCGCTCGCCAGACCTGGGTCCCTTTCCCGGTCCACTGGAGGACAACTGCATACGAAATTTTGTTCACCCAGCCTGTCCGGTACACATCCCATTTCCCTTGTGAGGAACTCCGTTCCTATGCAGTCTGAAAAGCTGTCCCTCCACGTACCCTTGAGAAACTCCGAGTGTAGTACTGCGTGACTGAAGTCCTGTGTGGCGTGTTGAGAAAAGGCATCCAGGCCTTTCAGAGCCTGCTTTCGCAACTAGCTGGATGAGAACTGGCCTATCCCGAAGAACTGCGGGTCTCCCATTTCTCTCCTCCAGCTCGTCTGTTGCACGTGCACATCCCGTCTAGGGCCAGACGGTCCGTGCATTGCACCCCAGGCTGCCTTAACTCCCTGTTGAATACGCAGCCCAGAGCTCGGGGCAGCATGGAGATGCCTCTGCCAAAGAGCTATTTCCCTATCCCCCAAACCCTTGGGTCTCCGCGTTGCACTCCAAATCCAGAAAACGGCAATGCTCGTAACGTACCTTTCATCAAACCGGAAAGGAATGTAACAGTTTCCCATAAACGGGACACATTTGCCAGGCCATCCGTAGGGTTTGCCCAAAGAGGTGGCTTCACGCACCCTGCCCCGCGCCGGGGCACGTGTCCGTGACCGGTGCGTGTGGCTTGCTTATGTCGAAGAAAGCACCAGGTGCATGACACTTTCACTGCGGGCCACTGCCGGCATTTCTATCAGCGGGCACCACGTTTCTAGCCTGTAGCCTGAAACAGACGTCTGCAGTCCTTCTGCAGCAGCAGGAGACACGCCGCCTGCCATCTGTTGAGAGGCATGAGACACTTTTCGGGTACTGGACTTGAGCCCACTTTGTTACATTCGCGCAGCTTCCGAACGCCCCAGAGGTAGAGTGTCTGAGATGGCAAGTCCGCAAGTAACCGCTGCACGTGTCCCGCGTGAGCCATAGATTCTGGTCACCAAAGGAGCACTCTCACGAAATCTTGGATGCCAGAGCTGACACCAAAGTGACCCTGTTCCCGAGGAAATGCTATATGCTATGAGGGTGGACACCGCTCAGTCTGCCCTGTGCCTGAGGTCCCTGCTTCTGTGTAGCTTCAAGTCCAAGGCAGGCGCCTCTGCGAACGTCTGGTGGAAGAGCCTCTGAAGTGACGCAGCTTCTGCCTCTGCCACTAGGCTCAGGGTCGAAGATGTGAACGAAATTAGCGTCCCCGGTGGGAAGACCTGCTACAGAGTTGAATTCCCATACATTGCAGAGCTGGGCAACCAGCACGTGGGCCAGCAGCAAAGTGCATTGAAACGATTGGCATCGTATGGGCTTCAGAAGGAGCCCTTAGCGCCCCTCGTTGGAGCCAGCGAGCGTCCCGGGCACCACAGTCCTCCCATAGATAACAGTATGTTCTAGAACCTTGTCGTATGTTTCTCCTGCAGGCAAAGCAGCATGGTAGCCCCATGCTTCCATCCGGCCCACCTCATCACGGGCATTTGTGAGCTGGGGAGCGACTCGTTTCCCACGCCTCGGCGAAGGCTTACTTTGCAAAGGACCTGAGGCCACAGTGCCAACAAGTGTGTGCGATGTTCCGTCCTGTGATCGGAAGCGATTTGGGTGAACACTGGACACCTCAAGCCTCCCTCTACGAGGACTTCCCGCACTCAAGGAACAAACACGAAGCCAGGATTTCTTGGTCGCACACCGCAGTGAACAAAGCCCGGGATTCCATGTAACAACGGCAGCCTGCAACTTGATTTGGGAAGGCTTTGTCCTCCCGTCCACCTGGGCACGCTTTGCCACACTCCACGTCCGAGAGGCATGGACAAAAGATACGACTGACGCTCACAGCCCTCTTCACCGCAGTCCTCCCTGCACTCGGAATGACCCGGAGTTTTCAAAGAGCCGTCGTGGGTGAAACGCTTTCAGGCCCATCTGTCTCCACAGGGCTTGGGATTGGAACTCTGCAAGGCTACCCTGGGATGTGCGTCAAACTGACTTCCGCAGCTTATTCCACTTACGTGGCTCAATGTCAACAGAGCCTTGTAAGGGAGCTGAGGCAGCACACTGCCCCAGAACGTGTGGGACCAGAGACACTACGCGCTCGCCAGACCTGGGTCCCTTTCCCGGTCCACTGGAGGACAACTGCATACGAAATTTTGTTCACCCAGCCTGTCCGGTACACATCCCATTTCCCTTGTGAGGAACTCCGTTCCTATGCAGTCTGAAAAGCTGTCCCTCCACGTACCCTTGAGAAACTCCGAGTGTAGTACTGCGTGACTGAAGTCCTGTGTGGCGTCTTGAGAAAAGGCATCCAGGCCTTTCAGAGCCTGCTTTCGCAACTAGCTGGATGAGAACTGGCCTATCCCGAAGAACTGCGGGTCTCCCATTTCTCTCCTCCAGCTCGTCTGTTGCACGTGCACATCCCGTCTAGGGCCAGACGGTCCGTGCATTGCACCCCAGGCTGCCTTAACTCCCTGTTGAATACGCAGCCCAGAGCTCGGGGCAGCATGGAGATGCCTCTGCCAAAGAGCTATTTCCCTATCCCCCAAACCCTTGGGTCTCCGCGTTGCACTCCAAATCCAGAAAACGGCAATGCTCGTAACGTACCTTTCATCAAACCGGAAAGGAATGTAACAGTTTCCCATAAACGGGACACATTTGCCAGGCCATCCGTAGGGTTTGCCCAAAGAGGTGGCTTCACGCACCCTGCCCCGCGCCGGGGCACGTGTCCGTGACCGGTGCGTGTGGCTTGCTTATGTCGAAGAAAGCACCAGGTGCATGACACTTTCACTGCGGGCCACTGCCGGCATTTCTATCAGCGGGCACCACGTTTCTAGCCTGTAGCCTGAAACAGACGTCTGCAGTCCTTCTGCAGCAGCAGGAGACACGCCGCCTGCCATCTGTTGAGAGGCATGAGACACTTTTCGGGTACTGGACTTGAGCCCACTTTGTTACATTCGCGCAGCTTCCGAACGCCCCAGAGGTAGAGTGTCTGAGATGGCAAGTCCGCAAGTAACCGCTGCACGTGTCCCGCGTGAGCCATAGATTCTGGTCACCAAAGGAGCACTCTCACGAAATCTTGGATGCCAGAGCTGACACCAAAGTGACCCTGTTCCCGAGGAAATGCTATATGCTATGAGGGTGGACACCGCTCAGTCTGCCCTGTGCCTGAGGTCCCTGCTTCTGTGTAGCTTCAAGTCCAAGGCAGGCGCCTCTGCGAACGTCTGGTGGAAGAGCCTCTGAAGTGACGCAGCTTCTGCCTCTGCCACTAGGCTCAGGGTCGAAGATGTGAACGAAATTAGCGTCCCCGGTGGGAAGACCTGCTACAGATTGGAATTCCCATACATTGCAGAGCTGGGCAACCAGCACGTGGGCCAGCAGCAAAGTGCATTGAAACGATTGGCATCGTATGGGCTTCAGAAGGAGCCCTTAGCGCCCCTCGTTGGAGCCAGCGAGCGTCCCGGGCACCACAGTCCTCCCATAGATAACAGTATGTTCTAGAACCTTGTCGTATGTTTCTCCTGCAGGCAAAGCAGCATGGTAGCCCCATGCTTCCATCCGGCCCACCTCATCACGGGCATTTGTGAGCTGGGGAGCGACTCGTTTCCCACGCCTCGGCGAAGGCTTACTTTGCAATGGACCTGAGGCCACAGTGCCAACAAGTGTGTGCGATGTTCCGTCCTGTGATCGGAAGCGATTTGGGTGAACACTGGACACCTCAAGCCTCCCTCTACGAGGACTTCCCGCACTCAAGGAACAAACACGAAGCCAGGATTTCTTGGTCGCACACCGCAGTGAACAAAGCCCGGGATTCCATGTAACAACGGCAGCCTGCAACTTGATTTGGGAAGGCTTTGTCCTCCCGTCCACCTGGGCACGCTTTGCCACACTCCACGTCCGAGAGGCATGGACAAAAGATACGACTGACGCTCACAGCCCTCTTCACCGCAGTCCTCCCTGCACTCGGAATGACCCGGAGTTTTCAAAGAGCCGTCGTGGGTGAAACGCTTTCAGGCCCATCTGTCTCCACAGGGCTTGGGATTGGAACTCTGCAAGGCTACCCTGGGATGTGCGTCAAACTGACTTCCGCAGCTTATTCCACTTACGTGGCTCAATGTCAACAGAGCCTTGTAAGGGAGCTGAGGCAGCACACTGCCCCAGAACGTGTGGGACCAGAGACACTATGTGCTCGCCAGACCTGGGTCCCTTTCCCGGTCCACTGGAGGACAACTGCATACGAAATTTTGTTCACCCAGCCTGTCCGGTACACATCCCATTTCCCTTGTGAGGAACTCCGTTCCTATGCAGTCTGAAAAGCTGTCCCTCCACGTACCCTTGAGAAACTCCGAGTGTAGTACTGCGTGACTGAAGTCCTGTGTGGCGTGTTGAGAAAAGGCATCCAGGCCTTTCAGAGCCTGCTTTCGCAACTAGCTGGATGAGAACTGGCCTATCCCAAAGAACTGCGGGTCTCCCATTTCTCTCCTCCAGCTCGTCTGTTGCACGTGCACATCCCGTCTAGGGCCAGACGGTCCGTGCATTGCACCCCAGGCTGCCTTAACTCCCTGTTGAATACGCAGCCCAGAGCTCGGGGCAGCATGGAGATGCCTCTGCCAAAGAGCTATTTCCCTATCCCCCAAACCCTTGGGTCTCCGCGTTGCACTCCAAATCCAGAAAACGGCAATGCTCGTAACGTACCTTTCATCAAACCGGAAAGGAATGTAACAGTTTCCCATAAACGGGACACATTTGCCAGGCCATCCGTAGGGTTTGCCCAAAGAGGTGGCTTCACGCACCCTGCCCCGCGCCGGGGCACGTGTCCGTGACCGGTGCGTGTGGCTTGCTTATGTCGAAGAAAGCACCAGGTGCATGACACTTTCACTGCGGGCCACTGCCGGCATTTCTATCAGCGGGCACCACGTTTCTAGCCTGTAGCCTGAAACAGACGTCTGCAGTCCTTCTGCAGCAGCAGGAGACACGCCGCCTGCCATCTGTTGAGAGGCATGAGACACTTTTCGGGTACTGGACTTGAGCCCACTTTGTTACATTCGCGCAGCTTCCGAACGCCCCAGAGGTAGAGTGTCTGAGATGGCAAGTCCGCAAGTAACCGCTGCACGTGTCCCGCGTGAGCCATAGATTCTGGTCACCAAAGGAGCACTCTCACGAAATCTTGGATGCCAGAGCTGACACCAAAGTGACCCTGTTCCCGAGGAAATGCTATATGCTATGAGGGTGGACACCGCTCAGTCTGCCCTGTGCCTGAGGTCCCTGCTTCTGTGTAGCTTCAAGTCCAAGGCAGGCGCCTCTGCGAACGTCTGGTGGAAGAGCCTCTGAAGTGACGCAGCTTCTGCCTCTGCCACTAGGCTCAGGGTCGAAGATGTGAACGAAATTAGCGTCCCCGGTGGGAAGACCTGCTACAGAGTTGAATTCCCATACATTGCAGAGCTGGGCAACCAGCACGTGGGCCAGCAGCAAAGTGCATTGAAACGATTGGCATCGTATGGGCTTCAGAAGGAGCCCTTAGCGCCCCTCGTTGGAGCCAGCGAGCGTCCCGGGCACCACAGTCCTCCCATAGATAACAGTATGTTCTAGAACCTTGTCGTATGTTTCTCCTGCAGGCAAAGCAGCATGGTAGCCCCATGCTTCCATCCGGCCCACCTCATCACGGGCATTTGTGAGCTGGGGAGCGACTCGTTTCCCACGCCTCGGCGAAGGCTTACTTTGCAATGGACCTGAGGCCACAGTGCCAACAAGTGTGTGCGATGTTCCGTCCTGTGATCGGAAGCGATTTGGGTGAACACTGGACACCTCAAGCCTCCCTCTACGAGGACTTCCCGCACTCAAGGAACAAACACGAAGCCAGGATTTCTTGGTCGCACACCGCAGTGAACAAAGCCCGGGATTCCATGTAACAACGGCAGCCTGCAACTTGATTTGGGAAGGCTTTGTCCTCCCGTCCACCTGGGCACGCTTTGCCACACTCCACGTCCGAGAGGCATGGACAAAAGATACGACTGACGCTCACAGCCCTCTTCACCGCAGTCCTCCCTGCACTCGGAATGACCCGGAGTTTTCAAAGAGCCGTCGTGGGTGAAACGCTTTCAGGCCCATCTGTCTCCACAGGGCTTGGGATTGGAACTCTGCAAGGCTACCCTGGGATGTGCGTCAAACTGACTTCCGCAGCTTATTCCACTTACGTGGCTCAATGTCAACAGAGCCTTGTAAGGGAGCTGAGGCAGCACACTGCCCCAGAACGTGTGGGACCAGAGACACTATGCGCTCGCCAGACCTGGGTCCCTTTCCCGGTCCACTGGAGGACAACTGCATACGAAATTTTGTTCACCCAGCCTGTCCGGTACACATCCCATTTCCCTTGTGAGGAACTCCGTTCCTATGCAGTCTGAAAAGCTGTCCCTCCACGTACCCTTGAGAAACTCCGAGTGTAGTACTGCGTGACTGAAGTCCTGTGTGGCGTGTTGAGAAAAGGCATCCAGGCCTTTCAGAGCCTGCTTTCGCAACTAGCTGGATGAGAACTGGCCTATCCCGAAGAACTGCGGGTCTCCCATTTCTCTCCTCCAGCTCGTCTGTTGCACGTGCACATCCCGTCTAGGGCCAGACGGTCCGTGCATTGCACCCCAGGCTGCCTTAACTCCCTGTTGAATACGCAGCCCAGAGCTCGGGGCAGCATGGAGATGCCTCTGCCAAAGAGCTATTTCCCTATCCCCCAAACCCTTGGGTCTCCGCGTTGCACTCCATGGCAGCACTCCAAATCCAGAAAACGGCAATGCTCGTAACGTACCTTTCATCAAACCGGAAAGGAATGTAACAGTTTCCCATAAACGGGACACATTTGCCAGGCCATCCGTAGGCTTTGCCCAAAGAGGTGGCTTCACGCACCCTGCCCCGCGCCGGGGCACGTGTCCGTGACCGGTGCGTGTGGCTTGCTTACGTCGAAGAAAGCACCAGGTGCATGACACTTTCACTGCGGGCCACTGCCGGCATTTCTATCAGCGGGCACCACGTTTCTAGCCTGTAGCCTGAAACAGACGTCTGCAGTCCTTCTGCAGCAGCAGGAGACACGCCGCCTGCCATCTGTTGAGAGGCATGAGACACTTTTCGGGTACTGGACTTGAGCCCACTTTGTTACATTCGCGCAGCTTCCGAACGCCCCAGAGGTAGAGTGTCTGAGATGGCAAGTCCGCAAGTAACCGCTGCACGTGTCCCGCGTGAGCCATAGATTCTGGTCACCAAAGGAGCACTCTCACGAAATCTTGGATGCCAGAGCTGACACCAAAGTGACCCTGTTCCCGAGGAAATGCTATATGCTATGAGGGTGGACACCGCTCAGTCTGCCCTGTGCCTGAGGTCCCTGCTTCTGTGTAGCTTCAAGTCCAAGGCAGGCGCCTCTGCGAACGTCTGGTGGAAGAGCCTCTGAAGTGACGCAGCTTCTGCCTCTGCCACTAGGCTCAGGGTCGAAGATGTGAACGAAATTAGCGTCCCCGGTGGGAAGACCTGCTACAGATTGGAATTCCCATACATTGCAGAGCTGGGCAACCAGCACGTGGGCCAGCAGCAAAGTGCATTGAAACGATTGGCATCGTATGGGCTTCAGAAGGAGCCCTTAGCGCCCCTCGTTGGAGCCAGCGAGCGTCCCGGGCACCACAGTCCTCCCATAGATAACAGTATGTTCTAGAACCTTGTCGTATGTTTCTCCTGCAGGCAAAGCAGCATGGTAGCCCCATGCTTCCATCCGGCCCACCTCATCACGGGCATTTGTGAGCTGGGGAGCGACTCGTTTCCCACGCCTCGGCGAAGGCTTACTTTGCAATGGACCTGAGGCCACAGTGCCAACAAGTGTGTGCGATGTTCCGTCCTGTGATCGGAAGCGATTTGGGTGAACACTGGACACCTCAAGCCTCCCTCTACGAGGACTTCCCGCACTCAAGGAACAAACACGAAGCCAGGATTTCTTGGTCGCACACCGCAGTGAACAAAGCCCGGGATTCCATGTAACAACGGCAGCCTGCAACTTGATTTGGGAAGGCTTTGTCCTCCCGTCCACCTGGGCACGCTTTGCCACACTCCACGTCCGAGAGGCATGGACAAAAGATACGACTGACGCTCACAGCCCTCTTCACCGCAGTCCTCCCTGCACTCGGAATGACCCGGAGTTTTCAAAGAGCCGTCGTGGGTGAAACGCTTTCAGGCCCATCTGTCTCCACAGGGCTTGGGATTGGAACTCTGCAAGGCTACCCTGGGATGTGCGTCAAACTGACTTCCGCAGCTTATTCCACTTACGTGGCTCAATGTCAACAGAGCCTTGTAAGGGAGCTGAGGCAGCACACTGCCCCAGAACGTGTGGGACCAGAGACACTATGCGCTCGCCAGACCTGGGTCCCTTTCCCGGTCCACTGGAGGACAACTGCATACGAAATTTTGTTCACCCAGCCTGTCCGGTACACATCCCATTTCCCTTGTGAGGAACTCCGTTCCTATGCAGTCTGAAAAGCTGTCCCTCCACGTACCCTTGAGAAACTCCGAGTGTAGTACTGCGTGACTGAAGTCCTGTGTGGCGTGTTGAGAAAAGGCATCCAGGCCTTTCAGAGCCTGCTTTCGCAACTAGCTGGATGAGAACTGGCCTATCCCGAAGAACTGCGGGTCTCCCATTTCTCTCCTCCAGCTCGTCTGTTGCACGTGCACATCCCGTCTAGGGCCAGACGGTCCGTGCATTGCACCCCAGGCTGCCTTAACTCCCTGTTGAATACGCAGCCCAGAGCTCGGGGCAGCATGGAGATGCCTCTGCCAAAGAGCTATTTCCCTATCCCCCAAACCCTTGGGTCTCCGCGTTGCACTCCATGGCAGCACTCCAAATCCAGAAAACGGCAATGCTCGTAACGTACCTTTCATCAAACCGGAAAGGAATGTAACAGTTTCCCATAAACGGGACACATTTGCCAGGCCATCCGTAGGGTTTGCCCAAAGAGGTGGCTTCACGCACCCTGCCCCGCGCCGGGGCACGTGTCCGTGACCGGTGCGTGTGGCTTGCTTACGTCGAAGAAAGCACCAGGTGCATGACACTTTCACTGCGGGCCACTGCCGGCATTTCTATCAGCGGGCACCGCGTTTCTAGCCTGTAGCCTGAAACAGACGTCTGCAGTCCTTCTGCAGCAGCAGGAGACACGCCGCCTGCCATCTGTTGAGAGGCATGAGACACTTTTCGGGTACTGGACTTGAGCCCACTTTGTTACATTCGCGCAGCTTCCGAACGCCCCAGAGGTAGAGTGTCTGAGATGGCAAGTCCGCAAGTAACCGCTGCACGTGTCCCGCGTGAGCCATAGATTCTGGTCACCAAAGGAGCACTCTCACGAAATCTTGGATGCCAGAGCTGACACCAAAGTGACCCTGTTCCCGAGGAAATGCTATATGCTATGAGGGTGGACACCGCTCAGTCTGCCCTGTGCCTGAGGTCCCTGCTTCTGTGTAGCTTCAAGTCCAAGGCAGGCGCCTCTGCGAACGTCTGGTGGAAGAGCCTCTGAAGTGACGCAGCTTCTGCCTCTGCCACTAGGCTCAGGGTCGAAGATGTGAACGAAATTAGCGTCCCCGGTGGGAAGACCTGCTACAGAGTTGAATTCCCATACATTGCAGAGCTGGGCAACCAGCACGTGGGCCAGCAGCAAAGTGCATTGAAACGATTGGCATCGTATGGGCTTCAGAAGGAGCCCTTAGCGCCCCTCGTTGGAGCCAGCGAGCGTCCCGGGCACCACAGTCCTCCCATAGATAACAGTATGTTCTAGAACCTTGTCGTATGTTTCTCCTGCAGGCAAAGCAGCATGGTAGCCCCATGCTTCCATCCGGCCCACCTCATCACGGGCATTTGTGAGCTGGGGAGCGACTCGTTTCCCACGCCTCGGCGAAGGCTTACTTTGCAAAGGACCTGAGGCCACAGTGCCAACAAGTGTGTGCGATGTTCCGTCCTGTGATCGGAAGCGATTTGGGTGAACACTGGACACCTCAAGCCTCCCTCTACGAGGACTTCCCGCACTCAAGGAACAAACACGAAGCCAGGATTTCTTGGTCGCACACCGCAGTGAACAAAGCCCGGGATTCCATGTAACAACGGCAGCCTGCAACTTGATTTGGGAAGGCTTTGTCCTCCCGTCCACCTGGGCACGCTTTGCCACACTCCACGTCCGAGAGGCATGGACAAAAGATACGACTGACGCTCACAGCCCTCTTCACCGCAGTCCTCCCTGCACTCGGAATGACCCGGAGTTTTCAAAGAGCCGTCGTGGGTGAAACGCTTTCAGGCCCATCTGTCTCCACAGGGCTTGGGATTGGAACTCTGCAAGGCTACCCTGGGATGTGCGTCAAACTGACTTCCGCAGCTTATTCCACTTACGTGGCTCAATGTCAACAGAGCCTTGTAAGGGAGCTGAGGCAGCACACTGCCCCAGAACGTGTGGGACCAGAGACACTATGCGCTCGCCAGACCTGGGTCCCTTTCCCGGTCCACTGGAGGACAACTGCATACGAAATTTTGTTCACCCAGCCTGTCCGGTACACATCCCATTTCCCTTGTGAGGAACTCCGTTCCTATGCAGTCTGAAAAGCTGTCCCTCCACGTACCCTTGAGAAACTCCGAGTGTAGTACTGCGTGACTGAAGTCCTGTGTGGCGTGTTGAGAAAAGGCATCCAGGCCTTTCAGAGCCTGCTTTCGCAACTAGCTGGATGAGAACTGGCCTATCCCGAAGAACTGCGGGTCTCCCATTTCTCTCCTCCAGCTCGTCTGTTGCACGTGCACATCCCGTCTAGGGCCAGACGGTCCGTGCATTGCACCCCAGGCTGCCTTAACTCCCTGTTGAATACGCAGCCCAGAGCTCGGGGCAGCATGGAGATGCCTCTGCCAAAGAGCTATTTCCCTATCCCCCAAACCCTTGGGTCTCCGCGTTGCACTCCATGGCAGCACTCCAAATCCAGAAAACGGCAATGCTCGTAACGTACCTTTCATCAAACCGGAAAGGAATGTAACAGTTTCCCATAAACGGGACACATTTGCCAGGCCATCCGTAGGGTTTGCCCAAAGAGGTGGCTTCACGCACCCTGCCCCGCGCCGGGGCACGTGTCCGTGACCGGTGCGTGTGGCTTGCTTACGTCGAAGAAAGCACCAGGTGCATGACACTTTCACTGCGGGCCACTGCCGGCATTTCTATCAGCGGGCACCGCGTTTCTAGCCTGTAGCCTGAAACAGACGTCTGCAGTCCTTCTGCAGCAGCAGGAGACACGCCGCCTGCCATCTGTTGAGAGGCATGAGACACTTTTCGGGTACTGGACTTGAGCCCACTTTGTTACATTCGCGCAGCTTCCGAACGCCCCAGAGGTAGAGTGTCTGAGATGGCAAGTCCGCAAGTAACCGCTGCACGTGTCCCGCGTGAGCCATAGATTCTGGTCACCAAAGGAGCACTCTCACGAAATCTTGGATGCCAGAGCTGACACCAAAGTGACCCTGTTCCCGAGGAAATGCTATATGCTATGAGGGTGGACACCGCTCAGTCTGCCCTGTGCCTGAGGTCCCTGCTTCTGTGTAGCTTCAAGTCCAAGGCAGGCGCCTCTGCGAACGTCTGGTGGAAGAGCCTCTGAAGTGACGCAGCTTCTGCCTCTGCCACTAGGCTCAGGGTCGAAGATGTGAACGAAATTAGCGTCCCCGGTGGGAAGACCTGCTACAGAGTTGAATTCCCATACATTGCAGAGCTGGGCAACCAGCACGTGGGCCAGCAGCAAAGTGCATTGAAACGATTGGCATCGTATGGGCTTCAGAAGGAGCCCTTAGCGCCCCTCGTTGGAGCCAGCGAGCGTCCCGGGCACCACAGTCCTCCCATAGATAACAGTATGTTCTAGAACCTTGTCGTATGTTTCTCCTGCAGGCAAAGCAGCATGGTAGCCCCATGCTTCCATCCGGCCCACCTCATCACGGGCATTTGTGAGCTGGGGAGCGACTCGTTTCCCACGCCTCGGCGAAGGCTTACTTTGCAATGGACCTGAGGCCACAGTGCCAACAAGTGTGTGCGATGTTCCGTCCTGTGATCGGAAGCGATTTGGGTGAACACTGGACACCTCAAGCCTCCCTCTACGAGGACTTCCCGCACTCAAGGAACAAACACGAAGCCAGGATTTCTTGGTCGCACACCGCAGTGAACAAAGCCCGGGATTCCATGTAACAACGGCAGCCTGCAACTTGATTTGGGAAGGCTTTGTCCTCCCGTCCACCTGGGCACGCTTTGCCACACTCCACGTCCGAGAGGCATGGACAAAAGATACGACTGACGCTCACAGCCCTCTTCACCGCAGTCCTCCCTGCACTCGGAATGACCCGGAGTTTTCAAAGAGCCGTCGTGGGTGAAACGCTTTCAGGCCCATCTGTCTCCACAGGGCTTGGGATTGGAACTCTGCAAGGCTACCCTGGGATGTGCGTCAAACTGACTTCCGCAGCTTATTCCACTTACGTGGCTCAATGTCAACAGAGCCTTGTAAGGGAGCTGAGGCAGCACACTGCCCCAGAACGTGTGGGACCAGAGACACTATGCGCTCGCCAGACCTGGGTCCCTTTCCCGGTCCACTGGAGGACAACTGCATACGAAATTTTGTTCACCCAGCCTGTCCGGTACACATCCCATTTCCCTTGTGAGGAACTCCGTTCCTATGCAGTCTGAAAAGCTGTCCCTCCACGTACCCTTGAGAAACTCCGAGTGTAGTACTGCGTGACTGAAGTCCTGTGTGGCGTGTTGAGAAAAGGCATCCAGGCCTTTCAGAGCCTGCTTTCGCAACTAGCTGGATGAGAACTGGCCTATCCCGAAGAACTGCGGGTCTCCCATTTCTCTCCTCCAGCTCGTCTGTTGCACGTGCACATCCCGTCTAGGGCCAGACGGTCCGTGCATTGCACCCCAGGCTGCCTTAACTCCCTGTTGAATACGCAGCCCAGAGCTCGGGGCAGCATGGAGATGCCTCTGCCAAAGAGCTATTTCCCTATCCCCCAAACCCTTGGGTCTCCGCGTTGCACTCCATGGCAGCACTCCAAATCCAGAAAACGGCAATGCTCGTAACGTACCTTTCATCAAACCGGAAAGGAATGTAACAGTTTCCCATAAACGGGACACATTTGCCAGGCCATCCGTAGGGTTTGCCCAAAGAGGTGGCTTCACGCACCCTGCCCCGCGCCGGGGCACGTGTCCGTGACCGGTGCGTGTGGCTTGCTTACGTCGAAGAAAGCACCAGGTGCATGACACTTTCACTGCGGGCCACTGCCGGCATTTCTATCAGCGGGCACCGCGTTTCTAGCCTGTAGCCTGAAACAGACGTCTGCAGTCCTTCTGCAGCAGCAGGAGACACGCCGCCTGCCATCTGTTGAGAGGCATGAGACACTTTTCGGGTACTGGACTTGAGCCCACTTTGTTACATTCGCGCAGCTTCCGAACGCCCCAGAGGTAGAGTGTCTGAGATGGCAAGTCCGCAAGTAACCGCTGCACGTGTCCCGCGTGAGCCATAGATTCTGGTCACCAAAGGAGCACTCTCACGAAATCTTGGATGCCAGAGCTGACACCAAAGTGACCCTGTTCCCGAGGAAATGCTATATGCTATGAGGGTGGACACCGCTCAGTCTGCCCTGTGCCTGAGGTCCCTGCTTCTGTGTAGCTTCAAGTCCAAGGCAGGCGCCTCTGCGAACGTCTGGTGGAAGAGCCTCTGAAGTGACGCAGCTTCTGCCTCTGCCACTAGGCTCAGGGTCGAAGATGTGAACGAAATTAGCGTCCCCGGTGGGAAGACCTGCTACAGAGTTGAATTCCCATACATTGCAGAGCTGGGCAACCAGCACGTGGGCCAGCAGCAAAGTGCATTGAAACGATTGGCATCGTATGGGCTTCAGAAGGAGCCCTTAGCGCCCCTCGTTGGAGCCAGCGAGCGTCCCGGGCACCACAGTCCTCCCATAGATAACAGTATGTTCTAGAACCTTGTCGTATGTTTCTCCTGCAGGCAAAGCAGCATGGTAGCCCCATGCTTCCATCCGGCCCACCTCATCACGGGCATTTGTGAGCTGGGGAGCGACTCGTTTCCCACGCCTCGGCGAAGGCTTACTTTGCAATGGACCTGAGGCCACAGTGCCAACAAGTGTGTGCGATGTTCCGTCCTGTGATCGGAAGCGATTTGGGTGAACACTGGACACCTCAAGCCTCCCTCTACGAGGACTTCCCGCACTCAAGGAACAAACACGAAGCCAGGATTTCTTGGTCGCACACCGCAGTGAACAAAGCCCGGGATTCCATGTAACAACGGCAGCCTGCAACTTGATTTGGGAAGGCTTTGTCCTCCCGTCCACCTGGGCACGCTTTGCCACACTCCACGTCCGAGAGGCATGGACAAAAGATACGACTGACGCTCACAGCCCTCTTCACCGCAGTCCTCCCTGCACTCGGAATGACCCGGAGTTTTCAAAGAGCCGTCGTGGGTGAAACGCTTTCAGGCCCATCTGTCTCCACAGGGCTTGGGATTGGAACTCTGCAAGGCTACCCTGGGATGTGCGTCAAACTGACTTCCGCAGCTTATTCCACTTACGTGGCTCAATGTCAACAGAGCCTTGTAAGGGAGCTGAGGCAGCACACTGCCCCAGAACGTGTGGGACCAGAGACACTATGCGCTCGCCAGACCTGGGTCCCTTTCCCGGTCCACTGGAGGACAACTGCATACGAAATTTTGTTCACCCAGCCTGTCCGGTACACATCCCATTTCCCTTGTGAGGAACTCCGTTCCTATGCAGTCTGAAAAGCTGTCCCTCCACGTACCCTTGAGAAACTCCGAGTGTAGTACTGCGTGACTGAAGTCCTGTGTGGCGTGTTGAGAAAAGGCATCCAGGCCTTTCAGAGCCTGCTTTCGCAACTAGCTGGATGAGAACTGGCCTATCCCGAAGAACTGCGGGTCTCCCATTTCTCTCCTCCAGCTCGTCTGTTGCACGTGCACATCCCGTCTAGGGCCAGACGGTCCGTGCATTGCACCCCAGGCTGCCTTAACTCCCTGTTGAATACGCAGCCCAGAGCTCGGGGCAGCATGGAGATGCCTCTGCCAAAGAGCTATTTCCCTATCCCCCAAACCCTTGGGTCTCCGCGTTGCACTCCATGGCAGCACTCCAAATCCAGAAAACGGCAATGCTCGTAACGTACCTTTCATCAAACCGGAAAGGAATGTAACAGTTTCCCATAAACGGGACACATTTGCCAGGCCATCCGTAGGGTTTGCCCAAAGAGGTGGCTTCACGCACCCTGCCCCGCGCCGGGGCACGTGTCCGTGACCGGTGCGTGTGGCTTGCTTACGTCGAACAAAGCACCAGGTGCATGACACTTTCACTGCGGGCCACTGCCGGCATTTCTATCAGCGGGCACCGCGTTTCTAGCCTGTAGCCTGAAACAGACGTCTGCAGTCCTTCTGCAGCAGCAGGAGACACGCCGCCTGCCATCTGTTGAGAGGCATGAGACACTTTTCGGGTACTGGACTTGAGCCCACTTTGTTACATTCGCGCAGCTTCCGAACGCCCCAGAGGTAGAGTGTCTGAGATGGCAAGTCCGCAAGTAACCGCTGCACGTGTCCCGCGTGAGCCATAGATTCTGGTCACCAAAGGAGCACTCTCACGAAATCTTGGATGCCAGAGCTGACACCAAAGTGACCCTGTTCCCGAGGAAATGCTATATGCTATGAGGGTGGACACCGCTCAGTCTGCCCTGTGCCTGAGGTCCCTGCTTCTGTGTAGCTTCAAGTCCAAGGCAGGCGCCTCTGCGAACGTCTGGTGGAAGAGCCTCTGAAGTGACGCAGCTTCTGCCTCTGCCACTAGGCTCAGGGTCGAAGATGTGAACGAAATTAGCGTCCCCGGTGGGAAGACCTGCTACAGAGTTGAATTCCCATACATTGCAGAGCTGGGCAACCAGCACGTGGGCCAGCAGCAAAGTGCATTGAAACGATTGGCATCGTATGGGCTTCAGAAGGAGCCCTTAGCGCCCCTCGTTGGAGCCAGCGAGCGTCCCGGGCACCACAGTCCTCCCATAGATAACAGTATGTTCTAGAACCTTGTCGTATGTTTCTCCTGCAGGCAAAGCAGCATGGTAGCCCCATGCTTCCATCCGGCCCACCTCATCACGGGCATTTGTGAGCTGGGGAGCGACTCGTTTCCCACGCCTCGGCGAAGGCTTACTTTGCAATGGACCTGAGGCCACAGTGCCAACAAGTGTGTGCGATGTTCCGTCCTGTGATCGGAAGCGATTTGGGTGAACACTGGACACCTCAAGCCTCCCTCTACGAGGACTTCCCGCACTCAAGGAACAAACACGAAGCCAGGATTTCTTGGTCGCACACCGCAGTGAACAAAGCCCGGGATTCCATGTAACAACGGCAGCCTGCAACTTGATTTGGGAAGGCTTTGTCCTCCCGTCCACCTGGGCACGCTTTGCCACACTCCACGTCCGAGAGGCATGGACAAAAGATACGACTGACGCTCACAGCCCTCTTCACCGCAGTCCTCCCTGCACTCGGAATGACCCGGAGTTTTCAAAGAGCCGTCGTGGGTGAAACGCTTTCAGGCCCATCTGTCTCCACAGGGCTTGGGATTGGAACTCTGCAAGGCTACCCTGGGATGTGCGTCAAACTGACTTCCGCAGCTTATTCCACTTACGTGGCTCAATGTCAACAGAGCCTTGTAAGGGAGCTGAGGCAGCACACTGCCCCAGAACGTGTGGGACCAGAGACACTATGCGCTCGCCAGACCTGGGTCCCTTTCCCGGTCCACTGGAGGACAACTGCATACGAAATTTTGTTCACCCAGCCTGTCCGGTACACATCCCATTTCCCTTGTGAGGAACTCCGTTCCTATGCAGTCTGAAAAGCTGTCCCTCCACGTACCCCTGAGAAACTCCGAGTGTAGTACTGCGTGACTGAAGTCCTGTGTGGCGTGTTGAGAAAAGGCATCCAGGCCTTTCAGAGCCTGCTTTCGCAACTAGCTGGATGAGAACTGGCCTATCCCGAAGAACTGCGGGTCTCCCATTTCTCTCCTCCAGCTCGTCTGTTGCACGTGCACATCCCGTCTAGGGCCAGACGGTCCGTGCATTGCACCCCAGGCTGCCTTAACTCCCTGTTGAATACGCAGCCCAGAGCTCGGGGCAGCATGGAGATGCCTCTGCCAAAGAGCTATTTCCCTATCCCCCAAACCCTTGGGTCTCCGCGTTGCACTCCATGGCAGCACTCCAAATCCAGAAAACGGCAATGCTCGTAACGTACCTTTCATCAAACCGGAAAGGAATGTAACAGTTTCCCATAAACGGGACACATTTGCCAGGCCATCCGTAGGGTTTGCCCAAAGAGGTGGCTTCACGCACCCTGCCCCGCGCCGGGGCACGTGTCCGTGACCGGTGCGTGTGGCTTGCTTACGTCGAAGAAAGCACCAGGTGCATGACACTTTCACTGCGGGCCACTGCCGGCATTTCTATCAGCGGGCACCGCGTTTCTAGCCTGTAGCCTGAAACAGACGTCTGCAGTCCTTCTGCAGCAGCAGGAGACACGCCGCCTGCCATCTGTTGAGAGGCATGAGACACTTTTCGGGTACTGGACTTGAGCCCACTTTGTTACATTCGCGCAGCTTCCGAACGCCCCAGAGGTAGAGTGTCTGAGATGGCAAGTCCGCAAGTAACCGCTGCACGTGTCCCGCGTGAGCCATAGATTCTGGTCACCAAAGGAGCACTCTCACGAAATCTTGGATGCCAGAGCTGACACCAAAGTGACCCTGTTCCCGAGGAAATGCTATATGCTATGAGGGTGGACACCGCTCAGTCTGCCCTGTGCCTGAGGTCCCTGCTTCTGTGTAGCTTCAAGTCCAAGGCAGGCGCCTCTGCGAACGTCTGGTGGAAGAGCCTCTGAAGTGACGCAGCTTCTGCCTCTGCCACTAGGCTCAGGGTCGAAGATGTGAACGAAATTAGCGTCCCCGGTGGGAAGACCTGCTACAGATTGGAATTCCCATACATTGCAGAGCTGGGCAACCAGCACGTGGGCCAGCAGCAAAGTGCATTGAAACGATTGGCATCGTATGGGCTTCAGAAGGAGCCCTTAGCGCCCCTCGTTGGAGCCAGCGAGCGTCCCGGGCACCACAGTCCTCCCATAGATAACAGTATGTTCTAGAACCTTGTCGTATGTTTCTCCTGCAGGCAAAGCAGCATGGTAGCCCCATGCTTCCATCCGGCCCACCTCATCACGGGCATTTGTGAGCTGGGGAGCGACTCGTTTCCCACGCCTCGGCGAAGGCTTACTTTGCAATGGACCTGAGGCCACAGTGCCAACAAGTGTGTGCGATGTTCCGTCCTGTGATCGGAAGCGATTTGGGTGAACACTGGACACCTCAAGCCTCCCTCTACGAGGACTTCCCGCACTCAAGGAACAAACACGAAGCCAGGATTTCTTGGTCGCACACCGCAGTGAACAAAGCCCGGGATTCCATGTAACAACGGCAGCCTGCAACTTGATTTGGGAAGGCTTTGTCCTCCCGTCCACCTGGGCACGCTTTGCCACACTCCACGTCCGAGAGGCATGGACAAAAGATACGACTGACGCTCACAGCCCTCTTCACCGCAGTCCTCCCTGCACTCGGAATGACCCGGAGTTTTCAAAGAGCCGTCGTGGGTGAAACGCTTTCAGGCCCATCTGTCTCCACAGGGCTTGGGATTGGAACTCTGCAAGGCTACCCTGGGATGTGCGTCAAACTGACTTCCGCAGCTTATTCCACTTACGTGGCTCAATGTCAACAGAGCCTTGTAAGGGAGCTGAGGCAGCACACTGCCCCAGAACGTGTGGGACCAGAGACACTATGCGCTCGCCAGACCTGGGTCCCTTTCCCGGTCCACTGGAGGACAACTGCATACGAAATTTTGTTCACCCAGCCTGTCCGGTACACATCCCATTTCCCTTGTGAGGAACTCCGTTCCTATGCAGTCTGAAAAGCTGTCCCTCCACGTACCCTTGAGAAACTCCGAGTGTAGTACTGCGTGACTGAAGTCCTGTGTGGCGTGTTGAGAAAAGGCATCCAGGCCTTTCAGAGCCTGCTTTCGCAACTAGCTGGATGAGAACTGGCCTATCCCGAAGAACTGCGGGTCTCCCATTTCTCTCCTCCAGCTCGTCTGTTGCACGTGCACATCCCGTCTAGGGCCAGACGGTCCGTGCATTGCACCCCAGGCTGCCTTAACTCCCTGTTGAATACGCAGCCCAGAGCTCGGGGCAGCATGGAGATGCCTCTGCCAAAGAGCTATTTCCCTATCCCCCAAACCCTTGGGTCTCCGCGTTGCACTCCATGGCAGCACTCCAAATCCAGAAAACGGCAATGCTCGTAACGTACCTTTCATCAAACCGGAAAGGAATGTAACAGTTTCCCATAAACGGGACACATTTGCCAGGCCATCCGTAGGGTTTGCCCAAAGAGGTGGCTTCACGCACCCTGCCCCGCGCCGGGGCACGTGTCCGTGACCGGTGCGTGTGGCTTGCTTACGTCGAAGAAAGCACCAGGTGCATGACACTTTCACTGCGGGCCACTGCCGGCATTTCTATCAGCGGGCACCGCGTTTCTAGCCTGTAGCCTGAAACAGACGTCTGCAGTCCTTCTGCAGCAGCAGGAGACACGCCGCCTGCCATCTGTTGAGAGGCATGAGACACTTTTCGGGTACTGGACTTGAGCCCACTTTGTTACATTCGCGCAGCTTCCGAACGCCCCAGAGGTAGAGTGTCTGAGATGGCAAGTCCGCAAGTAACCGCTGCACGTGTCCCGCGTGAGCCATAGATTCTGGTCACCAAAGGAGCACTCTCACGAAATCTTGGATGCCAGAGCTGACACCAAAGTGACCCTGTTCCCGAGGAAATGCTATATGCTATGAGGGTGGACACCGCTCAGTCTGCCCTGTGCCTGAGGTCCCTGCTTCTGTGTAGCTTCGAGTCCAAGGCAGGCGCCTCTGCGAACGTCTGGTGGAAGAGCCTCTGAAGTGACGCAGCTTCTGCCTCTGCCACTAGGCTCAGGGTCGAAGATGTGAACGAAATTAGCGTCCCCGGTGGGAAGACCTGCTACAGAGTTGAATTCCCATACATTGCAGAGCTGGGCAACCAGCACGTGGGCCAGCAGCAAAGTGCATTGAAACGATTGGCATCGTATGGGCTTCAGAAGGAGCCCTTAGCGCCCCTCGTTGGAGCCAGCGAGCGTCCCGGGCACCACAGTCCTCCCATAGATAACAGTATGTTCTAGAACCTTGTCGTATGTTTCTCCTGCAGGCAAAGCAGCATGGTAGCCCCATGCTTCCATCCGGCCCACCTCATCACGGGCATTTGTGAGCTGGGGAGCGACTCGTTTCCCACGCCTCGGCGAAGGCTTACTTTGCAATGGACCTGAGGCCACAGTGCCAACAAGTGTGTGCGATGTTCCGTCCTGTGATCGGAAGCGATTTGGGTGAACACTGGACACCTCAAGCCTCCCTCTACGAGGACTTCCCGCACTCAAGGAACAAACACGAAGCCAGGATTTCTTGGTCGCACACCGCAGTGAACAAAGCCCGGGATTCCATGTAACAACGGCAGCCTGCAACTTGATTTGGGAAGGCTTTGTCCTCCCGTCCACCTGGGCACGCTTTGCCACACTCCACGTCCGAGAGGCATGGACAAAAGATACGACTGACGCTCACAGCCCTCTTCACCGCAGTCCTCCCTGCACTCGGAATGACCCGGAGTTTTCAAAGAGCCGTCGTGGGTGAAACGCTTTCAGGCCCATCTGTCTCCACAGGGCTTGGGATTGGAACTCTGCAAGGCTACCCTGGGATGTGCGTCAAACTGACTTCCGCAGCTTATTCCACTTACGTGGCTCAATGTCAACAGAGCCTTGTAAGGGAGCTGAGGCAGCACACTGCCCCAGAACGTGTGGGACCAGAGACACTATGCGCTCGCCAGACCTGGGTCCCTTTCCCGGTCCACTGGAGGACAACTGCATACGAAATTTTGTTCACCCAGCCTGTCCGGTACACATCCCATTTCCCTTGTGAGGAACTCCGTTCCTATGCAGTCTGAAAAGCTGTCCCTCCACGTACCCTTGAGAAACTCCGAGTGTAGTACTGCGTGACTGAAGTCCTGTGTGGCGTGTTGAGAAAAGGCATCCAGGCCTTTCAGAGCCTGCTTTCGCAACCAGCTGGATGAGAACTGGCCTATCCCGAAGAACTGCGGGTCTCCCATTTCTCTCCTCCAGCTCGTCTGTTGCACGTGCACATCCCGTCTAGGGCCAGACGGTCCGTGCATTGCACCCCAGGCTGCCTTAACTCCCTGTTGAATACGCAGCCCAGAGCTCGGGGCAGCATGGAGATGCCTCTGCCAAAGAGCTATTTCCCTATCCCCCAAACCCTTGGGTCTCCGCGTTGCACTCCATGGCAGCACTCCAAATCCAGAAAACGGCAATGCTCGTAACGTACCTTTCATCAAACCGGAAAGGAATGTAACAGTTTCCCATAAACGGGACACATTTGCCAGGCCATCCGTAGGGTTTGCCCAAAGAGGTGGCTTCACGCACCCTGCCCCGCGCCGGGGCACGTGTCCGTGACCGGTGCGTGTGGCTTGCTTACGTCGAACAAAGTACCAGGTGCATGACACTTTCACTGCGGGCCACTGCCGGCATTTCTATCAGCGGGCACCGCGTTTCTAGCCTGTAGCCTGAAACAGACGTCTGCAGTCCTTCTGCAGCAGCAGGAGACACGCCGCCTGCCATCTGTTGAGAGGCATGAGACACTTTTCGGGTACTGGACTTGAGCCCACTTTGTTACATTCGCGCAGCTTCCGAACGCCCCAGAGGTAGAGTGTCTGAGATGGCAAGTCCGCAAGTAACCGCTGCACGTGTCCCGCGTGAGCCATAGATTCTGGTCACCAAAGGAGCACTCTCACGAAATCTTGGATGCCAGAGCTGACACCAAAGTGACCCTGTTCCCGAGGAAATGCTATATGCTATGAGGGTGGACACCGCTCAGTCTGCCCTGTGCCTGAGGTCCCTGCTTCTGTGTAGCTTCAAGTCCAAGGCAGGCGCCTCTGCGAACGTCTGGTGGAAGAGCCTCTGAAGTGACGCAGCTTCTGCCTCTGCCACTAGGCTCAGGGTCGAAGATGTGAACGAAATTAGCGTCCCCGGTGGGAAGACCTGCTACAGATTGGAATTCCCATACATTGCAGAGCTGGGCAACCAGCACGTGGGCCAGCAGCAAAGTGCATTGAAACGATTGGCATCGTATGGGCTTCAGAAGGAGCCCTTAGCGCCCCTCGTTGGAGCCAGCGAGCGTCCCGGGCACCACAGTCCTCCCATAGATAACAGTATGTTCTAGAACCTTGTCGTATGTTTCTCCTGCAGGCAAAGCAGCATGGTAGCCCCATGCTTCCATCCGGCCCACCTCATCACGGGCATTTGTGAGCTGGG
This sequence comes from Lagenorhynchus albirostris, assembly GCF_949774975.1. NCBI lineage: Eukaryota > Metazoa > Chordata > Mammalia > Artiodactyla > Delphinidae > Lagenorhynchus > Lagenorhynchus albirostris. Next base: position 81,854,762 of record NC_083116.1, on the reverse strand, counting down.
GAGCGACTCGTTTCCCACGCCTCGGCGAAGGCTTACTTTGCAATGGACCTGAGGCCACAGTGCCAACAAGTGTGTGCGATGTTCCGTCCTGTGATCGGAAGCGATTTGGGTGAACACTGGACACCTCAAGCCTCCCTCTACGAGGACTTCCCGCACTCAAGGAACAAACACGAAGCCAGGATTTCTTGGTCGCACACCGCAGTGAACAAAGCCCGGGATTCCATGTAACAACGGCAGCCTGCAACTTGATTTGGGAAGGCTTTGTCCTCCCGTCCACCTGGGCACGCTTTGCCACACTCCACGTCCGAGAGGCATGGACAAAAGATACGACTGACGCTCACAGCCCTCTTCACCGCAGTCCTCCCTGCACTCGGAATGACCCGGAGTTTTCAAAGAGCCGTCGTGGGTGAAACGCTTTCAGGCCCATCTGTCTCCACAGGGCTTGGGATTGGAACTCTGCAAGGCTACCCTGGGATGTGCGTCAAACTGACTTCCGCAGCTTATTCCACTTACGTGGCTCAATGTCAACAGAGCCTTGTAAGGGAGCTGAGGCAGCACACTGCCCCAGAACGTGTGGGACCAGAGACACTATGCGCTCGCCAGACCTGGGTCCCTTTCCCGGTCCACTGGAGGACAACTGCATACGAAATTTTGTTCACCCAGCCTGTCCGGTACACATCCCATTTCCCTTGTGAGGAACTCCGTTCCTATGCAGTCTGAAAAGCTGTCCCTCCACGTACCCTTGAGAAACTCCGAGTGTAGTACTGCGTGACTGAAGTCCTGTGTGGCGTGTTGAGAAAAGGCATCCAGGCCTTTCAGAGCCTGCTTTCGCAACTAGCTGGATGAGAACTGGCCTATCCCGAAGAACTGCGGGTCTCCCATTTCTCTCCTCCAGCTCGTCTGTTGCACGTGCACATCCCGTCTAGGGCCAGACGGTCCGTGCATTGCACCCCAGGCTGCCTTAACTCCCTGTTGAATACGCAGCCCAGAGCTCGGGGCAGCATGGAGATGCCTCTGCCAAAGAGCTATTTCCCTATCCCCCAAACCCTTGGGTCTCCGCGTTGCACTCCATGGCAGCACTCCAAATCCAGAAAACGGCAATGCTCGTAACGTACCTTTCATCAAACCGGAAAGGAATGTAACAGTTTCCCATAAACGGGACACATTTGCCAGGCCATCCGTAGGGTTTGCCCAAAGAGGTGGCTTCACGCACCCTGCCCCGCGCCGGGGCACGTGTCCGTGACCGGTGCGTGTGGCTTGCTTACGTCGAAGAAAGCACCAGGTGCATGACACTTTCACTGCGGGCCACTGCCGGCATTTCTATCAGCGGGCACCGCGTTTCTAGCCTGTAGCCTGAAACAGACGTCTGCAGTCCTTCTGCAGCAGCAGGAGACACGCCGCCTGCCATCTGTTGAGAGGCATGAGACACTTTTCGGGTACTGGACTTGAGCCCACTTTGTTACATTCGCGCAGCTTCCGAACGCCCCAGAGGTAGAGTGTCTGAGATGGCAAGTCCGCAAGTAACCGCTGCACGTGTCCCGCGTGAGCCATAGATTCTGGTCACCAAAGGAGCACTCTCACGAAATCTTGGATGCCAGAGCTGACACCAAAGTGACCCTGTTCCCGAGGAAATGCTATATGCTATGAGGGTGGACACCGCTCAGTCTGCCCTGTGCCTGAGGTCCCTGCTTCTGTGTAGCTTCAAGTCCAAGGCAGGCGCCTCTGCGAACGTCTGGTGGAAGAGCCTCTGAAGTGACGCAGCTTCTGCCTCTGCCACTAGGCTCAGGGTCGAAGATGTGAACGAAATTAGCGTCCCCGGTGGGAAGACCTGCTACAGAGTTGAATTCCCATACATTGCAGAGCTGGGCAACCAGCACGTGGGCCAGCAGCAAAGTGCATTGAAACGATTGGCATCGTATGGGCTTCAGAAGGAGCCCTTAGCGCCCCTCGTTGGAGCCAGCGAGCGTCCCGGGCACCACAGTCCTCCCATAGATAACAGTATGTTCTAGAACCTTGTCGTATGTTTCTCCTGCAGGCAAAGCAGCATGGTAGCCCCATGCTTCCATCCGGCCCACCTCATCACGGGCATTTGTGAGCTGGGGAGCGACTCGTTTCCCACGCCTCGGCGAAGGCTTACTTTGCAATGGACCTGAGGCCACAGTGCCAACAAGTGTGTGCGATGTTCCGTCCTGTGATCGGAAGCGATTTGGGTGAACACTGGACACCTCAAGCCTCCCTCTACGAGGACTTCCCGCACTCAAGGAACAAACACGAAGCCAGGATTTCTTGGTCGCACACCGCAGTGAACAAAGCCCGGGATTCCATGTAACAACGGCAGCCTGCAACTTGATTTGGGAAGGCTTTGTCCTCCCGTCCACCTGGGCACGCTTTGCCACACTCCACGTCCGAGAGGCATGGACAAAAGATACGACTGACGCTCACAGCCCTCTTCACCGCAGTCCTCCCTGCACTCGGAATGACCCGGAGTTTTCAAAGAGCCGTCGTGGGTGAAACGCTTTCAGGCCCATCTGTCTCCACAGGGCTTGGGATTGGAACTCTGCAAGGCTACCCTGGGATGTGCGTCAAACTGACTTCCGCAGCTTATTCCACTTACGTGGCTCAATGTCAACAGAGCCTTGTAAGGGAGCTGAGGCAGCACACTGCCCCAGAACGTGTGGGACCAGAGACACTATGCGCTCGCCAGACCTGGGTCCCTTTCCCGGTCCACTGGAGGACAACTGCATACGAAATTTTGTTCACCCAGCCTGTCCGGTACACATCCCATTTCCCTTGTGAGGAACTCCGTTCCTATGCAGTCTGAAAAGCTGTCCCTCCACGTACCCTTGAGAAACTCCGAGTGTAGTACTGCGTGACTGAAGTCCTGTGTGGCGTGTTGAGAAAAGGCATCCAGGCCTTTCAGAGCCTGCTTTCGCAACTAGCTGGATGAGAACTGGCCTATCCCGAAGAACTGCGGGTCTCCCATTTCTCTCCTCCAGCTCGTCTGTTGCACGTGCACATCCCGTCTAGGGCCAGACGGTCCGTGCATTGCACCCCAGGCTGCCTTAACTCCCTGTTGAATACGCAGCCCAGAGCTCGGGGCAGCATGGAGATGCCTCTGCCAAAGAGCTATTTCCCTATCCCCCAAACCCTTGGGTCTCCGCGTTGCACTCCATGGCAGCACTCCAAATCCAGAAAACGGCAATGCTCGTAACGTACCTTTCATCAAACCGGAAAGGAATGTAACAGTTTCCCATAAACGGGACACATTTGCCAGGCCATCCGTAGGGTTTGCCCAAAGAGGTGGCTTCACGCACCCTGCCCCGCGCCGGGGCACGTGTCCGTGACCGGTGCGTGTGGCTTGCTTACGTCGAAGAAAGCACCAGGTGCATGACACTTTCACTGCGGGCCACTGCCGGCATTTCTATCAGCGGGCACCGCGTTTCTAGCCTGTAGCCTGAAACAGACGTCTGCAGTCCTTCTGCAGCAGCAGGAGACACGCCGCCTGCCATCTGTTGAGAGGCATGAGACACTTTTCGGGTACTGGACTTGAGCCCACTTTGTTACATTCGCGCAGCTTCCGAACGCCCCAGAGGTAGAGTGTCTGAGATGGCAAGTCCGCAAGTAACCGCTGCACGTGTCCCGCGTGAGCCATAGATTCTGGTCACCAAAGGAGCACTCTCACGAAATCTTGGATGCCAGAGCTGACACCAAAGTGACCCTGTTCCCGAGGAAATGCTATATGCTATGAGGGTGGACACCGCTCAGTCTGCCCTGTGCCTGAGGTCCCTGCTTCTGTGTAGCTTCAAGTCCAAGGCAGGCGCCTCTGCGAACGTCTGGTGGAAGAGCCTCTGAAGTGACGCAGCTTCTGCCTCTGCCACTAGGCTCAGGGTCGAAGATGTGAACGAAATTAGCGTCCCCGGTGGGAAGACCTGCTACAGAGTTGAATTCCCATACATTGCAGAGCTGGGCAACCAGCACGTGGGCCAGCAGCAAAGTGCATTGAAACGATTGGCATCGTATGGGCTTCAGAAGGAGCCCTTAGCGCCCCTCGTTGGAGCCAGCGAGCGTCCCGGGCACCACAGTCCTCCCATAGATAACAGTATGTTCTAGAACCTTGTCGTATGTTTCTCCTGCAGGCAAAGCAGCATGGTAGCCCCATGCTTCCATCCGGCCCACCTCATCACGGGCATTTGTGAGCTGGGGAGCGACTCGTTTCCCACGCCTCGGCGAAGGCTTACTTTGCAATGGACCTGAGGCCACAGTGCCAACAAGTGTGTGCGATGTTCCGTCCTGTGATCGGAAGCGATTTGGGTGAACACTGGACACCTCAAGCCTCCCTCTACGAGGACTTCCCGCACTCAAGGAACAAACACGAAGCCAGGATTTCTTGGTCGCACACCGCAGTGAACAAAGCCCGGGATTCCATGTAACAACGGCAGCCTGCAACTTGATTTGGGAAGGCTTTGTCCTCCCGTCCACCTGGGCACGCTTTGCCACACTCCACGTCCGAGAGGCATGGACAAAAGATACGACTGACGCTCACAGCCCTCTTCACCGCAGTCCTCCCTGCACTCGGAATGACCCGGAGTTTTCAAAGAGCCGTCGTGGGTGAAACGCTTTCAGGCCCATCTGTCTCCACAGGGCTTGGGATTGGAACTCTGCAAGGCTACCCTGGGATGTGCGTCAAACTGACTTCCGCAGCTTATTCCACTTACGTGGCTCAATGTCAACAGAGCCTTGTAAGGGAGCTGAGGCAGCACACTGCCCCAGAACGTGTGGGACCAGAGACACTATGCGCTCGCCAGACCTGGGTCCCTTTCCCGGTCCACTGGAGGACAACTGCATACGAAATTTTGTTCACCCAGCCTGTCCGGTACACATCCCATTTCCCTTGTGAGGAACTCCGTTCCTATGCAGTCTGAAAAGCTGTCCCTCCACGTACCCTTGAGAAACTCCGAGTGTAGTACTGCGTGACTGAAGTCCTGTGTGGCGTGTTGAGAAAAGGCATCCAGGCCTTTCAGAGCCTGCTTTCGCAACCAGCTGGATGAGAACTGGCCTATCCCGAAGAACTGCGGGTCTCCCATTTCTCTCCTCCAGCTCGTCTGTTGCACGTGCACATCCCGTCTAGGGCCAGACGGTCCGTGCATTGCACCCCAGGCTGCCTTAACTCCCTGTTGAATACGCAGCCCAGAGCTCGGGGCAGCATGGAGATGCCTCTGCCAAAGAGCTATTTCCCTATCCCCCAAACCCTTGGGTCTCCGCGTTGCACTCCATGGCAGCACTCCAAATCCAGAAAACGGCAATGCTCGTAACGTACCTTTCATCAAACCGGAAAGGAATGTAACAGTTTCCCATAAACGGGACACATTTGCCAGGCCATCCGTAGGGTTTGCCCAAAGAGGTGGCTTCACGCACCCTGCCCCGCGCCGGGGCACGTGTCCGTGACCGGTGCGTGTGGCTTGCTTACGTCGAACAAAGCACCAGGTGCATGACACTTTCACTGCGGGCCACTGCCGGCATTTCTATCAGCGGGCACCGCGTTTCTAGCCTGTAGCCTGAAACAGACGTCTGCAGTCCTTCTGCAGCAGCAGGAGACACGCCGCCTGCCATCTGTTGAGAGGCATGAGACACTTTTCGGGTACTGGACTTGAGCCCACTTTGTTACATTCGCGCAGCTTCCGAACGCCCCAGAGGTAGAGTGTCTGAGATGGCAAGTCCGCAAGTAACCGCTGCACGTGTCCCGCGTGAGCCATAGATTCTGGTCACCAAAGGAGCACTCTCACGAAATCTTGGATGCCAGAGCTGACACCAAAGTGACCCTGTTCCCGAGGAAATGCTATATGCTATGAGGGTGGACACCGCTCAGTCTGCCCTGTGCCTGAGGTCCCTGCTTCTGTGTAGCTTCAAGTCCAAGGCAGGCGCCTCTGCGAACGTCTGGTGGAAGAGCCTCTGAAGTGACGCAGCTTCTGCCTCTGCCACTAGGCTCAGGGTCGAAGATGTGAACGAAATTAGCGTCCCCGGTGGGAAGACCTGCTACAGAGTTGAATTCCCATACATTGCAGAGCTGGGCAACCAGCACGTGGGCCAGCAGCAAAGTGCATTGAAACGATTGGCATCGTATGGGCTTCAGAAGGAGCCCTTAGCGCCCCTCGTTGGAGCCAGCGAGCGTCCCGGGCACCACAGTCCTCCCATAGATAACAGTATGTTCTAGAACCTTGTCGTATGTTTCTCCTGCAGGCAAAGCAGCATGGTAGCCCCATGCTTCCATCCGGCCCACCTCATCACGGGCATTTGTGAGCTGGGGAGCGACTCGTTTCCCACGCCTCGGCGAAGGCTTACTTTGCAATGGACCTGAGGCCACAGTGCCAACAAGTGTGTGCGATGTTCCGTCCTGTGATCGGAAGCGATTTGGGTGAACACTGGACACCTCAAGCCTCCCTCTACGAGGACTTCCCGCACTCAAGGAACAAACACGAAGCCAGGATTTCTTGGTCGCACACCGCAGTGAACAAAGCCCGGGATTCCATGTAACAACGGCAGCCTGCAACTTGATTTGGGAAGGCTTTGTCCTCCCGTCCACCTGGGCACGCTTTGCCACACTCCACGTCCGAGAGGCATGGACAAAAGATACGACTGACGCTCACAGCCCTCTTCACCGCAGTCCTCCCTGCACTCGGAATGACCCGGAGTTTTCAAAGAGCCGTCGTGGGTGAAACGCTTTCAGGCCCATCTGTCTCCACAGGGCTTGGGATTGGAACTCTGCAAGGCTACCCTGGGATGTGCGTCAAACTGACTTCCGCAGCTTATTCCACTTACGTGGCTCAATGTCAACAGAGCCTTGTAAGGGAGCTGAGGCAGCACACTGCCCCAGAACGTGTGGGACCAGAGACACTATGCGCTCGCCAGACCTGGGTCCCTTTCCCGGTCCACTGGAGGACAACTGCATACGAAATTTTGTTCACCCAGCCTGTCCGGTACACATCCCATTTCCCTTGTGAGGAACTCCGTTCCTATGCAGTCTGAAAAGCTGTCCCTCCACGTACCCTTGAGAAACTCCGAGTGTAGTACTGCGTGACTGAAGTCCTGTGTGGCGTGTTGAGAAAAGGCATCCAGGCCTTTCAGAGCCTGCTTTCGCAACTAGCTGGATGAGAACTGGCCTATCCCGAAGAACTGCGGGTCTCCCATTTCTCTCCTCCAGCTCGTCTGTTGCACGTGCACATCCCGTCTAGGGCCAGACGGTCCGTGCATTGCACCCCAGGCTGCCTTAACTCCCTGTTGAATACGCAGCCCAGAGCTCGGGGCAGCATGGAGATGCCTCTGCCAAAGAGCTATTTCCCTATCCCCCAAACCCTTGGGTCTCCGCGTTGCACTCCATGGCAGCACTCCAAATCCAGAAAACGGCAATGCTCGTAACGTACCTTTCATCAAACCGGAAAGGAATGTAACAGTTTCCCATAAACGGGACACATTTGCCAGGCCATCCGTAGGGTTTGCCCAAAGAGGTGGCTTCACGCACCCTGCCCCGCGCCGGGGCACGTGTCCGTGACCGGTGCGTGTGGCTTGCTTACGTCGAAGAAAGCACCAGGTGCATGACACTTTCACTGCGGGCCACTGCCGGCATTTCTATCAGCGGGCACCGCGTTTCTAGCCTGTAGCCTGAAACAGACGTCTGCAGTCCTTCTGCAGCAGCAGGAGACACGCCGCCTGCCATCTGTTGAGAGGCATGAGACACTTTTCGGGTACTGGACTTGAGCCCACTTTGTTACATTCGCGCAGCTTCCGAACGCCCCAGAGGTAGAGTGTCTGAGATGGCAAGTCCGCAAGTAACCGCTGCACGTGTCCCGCGTGAGCCATAGATTCTGGTCACCAAAGGAGCACTCTCACGAAATCTTGGATGCCAGAGCTGACACCAAAGTGACCCTGTTCCCGAGGAAATGCTATATGCTATGAGGGTGGACACCGCTCAGTCTGCCCTGTGCCTGAGGTCCCTGCTTCTGTGTAGCTTCAAGTCCAAGGCAGGCGCCTCTGCGAACGTCTGGTGGAAGAGCCTCTGAAGTGACGCAGCTTCTGCCTCTGCCACTAGGCTCAGGGTCGAAGATGTGAACGAAATTAGCGTCCCCGGTGGGAAGACCTGCTACAGAGTTGAATTCCCATACATTGCAGAGCTGGGCAACCAGCACGTGGGCCAGCAGCAAAGTGCATTGAAACGATTGGCATCGTATGGGCTTCAGAAGGAGCCCTTAGCGCCCCTCGTTGGAGCCAGCGAGCGTCCCGGGCACCACAGTCCTCCCATAGATAACAGTATGTTCTAGAACCTTGTCGTATGTTTCTCCTGCAGGCAAAGCAGCATGGTAGCCCCATGCTTCCATCCGGCCCACCTCATCACGGGCATTTGTGAGCTGGGGAGCGACTCGTTTCCCACGCCTCGGCGAAGGCTTACTTTGCAATGGACCTGAGGCCACAGTGCCAACAAGTGTGTGCGATGTTCCGTCCTGTGATCGGAAGCGATTTGGGTGAACACTGGACACCTCAAGCCTCCCTCTACGAGGACTTCCCGCACTCAAGGAACAAACACGAAGCCAGGATTTCTTGGTCGCACACCGCAGTGAACAAAGCCCGGGATTCCATGTAACAACGGCAGCCTGCAACTTGATTTGGGAAGGCTTTGTCCTCCCGTCCACCTGGGCACGCTTTGCCACACTCCACGTCCGAGAGGCATGGACAAAAGATACGACTGACGTTCACAGCCCTCTTCACCGCAGTCCTCCCTGCACTCGGAATGACCCGGAGTTTTCAAAGAGCCGTCGTGGGTGAAACGCTTTCAGGCCCATCTGTCTCCACAGGGCTTGGGATTGGAACTCTGCAAGGCTACCCTGGGATGTGCGTCAAACTGACTTCCGCAGCTTATTCCACTTACGTGGCTCAATGTCAACAGAGCCTTGTAAGGGAGCTGAGGCAGCACACTGCCCCAGAACGTGTGGGACCAGAGACACTATGCGCTCGCCAGACCTGGGTCCCTTTCCCGGTCCACTGGAGGACAACTGCATACGAAATTTTGTTCACCCAGCCTGTCCGGTACACATCCCATTTCCCTTGTGAGGAACTCCGTTCCTATGCAGTCTGAAAAGCTGTCCCTCCACGTACCCTTGAGAAACTCCGAGTGTAGTACTGCGTGACTGAAGTCCTGTGTGGCGTGTTGAGAAAAGGCATCCAGGCCTTTCAGAGCCTGCTTTCGCAACTAGCTGGATGAGAACTGGCCTATCCCGAAGAACTGCGGGTCTCCCATTTCTCTCCTCCAGCTCGTCTGTTGCACGTGCACATCCCGTCTAGGGCCAGACGGTCCGTGCATTGCACCCCAGGCTGCCTTAACTCCCTGTTGAATACGCAGCCCAGAGCTCGGGGCAGCATGGAGATGCCTCTGCCAAAGAGCTATTTCCCTATCCCCCAAACCCTTGGGTCTCCGCGTTGCACTCCATGGCAGCACTCCAAATCCAGAAAACGGCAATGCTCGTAACGTACCTTTCATCAAACCGGAAAGGAATGTAACAGTTTCCCATAAACGGGACACATTTGCCAGGCCATCCGTAGGGTTTGCCCAAAGAGGTGGCTTCACGCACCCTGCCCCGCGCCGGGGCACGTGTCCGTGACCGGTGCGTGTGGCTTGCTTACGTCGAAGAAAGCACCAGGTGCATGACACTTTCACTGCGGGCCACTGCCGGCATTTCTATCAGCGGGCACCGCGTTTCTAGCCTGTAGCCTGAAACAGACGTCTGCAGTCCTTCTGCAGCAGCAGGAGACACGCCGCCTGCCATCTGTTGAGAGGCATGAGACACTTTTCGGGTACTGGACTTGAGCCCACTTTGTTACATTCGCGCAGCTTCCGAACGCCCCAGAGGTAGAGTGTCTGAGATGGCAAGTCCGCAAGTAACCGCTGCACGTGTCCCGCGTGAGCCATAGATTCTGGTCACCAAAGGAGCACTCTCACGAAATCTTGGATGCCAGAGCTGACACCAAAGTGACCCTGTTCCCGAGGAAATGCTATATGCTATGAGGGTGGACACCGCTCAGTCTGCCCTGTGCCTGAGGTCCCTGCTTCTGTGTAGCTTCAAGTCCAAGGCAGGCGCCTCTGCGAACGTCTGGTGGAAGAGCCTCTGAAGTGACGCAGCTTCTGCCTCTGCCACTAGGCTCAGGGTCGAAGATGTGAACGAAATTAGCGTCCCCGGTGGGAAGACCTGCTACAGAGTTGAATTCCCATACATTGCAGAGCTGGGCAACCAGCACGTGGGCCAGCAGCAAAGTGCATTGAAACGATTGGCATCGTATGGGCTTCAGAAGGAGCCCTTAGCGCCCCTCGTTGGAGCCAGCGAGCGTCCCGGGCACCACAGTCCTCCCATAGATAACAGTATGTTCTAGAACCTTGTCGTATGTTTCTCCTGCAGGCAAAGCAGCATGGTAGCCCCATGCTTCCATCCGGCCCACCTCATCACGGGCATTTGTGAGCTGGGGAGCGACTCGTTTCCCACGCCTCGGCGAAGGCTTACTTTGCAATGGACCTGAGGCCACAGTGCCAACAAGTGTGTGCGATGTTCCGTCCTGTGATCGGAAGCGATTTGGGTGAACACTGGACACCTCAAGCCTCCCTCTACGAGGACTTCCCGCACTCAAGGAACAAACACGAAGCCAGGATTTCTTGGTCGCACACCGCAGTGAACAAAGCCCGGGATTCCATGTAACAACGGCAGCCTGCAACTTGATTTGGGAAGGCTTTGTCCTCCCGTCCACCTGGGCACGCTTTGCCACACTCCACGTCCGAGAGGCATGGACAAAAGATACGACTGACGCTCACAGCCCTCTTCACCGCAGTCCTCCCTGCACTCGGAATGACCCGGAGTTTTCAAAGAGCCGTCGTGGGTGAAACGCTTTCAGGCCCATCTGTCTCCACAGGGCTTGGGATTGGAACTCTGCAAGGCTACCCTGGGATGTGCGTCAAACTGACTTCCGCAGCTTATTCCACTTACGTGGCTCAATGTCAACAGAGCCTTGTAAGGGAGCTGAGGCAGCACACTGCCCCAGAACGTGTGGGACCAGAGACACTATGCGCTCGCCAGACCTGGGTCCCTTTCCCGGTCCACTGGAGGACAACTGCATACGAAATTTTGTTCACCCAGCCTGTCCGGTACACATCCCATTTCCCTTGTGAGGAACTCCGTTCCTATGCAGTCTGAAAAGCTGTCCCTCCACGTACCCTTGAGAAACTCCGAGTGTAGTACTGCGTGACTGAAGTCCTGTGTGGCGTGTTGAGAAAAGGCATCCAGGCCTTTCAGAGCCTGCTTTCGCAACTAGCTGGATGAGAACTGGCCTATCCCGAAGAACTGCGGGTCTCCCATTTCTCTCCTCCAGCTCGTCTGTTGCACGTGCACATCCCGTCTAGGGCCAGACGGTCCGTGCATTGCACCCCAGGCTGCCTTAACTCCCTGTTGAATACGCAGCCCAGAGCTCGGGGCAGCATGGAGATGCCTCTGCCAAAGAGCTATTTCCCTATCCCCCAAACCCTTGGGTCTCCGCGTTGCACTCCATGGCAGCACTCCAAATCCAGAAAACGGCAATGCTCGTAACGTACCTTTCATCAAACCGGAAAGGAATGTAACAGTTTCCCATAAACGGGACACATTTGCCAGGCCATCCGTAGGGTTTGCCCAAAGAGGTGGCTTCACGCACCCTGCCCCGCGCCGGGGCACGTGTCCGTGACCGGTGCGTGTGGCTTGCTTACGTCGAAGAAAGCACCAGGTGCATGACACTTTCACTGCGGGCCACTGCCGGCATTTCTATCAGCGGGCACCGCGTTTCTAGCCTGTAGCCTGAAACAGACGTCTGCAGTCCTTCTGCAGCAGCAGGAGACACGCCGCCTGCCATCTGTTGAGAGGCATGAGACACTTTTCGGGTACTGGACTTGAGCCCACTTTGTTACATTCGCGCAGCTTCCGAACGCCCCAGAGGTAGAGTGTCTGAGATGGCAAGTCCGCAAGTAACCGCTGCACGTGTCCCGCGTGAGCCATAGATTCTGGTCACCAAAGGAGCACTCTCACGAAATCTTGGATGCCAGAGCTGACACCAAAGTGACCCTGTTCCCGAGGAAATGCTATATGCTATGAGGGTGGACACCGCTCAGTCTGCCCTGTGCCTGAGGTCCCTGCTTCTGTGTAGCTTCAAGTCCAAGGCAGGCGCCTCTGCGAACGTCTGGTGGAAGAGCCTCTGAAGTGACGCAGCTTCTGCCTCTGCCACTAGGCTCAGGGTCGAAGATGTGAACGAAATTAGCGTCCCCGGTGGGAAGACCTGCTACAGAGTTGAATTCCCATACATTGCAGAGCTGGGCAACCAGCACGTGGGCCAGCAGCAAAGTGCATTGAAACGATTGGCATCGTATGGGCTTCAGAAGGAGCCCTTAGCGCCCCTCGTTGGAGCCAGCGAGCGTCCCGGGCACCACAGTCCTCCCATAGATAACAGTATGTTCTAGAACCTTGTCGTATGTTTCTCCTGCAGGCAAAGCAGCATGGTAGCCCCATGCTTCCATCCGGCCCACCTCATCACGGGCATTTGTGAGCTGGGGAGCGACTCGTTTCCCACGCCTCGGCGAAGGCTTACTTTGCAATGGACCTGAGGCCACAGTGCCAACAAGTGTGTGCGATGTTCCGTCCTGTGATCGGAAGCGATTTGGGTGAACACTGGACACCTCAAGCCTCCCTCTACGAGGACTTCCCGCACTCAAGGAACAAACACGAAGCCAGGATTTCTTGGTCGCACACCGCAGTGAACAAAGCCCGGGATTCCATGTAACAACGGCAGCCTGCAACTTGATTTGGGAAGGCTTTGTCCTCCCGTCCACCTGGGCACGCTTTGCCACACTCCACGTCCGAGAGGCATGGACAAAAGATACGACTGACGCTCACAGCCCTCTTCACCGCAGTCCTCCCTGCACTCGGAATGACCCGGAGTTTTCAAAGAGCCGTCGTGGGTGAAACGCTTTCAGGCCCATCTGTCTCCACAGGGCTTGGGATTGGAACTCTGCAAGGCTACCCTGGGATGTGCGTCAAACTGACTTCCGCAGCTTATTCCACTTACGTGGCTCAATGTCAACAGAGCCTTGTAAGGGAGCTGAGGCAGCACACTGCCCCAGAACGTGTGGGACCAGAGACACTATGCGCTCGCCAGACCTGGGTCCCTTTCCCGGTCCACTGGAGGACAACTGCATACGAAATTTTGTTCACCCAGCCTGTCCGGTACACATCCCATTTCCCTTGTGAGGAACTCCGTTCCTATGCAGTCTGAAAAGCTGTCCCTCCACGTACCCTTGAGAAACTCCGAGTGTAGTACTGCGTGACTGAAGTCCTGTGTGGCGTGTTGAGAAAAGGCATCCAGGCCTTTCAGAGCCTGCTTTCGCAACTAGCTGGATGAGAACTGGCCTATCCCGAAGAACTGCGGGTCTCCCATTTCTCTCCTCCAGCTCGTCTGTTGCACGTGCACATCCCGTCTAGGGCCAGACGGTCCGTGCATTGCACCCCAGGCTGCCTTAACTCCCTGTTGAATACGCAGCCCAGAGCTCGGGGCAGCATGGAGATGCCTCTGCCAAAGAGCTATTTCCCTATCCCCCAAACCCTTGGGTCTCCGCGTTGCACTCCATGGCAGCACTCCAAATCCAGAAAACGGCAATGCTCGTAACGTACCTTTCATCAAACCGGAAAGGAATGTAACAGTTTCCCATAAACGGGACACATTTGCCAGGCCATCCGTAGGGTTTGCCCAAAGAGGAGGCTTCACGCACCCTGCCCCGCGCCGGGGCACGTGTCCGTGACCGGTGCGTGTGGCTTGCTTACGTCGAAGAAAGCACCAGGTGCATGACACTTTCACTGCGGGCCACTGCCGGCATTTCTATCAGCGGGCACCGCGTTTCTAGCCTGTAGCCTGAAACAGACGTCTGCAGTCCTTCTGCAGCAGCAGGAGACACGCCGCCTGCCATCTGTTGAGAGGCATGAGACACTTTTCGGGTACTGGACTTGAGCCCACTTTGTTACATTCGCGCAGCTTCCGAACGCCCCAGAGGTAGAGTGTCTGAGATGGCAAGTCCGCAAGTAACCGCTGCACGTGTCCCGCGTGAGCCATAGATTCTGGTCACCAAAGGAGCACTCTCACGAAATCTTGGATGCCAGAGCTGACACCAAAGTGACCCTGTTCCCGAGGAAATGCTATATGCTATGAGGGTGGACACCGCTCAGTCTGCCCTGTGCCTGAGGTCCCTGCTTCTGTGTAGCTTCAAGTCCAAGGCAGGCGCCTCTGCGAACGTCTGGTGGAAGAGCCTCTGAAGTGACGCAGCTTCTGCCTCTGCCACTAGGCTCAGGGTCGAAGATGTGAACGAAATTAGCGTCCCCGGTGGGAAGACCTGCTACAGAGTTGAATTCCCATACATTGCAGAGCTGGGCAACCAGCACGTGGGCCAGCAGCAAAGTGCATTGAAACGATTGGCATCGTATGGGCTTCAGAAGGAGCCCTTAGCGCCCCTCGTTGGAGCCAGCGAGCGTCCCGGGCACCACAGTCCTCCCATAGATAACAGTATGTTCTAGAACCTTGTCGTATGTTTCTCCTGCAGGCAAAGCAGCATGGTAGCCCCATGCTTCCATCCGGCCCACCTCATCACGGGCATTTGTGAGCTGGGGAGCGACTCGTTTCCCACGCCTCGGCGAAGGCTTACTTTGCAATGGACCTGAGGCCACAGTGCCAACAAGTGTGTGCGATGTTCCGTCCTGTGATCGGAAGCGATTTGGGTGAACACTGGACACCTCAAGCCTCCCTCTACGAGGACTTCCCGCACTCAAGGAACAAACACGAAGCCAGGATTTCTTGGTCGCACACCGCAGTGAACAAAGCCCGGGATTCCATGTAACAACGGCAGCCTGCAACTTGATTTGGGAAGGCTTTGTCCTCCCGTCCACCTGGGCACGCTTTGCCACACTCCACGTCCGAGAGGCATGGACAAAAGATACGACTGACGCTCACAGCCCTCTTCACCGCAGTCCTCCCTGCACTCGGAATGACCCGGAGTTTTCAAAGAGCCGTCGTGGGTGAAACGCTTTCAGGCCCATCTGTCTCCACAGGGCTTGGGATTGGAACTCTGCAAGGCTACCCTGGGATGTGCGTCAAACTGACTTCCGCAGCTTATTCCACTTACGTGGCTCAATGTCAACAGAGCCTTGTAAGGGAGCTGAGGCAGCACACTGCCCCAGAACGTGTGGGACCAGAGACACTATGCGCTCGCCAGACCTGGGTCCCTTTCCCGGTCCACTGGAGGACAACTGCATACGAAATTTTGTTCACCCAGCCTGTCCGGTACACATCCCATTTCCCTTGTGAGGAACTCCGTTCCTATGCAGTCTGAAAAGCTGTCCCTCCACGTACCCTTGAGAAACTCCGAGTGTAGTACTGCGTGACTGAAGTCCTGTGTGGCGTGTTGAGAAAAGGCATCCAGGCCTTTCAGAGCCTGCTTTCGCAACCAGCTGGATGAGAACTGGCCTATCCCGAAGAACTGCGGGTCTCCCATTTCTCTCCTCCAGCTCGTCTGTTGCACGTGCACATCCCGTCTAGGGCCAGACGGTCCGTGCATTGCACCCCAGGCTGCCTTAACTCCCTGTTGAATACGCAGCCCAGAGCTCGGGGCAGCATGGAGATGCCTCTGCCAAAGAGCTATTTCCCTATCCCCCAAACCCTTGGGTCTCTGCGTTGCACTCCATGGCAGCACTCCAAATCCAGAAAAGGGCAATGCTCGTAACGTACCTTTCATCAAACCGGAAAGGAATGTAAGAGTTTCCCATAAACGGGACACATTTGCCAGGCCATCCGTAGGGTTTGCCCAAAGAGGTGGCTTCACGCACCCTGCCCCGCGCAGGGGCACGTGTCCGTGACCGGTACGTGTGGCTTGCTTACGTCGAAGAAAGCACCAGGTGCATGACACTTTCACTGCGGGCCACTGCCGGCATTTCTATCAGCGGGCACCACGTTTCTAGCCTATAGCCTGAAACAGACGTCTGCAGTCCTTCTGCAGCAGCAGGAGACACGCTGCCTGCCATCTGTTGAGAGGCATGAGACACTTTTCGGGTACTGGACTTGAGCCCACTTTGTTACATTCGCGAGCTTCCGAACGCCCCAGAGGTAGAGTGTCTGAGATGGCAAGTCCGCAAGTAACCGCTGCACGTGTCCCGCGTGAGCCATAGATTCTGGTCACCAAAGGAGCACTCTCACGAAATCTTGGATGCCAGAGCTGACACCAAAGTGACCCTGTTCCCGAGGAAATGCTATATGCTATGAGGGTGGACACCGCTCGGTCTGCCCTGTGCCTGAGGTCCCTGCTTCTGTGTAGCTTCAAGTCCAAGGCAGGCGCCTCTGCGAACGTCTGGTGGAAGAGCCTCTGAAGTGACGCAGCTTCTGCCTCTGCCACTAGGCTCAGGGTCGAAGATGTGAACGAAATTAGCGTCCCCGGTGGGAAGACCTGCTACAGAGTTGAATTCCCATACATTGCAGAGCTGGGCAACCAGCACGTGGGCCAGCAGCAAAGTGCATTGAAACGATTGGCATCGTATGGGCTTCAGAAGGAGCCCTTAGCGCCCCTCGTTGGAGCCAGCGAGCGTCCCGGGCACCACAGTCCTCCCATAGATAACAGTATGTTCTAGAACCTTGTCGTATGTTTCTCCTGCAGGCAAAGCAGCATGGTAGCCCCATGCTTCCATCCGGCCCACCTCATCACGGGCATTTGTGAGCTGGGGAGCGACTCGTTTCCCACGCCTCGGCGAAGGCTTACTTTGCAATGGACCTGAGACCACAGTGCCAACAAGTGTGTGCGATGTTCCGTCCTGTGATCGGAAGCGATTTGGGTGAACACTGGACACCTCAAGCCTCCCTCTTCGAGGACTTCCCGCACTCAAGGAACAAACACGAAGCCAGGATTTCTTGGTCGCACACCGCAGTGAACAAAGCCCGGGATTCCATGTAACAACGGCAGCCTGCAACTTGATTTGGGAAGGCTTTGTCCTCCCGTCCACCTGGGCACGCTTTGCCACACTCCACGTCCAAGAGGCATGGACAAAAGATACGACTGACGCTCACAGCCCTCTTCACCGCAGTCCTCCCTGCACTCGGAATGACCCGGAGTTTTCAAAGAGCCGTCGTGGGTGAAACGCTTTCAGGCCCATCTGTCTCCACAGGGCTTGGGATTGGAACTCTGCAAGGCTACCCTGGGATGTGCGTCAAACTGACTTCCGCAGCTTATTCCACTTACGTGGCTCAATGTCAACAGAGCCTTGTAAGGGAGCTGAGGCAGCACACTGCCCCAGAACGTGTGGGACCAGAGACACTATGCGCTCGCCAGACCTGGGTCCCTTTCCCGGTCCACTGGAGGACAACTGCATACGAAATTTTGTTCACCCAGCCTGTCCGGTACACATCCCATTTCCCTTGTGAGGAACTCCGTTCCTATGCAGTCTGAAAAGCTGTCCCTCCACGTACCCTTGAGAAACTCCGAGTGTAGTACTGCGTGACTGAAGTCCTGTGTGGCGTGTTGAGAAAAGGCATCCAGGCCTTTCAGAGCCTGCTTTCGCAACCAGCTGGATGAGAACTGGCCTATCCCGAAGAACTGCGGGTCTCCCATTTCTCTCCTCCAGCTCGTCTGTTGCACGTGCACATCCCGTCTAGGGCCAGACGGTCCGTGCATTGCACCCCAGGCTGCCTTAACTCCCTGTTGAATACGCAGCCCAGAGCTCGGGGCAGCATGGAGATGCCTCTGCCAAAGAGCTATTTCCCTATCCCCCAAACCCTTGGGTCTCTGCGTTGCACTCCATGGCAGCACTCCAAATCCAGAAAAGGGCAATGCTCGTAACGTACCTTTCATCAAACCGGAAAGGAATGTAAGAGTTTCCCATAAACGGGACACATTTGCCAGGCCATCCGTAGGGTTTGCCCAAAGAGGTGGCTTCACGCACCCTGCCCCGCGCAGGGGCACGTGTCCGTGACTGGTACGTGTGGCTTGCTTACGTCGAAGAAAGCACCAGGTGCATGACACTTTCACTGCGGGCCACTGCCGGCATTTCTATCAGCGGGCACCACGTTTCTAGCCTATAGCCTGAAACAGACGTCTGCAGTCCTTCTGCAGCAGCAGGAGACACGCTGCCTGCCATCTGTTGAGAGGCATGAGACACTTTTCGGGTACTGGACTTGAGCCCACTTTGTTACATTCGCGAGCTTCCGAACGCCCCAGAGGTAGAGTGTCTGAGATGGCAAGTCCGCAAGTAACCGCTGCACGTGTCCCGCGTGAGCCATAGATTCTGGTCACCAAAGGAGCACTCTCACGAAATCTTGGATGCCAGAGCTGACACCAAAGTGACCCTGTTCCCGAGGAAATGCTATATGCTATGAGGGTGGACACCGCTAGGTCTGCCCTGTGCCTGAGGTCCCTGCTTCTGTGTAGCTTCAAGTCCAAGGCAGGCGCCTCTGCGAACGTCTGGTGGAAGAGCCTCTGAAGTGACGCAGCTTTTGCCTCTGCCACTAGGCTCAGGGTCGAAGATGTGAACGAAATTAGCGTCCCCGGTGGGAAGACCTGCTACAGAGTTGAATTCCCATACATTGCAGAGCTGGGCAACCAGCACGTGGGCCAGCAGCAAAGTGCATTGAAACGATTGGCATCGTATGGGCTTCAGAAGGAGCCCTTAGCGCCCCTCGTTGGAGCCAGCGAGCGTCCCGGGCACCACAGTCCTCCCATAGATAACAGTATGTTCTAGAACCTTGTCGTATGTTTCTCCTGCAGGCAAAGCAGCATGGTAGCCCCATGCTTCCATCCGGCCCACCTCATCACGGGCATTTGTGAGCTGGGGAGCGACTCGTTTCCCACGCCTCGGCGAAGGCTTACTTTGCAATGGACCTGAGGCCACAGTGCCAACAAGTGTGTGCGATGTTCCGTCCTGTGATCGGAAGCGATTTGGGTGAACACTGGACACCTCAAGCCTCCCTCTTCGAGGACTTCCCGCACTCAAGGAACAAACACGAAGCCAGGATTTCTTGGTCGCACACCGCAGTGAACAAAGCCCGGGATTCCATGTAACAACGGCAGCCTGCAACTTGATTTGGGAAGGCTTTGTCCTCCCGTCCACCTGGGCACGCTTTGCCACACTCCACGTCCAAGAGGCATGGACAAAAGATACGACTGACGCTCACAGCCCTCTTCACCGCAGTCCTCCCTGCACTCGGAATGACCCGGAGTTTTCAAAGAGCCGTCGTGGGTGAAACGCTTTCAGGCCCATCTGTCTCCACAGGGCTTGGGATTGGAACTCTGCAAGGCTACCCTGGGATGTGCGTCAAACTGACTTCCGCAGCTTATTCCACTTACGTGGCTCAATGTCAACAGAGCCTTGTAAGGGAGCTGAGGCAGCACACTGCCCCAGAACGTGTGGGACCAGAGACACTATGCGCTCGCCAGACCTGGGTCCCTTTCCCGGTCCACTGGAGGACAACTGCATACGAAATTTTGTTCACCCAGCCTGTCCGGTACACATCCCATTTCCCTTGTGAGGAACTCCGTTCCTATGCAGTCTGAAAAGCTGTCCCTCCACGTACCCTTGAGAAACTCCGAGTGTAGTACTGCGTGACTGAAGTCCTGTGTGGCGTGTTGAGAAAAGGCATCCAGGCCTTTCAGAGCCTGCTTTCGCAACCAGCTGGATGAGAACTGGCCTATCCCGAAGAACTGCGGGTCTCCCATTTCTCTCCTCCAGCTCGTCTGTTGCACGTGCACATCCCGTCTAGGGCCAGACGGTCCGTGCATTGCACCCCAGGCTGCCTTAACTCCCTGTTGAATACGCAGCCCAGAGCTCGGGGCAGCATGGAGATGCCTCTGCCAAAGTGCTATTTCCCTATCCCCCAAACCCTTGGGTCTCTGCGTTGCACTCCATGGCAGCACTCCAAATCCAGAAAAGGGCAATGCTCGTAACGTACCTTTCATCAAACCGGAAAGGAATGTAAGAGTTTCCCATAAACGGGACACATTTGCCAGGCCATCCGTAGGGTTTGCCCAAAGAGGTGGCTTCACGCACCCTGCCCCGCGCAGGGGCACGTGTCCGTGACCGGTACGTGTGGCTTGCTTACGTCGAAGAAAGCACCAGGTGCATGACACTTTCACTGCGGGCCACTGCCGGCATTTCTATCAGCGGGCACCACGTTTCTAGCCTATAGCCTGAAACAGACGTCTGCAGTCCTTCTGCAGCAGCAGGAGACACGCTGCCTGCCATCTGTTGAGAGGCATGAGACACTTTTCGGGTACTGGACTTGAGCCCACTTTGTTACATTCGCGAGCTTCCGAACGCCCCAGAGGTAGAGTGTCTGAGATGGCAAGTCCGCAAGTAACCGCTGCACGTGTCCCGCGTGAGCCATAGATTCTGGTCACCAAAGGAGCACTCTCACGAAATCTTGGATGCCAGAGCTGACACCAAAGTGACCCTGTTCCCGAGGAAATGCTATATGCTATGAGGGTGGACACCGCTCAGTCTGCCCTGTGCCTGAGGTCCCTGCTTCTGTGTAGCTTCAAGTCCAAGGCAGGCGCCTCTGCGAACGTCTGGTGGAAGAGCCTCTGAAGTGACGCAGCTTTTGCCTCTGCCACTAGGCTCAGGGTCGAAGATGTGAACGAAATTAGCGTCCCCGGTGGGAAGACCTGCTACAGAGTTGAATTCCCATACATTGCAGAGCTGGGCAACCAGCACGTGGGCCAGCAGCAAAGTGCATTGAAACGATTGGCATCGTATGGGCTTCAGAAGGAGCCCTTAGCGCCCCTCGTTGGAGCCAGCGAGCGTCCCGGGCACCACAGTCCTCCCATAGATAACAGTATGTTCTAGAACCTTGTCGTATGTTTCTCCTGCAGGCAAAGCAGCATGGTAGCCCCATGCTTCCATCCGGCCCACCTCATCACGGGCATTTGTGAGCTGGGGAGCGACTCGTTTCCCACGCCTCAGCGAAGGCTTACTTTGCAATGGACCTGAGGCCACAGTGCCAACAAGTGTGTGCGATGTTCCGTCCTGTGATCGGAAGCGATTTGGGTGAACACTGGACACCTCAAGCCTCCCTCTACGAGGACTTCCCGCACTCAAGGAACAAACACGAAGCCAGGATTTCTTGGTCGCACACCGCAGTGAACAAAGCCCGGGATTCCATGTAACAACGGCAGCCTGCAACTTGATTTGGGAAGGCTTTGTCCTCCCGTCCACCTGGGCACGCTTTGCCACACTCCACGTCCAAGAGGCATGGACAAAAGATACGACTGACGCTCACAGCCCTCTTCACCGCAGTCCTCCCTGCACTCGGAATGACCCGGAGTTTTCAAAGAGCCGTCGTGGGTGAAACGCTTTCAGGCCCATCTGTCTCCACAGGGCTTGGGATTGGAACTCTGCAAGGCTACCCTGGGATGTGCGTCAAACTGACTTCCGCAGCTTATTCCACTTACGTGGCTCAATGTCAACAGAGCCTTGTAAGGGAGCTGAGGCAGCACACTGCCCCAGAACGTGTGGGACCAAAGACACTATGCGCTCGCCAGACCTGGGTCCCTTTCCCGGTCCACTGGAGGACAACTGCATACGAAATTTTGTTCACCCAGCCTGTCCGGTACACATCCCATTTCCCTTGTGAGGAACTCCGTTCCTATGCAGTCTGAAAAGCTGTCCCTCCACGTACCCTTGAGAAACTCCGAGTGTAGTACTGCGTGACTGAAGTCCTGTGTGGCGTGTTGAGAAAAGGCATCCAGGCCTTTCAGAGCCTGCTTTCGCAACCAGCTGGATGAGAACTGGCCTATCCCGAAGAACTGCGGGTCTCCCATTTCTCTCCTCCAGCTCGTCTGTTGCACGTGCACATCCCGTCTAGGGCCAGACGGTCCGTGCATTGCACCCCAGGCTGCCTTAACTCCCTGTTGAATACGCAGCCCAGAGCTCGGGGCAGCATGGAGATGCCTCTGCCAAAGTGCTATTTCCCTATCCCCCAAACCCTTGGGTCTCTGCGTTGCACTCCATGGCAGCACTCCAAATCCAGAAAAGGGCAATGCTCGTAACGTACCTTTCATCAAACCGGAAAGGAATGTAAGAGTTTCCCATAAACGGGACACATTTGCCAGGCCATCCGTAGGGTTTGCCCAAAGAGGTGGCTTCACGCACCCTGCCCCGCGCAGGGGCACGTGTCCGTGACCGGTACGTGTGGCTTGCTTACGTCGAAGAAAGCACCAGGTGCATGACACTTTCACTGCGGGCCACTGCCGGCATTTCTATCAGCGGGCACCACGTTTCTAGCCTATAGCCTGAAACAGACGTCTGCAGTCCTTCTGCAGCAGCAGGAGACACACTGCCTGCCATCTGTTGAGAGGCATGAGACACTTTTCGGGTACTGGACTTGAGCCCACTTTGTTACATTCGCGAGCTTCCGAACGCCCCAGAGGTAGAGTGTCTGAGATGGCAAGTCCGCAAGTAACCGCTGCACGTGTCCCGCGTGAGCCATAGATTCTGGTCACCAAAGGAGCACTCTCACGAAATCTTGGATGCCAGAGCTGACACCAAAGTGACCCTGTTCCCGAGGAAATGCTATATGCTATGAGGGTGGACACCGCTCAGTCTGCCCTGTGCCTGAGGTCCCTGCTTCTGTGTAGCTTCAAGTCCAAGGCAGGCGCCTCTGCGAACGTCTGGTGGAAGAGCCTCTGAAGTGACGCAGCTTTTGCCTCTGCCACTAGGCTCAGGGTCGAAGATGTGAACGAAATTAGCGTCCCCGGTGGGAAGACCTGCTACAGAGTTGAATTCCCATACATTGCAGAGCTGGGCAACCAGCACGTGGGCCAGCAGCAAAGTGCATTGAAACGATTGGCATCGTATGGGCTTCAGAAGGAGCCCTTAGCGCCCCTCGTTGGAGCCAGCGAGCGTCCCGGGCACCACAGTCCTCCCATAGATAACAGTATGTTCTAGAACCTTGTCGTATGTTTCTCCTGCAGGCAAAGCAGCATGGTAGCCCCATGCTTCCATCCGGCCCACCTCATCACGGGCATTTGTGAGCTGGGGAGCGACTCGTTTCCCACACCTCGGCGAAGGCTTACTTTGCAATGGACCTGAGGCCACAGTGCCAACAAGTGTGTGCGATGTTCCGTCCTGTGATCGGAAGCGATTTGGGTGAACACTGGACACCTCAAGCCTCCCTCTACGAGGACTTCCCGCACTCAAGGAACAAACACGAAGCCAGGATTTCTTGGTCGCACACCGCAGTGAACAAAGCCCGGGATTCCATGTAACAACGGCAGCCTGCAACTTGATTTGGGAAGGCTTTGTCCTCCCGTCCACCTGGGCACGCTTTGCCACACTCCACGTCCAAGAGGCATGGACAAAAGATACGACTGACGCTCACAGCCCTCTTCACCGCAGTCCTCCCTGCACTCGGAATGACCCGGAGTTTTCAAAGAGCCGTCGTGGGTGAAACGCTTTCAGGCCCATCTGTCTCCACAGGGCTTGGGATTGGAACTCTGCAAGGCTACCCTGGGATGTGCGTCAAACTGACTTCCGCAGCTTATTCCACTTACGTGGCTCAATGTCAACAGAGCCTTGTAAGGGAGCTGAGGCAGCACACTGCCCCAGAACGTGTGGGACCAAAGACACTATGCGCTCGCCAGACCTGGGTCCCTTTCCCGGTCCACTGGAGGACAACTGCATACGAAATTTTGTTCACCCAGCCTGTCCGGTACACATCCCATTTCCCTTGTGAGGAACTCCGTTCCTATGCAGTCTGAAAAGCTGTCCC
Source organism: Lagenorhynchus albirostris (assembly GCF_949774975.1). Classification (NCBI taxonomy): domain Eukaryota; kingdom Metazoa; phylum Chordata; class Mammalia; order Artiodactyla; family Delphinidae; genus Lagenorhynchus; species Lagenorhynchus albirostris. Next base: position 81,830,924 of record NC_083116.1, on the reverse strand, counting down.
TCCACGTACCCTTGAGAAACTCCGAGTGTAGTACTGCGTGACTGAAGTCCTGTGTGGCGTGTTGAGAAAAGGCATCCAGGCCTTTCAGAGCCTGCTTTCGCAACCAGCTGGATGAGAACTGGCCTATCCCGAAGAACTGCGGGTCTCCCATTTCTCTCCTCCAGCTCGTCTGTTGCACGTGCACATCCCGTCTAGGGCCAGACGGTCCGTGCATTGCACCCCAGGCTGCCTTAACTCCCTGTTGAATACGCAGCCCAGAGCTCGGGGCCGCATGGAGATGCCTCTGCCAAAGTGCTATTTCCCTATCCCCCAAACCCTTGGGTCTCTGCGTTGCACTCCATGGCAGCACTCCAAATCCAGAAAAGGGCAATGCTCGTAACGTACCTTTCATCAAACCGGAAAGGAATGTAAGAGTTTCCCATAAACGGGACACATTTGCCAGGCCATCCGTAGGGTTTGCCCAAAGAGGTGGCTTCACGCACCCTGCCCCGCGCAGGGGCACGTGTCCGTGACCGGTACGTGTGGCTTGCTTACGTCGAAGAAAGCACCAGGTGCATGACACTTTCACTGCGGGCCACTGCCGGCATTTCTATCAGCGGGCACCACGTTTCTAGCCTATAGCCTGAAACAGACGTCTGCAGTCCTTCTGCAGCAGCAGGAGACACGCCGCCTGCCATCTGTTGAGAGGCATGAGACACTTTTCGGGTACTGGACTTGAGCCCACTTTGTTACATTCGCGAGCTTCCGAACGCCCCAGAGGTAGAGTGTCTGAGATGGCAAGTCCGCAAGTAACCGCTGCACGTGTCCCGCGTGAGCCATAGATTCTGGTCACCAAAGGAGCACTCTCACGAAATCTTGGATGCCAGAGCTGACACCAAAGTGACCCTGTTCCCGAGGAAATGTTATATGCTATGAAGGTGGACACCGCTAGGTCTGCCCTGTGCCTGAGGTCCCTGCTTCTGTGTAGCTTCAAGTCCAAGGCAGGCGCCTCTGCGAACGTCTGGTGGAAGAACCTCTGAAGTGACGCAGCTTTTGCCTCTGCCACTAGGCTCAGGGTCGAAGATGTGAACGAAATTAGCGTCCCCGGTGGGAAGACCTGCTACAGAGTTGAATTCCCATACATTGCAGAGCTGGGCAACCAGCACGTGGGCCAGCAGCAAAGTGCATTGAAACGATTGGCATCGTATGGGCTTCAGAAGGAGCCCTTAGCGCCCCTCGTTGGAGCCAGCGAGCGTCCCGGGCACCACAGTCCTCCCATAGATAACAGTATGTTCTAGAACCTTGTCGTATGTTTCTCCTGCAGGCAAAGCAGCATGGTAGCCCCATGCTTCCATCCGGCCCACCTCATCACGGGCATTTGTGAGCTGGGGAGCGACTCGTTTCCCACGCCTCGGCGAAGGCTTACTTTGCAATGGACCTGAGGCCACAGTGCCAACAAGTGTGTGCGATGTTCCGTCCTGTGATCGGAAGCGATTTGGGTGAACACTGGACACCTCAAGCCTCCCTCTACGAGGACTTCCCGCACTCAAGGAACAAACACGAAGCCAGGATTTCTTGGTCGCACACCGCAGTGAACAAAGCCCGGGATTCCATGTAACAACGGCAGCCTGCAACTTGATTTGGGAAGGCTTTGTCCTCCCGTCCACCTGGGCACGCTTTGCCACACTCCACGTCCAAGAGGCATGGACAAAAGATACGACTGACGCTCACAGCCCTCTTCACCGCAGTCCTCCCTGCACTCGGAATGACCCGGAGTTTTCAAAGAGCCGTCGTGGGTGAAACGCTTTCAGGCCCATCTGTCTCCACAGGGCTTGGGATTGGAACTCTGCAAGGCTACCCTGGGATGTGCGTCAAACTGACTTCCGCAGCTTATTCCACTTACGTGGCTCAATGTCAACACAGCCTTGTAAGGGAGCTGAGGCAGCACACTGCCCCAGAACGTGTGGGACCAAAGACACTATGCGCTCGCCAGACCTGGGTCCCTTTCCCGGTCCACTGGAGGACAACTGCATACGAAATTTTGTTCACCCAGCCTGTCCGGTACACATCCCATTTCCCTTGTGAGGAACTCCGTTCCTATGCAGTCTGAAAAGCTGTCCCTCCACGTACCCTTGAGAAACTCCGAGTGTAGTACTGCGTGACTGAAGTCCTGTGTGGCGTGTTGAGAAAAGGCATCCAGGCCTTTCAGAGCCTGCTTTCGCAACCAGCTGGATGAGAACTGGCCTATCCCGAAGAACTGCGGGTCTCCCATTTCTCTCCTCCAGCTCGTCTGTTGCACGTGCACATCCCGTCTAGGGCCAGACGGTCCGTGCATTGCACCCCAGGCTGCCTTAACTCCCTGTTGAATACGCAGCCCAGAGCTCGGGGCCGCATGGAGATGCCTCTGCCAAAGTGCTATTTCCCTATCCCCCAAACCCTTGGGTCTCTGCGTTGCACTCCATGGCAGCACTCCAAATCCAGAAAAGGGCAATGCTCGTAACGTACCTTTCATCAAACCGGAAAGGAATGTAAGAGTTTCCCATAAACGGGACACATTTGCCAGGCCATCCGTAGGGTTTGCCCAAAGAGGTGGCTTCACGCACCCTGCCCCGCGCAGGGGCACGTGTCCGTGACCGGTACGTGTGGCTTGCTTACGTCGAAGAAAGCACCAGGTGCATGACACTTTCACTGCGGGCCACTGCCGGCATTTCTATCAGCGGGCACCACGTTTCTAGCCTATAGCCTGAAACAGACGTCTGCAGTCCTTCTGCAGCAGCAGGAGACACGCCGCCTGCCATCTGTTGAGAGGCATGAGACACTTTTCGGGTACTGGACTTGAGCCCACTTTGTTACATTCGCGAGCTTCCGAACGCCCCAGAGGTAGAGTGTCTGAGATGGCAAGTCCGCAAGTAACCGCTGCACGTGTCCCGCGTGAGCCATAGATTCTGGTCACCAAAGGAGCACTCTCACGAAATCTTGGATGCCAGAGCTGACACCAAAGTGACCCTGTTCCCGAGGAAATGCTATATGCTATGAAGGTGGACACCGCTAGGTCTGCCCTGTGCCTGAGGTCCCTGCTTCTGTGTAGCTTCAAGTCCAAGGCAGGCGCCTCTGCGAACGTCTGGTGGAAGAGCCTCTGAAGTGACGCAGCTTTTGCCTCTGCCACTAGGCTCAGGGTCGAAGATGTGAACGAAATTAGCGTCCCCGGTGGGAAGACCTGCTACAGAGTTGAATTCCCATACATTGCAGAGCTGGGCAACCAGCACGTGGGCCAGCAGCAAAGTGCATTGAAACGATTGGCATCGTATGGGCTTCAGAAGGAGCCCTTAGCGCCCCTCGTTGGAGCCAGCGAGCGTCCCGGGCACCACAGTCCTCCCATAGATAACAGTATGTTCTAGAACCTTGTCGTATGTTTCTCCTGCAGGCAAAGCAGCATGGTAGCCCCATGCTTCCATCCGGCCCACCTCATCACGGGCATTTGTGAGCTGGGGAGCGACTCGTTTCCCACGCCTCGGCGAAGGCTTACTTTGCAATGGACCTGAGGCCACAGTGCCAACAAGTGTGTGCGATGTTCCGTCCTGTGATCGGAAGCGATTTGGGTGAACACTGGACACCTCAAGCCTCCCTCTACGAGGACTTCCCGCACTCAAGGAACAAACACGAAGCCAGGATTTCTTGGTCGCACACCGCAGTGAACAAAGCCCGGGATTCCATGTAACAACGGCAGCCTGCAACTTGATTTGGGAAGGCTTTGTCCTCCCGTCCACCTGGGCACGCTTTGCCACACTCCACGTCCAAGAGGCATGGACAAAAGATACGACTGACGCTCACAGCCCTCTTCACCGCAGTCCTCCCTGCACTCGGAATGACCCGGAGTTTTCAAAGAGCCGTCGTGGGTGAAACGCTTTCAGGCCCATCTGTCTCCACAGGGCTTGGGATTGGAACTCTGCAAGGCTACCCTGGGATGTGCGTCAAACTGACTTCCGCAGCTTATTCCACTTACGTGGCTCAATGTCAACACAGCCTTGTAAGGGAGCTGAGGCAGCACACTGCCCCAGAACGTGTGGGACCAAAGACACTATGCGCTCGCCAGACCTGGGTCCCTTTCCCGGTCCACTGGAGGACAACTGCATACGAAATTTTGTTCACCCAGCCTGTCCGGTACACATCCCATTTCCCTTGTGAGGAACTCCGTTCCTATGCAGTCTGAAAAGCTGTCCCTCCACGTACCCTTGAGAAACTCCGAGTGTAGTACTGCGTGACTGAAGTCCTGTGTGGCGTGTTGAGAAAAGGCATCCAGGCCTTTCAGAGCCTGCTTTCGCAACCAGCTGGATGAGAACTGGCCTATCCCGAAGAACTGCGGGTCTCCCATTTCTCTCCTCCAGCTCGTCTGTTGCACGTGCACATCCCGTCTAGGGCCAGACGGTCCGTGCATTGCACCCCAGGCTGCCTTAACTCCCTGTTGAATACGCAGCCCAGAGCTCGGGGCAGCATGGAGATGCCTCTGCCAAAGAGCTATTTCCCTATCCCCCAAACCCTTGGGTCTCTGCGTTGCACTCCATGGCAGCACTCCAAATCCAGAAAAGGGCAATGCTCGTAACGTACCTTTCATCAAACCGGAAAGGAATGTAAGAGTTTCCCATAAACGGGACACATTTGCCAGGCCACCCGTAGGGTTTGCCCAAAGAGGTGGCTTCACGCACCCTGCCCCGCGCAGGGGCACGTGTCCGTGACCGGTACGTGTGGCTTGCTTACGTCGAAGAAAGCACCAGGTGCATGACACTTTCACTGCGGGCCACTGCCGGCATTTCTATCAGCGGGCACCACGTTTCTAGCCTATAGCCTGAAACAGACGTCTGCAGTCCTTCTGCAGCAGCAGGAGACACGCTGCCTGCCATCTGTTGAGAGGCATGAGACACTTTTCGGGTACTGGACTTGAGCCCACTTTGTTACATTCGCGAGCTTCCGAACGCCCCAGAGGTAGAGTGTCTGAGATGGCAAGTCCGCAAGTAACCGCTGCACGTGTCCCGCGTGAGCCATAGATTCTGGTCACCAAAGGAGCACTCTCACGAAATCTTGGATGCCAGAGCTGACACCAAAGTGACCCTGTTCCCGAGGAAATGCTATATGCTATGAGGGTGGACACCGCTCGGTCTGCCCTGTGCCTGAGGTCCCTGCTTCTGTGTAGCTTCAAGTCCAAGGCAGGCGCCTCTGCGAACGTCTGGTGGAAGAGCCTCTGAAGTGACGCAGCTTTTGCCTCTGCCACTAGGCTCAGGGTCGAAGATGTGAACGAAATTAGCGTCCCCGGTGGGAAGACCTGCTACAGAGTTGAATTCCCATACATTGCAGAGCTGGGCAACCAGCACGTGGGCCAGCAGCAAAGTGCATTGAAACGATTGGCATCGTATGGGCTTCAGAAGGAGCCCTTAGCGCCCCTCGTTGGAGCCAGCGAGCGTCCCGGGCACCACAGTCCTCCCATAGATAACAGTATGTTCTAGAACCTTGTCGTATGTTTCTCCTGCAGGCAAAGCAGCATGGTAGCCCCATGCTTCCATCCGGCCCACCTCATCACGGGCATTTGTGAGCTGGGGAGCGACTCGTTTCCCACGCCTCGGCGAAGGCTTACTTTGCAATGGACCTGAGGCCACAGTGCCAACAAGTGTGTGCGATGTTCCGTCCTGTGATCGGAAGCGATTTGGGTGAACACTGGACACCTCAAGCCTCCCTCTTCGAGGACTTCCCGCACTCAAGGAACAAACACGAAGCCAGGATTTCTTGGTCGCACACCGCAGTGAACAAAGCCCGGGATTCCATGTAACAACGGCAGCCTGCAACTTGATTTGGGAAGGCTTTGTCCTCCCGTCCACCTGGGCACGCTTTGCCACACTCCACGTCCAAGAGGCATGGACAAAAGATACGACTGACGCTCACAGCCCTCTTCACCGCAGTCCTCCCTGCACTCGGAATGACCCGGAGTTTTCAAAGAGCCGTCGTGGGTGAAACGCTTTCAGGCCCATCTGTCTCCACAGGGCTTGGGATTGGAACTCTGCAAGGCTACCCTGGGATGTGCGTCAAACTGACTTCCGCAGCTTATTCCACTTACGTGGCTCAATGTCAACAGAGCCTTGTAAGGGAGCTGAGGCAGCACACTGCCCCAGAACGTGTGGGACCAGAGACACTATGCGCTCGCCAGACCTGGGTCCCTTTCCCGGTCCACTGGAGGACAACTGCATACGAAATTTTGTTCACCCAGCCTGTCCGGTACACATCCCATTTCCCTTGTGAGGAACTCCGTTCCTATGCAGTCTGAAAAGCTGTCCCTCCACGTACCCTTGAGAAACTCCGAGTGTAGTACTGCGTGACTGAAGTCCTGTGTGGCGTGTTGAGAAAAGGCATCCAGGCCTTTCAGAGCCTGCTTTCGCAACCAGCTGGATGAGAACTGGCCTATCCCGAAGAACTGCGGGTCTCCCATTTCTCTCCTCCAGCTCGTCTGTTGCACGTGCACATCCCGTCTAGGGCCAGACGGTCCGTGCATTGCACCCCAGGCTGCCTTAACTCCCTGTTGAATACGCAGCCCAGAGCTCGGGGCAGCATGGAGATGCCTCTGCCAAAGAGCTATTTCCCTATCCCCCAAACCCTTGGGTCTCTGCGTTGCACTCCATGGCAGCACTCCAAATCCAGAAAAGGGCAATGCTCGTAACGTACCTTTCATCAAACCGGAAAGGAATGTAAGAGTTTCCCATAAACGGGACACATTTGCCAGGCCATCCGTAGGGTTTGCCCAAAGAGGTGGCTTCACGCACCCTGCCCCGCGCAGGGGCACGTGTCCGTGACTGGTACGTGTGGCTTGCTTACGTCGAAGAAAGCACCAGGTGCATGACACTTTCACTGCGGGCCACTGCCGGCATTTCTATCAGCGGGCACCACGTTTCTAGCCTATAGCCTGAAACAGACGTCTGCAGTCCTTCTGCAGCAGCAGGAGACACGCTGCCTGCCATCTGTTGAGAGGCATGAGACACTTTTCGGGTACTGGACTTGAGCCCACTTTGTTACATTCGCGAGCTTCCGAACGCCCCAGAGGTAGAGTGTCTGAGATGGCAAGTCCGCAAGTAACCGCTGCACGTGTCCCACGTGAGCCATAGATTCTGGTCACCAAAGGAGCACTCTCACGAAATCTTGGATGCCAGAGCTGACACCAAAGTGACCCTGTTCCCGAGGAAATGCTATATGCTATGAGGGTGGACACCGCTAGGTCTGCCCTGTGCCTGAGGTCCCTGCTTCTGTGTAGCTTCAAGTCCAAGGCAGGCGCCTCTGCGAACGTCTGGTGGAAGAGCCTCTGAAGTGACGCAGCTTTTGCCTCTGCCACTAGGCTCAGGGTCGAAGATGTGAACGAAATTAGCGTCCCCGGTGGGAAGACCTGCTACAGAGTTGAATTCCCATACATTGCAGAGCTGGGCAACCAGCACGTGGGCCAGCAGCAAAGTGCATTGAAACGATTGGCATCGTATGGGCTTCAGAAGGAGCCCTTAGCGCCCCTCGTTGGAGCCAGCGAGCGTCCCGGGCACCACAGTCCTCCCATAGATAACAGTATGTTCTAGAACCTTGTCGTATGTTTCTCCTGCAGGCAAAGCAGCATGGTAGCCCCATGCTTCCATCCGGCCCACCTCATCACGGGCATTTGTGAGCTGGGGAGCGACTCGTTTCCCACGCCTCGGCGAAGGCTTACTTTGCAATGGACCTGAGGCCACAGTGCCAACAAGTGTGTGCGATGTTCCGTCCTGTGATCGGAAGCGATTTGGGTGAACACTGGACACCTCAAGCCTCCCTCTACGAGGACTTCCCGCACTCAAGGAACAAACACGAAGCCAGGATTTCTTGGTCGCACACCGCAGTGAACAAAGCCCGGGATTCCATGTAACAACGGCAGCCTGCAACTTGATTTGGGAAGGCTTTGTCCTCCCGTCCACCTGGGCACGCTTTGCCACACTCCACGTCCAAGAGGCATGGACAAAAGATACGACTGACGCTCACAGCCCTCTTCACCGCAGTCCTCCCTGCACTCGGAATGACCCGGAGTTTTCAAAGAGCCGTCGTGGGTGAAACGCTTTCAGGCCCATCTGTCTCCACAGGGCTTGGGATTGGAACTCTGCAAGGCTACCCTGGGATGTGCGTCAAACTGACTTCCGCAGCTTATTCCACTTACGTGGCTCAATGTCAACACAGCCTTGTAAGGGAGCTGAGGCAGCACACTGCCCCAGAACGTGTGGGACCAAAGACACTATGCGCTCGCCAGACCTGGGTCCCTTTCCCGGTCCACTGGAGGACAACTGCATACGAAATTTTGTTCACCCAGCCTGTCCGGTACACATCCCATTTCCCTTGTGAGGAACTCCGTTCCTATGCAGTCTGAAAAGCTGTCCCTCCACGTACCCTTGAGAAACTCCGAGTGTAGTACTGCGTGACTGAAGTCCTGTGTGGCGTGTTGAGAAAAGGCATCCAGGCCTTTCAGAGCCTGCTTTCGCAACCAGCTGGATGAGAACTGGCCTATCCCGAAGAACTGCGGGTCTCCCATTTCTCTCCTCCAGCTCGTCTGTTGCACGTGCACATCCCGTCTAGGGCCAGACGGTCCGTGCATTGCACCCCAGGCTGCCTTAACTCCCTGTTGAATACGCAGCCCAGAGCTCGGGGCAGCATGGAGATGCCTCTGCCAAAGTGCTATTTCCCTATCCCCCAAACCCTTGGGTCTCTGCGTTGCACTCCATGGCAGCACTCCAAATCCAGAAAAGGGCAATGCTCGTAACGTACCTTTCATCAAACCGGAAAGGAATGTAAGAGTTTCCCATAAACGGGACACATTTGCCAGGCCATCCGTAGGGTTTGCCCAAAGAGGTGGCTTCACGCACCCTGCCCCGCGCAGGGGCACGTGTCCGTGACCGGTACGTGTGGCTTGCTTACGTCGAAGAAAGCACCAGGTGCATGACACTTTCACTGCGGGCCACTGCCGGCATTTCTATCAGCGGGCACCACGTTTCTAGCCTATAGCCTGAAACAGACGTCTGCAGTCCTTCTGCAGCAGCAGGAGACACACTGCCTGCCATCTGTTGAGAGGCATGAGACACTTTTCGGGTACTGGACTTGAGCCCACTTTGTTACATTCGCGCAGCTTCCGAACGCCCCAGAGGTAGAGTGTCTGAGATGGCAAGTCCGCAAGTAACCGCTGCACGTGTCCCGCGTGAGCCATAGATTCTGGTCACCAAAGGAGCACTCTCACGAAATCTTGGATGCCAGAGCTGACACCAAAGTGACCCTGTTCCCGAGGAAATGCTATATGCTATGAGGGTGGACACCGCTCAGTCTGCCCTGTGCCTGAGGTCCCTGCTTCTGTGTAGCTTCAAGTCCAAGGCAGGCGCCTCTGCGAACGTCTGGTGGAAGAGCCTCTGAAGTGACGCAGCTTTTGCCTCTGCCACTAGGCTCAGGGTCGAAGATGTGAACGAAATTAGCGTCCCCGGTGGGAAGACCTGCTACAGAGTTGAATTCCCATACATTGCAGAGCTGGGCAACCAGCACGTGGGCCAGCAGCAAAGTGCATTGAAACGATTGGCATCGTATGGGCTTCAGAAGGAGCCCTTAGCGCCCCTCGTTGGAGCCAGCGAGCGTCCCGGGCACCACAGTCCTCCCATAGATAACAGTATGTTCTAGAACCTTGTCGTATGTTTCTCCTGCAGGCAAAGCAGCATGGTAGCCCCATGCTTCCATCCGGCCCACCTCATCACGAGCATTTGTGAGCTGGGGAGCGACTCGTTTCCCACACCTCGGCGAAGGCTTACTTTGCAATGGACCTGAGGCCACAGTGCCAACAAGTGTGTGCGATGTTCCGTCCTGTGATCGGAAGCGATTTGGGTGAACACTGGACACCTCAAGCCTCCCTCTACGAGGACTTCCCGCACTCAAGGAACAAACACGAAGCCAGGATTTCTTGGTCGCACACCGCAGTGAACAAAGCCCGGGATTCCATGTAACAACGGCAGCCTGCAACTTGATTTGGGAAGGCTTTGTCCTCCCGTCCACCTGGGCACGCTTTGCCACACTCCACGTCCAAGAGGCATGGACAAAAGATACGACTGACGCTCACAGCCCTCTTCACCGCAGTCCTCCCTGCACTCGGAATGACCCGGAGTTTTCAAAGAGCCGTCGTGGGTGAAACGCTTTCAGGCCCATCTGTCTCCACAGGGCTTGGGATTGGAACTCTGCAAGGCTACCCTGGGATGTGCGTCAAACTGACTTCCGCAGCTTATTCCACTTACGTGGCTCAATGTCAACAGAGCCTTGTAAGGGAGCTGAGGCAGCACACTGCCCCAGAACGTGTGGGACCAAAGACACTATGCGCTCGCCAGACCTGGGTCCCTTTCCCGGTCCACTGGAGGACAACTGCATACGAAATTTTGTTCACCCAGCCTGTCCGGTACACATCCCATTTCCCTTGTGAGGAACTCCGTTCCTATGCAGTCTGAAAAGCTGTCCCTCCACGTACCCTTGAGAAACTCCGAGTGTAGTACTGCGTGACTGAAGTCCTGTGTGGCGTGTTGAGAAAAGGCATCCAGGCCTTTCAGAGCCTGCTTTCGCAACCAGCTGGATGAGAACTGGCCTATCCCGAAGAACTGCGGGTCTCCCATTTCTCTCCTCCAGCTCGTCTGTTGCACGTGCACATCCCGTCTAGGGCCAGACGGTCCGTGCATTGCACCCCAGGCTGCCTTAACTCCCTGTTGAATACGCAGCCCAGAGCTCGGGGCAGCATGGAGATGCCTCTGCCAAAGTGCTATTTCCCTATCCCCCAAACCCTTGGGTCTCTGCGTTGCACTCCATGGCAGCACTCCAAATCCAGAAAAGGGCAATGCTCGTAACGTACCTTTCATCAAACCGGAAAGGAATGTAAGAGTTTCCCATAAACGGGACACATTTGCCAGGCCATCCGTAGGGTTTGCCCAAAGAGGTGGCTTCACGCACCCTGCCCCGCGCAGGGGCACGTGTCCGTGACCGGTACGTGTGGCTTGCTTACGTCGAAGAAAGCACCAGGTGCATGACACTTTCACTGCGGGCCACTGCCGGCATTTCTATCAGCGGGCACCACGTTTCTAGCCTATAGCCTGAAACAGACGTCTGCAGTCCTTCTGCAGCAGCAGGAGACACGCTGCCTGCCATCTGTTGAGAGGCATGAGACACTTTTCGGGTACTGGACTTGAGCCCACTTTGTTACATTCGCGAGCTTCCGAACGCCCCAGAGGTAGAGTGTCTGAGATGGCAAGTCCGCAAGTAACCGCTGCACGTGTCCCGCGTGAGCCATAGATTCTGGTCACCAAAGGAGCACTCTCACGAAATCTTGGATGCCAGAGCTGACACCAAAGTGACCCTGTTCCCGAGGAAATGCTATATGCTATGAGGGTGGACACCGCTCGGTCTGCCCTGTGCCTGAGGTCCCTGCTTCTGTGTAGCTTCAAGTCCAAGGCAGGCGCCTCTGCGAACGTCTGGTGGAAGAGCCTCTGAAGTGACGCAGCTTTTGCCTCTGCCACTAGGCTCAGGGTCGAAGATGTGAACGAAATTAGCGTCCCCGGTGGGAAGACCTGCTACAGAGTTGAATTCCCATACATTGCAGAGCTGGGCAACCAGCACGTGGGCCAGCAGCAAAGTGCATTGAAACGATTGGCATCGTATGGGCTTCAGAAGGAGCCCTTAGCGCCCCTCGTTGGAGCCAGCGAGCGTCCCGGGCACCACAGTCCTCCCATAGATAACAGTATGTTCTAGAACCTTGTCGTATGTTTCTCCTGCAGGCAAAGCAGCATGGTAGCCCCATGCTTCCATCCGGCCCACCTCATCACGGGCATTTGTGAGCTGGGGAGCGACTCGTTTCCCACGCCTCGGCGAAGGCTTACTTTGCAATGGACCTGAGGCCACAGTGCCAACAAGTGTGTGCGATGTTCCGTCCTGTGATCGGAAGCGATTTGGGTGAACACTGGACACCTCAAGCCTCCCTCTACGAGGACTTCCCGCACTCAAGGAACAAACACGAAGCCAGGATTTCTTGGTCGCACACCGCAGTGAACAAAGCCCGGGATTCCATGTAACAACGGCAGCCTGCAACTTGATTTGGGAAGGCTTTGTCCTCCCGTCCACCTGGGCACGCTTTGCCACACTCCACGTCCAAGAGGCATGGACAAAAGATACGACTGACGCTCACAGCCCTCTTCACCGCAGTCCTCCCTGCACTCGGAATGACCCGGAGTTTTCAAAGAGCCGTCGTGGGTGAAACGCTTTCAGGCCCATCTGTCTCCACAGGGCTTGGGATTGGAACTCTGCAAGGCTACCCTGGGATGTGCGTCAAACTGACTTCCGCAGCTTATTCCACTTACGTGGCTCAATGTCAACAGAGCCTTGTAAGGGAGCTGAGGCAGCACACTGCCCCAGAACGTGTGGGACCAAAGACACTATGCGCTCGCCAGACCTGGGTCCCTTTCCCGGTCCACTGGAGGACAACTGCATACGAAATTTTGTTCACCCAGCCTGTCCGGTACACATCCCATTTCCCTTGTGAGGAACTCCGTTCCTATGCAGTCTGAAAAGCTGTCCCTCCACGTACCCTTGAGAAACTCCGAGTGTAGTACTGCGTGACTGAAGTCCTGTGTGGCGTGTTGAGAAAAGGCATCCAGGCCTTTCAGAGCCTGCTTTCGCAACCAGCTGGATGAGAACTGGCCTATCCCGAAGAAGTGCGGGTCTCCCATTTCTCTCCTCCAGCTCGTCTGTTGCACGTGCACATCCCGTCTAGGGCCAGACGGTCCGTGCATTGCACCCCAGGCTGCCTTAACTCCCTGTTGAATACGCAGCCCAGAGCTCGGGGCAGCATGGAGATGCCTCTGCCAAAGTGCTATTTCCCTATCCCCCAAACCCTTGGGTCTCTGCGTTGCACTCCATGGCAGCACTCCAAATCCAGAAAAGGGCAATGCTCGTAACGTACCTTTCATCAAACCGGAAAGGAATGTAAGAGTTTCCCATAAACGGGACACATTTGCCAGGCCATCCGTAGGGTTTGCCCAAAGAGGTGGCTTCACGCACCCTGCCCCGCGCAGGGGCACGTGTCCGTGACCGGTACGTGTGGCTTGCTTACGTCGAAGAAAGCACCAGGTGCATGACACTTTCACTGCGGGCCACTGCCGGCATTTCTATCAGCGGGCACCACGTTTCTAGCCTATAGCCTGAAACAGACGTCTGCAGTCCTTCTGCAGCAGCAGGAGACACGCTGCCTGCCATCTGTTGAGAGGCATGAGACACTTTTCGGGTACTGGACTTGAGCCCACTTTGTTACATTCGCGAGCTTCCGAACGCCCCAGAGGTAGAGTGTCTGAGATGGCAAGTCCGCAAGTAACCGCTGCACGTGTCCCGCGTGAGCCATAGATTCTGGTCACCAAAGGAGCACTCTCACGAAATCTTGGATGCCAGAGCTGACACCAAAGTGACCCTGTTCCCGAGGAAATGCTATATGCTATTAGGGTGGACACCGCTCGGTCTGCCCTGTGCCTGAGGTCCCTGCTTCTGTGTAGCTTCAAGTCCAAGGCAGGCGCCTCTGCGAACGTCTGGTGGAAGAGCCTCTGAAGTGACGCAGCTTTTGCCTCTGCCACTAGGCTCAGGGTCGAAGATGTGAACGAAATTAGCGTCCCCGGTGGGAAGACCTGCTACAGAGTTGAATTCCCATACATTGCAGAGCTGGGCAACCAGCACGTGGGCCAGCAGCAAAGTGCATTGAAACGATTGGCATCGTATGGGCTTCAGAAGGAGCCCTTAGCGCCCCTCGTTGGAGCCAGCGAGCGTCCCGGGCACCACAGTCCTCCCATAGATAACAGTATGTTCTAGAACCTTGTCGTATGTTTCTCCTGCAGGCAAAGCAGCATGGTAGCCCCATGCTTCCATCCGGCCCACCTCATCACGGGCATTTGTGAGCTGGGGAGCGACTCGTTTCCCACGCCTCGGCGAAGGCTTACTTTGCAATGGACCTGAGGCCACAGTGCCAACAAGTGTGTGCGATGTTCCGTCCTGTGATCGGAAGCGATTTGGGTGAACACTGGACACCTCAAGCCTCCCTCTACGAGGACTTCCCGCACTCAAGGAACAAACACGAAGCCAGGATTTCTTGGTCGCACACCGCAGTGAACAAAGCCCGGGATTCCATGTAACAACGGCAGCCTGCAACTTGATTTGGGAAGGCTTTGTCCTCCCGTCCACCTGGGCACGCTTTGCCACACTCCACGTCCAAGAGGCATGGACAAAAGATACGACTGACGCTCACAGCCCTCTTCACCGCAGTCCTCCCTGCACTCGGAATGACCCGGAGTTTTCAAAGAGCCGTCGTGGGTGAAACGCTTTCAGGCCCATCTGTCTCCACAGGGCTTGGGATTGGAACTCTGCAAGGTTACCCTGGGATGTGCGTCAAACTGACTTCCGCAGCTTATTCCACTTACGTGGCTCAATGTCAACAGAGCCTTGTAAGGGAGCTGAGGCAGCACACTGCCCCAGAACGTGTGGGACCAAAGACACTATGCGCTCGCCAGACCTGGGTCCCTTTCCCGGTCCACTGGAGGACAACTGCATACGAAATTTTGTTCACCCAGCCTGTCCGGTACACATCCCATTTCCCTTGTGAGGAACTCCGTTCCTATGCAGTCTGAAAAGCTGTCCCTCCACGTACCCTTGAGAAACTCCGAGTGTAGTACTGCGTGACTGAAGTCCTGTGTGGCGTGTTGAGAAAAGGCATCCAGGCCTTTCAGAGCCTGCTTTCGCAACCAGCTGGATGAGAACTGGCCTATCCCGAAGAACTGCGGGTCTCCCATTTCTCTCCTCCAGCTCGTCTGTTGCACGTGCACATCCCGTCTAGGGCCAGACGGTCCGTGCATTGCACCCCAGGCTGCCTTAACTCCCTGTTGAATACGCAGCCCAGAGCTCGGGGCAGCATGGAGATGCCTCTGCCAAAGTGCTATTTCCCTATCCCCCAAACCCTTGGGTCTCTGCGTTGCACTCCATGGCAGCACTCCAAATCCAGAAAAGGGCAATGCTCGTAACGTACCTTTCATCAAACCGGAAAGGAATGTAAGAGTTTCCCATAAACGGGACACATTTGCCAGGCCATCCGTAGGGTTTGCCCAAAGAGGTGGCTTCACGCACCCTGCCCCGCGCAGGGGCACGTGTCCGTGACCGGTACGTGTGGCTTGCTTACGTCGAAGAAAGCACCAGGTGCATGACACTTTCACTGCGGGCCACTGCCGGCATTTCTATCAGCGGGCACCACGTTTCTAGCCTATAGCCTGAAACAGACGTCTGCAGTCCTTCTGCAGCAGCAGGAGACACGCTGCCTGCCATCTGTTGAGAGGCATGAGACACTTTTCGGGTACTGGACTTGAGCCCACTTTGTTACATTCGCGAGCTTCCGAACGCCCCAGAGGTAGAGTGTCTGAGATGGCAAGTCCGCAAGTAACCGCTGCACGTGTCCCGCGTGAGCCATAGATTCTGGTCACCAAAGGAGCACTCTCACGAAATCTTGGATGCCAGAGCTGACACCAAAGTGACCCTGTTCCCGAGGAAATGCTATATGCTATTAGGGTGGACACCGCTCGGTCTGCCCTGTGCCTGAGGTCCCTGCTTCTGTGTAGCTTCAAGTCCAAGGCAGGCGCCTCTGCGAACGTCTGGTGGAAGAGCCTCTGAAGTGACGCAGCTTTTGCCTCTGCCACTAGGCTCAGGGTCGAAGATGTGAACGAAATTAGCGTCCCCGGTGGGAAGACCTGCTACAGAGTTGAATTCCCATACATTGCAGAGCTGGGCAACCAGCACGTGGGCCAGCAGCAAAGTGCATTGAAACGATTGGCATCGTATGGGCTTCAGAAGGAGCCCTTAGCGCCCCTCGTTGGAGCCAGCGAGCGTCCCGGGCACCACAGTCCTCCCATAGATAACAGTATGTTCTAGAACCTTGTCGTATGTTTCTCCTGCAGGCAAAGCAGCATGGTAGCCCCATGCTTCCATCCGGCCCACCTCATCACGGGCATTTGTGAGCTGGGGAGCGACTCGTTTCCCACGCCTCGGCGAAGGCTTACTTTGCAATGGACCTGAGGCCACAGTGCCAACAAGTGTGTGCGATGTTCCGTCCTGTGATCGGAAGCGATTTGGGTGAACACTGGACACCTCAAGCCTCCCTCTACGAGGACTTCCCGCACTCAAGGAACAAACACGAAGCCAGGATTTCTTGGTCGCACACCGCAGTGAACAAAGCCCGGGATTCCATGTAACAACGGCAGCCTGCAACTTGATTTGGGAAGGCTTTGTCCTCCCGTCCACCTGGGCACGCTTTGCCACACTCCACGTCCAAGAGGCATGGACAAAAGATACGACTGACGCTCACAGCCCTCTTCACCGCAGTCCTCCCTGCACTCGGAATGACCCGGAGTTTTCAAAGAGCCGTCGTGGGTGAAACGCTTTCAGGCCCATCTGTCTCCACAGGGCTTGGGATTGGAACTCTGCAAGGTTACCCTGGGATGTGCGTCAAACTGACTTCCGCAGCTTATTCCACTTACGTGGCTCAATGTCAACAGAGCCTTGTAAGGGAGCTGAGGCAGCACACTGCCCCAGAACGTGTGGGACCAAAGACACTATGCGCTCGCCAGACCTGGGTCCCTTTCCCGGTCCACTGGAGGACAACTGCATACGAAATTTTGTTCACCCAGCCTGTCCGGTACACATCCCATTTCCCTTGTGAGGAACTCCGTTCCTATGCAGTCTGAAAAGCTGTCCCTCCACGTACCCTTGAGAAACTCCGAGTGTAGTACTGCGTGACTGAAGTCCTGTGTGGCGTGTTGAGAAAAGGCATCCAGGCCTTTCAGAGCCTGCTTTCGCAACCAGCTGGATGAGAACTGGCCTATCCCGAAGAACTGCGGGTCTCCCATTTCTCTCCTCCAGCTCGTCTGTTGCACGTGCACATCCCGTCTAGGGCCAGACGGTCCGTGCATTGCACCCCAGGCTGCCTTAACTCCCTGTTGAATACGCAGCCCAGAGCTCGGGGCAGCATGGAGATGCCTCTGCCAAAGTGCTATTTCCCTATCCCCCAAACCCTTGGGTCTCTGCGTTGCACTCCATGGCAGCACTCCAAATCCAGAAAAGGGCAATGCTCGTAACGTACCTTTCATCAAACCGGAAAGGAATGTAAGAGTTTCCCATAAACGGGACACATTTGCCAGGCCATCCGTAGGGTTTGCCCAAAGAGGTGGCTTCACGCACCCTGCCCCGCGCAGGGGCACGTGTCCGTGACCGGTACGTGTGGCTTGCTTACGTCGAAGAAAGCACCAGGTGCATGACACTTTCACTGCGGGCCACTGCCGGCATTTCTATCAGCGGGCACCACGTTTCTAGCCTATAGCCTGAAACAGACGTCTGCAGTCCTTCTGCAGCAGCAGGAGACACGCCGCCTGCCATCTGTTGAGAGGCATGAGACACTTTTCGGGTACTGGACTTGAGCCCACTTTGTTACATTCGCGAGCTTCCGAACGCCCCAGAGGTAGAGTGTCTGAGATGGCAAGTCCGCAAGTAACCGCTGCACGTGTCCCGCGTGAGCCATAGATTCTGGTCACCAAAGGAGCACTCTCACGAAATCTTGGATGCCAGAGCTGACACCAAAGTGACCCTGTTCCCGAGGAAATGCTATATGCTATGAGGGTGGACACCGCTCGGTCTGCCCTGTGCCTGAGGTCCCTGCTTCTGTGTAGCTTCAAGTCCAAGGCAGGCGCCTCTGCGAACGTCTGGTGGAAGAGCCTCTGAAGTGACGCAGCTTCTGCCTCTGCCACTAGGCTCAGGGTCGAAGATGTGAATGAAATTAGCGTCCCCGGTGGGAAGACCTGCTACAGAGTTGAATTCCCATACATTGCAGAGCTGGGCAACCAGCACGTGGGCCAGCAGCAAAGTGCATTGAAACGATTGGCATCGTATGGGCTTCAGAAGGAGCCCTTAGCGCCCCTCGTTGGAGCCAGCGAGCGTCCCGGGCACCACAGTCCTCCCATAGATAACAGTATGTTCTAGAACCTTGTCGTATGTTTCTCCTGCAGGCAAAGCAGCATGGTAGCCCCATGCTTCCATCCGGCCCACCTCATCACGGGCATTTGTGAGCTGGGGAGCGACTCGTTTCCCACGCCTCGGCGAAGGCTTACTTTGCAATGGACCTGAGGCCACAGTGCCAACAAGTGTGTGCGATGTTCCGTCCTGTGATCGGAAGCGATTTGGGTGAACACTGGACACCTCAAGCCTCCCTCTACGAGGACTTCCCGCACTCAAGGAACAAACACGAAGCCAGGATTTCTTGGTCGCACACCGCAGTGAACAAAGCCCGGGATTCCATGTAACAACGGCAGCCTGCAACTTGATTTGGGAAGGCTTTGTCCTCCCGTCCACCTGGGCACGCTTTGCCACACTCCACGTCCAAGAGGCATGGACAAAAGATACGACTGACGCTCACAGCCCTCTTCACCGCAGTCCTCCCTGCACTCGGAATGACCCGGAGTTTTCAAAGAGCCGTCGTGGGTGAAACGCTTTCAGGCCCATCTGTCTCCACAGGGCTTGGGATTGGAACTCTGCAAGGCTACCCTGGGATGTGCGTCAAACTGACTTCCGCAGCTTATTCCACTTACGTGGCTCAATGTCAACAGAGCCTTGTAAGGGAGCTGAGGCAGCACACTGCCCCAGAACGTGTGGGACCAAAGACACTATGCGCTCGCCAGACCTGGGTCCCTTTCCCGGTCCACTGGAGGACAACTGCATACGAAATTTTGTTCACCCAGCCTGTCCGGTACACATCCCATTTCCCTTGTGAGGAACTCCGTTCCTATGCAGTCTGAAAAGCTGTCCCTCCACGTACCCTTGAGAAACTCCGAGTGTAGTACTGCGTGACTGAAGTCCTGTGTGGCGTGTTGAGAAAAGGCATCCAGGCCTTTCAGAGCCTGCTTTCGCAACCAGCTGGATGAGAACTGGCCTATCCCGAAGAACTGCGGGTCTCCCATTTCTCTCCTCCAGCTCGTCTGTTGCACGTGCACATCCCGTCTAGGGCCAGACGGTCCGTGCATTGCATCCCAGGCTGCCTTAACTCCCTGTTGAATACGCAGCCCAGAGCTCGGGGCAGCATGGAGATGCCTCTGCCAAAGTGCTATTTCCCTATCCCCCAAACCCTTGGGTCTCTGCGTTGCACTCCATGGCAGCACTCCAAATCCAGAAAAGGGCAATGCTCGTAACGTACCTTTCATCAAACCGGAAAGGAATGTAAGAGTTTCCCATAAACGGGACACATTTGCCAGGCCATCCGTAGGGTTTGCCCAAAGAGGTGGCTTCACGCACCCTGCCCCGCGCAGGGGCACGTGTCCGTGACCGGTACGTGTGGCTTGCTTACGTCGAAGAAAGCACCAGGTGCATGACACTTTCACTGCGGGCCACTGCCGGCATTTCTATCAGCGGGCACCACGTTTCTAGCCTATAGCCTGAAACAGACGTCTGCAGTCCTTCTGCAGCAGCAGGAGACACGCTGCCTGCCATCTGTTGAGAGGCATGAGACACTTTTCGGGTACTGGACTTGAGCCCACTTTGTTACATTCGCGAGCTTCCGAACGCCCCAGAGGTAGAGTGTCTGAGATGGCAAGTCCGCAAGTAACCGCTGCACGTGTCCCGCGTGAGCCATAGATTCTGGTCACCAAAGGAGCACTCTCACGAAATCTTGGATGCCAGAGCTGACACCAAAGTGACCCTGTTCCCGAGGAAATGCTATATGCTATGAGGGTGGACACCGCTCGGTCTGCCCTGTGCCTGAGGTCCCTGCTTCTGTGTAGCTTCAAGTCCAAGGCAGGCGCCTCTGCGAACGTCTGGTGGAAGAGCCTCTGAAGTGACGCAGCTTTTGCCTCTGCCACTAGGCTCAGGGTCGAAGATGTGAACGAAATTAGCGTCCCCGGTGGGAAGACCTGCTACAGAGTTGAATTCCCATACATTGCAGAGCTGGGCAACCAGCACGTGGGCCAGCAGCAAAGTGCATTGAAACGATTGGCATCGTATGGGCTTCAGAAGGAGCCCTTAGCGCCCCTCGTTGGAGCCAGCGAGCGTCCCGGGCACCACAGTCCTCCCATAGATAACAGTATGTTCTAGAACCTTGTCGTATGTTTCTCCTGCAGGCAAAGCAGCATGGTAGCCCCATGCTTCCATCCGGCCCACCTCATCACGGGCATTTGTGAGCTGGGGAGCGACTCGTTTCCCACGCCTCGGCGAAGGCTTACTTTGCAATGGACCTGAGGCCACAGTGCCAACAAGTGTGTGCGATGTTCCGTCCTGTGATCGGAAGCGATTTGGGTGAACACTGGACACCTCAAGCCTCCCTCTACGAGGACTTCCCGCACTCAAGGAACAAACACGAAGCCAGGATTTCTTGGTCGCACACCGCAGTGAACAAAGCCCGGGATTCCATGTAACAACGGCAGCCTGCAACTTGATTTGGGAAGGCTTTGTCCTCCCGTCCACCTGGGCACGCTTTGCCACACTCCACGTCCAAGAGGCATGGACAAAAGATACGACTGACGCTCACAGCCCTCTTCACCGCAGTCCTCCCTGCACTCGGAATGACCCGGAGTTTTCAAAGAGCCGTCGTGGGTGAAACGCTTTCAGGCCCATCTGTCTCCACAGGGCTTGGGATTGGAACTCTGCAAGGCTACCCTGGGATGTGCGTCAAACTGACTTCCGCAGCTTATTCCACTTACGTGGCTCAATGTCAACACAGCCTTGTAAGGGAGCTGAGGCAGCACACTGCCCCAGAACGTGTGGGACCAAAGACACTATGCGCTCGCCAGACCTGGGTCCCTTTCCCGGTCCACTGGAGGACAACTGCATACGAAATTTTGTTCACCCAGCCTGTCCGGTACACATCCCATTTCCCTTGTGAGGAACTCCGTTCCTATGCAGTCTGAAAAGCTGTCCCTCCACGTACCCTTGAGAAACTCCGAGTGTAGTACTGCGTGACTGAAGTCCTGTGTGGCGTGTTGAGAAAAGGCATCCAGGCCTTTCAGAGCCTGCTTTCGCAACCAGCTGGATGAGAACTGGCCTATCCCGAAGAAGTGCGGGTCTCCCATTTCTCTCCTCCAGCTCGTCTGTTGCACGTGCACATCCCGTCTAGGGCCAGACGGTCCGTGCATTGCACCCCAGGCTGCCTTAACTCCCTGTTGAATACGCAGCCCAGAGCTCGGGGCAGCATGGAGATGCCTCTGCCAAAGTGCTATTTCCCTATCCCCCAAACCCTTGGGTCTCTGCGTTGCACTCCATGGCAGCACTCCAAATCCAGAAAAGGGCAATGCTCGTAACGTACCTTTCATCAAACCGGAAAGGAATGTAAGAGTTTCCCATAAACGGGACACATTTGCCAGGCCATCCGTAGGGTTTGCCCAAAGAGGTGGCTTCACGCACCCTGCCCCGCGCAGGGGCACGTGTCCGTGACCGGTACGTGTGGCTTGCTTACGTCGAAGAAAGCACCAGGTGCATGACACTTTCACTGCGGGCCACTGCCGGCATTTCTATCAGCGGGCACCACGTTTCTAGCCTATAGCCTGAAACAGACGTCTGCAGTCCTTCTGCAGCAGCAGGAGACACGCTGCCTGCCATCTGTTGAGAGGCATGAGACACTTTTCGGGTACTGGACTTGAGCCCACTTTGTTACATTCGCGAGCTTCCGAACGCCCCAGAGGTAGAGTGTCTGAGATGGCAAGTCCGCAAGTAACCGCTGCACGTGTCCCGCGTGAGCCATAGATTCTGGTCACCAAAGGAGCACTCTCACGAAATCTTGGATGCCAGAGCTGACACCAAAGTGACCCTGTTCCCGAGGAAATGCTATATGCTATGAGGGTGGACACCGCTCGGTCTGCCCTGTGCCTGAGGTCCCTGCTTCTGTGTAGCTTCAAGTCCAAGGCAGGCGCCTCTGCGAACGTCTGGTGGAAGAGCCTCTGAAGTGACGCAGCTTTTGCCTCTGCCACTAGGCTCAGGGTCGAAGATGTGAACGAAATTAGCGTCCCCGGTGGGAAGACCTGCTACAGAGTTGAATTCCCATACATTGCAGAGCTGGGCAACCAGCACGTGGGCCAGCAGCAAAGTGCATTGAAACGATTGGCATCGTATGGGCTTCAGAAGGAGCCCTTAGCGCCCCTCGTTGGAGCCAGCGAGCGTCCCGGGCACCACAGTCCTCCCATAGATAACAGTATGTTCTAGAACCTTGTCGTATGTTTCTCCTGCAGGCAAAGCAGCATGGTAGCCCCATGCTTCCATCCGGCCCACCTCATCACGGGCATTTGTGAGCTGGGGAGCGACTCGTTTCCCACGCCTCGGCGAAGGCTTACTTTGCAATGGACCTGAGGCCACAGTGCCAACAAGTGTGTGCGATGTTCCGTCCTGTGATCGGAAGCGATTTGGGTGAACACTGGACACCTCAAGCCTCCCTCTACGAGGACTTCCCGCACTCAAGGAACAAACACGAAGCCAGGATTTCTTGGTCGCACACCGCAGTGAACAAAGCCCGGGATTCCATGTAACAACGGCAGCCTGCAACTTGATTTGGGAAGGCTTTGTCCTCCCGTCCACCTGGGCACGCTTTGCCACACTCCACGTCCAAGAGGCATGGACAAAAGATACGACTGACGCTCACAGCCCTCTTCACCGCAGTCCTCCCTGCACTCGGAATGACCCGGAGTTTTCAAAGAGCCGTCGTGGGTGAAACGCTTTCAGGCCCATCTGTCTCCACAGGGCTTGGGATTGGAACTCTGCAAGGCTACCCTGGGATGTGCGTCAAACTGACTTCCGCAGCTTATTCCACTTACGTGGCTCAATGTCAACACAGCCTTGTAAGGGAGCTGAGGCAGCACACTGCCCCAGAACGTGTGGGACCAAAGACACTATGCGCTCGCCAGACCTGGGTCCCTTTCCCGGTCCACTGGAGGACAACTGCATACGAAATTTTGTTCACCCAGCCTGTCCGGTACACATCCCATTTCCCTTGTGAGGAACTCCGTTCCTATGCAGTCTGAAAAGCTGTCCCTCCACGTACCCTTGAGAAACTCCGAGTGTAGTACTGCGTGACTGAAGTCCTGTGTGGCGTGTTGAGAAAAGGCATCCAGGCCTTTCAGAGCCTGCTTTCGCAACCAGCTGGATGAGAACTGGCCTATCCCGAAGAACTGCGGGTCTCCCATTTCTCTCCTCCAGCTCGTCTGTTGCACGTGCACATCCCGTCTAGGGCCAGACGGTCCGTGCATTGCACCCCAGGCTGCCTTAACTCCCTGTTGAATACGCAGCCCAGAGCTCGGGGCAGCATGGAGATGCCTCTGCCAAAGTGCTATTTCCCTATCCCCCAAACCCTTGGGTCTCTGCGTTGCACTCCATGGCAGCACTCCAAATCCAGAAAAGGGCAATGCTCGTAACGTACCTTTCATCAAACCGGAAAGGAATGTAAGAGTTTCCCATAAACGGGACACATTTGCCAGGCCATCCGTAGGGTTTGCCCAAAGAGGTGGCTTCACGCACCCTGCCCCGCGCAGGGGCACGTGTCCGTGACCGGTACGTGTGGCTTGCTTACGTCGAAGAAAGCACCAGGTGCATGACACTTTCACTGCGGGCCACTGCCGGCATTTCTATCAGCGGGCACCACGTTTCTAGCCTATAGCCTGAAACAGACGTCTGCAGTCCTTCTGCAGCAGCAGGAGACACGCCGCCTGCCATCTGTTGAGAGGCATGAGACACTTTTCGGGTACTGGACTTGAGCCCACTTTGTTACATTCGCGAGCTTCCGAACGCCCCAGAGGTAGAGTGTCTGAGATGGCAAGTCCGCAAGTAACCGCTGCACGTGTCCCGCGTGAGCCATAGATTCTGGTCACCAAAGGAGCACTCTCACGAAATCTTGGATGCCAGAGCTGACACCAAAGTGACCCTGTTCCCGAGGAAATGCTATATGCTATGAGGGTGGACACCGCTCGGTCTGCCCTGTGCCTGAGGTCCCTGCTTCTGTGTAGCTTCAAGTCCAAGGCAGGCGCCTCTGCGAACGTCTGGTGGAAGAGCCTCTGAAGTGACGCAGCTTTTGCCTCTGCCACTAGGCTCAGGGTCGAAGATGTGAACGAAATTAGCGTCCCCGGTGGGAAGACCTGCTACAGAGTTGAATTCCCATACATTGCAGAGCTGGGCAACCAGCACGTGGGCCAGCAGCAAAGTGCATTGAAACGATTGGCATCGTATGGGCTTCAGAAGGAGCCCTTAGCGCCCCTCGTTGGAGCCAGCGAGCGTCCCGGGCACCACAGTCCTCCCATAGATAACAGTATGTTCTAGAACCTTGTCGTATGTTTCTCCTGCAGGCAAAGCAGCATGGTAGCCCCATGCTTCCATCCGGCCCACCTCATCACGGGCATTTGTGAGCTGGGGAGCGACTCGTTTCCCACGCCTCGGCGAAGGCTTACTTTGCAATGGACCTGAGGCCACAGTGCCAACAAGTGTGTGCGATGTTCCGTCCTGTGATCGGAAGCGATTTGGGTGAACACTGGACACCTCAAGCCTCCCTCTACGAGGACTTCCCGCACTCAAGGAACAAACACGAAGCCAGGATTTCTTGGTCGCACACCGCAGTGAACAAAGCCCGGGATTCCATGTAACAACGGCAGCCTGCAACTTGATTTGGGAAGGCTTTGTCCTCCCGTCCACCTGGGCACGCTTTGCCACACTCCACGTCCAAGAGGCATGGACAAAAGATACGACTGACGCTCACAGCCCTCTTCACCGCAGTCCTCCCTGCACTCGGAATGACCCGGAGTTTTCAAAGAGCCGTCGTGGGTGAAACGCTTTCAGGCCCATCTGTCTCCACAGGGCTTGGGATTGGAACTCTGCAAGGCTACCCTGGGATGTGCGTCAAACTGACTTCCGCAGCTTATTCCACTTACGTGGCTCAATGTCAACACAGCCTTGTAAGGGAGCTGAGGCAGCACACTGCCCCAGAACGTGTGGGACCAGAGACACTATGCGCTCGCCAGACCTGGGTCCCTTTCCCGGTCCACTGGAGGACAACTGCATACGAAATTTTGTTCACCCAGCCTGTCCGGTACACATCCCATTTCCCTTGTGAGGAACTCCGTTCCTATGCAGTCTGAAAAGCTGTCCCTCCACGTACCCTTGAGAAACTCCGAGTGTAGTACTGCGTGACTGAAGTCCTGTGTGGCGTGTTGAGAAAAGGCATCCAGGCCTTTCAGAGCCTGCTTTCGCAACCAGCTGGATGAGAACTGGCCTATCCCGAAGAACTGCGGGTCTCCCATTTCTCTCCTCCAGCTCGTCTGTTGCACGTGCACATCCCGTCTAGGGCCAGACGGTCCGTGCATTGCACCCCAGGCTGCCTTAACTCCCTGTTGAATACGCAGCCCAGAGCTCGGGGCAGCATGGAGATGCCTCTGCCAAAGTGCTATTTCCCTATCCCCCAAACCCTTGGGTCTCTGCGTTGCACTCCATGGCAGCACTCCAAATCCAGAAAAGGGCAATGCTCGTAACGTACCTTTCATCAAACCGGAAAGGAATGTAAGAGTTTCCCATAAACGGGACACATTTGCCAGGCCATCCGTAGGGTTTGCCCAAAGAGGTGGCTTCACGCACCCTGCCCCGCGCAGGGGCACGTGTCCGTGACCGGTACGTGTGGCTTGCTTACGTCGAAGAAAGCACCAGGTGCATGACACTTTCACTGCGGGCCACTGCCGGCATTTCTATCAGCGGGCACCACGTTTCTAGCCTATAGCCTGAAACAGACGTCTGCAGTCCTTCTGCAGCAGCAGGAGACACGCTGCCTGCCATCTGTTGAGAGGCATGAGACACTTTTCGGGTACTGGACTTGAGCCCACTTTGTTACATTCGCGAGCTTCCGAACGCCCCAGAGGTAGAGTGTCTGAGATGGCAAGTCCGCAAGTAACCGCTGCACGTGTCCCGCGTGAGCCATAGATTCTGGTCACCAAAGGAGCACTCTCACGAAATCTTGGATGCCAGAGCTGACACCAAAGTGACCCTGTTCCCGAGGAAATGCTATATGCTATGAGGGTGGACACCGCTCGGTCTGCCCTGTGCCTGAGGTCCCTGCTTCTGTGTAGCTTCAAGTCCAAGGCAGGCGCCTCTGCGAACGTCTGGTGGAAGAGCCTCTGAAGTGACGCAGCTTTTGCCTCTGCCACTAGGCTCAGGGTCGAAGATGTGAACGAAATTAGCGTCCCCGGTGGGAAGACCTGCTACAGAGTTGAATTCCCATACATTGCAGAGCTGGGCAACCAGCACGTGGGCCAGCAGCAAAGTGCATTGAAACGATTGGCATCGTATGGGCTTCAGAAGGAGCCCTTAGCGCCCCTCGTTGGAGCCAGCGAGCGTCCCGGGCACCACAGTCCTCCCATAGATAACAGTATGTTCTAGAACCTTGTCGTATGTTTCTCCTGCAGGCAAAGCAGCATGGTAGCCCCATGCTTCCATCCGGCCCACCTCATCACGGGCATTTGTGAGCTGGGGAGCGACTCGTTTCCCACGCCTCGGCGAAGGCTTACTTTGCAATGGACCTGAGGCCACAGTGCCAACAAGTGTGTGCGATGTTCCGTCCTGTGATCGGAAGCGATTTGGGTGAACACTGGACACCTCAAGCCTCCCTCTACGAGGACTTCCCGCACTCAAGGAACAAACACGAAGCCAGGATTTCTTGGTCGCACACCGCAGTGAACAAAGCCCGGGATTCCATGTAACAACGGCAGCCTGCAACTTGATTTGGGAAGGCTTTGTCCTCCCGTCCACCTGGGCACGCTTTGCCACACTCCACGTCCAAGAGGCATGGACAAAAGATACGACTGACGCTCACAGCCCTCTTCACCGCAGTCCTCCCTGCACTCGGAATGACCCGGAGTTTTCAAAGAGCCGTCGTGGGTGAAACGCTTTCAGGCCCATCTGTCTCCACAGGGCTTGGGATTGGAACTCTGCAAGGCTACCCTGGGATGTGCGTCAAACTGACTTCCGCAGCTTATTCCACTTACGTGGCTCAATGTCAACACAGCCTTGTAAGGGAGCTGAGGCAGCACACTGCCCCAGAACGTGTGGGACCAAAGACACTATGCGCTCGCCAGACCTGGGTCCCTTTCCCGGTCCACTGGAGGACAACTGCATACGAAATTTTGTTCACCCAGCCTGTCCGGTACACATCCCATTTCCCTTGTGAGGAACTCCGTTCCTATGCAGTCTGAAAAGCTGTCCCTCCACGTACCCTTGAGAA
The DNA here is from genome assembly GCF_949774975.1 of Lagenorhynchus albirostris. NCBI lineage: Eukaryota > Metazoa > Chordata > Mammalia > Artiodactyla > Delphinidae > Lagenorhynchus > Lagenorhynchus albirostris. The sequence continues at coordinate 81,803,605 of NC_083116.1, read as the reverse complement.
ACTCCGAGTGTAGTACTGCGTGACTGAAGTCCTGTGTGGCGTGTTGAGAAAAGGCATCCAGGCCTTTCAGAGCCTGCTTTCGCAACCAGCTGGATGAGAACTGGCCTATCCCGAAGAACTGCGGGTCTCCCATTTCTCTCCTCCAGCTCGTCTGTTGCACGTGCACATCCCGTCTAGGGCCAGACGGTCCATGCATTGCACCCCAGGCTGCCTTAACTCCCTGTTGAATACGCAGCCCAGAGCTCGGGGCAGCATGGAGATGCCTCTGCCAAAGTGCTATTTCCCTATCCCCCAAACCCTTGGGTCTCTGCGTTGCACTCCATGGCAGCACTCCAAATCCAGAAAAGGGCAATGCTCGTAACGTACCTTTCATCAAACCGGAAAGGAATGTAAGAGTTTCCCATAAACGGGACACATTTGCCAGGCCATCCGTAGGGTTTGCCCAAAGAGGTGGCTTCACGCACCCTGCCCCGCGCAGGGGCACGTGTCCGTGACCGGTACGTGTGGCTTGCTTACGTCGAAGAAAGCACCAGGTGCATGACACTTTCACTGCGGGCCACTGCCGGCATTTCTATCAGCGGGCACCACGTTTCTAGCCTATAGCCTGAAACAGACGTCTGCAGTCCTTCTGCAGCAGCAGGAGACACGCTGCCTGCCATCTGTTGAGAGGCATGAGACACTTTTCGGGTACTGGACTTGAGCCCACTTTGTTACATTCGCGAGCTTCCGAACGCCCCAGAGGTAGAGTGTCTGAGATGGCAAGTCCGCAAGTAACCGCTGCACGTGTCCCGCGTGAGCCATAGATTCTGGTCACCAAAGGAGCACTCTCACGAAATCTTGGATGCCAGAGCTGACACCAAAGTGACCCTGTTCCCGAGGAAATGCTATATGCTATGAGGGTGGACACCGCTCGGTCTGCCCTGTGCCTGAGGTCCCTGCTTCTGTGTAGCTTCAAGTCCAAGGCAGGCGCCTCTGCGAACGTCTGGTGGAAGAGCCTCTGAAGTGACGCAGCTTTTGCCTCTGCCACTAGGCTCAGGGTCGAAGATGTGAACGAAATTAGCGTCCCCGGTGGGAAGACCTGCTACAGAGTTGAATTCCCATACATTGCAGAGCTGGGCAACCAGCACGTGGGCCAGCAGCAAAGTGCATTGAAACGATTGGCATCGTATGGGCTTCAGAAGGAGCCCTTAGCGCCCCTCGTTGGAGCCAGCGAGCGTCCCGGGCACCACAGTCCTCCCATAGATAACAGTATGTTCTAGAACCTTGTCGTATGTTTCTCCTGCAGGCAAAGCAGCATGGTAGCCCCATGCTTCCATCCGGCCCACCTCATCACGGGCATTTGTGAGCTGGGGAGCGACTCGTTTCCCACGCCTCGGCGAAGGCTTACTTTGCAATGGACCTGAGGCCACAGTGCCAACAAGTGTGTGCGATGTTCCGTCCTGTGATCGGAAGCGATTTGGGTGAACACTGGACACCTCAAGCCTCCCTCTACGAGGACTTCCCGCACTCAAGGAACAAACACGAAGCCAGGATTTCTTGGTCGCACACCGCAGTGAACAAAGCCCGGGATTCCATGTAACAACGGCAGCCTGCAACTTGATTTGGGAAGGCTTTGTCCTCCCGTCCACCTGGGCACGCTTTGCCACACTCCACGTCCAAGAGGCATGGACAAAAGATACGACTGACGCTCACAGCCCTCTTCACCGCAGTCCTCCCTGCACTCGGAATGACCCGGAGTTTTCAAAGAGCCGTCGTGGGTGAAACGCTTTCAGGCCCATCTGTCTCCACAGGGCTTGGGATTGGAACTCTGCAAGGCTACCCTGGGATGTGCGTCAAACTGACTTCCGCAGCTTATTCCACTTACGTGGCTCAATGTCAACACAGCCTTGTAAGGGAGCTGAGGCAGCACACTGCCCCAGAACGTGTGGGACCAGAGACACTATGCGCTCGCCAGACCTGGGTCCCTTTCCCGGTCCACTGGAGGACAACTGCATACGAAATTTTGTTCACCCAGCCTGTCCGGTACACATCCCATTTCCCTTGTGAGGAACTCCGTTCCTATGCAGTCTGAAAAGCTGTCCCTCCACGTACCCTTGAGAAACTCCGAGTGTAGTACTGCGTGACTGAAGTCCTGTGTGGCGTGTTGAGAAAAGGCATCCAGGCCTTTCAGAGCCTGCTTTCGCAACCAGCTGGATGAGAACTGGCCTATCCCGAAGAAGTGCGGGTCTCCCATTTCTCTCCTCCAGCTCGTCTGTTGCACGTGCACATCCCGTCTAGGGCCAGACGGTCCGTGCATTGCACCCCAGGCTGCCTTAACTCCCTGTTGAATACGCAGCCCAGAGCTCGGGGCAGCATGGAGATGCCTCTGCCAAAGTGCTATTTCCCTATCCCCCAAACCCTTGGGTCTCTGCGTTGCACTCCATGGCAGCACTCCAAATCCAGAAAAGGGCAATGCTCGTAACGTACCTTTCATCAAACCGGAAAGGAATGTAACAGTTTCCCATAAACGGGACACATTTGCCAGGCCATCCGTAGGGTTTGCCCAAAGAGGTGGCTTCACGCACCCTGCCCCGCGCAGGGGCACGTGTCCGTGACCGGTACGTGTGGCTTGCTTACGTCGAAGAAAGCACCAGGTGCATGACACTTTCACTGCGGGCCACTGCCGGCATTTCTATCAGCGGGCACCACGTTTCTAGCCTATAGCCTGAAACAGACGTCTGCAGTCCTTCTGCAGCAGCAGGAGACACGCTGCCTGCCATCTGTTGAGAGGCATGAGACACTTTTCGGGTACTGGACTTGAGCCCACTTTGTTACATTCGCGAGCTTCCGAACGCCCCAGAGGTAGAGTGTCTGAGATGGCAAGTCCGCAAGTAACCGCTGCACGTGTCCCGCGTGAGCCATAGATTCTGGTCACCAAAGGAGCACTCTCACGAAATCTTGGATGCCAGAGCTGACACCAAAGTGACCCTGTTCCCGAGGAAATGCTATATGCTATGAGGGTGGACACCGCTCGGTCTGCCCTGTGCCTGAGGTCCCTGCTTCTGTGTAGCTTCAAGTCCAAGGCAGGCGCCTCTGCGAACGTCTGGTGGAAGAGCCTCTGAAGTGACGCAGCTTTTGCCTCTGCCACTAGGCTCAGGGTCGAAGATGTGAACGAAATTAGCGTCCCCGGTGGGAAGACCTGCTACAGAGTTGAATTCCCATACATTGCAGAGCTGGGCAACCAGCACGTGGGCCAGCAGCAAAGTGCATTGAAACGATTGGCATCGTATGGGCTTCAGAAGGAGCCCTTAGCGCCCCTCGTTGGAGCCAGCGAGCGTCCCGGGCACCACAGTCCTCCCATAGATAACAGTATGTTCTAGAACCTTGTCGTATGTTTCTCCTGCAGGCAAAGCAGCATGGTAGCCCCATGCTTCCATCCGGCCCACCTCATCACGGGCATTTGTGAGCTGGGGAGCGACTCGTTTCCCACGCCTCGGCGAAGGCTTACTTTGCAATGGACCTGAGGCCACAGTGCCAACAAGTGTGTGCGATGTTCCGTCCTGTGATCGGAAGCGATTTGGGTGAACACTGGACACCTCAAGCCTCCCTCTACGAGGACTTCCCGCACTCAAGGAACAAACACGAAGCCAGGATTTCTTGGTCGCACACCGCAGTGAACAAAGCCCGGGATTCCATGTAACAACGGCAGCCTGCAACTTGATTTGGGAAGGCTTTGTCCTCCCGTCCACCTGGGCACGCTTTGCCACACTCCACGTCCAAGAGGCATGGACAAAAGATACGACTGACGCTCACAGCCCTCTTCACCGCAGTCCTCCCTGCACTCGGAATGACCCGGAGTTTTCAAAGAGCCGTCGTGGGTGAAACGCTTTCAGGCCCATCTGTCTCCACAGGGCTTGGGATTGGAACTCTGCAAGGCTACCCTGGGATGTGCGTCAAACTGACTTCCGCAGCTTATTCCACTTACGTGGCTCAATGTCAACACAGCCTTGTAAGGGAGCTGAGGCAGCACACTGCCCCAGAACGTGTGGGACCAAAGACACTATGCGCTCGCCAGACCTGGGTCCCTTTCCCGGTCCACTGGAGGACAACTGCATACGAAATTTTGTTCACCCAGCCTGTCCGGTACACATCCCATTTCCCTTGTGAGGAACTCCGTTCCTATGCAGTCTGAAAAGCTGTCCCTCCACGTACCCTTGAGAAACTCCGAGTGTAGTACTGCGTGACTGAAGTCCTGTGTGGCGTGTTGAGAAAAGGCATCCAGGCCTTTCAGAGCCTGCTTTCGCAACCAGCTGGATGAGAACTGGCCTATCCCGAAGAACTGCGGGTCTCCCATTTCTCTCCTCCAGCTCGTCTGTTGCACGTGCACATCCCGTCTAGGGCCAGACGGTCCGTGCATTGCACCCCAGGCTGCCTTAACTCCCTGTTGAATACGCAGCCCAGAGCTCGGGGCAGCATGGAGATGCCTCTGCCAAAGTGCTATTTCCCTATCCCCCAAACCCTTGGGTCTCTGCGTTGCACTCCATGGCAGCACTCCAAATCCAGAAAAGGGCAATGCTCGTAACGTACCTTTCATCAAACCGGAAAGGAATGTAAGAGTTTCCCATAAACGGGACACATTTGCCAGGCCATCCGTAGGGTTTGCCCAAAGAGGTGGCTTCACGCACCCTGCCCCGCGCAGGGGCACGTGTCCGTGACCGGTACGTGTGGCTTGCTTACGTCGAAGAAAGCACCAGGTGCATGACACTTTCACTGCGGGCCACTGCCGGCATTTCTATCAGCGGGCACCACGTTTCTAGCCTATAGCCTGAAACAGACGTCTGCAGTCCTTCTGCAGCAGCAGGAGACACGCTGCCTGCCATCTGTTGAGAGGCATGAGACACTTTTCGGGTACTGGACTTGAGCCCACTTTGTTACATTCGCGAGCTTCCGAACGCCCCAGAGGTAGAGTGTCTGAGATGGCAAGTCCGCAAGTAACCGCTGCACGTGTCCCGCGTGAGCCATAGATTCTGGTCACCAAAGGAGCACTCTCACGAAATCTTGGATGTCAGAGCTGACACCAAAGTGACCCTGTTCCCGAGGAAATGCTATATGCTATGAGGGTGGACACCGCTCGGTCTGCCCTGTGCCTGAGGTCCCTGCTTCTGTGTAGCTTCAAGTCCAAGGCAGGCGCCTCTGCGAACGTCTGGTGGAAGAGCCTCTGAAGTGACGCAGCTTTTGCCTCTGCCACTAGGCTCAGGGTCGAAGATGTGAACGAAATTAGCGTCCCCGGTGGGAAGACCTGCTACAGAGTTGAATTCCCATACATTGCAGAGCTGGGCAACCAGCACGTGGGCCAGCAGCAAAGTGCATTGAAACGATTGGCATCGTATGGGCTTCAGAAGGAGCCCTTAGCGCCCCTCGTTGGAGCCAGCGAGCGTCCCGGGCACCACAGTCCTCCCATAGATAACAGTATGTTCTAGAACCTTGTCGTATGTTTCTCCTGCAGGCAAAGCAGCATGGTAGCCCCATGCTTCCATCCGGCCCACCTCATCACGGGCATTTGTGAGCTGGGGAGCGACTCGTTTCCCACGCCTCGGCGAAGGCTTACTTTGCAATGGACCTGAGGCCACAGTGCCAACAAGTGTGTGCGATGTTCCGTCCTGTGATCGGAAGCGATTTGGGTGAACACTGGACACCTCAAGCCTCCCTCTACGAGGACTTCCCGCACTCAAGGAACAAACACGAAGCCAGGATTTCTTGGTCGCACACCGCAGTGAACAAAGCCCGGGATTCCATGTAACAACGGCAGCCTGCAACTTGATTTGGGAAGGCTTTGTCCTCCCGTCCACCTGGGCACGCTTTGCCACACTCCACGTCCAAGAGGCATGGACAAAAGATACGACTGACGCTCACAGCCCTCTTCACCGCAGTCCTCCCTGCACTCGGAATGACCCGGAGTTTTCAAAGAGCCGTCGTGGGTGAAACGCTTTCAGGCCCATCTGTCTCCACAGGGCTTGGGATTGGAACTCTGCAAGGCTACCCTGGGATGTGCGTCAAACTGACTTCGGCAGCTTATTCCACTTACGTGGCTCAATGTCAACACAGCCTTGTAAGGGAGCTGAGGCAGCACACTGCCCCAGAACGTGTGGGACCAAAGACACTATGCGCTCGCCAGACCTGGGTCCCTTTCCCGGTCCACTGGAGGACAACTGCATACGAAATTTTGTTCACCCAGCCTGTCCGGTACACATCCCATTTCCCTTGTGAGGAACTCCGTTCCTGTGCAGTCTGAAAAGCTGTCCCTCCACGTACCCTTGAGAAACTCCGAGTGTAGTACTGCGTGACTGAAGTCCTGTGTGGCGTGTTGAGAAAAGGCATCCAGGCCTTTCAGAGCCTGCTTTCGCAACCAGCTGGATGAGAACTGGCCTATCCCGAAGAACTGCGGGTCTCCCATTTCTCTCCTCCAGCTCGTCTGTTGCACGTGCACATCCCGTCTAGGGCCAGACGGTCCGTGCATTGCACCCCAGGCTGCCTTAACTCCCTGTTGAATACGCAGCCCAGAGCTCGGGGCAGCATGGAGATGCCTCTGCCAAAGTGCTATTTCCCTATCCCCCAAACCCTTGGGTCTCTGCGTTGCACTCCATGGCAGCACTCCAAATCCAGAAAAGGGCAATGCTCGTAACGTACCTTTCATCAAACCGGAAAGGAATGTAAGAGTTTCCCATAAACGGGACACATTTGCCAGGCCATCCGTAGGGTTTGCCCAAAGAGGTGGCTTCACGCACCCTGCCCCGCGCAGGGGCACGTGTCCGTGACCGGTACGTGTGGCTTGCTTACGTCGAAGAAAGCACCAGGTGCATGACACTTTCACTGCGGGCCACTGCCGGCATTTCTATCAGCGGGCACCACGTTTCTAGCCTATAGCCTGAAACAGACGTCTGCAGTCCTTCTGCAGCAGCAGGAGACACGCTGCCTGCCATCTGTTGAGAGGCATGAGACACTTTTCGGGTACTGGACTTGAGCCCACTTTGTTACATTCGCGAGCTTCCGAACGCCCCAGAGGTAGAGTGTCTGAGATGGCAAGTCCGCAAGTAACCGCTGCACGTGTCCCGCGTGAGCCATAGATTCTGGTCACCAAAGGAGCACTCTCACGAAATCTTGGATGCCAGAGCTGACACCAAAGTGACCCTGTTCCCGAGGAAATGCTATATGCTATGAGGGTGGACACCGCTAGGTCTGCCCTGTGCCTGAGGTCCCTGCTTCTGTGTAGCTTCAAGTCCAAGGCAGGCGCCTCTGCGAACGTCTGGTGGAAGAGCCTCTGAAGTGACGCAGCTTTTGCCTCTGCCACTAGGCTCAGGGTCGAAGATGTGAACGAAATTAGCGTCCCCGGTGGGAAGACCTGCTACAGAGTTGAATTCCCATACATTGCAGAGCTGGGCAACCAGCACGTGGGCCAGCAGCAAAGTGCATTGAAACGATTGGCATCGTATGGGCTTCAGAAGGAGCCCTTAGCGCCCCTCGTTGGAGCCAGCGAGCGTCCCGGGCACCACAGTCCTCCCATAGATAACAGTATGTTCTAGAACCTTGTCGTATGTTTCTCCTGCAGGCAAAGCAGCATGGTAGCCCCATGCTTCCATCCGGCCCACCTCATCACGGGCATTTGTGAGCTGGGGAGCGACTCGTTTCCCACGCCTCGGCGAAGGCTTACTTTGCAATGGACCTGAGGCCACAGTGCCAACAAGTGTGTGCGATGTTCCGTCCTGTGATCGGAAGCGATTTGGGTGAACACTGGACACCTCAAGCCTCCCTCTACGAGGACTTCCCGCACTCAAGGAACAAACACGAAGCCAGGATTTCTTGGTCGCACACCGCAGTGAACAAAGCCCGGGATTCCATGTAAAAACGGCAGCCTGCAACTTGATTTGGGAAGGCTTTGTCCTCCCGTCCACCTGGGCACGCTTTGCCACACTCCACGTCCAAGAGGCATGGACAAAAGATACGACTGACGCTCACAGCCCTCTTCACCGCAGTCCTCCCTGCACTCGGAATGACCCGGAGTTTTCAAAGAGCCGTCGTGGGTGAAACGCTTTCAGGCCCATCTGTCTCCACAGGGCTTGGGATTGGAACTCTGCAAGGCTACCCTGGGATGTGCGTCAAACTGACTTCCGCAGCTTATTCCACTTACGTGGCTCAATGTCAACACAGCCTTGTAAGGGAGCTGAGGCAGCACACTGCCCCAGAACGTGTGGGACCAAAGACACTATGCGCTCGCCAGACCTGGGTCCCTTTCCTGGTCCACTGGAGGACAACTGCATACGAAATTTTGTTCACCCAGCCTGTCCGGTACACATCCCATTTCCCTTGTGAGGAACTCCGTTCCTGTGCAGTCTGAAAAGCTGTCCCTCCACGTACCCTTGAGAAACTCCGAGTGTAGTACTGCGTGACTGAAGTCCTGTGTGGCGTGTTGAGAAAAGGCATCCAGGCCTTTCAGAGCCTGCTTTCGCAACCAGCTGGATGAGAACTGGCCTATCCCGAAGAACTGCGGGTCTCCCATTTCTCTCCTCCAGCTCGTCTGTTGCACGTGCACATCCCGTCTAGGGCCAGACGGTCCGTGCATTGCACCCCAGGCTGCCTTAACTCCCTGTTGAATACGCAGCCCAGAGCTCGGGGCAGCATGGAGATGCCTCTGCCAAAGTGCTATTTCCCTATCCCCCAAACCCTTGGGTCTCTGCGTTGCACTCCATGGCAGCACTCCAAATCCAGAAAAGGGCAATGCTCGTAACGTACCTTTCATCAAACCGGAAAGGAATGTAACAGTTTCCCATAAACGGGACACATTTGCCAGGCCATCCGTAGGGTTTGCCCAAAGAGGTGGCTTCACGCACCCTGCCCCGCGCAGGGGCACGTGTCCGTGACCGGTACGTGTGGCTTGCTTACGTCGAAGAAAGCACCAGGTGCATGACACTTTCACTGCGGGCCACTGCCGGCATTTCTATCAGCGGGCACCACGTTTCTAGCCTATAGCCTGAAACAGACGTCTGCAGTCCTTCTGCAGCAGCAGGAGACACGCTGCCTGCCATCTGTTGAGAGGCATGAGACACTTTTCGGGTACTGGACTTGAGCCCACTTTGTTACATTCGCGAGCTTCCGAACGCCCCAGAGGTAGAGTGTCTGAGATGGCAAGTCCGCAAGTAACCGCTGCACGTGTCCCGCGTGAGCCATAGATTCTGGTCACCAAAGGAGCACTCTCACGAAATCTTGGATGCCAGAGCTGACACCAAAGTGACCCTGTTCCCGAGGAAATGCTATATGCTATGAGGGTGGACACCGCTAGGTCTGCCCTGTGCCTGAGGTCCCTGCTTCTGTGTAGCTTCAAGTCCAAGGCAGGCGCCTCTGCGAACGTCTGGTGGAAGAGCCTCTGAAGTGACGCAGCTTTTGCCTCTGCCACTAGGCTCAGGGTCGAAGATGTGAACGAAATTAGCGTCCCCGGTGGGAAGACCTGCTACAGAGTTGAATTCCCATACATTGCAGAGCTGGGCAACCAGCACGTGGGCCAGCAGCAAAGTGCATTGAAACGATTGGCATCGTATGGGCTTCAGAAGGAGCCCTTAGCGCCCCTCGTTGGAGCCAGCGAGCGTCCCGGGCACCACAGTCCTCCCATAGATAACAGTATGTTCTAGAACCTTGTCGTATGTTTCTCCTGCAGGCAAAGCAGCATGGTAGCCCCATGCTTCCATCCGGCCCACCTCATCACGGGCATTTGTGAGCTGGGGAGCGACTCGTTTCCCACGCCTCGGCGAAGGCTTACTTTGCAATGGACCTGAGGCCACAGTGCCAACAAGTGTGTGCGATGTTCCGTCCTGTGATCGGAAGCGATTTGGGTGAACACTGGACACCTCAAGCCTCCCTCTACGAGGACTTCCCGCACTCAAGGAACAAACACGAAGCCAGGATTTCTTGGTCGCACACCGCAGTGAACAAAGCCCGGGATTCCATGTAACAACGGCAGCCTGCAACTTGATTTGGGAAGGCTTTGTCCTCCCGTCCACCTGGGCACGCTTTGCCACACTCCACGTCCAAGAGGCATGGACAAAAGATACGACTGACGCTCACAGCCCTCTTCACCGCAGTCCTCCCTGCACTCGGAATGACCCGGAGTTTTCAAAGAGCCGTCGTGGGTGAAACGCTTTCAGGCCCATCTGTCTCCACAGGGCTTGGGATTGGAACTCTGCAAGGCTACCCTGGGATGTGCGTCAAACTGACTTCCGCAGCTTATTCCACTTACGTGGCTCAATGTCAACACAGCCTTGTAAGGGAGCTGAGGCAGCACACTGCCCCAGAACGTGTGGGACCAAAGACACTATGCGCTCGCCAGACCTGGGTCCCTTTCCCGGTCCACTGGAGGACAACTGCATACGAAATTTTGTTCACCCAGCCTGTCCGGTACACATCCCATTTCCCTTGTGAGGAACTCCGTTCCTATGCAGTCTGAAAAGCTGTCCCTCCACGTACCCTTGAGAAACTCCGAGTGTAGTACTGCGTGACTGAAGTCCTGTGTGGCGTGTTGAGAAAAGGCATCCAGGCCTTTCAGAGCCTGCTTTCGCAACCAGCTGGATGAGAACTGGCCTATCCCGAAGAACTGCGGGTCTCCCATTTCTCTCCTCCAGCTCGTCTGTTGCACGTGCACATCCCGTCTAGGGCCAGACGGTCCGTGCATTGCACCCCAGGCTGCCTTAACTCCCTGTTGAATACGCAGCCCAGAGCTCGGGGCAGCATGGAGATGCCTCTGCCAAAGTGCTATTTCCCTATCCCCCAAACCCTTGGGTCTCTGCGTTGCACTCCATGGCAGCACTCCAAATCCAGAAAAGGGCAATGCTCGTAACGTACCTTTCATCAAACCGGAAAGGAATGTAAGAGTTTCCCATAAACGGGACACATTTGCCAGGCCATCCGTAGGGTTTGCCCAAAGAGGTGGCTTCACGCACCCTGCCCCGCGCAGGGGCACGTGTCCGTGACCGGTACGTGTGGCTTGCTTACGTCGAAGAAAGCACCAGGTGCATGACACTTTCACTGCGGGCCACTGCCGGCATTTCTATCAGCGGGCACCACGTTTCTAGCCTATAGCCTGAAACAGACGTCTGCAGTCCTTCTGCAGCAGCAGGAGACATGCTGCCTGCCATCTGTTGAGAGGCATGAGACACTTTTCGGGTACTGGACTTGAGCCCACTTTGTTACATTCGCGAGCTTCCGAACGCCCCAGAGGTAGAGTGTCTGAGATGGCAAGTCCGCAAGTAACCGCTGCACGTGTCCCGCGTGAGCCATAGATTCTGGTCACCAAAGGAGCACTCTCACGAAATCTTGGATGCCAGAGCTGACACCAAAGTGACCCTGTTCCCGAGGAAATGCTATATGCTATGAGGGTGGACACCGCTCGGTCTGCCCTGTGCCTGAGGTCCCTGCTTCTGTGTAGCTTCAAGTCCAAGGCAGGCGCCTCTGCGAACGTCTGGTGGAAGAGCCTCTGAAGTGACGCAGCTTTTGCCTCTGCCACTAGGCTCAGGGTCGAAGATGTGAACGAAATTAGCGTCCCCGGTGGGAAGACCTGCTACAGAGTTGAATTCCCATACATTGCAGAGCTGGGCAACCAGCACGTGGGCCAGCAGCAAAGTGCATTGAAACGATTGGCATCGTATGGGCTTCAGAAGGAGCCCTTAGCGCCCCTCGTTGGAGCCAGCGAGCGTCCCGGGCACCACAGTCCTCCCATAGATAACAGTATGTTCTAGAACCTTGTCGTATGTTTCTCCTGCAGGCAAAGCAGCATGGTAGCCCCATGCTTCCATCCGGCCCACCTCATCACGGGCATTTGTGAGCTGGGGAGCGACTCGTTTCCCACGCCTCGGCGAAGGCTTACTTTGCAATGGACCTGAGGCCACAGTGCCAACAAGTGTGTGCGATGTTCCGTCCTGTGATCGGAAGCGATTTGGGTGAACACTGGACACCTCAAGCCTCCCTCTACGAGGACTTCCCGCACTCAAGGAACAAACACGAAGCCAGGATTTCTTGGTCGCACACCGCAGTGAACAAAGCCCGGGATTCCATGTAACAACGGCAGCCTGCAACTTGATTTGGGAAGGCTTTGTCCTCCCGTCCACCTGGGCACGCTTTGCCACACTCCACGTCCAAGAGGCATGGACAAAAGATACGACTGACGCTCACAGCCCTCTTCACCGCAGTCCTCCCTGCACTCGGAATGACCCGGAGTTTTCAAAGAGCCGTCGTGGGTGAAACGCTTTCAGGCCCATCTGTCTCCACAGGGCTTGGGATTGGAACTCTGCAAGGCTACCCTGGGATGTGCGTCAAACTGACTTCCGCAGCTTATTCCACTTACGTGGCTCAATGTCAACACAGCCTTGTAAGGGAGCTGAGGCAGCACACTGCCCCAGAACGTGTGGGACCAAAGACACTATGCGCTCGCCAGACCTGGGTCCCTTTCCCGGTCCACTGGAGGACAACTGCATACGAAATTTTGTTCACCCAGCCTGTCCGGTACACATCCCATTTCCCTTGTGAGGAACTCCGTTCCTATGCAGTCTGAAAAGCTGTCCCTCCACGTACCCTTGAGAAACTCCGAGTGTAGTACTGCGTGACTGAAGTCCTGTGTGGCGTGTTGAGAAAAGGCATCCAGGCCTTTCAGAGCCTGCTTTCGCAACCAGCTGGATGAGAACTGGCCTATCCCGAAGAACTGCGGGTCTCCCATTTCTCTCCTCCAGCTCGTCTGTTGCACGTGCACATCCCGTCTAGGGCCAGACGGTCCGTGCATTGCACCCCAGGCTGCCTTAACTCCCTGTTGAATACGCAGCCCAGAGCTCGGGGCAGCATGGAGATGCCTCTGCCAAAGTGCTATTTCCCTATCCCCCAAACCCTTGGGTCTCTGCGTTGCACTCCATGGCAGCACTCCAAATCCAGAAAAGGGCAATGCTCGTAACGTACCTTTCATCAAACCGGAAAGGAATGTAAGAGTTTCCCATAAACGGGACACATTTGCCAGGCCATCCGTAGGGTTTGCCCAAAGAGGTGGCTTCACGCACCCTGCCCCGCGCAGGGGCACGTGTCCGTGACCGGTACGTGTGGCTTGCTTACGTCGAAGAAAGCACCAGGTGCATGACACTTTCACTGCGGGCCACTGCCGGCATTTCTATCAGCGGGCACCACGTTTCTAGCCTATAGCCTGAAACAGACGTCTGCAGTCCTTCTGCAGCAGCAGGAGACACGCTGCCTGCCATCTGTTGAGAGGCATGAGACACTTTTCGGGTACTGGACTTGAGCCCACTTTGTTACATTCGCGAGCTTCCGAACGCCCCAGAGGTAGAGTGTCTGAGATGGCAAGTCCGCAAGTAACCGCTGCACGTGTCCCGCGTGAGCCATAGATTCTGGTCACCAAAGGAGCACTCTCACGAAATCTTGGATGTCAGAGCTGACACCAAAGTGACCCTGTTCCCGAGGAAATGCTATATGCTATGAGGGTGGACACCGCTCGGTCTGCCCTGTGCCTGAGGTCCCTGCTTCTGTGTAGCTTCAAGTCCAAGGCAGGCGCCTCTGCGAACGTCTGGTGGAAGAGCCTCTGAAGTGACGCAGCTTTTGCCTCTGCCACTAGGCTCAGGGTCGAAGATGTGAACGAAATTAGCGTCCCCGGTGGGAAGACCTGCTACAGAGTTGAATTCCCATACATTGCAGAGCTGGGCAACCAGCACGTGGGCCAGCAGCAAAGTGCATTGAAACGATTGGCATCGTATGGGCTTCAGAAGGAGCCCTTAGCGCCCCTCGTTGGAGCCAGCGAGCGTCCCGGGCACCACAGTCCTCCCATAGATAACAGTATGTTCTAGAACCTTGTCGTATGTTTCTCCTGCAGGCAAAGCAGCATGGTAGCCCCATGCTTCCATCCGGCCCACCTCATCACGGGCATTTGTGAGCTGGGGAGCGACTCGTTTCCCACGCCTCGGCGAAGGCTTACTTTGCAATGGACCTGAGGCCACAGTGCCAACAAGTGTGTGCGATGTTCCGTCCTGTGATCGGAAGCGATTTGGGTGAACACTGGACACCTCAAGCCTCCCTCTACGAGGACTTCCCGCACTCAAGGAACAAACACGAAGCCAGGATTTCTTGGTCGCACACCGCAGTGAACAAAGCCCGGGATTCCATGTAACAACGGCAGCCTGCAACTTGATTTGGGAAGGCTTTGTCCTCCCGTCCACCTGGGCACGCTTTGCCACACTCCACGTCCAAGAGGCATGGACAAAAGATACGACTGACGCTCACAGCCCTCTTCACCGCAGTCCTCCCTGCACTCGGAATGACCCGGAGTTTTCAAAGAGCCGTCGTGGGTGAAACGCTTTCAGGCCCATCTGTCTCCACAGGGCTTGGGATTGGAACTCTGCAAGGCTACCCTGGGATGTGCGTCAAACTGACTTCCGCAGCTTATTCCACTTACGTGGCTCAATGTCAACACAGCCTTGTAAGGGAGCTGAGGCAGCACACTGCCCCAGAACGTGTGGGACCAAAGACACTATGCGCTCGCCAGACCTGGGTCCCTTTCCCGGTCCACTGGAGGACAACTGCATACGAAATTTTGTTCACCCAGCCTGTCCGGTACACATCCCATTTCCCTTGTGAGGAACTCCGTTCCTATGCAGTCTGAAAAGCTGTCCCTCCACGTACCCTTGAGAAACTCCGAGTGTAGTACTGCGTGACTGAAGTCCTGTGTGGCGTGTTGAGAAAAGGCATCCAGGCCTTTCAGAGCCTGCTTTCGCAACCAGCTGGATGAGAACTGGCCTATCCCGAAGAACTGCGGGTCTCCCATTTCTCTCCTCCAGCTCGTCTGTTGCACGTGCACATCCCGTCTAGGGCCAGACGGTCCGTGCATTGCACCCCAGGCTGCCTTAACTCCCTGTTGAATACGCAGCCCAGAGCTCGGGGCAGCATGGAGATGCCTCTGCCAAAGTGCTATTTCCCTATCCCCCAAACCCTTGGGTCTCTGCGTTGCACTCCATGGCAGCACTCCAAATCCAGAAAAGGGCAATGCTCGTAACGTACCTTTCATCAAACCGGAAAGGAATGTAAGAGTTTCCCATAAACGGGACACATTTGCCAGGCCATCCGTAGGGTTTGCCCAAAGAGGTGGCTTCACGCACCCTGCCCCGCGCAGGGGCACGTGTCCGTGACCGGTACGTGTGGCTTGCTTACGTCGAAGAAAGCACCAGGTGCATGACACTTTCACTGCGGGCCACTGCCGGCATTTCTATCAGCGGGCACCACGTTTCTAGCCTATAGCCTGAAACAGACGTCTGCAGTCCTTCTGCAGCAGCAGGAGACACGCTGCCTGCCATCTGTTGAGAGGCATGAGACACTTTTCGGGTACTGGACTTGAGCCCACTTTGTTACATTCGCGAGCTTCCGAACGCCCCAGAGGTAGAGTGTCTGAGATGGCAAGTCCGCAAGTAACCGCTGCACGTGTCCCGCGTGAGCCATAGATTCTGGTCACCAAAGGAGCACTCTCACGAAATCTTGGATGCCAGAGCTGACACCAAAGTGACCCTGTTCCCGAGGAAATGCTATATGCTATGAGGGTGGACACCGCTAGGTCTGCCCTGTGCCTGAGGTCCCTGCTTCTGTGTAGCTTCAAGTCCAAGGCAGGCGCCTCTGCGAACGTCTGGTGGAAGAGCCTCTGAAGTGACGCAGCTTTTGCCTCTGCCACTAGGCTCAGGGTCGAAGATGTGAACGAAATTAGCGTCCCCGGTGGGAAGACCTGCTACAGAGTTGAATTCCCATACATTGCAGAGCTGGGCAACCAGCACGTGGGCCAGCAGCAAAGTGCATTGAAACGATTGGCATCGTATGGGCTTCAGAAGGAGCCCTTAGCGCCCCTCGTTGGAGCCAGCGAGCGTCCCGGGCACCACAGTCCTCCCATAGATAACAGTATGTTCTAGAACCTTGTCGTATGTTTCTCCTGCAGGCAAAGCAGCATGGTAGCCCCATGCTTCCATCCGGCCCACCTCATCACGGGCATTTGTGAGCTGGGGAGCGACTCGTTTCCCACGCCTCGGCGAAGGCTTACTTTGCAATGGACCTGAGGCCACAGTGCCAACAAGTGTGTGCGATGTTCCGTCCTGTGATCGGAAGCGATTTGGGTGAACACTGGACACCTCAAGCCTCCCTCTACGAGGACTTCCCGCACTCAAGGAACAAACACGAAGCCAGGATTTCTTGGTCGCACACCGCAGTGAACAAAGCCCGGGATTCCATGTAACAACGGCAGCCTGCAACTTGATTTGGGAAGGCTTTGTCCTCCCGTCCACCTGGGCACGCTTTGCCACACTCCACGTCCAAGAGGCATGGACAAAAGATACGACTGACGCTCACAGCCCTCTTCACCGCAGTCCTCCCTGCACTCGGAATGACCCGGAGTTTTCAAAGAGCCGTCGTGGGTGAAACGCTTTCAGGCCCATCTGTCTCCACAGGGCTTGGGATTGGAACTCTGCAAGGCTACCCTGGGATGTGCGTCAAACTGACTTCCGCAGCTTATTCCACTTACGTGGCTCAATGTCAACACAGCCTTGTAAGGGAGCTGAGGCAGCACACTGCCCCAGAACGTGTGGGACCAAAGACACTATGCGCTCGCCAGACCTGGGTCCCTTTCCCGGTCCACTGGAGGACAACTGCATACGAAATTTTGTTCACCCAGCCTGTCCGGTACACATCCCATTTCCCTTGTGAGGAACTCCGTTCCTGTGCAGTCTGAAAAGCTGTCCCTCCACGTACCCTTGAGAAACTCCGAGTGTAGTACTGCGTGACTGAAGTCCTGTGTGGCGTGTTGAGAAAAGGCATCCAGGCCTTTCAGAGCCTGCTTTCGCAACCAGCTGGATGAGAACTGGCCTATCCCGAAGAACTGCGGGTCTCCCATTTCTCTCCTCCAGCTCGTCTGTTGCACGTGCACATCCCGTCTAGGGCCAGACGGTCCGTGCATTGCACCCCAGGCTGCCTTAACTCCCTGTTGAATACGCAGCCCAGAGCTCGGGGCAGCATGGAGATGCCTCTGCCAAAGTGCTATTTCCCTATCCCCCAAACCCTTGGGTCTCTGCGTTGCACTCCATGGCAGCACTCCAAATCCAGAAAAGGGCAATGCTCGTAACGTACCTTTCATCAAACCGGAAAGGAATGTAAGAGTTTCCCATAAACGGGACACATTTGCCAGGCCATCCGTAGGGTTTGCCCAAAGAGGTGGCTTCACGCACCCTGCCCCGCGCAGGGGCACGTGTCCGTGACCGGTACGTGTGGCTTGCTTACGTCGAAGAAAGCACCAGGTGCATGACACTTTCACTGCGGGCCACTGCCGGCATTTCTATCAGCGGGCACCACGTTTCTAGCCTATAGCCTGAAACAGACGTCTGCAGTCCTTCTGCAGCAGCAGGAGACACGCTGCCTGCCATCTGTTGAGAGGCATGAGACACTTTTCGGGTACTGGACTTGAGCCCACTTTGTTACATTCGCGAGCTTCCGAACGCCCCAGAGGTAGAGTGTCTGAGATGGCAAGTCCGCAAGTAACCGCTGCACGTGTCCCGCGTGAGCCATAGATTCTGGTCACCAAAGGAGCACTCTCACGAAATCTTGGATGCCAGAGCTGACACCAAAGTGACCCTGTTCCCGAGGAAATGCTATATGCTATGAGGGTGGACACCGCTAGGTCTGCCCTGTGCCTGAGGTCCCTGCTTCTGTGTAGCTTCAAGTCCAAGGCAGGCGCCTCTGCGAACGTCTGGTGGAAGAGCCTCTGAAGTGACGCAGCTTTTGCCTCTGCCACTAGGCTCAGGGTCGAAGATGTGAACGAAATTAGCGTCCCCGGTGGGAAGACCTGCTACAGAGTTGAATTCCCATACATTGCAGAGCTGGGCAACCAGCACGTGGGCCAGCAGCAAAGTGCATTGAAACGATTGGCATCGTATGGGCTTCAGAAGGAGCCCTTAGCGCCCCTCGTTGGAGCCAGCGAGCGTCCCGGGCACCACAGTCCTCCCATAGATAACAGTATGTTCTAGAACCTTGTCGTATGTTTCTCCTGCAGGCAAAGCAGCATGGTAGCCCCATGCTTCCATCCGGCCCACCTCATCACGGGCATTTGTGAGCTGGGGAGCGACTCGTTTCCCACGCCTCGGCGAAGGCTTACTTTGCAATGGACCTGAGGCCACAGTGCCAACAAGTGTGTGCGATGTTCCGTCCTGTGATCGGAAGCGATTTGGGTGAACACTGGACACCTCAAGCCTCCCTCTACGAGGACTTCCCGCACTCAAGGAACAAACACGAAGCCAGGATTTCTTGGTCGCACACCGCAGTGAACAAAGCCCGGGATTCCATGTAACAACGGCAGCCTGCAACTTGATTTGGGAAGGCTTTGTCCTCCCGTCCACCTGGGCACGCTTTGCCACACTCCACGTCCAAGAGGCATGGACAAAAGATACGACTGACGCTCACAGCCCTCTTCACCGCAGTCCTCCCTGCACTCGGAATGACCCGGAGTTTTCAAAGAGCCGTCGTGGGTGAAACGCTTTCAGGCCCATCTGTCTCCACAGGGCTTGGGATTGGAACTCTGCAAGGCTACCCTGGGATGTGCGTCAAACTGACTTCCGCAGCTTATTCCACTTACGTGGCTCAATGTCAACACAGCCTTGTAAGGGAGCTGAGGCAGCACACTGCCCCAGAACGTGTGGGACCAAAGACACTATGCGCTCGCCAGACCTGGGTCCCTTTCCCGGTCCACTGGAGGACAACTGCATACGAAATTTTGTTCACCCAGCCTGTCCGGTACACATCCCATTTCCCTTGTGAGGAACTCCGTTCCTATGCAGTCTGAAAAGCTGTCCCTCCACGTACCCTTGAGAAACTCCGAGTGTAGTACTGCGTGACTGAAGTCCTGTGTGGCGTGTTGAGAAAAGGCATCCAGGCCTTTCAGAGCCTGCTTTCGCAACCAGCTGGATGAGAACTGGCCTATCCCGAAGAACTGCGGGTCTCCCATTTCTCTCCTCCAGCTCGTCTGTTGCACGTGCACATCCCGTCTAGGGCCAGACGGTCCGTGCATTGCACCCCAGGCTGCCTTAACTCCCTGTTGAATACGCAGCCCAGAGCTCGGGGCAGCATGGAGATGCCTCTGCCAAAGTGCTATTTCCCTATCCCCCAAACCCTTGGGTCTCTGCGTTGCACTCCATGGCAGCACTCCAAATCCAGAAAAGGGCAATGCTCGTAACGTACCTTTCATCAAACCGGAAAGGAATGTAAGAGTTTCCCATAAACGGGACACATTTGCCAGGCCATCCGTAGGGTTTGCCCAAAGAGGTGGCTTCACGCACCCTGCCCCGCGCAGGGGCACGTGTCCGTGACCGGTACGTGTGGCTTGCTTACGTCGAAGAAAGCACCAGGTGCATGACACTTTCACTGCGGGCCACTGCCGGCATTTCTATCAGCGGGCACCACGTTTCTAGCCTATAGCCTGAAACAGACGTCTGCAGTCCTTCTGCAGCAGCAGGAGACACGCTGCCTGCCATCTGTTGAGAGGCATGAGACACTTTTCGGGTACTGGACTTGAGCCCACTTTGTTACATTCGCGAGCTTCCGAACGCCCCAGAGGTAGAGTGTCTGAGATGGCAAGTCCGCAAGTAACCGCTGCACGTGTCCCGCGTGAGCCATAGATTCTGGTCACCAAAGGAGCACTCTCACGAAATCTTGGATGCCAGAGCTGACACCAAAGTGACCCTGTTCCCGAGGAAATGCTATATGCTATGAGGGTGGACACCGCTCGGTCTGCCCTGTGCCTGAGGTCCCTGCTTCTGTGTAGCTTCAAGTCCAAGGCAGGCGCCTCTGCGAACGTCTGGTGGAAGAGCCTCTGAAGTGACGCAGCTTTTGCCTCTGCCACTAGGCTCAGGGTCGAAGATGTGAACGAAATTAGCGTCCCCGGTGGGAAGACCTGCTACAGAGTTGAATTCCCATACATTGCAGAGCTGGGCAACCAGCACGTGGGCCAGCAGCAAAGTGCATTGAAACGATTGGCATCGTATGGGCTTCAGAAGGAGCCCTTAGCGCCCCTCGTTGGAGCCAGCGAGCGTCCCGGGCACCACAGTCCTCCCATAGATAACAGTATGTTCTAGAACCTTGTCGTATGTTTCTCCTGCAGGCAAAGCAGCATGGTAGCCCCATGCTTCTATCCGGCCCACCTCATCACGGGCATTTGTGAGCTGGGGAGCGACTCGTTTCCCACGCCTCGGTGAAGGCTTACTTTGCAATGGACCTGAGGCCACAGTGCCAACAAGTGTGTGCGATGTTCCGTCCTGTGATCGGAAGCGATTTGGGTGAACACTGGACACCTCAAGCCTCCCTCTACGAGGACTTCCCGCACTCAAGGAACAAACACGAAGCCAGGATTTCTTGGTCGCACACCGCAGTGAACAAAGCCCGGGATTCCATGTAACAACGGCAGCCTGCAACTTGATTTGGGAAGGCTTTGTCCTCCCGTCCACCTGGGCACGCTTTGCCACACTCCACGTCCAAGAGGCATGGACAAAAGATACGACTGACGCTCACAGCCCTCTTCACCGCAGTCCTCCCTGCACTCGGAATGACCCGGAGTTTTCAAAGAGCCGTCGTGGGTGAAACGCTTTCAGGCCCATCTGTCTCCACAGGGCTTGGGATTGGAACTCTGCAAGGCTACCCTGGGATGTGCGTCAAACTGACTTCCGCAGCTTATTCCACTTACGTGGCTCAATGTCAACACAGCCTTGTAAGGGAGCTGAGGCAGCACACTGCCCCAGAACGTGTGGGACCAAAGACACTATGCGCTCGCCAGACCTGGGTCCCTTTCCCGGTCCACTGGAGGACAACTGCATACGAAATTTTGTTCACCCAGCCTGTCCGGTACACATCCCATTTCCCTTGTGAGGAACTCCGTTCCTGTGCAGTCTGAAAAGCTGTCCCTCCACGTACCCTTGAGAAACTCCGAGTGTAGTACTGCGTGACTGAAGTCCTGTGTGGCGTGTTGAGAAAAGGCATCCAGGCCTTTCAGAGCCTGCTTTCGCAACCAGCTGGATGAGAACTGGCCTATCCCGAAGAACTGCGGGTCTCCCATTTCTCTCCTCCAGCTCGTCTGTTGCACGTGCACATCCCGTCTAGGGCCAGACGGTCCGTGCATTGCACCCCAGGCTGCCTTAACTCCCTGTTGAATACGCAGCCCAGAGCTCGGGGCAGCATGGAGATGCCTCTGCCAAAGTGCTATTTCCCTATCCCCCAAACCCTTGGGTCTCTGCGTTGCACTCCATGGCAGCACTCCAAATCCAGAAAAGGGCAATGCTCGTAACGTACCTTTCATCAAACCGGAAAGGAATGTAAGAGTTTCCCATAAACGGGACACATTTGCCAGGCCATCCGTAGGGTTTGCCCAAAGAGGTGGCTTCACGCACCCTGCCCCGCGCAGGGGCACGTGTCCGTGACCGGTACGTGTGGCTTGCTTACGTCGAAGAAAGCACCAGGTGCATGACACTTTCACTGCGGGCCACTGCCGGCATTTCTATCAGCGGGCACCACGTTTCTAGCCTATAGCCTGAAACAGACGTCTGCAGTCCTTCTGCAGCAGCAGGAGACACGCTGCCTGCCATCTGTTGAGAGGCATGAGACACTTTTCGGGTACTGGACTTGAGCCCACTTTGTTACATTCGCGAGCTTCCGAACGCCCCAGAGGTAGAGTGTCTGAGATGGCAAGTCCGCAAGTAACCGCTGCACGTGTCCCGCGTTAGCCATAGATTCTGGTCACCAAAGGAGCACTCTCACGAAATCTTGGATGCCAGAGCTGACACCAAAGTGACCCTGTTCCCGAGGAAATGCTATATGCTATGAGGGTGGACACCGCTCGGTCTGCCCTGTGCCTGAGGTCCCTGCTTCTGTGTAGCTTCAAGTCCAAGGCAGGCGCCTCTGCGAACGTCTGGTGGAAGAGCCTCTGAAGTGACGCAGCTTTTGCCTCTGCCACTAGGCTCAGGGTCGAAGATGTGAACGAAATTAGCGTCCCCGGTGGGAAGACCTGCTACAGAGTTGAATTCCCATACATTGCAGAGCTGGGCAACCAGCACGTGGGCCAGCAGCAAAGTGCATTGAAACGATTGGCATCGTATGGGCTTCAGAAGGAGCCCTTAGCGCCCCTCGTTGGAGCCAGCGAGCGTCCCGGGCACCACAGTCCTCCCATAGATAACAGTATGTTCTAGAACCTTGTCGTATGTTTCTCCTGCAGGCAAAGCAGCATGGTAGCCCCATGCTTCCATCCGGCCCACCTCATCACGGGCATTTGTGAGCTGGGGAGCGACTCGTTTCCCACGCCTCGGCGAAGGCTTACTTTGCAATGGACCTGAGGCCACAGTGCCAACAAGTGTGTGCGATGTTCCGTCCTGTGATCGGAAGCGATTTGGGTGAACACTGGACACCTCAAGCCTCCCTCTACGAGGACTTCCCGCACTCAAGGAACAAACACGAAGCCAGGATTTCTTGGTCGCACACCGCAGTGAACAAAGCCCGGGATTCCATGTAACAACGGCAGCCTGCAACTTGATTTGGGAAGGCTTTGTCCTCCCGTCCACCTGGGCACGCTTTGCCACACTCCACGTCCAAGAGGCATGGACAAAAGATACGACTGACGCTCACAGCCCTCTTCACCGCAGTCCTCCCTGCACTCGGAATGACCCGGAGTTTTCAAAGAGCCGTCGTGGGTGAAACGCTTTCAGGCCCATCTGTCTCCACAGGGCTTGGGATTGGAACTCTGCAAGGCTACCCTGGGATGTGCGTCAAACTGACTTCCGCAGCTTATTCCACTTACGTGGCTCAATGTCAACACAGCCTTGTAAGGGAGCTGAGGCAGCACACTGCCCCAGAACGTGTGGGACCAGAGACACTATGCGCTCGCCAGACCTGGGTCCCTTTCCCGGTCCACTGGAGGACAACTGCATACGAAATTTTGTTCACCCAGCCTGTCCGGTACACATCCCATTTCCCTTGTGAGGAACTCCGTTCCTATGCAGTCTGAAAAGCTGTCCCTCCACGTACCCTTGAGAAACTCCGAGTGTAGTACTGCGTGACTGAAGTCCTGTGTGGCGTGTTGAGAAAAGGCATCCAGGCCTTTCAGAGCCTGCTTTCGCAACCAGCTGGATGAGAACTGGCCTATCCCGAAGAACTGCGGGTCTCCCATTTCTCTCCTCCAGCTCGTCTGTTGCACGTGCACATCCCGTCTAGGGCCAGACGGTCCGTGCATTGCACCCCAGGCTGCCTTAACTCCCTGTTGAATACGCAGCCCAGAGCTCGGGGCAGCATGGAGATGCCTCTGCCAAAGTGCTATTTCCCTATCCCCCAAACCCTTGGGTCTCTGCGTTGCACTCCATGGCAGCACTCCAAATCCAGAAAAGGGCAATGCTCGTAACGTACCTTTCATCAAACCGGAAAGGAATGTAAGAGTTTCCCATAAACGGGACACATTTGCCAGGCCATCCGTAGGGTTTGCCCAAAGAGGTGGCTTCACGCACCCTGCCCCGCGCAGGGGCACGTGTCCGTGACCGGTACGTGTGGCTTGCTTACGTCGAAGAAAGCACCAGGTGCATGACACTTTCACTGCGGGCCACTGCCGGCATTTCTATCAGCGGGCACCACGTTTCTAGCCTATAGCCTGAAACAGACGTCTGCAGTCCTTCTGCAGCAGCAGGAGACACGCTGCCTGCCATCTGTTGAGAGGCATGAGACACTTTTCGGGTACTGGACTTGAGCCCACTTTGTTACATTCGCGAGCTTCCGAACGCCCCAGAGGTAGAGTGTCTGAGATGGCAAGTCCGCAAGTAACCGCTGCACGTGTCCCGCGTGAGCCATAGATTCTGGTCACCAAAGGAGCACTCTCACGAAATCTTGGATGCCAGAGCTGACACCAAAGTGACCCTGTTCCCGAGGAAATGCTATATGCTATGAGGGTGGACACCGCTCGGTCTGCCCTGTGCCTGAGGTCCCTGCTTCTGTGTAGCTTCAAGTCCAAGGCAGGCGCCTCTGCGAACGTCTGGTGGAAGAGCCTCTGAAGTGACGCAGCTTTTGCCTCTGCCACTAGGCTCAGGGTCGAAGATGTGAACGAAATTAGCGTCCCCGGTGGGAAGACCTGCTACAGAGTTGAATTCCCATACATTGCAGAGCTGGGCAACCAGCACGTGGGCCAGCAGCAAAGTGCATTGAAACGATTGGCATCGTATGGGCTTCAGAAGGAGCCCTTAGCGCCCCTCGTTGGAGCCAGCGAGCGTCCCGGGCACCACAGTCCTCCCATAGATAACAGTATGTTCTAGAACCTTGTCGTATGTTTCTCCTGCAGGCAAAGCAGCATGGTAGCCCCATGCTTCCATCCGGCCCACCTCATCACGGGCATTTGTGAGCTGGGGAGCGACTCGTTTCCCACGCCTCGGCGAAGGCTTACTTTGCAATGGACCTGAGGCCACAGTGCCAACAAGTGTGTGCGATGTTCCGTCCTGTGATCGGAAGCGATTTGGGTGAACACTGGACACCTCAAGCCTCCCTCTACGAGGACTTCCCGCACTCAAGGAACAAACACGAAGCCAGGATTTCTTGGTCGCACACCGCAGTGAACAAAGCCCGGGATTCCATGTAACAACGGCAGCCTGCAACTTGATTTGGGAAGGCTTTGTCCTCCCGTCCACCTGGGCACGCTTTGCCACACTCCACGTCCAAGAGGCATGGGCAAAAGATACGACTGACGCTCACAGCCCTCTTCACCGCAGTCCTCCCTGCACTCGGAATGACCCGGAGTTTTCAAAGAGCCGTCGTGGGTGAAACGCTTTCAGGCCCATCTGTCTCCACAGGGCTTGGGATTGGAACTCTGCAAGGCTACCCTGGGATGTGCGTCAAACTGACTTCCGCAGCTTATTCCACTTACGTGGCTCAATGTCAACACAGCCTTGTAAGGGAGCTGAGGCAGCACACTGCCCCAGAACGTGTGGGACCAAAGACACTATGCGCTCGCCAGACCTGGGTCCCTTTCCCGGTCCACTGGAGGACAACTGCATACGAAATTTTGTTCACCCAGCCTGTCCGGTACACATCCCATTTCCCTTGTGAGGAACTCCGTTCCTATGCAGTCTGAAAAGCTGTCCCTCCACGTACCCTTGAGAAACTCCGAGTGTAGTACTGCGTGACTGAAGTCCTGTGTGGCGTGTTGAGAAAAGGCATCCAGGCCTTTCAGAGCCTGCTTTCGCAACCAGCTGGATGAGAACTGGCCTATCCCGAAGAACTGCGGGTCTCCCATTTCTCTCCTCCAGCTCGTCTGTTGCACGTGCACATCCCGTCTAGGGCCAGACGGTCCATGCATTGCACCCCAGGCTGCCTTAACTCCCTGTTGAATACGCAGCCCAGAGCTCGGGGCAGCATGGAGATGCCTCTGCCAAAGTGCTATTTCCCTATCCCCCAAACCCTTGGGTCTCTGCGTTGCACTCCATGGCAGCACTCCAAATCCAGAAAAGGGCAATGCTCGTAACGTACCTTTCATCAAACCGGAAAGGAATGTAAGAGTTTCCCATAAACGGGACACATTTGCCAGGCCATCCGTAGGGTTTGCCCAAAGAGGTGGCTTCACGCACCCTGCCCCGCGCAGGGGCACGTGTCCGTGACCGGTACGTGTGGCTTGCTTACGTCGAAGAAAGCACCAGGTGCATGACACTTTCACTGCGGGCCACTGCCGGCATTTCTATCAGCGGGCACCACGTTTCTAGCCTATAGCCTGAAACAGACGTCTGCAGTCCTTCTGCAGCAGCAGGAGACACGCTGCCTGCCATCTGTTGAGAGGCATGAGACACTTTTCGGGTACTGGACTTGAGCCCACTTTGTTACATTCGCGAGCTTCCGAACGCCCCAGAGGTAGAGTGTCTGAGATGGCAAGTCCGCAAGTAACCGCTGCACGTGTCCCGCGTGAGCCATAGATTCTGGTCACCAAAGGAGCACTCTCACGAAATCTTGGATGCCAAAGCTGACACCAAAGCGACCCTGTTCCCGAGGAAATGCTATATGCTATGAGGGTGGACACCGCTAGGTCTGCCCTGTGCCTGAGGTCCCTGCTTCTGTGTAGCTTCAAGTCCAAGGCAGGCGCCTCTGCGAACGTCTGGTGGAAGAGCCTCTGAAGTGACGCAGCTTTTGCCTCTGCCACTAGGCTCAGGGTCGAAGATGTGAACGAAATTAGCGTCCCCGGTGGGAAGACCTGCTACAGAGTTGAATTCCCATACATTGCAGAGCTGGGCAACCAGCACGTGGGCCAGCAGCAAAGTGCATTGAAACGATTGGCATCGTATGGGCTTCAGAAGGAGCCCTTAGCGCCCCTCGTTGGAGCCAGCGAGCGTCCCGGGCACCACAGTCCTCCCATAGATAACAGTATGTTCTAGAACCTTGTCGTATGTTTCTCCTGCAGGCAAAGCAGCATGGTAGCCCCATGCTTCCATCCGGCCCACCTCATCACGGGCATTTGTGAGCTGGGGAGCGACTCGTTTCCCACGCCTCGGCGAAGGCTTACTTTGCAATGGACCTGAGGCCACAGTGCCAACAAGTGTGTGCGATGTTCCGTCCTGTGATCGGAAGCGATTTGGGTGAACACTGGACACCTCAAGCCTCCCTCTACGAGGACTTCCCGCACTCAAGGAACAAACACGAAGCCAGGATTTCTTGGTCGCACACCGCAGTGAACAAAGCCCGGGATTCCATGTAACAACGGCAGCCTGCAACTTGATTTGGGAAGGCTTTGTCCTCCCGTCCACCTGGGCACGCTTTGCCACACTCCACGTCCAAGAGGCATGGACAAAAGATACGACTGACGCTCACAGCCCTCTTCACCGCAGTCCTCCCTGCACTCGGAATGACCCGGAGTTTTCAAAGAGCCGTCGTGGGTGAAACGCTTTCAGGCCCATCTGTCTCCACAGGGCTTGGGATTGGAACTCTGCAAGGCTACCCTGGGATGTGCGTCAAACTGACTTCCGCAGCTTATTCCACTTACGTGGCTCAATGTCAACACAGCCTTGTAAGGGAGCTGAGGCAGCACACTGCCCCAGAACGTGTGGGACCAAAGACACTATGCGCTCGCCAGACCTGGGTCCCTTTCCCGGTCCACTGGAGGACAACTGCATACGAAATTTTGTTCACCCAGCCTGTCCGGTACACATCCCATTTCCCTTGTGAGGAACTCCGTTCCTATGCAGTCTGAAAAGCTGTCCCTCCACGTACCCTTGAGAAACTCCGAGTGTAGTACTGCGTGACTGAAGTCCTGTGTGGCGTGTTGAGAAAAGGCATCCAGGCCTTTCAGAGCCTGCTTTCACAACCAGCTGGATGAGAACTGGCCTATCCCGAAGAACTGCGGGTCTCCCATTTCTCTCCTCCAGCTCGTCTGTTGCACGTGCACATCCCGTCTAGGGCCAGACGGTCCGTGCATTGCACCCCAGGCTGCCTTAACTCCCTGTTGAATACGCAGCCCAGAGCTCGGGGCAGCATGGAGATGCCTCTGCCAAAGTGCTATTTCCCTATTCCCCAAACCCTTGGGTCTCTGCATTGCACTCCATGGCAGCACTCCAAATCCAGAAAAGGGCAATGCTCGTAACGTACCTTTCATCAAACCGGAAAGGAATGTAAGAGTTTCCCATAAACGGGACACATTTGCCAGGCCATCCGTAGGGTTTGCCCAAAGAGGTGGCTTCACGCACCCTGCCCCGCGCAGGGGCACGTGTCCGTGACCGGTACGTGTGGCTTGCTTACGTCGAAGAAAGCACCAGGTGCATGACACTTTCACTGCGGGCCACTGCCGGCATTTCTATCAGCGGGCACCACGTTTCTAGCCTATAGCCTGAAACAGACGTCTGCAGTCCTTCTGCAGCAGCAGGAGACACGCTGCCTGCCATCTGTTGAGAGGCATGAGACACTTTTCGGGTACTGGACTTGAGCCCACTTTGTTACATTCGCGAGCTTCCGAACGCCCCAGAGGTAGAGTGTCTGAGATGGCAAGTCCGCAAGTAACCGCTGCACGTGTCCCGCGTGAGCCATAGATTCTGGTCACCAAAGGAGCACTCTCACGAAATCTTGGATGCCAGAGCTGACACCAAAGTGACCCTGTTCCCGAGGAAATGCTATATGCTATGAGGGTGGACACCGCTCGGTCTGCCCTGTGCCTGAGGTCCCTGCTTCTGTGTAGCTTCAAGTCCAAGGCAGGCGCCTCTGCGAACGTCTGGTGGAAGAGCCTCTGAAGTGACGCAGCTTTTGCCTCTGCCACTAGGCTCAGGGTCGAAGATGTGAACGAAATTAGCGTCCCCGGTGGGAAGACCTGCTACAGAGTTGAATTCCCATACATTGCAGAGCTGGGCAACCAGCACGTGGGCCAGCAGCAAAGTGCATTGAAACGATTGGCATCGTATGGGCTTCAGAAGGAGCCCTTAGCGCCCCTCGTTGGAGCCAGCGAGCGTCCCGGGCACCACAGTCCTCCCATAGATAACAGTATGTTCTAGAACCTTGTCGTATGTTTCTCCTGCAGGCAAAGCAGCATGGTAGCCCCATGCTTCCATCCGGCCCACCTCATCACGGGCATTTGTGAGCTGGGGAGCGACTCGTTTCCCACGCCTCGGCGAAGGCTTACTTTGCAATGGACCTGAGGCCACAGTGCCAACAAGTGTGTGCGATGTTCCGTCCTGTGATCGGAAGCGATTTGGGTGAACACTGGACACCTCAAGCCTCCCTCTACGAGGACTTCCCGCACTCAAGGAACAAACACGAAGCCAGGATTTCTTGGTCGCACACCGCAGTGAACAAAGCCCGGGATTCCATGTAACAACGGCAGCCTGCAACTTGATTTGGGAAGGCTTTGTCCTCCCGTCCACCTGGGCACGCTTTGCCACACTCCACGTCCAAGAGGCATGGACAAAAGATACGACTGACGCTCACAGCCCTCTTCACCGCAGTCCTCCCTGCACTCGGAATGACCCGGAGTTTTCAAAGAGCCGTCGTGGGTGAAACGCTTTCAGGCCCATCTGTCTCCACAGGGCTTGGGATTGGAACTCTGCAAGGCTACCCTGGGATGTGCGTCAAACTGACTTCCGCAGCTTATTCCACTTACGTGGCTCAATGTCAACACAGCCTTGTAAGGGAGCTGAGGCAGCACACTGCCCCAGAACGTGTGGGACCAAAGACACTATGCGCTCGCCAGACCTGGGTCCCTTTCCCGGTCCACTGGAGGACAACTGCATACGAAATTTTGTTCACCCAGCCTGTCCGGTACACATCCCTTTTCCCTTGTGAGGAACTCCGTTCCTATGCAGTCTGAAAAGCTGTCCCTCCACGTACCCTTGAGAAACTCCGAGTGTAGTACTGCGTGACTGAAGTCCTGTGTGGCGTGTTGAGAAAAGGCATCCAGGCCTTTCAGAGCCTGCTTTCGCAACCAGCTGGATGAGAACTGGCCTATCCCGAAGAAGTGCGGGTCTCCCATTTCTCTCCTCCAGCTCGTCTGTTGCACGTGCACATCCCGTCTAGGGCCAGACGGTCCGTGCATTGCACCCCAGGCTGCCTTAACTCCCTGTTGAATACGCAGCCCAGAGCTCGGGGCAGCATGGAGATGCCTCTGCCAAAGTGCTATTTCCCTATCCCCCAAACCCTTGGGTCTCTGCGTTGCACTCCATGGCAGCACTCCAAATCCAGAAAAGGGCAATGCTCGTAACGTACCTTTCATCAAACCGGAAAGGAATGTAAGAGTTTCCCATAAACGGGACACATTTGCCAGGCCATCCGTAGGGTTTGCCCAAAGAGGTGGCTTCACGCACCCTGCCCCGCGCAGGGGCACGTGTCCGTGACCGGTACGTGTGGCTTGCTTACGTCGAAGAAAGCACCAGGTGCATGACACTTTCACTGCGGGCCACTGCCGGCATTTCTATCAGCGGGCACCACGTTTCTAGCCTATAGCCTGAAACAGACGTCTGCAGTCCTTCTGCAGCAGCAGGAGACACGCTGCCTGCCATCTGTTGAGAGGCATGAGACACTTTTCGGGTACTGGACTTGAGCCCACTTTGTTACATTCGCGAGCTTCCGAACGCCCCAGAGGTAGAGTGTCTGAGATGGCAAGTCCGCAAGTAACCGCTGCACGTGTCCCGCGTGAGCCATAGATTCTGGTCACCAAAGGAGCACTCTCACGAAATCTTGGATGCCAGAGCTGACACCAAAGTGACCCTGTTCCCGAGGAAATGCTATATGCTATGAGGGTGGACACCGCTCGGTCTGCCCTGTGCCTGAGGTCCCTGCTTCTGTGTAGCTTCAAGTCCAAGGCAGGCGCCTCTGCGAACGTCTGGTGGAAGAGCCTCTGAAGTGACGCAGCTTTTGCCTCTGCCACTAGGCTCAGGGTCGAAGATGTGAACGAAATTAGCGTCCCCGGTGGGAAGACCTGCTACAGAGTTGAATTCCCATACATTGCAGAGCTGGGCAACCAGCACGTGGGCCAGCAGCAAAGTGCATTGAAACGATTGGCATCGTATGGGCTTCAGAAGGAGCCCTTAGCGCCCCTCGTTGGAGCCAGCGAGCGTCCCGGGCACCACAGTCCTCCCATAGATAACAGTATGTTCTAGAACCTTGTCGTATGTTTCTCCTGCAGGCAAAGCAGCATGGTAGCCCCATGCTTCCATCCGGCCCACCTCATCACGGGCATTTGTGAGCTGGGGAGCGACTCGTTTCCCACGCCTCGGCGAAGGCTTACTTTGCAATGGACCTGAGGCCACAGTGCCAACAAGTGTGTGCGATGTTCCGTCCTGTGATCGGAAGCGATTTGGGTGAACACTGGACACCTCAAGCCTCCCTCTACGAGGACTTCCCGCACTCAAGGAACAAACACGAAGCCAGGATTTCTTGGTCGCACACCGCAGTGAACAAAGCCCGGGATTCCATGTAACAACGGCAGCCTGCAACTTGATTTGGGAAGGCTTTGTCCTCCCGTCCACCTGGGCACGCTTTGCCACACTCCACGTCCAAGAGGCATGGACAAAAGATACGACTGACGCTCACAGCCCTCTTCACCGCAGTCCTCCCTGCACTCGGAATGACCCGGAGTTTTCAAAGAGCCGTCGTGGGTGAAACGCTTTCAGGCCCATCTGTCTCCACAGGGCTTGGGATTGGAACTCTGCAAGGCTACCCTGGGATGTGCGTCAAACTGACTTCCGCAGCTTATTCCACTTACGTGGCTCAATGTCAACACAGCCTTGTAAGGGAGCTGAGGCAGCACACTGCCCCAGAACGTGTGGGACCAAAGACACTATGCGCTCGCCAGACCTGGGTCCCTTTCCCGGTCCACTGGAGGACAACTGCATACGAAATTTTGTTCACCCAGCCTGTCCGGTACACATCCCATTTCCCTTGTGAGGAACTCCGTTCCTATGCAGTCTGAAAAGCTGTCCCTCCACGTACCCTTGAGAAACTCCGAGTGTAGTACTGCGTGACTGAAGTCCTGTGTGGCGTGTTGAGAAAAGGCATCCAGGCCTTTCAGAGCCTGCTTTCGCAACCAGCTGGATGAGAACTGGCCTATCCCGAAGAACTGCGGGTCTCCCATTTCTCTCCTCCAGCTCGTCTGTTGCACGTGCACATCCCGTCTAGGGCCAGACGGTCCGTGCATTGCACCCCAGGCTGCCTTAACTCCCTGTTGAATACGCAGCCCAGAGCTCGGGGCAGCATGGAGATGCCTCTGCCAAAGTGCTATTTCCCTATCCCCCAAACCCTTGGGTCTCTGCGTTGCACTCCATGGCAGCACTCCAAATCCAGAAAAGGGCAATGCTCGTAACGTACCTTTCATCAAACCGGAAAGGAATGTAAGAGTTTCCCATAAACGGGACACATTTGCCAGGCCATCCGTAGGGTTTGCCCAAAGAGGTGGCTTCACGCACCCTGCCCCGCGCAGGGGCACGTGTCCGTGACCGGTACGTGTGGCTTGCTTACGTCGAAGAAAGCACCAGGTGCATGACACTTTCACTGCGGGCCACTGCCGGCATTTCTATCAGCGGGCACCACGTTTCTAGCCTATAGCCTGAAACAGACGTCTGCAGTCCTTCTGCAGCAGCAGGAGACACGCTGCCTGCCATCTGTTGAGAGGCATGAGACACTTTTCGGGTACTGGACTTGAGCCCACTTTGTTACATTCGCGAGCTTCCGAACGCCCCAGAGGTAGAGTGTCTGAGATGGCAAGTCCGCAAGTAACCGCTGCACGTGTCCCGCGTGAGCCATAGATTCTGGTCACCAAAGGAGCACTCTCACGAAATCTTGGATGCCAGAGCTGACACCAAAGTGACCCTGTTCCCGAGGAAATGCTATATGCTATGAGGGTGGACACCGCTCGGTCTGCCCTGTGCCTGAGGTCCCTGCTTCTGTGTAGCTTCAAGTCCAAGGCAGGCGCCTCTGCGAACGTCTGGTGGAAGAGCCTCTGAAGTGACGCAGCTTTTGCCTCTGCCACTAGGCTCAGGGTCGAAGATGTGAACGAAATTAGCGTCCCCGGTGGGAAGACCTGCTACAGAGTTGAATTCCCATACATTGCAGAGCTGGGCAACCAGCACGTGGGCCAGCAGCAAAGTGCATTGAAACGATTGGCATCGTATGGGCTTCAGAAGGAGCCCTTAGCGCCCCTCGTTGGAGCCAGCGAGCGTCCCGGGCACCACAGTCCTCCCATAGATAACAGTATGTTCTAGAACCTTGTCGTATGTTTCTCCTGCAGGCAAAGCAGCATGGTAGCCCCATGCTTCCATCCGGCCCACCTCATCACGGGCATTTGTGAGCTGGGGAGCGACTCGTTTCCCACGCCTCGGCGAAGGCTTACTTTGCAATGGACCTGAGGCCACAGTGCCAACAAGTGTGTGCGATGTTCCGTCCTGTGATCGGAAGCGATTTGGGTGAACACTGGACACCTCAAGCCTCCCTCTACGAGGACTTCCCGCACTCAAGGAACAAACACGAAGCCAGGATTTCTTGGTCGCACACCGCAGTGAACAAAGCCCGGGATTCCATGTAACAACGGCAGCCTGCAACTTGATTTGGGAAGGCTTTGTCCTCCCGTCCACCTGGGCACGCTTTGCCACACTCCACGTCCAAGAGGCATGGACAAAAGATACGACTGACGCTCACAGCCCTCTTCACCGCAGTCCTCCCTGCACTCGGAATGACCCGGAGTTTTCAAAGAGCCGTCGTGGGTGAAACGCTTTCAGGCCCATCTGTCTCCACAGGGCTTGGGATTGGAACTCTGCAAGGCTACCCTGGGATGTGCGTCAAACTGACTTCCGCAGCTTATTCCACTTACGTGGCTCAATGTCAACACAGCCTTGTAAGGGAGCTGAGGCAGCACACTGCCCCAGAACGTGTGGGACCAAAGACACTATGCGCTCGCCAGACCTGGGTCCCTTTCCCGGTCCACTGGAGGACAACTGCATACGAAATTTTGTTCACCCAGCCTGTCCGGTACACATCCCATTTCCCTTGTGAGGAACTCCGTTCCTATGCAGTCTGAAAAGCTGTCCCTCCACGTACCCTTGAGAAACTCCGAGTGTAGTACTGCGTGACTGAAGTCCTGTGTGGCGTGTTGAGAAAAGGCATCCAGGCCTTTCAGAGCCTGCTTTCGCAACCAGCTGGATGAGAACTGGCCTATCCCGAAGAAGTGCGGGTCTCCCATTTCTCTCCTCCAGCTCGTCTGTTGCACGTGCACATCCCGTCTAGGGCCAGACGGTCCGTGCATTGCACCCCAGGCTGCCTTAACTCCCTGTTGAATACGCAGCCCAGAGCTCGGGGCAGCATGGAGATGCCTCTGCCAAAGTGCTATTTCCCTATCCCCCAAACCCTTGGGTCTCTGCGTTGCACTCCATGGCAGCACTCCAAATCCAGAAAAGGGCAATGCTCGTAACGTACCTTTCATCAAACCGGAAAGGAATGTAAGAGTTTCCCATAAACGGGACACATTTGCCAGGCCATCCGTAGGGTTTGCCCAAAGAGGTGGCTTCACGCACCCTGCCCCGCGCAGGGGCACGTGTCCGTGACCGGTACGTGTGGCTTGCTTACGTCGAAGAAAGCACCAGGTGCATGACACTTTCACTGCGGGCCACTGCCGGCATTTCTATCAGCGGGCACCACGTTTCTAGCCTATAGCCTGAAACAGACGTCTGCAGTCCTTCTGCAGCAGCAGGAGACACGCTGCCTGCCATCTGTTGAGAGGCATGAGACACTTTTCGGGTACTGGACTTGAGCCCACTTTGTTACATTCGCGAGCTTCCGAACGCCCCAGAGGTAGAGTGTCTGAGATGGCAAGTCCGCAAGTAACCGCTGCACGTGTCCCGCGTGAGCCATAGATTCTGGTCACCAAAGGAGCACTCTCACGAAATCTTGGATGCCAGAGCTGACACCAAAGTGACCCTGTTCCCGAGGAAATGCTATATGCTATGAGGGTGGACACCGCTCGGTCTGCCCTGTGCCTGAGGTCCCTGCTTCTGTGTAGCTTCAAGTCCAAGGCAGGCGCCTCTGCGAACGTCTGGTGGAAGAGCCTCTGAAGTGACGCAGCTTTTGCCTCTGCCACTAGGCTCAGGGTCGAAGATGTGAACGAAATTAGCGTCCCCGGTGGGAAGACCTGCTACAGAGTTGAATTCCCATACATTGCAGAGCTGGGCAACCAGCACGTGGGCCAGCAGCAAAGTGCATTGAAACGATTGGCATCGTATGGGCTTCAGAAGGAGCCCTTAGCGCCCCTCGTTGGAGCCAGCGAGCGTCCCGGGCACCACAGTCCTCCCATAGATAACAGTATGTTCTAGAACCTTGTCGTATGTTTCTCCTGCAGGCAAAGCAGCATGGTAGCCCCATGCTTCCATCCGGCCCACCTCATCACGGGCATTTGTGAGCTGGGGAGCGACTCGTTTCCCACGCCTCGGCGAAGGCTTACTTTGCAATGGACCTGAGGCCACAGTGCCAACAAGTGTGTGCGATGTTCCGTCCTGTGATCGGAAGCGATTTGGGTGAACACTGGACACCTCAAGCCTCCCTCTACGAGGACTTCCCGCACTCAAGGAACAAACACGAAGCCAGGATTTCTTGGTCGCACACCGCAGTGAACAAAGCCCGGGATTCCATGTAACAACGGCAGCCTGCAACTTGATTTGGGAAGGCTTTGTCCTCCCGTCCACCTGGGCACGCTTTGCCACACTCCACGTCCAAGAGGCATGGACAAAAGATACGACTGACGCTCACAGCCCTCTTCACCGCAGTCCTCCCTGCACTCGGAATGACCCGGAGTTTTCAAAGAGCCGTCGTGGGTGAAACGCTTTCAGGCCCATCTGTCTCCACAGGGCTTGGGATTGGAACTCTGCAAGGCTACCCTGGGATGTGCGTCAAACTGACTTCCGCAGCTTATTCCACTTACGTGGCTCAATGTCAACACAGCCTTGTAAGGGAGCTGAGGCAGCACACTGCCCCAGAACGTGTGGGACCAAAGACACTATGCGCTCGCCAGACCTGGGTCCCTTTCCCGGTCCACTGGAGGACAACTGCATACGAAATTTTGTTCACCCAGCCTGTCCGGTACACATCCCATTTCCCTTGTGAGGAACTCCGTTCCTATGCAGTCTGAAAAGCTGTCCCTCCACGTACCCTTGAGAAACTCCGAGTGTAGTACTGCGTGACTGAAGTCCTGTGTGGCGTGTTGAGAAAAGGCATCCAGGCCTTTCAGAGCCTGCTTTCGCAACCAGCTGGATGAGAACTGGCCTATCCCGAAGAAGTGCGGGTCTCCCATTTCTCTCCTCCAGCTCGTCTGTTGCACGTGCACATCCCGTCTAGGGCCAGACGGTCCGTGCATTGCACCCCAGGCTGCCTTAACTCCCTGTTGAATACGCAGCCCAGAGCTCGGGGCAGCATGGAGATGCCTCTGCCAAAGTGCTATTTCCCTATCCCCCAAACCCTTGGGTCTCTGCGTTGCACTCCATGGCAGCACTCCAAATCCAGAAAAGGGCAATGCTCGTAACGTACCTTTCATCAAACCGGAAAGGAATGTAAGAGTTTCCCATAAACGGGACACATTTGCCAGGCCATCCGTAGGGTTTGCCCAAAGAGGTGGCTTCACGCACCCTGCCCCGCGCAGGGGCACGTGTCCGTGACCGGTACGTGTGGCTTGCTTACGTCGAAGAAAGCACCAGGTGCATGACACTTTCACTGCGGGCCACTGCCGGCATTTCTATCAGCGGGCACCACGTTTCTAGCCTATAGCCTGAAACAGACGTCTGCAGTCCTTCTGCAGCAGCAGGAGACACGCTGCCTGCCATCTGTTGAGAGGCATGAGACACTTTTCGGGTACTGGACTTGAGCCCACTTTGTTACATTCGCGAGCTTCCGAACGCCCCAGAGGTAGAGTGTCTGAGATGGCAAGTCCGCAAGTAACCGCTGCACGTGTCCCGCGTGAGCCATAGATTCTGGTCACCAAAGGAGCACTCTCACGAAATCTTGGATGCCAGAGCTGACACCAAAGTGACCCTGTTCCCGAGGAAATGCTATATGCTATGAGGGTGGACACCGCTCGGTCTGCCCTGTGCCTGAGGTCCCTGCTTCTGTGTAGCTTCAAGTCCAAGGCAGGCGCCTCTGCGAACGTCTGGTGGAAGAGCCTCTGAAGTGACGCAGCTTTTGCCTCTGCCACTAGGCTCAGGGTCGAAGATGTGAACGAAATTAGCGTCCCCGGTGGGAAGACCTGCTACAGAGTTGAATTCCCATACATTGCAGAGCTGGGCAACCAGCACGTGGGCCAGCAGCAAAGTGCATTGAAACGATTGGCATCGTATGGGCTTCAGAAGGAGCCCTTAGCGCCCCTCGTTGGAGCCAGCGAGCGTCCCGGGCACCACAGTCCTCCCATAGATAACAGTATGTTCTAGAACCTTGTCGTATGTTTCTCCTGCAGGCAAAGCAGCATGGTAGCCCCATGCTTCCATCCGGCCCACCTCATCACGGGCATTTGTGAGCTGGGGAGCGACTCGTTTCCCACGCCTCGGCGAAGGCTTACTTTGCAATGGACCTGAGGCCACAGTGCCAACAAGTGTGTGCGATGTTCCGTCCTGTGATCGGAAGCGATTTGGGTGAACACTGGACACCTCAAGCCTCCCTCTACGAGGACTTCCCGCACTCAAGGAACAAACACGAAGCCAGGATTTCTTGGTCGCACACCGCAGTGAACAAAGCCCGGGATTCCATGTAACAACGGCAGCCTGCAACTTGATTTGGGAAGGCTTTGTCCTCCCGTCCACCTGGGCACGCTTTGCCACACTCCACGTCCAAGAGGCATGGACAAAAGATACGACTGACGCTCACAGCCCTCTTCACCGCAGTCCTCCCTGCACTCGGAATGACCCGGAGTTTTCAAAGAGCCGTCGTGGGTGAAACGCTTTCAGGCCCATCTGTCTCCACAGGGCTTGGGATTGGAACTCTGCAAGGCTACCCTGGGATGTGCGTCAAACTGACTTCCGCAGCTTATTCCACTTACGTGGCTCAATGTCAACACAGCCTTGTAAGGGAGCTGAGGCAGCACACTGCCCCAGAACGTGTGGGACCAAAGACACTATGCGCTCGCCAGACCTGGGTCCCTTTCCCGGTCCACTGGAGGACAACTGCATACGAAATTTTGTTCACCCAGCCTGTCCGGTACACATCCCATTTCCCTTGTGAGGAACTCCGTTCCTATGCAGTCTGAAAAGCTGTCCCTCCACGTACCCTTGAGAAACTCCGAGTGTAGTACTGCGTGACTGAAGTCCTGTGTGGCGTGTTGAGAAAAGGCATCCAGGCCTTTCAGAGCCTGCTTTCGCAACCAGCTGGATGAGAACTGGCCTATCCCGAAGAACTGCGGGTCTCCCATTTCTCTCCTCCAGCTCGTCTGTTGCACGTGCACATCCCGTCTAGGGCCAGACGGTCCGTGCATTGCACCCCAGGCTGCCTTAACTCCCTGTTGAATACGCAGCCCAGAGCTCGGGGCAGCATGGAGATGCCTCTGCCAAAGTGCTATTTCCCTATCCCCCAAACCCTTGGGTCTCTGCGTTGCACTCCATGGCAGCACTCCAAATCCAGAAAAGGGCAATGCTCGTAACGTACCTTTCATCAAACCGGAAAGGAATGTAAGAGTTTCCCATAAACGGGACACATTTGCCAGGCCATCCGTAGGGTTTGCCCAAAGAGGTGGCTTCACGCACCCTGCCCCGCGCAGGGGCACGTGTCCGTGACCGGTACGTGTGGCTTGCTTACGTCGAAGAAAGCACCAGGTGCATGACACTTTCACTGCGGGCCACTGCCGGCATTTCTATCAGCGGGCACCACGTTTCTAGCCTATAGCCTGAAACAGACGTCTGCAGTCCTTCTGCAGCAGCAGGAGACACGCTGCCTGCCATCTGTTGAGAGGCATGAGACACTTTTCGGGTACTGGACTTGAGCCCACTTTGTTACATTCGCGAGCTTCCGAACGCCCCAGAGGTAGAGTGTCTGAGATGGCAAGTCCGCAAGTAACCGCTGCACGTGTCCCGCGTGAGCCATAGATTCTGGTCACCAAAGGAGCACTCTCACGAAATCTTGGATGCCAGAGCTGACACCAAAGTGACCCTGTTCCCGAGGAAATGCTATATGCTATGAGGGTGGACACCGCTAGGTCTGCCCTGTGCCTGAGGTCCCTGCTTCTGTGTAGCTTCAAGTCCAAGGCAGGCGCCTCTGCGAACGTCTGGTGGAAGAGCCTCTGAAGTGACGCAGCTTTTGCCTCTGCCACTAGGCTCAGGGTCGAAGATGTGAACGAAATTAGCGTCCCCGGTGGGAAGACCTGCTACAGAGTTGAATTCCCATACATTGCAGAGCTGGGCAACCAGCACGTGGGCCAGCAGCAAAGTGCATTGAAACGATTGGCATCGTATGGGCTTCAGAAGGAGCCCTTAGCGCCCCTCGTTGGAGCCAGCGAGCGTCCCGGGCACCACAGTCCTCCCATAGATAACAGTATGTTCTAGAACCTTGTCGTATGTTTCTCCTGCAGGCAAAGCAGCATGGTAGCCCCATGCTTCCATCCGGCCCACCTCATCACGGGCATTTGTGAGCTGGGGAGCGACTCGTTTCCCACGCCTCGGCGAAGGCTTACTTTGCAATGGACCTGAGGCCACAGTGCCAACAAGTGTGTGCGATGTTCCGTCCTGTGATCGGAAGCGATTTGGGTGAACACTGGACACCTCAAGCCTCCCTCTACGAGGACTTCCCGCACTCAAGGAACAAACACGAAGCCAGGATTTCTTGGTCGCACACCGCAGTGAACAAAGCCCGGGATTCCATGTAACAACGGCAGCCTGCAACTTGATTTGGGAAGGCTTTGTCCTCCCGTCCACCTGGGCACGCTTTGCCACACTCCACGTCCAAGAGGCATGGACAAAAGATACGACTGACGCTCACAGCCCTCTTCACCGCAGTCCTCCCTGCACTCGGAATGACCCGGAGTTTTCAAAGAGCCGTCGTGGGTGAAACGCTTTCAGGCCCATCTGTCTCCACAGGGCTTGGGATTGGAACTCTGCAAGGCTACCCTGGGATGTGCGTCAAACTGACTTCCGCAGCTTATTCCACTTACGTGGCTCAATGTCAACACAGCCTTGTAAGGGAGCTGAGGCAGCACACTGCCCCAGAACGTGTGGGACCAAAGACACTATGCGCTCGCCAGACCTGGGTCCCTTTCCCGGTCCACTGGAGGACAACTGCATACGAAATTTTGTTCACCCAGCCTGTCCGGTACACATCCCATTTCCCTTGTGAGGAACTCCGTTCCTATGCAGTCTGAAAAGCTGTCCCTCCACGTACCCTTGAGAAACTCCGAGTGTAGTACTGCGTGACTGAAGTCCTGTGTGGCGTGTTG
Source organism: Lagenorhynchus albirostris (assembly GCF_949774975.1). Taxonomy (NCBI): domain Eukaryota; kingdom Metazoa; phylum Chordata; class Mammalia; order Artiodactyla; family Delphinidae; genus Lagenorhynchus; species Lagenorhynchus albirostris. Next base: position 81,763,659 of record NC_083116.1, on the reverse strand, counting down.
AGAAAAGGCATCCAGGCCTTTCAGAGCCTGCTTTCGCAACCAGCTGGATGAGAACTGGCCTATCCCGAAGAACTGCGGGTCTCCCATTTCTCTCCTCCAGCTCGTCTGTTGCACGTGCACATCCCGTCTAGGGCCAGACGGTCCGTGCATTGCACCCCAGGCTGCCTTAACTCCCTGTTGAATACGCAGCCCAGAGCTCGGGGCAGCATGGAGATGCCTCTGCCAAAGTGCTATTTCCCTATCCCCCAAACCCTTGGGTCTCTGCGTTGCACTCCATGGCAGCACTCCAAATCCAGAAAAGGGCAATGCTCGTAACGTACCTTTCATCAAACCGGAAAGGAATGTAAGAGTTTCCCATAAACGGGACACATTTGCCAGGCCATCCGTAGGGTTTGCCCAAAGAGGTGGCTTCACGCACCCTGCCCCGCGCAGGGGCACGTGTCCGTGACCGGTACGTGTGGCTTGCTTACGTCGAAGAAAGCACCAGGTGCATGACACTTTCACTGCGGGCCACTGCCGGCATTTCTATCAGCGGGCACCACGTTTCTAGCCTATAGCCTGAAACAGACGTCTGCAGTCCTTCTGCAGCAGCAGGAGACACGCTGCCTGCCATCTGTTGAGAGGCATGAGACACTTTTCGGGTACTGGACTTGAGCCCACTTTGTTACATTCGCGAGCTTCCGAACGCCCCAGAGGTAGAGTGTCTGAGACGGCAAGTCCGCAAGTAACCGCTGCACGTGTCCCGCGTGAGCCATAGATTCTGGTCACCAAAGGAGCACTCTCACGAAATCTTGGATGCCAGAGCTGACACCAAAGTGACCCTGTTCCCGAGGAAATGCTATATGCTATGAGGGTGGACACCGCTAGGTCTGCCCTGTGCCTGAGGTCCCTGCTTCTGTGTAGCTTCAAGTCCAAGGCAGGCGCCTCTGCGAACGTCTGGTGGAAGAGCCTCTGAAGTGACGCAGCTTTTGCCTCTGCCACTAGGCTCAGGGTCGAAGATGTGAACGAAATTAGCGTCCCCGGTGGGAAGACCTGCTACAGAGTTGAATTCCCATACATTGCAGAGCTGGGCAACCAGCACGTGGGCCAGCAGCAAAGTGCATTGAAACGATTGGCATCGTATGGGCTTCAGAAGGAGCCCTTAGCGCCCCTCGTTGGAGCCAGCGAGCGTCCCGGGCACCACAGTCCTCCCATAGATAACAGTATGTTCTAGAACCTTGTCGTATGTTTCTCCTGCAGGCAAAGCAGCATGGTAGCCCCATGCTTCCATCCGGCCCACCTCATCACGGGCATTTGTGAGCTGGGGAGCGACTCGTTTCCCACGCCTCGGCGAAGGCTTACTTTGCAATGGACCTGAGGCCACAGTGCCAACAAGTGTGTGCGATGTTCCGTCCTGTGATCGGAAGCGATTTGGGTGAACACTGGACACCTCAAGCCTCCCTCTACGAGGACTTCCCGCACTCAAGGAACAAACACGAAGCCAGGATTTCTTGGTCGCACACCGCAGTGAACAAAGCCCGGGATTCCATGTAACAACGGCAGCCTGCAACTTGATTTGGGAAGGCTTTGTCCTCCCGTCCACCTGGGCACGCTTTGCCACTCTCCACGTCCAAGAGGCATGGACAAAAGATACGACTGACGCTCACAGCCCTCTTCACCGCAGTCCTCCCTGCACTCGGAATGACCCGGAGTTTTCAAAGAGCCGTCGTGGGTGAAACGCTTTCAGGCCCATCTGTCTCCACAGGGCTTGGGATTGGAACTCTGCAAGGCTACCCTGGGATGTGCGTCAAACTGACTTCCGCAGCTTATTCCACTTACGTGGCTCAATGTCAACAGAGCCTTGTAAGGGAGCTGAGGCAGCACACTGCCCCAGAACGTGTGGGACCAAAGACACTATGCGCTCGCCAGACCTGGGTCCCTTTCCCGGTCCACTGGAGGACAACTGCATACGAAATTTTGTTCACCCAGCCTGTCCGGTACACATCCCATTTCCCTTGTGAGGAACTCCGTTCCTATGCAGTCTGAAAAGCTGTCCCTCCACGTACCCTTGAGAAACTCCGAGTGTAGTACTGCGTGACTGAAGTCCTGTGTGGCGTGTTGAGAAAAGGCATCCAGGCCTTTCAGAGCCTGCTTTCGCAACCAGCTGGATGAGAACTGGCCTATCCCGAAGAACTGCGGGTCTCCCATTTCTCTCCTCCAGCTCGTCTGTTGCACGTGCACATCCCGTCTAGGGCCAGACGGTCCGTGCATTGCACCCCAGGCTGCCTTAACTCCCTGTTGAATACGCAGCCCAGAGCTCGGGGCAGCATGGAGATGCCTCTGCCAAAGTGCTATTTCCCTATCCCCCAAACCCTTGGGTCTCTGCGTTGCACTCCATGGCAGCACTCCAAATCCAGAAAAGGGCAATGCTCGTAACGTACCTTTCATCAAACCGGAAAGGAATGTAAGAGTTTCCCATAAACGGGACACATTTGCCAGGCCATCCGTAGGGTTTGCCCAAAGAGGTGGCTTCACGCACCCTGCCCCGCGCAGGGGCACGTGTCCGTGACCGGTACGTGTGGCTTGCTTACGTCGAAGAAAGCACCAGGTGCATGACACTTTCACTGCGGGCCACTGCCGGCATTTCTATCAGCGGGCACCACGTTTCTAGCCTATAGCCTGAAACAGACGTCTGCAGTCCTTCTGCAGCAGCAGGAGACACGCTGCCTGCCATCTGTTGAGAGGCATGAGACACTTTTCGGGTACTGGACTTGAGCCCACTTTGTTACATTCGCGAGCTTCCGAACGCCCCAGAGGTAGAGTGTCTGAGATGGCAAGTCCGCAAGTAACCGCTGCACGTGTCCCGCGTGAGCCATAGATTCTGGTCACCAAAGGAGCACTCTCACGAAATCTTGGATGCCAGAGCTGACACCAAAGTGACCCTGTTCCCGAGGAAATGCTATATGCTATGAGGGTGGACACCGCTAGGTCTGCCCTGTGCCTGAGGTCCCTGCTTCTGTGTAGCTTCAAGTCCAAGGCAGGCGCCTCTGCGAACGTCTGGTGGAAGAGCCTCTGAAGTGACGCAGCTTTTGCCTCTGCCACTAGGCTCAGGGTCGAAGATGTGAACGAAATTAGCGTCCCCGGTGGGAAGACCTGCTACAGAGTTGAATTCCCATACATTGCAGAGCTGGGCAACCAGCACGTGGGCCAGCAGCAAAGTGCATTGAAACGATTGGCATCGTATGGGCTTCAGAAGGAGCCCTTAGCGCCCCTCGTTGGAGCCAGCGAGCGTCCCGGGCACCACAGTCCTCCCATAGATAACAGTATGTTCTAGAACCTTGTCGTATGTTTCTCCTGCAGGCAAAGCAGCATGGTAGCCCCATGCTTCCATCCGGCCCACCTCATCACGGGCATTTGTGAGCTGGGGAGCGACTCGTTTCCCACGCCTCGGCGAAGGCTTACTTTGCAATGGACCTGAGGCCACAGTGCCAACAAGTGTGTGCGATGTTCCGTCCTGTGATCGGAAGCGATTTGGGTGAACACTGGACACCTCAAGCCTCCCTCTACGAGGACTTCCCGCACTCAAGGAACAAACACGAAGCCAGGATTTCTTGGTCGCACACCGCAGTGAACAAAGCCCGGGATTCCATGTAACAACGGCAGCCTGCAACTTGATTTGGGAAGGCTTTGTCCTCCCGTCCACCTGGGCACGCTTTGCCACTCTCCACGTCCAAGAGGCATGGACAAAAGATACGACTGACGCTCACAGCCCTCTTCACCGCAGTCCTCCCTGCACTCGGAATGACCCGGAGTTTTCAAAGAGCCGTCGTGGGTGAAACGCTTTCAGGCCCATCTGTCTCCACAGGGCTTGGGATTGGAACTCTGCAAGGCTACCCTGGGATGTGCGTCAAACTGACTTCCGCAGCTTATTCCACTTACGTGGCTCAATGTCAACACAGCCTTGTAAGGGAGCTGAGGCAGCACACTGCCCCAGAACGTGTGGGACCAAAGACACTATGCGCTCGCCAGACCTGGGTCCCTTTCCCGGTCCACTGGAGGACAACTGCATACGAAATTTTGTTCACCCAGCCTGTCCGGTACACATCACATTTCCCTTGTGAGGAACTCCGTTCCTATGCAGTCTGAAAAGCTGTCCCTCCACGTACCCTTGAGAAACTCCGAGTGTAGTACTGCGTGACTGAAGTCCTGTGTGGCGTGTTGAGAAAAGGCATCCAGGCCTTTCAGAGCCTGCTTTCGCAACCAGCTGGATGAGAACTGGCCTATCCCGAAGAACTGCGGGTCTCCCATTTCTCTCCTCCAGCTCGTCTGTTGCACGTGCACATCCCGTCTAGGGCCAGACGGTCCGTGCATTGCACCCCAGGCTGCCTTAACTCCCTGTTGAATACGCAGCCCAGAGCTCGGGGCAGCATGGAGATGCCTCTGCCAAAGTGCTATTTCCCTATCCCCCAAACCCTTGGGTCTCTGCGTTGCACTCCATGGCAGCACTCCAAATCCAGAAAAGGGCAATGCTCGTAACGTACCTTTCATCAAACCGGAAAGGAATGTAAGAGTTTCCCATAAGCGGGACACATTTGCCAGGCCATCCGTAGGGTTTGCCCAAAGAGGTGGCTTCACGCACCCTGCCCCGCGCAGGGGCACGTGTCCGTGACCGGTACGTGTGGCTTGCTTACGTCGAAGAAAGCACCAGGTGCATGACACTTTCACTGCGGGCCACTGCCGGCATTTCTATCAGCGGGCACCACGTTTCTAGCCTATAGCCTGAAACAGACGTCTGCAGTCCTTCTGCAGCAGCAGGAGACACGCTGCCTGCCATCTGTTGAGAGGCATGAGACACTTTTCGGGTACTGGACTTGAGCCCACTTTGTTACATTCGCGAGCTTCCGAACGCCCCAGAGGTAGAGTGTCTGAGATGGCAAGTCCGCAAGTAACCGCTGCACGTGTCCCGCGTGAGCCATAGATTCTGGTCACCAAAGGAGCACTCTCACGAAATCTTGGATGCCAGAGCTGACACCAAAGTGACCCTGTTCCCGAGGAAATGCTATATGCTATGAGGGTGGACACCGCTAGGTCTGCCCTGTGCCTGAGGTCCCTGCTTCTGTGTAGCTTCAAGTCCAAGGCAGGCGCCTCTGCGAACGTCTGGTGGAAGAGCCTCTGAAGTGACGCAGCTTTTGCCTCTGCCACTAGGCTCAGGGTCGAAGATGTGAACGAAATTAGCGTCCCCGGTGGGAAGACCTGCTACAGAGTTGAATTCCCATACATTGCAGAGCTGGGCAACCAGCACGTGGGCCAGCAGCAAAGTGCATTGAAACGATTGGCATCGTATGGGCTTCAGAAGGAGCCCTTAGCGCCCCTCGTTGGAGCCAGCGAGCGTCCCGGGCACCACAGTCCTCCCATAGATAACAGTATGTTCTAGAACCTTGTCGTATGTTTCTCCTGCAGGCAAAGCAGCATGGTAGCCCCATGCTTCCATCCGGCCCACCTCATCACGGGCATTTGTGAGCTGGGGAGCGACTCGTTTCCCACGCCTCAGCGAAGGCTTACTTTGCAATGGACCTGAGGCCACAGTGCCAACAAGTGTGTGCGATGTTCCGTCCTGTGATCGGAAGCGATTTGGGTGAACACTGGACACCTCAAGCCTCCCTCTACGAGGACTTCCCGCACTCAAGGAACAAACACGAAGCCAGGATTTCTTGGTCGCACACCGCAGTGAACAAAGCCCGGGATTCCATGTAACAACGGCAGCCTGCAACTTGATTTGGGAAGGCTTTGTCCTCCCGTCCACCTGGGCACGCTTTGCCACACTCCACGTCCAAGAGGCATGGACAAAAGATACGACTGACGCTCACAGCCCTCTTCACCGCAGTCCTCCCTGCACTCGGAATGACCCGGAGTTTTCAAAGAGCCGTCGTGGGTGAAACGCTTTCAGGCCCATCTGTCTCCACAGGGCTTGGGATTGGAACTCTGCAAGGCTACCCTGGGATGTGCGTCAAACTGACTTCCGCAGCTTATTCCACTTACGTGGCTCAATGTCAACACAGCCTTGTAAGGGAGCTGAGGCAGCACACTGCCCCAGAACGTGTGGGACCAAAGACACTATGCGCTCGCCAGACCTGGGTCCCTTTCCCGGTCCACTGGAGGACAACTGCATACGAAATTTTGTTCACCCAGCCTGTCCGGTACACATCCCATTTCCCTTGTGAGGAACTCCGTTCCTATGCAGTCTGAAAAGCTGTCCCTCCACGTACCCTTGAGAAACTCCGAGTGTAGTACTGCGTGACTGAAGTCCTGTGTGGCGTGTTGAGAAAAGGCATCCAGGCCTTTCAGAGCCTGCTTTCGCAACCAGCTGGATGAGAACTGGCCTATCCCGAAGAACTGCGGGTCTCCCATTTCTCTCCTCCAGCTCGTCTGTTGCACGTGCACATCCCGTCTAGGGCCAGACGGTCCGTGCATTGCACCCCAGGCTGCCTTAACTCCCTGTTGAATACGCAGCCCAGAGCTCGGGGCAGCATGGAGATGCCTCTGCCAAAGTGCTATTTCCCTATCCCCCAAACCCTTGGGTCTCTGCGTTGCACTCCATGGCAGCACTCCAAATCCAGAAAAGGGCAATGCTCGTAACGTACCTTTCATCAAACCGGAAAGGAATGTAAGAGTTTCCCATAAACGGGACACATTTGCCAGGCCATCCGTAGGGTTTGCCCAAAGAGGTGGCTTCACGCACCCTGCCCCGCGCAGGGGCACGTGTCCGTGACCGGTACGTGTGGCTTGCTTACGTCGAAGAAAGCACCAGGTGCATGACACTTTCACTGCGGGCCACTGCCGGCATTTCTATCAGCGGGCACCACGTTTCTAGCCTATAGCCTGAAACAGACGTCTGCAGTCCTTCTGCAGCAGCAGGAGACACGCTGCCTGCCATCTGTTGAGAGGCATGAGACACTTTTCGGGTACTGGACTTGAGCCCACTTTGTTACATTCGCGAGCTTCCGAACGCCCCAGAGGTAGAGTGTCTGAGATGGCAAGTCCGCAAGTAACCGCTGCACGTGTCCCGCGTGAGCCATAGATTCTGGTCACCAAAGGAGCACTCTCACGAAATCTTGGATGCCAGAGCTGACACCAAAGTGACCCTGTTCCCGAGGAAATGCTATATGCTATGAGGGTGGACACCGCTCGGTCTGCCCTGTGCCTGAGGTCCCTGCTTCTGTGTAGCTTCAAGTCCAAGGCAGGCGCCTCTGCGAACGTCTGGTGGAAGAGCCTCTGAAGTGACGCAGCTTTTGCCTCTGCCACTAGGCTCAGGGTCGAAGATGTGAACGAAATTAGCGTCCCCGGTGGGAAGACCTGCTACAGAGTTGAATTCCCATACATTGCAGAGCTGGGCAACCAGCACGTGGGCCAGCAGCAAAGTGCATTGAAACGATTGGCATCGTATGGGCTTCAGAAGGAGCCCTTAGCGCCCCTCGTTGGAGCCAGCGAGCGTCCCGGGCACCACAGTCCTCCCATAGATGACAGTATGTTCTAGAACCTTGTCGTATGTTTCTCCTGCAGGCAAAGCAGCATGGTAGCCCCATGCTTCCATCCGGCCCACCTCATCACGGGCATTTGTGAGCTGGGGAGCGACTCGTTTCCCACGCCTCGGCGAAGGCTTACTTTGCAATGGACCTGAGGCCACAGTGCCAACAAGTGTGTGCGATGTTCCGTCCTGTGATCGGAAGCGATTTGGGTGAACACTGGACACCTCAAGCCTCCCTCTACGAGGACTTCCCGCACTCAAGGAACAAACACGAAGCCAGGATTTCTTGGTCGCACACCGCAGTGAACAAAGCCCGGGATTCCATGTAACAACGGCAGCCTGCAACTTGATTTGGGAAGGCTTTGTCCTCCCGTCCACCTGGGCACGCTTTGCCACACTCCACGTCCAAGAGGCATGGACAAAAGATACGACTGACGCTCACAGCCCTCTTCACCGCAGTCCTCCCTGCACTCGGAATGACCCGGAGTTTTCAAAGAGCCGTCGTGGGTGAAACGCTTTCAGGCCCATCTGTCTCCACAGGGCTTGGGATTGGAACTCTGCAAGGCTACCCTGGGATGTGCGTCAAACTGACTTCCGCAGCTTATTCCACTTACGTGGCTCAATGTCAACACAGCCTTGTAAGGGAGCTGAGGCAGCACACTGCCCCAGAACGTGTGGGACCAAAGACACTATGCGCTCGCCAGACCTGGGTCCCTTTCCCGGTCCACTGGAGGACAACTGCATACGAAATTTTGTTCACCCAGCCTGTCCGGTACACATCCCATTTCCCTTGTGAGGAACTCCGTTCCTATGCAGTCTGAAAAGCTGTCCCTCCACGTACCCTTGAGAAACTCCGAGTGTAGTACTGCGTGACTGAAGTCCTGTGTGGCGTGTTGAGAAAAGGCATCCAGGCCTTTCAGAGCCTGCTTTCGCAACCAGCTGGATGAGAACTGGCCTATCCCGAAGAACTGCGGGTCTCCCATTTCTCTCCTCCAGCTCGTCTGTTGCACGTGCACATCCCGTCTAGGGCCAGACGGTCCGTGCATTGCACCCCAGGCTGCCTTAACTCCCTGTTGAATACGCAGCCCAGAGCTCGGGGCAGCATGGAGATGCCTCTGCCAAAGTGCTATTTCCCTATCCCCCAAACCCTTGGGTCTCTGCGTTGCACTCCATGGCAGCACTCCAAATCCAGAAAAGGGCAATGCTCGTAACGTACCTTTCATCAAACCGGAAAGGAATGTAAGAGTTTCCCATAAACGGGACACATTTGCCAGGCCATCCGTAGGGTTTGCCCAAAGAGGTGGCTTCACGCACCCTGCCCCGCGCAGGGGCACGTGTCCGTGACCGGTACGTGTGGCTTGCTTACGTCGAAGAAAGCACCAGGTGCATGACACTTTCACTGCGGGCCACTGCCGGCATTTCTATCAGCGGGCACCACGTTTCTAGCCTATAGCCTGAAACAGACGTCTGCAGTCCTTCTGCAGCAGCAGGAGACACGCTGCCTGCCATCTGTTGAGAGGCATGAGACACTTTTCGGGTACTGGACTTGAGCCCACTTTGTTACATTCGCGAGCTTCCGAACGCCCCAGAGGTAGAGTGTCTGAGATGGCAAGTCCGCAAGTAACCGCTGCACGTGTCCCGCGTGAGCCATAGATTCTGGTCACCAAAGGAGCACTCTCACGAAATCTTGGATGCCAGAGCTGACACCAAAGTGACCCTGTTCCCGAGGAAATGCTATATGCTATGAGGGTGGACACCGCTCGGTCTGCCCTGTGCCTGAGGTCCCTGCTTCTGTGTAGCTTCAAGTCCAAGGCAGGCGCCTCTGCGAACGTCTGGTGGAAGAGCCTCTGAAGTGACGCAGCTTTTGCCTCTGCCACTAGGCTCAGGGTCGAAGATGTGAACGAAATTAGCGTCCCCGGTGGGAAGACCTGCTACAGAGTTGAATTCCCATACATTGCAGAGCTGGGCAACCAGCACGTGGGCCAGCAGCAAAGTGCATTGAAACGATTGGCATCGTATGGGCTTCAGAAGGAGCCCTTAGCGCCCCTCGTTGGAGCCAGCGAGCGTCCCGGGCACCACAGTCCTCCCATAGATAACAGTATGTTCTAGAACCTTGTCGTATGTTTCTCCTGCAGGCAAAGCAGCATGGTAGCCCCATGCTTCCATCCGGCCCACCTCATCACGGGCATTTGTGAGCTGGGGAGCGACTCGTTTCCCACGCCTCGGCGAAGGCTTACTTTGCAATGGACCTGAGGCCACAGTGCCAACAAGTGTGTGCGATGTTCCGTCCTGTGATCGGAAGCGATTTGGGTGAACACTGGACACCTCAAGCCTCCCTCTACGAGGACTTCCCGCACTCAAGGAACAAACACGAAGCCAGGATTTCTTGGTCGCACACCGCAGTGAACAAAGCCCGGGATTCCATGTAACAACGGCAGCCTGCAACTTGATTTGGGAAGGCTTTGTCCTCCCGTCCACCTGGGCACGCTTTGCCACACTCCACGTCCAAGAGGCATGGACAAAAGATACGACTGACGCTCACAGCCCTCTTCACCGCAGTCCTCCCTGCACTCGGAATGACCCGGAGTTTTCAAAGAGCCGTCGTGGGTGAAACGCTTTCAGGCCCATCTGTCTCCACAGGGCTTGGGATTGGAACTCTGCAAGGCTACCCTGGGATGTGCGTCAAACTGACTTCCGCAGCTTATTCCACTTACGTGGCTCAATGTCAACAGAGCCTTGTAAGGGAGCTGAGGCAGCACACTGCCCCAGAACGTGTGGGACCAAAGACACTATGCGCTCGCCAGACCTGGGTCCCTTTCCCGGTCCACTGGAGGACAACTGCCTACAAAATTTTGTTCACCCAGCCTGTCCGGTACACATCACATTTCCCTTGTGAGGAACTCCGTTCCTATGCAGTCTGAAAAGCTGTCCCTCCACGTACCCTTGAGAAACTCCGAGTGTAGTACTGCGTGACTGAAGTCCTGTGTGGCGTGTTGAGAAAAGGCATCCAGGCCTTTCAGAGCCTGCTTTCGCAACCAGCTGGATGAGAACTGGCCTATCCCGAAGAACTGCGGGTCTCCCATTTCTCTCCTCCAGCTCGTCTGTTGCACGTGCACATCCCGTCTAGGGCCAGACGGTCCGTGCATTGCACCCCAGGCTGTCTTAACTCCCTGTTGAATACGCAGCCCAGAGCTCGGGGCAGCATGGAGATGCCTCTGCCAAAGTGTTATTTCCCTATCCCCCAAACCCTTGGGTCTCTGCGTTGCACTCCATGGCAGCACTCCAAATCCAGAAAACGGCAATGCTCGTAACGTACCTTTCATCAAACCGGAAAGGAATGTAAGAGTTTCCCATAAACGGGACACATTTGCCAGGCCATCCGTAGGGTTTGCCCAAAGAGGTGGCTTCACGCACCCTGCCCCGCGCAGGGGCACGTGTCCGTGACCGGTACGTGTGGCTTGCTTACGTCGAAGAAAGCACCAGGTGCATGACACTTTCACTGCGGGCCACTGCCGGCATTTCTATCAGCGGGCACCACGTTTCTAGCCTATAGCCTGAAACAGACGTCTGCAGTCCTTCTGCAGCAGCAGGAGACACGCTGCCTGCCATCTGTTGAGAGGCATGAGACACTTTTCGGGTACTGGACTTGAGCCCACTTTGTTACATTCGCGAGCTTCCGAACGCCCCAGAGGTAGAGTGTCTGAGATGGCAAGTCCGCAAGTAACCGCTGCACGTGTCCCGCGTGAGCCATAGATTCTGGTCACCAAAGGAGCACTCTCACGAAATCTTGGATGCCAGAGCTGACACCAAAGTGACCCTGTTCCCGAGGAAATGCTATATGCTATGAGGGTGGACACCGCTAGGTCTGCCCTGTGCCTGAGGTCCCTGCTTCTGTGTAGCTTCAAGTCCAAGGCAGGCGCCTCTGCGAACGTCTGGTGGAAGAGCCTCTGAAGTGACGCAGCTTTTGCCTCTGCCACTAGGCTCAGGGTCGAAGATGTGAACGAAATTAGCGTCCCCGGTGGGAAGACCTGCTACAGAGTTGAATTCCCATACATTGCAGAGCTGGGCAACCAGCACGTGGGCCAGCAGCAAAGTGCATTGAAACGATTGGCATCGTATGGGCTTCAGAAGGAGCCCTTAGCGCCCCTCGTTGGAGCCAGCGAGCGTCCCGGGCACCACAGTCCTCCCATAGATAACAGTATGTTCTAGAACCTTGTCGTATGTTTCTCCTGCAGGCAAAGCAGCATGGTAGCCCCATGCTTCCATCCGGCCCACCTCATCACGGGCATTTGTGAGCTGGGGAGCGACTCGTTTCCCACGCCTCGGCGAAGGCTTACTTTGCAATGGACCTGAGGCCACAGTGCCAACAAGTGTGTGCGATGTTCCGTCCTGTGATCGGAAGCGATTTGGGTGAACACTGGACACCTCAAGCCTCCCTCTACGAGGACTTCCCGCACTCAAGGAACAAACACGAAGCCAGGATTTCTTGGTCGCACACCGCAGTGAACAAAGCCCGGGATTCCATGTAACAACGGCAGCCTGCAACTTGATTTGGGAAGGCTTTGTCCTCCCGTCCACCTGGGCACGCTTTGCCACACTCCACGTCCAAGAGGCATGGACAAAAGATACGACTGACGCTCACAGCCCTCTTCACCGCAGTCCTCCCTGCACTCGGAATGACCCGGAGTTTTCAAAGAGCCGTCGTGGGTGAAACGCTTTCAGGCCCATCTGTCTCCACAGGGCTTGGGATTGGAACTCTGCAAGGCTACCCTGGGATGTGCGTCAAACTGACTTCCGCAGCTTATTCCACTTACGTGGCTCAATGTCAACACAGCCTTGTAAGGGAGCTGAGGCAGCACACTGCCCCAGAACGTGTGGGACCAGAGACACTATGCGCTCGCCAGACCTGGGTCCCTTTCCCGGTCCACTGGAGGACAACTGCATACGAAATTTTGTTCACCCAGCCTGTCCGGTACACATCACATTTCCCTTGTGAGGAACTCCGTTCCTATGCAGTCTGAAAAGCTGTCCCTCCACGTACCCTTGAGAAACTCCGAGTGTAGTACTGCGTGACTGAAGTCCTGTGTGGCGTGTTGAGAAAAGGCATCCAGGCCTTTCAGAGCCTGCTTTCGCAACTAGCTGGATGAGAACTGGCCTATCCCGAAGAACTGCGGGTCTCCCATTTCTCTCCTCCAGCTCGTCTGTTGCACGTGCACATCCCGTCTAGGGCCAGACGGTCCGTGCATTGCACCCCAGGCTGCCTTAACTCCCTGTTGAATACGCAGCCCAGAGCTCGGGGCAGCATGGAGATGCCTCTGCCAAAGTGCTATTTCCCTATCCCCCAAACCCTTGGGTCTCTGCGTTGCACTCCATGGCAGCACTCCAAATCCAGAAAAGGGCAATGCTCGTAACGTACCTTTCATCAAACCGGAAAGGAATGTAAGAGTTTCCCATAAACGGGACACATTTGCCAGGCCATCCGTAGGGTTTGCCCAAAGAGGTGGCTTCACGCACCCTGCCCCGCGCAGGGGCACGTGTCTGTGACCGGTACGTGTGGCTTGCTTACGTCGAAGAAAGCACCAGGTGCATGACACTTTCACTGCGGGCCACTGCCGGCATTTCTATCAGCGGGCACCACGTTTCTAGCCTATAGCCTGAAACAGACGTCTGCAGTCCTTCTGCAGCAGCAGGAGACACGCTGCCTGCCATCTGTTGAGAGGCATGAGACACTTTTCGGGTACTGGACTTGAGCCCACTTTGTTACATTCGCGAGCTTCCGAACGCCCCAGAGGTAGAGTGTCTGAGATGGCAAGTCCGCAAGTAACCGCTGCACGTGTCCCGCGTGAGCCATAGATTCTGGTCACCAAAGGAGCACTCTCACGAAATCTTGGATGCCAGAGCTGACACCAAAGTGACCCTGTTCCCGAGGAAATGCTATATGCTATGAGGGTGGACACCGCTCGGTCTGCCCTGTGCCTGAGGTCCCTGCTTCTGTGTAGCTTCAAGTCCAAGGCAGGCGCCTCTGCGAACGTCTGGTGGAAGAGCCTCTGAAGTGACGCAGCTTTTGCCTCTGCCACTAGGCTCAGGGTCGAAGATGTGAACGAAATTAGCGTCCCCGGTGGGAAGACCTGCTACAGAGTTGAATTCCCATACATTGCAGAGCTGGGCAACCAGCACGCGGGCCAGCAGCAAAGTGCATTGAAACGATTGGCATCGTATGGGCTTCAGAAGGAGCCCTTAGCGCCCCTCGTTGGAGCCAGCGAGCGTCCCGGGCACCACAGTCCTCCCATAGATAACAGTATGTTCTAGAACCTTGTCGTATGTTTCTCCTGCAGGCAAAGCAGCATGGTAGCCCCATGCTTCCATCCGGCCCACCTCATCACGGGCATTTGTGAGCTGGGGAGCGACTCGTTTCCCACGCCTCGGCGAAGGCTTACTTTGCAATGGACCTGAGGCCACAGTGCCAACAAGTGTGTGCGATGTTCCGTCCTGTGATCGGAAGCGATTTGGGTGAACACTGGACACCTCAAGCCTCCCTCTACGAGGACTTCCTGCACTCAAGGAACAAACACGAAGCCAGGATTTCTTGGTCGCACACCGCAGTGAACAAAGCCCGGGATTCCATGTAACAACGGCAGCCTGCAACTTGATTTGGGAAGGCTTTGTCCTCCCGTCCACCTGGGCACGCTTTGCCACACTCCACGTCCAAGAGGCATGGACAAAAGATACGACTGACGCTCACAGCCCTCTTCACCGCAGTCCTCCCTGCACTCGGAATGACCCGGAGTTTTCAAAGAGCCGTCGTGGGTGAAACGCTTTCAGGCCCATCTGTCTCCACAGGGCTTGGGATTGGAACTCTGCAAGGCTACCCTGGGATGTGCGTCAAACTGACTTCGGCAGCTTATTTCACTTACGTGGCTCAATGTCAACACAGCCTTGTAAGGGAGCTGAGGCAGCACACTGCCCCAGAACGTGTGGGACCAAAGACACTATGCGCTCGCCAGACCTGGGTCCCTTTCCCGGTCCACTGGAGGACAACTGCATACGAAATTTTGTTCACCCAGCCTGTCCGGTACACATCCCATTTCCCTTGTGAGGAACTCCGTTCCTATGCAGTCTGAAAAGCTGTCCCTCCACGTACCCTTGAGAAACTCCGAGTGTAGTACTGCGTGACTGAAGTCCTGTGTGGCGTGTTGAGAAAAGGCATCCAGGCCTTTCAGAGCCTGCTTTCGCAACCAGCTGGATGAGAACTGGCCTATCCCGAAGAACTGCGGGTCTCCCATTTCTCTCCTCCAGCTCGTCTGTTGCACGTGCACATCCCGTCTAGGGCCAGACGGTCCGTGCATTGCACCCCAGGCTGCCTTAACTCCCTGTTGAATACGCAGCCCAGAGCTCGGGGCAGCATGGAGATGCCTCTGCCAAAGTGCTATTTCCCTATCCCCCAAACCCTTGGGTCTCTGCGTTGCACTCCATGGCAGCACTCCAAATCCAGAAAAGGGCAATGCTCGTAACGTACCTTTCATCAAACCGGAAAGGAATGTAAGAGTTTCCCATAAACGGGACACATTTGCCAGGCCATCCGTAGGGTTTGCCCAAAGAGGTGGCTTCACGCACCCTGCCCCGCGCAGGGGCACGTGTCCGTGACCGGTACGTGTGGCTTGCTTACGTCGAAGAAAGCACCAGGTGCATGACACTTTCACTGCGGGCCACTGCCGGCATTTCTATCAGCGGGCACCACGTTTCTAGCCTATAGCCTGAAACAGACGTCTGCAGTCCTTCTGCAGCAGCAGGAGACACGCTGCCTGCCATCTGTTGAGAGGCATGAGACACTTTTTGGGTACTGGACTTGAGCCCACTTTGTTACATTCGCGAGCTTCCGAACGCCCCAGAGGTAGAGTGTCTGAGATGGCAAGTCCGCAAGTAACCGCTGCACGTGTCCCGCGTGAGCCATAGATTCTGGTCACCAAAGGAGCACTCTCACGAAATCTTGGATGCCAGAGCTGACACCAAAGTGACCCTGTTCCCGAGGAAATGCTATATGCTATGAGGGTGGACACCGCTCGGTCTGCCCTGTGCCTGAGGTCCCTGCTTCTGTGTAGCTTCAAGTCCAAGGCAGGCGCCTCTGCGAACGTCTGGTGGAAGAGCCTCTGAAGTGACGCAGCTTTTGCCTCTGCCACTAGGCTCAGGGTCGAAGATGTGAACGAAATTAGCGTCCCCGGTGGGAAGACCTGCTACAGAGTTGAATTCCCATACATTGCAGAGCTGGGCAACCAGCACGTGGGCCAGCAGCAAAGTGCATTGAAACGATTGGCATCGTATGGGCTTCAGAAGGAGCCCTTAGCGCCCCTCGTTGGAGCCAGCGAGCGTCCCGGGCACCACAGTCCTCCCATAGATAACAGTATGTTCTAGAACCTTGTCGTATGTTTCTCCTGCAGGCAAAGCAGCATGGTAGCCCCATGCTTCCATCCGGCCCACCTCATCACGGGCATTTGTGAGCTGGGGAGCGACTCGTTTCCCACGCCTCGGCGAAGGCTTACTTTGCAATGGACCTGAGGCCACAGTGCCAACAAGTGTGTGCGATGTTCCGTCCTGTGATCGGAAGCGATTTGGGTGAACACTGGACACCTCAAGCCTCCCTCTACGAGGACTTCCCGCACTCAAGGAACAAACACGAAGCCAGGATTTCTTGGTCGCACACCGCAGTGAACAAAGCCCGGGATTCCATGTAACAACGGCAGCCTGCAACTTGATTTGGGAAGGCTTTGTCCTCCCGTCCACCTGGGCACGCTTTGCCACACTCCACGTCCAAGAGGCATGGACAAAAGATACGACTGACGCTCACAGCCCTCTTCACCGCAGTCCTCCCTGCACTCGGAATGACCCGGAGTTTTCAAAGAGCCGTCGTGGGTGAAACGCTTTCAGGCCCATCTGTCTCCACAGGGCTTGGGATTGGAACTCTGCAAGGCTACCCTGGGATGTGCGTCAAACTGACTTCCGCAGCTTATTCCACTTACGTGGCTCAATGTCAACACAGCCTTGTAAGGGAGCTGAGGCAGCACACTGCCCCAGAACGTGTGGGACCAAAGACACTATGCGCTCGCCAGACCTGGGTCCCTTTCCCGGTCCACTGGAGGACAACTGCATACGAAATTTTGTTCACCCAGCCTGTCCGGTACACATCACATTTCCCTTGTGAGGAACTCCGTTCCTATGCAGTCTGAAAAGCTGTCCCTCCACGTACCCTTGAGAAACTCCGAGTGTAGTACTGCGTGACTGAACTCCTGTGTGGCGTGTTGAGAAAAGGCATCCAGGCCTTTCAGAGCCTGCTTTCGCAACCAGCTGGATGAGAGCTGGCCTATCCCGAAGAACTGCGGGTCTCCCATTTCTCTCCTCCAGCTCGTCTGTTGCACGTGCACATCCCATCTAGGGCCAGACGGTCCGTGCATTGCACCCCAGGCTGCCTTTACTCCAAGTTGAATACGCAGCCCAGAGCTCGGGGCAGCATGGCGATGCCTCTGCCAAAGAGCTATTTCCCTATCCCCCAAACCCTTGGGTCTCTGCGTTGCACTCCATGGCAGCACTCCAAATCCAGAAAACGGCAATGCTCGTAACGTACCTTTCATCAAACCGGAAAGGAATATAACAGTTTCCCATAAACGGGACACATTTGCCAGGCCATCCGTAGGGTTTGCCCAAAGAGGTGGCTTCACACACCCTGCCCCGCGCAGGGGCACGTGTCCGTGACCGGTGCGTGTGGCTTGCTTATGTCGAAGAAAGCACCAGGTGCATGACACTTTCACTGCGGGCCACTGCCGGCATTTCTATCAGCGGGCACCACGTTTCTAGCCTATAGCCTGAAACAGACGTCTGCAGTCCTTCTGCAGCAGCAGGAGACACGCTGCCTGCCATCTGTTGAGAGGCATGAGACACTTTTCGGGTACTGGACTTGAGCCCACTTTGTTACATTCGTGAGCTTCCGAACGCCCCAGAGGTAGAGTGTCTGAGATGGCAAGTCCGCAAGTAACCGCTGCACGTGTCCCGCGTGAGCCATAGATTCTGGTCACCAAAGGAGCACTCTCACGAAATCTTGGATGCCAGAGCTGACACCAAAGTGACCCTGTTCCCGAGGAAATGCTATATGCTATGAGGGTGGACACCGCTCGGTCTGCCCTGTGCCTGAGGTCCCTGCTTCTGTGTAGCTTCAAGTCCAAGGCAGGCGCCTCTGCGAACGTCTGGTGGAAGAGCCTCTGAAGTGACGCAGCTTTTGCCTCTGCCACTAGGCTCAGGGTCGAAGATGTGAACGAAATTAGCGTCCCCGGTGGGAAGACCTGCTACAGAGTTGAATTCCCATACATTGCAGAGCTGGGCAACCAGCACGTGGGCCAGCAGCAAAGTGCATTGAAACGATTGGCATCGTATGGGCTTCAGAAGGAGCCCTTAGCGCCCCTCGTTGGAGCCAGCGAGCGTCCCGGGCACCACAGTCCTCCCATAGATAACAGTATGTTCTAGAACCTTGTCGTATGTTTCTCCTGCAGGCAAAGCAGCATGGTAGCCCCATGCTTCCATCCGGCCCACCTCATCACGGGCATTTGTGAGCTGGGGAGCGACTCGTTTCCCACGCCTCGGCGAAGGCTTACTTTGCAATGGACCTGAGGCCACAGTGCCAACAAGTGTGTGCGATGTTCCGTCCTGTGATCGGAAGCGATTTGGGTGAACACTGGACACCTCAAGCCTCCCTCTACGAGGACTTCCCGCACTCAAGGAACAAACACGAAGCCAGGATTTCTTGGTCGCACACCGCAGTGAACAAAGCCCGGGATTCCATGTAACAACGGCAGCCTGCAACTTGATTTGGGAAGGCTTTGTCCTCCCGTCCACCTGGGCACACTTTGCCACACTCCACGTCCAAGAGGCATGGACAAAAGATACGACTGACGCTCACAGCCCTCTTCACCGCAGTCCTCCCTGCACTCGGAATGACCCGGAGTTTTCAAAGAGCCGTCGTGGGTGAAACGCTTTCAGGCCCATCTGTCTCCACAGGGCTTGGGATTGGAACTCTGCAAGGCTACCCTGGGATGTGCGTCAAACTGACTTCCGCAGCTTATTCCACTTACGTGGCTCAATGTCAACAGAGCCTTGTAAGGGAGCTGAGGCAGCACACTGCCCCAGAACGTGTGGGACCAAAGACACTATGCGCTCGCCAGACCTGGGTCCCTTTCCCGGTCCACTGGAGGACAACTGCATACGAAATTTTGTTCACCCAGCCTGTCCGGTACACATCACATTTCCCTTGTGAGGAACTCCGTTCCTATGCAGTCTGAAAAGCTGTCCCTCCACATACCCTTGAGAAACTCCGAGTGTAGTACTGCGTGACTGAAGTCCTGTGTGGCGTGTTGAGAAAAGGCATCCAGGCCTTTCAGAGCCTGCTTTCGCAACCAGCTGGATGAGAACTGGCCTATCCCGAAGAACTGCGGGTCTCCCATTTCTCTCCTCCAGCTCGTCTGTTGCACGTGCACATCCCGTCTAGGGCCAGACGGTCCGTGCATTGCACCCCAGGCTGCCTTAACTCCCTGTTGAATATGCAGCCCAGAGCTCGGGGCAGCATGGAGATGCCTCTGCCAAAGTGCTATTTCCCTATCCCCCAAACCCTTGGGTCTCTGCGTTGCACTCCATGGCAGCACTCCAAATCCAGAAAAGGGCAATGCTCGTAACGTACCTTTCATCAAACCGGAAAGGAATGTAAGAGTTTCCCATAAACGGGACACATTTGCCAGGCCATCCGTAGGGTTTGCCCAAAGAGGTGGCTTCACGCACCCTGCCCCGCGCAGGGGCACGTGTCCGTGACCGGTACGTGTGGCTTGCTTACGTCGAAGAAAGCACCAGGTGCATGACACTTTCACTGCGGGCCACTGCCGGCATTTCTATCAGCGGGCACCACGTTTCTAGCCTATAGCCTGAAACAGACGTCTGCAGTCCTTCTGCAGCAGCAGGAGACACGCTGCCTGCCATCTGTTGAGAGGCATGAGACACTTTTCGGGTACTGGACTTGAGCCCACTTTGTTACATTCGCGAGCTTCCGAATGCCCCAGAGGTAGAGTGTCTGAGATGGCAAGTCCGCAAGTAACCGCTGCACGTGTCCCGCGTGAGCCATAGATTCTGGTCACCAAAGGAGCACTCTCACGAAATCTTGGATGCCAGAGCTGACACCAAAGTGACCCTGTTCCCGAGGAAATGCTATATGCTATGAGGGTGGACACCGCTAGGTCTGCCCTGTGCCTGAGGTCCCTGCTTCTGTGTAGCTTCAAGTCCAAGGCAGGCGCCTCTGCGAACGTCTGGTGGAAGAGCCTCTGAAGTGACGCAGCTTTTGCCTCTGCCACTAGGCTCAGGGTCGAAGATGTGAACGAAATTAGCGTCCCCGGTGGGAAGACCTGCTACAGAGTTGAATTCCCATACATTGCAGAGCTGGGCAACCAGCACGTGGGCCAGCAGCAAAGTGCATTGAAACGATTGGCATCGTATGGGCTTCAGAAGGAGCCCTTAGCGCCCCTCGTTGGAGCCAGCGAGCGTCCCGGGCACCACAGTCCTCCCATAGATAACAGTATGTTCTAGAACCTTGTCGTATGTTTCTCCTGCAGGCAAAGCAGCATGGTAGCCCCATGCTTCCATCCGGCCCACCTCATCACGGGCATTTGTGAGCTGGGGAGCGACTCGTTTCCCACGCCTCGGCGAAGGCTTACTTTGCAATGGACCTGAGGCCACAGTGCCAACAAGTGTGTGCGATGTTCCGTCCTGTGATCGGAAGCGATTTGGGTGAACACTGGACACCTCAAGCCTCCCTCTACGAGGACTTCCCGCACTCAAGGAACAAACACGAAGCCAGGATTTCTTGGTCGCACACCGCAGTGAACAAAGCCCGGGATTCCATGTAACAACGGCAGCCTGCAACTTGATTTGGGAAGGCTTTGTCCTCCCGTCCACCTGGGCACGCTTTGCCACACTCCACGTCCAAGAGG
Source organism: Lagenorhynchus albirostris (assembly GCF_949774975.1). Taxonomy (NCBI): domain Eukaryota; kingdom Metazoa; phylum Chordata; class Mammalia; order Artiodactyla; family Delphinidae; genus Lagenorhynchus; species Lagenorhynchus albirostris. Next base: position 81,743,142 of record NC_083116.1, on the reverse strand, counting down.
CATGGACAAAAGATACGACTGACGCTCACAGCCCTCTTCACCGCAGTCCTCCCTGCACTCGGAATGACCCGGAGTTTTCAAAGAGCCATCGTGGGTGAAACGCTTTCAGGCCCATCTGTCTCCACAGGGCTTGGGATTGGAACTCTGCAAGGCTACCCTGGGATGTGCGTCAAACTGACTTCCGCAGCTTATTCCACTTACGTGGCTCAATGTCAACAGAGCCTTGTAGGGGAGCTGAGGCAGCACACTGCCCCAGAACGTGTGGGACCAAAGACACTATGCGCTCGCCAGACCTGGGTCCCTTTCCCGGTCCACTGGAGGACAACTGCATACGAAATTTTGTTCACCCAGCCTGTCTGGTACACATCACATTTCCCTTGTGAGGAACTCCGTTCCTATGCAGTCTGAAAAGCTGTCCCTCCACGTACCCTTGAGAAACTCCGAGTGTAGTACTGCGTGACTGAACTCCTGTGTGGCGTGTTGAGAAAAGGCATCCAGGCCTTTCAGAGCCTGCTTTCGCAACCAGCTGGATGAGAGCTGGCCCATCCCGAAGAACTGCGGGTCTCCCATTTCTCTCCTCCAGCTCGTCTGTTGCACGTGCACATCCCATCTAGGGCCAGACGGTCCGTGCATTGCACCCCAGGCTGCCTTTACTCCAAGTTGAATACGCAGCCCAGAGCTCGGGGCAGCATGGCGATGCCTCTGCCAAAGTGCTATTTCCCTATCCCACAAACCCTTGGGTCTCTGCGTTGCACTCCATGGCAGCACTCCAAATCCAGAAAAGGGCAATGCTCGTAACGTACCTTTCATCAAACCGGAAAGGAATATAACAGTTTCCCATAAACGGGACACATTTGCTAGGCCATCCGTAGGGTTTGCCCAAAGAGGTGGCTTCACGCACCCTGCCCCGCGCAGGGGCACGTGTCCGTGACCGGTGCGTGTGGCTTGCTTATGTCGAAGAAAGCACCAGGTGCATGACATTTTCACTGCGGGCCACTGCCGGCATTTCTATCAGCGGGCACCACGTTTCTAGCCTATAGCCTGAAACAGACGTCTGCAGTCCTTCTGCAGCAGCAGGAGACACGCTGCCTGCCATCTGTTGAGAGGCATGAGACACTTTTCGGGTACTGGACTTGAGCCCACTTTGTTACATTCGCGAGCTTCCGAACGCCCCAGAGGTAGAGTGTCTGAGATGGCAAGTCCGCAAGTAACCGCTGCACGTGTCCCGCGTGAGCCATAGATTCTGGTCACCAAAGGAGCACTCTCACGAAATCTTGGATGCCAGAGCTGACACCAAAGTGACCCTGTTCCCGAGGAAATGCTATATGCTATGAGGGTGGACACCGCTCGGTCTGCCCTGTGCCTGAGGTCCCTGCTTCTGTGTAGCTTCAAGTCCAAGGCAGGCGCCTCTGCGAACGTCTGGTGGAAGAGCCTCTGAAGTGACGCAGCTTTTGCCTCTGCCACTAGGCTCAGGGTCGAAGATGTGAACGAAATTAGCGTCCCCGGTGGGAAGACCTGCTACAGAGTTGAATTCCCATACATTGCAGAGCTGGGCAACCAGCACGTGGGCCAGCAGCAAAGTGCATTGAAACGACTGGCATCGTATGGGCTTCAGAAGGAGCCCTTAGCGCCCCTCGTTGGAGCCAGCGAGCGTCCCGGGCACCACAGTCCTCCCATAGATAACAGTATGTTCTAGAACCTTGTCGTATGTTTCTCCTGCAGGCAAAGCAGCATGGTAGCCCCATGCTTCCATCCGGCCCACCTCATCACGGGCATTTGTGAGCTGGGGAGCGACTCGTTTCCCACGCCTCGGCGAAGGCTTACTTTGCAATGGACCTGAGGCCACAGTGCCAACAAGTGTGTGCGATGTTCCGTCCTGTGATCGGAAGCGATTTGGGTGAACACTGGACACCTCAAGCCTCCCTCTACGAGGACTTCCCGCACTCAAGGAACAAACACGAAGCCAGGATTTCTTGGTCGCACACCGCAGTGAACAAAGCCCGGGATTCCATGTAACAACGGCAGCCTGCAACTTGATTTGGGAAGGCTTTGTCCTCCCGTCCACCTGGGCACGCTTTGCCACACTCCACGTCCGAGAGGCATGGACAAAAGATACGACTGACGCTCACAGCCCTCTTCACCGCAGTCCTCCCTGCACTCGGAATGACCCGGAGTTTTCAAAGAGCCGTCGTGGGTGAAACGCTTTCAGGCCCATCTGTCTCCACAGGGCTTGGGATTGGAACTCTGCAAGGCTACCCTGGGATGTGCGTCAAACTGACTTCCGCAGCTTATTCCACTTACGTGGCTCAATGTCAACACAGCCTTGTAAGGGAGCTGAGGCAGCACACTGCCCCAGAACGTGTGGGACCAAAGACACTATGCGCTCGCCAGACCTGGGTCCCTTTCCCGGTCCACTGGAGGACAACTGCATACGAAATTTTGTTCACCCAGCCTGTCCGGTACACATCCCATTTCCCTTGTGAGGAACTCCGTTCCTATGCAGTCTGAAAAGCTGTCCCTCCACGTACCCTTGAGAAACTCCGAGTGTAGTACTGCGTGACTGAAGTCCTGTGTGGCGTGTTGAGAAAAGGCATCCAGGCCTTTCAGAGCCTGCTTTCGCAACCAGCTGGATGAGAACTGGCCTATCCCGAAGAACTGCGGGTCTCCCATTTCTCTCCTCCAGCTCGTCTGTTGCACGTGCACATCCCGTCTAGGGCCAGACGGTCCGTGCATTGCACCCCAGGCTGCCTTAACTCCCTGTTGAATACGCAGCCCAGAGCTCGGGGCAGCATGGAGATGCCTCTGCCAAAGTGCTATTTCCCTATCCCCCAAACCCTTGGGTCTCTGCGTTGCACTCCATGGCAGCACTCCAAATCCAGAAAAGGGCAATGCTCGTAACGTACCTTTCATCAAACCGGAAAGGAATGTAAGAGTTTCCCATAAACGGGACACATTTGCCAGGCCATCCGTAGGGTTTGCCCAAAGAGGTGGCTTCACGCACCCTGCCCCGCGCAGGGGCACGTGTCCATGACCGGTGCGTGTGGCTTGCTTACGTCGAAGAAAGCACCAGGTGCATGACACTTTCACTGCGGGCCACTGCCGGCATTTCTATCAGCGGGCACCACGTTTCTAGCCTATAGCCTGAAACAGACGTCTGCAGTCCTTCTGCAGCAGCAGGAGACACGCTGCCTGCCATCTGTTGAGAGGCATGAGACACTTTTCGGGTACTGGACTTGAGCCCACTTTGTTACATTCGCGCAGCTTCCGAACGCCCCAGAGGTAGAGTGTCTGAGATGGCAAGTCCGCAAGTAACCGCTGCACGTGTCCCGCGTGAGCCATAGATTCTGGTCACCAAAGGAGCACTCTCACGAAATCTTGGATGCCAGAGCTGACACCAAAGTGACCCTGTTCCCGAGGAAATGCTATATGCTATGAGGGTGGACACCGCTAGGTCTGCCCTGTGCCTGAGGTCCCTGCTTCTGTGTAGCTTCAAGTCCAAGGCAGGCGCCTCTGCGAACGTCTGGTGGAAGAGCCTCTGAAGTGACGCAGCTTTTGCCTCTGCCACTAGGCTCAGGGTCGAAGATGTGAACGAAATTAGCGTCCCCGGTGGGAAGACCTGCTACAGAGTTGAATTCCCATACATTGCAGAGCTGGGCAACCAGCACGTGGGCCAGCAGCAAAGTGCATTGAAACGATTGGCATCGTATGGGCTTCAGAAGGAGCCCTTAGCGCCCCTCGTTGGAGCCAGCGAGCGTCCCGGGCACCACAGTCCTCCCATAGATAACAGTATGTTCTAGAACCTTGTCGTATGTTTCTCCTGCAGGCAAAGCAGCATGGTAGCCCCATGCTTCCATCCGGCCCACCTCATCACGGGCATTTGTGAGCTGGGGAGCGACTCGTTTCCCACGCCTCGGCGAAGGCTTACTTTGCAATGGACCTGAGGCCACAGTGCCAACAAGTGTGTGCGATGTTCCGTCCTGTGATCGGAAGCGATTTGGGTGAACACTGGACACCTCAAGCCTCCCTCTACGAGGACTTCCCGCACTCAAGGAACAAACACGAAGCCAGGATTTCTTGGTCGCACACCGCAGTGAACAAAGCCCGGGATTCCATGTAACAACGGCAGCCTGCAACTTGATTTGGGAAGGCTTTGTCCTCCCGTCCACCTGGGCACGCTTTGCCACACTCCACGTCCAAGAGGCATGGACAAAAGATACGACTGACGCTCACAGCCCTCTTCACCGCAGTCCTCCCTGCACTCGGAATGACCCGGAGTTTTCAAAGAGCCGTCGTGGGTGAAACGCTTTCAGGCCCATCTGTCTCCACAGGGCTTGGGATTGGAACTCTGCAAGGCTACCCTGGGATGTGCGTCAAACTGACTTCCGCAGCTTATTCCACTTACGTGGCTCAATGTCAACACAGCCTTGTAAGGGAGCTGAGGCAGCACACTGCCCCAGAACGTGTGGGACCAAAGACACTATGCGCTCGCCAGACCTGGGTCCCTTTCCCGGTCCACTGGAGGACAACTGCCTACGAAATTTTGTTCACCCAGCCTGTCCGGTACACATCCCATTTCCCTTGTGAGGAACTCCGTTCCTATGCAGTCTGAAAAGCTGTCCCTCCACGTACCCTTGAGAAACTCCGAGTGTAGTACTGCGTGACTGAAGTCCTGTGTGGCGTGTTGAGAAAAGGCATCCAGGCCTTTCAGAGCCTGCTTTCGCAACCAGCTGGATGAGAACTGGCCTATCCCGAAGAACTGCGGGTCTCCCATTTCTCTCCTCCAGCTCGTCTGTTGCACGTGCACGTCCCGTCTAGGGCCAGACGGTCCGTGCATTGCACCCCAGGCTGCCTTAACTCCCTGTTGAATACGCAGCCCAGAGCTCGGGGCAGCATGGCGATGCCTCTGCCAAAGTGCTATTTCCCTATCCCCCAAACCCTTGGGTCTCTGCGTTGCACTCCATGGCAGCACTCCAAATCCAGAAAAGGGCAATGCTCGTAACGTACCTTTCATCAAACCGGAAAGGAATGTAAGAGTTTCCCATAAACGGGACACATTTGCCAGGCCATCCGTAGGGTTTGCCCAAAGAGGTGGCTTCACGCACCCTGCCCCGCGCAGGGGCACGTGTCCGTGACCGGTACGTGTGGCTTGCTTACGTCGAAGAAAGCACCAGGTGCATGACACTTTCACTGCGGGCCACTGCCGGCATTTCTATCAGCGGGCACCACGTTTCTAGCCTATAGCCTGAAACAGACGTCTGCAGTCCTTCTGCAGCAGCAGGAGACACGCCGCCTGCCATCTGTTGAGAGGCATGAGACACTTTTCGGGTACTGGACTTGAGCCCACTTTGTTACATTCGCGAGCTTCCGAACGCCCCAGAGGTAGAGTGTCTGAGATGGCAAGTCCGCAAGTAACCGCTGCACGTGTCCCGCGTGAGCCATAGATTCTGGTCACCAAAGGAGCACTCTCACGAAATCTTGGATGCCAGAGCTGACACCAAAGTGACCCTGTTCCCGAGGAAATGCTATATGCTATGAGGGTGGACACCGCTAGGTCTGCCCTGTGCCTGAGGTCCCTGCTTCTGTGTAGCTTCAAGTCCAAGGCAGGCGCCTCTGCGAACGTCTGGTGGAAGAGCCTCTGAAGTGACGCAGCTTTTGCCTCTGCCACTAGGCTCAGGGTCGAAGATGTGAACGAAATTAGCGTCCCCGGTGGGAAGACCTGCTACAGAGTTGAATTCCCATACATTGCAGAGCTGGGCAACCAGCACGTGGGCCAGCAGCAAAGTGCATTGAAACGATTGGCATCGTATGGGCTTCAGAAGGAGCCCTTAGCGCCCCTCGTTGGAGCCAGCGAGCGTCCCGGGCACCACAGTCCTCCCATAGATAACAGTATGTTCTAGAACCTTGTCGTATGTTTCTCCTGCAGGCAAAGCAGCATGGTAGCCCCATGCTTCCATCCGGCCCACCTCATCACGGGCATTTGTGAGCTGGGGAGCGACTCGTTTCCCACGCCTCGGCGAAGGCTTACTTTGCAATGGACCTGAGGCCACAGTGCCAACAAGTGTGTGCGATGTTCCGTCCTGTGATCGGAAGCGATTTGGGTGAACACTGGACACCTCAAGCCTCCCTCTACGAGGACTTCCCGCACTCAAGGAACAAACACGAAGCCAGGATTTCTTGGTCGCACACCGCAGTGAACAAAGCCCGGGATTCCATGTAACAACGGCAGCCTGCAACTTGATTTGGGAAGGCTTTGTCCTCCCGTCCACCTGGGCACGCTTTGCCACACTCCACGTCCAAGAGGCATGGACAAAAGATACGACTGACGCTCACAGCCCTCTTCACCGCAGTCCTCCCTGCACTCGGAATGACCCGGAGTTTTCAAAGAGCCGTCGTGGGTGAAACGCTTTCAGGCCCATCTGTCTCCACAGGGCTTGGGATTGGAACTCTGCAAGGCTACCCTGGGATGTGCGTCAAACTGACTTCCGCAGCTTATTCCACTTACGTGGCTCAATGTCAACACAGCCTTGTAAGGGAGCTGAGGCAGCACACTGCCCCAGAACGTGTGGGACCAAAGACACTATGCGCTCGCCAGACCTGGGTCCCTTTCCCGGTCCACTGGAGGACAACTGCCTACGAAATTTTGTTCACCCAGCCTGTCCGGTACACATCACATTTCCCTTGTGAGGAACTCCGTTCCTATGCAGTCTGAAAAGCTGTCCCTCCACGTACCCTTGAGAAACTCCGAGTGTAGTACTGCGTGACTGAAGTCCTGTGTGGCGTGTTGAGAAAAGGCATCCAGGCCTTTCAGAGCCTGCTTTCGCAACCAGCTGGATGAGAACTGGCCTATCCCGAAGAACTGCGGGTCTCCCATTTCTCTCCTCCAGCTCGTCTGTTGCACGTGCACGTCCCGTCTAGGGCCAGACGGTCCGTGCATTGCACCCCAGGCTGCCTTAACTCCCTGTTGAATACGCAGCCCAGAGCTCGGGGCAGCATGGCGATGCCTCTGCCAAAGTGCTATTTCCCTATCCCCCAAACCCTTGGGTCTCTGCGTTGCACTCCATGGCAGCACTCCAAATCCAGAAAAGGGCAATGCTCGTAACGTACCTTTCATCAAACCGGAAAGGAATGTAAGAGTTTCCCATAAACGGGACACATTTGCCAGGCCATCCGTAGGGTTTGCCCAAAGAGGTGGCTTCACGCACCCTGCCCCGCGCAGGGGCACGTGTCCGTGACCGGTACGTGTGGCTTGCTTACGTCGAAGAAAGCACCAGGTGCATGACACTTTCACTGCGGGCCACTGCCGGCATTTCTATCAGCGGGCACCACGTTTCTAGCCTATAGCCTGAAACAGACGTCTGCAGTCCTTCTGCAGCAGCAGGAGACACGCCGCCTGCCATCTGTTGAGAGGCATGAGACACTTTTCGGGTACTGGACTTGAGCCCACTTTGTTACATTCGCGAGCTTCCGAACGCCCCAGAGGTAGAGTGTCTGAGATGGCAAGTCCGCAAGTAACCGCTGCACGTGTCCCGCGTGAGCCATAGATTCTGGTCACCAAAGGAGCACTCTCACGAAATCTTGGATGCCAGAGCTGACACCAAAGTGACCCTGTTCCCGAGGAAATGCTATATGCTATGAGGGTGGACACCGCTAGGTCTGCCCTGTGCCTGAGGTCCCTGCTTCTGTGTAGCTTCAAGTCCAAGGCAGGCGCCTCTGCGAACGTCTGGTGGAAGAGCCTCTGAAGTGACGCAGCTTTTGCCTCTGCCACTAGGCTCAGGGTCGAAGATGTGAACGAAATTAGCGTCCCCGGTGGGAAGACCTGCTACAGAGTTGAATTCCCATACATTGCAGAGCTGGGCAACCAGCACGTGGGCCAGCAGCAAAGTGCATTGAAACGATTGGCATCGTATGGGCTTCAGAAGGAGCCCTTAGCGCCCCTCGTTGGAGCCAGCGAGCGTCCCGGGCACCACAGTCCTCCCATAGATAACAGTATGTTCTAGAACCTTGTCGTATGTTTCTCCTGCAGGCAAAGCAGCATGGTAGCCCCATGCTTCCATCCGGCCCACCTCATCACGGGCATTTGTGAGCTGGGGAGCGACTCGTTTCCCACGCCTCGGCGAAGGCTTACTTTGCAATGGACCTGAGGCCACAGTGCCAACAAGTGTGTGCGATGTTCCGTCCTGTGATCGGAAGCGATTTGGGTGAACACTGGACACCTCAAGCCTCCCTCTACGAGGACTTCCCGCACTCAAGGAACAAACACGAAGCCAGGATTTCTTGGTCGCACACCGCAGTGAACAAAGCCCGGGATTCCATGTAACAACGGCAGCCTGCAACTTGATTTGGGAAGGCTTTGTCCTCCCGTCCACCTGGGCACGCTTTGCCACACTCCACGTCCAAGAGGCATGGACAAAAGATACGACTGACACTCACAGCCCTCTTCACCGCAGTCCTCCCTGCACTCGGAATGACCCGGAGTTTTCAAAGAGCCGTCGTGGGTGAAACGCTTTCAGGCCCATCTGTCTCCACAGGGCTTGGGATTGGAACTCTGCAAGGCTACCCTGGGATGTGCGTCAAACTGACTTCCGCAGCTTATTCCACTTACGTGGCTCAATGTCAACAGAGCCTTGTAGGGGAGCTGAGGCAGCACACTGCCCCAGAACGTGTGGGACCAAAGACACTATGCGCTCGCCAGACCTGGGTCCCTTTCCCGGTCCACTGGAGGACAACTGCATACGAAATTTTGTTCACCCAGCCTGTCTGGTACACATCACATTTCCCTTGTGAGGAACTCCGTTCCTATGCAGTCTGAAAAGCTGTCCCTCCACGTACCCTTGAGAAACTCCGAGTGTAGTACTGCGTGACTGAACTCCTGTGTGGCGTGTTGAGAAAAGGCATCCAGGCCTTTCAGAGCCTGCTTTCGCAACCAGCTGGATGAGAGCTGGCCCATCCCGAAGAACTGCGGGTCTCCCATTTCTCTCCTCCAGCTCGTCTGTTGCAGGTGCACATCCCATCTAGGGCCAGACGGTCCGTGCATTGCACCCCAGGCTGCCTTTACTCCAAGTTGAATACGCAGCCCAGAGCTCGGGGCAGCATGGCGATGCCTCTGCCAAAGAGCTATTTCCCTATCCCACAAACCCTTGGGTCTCTGCGTTGCACTCCATGGCAGCACTCCAAATCCAGAAAAGGGCAATGCTCGTAACGTACCTTTCATCAAACCGGAAAGGAATATAACAGTTTCCCATAAACGGGACACATTTGCCAGGCCATCCGTAGGGTTTGCCCAAAGAGGTGGCTTCACGCACCCTGCCCCGCGCAGGGGCACGTGTCCGTGACCGGTGCGTGTGGCTTGCTTATGTCGAAGAAAGCACCAGGTGCATGACATTTTCACTGCGGGCCACTGCCGGCATTTCTATCAGCGGGCACCACGTTTCTAGCCTATAGCCTGAAACAGACGTCTGCAGTCCTTCTGCAGCAGCAGGAGACACGCTGCCTGCCATCTGTTGAGAGGCATGAGACACTTTTCGGGTACTGGACTTGAGCCCACTTTGTTACATTCGCGAGCTTCCAAACGCCCCAGAGGTAGAGTGTCTGAGATGGCAAGTCCGCAAGTAACCGCTGCACGTGTCCCGCGTGAGCCATAGATTCTGGTCACCAAAGGAGCACTCTCACGAAATCTTGGATGCCAGAGCTGACACCAAAGTGACCCTGTTCCCGAGGAAATGCTATATGCTATGAGGGTGGACACCGCTCAGTCTGCCCTGTGCCTGAGGTCCCTGCTTCTGTGTAGCTTCAAGTCCAAGGCAGGCGCCTCTGCGAACGTCTGGTGGAAGAGCCTCTGAAGTGACGCAGCTTTTGCCTCTGCCACTAGGCTCAGGGTCGAAGATGTGAACGAAATTAGCGTCCCCGGTGGGAAGACCTGCTACAGAGTTGAATTCCCATACATTGCAGAGCTGGGCAACCAGCACGTGGGCCAGCAGCAAAGTGCATTGAAACGACTGGCATCGTATGGGCTTCAGAAGGAGCCCTTAGCGCCCCTCGTTGGAGCCAGCGAGCGTCCCGGGCACCACAGTCCTCCCATAGATAACAGTATGTTCTAGAACCTTGTCGTATGTTTCTCCTGCAGGCAAAGCAGCATGGTAGCCCCATGCTTCCATCCGGCCCACCTCATCACGGGCATTTGTGAGCTGGGGAGCGACTCGTTTCCCACGCCTCGGCGAAGGCTTACTTTGCAATGGACCTGAGGCCACAGTGCCAACAAGTGTGTGCGATGTTCCGTCCTGTGATCGGAAGCGATTTGGGTGAACACTGGACACCTCAAGCCTCCCTCTACGAGGACTTCCCGCACTCAAGGAACAAACACGAAGCCAGGATTTCTTGGTCGCACACCGCAGTGAACAAAGCCCGGGATTCCATGTAACAACGGCAGCCTGCAACTTGATTTGGGAAGGCTTTGTCCTCCCGTCCACCTGGGCACGCTTTGCCACACTCCACGTCCAAGAGGCATGGACGAAAGATACGACTGACGCTCACAGCCCTCTTCACCGCAGTCCTCCCTGCACTCGGAATGACCCGGAGTTTTCAAAGAGCCGTCGTGGGTGAAACGCTTTCAGGCCCATCTGTCTCCACAGGGCTTGGGATTGGAACTCTGCAAGGCTACCCTGGGATGTGCGTCAAACTGACTTCCGCAGCTTATTCCACTTACGTGGCTCAATGTCAACACAGCCTTGTAAGGGAGCTGAGGCAGCACACTGCCCCAGAACGTGTGGGACCAAAGACACTATGCGCTCGCCAGACCTGGGTCCCTTTCCCGGTCCACTGGAGGACAACTGCATACGAAATTTTGTTCACCCAGCCTGTCCGGTACACATCACATTTCCCTTGTGAGGAACTCCGTTCCTATGCAGTCTGAAAAGCTGTCCCTCCACGTACCCTTGAGAAACTCCGAGTGTAGTACTGCGTGACTGAAGTCCTGTGTGGCGTGTTGAGAAAAGGCAACCAGGCCTTTCAGAGCCTGCTTTCGCAACCAGCTGGATGAGAACTGGCCTATCCCGAAGAACTGCGGGTCTCCCATTTCTCTCCTCCAGCTCGTCTGTTGCACGTGCACATCCCGTCTAGGGCCAGACGGTCCGTGCATTGCACCCCAGGCTGCCTTAACTCCCTGTTGAATACGCAGCCCAGAGCTCGGGGCAGCATGGAGATGCCTCTGCCAAAGAGCTATTTCCCTATCCCCCAAACCCTTGGGTCTCTGCGTTGCACTCCATGGCAGCACTCCAAATCCAGAGAAGGGCAATGCTCGTAACGTACCTTTCATCAAACCGGAAAGGAATGTAAGAGTTTCCCATAAACGGGACACATTTGCCAGGCCATCCGTAGGGTTTGCCCAAAGAGGTGGCTTCACGCACCCTGCCCCGCGCAGGGGCACGTGTCCGTGACCGGTGCGTGTGGCTTGCTTATGTCGAAGAAAGCACCAGGTGCATGACACTTTCACTGCGGGCCACTGCCGGCATTTCTATCAGCGGGCACCACGTTTCTAGCCTATAGCCTGAAACAGACGTCTGCAGTCCTTCTGCAGCAGCAGGAGACACGCCGCCTGCCATCTGTTGAGAGGCATGAGACACTTTTCGGGTACTGGACTTGAGCCCACTTTGTTACATTCGCGAGCTTCCGAACGCCCCAGAGGTAGAGTGTCTGAGATGGCAAGTCCGCAAGTAACCGCTGCACGTGTCCCGCGTGAGCCATAGATTCTGGTCACCAAAGGAGCACTCTCACGAAATCTTGGATGCCAGAGCTGACACCAAAGTGACCCTGTTCCCGAGGAAATGCTATATGCTATGAGGGTGGACACCGCTAGGTCTGCCCTGTGCCTGAGGTCCCTGCTTCTGTGTAGCTTCAAGTCCAAGGCAGGCGCCTCTGCGAACGTCTGGCGGAAGAGCCTCTGAAGTGACGCAGCTTTTGCCTCTGCCACTGGGCTCAGGGTCGAAGATGTGAACGAAATTAGCGTCCCCGGTGGGAAGACCTGCTACAGAGTTGAATTCCCATACATTGCAGAGCTGGGCAACCAGCACGTGGGCCAGCAGCAAAGTGCATTGAAACGATTGGCATCGTATGGGCTTCAGAAGGAGCCCTTAGCGCCCCTCGTTGGAGCCAGCGAGCGTCCCGGGCACCACAGTCCTCCCATAGATAACAGTATGTTCTAGAACCTTGTCGTATGTTTCTCCTGCAGGCAAAGCAGCATGGTAGCCCCATGCTTCCATCCGGCCCACCTCATCACGGGCATTTGTGAGCTGGGGAGCGACTCGTTTCCCACGCCTCGGCGAAGGCTTACTTTGCAATGGACCTGAGGCCACAGTGCCAACAAGTGTGTGCGATGTTCCGTCCTGTGATCGGAAGCGATTTGGGTGAACACTGGACACCTCAAGCCTCCCTCTACGAGGACTTCCTGCACTCAAGGAACAAACACGAAGCCAGGATTTCTTGGTCGCACACCGCAGTGAACAAAGCCCGGGATTCCATGTAACAACGGCAGCCTGCAACTTGATTTGGGAAGGCTTTGTCCTCCCGTCCACCTGGGCACGCTTTGCCACACTCCACGTCCAAGAGGCATGGACAAAAGATACGACTGACGCTCACAGCCCTCTTCACCGCAGTCCTCCCTGCACTCGGAATGACCCGGAGTTTTCAAAGAGCCGTCGTGGGTGAAACGCTTTCAGGCCCATCTGTCTCCACAGGGCTTGGGATTGGAACTCTGCAAGGCTACCCTGGGATGTGCGTCAAACTGACTTCCGCAGCTTATTCCACTTACGTGGCTCAATGTCAACACAGCCTTGTAAGGGAGCTGAGGCAGCACACTGCCCCAGAACGTGTGGGACCAAAGACACTATGCGCTCGCCAGACCTGGGTCCCTTTCCCGGTCCACTGGAGGACAACTGCATACGAAATTTTGTTCACCCAGCCTGTCCGGTACACATCCCATTTCCCTTGTGAGGAACTCCGTTCCTATGCAGTCTGAAAAGCTGTCCCTCCACGTACCCTTGAGAAACTCCGAGTGTAGTACTGCGTGACTGAAGTCCTGTGTGGCGTGTTGAGAAAAGGCATCCAGGCCTTTCAGAGCCTGCTTTCGCAACCAGCTGGATGAGAACTGGCCTATCCCGAAGAACTGCGGGTCTCCCATTTCTCTCCTCCAGCTCGTCTGTTGCACGTGCACATCCCGTCTAGGGCCAGACGGTCCGTGCATTGCACCCCAGGCTGCCTTAACTCCCTGTTGAATACGCAGCCCAGAGCTCGGGGCAGCATGGAGATGCCTCTGCTAAAGTGCTATTTCCCTATCCCCCAAACCCTTGGGTCTCTGCGTTGCACTCCATGGCAGCACTCCAAATCCAGAAAAGGGCAATGCTCGTAACGTACCTTTCATCAAACCGGAAAGGAATGTAAGAGTTTCCCATAAACGGGACACATTTGCCAGGCCATCCGTAGGGTTTGCCCAAAGAGGTGGCTTCACGCACCCTGCCCCGCGCAGGGGCACGTGTCCATGACCGGTGCGTGTGGCTTGCTTACGTCGAAGAAAGCACCAGGTGCATGACAGTTTCACTGCGGGCCACTGCCGGCATTTCTATCAGCGGGCACCACGTTTCTAGCCTATAGCCTGAAACAGACGTCTGCAGTCCTTCTGCAGCAGCAGGAGACACGCTGCCTGCCATCTGTTGAGAGGCATGAGACACTTTTCGGGTACTGGACTTGAGCCCACTTTGTTACATTCGCGAGCTTCCGAACGCCCCAGAGGTAGAGTGTCTGAGATGGCAAGTCCGCAAGTAACCGCTGCACGTGTCCCGCGTGAGCCATAGATTCTGGTCACCAAAGGAGCACTCTCACGAAATCTTGGATGCCAGAGCTGACACCAAAGTGACCCTGTTCCCGAGGAAATGCTATATGCTATGAGGGTGGACACCGCTAGGTCTGCCCTGTGCCTGAGGTCCCTGCTTCTGTGTAGCTTCAAGTCCAAGGCAGGCGCCTCTGCGAACGTCTGGTGGAAGAGCCTCTGAAGTGACGCAGCTTTTGCCTCTGCCACTAGGCTCAGGGTCGAAGATGTGAACGAAATTAGCGTCCCCGGTGGGAAGACCTGCTACAGAGTTGAATTCCCATACATTGCAGAGCTGGGCAACCAGCACGTGGGCCAGCAGCAAAGTGCATTGAAACGATTGGCATCGTATGGGCTTCAGAAGGAGCCCTTAGCGCCCCTCGTTGGAGCCAGCGAGCGTCCCGGGCACCACAGTCCTCCCATAGATAACAGTATGTTCTAGAACCTTGTCGTATGTTTCTCCTGCAGGCAAAGCAGCATGGTAGCCCCATGCTTCCATCCGGCCCACCTCATCACGGGCATTTGTGAGCTGGGGAGCGACTCGTTTCCCACGCCTCGGCGAAGGCTTACTTTGCAATGGACCTGAGGCCACAGTGCCAACAAGTGTGTGCGATGTTCCGTCCTGTGATCGGAAGCGATTTGGGTGAACACTGGACACCTCAAGCCTCCCTCTACGAGGACTTCCCGCACTCAAGGAACAAACACGAAGCCAGGATTTCTTGGTCGCACACCGCAGTGAACAAAGCCCGGGATTCCATGTAACAACGGCAGCCTGCAACTTGATTTGGGAAGGCTTTGTCCTCCCGTCCACCTGGGCACGCTTTGCCACACTCCACGTCCAAGAGGCATGGACAAAAGATACGACTGACGCTCACAGCCCTCTTCACCGCAGTCCTCCCTGCACTCGGAATGACCCGGAGTTTTCAAAGAGCCGTCGTGGGTGAAACGCTTTCAGGCCCATCTGTCTCCACAGGGCTTGGGATTGGAACTCTGCAAGGCTACCCTGGGATGTGCGTCAAACTGACTTCCGCAGCTTATTCCACTTACGTGGCTCAATGTCAACACAGCCTTGTAAGGGAGCTGAGGCAGCACACTGCCCCAGAACGTGTGGGACCAAAGACACTATGCGCTCGCCAGACCTGGGTCCCTTTCCCGGTCCACTGGAGGACAACTGCCTACGAAATTTTGTTCACCCAGCCTGTCCGGTACACATCACATTTCCCTTGTGAGGAACTCCGTTCCTATGCAGTCTGAAAAGCTGTCCCTCCACGTACCCTTGAGAAACTCCGAGTGTAGTACTGCGTGACTGAAGTCCTGTGTGGCGTGTTGAGAAAAGGCATCCAGGCCTTTCAGAGCCTGCTTTCGCAACCAGCTGGATGAGAACTGGCCTATCCCGAAGAACTGCGGGTCTCCCATTTCTCTCCTCCAGCTCGTCTGTTGCACGTGCACGTCCCGTCTAGGGCCAGACGGTCCGTGCATTGCACCCCAGGCTGCCTTAACTCCCTGTTGAATACGCAGCCCAGAGCTCGGGGCAGCATGGCGATGCCTCTGCCAAAGTGCTATTTCCCTATCCCCCAAACCCTTGGGTCTCTGCGTTGCACTCCATGGCAGCACTCCAAATCCAGAAAAGGGCAATGCTCGTAACGTACCTTTCATCAAACCGGAAAGGAATGTAAGAGTTTCCCATAAACGGGACACATTTGCCAGGCCATCCGTAGGGTTTGCCCAAAGAGGTGGCTTCACGCACCCTGCCCCGCGCAGGGGCACGTGTCCGTGACCGGTACGTGTGGCTTGCTTACGTCGAAGAAAGCACCAGGTGCATGACACTTTCACTGCGGGCCACTGCCGGCATTTCTATCAGCGGGCACCACGTTTCTAGCCTATAGCCTGAAACAGACGTCTGCAGTCCTTCTGCAGCAGCAGGAGACACGCCGCCTGCCATCTGTTGAGAGGCATGAGACACTTTTCGGGTACTGGACTTGAGCCCACTTTGTTACATTCGCGAGCTTCCGAACGCCCCAGAGGTAGAGTGTCTGAGATGGCAAGTCCGCAAGTAACCGCTGCACGTGTCCCGCGTGAGCCATAGATTCTGGTCACCAAAGGAGCACTCTCACGAAATCTTGGATGCCAGAGCTGACACCAAAGTGACCCTGTTCCCGAGGAAATGCTATATGCTATGAGGGTGGACACCGCTAGGTCTGCCCTGTGCCTGAGGTCCCTGCTTCTGTGTAGCTTCAAGTCCAAGGCAGGCGCCTCTGCGAACGTCTGGTGGAAGAGCCTCTGAAGTGACGCAGCTTTTGCCTCTGCCACTAGGCTCAGGGTCGAAGATGTGAACGAAATTAGCGTCCCCGGTGGGAAGACCTGCTACAGAGTTGAATTCCCATACATTGCAGAGCTGGGCAACCAGCACGTGGGCCAGCAGCAAAGTGCATTGAAACGATTGGCATCGTATGGGCTTCAGAAGGAGCCCTTAGCGCCCCTCGTTGGAGCCAGCGAGCGTCCCGGGCACCACAGTCCTCCCATAGATAACAGTATGTTCTAGAACCTTGTCGTATGTTTCTCCTGCAGGCAAAGCAGCATGGTAGCCCCATGCTTCCATCCGGCCCACCTCATCACGGGCATTTGTGAGCTGGGGAGCGACTCGTTTCCCACGCCTCGGCGAAGGCTTACTTTGCAATGGACCTGAGGCCACAGTGCCAACAAGTGTGTGCGATGTTCCGTCCTGTGATCGGAAGCGATTTGGGTGAACACTGGACACCTCAAGCCTCCCTCTACGAGGACTTCCCGCACTCAAGGAACAAACACGAAGCCAGGATTTCTTGGTCGCACACCGCAGTGAACAAAGCCCGGGATTCCATGTAACAACGGCAGCCTGCAACTTGATTTGGGAAGGCTTTGTCCTCCCGTCCACCTGGGCACGCTTTGCCACACTCCACGTCCAAGAGGCATGGACAAAAGATACGACTGACGCTCACAGCCCTCTTCACCGCAGTCCTCCCTGCACTCGGAATGACCCGGAGTTTTCAAAGAGCCGTCGTGGGTGAAACGCTTTCAGGCCCATCTGTCTCCACAGGGCTTGGGATTGGAACTCTGCAAGGCTACCCTGGGATGTGCGTCAAACTGACTTCCGCAGCTTATTCCACTTACGTGGCTCAATGTCAACACAGCCTTGTAAGGGAGCTGAGGCAGCACACTGCCCCAGAACGTGTGGGACCAAAGACACTATGCGCTCGCCAGACCTGGGTCCCTTTCCCGGTCCACTGGAGGACAACTGCCTACGAAATTTTGTTCACCCAGCCTGTCCGGTACACATCACATTTCCCTTGTGAGGAACTCCGTTCCTATGCAGTCTGAAAAGCTGTCCCTCCACGTACCCTTGAGAAACTCCGAGTGTAGTACTGCGTGACTGAAGTCCTGTGTGGCGTGTTGAGAAAAGGCATCCAGGCCTTTCAGAGCCTGCTTTCGCAACCAGCTGGATGAGAACTGGCCTATCCCGAAGAACTGCGGGTCTCCCATTTCTCTCCTCCAGCTCGTCTGTTGCACGTGCACGTCCCGTCTAGGGCCAGACGGTCCGTGCATTGCACCCCAGGCTGCCTTAACTCCCTGTTGAATACGCAGCCCAGAGCTCGGGGCAGCATGGCGATGCCTCTGCCAAAGTGCTATTTCCCTATCCCCCAAACCCTTGGGTCTCTGCGTTGCACTCCATGGCAGCACTCCAAATCCAGAAAAGGGCAATGCTCGTAACGTACCTTTCATCAAACCGGAAAGGAATGTAAGAGTTTCCCATAAACGGGACACATTTGCCAGGCCATCCGTAGGGTTTGCCCAAAGAGGTGGCTTCACGCACCCTGCCCCGCGCAGGGGCACGTGTCCGTGACCGGTACGTGTGGCTTGCTTACGTCGAAGAAAGCACCAGGTGCATGACACTTTCACTGCGGGCCACTGCCGGCATTTCTATCAGCGGGCACCACGTTTCTAGCCTATAGCCTGAAACAGACGTCTGCAGTCCTTCTGCAGCAGCAGGAGACACGCCGCCTGCCATCTGTTGAGAGGCATGAGACACTTTTCGGGTACTGGACTTGAGCCCACTTTGTTACATTCGCGAGCTTCCGAACGCCCCAGAGGTAGAGTGTCTGAGATGGCAAGTCCGCAAGTAACCGCTGCACGTGTCCCGCGTGAGCCATAGATTCTGGTCACCAAAGGAGCACTCTCACGAAATCTTGGATGCCAGAGCTGACACCAAAGTGACCCTGTTCCCGAGGAAATGCTATATGCTATGAGGGTGGACACCGCTAGGTCTGCCCTGTGCCTGAGGTCCCTGCTTCTGTGTAGCTTCAAGTCCAAGGCAGGCGCCTCTGCGAACATCTGGTGGAAGAGCCTCTGAAGTGACGCAGATTTTGCCTCTGCCACTAGGCTCAGGGTCGAAGATGTGAACGAAATTAGCGTCCCCGGTGGGAAGACCTGCTACAGAGTTGAATTCCCATACATTGCAGAGCTGGGCAACCAGCACGTGGGCCAGCAGCAAAGTGCATTGAAACGATTGGCATCGTATGGGCTTCAGAAGGAGCCCTTAGCGCCCCTCGTTGGAGCCAGCGAGCGTCCCGGGCACCACAGTCCTCCCATAGATAACAGTATGTTCTAGAACCTTGTCGTATGTTTCTCCTGCAGGCAAAGCAGCATGGTAGCCCCATGCTTCCATCCGGCCCACCTCATCACGGGCATTTGTGAGCTGGGGAGCGACTCGTTTCCCACGCCTCGGCGAAGGCTTACTTTGCAATGGACCTGAGGCCACAGTGCCAACAAGTGTGTGCGATGTTCCGTCCTGTGATCGGAAGCGATTTGGGTGAACACTGGACACCTCAAGCCTCCCTCTACGAGGACTTCCCGCACTCAAGGAACAAACACGAAGCCAGGATTTCTTGGTCGCACACCGCAGTGAACAAAGCCCGGGATTCCATGTAACAACGGCAGCCTGCAACTTGATTTGGGAAGGCTTTGTCCTCCCGTCCACCTGGGCACGCTTTGCCACACTCCACGTCCAAGAGGCATGGACAAAAGATACGACTGACACTCACAGCCCTCTTCACCGCAGTCCTCCCTGCACTCGGAATGACCCGGAGTTTTCAAAGAGCCGTCGTGGGTGAAACGCTTTCAGGTCCATCTGTCTCCACAGGGCTTGGGATTGGAACTCTGCAAGGCTACCCTGGGATGTGCGTCAAACTGACTTCGGCAGCTTATTCCACTTACGTGGCTCAATGTCAACACAGCCTTGTAAGGGAGCTGAGGCAGCACACTGCCCCAGAACGTGTGGGACCAAAGACACTATGCGCTCGCCAGACCTGGGTCCCTTTCCCGGTCCACTGGAGGACAACTGCATACGAAATTTTGTTCACCCAGCCTGTCCGGTACACATCCCATTTCCCTTGTGAGGAACTCCGTTCCTATGCAGTCTGAAAAGCTGTCCCTCCACGTACCCTTGAGAAACTCCGAGTGTAGTACTGCGTGACTGAAGTCCTGTGTGGCGTGTTGAGAAAAGGCATCCAGGCCTTTCAGAGCCTGCTTTCGCAACCAGCTGGATGAGAACTGGCCTATCCCGAAGAACTGCGGGTCTCCCATTTCTCTCCTCCAGCTCGTCTGTTGCACGTGCACATCCCGTCTAGGGCCAGACGGTCCGTGCATTGCACCCCAGGCTGCCTTAACTCCCTGTTGAATACACAGCCCAGAGCTCGGGGCAGCATGGCGATGCCTCTGCCAAAGAGCTATTTCCCTATCCCCCAAACCCTTGGGTCTCTGCGTTGCACTCCATGGCAGAACTCCAAATCCAGAAAAGGGCAATGCTCGTAACGTACCTTTCATCAAACCGGAAAGGAATGTAAGAGTTTCCCATAAACGGGACACATTTGCCAGGCCATCCGTAGGGTTTGCCCAAAGAGGTGGCTTCACGCACCCTGCCCCGCGCAGGGGCACGTGTCCGTGACCGGTGCGTGTGGCTTGCTCATGTCGAAGAAAGCACCAGGTGCATGACACTTTCACTGCGGGCCACTGCCGGCATTTCTATCAGCGGGCACCACGTTTCTAGCCTATAGCCTGAAACAGACGTCTGCAGTCCTTCTGCAGCAGCAGGAGACACGCTGCCTGCCATCTGTTGAGAGGCATGAGACACTTTTCGGGTACTGGACTTGAGCCCACTTTGTTACATTCGCGCAGCTTCCGAAAGCCCCAGAGGTAGAGTGTCTGAGATGGCAAGTCCGCAAGTAACCGCTGCACGTGTCCCGCGTGAGCCATAGATTCTGGTCACCAAAGGAGCACTCTCACGAAATCTTGGATGCCAGAGCTGACACCCAAGTGACCCTGTTCCCGAGGAAATGCTATATGCTATGAGGGTGGACACCGCTCGGTCTGCCCTGTGCCTGAGGTCCCTGCTTCTGTGTAGCTTCAAGTCCAAGGCAGGCGCCTCTGCGAACGTCTGGTGGAAGAGCCTCTGAAGTGACGCAGCTTTTGCCTTTGCCACTGGGCTCAGGGTCGAAGATGTGAACGAAATTAGTGTCCCTGGTGGGAAGACCTGCTACAGAGTTGAATTCCCATACATTGCAGAGCTGGGCAACCAGCACGTGGGCCAGCAGCAAAGTGCATTGAAACGATTGGCATCGTATGGGCTTCAGAAGGAGCCCTTAGCGCCCCTCGTTGGAGCCAGCGAGCGTCCCGGGCACCACAGTCCTCCCATAGATAACAGTATGTTCTAGAACCTTGTCGTATGTTTCTCCTGCAGGCAAAGCAGCATGGTAGCCCCATGCTTCCATCCGGCCCACCTCATCACGGGCATTTGTGAGCTGGGGAGCGACTCGTTTCCCACGCCTCGGCGAAGGCTTACTTTGCAATGGACCTGAGGCCACAGTGCCAACAAGTGTGTGCGATGTTCCGTCCTGTGATCGGAAGCGATTTGGGTGAACACTGGACACCTCAAGCCTCCCTCTACGAGGACTTCCCGCACTCAAGGAACAAACACGAAGCCAGGATTTCTTGGTCGCACACCGCAGTGAACAAAGCCCGGGATTCCATGTAACAACGGCAGCCTGCAACTTGATTTGGGAAGGCTTTGTCCTCCCGTCCACCTGGGCACGCTTTGCCACACTCCACGTCCGAGAGGCATGGACAAAAGATACGACTGACGCTCACAGCCCTCTTCACCGCAGTCCTCCCTGCACTCGGAATGACCCGGAGTTTTCAAAGAGCCGTCGTGGGTGAAACGCTTTCAGGCCCATCTGTCTCCACAGGGCTTGGGATTGGAACTCTGCAAGGCTACCCTGGGATGTGCGTCAAACTGACTTCCGCAGCTTATTCCACTTACGTGGCTCAATGTCAACACAGCCTTGTAAGGGAGCTGAGGCAGCACACTGCCCCAGAACGTGTGGGACCAAAGACACTATGCGCTCGCCAGACCTGGGTCCCTTTCCCGGTCCACTGGAGGACAACTGCATACGAAATTTTGTTCACCCAGCCTGTCCGGTACACATCCCATTTCCCTTGTGAGGAACTCCGTTCCTATGCAGTCTGAAAAGCTGTCCCTCCACGTACCCTTGAGAAACTCTGAGTGTAGTACTGCGTGACTGAAGTCCTGTGTGGCGTGTTGAGAAAAGGCATCCAGGCCTTTCAGAGCCTGCTTTCGCAACCAGCTGGATGAGAGCTGGCCTATCCCGAAGAACTGCGGGTCTCCCATTTCTCTCCTCCAGCTCGTCTGTTGCACGTGCACATCCCGGCTAGGGCCAGACGGTCCGTGCATTGCACCCCAGGCTGCCTTTACTCCAAGTTGAATACGCAGCCCAGAGCTCGGGGCAGCATGGCGATGCCTCTGCCAAAGAGCTATTTCCCTATCCCCCAAACCCTTGGGTCTCTGCGTTGCACTCCATGGCAGAACTCCAAATCCAGAAAAGGGCAATGCTCGTAACGTACCTTTCATCAAACCGGAAAGGAATGTAAGAGTTTCCCATAAACGGGACACATTTGCCAGGCCATCCGTAGGGTTTGCCCAAAGAGGTGGCTTCACGCACCCTGCCCCGCGCAGGGGCACGTGTCCGTGACCGGTGCGTGTGGCTTGCTCATGTCGAAGAAAGCACCAGGTGCATGACACTTTCACTGCGGGCCACTGCCGGCATTTCTATCAGCGGGCACCACGTTTCTAGCCTATAGCCTGAAACAGACGTCTGCAGTCCTTCTGCAGCAGCAGGAGACACGCTGCCTGCCATCTGTTGAGAGGCATGAGACACTTTTCGGGTACTGGACTTGAGCCCACTTTGTTACATTCGCGCAGCTTCCGAAAGCCCCAGAGGTAGAGTGTCTGAGATGGCAAGTCCGCAAGTAACCGCTGCACGTGTCCCGCATGAGCCATAGATTCTGGTCACCAAAGGAGCACTCTCACGAAATCTTGGATGCCAGAGCTGACACCAAAGTGACCCTGTTCCCGAGGAAATGCTATATGCTATGAGGGTGGACACCGCTCGGTCTGCCCTGTGCCTGAGGTCCCTGCTTCTGTGTAGCTTCAAGTCCAAGGCAGGCGCCTCTGCGAACGTCTGGTGGAAGAGCCTCTGAAGTGACGCAGCTTTTGCCTCTGCCACTAGGCTCAGGGTCGAAGATGTGAATGAAATTAGCGTCCCCGGTGGGAAGACCTGCTACAGAGTTGAATTCCCATACATTGCAGAGCTGGGCAACCAGCACGTGGGCCAGCAGCAAAGTGCATTGAAACGATTGGCATCGTATGGGCTTCAGAAGGAGCCCTTAGCGCCCCTCGTTGGAGCCAGCGAGCGTCCCGGGCACCACAGTCCTCCCATAGATAACAGTATGTTC
This sequence comes from Lagenorhynchus albirostris, assembly GCF_949774975.1. NCBI lineage: Eukaryota > Metazoa > Chordata > Mammalia > Artiodactyla > Delphinidae > Lagenorhynchus > Lagenorhynchus albirostris. The sequence goes on along the minus strand of NC_083116.1, from coordinate 81,720,446 downwards.
TAGAACCTTGTCGTATGTTTCTCCTGCAGGCAAAGCAGCATGGTAGCCCCATGCTTCCATCCGGCCCACCTCATCACGGGCATTTGTGAGCTGGGGAGCGACTCGTTTCCCACGCCTCGGCGAAGGCTTACTTTGCAATGGACCTGAGGCCACAGTGCCAACAAGTGTGTGCGATGTTCCGTCCTGTGATCGGAAGCGATTTGGGTGAACACTGGACACCTCAAACCTCCCTCTACGAGGACTTCCCGCACTCAAGGAACAAACACGAAGCCAGGATTTCTTGGTCGCACACCGCAGTGAACAAAGCCCGGGATTCCATGTAACAACGGCAGCCTGCAACTTGATTTGGGAAGGCTTTGTCCTCCCGTCCACCTGGGCACGCTTTGCCACACTCCACGTCCGAGAGGCATGGACAAAAGATACGACTGACGCTCACAGCCCTCTTCACCGCAGTCCTCCCTGCACTCGGAATGACCCGGAGTTTTCAAAGAGCCGTCGTGGGTGAAACGCTTTCAGGCCCATCTGTCTCCACAGGGCTTGGGATTGGAACTCTGCAAGGCTACCCTGGGATGTGCGTCAAACTGACTTCCGCAGCTTATTCCACTTACGTGGCTCAATGTCAACACAGCCTTGTAAGGGAGCTGAGGCAGCACACTGCCCCAGAACGTGTGGGACCAAAGACACTATGCGCTCGCCAGACCTGGGTCCCTTTCCCGGTCCACTGGAGGACAACTGCATACGAAATTTTGTTCACCCAGCCTGTCCGGTACACATCCCATTTCCCTTGTGAGGAACTCCGTTCCTATGCAGTCTGAAAAGCTGTCCCTCCACGTACCCTTGAGAAACTCTGAGTGTAGTACTGCGTGACTGAAGTCCTGTGTGGCGTGTTGAGAAAAGGCATCCAGGCCTTTCAGAGCCTGCTTTCGCAACCAGCTGGATGAGAGCTGGCCTATCCCGAAGAACTGCGGGTCTCCCATTTCTCTCCTCCAGCTCGTCTGTTGCACGTGCACATCCCGGCTAGGGCCAGACGGTCCGTGCATTGCACCCCAGGCTGCCTTTACTCCAAGTTGAATACGCAGCCCAGAGCTCGGGGCAGCATGGCGATGCCTCTGCCAAAGAGCTATTTCCCTATCCCCCAAACCCTTGGGTGTCTGCGTTGCACTCCATGGCAGAACTCCAAATCCAGAAAAGGGCAATGCTCGTAACGTACCTTTCATCAAACCGGAAAGGAATGTAACAGTTTCCCATAAACGGGACACATTTGCCAGGCCATCCGTAGGGTTTGCCCAAAGAGGTGGCTTCACGCACCCTGCCCCGCGCAGGGGCACGTGTCCGTGACCGGTGCGTGTGGCTTGCTCATGTCGAAGAAAGCACCAGGTGCATGACACTTTCACTGCGGGCCACTGCCGGCATTTCTATCAGCGGGCACCACGTTTCTAGCCTATAGCCTGAAACAGACGTCTGCAGTCCTTCTGCAGCAGCAGGAGACACGCTGCCTGCCATCTGTTGAGAGGCATGAGACACTTTTCGGGTACTGGACTTGAGCCCACTTTGTTACATTCGCGCAGCTTCCGAAAGCCCCAGAGGTAGAGTGTCTGAGATGGCAAGTCCGCAAGTAACCGCTGCACGTGTCCCGCGTGAGCCATAGATTCTGGTCACCAAAGGAGCACTCTCACGAAATCTTGGATGCCAGAGCTGACACCAAAGTGACCCTGTTCCCGAGGAAATGCTATATGCTATGAGGGTGGACACCGCTCGGTCTGCCCTGTGCCTGAGGTCCCTGCTTCTGTGTAGCTTCAAGTCCAAGGCAGGCGCCTCTGCGAACGTCTGGTGGAAGAGCCTCTGAAGTGATGCAGCTTTTGCCTCTGCCACTGGGCTCAGGGTCGAAGATGTGAACGAAATTAGCGTCCCTGGTGGGAAGACCTGCTACAGAGTTGAATTCCCATACATTGCAGAGCTGGGCAACCAGCACGTGGGCCAGCAGCAAAGTGCATTGAAACGATTGGCATCGTATGGGCTTCAGAAGGAGCCCTTAGCGCCCCTCGTTGGAGCCAGCGAGCGTCCCGGGCACCACAGTCCTCCCATAGATAACAGTATGTTCTAGAACCTTGTCGTATGTTTCTCCTGCAGGCAAAGCAGCATGGTAGCCCCATGCTTCCATCCGGCCCACCTCATCACGGGCATTTGTGAGCTGGGGAGCGACTCGTTTCCCACGCCTCGGCGAAGGCTTACTTTGCAATGGACCTGAGGCCACAGTGCCAACAAGTGTGTGCGATGTTCCGTCCTGTGATCGGAAGCGATTTGGGTGAACACTGGACACCTCAAGCCTCCCTCTACGAGGACTTCCCGCACTCAAGGAACAAACACGAAGCCAGGATTTCTTGGTCGCACACCGCAGTGAACAAAGCCCGGGATTCCATGTAACAATGGCAGCCTGCAACTTGATTTGGGAAGGCTTTGTCCTCCCGTCCACCTGGGCACGCTTTGCCACACTCCACGTCCAAGAGGCATGGACAAAAGATACGACTGACGCTCACAGCCCTCTTCACCGCAGTCCTCCCTGCACTCGGAATGACCCGGAGTTTTCAAAGAGCCGTCGTGGGTGAAACGCTTTCAGGCCCATCTGTCTCCACAGGGCTTGGGATTGGAACTCTGCAAGGCTACCCTGGGATGTGCGTCAAACTGACTTCGGCAGCTTATTCCACTTACGTGGCTCAATGTCAACACAGCCTTGTAAGGGAGCTGAGGCAGCACACTGCCCCAGAACGTGTGGGACCAAAGACACTATGCGCTCGCCAGACCTGGGTCCCTTTCCCGGTCCACTGGAGGACAACTGCATACGAAATTTTGTTCACCCAGCCTGTCCGGTACACATCACATTTCCCTTGTGAGGAACTCCGTTCCTATGCAGTCTGAAAAGCTGTCCCTCCACGTACCCTTGAGAAACTCTGAGTGTAGTACTGCGTGACTGAAGTCCTGTGTGGCGTGTTGAGAAAAGGCATCCAGGCCTTTCAGAGCCTGCTTTCGCAACCAGCTGGATGAGAGCTGGCCTATCCCGAAGAACTGCGGGTCTCCCATTTCTCTCCTCCAGCTCGTCTGTTGCACGTGCACATCCCGGCTAGGGCCAGACGGTCCGTGCATTGCACCCCAGGCTGCCTTTACTCCAAGTTGAATACGCAGCCCAGAGCTCGGGGCAGCATGGCGATGCCTCTGCCAAAGAGCTATTTCCCTATCTCCCAAACCCTTGGGTCTCTGCGTTGCACTCCATGGCAGAACTCCAAATCCAGAAAAGGGCAATGCTCGTAACGTACCTTTCATCAAACCGGAAAGGAATGTAAGAGTTTCCCATAAACGGGACACATTTGCCAGGCCATCCGTAGGGTTTGCCCAAAGAGGTGGCTTCACGCACCCTGCCCCGCGCAGGGGCACGTGTCCGTGACCGGTGCGTGTGGCTTGCTCATGTCGAAGAAAGCACCAGGTGCATGACACTTTCACTGCGGGCCACTGCCGGCATTTCTATCAGCGGGCACCACGTTTCTAGCCTATAGCCTGAAACAGACGTCTGCAGTCCTTCTGCAGCAGCAGGAGACACGCTGCCTGCCATCTGTTGAGAGGCATGAGACACTTTTCGGGTACTGGACTTGAGCCCACTTTGTTACATTCGCGAGCTTCCGAACGCCCCAGAGGTAGAGTGTCTGAGATGGCAAGTCCGCAAGTAACCGCTGCACGTGTCCCGCGTGAGCCATAGATTCTGGTCACCAAAGGAGCACTCTCACGAAATCTTGGATGCCAGAGCTGACACCAAAGTGACCCTGTTCCCGAGGAAATGCTATATGCTATGAGGGTGGACACCGCTCAGTCTGCCCTGTGCCTGAGGTCCCTGCTTCTGTGTAGCTTCAAGTCCAAGGCAGGCGCCTCTGCGAACGTCTGGTGGAAGAGCCTCTGAAGTGACGCAGCTTTTGCCTCTGCCACTAGGCTCAGGGTCGAAGATGTGAACGAAATTAGCGTCCCCGGTGGGAAGACCTGCTACAGAGTTGAATTCCCATACATTGCAGAGCTGGGCAACCAGCACGTGGGCCAGCAGCAAAGTGCATTGAAACGATTGGCATCGTATGGGCTTCAGAAGGAGCCCTTAGCGCCCCTCGTTGGAGCCAGCGAGCGTCCCGGGCACCACAGTCCTCCCATAGATAACAGTATGTTCTAGAACCTTGTCGTATGTTTCTCCTGCAGGCAAAGCAGCATGGTAGCCCCATGCTTCCATCCGGCCCACCTCATCACGGGCATTTGTGAGCTGGGGAGCGACTCGTTTCCCACGCCTCGGCGAAGGCTTACTTTGCAATGGACCTGAGGCCACAGTGCCAACAAGTGTGTGCGATGTTCCGTCCTGTGATCGGAAGCGATTTGGGTGAACACTGGACACCTCAAGTCTCCCTCTACGAGGACTTCCCGCACTCAAGGAACAAACACGAAGCCAGGATTTCTTGGTCGCACACCGCAGTGAACAAAGCCCGGGATTCCATGTAACAACGGCAGCCTGCAACTTGATTTGGGAAGGCTTTGTCCTCCCGTCCACCTGGGCACGCTTTGCCACACTCCACGTCCAAGAGGCATGGACAAAAGATACGACTGACGCTCACAGCCCTCTTCACCGCAGTCCTCCCTGCACTCGGAATGACCCGGAGTTTTCAAAGAGCCGTCGTGGGTGAAACGCTTTCAGGCCCATCTGTCTCCACAGGGCTTGGGATTGGAACTCTGCAAGGCTACCCTGGGATGTGCGTCAAACTGACTTCCGCAGCTTATTCCACTTACGTGGCTCAATGTCAACACAGCCTTGTAAGGGAGCTGAGGCAGCACACTGCCCCAGAACGTGTGGGACCAAAGACACTATGCGCTCGCCAGACCTGGGTCCCTTTCCCGGTCCACTGGAGGACAACTGCATACGAAATTTTGTTCACCCAGCCTGTCCGGTACACATCACATTTCCCTTGTGAGGAACTCCGTTCCTATGCAGTCTGAAAAGCTGTCCCTCCACGTACCCTTGAGAAACTCTGAGTGTAGTACTGCGTGACTGAAGTCCTGTGTGGCGTGTTGAGAAAAGGCATCCAGGCCTTTCAGAGCCTGCTTTCGCAACCAGCTGGATGAGAGCTGGCCTATCCCGAAGAACTGCGGGTCTCCCATTTCTCTCCTCCAGCTCGTCTGTTGCACGTGCACATCCCGGCTAGGGCCAGACGGTCCGTGCATTGCACCCCAGGCTGCCTTTATTCC